>NW_024881316.1:41998818-44398818 GCF_018691265.1 Tyto alba | reverse complement strand
TTTCTGCTCAGTAGATTCTTATGTTATCTTTAATTTTATAAAAACGATAGAATGACAAAAGACTACAAAAGAGGTGAAGTGCTTACATGTATTTATTCTTGCAGTACCTGACAACAGAATTAAAGCCAAGTTATACATGGATTCTGTAAGAGACTGCCCACACATGGGATGCCAGGCCAAGGCTCTGATCCCTGCAAGAAACTCTGAATTCTCAGGCACCTTCTCAATTCACACTGGGAAGATGAAGATGCTCATAGGCTGGCACAGGAGGAAGATGCTGAAGACATGGATTCACTTCTTGACAGAACTACATGTGTGACCTTGGACAAAAATTATGCAGGAACACACATTCAGAAGGGCTCAGAGCCTTTGTGTTTTATTTTGATTTTAAGTGTACACTGGGCACAACAGGTGCTCTCCATTACTACATGCTATTTAAGGCATGATGCTGGTTGGGATAGGTCTGTAATGCCCCTGCCTAAAAATGTGATTTCCAGTTATCCATGAATTGTGTTAACAGTTACAAAATGTATTTTTAAATAATTTCCATTTACCCTTACTTGTCTCAGAGTAGCAAGGGTATTTAACATGCCTGTATGTTTTCCTTGTCATTTGAAATGCTTCATCACAGCAAAATGCCCTTGAAAGAAGAGCCTGGAATACCAATGCTCACCACTGTGAGAGACCAACCTTATCTCTCAACTGCAGCTCTGCACAGGACACACAGGTGAGAGATTTAATGGCTCTGCTGAGAGAAAACAGTGTTTACTGCCAAGCCAGCAAAAGCAGTGCAGTTCAAAAAAAAAAAAAATAAACTGTCAAACAGCATGCAGTCAGACAGCAAATAATGAAGCAATGAGTAATAGATTTCTTACGTAATTGCTATTTTATCCTGATATTATAGGGTATTTATTTTGCTGCAACCCTTTAAAAAAGATAGTCTCTTCTCCCATTAATCCCCTGATCCAACTGCAGACAAAAAAATAAGTGTTGATATTTAAAATTTACCATATACAAATATTAATTCTTGTCCTCATTACAGATAGAAGAAGACAGCATCTTCCATTTTGATAAATTCTCTATTATTTTTTTTTATTTATGTTCAAAGGACAGATGGAGATTAGATAATATGGGACCCAAAAGTCAGATATAAAGCTTCTCCAGTGGCTCTAAAGTGAAATGTGAAATCTGTTAAGGAAATCATGGAGTTCTTTTCCCTAAGCATATAATTGATGACCAGGGGAAAAAAGAAAAACTGAGTAATTCTAAAGTATTAGTGAACTTGTAATGTATTTATAAAACAGCTTTATCCAAGTCCCTCCCCACGACCCTGATTTCATGATTTCACAAACAGAAGAAAGAGACTGCAATGGCCCATTTAAAAGCCTGTATCTTACATCAGGACAGACAACAGATTTAGTTTCCTCCTTTTCCTCTCCCCTAAAATCCAAACTTATTTCCCAACTAGCACTTGAGAAAGTCTTCCATTGGCCCAGCCCAGGAAGTGACCAGAAGCAGTCCTCCATTCTTCAGTTTTGCACTCTCAGTGTATTCAGTATTTCAGTAGTTTTTATGAAGTGTGATACAGCTCTCAACAGATATTAGCAAAAATAAAAAAAACAGAGCTAGTTCCCATACAGTCATCTCACACACGAAGTATCGACACAGTGGCTTCAGAAGATGTATATTTCTAAATCATTCAAGTCATTCTATATGTCGGTTCACTCTCTAATAAAAGGGCATTACAATTCATTGTCAGTATTAAATTGACAGTAATTAATCATCAGATACATTAAAAAATACAAGTAAGTGACAGAAAATTGATCTTATTTCAAAGCAACTTGTCTATATTTAAACAATCTGCTTCCTTCTGAAACATGGAGATGCGAACAATGAACCCAAATGTATGCTATTGCACAAACCAAAACATTTGCTAGTAGAAGAATGTTTCTATACAAAAATTCCAACTCATTTTAGTTTTGATAGTCTTCAATAAAATAACGGAAGTATTTCTAATTCTAAGCATCCAGATCTATGGGAAATCTTGTCTGAACTAGATCCTCTGGCCAAATTAGAGCTACCACTAAAATGCCTAATATAGACAAAGGCTCTATACCTAAAAGTGCAGATTTTTCCCACGTTCAAACAATGGCATAACCCATACTTGCAGTTGAGGCAGTGCTGCACATGCCATACAAAGTCTATGGTAGATGCAGACAAGACCTCAAGCATACCTGTTATTCCTCACCACCTTACTTTGTAAAGCCTAAACAATGACTTTTCCAGAGCTTTTCTCAAAAGCAGGAGGGGAAGAACCCAAATATTGGCTCCAACTAACCTAGAGCAATTCAGCTGTTACTTCAGCTTTTGGGTTTTGTTTGTTTTGGCTTCTTTCATTTAAGTAACTTGCTTTTAATCAGAAGTCCCTGTAAAAACCTGAAAAGACAGAAACAACTGTTTCTATGGCATTCTGTGAAGTTTGTTTTCTTGGAAACAAGACACTTTCTCAGCATTAGATTTTTATTTATTTATTTTAAAGCTTCTTATGGTCTTCTGGTTGCTTTACACATAGGCAAAACCCAGTTTATGAACTTGTTTGAGAATATGCTAGTTAATTTGTTGAAGCTTTCAGATTAAGTGGCTACATATATTTGGACATAGGACCGATTCCTAAACTGTACCTTCAGTTACACCAGTAAACTAAGTCTGCCAGGAATACTCTAAGCTTAGTTTTGAGACCAACTAGCACACAACAGCCTACATCTGTGCTGGTACTGTTTCCCTACAAAACAAAACAATCTGTCTTCAGCCTGGCCACAGGGAACATCCCAACTGCTGCGGAGCTCCACTCGTGCCCAGGAACTGCTGGGAGAAAACACTCCTTAGCACCGCTAGATTCAGGCCAGTCTACCAATTTACTATCTACATTTATATAGACAAGCCTGCTTGAACTTACTGTTGTAGACTTCTTAGTTGCCCCTACTCCCAGCCAGATTTTACCAGTCAATGACAGTTTGTAGAACCTAATGGACCTATTTAATCACTATTAAAAAAAAAAAAAAAAAAGAAAATAAAAATGTTAAAACATTCAAACTGTGAAGGTAAATAAACCAACCAACCAATGAACCCAAACCTGATAGATCTCAGAAAACGCTAAGTAAAAATTCCAGAGTCATAACTTCATTCCCAAAGCAACTACCTTTGACTTGTGCATGTCAAGACACAAAGATGCAGGCCCATTAATCTGATGTGGAATTGCTCTCTACAGTGTAGCCCATCTGTAATTTTGTCCAAGCTAAACTTAAACATCCATGTGAGGAAATAACTGGGGCACAATTTTAACTACAGTCTTTGTTATTTTCCACTCTGAATTTTGCTCACAACCTTATCACAGCTTATTTCACCTCATAATCAAGCAAAGTATATTTAGTTATTTTTATATTTTTTCACAAGTAGGCTCTTCAAAATACCTGAGAATATTTATTGATGATTTAACTGTACTCTGCTAATTATTTTTGTCATCTGTTACCAAGAATTCAAGGTAATATTCTGTTCTAGTTATATGAATCAATTTGTATAACAGTTATGGATACAGCTCTGATACAGAATCTACAGCTTTCCCTTATACAAGGAATTAAAATTTTATCACATAGCTATAGATCACTTAATTTTTTCTTTAGTCAGTTAAATTAGAACAGTGCAAATAAACTAGGAAGAGGGAGAACGTCAGCATTAAAGCAGTCAAAAATAAAAAAAATTGAACCATTAACAGCGAATCCAACAGCTTCAATTTCATATAACGCACAGGATCACATCTGAGGGGAAAACAAAAAGTCTCACTAAGAAAAAAAAAAAAAAAACAAACACAAAAAAAATCCCCTTCCTCTCCCCCCGGTGTCTTTTGATGTAAGGTGCTCTGTATTGATGCTTACCATAAAATATGAACTTTAAATTATATCAATTTGGAGGTCACTGTTTGTTTTGCAGCTTTTCTCTGTAAAGAAATCTTTTTCCTTGCAGCATAAAGCAAGTAGAACTTACTGTAAAAAGGCAGTTGTTTGCTCATTGTTGAAAAGACAAAAAAATACAAGTGTTAATGTGTAATTTAGTATGTAGACTTAAAATAGTATCTCCAAGTTCTAGCCACAAGATGAGTTTTTACAGTCAGAACTTCATACTCACCCTTCCAACTTAAGATGGACAAAATTCTACTTCAGTTCACTTGAGAAATCACCAATTCTATTACAATTTCCTCAGGCCACAGAGATAAAAATTAGGCTCAAATATTACAACACATAGCAAGAGGCATCTTGGGTGTACCACCTGCTCTCAAAGGAATACTTGAAAATATGTTGTTTTAGTTCATGACACTGGTTTTGTCAACTTGAACAAGAAGAAATTAATGATCCAAGATATGCATAACAGAGGAAGGTCCCAACTCTTTAAATTAGCTCTTATAAAACTGCTAAAAAGTATTCTAAAATCAGATGATATCAAATGATAACAACCACTTCTCACGGAAAGGATATGCTCTGCAGCTGACACAGATTTATTCCCACTCTAAATTATTAAGCGTATCTCAAGCATGTTTATGTTTCTATGACACAAGGAAGTAACTGAAGACCGTCACAAGCCAAGAGACATTCCTTAAAGATAACTGAACTAGTACTTGAACAAAAAATAATTTCTTATCTTTTGGACATAGCAATTGAGAGAGTTATATGTTTCCTGTTCCATCAATGTTCTTTTAGCATCTTAAAATATTATTGCAATGTCTGGTTGCTATTTACAAAATATTTTACGTACACCAAAGAATGCAGCCAAATTTCTGAAGGGACATGTA
Source organism: Tyto alba (assembly GCF_018691265.1). Classification (NCBI taxonomy): domain Eukaryota; kingdom Metazoa; phylum Chordata; class Aves; order Strigiformes; family Tytonidae; genus Tyto; species Tyto alba. The sequence continues at coordinate 44,393,975 of NW_024881316.1, read as the reverse complement.
CCAGACCATATAGAGTAAGCAGATTTCAAAAAGAACAAATTCCCCAGCAAAACAATTCCTATATGGGGTTGCAGACTGTTGCAGGGCAGAGGTCTGCCCCATGTTAGACTGTCCTAAGAGAAGGTCATTCTAGTATTTAAGGCATCACGCTCACTGTACTGATGGCCACAGTATAAAAAATTTGCACATAAAAGATTGAAAGAGCATCTTGCTAACCTCCAAAAGATGCTCCCATCAGCCGGCCGCCTGGCTATGAGCCAGCAAGCACAGTGGTCAGCAAACAGGGGCCAGGAGCAGCCACCCAGTCTTACACGGATCCCACCTTAGCAGCAACATAAACCAACAGGGACTAAAAGACATTCATTCACAAAGATAGATATGCTGACATCCATAAAGGTAGTCCCAGCTTGCTGCCTTATTCCTGGAAAGATACGAAATAGGAGGATGTCAGACAGAAAAGTTTCTATATCAAGATCCATTTATATGTGGCCTAGCTACAAATAAATGTTCAAAAGCTACTACATATCATAGCAGGGTTGGAAAGGACCTTTAAAGGTCACCTAGTCCAAGCGCCCTGCAGTGAGCAGGGACATCTTCCACTAGATCAGGCTGCTCAGAGCCCCGTCCGGCCTGACCTTGAACATTTCCAGGGATGGGGCAAATATCTCATGGTATTTTGAAAACACAGAGGTAACAAAAGCTTTTCTAGAAGGCAGAGTAGTTAAAAAGTATAAAATAATGCCACAAAGAATCTTCAAGGCATTGACAGGTTTGGAGCTGTGTGGGTTTTTTAAAACATCAATTTAAGATCGGGAAAAATTATTTCAATTTTAATGGCCTGAATCTTTGACTTTTTCTCTAATGCCTTTGAACCATTTCATAACTATGACAACTGCTGTATTTCAATTTGCTAAATAAATTCTTCAGTTTATTAAGATAAACACAAATTATTTTTACCAATATATTTATTATTATACAAATTTATGGAAGTAAAACACTTATGCAAGCTTAATGTACAAAATCAAAAGTAGATCCTTCTGCCCCCTCTAATACAGAAGGGATTATAAGTAAACTATTTAGTTCTACTTCTAGAGCAAAAGCTGAGCAAATAAATAATATTTTTTAAAAGCAAAATTTAAAAAGGCAGAATAAGAATGAGGAGATATCTTTTCCTCTGTTTAAAAATCAGCATCTTCCAACAGTGATTTTATAATCCACAGGATAGCTACATGCTGCAACTAACACAGAATAATTTTTATTTATTTTTAAGTTTATATTTCTACGGTTTTGTAGCATAATACTAATGGATAAATCAGTTGTACACAATTTGCTTTGTCTGTAATTGAAGTATTATTTCCTTTGGTGAATGGGAAGCAGTACCAACAACTTTATAAATCAGACGTTAAATTTAGACGCTATACTTGGTGCTGTCCAGAGACTCTGGGCTAGTCTTTCCCTCAAGAAGTCCAGGAGGACTTGTGGATACAGAGATATTCACATATTATAAGTTGTAGAGTCATTATTTGATCTCATTATTTGCTTTCTTGTTTTAGTGCATCATTTACCAATTCTAATAAAAAACTTCTGAAACTTCCACCTCAAATCAAAAGCAGGGAGTTAAATCAACCTCAAATTTAAACAATTCGGGGTTCTGTCACAAAGTCATAACACCACATGGCTGGACAAGAATAAACACAGCTTTGTTAAATATAGGTAGAAGTACAGTAGGCAAGCACAAGCTTATACAACTTGAAGAGATTTTTGGAAGACGCTTTGAAAGAGATCATTGCAATCCATGCACTTAAATGCTAAAAAAGGCAGCAAAAATTTAGTCTCCTTCTTAAGAGACTCTAATAGATTTTGTCTAGTATGGTTTATTTCAAATAAATAAATGGTGGATTGCATACAATAAATCATCTGATACAGTACTGGACAGCAAATCATTTGTTAATGCAGAGAAGGCAGGATTGGTGTAGGAACTGCTAAGTGTAGAAGAGGACAGCAATACCTTCAGTGCCAGCAGAAGCAATCCCAGACCAGGGAAAGGCTATTAATACTGCTGCTATTGAAACAGATTATTAGTAGTAATTTTATGTGGCATATTAATGACAACCCACACAACAAACAGGCATTCACAAAACTGCCAACGGCTTAAAGTTAGAGGTGTCTTCAAAGCACAGGAAAATTGAAATCAGGACTAGGGGTTTATCACAGACTGGTAGTGCTGGTAAATTAATGTAACAGCATTTGGAAAAATCCAATGCAATCCCAGGTTTCAGCAGCAGAATACTTCCAGGCAGAGAGGCAAATTATGATGTCACTTCACATCACATCAGTTCACTAATGAGTACAGTTTAAAGATGAGCTAAAGAAGATGATGGCATAGCAAACAAATACACACTTGTCATAAAATCACAAGTTCCAAGATTTCTGTGGGAACACTAACAGGACAGCATGATTGGCACTGCTGTTGGAAAGAGAGAAGAGTAATTTGGAAGAGTTTTAAGTTAAGTATGGGAGGGAAAAGAATCCAAAGCAATGGTAGCAATAAACTTGAAATGGAACTGTAAAATAATGGCATTGGTAGGCAAGAGTGCCAGTGCTGGAGAGGAAAAAGGAAGCCTGAGAATACTGCCATTTCATACCATTTTGCATCATCAGATACATCAGAATCGTAGTCACGATGATTCATAAGGAAGAAGTCTAACAGCAGTTTTGAATAATGAAATAACAAGGGAGAAAGTGTGGGAGTCATGAAATACAAGTGCATGGTCAGCTCAGCCAAGAGATTATTACAGACCATACATTCCTTCAGCCAAGCAGGGGGAAGGAATAGTTCTTGAAGTTTGCTGAGCATAGATAAAATTAGATGGATTGTCTGGGGCTGTCACCTGGAATCAGGGCAACAATATTGTGACATATTCAGTATAAAAGAACAAAAAAGACGTCAGAAGAGGAACAGGAGTCTGGTTTCAGTCATTCAAGTTTTCACATTGTCAGCAAAGCATACGTAAGTGTCCATTAAAACAGGCCAGCTGGATTTAAGGAGCCAGATAAGAATTGGGAAGCTGAATCAACTCCAGCTTTTGTGCTGATGATTGAAGTCAGGTGAAAAAAAAAAAAAAAAAGAATGATCTAAGGCAACTTAGAAGGTTCCTACCAAAAGAGACAATGAAGCTCAGAGCAACAATAGGCAATGCCTCATCAGTAAATTGGAATTACAGTATCAAATCCAAGTCTAACAGGAGTTCATTAATAACCTAATCTAAGAACATACTGGAAGCTATTTTACTTCCACAGAGCCCAATTTTAATTTGGGTAAAAACTTCAAGTGCCAGGCAAAGAAGGGGCTAAATTTGTGCAATAAAATTATTGTAACGACTGTTACATCAATACATTTTAAATTGATCATTTAAAATTAACTGGTCTACAATGAAGAATTTAAGTGTGGGCAAACAGTAACCAGAAGTCTGATACTAGCATAACAAGACTCCTGAATCTACCAAGAAAATTCTACTTCATACAAAGCTTTCATAGGAATGCTTTATAAGAACAGACTTAAATTGTGACTTTTTATATAAGAAGAGAAAAATTAGTAAGAATCAGGGAATAACTGCAGCTGGAAGGCAATTCTGGAGATCATTTAGTCCAACCCTTTGCTCTGTGCAGGGTCAAACTAGAGCAGGCGGCTCGGGTTCATGCCCAGTCAGGTTTTTAGTATTTCCAAAGATTGAGAGTCCAGTCTCTCTAGGCAAGCTGTGCTACCACTTGACCATCTTACAATAAAAAGCGGGGTTTTTTATCATCATCATCAACATTTTTTTTAATATTTAAATGACATATCCTTTTTTTCAGTTTGTACCCACCACTTCTTTTCACTGAACACCACCAAGTAGTGTCTGGCTTCATCTTCTTTACTCCCCCCATTAGGCATTTATACCCATTGATGAAATCTCCCCCAAGCCTTCTCTTACCTGATGCTCAAGTGTCTGAATCACCTTCACGGCCCTTTGCTGGACTCTCTCCTGTATGTCTGTCTCTCTGGTAGTGGGAGCCCAGAACTCTAGTTGTAGAATACAGCACTCAGATGGGTGTCACCAGGGCTGAGCAGCGGGAAAGCATCACCTCCTGCAATCTGCTGCCACCACTCTTCTGAATGCTCCCTGGAACGTCTTTGACCTTCTTTATCACCACCATGCACTCCTGGCTCATGTTCAACTTGGTGTCCACCAGGACTTCAGGGCCATTTCTGTCAAGCTGCTTTCCAGCCAGTCTGTCCCCAGCATAGCCTGGTGCATGGGGCTGTTCCTTGGCAGGACTTGGTACTTCGCTTTGCTGAACTTCATGACAGTCCTGTTGGCCCTTTTCTCCAGCCTGTTGAGGTCCCTCTTAATGGCAGCACACTAGCCTGGTCTGTCAGCCATTCCTGATTTTGTATTGTTTTCAAAACTTGCTGAAGGTGCGCTCCCTTCCATCATCCAAGTCATTAATGAAGATGCTACACAGTACTGGCCCTAGTAGCAACCCCTGGGGTGCACCACCAATGACTGACCTCCAGCTGGACTTTGGGCTGCGGATCACAACCCTTCTAGATCAGCAGTTGAGCCACTTTTCAATCGACTTCACTGTCTACTCATCTAGTACCTACTTCATTAGTTTGTATATGAGGATGTTACAGGGGTCAGTGTCAAAAGCCTTATTAAAGTCAAGATAAACACCTCCTGCTCTCCCTCATCCATTGAGCTAGTCACTTCATTGCAGACCACCATCAGGTTGGCCAAGCATGACTTCCCACATATTTCACTTTTTACATGAATTTAAGGAATGAACCAAAACCCAAATTTTACCTTATTTCCCCATTAGTTGCCTTTCTGTCCCCCCTGCTTTTTATTCCATCTCTCTGTGTCTGAAATTCAAGTAGGCATACCCTAGCACAGTAACTTACTTGCAGATAGCTGTTCAGTAGCTCCACACCACAGATATCCACAGATCAGAATATAATCTATAGTAATGGGATATTCACTTGTGTACCAAAATGTATTTTTCTTTTAAAATGTTTGAGGGAGTTTACATGACTAAAACATGCTAATATGGCTCCAGGCATTCTTTATTATTCTGTTTGAACTTTCCTCAAGCAGGTGAGGAAAACCTCAACTTCAATATATTTCATATATACAACAGTATCTTATGGATGCATCTGTATTTGTATTTAGTTCAGGATCAGGATTGGGCTTTTGAAGCAAGCCTCTTAACAACTTCCAGCTATCACACTTTGGTTTACACCAGTGATCAGGCTGCATAAGCAAACTGGTTTTCTTTGGACAAAATTGAAGTGCCAGAGGCCCTCCAGGCACATAATGAGCATCCTCAGTCCATAGGACTTAAACTAGATTAAAAAGTAGTCTGAAATACCACATCCACACACACACACAATTACCTTCTTCTACAGGCCCACCCCTACATCACTATCCTGCTCTCTAATGTAGACACAGCCAATGAACACCTTCACAATCCCAGTCCAGAGACTGATTCATTTAGCAGACGTTGTCAGAAAGTAAGAACCTAAGCACACAGGAAAAAATGTTATCAACAATGCAAAAAAGATTAGGTTGGTGTCAAAATGATGCTAACCATATTCCACTTCTTCAGTCATGCAGGAAGGAATGTGAAAAATGAAATCTCCTGATCTGTAATAACAACAATGCACAGAAGGGCCAGGAAGCAGTCCAAATAAAAGCATGATTTTAAGAGGCCTGCAACCAACCATGCTCCATCTATGGCAGTTTATATGTAAGGAAGCTCTACTTTTGCCAATTAGACAACAAAATGGCTGATACCAGACATATGTAGGTGAGTCAGTTTTCTTCAGCAGATTTGCCACAGTGTTTACATGTAAAGCTTAAACGTTGTTACAAAGCCAATACTAAGAGAACCACAGCACAAAGAAATTACTGACTTTGATGAATGATCTTTGAAAGTCAAAGAGCTGAATACCCAGGCACACAAAACCACATTATTTTCCAGGATACACCAATAAAGTGTCATCTATGTATATGTCTTATAGGACAGTAGACTAATCTATGTTGGAAAGGACCTCTAGAGATCATCTAGTGTAACCTCCTACTCATGGCAAGGAGAGCTTTAAAGTTAAATCATGTTGCTCAGGGCCTTGCTCAGTCAAGTTCCAGAAAATCTTCATAAATGGAGGTTTCTCAGCCTCCTTCAGCAGCTTGATTCAGTGCTTACCCACTGTAAAAACTGGTTTTCCTTATACCCAGTCAGAACTTCCTACATCACAACTTATATTTGCTGCCTTCTGCCCTTTCATTGTGCACTTGCAAGAGTCTGGCTATGTCTTCTCTACACTCAATCAGTGGTAGAGGACAACAACTAGATCCCTTTGAGTCTCTCTCCTCCTCAGGCTGAACAAACCCAGTCTCCACAGACAGCCTTTCCATGTGTTACATGTTCCTGCAGTCCTCTCCAGACTCCCTCCAGTTTGTCTACATCTTTTTTGTCTAGGGGAGCCCAAAACAGAACACACTATTCCAGATGGTGCTTCACAAAAAAAAAAAAAAAAATAAATCACCTACTTCAGCCTGCTGGCTCTGTTCTTTATGTAGCACATTATGCAGTCAGCTGTGACCGAAGACTAGAATTTGAACATTTTAAAATACAGAAGCTTCACAGTGAAAAAATAGAAATGAAACACAGTTGGAAGCAAATTTCCCCCTGTCTAATGCATCCTCACAGATAGAAGGGTTACCCTTCATGTGACTTTCCAGCCAGCAATAAAGCAGCTTTGTGCACTGCAGGAAACTCAATACATTTCCTCCTGGTTCCCTGAGAAGTCTCTTTCCAGTATCTCTGCAGCATGTGTTTCTGCTCTCAGCTCTTTGCAAAACTCTGTTGCACTGCAAGTTTCTTCCTCTCTCAACCCTTCTCCCCTCCTACTTTGCGTTCTGGAAGCCTGTCTTTCCTAGTGCTCAGTGGTTTCCAAGGAAGAAACAACATTTGAGTGTCCAGAAGCTCAGCTTTCAGGGTCCAGTAGCTCACTGAAGGCAAACTGAGCTTTCTCTGTAGGCCAGTCCCAGCCATTGAAAACACAAAATAAAACCACACATACAACAAATAATATGCTAATACTAAACATTTAAATATAAATGTCACCTGTTTTATAAGCACTTTAAAGAGCTTTGAGTATGGCTGACTTATCCAATCATCTCATTTGTAAACTTCAGAAGTATAGGCTGCATGAACAGACTTAAAATTGTTTGTAAACTTGCTGAAGTGACAGGCAGAAATGCTAATAATCAAGTGTTAAACATCCATTTGGCAACACTTAACAAGCAGAATATCGTAAGAGTTGGTATCAGGGCAGATACTGTTCAGTATCTTCCTGGGAACTCTGGACAAAGACAAATTGCAAATTTGCTGAAAGTGAAAATGACAGTAAAACAGTAAAATAAGGAGCAAAGCCTTAAGTTGAAGATTGGAAGGTCCCAACTGGACATTAGAGAAAAATTTCTTGAAGGGTAATGCAACAGAGATGTCATCTACCCAGAGGGGTTGTGGAGTTTCATGGTTTTCAAGGGCTGATAAAAAAAAGTCACAGCTGACCTTATCTAGTGTTGGCAACGGTCCTACTTTGAGCAAAAAGTTGGACCAGACAGCCTCCAAAAATCCCTTCCAATCAATGTCTCTGACTTCCCGAAGATACGATGCAGGAACTTAATTGCTCAGGACAGCAATGATAATTTGGGGAACTCTCCCAGGGAAAACAAAGCATATACTGGTCCCCTAAGAGAACATACCAGATAAAATGCTTGCCATTCTGCTCAGATAATTGGATACTTGTTACCACTCAAACTCAAAAAGGAATTTGTTAGTTTCACACCATCCCATTACAGATTCTTAAATATTTGCATGAGGAAAAGCATGGAGGTTTGCTTGCTTGTAGGCTTAAAAAAACCCTCAAGTAGAGGGAAGTCAGATTCTCGGTATGGTAACAATACAATATACTCTGCACTGACAAGAACTTAGAAAAGGCTCCCTTGCTTTTGTCTGACAATTCTGTGTCAAGCTGACTCATTGAATGCCACTTAAATATCATTGTAAGTACATTTAAATGCCTCACTACATTTATCCAAACTTTGAATTACAGCGTAGCTCATCACGGTGGCTTTTGAGTATATAAGCACATCTTTTTACCTAGTTGGCCTACAGCCTATTCCAGTATTGCTAACAGAAATGAGTACAGGATTAAATTCCAGTTAGTGCAAACTGTTTTGCAAATAAAACAGTAAGTTTTGCAGTAACAAGTTGTGTCTCTACCTAAAAAATATTGACATCTCCTGTATCCTGCTCTATACTTGTCCAAGTTTCTTGCACTTAATTTTAGTTGCCTACCTGCTCCAGTAACTCACCTGTTTGAAGTCTGGCAAACAGACCTTATATTGGCTTGCTTAAAATTACCTGACTTTTCTGCTAGCCAAAGAAAATCACAGTTAGTTTCCATATCAGAATTAATCTTCTGAAGTATGCATGCACACATGCTACACGCATATGTACATGTAACAGAAAAAAAAGCAGAATAAAAAAATCAAACTAGAAGATTTATTATCTGCTCTTACATACTCAGAATATAGAAAAAAAATAATCATCACACTCCATTTATGTAGATATATTAAACTAACACCTTCTACATACAGTAAAGCCTTTTTAAAATACTACTGTAGAGCAGGAAATTTGTAATTAATTGGTCTGGCTTAGCATTCATTAAAAAGTCAAAGTTGTATAAATATGAAATAATACCACCAAGATCAGTTAAGATATTACAGAGGGACATGAGTCATATTTACCTCAAAAAATGTTCCTAGCATCACTATGGCTTTATTATTCATTTTAGTTGTGCTTATTCCTCTAGGGTCTAGTACATTGTATTAGGTGCTGTACTAAGAAACATCACAGTCTTAAAAGTGCTGAAGATACACTAAATTACAGATAAGCAAAGTAAATCATCATGTGAAACAATAAAATAATCAGAAAATAAAACCAAGACATTATCTTGGCATTTGTAACCTTCTAGCTGGTAAATTATGAGAAAGGTTTTCTGTTGGTAAAACTCCTACTTAATATGTTAAGAGGACATAAACTTCTAAAAGCTTCATGAAGCAGACTACTGCTACTGGAGGAACACTGTCATTCAGTATGAATATGGGGATCAAATTTAGCTCCCAGCTCACAAAAGCAAAAAATAATTTTTCCCCCAAGTAACTACGATTCATACCATATGAACTGCAAAAAAAGAATTTGATATCAAGAACTTATATCCTTCTTTAAGAAAATGCTCTCATGTAGGAAGTAGTGCAGTGTCAAGGGATTAGTGATAACCCCAAATTAATTTATTTTTTCTCTTCCCAGGCCCAGGTACAAAACAGAGTAAGTTTATGAAAACAATTTCTTTACAGCATCTGTAAAGTGAATATATCCCAAACCACACGCTCATCTAGAGCTCTCCTATGCCACTCAGCATTAGAGTTAAATGAGCATGCAATGGAAGGAATTAAAAACAGCAGAACTTATCTCCTGATACAGATAAGTAAGATCCAATAATCACATCACCGGTCAAAGAGATCAGGCCTTCTGTTTGCAAGTCTTGAAAAAAAAAAAAATTTTTTTTTTCTATGTTCAATGCATTTAAAACTAGTGATGTATTCAAATATTTCATAAAGCATTCTCTTCAATCTGTTCATTTACTTAACTATCTTTATGCCCTAGATAGAGACTGTATCCCTTAGTTACCAATTAGCTCTGCTAAGTATTCCTGTGCATCGCTGGAGGACATCCCCCCTCCCCCATAAAGATCAGAATACTAAAGATCTCTCCACCTCCCCAAACAGTCAAGGGAAGGTGACACAAGCAATAGATTCTTAAATTAGAAGATATAAAGATAAAACTAGAATATTTCATCAAGTTATTTTTAACAAAAACAGACTCCTTACCAAGGCTGGGTTATGAACAGTGCAAGTACCCAATCTTCCCTTTTTGTTCCAAGCATACTGTAAATTTATTTAAATAACTTACTATTGCATATTTTAGCTGATCCTATTCATCAAAGCCAGGCTGAAACTTTATCCATCTTATGCATTATCTTGCTTTCTAAGTGATCCTATATACTTCAGTAGGGCTTTGCCAAATAAGAATACAAATATGCATAAACATGGGACAGATTTTAATCATCTTAATGCAACAGTATTTCCCCTCCTTTTCTTTTACAAAAATTAAAAAATAAAAAATGGTCAGGGGCTACCTGTAACAGCAAGGCATGTTAAGTGCCTTAACTAATCCTCATGACACATTTATCCTAACAACATCCCTGATACGGTAGGTGGGATAGTAACAGAGCCATCCAATACACAAATAAAGCAGCCTGGGCAGGACAGAAAAATAAACCTACAAACACAATTTGGGTCCCACGTCCCAAACATGTCTGTAATCATTCAGTTATGCTTCCTCTCTACACCATGGATTTCCAACCACCCGCTAAGGATTCTCCACTCAGTATGTATCTTGGATCAGTTCCTTTGTATGTGGAGGTGCAGATATTCTTGTGACAGCTGGTAAGAACAGAATTTGTACAATCCACAGCTAAAGAGGTTGATGGAGGCAAACAATGACAGGGAATAAATGGGGGTTAGAAAAGAGAAAACAACAAAGAACAAGAAAGAGCTATTTGAAGGTTATTTTACCTAGTTAGTGTTGGGTTTTTTTCAAATCACTGTGAGGTTAGTTGAGAAAGCAAGTGGAATCATATCTGAATGCAGTATTATAATTTGAATTACTGGCATAAATCAAGTGAAGAATTTAAATTACCAGTAAGAAGGAGAAGCGTAAAGAAAAAGCTCCCATGTTTCCTTTCCAAGCTTTTAAAAAGGTCCTTATCCCCACCTTCTGGTGAGTCTATTTAGACAAATGAGACATTCCAACGGTGAAAAAGAAAACATCCTAAAAGTTAGATAAGAGCTCACATTTACAGTATCAATGTCAAGAAGCAGATAGCTCCCCTCACAAAAACAAGCTACTGTCTTTTTCTTAGGCTGCACAGAACCTACTGCTTTCCTAAGTACATTAGTTAAGCAGCAGACTGAAACCACTTCAAGCACAGCAGCATAGCCACGTTCATGAGGCAAGAAAGCAAAATAAATTTAAGCTTCCAGCTTCAAGGGGGGTGGAAGGTCGACCTTTTTTATTGTAAATAACATGCTGATCAGTGACACTTTTAGGAGTACAGGAAGACTGCAAAATTAAATCTCCAGGAACAGAATTTGCATTTCTTCCAACTGATTTTTTTTTTTTGTGCCTCAGGCCTCTTTTTTGTAATTCAAGTTTTCATGAACTAATTTCCACCATTACTCCCCATGGGTCAGATTCCAAACATTTCCAACACATTCAAGACATCTTTTTCCAGTCATTGTTCCACCTGTTTAAAAGGAATCAGCTACAAAATACCAGCCATTCATCTCAAGTTAGATCGAGATCTTTTCTAAGCACTGAAAAATGGTTAACTTCATAAAGTTCAACTATGTAACCCTGTATTAAGTGCTTGTCTAGAAGCTCTCATACTTCTGGATTCAGTTTACTGTTATCAGTACAACAGTGAAGTTATTTCATTGGAAGTGATCTAGCACAGTAGGACACCCATAAAATCTTGAACAAGTATGAAAGTGCAAGGTGTGTGTATATACAGAGAGATGAAACACTGGCTATTTAAAAACACATTAGGATTCTGAGCTCAGCAGACAATTAAGAAATATTAAAAGCAATTTATTAATGTAAAGCACTGAGAAGCAATTGGTTTCCTGTGGTGCTTGTATCAATACTTGCTTTTTGGAAGACTGCCTTCGGCACTGCAGAGCACTTAAATTTCAGTTGCATAAAATGTTCTGTTCAAACCTTGCAGATAATTCCTACTCAGCTTCAGTTCAACTGCAATATACAAGTTGGCAGTGTTCTAGTTCAGAGTTTGAAGGACTGTATAAACTGTCTGAAGTTTACATAACTCAAGTTTCATGTATCCATTAAACATATCACAGTAATGTACACCAATAATACAAACAAGCTTTTTAAAAAAATAGATTATCTTCCAAAGGTACATACTAGTTAAAGAGGAAGTAATTTGAAAATTAGAACCTACATCATGAAATGACAGACAGAATATGCACGCAGCAGCACCCGCTCATTTTATAATCTGCAAGAAGCAAGACTGATCCAGAGGAAAGCAAACAGCAAGAGGAAAAAAAGCAAAGGTAAAGGAACTATATGAATTCCCATTTCAGATGTCTTCTCTAGTCTTTCTGAAAAAGTAGGCAGGCATCCATCTCACGCATTTAGGAGGTGGCCATGATGAGAACTCCATGGGGTTTTTTTTTGTTCAGTCAAAATGGGTTTCAGTAGAGAACCTCAGGTGAGAAAGAACCAAATTCTTTACAGAAAAAATACTAGTTTCATTATCATTCAACCATGGAAGACTCAAATGGAATTTTAAACACAGACTGCATCTTCCTTTGAACTGAAGTCAAAGCAAGAAAATCAGCCTCAAGTTCTATGAAAGAATCAAAAAATCTGGAAAATTAAGCCTTGTTCTCTTATCCCAAACACATACCTGTACAGTGCTTCTATACGAGGGTTTCAGTGACCCCATTTTGGGGTTAAAGGCTTCCAAATGTTTTGCTTTTGTCCTTACAAGGAAAGAAAAAACCTCTGGAATATTAAGTGCTTTGCTACACGCAAATAAAGCTGGGTAGGAAATACAGGAGTCTGGATGGTATCATTCCAATGTTTTCAACTATTATTCTCCTCTGTAGTTACTGTATTTTCTACTGTGGTTTGAAAGATTGGTAACAGGAAGAAAGAATGCTTATAAACTTCTTTCAACACCCATTTCTGACTTATCTGCACTTTCAAGTTCAATCCATTACTGCTAGCCACATGTGGGCTCAGACACTAGCAACGCACCTTTAGCACATCACCTCTGGCACGGATGTTCATCAAGATTGAAGTTGCCCTACTGCCCATCAGGATCTGCCTTTGCATTTAGTTTTCAGCTATGTTGAAAGCCTCTGGAGAACCACTTGGTTTGCACTAGGGTCTCAAAGCAGGTGCACCTAACCTTTGATTCTGAACAACTCTCTAAAATGTGTTCTTTGTGCCCCACTAGATGTTTCTAGAATTACTGTCCCTATTTCATATGCACTACTTCCATGAATAACTAGCCTAAAACCTGACCATATGTTCAATCATGTGGTCCCAAGATATCCCATAAGAAATCACCAGTTAATCCATCAGGTTTAGACTGGTATCGGGACACTGGAGCTACTTCTACATAACAAGTTAAGTGGTGTCAAGGCCCATTCTCAAGTCCTGAGGCCAACTGTCAGGGAGCAGTAAGAGAAAAGCTGCACCATGACTGAGAATTAGCTGGAAGCTGAGGGTGACCACAGTGCAGGCAGTGCCCTCACGGACCACAACCTATCTGGCAGGATCTGAACAGGGTGGGCAGAGCAGGGCGCTGGTCACAGCAACCCTCAGTCCTGCAGAAAGTGATGGGAACAGGTCCAGGTCTATCCAGGGAGTCAGGAGGAGAAAGAGATGGGACCAGAGCCAGAACTAGAAAGGCTGCAATGTAAGTTCAAGGCTACAACATGTGTCCAAGGACAAGACATGAGACAGACAGACCTGTGTAATTGTTCAGGCCGGGAGTGAAGGCCCCATCCTGAGCCTAAGTGGAGTTCCTGGACCAGTAAACAGAAGATGAAGCTGGTCAAATTAACTGAAACCTGTTGGTGCACTTGGGTCCCTGACACAAACTGCCATGTACTGGCCACATCTATGCTATTAAGTGATATTTAAACTATTTAAAGGAAACTGTTCATTCTTAGCTTCTGAAGTGCCTATTGGGAACGATCGTTGGAACCACACAGTCTCCCAAACTATGCCTGGAAGTTGTTATGGAAAGCACTATTTGTCCTCAGCCAAAAGCATGTCATGGACTATTTTAACAATTCAGTTGAAAACATTATCTCACATTGTAGTGCTGGAACCCTTGCCAGAACATTATTTGATTTACAGCAGCAACACAGCCTTAGCATTAGATATTACACTTTCATGCTTATTAGGATTGAATTTCTTCTCAGTAGATACTCACTGACATTCAGTTGAGTGACCCAAAGCAATACATCAATTTAGGTTTTAAAGAAAACTATGATAAGCAAGACAAAACAGAAGTTCCCCTTTAAAACCAATTTAATAAATAGGCTATAAACTTCTCTAGGGCCTAGCTAAACTGTACTCCTCCAGTTAGCCCCTTCTCTCAGCTTTGTTACTAAATCAGGTATAGCCAACTATTTGTATCACCTTACCTGGTAGTGCTGCCGGTATGTTCACCGAGGACAACAGAATCTATTTTACCAGGTTTGCAAACAAGCACAATAATTATTTCAGTCTCACTTCCTAGCTATTTACAGGATACCATAGATGGGATATAACAAGTGGAATGAGGAAAGGTAAAAGTTGAAAAGATTAAGAAGTGCACAGCTACAAGCTGAGTTCAGATGATGAACTGCACCACACTGCAAAAAGATCTAGGTTCACTGTAAGCAAAAACAGTTCAAAAGAACACTGATGGTAGTAGTAATTACTCTGTAAAGCTATTTTGTAGGGCTGAAATGAAACTCAAATACAGTTAGAGTGAACACTGTTTTTTATATTGCACAAAACCAGCAAGGATTAAAAATTATATTTTGTATTTAACATTTGAGTGGCAGGGTGTTTAAAACTACATTCCCTAACATATGTTATCTTTCCTTCCCACAGCTGAAGAGCTGTGTGGTACATGAAGGAGTCAGCAGATGGCACCCATGGCGCTTGATACAACCAGAACACACATTCTGATGTCCTTTAGTTCACGCGCAGTGGATTATTCATAGAAAGTGTGGGGGGGTTTTGTACCAGTCAGGATTTTCCTTTATACTGTGTAAATAGTCTAGGTAGGTATAAATTTATTTTAATCTTCACTATCAAGGTGACTTGCTGCATGATTATTAGGTGCAAGGAGAGATCAAAAAAGTAGAACAGTGCCTTTCACCATTATAATTTTAATCTTAAATTCTACAATATTGGTGTTTGTAGCCAGTTTTCAGAAGTAATGCATCTGTGTGCGAATCCCAGTTTCAAATACCCTCCCCTACACACACCTGAGATACAACCTTAGGAAAAAACAAAGAAAAAAGGAAAAAAAAAAAAAAAACAGAACAACAAAAAAACCCATAAACAGATAGTGATTCAGGTGTACCATAAAGCTCAAACACACAGAACAGAATACTGACACAACCTATAATAGCAGTCCATATGCTACAAGATAATAGCAGGGGTTAATAGCAGTCCAGATGCTACAAGAATGTGGATGAAGGATAGCTTACGATCCTTCAAAAGCAAAGTAAGGGAGGGAAGGCATTAACTACTAATGCAGAAGAAAAAGCAAGGTAGGTACCAAATATTTCAAGATCAGCCTATCCTGAAACTGTATACCGTGTATTTGTGGTACCTATAAAACACACAAAATCCTAAAACAGTCACTGTCCTCACATGACTTTCAGCTTACGAAAAATCTTCTGAGAATGCAGCGTCTGTTAATGTTTGCATTCAAACTCCACACCCGCCAGCCCCCACCCCCTTCAGATATACTACTGGAAAGTTGTTGGTGGTCTCTTTTTTCACATTGGAATATTTCTCATTCAGAGTGCAGATCTGTGCAAGACCTACCAGCAGGAAAAGAAAGGGGGAAAAAAAAAAAAAAGAAGCAAGAGAAAGAATGGCCTGGAAACATACAGGATTGTACTGGGAATGGAAGATATGAGTTTCAGAAAAAAAAAAATCTCACCTTATTTTTGTATTCAGCAAATATATTGATAAGGCATACATCTACTTCTTTCTGGTTTAAGACTCTCACAAGTGCCAGATAAGGGTTTAATTCTTAGACCTGAGGTAAATACAGGAAATGCAGATACACAGTTTGGAAAAGCTCTTTTAAATGGTTGTTTTCATTGTCAATCTGATCATACATTTTAGATTAATGGGAAGACTATAGTGCTGTAGGGTTTTGAATAGATAATCTGAACTGTGCTTCAGTGAA
The DNA here is from genome assembly GCF_018691265.1 of Tyto alba. NCBI lineage: Eukaryota > Metazoa > Chordata > Aves > Strigiformes > Tytonidae > Tyto > Tyto alba. The sequence goes on along the minus strand of NW_024881316.1, from coordinate 44,377,783 downwards.
TGACAGCTCCACAAAAATCTCTCAAAATTTAAACACGTATGCAGGACACTATCTGCTATATGTAGGTCATAAAACAGCAGGGAGTCGGAAAAATTTCAGTTTCAAAACTACAAGGGTGACCGATTAAGACAATCGGTAATGAATAAAACAATTACTCTGGGAAGGATTTATTAAAAGGTATAAGATTTATTATTTAAAATATTTGCAACTGGAATATAAAAAAGAAAGACAGATTATCTTCCCAAGAAATACTCATATGCCATTTGTGGCATGTGTTTCTCCCCCTAACTGCAAGACAAATAGGAGCAGTTAGTGCTCACAGAAGCAGCTATATCACAGAGCACAGAGCTGGTATAATAGATGCTACATTTCAAGAAATACCTGAAATGAACTGGTCATAGTAAGAGGGAAGATTTGTAGTTACAGATACGAAAGATAAGGGGATTTCCAAAAGGACATGGACGGACGGAAGGACAGCGCAACATCATTCTGTGTTATGTTTCTGCAGTTCCTGTTGACAGCAGGAGACTTTAAAGGAATTTGGAACTGTCCATGAACAAAACATTTAAGTCAGACAGCGACAAGCAGCCATGCACTTTTATTCAGAGGATAGGATCACTAGCAGATAAGAACAGAATGGGTCTAGAAGTTATTCATTTAAGTATATATCATTATATAACCTGAATTTTCTCTTTGCTTGTTAGACAGACATTCTTGGAAGAATCCACCAAAAAGCTTTGCAAAGGCAAGAAAGTGAAAGCAACCAGTGTCAAAAGAAAATAAACTTGCTAATGTATATTAAAAATGTTTGATATTGCAGAGGAACTAACCTTTGGATCATAGCCTGTGCTGTGCCAGTGCTCTCAGTCTGTACGTGGCCCTGTCCCAGGAACTGGAAGAAAACCAACTAAAAATAACTCCAGTTTCCAAACTGGTGGAAGGCTGATCTTGATAGCTCTGTGGCTTGATGCAACACAATCTCAGCCGTGTGAAATACCACCAGTGTTGTGGTGGAGGGAATGGGTATTTCAGCCTGAGTGAACTGACTGTATCTTCAGTCAGGGACACCACAGACTCCAGCTGTTAAACAACAACAACCGAAAAAAACAACCCAAACAAACGAAAAAAACCAAAGCTTTCAAGAAGAAATATCTTGAGAAACAGATAAACAATCAGCATTCAGAAGAGTCATGAAGAATAAAGATAGAAGAGATGTGCATTGCTTGACTTTATCATGGCTTTTGAAAGTCAGCCCCATGGTGCACACCAGTCTTTGTGAGGCCTTAAAACAAGGGCAACTCCCACTCAGTCAGGGGCTGGCACCTCATTTCCTCAGCATCTTCTGAAGTTTTCATTTTCATTCTTCCCTTGTAAGCCAGACACACACAGGAAACATGGGAATGAAACTATCAGATTTCCCCCCAGTACCAGTTCCAGTAACATTAAATGCAAAATTTCTAAATGATTGCATGCTGCAGTCTTACAATGTCTTTATGCTTTTTAGACTAACTGCAAAACCAATTAAAGACAACACATACTGATTTGAAGCCACCCTGCTGCAGTGTCATAGATGCCTTCATTACATTTTTGCCAGGAATACTGTAATTTCTTTTTCCCATCCCACTGTCATCTTAACTTCCAGCTCATTAGTCTCTATCACATGGAAAAGGTTTCTCTTATCCCTCTGACATACGCACATTATATCTACCATATTTGCAATGTCTCTGCTTCTGTATTAAGTTTCAAAGCCCAGTACAAAAGCCATGTAATTTAAGCAGGGTAAAGTGTCTATAAAATGCAATCAAATTAGAGCAAAAGAACCTACAGTTAAAAGTAATCGCATTAAAGCAAGACAATATAGAAGTACAAGAAAACCATTCACACACTTGTACTACACAAGAAACTAAGAATTTGAACAAACTCCTCAGCTGACAAAACGATACAGTTTATCAGCAGAGCTGTTGTCTGAGGATTGCATCTGAGACTGCAGCCATGGAGAAATCCTTGCACTATTGTAGCCAGCGCTAAAACTTCCATCAACCACAGAGAAGCATGAATTTATCTGGCACAGAAAAAAAACATGTTTTCAAATGCACAGGAGTAATTGATAATTTATTTCACTGTGATTCAACTCTGAACACAATCTCTCACCTTTGTTCTCAAATCTGTTGTGGAGTTTGTCCTAACCAATGCCACAATCTTAATGCTTCTGTCTATTCTCTACTCTATTACCTCGAATCCCAGCATCCCTCATTTTCTAAGACTACATTCTTTTCCAAGTTTTACTTTTTTCCTACCTCTGTCAGGCATTATTTATTAATTACATTAAACTCTGATGCAGAATTCTTAACACATATTTCATATGATACATTTGAGAAATTTCCTTAAATAACTAGAGTAATTTGAGTTGTAAATTTACTGCTTTGAATGTGATTAACCCAGAATGTAGCTTCTGTAAATGCAATGTCTTTATGCATTGGTAATGAAGGCTAACCTTCATTTAGAAGCCTCTTCCTTGGGCCAGAAAACTGATATCAGAACTTGTGGATGGATTAGGACCTCTGATGGTATTAAAATAAGGAACAGCTGCTGCCCTAACCACATTAGAATGGACTTACTGCACTTTTTGATTACTATCATCTAGAAAAACAGTGGTTTTGTTGACTTCAGAACAACAGTTTGCTGGAGGGAGAAGGGGAAAACTGTGTTTGATTATTAGCAGATATTAGCTATAAGAAGCAGAAAAGAACTAAGTGGAAGACTTTTCTATAGAATACATGAAGGTAGCTTTATGCTTTGAAAGACATAGCTCTTGCTTGTGTTAGCAGATACCAAAAGGGTTGACTTCTTCCTTTACTACGCACTGTGCTAACATAAAAGTTTCACAGTTAGATCCAACGAAGATCCTGTAAGAACTACTGTTGTAGTTTATTCCAAGTACGACCCAGTGTCTATCCTATTGGCTTTATGTTGCTTTACAAAAATATGCTACACCTTAGACTCTGATACAAGGAAAAAAAAAAAAAAAAACACACAGGAATAACACTGGTGAAGAATAGCAAGTATCACCAGTTACAACAAATCTAATCCTCTAAAACTTGGTAAATAGGAAGTGACATAAAGTTACATGGAGAGATTGCTACTAGGTTCTCTTGTTTATCATCCCAGAAAACAACATATCTTCCTATCATCCTGGAAAAAAAAAAAAAAAAAAGGCTCAGTATTCCATGTGCATCTAGTCAAACTCTCAAATATTTTCAAGCAGGATAACCAGAAGGAAAAAAACACTAACAAAACTTCTCTGTCAGCAGAAGTCCTTGGGTGAACTCCATGTCCCAGCTAACACTGGTGGGGCATTCAAAGGCCTACTAGTGCTGGTGTTCCAGGCCAGACCTTGACTTCCTCAAAGATCAAGGCATTTAAGTCCAGGAATTTAGTTCAACCTATTACAGGAGACAGACAACTGCAAAGTAGAATCTTAATCTAAATTTATACAGTGTTTAGTGGCATCTAAGTGAGACCTACCCACAGTTTATCCTATAACGTCCATTGTGCTCGAGAAAGCAGTAATGAACAGAATGATTCTTTACAGACTTACAGATAAGACCTTGCAATTCCTTCAGGCTCCCAGAGCCCATATTTTCTCATGCCACAACAGAAGGTCTTCATAAACCTTGGCATAGATTTACTAACACCTATGTTAAAATGTCTCACAATTCAGAACTCTACTTTAGCAGAACTGATAACAAAATCATATTCCCGTACAAAAAAAAAAACCCTGAAGTGCTTACCCTGAAAGGTCCTTTCCCAGGAAAGATTTCCCACCCACCCTCGTTTCTTGAGATAACGTGTTCCCTCTAGACTGCAGAGTAGAGCATGACCACAGAAAGCCAATACTAGAAGAATTTTTCCATAGCTGCTCTTAAGGAGAAAAGTATGTTTCCAAATTTAAAAAGCAGACAGTAACTGCTGTCTCGGGTGTTCTGGAAAGAACATTAATCAGTTTATTTTTGTAATTTACTAACAACTAGTATAGTCAGATGCTTTGAAGCACTACTTCAAATTTCAGCTGCAACAACTACAGGCCTACCTTTAACCCAACTGGTCTTTTGCCAAGCACTTTCTCCCATTGAAACAAGGGCATCTGTGCTACCAAGCACCCCATGCACAGATGGGAAAAGAAGCCCAAGTATAAATTATCAGACAGCATCCACATTACAGACAGTGGTGTTTCAGGCTCAGAAATACTTGTTACTTCTCTTGGTTGGTTGGGTTTTGTCTCATTTTGTTGTTTAAGAAAAACAACAACAACAACAAAAAAGCCAACACATTTGCAGAGCAGGAATTGATCACTGATTGAATTGAGGAATATTTGGAACTCAGTAACTCCTGGTTGCTAACAGGATAATCGTGGCCAATGATATCTTCTACTTGCATGGGATGAAGTTGGCATACGCACAGATTCAACTTGACCATACTGTTACAACTGCACAATCTCAGTTTGCCCTTTGTGTTTCTTCAAAGGCTATCAGATTATAAAGCTAATGCATTTTTCCAGAAAAACAGTAGAAACACTGAAGCCTTCCAGTAACAGTAAGAACCACCTAAAAGGAAAGACAGAAGGAATGTCTAAACCAGACTAGACTAATGACTCCTTACAGCTCCATTCAAAATTCTGCAAATCACCTCAGAGAAAACTTGTGCCAGACCCTACCTACGTACATAAATACATGAGCTGCCGTTAGCACCCTCAGCAAGTTGCCTTGTTAACAGCAATAAGAACAACCTTAAATAATCTCATTACGAACAGAATGAACACTCAATAGATCTCAAACATCAGTGAAGGCGAACTTCACTCCTGCCCATTCTCCAGTAAAGACTCCTTACTGTAAAGCCACCTTACTGTTACTGTGGTTCTACAATCCTTGGGAGCTCCACTCATATGCTTTGTAGATCTTAGTGTGTGCTGGCTTTGGCTGGGCTAGAGTTAATTTTCTTCATAGCAGCTGTTAGGGGGCTACATTTTGGATTTGTACTGGAAACAGTGTTGATAATTCAGGGATGGTTTCGTTATTGCCCAGCAGCGCTTACACAGAGCCAAGGCCTTTTCAGCTCCTCACCCCACCCCACCAGCGAGCAGGCTGGGGGTGCACAAGGAGTTGGGAGGGGACACAGCCAGGACAGCTGATCCCAACTGACCAAAGGGATATCCCAGACCATATGACATCATGCTCAACACAAAGCTGGGGGAAGGAGGAGGAAGTGGGGGGGATGTTCAGAGTGACCATGTCTTCTCAAATAACCATCACACGTGGTGGAGCCTGGCTTTCCTGGAGATGGTTGAGCCTGCCCATGGGAAGTGCTGAATGAATTCCTTGTTTTGCTTTGCTCGCGTGCGCAGCTTTTGCTTTACCTATGAAACTGTTTTTGTCTCAACTCACGAGTTTTTTCACTTTTACTCTTCTGATTCTCTCCCCTATCCCACAGTGGGAGGAGTGGGTGAGCAACTGTGTGGGGCTTAGTTGCTGGCTGGGGTTAAACCACAACATAGTGCCAGTCATGTTTAGATAGTTCATAAGATACAGTAAGTCAGACTTCATGAAGCAACTGGTTTTGTTTTCTGAGCTCCTCAACATAACTCACAACTGACCTGTGCTTTACTGAACAATAGTGAGTAAAGCACAGAAACAACAGCTACACAGAGGAACTGTTACACCAGCATTCCCTTCCATGTGCCAATACATAGTTGACTAACAAGGACCAGCAGCTATACCACAGAAAGTAAACTAAGGCAGGCTTATGAATGACAAATATCAACAGCTCTTTTAGGTTATCGAGAGGACTTACATAATGGTGCTGAAAAGTTAGGATTATCACTTCAGCAGTCAGATGGGATCGTAGATGCAGAGCATCAAAGTTCATAGGTGTTTTCAGCTGAAATACTGCACTGATGTGGTTCACAGAGAAAGTATTTGAAATGATTTACAGAATAAATACCACAGAAAATGAATTTTTTAGACTACATACTTCTCAGAGCAAGAACAGCTGCTTATAGCTATATTTTAGTGACTATGAACATACAGAAAACTTCTTAGATATCTGTAAACCGTCACCCAGGGAAGAACGCAAGATAGGATTCACAGAGGGCAGCTGATTCATGAAGTGCTGAAGGACACTGCTCCTGCAGCCTTTCTTTGCAAGCTCTCTACACCTAATAAAAATACATATCCAGTGTATAGTAAAGAAACACTTAAAATTTTACAGAATGACAGGGCATAACATTCACCCAATTTATAAACCAGAACAAAACAAAGTAGGTCGAGCTTCCACAGCACAAGGCATGGTCTGCTTCAAGTCACAGTTTCTGATAATGTTATCATATCAGCAAACAACCACCTTAAAAGGTAGAAAAACTGAAAGTAAAACAAAGCAACAGCAAGTGTACCAGGAAGGCAGAATGAAGCCTGCATTCCTTTCCAGCCTTGGAGTGGTGACTTCATCTTTGCTAGAGTGACCTTCTACTGAGTCTAGGTTTGAATGCTAATATTAGACTAAAAAGAAGTGTGCCACCCTCTAAATATAATGATGATTCAACACCTAGAGCCTTCAGTGATGTAATATGAACAAAGAGGTTCTGACTTCACACTTTAGGTTTTTTAAAATGAAGTCAAAAGGAACAGAACTTCCCCTGCAGAAACAAAATCTGCCTCCTAGAGCATCTTCTTGAATTAGCCTGTAGGAAAAGGGAACCAAAGAAACATTTCACACATGGCAGCAGACACACCGGCTCCACTTTGTTTAAAAAGAGCAATGAAGAGACACATTTCAGTTATATGCTTCAGTGTCAAAGCATCAGTAGAAAGTTTCAGTTCCAGAATTAACATATAAAAGTTAAAGACAACACAGCAGGCCACTGAACAGTCCAGTGTCTTTTACTGCACCTTAAAAATAAAAATAGCAGCATGAAGATGTGCTTTGTTGAAAAAGCTGAATGCAAGTACGAAGGAAAAAAGCCTTTCCAAGTAAGGCTACAGACTTCTCTTAAAACACAATCTTTAGACAAATATTCCAGCACTCGCTTGAGGTAGCCTGAAATCTTTAAGGCCCAAGCTCAATAACACATCTTTTTTTAAAAAAAAAAAAAAAAAGTCAAAAGAAGTCTAACAGGCTTCTGTAGTAAAAGCAAGTAGCCATCCCATATATGTAAATAAAGTTGTAATGGGAAAGAATGCTTCATGAAAATAGTAACTGCTTTCATAATAAAATCCTTCATAATTTAATCCTTCCATTAAAGTAGGATTATCTTTTCCATTGACTAGTTTGACTTCTTTTCTCCTCCCTTCCTTACCTTGTCTCCATTAAGCTCACAGTTCAGGAAATGCATTTTTAATCACCTTCATTCCCCAGCCTTGCACTCACACACTGACCTTCCTCATCAGAAGAATCAGGACCCACTTCAGCATATGTTCACAGAATCACAGACTGGTGGAGGTTAGAAGGGACCTCTGGAGGTCATCTTCTCCAAGCCCCCTTGCTCCAGCAGGGCCACCCAGACCCAGCTGCCCAGGACCACAGCCAGACAGCTTTCAAACACCTCCCTGGGCAACCCATGACAATGCTCAGTTGTTCACATCAAAGAAAAAAAAAAAGTTTTTCCTGATGTTCAGAGGAAACCTCCTGTGTTTCACTTTGTGCTCACTCTCTGGTCCTGTCACTGGGCATGACTGACAAAAGCTTGACTTAGTCTTCTTTGCACCTTCCCTTCAGGTGTTAATACACACTGATAAGATTCTGTGTGTATCCCCCCACACTCACACCTTCTCCAGGCTGAACAGCCCCAGCTCTGTCAGCATTTCCCCACAGGAGAGATGCTCCAGTCCATCATCTTAGTGGCACTTCACTGGACACTCTCCAGTATATCCATGTCTTCCTTGTACTGGGAAGTCCAGAACTGGACACATGTTTGGTCACTGTATTTTCTCATGCATAAGTAATAATAATATCTTCTATTGGTTTGAACTACATTGGCAGGAAAAAGCACTTAATGGACTTAGGCCATCAGTCCCTAAGCAGCTCCACCATAACTAAAATACTCAGAAACTGGTTAATCATTCTTTGTCTGAAATATAACTATCAAGTTTAATAGGTGCTCCTTCCAATTTGAGCCAAAATAGTAGAAAAAAATAACATACAGCCTCTACACAGCCTGAGGAAACACATCCTTCCCTCACATAAGCATATTCCAATAGTGACAGTTTTGTGTAAGCATCTCCTGAGGCATTACAGCATCTGAAGAAACCATCTTAAGAGACAAAGATGCTTCACTTTGACAGTGTGCTTACCAGTTTCAGCCTGAAGGAGATTACACAGTCATGTCACAGAAAGGATGGTTTTACAAAACAGTGATATATGCATTAACAAAAGCACAACAAAAGGGTTACTATCCAGAAATCCTGAGGGCTACGTGTAGCTGTTATAAAACACACATATCCACCCTTAGGAGTAATCAGTCATGCCCTTTGGCTCTCCACCACAATTGCTTTATCAGGAAAGATAAAAAGAACAGCACCTCCCATTCAGTCACACTATCAGCCAAAAATAACAGTCTCATTTTTGCCATATCTTGCTCACGTAACTAGTCCCATCAGTTTTTCCAAGAGACATGTGGCAAATCCCAGGGTTTAGGAGTAATTTTATTTTTAGCTTCTTTACAACAAGACTTCCATGACCCAAGCAGGTCAGTGCTGTACACTTTAAAAAACCTGCCCCTACCAGTAACAGATTATATGCCAAAACAAACGATGAGAACACACTATAGTGATGGGGACACAGCTGAATGTGATCCCAGCTTTGCAGCAAGCATGTTGGATAATCCACTTCTCCATGCTTTTGTTCTTCCTTAAAAACTGAGTATTTTCTAGGCACATTGTAACGATGGTACAATGCCATTCTCTGTAGGAAAAAGCAAGCTGTCCACAATGGGAATGGAGATAAGCAAAACCACCTCCCTTCCACTGTAGCAAGCTGTTAGTACACTGAAGCTGCTAAGCTATCTTGTGCAAACCCTTAAATACCCATATTATCTACACAGCTATCCAGGGCATTTTCCTGACCCAAGTAAACATTTATTTCCAAGAACACCAGTGGGAACCCTACGGAATTATTTTTTGACCAGATGTTTTGTTACTGTAGCAAAGTCAGATACATGTAGCTAGTACTAACCTATATTCCCTCTTTTTTCTACCAGCGTTTAAGATCGGGCAGTCACTCCTGAGCAGCTTCCTCTAAGCCAGGTGGAAACATTCAACTTCAGATCCCAACTCTTGAGGCTCACTCTGTGTTGAGACCTTAGGGTGCCAGCCAAGAGAAAAGTCAAGCCTGGCCAGATACAGTTTCTTTGTGTGTAGAGGATTCTTTCTCTGTAAAGGACATGGCCTTCAGCTGCAAGAATTCCTCAGCCTCAGAAAAATCAAACTCTGGCTCCCTGTCAATGCCATCATCACTCTTGTTAGGCAACAAAGAATCCTAAGAAGTGCTGTGCAGCCATATGATATCGGTGACAGGGTACATCCAATACAGGATGCAGTAAGAACAGACAAAGTGAATCAGTTTATCCACAGCGTGGGTGTATGTGCAGCTAAGTGTTCCCTCTGGGTTGCTGCAAGCTCACACTCAAGCACGAAACTGGAATTTACTTTGTATCTGATAGAGTAGTTAAATTCTTTCAAATTAAAACAAAAATATTTAAGGCATTTGCTTTTAAAACCTATCTTTAGTGAGTATATTGTTTAGGTACTTGTGCCTTAAAAGTTTTAACTTGACAGTTCGGCTTCTTAGACACTTCAGGTAACATAACTTTAAAGCTGTCAGTGTGAATTCTTTAAGTGGTTCTTGCCAGAGCCACTCAGTTTTATATTATACATACACACACACATATTATATATGCAGCAAGTTTACACACCAAATCAAAACAACCAATGAGAGGTATCTCTGGCTTCCTTTACTAGCTAACTTGTAACTTCCAAACCAAACACACCTACATTTTCCTCCCAAAAGCATAGGTCAGAAGTGTCAGATACATTGCAAAAACTTTACTTTCTGTAGAATGGATAACACTACTGAAACTACTGTAGACATAACCATTACTGTAGCATGTTCTTTAAAAGGTTTACTGTACCACTACATATACATTGAATCAATATATAATTGAAGATAGGATTGTTAGCAACATTAACTGTGATTGTGTGAGATTTTAAACTTTAGCTTAGTAACTTGACAATATTTTATATTGAATTCATGTGTGCTCTTATCTTGCAGCAACAGTTAATAATAGAAAGGATTACAGGTATTAATCAACCAGGAGCACAAATTCGACAGGAATAATAAAAATCATAATCAGCTCCTCAAGTCCTTGGATTTAATAAGAAAACCGAAGGTAATCCCATCTAGTTAAGTATAGATTTACGGGAGTAAATACTTACCTGCAAACAGGGCTGTTCATGTCATTGACAGGTAGTTTATAGACATGCACACAGAACAGAATATCCACCTCCACAACCCAGCTGCTACTCTTAAAACACATCCTTAAGTCCTGCAAGTCTTTGGGGATTGCTATCGCACATACTTACATAATCACTCACTCCATTTTCTAAGCCATCAGCTAAATCCTAGAATACAGTTCTCAAAAGCAAAAGCTTCAGAGCAAGTGGGGATAGACTCTCTGCAGGATGAAGAGATATTCTCTAGTTCTAGGCAAGCTTCTGTTTTCTTCCTTTAAAACCAGACTTTCAGACCCCTTCAACTTTAGTGAAGTTCATTACCAGATGGTTAAAATTCCACAAAATGGCACAACATAAATGCAAGATGCTTACACTGTTCTCCAAGATTGCAATTTAGAGTGTACAGGTTTTTTTATTTATATATAAATATGAACATTTTGTTTAGTGCTGTGGTATGAACTTTTATTTTCTTTTAATCTGTATTACTCAAACATACACAAGACATCATTATGGAGGACAAAGCTGTATTTAAAAAACCACAAACAATTCCACTTCTTCAGCCTCAACAGATACCAGATGAGGATACCTCAGCTGCCAGTTCCAGCCAAAACCCACTTTACCACTGCCAGCTTGTTTCCGAATTGAAAATTCTGGACAAGACACTCAAGTAGCCTCAGATGTGCCTATAACAACCAGTCTAGACTAATTTCATCAGAAAAAGCCCCGATCTGTCAGTTTTATATTCCTGACATCTCCATCAGGAATAATACTAGGCTAAGAAACAAACTGAACACTTCCTGCAAAAGTTGAATTTTTTTTTCAATTGTATATTGTTTTCAACATTCTATTTTAGACTAATTGTTGAGTTAAAAGTATTCTCACACAGTTCCCCTTGTATTTGTTCTCACTACCATTCATTTTAGATTTTCCAGATAAAATACCATTTCAGATAATTTAAAACATTTGAGACCTTTTCGCTCCTGAAAGAAGGTTGTAGCAAGGTGGGGGCCAGTCTCTTCCCAAGTAAAAAGTGATAGGACACAAAGAAATGGCCTCAAGTTGTGCAAGGGGAGGTTTACATTGGATATTAGGAAAAGTTTCTTCACTGAAATGGTTGTCAAGCATTAGAACAGGCTGCCCATGGGAGCGGTTGAGTCACCATCCCTGGAGGGATTTAAAAGGAGTGTAGATGTGGCACTTAGGGACAGTGGTGGCCTTGGCAGCGTTAGGTTAACAGTTGAACTTGATCTTAAAGGCCTCTTCCAACCTAAGTGATTCTATGAGAAAATACAAGAAAGGCAGCCTCCCATCACAGTGGTATGTGATCAGCAAGTGAGAGAAACTTTCACATTTAAACTCTGCCACATCCATCATGACTGAAATTATGGTTGCTCTGAAGACATGTACCTACATTTCAGTAATTCTGCAAATCTGAACAAGAGAAAAACATTTTTGGTCACTGTAGTTGACAAAAAAGGCTTTCAAGCTCTTGAAATAAATATCATGGCAGAGTGTTGTCACCTTCGAAAGAAGTCATATTTGGGATCCAGTTTCTTTGTACAAAACAGATTAAACTGTTTCATTGAAACTGCAGTAAATACAAATATAAGGCATATGTTTCTCTTACATTGAAAATATGGAAACTGACACTGTACCTTACTGTCCTCATCTTCAAACACAGACTGGTGAACATTACAAGCAAAGAGAGAATTCGGGAGATCGTTGAAGTCAATTATTTCATTAAAATCTTCTTCTGCAAAACATCTCTTTAAATCGTTGTCTCCATTTATAGAGTAGAGCAAGAACTGTTCTCCATCCTCCGGGATGCAGCCATAGTGACCGAGGTCTCGCATTCCAAAGAAGTAGGAGTCTCCCCTCATCCCTGACAGCATGAAGAAGAGAGACACAGTTACACTACACTTTTAAGATAACATACACAAGTTAACCCGGAAATTCTTAGTTTGGGGGCTTATTTTGTAGAAAGTATATTTCTTACTATTTTAAGATAACAATTGACCTCTGAAAAAGGGCACTAAGACTAGTCTAGTTTCATCAAGGCTCAGATAGGGACTTTGTTTTGATTTCATTTATTAGCACAGAAAAGACCTAACCATATCAGTACAAGCTGCTGAACACAACCAGAAGCAAGGCATTTCTTAAGCATCCCTTGCCCTAAAAGTTGTGTTTAAGAGAATAATTGTTACTGGGAAGGCAGGCTGGTGCTTCTGAGCTCGCAGTCAGCTTAGAGAGAAAGTATAGTGTGCAGGGCAACAAGAAAATTAAAATAACTTTGAAAAATACACTAGGTGTCCACTCAGAGGAAAAAAAAAAGATAAGAAAGACCCTGTTGGAAAGTAGCATGAACACAGAATCATCAAAAAACACAGTATAATTAAGACACATCACTATTAAAGAATAAAGCCTTTTTTTGTACATTTTAAGGACAGAACATACCCTAGTTTTCCATACCTATTAGCAATTTCTTTGTGTCAATCACATTAAGCAAATTAAAAAAGCTAAGGAAAAAGAGTAGACTCTAGAGATGATTCCCACCACCCTTCAGGAAAATCCTGCTGACTTCGAGAGCCTTTACCCTAAATCCATCCGAGTAAAAGATCATTTTAAGATGCACAGAAGTAACAAGCTCATACATCAAACAGTATCCCTACTGTTGATACAAGAGCAAACTTTGTACCATGCAAGGGTAGTAATTAGAAGTCCGATTAATTATTATTATGTGTTAATTAGTATAAATTCAGGTACTTATCAGTCCTTAGTACAAGTATATTAGACATCAGCCTATAACCTCTACAGAGCTCCAGTAAGCTGACTAGAAGCTGTACAGAAAAATAATTAATTCCTTTATATTTTTGTTTCTTTCAGTAACAATATGCTATCATTGGCTGCTTTTTCTCCTCATAGCATAAGGAGTTAGGGAGTTACATAAACACAGTGTGCTCATCTGTTTCAGATTTGCCCTTGCTCTACTGCATACTTGCCATTCTCTATAAATAGTTGTAAATATTAGCTCAAATACACTATTTAGGGCTAGTGTCCAAAATTAAACCCTATGGGCTTATTACGCTTAATCTCAGTAAAGCAAAGCTAAATTATGGAGCTAATTTGCCATGACTGTGCCTTTCATACAACCTCAATCCTAGTGCTGCTCTGAAATGACATTTGGCCAACAAAAGAGCGTGTTGTTCCATAACCTTATGTTACGGAAACACCAGTAATTGTTATTGCTGAAGTCTCAGGGCTAACAACAGAAGTCTTCAAGAAAACAAGCTCAAGTCACGCTCAAAAGCATGACGCTGGAGCTCTGAGCCCACGCTTGCCACTCTTTCAAATCACATCAGAGACCAATTTATGAGCCAGCATTAGTCAGAACAACTAAGGTTGGAAGAGGCCTGCAGTGGTCATCTAGGCCAAACCATAAGGTCAGACCAGGATAATTTAGGGCCTTATCCAGAGGTAAATGTTGTACAGCAATACCACTCATAGTGCATATAATGATCTGCAGAGAGCTGACAGGTCACAAGATCCTAGCTGTCCTCCTTTTCCAGGTACTAAAATATGTTACACAGCTAAAACCAGAATAGTTTCCTAGTCCTGTATTCTATGCATGTAATTTGTGAGTGAGGGGTTAAAAAACAAGCAAGGATGCAGTGCTGTAAGCAAGCAGGTGTAGCATAAAAACTCGGGCCAATTACCTCTTTTTACATGTCAACCTGAGGACAGGTTTTTAGACTATCAAATACACAATCATTTTCACCAACTTAGTCTGATATTAGCACAACTATCTCCAAGTAATTTCAGTTTAGGAATTTAATTGTAACTGAAAAAAAAAGAAAAGCCTGAACAGGTGGCAGAGGAGATGGCTACAACGTCAACAGTACATATTAATGTAGTAGGAACTCAGTATCACAGCAATATTGCCTCTGATATTTGAACCAACTCACTTAAGCCTAGAATTACCATACACATCAGTGTAAACATACCAAGATAAATACTACAAAGAAATCCTCACAGCAGCTACTACTGAGGAATAAACAAATTCATGTGTCACCACACTAGCAGAAAATATTAATAGATCATCTACTCCAAATACAATCATCCCTCATTGTGTTTGCCACCACATCTAGCCTGTGTCAAGATGAGATTTGTTGCTTTTAGGTTTATGAAAATTAACCTCAAGCCCAATGTGTTACAAAAAATAATTTACATGATAGAGCAGTCTTTTGCCAGTCAGTATGAAGTATTTCATTCACAGCAGGCAAACTACCTGCAGTCAGTGACGATACTGACTATTTTACAGTCACACTGGCAATAACCCTTCTTCCTCCACAAGCATTAATCTGGAAGAGTCCACTCAGCAGAGGGGGATGTTTCAAAGCCAACTTTACACAACTGACTCAAGAGGATAAAGATGACACAAGCTATTACTCAAAAATTGTAGGAATTTGAATTACGAATTAACACTCAATAGCAATACTAGTGAGAAGAGGTGAGATTACATGGAGCTGAGAATAATGAAGTTTAAGATCTACAAGAATGCCCTAGGACATAACAAACCAGGAATCTGCTGACTGAATGGAACTTAGAGTCAAAGTAGAGCAAGAGAGGCAGTATCTCTCTCTATAGTGGCTGGTTTCTTAAGATGCACTTTTTAGTCTAATCAGTTTCACTTTCACTGTAAAGTATAATAGGAATGTTAAAAAGATGACTTCATGGCAGCTAACAAGCTTCACACATCCGCTTCCCCAATGAATAACAAAGATACTAGGGTGTGCAGGGAAGTAAAGAATCTCAATATATCAATAGAAGTCAGAAGAGTCTACAGGTTTCTTCACTAAATGGTTTATTTTTTTTTCCTCTTGGGAGAGCCATATTATAAGGTACTAGATAGGAAAAGAAGCTTTTAAGTTAAGATTTAAACAAAACCACTACAACAAGCAACAAAACAGAACAGGATTTTAAGTTACAACCATGAAGTTCGGTTTTTAACCACCTTAATTGGCAATAAGGAAATGAGCATACACTATAGCAGGCGATTCTTCAATATATAGGCTTCAAAGTTCCATCTGAGATTAGAAATTAATAAATACTCTTACATTATGTGGCAGTAGTTCTGCTCTGCTAGAGCTCTTTACCAAGAAAAGCTTGTTCCTTTTTTCAGTCAATTCTTGAGACCGATTTGCTCACCAAGATGTGGGTATTGACCAAGTTTCCCTAAGGAAGTCATTGGCTCGCATGCCTTTTGACCATCTCTTCTTCAAGACTTGTAGGCAGGTGTGTATACATGCACATGCCTCTTCTACACTTAAGATATACCCAGAATTCTGATCAGTGTTCCCTCCACTAGCAAGTCAACTTACAACACCCCGATTATTATACCTCTGCTCAATTAAAGATGAGATCTGCACAACTACAATACAGAACATCTGTATGGAATAACTACTGATTCACAAATTTTAATTTGCTATACAAGGGCCACATACTGCACAATATTATGCACAGCACCACAATTAAAATAGAAATCTTACTAATAAAAGACATATATGATCCCCAAGAGAAATAAACTGCCTATGAGCCCAAGATCAATGATAATCAGAGAAGGCAAACATACCTGAATCAACATTTCTTAGCACACTTCAAACCCTTGGGCTGTAAATTCAGACTCTGACTGGACAAATGAGCACTCGTGCCAAAAGATGCAACATAATCTGTCATGCACCTCAGGCTTCTCACTTCCAACACCAGTCACCTCCCTGCAGACAGGCCCCACGCTACCTTTGGTAGTGGAGAAAGCATCCCCTGCTCCAACTCATGGCACAACTGCCCAAACTGATTTGGTTAAAAGAAAAGGCCAGGCCTAAGGAAAAAAGTTTAGGTTTGACTCCATTAGGTAGATAACTGATTTACTTCATGGCTGCATAAATATTCTTAGCAACCAGAAAAGAGGGCCAAGTCTGGCAATGGACAGGCAACAGCAAAATTTAGGACTGTACTTTTCAGCAAGTAACCTACTTAAAGCATTCATGAAATTATAATCAGAGTTTTCACAGCTCTGCATGAACTTCATAAGTCACCATATCAGAAGTTATCTTCAGTCAGTCATCAGCTGGAAACCTTATCTGTTTCTGCGTTATAAATAATGTTACACCTATACAAAACAAATCATAACAACATACCCTTTATTGTGTCTGTCAAACACCTTAAGTCTCAGATATTTTGTTGTTGGTAGCATTTTGTGGCTTATTTGAATTCACTTAGTTACTTCAGGCAGTCCTCTGTCAAAGAATATTCTCCTTCCAATTATTCCATTAATTTAAAACAAAAGAATTTTCATTTCAAATCCCTTAAAACAATTAATTTTAAATCACGTATAATCCATGAACTGGATTGCCATATAAAATAAACCCCAAAGTTATGTTTTATGTAACTATAATACAATCACTGGATCACATTCCTATTTATATTAAAGCTCCTTTTCCACAGCTTCTGACAAAATAAGTGACTGTCCCCTCCCTTATGGTCCTGTTTATGCCATCAAAAACCAGTGACATTCACACATGAGGAAACTGTACTCATCTTACTTTTAAAATGTAATGAGTTCAAACTGACTTCTGCATTTGCTTCTCCATTCTCAAATCAGAAAATGTTTCAAATACTTAAAATTCCAGAAGCTGTCATACAGAATTTCAAAAGAAGTGCCAATGCCATGAAAAAATAACTCAGTAACACTAAGGCATCATCCAGCATCAATAGTAATGTTAAATTCATTCACCAAGATCTTAACTGCGACCACACTGGTAACCGCAGTAGCAGGACTGTTCCCTTTAGAAGGTTGAAATACTGAGACAGAAACAAACCCGAGCCCAAGCTCATGTAACCTCCAGCTACTGCCATTTGTAAGCTGTGTTCCTATGTTACTTCTGAATTTGGTGTAGGGTTTTGATCCTAAACTTTCAAGACAGAAAATACATTACACAGAACAGAGTACTCCAAGCATGCAGTACTATTAATCCTTGGAAAACCATAGCAGCCACTACCCTTCCAGACTCTGTGTGGAATCTCCTTGTCACTTTTGTGGAATTCATATGCACACTTTGCATCACTTTACACTGATTTAAGTTATTTCAAGTTTCTCCTCTTGCGGTGCAAGAGCTTGTAACTCTTCCCACTGGAAGAGAGTAGGTCATGCCAGTGTTCAACCCTGTAGAGACTGTAACCAAAAGCTCTGTAGAGATTCCAAGTGGGAACTAAAGTATTCATTCAGTTACCTCACTATTTTTAGACATGGTACACCGCTTATTAAAATTAACAAAGACCAGCAGGAAGTTACATTCATTAGCAAATAGCAATAGCTTAGTGAGGTTTTTATTTGAAAAACTGTTATCAAGAAGGATTGTGTCTTTAGTATAAAACTGAAAGGCCAAAGATGTACATCTTGTTATGAAGTTAGACCCCTACAGAGAAAAGAACTTCAGCTGAAGTTTTGCTGAATTAAGACAACTCGAGTAAATTAAGTATCTGAACGGACCAACGCCTTATACATCACCGAGCACGTATAGATTTATCCACTGTTTTTATGGAAACTAACAAGGCATTTCCTTGGTGACCATTTTCCTGTCCTAAGTTTTTAAAAGGAATCCCTGAGGGACATCAAGAAACAGGCACGTATCTCTTGAACTTGCTAGGAAACTTTACTTTTTTTTTATTAAACACTGCTTGCCATGACAAACAAAATGACTAAAAATAGAATAAAGCAAACAAAATGTTACAAATAGAAGATTTAAATATAATCACTATAAACTAAAAGTATTATTGAGTCCTGAGTGCAAACCTGGAAACCACAATCTACAGGAATTAAGAAAATTTGGGGAAAAAAAGAAGCAAGAAAAGTTGCAATTGTTTTTCTAGAGGGGTCCAGAAAAAGTGTAAAACAAAAAAACACCACCAAATGACAAAGACCAAGTTTTACCATAATCCAAAGAGGGGGGACAGGAGGAATCAAACCCACTGAGTAAAATTTTACTGAAGCAATCAGTTTTTACTTAAAATAGTTACTAACTTAACGAAAGCAGTGACACCAAATTCTGTAGCAGTAGCCTAAGGATACAACTCCTGCTTAAGTCAACTGGACCCATGCTGAAGACTTCGGCAGAAGGCACGAATGTAACAGGGAAGTTCAGACAGCAGTAACCCACTGAAATCTCATCCCATTCTGCACAATGAACACTGGAGATCAGTATTATTTTTATATGGTGCTAATTCTTCACTATGGAAAGCTCCCATGGACTTAAATGGAAATATTTTACTTAATTAGAAAAAGCAAAACAGGACCTCATGCGACAGGATTAATGAACTGTTGCAGTCTCAAAAGCAATAGAAACTATAGTCACCCCTTCTCTCAGCCTTCACCCCTGCATCTCCCACCTGGGCAATGACGATTCCCACTTATAAAAATTACCAGTACAGTGAATTCCACTCACATTTTAACTCCAATTTGGTTAGCACCACACAAAACCAGTGACAATCTCTACTATTCCTCTTATGGAAGTGGCAGATATGAGGAAGAACATTTTTTTTTTTTTTTTAATGCTAACTGGTGCAAATCCCAAATGTTCTAATCCTTTCCATTGACATTCTAGCTGTATTAAATTTAGCTGAGACTTTGCAACTATTTTTGGAAGCTTTTAACATCCAAAGGGACTATTCACTTTTATTCATCTAAAGCAGGGCTGGCCAGCTCAAGCAGTTCAAGACCTGCATATTGCTCAGAAGGCTCAGCTGTGCCTCCCATGCTAGGGGTGTATCCTATGATCAGTAAAGCAACTCAGCTGGCACTGGCTTGCTAAACCCTGGAGAAAACAAACCAGCAGACACTGGTGCTCAACCCTACTAAGCCAAGACACCAGCCCCATTCCACAGTAGGAAGGTGATACTTTGAGCAACCAATGCCAGGTGTGAAGATTTTAGGTGCTATTCTTAAGGTCGAGAAGCTGGGCTAGGATTAATCAACCATTACCAAGGTAACATTAATGTACTCAAAGAACAGAAAACCCTCCCCACACCCAAAGAAACCAGAACAAGCTATTACCTTCACTTGGCCTCTATGCTACTCTATTTAAAGCAAGACAGTTTTATACGGGGCACCCAGTATTACAACGTCACTGGCCTTCAGCCACATCCATCACCTCACACAGGGGTCAGTGGAACACTCATCTAATAGCCCTCTAGCTTGTAACATAAAATTCATAACTACACCCCAATTCTTACCAAGACCTACTTTCCCTTCCCCTGTTGGGAGGTAAAAAAAAAAAAGAAAGAAGCCATGAATGTCAGAACTACATGCAATAGGAACTGTTCACAGTGTTTAGCTCCTAGAAGATACTCAAGACACCGTGATGACTTGGAATAAAATTTCGAAGTTTCCTTGAAAAGTATTTTCTGCTGGTACACACAAGCGATTTATAACTTAAGAAACATTAAGGACACCAATGCAATGACAAACATTTTCAGTACAATGACAAACCAAGTCACTGAATGTGAATACACTCTACAGCATTTGGAAGAGGACAAACTAGATCACATAGCTGACAACTCCTCAGAAGGTTAAGGCGAATGAGATAGCTCCTGCTGTTAAAAAAGAAAGGTACCAGTTACTAGTATCAAAGTTGATAACCTACAGAAAATCTTCTTCTGCCCTTGTTTATTGTGAGGCATTTTTTTTTTATTGTTTTATATTTTCATAGCATTCAGATTTCCACCTGCTCAAGAATGATGTGCGACCACATAATTTAATTTTACTGCAAGAATAAATGCCACCGAGTTTCTTTGCAGTAATTATGTATTTTCATACAAAAAGAATTTTCCTTTTCTACAGAGCAACCATTCTAACTAGGTAAACAACAAAGAGCAAACCAAACTGTAAGTGCAGAACTTGAAAGCCTAACACAGAAGCTCGGGCAAAGGATAAGCCGTGATTAAACCGAAATTCTCATTTTTATGATTTTTCAGCTGTATAAACCTATATTATTTTTTCCTTTCAGGAAACTAGAGTAAACTCCAGCAGTAAAGGGACCGAAATATTTTAAAGAGATACAAAAGCACCTAGGAGAGGTGGGGAAAAAAAAAAAAAAACAAACAAACCAACAACTTTGGCGAGCTACCTGTTATATAAGCATCAAATAACACCGGTGTGGCACGCCGCAGCGAACTTCAGAGCAGCCCAGGCGGAGTCTCCCTGGGGGATACGGGCCCCTCTGCGTTCCCGCACACCCGCCGGGAGCCGCGACAGGGCTGCACCCCCGCAAGCGCCCACCTGCCCGGCCCCGACACCCGCCGGCTGCAACACCCCCCTCGCACGCGGGGACGCTCCCACGCCTCACCGAACCCCTCCCCACCCGCGGCGGACGACAGCCCCTTGCCCCGCAGGACGAGCCGCCCCCACGTTCCCCCCCCGGGCCATTTCCAGCCGCCCGCGGCGGGGCTGCACGGCGGGCACCGACCCCCCCGGCCGGAGGGCCGGCGCCCACGGGGGAGCCCCGGGCTCTCCTCGCGCCCGAAAAGCCGCCGGTGAAGGGAGCCGCGAGGCAAGAGCGGGGCCCGGGGAGGTGGGTAGGACCGCGGGCGGCCGCAGGGAGAGGCGGCGGAGCCGTTACATAACCCCGCCACGGCGGGCGCACGGCGCCAGGTCGGCGGGGCAGGGCTGCAACAGGGCGGCCCCGCCGGGGAAGGGGCCCCGCCGGCGCTGCGGCCCCGCCCTCACCTGCTGCAGCGCGCTCGGCCGCCGCCTCCCCTGTCGTCGTGGCCGCCGCCGAGCCCCGAGGACCGCGCCGCCGAGCCCTTCAGCGAGCGCCGCGCACCTCTCGCCCGCCCGCGCCGCCGAGGCGAAGGTGGAGGACGAGGCGGGAGGAGTGAGGGGAGCCCGCAGGCCAATCGGCAAACACCGCCGCCCGAACGGGCGGGCGGGGGCCACCAATAAGAACGCGAGGAGCGGGATGGCCCCGCCTCCTCCCTCCTCTGGCCACGCCCCCCACCTCCCGCCGGGTCTCGGTCAGCAGCGGGAGCGGGGGGCGGGCAGCGGCCTTTCTCGCTCCGTGTGGGGACGGGAAGGCCGGGGAGGGGGAGCTCAGGTCTCCCCCGGCACCCGGCGAGCGGTAGGAACCAGGAAAGGGTTTGTGTCCTCGTTACTAGTGCGTGGCAAAGCTTCCCTCACCTCAAGGTGTCAGCCCCCCTGCCTTGAGGTGAGGAGGGATGCGGTGAGGTGTGGGGGTGAGGAGAGGTGAGGTGAAGTGGGATTGAATAGGGGTGAGGAGGGGTGGGATGGGGTGAGGAGGGGTGTAGGGGAGAGGTGGGGCGGACACCGCACAGTGCCAGCACACCACGCCGTGGTTTTAATGACAAACCTCCTCATCCCACCCCACACACACACACCCCGGCCCGGTGATTTTGTAGGGGGCCTAAATGCCTCTGGGGCATGGAGCTCCCAGCTGCCGTTCCCGCTTCTGACCACCCATACCCAAACTGGCCCTCGAAGCAATCTGGAAAGGATCCAGCCGCCGTTCATCTGTTCTTCAGACTAACAGGTGAATAAGGTGTATCTCCCCGCTGAGGCCAGGAGGTGTATCTGTGGGACCCTTAAGGAGTGTCAGGGTCACGGTGGAAAAAGGCTGATCGTGGTCATGATTTTAAAATGAAGAAAAAACATTCAGGTGCCCCCAAGGCATGCTTTATTAAAAGAAGGGCTATTTTATCTTTTCCAGCTGTCTGTCCGAGACTGCTAAGCATCAGAAGCTAATGCTGATTTTCCGCTGTCTCTTTGCTTTGGAATGTAATACAGAGGGATTTAATCAATAGGGTGATACAGAAATGTAAATAGGTTTCTGTAAAGATGACTTTGAAAATCTATAGATTATAATGGAGAACTAGAAGGCTCTCATATAATTATTAAATACACTATTAAAAAATCCACGGAGGGAATAATTCTCCATTAGTTAAAAATATATAAAAAGATGTATGCCACTTATAGCAGCATTTTCCAATAATAGCAGAAAAAACTGTTGTAATGAATGAGATCAATGGTGTATCCCACCTCATCTCTGCAAATACCTAAGAGCAATGCATCGTAGATTGTTGTACTCACAACAGAAGAGTTTCTTCCTGGTTCCATTAACTAAGGACTGACATGCCTTGATGCATATCTGGTTTAGACACCTTCCAGGATTCCTTCTTTGCTTCTATTTTTAATACATAGTAAGTAACTGATAGTCATAATTATTATTTCTTGTTGTTTTATCCTTGTGCCTAAAATATCAGTCCCTGACTGTGATCTTATTGATTTAGGCTAAGCAGAAAAGAAAGCAAGCTATGGAACCAAAGACGTCACAATATAAACTAATCGGGTTTTAAATCAAATTATGTGTTTGTTCTTTTGGGGTTTGTTTTAAGAATTAAACCTGGTAGGATATCTTCCTTTGTCTCCATTTATATGCATCTTACTTTACATGATTTCTTATTTTACATGATTTCTTATTTTAATATTCTGAGTGGGAAGAGCATCCACTGTGCTTTTTCTGTCCCACATTTATGTTATACAATTTCCTTGTGTCTTCTTATCCCCATACCTCTTAACTGTGTCTTGTTCACAGTAGCCAGTTTCAAGGTTTTGGGTTTTTTTCATGTTTTCATACTGGGAAGAATATTTTCATTGTGATGAAATTCCCCTAGTGTATGCTTTCCTTGTAGTCAAATGAGAACCTCCACAGTTATGAAAACAAGCTAATCCACATTCAGGAAAAATCAGGGATGCCTAAGTCAGTGCTTTGGCTTTTATATGCACCCAGACATTATTGATATGATGAAGGGGGAAAAAAAAAAAAAAAAAACAACAACAAAAAAAAACAACAAATTCCACTGTTCACTGTTTGCAGTAAAAATGTCCTTCAAATTAGATAATAATGAGAATGGCAACAATTGCAGGGGTTTTAATAGTAATGTTGTAAGCATTAAAGATTTCTATTAAGAAAGGTAACAGGATAATAAATTACTTAGACATGGAAATGTGGCACTGGAAAAATAAGAGAGTAAGAGCAACTGAGCAAACATCCTTCTTGGAGTCACACCGTTTACGCACTTAGGCCCCAGTGCTGTTCAGGCCATGCAGCCTGAGTAGGCACCCTGTGCTTCCTAAATGCTGTGGGCACCTTCCCACAACCCAAGTAGTTGTAGAGTGCCAAAACCTGGAGGAAGCTGAAATTCTGGAAAGGATACCAAAGGAGGTGATAAAACAGCTGCTACTTGCAAGATTTGCAAGCAGTGCTGTTGTCCTGCTCCCACAGAACTGAGTGGGAGTTTTGTTACTGATATCTCAGAGCACAGGCTTAGCCCATCTCATCCAAATCCTGAGCTGCTCATCTTCTCCAGTCTGCACCTGCTTCTTATCTACAGATTTAATCTGTAAGCAAAAGCAGCCTCTCAAATGCACTAAAGCAGCCACGGTGAATTTTAACACAACAACAGTACTGTAACCAAAAGGCTTTGGCCCCTTATGTTATGCTGATTTCTGATCATCAAAATACAAACATTGACTCACTCCCTCAGCCTTTGCAGGAGCTGTGGTGACAAAGTTTTCTCTTTTCAGAATAAATGAGTAAGTAATGACTCAAAATTTGTAGATTCTCAAGAAGCAAATGCTGCTTCTTTTACATTTCTGCTCACAGGGATAATCCCAAATTCTTTGGCCAGATATGGATTATGATTTCTTGCAAATGGCTGAATCTGGAGATTAGAGTGGGTAAAGCAATTAAAATTAATGTTGACTCTATCAGCATTAACATATCCTTGATTGTTTCTGTTACTTTTTTAGAACATAAAACCACAGTTGGATCCATCTAGCACTATATCTTGTCTCCAGCTGCCAAGACTGGATGTTTAGTAAAACAGTGTGAAAATAGAACATGTATTCTTCTCCTATTTACCTATAAACTAGTGAGGTAGGGACTTCTGGAACTCAGGGTTGTATCCAAGGTAATAGGCTTAGTAGCTGCCAGTGGTCCTTTTCTCTAAGAGTTTGTCTTAACTCTTTTTGAGCCTGTTTGTTGTTTTGCTTCCTACAATGTGCCATGCTGTGGTAGTTCTTCACTGTGTAAAAACAATTTAAGGTCTTCTTCCTGATTGTTTTATTAAGTGTTCCTTTGTTATAGAGGCAGTAAATGAAATTTCTTGTCTGACCTTCTCACCATCATTATTTTCCAGACTTTAATTGGATTTCCCTTCGACTATCCCTCTTTCAAGCTGATGGGTTTTTCTCTATTTCCACTGTAAAACTTTATCACCACCCTCTCTATCCTTTCTAATTTTACTAGAAAACACTACTTTCTTTAAAACTTTGGTTCTACTAAAACAACTATTCAGTGGATCTGGAATAGGCAAGAGCTGTATGGCCAAGGAACTCAGAACCCTGAGCATATGAGCGATAGAGTCCTATGACTTTGGGGGCTCACTTGTCATCTAAGGTGGGAGCTACTAATTCTTAACATTCAGTTCCCCTTTTTGACCACTTCCCAGCCCCACACTAACATTTTCAGAGAACTTTTCACTTCAGCCTCCAGATCTCCTGCAGCAAAAGTGATAGCTGGAAACAGTGTCTATATATGTATAATTAGGGTTATTTTTTCCCATGTGCATTACTTTGCACTTATCACCACTGAATTTCATCTGCTATTTTATCACCCAGTCACTCAGTACAGTGAGACAACATTGCCACAACACCTCTTCAGTTCCATCCTGTATGTGTATAGCAACTGCAAAGCAGCTTAGATACAACGTATTGCAGATGTTTAAATAAAAATATGCAAAGGAAAGATCATCTTGTTTTTGTTTTGTTTTGTTTTGTTTTTTCATTTATCTACAGATCATTTTTCACAGTTCTGGGTGCAAGATTAATAATTACACCAATGAAAAATTGCTGCAGAAAAGGAGAGTATCCTTCACTTGCTGTAAAATTCCAGTGCCCGTAACACTCCTGCATGTGATACTCCATGAGCAGGTTGGTCGTGGAGCAGGGCTGTTCCCTTCGTCAGGGGTTTGGAGATGCAGAGAAGCACATGCTTCAGCTATGCACAGGGATGCTGGTTCTCTCCGAATCTGTTATGTGGGGGTCAGGCAAGAGAGGAGAACCTGTGGCACCACTCCGGGAACCCCAGAACTCACAGCCTTGCAGTGGAACAGCCCCTGCATTTGGCTCTGCTGCTCCCTAAACCCTCTCTCAGGTATATCCCCATTGGTTTTGAGCATCTTCAGGGTCAGACAGAGGTCGAACAGGAGGCTTGTGTCTTTTAAGGCAATGAGAACAGGAACAAAGAGTCTTTGCATTTTCCATCCACTTCTGAGTTGCCTGAAAAAAAAGTCATTGATTTGACATTGCAAAAATTCCGTATCTAGCATAAAGTCCCACAAAACAGAGCTTTATTATCTTACAGCTAACCCTCAGTTTTGAAGACAACAAAAATGCCATGTCCCAATTTCTGGTTAAGGAATATTTTTAACTAAGAGATGTTTTTTTAGCCTAGATGCATGATAGATCAAGGGGAAAAATGGGTTTCATTGACTTTTAAAACAATCTCCATTTCAAGAAAGAAAAAAAAAAAAAGCCTTTTGTCCTTTTGTTCTGTAACAAATAACATCCTTAAAGTACAAGTACTCTCAAATCCAAAATATTATGGCCAGATTTAAATTCTCCCATTTGAATGAGGATGCTGAAAGATGAGGAGGTTTTCATTTTGTTGAAATACATGAGGCATTTAAGATTATTGTTTTCATCTATGGGCTGCCTGTTTCTCCTCAGCTACCATCCCTATGCAAAATGAAGGCAGCGCTGTGCGGATCGCCGATAGTGTGTGTACCTGCTACCAAATCTACAAGCATCTCATGTTGGGAAGTAGAAGGATGACAGACTGCAGAGGTAATATGTTAGGGAAACTCGGTTCCTTGTTTCTTTAAAAGACTGTCTTTTCCTCTTTATGTCCTTTTCCCAGTGAGGTTCTCTCTGCAGAGTCTGCTTATTTCATAATGGGTTCACTAAGGTCAAGGCCTGTGAAAGCTACCATGCAAATTCAAAAGCAGTCTTGGAGGTATAGTCACAGTTCAACAGCATGACTGATGTCAGCTCAAATTCCTCAAGAACAAACTGTGGTTTGCTGCCATGTGTTAACAATAAGAAGCACTTGGTTTCTAGGATTTACTCAATCAAAATATGGGAAGCTAAAACATCTGGCCTGTCAAAATGATCATAAGCTTATAGAATGAATGACAAAGATGCCAGGCAAATAAAATCCAGGAAATGAGCACAGTTTAACCAGAACATAAGTTCAGTCTCTAAATATATGGTCTTACCTTTCTGATGCACTTGATTTCTACCTATTTTTTTAGACAAATTCTCCGGGAAGGAAACAATGTATTTGAGGAAGTGCTAAGCATCATGATGATATTTAGTAAGTAATTCTATTTCTTAGATTTGTGATGAGAATTATTAGAAGTGACTTGCCCATTGTGACCCAAATGGAAATAAAAAAAATGCAGTGAGCCATAGCTGTGTGACCTGAAGCCAAATGCTTCAAACTCATGTACCTAAATATAGACACCTAAATAAATGGCCTGATTTTCAGAAGCACTGTGCAACTCTGAGAGCTGTAGGTGCTCTGAAAAAATAAGATGCTTATTTAGACATCTAAATACAGACTAAGCTTCTGAATATATTATTTAATCTGCTTCAGAATGTAAACAACTAAGAAAACAAAGGTACTACAAATACTATTTTTACATGAGCTAATTAGAAGGCCACAGAGTGTAATCAACTGCAAGACACAATTTATTCCTATAAAGGGAATAGTGTGGTAATTATTGTTTATTAATTGTTGAGAAGTAGAATTTAGGAGCCCTAGTTCTGAAGCAGTGCTAGACAGGTTTGATGGAGAAGTCCATTGTATTTGATTTCTTAACCTTTTATTAAACTTTATCCATAATTATATAGATTGACACAGAAAGGTTTTAAAAAATGTCAGATTAAGATGTTTTGTTTATATTGAGAGATAAAAAATTATTTACATTTCATTCTCTTAACGATCTTAAGGCTTTTTGTGTTTTTCTTCTGAAATCTTCATTCATTATTCTGAGATTTTTTAGGTGACTGTTGAATGCTTAACTGGAAAATCACTGGAAGCAGCAGATTGTGAATGATGAGTTAATTAGTTAGCACATGACACCACATACACATTCAGTTAATAGAAAATAAGCGGCTTAGGCAGGTAAGTAATAACTAAGACTATATTTTTGTGCCTGAGTTGTGCATAGAAATAAAGACTTATACACACTGCCTTTTTCAACACTTCTACTAAGACGTTTTGTTTAGACACCTTATGTTAGTGTATGCCTATATATATTTTTATGTTTATATAATATGGCACAGATTTTCTAGAAATGATTGACAGTTGGCCCCTAGATGGTGCCAGTGCCTATGTACTGCCAGCCCTTGTGCAAGGTGAACACTGGAGATGGCAAAATGGAAATGGGCTTCACAACACAGATATTCTCAGGCAGTCATAGCTTCCATGACATGAGTCACTGCGGCCAAGCAACCTCTGAAGAGTGTCCTTCCACATCAGCCAGAGGGAGGTCTCTGCCCTTCCTCCTGCTCTCCCAGCTGTGTGACAGAGTTCCAAAAGAGATGGGCAGTCCATCCAGGCATTGTGTCCTACCAAGGCATCCATCAGTCTTAGCCTTGCAGTTTTGCACTCCATCTTGAAGCTTTTCAGATATTTAGCAGCCTGTATATCTGAAAATCCTGAAGGCAAGAGTAAGCTTGGCTTACGGCTGAGCTGGGAAGGATGAAACAGGGCACTAGTGAAGTTCCCAGGGAGAATAGGAACAGTAAAGGTAAGTTAAAAGGGAAGGGAGAGAAGAAACAGTGCCTCTGGTCTAGATTCTGCCCTTGGGCTGTTCCAGTGCCACCTCTGGGAGAAGCCTGCAGTGCTGTAAATTCATTATGTAAATCTGTTTGCAGAAAGATCCAGCCCATCAAGACACTCAGTGGCACAGCATGCTCCCCCACTGTGAGATGCTCAGAGGCTCAGAGTCCAGAAGGTGGGACAGCCCCAGCTCCCACTCTTGGCCCAGCTTCCACCTTCCACCCCTGCACAAAGATGCCAATGCTGGCATGTCTCCGTGTGGAGGGATAAATGTATCTTGTCATGTGCAGATCAGTGCTGGCAGGTGTGGTAGCTCAGGGCAGATGCTTTAGTGATTGCAGCTTTTGCTATGTTCTGTCACTTGGATTTGTCCTGGCTTGTGGGTACGTACAGAACTCGTTACCCAATTTGTTCCCACAGACCCATATGCCTACATGTGCAAACTGTGCATGCCCACAAAACCTCTGAACCAGACTGCAAGGCCAGAGTCTGTAAGAAAAATTTAGCAAAGCTGAATATGTTGATTAATACCCAAAGGACAGAATATAACCATCTCCTGCTGATTCGTGTCTTTTTATTATTTTAAGGAACAACCAGATCATTGTGATGAGACTGGCTTTTAACAAAGGGGTGCTTGATTTCAGTTCATGGTGAGCAAAGACCAGTTGCCAGGTTTTCAGATAGTAAAACAATCTTTGGTTTATTTTTTCAAAAGAAGGAACTTCAAACCTCAGGATTAATGTCTAAAAACACCCTTGTAATCATCCTTTTTTATCTATGTATTGTTCCAGTTCTATAAACAAGCTTAAAATAGTAGATGATAATACCAAGATTTGGACAGAAGAAGAGCAACAAAGGCAGTATCTTGAGCTGTAATGAATTACCAAAAGAGTAGATCTCTTTAATCTTGCACTGCTCATCTATTCATTTTAACCTGGGAATCAGACTCGAGTAACCATGTCACAATACTGGAAAGCACTTGATTTTCTTTTGGTATCAAGCAAACAGAAGGACACACTTAATGCTTTCCTGAGCAATGATGGTTTTCAGAATAAAGGCCAGATAAAAGGCCAGTGCATTGAAATTGCCTCTGGATCTGTGTCAGCATAACAAAGACCAACACTATGAACCCACTGAAACTTTTGTGTTTAATTCAAAAGAATGAAGTCAAGCTACGATTGAGACCTCTGACATGAGGAAGAGTGACAGAGCCCTGTCTTCAGCTTGGAGCACACTTTACCGGTGCAAGACTGCACAGCTAGAGGAGTCTGGAAATGCAGTGCTGAAGGACTACATCCACAGAGCCTCACTTGGCTCTTATTTGGGTCAGATGTTCACAGAAATCACTGGGAATTGTCTCTGAGCAAGGACCCAGGAAAAGGTGAACGCCAAATCTTGCCATTCCCTAATTATACTTTATAAAGAACATGATCCTCCTTAGCTTTAGGCTTCTCTGGCCAGCTGTGATTACCTAATCTGATGTCTGCCTTGTGTGGGTTATTATACCTTCAGAAGAGATGTTTTCTGCCTTTATAGACTATCTAAAAGTTGTTTTATGGAAGTGAAATGTCTGTATAGAGTATTTAGGTCTTCAAACATTTCTGATTTATGTTTTGCAGATTGCTGAAAAGTGATCTGGTTGACTTGCCCTCTTCACTCTACGCCAGGAATGCACACACCAGATCAAAAGGTGCTGTTTCAGAAAAATGTTCAATTTTGTTTTCAGGACTATTAATACAGAAATGTAATTTCAGTCATTGGTAAAACAATTCCATTTCCCGATCTGCATTTTTACCTCATCTCATGTGGGAATCTGCTCTTTTTCACTTCAGCCTACTGCAGAAAGGTACAGCAAGCTCCAAAGGCCCATTCATTATTGAACTTTAGTTTCCTCAGCCTGTGCTCAAGTCGCTTCTGAGTATTCCCTTTCTTAAACTAACCAGATTGACTCCAAGGCTTAGCAGGCTTAGTGACATTTTCATCAACTTCTGAGTCAGCTCTGATCACTCTCAAATTTATCAGCAGCCTTTTGGGATCACAGCCAGGTTGGTTACAGAGCTATCAATGGGAGATGTAGTATCTCATCTCCAGCACAGAAGTTCTCATTTTCATATCCAAAATCCATGTTATCCCCTTCAGGCACGGTGTCCCACTGGAGCTGGGGCCCAGTTGTTTGCTCATTTGCTATGACTCCTTTTTTGCTCGTCTTTTTCAAAGCTGCAATGATTGAACAGTAGTAGTTGCACTGCACTTGTACATTAAGCTCTTTCGACACTTGTTACCCCAGTAGTCTGCTTGGTATCTGGGAAAGATGATGTATAAAATTTCTAGTGCAGTAAAAGCAGAACACGAGTGAAAAAGCCTGGTACAACTTAGGAAAATTAGAGTATAGATGTAGTTCCTACCTCACAGGTAGCTGCTAGACAACTTTATAGCTAATCCTTCTCTGTAGCAGTTGGTTTTATGAAAGGACGTTGTATTTTCACTCCGTAGTCTTTAAATTCCAAGCTTTGCATTAAAACCAAAATATTTCTGAAGAGTCTGGGGTACAGCTGTTTCATCAGCATCTTAAAAAATGTGAACTAAGAGATTTAAAATATTTCTTCTGAATATTTTGACTGTAGCTCTAAAAGTAATGCAATTTACCAGTAACACAAATATGACAGTTCCAATTCAGGAAAGCACATAGCTTATCCCAAGTCGTACAGACACCCGTTACTAGCAATAGCCAGGCTTGAGTGCTTGGATGAGTGTGAGCAATACTTACAACTTTTAATCCATATAGACTTTGTAGTAGTGGGTAATTAGCATGATTACCCCAATGTATAGATGAGGAAACCGAGTCACTGCAGGATGAAGTGATTCACCCAAAGAGCACAGTGAGTCAATAGGAGAGCTGGGAATAGAGCACAGAATTCCCTGCGTTATCCATTGGAGTCCTCAAATAATATCATTTTATAAATGCTCTATCTTTGTAAAGACTTCAGTGCTATAATTATCTTTCCAGGACTCTCATGGAAACAAGATATTTATAACTCCATTAAGCCTTTCCTGGTAATTTTATGATCAAAGTGAAAAAAATAAATAATGCTGTGCCAATTAGTTGCATGTCCAATGTCATTCAGAATGGCTACATGATGAAAGCTTCTTCTTGGTTGTTTCAATTAAACGCTTGCTATCTTTCAAATGCCCTTCTTGTGTCTAATTCTCCTTCCACTGCATACTGGTGGAGAGGAAATATTTTTTGCCATGTGATGAGCCACGCATTTAGAATATACCAAATAACTGGGAAAGATGTTTGTTGCTAATAAAGCCTACTAGTTTATGCTATAAATGTGATCTTTTTTAAAAAAATGTTTCTCCTAAGAGCCCTTAACTTTTGCCAGTTTCACCTAAAATGAGCAAAGCTACCTCAGTATTTCCACTAACCCTTGTATATCTTTAAAATTACAACACAGATGCCAACACTAACTGTAAACAACAGGTTAGCGACTGAGGCATCTGGACCCTGGTTCAGCAAAGCACTTAAGCGTGTGCTTAAATTAAAATCCATTCTTATTCTGCAAATCCATTCTAAGTGTTTTCTTAAAGCAAAACACATGCTTAAGTCGAGTTTTGCTTGGCATAGTGCTTAGGCACAGCATAGAGCTAGGGCCTTAGCATTAATTTAGTTTCGAAAGGAAGTAATTATTTTTAGATTACCTCTCAGTGGCTACAGCCGTATCTTTTAGTCCCCAGATATCTATTTTCAGGAGGTATACGTGCTACGCCTAAACTTCTGGTTTCTGTGACAATCAGTGGCACGAAAAAGATACCGAATGCCATTACCAGCGTAAAGAAAGAGACCACTTGAAATACTTGACTGCTAAGTACAGATGAGAGGGGCCTTCAGTGAGGCTCATTAGAGGGAAGACATAAAAGAAGTTGTGATTATTCTGGGAGGTGGCTGCTGATATGATGGGTGATCTTTTCACCATGCTGACCGGAGAAGATTGACTTGCAGTAGGTCAACAATTTTAACTCAGAAAGTTTTGATGAGCTTTCTGTCAAATACTGTATTTCCACAGGAAATATGTTAATTCAGGGGAAATGTTTGTGCTTTTCTCAAAAGTATCAAAAAAAAGTTTGGCTGCAATGTGATAGTTTCCCTGCTTTTTTTCCTGAAACTCTTCTTTAATATAGACTAAAATCTAAAAATTGTTAAAGGAAATTTGATTTAAAAGCGTTGTATTGCTCATAAATCTAGATTACATCTCTCTTGTTAGGAAGACTCCTACCATTTGTTTGACTGGCTTAGACATGGGAGTTACTTATCCCAATATAAATGAATACCAACATACAGTCCTGGCCAGCCCAAACAGTGGGTTTTGTTCAGATAATCTGGCCTATGGCATGTCTGGAGGAAGAACAATTGCATTATCTAAGATGTTATTTTGAGGGATGTCCCACTGCATTCCCTTTAACATCTATACTTCATACAGAAGGTAGAAATATAAGGATAGGTCAAAATACTTTTTTTTTTTTCTTTGTGAGCTTAAAAATCTCCTGCTTCATACACCCTTGTGCTAGTGGTATGAATAAAACTTAATTCTGACTCATGCTACTGATATATAGAAAAGCTTTCTAACAGTAGGGAGAGTCAGGTAAGAGGACAAATCCCCCATGGAAATTCAGCATTGCTGTATTTAAAAGAAGCCTGAACAAATACTTAAAGAAGAATAATGTAGATACTGCTGATCCACTGCAGAGTAGGGTATCGTGATGACCTTTTAATACCTCTTTAACCCTGCCCCAGTGGGAAAGTACTGTCTTTCCCTCCCCCAGCAGCTTCTGAATTATTTCCAGGTAGAACACCCCATTTAGCTCTATCACTTGACCACCACATTGCTTTACTAATCCACCTCCCTTGTTTTTTTCTACCTAGGAAAGTATAGCAAGTGCACAGAGCTGTCATCCACTACAGGGCAGTCACACAGTGACAGGATCCCAGAGTCAAACCCACTTTTCTTCACCTGCTTGTTTGGTATCTCTCTGGCTGTCAGGAACAGGTACTTCTTTCCTGCCAAAAGCCTACACTTTAATAAAAATATGTCCTGCCTCTCAGGCCAAATATTTTCATGACTGATCCTAGCCTGCTAGGGAGTTGCCAAACCCAGCAGCCCGACAGAGACGAGGCTGCCGCAGCTCCACA
Source organism: Tyto alba (assembly GCF_018691265.1). Taxonomy (NCBI): domain Eukaryota; kingdom Metazoa; phylum Chordata; class Aves; order Strigiformes; family Tytonidae; genus Tyto; species Tyto alba. The sequence goes on along the minus strand of NW_024881316.1, from coordinate 44,344,118 downwards.
CCCCTGGGTCCAGCCTGCAGCGAGGCTGCACATGGATTCTCAGCAGGCACATGCACAAACACCAGTGTACAACGTGTGTGTGCACTGGTACAACGTGTGTGTGCACTGGTACAACGTGTGTGTGCGCTGATACAACATGTGTGTGCAGTGGTACAGTGTGTCTATGCACTGGTACAATGTGTGTATGCACTGGTACAACGTGTCTATGCACTGGTACAATGTGTGTATGCACTGGCACGTGTCTATGCACTGGTACAATGTGTGTGTGCACTGGTACAACGTGTGTATGCACTGGTGGCCATGCTGGCCACACAGACAGAAACACTCAGTGCTCACACAGGCAGCACCAACGGCCTTGACCTGCTTCCCTCTCTAGCAGATATGGGTGAAAGTCTGTGACCGTGAAATATATGTAAAAATACACATGTACAGTACAGATCCCTCTAGTAGCTGGTCCTGAATCCTCACTCTCCCCAGTCGCCTCCTGCCCAGAGACACACACGTGTACACACACATGTACAAGTGGCTCTTAGCCAACCCCCCAGGCTCCACAGGCTCTCTGGCAGCTGGCCTGAACCCCCCGGTCCCTCCGGCAGCCAGCCCCTCCGGGTGCCTCACCCTGGGAGACACACACTGCACCTACTCGACAGCCAGCCTGGCTGGGCGATCACCCACGCAGTGTGCACACCCACGCTCCCTCCAGCTGCTGGCACCATGGACCCCACAGGCCCTCCGACCTGTGGTCCCACTGCGGTTGCTGCACTCACACCCCCCATACCCACACGTGCATACACAGGAGGGACCGTCACCCAGGAAAAGTTAAAACCAGAGTGTAAGGAGAAGACAGGACAGACTGCATGATGAGGCACAGGGCACAGCCGGACACACATACCACTCAACAGCCTGTGTACATCCAACTGACCTCTTTTACCCCCTTATCCTTCTGGTTTTCCACATTTCTTCCTCCCCAACCCACTCTGATCCCTCCCTTTCCCCACCTTTGGTTCCTCCCCTAAATATCCCGTAAGAAGTCTGATGCTGCTCCTCTCCTGCATCCCACAAGGTGTCCCGTGCCCACAGGCAGTGTTCCCCCTCAGCCCAGAAGGTGGGAGCTGCTCCCGCTGTTGCTGACGGGGGCCAGCCCTGGCAGGACATTGCTCAGGGTCCCTGCCTGCTTTAGCTCCTCTGCTCCTCTGTGTATGGCACGGGGGGAATGCAGTTTTTATCACGTACCCGAACTGCTCACAGGCTGTTCTTGCAGGATGTGGAAGGGAGAAGAACGTAGTTCTCAGCGGGCACAAGATCACAGCAAGTCTGAAAAACTCAGCCATACACAGAAGCTGCATCAGGACTGTGACTGTGTTTAGGACAGATTACAACCCATGTGCAGTGGTGCGTTTGTAAATCTTCACAGGTGGCTTCAGATGCCTTTTATTCAGTCTAACCAACTTGATGCTGACCATCAGGTTATACTTTCCTTTACGGACCTTTTACTTTAATGTCAAGTTTGCCATTACAGAATTCTGCTTTTCTGAGTTACCTCTCTTGGAGAAAAAACAAAACAAACAAACAAACAAAAAACCAAAAACCAAAATGAAAACAAAACCACATACACAAAACCAAACACCAAAATTAATTAAACAGAAAAATAAAAAGAAATGCACATTGAGAAAAAAAACATCTTTCCAAAACCACAAGATACCTGAACAGATATTGTGGACATTTCCAAATTTTAAAATTAAAATATGCACTTTTGGGTAGTGACCACACATGAAAACCAATGGAATAATTTTAAATTATGGAAGAGATATTGCAGCAGCAGTTAAGAGTGCAACTCTTGCAGAGTTAACCATTATGAGCTAAATTAGAAGTTGGATGAATTATTTTCCAGCCATATAAATCATTAAAGTTTGTTAAATTGTTGTATCCATAACTGAGGTAAAACAACTATTTAATGAATTATACATTGTGTTATTTTTCTATGCATGTTATTGCCATAGTTTTTACTATTGTTGAAAGTCCACTGTGGTTTTTTTGCAAATACTTCTAAAATTATGAATAATCTTTACTTAAAAGACTAAAAATACATGCCAACTATTATCATATATGAAATCTGACAGCAGTTAAAGTGTTGGTATCTAAACTTATTTGACAGCTTCTTTGAATAACATTTACTAGGTACTCTTTATAGGATTCAATATTTTTAAATTTGTGCAATTTGTTCTCTAAGTAAGTTGTGTTAAGGGGAAAGCAAAAATGTTCTAGATACTAGACAACCAGTCTAATGAATAGCAAAAGCTTTTCTTGCAATCGCTTTTCATTAGAAGTCAAACATCATGATCAAGCTTTCATTGCATATTCATGCAAGGACTGATTCTGAATCCTGTGGAGCAAATAAAGCTCAGTAGAAATTTTAGGTGCTCCAGTGGAACAAGACCCCAGTGCTTCCCATGCTTGCAATTTTTCCGTTACAAATGGATTTTATTTGCAAGAAAATGGCACCAACTGTAGGCAGAGCAGGCGAGATCTTCACCTACCTACACAGGCAGTGATACGTAAGTCATGCTAGTTTATTGTGCCTGTGGATCTGACCCGGAGGTCTCTGCGCAGCACTGTCCCACGTTTTGTGCACACCAGCTCCAGGGAGCTGTCGGGAGTTACAGATCTGATTTTTTTAGCACGAGGTGGCACTTTGGCCTTGGTTTGAAGAGACCTGCAGAAAACAGTGACCTGGACCAAGGGACCTGCTTTTCCGCTGGTTCTAACACAACTTCCATGCAGGATTTCCAAACATAGCAGCTTTTTTGTCCTGAATGTCTGGTTGGTGAGGTTAGTACATCAGATCTGCAAAGTCTGTGAATAATTGGCCCACAAATTATGAATGCAGCAGGAGAGCTCGAATTGTAAATACTAGGAGGCAGGCAATCAGATGAGGAGCACAGATAGGACTATGCTGGTATGGCATACCACAACGCAGAGTATGGACAGCATTTAAAGATGAAATTAAGAACTGTTAAGGCAGAGAACCTATCTGAAAATGTAGGACAGGGAAAGCAGCTCAGTGGTCCATCCATCCAGGGGTGGCTGGCAAAAGAAGGCAGGTTAGTGCTGGGCAGCTTTCAGTCCCGGCATTTATACTGGACGCGGCATGGTGCCATGGGTTGCTGTGTCCCCACCAAATGTAAAGGGCTCTGTGAAAATAAGAAAATCAGTAGAAACATTCAAGTTAGTTCAGTTAATGGAATTATCATTATGCTCTACTATTAAGATATAAACATATTCTTGGAGCTTTGGTCTTAGAGAACCAAGACCAAATACTGAGAGTATTTCTTGGCTTTGCTGAAGCCATTGAGCAGGGCCTTCGTAATTACTTTTTATTCCACTCACTCTGACAGAGGATGACACGTGAGATCTTAAGGAATTCTAATGGTTTTTAGTATCTCCACCAGCGCAATTGTCTGTGGGTGCAGACCCAAGTTACAATCAACTCCAGTGAGAGCTGGCATGGCAACACACCATCAGTCAGGAAGAGGCAACCTTCCTCCATGTTCTGGGTGGACTTTCTCCCACTACTTGAGATCAACATCTCACATTCTTCAAGGACAGCAGGGGAATTAGGTTCTCCAGGCTTCCAATTCCCAGTCTAAAAGGCAATCATATGAAGCCCATGCCACTCTAAAGTTCTCCCTCTTCTCCTTGGCAGTTTAGCTATAGGGCAGTGTGTCACGTTTAGGCTGTGACAGGTAGACGTGCTCATTTAGTAGCAGTCCATGTTTGTGAGGAACAATGATTTTTGGAAAGCAGAAAGGACACAGTGCAAACGGAGGAGGACATGACTGCACCACTCTCTCTTAATGGCAAAACCTTGCTGTGTCACAGTTGTTCCTTCAGTCTTACCCTAATCATTTATCTTCCACCACTGAATATGTAGTGGAAGAGCACTGTCAGTGCTGCATCTGATTTCATAACTTTAAAGTATTAACAATCCAGTTCCATATTCACTGTTTTTGTGAATGGCAGAAAGCAATTATAAAATCTCTTGTAATGTTTAGGCAATGATGAGACAAAATACTCTTGCAGGCGCTTTCTTGTAAAGACAGTGCAGCCCCACTAACTTTGCTGGAGTTACTCTGGGTTGTCTGAGTTAAAAGGAAGATCGAGTTATTCATTACATGTTTTATTAACACCCCACTCAAAATTTTGCTTCATTATGCATAACCACAGTTGAGCATAGTTGTTCAGCTGAGTGTGATGAATGAAGGATAAAAAGATGTGGAATGCTGTCTAAATGCATGGATCTTTTACCTCTTTTGGTACTGCATCCAAAAGCACAAATTCGTATTTGTATAGAAATAGCACAACGAACAACTGGATTTCCATGATAGCAAACCACCTGCAAGAAAATGGAGGAAAACATTGGCTGCTCAGGCTGACCATCACATGTGTGTTATCACCAGATAAGAAAGAGGGTGTCTTTGACGCATTTTACATTCCATGCTTTAGTTCTGCCTGAAAGTTTATCTTCAGTAGGAAAATATGCTGTAGCTTTGCTCAGCTTCATTACTCAGCGCAGAACACAAATGCGGCGGCTGCCCCTTCTTTCCGGTGAAACTTCAGACTGACAGTATCCCTCTGACACCCTATTTTAAAACAGCCCCTTATCATTATGGTTTTTTCCACTGTATAAACATTTATGTTCTTCTAACTCTTGCTGATTTGAAATAACTTCATAGGAGTGAGAAGACAGTCAAATATAGAAAAGGCTATATGACTAATTGTGCTATATAAAGTTATATAATGCAGCTGGGAGCCTGATGACATCAGAGTAGCTGTGACAGCGGGAGTTATTATTTAATGCGTCAGCATTAGAATGCAGTATGAAACCCAAGGACATGAGTTTTTTTCTGTTACACTCTCAAGAAAGGTCTTTCTTAGTCAATCTGGAGAAGATTTCAGATAACTGCAGGTGAACTCCTCTAGGCTATTATTTTTTAGTGTCAATATGTACAAGAGCTTTCTGCATTCAGGCACCTGCGTGCACCTATGCCACGTCATGGGATTACTCACTTGCAGAATTTAGACATAAGTATTAAATGCCTCGTTAAAATAGTAATACTTCCTTGCTCTTCTACACAGTTTATTTTCCATTATCTGGGAGATGCTGGAAAACTTGGATAAAACAGGTCTTGGGGAATTCCCCGGGGAGAAGGCCACATGACTGCCCATGGAGTCAGCCTGGATTTGGCCTGGCAGGTGTGAAGAGGACGCTAATAAGCCCCACGAGACCCAAGCTAACTCCTGCAGAGCCACCCAGATCCCTGCACCGAGCTGCCCCGTGCTCCGGAGTGGGAGGATGCTTGTTTGCTTTGGCAGAGCTTCAGACCTGAATTATCTCTGTCATATCGCATTGGAATTACCTTAAGATAGGGAGCTTTCGGTGACCTTGAGCTTGGGGGGAGTGCAGTGCAGAGATATTTCAATGGAAATTGGCTCAGGTCAGGCAGGATTTACTAGCCCAAACTCCACACTGGCAGCACCGTACAAAGGCGGGCTCCCCATGGTCACCACAAAGTTCGCACAGTGTGGCCCTGGGTGCCGCTGAGCCGTCCTCACGGGTTTGGCACGGATGCACTGGGATGCAACCAAAGGCCCAAATGCCTCTAGGTTGCCCTGAAAGTGGAAATGCTGCATTTCCAGAGGGCTGTCCTTCAAACACAAGCACTGTGGGGTGGGGGCTGACCCGCGCTGACAGCTCCGTCCCCGCAGAGTAATGGATATAACCGATACCCGACAGCAGCGCTTCCCACCAGGACATCTCAAACTGCTTTTCCCAACAGGCTGCTGTTGTTATTCTGCTCTGCAAACAGAGATGCTGAGGCACAAGGACCGTAAGCAACGCACATGTCTGAGGGTGGCCAGAGGGTCAGTCCAGGAGTGAAAGGCAGGACTGCAGAGTCCCAGTGCGTCCGCCCCTCCCACAGCACATTGTACTGAGCAGAAACCAGGAGCTTTTTTGCCACTAAAAGCCCTTTAGTTCCCAGCTGTCTTTCATATTCATGACAGTCCTAGAGCAGTTCTGTAAAACCTCTGAGTCACTGATGCCTTCCCGTTTTATTTAGTGACAAGGGGGTTTGACAATGATGAATCTTGCCCCCAGTGCACTGCTACGTATTTGTGCTGTGCAGGAACCCAGGAGCCCAGCTGTGGATTGAGGTCCTGCAGCAAATGGAGTCTGAGAATGAAATCACGGCTGTTGTCCTGAAGGGTTTGCAATGTCAGCATAAGATAGGAGACCACGGATAGAGCCATGCAGGATAACCACAGTCACACAGGCAATAGTCACCTGGATAGACAAAAGTTGCTTCACTGCCATCAAATGTTTCCTCTCGGTAAAAAAGATGTCACAGAAATGGCTTTTTGGGAACTCTTCCCATATCAGTTTGCTGGGATATTTGTCGAGTATGTTATTTTCTAGCTTTCAGTTTGATTAAATTGGCTTTTAATTTCATTATGAACTTTTGCAACAGAGAAATTAAATGTTTAATACATTTCATTTATAAATCCCAGTACTGAATTAAATGAAAATGCATCTTAAACTTGAAATATCAATGTTTCATTCAGTCATACCAAAGAAATCTGAAACCTGGGATCTAGACACATGCCTTGATTTAATTTTCTTTCTTTAAAGACCACCACATTATTCTTTTAGAATTATTGCTGAAAAGCGTGAAGGTGTCTGTTACCGTGTAGACTGCCAAAGGGTTTGAAAGGACTTTTTGTCTGTCAGCAAGAAAAAGAGTCTCCATCCATTCTTTTAGTAGCCATATTATAATTTTCTTTCTAACCACAAACTTATTTTACAGTTATTATCGGAGTCCAGAGAACAGCCTGAACAAAGAAATAGGTCAGTGTATATAAACAAGCAGCTTTCAGAAACATTGTTTTGCAACTTGTCCTGTACCTGCAGATACTTCTTGTGAATTCTGCTCTGACCCTTGATGGGAATGAGGCTGTGCTCATATTTACCTCAGGAATGCGGGACAGGCCACGGAGGTACAGCAGTGAGTGAGCGCTTTCCTCGGGCAGGCCTGAATGGTGAATGCAGTTTTAATCATTTTGTTTATATCTTTAATGCCTTCACAGGGTTCATCTGACACTCATGTCCAGCCTGCTATAGGGTGCAGATTCAAGAATGCAGATCCTCTGCAACACTTTCTAGCTTCCTTGCTCCACATGGAACTCTTAAGTTGAATTGACTAGTTTTAAGAATTCTTGGTTACTTGCTTCTTAGAGGAGACCAGGTTTGGAAGGCAGAGAATTGAGCATAGAGATGTTTGAACACAGAAACAAGGAGCAGCTGGCTCCCTGGGACTTGTTCCAGGAAGAAGGACAGCAGAGAAAACAGCAGAAGGAATGCAGGAAGCATCGAGGCTGGCATTGCCGGAGGAGTGAAGACAGACAGGATCTGCAATTTAAGCCATCATTCAATTGCGTGGGCCTTAATGCAAAGACAAGATTCAAACAGAGAGGAGGCAGTTAAGACATCTGAAGATTAGCAGAGATGTCAGTGGCATCACAGAGGATGGAAAAAGAGTCTCAGACCAGAGAAATGCTCTTTAAGTTAGTTTAGAACTGGTTTATGGCAACCTAAATGCCTGTGTCTGTAAACTGGCATGTTTGTAAGTGGAACAACTCTCCCCTGATGAAAAGTTGCCTCAGCAGCAGCAGAGCTCATCTGACTTTCCTCCCTGGGGGATATCCCTTGATATACTAGTCTCAGATTCTGCTTTTACATTGTGACTTAACCTGTCTTTTCTAGGAATGAAACCACTTTCAACTCAGTTTAAACAAGGTCCAGATAATACTGAACATTAGGGGACCGACAAAGAGCAAAGCAATGAAAACACTTTATCTCCAAGTGTAAGAGGAGCCCAGTTCAAGAGAGTTGTTCTCTGCAGGGTTTGGGAATAAATAAACCCCAGCTGTTTCACTGACCTTCCTGGACACTGATGCTTCCCTCCTCCGAATGCCACAAAGCTGTCCAAGAAAGCATTCTTCTCTAAATTTGCCTCTTTCCAACGATCCTGTGGGAAGAAACTTTTTTTTTCCAAATCAGCCTTATATAAATAAAGCTTAACTTTATTTCTCCAGGCTAAAAATGATCTCGGACAGCTAATCCTCGATACAAAGTTGCACTAATGCCATTTTTTTATATTCAACCTGTTAGTGTTAGAGGCTGGATTCAAAACTCAGCACTGACTCAGGGAAGGAAATGAGGGTCCCATCTGAAACATACTTAGGTGTCTCAAAGTGCTGGAGAGGTTTTCAAAACCACCCCTAAAACATTCTTCCTATACCTCCCCATTTTTTAAAATTCTGCATCTTGAGCTATTGAAATGCCTATAAAAATGCAACCTTCTCCTTTTAAATGCACAGACATTCCAAGCAAATGCTCAACCAGTACCTCCCCTCAGCCACAAAACTGTATCACGGCACACAAATGGATCATGCACATCTTGCACACAAACCATTTCTAAGATGTTGTGCGCACAAATGCAAGGTATATCAGCTGTCACATGAGAGACGGGCGAGGATTGCATAGCCCCATTCTCAGGTGCAAGCCAGTGTGTGAGAAAATGAACTCTGCTCAACAAAAACAGCCTGTCTGTACCCACAGGGCTCCTTGCTCCATCCTGAGTTGCTTTAAGAGAAAAGAAGAACAACACGAGGGGCTAAAGTTTGGGTTGAGTGACACTGACAGAAGTAAAACTCTTGAATGCTGGGTGACAAAGTATACCAGCCTCCAGAAACTCACTGCAACTCCACCAAGGCCTTCGGGTAACACTCTGTCAAGTTTATGGTGGCTAACTCCTCTGATGAAGCTGTCTTAGAGAGGACGTAATCTTGTGGTTTTTTTGGTTTGGTTTGGTTTTTTTCAGCAAGGGCTGTTTAGAGCTTTCTGAAGAAGAAACCTGTTAGCAGCAAAATCCAATAAAAGCAAGAAAAAAAATCTCAGTGGTGATGAAGCACAGCAATACATTTGGAATGGCAGTGTTCAAGGGGTACTCACCTATTCCTCATGGAATAAAGGTGAGTTTCTGAAAAACAAGCCAGCTTGCCTTTTAGGAATAAAGTTACTAAAGAAATAAGCTGCTGCATCAGGGTTTCTGCTTCGGATTTCAAACAGGCAGGAATTGTTATGAGGGATTTCAAATTGGTGAAGAGTTTGCTAGAAGGGACGTTTTGTTTAAATTACTCCTTGATGTATTTCTATAAAAAAGATGTATTTATTAAAAAGTTCCATATTGGATGGTGCTAAAAAGAGCAGTTATAAGCCTGCCCACGCAACCACCTGGAGTGGAATAATAATCAAGAAACCCTAGATGAACTACTGAATTAGCAGAGCTAATACCTACCAGAAATCATCTGACTGGAAAGACCAATGAAACTGGGTAAACACAGAGAGATGAGCTATACATGTAAATGACAGGGAGAGGAGAGTACTTGGAATCATAGAAACCTAGAATTATTTAGGTTGGAAAAGACCTTTAAGATCATCAAGTCCAACTCTTAACCTCACACTGCCAAGTCCACCACTAAACCATGTCCCTAAGCACGGAATCTACATATCTTTTAAATCTCTCCAGGGAGAGTGACTCAATCACTTCCCTGGGCAGCCTGTTCCAATGCTTGACAAACCTTTTGGTAAGAAATTTTTCCCAATATCCAATCTAAACCTTCCCTGGCACCACTTGAGGCCATTTCCTCTTGTCCTATCACTTGTTACTTGGGAGAAGAGACCAACACTCACCCCACTACAACCTCCTTGCAGGTAGCTGTCGAGAGCGATAAGGTCTCCCCTGAGCCTCCTTTTCTCCAGGCTGAACAACCTCACTTCCCTCAGCCGTCCTCTTAAGATTTGTGCTCTACACCCTGCAGCGCCTTCATTGCCCTTCTCTGGACACGCTCCAGCACCTCAATGTCTTTTTTTGTGGTGAGGGGTCCAAAACTGAACACCGTATTTGAGCTGCAGCCTCACCAGTGCCAAGCACCGGGGGACAATCACTTCCCTAGTCCTGCTCGCCACACTATGTCTGATACAAGCCAGGATGCTGTTGGCCTTCTTGGCCACCTGGGCACGCTGCTGGCTCATATTCAGCCAGCTGTCGACCAACACCTCCAGGTCCTTTTCCGCTGAGCAGCTTTCCAGCCATTCTTCCCCAAGCCTGTAGTGTTGCATGGGGTTGTTGCGACCCAAGTGCAGGACCAGGCACTGAGCCTTGTTGAGTCATACAGTTGGCCTCAGCCCATCAATCCAGCCTGTCCAGATGCTTCTGGACTACTCTCTCTTCCTCCTCTCAAGCAGATCAACACCCCTGTCCAAGCTGGTGTTGTCTGCAAACTCACTGAAGGTGCACTCAATCCCCTTGTCCAGATACTGAGCCCTGGGGAACACCACTTGTGACCGGCCGCCAACTGGATTTAACTCCATTCACCACCACTCTTTGGGCCCAGCCATCCAGCCAGTTTTTCACCCAGCAAATAGTGCACACATCCAACTCATAAGCAGCCAGTTTCTCCAGGAGAATGCTGTGGGAAACAGTGTCAAAAGCTTTACTAAAGTCCAGGTAGACAGCATCTATACAGCCTTTCCCTCATCCACTAAGTGGGTCACCTTATCATAGAAGGAGATCAGGTTAGTCAAGCAAGTTGGGTTCAATCAGTGGGATTTTTCCACAGCGAGCTTTGAATCAAGATCAAGGTGATATAAAGTAGTAACATATTATTTGGAACATATAAGTGAACTTCAAAGTCTTGCTTATTCCTACAGGCTCCTTCTTTTTGTGCACATCTTCTCTGTATACAAGGCCATCCTCCAGAAGATGGGGAATCCCCAACTTTAAGCCTATTTGTCCATATGCTTTTGTTCTGAAATAAGTCAAGAGGAGAAAAGACAGCAAAATACCCACACTAAGAGTGACAACTTACAGGTTTGAACATATCTGGGTCAGGAAAATATTTTGGATTCCTGTGCAACCAATATGGCGACAACATCAGCATGTCACCTGCAGGGACGGTGAAATTCTGAAAAGGAGAAAAAACTCTAAGAAAAGAGAAAAACACGGGTTCAGGTCACAAAAAAAGGCTCTCTTAGTACTTCTCTTCCATCAGCAGAAGGTCCTAACGGGGCAAGTGAAGGTGGTAAAGCAATGGTGGGCATATTACATGTTTGAAGCTTCTTCTTGCTGTTGCCATTTGTTTTCATAAGAAAGACCTAAACAGTGAATGCGAAAGACTATTTTTGTTCCTTTTTTTTTTTTTTTTTTCAGGCAATGAAATAATAGAAACATTATTTCTGTCCTTCCTGCTTCTTTATGTACCATGTGAGCTGGTATTTTTTTCTAAATCTTTTGTTAAGCACTTCCTTCAATGTGAAGAAATTCATAGAAAGTCTTGTATGATAGTAGACCTTTATGAGACCAGTAATTTCTTAAATAGGCATGAGTGCTGATTCCTTAAGAGAGTGTTTTTCTCCCAAACGTGTATTTGTTAGGCTCCTGGATGCTGGCACTTCCCTTCTGAATGGCAGTGAAGACGACAAATAGAAAAGAAGTAGTTTTATCAGTTACTAAATTGCAGTCTTTTCTATTATATTTGTTTTGTCTGATTACTCTTTCATATACCATCAGCACAATATCTCCAGCCCAATTCAATTCAAGCTAAAATCAATTCAAAATTGCAGGTAAGACTGTGAGCAAGAGAAGCAAAAGCACTCTTAAATTAATGATAATTAAATTAATGATGATGATGAATAAATCTGTTAAACAGAATATATATATTAGATTGTGGAATATCTCTACTATTTTAATTTTATTGAGATCTATTGGGAGACCCCTTTCCAGACAAATCATACAGTATCATTTTTGGAAAAAATAAAAACAAACCTCACCTGAATTCTTATCGGGTTTACTACTTTCTTGGTGATTGCACCTGGAGACCTCAGCCGTATGGCTTCCAAAGTGCACCATTTAATAAAAGGGAGCTTCTTAAGGTCCTCTTCAGAGACTTCTATTTTATCTTTACCTGTTGTGGCATGAGAAAGAAGAATCTGTATAAAAATTAGTTTTCATACTTGTTTTGAGACATGCTGACATATCTTGCTTTAGAACTTTTGATTGAATACCTCAAGACCTTGTTTACACCCAGAAATTTTCTTCATATTTCAAAGTAAATAAATGGACCAAAATCAGTACAATTTAAGAAAAGCCATTGAAGATAACTGAATAACTCTAAAGTAGATGTAAATATGGCATTGTCCAGAAGAGTCCAGACAAAGGTCATCTTGAAATAAGAGTCCCTGGACTATTTCAGTACTTTGATAGGTCACTGCATGGAGATCTCAGGGACTGCAGGCACCGAGACAAGAAGCTGTGGCTGAGCTCTTGGGCTATGTTAACACTAGCAAATAGATCAGGGCCAGGAGAGAGGATCAAGCACTGGTTCGTGATTTTCCTTATTGGTAAATTATTAACATGTTGCCTGATACGGTTTTGACCCATGTCAACTAAGAGTCTTCCATGAAAGTCTAAGCATGGATCAGGGGATTGCATGTGTGAATGACTGCTCCCAGTAGGTGACTGTTTTTTAAGGGAAAGAGATTAGTCATGGGAGAGGGGTGAATCATGCTGGACAAATTGGCCTCAGATGAGAGAAAAAAGAACAGTTCCTGGCCTGTTTTAGCTGTAACTCTGGTGAACATCATATCACGAAAAGCAGCTGAATTGAAAGACCCCATCTGGTTCTATCATAGATGCATCAAAAAACCACAAGACTGATTGATACAAATCTAGGACTAAATGATAGGTGTGGAATGAAGAGACAAATACATATAGTTCCTTTTCTACCTTCTTTTGCTAACATCAAAGGTGGGTTTGCTTAAAAACGTGTCTTGAGCTTATGCTGAGTAAAGAACTCAGAGCCAGACTCTATGGTATCAGTAGTACCCTTAGCAGCAACATGCATTATTGCCAGTCATTGACCAAGTGTGCTGTGTGCTGGGCCAACACAAAATAAACCATTTCTAGGTTCCAGAAGGACACGATTGTATTTATTACCTGCTTTGTCAAAAACAGAAGCCAGGTCTTCCATGATTTTCTTGTAAATGGAAGGGCAAGAGAGTATGAAAACAAGGGTCCAAAATGCAATCTAAACAGACATGAAAGTGCTTTAACTCAGGAATATGGAACAGAATTACAGTATCTTTTTAGCAAATCACAGAGGCAGGTGAAAATATCTGCACTTCTTTATATGTGTCCATTTTAGTTGGGGTGCACAGGGAGCTGTGCTTCCTGGGTAAATCCACATCTGAGAGCTCAGCTCCTAGGAGATTATGTCTAGTCATCTGCTGTGTACTTATCTTCAGTGAACATTATATAGCTTTGGCTTTGAGCTTTGAAACACAGAATCCTTTCTTTAATTTCAAATAACTAGGTGCTAAAATGAATTACTAAATCACTGTATGTGATTAGATTTATCTGCATGAATGGAAGAAAATTGAATAGTAAATTCCTACTAATATTAGCAGAAATTAGGTTAAATAATTGGCAGTGCATTGTCACAGTGAGTCACACTAAAATGGGCAGGAAAAGTTTTAATTATCAGCAAAACAAGCAGTAGCATATCCCCTTTAGAAATAATTTGCTAACAGATTATGCAATGAAGTTGGAAATCAAGAAATGTAGGAAAGGAGAAAATCCTCTTTAGTAGAATGAAACCAGAAGGACTTGCAGCACTGACAGGAGTCTCTCTCCTCTTGCTGAGCTAGCAGGAGATGCAGTCTGCACACAGATCTGGTTTTGGGCCATCTGTGATGGTGAGGGATGAGAACTCTTACTGTTAATTCCCAAATAGCCCCACGTGGATGCAACCCTCCTTCTGCAAAACAAATCTGGTAGCTTAGTCTTCTTGTATAGCACCGATGCTGTGGCTTCACTCCACAGGCTAAGGAGGGATAACTGAATTGTTTCAGATAAAAGGGTTTAACACTCCTATAAAAAATCCCCTTGGAAGGTGAAAGGCCTTCCTTCATCATTCCAGTCACCAGAACAGTGGTTGTGACTATTCTGAGAAACAACAAAATATCTGTATGTCTATTTACAGCTGGATATTACAGAAGTAAGTAATGATAGTGTTGTGGAAGGAATGTCAGTTATCCTGATAACAGACAGCAGGCTATGCCTCTCACTTATACCAACATGTGAATCCACAGAAATCTCACTGAAGTGGATGAAATTCCTTTAGAGTAAATTGTAGTAATATCCAATCTACAAAAAACATAGATATAACCATTAGGAGTACATACAAAAATAACTCGCTATCATTTTTTTCTAAATCACATCTGTAATGGACATAACTGTGCTGGAAAGAGCTCAGTAGTCATGGTAAATAAAGGATGTTTTTGCTGCTATGGATTTTTCATCTGAGAAATTCCTATAAATGTCTTTGGTCAATGCAAGCTGTGTTATATATATTGGGCTTGTTAGCGTACACATATCTGTATCATTAATCCGTCAAATCCGTTTCTAACATAGACAAAATTTAAGCGGCAGTAGAATCAAACTACTGCTTTTCTTCCCCTGAAGCAACACTGGCATTTGTACAGCAGATTCCCCAAAGCCAAAGAGCGAAATTCACTCAAGGATTTACACACAGATGAAGTTATTCTATATTACACTTTGGATATTCTTTACAATTGGTAACACCAGGATGTTTAAAATAGTCTCTACTATAATACAGCCACAGTGTTTCAAAATAGTTAAATGCTCTTTACAGTTTAGGACTGTGATCTTAATAGCTATCAGTCATATGCTCCCAAAATGTTATGGTAGGGGACGTCATAATTTAGGAAAAATACAAGAAGAGTTTTTCTTGTCATTGCTTCTGACATTTCAGCCTGGGTATATTTGTAGTGATGCATGTGGGCGTGATAATCCCTTCTTTGGAATACGTGGAGTGTGTGTGACCTCTGGTTCAAAGTCTTGGCTTCCCAAATACAGGCTATTGAACAGGACAGAAAGAAGGTGTTTCTCTAGCCGATATACTTACAGGGACAGCATTTGCCTGGGAAGCCCAGAGCATGAGGAGACCATAATTAGGAGCGAGATGTTTTTCTTGCAAGTTATCCAGGAGATGTTGCAGTAGTGTCTGTTATAAATAAAAGATAATAATGTGCATTTCCAAAAATATATTAAAATCTAGTTTAGGGTTGGGTTTGCTAGAATTCAAGGATGAAGTAATGTTAGTTATGGGGTTTTTGCAGTCACAAAGTAGAGATGACAGCTCTTAAGAGAAAGTAAGACTCATTCATATGCAGAGGGCCAGAAGTCAATGCACCACGTGAATCCCTACCGAATACCTACACTGGCCTCCATTTTCTTAAATTTTTGGGGGGATTTGGTTCCCTCACTCCCCATTGCTGTTTGCATGTGGAAGAAATAAAAAAGTAATCTCTGTTCTTTTTAAATTCCTGCTCTACTTCTCTGCTTTAACGAATTTGAAAATGGGACTGAACAAGTTGAATGAATAGAAATTAAGAAAATGTTCTCTCTGTTCATGTCAGAAGGGTGCTTGTTAGGAAGAGGTGGTCTGATATATCAGCGAACTCCCTAGTTCCTGGTGCTCTGTTAGTGACCTAATCAGTGATTTCAACAGCTCAATATTCTTTGAAACTATAGCAACTGTGTAATGTTCTAGAATCAGCTTTTGTTTATAATATTTCCTTAAATACAGGGCAACCATGCAGCCAAGGCAAAGTTTCTTGTCTACTTTTCAGAGGGGAACAGGCTGACCTTGCATAAAAAATGACAACTCTTTTTTCCAAATTCCCACCCAATCAAAGACACCGAGTTCATGCCTCCTACTTACCGCACCTCTTACCTCCCACCATCCCCTGTCCAGCCCTCTCTTTCTTTCCATTATTCTGGTTTATTTTATGAAAGAAACTGTGGTATGTAAAGCTTTTAAAGTCTAAATAGAACCTGGTTTGTTTAATGATCTTTTCTGTAATCATTTGGTAGATCAAAATTCCCAGGCCAGTCTGCCCTTGTGTTTGTCAGCTGTATAGACAGAATTCCTGCCATAGCTAAGGAGAATAACCAGGGGGACAACTTATCACAGCTTTGACACGATCAATATTTAGGGTACTTGGCTTCCAATCCAGTAATCTGCTATTTTCTACTAGTCTGGCTGCTGGAGGATCTGCTCACTCTACACCAGGGTTTAAAAATAGTACATGTAAGGTTTTGAAATTTCACAGTGCAGTGCCCTCAGAGAAACAACTGAAGAGGTCTTTCTCTCACCTCTTTCAACTGCTCATTGCAACTGCAATACCAGAGGCTGGCGGTGGGTCATAGCTCTGAACCCCTGGCTTAAAATTCCTCAGAGGAAGATGTCAATTCTCAGAATTGTAGTAAATAAACTAAATTGAGGAGTAGGACTCAAAATTATGGGTCTGTCCTAATGCAGGTGACAGCAATACTGGACAATTAAGGTACAGCTATTGAAGCTGACATATTTGGCTTCTTTCTTCCAGTACTGAAATAATTCAGCGTGTTCAATTTTGGTCCCTGCTATACAAAAAATATGCAGACGGCGTGGAGAGGGTGCACAAGGATGATCAAAGGACTGGGAAGCCCATCATATAAGGAAAGGCTAGGAGAATTACATTTGTTCAGTCTTGAGAAGAGAAGGCTTAGGGGAGACCTTATCACCATGTTCCAGTATTTAAAGGGTGGTTACAAAGCAGATGGAGACTCCTTTACAGGGAGTCACATGGTAATGGGTACAAGTTACTCCTGGGGAGATTCTGACTGGACACAAGAATAAAATATTTCACAATGACAACAGTCAGCTACTGGAATATTCTCTGCAGGGAAGTGGTGAATTCCCCAACATTGGACACCTTTAAGATTCAGCTGGACAGGGTGCTGGGCCATCTTGTCTAGAGTGTGTTTTAGCCAAGAAAGGTTCGACCAGATGATCTTTGAGGTCCCTTCCAACCTGGTATTCTGTGATTTGATTAATTCCTGCCCTCCGTTCCTTCAGTCAGAACATATAATGAAGTCTTATTTCATAGCCTCAGATATTTACCTTGGATGTGGTATCCGAAGGGTTGGTCCTTTCAGCATCTGACACTACTTTCTCAAATAATTTTAGAAGCCATTTTTTGGATTTAGACCAGTTCCTGTAAAGAAAATCAGCAAACAAGTAGAACTTAACTGAGGCAGCACAACCCAACATTTTCTTTTCCATGAGAAGGACTCCATGGTTTCTTCCATGGGCAGCAGTCATCTGATGACCAGTCAGATGTCAATCTGACTGTTGGTAGTGTTGGCCCAACATCATCTTGCAGCCAGGACCTATGACTGCAAGACTCCTAGATTTTCATATCTATTCCACTACAGGCTTGCATTGTGGCTTTGGACAATTGCTTAGGTCAATCTTTTCAAGAATGACCTCCCATAACAGAATAAAGGCCACATTTTTAGAGCATCCTTAGTTCTTTATGAAGGCTATTTTGAGGTGCTCAAGCTGCTGTCATGGCCCTGAGAGCACTGACAGGCTCCCTTCCTTGGAGTTTGGTTGCTTCTACCCAAGGTCAGCTCTGTGACAGTGCAGCCATGTAAGCTGAGATCAGTCTGCTGGGAAATCAGCTAAGGTGTGGGAAAGAGCAGAGAGGTGCCTTGTTGGGGACCCCCTCAGCTTGGGACTCACATTTAGGCTCAGGCCTTTGCCCTTTGCCCAGTTCTGCTGCTCCCTGACAGGTCCAAGCTGGACCCTGTTCACCTAAGCAAGGTTGTTTCTGCTCTATGCCAGGAAAATGCATGAGACAAGGTCAGAACATTTTTGAAGCACCTAGCTGAAAGCCTGCCTGACCCAAGGATGCACCATCAATAAAGACAGTGCATCTTCTTCCAGGGGAAATGTCTCTTGTGGTTGATATCCCAGCAAGCAAAATGCCTGTTATGGGTACACCACACACATCATCTCCACTCCGTTACCTCAGGAAGCACTCGGGCATCTGAGAAGCATATTCAAAGTCCTCATCATACTTCTGAAAATGTTCTTCAAACTCCTTGATTTCACTCTGACTTGTCGGGCAGATGCCTTTTCCAAACAATGTGTTCACCACCGCTGGATACATGACATGCCTGCAAGGACAGGATCCTCGTGACTTACAGCCCATACAGAAGCTGTTGCAGCAGTTTGAGGTCAGGATGAAGCAAATTGTATTGCCAGTGGTAGAAGCTGTGGGACTCGCATGTCATGCCACTATGGAAAGGGCTGGCACAAGGCTCGTACCTCACTCACACCCTTATTGCAATTTTAAGTAGAGGTTGGGAGATACACAGACCTCAGGCTAGTCCTCTGCATGTGGCTGAACTTCATCAGTTAAGGCTGGCCACTTGAGCAGTGGCAGAAAGGCTCTGGGCACTGAGGTCCCCTTCTTCCCATTAACCACCCCTCATATTTCAGCTTAGCCCACATGGACCTTCTGGGCATTGCACAAACCCTTCTGCAACCAAACGCCCAAGAAATCCTTCCTCTGGCTGCAGCTTTGCTGGACAGAACAATGCTTTTTTGTTTTCTTTTTGTCTCACTCCTTCCCTGTTTGCTCCTCCGTTATCGTGCAAACTCCAGGCTCCTTTCTCAGACCACTTCACCTGTACTCTCTAGCCCCAAGAAAAGCTTATGCAGTCTTTGCTGGGTTCCAGCCACTGCTAAACACATATTTCAGTCAATGGCTCTGTCACTTTCTTGCTTTTCTACAGATCATAAGGAAGATGGAGCCACCTGCTGGCTCTATGGATTTAATTTTGAGGCAGCTAAATAACAATTATCCAGGACATTGCATTCCAATTCTTCTATCCTGTGTTGTCTGGCAAAACCATAAGAATAGATCACACTTAGCACAGATTTACTGTGGATGACTCTTACAGACTCTGTAGTTTATCATCTAGTCTATGACTTTTTAAAAAATTTTAGACAAATAGCAGCTGATTTGGATTTGATGACCAGTGTCCATGACAGCCATGGTAGTGGGAAGAATGCCCTGCTCCTCAAGGCTGCAGCAGGGATGCAGCAGGAAGCCATGCATGCTTCAGGTATGCCTTGTACACCCATGCCACCATGGGTGCCCAAGCCATGTTGTGGACCACGGTCTGTGCTGGTGCCAGTACAGCACAGAACAACAGGTCCGTCCCTGACCTCAGAAACTTGAGCCCAGGTGAAAGATCAGAGATGGATTCAGACAGGGCAGTAGCAAGAAAAGGTGAGCCAATATTAGCATACCAGAGAGTGGCGTAGCACGCTACAGATTCAATGACTGTGTTTTTTCACAAGAATCAGATGTGATGTTGATCTCAGAAGACGGGTGGGGGAACACCATGGGATGTGGGGGTTTGTCACCCCATTATTGAGACCAATGGCACTGAGGGCTGGGAGGTTTCAAAGCCCTTCCCCCACATTTTTCCCCAGTGCAGTAATTGAGGTGACAGGTGCTCAGTGGTTTAGCTGCAGTAAAAAGCTGTATCTTAGATATATTATGCAGAAAAACTCAGCAAAAGACAACCTGGATGTGAGGTCTTAGAGACAGGTCCCAGCCAAAGGCAGTATTCAACATGTAGTTCTGATGGACAGGCAAGATACAGGTGTTGTCCCAGATCAGGAAGAAAGAGGGAGTTGAAAGCTATGTTGTTGTCACATGAAACTGTCGGTAAAGGGATTTTTTTTACACGAAGGATGAAGTTCTGGCAGCAAAGTCAGCTGCAGAAGTCTTATTTAAGTTTTGGGCTAGGCTTGTCTGAAAACATGCAGGGAATGTTTTTATCCTGCTGAAGATCAAGCATTTTGTCTGTTCATATGTTCTTTATAAACATGTAAAGCTTTTATCCCATCTTTTGGAAAACAGGGTGTGTTGGAAGATGCTATGTATTCTTTTTTTTTTTTTTTTTTTTTTTTCAAATAGGTAATTCAGATGTCTCTCCTAGCCGAAACACCTTTAGATGCAACCCTACCCACTCTGTGACCCATCTGAAACTGGGAAGCAGTGATGAATATCCTGACACAGCTTTTCTAAGACTTGAGAGCCTGAGCTCCACCAGCTTTACAGTAACATCTCTGCTCTCATATAGAATAACTGTGCATTACAGATGTGCTGCAAAATTCCCTTACCTTACCAGGTCATTGAGGTCACCAGTACCCTCCGTGCCCAGATGTGCCATGTGCTCATGTAGTTCCTTACACAAAGTGCCTGTGAACATGTGCAGATTAGAAGGACCCATTTTTCCCTTCATCATGCTGTAGAGGTTACCATGGTTCTGATAAAATGCTTCTGCAGGGACAGAAACTAAATACAAAAAGAAACAGAGAAGTTTTGGAAATAGATGAAGTAGATTTTCACTGAAAGAGTGAAAAATTTTACACATAACTTGTGACTTTAATTTAAATGCCTTAACTCTCATTTTCCTAGAGTGAAATTCCCAGAAAGCTTCCTTCTAACCCTGTAAAGATTTTGGTGAGCCCACTGCTTCTACCAGTCTATGTAACATCTTCCTGCCTTCTGAAGCTTTCAGTGTCAAAATCAACAAACCAGAAACTTCCCCCCAGCTTCAGTGTGGATGTAGAGAGATGTGCATGCACTCCACAAAACTGACTGAAATGAAAAATAACCCAAGAAAAAACAGTTTGGGTCTTCATGCTATAGCAGTACATCCCCTCAGTCATACCAGGAGAGGCTGAGAGAGCTGGGACTGTTCACCCTGGGGAAGAGAAGGCTCGGGGGGGATCTTATCAGTGTGGATAAATATCTGGTGGTGAGAGTAAAGAAGATGAGGTCAGGCTCTTCTCAGGGCAGGAGGCAATGGGCACAAATGGGAATACAGGAGATTCCACTGAGACATAGGAAAATTTTTATTATGAGGATGGTCAAGCACAGGAACGGGCTGCCCAAAGATGTTGAGGAGTCTCCATCCTTGGAGATACTCAAAACCCAACTGGACGCTGCCCTGAGCAACCTGCTGTCACTGACATTGCTCCAAGCAGGGGCTTGGACTAGGCAATCTCCAGCAGTGCATTCCAGCCACAGGGATTCTGGGATTTAATCTCTCTGCCAACTTGCTCCTCTCTCATTTCACAGTCCCAAAATGCCAAACTACTCAAAGAATTCGTATCCTTGCGATTCCACAGGGATATAAGCACATGAGCTGACAGAGCATGCCACTGTGGTTGGGATATATACCTCATCCCTTTCTAATGACTGTTGTACTGCAGGGTAACAACTAATTATTGCTACAAGCTGATTTTCAAATTAAGTGATAGGACAACATACTATTGCTCCAAACCTGGTACACATAGGTGGAGTGTTTAGCTGCAGAAAAGGACCTGATCACAAACTGGCATTGCTTGATGATAAAAGTAGTAACAGTCCCTGGTTGAGAAATCTTTGATCATCTGAAACTGCATCCAGATCACTTTGCAGGCTTACTGTGCTGGTTCCACATGAAGGAATTTCATTTCACCTTCATTTTGTAGCATGGTCATGGGTTAAGATAAGCATTTAAGGCATGATCAAAAGCCAGTGGGCTTTGGATTAAGATTTAATTTTCCTGGGTTAGATTTGATTTCCATTTAAAAAGATTTAGGTCTCATTTACCTGCATTCTCAACAGCTTGTTGTACTGCCTGTTCAAAATTTAAGTTTTTAGATTTAAAAAATGCTTCCGTTCCTTCCTCCTCAGTCACAAAAGTAAACCGTTTTCCCAAAGCGAATATTGTGAATACAGGTCCATGCTGGAACAAACAAAGATTTCATATTACTGTACTGTTAGCACATTTGACGGGAGCCCCAGCAGGATTTCGGGGCTGCTGAGAGGTCAGGAGGGAGGACATGGACCTTCCTGCTCTCTGTACACCTTGGCTCAGAAGTGCATGAAGTTGAACATGAATCAGATGAAAATTCATAGACTTACAGACCAGAAGGGAACATCACAGGGGCCTGCCTGACCTCTTGTTGTGGTTTTTTTTTATTTTATTTTATTTTATTTTCTAGTTTAAAGGTTCTGCTAATACCAACGATTTCTTTCTTGTACAGGTGTTGAAAGATTAATATCAAAATAGCTAATAAGTTTTCAGCAGAATAGATGGAGTTTTTGAGACTTATGTTCAGGGAAAGTTTATGATGCCATAAATCAATCTCTCATTTTCCCTTAATCCTAGAGCCCTCTCAAAACTTTCAGCAATAAGTATTCACTTCTGAATTCCTACATTATGAAAAAGATCACTGATATCTGTAGATACTCTAAACTAGGAAACAATTGTGCAATTAATATCTACTGGCTGTCAGATTTAGACATAAAAAAATCAAAATTAGGAAATGAAGCACCTCTAGCATCTTTTTCTTAGTCAAGGCAATTTCTGCTCACAGGTAAAATTCTTGGAAATGAAAAGCCCAGCATTTACATTTATATGCAGACCACCTTCTTTTGGCAAAGTTATTGTACATACGGAACAGTTTAGGGTTTCATAAAGTCTCTAGACACAGCAAGGACCTTGATTTTCTTTTCCAGGTTACATTGCTGACAAGGGTGAGAAAATATTTTCTGTTGATCTATTTGGAGTACTGAAAAGCCTTGAATCCACCTTGCTCACATGGTTTATGCCATTGACTTTAACCATTTCTTTTGTTGTCTGTGTCTGTATTGTAAAGCCTGCTTCATCAAAAGCTCTTTGAAGCCAAAGAAAAGATTCCTCTTGATATCAGTTGATTTTTGATTGTGTCCTTCAACTGTAAATTATTAAAGAAAGAATGACTGTTTAAACTCTCTGGGTGATAATAAATAAAATATTGGTTTGATAATAGCTAAATTGCTAAGGTTGCTTTTTTATGGATAACAGCATCAGGCTGGATAACAATCCATGAATTTGCACTGTTTTTAAAATAGATTTTTTGTTTGTTTTTAAAATATATTTTTTTAAATTTTTAAATTAACATTAAAATGTACTTAAGCTAATTTTAAGATAAAATTAAATTTAAACTAGTATCAACCTGCAATAACACCTCATTATTCAATTAAGGTCGCACTCAATTAAGGAGTGGAACACTTTAGATGATCACTGTGAGCAGGATGGCTATGCCTCCATTATAGACAATAGAGATCGAGTCTATGCAGTCAGGAGAGCCTAAAAAACAATTAATCTGACCAGCTACTGCACACCTCTATTTTTGAAAGTGAACTGAACTGCCCCTAGACTCCACTGATGGGACTCACTATGTGTCCACTGACCATCAGTAAAGTTTGGACGTCTTGCTTACCTGCAAACACCTATGCAAACAATATGGTTTTGACTCTCATCCAATTTCCTGCAATCTATTTAAAAGAATTAAAATTAAACTAATATTAAACAAAATTTAAATTTAAGAAGCTCCATAAAGGACCTCCAGAACAAGTCAGCTTCACTGAACAGCACAGTGATGGTGGATATTCAAAGACATATATTTCAGAAAGAAGAATTTTGTGTCCAAACAGGAAATTACAAATAAATACGATATCTGATAAATCAAATATGAAATTAAAATACTAAAGGAAGTTTGAGGATCAAACTACTCGCGGCAGTCCCCATTCCCAATAATAAAGACTTTTCTGAACATACCAGATACAGGAAGTCTCCCAGTGTGTTGCTGAGCCTGATAAACGCTCACGGTGTAAAGAAACCAAGCGGCGAAGCTATCTGAGTTAGTGATTACATCAGTTTAAAACAAGTTCCACCCTGAAGCCTTTCACTGAGAGTGAAGGACTGAGACCTTGTTTCAAATGAAGTATTAAGTAGAATAGACTTAAACAAGCACTAGGTAAATCAGTGATAAATACTTCACTTCAAAATTCTAGAGGGATTAAAATGTGAAGTTGCAGAACTACCTACCGTGATCTGTTAAATCACCCTCAGCAACAGGAGGATGGGCAGGTCAACGTGGTGTCTTTCTAAAGGGGGACCTGGGAAGTCTCAAAGAGTTATTCCAGTACTCAGCAAATTTTTACAAGTGTTATCAAAGATCAGAGTTAGTAGTGGATAAATAGGATGTTTAGGCTGAAGAAGAGCCCAATACAGCTTTTAGGAAGACATAAGGATGTGTGGCCTTAAACATATTCCTAATTCATTCCTTAGAAGAAGGAATTAAAAGTTTGCACACAAACTGGAGTCTCTCGGGAGTCTGAACTATGAGGAGACCTAGAAACATCACAGAAGAAGACCTAGAAGAATCACATTCTGAAATGACCCCAAGATCTATTCTACAAGTGCTAATAATTAATTTAGAGTTTTCATCTTGCTAGGAAAAGAGTGGAGAAAGGACAGCAAATATCTAAATCCATCCTGTGCTTACACCTTCAATGTAATGTGTGTCTCTGCCCATTCCACCTCAGCACGATATACTGAGCTAGAAAAGGCAAAGGAATGGACAAGAAGCATGAATGAAAGTTTCAATAAAAGAAGACTAAGTGGACTTAGATCCCAGGAAAGGTGAAAAAAGAATAATTATTCCCAGTTTCTCATCATGTAAAAGCTAATGGGCACCTATTAGAAGCTAGCTTTCTTCATACGGTTCATGGTTAAATTATAAGATTCGGTGCTGTGGGATGCAGTGGAAGCCAAAATTATGTACAGGGTGAAAAAAGGATTAGGCTATCACAGTCAGATCATCTGGATGCCAATTCCAGCCTAGGAAGTCCCTAAACTGTTGACAGCCAGAAGCTGAGAAGGAAAAGCAGAAGGCTGAGCACTCTCACCTGGCTGTGCTCCCTACACCCTGTTACTGAGCATCTACTAACAGCTGCTATTTGAGACAGACACCTGAATAAACAGACTTTTCACCTGTCCTGGTATAATTATGCTGATGTTCTAGCAGTCATGAAATCAGCTACTGGAATGAGCTGTCAAGCAGCTCTGCATTTTACCATTACTGTGTTATGGGTGGGTACCAACAGAGCGTGGGCATTGCCTGCCAACACTGTGTCCCAGTTGACTGCTCCGTCTGAGTGCTTAAGAAGACCTGATAACATACAGAGATCGAGAAAGCAAAACAAAAATCCTGTTAGGATTTAGTACTTGTGAAGCTGCTTTCACTTATGAAAGTTTTTTTCTTTCCCAAAGACTGGGAAACACCATACAAAACAGCAGTGTAATGATAAGAGGGAGATCTGAGCTCACATGAAAGTAACACTCCAGAGAAACAAAAAAAACTTCAAAAGGATGTTCTCCAAAATCCCACAGGAAGGAAATTGGGGAAACAGACATTTTTCCCAAGGGCGCAGCCAGGCAGGGATCAACCACTCTGGATTGAGACAGCTGCAGTCATGTCAAGACTCATGGTGGGATCTAGGGGCACTGGGCTGGTTTTCTCTCCCTTGGCATGCACACACACACAAATTCAATGCCATATCTCCTCTCATCTCAGGGACTTTAGCATTTTGGTCTTCTGTGCACGGGACCAGGGTCACAAACCGTTAGTGATTCATCTGTGGACACTGTCTTCAGAAACGCTCCAGCAGAAGCCTTGTCCTCTTCTCCAGCTTGTTCCCCCTCCACCAAACCTCATGCAGGACGCCTGTCCCCTGTCATGTAACCCGGCAAGCCATCCCTCACGCAACCACACACAGAGAGGAAGGCTGAGAGGCATCTACCTGAGTCCTGAGACATGGCACCACGTCCCAAACACAGTCAACACACTGAGAGTGAGGTATGGACCCACAGGGCCACACAGCAGGGATGAACAATCTCATGGGTTTAACTGAACTTTTCTTGTTAGTTTAATTAGCAAACTGGTGAGAAGCATTTGAAATTTATTAACTCTTATCATGTCTGCCAGGTAAAGTGGGAAACCATATTGTTTGAACCCCTCATTAAGCAGCTCTACCTGTATTTTATGTTGCATGGTGGCTCTGGTTACCCACCTTGCCCATCTCAGACTGCCTGCAAAACCTCTTTAAATATCCAGGCAGCTTCAGGAGGAAGAGGTGGTATCTTTTATTAGACCAGAGATTAAATATTTAATTAGCAGGGGATCTTTCTTTTCTTAGACCCACTGGTGACACAAGGGGAAAACCAGACAATTCTTCCAGCCCACATCTTCTCTTGTAGGAGGAAAACAGAAATAATGACCTTCAAGCAAAGTGCTGGCTGGAAGCAGTGGAAGCCTGGTGTGTTACTCCAGGGCTTGAGAGAAAAAGCAGTGAGGGATATACACAAAAGGGACAATAATAAGAAAGCTAACTCCTTAAGAAAGAAAAAGAAATTAGCATCACTTTGACAGACTGAAGGAGTAATCCAGGGGAGGAATTTTCTAATTGCAAAAGTTTCCTCTGAAGGTAACGACCCTATGGAGCTGAAGAGGTTTCACACTGCCTGGAGCCTGTTTCTTCGCTAACTTTTATGAGGCAGTTTGCTCATACTAAGGACACTTTACCTTCTGGCAATATTAAGGAGCTTGGAATTATTGCAGATGTATTTTGCAGCCCTTGTAATGCCTGTTAATGACCCCTTTGGCAGAGGCACCTGTTTTCTTTGGCTGTACTATGATACTCCTTTAAAAGGGAGCAGGCAGGAAAAGGCTTGTATTTCCTGGCCTCAGCACATGGTGCCAGTGTAGGAGACAGACAGACAGACAGACAGACAGACAGACAAGACAAGCCCTCTCCAGGGGCAGGGAGACAGATGATCCTGCTGCAGGCAGGCAGCCTGGGGGCAATGGATGAAAGGTCCCTCTTGGCCCAGGGGAACCACAGGGAGAGGTCACAACTCATAAAGACACTGAGGTGCTGAAACTCAAAGGAAAGGTCCTATCTGCAAACACACAGTAAAGGGGAGATATGTAAGAAAGCCTTCTCTTTCTGCTTTGCCTTATTTCAAGTTTTCTCCTCTTGAAAATGTTTCTTCTTATAGTTTCTGTCCCAGCCAGACCGGGGGTTTATAAAGTCCCTCAGGTGTTTCTGGTGTGTTCAGAGGCTGCAGCAGCTGCCGTAGCACCAACAGTGGCCTAGAGGGCCTCCAGGCAAACGAACATCGAAATTAATGGACCCAGAGCCAGTAAGATTGCATTTGTACTTCAATACATTCTATAGTACGTAAAAGTTTTGCTCATTCAGTCTGTGAATGAACCCCTAAAAAGGATTCTTCTTTCAGGTTTGTTTTAAAATTCCATCTAAGAAATTTTGTTAAAAGCTTCCTGGGAAAAAATGCAACTAAAGCAAGCCTAAGTCATGGTGACACATCTGTCTCCAAAAGGCATTGCACTGGAAAGGACAGTTTGGCAGGCTGCTTTAATCTGGTTGCCACCAGGATACGTTTTCAATAGAACAAGGAGATTCTCTAACAGTATCATATCAGAAGTGTCAAAGAAATATTATGATTGGCTTCTTTTTAAGTGAGGCTTGGTCAGTTTATTTGAAGGATTATACGGAATGGTTTCTGAAATAGCAGGAGAACGAACTGGAATGAGTTTTATTCCAGCCCTACATTTCTGCCCTAAGATGAATGAACAAACAACTGATCATGGTATGTATAGATGAAAGATACAGGAAAGACATGGTAATATAAGCTTAAAACTGTCCTGGTAAGCTCAAAGAAGCCAAGGAACTGATTGTACACATGAGCTTACTCTGTAGTGCATCCAATGTGCTTTAATGCAAGATTGACAGCTTTTGAAGTTCTTACACCTCATACTTCAGCTGATCATACTTGAATCTCTGCTTTCATTTAACACAAGTTTATAACAACCATGGCTGCAAAGAAGTACTTAAAGTATGAAATATAACAGTTCAAAACGAGAAAGCAAATTTTAAGCAGCCAGTATTTCTTAATATGTTTTCAACTGTCAGGATGCTACAGTGGTTTAATTTTTAGCTGTTTTTTGCAAGTAGTGGGCTGTGTGATCCTTCAGTATTGAACACTTGAGGCTGACTATATTTTGCATCAGTCACAGGTGATATCACTGAATGAAAACAGGAAGACGGGTTTTATGTCAGTTAGTATTAGCTGCCTAGAAATTAAGCATCTAATCTAAATTAATCATTTCGGCTCTATCAGACAGACATAGAGAAAGAAAGGCATGGCCGGGGGTAAATCTTCACTCTTGTCTTCGGTAAGCTTTTTAGGATGGAAAAAGTTGCCTGACAAGCATGCCTGTATCTCTCTCGAATGTTGAGGGACACCAGCTGGTACTCAGAAATCTCACCTAACTTTAGGCACACAAATAATCAGTCTCCTGGTCCCAGTGCCTGGCATAAGGCTTTCCATATTATCCCAAACCAAGATTATCACGTAACTAGTCTGTAAAAGCAAAACAGCAGAGGTGCTGGGTCCAAACAGGATGATCACAGCACAGAGATGATGCCTAAATCTGATCTACAACTTAACAATGTTACTGGTACAAAGTTGATCCTTCACCAGATAAATGCTCCTAATGTTATAAAACACGGCAGGAAAGGGGCTAACTTAATGTAGAAGTTTCTTCTCGCCTTTCCCCTTGCAGGCAGCCACCCTGAGCACACACCCACAAGCAGGCACGCCACCACAGCCATTACCTTGCTTCTAGCTCGCTCTATAAACTCCAGAGGAGCTTTCCCGAACTGAAACGCAGCTCCAAACCAAGGGATCCAGCTCCCGATGCAAGGAGGGGAGCTCGGGTTTCTCAGCTGAAACAAAACAGCCTTGACAATAAGAAGTCCCAGGATTGCTGCCAGAAGGACAGCAAGAGCCATTTTGCCTCTGCTGCCTGCCACAGCAGCTGCTCTGCCTGCCGCAGCGCCCAGCACGGCCGCGCTGGCCGCGATTACCCGAGTCAGTGAATAGAGCCTTTTTTATCAGTCCTGCCAGCTGATCACTGCCATGGAGACAAGATGTCAAAGCACCAAGCAGCCCAGGGGCAAGCCCTTGTTTTGGAAAAGGCAGAGCCAATTCTCCTCCACTCTGGGATGAGGACCAACTCCACGGCTTACAAAACTTAGATGTTGCTGCGACAAACCCCTGAACTTTGCACCCATTGCTGGAAGGCTACCCGAGCGGTCAGGGACACTGTGCGTCACTTTCTTCAGTTAAAAAAAAAAAACAAACAAACATTTTTTTGGCAATATCAAATTACCAAGCAGAGAGGCTATGATTTGCAGACATTTAGCTTTCAGCAAGGCAGATGGCAAGAAACTTCTGCAGGCATCACCTGAAGTAGTAAGGCTTCTGAAAGGTATCTCTCACCTGTCTGAGATCATCTCATTAAAGGCTAGATGTGTGTCCAGTGTCTGAGGAGCAGAGAAAGGCTTCAGAGGTTGAACTGAGAATTCAAAACCTGCTGTTGGTCCCAATAATATCACTGCAATGTCAGAAGACATTTCGGAGAGGTCAAACTGGTTTCTTTGCATGTGTGGAAGTAGTACACCAAAATTACATACCGAATTCTCTAAGTATAAAAAAACCTAGGAAGTGCTCTCACAGCTAACCCCCACACACCCTCAGCAAGTCTGAAGAAAGTACAAAACCAGGAGGAGTAGTTAGTTGATAGACCAAATGAATGTGCTGCCATTTAGAGGAACATCAACAGGCTGGAGAAATGGGCAAACAGACACTTATCACAGAATCATAGAATACCAGGTTGGAGTGCACCTCAAGGATCATCTGGTCCAACCTTTCTTGGCAAAAAACTGAATTCACGAAGTTCAGCAAAGGGAAATGCCAAGTCCTGCCCCTGACAAGGAACAGCCCCATGTACCAGTACAGGCTGGGGGCCAGCTGTGTGGAAAGCAGCTATGTAGATCTGGGGGTCCTGGTGGAAACCACGTTGAACATGAGTCAGAAATGTGCCTTTGCACTCAGTAGCACCCTGGGTGCATTAGGAAAAGAGTTGTCAGGAGGACAAGGGAGGTGATCCTCCCCCTCTTCTCAGTGCTGGAGTGATCCATCCAGAGTGCTGGGTCCAGTTCTAGGTTCCCCAGTGCAAGAGAGACACTGACAGACTGGAGTGAGCCCAGTGAAGCACCAGGAAGTGCCACATTAAAAGTGGTTTATACAAATACAGTTTAAGTCCCTTCCTCTACAGGAACAGGTGCACAGACAGGAATCTTTGTACCTGTGCAGACAGGCAGTACAGTAAAAATAGCACAGCGGAAATACACCTGATAGTAGGAGGTTAAGAGCTGTGAAAAACAGATCTATTGCCTTCATTAAACAGTCATGCTGAAATACATTGAGATGTCACCTACATTGGTCACAGGTGCAGAACAAGCCCAAATATGTCAACTGTGACAAGTAGGATGTGGATCTCCACAAACTGTCTGGAAGAAACCGATAAATCACTTTTAACTCTAGTATTACTACGCTTCTCTGTTTAGCTATCGCAGCTTTTTGTATGTTTATTTTCTGGTTTTATTTTACCCATTAAATTCTTTCTTTTTCCTACAAAGGGGTAAAGTGATAAGAGAGCTAAAGGCCTTGTAATATTTGAGTATATTTTCATTATATGCACAGCCTGAGTAGTAAGTTTAAGTGAGCTATGTATACAGGTAGGACAAGCCCTCAAACCTCTGTGAAGACATTCATTAAAGGCTTTTGTCTTTGTTTTGGACTTTTTTTTTTGGTTGTTTAGCTTCTGTTTCTGAGGCACAATTTGGTGAAAGACACGAGATGCTACTGAAAGGCACTGTTGTGAGGAGGACACACCGGTGTGATGGTGTGATAGTCACTAACAAGCTTTCCTCAGACTAAGTCCTAGTGCTGGGCAGATACTACTTTATCGTCTTCTTGATGTGAACTGAGTCACCACTGATGGGAGCAGGTGAGAGGACTGGGGCAGTTTGGTTGCCTTTCTCTGGCAGCACACAGCCCTCGCAAACCCTGCTGCTGTGTTTCCACCACGCTCCCTCCCTGAATATGCAACCTTTGATCAAACTCGCTCTGAACAGAAACCAGAAAATGCTGTCTCCCTGAAAACTGAAATAAATAAACAGGAAAGGTCCTCTCTGCTCGAGCTGTCTCCATCAGGATTTGGGGATATATAAACTCTAGCTGTTTGATGGACCTCCGTGGGCACTGTCCCTTCTCTGCTCCACAAATCACAGATCTGTCCACACAAGTGTCCATCTCCAGGTCAGGCTCATTTCAAAAATCCTGTGGGAAGAGAAAATTTTACCTCACTGCCATTCCCAAATCAGTCTGTTTTAAAAAAAGCACTTATTTCCCCAGACTTAAAATCACCATGGAGAGCTGCTCTCTCCATAGGATGCTGCAATGTTCTGGGGTTTATTTTAAGGAGAGATATAGTTGTTGTTTTCCATCCCCTAAAGCATGGTTATAGAGAAGACAGAGTGAGAGGGTCCCCAGAGGTGTACATGTAACGGATGAAAGGCAACGGACATAGAATTCAAGGTGAGAAATTCTGACAATATAAGGAAAAAATGTTCACAAAGTGGTTAAGCACCAGAGCAGGCTGTGGTTGTGAAATCCCCATCCTTGGAGGTTTTCAGAAGGTTGCCAAACAAGACCTTGGGCAACTTGATGCAGGTCTGAAGCTATCCCTGCTCTGAGCAGAGGATTGTGTTAGACGACCTCTAGGGGTCCTCTCCAACCTATATTATGAATTGATGATATACAGGCTGATACATAGCAGCACAAGCTGACCCAAGCCTGGAGAATAGCAATGGAGGAAAGCACAACAACAGCAGATTGCATAAACTGTCTAGAATAAGGCTCTGAACCACTGGTACCCTCAGTGCAGCCAGGTATGTTTGCATTAAATTGCAATATGCCTTCTTCCCATTTTAGTTAGGGTTTTGTTGGCAGTTTGTTTTACCACTGCATGAATTCCAATGAATTCTAACCCAAAGAAGGATCCAATTTAACACCGATTACTGGTGACCATGAGATAAATTCATCTGACTTCAGCTGAGTATTTCACCTGCAATGCTTCTTTCATTTGTCTGAATTGTTGTGACTGGGACTGCACACCAAAATACTAGGCAGTTAGACAGAGGTGTGGGGAGGTGTTCTGGGATAAGTTTCTGTGACCTAAAAAATCCTCAGTATGAGGATTACTGATTAATGGTTAATGATTAACTTAGTGATTCAGCTGAGCCCTTGATGATAAAGGCTTCTCCTGAACACTACGTGCCTTACCCTTTTTTTCATGGTAAGAACCTAAATATGCCTGAATAAATTTAAGATAAATTAGGACTGGCACACAATTAACAGGGCTCCAGCATTCAGCCAGGAAAAGCTTTAAACTTTTCACATACAGGGCTTTGGGCAGTTTGGCTTCCGTCTTCCCAGGTTTGCATGCCCCTTGCTCAAACTGCACTGCTCTGTGCCTAATCCCCAGGAGATGTGAATTGCTACTAGCACTCCAGCTGGGCACGTAGCTGTTGCTAATGCAGCTTTCATTAAACCAGATCTGGATCAATTCATCCACCTCAGATGCCTGTGCAGCTGCTTGACATGAGGACGCAGTTTGGGGCTCCCGAGGCACTGCTGTCAGCAGCACTGCATCAAACAAACAGCCCCCACACGTGTTCTCGTCATCTTGAGGTCTCATTAATTTTTTTTAACATAGACAATGGACAAAATTGCGCGTGTGACTGTACCTGCACTGCCGGTTTCCTAGCAGAGGGTAGCGTTGGTGACAGACTACATTTCCCAGGAGCCTGTTGCGCAGGAGTCTCTTGTGTCACTGCACCAGGACCTTGCAGCTCTGCAGGAGGCACTTGCGCTGCTGCGGTTCCTGGTGCTGGCGCTGAAGAAATATGACCTTCAGCAGTTCGCCTCCTAAATGACCCAGAACAAAGCTGAGCTTAGGGTCTGCTTTTGCTCCAGACCCTCGCAGGGTGGTTTCAGGTTAGGCGCTAGATGTCACCTGCAGAAGAAGAGCAGAGCTTACCTCTTCCGGAGAGATGGCCCCGGGCCAGCAAATTCGCTCTGTCAGCCTGTGCAGCGGCTGTGGCAGAACTAGGTACAACTCACCATGATTTTCCGAGAGGGAAGGGGGTCAAAACTTACTTCTGGAGGGCAGGGGGAACAGTCCCCAGGTGCCTCATTCCTCGGTGTTTGCTCCAACTTTTCTGCTTCAGCAAATCTGTTTCACTCTGTTCGTCGTGACTTTTCAGTAATTTAAGGCTTGCAAGTGTTTTATGCCACCTGACTGTGGCTGGAGGGAGGGATTTTTTAGGTCAAGATCTTTGTCTCTCAGAACAAAGAGTTGCAGTCATTAACACAAAGCAGTTGTGACTAATTTAAGCTTTGTGCTTGTTGGGTTTCTGGAAGAAGACTGAGGCAGGACAATCTGTTGCCTAAGTCAGTAGCAAGGGTCTGACTTCTTCAGGAATTTGCTTTTCATAGTTAATACAGGTTAATCAAAGAAAAATTGAATCTTATGTTTCTGGCTACAGTGGACAGGTCTGTAAAAATGGAGTATAGTAAACTGCTTGCTGAAATGTAGGAAGGAAGCACCCTGGCATCTGCATAGCGCTACTTCATGAGCAGTAACTTGTCTGAAATATTTTTCAGCATATTCTGTATCATTTCTATAAGCTCTACAGGCAAATCTGTTGCATCGTTCTAATGATTTGTAACTTCTCAGTCTTTGCTAATCTTTAAATACCAAATTTAATGCACAGATATACCATAAATCTGT
This sequence comes from Tyto alba, assembly GCF_018691265.1. NCBI lineage: Eukaryota > Metazoa > Chordata > Aves > Strigiformes > Tytonidae > Tyto > Tyto alba. Next base: position 44,310,398 of record NW_024881316.1, on the reverse strand, counting down.
CAAGGCTTTGAGTAGTGATTGCATTCCCCTAGTACCTCCGAGTCCTGCTCGAGGACCCTGTAGCACTGTGCATTGCAGAGGTGTCGAACCAAAGACAACCCCTGCTCCTGGGCACTCGCTGTGTGGCACAGGCTGGGAGGGTCCATCACCCAGTGAGACACTCCTGGCCTGGAACTGAAATTACGGACAGCAAATATGTAGCCATACTGATCCAGGAACAGCCCTGGGAAGCTGAGATCCAGTGGGACCACCTTTCCTGGCCACCAGTTACTCCAGTGAGAGAAATAAGAGGTTAATCATGATTTTCGCATCTACATCAGCACAGCAGCACGTTTTAGGGTGGTTTGTAGGATAGATGCTCACCTGCATGCGTGTGTGCGTTATGATGGCCACTTTGGGGTTATTCCTGACTGTAATTTGTGCTGCCACTATGCTGGGCAGAATTGGAGAGGCCACACATTTGATAGTTAGAGATCTGACTGATCTTTATTCAGGGGGAGTAACTGAAACAGGATCTTTAATCCAGAGTCTCTTGGAAAGTACATGTATTGCAAAACAAAGCTGCAAAAACAAATAAGGGAGAAAGACCCGGTGTTTGATGGGAATGTATTTTGATACTCGTGCCCAGAGCCATTTTTAACAGATCTGGACATGAATCTGCTGTTCTCCACGAATCGCCTGCAGCCCCGTTGGGTGCTGTCCCTGCTGCCTGCTGGTGCTTGCACAGGCTCCTGGGCTGCCTGGCAAGGGGGATTGTGCCACAGATGTTACCAGCATGGTAGGTCTCCATGCAGCTGCACTCATATTCATGATTCCTCCCTGCTCTTTCTCCTCAGTAACATTTCCCCTAGATCTCACAAAAACTCGACTGCAGGTCCAAGGTGAAGCTGCGGTTCATCGCAATGGAGCTGCCGCCGGCCAGGCGGTCCCTTACCGCGGCATGCTGCGCACCGCGGCTGGCATCGTGCAAGAGGAGGGCTTACGAAAGCTCTGGCAAGGAGCCACGCCAGCCATCTACCGCCACATAGGTAATTATCTGCTCGTGAGGGGACAAATTTGGGTCCTGCCTTCTGTGGCCAACAGCCTCTTGGAGTGATCTTGCCATATCTTCTTTTACTTTAAATGTATCTGCGAGGACTTCTTCAGTCTACACTGCAATCCCACTTCAAAATATACAGGATTCTGGCTCAATATAATCTCTTCCCTCTTGCCCATTCCTTCACGGCCTTATTCTAGCTTCTGGGAAAACAAAATATAATTTCCCTGTTGTCTTTGCAGGAAGGTCTTCAGCACAATCAGGCACTCAGGAGTCCTCATAACAATAAATATCTTTTATTTGAGGGAAGTGGCGATGGGCTGGAAAAAAAAAGATAAGGTTGCAAGTGCTAGGATGAAGAAATGCATTAGCGGTTTGGCCACAGGTAACAGCTTTCTGTGTTTTATGTGGAAGTACAGTGACAGCAATAAACCTCAAAAGCACTTGTGGGAGGTTTTGTGCTTGGCAGCAGCTGAGAGGGAAGCAATGCAGTCGCATCTCCTTAGCGTGAGGGCGTAAGCCATGCTGCCTCCTGGCAAACGTGTGGCTCAGCCAGAGCCATTCTCTGATGCTAAAAAATTCTGGCTCTAGCACTGCTAGCAGGCAGCCCCCTCGATTTCCCCATCTTGATCACAAACATGAAAGCAGTGACCAGCTCACCCAGGCAAGCTCTGGAGCGCTTTATAACCAATCTCTTCACCTTTCTATCCCAGTGTGACCTCCATAAATGGCAGACCCAAGAATCGTCTCCTGCTTTTGTTTTCCACAGTGTACTCTGGCATTCGGATGGTTGCGTACGAACATCTCCGTGACTCTGTGCTTGGCAGGTCTCAGGATGGAAGTTTTCCTTTCTGGTAATGTTGCATTTTTATGCTTTTGCCTGTTTGGGATTGACCTTACTGTAGCAGTCCTGCAGCCCTAAAAGCTGTCTTTTCCTCATCGCTTGCCTACTCTAAAGAGAGTAAATATAAAGTAGGGGTTTAAGCATTGATATGGACTTTCTGATTTTAGTTTCAGGGCTGTATCTTTTCATTCATTTGGGAATAGGATTAAGAAACATTGAAATAAGTTTCTCAGAGGCTTAACAAGGACCATGATTACTTTAATAAGGATACTCGACTAAAGAGATGGAGAAACATGATAAACTACATGGATAGGAGCAGCTGGCCTGGGCTGGCAGGAATTAGCCTGGATGAGAGTGGAGGCAGGGCAGCTTTACTATGACTCAAGGTCTGCAATGTAGTGGCAGCTCTTTTATTTCTGCATGGGCCAGGGGATGTTGGGAAGTGGGGGTGAGTCGTGGCTGACCATACAACTGTGTGTGATGGGTGTTGGAGAAGCTGTGAGCAATTGCACAAACCTGACACCAGCGTGAGTAATCTTACAGCTGCCTGGGTAATGCAAACCAGAGGCTCAGCTGAGCCAAGCTGGACTTGCAGTTTGTGCCCTGCTCAGCTCCGAGGTCAACCAAGAGCTTGATTAGATCTACAGCGGGTGAGGATACATTTCCAAAGGTATGATAGACAACTCACATATCCCCCAGAGCTTTGCAGGAAAGAAGTGAGGAGTGGTGTATCTCAGATTTCCAGCTGCTGAAGGGACAGGTCCCACTAGATGTGCAGCAGCATCATGGCAACATTTTGCCGGTTTGCTGCTTGTACCGCCTGGGTAAGAAATTATTATGCCATTGTATTATAAACAAGGGGAATAGGAAGATTTGCTGATTCTGGTAGTGTATCTTAGCCTGAGAGATGGAAAGTTTCTGGGTACTGAAGAGGCAGACTGTGAAGAAAAAAATGCTATTATGTTCATGTCTGTGTGACAGATGTCAGCCTAAATTAAATCTGTGCATCCTTCCCGATGAGACAAGTGATCCCTGTAAAAAACAAAACCAAAGTCTTTGTTTTTCAAGTTTAATTCAACAACAGTTAAATCTCACTCGGTCCCTTTTTTGACAATACAAGTGGCACACAGCCACAGAATTAACTCTTTGCCTGCGGGGAATAAGCAGATTTTTACAGAAGTTCTGCAAAAATTGGTGATTTCTAATTGTCACATCCTTATTGTTAAAATGTTGGTCATGTATGTTTATAATCATACATGTTATCATATCTAATAAAATATTTTACTCCAAAATAAAATCTTGGGTCCAAAATGTAACTGTTTTTAGGATGGGATTTATAAAACCTAATACAAAATACTTGTCATGCTTAATGCTACTGGAAGAGGGAACTATGGATAATACTGAAATTTCTGTTTCTAGTAAAATAAGTAGAACTAGAAAATTAATACAATTCATCTAGTAGCAATGGGATATACAGAAAAGTTTTATATGTCAGCAAGCAGTCTAGAATTTCAGATTGGAGTTCAGTTATTACAATATATGAAGCACCATCCCTTACTTGTGTACCTTGTCATCCTGCCTTTAAACCTTAAGGGAGGTGCATAATGTAACCTGGAGAGGAAGCTGAATGTCTTGATGACATATAATGACTTGATTTTTTTTCTCAGATAAGTTTTAACCCTTTCTTAAAATTGACAGAAGTATTATTGACTACCTTAACTACCTGCAGTTGCCACAATTTTTACCTTAACTTTGGCTGTTGGTATAAGGAATAACCATTTACATTTGTTTCACCTGGGTCATGCTGCTGAACTCTTCCACTCAAGCACTGCAATTTGTGAAGATTTTCAGTGTACTCTGGAGCACATTTTTTTTTCTCTGTTTGGCAGGAAAGCTGTAGTTGGAGGTATGTCTGCGGGTGCCATTGGACAGTTTTTTGCTAGCCCAACTGATCTGGTGAAAGTGCAGATGCAGATGGAAGGAAAAAGGAAGTTAGAAGGAAAGCCCTTACGGTCAGTTCCTCTAAAAGCTGGCAGTTTTTTCATTAATGATTACTCTTTGACAGAGGGTGTGGTTCTCTCTGTTTTCTGCCACTCCCTCTCCCCAGTTCCTCCGAACCCTTCTGGGGAAAGAGCAGTGCCTGGGAGGAACGTGATGGCTCAGGGCAGCAAAGAGGGTGGGGGATCGGGGACTTCCTCCTTATTCCATTTATATTCGCCTTCCTTATTCTGATGCATTGGTCCCAGAGATCACAAATCCTTGCCCATCCTACATGTGCAGCATGTTCATGCCAGCGCTCTGCCGGGGAGAGGGAAGGATGCTTTCTGAAAAAAGGAAGCTGGAAGAAAGAAGGGGGAAGATGGCTCATGCAGGGGGCACAGGCACAGGGTCACCTGCAGGCAGCGGGGCTTGAGACTCTCCTGCAGATACCGGGACACACTGCTCTTTGCATCCCAAACTGCTGACAGCCTTTGGTATATTGTACGTGTAGCATTGCAACCCAGCTGTGGGATCAAAGGGTCATCTGCCATTAGTGACCAGGTTGCTGCTTACCAGGGCAACTGGTATGTTTGGTAAAATATCACAGCATGAAAATCAAAGATGGATCCAAAAATGGATCAAAAAATGGATCTGGAGGGCCAGATCCTTGCAGGTGCAAACTGCCTTTCCTATGAGAGGACCTGGTGCAGCAAAGTGCTGGAATAAGCAAAGATTTCTCCATAGCTGGGTTCTCTACTTAGTAGTTGCATATTGATTTCAGGTTTCGAGGAGTGCACCATGCATTTATGAAGATCCTGTCCGAAGGAGGAATACGGGGGCTTTGGGCTGGATGGGTGCCAAATGTTCAGAGAGCTGCCCTGGTGAACATGGGAGGTAAATTTGATAACTTGGTCTGCAGCACTTAAGGCTGCTCCCCTGGTCTTTGTCTCTTGACTACCTACACTGTCAACCTGTCTGAACCATACTGCAAGTGACTTATGCCTTGAGCGTTTTATCCCTGTGGAAATCAAGTTGCTTAAAAATAATTGTGCCTGAGCCTGAGGGATCTATTCCACAAATAGATCTTTTCTGTGTCTCTCCAAAACTGCTTGGACATGTTGAACAGTCTGTGCTCTCCTACCTTAGGTTCTGTTTATAAAGTAAGGAGGGAGATGTCTTTGGGACTGAAAGACACTGCCTGTGGGTGCCCACCATAAACACTTGCTCTGTGCTTAGTGGCACATATTCTAGCATTGCCTTGGCATTTTTTTATTTTGCATGCTTAAATTTCTTTGGCACGATGGCTATTAATTTCTACGTCATTCAGCCCTGGGATATGTTAACAGCATGACCAAAAAATATCCTTGAAGATAGAAAATCAGAGCTGGTGTAAGCTTACACCTTGCTAAGCAGCAGTAATCACTGGTTGGATAATGTTTGCAGCTGGAGCTGTTAAATGAGGGCTATAGAATGATTATTAACTAAGGTATGTATCTCCATACACAACGTTAACGTGCAGTCTCAGCATGTAAACTTAAACAAGCAAACTCTTTTACAAGTGGGAAATGGTTTCCACTGGGTATGTTTGGGCTGCAGAGCACTAGGAAGTCCTGGGATGGTCATCCTGGTTAGCAGGCTGGGCTCGTAAGTTTTAAGGTCATGACACTGGAAATGTAACCCAGATCTGCTATTAACTTTCACTGTCTTTCATTCATATGCCCAGACGCCGTAACTCATGTTTGCTTTCACAAGAACATGATATAACTTCCATGACATCATCTATTTTTTTTGTCTAATGTTTCTAACATTTTTATAACACTTGCAAAAAGGTGAGAGAGGTAGAGCTGCCCTTATTGTGATGTTTCTGTGTTTGGTTAATGAGATATTTTGCATAATTTTCCATTTGGGATCCATTTCATCATTTGCGGGGTAATTCAGAGGAGACGGTAGTAGAAGGGAGCATGTACTCACATGTCTAACAACAGGACCCAGGTGCCACAACTGTCATCAGAAGCTGGGTGCAGAGCACTAGCTGTGCCAGTGGGAGGACCTGCACTGGAAATTTAGGTCTCGCCAAGCCTCCATCCTATGTCAGTACTGAACAGCACAGGCACCATTTACTTCTGACGATGCTGTTTTTTCTCATTATCCTCTTTAAAGATCTGACCACTTATGACTCAGTGAAACACTTTTTGCTTCTGAACACACCACTTGTGGACAACAGCGTGACTCACAGTATTGCCAGGTGACGTATTCCACAATTACCCCTTTTCCTTTGTGAGGCATTTCCAGCCTCGCTGCCTTGATCGGCCTCTCCGTGCCAGCAGAAGCCCCTATTCTTTGGTCATGAAAATGCACCTTTATAACTCCTTTTTTTTTTTTGCCTGAGAGGATATCTTTGTATAAAAGACACAAGACAAAGGATGCAACCATTACTACAAAACTGCCCTCACTAGAAGTACCTTGCTGATGCATTTAAACACCTCACACATCTGTGACAACACAGGAATTTCCACTTTTCTAGAATTGCTACTTTTTTATCTGACCTAGTTTTAATTTTAGCAAACTGTAAGAATGAGCAATATAAAGTTTGCAGAACAACCTCTTTTACACTTCTAAATTATGAAGAAATCTGCCTTATATAAACAAGATCATAAATTCCCTACTGTGTGTCCTTTATCCCTGCCTCAGAATGGCACACAGAGGTGAGGGAAGCTGGCGCTGGGAGGACATCTCAGCCAGAACAACACTAGCAAACTCCCTCCCAAATCAAGTTTATGTTGTTATGAGGTATTACTCATGATTTTATGATAACTGTTTTAATATATATTATTAGAACTGGAATCACGATGCTTATATTGTCATGATAAATCTTAGTTGCTGCTTTAAATATCTGTTGCTGTTGACAGTTGCTGTTCTGGCCTGGTAGCTGCTGTTCTGGGAACTCCTGCTGACGTGGTCAAAACCCGGATAATGAACCAGCCGAGAGACAAGCAGAGAAGGTACAGACACTTCAGAGACTGACTTTTCAGTAGAAAATTGAAACGCTGAGTCTTAATGATTTCACTGGCAGTGACGTGCTAAGTTTCTGATTTGCTCTTCATCTTTTGATGATCATTTTACTGATTTAGTAAATGTCTGGTGGCCATTGTTGTGATGGCCACCTAAGCATACCCAGTTACTCCAGCAGATTTCAGTTTTGATTAGATTCCACGGAACTTACAAAAGTGCTCTTGCTTGTACAAATATATCAGATACAGGTTATTTTTTGGGGTGGGTGATGGGATTTTTAAAAATTGCATATTTGCAATCCTAACACCATTTGTTCTCCTTGCACATTCCTAGAGGTCTGTTGTATAAGTCTTCCATGGACTGCTTGATTCAAACTGTACAGGGTGAAGGGTTTATGTCTCTATACAAAGGTTTTATACCAACCTGGATGCGAATGGTGAGTGCCTTTTAACCCTCTTTACAAGACAGTTGAACAATGTGGCATTAAAATGTAAGGAGTTCTTTCTGTGTCAACACTTTTTCAAAACTATTTGTGTCTCTCAATTTAATTGCAGCTAGCATAATCGAATGTAGTGGATGACACAACTTCATGCAGTGTCACTTCCTCCACATTGTCTCTTACACCTCTTTAATTTGGAAAATGCTGTCCTGTTTAGTTGCTAGTGATTTTCCTTGATTTTTTTTTTTTTATAATTTCAGGCTCCGTCCTTTCTCCCTTCCCCAAACTCTCCGTTGTTTCCTTCTTACTCCCAGCCCTGGACTCCCTTTGCATCCCTTATACTTTCATTCCTCCTTCTCTCCTGATCCCAGAATTACTTTATTACTCCTCCATCCTCAGTCTCAGTTTTGCCCCTCCTGTATTCAGGCTGGCGGCTTTCTCCTGCATTCTGCTGAGTTGGTAAAGCCACATCTGTACAATTAAGTCAAGCAGCAGTTGCAGCCTGGGAACTGGAACTCGGCTGTTAGTTTGGGCAAGGAACAATTCCCAATAGCGAATTTAGATGTGACCTTTTTTTATTATTTTTTTTTTTTTTACATCTGTCAGAATTCAACAGTATGACAATGTCTAGACTCTGCCAGCTGGCTTCAAGGTCTTCACACTGTTTAAATTACCAGATTGAGTGCCATGATCAGAGGCAAAAGCCCCCCCTTCTCTAATTTAACTGGGCACAATGGTGGCCAGCAGCCTCTGGTGAGACCAATTAGAGGAAGGTTCTGCTCAGTCCCCTGAGCCAGAGCACATTCAGTACCAATGAGATCTCTATGAGTTTACTACTCGCAATTTCCACAAAGCATGCACCAACATAGATTTCCCAAGGGCTTGTAATTTTGGGAACGTTTAATGGGTGTTTCAGAGGAGCTGGAAAAGGTATTTTCTAGGCACAAGGCAGCCTTTTGCCAAACACCAATGTATTGCTCTAACAAAAAAAACCCAAAAAGTAAAAATGGCATCTCAACTAAATGGGTGCAGGATATAAATTTTATGCAAGGATAACCATGCAGTTTTCTGATTAAGGTTATGGAACAAGTAAACACTTAAAAAAAAAAAAAAAAAAAAAATGGCATTCAGCCTGAAGTAGCCCCCAAGCATGAAACATTTCAGGTCAAACATTTATGGGTTGGCAAGCTGAAAATAAAAGGTTTAGGTTTCTTGTGAAGGACAGGGCAGTCCTAATCATATGCAACACTACAATTTTTGTATGCAAGACATAATACAAGATTGAGTATAAGAATACAATTTTTAAGAGGAGACAGTATAATCTAATGGGTTTATTTATTGGATCACTTCTGTTTTAAGTCTCTAACTTCAGTGTTTGCTTTCACAGGCACCTTGGTCACTGGTATTCTGGCTTACATATGAGCAAATCAGAAGGATCTGTGGAGTTAGTTCTTTTTAAAATCACTTCAGTATTCATAAAACAAAGAACAATCATAAAGCTGAATTCTCATTCCACAAGGCTTCCCGACTCCACAGGGAACTAATTCATTTAAGAGACTGGCAGTAGGATCACATGTATAGGTTGCTGCCTCAAATCCAGCCATGACTGAAGGGTACTACTTGCTTGTCAGACTGCTATATGAAATTTATCCACAGGATAAAATTGCCACAATAATACTTCAACTGACAGCCAGCATCAGCTTTCTGAAACAGTAAACAGAGGAAAAAAAAAAAATCTATCAAGCAAGTAGAATATAATACTATTTGCCTGTTTGATAATAGAGATGGTTCCTGTTAAGGTCAAGAGCAGGTTGAACAACGCAGCACTGAAGATCTTCTGTGGATAAGCAGTCTATAAAATTATTTGGGATTTTTTGTTGCTATTACATTTGCACACACATAAAGAACTACCTCTTACTACTTTGATGCCTCACTAAACCAAGCCTGTAGTGCTAGGAACTGAAAAAAAAAAAAAAAAAATTAACGCAGTTTACCTGTTTTCAAACTTGCTTTGCACAAAAGGTGGAAGAGTTTGTGTTCCTCTTACTTCCCAGACAGTCTGACCTCTTCACTCAACCATTTGCGTAACATCCACAAGTGAAATGCACTCCCCAGGAAATCAGAAGCCTAGTTTGCTCTGCCCCTCTTGAAGGACTCACAACACACATGCTGTCCATAAGACCAAGTTGAACTACTTGTCCCGTGGGAGTCCCAGTGCTAGCTGGCAGCCTGGGTCATTAAGGTACCACTTTTCCATGGAAATACATACACTGCCCATTTTAAATCTAGGTGGAAATAAAACGTTCTCTTCCAAACCACAAAATGTTTGAATAGGAGCAATTGTTTGTTTGTTTGTTTGGTTTTTTTTAAACCTAGAGCTTCCCAAATTTCATAGGGAAGGGGACTACTGCTGTTTGTCACTAGGCTTATCTTTGGCAATCTGGAGACAAAAAAAATGCAGTATAAAAGCAATCATAATGGAGATAGAACAAAGCTGGCTTTGTTTTAACAATATCTAGTAATTAAATGACTGTACAAGACTTAGCTCTCTGAGTAAATACTCAGGATTTCTTCTATACGAGTCATTGCAACTAGTATTTTCAATGTGTCAATTTCTGACTAAAGAGTTTGGGCATGCTCTTGGCTTGCACTTGCACTTTTTGATTGTATTGTAAATCTGTTATAGCCACATGCATTTGGGTGTGTGATTCTGGCTTGGAAAAAAATCATCTATTATTAGAGGTTCAGAAGTTTTTTTCAGAAATACCGTTATTTTTCTAGTTGTGATTCTGAGAAACTAAGCTGAGTTCTTTCCTTCTTGCACACCATCACGAGTGATTATAAAACAGCAAAGCCTCCGCTTCAGTTACATCCTGAGTGGTCCTGCCTGCAATCCCATTACTCAGCTAACCCTGATGATGGATATGCAGAAGTAGCTGATCTATTGCATTAAAAAGAGTAATTTTAAAAGTCTTGTAGTGGAAAACTGTTTTAACTCTTAATAAAGCTCTTTTTTAAAAGAGTGTGAGGCACTAAAGAGATGCATAACAGTGCTGATTCCAAGTATTTTGTATTAAAAAAATAATTTGAATAGCAAAACTTGCTACTTTCTGCATTACTTCTTAGTGTTTTTCCAAATTTTTCCAATGTAACTCCAAATTTTTCAAGCAGAAGTTTCTACCCCGTGAAGCACTTGGCCATATTTATTTACTTACCAGCTTCAGTTTCAGAAGCCAAGATTTAGCTTGAGGACGGCACTTAGGCTTCTGGGCTGGACTCTCCTGCGGCCTAAGAAAGACTTGGTGAAGTCCTGGGTGTTCCTCACAGCTCCACTTCTGACCATGGCCCTTAAAGGCTGGAAGACAGTCTCGTCGAAACCTCAGTGGTCTGCCGGGGAAAAGGGGTGCGAAACCAGGGAGAAATGACACGCTTGAAGAGCTGAAGAGACTAAATGGAGAAAGTGTGACAGTCCGGGCTACCTGAAGGGGGCCACCAAGCAGAGCAGCCACGTTTGCCACCTCCCAAGGCCCTGAGGAGCGGCGGCTGCCTGTCGCCTGCCCCGTCCACAAGCAGGGCGGCCCCGCGCGCCGCTGTCCCTCAGCCCCGTGTCACCCTCCCGGCGCCCCGCCCCTCCCCGCCCTCACGCTCCCGCCCCTCGGTGGCCAATAGGCGCCGAGCCCAGCGTGCACGCCCCGCCCCGGGTGCCCGCTCTGGCCAATGGAGGCTCGCCCTCGGAGGGATCTCCCCGCCCCCACTCCCCTCACCCCACCCCTGCCGTTCCTCGGCCGCACCGCGGGCGCGGAGCGCTCCACTCCGGGCGAGGGAAGCTCCGACGGGCACTGGGCTGAGCCCTGCGGCCCCAGAGTGCCCCGGAGGTAACCCTCCTCTTTGTGCTGCCTCACAGTACATCTCGGTTTAGCAGGAGCGGCCCGACGTATTATCCCCCTTCACCGCTTATGTTCCCCCTTTCCCTCTGCCCCGCCCACCCCCCTGCGGGATCAAAATGGACTCGGCCACCCGGGCGGCCGCGCATCCTGCGGGTCACGTGGGCGGCGTGTGCCCTATGAGGCGGCGGGGTGGGGGCCGTCGGCCGTTTGTGCCTCGTGCCGGCGGTGAGGGCGGCGGCGGGATGAGCTGCGGACCGGGGGCCGCTGTGGCCCTGCGGGTGTGCGCGGTGGGCCTGCGCCCCGAGGTGCCCGTCGTGCGGCTGTGGGGGCTGCTGGGCGAGCGCAGCGCCGACCACAACCGCCTCCGCCGTGAGATCCAGGCGGCGGCGGGGCCGCGCCTGGCGGCCGGTGGAGCCGAGCTGTGCACCGGAGACATGGCGCTGGTGGAGGTGCTCGGGCGGTGGTACCGCTGCTGCGTCGTCAGTCGCCGCGGCCAGGACTACCGTGTCTTCCTGCTCGACGAGGGCAGCACGGTGGTCACATCCGCCGGCTACCTGGCGCGGGGCTGCAAGGAGCTTTTCCGCCTGGCCCCGGAGGTGCTGGGCTGCATCGTGGCTGATCTCACGCCTTCCGGAGGGCACAGGGTGGCGGCCGGTGGGGATGCCGCGGCCTCTATCTGGACGGTGGAGGCGATGGAGTTCCTCAGCCATCTGCACGGCAAGGAGGTGTCTGGCTTGGTACAGAAGGTGGTGACGCCGCAGCTCATAGTGCTCGAGGTGCCGCAGCTCGTGGCCCAGATGCATCACCTGGGCCTGGCCAGGCGGGTCACCCCCAGTTCGTTCTGCCAGGTGCTCAGGCGCTGCTTAACTTACGGCCACTTCAGGAACCAGCTCAAGCTGCATCCTCCAGCGTGTTCCCCTGTAACTTCTGAAGTGCCACAGCTTCTCCATGTTTTGCTCTCGTATCCAAAACAGGTGACACAGTTTGATTACTTCTACCCGCGGCTTCAGTTGGGTGTGACGGAGCCTGTCCTAGTGACCCATGTCTCTGACCCACACCACATCTACTGCCAGTTGCAGAGCCTGTCCCAGGAGATCCGTTGCCTTTCTGATACCATGTGCCATGCTTATGACTGGTGGGAACAAGATTTATTACCCAAAGTGGGCTCCCCCTGTGCTGCCCGTGGCATAGATGGCCAGTGGTACCGTGCGGTTCTGCTGGAGCTCATTGCTGGGGAGCAGGACCGGCAAGCGGCTCTAGTGATCTTTGTGGACTATGGCAGGAAGGAGACTGTGACCAGAGCTAACCTGCGCCATTTGCCTGTTGAGTGTTTTCGTATGCCTGTGGTGACTTACCCATGTGCTCTTCAAGGTATCTCAGATCAGGGCTGTGGCTGGTCCCCATCACAGATCAATGAGCTGAAAGCGTTGGTGCTAGGCAAAGGAGTGAGTGCTTGCATCAAAGCCTTTAACTCCTTCGAGCATCTCTATTATGTGAGCCTGTATGGGGAAACTGGAGTCAACTTGAACCATCTCTTTGGGGTGCGGGCTTGCTGCCTGGTGAGCAGCCATATGCACGTCAGCCAAACTGAAGCTCAGGAGCAGCTGGAAGTAGAAGATTCCACAGCTGAAGAACTGGAATTCCCACCAGGAGCACCGCCTGTTGCTTTAACTCACAGAGATTTGGCCCCTGCTCCTGTAGCTGGTGTGCGTCTGGAGTTGGGGGTGTTCTACGATGTGCAGGTTTCCTACCTCCGAGACCCATCCGAGTTCTGGCTGCAGCTCCATGAACATCGCCAGCTCTTCAGGCAGCTGAGTCAGAGCATGTGGAATTTTTACTCCCATGCCACAAAGCTGGATGGTGCTGGGTGGGACTTACAGCCTGGATCCTTTTGTGCCAGTAGGAAAGAGGGTATCTTTTATCGAGCGGTGATCACCAGGGTACTGGACAGTGGGGTAGAAATACACCTGGTGGACAGAGGCAATACGGAAACTGTAGATCGGTGTGCGGTAAAGGAGCTGCTCCCTCATTTCAGGGAACTACCTGCTTTAGCTCTGAAATGTTGTTTGGCAGGTCTCTCTCCTATGAGAGGGGGTTGGAGTGAAGCGTCTGTGTCTGCATTCAGAGTTATTGTACTGAACAAGGGACTAAAGGTTCATTTTTTGAGTGCACAGGGTGACAAATACATGGTTGAAATTTTTGACCAATCGCAATTAGGAGAGAAAAATGTAGGTAAGCTCATGGCCCAGGGAGGGTATGCTGAATACCAGAGGTGTGAAATACCTGAGACTCTCCGGAAATCAGCTGATAAGGTGGTGAGCCAAGTGTCTTCTCCAGCATGTGCTGGTGAGGAAAAACAAATAAATGCAGAGAAAAGGCTCGGAGAAGAATCTGGTCTAAAAAGTAGTGATAGAGCACTTAATCCTTACACAGCTGTGATGGTCAGAGAGCACGCAGCTGCAGCTATTCACAATTCTAAAAGTAGTGAATCTCTTCCTATTCAGAAGTATGAGGGCAAGGAAGACCTGCCCATCTCTTGGAGACAGAATTATGTGGAAATAAAGCCAAGTTACTCTTACGGAGGTCAATTAGAAGTGGGAAGTACAGTTAATGTGGTTGTGTCATATGTTGAAAGTCCTAGTTATTTTTGGTGTCAGTTAAGTAGAAATTGCCATGACCTTAAGGTATTAATGGCTGAAATTCAAGAGTATTGTAAAAATTCATCCCCCCCATGTGCTTGGCCAAATTCTGTATGTTTAGCCCAGTACTCAGAGGATGAAAAATGGTACAGGGCTTTAATTATCAGTGAAGTTCCTTCTGCAGAAAAAGTAGAAGTTATGTATGTTGACTATGGCAACAGAGAACTGGTCTCTCTCACAAACCTCCGCTCAACTAATGAACGCTTTCTTAGTTTAGAGACTCAGGCTTTCAGGTGCAGCCTTTATAACTTAATCCAACCAAATGGTCAGGATCCTTTTGCTTGGAATGAAGAAGCGATTCGGGTTTTTCAGGAATTTGTTGATAATTCGTCATCTCACTTTGAGCTGAAGTGTACAATATTTGCCTTGGCTTTGATAAAAAATAAGGAGCTATTTAACATTGTAGATTTAATGACACCTTTTCAGAGTGCTTGCCAGTTTCTGATTGAGAGAGGTGTGGCCAGACCTCTTTCTCCTCAGAAGCCTCTGATATCTTCAGTTCAGCTTCATTCTTACTATTATTCTATGCATGGTATCAAAATTGGGAGTGAGGAAGATGTTTATGTTACACATGTGGAGGATCCATGGACATTTTACTGCCAGCTTGAAAGATGTGCAGATGTCTTGGCACAGCTTACAGATAACATTCATCGTCTAAGTGAAACAATGACCAGCTTAAAAACCTTGCAGAAGTCTGGGAGCTTGTGTCTAGCAAAGTATACTGACAATCACTGGTACAGGGGAGTAATTATGAAAAGAAAACCAAATACGGAAGTCTTCTTTGTGGATTTTGGGAACACAGAGACAGTAGAGAAAGATCATCTGCTTCCTTTACCCAGTGATGCTTGTGATATCTTGCTTTTGCCAATGCAGGCCATAAAGTGTTCCTTATCTGATATATCAAATCTTCCCAAAGAAGCTACAACATGGTTTAAGCAAGCCGTATTAGAAAGGCAATTAAAAGCAGTAGTAGTAGCAAAGGAATCTGATGGTAAACTGTTGATTGAGTTGTTTGATGGTAATACTCAAATTAATTCAAAACTGAAGGACTACACAGGTCTGTGTAGGCATGCAGAAAATGGAACTTTGTGTTCTAGAAATACAGATGTGAATGAGAGGAATGAGTCTGCGATGTCCCCTTTAAATGCAGGTAGGCCTCTCGAAAGAAAAGAATGCAGATCTGAAGCCCAGGGAGGAGGAGGGGGCAGTAGCAAAAGGCACTTCAAAGAAGATGTAAACCTTTTCCAGCCTGATACAAAGGGAGAACCGGCAGCGGGATTACTAGAATCTGTTGAAATGCTTAGCAGTAAGAAAGACGCTTTTTTGTTAAATAAAGCGGGGAAGGAGTCTCTGCTCTCTGTCCAGATGGATACACAGTCAGATATTAAATCTGATGCTGAAGGTGGCTGTATAACGCTTAAAAATGTATCTGATCTACTGCAACAGAAGATAGTGCCCGCTCTTAAAGTGTTAGTGTATGTGTCTCATGTAAATGATCCTCTGGATTTTTATGTTCAGTTAAAAAGTGATGAGGCTCAGCTTAACAGCATTTCGGAAATCTTAAACAATAGGACACAAGCAAAGAAGCTTCATGGACAGCTTCTCCAAGCAGGAGACTTAATCAGTGCTGTTTATTCAGAAGACAGCCTGTGGTATCGAGCAGTAGTAAAAGAGAAGACTTCTGACAATTTGATAAGTATACAATATATTGATTATGGTAATACTTCAGTTATTAATGTTGATCAAGCGCACAGACTCCCTGAAGACTTGTTATCTATTCCAGCAATAAGCATTCACTGCTTCCTAGGTGGACTTAGATGCAAAGAAGATACAGACTGGGCAGAGAAAGCAGTGCGTTACTTTACCGAGAGAACAAGTGAAGTTCTGCTAACGTGTGAATTTGTAGAGAAGGCTGAGGATAAATGGGAAGTTATTCTCAGTGACCATCAAGGTATAATAACAGTGGATTTAGCTGAAGAAGATCTTGCAAGTAGGGAAGGATCCTGTTTAACAGAAATACTTGATAGAAGAGAGAACGGTGATATGATAACTGTGTGTGGGCCTTTGCCTCCTCAGGCACAAAATGAAGTTTCCTGTGTAAGTGATTGTAAATCGTTTATCTGGAAGTTTCCAGAGGCAGGTCAAACTGTAAAAGTTCGTGTCACAGTGGTAAATGGTCCAGAGTACTTTTGGAGTTGCAGTGCTGATGCAGAGGGCATGAGCTACATAGAGGAAAAAATAGGGGAAGCTGAAAACCTTGGACTAAACTCTCTGAACAATTGCAGATCTCGTATTAAAAGCGGTGATACTTGTCTAGCAAAACATAGTCAAAATGGCAAGTTCTACAGAGCTAAAGTCAGCAGCATAAAAGGTGACAATGTAGTGGTTAGACATGTGGATTATGGAAGCGAGGAAGCTGTTAGCATGGAGATGGTCAGACAGATTCCATATGAATTGCTCAGTGTACCTAATCAAGCATTTGCTTGCTGTCTGTCAGGTTTCAATTCCTCAGAGGGCTCATGGCTTAGTGAAGCAAAAGAGAAATTTTGTGATATGACTGAAGACCTCTTATTAGAAGCTGAAATAATAGCAACTCTGGAAGACAAAGCTTCTGAAGTTCCTCTGTCTGTTGTCAAGCTGAAAGCTTCTGGAAAGAGTATTAATGAAGAGATGAAGTATTTTTGGAAGGCTAATAAAGGAAATGGTAACAACACTTTCTCAAACCTTGAGAACCCCTTAAAGGGAAACAGATGTTCAAACAGTGATGTGGGTCTTTGTCTTGAAAGAGAAACTACTGTTGTTTGTGGATTAGCTCGAGAAGAAAGTGAAAGTGCTTTATTTTGTTCTGAACCTTTCCTGGGTGTGACTTCTGAATGTTTAAATACTGTAGAAACAAATGTGTCAGTGGGAGCTGTTGCGTATATGTCTGGGAAGGCTGATGATGGATGTGAAACAGCTGAGCGTCAAAGCAACTTTGATAAAGAGATACTTCTACCTGGAAGAGAGAGCAATAACAATGTATTAGTAGAACCAATGAAAAGCTGCAGTCATTATATTTTGGGGAGTGAAGTGAAAGATGCAGACCAAGAATTATCTGAACTACTGTTTGGAGAGGATGCTGAGCTGAAAGGAGCACTGACAGGCAGTGCTTCAGCAGCCAGTGTTCTCCTAAGAAACAAACAAGAACTGCAAAGATTGCCAATGTTCCAGGTACAGTCGTCCTCAAGTGATGAAATGAGGACATTAGTAGAACTGGATCGATTACAAATGGGCTCTTCATATAATGATCTAAAAGAGTTCATACTGGAGCTAGAGACACTTTCAATGCCATCCTCCTTTGGTGGAGAAACAAAGGAAGCTCTGGAAACAGAGTCACTTAAAACACCGACAGCTTCTCATAATGAAGCAAAAGAGGAAGTGTTGGAACAGGAATTGTTTGAGCTGCCAGTTGTGAGTGAGGAAATGGGAGAGTTAGCAGCTCTGAAATTTCTTGAAATCTTACCATCACTTCATGAGAGAGATAACTTCATGCCTTTGGTTAGCAATGGACAGAAGACAGCAGAGCTCATCCCGTCTGATCAGCTTTCTTTGGGAGAGAAGGCAAAGAAACTGAAATTGGATTTGTCTGAAGTTCATAAAGCAGAAGCTATACAAGAACACTGGATGGAAGTAGAGTCTCCTCCCCTAAGGCTGTTTTCATCTGGTGATGGACCTGAGAAACAACTAGACCTGAAGACCCATGACATGCTGTCAGTGCTAGGTGCTGAGATTGAGCACCTTCTGGAACTGGTGCTGCCTGATGCACAGCCATCTCAGGAGGATGGGGAGGAGGACTCGTTGGGGTTGAAACACACAGCACTGCAAATGAATCAGAGGCCTGTTTGCACTGTAAAATCATGTGACTACAAAGTTGAGAAACATAAGGAGTGGCAGAAGAAGAAAGATGACTGTTACGTGGAAGAATGGATGAAACAAGACTTGGCTGACTTACTTAAAGAATGTGGAAGTACACGTGTGCAGTCTTTAGACTGTAAGCCTGAGTATGAAGAAGTGAAAAAGCAAAATGAGAACTTGGCTGACTGCAGTGCAGGTAAAATATCTGGTTTTAAGAAATTAGATAATCAAAATATTGTGCACATTCAAACATGAGGATAACTTCCTTGTAGAAACCTAATTTTTCATAATAAAGTTGTTATATTAGTGTTAACAGCAGTATGCTTTGATGGGTTTAAGACATCTGACTAAGTGTAATATCTTGTGGATAACATGATGGTCTAACAGCAACTAATCTTACTTTTGAGAGGTTAATGATTTTGTGATTGAAAAATCTATTTCTGAACAAATGCATTTTCAAGACTGTTCAAGATGACAAATTTTTAACTCAAATATTAAGTAAAAGTAATTTTGAGAGGGTCAGGGGAGTATGGGAGCAGGGTTGTGAGGCATTTAAGTTTTTTGGAGGGGTGGTGGTTGTGTGTTTCTTCTTCCTTTATTGATATGTCGTTATTCTTGTAGGACACAATGAGTATACCTATAATCTGAAGGGCTTTGCTGTTGGTTCCAAGTGTGTGGTGTTCACTTCTCTAAAATGGTGTGAGGCTCGCATTTTGGAGGTATCTGAAAAAGGTACCAGGGTAAGTATGGTTTTGGATAATCTTTCTGCATTCTTAAAACCTGGTCCTTCTTTGGTCTTCCTCCAAACTTTGAATATTTTACAGAATTCTATTACAAAATTTAAGACTTAGTATTGCAAAGGCTGATTCAGGACTTACAGGATACATAAAAACAGCAGTGTCTCAAACTGAGCAGATGCTGTATGTCAACGCTTGATATTCCCTTCACGTCTTATTTGAGATAGAACCACACACATGAGTATTTATTTGACCTGCCATGGAGCTGTGTTATCATTAAATGCTCATGAAACTTTGCATTATTTTACTGATGCTTTGAGGAATTAGTGCTAGAACAGTAGAAACTTGTGAAGAAACTTAAATTATACTGTAATTAATAATGAATACACAACTATTTCTACTTCAGTAAAATATGTATTGTACTAGTGGCTGGTGGGAGTAAACTTTAACAGTAGATTATAATCTAATGGGCTGCCTTGATATACTGCTGTTTAAACTATGGAATAACGAGAAGTCTTCCTCCAGGTCAGAGGAAGGGTGTGTATATGTACGGATATGTGTAGACATTATACTTACATAAAAGTGCCTTTAAGATGTAATTTAAGGTTGCAAATCCAAAAGATCATTTCATAAAAGTAACCTCTTGGAAGATTGAATGCCTAAAGCCATGGAAGCCAGCTTTTGCTAGTAGATTCCTTAGGTATCTGAAGCCACCTTGGCTGTATTCAGATGAGTGTCAGGTATGTATTAATATCCCTATTCATCATTTTTATACTGGTTCTGATGTTGTAGGTGTCTTCCAGCCTTCCTCTCTCACCATACTTGGGTTAGAAGCCCAGGAGGGCCTTGAGCAGGTTCAGTAGTGATATCTAGCTTTATGAGAGGTTAACTTGCTCTCCCTTGCAAGATCCAGACTGAAAGCCTTCTCAAAGGCAGGGAGTCCTCAATTGTGTTTTCCTACTACTATGTCTTATTTGCTGAGTGTATTCTCAGGATGCATTGCTGTGCTAGATACAATTTGGCTATGTCTGTACAGGTCTTGAATCTCTCCACTGGTGATGAGGAGATTGTGGATCCTGAGAATGTCTGGAACGGTATTCCTGACTGGGCTTGCAGATCATCTGAGGTATGGTGGTGTGGTAGTGGACTGGGCAGGACAGTGCTGATTTTTAGAAAGGGCACTCTGAGTTTAGTTGTGATTCTTCCTGTGTCACCATGAGAATAGAAAGGCAAAGTAGCATTAATCTAAACCTGTGCATTCAAGCCAACCACTAGAAGCACAGTATTTTTCTTTAAGACGTCGTATTGTCCTTCCGTCTCTAATAGATCTCTATGAAGACTCTAAGATTTGTATAAATATATTATATAACTGATATAATTTATGTAAACTGTTTTTATAGATTTATATAAACTGTCAGCCTTTTGGCCTGAGGACTGTGAATTCATTCTGGGAATAGATTAATGAAAACAGCTTGAAGGAAGAAATATTACTGGAATACTTATTAATCAAGAACTGTAGAACAATGCTGATATGTGGCTTTTGACAGATCATGCTAGTAGAGCATGTAACTAACTGGTAAATGATGTATACTCATACTATTCATACTATTACAAAGTAATTAGGAAATTATAATAAGGTTTTCACCTGTGTTCTTCATAAAGTACCAACAAATGAAAAAATCATGTCTGAAACCCAAAATTCATATAGTCACCCATGCTGCTGCTGCAGCTAACAGAATGAATTTCCAGTTCTTTCTTCACATGCAGTTTTTGCATCAAAGTGAAAAGTGGGCAGGAGACTTTTGTAGTGAGTTATAAGGGGGGAAACCAGTAGTAAATAGGGGTCCAGGAGTGCTGATATAAAAAGTTAGTCAAATACTAAAGGAAGCACCTCATCTCGATGGAAAACTATCTTGGCAATAGTGCCAGCTTCCTAACAGAATCCCCTTTTGTTTAGGCAACAACCCCTGCAACAGAAAAAGCGCAGTCCTTACCAGAGGAGTCCCTACTTCAAGGTAAGAGACTACCTTAAACCTCCCAGAGAGGTTGTGTACTTGGTGTTTTGATGCTTTCTAATTTTCTAGAAAATGCTTTATTTTAGAAAATACAGTTGAAACACTTCTGTGAGCTTATGTATTTACTCTAATACTGTTGTAATTTTCTTAGTAGCATTAACTTACATACTGTCAGTTTAATGGTGAATATATGCAATGAAAGCTGCTACTGTGGCTTGATTAGAAATCAAGTTAGTATTTATTTATTCAACCTAGTAGATTGAGCCTCTTGGACAAACTGGGGTGGTACACTGAAGGTACAGGTTTTTCTAGGCTTTTGAGCATTGGCCACCAGCATGCTACTCTTGCTCCCGTTCCGGAGGCGAGATGAGTGACTGCAAGGCAGACTCTACTAAGCACTTTAGTTTGGGATTTGAATGCCTTTAATAGATCTTGGTCTATGAATCTAAACCCATAATAATAACATCTTAGTTGTTGTAAGGATAGTTTGTGAATAGTGCACATACATCTTTATTGTTACTTACAAATTTTGAAGTGTTACTGGAGAACACCTATTCTGTGTACCAAAGAAAATAGTACAGGTTCTTTCTGATTATTTACTATTGCTATAATCTATGGAATCATAGAGGAGTTCTGATTGAAAGGGACCTTTGGAGGTGCTCAAAGCAGGGTCAACCACATCAGGTTGCTTAGGACCTTCATTTCAGCTCTGGAAGTTATCCAAGGATGGACACTCCAGAACCTCTCTGGGCACCTTATTCCTGTTTGACCAGTGGTTGCCTGATGGAGACTGGACTAAGCTTAAGCAGAGATAGCATTTGTGGTTTCAGTGATTGATATTGGTAATTGTATTTCAGTGCAACTGTACTGAAAGCTGGCTGGTTTATGGGTAATAAATAATGAAGCCTGCAACAGGGATGTGGTTACCTGTTGGGCAAAAAGTAGTTAGAAGAACTCAATTTAAAATGTTAAACTAGTGAATCTACATATCCTCCCTCAAATCACTCAAGTGCAGGATTATTCTTGATCTTGCTCTTTCTGGTTTTGATAATACTTTTACAGTTTTTACCACTTCATTTTATTTTTTTTCCCCTATTTGGTTGCTAGTTACTATTGTCCAAATTCACTCACTGTCTGTGTTCTTGAATACTTTGCACAGTATTAGTGTATGTACCCTCTCAGCAACAGCACAGGAAATGGGAGCTAAGGTCATGCAACCATGTGGCACAAAACTGGATCTTGCTGCGCACGTGGGCCACTGCCTGGAAGGGCAGTTTGAGTAGAAAGTACCTGATCCACAGGGTGCGAAAACTCCTGTGGTAGCTTATGCTAAGCCCACTGAGGGATGGAGTAGCTTGAAGTTGTAACTGAAATCTGGGAGCACTCCTTGCTTCATCTTCCTGGTCAGTTCTGTTGTTTGAACTGTCTTATCCTTATATTATAACTTTGCATAAGTGTAGTCTTTAATATGGTCTGTGTTGATGATGTTTATTCTGAAGCCCTGTAGAGCTATGATTTTAGATATTAATGCATTTATACTTGCTTACAGAAATATCTTGATGGGTCTAATCTTTTATTCCCTGTAGAAAAGCACACGGGCTGCAGTTCAGATTTAACTGAAGATCCTCATGCCCTCCAACATTCCTGAAACAAACTGACATGTTCACCACATAAAGCCGAACAAGTACCTGTGTATACAAACATTCCCATGAAACTGTGTTTTCATGGGAACAAGAATACAAGCAAAGTATTAAGTGTTTATTCTATGTAACTGAGCAAATGTTTGTCAGTACTATGATTCCCTGTCAAAGAATGGTGCTTGTTGGTAGACTGCTATCGTCAGCTTGGCTTCTTATAGCTGTACTTTCTTCACTTGAATAAGAATTTGCCTCTTGACTGGCATTCCTTACTGAATGTGTGTGCACACTAATTTGTATCTAGCAGTTGGTGGGTGGTTCTTGAACAAGGGTTTCTTGGGAGTTGCCATATAGGCTACTGTGTTGCACAATACTGCTTTCTGATGTTTGCTTTTTGAAAAGTTGCACTGAGTGGTTTTTTTTTTCCTCTAAGAAAAGTTGAGGGTACCTTTTTGTTGGGGGGGGGCAGTTTTTTCTCTGTAAGAGAACATAGTTGTTTTGGGTTGAAGTCTTGCATTTGATGCTGTAATAAAGCAGTGGAAAAAGCTGGAATAAAGATTGAGCTGGCATATACTGATCAGTGTTTTGTTAATGACTTTTGTTCTTTCCCTGTGCGTAAGCCCAAATGCTGTGTGCATACTGAGTATCTTTATTCAACTGTACTACTGCAGTTAGATGTAGCTGTGCACATTTTGCAGTTACTAGTTTTGTTTTGACCCTAAACAGCTTCCTAGAGCACTGTGGGGTATGATGAATGCCTTGAAACATCAGCCATGTACAAAATAGAACTTCTATGTATGATCTGGCCTTAATTGTGCTAATGAAAGATGAAGCTTTTTCTTATACATATGAAGCAGACCTAGTAGAATGGTTTTTCTGCTGCATGTATACAGTGTGGTAAGGACTTCTCCTTAAAACAGCTGCAGCTTATCACACCTTTTATTCTTCACCTCATGTGTTGTGTTGGGTTTGTGTGGAGTGGGGATTTGGTAGCTGGAGAGGGGCTACAGAGGTAGCTCCTCTGAGAAGCTTCTAGAAGCTCCCCTGATTCCAAGTCAGACCTGCCTCTGGCCAAGGCTGAGCCTATCATTGATGGCAGTCGCACCTCTGCGATAACATATTTAAGAGGAGAAGAGCCTGCTGGGAGGGGGGAGCAGAGAAGAGGAAGAGGATGTGAGAGAAACACCTCTGTAGGCACCAAGGACGTTGAAGAAGGAAGGAAAGCAGGTGCTCCAGACACTGGATCAGAGACTCCCTTGCAGTCCATGGTGAGAGGACAGGCTCTGCCCATGGAGGTCCAGTGTGGAGCAGATGCCCACCTGCAGCCCATGGAGGACCCCATGCCAGAGCAGGTAGATGTGTCTAAAGATGACTGGGACTCTTGAGGGAAGCCTGTGCTGGAGCAGTCTGTTGCTGGGAGGACTGTGACCTGTGGGAAGGACCCACACTGGAGCAGTATGTGAAGAGCTGCAGCCTGTGGGAGCGACCCACGCTGGAGCAGGGGAAGGGTGTGAGGAGTCCTCCCCCTGAGGAGGAAGGAGCAGTAGAGACAACTGACTGCAACCCCCATCCTCTGCGCTGCTGATGGGAAGGAGGTAGAGAAATCGGGAGCAAAGCTGAGCCCAGGAAGAAGGGAGAGGTGGGGGGAAGGTGTTTTTAAGATGTGGTTGTATTTCTCACTGTCCTACTCTGATTTTATTGGTCAATTATTAGTGGTGGTGGTGTTCAAATTAAACTGATGGGGTTTTTCAAGTCCAGTCTGTCTTTTGCCCGTGACCATAATTGGTGAGTGAGCCCTCCCTGTCCTTGTCTCGAACAATTAGACTTTTGTTATATATATCCTCCTCCCCACATCCCTGGGGGGGAGGAGTCAGCGGGCAGTTGCATGGTGCTCAGTTGCCAGATGGGCCTAAACCACAACCTGTGTTGAAAAGAGGCTCCTATTTTATAGTCCTGCTCCATGCTCCTGGATACCATAGCTGCTTCCTCCTCCTCAGAGGCTGTGGATTTTTCACGCTGCTATAATGACTTAGGAGCACAAGACCTCTGATAACGTAGTAGTCTGGGTGAGTATCACAGTAGATCTCAAGTCTTAGTGCTCACTCAGTAAGAGAAACACTTGCATGTTTATTCCCTTAAAAGAGACAATACGTGGTGGTAGGCTGGAGAGAATTTAATTAAATTCTGGGAACAAGTCTTATATGTTGTGCAATCTCATGTTAAGACCACAGATTATATAAATATTTAATTATACTGTTAACTGCTTTGCTTGCTCTGCTTGCTTCAGTTTTTGTTTGTAACCTGATTTTGAAACAAATAGGCTACAGTTAGAAGTAGTCCCCCTTTTGCAAGGCTTATTCATTTAGAAGTCACCCTTCCATGTGGCAGCTTTAAAGAGTTTTGTTCTAAAAATCATATCCTTCTTTAGCCAACCACACAGTCAGCTGCTTCTACTGACAGATACAGGCTGCAGTGCTAGCACCTCGACAAAGACAACTGTCTGGACAGTATTACAACCACGAGAGACAACAAGATGATCAAGCAATGATTACATAATCCTTTTTAAAGGGAGTGGTAGAAGTGACACATCTCTTCTGTAATTTTACCTACAACAGTATGACTGACTGATAGTGGTAATGCAGAGATTAATGAGACAGGCCCTGCTTCAAGCTTCACTTAAGGGGAATTACAGTTGCTACAAGAGTGACCATTGCAGCAGCTTTTGGAATGGAAACATCATCTGAGTATGGCAGTAAACACAATCTTTAAATGTAAGTGGATTAAGTTCATATGAGAAGTCCTGTGTCTAAATAAACACCTTTCTCTGCTGTTATCTTAAACTATTTCCTGTAGCTTTTATTTCCTGACTCATTTAAATAAGGCAGTTTTGAAGACCACCTTCCACTGGCACCTCTCATTAGAAGGAGCAAAAAC
Source organism: Tyto alba (assembly GCF_018691265.1). NCBI lineage: Eukaryota > Metazoa > Chordata > Aves > Strigiformes > Tytonidae > Tyto > Tyto alba. Next base: position 44,285,284 of record NW_024881316.1, on the reverse strand, counting down.
GTCCTCCAACTCTCAACTGTTGACAGAGCACAGCTGAAATACTGAGTAGTTTAATTAAAGATTTTTTTTTTTTTCTTACACTGCAAAAAAGGCTTGCTAGATGCAAACTGGCTTAAAGCTTGGTAAGCAGAACTTTAGTTGAATTCCTTGAAGCTTAATCTCTCTCTCTGCAAACTAAATCAAAACCAAGAAGAGCATTTCAATTACCATCAGGTAACTTTTCCCCCAGCTGCCTATAAAGCAGAAGTTACCCTGTTGCAGCATTTGAGAGACTCCCATTAACTCATTTGAACTAAAACCTCTCTACATTTTCGTGACAATATAACCTAATGCCTGATTTTTATTTTTTGTTTGTTCCACACCCCAAAAGCTGTGTAGGTGGCCAATGCTATCACATGTCTGAACAATGTCTGGCCAACATTAGTGTCCTGATGTCTGTGGCATTTTCAGTACTTCTTGGTACTCCTTATTCAGGTTCAGCTGGAGATAAGTCAATATTGGTGCCAGGAATAACATTGGGTCCTATGCCATCCACAAGAGAATCCCACTTATCAAAATCTTTCTTAAGACCTACAAAATGGAAGAAAGAAAACCCAAGTGGTAATGAATTAAGTAGTCGGCTTTTTTTTCAGTGTAGCTTTACAAAGTAAATTGTAGGACAGCTGAGTCAATTTGGCAAAGCAGGGGAGGCATGATGTTTTAGGTTTTTACATGTTAGAACAAAACTGCAATGTTCCTCCTCTGATTTGTTTAGATTACAAAAGTATCTAACAAACCTCTAGAAAGAGAGTCTGACTGTTGTTTTTTCTACTTTTCTGATACACTTATTTTTGATCTTGTTCTAAACAGAATGGTTATATTAAAAGCTTCATAGGAATTAACTATTAATTTAATTTCATAATTTGGCATAAACAGATACTTACTCAAATGTTTCTGCAGGAAGGCTAATGAAGCATGATTGCTTATATCAATAGCTTCATTTGGATCTATTTCTCCTTTCAATTTGAAAAATCTTCCAATGATTTCTCCGCTCACAAAGGTAAAGTCAGGAAAGCTCTGATGTACTGACCCCCTGCAAATAGAACAGTGATCAACAGGTTTATAAGAACGCAGTTGTCTGATTAAAAGATGCTGTGTGTTGCACAGACTTATCCAAAGACAGTCACGCATCTGTCTTCTTTAGCAGAAGAAGATAAAACAGGTTAATCTCATGACCATGCAAGATTAGCAGTAAATTCTGTCCTAACCACAGAAGGGAGGAAGTTTTGTATATGCTTACTGTAAGCGACTATAATTACAGCAGCAATAAAGAGCGGGCCTGGCAAAACTTAAAGATGAAGCTATCCCTCTGCCCTGAGTGTAAGGTGGATTATAGAGCCATCCACTCCCCTGCATGAAGTGTTTTCACCAGGTGAGTGCATAACCAGACCTAGGCAGCTATTCAAAGTGTTCAAACACAGATGATGCTTGAGGCCCGGAGCAAAACTTGTGCCCCAAGGCAGGAATGCACACCTTGGAGTACCTTAAGCTTAGGGTTACTGGCAGCTTGGAGAGAGGTCTCTGTCTCCACTGTGGGGGACGTACTGCTGTCTAATTTAAACGTGCAGTGAAAACCTGGGCCATGAGGAAGTAGTGACTGACTGCAGTTACATGTAACTGAGCAGCTCCAACAAGAGTAAAGATTCATCTTCACCCATAGAAGTGATTGATCCTGGACACCTACTTGATAGTGATCATTTTCTTGTTTGTGTCATTGGATCCAAGCTTCTTCATCTTTAAGATATTATCAGCCCACTGGAATTTTTCAGAGTTGATAAAAAGCAGCGGTTGCGGGACACTGTTTTGGTAAATGTCATCACCTACTGGAAGCATCCATGCATCGAGGGCAATGCCACACCTGTCAGAAACAACTGGATATTGTCACAGAAGCAGAAAGCTTTGTATGGAAGTTTTCAGCATGCTTTGATTTGCAGGAGACATGGGAAAGAGAAACTCTATGATACTGAACAGGTAAACAGGTTAATGAATCATTTTGGTTTTAAATGATTTCTACTCTGGGGGAAGAGAATTAATCCGTTATTGCATTTGTTGGTCTCCATTGCCAGGTGCAGCTGGGCACAGGAGCTTCTGCAGGGTCCCACAGTATCATACTGTAATATGATACAGCTATTGTGTTCCACCACATCCCCACAGTGGAAAGAAGCATGACTTGAGAAAACAAGACATGCCAAACAAAACTCTTCTTCAAGAGCTAATCATTAGCTGGGGGATCTTAGTTAAGGTCCCCTGCTCCAGACCTCTCAAGTGCCAGATGTCTCTTGCCTTGTTTTGCTTACTTACCTGAATCTTATTTCTCTGCTGAGACTCTCAATAACTGTAGCACCACCAAAAGAGTGTCCCATCACAGCTATTCTGCTAGTATCAACAGAATCCTGTCAAAAAAATCCAGGTGCTGTAAGAGACTTTCTTTCCCAAACCTTTTTTTTAAGAAGGGAATAATTTTTTAGGCAATACATCCTACTGAAGTAATAAGAGCATCATTTCAGCTCCATCTACCAACTACCTATCCAGCTTGGGATGACCTGAGAATATGTTCATAGATCTACAGTGTGATCTTCAGAGGTTTACAGAAATCAGTTTATAAATGGAAGAGGGAAACCAGAACCATTATTAAGTGTTTAACAAAACACAGTCACTGCCTCTCACTCACCTTTAGGCTATTCCAGTCAAAGTTTGAATTTAGTACATTCATTACTTCCTCTCCAGAATTGATTTTAAGAATGAGATTGAGAGCTTTGATACATTCCTGTGCTCTTTGCTGCACCTGGAAGAAAGAGGAATTAGGGCAGAGCAGTGGAAGAAATTATTAGACAACTGCTAGGCTTGCTGGTCCTTTGGACACAAGACTTGGTCTGATTTTTCCCCCCCCCAAGTGTCTGATATGGTAACGACTATTCTGAGCTGCAGAATGGAACTGTAAAATGGAACTCTGACAAGGTCTGACCAACAACAAAACTGACTTTTGGAGGTCCAAAGAGTTGAAGCTCTTGCTGAGATCCTCTGCATGCAGAGGAACTTATCCATATAATGTCTGCCAAAGACCTTCAACTCCTCCGTCCTGTCACTACTCAGAGAAGGGGCTGCTGGGATGTGCAAAGGCTTAAATTACAAAACTGAAAGGAAGGCTGACTCGCTGCTCCTCCTCATGCTCACTTTGATGAGCAAATGTCATTACATCACTTGCCCCATCTGCACAATAGCTTTGAAACTGTCTTTACACTGGATAAACACAAAATAAGAAACAGCCAAGAAGCCCATCTCATTTTACATATTTACACATTCTTGAAAACTAGCAAAGCTGTTGCAAATAAAGGTTTTCATTGTTCAGTATAAGAAGTGGTTTTGACTGATATGTCAGTGAAAGAAAAGCTTCAAAAAGAACCAAAGAACAGCAGTGGAATGCAGTGTGTAGGCACCCAGCATGATGTCTATGCATCACTGAATTTCAACTAAATCTCAATTTCCTGACATCTCTACTAGTGAAATTTGCAGGCAATGGTTTCTGGAGGTTATTTCCAAGCTCAGACATTATGTATTTAGTCTTGTAAGTAGGATTGTTGTATGCACACAGGAAATTACACTTGTACTGCTGTCTGTATGGCCCAGGGAGATAAAAAGAAACACCCCCCTGGCTGAGTTTGCATTTGCTGGAAGAAAACACTCCCATCTTTTAAAGGTCAAGTCTATGCTTGGAGGAGCTCATCAGTATGGCCATGTCACATTAGCATGAATGCTGCTTATAATCAGGAAGTCCTCATTGTTTACATTGCTATAAACTGTGCTAAAGTGTGTTGAAGATGATGAAGCGAGCATCTCCCTTAAAGCAGCCATGATTCATCTTACTATCCAGCCATAAACAAAAGCAAAGCAAGCCTAAGGCCACACAAGCATTTGGATTCAACTCTGTGAGTTGGGTTGGGTTGGGCAGCAAAAGTGTGAAGGCACAGAGAAGAAACAGAAAGTTGAGTGGAACCAGGGGAGGAACAGCTCACGAAGTTTGACAGTGCGACTTCATGAGAAGGCTTTATTGAGGAAGTAGCTTATGCTCTGTAGAAAGCTGTTGTTGGCTTTCTCATCCTCAGGAACATAGGACTTGGTGCGTTTTTATATATCCCCAGAGTCACGGCAGAAAACTGCAGACATGGCCAAAGGGAAAGAGTCTGCTAGTTAGTCCTAAACACACCACTCCTGCCTCACCTTCGAGAGAACAGACCTAGAATGAGTACCTGCTTATGGCGCAAACAACGCTCTTCCTCTCCAGTTTTTAGTCTCCTGTAGTAGATCCACTCCTTCTCCATGTTTGATGTAGATTCTTGCTGTCGTTCAGGAACGGACTTTTTTTTACAATAATACGTTGCTGAAGCAGATTCATCTCTGTAATATCAACAAAAGGTTATTTCTGGGGGGTGTATTCTGTTTGGTTTGAGATGAAGACAGCAGAAGTTTTAGATTTCACTTATCTCGAGATCCAGCTACCAACCAGTGCTGCTGCAATCACAACTGAGTAGAGACAGACTTTTTAAATAATGCGATAACCCCACCAAAACTCCAACCTCCTTTATATTCTCCAGGTTCTAACAATGAGAGAGAGAAAAATAGCATGCCTGAAGAATGACAAATGATATCTACCCTGGGACTTTTCATTCAAGGGCTTATCTAAGCAAATTCCCTTTGCTTAGATAGGAGTTGAGCTAGAGAAATGGGGGGTGTGGGCAGGACTGAAGAAGATTTTTTTTTTTTTTTTAAATTGTAAGGTCTTCTGTAGAATAAATAACATTCTAATCAATATCGGAAAGTTTCTTTCCATCAGAACTCAAAAACGTGCAGTATACACACCTGTGCTCCACAGCAGCCACTATAAAGCCCTGAGAAGCCATCTCTATGCAAATAGCAGAATAGATCGTCCTGCAATGAAAACCACACTCTGGTGAGACATGTGCATACATAATTATTTCAATTATTTCACTGCTCTTTAAATGTTGACCATGCTACGTACGCGCTAGCCCCCATTCAGTATTTCTTCGGTTTGAATTTGCTAGCCAGTAGAGCGGGCTTCTGTATGCCAGGCACCAAACCCTGTTCACAAAACCTGGTTACTGTTTTACTATCTATTCAGAAAGAAGACTGCTAATGATTTTTAAAAGTAGCACATATAACACTTTCCATCTTGAAAGAACTGTCCAAAAATCAACTATCTAATCTTCACAACATGCTTAGGGATTGGTAAATACCTTCACCTCTAAAATACCAAGGGGAAGCACAACTAAATACATCAACCCCGCTTTTATTTACTGCTGTTGATTTCAGTGGAGGCATACTGATACAGAGCAGCCTGTTCTTCAAATTTGTTTCAATTCCACAGGGATCTCACCCCCCCTACTGAAAATCTGTTCAGAACCACCCTTGGAGACTGCTGTCTCCATAGATGACAAAAATAGTTTGTCAACAAACTGCAGAATTACCGAAAAGCTCCAAGTCCATGGGAAAAAACGAGGAGTGGGTATTTTTCTCCTGGCTTAAAAGCAGCATTTGACTTTGCAGGACAGGTCACTGAACCTAGATAAAAATCGAAGCATATGTCATTATTACTGAAATGGGAGAAAGCATTTATTACTGTGGGAGTGATCTCAAGAATCTGGGGACCACTGATTTCAGAGCCATCATCTGACAATAAGGTACCAAATCACATCCTTAAAATATGGAAGACAAATATGGATCTGATTTTGAAAATACTTTCTACTTGGCAGATGTTACTTTCCTTCTCCTCCTCCCATCCACAGCCTAGCACAAGGCCTACAAATCTCTTAAACCCTATGAGAACAGATTTTTCAAGAGCAGTCAGGCTCCCAAGTCTTGTTGGTATTCAGACCTTAGTATCTATCTGACCTTTGTATATTTGCAGATTTTCCCATGGGATTTAAGTCCCAACACATAAGTGCAGCTTACCCAAGGTCTTCCTAGAGCAAATTGCCCGGACACTCCTAATCATAGCAGTCAGAGACTGCAGGTCTGCCTGAGAACTGGGTGACATTCAACATTGAGCCTCACTACACAAACCAATCCCAGACAAACATACCTTTTGGGAATAAACTATTTTTGAGTCCTGTAGCAGTAACACACTGGTCATGGAGCAGTATGGCAATGACGTGCATACAGAACTCATGCCCTTGCACTAGTCAAGGAATAAAATCCAAACTGGTCTTACCAACATAGTACTGGAAAAGCCTCTCTCCTACAACTCGGTACATATTAAGGAAGTCAGAGAGTCCCTGATAGTACTCTTTATCTGGAATCCACGGTGCCTCTTCATGATCTGTGGCATCACATGATGGATAATACAGGCGCAAGAAGCTTCCCTGGGATTAAGAAGGAAAAAAAAAAAAAAAAAAAAGAAAAAAAGTAAGATTGATATTTATTTCTATATGGCAGAAAAAAAGGAAGATAAAAACATTTATGTCAAGGGCTTAAGATGAAAGCATGACAGCTCAAGAGAATTAAGAGAATCTCACAAGAAAATTATTATTCTATACAGGCTTTGATGCCAATCCTATGTCACTATCTTTTTGTCCCTGCAATGAATTTAAAGTAGCATGACTGTTGGCATCCAGAGATATACGTCACCATCTCTAGGTTAGCCTCTGGATAATGCAAAATCCTCCATTTAATTAAGTTAGTGGTTACAAACACTCACAACCTATTTGCTCTATTTCTGCATCTTGCTGGATCTTTTTTCTGTTTTCCTCACTATGCCTCCTTTTGGGGAATGGTACAACGACGCAGTTTGATCAGTTTAACAGGGGTGACTGTGTCTCCTTCACCCTTCCAGCTGGGAGCTGTCAATGCTTTCCTTGCACCAGTGAGTCTCGTGGAGCTGCTACTGACCCAGTTCAGCTTGCTAAACTGAGGGTAAAAAAAGACCCTCCTAGAAGTATATTTTTCTGCTAGGTTAACCAGAAAAATTTTGCCCTGAGATCAGTTTCTGGGAGCATGGTCCAGCAGAGGAGATGTGCGTAGAGTCAGGCACATGGTCTCAACGTGGCTATAGTGTTCCTGGCTAAACTGAGCAACAGCCTCTCAGTAAAGCTCTTGGGCAGCTGCACAGCAAAGGACTGCAATGTATTGTTCTTCCTCCTCATGAAGATGTTTACAAGTCTGTAGTGGTCCATCTTTCTAAGCACAAGTTTGTTAACCTGTGTTTTATCTGCCTCTGTTTCTTACCACCAGTTTGAATCTTCTTTTACTGTCTGCACGCCAGGTCTTCCAGGAAACCACCCGAGCCTTCCACATTTACACGGACCCTCCATACCCCCCGGACAGTATTTTTCCTATGCTGATAGCAGCAAAGTACCAGTGGCACACCTTAAAGCAGCCCTCCTGGCAGATGAACTGTGTGTCATTTGCACTCTTACTTCCTGGTTTGCAAGGGAATTTGTGACACACTATTCAAAATTCACTATCTCGCTCCATCTGTACTTTTGTTTTTACAAGTGAAGTCTAGGGCCAAAAAGAACATGAGCTTTGTAATAAAGTCTGCTTTCTTGAACGCTAATTTATCAGTTTCACACACAACATGTACCAAAAGCTTTTTTAATTAAGCTTATTTCTACTTACTCATCAAACTTAAATCAATCTTTGACACAAAGACCATTAAGGAAGAAATCATCAAACCTTCATCCATAATGATAATGATATTAATTTGATCCCAGAATAGTCCCAGTGAATGTCCCCAGGTGACTAACTGCTTACCAGAAAGGGAAAGACGTTCATTGTTTATGCCTGAGAGAACTGTAATTATAGGGATTGCTTATCTAAGAAACAGACATGGGCTGATTGCAAAAAGAAACTAACTGCTTCTTTGTGCTAATACAGAGTAAGCTCAGTAGAGTAATGGAAAATGTAGGAATAACCACTACAAACTGATCACAAGTTTCACCAAACCTGGCTAGTCTGAGGAGTAAAAACACTGTGTAAATGCAGGTGTGTCCTCATAGAAAATTTAAAAAGGAAGAGGATTTGAAATGAAAACCAATAAGTGAGCTCATTAGCTGGCGATTTACTGTCCCCATCTTCGTATTGTGGCTTCTCTCTGTACCAACCACTTGTAAAACTGCCATCCTGTTCTTTTTCAGAGAGATAAAATTTCAAGAAGACATGTCATGCTTTACCCTGCAGCTGAAACACTACATACCCTCATCACCCAACCCCGCCAAATCCCACCAGGATCTTTGTGATCAGAACAGCTACAGTGATGGAGACTGTGTGTGGAGCCTCCCCAAGGAGTCCAACGCAGAAGGGAGCGGTGGGGTGGGTGGGAAGAGCCCCGTGGGTGCCAGGGGGACACAGCTTCCCTGCAGTAGCCTCTGTAGGGGAGTCAGGAAAGCAAGGATATTAGGAGGAGGGAGGAAGCAGCCATGGGGAAGGCTTACAGGTTACATCCATCTGATACACACATCCTACACATCCAGTACTACCCAGTACACATCCTACATTGGGATGGAGAGGATAGAAAACAGCTGTGAGTGTCAGCCATGGGGCACCCCTACACACAGACAAGACCTTCTGTTTGATTCATCTGTAAAACTACAACAAACTGCTTTCACTAACATTGTGGCCTAAATCCAAAGGAGGAAGAACCGAGAGCTTTACCTCAACCGCATTTTCTGTCATCAGGTCTGTACATCCAACTGAGTGTGGCCCCTTTCCATTAGGGATCCTATAAAACTTCTCAGTGCGGCTCGTCTCCATTTCCATTGGTGCCTTCATCGACAAACCTGGGGAAAAACACAAAGCAAATCAAGATACTGCCATGGCCTGTGCAGCCAGATCACCTACCCTGAAAAAAATCCAGCACACTGAAAACCCAGGAGTAGGAAATTCAGGGCCGAGCTGATACAAGAATCTGCTTATGAGAATCAGAGATCTGAAATCCCAAGTCACCAACCTGACCTGCTCTGTTGGGGAATTTCCTTGGAGCTGAGCGTCCTGAAACCCAAGGATCAGACAACACCGTGCAGGGAGGAAAGGTCTGGCTGGGGATGTGGTGGAGGACGACTCGGGAGGTGGAGGTGCTGCGATGCAGAGCAGCACCAGCCTCACTCCTTGGGCACAGAGAGGGAAGAGCAAGCCCAAGAGCAGCGAGTTTCAGACGTGAAGGCAGTTCCCTCCCCGCCGGGCTACGACCTAGAGCTGCTCCTCCTTGTACGAACGGCAGAGAGGGAAGTTTTTGCAGCTCCTCTGTAAACAAAACCGGCTTACGCATCTGGGGGAGAAGCATGTCAGGGAGAAAACCAACGCCGCAGCCGTTTTTCCAAGAGGAAGGACAAAGCCTGGGTTTGATCCCTGGAGAGAAAAGGCCGGGCTGCCCGCGCAGGAGAGGTTGTTTGGGAAGGTCTGACCCTCCCCGGCTCACGCGTGGGGTGCCACCTCCGAGCCCGGCTGGCCCGGGGGCTCGGGGGCAGCCGCCGCACCCCAGCCTAGGCAGCAGCCCTGAGCAAGCATCCCCGGCCCCTCGCCCCGGCAGCCGAGCCGTGGTTTATCTGCCACGTTTCCCTGCCCCGGCACAGCGCGGAAAGAGACCCGGGGCCATCCTAACCCCGCAGGAGAAACGGCGGGTCCGCACCCCCCCGCGCAAAACCTCTCGGCCGCCCAGAGCACCCGGGGGCGGGGAGGGGAGGGGTCCGGGCCCGGCCTGTTCCTCTCGCCGGGGCGGAGCGCGGCGGTTCCTCCCCGGAAAGGGCGGGCGCGGAGCGGAATCGGAGCGGAATCGGAGCGGAATCGGAGCGGGGGGGAGATGGTGCGGAAGCTGAAGTACCACGAGCAGAAGCTGCTGCGGCGGCTGGAGCTGGTGAGCTGGGAGGCGGCGGCGGGGAGCTTGGCCGAGGTGAAGGCGCTGCGGCGTTACCGGCTGGGCCGGCGGGAGGATTACGCGCAGTACAAAGCGCTGGCCCGCGCCATCCGCGCCTTGGCCCGCCGCCTCCGCGACCTGGGGCCGGGCAGCGCCGCTTTCCGCGCCCGCTGCGCCGCCGCGCTGCTGGAGAAGCTGTACGGGCTGGGGCTGGTGGGCAGCCGGGGGTCGCTGGCCGCCTGCGAGAGCCTCTCGGCCGCCGCCTTCTGCCGCCGGCGCCTGCCCTGCTTGCTGGTGAAGCTGCGGATGGCCCAGAACCTCCGCCACGCCGTCACCTTCGTGGAGCAGGGCCACGTCCGCGTGGGGCCCGAGGTGGTGACCGACCCGGCTCTCCTCGTCCCCCGCGCCGTGGAGGACTTCATCACCTGGGTGGACGCTTCTCGCCTCCGGCAGAAGGTGCTCGACTACAACCAGGAGCGCGACGACTTCGACCTGGCCGCCTGAGGGTGCGCTGCCCGCCCCCCCTCGGGACACGCGTGGGAACAGGCGCGCGCCCCCAAACCCCCCCCCCGCGGTGCCGCCCGTCGGGTGTTCACACCCCACCAGCCACACCTGAGTGGGGAGCGAGGAGGGAGCGGTGCTCGCTTCCAGGGACGTGCTGCCACGTTCTTCCACGCGGAGATGCTGCCCTTCCTCATCCATCGCTCCCAGAAAACATCCGAGAGCCCAGCTCCGTCCTGCTTGCGTCCCGTAAAGCCAAAGCGCTTGGAAAGTTCTCCGCGGGATGTGGTCGGGTTTAAGTGCTTGGCTGCTAATCGCAACTGCTGGGAGGGGTTTTAAGCCTGGCTCAGTGGCTGTTTTAGGGCTGAGCTTGGCAGCTTCGCTGCTGCTTTTCTGAGAAGTTGCCCTGAAAGATTGCCAGCTCCTCCTTCAGCTGACGGGCAGTAAGCAGAGGAGCTGCTTCTTGATGCTGGGGAATGTGTATATGGGGGGGCAACGTGGGGGGTTGTTTGGGGTCAGCAGTAAACGAGGAGGCCCGATACTGCATTTCTGGAACTGTAAAAGTTTTAGGCAAAAATGGAATAAAAAAAAAAAAAAAAATTTATTTTCACGTGAAGTCATAAAGGAAAGTTTGACACTCAGAGTTTGGAATCTTTGCTGTGTGGGGTTCCAGTTGACAACGAGGCGTCATTTGTGGAGCAGGTTCTAACTGGGGAGGCATTGGAGTGACAGCTGTCCCAACCATAACTGCAAATCTGGGGGGAAGTTCTACATTTGGCATAAGCCAAACAAAAACTAATATTTGAGGGGAGCCTCAGGCCTTCTGGGGCTGTTGGGAACATTATTCCCCTTTGAAATAGCAGAAAAGCAAAAAAAAAAAAAAGTTGTTTTAAGTTGCTGAAGAAATGCATGTGCTATTTTATGATGTAATTTCTCTGAGAGTTTCTTCTGATTTTTAAATATTCCAGTAAGCAGCAAGCCCTTGCAGAATTTTCTTTAATGTGACTTATTTAACTTTTTTTTTGGATTGCTACAAGGCTATTACTGAGTTAGAAAGTGATTTTTACTAGAAATGCTTTCTTTCCTTTACTCAGGGCTATGAAAGCATTTGGCAGTAGGTTTAGGAATGGAGCTGTGACTGCCTGTCCAAAGGCTGGAGCTCGGCTGCAGTCTCCGCTCTGGGTCTGGAAGCTTTAGTGTGGCTTTTCTCAATGGGAAAGGTATTTAGGTGAAAGGTGTTTTGGGGTTACCAGAAACTCATCAAATGTTATGGCTGCTTTTTTAAAAGGCAAACTAAATGTTAAAATTCCTACCAGCCTCATAAGCCAAATGTATTAAGCAGAGCATTAAGTTTTAAAGCAGTAATAGATATTAAGTAAAGGACATAAAGGAAGTGGGGGAACCCTTTGCTTATCCTGTGAACTACTCCTGTTTATACTTTAGTTTATTTCAGTAAAACATCACCTATAACATATTAAAAACCTTTTTCTCAGGGCATGCACCTTGCTTATTAAGAAATACAAATTGAAAAGACATTTTGCACCTGAAGCATGCCTTTTCTGAAACACCTTTCCAGCCTTCATCTCAAAAAATATCATCATTCTTTGGGACGTTCAGAAAGTGCCTAGTTCAGGTACAGGTAAAAATTCTGTTTGCTCCGCTTTACTCTTGGGGGGAATTTAAATAACAGCACAGTGACCTGCCCTGTGGAGGGCATTTTAATACTCAGATGCTAAACTGTTGCTCTGCCCAGTTTGTTCAGCCCTCAGAGGAAGAGCAGAAAAGGAAATCTCAAACTCCATCCTGTTATCATCTGTAGTTTACATCACCAGCCTGTTCTTTTTGTCCTAAACCAAATTTTAATCATTCATCTGTGCACCTCCAGCATCGTCCATAGCAGAAGAGAAAAACCCAAAAACCTGTAGTCTGTTAAATTATGCTGTGGCAATGGTGGCTAATAGATTTCCCTGTGGATGCTGTGGTATTGGAAATCAAATCCTTATGTGCTTTTTAAGAAATGCATCAGGTTGTGTCTTTATATGTCCACGTGTCTTAAGTCTGCAGGTCTGTGACCCTGTTGGTTTTACAGTAGCTCAGGCCTGAAATGAGTGTCCTGCTCCTACAGTTTTCACAGCCGGAGTCCACACACGCCTTGGAGGAGAGCTGGGTCCACTTCAAGTGCGATAAACAGAGCGTCATCTCGATCTGAAAATGGAAGTTATATCTGACAGCAGCACACCCACGTTCTTGCTCGTGTATGCAATCAGGCAGATGATGGCTTCCTCGTGTTTAATGGTGTTTTTGCCTTTAGTTTGTGGGTTTGAGTTTGTTTGCCAGAGCTGACGTGCTGTGGCAGCGACCGGGCGGTTCCCGCAGCGGCTCCGGAGCCGGGGATTGCAGGGATGCAGGAAGCAGCTCCGACAGCCTTTCCTGGCACTTAGATAAACACGGAAGCTTTTTTTAAATCCCAAGGCTGGATTAAATCTCCAACGTCAGTATAAATCACTGGTTTCCATGGATCTGCATGAGCTGGCACAAGGAGGTGAGCCGGCATTATGCTTTTTTGGGTCAGATCCTGCCTGCAAGTTCTCCCCTCCTGCACTCCAGGGGCTTGCAGGGGGAGAGCTTATGCATATGAGGGGGGCAGGATGGGGTCGTGGGTGTCACTGTGCTTCTTCCCAGCACCTCCTGAATTGAGTTTGATGTTCTTCAGGCTGCTCAGCATCTCCAGGAAGCTTGTGGAAAGTTACTGATGGAGGAGGACAGAGGATGGTGGTGCTGGCGTTGGGGTGAGCTCTCCCTGTGCCTGACAAAACCTGATCTCTGCCACCTGCACGAGCGTCCATCCCAGCAGGTGGGGGCTGGAGGGGATCCAGCTTCTCCAGCAAAGGAGGAAGGGGCCGGGGGGGCTCTAGGCAGTGCAAGAGCTCTTGGAGCAAATGGTGAGCAGTTCCTGTGTGGGAGCTCTCACTTGGATAGTGGGTAGCGATCAGGGAGGTTTTACCAGCGCTTATGTTGTTGGATTTTTTCCTTGTTTTTTTTCCTCTCCTTTTCCCCTGGCCTTGGCTTCTCCTTTATTTGAAGGCTGCCAAAGTGGGGTAGCTGAGCTTGGGGAATGTGGGGGAGCTGAGGAAAAGAGTCCTTCACACTGAGACCTTTTGTGTTGCAGGGTGTAAATGGCTGAGGCTGTCACTGAAATGCAAATGTGTACTTTTCCACTGATCTGAACCACTTTTTTTCCAGTAAACAAGAATGCTGCAGTTTTTAAAGGCTGCTTCTGACATCTTGGCGTGGCTTAATGTGGAGGTGATGCTGACCTCAGTAATTCAGTGATAGCACATCACAGCGAGCACAGACAGCACTCTGGGCTGGGGGAGGATGTACATCCCCCTTGCCAAGATGGGGTACAGAGTCTGAGAGAAGCCGTGGTGGAGCTGGGCAATTCCCAGCCTTTTGGGTGATGCTCCTGTATCCTGCATCCCTCCCTGTCCTTGTCTCAATATTAAACCACAGCAGCCAGGGTCTCATAGCCACATCTCGGGGCACTTCCATGTGCTCATCTCGGTGGCTCTCCCCAGCGAGATATTCCCCAGCAGATGGAGGTATCGCTGTCCCCTTCTTAAGCTCAGAGTACTCTGTTTTATATAGATTCCCTGGCTGATTTGGCACTGGAGATTGAACAACAGAGCCGGTTCTCCTCACTGGGGCCTTAGTTCCTACACCATATACCAAAACATTTCAACATTCACTGAATTTCGGGGAAGAAAGTACCCTTAAGTGTTATGACAGCATTTAACTGAGAGCCCCAGATCTGGTTCCTGCTCTCAAATGCCCCGCTTCAGGCATTGAAGCAACTCTTCTCACCCTTTGCTTGCTGGTTTGGGCCTGGAGCGGGACCTGGGTGGTGGAAAACCTGCCTGCTCAATGGTCAGGACATGGGCATGTTGGGTGGACGCAGCAGGCAGCAGCTTTGGAGTCATCAGGAGAAGGTATATGAGTTCAGTCTTCCCATAAACCATGGAGATTATGGATCCAAGGGCCAAACCCAAGTGTACCTCCCCCAGTGGGAACGTCCTCCCTCGCTTCTCTGCGAGCGTGACTCTACTGCAGAAAGGTCCAACCACCACTAATACTAGCTGATTTCAAAGGGAGAAAGCATTTCACTTCCAGCAGGCAGAGAAAAAGGGGAGGCCAACCACTAACAACAGCCAGAGACGGAGATTTGAGCGTTTCCAGTTTTCTCCCAGAGCTGCATGTTAGAGGATCCGTGCGTCCCCAGCAGTAAGTCACAACGGCTTCTCGGCTGCTGTAAATCATGTCGGTGGGGTTGATAGGTGCCAGGCCGGATGGCATTGCCACCCTCGGTTCCTGCCCCCCAGGAGCCACCACCTGGAGAGGCTCAGATGGTTGTGTCACGGGGTAAAGTAGAGCCAGCTCTAGCCGGCGGGATCGCCTGACTAACGTTACAGTCTACCGCCTTGGCACCTAGGTCTGAGCTCCCTGGGCTTCAAACACAGCAGGCAGGAACCACATCCTAAAACCACCGTCCCTCTCCCCGCCAGCCCTGACAGCAGCCAGGGCGCAGGGTCCCGTGCAGGCACCCACCTTGCTGACACTGGGTTTGGGGGAGATGAATGCCATGCTGGCAGAGCACCCAAAACCTGTGTCCCTGTTAGCCTCCCGCAAGAATTTGTCTGCGAAGGACTGCTGGAGGTCACATAGTCCAAACCCCTGCTCAAAGCAGGGCGTGCACAGAGCTGCCTCAGTTTTACATGTCTCAATGCTGGCTGCCTGAAGCGGAGTTTAATCACGCTCGCTGTGATTTTATTTTTTTTTTTTTTTTCCCCTTTCATCTAGTCCGAGTTTCCTCTGCTGCTTCCCATCCCCACACTGGACACGTCCGTGTCAGGAGGTGGGTTATTTTTCCCCATGGGAAAACTTGATTCACCTTTTCCCTGAACACTGGCTGTACGCGCAGTGGGGAAGGGGCATGTCCATTGTATTCCCCCTTGCAATTTACCCAGAGCAAATCCCTCCTCCCCCCTCCTCCACAAAGACACGCAGGGATTTGGGGCCGGATAAGGGGCTGGAAGGGAGGAAATGGAGGAGCAGCAGCCCTGGAGGATTGGGGACGGGCTTTGGGAAAGGCAGGCTGAAGCCAGGGCGCGGGAGCGCTGGCAAGCTGCGTGAGGGGCTGAGCAGAAACTACCCAGCTCCTTAAAATCCTCCTCACGCTACCATCGCTCCTCCCCGTGCTCTCCCCAGACCCCTTTTCCCCCCTTCAGCACTCCACGTACCTGGTGTGCGGTGTCCTGGCCGAACTCGGTTCCCGTCCCGTTGGCCGGAGGAGCAGGATGGACCCTTCGGCTGCCCGCAGCCCTCCGGAGCCAGGCGAGAGGCGGCTGCTCCCGCGGGAGGACGTCTCTCTCGTGGGCAGACCGACTGCCAGGCTCTCCCCGAAGGGGAGGGACCAAACTTTGCCTTAGTTTTCAGATGAGACGATCTTTTGGGGAGAGATCTTCCCCGGGCCTGGAAAACAAGTTTCTGGCATGGAGCCATCCCAAAAGTCACCCCACACCCGCGGCTGCCGCGATGACAGGCTGTGGCGTTGCAGGGCAGGGACGGGTTTAGATATGGGCTTGTTTGCGTGTGTCTGTGAATTTCTGGCTTTCCTCACGGCGCTGCTGAGTGTGGTGGTGTAGGGCTGGATCAAGCACTGGGATCCCCATGAGAAAATCTCCCTGGCTGGGTTGCCGCATCCCGCGGAGGAGCCGCGACACTTACGGCTGGGAGAAGAGGGGAGACCTGCAGCGGAGGGTCACTGTGATTTGGCACAAGGTCCCTCCATAAAAATGCAAGTCTTTTTTTTCCTTATGGCATTATAGAAGGGGATAACAACACCCTAAGGAAGCCAATAGCAATTCTGGGTGCAACTTCTGGAGCGGTTTAAGGTTGATCAAGCACAGGTCCCTACTGGCAGGGCGGATCTGTGTCCACTCCCCCTCTGCACAACCTCAGCATTTGCCCCCTTGATAACGCTGAGTTTAGGGAAATAACCCTAAAACCAGTACCAACAATAAAATATTAGTTTTCTGAGAGATCAACAGGTTGATCCAGCTGATGAAACAGTCATATGAGCTTCAAGGCTAGCAAAGGGAGGCAGCAGGGGAGGGAGGGAAGATAAAATTTTTCTTGGCCTAAATTTCTTATGAAGCTGCACCCGTGCACTGTCTGCTTGGAGAGCTGGTGAGCTCCTGGGGTGGGATCACTGGATTCTCTTCCCCTCTTTTTTGCATATATGTGTCTGGGTATGATCTGAAGGTAGCAGAGCACAAATGTGCTTGAAATTTATGTTATATTTTTAAACTTTGAATTTTATTGGAATTTCCTTGGAAAATAAGAAAAAATTGGTAGGAAAAGAGACAAGATTTTTTTTTCCTGTACTTTTGTCCAGCACTCATTTCAGTGATGAGCTGGATGCATTAAAGTGTAACATTTTCAGGATAGATTTAATGCTGATGAAAGGTCTTGGAGGACACCTCTATTTAATCTAAAGGAACAGGTTCTTCAAGGTTAGTGAGAGGCAATGAGGAAGAGGAGGCGGCGCATGACTGCTTAAAGTAAGAGAGACATGCCAAAGCCAATGATACTTTTGTGGCCCACTGAGGAGCGCCAAAATTTATTATACTTTTTAATATATTCAGATATTCCCAGCTGTGCAGTAGTCAAACCCAGTAAAGTTCTTTCACTTGGATCTGTCTACACAGTCTAACCACCTAAGTCAGGGGACTTACTGAAGCAGGCTGTGATTCCCTCCAACCTTTGTATCTCATCATTTTCTTACAAGAAAGCAAAGTAAAGGTGGTGGTGTGTCCTTCCAGCCGGTATTTGGGATGTGGTTGTGATGTTTATGGGAGTTGGGGGCAGGGAAATGGCCCCATCCACCGCTGGCTCCCAGGATGTAGCCCCTAGGATTGCAAAACTTCCATCACATCAGCCTCTGCAGGCTCCAATGTTGATCCTTTCCAACATGATGAACATAGAAATCACACTCTTTTCAATCTGAGAAAATGACTCCATGAATTAAATGTAAAGCAAAAGCTGCAGCAAATCCTAAAAATCTTCTGGCTTATGAAGGGGACTGGACTAACTAGTCCAAGACCAGCTTTAGATACTGGAATAGAAAAGTTTTCTCTCCTCTGATTTGGCCAGACTGGACAAAATACTGCAGTATTTCCATCCTCAGGATGATGGGGTAGCACAGTGATCCTTGCAAGCTTCTTAAATTCCCTGTCAGCAAAGGAGCTGGGAAATATCCCCTAGCACAGGTATAATTTGAAATCCACAGCCTTGAGGGGCCAAAGCACAGTTATGGAGACAAGATTTTTAAGCAACATGCCTAAACTGGTTTCAGATGGAAAAAAAGTTTATTTTCTTCCTAGTAGCTGTTAGAGTGCTGTGTTTCAGATTTAGGATGAGAACAATGCTGATAGCACGCTGATGTTGCTCAGCCGTGTTTACACTAAATCAAGGACTTTTCAGCTTCTTCTGCTGCCCTGCCAGCAGAGGATGGGGGGTACAAGAAGCTGGGAGGGGACACAGCAGGGACAGCTGACCCAAATGAGCCAAAGGGGTATTCCATAGCATATGACATCATGGCCAGTTTGTAAACTGGGGGGAGTTAGCTGGGGGACGCGGCAGCTCGGGGATTGGCTGGGCATCAGTTAGAGGTGGTGGGCAATTGTATTGTGAATCACTTGTTTTGTATATTCTATTATTATTTCCCCTTCCTTTTATATCCTATTAAACTGTCTTTATCTCAACCCACAAACTTTATATATTTTTTTCACATTCTTTCCCCCATCCCACTGCGAGGAGGGGCACTGAGCGAGTGGCTGAGTGATGATTAATTGCCAGCTGGGGTTAAACCATGAAAGTCCTTTTTGGGGCCCAATGTGGGCCCTGAAGGGTTGAGATAATGACAGATCTGACCAGAGCGTGTTAAAATTAATTTTTTATAAGCATTCATTATATTAGTTTAATAGTCTCTGGTCACAATGTTGATTTATTGGCTCTTAGATTTATGGTGTTCATTGTTAGAGCTGTGTTATGTATCACCTTACTTGCCATATATAGTCCCTGTGCTACAGCATATCATCCGTGGGAGGTGGATTAAGGTTTTCCCTTTGATATACTATGTAACACTGGTTTATAGGATGATAAAATTATTGGTCGTGAGACTAATCCAGTATTTGTACTCAGCATTGACATCACTTCCATACTTCAGGAGCCATCTATTGGAAACTTACTAATTGCACTCTTTACCTTTTCTCCTTGGACAGGCAATCTATGGGAGACACACCTTCCTCCACCTTCCCCCACCTTCCCCTTCTCCTCCTGGCTAGTTACAATAGCTCTTGAGAATTTTGAATATCCTTGGGATGTTGAAACCGGCATGGTTCTATTGCTAGGAACTAGCATGTTCCTGAATGTGGTTCAGGTCTTGTTTAGGGTTAAACAACTGTTTAAGAGTACCACAAAGAGATCTGCCCTGAGGCTGGATAATCATGGGTGGCATGGCCTGTGGGAGAATATGGGCAGATATCTAGAGAACTTCTCACCTCCAGTGGTTTGGAACTTCACTCCTGAACAACTACAGGACCCTGGTAAAGTGATAGGATATTTGAAAAAAAAAAAAATGCTGTGGCTTTTCTGAAGAGGCACAACAAACCACACTGTGCTGGGTGCTGGCCTGTGTCTACCAAACACTGCTCGATATTATGCAGCATCCTCAGGGGGGAGGGAGGGAAAACAGAGCCATGGGCACGGTGTCTACTCTAGCCCCCACGACAAGCACTGCAGCTAAACCAGAGAACCAACCCATGCCGGTGTTAGCTGCCCCTGTACAGAAGAAGAAATACACAAAAAAGTCAGTTTTCTTAGTAAGGGATGAAGATTTTACATGGGGCCCTGAGCAACGACAAGCCTTTAAACAAATTAAACAAGAGATAGTTCATGCAGTAGCCCTTGGGCCAGTCCAGACGGGACAAGATGTTAAAAATCTGCTCTACACTGCAGCCGCAGGGAATGGCCCTGCCCAGAGCCTCTGGCAGAGAGCACCAGGGGAGACCCAGGGTCGACCCCTGGGGTTTTGGAGCCAGGGATACAGAGGATCCATGACCTGCTATACCCCAACTGGAAAAGAGATATTGGCAGGATGTGAAGGGGTTCAAACTGTCTTGGAAGTGGTTGCTACTGAAGCACAGCTCCTCCTGGCACCCCGGCTGCCGGTGCTGGGCTGGGTGTTCAAAGGGAGGGTCTCCTCTACACATCACGAACTGATGCTACGCGGAGTAAGCGGGTCGGACAGGTCACACAACAGACTTGAATAGGAAACCTCAGTCACCCAGCAACTTTAGAAGTGATCACGGACTGGCCGGAAGGCAAAGATTTCAGAATATCACCAGAGGAGAAGGTGATGCATGCTGAAGAGGCCCCACTGTACAATAAACTACCAGAAAATGAGAAGCAATATGCCCTTTTCCCTGACTGGTCCTGTCATGTTGTGGGGAAACGTTGGAGGTGGAAGGCAGCTGTATGGAGTCCCCTATGACTAGTTACAGAAACTGCTGAAGGAGAAGGTGAATTGAGCCAGTCTGCAGAGGTGAAAGCCACCCAACTGGCTTCAGACATTGCTGAACAAGAAAGGTGGCCAACACTTTATCTCCATACTGACTCATGGATGGTGGGAGATGCCCTGTGGGGGTGATTGCAGCAATGGAAGCAGAGTAACTGCCAGCACAGAGGTAAACCCATCAAGCAACATCCCTGACCTGGTTTCAGATGGAAAAAAGTTTATTTTCCTCCTAGTAGCTGTTAGAGTGCTGTGTGTTAGATTTAGGATGAGAACAATGTTGCTAGTACGCTGATGTTGCTCAGCCATGTTTACACTAAATCAAGGACTTTTCAGCTTCTTCTGCTGCCCTGCCAGCAGAGGATGGGGGGCACAAGAAGCTGGGAGGGGACACAGCAGGGACAGCTGACCCAAATGAGCCAAAGGGGTATTCCATAGCATATGACATCATGGCCAGTTTGTAAACTGGGGGGAGTTAGCTGGGGGACGCAGCAGCTCGGGGATTGGCTGGGCATCAGTTAGAGGTGATGGGCAATTGTATTGTGAATCACTTGTTTTGTATATTCTATTATTATTATCATTATTTCCCCTTCCTTTTATATCCTATTAAACTGTCTTTATCCCAACCCACAAGCTTTATAATTTTTTTTTCTCATTCTCTCACCCATCCCACTGCGGGGGTGGGGAGCAAGCAGGTGGCTGCGTGGTGCTTAATTGCTGGCTGGGGTTAAACCACAACAATGCCATAGCTCGATTATTTACACCAAAGAACATCAGAAGATACTTACACAGACATTTCTTCCATTACAGTAAAATGCTACTGATAATGGATCTGCAGCACTGGCAAAGGAGGAGCCAGTTTCCATGGTAAGTAATACCAACACACCCGTGGCAAATGTTTGGACTGAGCTGGCTGTTTGTTAGCAACAGCCTTGAGAAATGTAATGTGGTTTTATCTATGAGTCCATGGTATAAAGGGCTGCACTTTGCTCCAGATTTCCATGACTGCAAACCAAATGTCACCATCGGTCTGTGATCACTGGTTTGGAGATAAGTTATAATTTTTTTTTTTCCCTGTCACTCCTTTTTCACTACTTTTGGATAAATCCTGGTTTCTCACAGTGCATGTGTCATTTTTAATCAAGATACTGCTTGATCTTTTAGAATTGCTCTTGAGAGGAGCTGATACATCAGTGAACACCCACTAAATGACCATTGCTCTTTTACCAGGCACCTTTCTGAAGTGTGCAGCATGACAGAGCTCCACGAAGCTGTGGCTTTGGGGGACTATGACTTGGTACGTGAGATTTTGAAGACAGGACGCTGCGACCCAAATCACAAGGATGTCGACTGGCATGACAGGACCCCTCTGCACTGGGCTGCTGCAAAAGGTAAAGGCACCCCCTGTTCTGTTACCTCTGCGATCTGTGTCATAAAAGGTGATGTTGATTGTAAATACATCTTGCTATGATGGCAGTTAATGCTGGTGATAGTCACAGCTGCTATCTGATCATTTTGTCCTTAGTGAGCAAAAAAGAAAAATACAAATTTAAATGGGAATTTTGACTCCAAAATAATTTATGGTATTGCCATCAAAGAGATTTTTTATCTTTTTTTTTCCATCTCATGAAAATTTACAATTTATATGATATGTACATATACCATGACTGCTTGTCCCCCACATTACTTTTCTAAAAGATTACTTCATACAGTGTAGAGGAGTTATTTCTCGTGTACACTTGCACAAATGAGCAAGAAGTCAAACACACTATGTCAAACACCAGGTATTTATCAAACCCAGCAGAACAAAATAATTACAGTGTGGTTTACATTGCCCTCCCTTTATCCCACCTGGTTGAATGAGCAACACAGGACCAGAGTTGTTTGCAGCTCCCATTTGGTCCTTCACCATCAGAAGTGGCTGTTAAATTCAAATATCCCTTTGCAGCCTAGAAAAGAGATGAATGCAATAATATATAACATATAATTGCACACAGTATAAAATGGGAAACTGGACCTGTACTCCTCTGTGCTAGAGTGTTTGTTACACGTTGGGATCTCACATCATGGCATCTGTCTTTGCTCAGAAATCAAGTGGGAGTTTTGCTGGTTAACACTTGACACCATATTTTACTTTTGCCACGATGGATTATTACTCCTTTGGGCAGCAGCAAAGGGAACTGAGCTATTTAAGAAAATGATGATGAGAGACTGGCATGGCCTAGGTGCCATTGGGAATGATCTAGCTCAGTCAATGCAGTGTGAAGTGGGGTAGAAATAATTTTTCCTTCTTCTTTAAGCAAATCCAAAAGTTAGAAAAATATGAAGGTGAATAAAGACAAGTAATTTCTCTATTTCCTATCAAACAAACCTTTGCTTTAGTAAAGCTGTTCACAGGTTTTCCAGCTTTTTAATGGTTAAATTTTATTTTGCATTGAACTAAAAACCAAAATAAAATGACAAAATAGTCAATAGCTAATTGAGTTGTGCTGTTCAGAAATTAGTAGAAAGCTTGTTGATTTTATTCTTGTCGTTGTTGTTAAATGCTTCTGGAAGTAGACCCATTTGGGAAAGAGGAAGGGAGGAAGGGAGGGAGGAAGGGAGGGAGGAAATCAGGAAGGCAGGAAGGAAGGCAGGAAGGAAGGCAGGAAGGAAGGCAGGAAGGCAGGAAGGAAGGCAGGAAGGAAGGCAGGAAGGCAGGCAGGAAGGCAGGAAGGCAGGAAGGCAGGCAGGAAGGCAGGCAGGAAGGCAGGCAGGAAGGCAGGAAGGCAGGCAGGAAGGAAGGCAGGCAGGAAGGCAGGCAGGAAGGCAGGAAGGCAGGCAGGAAGGCAGGCAGGAAGGCAGGCAGGAAGGCAGGAAGGCAGGAAGGCAGGAAGGCAGGAAGGCAGGAAGGAAGGAAGGAAGGAAGGAAGGAAGGAAGGAAGGAAGGAAGGAAGGAAGGAAGGAAGGAAGGAAGGAAGGAAGGAAGGAAGGAAGGAAGGAAGGAAGGAAGAAAAAAAAAAACCAACAAACTAAAAAACCCAGCATTTTCTAATGAGGGTCATTTATTTGATAAATCTCATGGCCCAGCTGTGGGTAAAATCCTTCGTTACATGACTGAGGGGATTACGATCAGCTGTGCGTGAACATATTCTGCACCCTGAAGGTATCAAGTCTAATGCAGGTGTGTCTCCTCTCCCCGTTCGGCTGCCCAACGCAAGGGCAATCGGAGCTGGTCAAGCTCCTCGTGAATCACGGCGCCCGGCATTGCCTGCGGAGCGACGTGGGCTGGACCCCGGCTCACTTTGCTGCCGAGTCGGGGAGGCTGGGGGTGCTCCGCACCCTCCATTCCCTGCACGCTGCCATGGACGCGGCCGACCGCTTCGGCGACACTCCCAAGAGGCTTGCGGAAATCTACGGCCACCAAGACTGCTTCAGGTTCTTAGAAATGTGAGTAGTGATGACTGTGGCAGCTGGCGGGGTTCTATCAGTGAAAATTAAATTGACTGCTATACAGAGGACCAGAACAAATATGAGCGTGTTATTTATCTTTCCACCTAAAGGCTATTAAAGCCATCGAGCACAAGTAGTAGATAAACATAAAGGGGTCTTAATCACCGGCAAGCCGGTGGGAAGACATTCATTTATTCCACTGCCTTCTGTGGTTTGCCTTTATATGTTTACAAAATCGTTACCGCTTCATGACATCATTGTTTTGATGGAGATATTACAGAGCGATTATTAAGCAATGGAAATGAAAGCAAGAGCTAACAAGTATTAACCCCTTAGAGTGGTGAATACTCAATACACAGGCTGATTTATTTAAGGACAGCCCTTTAGCAGTTGATGTTAATGTATATATATTAATTGGTTTTTCTTGTAATAAAGAACAGAGCCATCTTTTTTTTTTTTTTACATCATTATTGAAAATTATATCATCTGATCTGTTAATAGGACGGCCACATAATTCTTCCAAATTTTAGAAAACTCCTCACCGTCTTAACTTTTTACGGTTAACGCTGTGGCACCAAAGGTTCCCAGTCACTTTTCCCATTTTTCAGCCACTGATTTGGCTCGTGGATATTTTCATCCTTGCAAAGTTGATTCCTTGGATCAGGATGCTGTCCTCCAGAGGTCTGAGCTGTGTCCCATACCTGCATCTTTCTAAAGCAGTGGGACAGATCACCAGAGGCTAACCAGCTTGTTCAGTGCAAATTATAGTCCCATGTGTTACCTGGTATTTAAATACATTGCTTGTGAAACCTGCACGTGCTGGACCCTGTGATGCTGAAAATACCCAAAGGCTTTTCCTCCCCTGGGTTTTTCTGTGAATTTACAGTTCCACCATAGTCCTTAACTGGCATCTTTTTTACCACTTCCCCATTCTCAAGACTGTTTTGGCACCATATAAATCATGGATTTATTTTTTTTTTATAGACACATATCCAACTCTTAAGTCTCCAGCTTGCCAATTCAGCACAAGAGCTGCCAAGTTCAAAATCAGGGATGGTGGCTGGGCAAATGTCTGAGGTGGCCAGTGCCTACCAAATGCCAACTTTCACTGGTCCACATAAACCTTTCTGTAGGTACTGCTGTCCTTTAGCTGTGCTTCTACAGCTTGTTGGTTCCTGACGAAATGCTCCATGACCACCTTTAACCTTGACACAGCATCAGTGTCCTTAGGAAGAGATGCACAAACTGTGCAAACTTCCCCTGTACAGTGCCAAAAAAATCTTTCTAGGGGACCCACAGTTTCTTGTTTCTAAGCTTTGGCTATTATGGAAGCTGATGGGACCTTTCACATCCAGGAAACCTTACAGCTAAAGCCTCACTGCTTATGGATTCAACATGCTGCAGACCCTTACTGTTCACTGCCTTCCTTTCACAGATGAGAATCAGCTCTTATTGCCCTTAGATCT
This sequence comes from Tyto alba, assembly GCF_018691265.1. Classification (NCBI taxonomy): domain Eukaryota; kingdom Metazoa; phylum Chordata; class Aves; order Strigiformes; family Tytonidae; genus Tyto; species Tyto alba. Next base: position 44,260,347 of record NW_024881316.1, on the reverse strand, counting down.
TCAGTTTAAAGAAATTTAAAAAACTAGCAGCTGATACCTAGGCTTTGCTAATTAGGTTTTTTTACTGCCTAGACCCTAGATTGGAGAAGCTCAGGTTTTCCTGTTCTTTGAGAATGGGGCATTTTTTTCCAGAGAGGGGTTTTCTCTTTATACTGTTCTCAGGTCTTGTCTTGCTTAGTTTCTATATCAGAAGAGGTAAATATTGTCTTCCCTGGGGAGTGGAAGGTCTGCAGTCCCATTTCCCCTGGACTAATCATTTATAGCAGTTGCTTACCTGCTCATTGCTGTCTTTTTTGCACCGTTCTCGCCATTAAATCCTGCTTGTAGAGTCCCGACGAGTCTGCAGCACTTGCCCTGCACTTGGCTATGCCCGTGGGGCAGGGCCGTGGGGTGAGGTGACAGCAAGGGTGGGGGAACTGGTGGGCGATGCCCACGGCAGGCAGGGTGGAGGCAGCTGGGAGAATGATCGACAGGATAACTGACAGCCTGCTCTGAGCCACCCAGGCAACAGCCTACAGCTGACGGAGGGTTTTCTGAGGTGAATGACTAATTTAAGGTGGAAAAGCTGTCTTTCAGAGCCACGTGCTGGCCCCGCAACTGCTTGGCTCAGCTAGGAGCATGGCAGGGAGAACTTAATAACTGGGAAGATGCTCTGAGTGCCCATGCCTAGGACATTTTATAAGATGCGTCAAGCCTGTATGTATGCTCACCTCACAGCCATAATGCAGCCTGTGGGCAGCCAAGAGTTTATCACTGGGTCTCAGGAACCCTTTTTTTTTAAGCCCAGCTGCTATAATTTACAACCACAGTGGATGCCTTCACCCTCATGCAACAGCTTCACCTCCTCACATTGGCAAACTTGGCATTAACTAGGAGGAATTACTGGCATTTGTAGTATAACCACAAATGCCTTCTTCCCCTTCGGGTGTGCAGAAGGTCCCAGAGGTGATGTCCACGGTCAGGCAGTGCTTCGTGGCTCCAACGGGAGCTGGGCAGTGCTGCCCTGTGCTGCAGACAGAAAATGAAGTGTGTGTCTGCACCCTAGTGCTGTGCAGCACAGAGTAGGTCTGCCCTCTGCTCACAGTGGTGTTGGTATGTAAATATGAGGGATATTTTGTTACAGAGCTTCACCATCAGTTCTGGATATTTGCCTGCCATGCAAAAAGAGAGAAAAGGCAATTTCAAAAATAATAGCCTATGCCAAATGCAGGGCTGACATGCCTATCTAAACAGGGCTATGAGCATCCAAATCCATCCTAAATCCCAATTCAGCCCTCTAACACCACCACAATCCTTGCACGCCCTGTGTCTGACCCCAGGTGGTGCTGGATGCGTGATCATAGCCCTGCCTACCTGGGCTGAGCCACTGCTCTGTGCTGGCCATTGTTTGCATCAACATGGAAATATTACGTGTATCGACATGTAAATATTATTAACATGTAAATATTAGGAATGTTCTGCTACAGAGTATCCGTATGACTCGCTGAGGTTTGCATGGACATGCAAAGAATAGGAAACAGCCTTCAAAACACAGCTGCTTCTGAATAACGCACGTATCATTTGTATCAGATTTTTTTTTTTTTTTTTTTTTTGCACCAGAAGGGCTTTACCCTGGGCGCTGTGAGAGCTGTCAAAATGGCACAGAGACCCATGGCCAGTGCCAGCCCACCTGCAAAGTGCTGAGTGTTGAAACTACACCAAAGGCTCCTGCTATCTAAGCCCAGGACATATAGATACACACATATGTATACACACACATACACATATACAGGCACATACCCCCACATACATATGTTTGTGTGTGTGTATGTGTAAATACATATATATATATAGTAAGCCCACATTATGCAGCACATGTGTGAAGCCGCTGGCTTTGCTCCATGCTGTCAGCCAGGACAGCATTGCACTGATGTGACAGTGCTGCTGTATTACAGAAAAAAAAAAAAAAAAAGGATTTTTCCCAATAATTTGTGGTATTTTTGACAGAGCTATGTAAATACTGTGTGCTTACAAAATCAGACCTCTGTAGCAGGATAAAAGGGTTTCTCTTCTCTTAGGCAAGAGGTACAGCTGGGGTGTCTGTGCCTGGGTGCCGGCACTGGGGGAGTGCTGGGGGGGGTCTTTGTGAAAAGAGATGGAGGCTGCACCACACTGGGCATGCCACAGGGCACAGCTCTGCCCATCAGCAACACTGGTGGCTCCTCTGGGAAAACATGTTTAAGAAAGGGTAAAAGTGCTGCCCAGCCATGAGGGAAGAAGTGTGAGAAACAGCCCTGCAACACCAGGGTCAGAGGGGAAGGAGAGGGAGCAGGGATTCCCCGGTGAGGACCATGGTGGAGCAGAAATCCACACTGCAGCCCACGGAGGACCCTGTGCTGCAGCAGGTGGATGTGTCCTGAAGGATCTGCAGCCCGTGGAGAGCCTATGCTGCAGCTGGCTCACCCTGAGGGACTGCAGCCCAAGGGAGGGACCCACGCTGGAGCAGGGGAAAAGCGTGAGGAGGAAGGAGTGGCAGAGATGAATTGTTACGGACTGACCGCAGCTCCCATTCCCCATCCCCTGCACCGCTCTGGGGGCAGACGTAGGGGAGTTGGGAATGAAGGAGTGAAGTGGAGCCTGTGAGGAAGAGGGGGGTGGGGGAGAGATGGTTTAGTTTTGCCTTTTTTTCTCATCATCCTACTCTATATTCAATCAGCAATAAATTAAATTGGTTTTTCCCAAGTCTGTTTTGCCCACGACGGTAATTGGTAAGTGATCTCCATGTCTCTATTTTGACCCAAAAGCTTTCCTGTCTTTCTCCCCCTGTTCTTTGAGGAGAGGCAGTGAGAGAGCAGCCGGGTGGGCATGTGATAGATGGCCAAGGCCAACCCACCACAGTGGCTCCTGTTTTTTCAGTACTTTCTGCTGCTGACTGCTGATGTGAGAAAGAAAATAAGGCCTGATTTTTTGTTTTTGCTATTTTCTGAAAGAGAGCTGAAAGAAACTTGCAGTGACTTGAAACTTTGGGATTGGACTAGATGATCTTCAAAGGTCCCTTCCAACCCAAACCATTCCATGATTCTGTGTTGTGTGACTTGGATGTGAAGGATAGATGTACTTGTTCTTTTAAAATCCCTCAGTGTCTACAAAATACAGAAAGTAGCTATCTAATTTTTAGTTTGGGGTCACTTTTTTCCAAAATAATTGACTGTGTCAGTGCCAGGCATATGTAAAGATTATAAAGAGAAAGTTAACAACACTTAATAGGAAAAAATATTTAAGAGCTGGGATTAATAGGATCATAACTGAGATGATTAAAAAATATTCTACTGCTCAAAGGAGCATTTTGGTCTTGATAAAAGTGTTTTTTACATTTCTTTGGTTGTTTGCAATGGGAAGTGTAATGAAAAACCATTGATATTCTAAGGCTGTAAAGAAAACTACAGTGAAGTATGTTTATTTTCATGTTCGCTTGTAGAGTGTCCTTCACTGAAGATGTGGGACTGTGCTTGTTTAACAGAAAATATATGAATGTCACCCCAAAAAACTGTGACTTTGGTAAATCACAAATGCCAAGAGCAAACTCACTGCTGACTTAGAAATCCCATGGTCTGGATGGATGATGGTTCCGTATCTGACATCCAACAGGTTTCACACACTTGAAATCAGAGACAGCTTGAAAAACACAGCTAAAGCTCCATCAACCAGTGGAGAGATCTGAACAATTTGTATATGGAGATACTGGGCTGAGGAAAATGGTATCTTTTACATAATTCTTTCCCCTGCAAAATTTGAACCTCTGAAGCACAGCCTTATTTCTATGACTTTGTTTAATTGAAGTTATTATTTAAAAAATGGAAATGGAGATGAATTGCCAAGTTTAGGTCTGGATTTGAATGCAAAATTTAGCAAAATTTCAGGTCTGAATTAGATTTGGATTAGATAATTTCTGGGGTTAAATGGTCGTCTATAAAGAGTAACAATGTACAAATCCTCCCATACTCCAGTCATCTTCAGATCTGACAATTTGACATTAAGAATTTCTAGTACTTATGAGTGAACAGTACAAAAAATAAAAGAAAATGGAAATGAATTTGCAGTGAGTTAATATACCATGTACAGTTGCATTAAATATGCTTAAATCTATTTAACAGCATACAAATTCACAAGATCAGTCTTTGAGAGCTTTTTGTGGTTAAAATTATGATCCCAATGGTAAAAGTCCAATCTCAGTGTAGATCCTTACTGAAGGCTTCCCACTTCAGCCCAACTGTCAGTGAGTACCTCGTCACCTGGGGTGATGAATGTTGTTGGATTTGGGATGAACCTCGGTGTTTTCTCATGTCTTGCTGGCAACAGTGTTTTGACCATACGAACACGCGATCCCCTGCTCCTGTAGATGGACCGCTCGTGGTGTGACTGCGCTGTGCTCAGTGTCTGAAGATGCACTCTTGCTTTCTTCCCCAGAGCAGAGGTGGAGAGCAGAAACTACCGCAAGACAGCTGCAATGAAAGGAATCCCCTTAGACCAGAGAGATGAAGACTGGGAACTCAAGAAAGAAGAACTTGAGAGAAACCCACCATGTTCTTGGCAGAACGACACATCCTCCACTCCAAAGCAAAAATGGAAAAAAAGGGGGAAGCAGTAGTGTGCCCTGCCTATTTTGTTCGACTGACAACTCCTAATGCAGAACAAAGACACTGGCAGACCTTAGACGCATCTGCAGGGTGAAATATGGATGAACAGGAGAAGCAGGTGGCCACAAGAACGCACCTGTGTGATGTACTGTAAATACTGTCATTAATAGGGAACAGGTAGAAGTGCTTCTATCGGTCTGTATGTCTATATGTATCAGATCTCAAATATCAGAAAACTGCTGAAGATGTTTAAATAGACTAGTACTCTAAGTCACTGAAATGTATAAACTTACAGAAATTACATGTTGTCTGAGATGGAAACGGTTTTGCTCCTAATTGATTCATGAAAGTATCTGAAACTGTGGTTCTGCTCACTCTACTGATGTCTGTGGCTTTTGCTTGTTTGCTTCTGGTCTCAAGTCACCCAGGAGGCTCTACAGGGGCTTGTAGCCTCTGGTGTTGCCTCTCTTTTCTTTGGAAGAGGAGTGTAGTTGCTTCTTCTGGCTGAAAGGGAAACGTTCATGTTGACCTTTTACTGGATACATGGGTCTAACAGCCCGGGTCTACCATTCCTGGCCCAGTAGAAGAGAAGACATGCTCCCTTGTTACTACTTTCAGACATCTGAGACTGCCAAGACAGTTAGAGCACTGCCTTATTTTCAGTAGTGCCCGCAGCCACTTTTATGTCTATTCTCATAGGAATGCTGTGGAACGGGTCCTGAGCTATGCCTCTGCTCATTAACACTTCCCATGACAAAAGCATTTTTAACTGTTTCACTTCTCAATCATAAAAAATTGTAATTTGACCCAAAGCAGTTTTCGATACCATGCCAGCACTGGGAAGGCATTCATATTGACTTCTGACATCTTTTACGTGTCTGCTTCCCCTCCCTTTTTGTGTCTGCCTCCCTTTCCTTCTGCTTCCCCTTCACTGCCCAAACCTGGTCCTTCTGGAGTGCCTTGGTTACAGGTGTCCTTCACACCCAGCCACTACATTCTGGCATGGCAATCACAACCAACAACTCTCTGATCCATCTTTCTCTTCTAGATTTCCAGGGACTAATGCAGCCATCTACACAGAGCTGTCTAATGCCACTCAAGATGCTCTCAAGAACACAGACTGACCCTGCAAGTCTCCAGAAGATCCCGTGCTGTAGCTCCCAACCCTGTACAGATGTCTCAGATACCCTAGGACTTCTCAGATGACTCAAGATGCCTATGTTTGGGCAAACGAATCAAGCTCCAGCTTTGTTTTTTGTCATTTGCACATTCCAAGCCATATGAAACATCAACACTGTCCACAGTTGGCCTGGCTGTTGAATTAGTGACAGTGCAAGTGAAGACGTTGTTGTGGTTTGAGCCTGGTTGGCAGCCAACCACTACGCAGCCATTCTCTCTCCCTTCTCTTCCAGCAATAAGAAGGAGAGAGAGCCAGGCTTGGGGTTTGAGATAGGACTGGGATGGGGAAAAAAAATCATCCTTTGTGGTCAGGAGCAAAAGGCAGACTTGTTAGGGGAAGTTAAAAAAAAGAACATACATTTATTACAGACACTAACACCACATAACAGAATAGGACAGTGAGAAACATTGCCACATCCTGAGAACACCTTCCCCCCACCCATCCCTTCTTCCCGGGCTCAGTTCTGCTCCCGATATCTCTACCTCCTCCCCGCAGTGGTGCAGGGGCAGGGAATGGGGGGTGCAGTCAGTGCTGCCGTTTTTTCCATCTTCAGTGGGGGGAGCTTCTGGAACTTTCCCTCCCTGCTCCATTGTGGTCCCCCTCTCACAGGAGACAGTCCTCCACAAACTTTCTCCAACATGAGTCCCTCCCACAGGCCACAGCATTCCCCACACTGTTCTGTCGTGGGTCACCCCCGCATGCTGCAATCCTCCCAGCGCTGAATTACAGCAGCAAATCTCCCTTTTCCCACAAGACCCCGGCCTTCTTTAGGCACAGCACCTTGATCCTCCAGGCAAAAAAACACAGGCCTTAAATCAATGTCTGCTCCACCGTAGATCTTCATGGGTGGCAGGGGGGGGCCGCCCTGCCGTCTCACCACAGGATGCAGGGGGGTCTCTGCTCCGGCACACCTCCCCCCTCCTTTCTTCCTCCGTTCCTCCACTGACTCGTCACCACGTCCCTTCTTAAATACGTTATCGCAGAGGCGCAGCCGATTGGCTCAATTTCCCAAACAGAAGTGGAGCTGACTTGGAGCTGGGGGAGCTTCGAGAAGCTTCTCACAAGGGGCCGCCGCTATAGCCCCCTCCCCTTCTACCAAAAAGCCCCACCACTCACTCAACCCAGGACAGACATACATAGGACAGAGTGCCTGTTGACATGCGGATAAACTAAACAGGCCTGTTCCTAGCCATGAGACCAGCTGGTGGAGTGTCCCGTACTTGAGGAACAATTTCCCCAGGGCTGGGCACACCATTTCATCTGTCCAAAGAGGAACTTTAGTATATAGGCTGTGCACTGTGGCCGTGGTGTTTCACAACCTGTCTCCTCCGGTGCCAGCTGGATGGGGCTGGTGCATGTGATGCTGTGTGGGGCATCATGTTGACAGGGGTTTCATGGAGCTGGAAAAAAATATCTTCAGCATGGTTTGCTGGGGATGCATTCCTTTGTGTGTGAACATCTGCAAGATGTGGGTTTTGAGTCCTGTGGTATATGAGTTTTTGAGGGATTATGTTGCACGGGATGTAGAGAGTAAGAAGAATTTTCCATGGTCTTTTTGTGAAAGCAATTGGGAGTGTCATGCTAAAGGGTCAACTGCGTTGAGAAACAGCAGAGAAAGAAGGAAAGTGTGGTGATGCCTGTCCTTTAAAGGCCTTTCAGCTCTGGACATGTGTCCAGGTGAGATGTTTAAGATCTCCCTCCACTGGGAAATGTGGGTGGTAAAGAGTGTCTCCTATGGTGGAAGTGAGACTCAATGAAGTTTGGTATCTGACCTGAGTTGTAGCTAAAGGCAAACAGCTAAAGGCAATGTGCTCTGAGTGTCTAATTTTGACCAGATGACTCAAACCCTTTCTTTTTAGTGGAACAACATGAATGTAACTTTTTTGCTTTACTACTGCAGGAAAATCCAGAAAAGAATGAAAGCTAGTGGTTCAAAAACTCTTTCTTATACTTCCTTATCATCCTCTTCCCGTTTAATTTTTGTAGGGTTAGAGAAGAAGAGGGAAGGAAGTGCTCTTTTGCCCATGGAAAAGGCAACCCTTAAAATAAAACTCTTACAAACTAAGCTTTTTCACCTTAACTTCAACTTTTCAAATTAGCCTCCAGGGGCCATTCATGTTCTCTGAGCAGAAACTCTTCCTATGTGTTGGTTTCTAATAGAAAGTACATAGAAATTAGTGAGTCCTTCATACTGTTGTCCTACAAGATGGCTGCATAGCCTTTATTGGGGAAAAGGTCTGAGAAGCCTTCTGCTAGTAGAAATACATTAAAGGTTGTTCTCAAAAATGCAACAGAGAGAAAGTTCAACAGCTCCTTATAGGGTGAATCCATGTCCAGCAGGGTTGATGCTACACCTGAGATGACTCCCTGGAGAGAATTCTGGATATATCTGAATTCTGCAGAGCTTCAGGAGGCCTCTGAGGTTTGGGCTGCACACCTGCCAAATGTACTCTTTCTGGGTGAGTGTTTTAAAACAAAAGCAGAAACAAAGCTTGCCGAGATGAATGAAAAATGCACGTTTGGCCCTTGGCATGAGGTAAGACATCCCTCTGGGCCTGAGCTGGTGAAAAATGAACAATTCAGAGTCTGCTCTGTTCATGCTGAAACTATTTCACGTTTAGATAATCTGCTGTGGTGGGTTGACCTTGGCCAGCTGCTAGACCACCACCTAGCCATTCCTTCATTCTCACTCCTCAACAGGACAGGGGTGGAAAAAAAGATGGAGAAGCTCATGTGTCAAGACAGAGAGATCACTCACCAGTTACCATCATGGGCAACACAGGCTCAACTTGGAGAAAATCAGTTTAATTTTTTGACAATTGAAAATGGAGTAGGATGGTGAGAAACAAGACAAATCTAAGACAACATACCTCCACCCCTCTTTCTTCCTACACTTAACTTCACTCCTTCATTCCCAACTCTTCTACATCCATCCCCCGAGCAGTGCAGAGGGATTGGGAATGAAGCTTATAGTCAGAGTCCATTGGTAAAAGCAGATCTCATAAAAAAGTAAAAGCAGACCAGGAGAGCAGGGGCACAGAGCATGGGAAATCATGTTTTTGCATGAAGTAGGGCAGAGAAGGGAGATGTAAGGCTGGTGTGGGAAGTGGGCTCTTCACCCTGCCATCCACCCTGAGGCCATTTCTGCATTGTTGTTTATATGTCAGTAACCACCTCTGGTAAGTAATAGTGATCAACATAGTCACACATTAGTTATAAACCAATGCAAGGCAGTGATACGGCTCATAATATTACCAAGTACACACCCACAGCAGAAATGAATGTAAAACAAAATAGATATAAACATGTTGTTTAGTTAAGTAGTTTTGACCAGCAAATACCCAAGCATTTTTAGAAGGTTCACAGTATTGTTATTCCCCTTTTGCTGCTAGCCCATGTACCAGTTCTGAATTACTTTTGTAATTGTTACTTTTGTAGTTGTTACTGACAATAATTTAACTCAAATAATTATCTAAATCAAATTATAATAATTTATTTAACTCATAATAATTTAGTTTGAAGAATTCTAATCAAGTTTTCGTAACTTAGATGGTGAAGATAATATCATCTACACTGGCTAGAGAGTTGCATTAGAGATAACATTACTTGTTTTTTATAATAAAATAACAACATTTTTAATGGGATCCAGCTTTTAGTATAACTCCTACCTCATGCAAACCTTGCACTTCACACAGGGAAAAGTCCTTAGGAGTGCCTTTTCCAGTTTGGGATTGCTGAAAATCAGAATAATGGAATGAACAACTGGAAAAACATCCTGAAGTACTAAAATTAAAAGTATCACGGGATTTTCCTTCTCCGTGACATAAATCAGTGTCAAGACCAAACATATAAAGTTAATGGTGTAAATGAAGAAGAAGGACAGAATAGATTTCATGGCTTTGATATGGGCATCCATGCTGAAGTTCTGCACTGAGTTTGTTTGCATCCTGCGTTTGTGTCTCCAGAGAGAAAAGAGGAGGAGAAGGGCAGAAAAGATTACTGTAATGAATGCAGAGGTAATTCCGAAGCCGCTGATAAAAAAAACAGGGAAAAAATGTTCATCCGTTCTGACATTCAGTTTCCAAAAATTTCCTAGGGCGGTGGAATCTAGATATTGACACTGCGTTTTATCAATGATGTCGTAAGAAAGGATGCAGATGGCCAGACATAAAAGCATCGTACCCAATAACACCCATGGCACAATCTTGTCAATTTTTACTTTCAGGTAGATGAAGAAGATGTGTCTGAAATTTGCAATTTTTATACAATAAAAAACACAAAGACAAGCAGAAACCCACACATTGGAAGCATTTAAAAAACTTTGAATAGCTACAAATACTTGGGGTATGGGGTGAACATAAAAGCACTGGGGATAAATTATTGAAAGAAAGGCATATACCCAGTTGATGCACAAATACCAAAACCTGGAGCATCCCAGAACCAGCAAGATCTTCTCATTAGAATTAAAGCTTCTCTTTTTGACGCAGACAATACAAAGCACAAAAACAATGAAAGCATTTATCCACATGCCAGAAAATGCCTGAAGCGTGATGATGGCCATAGCTAAGGCATCGTATGAAGTGGCATTAAATTTATCTTCAGAGTAACAAGCTTCCATCCTCCAAGATGGGTAGCAGTGCTGTGCCAGAAAAGGAAGTTGTTGCACCAAAGCTTAGCACAGGTTGGCAGCTGCTGCTCTCTGAGTGTCACATATGGAAACAGGAAATTTATAGAGCTGGGGATGTGTGTGTATTTTGATGCTGCTCCTATTCAGAGCAGAGCAGGTGCAGGAATGCAAATGTTCTGGGTATTCTCTTACCTGGTATCAGTGTCAGTCTTCAATATTTGAATTTCAGTTCAGAAGAGCTGTGTTGGGTGACACAAACAATGTAGATGTTTTTCTGCTATGGACAATGTTGTGATTTAGTGACTGTCCCACATTCAAATACTGTCAGGATTCACAATTTGGGTTCTTCTTTTCCTTTGTTGCCGATGATGTTCACGTGGAGGGGTGTGCTCAGCAAAGCACAGTCAAGGGAGTCACTGTCCCCTCATCCGAGAGTCCAGGAACTACAAAATTCAGCCAAGATACTGGAAACTGGAGTTCATTTTGATCCTCCATGGGCACTGAAATCCGTGTTAGTTTTCCCAATGGTAATGCCTTAATTGCAAGTGAAGAGCCACATGGTAGGGGGAGGGCATTGAAGGAAAGCAGGACTTTCTTTTAAAGGTTTAATTTGAAGCATATAGAGGAAAAGGGCAAAAATAAGCATGGGTCCCTGTGCCAGCGTTCAAAACTCATCTGCTAGCAATGTGAAGAATTTCAGGGATGGGACCATGTTGGGTTCCTGCCATACTGAAATGCCCTCAAACTTCCAAATGACCTTAAGTCCTGAAAACTGTGGGTTTTAACAGGCAAGGTATGTTAAGCTGTGTAGGGCGTGGACTGCCTATAGACTTTGGGTTTGTACAGGAGCTTGCACATTGAACCTTGCACATTAGGACCACAGTTACTAACTAGATCTTGGCTGATGCTGTGGTGTAATCAGCAAAAAATTAAATCACAACAAATAGTTATATAGCTTTTCTCTCTTCAGAAAGACACAGTTGTTTTCTGGAGGATATAAATGCAAGCACTGCTCTTTGAATATTATTATCACATGCCTCTATTTGCATTTTTTTGCTAAGGACCTTGCTACAGCAGTAATACATTGAAATGCTTTTACAGAAGGCCTGGAGTTCATCTCAACAACAAAACATGGTACCTACCACATGTTCCCATGAAATCCATTCAGATAGTCCAGTGGCTTTTAATAAAATTTCTAGTGAGATCTTCACCACTCTTTTTCATATTGCCTAGAAAACGTCAATGTCATAGCTGGTTCTGAATGCAGTCCATAAATATTACGGATCATTTAAAGCCAGTCATGTTTGACTGAGATGTTAGAGATTGTCACTGCACTTATGGGTGGGTACTGTCAATGGATATTGCCTGGAAGCTCAAAAGAGAATTCCTTATGGAAAACAACCCACTTCTCTGAGGATAAAGATGCAAGAATTAATGTGAAGCCAGATGATCTCCAGGTCCTTTAGACCAGCACAAAGTCAGGAATGAAGTCATCAAACTGTGATGGTGATTAGACTCCTCGTGTGTGTGCGTGAAGAGTAACCTTACAGGCACTGGACACTGCTGCTGGCCTGCAGTGGGTTTCAGTAAGAAGCAGCAGTGAATGAATCACCCACTTCTCTGTATCTCATTTGCCATCACCTTCATCTTTAAAGAGGGTGGAAGTTTTACAGATAGGGTGGCAGGAGGCAAATCTATTCCTTTTTTTTGGTCTATGCCCTTGAGTCCAGGAGTCAGGGCTAGCTTGTGCCAGTTGGCCACTAGTGGATTTTCTTCCCTTGCAAGCTGTGTTTCAGGAGGCTGATTTGGCAATTTCTCTCCCTGTAATCCCCATTCTGCTGCTTCTATGACAGGCAGGCTTGGAATTGATGGATACTTTTTGGTGAATTCGGTTTGTTTCCTCTCTTGTAGCCTCAGTTTTATGGGATGGTTTGTGATCATGCTTCTGGGGGAAAGATGCTGATAAGGCATGTGGATTAACTCCTTCTTTGCACTCACCGGTACCTCATGCCCCTCTCCGATCCCACCAGATTGATGGGATTGGCCAGGCAGATGTCCCATGCAGGGAGTAGTACTGAGTGTACAAACTGTAGAGACCCTGGACTCTCAAGGTGGCCAGTCCTGTCCCCCTCACCGCAGTCTGGTGCAATTACCCCCCTTCCTGTCCCATAACAACCCTCCTACTTCTCACAGCGCCCGACAGCTGGGGTCTCCCAGGATGGAAGGAAAGATCACATCCAGGCTGCAAAGCGTGGCCAGGGAGCTCCCTGCTGAATATCTCCTGTTTCCCCCCACCACAGCCACATCAGGACGGTCCTTCCCCTGAAGGATGGGGCTGCAGCGTGATGCTGGGCAAGTGAGCAAAGGGGAGGCAAAGGTAGCAGCAGTGGTGTGAAGGTAGGAAGAGGAGGAGGTGCAGGAAGAGTGTGGGAGCAAGAGAGCTGCAGGAACGTGTAAAACCCCATCATGATGTTGCCAGGAGAAGAAACCCTCCAAACAGTCGGAGGCAAAGCTCAGCCCTGCTCAAGTCTTCTCACCAAGGGGCCTTTCTCCTGCCCTGCTTCAGCCTGGCCCACGTGGCTTGTGTTCACGGGGAAAGACCTGGGTGGGATTCCCATGCCAAACACTGGGAGCACATGGATTCATAGGCATGTTGAGTGGGACCAAACCAATACCCCTTGCTGCGCTCCTACTCTGAGAGAAAGTCTGCAAGATCTCCTGAGAAAACTCAAAACAACATATTTTGCTGGAACTTGATGGCTGGCATTCTGCTGATTACAAAAATAGCATTATATTTAAACAAAAGATAATGTTTTACCCATAGAATCAGATGAAAACAAAAATTTGTTTGCATCTACCAAGATGTTTCCAGGAATACAGAAAAACCCAAGCAAACCTTCTCTTCAAGTGATTTATTCAGGTTGCAGACTGTGAGCCTTTCTTTAGAAGAGATTGTTACTTCCATACTCAGCAGCTTTAGTGGTTTCATGTTAGGATGAGGCCAGGATGGTTTGTAAAGCAGAAGAAAAGAGTGAGATTATCTCTGAAGAAGTCACAGAAATTTTAAGTAGTTCAATATCTCATGATTGCTAGAAGGGTTAATATGCTAAGAAAAGTTATAAAATGGGGAGGCAAATTACTTATTGGGTTGGCTTATGGCTGTATTTAATACAATTAAAATCTGATCTTCCTTTTAAAGTTCAACTTTTTTTATGACTTATGCTTATCAGTACTTCTGAAGGCTATTCACCTGCAGGGCACTATATCTACACTGGCAGGTAGCACTAAGTGATCTTCTGAAATGGATTTCTGGAGGATATGCTGTTTCATAGCACTGGTTACCTGCTCCTCTGCCTTTACGGTATTCCCACCTGCTCCTCTATTTTCTGGCCTGGTATCAGGGTGAGATTTCACTTCATTTGTCTGTGATTTTGAAACTGTACTTTCTATGTTTCAGATCCAAAACTCTGTTGAAGACAGAGGTAAGGATGCAATATTTTTATGTTAGTGGAAGCCTATCAGTCATCAAGTGGGAAATTATATTGACTCATGTAATTTAGTCACTAACTTAGGTGTATTACTTCTTTTGATAGTTGATGATGTTGATGGAGGGCAGCTTAGAAAGGACATTCCAGAAATAAACTCAGGTAAGTCAGAACAGCAAACATGTCCAAAGTGTTGAATTATTAAAAAGATTGGAGCTAGCCTTTTGAGACCACAAGTCTGGGAGATGTGGTGGCACCAGAGGGACTGAAAGCTCCCTCTTATTTGAGAAAAATCTCAAACGTGTCATGGATACGGTGACTATTGCAGGGCAGTTGAAAATGTGTGGGATGAATCCCAGCTACTTCTGGAGAGAAGGAAGAAGACTTTGGAGCCTGGTATTAGTCAGAGAAGATGGAAGGGCAGGAGCAGGGCATGGGTCAGAGGACAGAAAGGTCTATAAAAGATTAGTGTTGGAAAGTGAAAATGGAAAGGCCAGGAAATTTCCACAAGGACAATTTTGTAGGAAACCCAGGATCTTAATCTTAAATTTGGAGCCATATTCAACTGGTCTTGGGGAAGACTTAAGCAGACCCTGGACTGAACCTGCAATCCCTCCCCACTGCACTCTCTGCAACATGACTCCCAGCGAAACACTGGCAGTGGTTATAATTCAACTTCTGCTTTGTTAATGTGCATTTATCTTAAGTGAATTGGTTGGTTTCACATGACTGATGACCAAGATATGAAGCTTAAGTACCTTCATTTCTACCCCAGGGTTTCAGTCATATTGCCTTGAGAGAGTTTTAATTTCCTGACATTGCCTGTTATCCGCTTTATGATCTGGTGTAAGTTTCCTCTGGTGTTGCTGACAGAACAGAAAACATGTATAAGGTTAGGATTTTGTTTTGTTTTGTGTTTGTTTGTTTTGTTTTGTTTTGTTTTCCTCTCCATATGTATGTGAAGAGAATATAAGTTATTTCTATAATAAAAGATCTGAAGATGAACATCTGTCTATGCTGGGATTGTGCTTATACAAGGGCATTAAATTAAAATGTTACACCAGCAGGATCATACAGTGGCTGGAGTTTGGGCTCAGCTCTGCATGGGGAATTTAGCATCTTTAAAAAAAAGGACATATAATTAGAATCTAGAATGCAGTGGTTTTAAAGCATGAAAGATGTGGAACAGCCACTTAAACACAAGTGTCTATTGCCAGTTCAGTTCCGTCCCCACCAGCACTACTCTATAAGCGGAAGGAGTCTCCCAGACTTTGTATCTACCAACTCAAGTGGATATTTTGGATACCCTTTTGCATCCCAAATGACACAGGCACCTATGTTTAGGCAACTGGATGGACAGACAGCTGTAATGTGATCTGAGACACATAACACATAAATTTAATTGCTTCAATCTGAGCTTAGGTCAGGCTCAGGCAGTTGAAAAAGTGAACTGAACCTCTTCCCTCTCCAGAATCCTTGTCTTTCTCCTTTAATTATATGGAGAATCCCAGATGATTAGCTTCGGTTATTCAACTAGTTAGGCTATTTGATGCCTAACTTCTGGACAAATCCATTTCATCTATACATCAACTACAATGTTCAGAAGTTCACAGTTGTTTCAGGATACAAGCCTGGGGAAAATAATAAAATCTCCTATGCGCAGCTGTTATGAAATTATTACGTAAATCTTAACTCGACCCCAAATCCTCCTTAGACGCAGATGGAGGATGAGCATGTTATAGTGTGGCAATGGTTATTCATTTACTTGTTTCTGGGCAGTTGCTGTTTAAAGAGAAGTGGGTTGGTTGATGAGGCAGCCTCATAGAATGTGTGGTCTTTGAAAAAAAAAAAAAAAAAAAACAAACATATTGTAGTTCTTGATATGTTACTCTGGCCTAAATGGTTGTTTATCTCATTTCAGAAACAGGAAGGAAGCTTTTTGAAGGTGATATTATCTTACCGGTATGTGCTGCTGATCTAAACCAACATCAGCAAGAGTGTAGATTAGGCTTAAAATGTTAACACAAGCATGTTGATCTCATTAACAGCTGGAGAGGAATGCTCTGAGAAACAACTCCTACAGATGGAAATTTCCCATCCCCTATATCCTAGCTGACAGCCTGGGTAATAAGACTTTTTATTATGGTAGCACTGTATTACTTGTGTTAGATATACTCTTGTTTTGTCCAGCTCCCCGGAATGCTTTTGTTTAATTTGCTATTGAGTTATGCTACACTGATGCCCTTGTTACTGCTGGCCAGACAGAGAAACACAACTCTGCTCCAGCACAAGTTGCTTTCAGTGTAACTGCCCCAGTGACCAGCTGGATGCTGATGAGCTGCCAGTTTAACTTATGCCAGTGTATCTGGCTGAGATCTCTAGATAAAAAACTCAGGAAATCCTAGTTTCAAGACTATGCATGTTTATCTACTGCACCCTTCATGCCTTATCTCTTCCTAACAGCCCCAGCTCAGTACAGACAGAAAGGAAATGAAGATATTATATAAATAAAAAAGTTCAGAGCGTTCTCACATCTTGTTTTTATTTAATTTTAGGGACTATTTTACATTTTGACAATTTGAGGTATAAAAACTAATAGCAAATCAATGTTTAAATCCTATGGATCTCTCCTGTGTTTTCTAGCCCCGAGCTCAAAGTTTACAGTACTTGAAATGATATAATAACATGCAACACAATTGCCCAGCAAAACCTGAACAATGCCCTGTCTGTCCAAAAGCCTGCTTGTTTGTTTCAGCACTATCAATTTATCTAATGAAAGGTATTACCTCTCCCTATGGCCTCTGCCAAAATTACTCCAGTCAGGGAATTCTGCTAGCAGCCTCCTACTCTTTCATCCAGGTAGATATTTTCTACACATGTTCATATTTTTAATGCATTCTTGTTCATACTTTCTATCTAGAATGATAGATATTTGCAATATTATCAAAGCAGAACGACTGCCACTGTTATCCTCTACTGTGTGTTTCAGATCTGAATGCTAAAGGTGTTATCCTGCAGGCATTCGAAATGTTCAGACTGAAGTCTTGTGTTGATTTCAAGCCCTATGAAGGAGAACAGACTTACTTAAAATTTGAGAAGCTGGATGGGTAATTTTATATTAACAGTCTGGTTTGTACCACCTTGTTTGATACAATAGCTTTTCCAACTCAGGTGACATTCGTTTTCATTCTTGCTTGTACAAAAGACATAAATACCTGAGCCACATTTCTGTCCCAGAGTTTATTTGTATTACACTGGAGATAAACCCAGCGCAAGCAGACTAACCATAGGTATTATTTGCATTTGATGTTCTCTTAATATAAGAAAAGTCTATTTAATTTCCATTTGCATCCTAGCTACAGAAGTGAATCCCTTTCTTGGCACTCTTTCGGGGAAAACAAGCAAAAAACTTCCTCCTGGTGTTGGTTAGGGGCAGGGTATGTCACTAGTGTGTTGGCATTAGCATGGAGCTTCCTCCTTGCTTTCAGACACAGGGTTGGGTTTACCTGACCAACCGCGGAAGCCAACAACCTCTACCGCTGTGCAGGCCACCGTGGGTTGCCTCTGCAGTCAGTGAGGATGTGACTCTGCCAGGCCACAGACCATCTCACCTAAAACAGAAGTCTAAAATAGCTCTGGTGACTCACATCCCAAATGCCTGTTACCGTCCAGGGACTGTAAAGGTGCCAGGGAAGCTAACTCAGTGGCAGATGCCAACACTGTGACTGTCTAAAATAAGTTCAGGAGATTTCTCCACACGATGGGAGGAAGCTGGTGACAGCAGCTGGTGTCTGTGTCTAGGAATCCAATGTAGATCTGCCCTTGGGTGTGAGGAGACCAGTGCACAGCATTTTGGGGGCAGCTTTTTTTTTTTTTTTTTTTCTTTTTAACACACAGTGATGAATCATTTCTGAACAGACATGAGAAATTAAGATTTAAACTGGTACTTAGGAACCAAACCAGGGAATCCAGTGCAACCTGAGTTCACTGGAGGCTGCTCAGTACCTTTGAAAATTGGGCCACTTATTTAGGTACTTTGGTAAACATACACATAAACAACAGCCAATGCAATGTATGAGGTTATAAGGCACGTGCTGTACTTTCCCTGCGCTGCTCATCTGCTGTTCCCCTTCCTATACTGGTCGAGCTGGGGTTATGCAGAGTTGAAGAGCAATAGCATTTGCCACCACCACCTTCCTTACAAGAACTGCAGCCGGCTGAAGAACATGCATGCACTGCCCTCCAGGGAGGGAAAAATGAAACAAGAAGGCAAATCACATCTGGAACAGGGACTCATTGCCGGCTGTAGCAGGATGCTGAAAGTACATGTTGTTCTGTATTCTGGCATTGCAAATCAAGTTTGGGCAAGACTGGAAAACTCAGATGGGAAATTCTAAAAAATATTATTTTTTTACTTTTACCTTGATCTTGCAGTTGAATTAATATGTAGATACAAATCGTAGAAGAAACTATGCAAAATGGGCACACTATCTAAGTCTTTGCCTCACAGGTGCTGGTCTCATGTGGGGGACCTTCAGAGTGGCCAGACAGTGTCTATAGGAGAGAGATGTGACTACAAAGCCATAGTGGAACATGAGCTCCTGCATGCCCTGGGATTTTACCATGAGCAATCCAGGACAGATCGTGATGACTATGTTCAGATATGGTGGGATGAAATTATTGAAGGTATGATTCAGGTCTAAAATGATTGAGAATCATCTGTAGATGCATGTCCCTTTTTTTACAGTGCTAAAATATCTCTGGTTGAGACTGACTGCCTCCAGGTTGACATCTGGACTATTATTTACTCATAGATAAAGCATTTTGAAAAGATGTTATGTGCTAAATTTTATTTATAGTCTTACCTAATCACTTCTGTTTGTTTTTGTCTAGGTTTTGCATATGCCTTTGACAAACACAATGATAGTTTCCTTGATGATCTCAATACCCCATATGATTATGAGTCAGTTCTGCACTACGGACCATATTCTTTCAACATCAATAGCAACATCCCTTCCATTACAACAAAAATTCCTGAATTTAATGAGATCATTGGGCAGAGGTTGGATTTCAGCAGGATTGACTTACTGAGGCTGAATCGCATGTGCAACTGCAGTAAGTCCTTCTCCTCCCACATGTGATTGAAAATCCTTACTCAAGCTTCATGATAACATGGATGGAGTCACATGGAAGGAGTGGAAACATTTCACCCTTGGGATCCTCTTGCAATGCTAAGAGAAACTATAGCAGCAGCATATAAGAAAAACTATGCAGCAGCAAACTCCTTGGTGGCCAGATCCCTGTTTCTTTATAGGATACCATTTGAGTGAAATCAAGGGTCTAACACCTTTCATTTACATGGACTTTCCCATAACATTACTTGTCATAGTTACCGTTTCCTTCACGGATGATGACCATCATCCTGTTAAAATCTTCAAGTAACAGTAGTCTGGAATTGAGGTCTCCGAAATCACAGTATTTCAAGTTCTTTTTTTCTGCCTGTGTCATGTTTGATAAAACAGCTGGGGTCAGGAGCACAAATGGGGATTATCATGCTTTTCAGCTCCACTGACAAAGCTATGAAAGCGAATACTCAGCATGCTGTACAGTACTGACATACTGTGTTAACATACACCTGAATATTTCCACTAACTTCAGCAGAGTTACTTCTGATTTATGCCCTGAAGAAAGAAATGAGACACAGACCCTATTCTAGGCAGGTTTAGAGAAAATGATGGATGTCTGGAAGCGAAAACTAGCATGTAGAGACTAAGCTGGTTCCCTCAGAAAATATTCAGCCAAGAATGGGAGAAAGAGATTAGATGTTTCTTTCAGGAGCAAACATCATTTATGTGTGGTAACAGAGATGTAGATGTGAAAGCCTGTATAGTCTTCAGCTGTGTTAAGAACATTTCCTCATGTTAAGTCCTATATGTAAACACTCCAGAATGGGGTTAACAGCAAGAGTCTTATTTAATATTAAGGGACATGGTAAAATATGTTACTCTATTCCTGGCAGCTTCAAGCCTCACCTTCTTGGACCAGTGCTCCTTTGAATACATCAGTATCTGTGGGATGGTGCAAAGTGCACAAGATGGTGTTAATTGGGACCACACATTGGGCAAACCAGGAAATGAAGACCATACTTTGGTGGGAAGCTGTGCAGGTAACAGGTGTAGCTTTAGATGGTCATTAGACTTTGGCATGTTTTTATGAGATGTGAGAATTAAGATATACAGAGATAAATAAGTCATTAGAAATACCCTTCTATTAATGTTAATCACAGTATAGTTGATGCTAAACATGACTATTGAATTTTCAGATAGAGAAGGTAATAACTTTAACTTGAAATGTTTAATCCTTATTTAAATCTTCTCCCTACATTGTAGTATCTTATGAAGAAGTGACAGTTTGAGACTTAGCTGCTGTAAATTGGTGATAGCTCCATTAAGATGAAAGGAGCTCCACCAGATTGCCACAACTGACTTTAGTGAAACTCCACAGAATCTAGTCAGGTGAGACTCTCCTACCTTTATGCATATGTTACAGGATATTGAGTAGTTTTCTAGTTTTTGTTTAAAGCTGAAAGACACTTGCCCTTTGTACAGGAGTTCACTTGTGGCATCCCAACAGAAGAACATGCGTAAGCAAATGTCACAATGCATAGATCTTGTTTGTAGACAAATTATCACATGGAAACAAATTCAGGATCATCAAAATAGGAAGCTGAGCTTCAGCAATGCATCGTGGAGAAGGGGGACACTACCCTCAGAAGACTTTTTTGAGGGAGGGGGAGCTGTGTGATGAAGAGCTGTATCAGGAGGGTGTAGCTGCTGGTAATTCAAAGTTTGTTTGAGCTGCACCACATAGGGAGGCTGAAGGATTATCTGAGAAGCAAACCCACAGTGATTTCCCCTCTTCCGAGGAGAGTGTTCCATGGGGTCATTTTGATTGAGACTTTGGCTCCAACTGCACTGATATCAACATATATTGAACAAATATGATTGTATTGAGTTTTGCAGTATTTTGATTGCTGTCAGGACACAATAATTTAATAAGGTCTGTTGTTTTCAGAGGCAGTGGGGAGAAAATTAAACACTGTAGAGGAGTATTCACATACACAGTCAAAAAATTCTCGAGCAAAAAAGTTCCTTTTGGAAGTCATAGACATAAGCCTAGCTGGTCTGTGTATGAGTGGTCACAGATAGACACATCTGCTTCCCAAAACACAATTGGTGGTTAGTCACAAAATTGTCTCATGATGCAGGAGAGGAAAAATATACTGAATAGAAAAGAAAGCCATCTTTGTGGAACTTGCTCCCAGGGAGGAGAGAGCAAGAGATGGCTTTTGCCAGTAACAGATCATGTTTGCTGCGTTTGGTTACAATTTGGAGATCCTGTGGTTATACCAAATTTGCTGTCAGAGAGGAGGAGAGCAGGCACATAGCAGGCAGGGCAGGGGGATTCTCTTGTTCTCATCACATGTTGGGTCAAGAGGGCAGATGTGTGCCCAGTGAAAGGCCCAGTGCAAAGACCAGCGCTCGGAAGACCCTCTGAGCATGGAGCAAAATGAGCAGGAGGGTTGTTTAGGTCTCATCACTGGCAGTTTCTTCTTTCTAGAGGAACAAGTCTGTTTGGCTGTTGTTTGACAGGCTGTTTGCTTGCGGTTTGCAGGGACTGTGGTTTGCTGACACTGTAAAGGCCCTGGATGTGTGTCGGAGCATGTGGCTGGGGAGCTGACAGCCGCTTCCTGCCCCTCCTGGCTAGTGAGAGATAATTAACTGCCCAGCTTCAAGGAGGGGGGAAGAAAACAAGTTTAAAAATTAAGTAGTCAGCCTTCAAAAGTTTCCTGAGAGTAAACGGGTCAGCAGTTATTGGAAAATAAGCAGTTTTACTGGGAACTTGCTGCAGGAGGCCAGCAATGCTTACGGGAGCACATCCAAGCACAGTCATGTAGCTGGGGACAGCAGTGGAGCTCAGAGTGGCATCAGGTGGCAATTCAGAGTCGTTGTTCTCTACATAGTTTTTGCAATTTGCATCAGTCATCTCCCAGACAGACAGAAAAGTGTGAACCCATAGATGCAGCCGCAGAATATTTGGAACCCCCCAGTGTGTTGCAGCTTGAAAAAGTCCTTGCTGTCAGGAGAGACACTTCCTATAGAGAGGGGAAGCACTGAAGCTATTAAGTGAAGCTAGTGCATTTGCTCAGTTGTCTACAAGAAGCTGATTTAAAATTGGGATATATAGAAAGGGGTTGATGCAGATGGTGAGGATGCAAGTGGTCACCCATTGTAACCAGGAAGATCGAAGACTCAGAGGAGGTATCAGTCTGGTGCACAGATAGAACTGCAGACGCACTATGAAAGAAAGGAAATAGTTATTTCAAATGCATGAGCATGAGAGGGTAAGAGCTGATACAGTAATTGGTCTGGAAGTTAATAAATTCTTCACCCATAGAAGAAGTAGGGCAAAAATGTCTTTAGTTACTTTTACAGGGAAGTCTGGTCTATTGCTAAAAGGCTTACAGGACACCATTTCCAGGCAAAGCAGGAGACTGGAGGACTTGACCTAACAGGACCTTTCCAATACTTTCTTAGTTTGTCTTCAAAAAAATCCCTGCCCAAGTGCATCCACTTACATTTGTGCATGTTGACAGGGTTGGGACATGTACAGCTTGTACTTAATTTCTAAAGAATGGAATCAAGTGTGTACCTTATTTAATAAACTAAACATTAGTTTGCAAGCCATATTTCAATGTTTTTTTTCATTTTCATATTTATTTGCAATGTAAGGAGAATTCTTTTCTATTGAAATATTTATTTTCAACTTTGAAAATAACTTTCTAGCTCAGGCAAGTGGAAACTGCACTAAAACTTATTTAGCACTGGCATTTCAATAGGGAGCGGATCAAAAACTTTTTTTCATACTACTGTGTTTTGTGCTTCCCAGATAGAGGATATTTCATGCACTTAGATACAAAAACTGGACATGCTGGTCAGTCAGCTCTTCTGGAATCTCGCATCATTTATCCAAGGAGGAAGGAAAAATGCCTTCAGTTTTTCTACAGGTTAAATGGAAGTCCACAGGATAAGCTAGTTGTCTGGGTTAAGAAAGATGACGGAACTGGAAATGTTAGACGGATGGAAAAGCTGCATACTATTACAGGTAAGTGAAAGTGTGATTTCATATCTGAAGTGCCGGCAAACTTTGGTGAGAGACAACACTGGTGTGGTTTATCTTATGAAAGTTTGCTCAAATGTTCAGTGTAAATCTAACCTCCATTTGCCTCAGTTGAGCAACTCCAGAGTTAGTGCCCATGAGAATAGAATTTGGCTCAGAGGCGGTTTCCTTAAGACTGTTCTCCGATTAGCTAGGGTGCAGGGCATCAGGCGATTACCATTCAGACAAACAGGTCACAGGACACTTGAGGAAGACACAGCTTTATTTGGGATTGTGTCCTCAACTTTCCATTCTCACGTGTATTTATTTCCCCCCTTCAGCTGACGGAGAACATCACTGGAAATTGGCCAGCATTCCCTTCAGTGTCCAAACCAAATTCCGGTATGGTTTTCAGGGCATCAGAGGAGATCCTGCCAAGTCTGCAGGGGGAATTGCCATTGATGACACCAGCCTGACAGAGACAAACTGTCCCACCAACATCTGGCACATCAGAAACTTCACATCCCTTTTTAACAGTACTTCAAAAGGCGATTATATCACAAGCCCTGTATTTTACAGCTCTGAAGGCTATGCCTTTGCTTTACAGCTGTATCCTCATGGAAGAAATTCATCACCCTACATGAATTACATGGGGATTACTTTCCATCTCTGCAGCAGTCCGAACGATGGCCTTCTTGAATGGCCGGCTGGACACAGACAAGTTGTCTTGTCTGTTTTGGATCAAGACCCTGATGTAATCCACAGGATGTCCCTCAGCCTTAGCTTTACTACACACCCAAACCAGCTAGTATATGGTAAGTCAGAGTGCTCCAGGGAGAAATATAAAAATGCAGAGGTTTGCTGAAGCTTGAGAAAACCATTGAAAGCCATGAGACCAGGCTAGATTTTCTCCGCATGTAACACAACTGGGCTGCCTGGAGATCAGCTTTAATTACTTCTATATTTTTGCACAACAGGCAGAAATGACACCCTGCAGTGGGACAAGCCATCTATCACTGGAAATTTTTCTTCTTTCTGCAACTGCTTCATGAGCCCAGGTGTTGGCTGGAATACATTCCTGACCCACAGGGAGCTGCATTGGAAAAAATTCCTTAAATATGACAGTCTTTTCATCTTTGCTGATTTTGAAGGTAGAGTATTATATTATCAGAATCCTCACTGGAACAGAACAGGTACATACTCTTCTGTTTGTAAGAAAAGTAAAAAGATGAGAGTGATTATCAAATACCTAGAGTCACCCATTTCAGGAACTAGGTTTTTAAATGCCTGGTGATTTCAGGTGCCTGGATTTTTGAATACCCAATATGAAACCCTGTGGATGACCTTGATTCTCTGGTCCCTGAAAATCAGATTTTCAGGACAGATTATACATCCATGTCTTGAAGATCAGTCTACTTAATGGTGTTCCCATTTGTCATCACCCCTATATCACTTTCAACTTAAGAAAATTGTGATTTGAAAATGAAGAGGTTCTTTTTGGACCATGAAAAACTGGCAGAAGGGGGTTTTGATCCAAAGCTTCTCTCCTGAGGTTGTAATTTTTGTCAGGACCATTTGCAGCCACTCTGCTCTGCCAAAGGCAGCAGGGAAAGGGAAGAAAGAGGAAAAGAGCTGTCTGGTGCGGAGGGCAGCCTGGCAGGCAGAGATTCCTCTGAGCAGGCCAAAGGTCCTGCGCACGCCCATCCTCTCTGACAGCCACATGTCAGATGGCTGCATTCATCTTGCCTTATTTTAGATGTCTAAAAATAAACTTTCTGAACTTCCTGGTGAGTCATTTGAGAGCAGTGGGTACCTCTGGGGAGCAGCTGATTCTATTCCATTATAGTTGTGATGAACTGCTTGTCTCATGTGCTGATCTCCACTGGCTGCAAAAGAAACCATCAGTGATGACTAATGGTGGGTGAGATGAATCCTATCACTCTTCTGAAGTGAGTTTGCCCAGAAGGTGGAAACACTTTCTATAAGTAAATAATCATTAAACCAGACGTGATCCTACTACAGGGGTCAGAGCACTTGTCTCAGATGATAAGACAGTTGAGAGAATGCTGTGATAATCCAGACTCACTCTGCAAGACCAAGGGCTGAGAACAGCAGGCTGTGAACTCTCCTAGCAGGCAGATTTCTCCCCTGCTCTTCATCAAAAAAACAAAAAACCACAACTCCCCCAAAAAAAACTAAATACAAAGTTCTTGTTTTCATTCCAGCACAGAATGGAGAAACTTTTGAAATGGCAAGAAACTTTTGCAAGATGGGAAAACTGCTTCCCATGAACGTTTAACCAGGAACATGTGCTGCCTAATAAAAATGTAGAGCGATCTACTTTCCTGGCATGCAGAATGGCTCACCTTTTCTGCAGGTTATATAGGGCATTCGGCAACATTTCCAAATCCCCTTTAGCAATAAGAAAAGCAACCAAGGACTGTTTGTGCTTTCCCTGACAGCACTTTGTACTGGGAGTAATTCACTGGGGGAAATTCAGTCTTGCAGTGTCATATGGGTGTCAGTGGTCCCAAAAACATTTGCAGCACCTAGGTGAAATTTTAGTTAGGAAATTGAAAGACTTGTTAGGACACTGCATTTAGTCTTCAGTTATAAACAGGTCCAGCTTAATTTCTAGATATTAAATCTAATATGGTAACATGTATAAGATTCCCATGTCTGTATTTGAATATTCATTCTGATACCAAGATGCCTAAAAACTCAGGGGCAGTGTTACATTGCCCTCTGATGAAAGTTGTCTGCCCCATGCCTCCCACTTCTCCACAAACCTTTCTGCCCTCCCTCCTCACCCCCCAGCCCTGTTTCAGATCACGTCTACTCCCTCGACCCAGTCTCCGTCCAGCTCAGTGACCCCAGGATCCTCTGCTGGGGTTGAGAAATACACAGACTGGAGTGCCATGCATGCCTGTACCTCTTTGCCCTTCCAGTTTCCCCTCCCACCTCCTTCGCTGGATAATGCTGCAGCCTTTAGAGAAATTTGGATGAATTATTGTTTAATTTCTTGCCCCTGGGATCAGTTTGAAAGTCATCCCAAAATACATGATAAAACTGTACTATATACTCCATGTATTAATAATTTGTTTTTCTTATCTTGCAGATCTCACCCCTTTGATTACATCTGAAGTCCCAGTCCGTCCTTGAAGTGCCCTCAGCCTCTTCACTACAAGTGCAAACAGTCATCCATGACAGATAAAATATATTACTTCACTAAAGAAACTGTATTCTGTGGTTTCTGTATTTTAAGAATTTGAACTAAGCTTCCCTGTTAGTTTTAAGAGACTAAACCCATAGACTGTCCAAAGATGCTTGACTTTCCAAGATCCTGTTCCAGGACTTGCCTTTTCTCCCCATGGCCATTAACACTTCTTCAAGAACAGCTTTTGATAATGCTCACTCCCAAGTATTCAGCTCGTTAGGTCACTGCTAAAAGCATAGCATGCTTCCCTACCTTCATCTGTGTCTGGACCCAATTCAATGTTACTGAGAGCTTTTCATGAAAGCAGAATGGGAATTTGTATGGATCTTGTGGTGGGTTGATGTTGGCTGGCTACAAGGTGCCCGCCAAGATACTATATCACTCCCCTTCCATCAATAAGACAAGGTGAGAAAAACATGATGAAAAGCTTACTGATTGAGATCAGGACAGGAAGATCACTTACCAACTACTGTCATGAGAAAAACAGCCTCATCTAGGGAAATTAATTTAATTTATTGTGGTTCAAACACACTAGGATAATGAGAAACAACAATAAATCTAAAACCACCTCCCCCCACCCATCTGTTCTTCTCAGGCTCAACTTCACTCCTGACTTCTCTACCTGCTCCCCCTGAGCAGTGCAGGGGGGACAAGGCATGGGGGTTGCGGTCGGTTCATTACACATTGTCTCTGTTGATCCTTCCTCCGCACTCTCTTCCCCTGCCTAAGCGTGGAGTTCCACTCACAGGAAACAGTCCTTCATGAACCTCTCAGCCTGGGTCCTTCCCATGGGTTGCAATTGTTTATGAACTGCTCCAACATGGGTCCTTTCCACGGCATGCAGTCCTTCAATAATGGACTGCTCCAGCATAGCATGGACCCCATGGGGACACAGGTCCTGCCAGAAGACCTGCTCCAGTGTGAGATTCTCTCCATGGGTCCACAGATCCTTCCAGGAGCCTGCTCCAGTGTGAGCTTCCCATGGGGTCACAGCCTCCTTCAGGCACCCACCTGCTCCTGCGTGGGGTCCTCCATGAGCTGCAGGTGGAGATCTGCTCCACCGTGGACCTCCATGGGCTGCAGGGGCACAGCCTGACTCACCATGGGCTTCACCACAGGCTGCAGGGAAATCTCTGCTCCAGCACTTGGATCACCTGGATCCCCTCCTTCTTCACTGACCTTGGTGTCTGCAGAGTTATTTCTCTCACATATTCTCACTTCTCTCTCTCTCTCTGGCTACTGTTCCACAGCAGTTTTTCCCCTTTTCAAAATATGTTCTCACAGATGTGCTACTAACGTCCCTGACAGGCTCAGCTTCAGTTGGTGGCTTGTCCATCTTAGAATCAGCTGAAACAGGCTCCGTCCAACATGGGGCAACTTCTGGTATCTTCTTACAGAAGCCAACCCTGTAGCCCCCCTGCTACCAAAACCTTGCCACATGGACTGAATAGAGGATGCATTTGGGGATGCATACATTGTACAAAGTGATAAATTAATATAGTAAATTATATTAGTATAACATGAAATGGCTGCATAACCATTGTCCTGTACAAACTCAAATAATATGCCTACAGAATGGCTTATCTTTGGACATCCTCATTAGTTTCTTGGGTAATTTTTAAGTTAAGGGGACTAAAACACAAGTGCTTTTCAAACTACTCTGATTTTACTTCAGTTTTTTGTTCCTTTCTCACATTTGCTGCTATACATCTGCAAATCACACCCTTTGTGATGTGTTCTGACTCATTTTGCTCACCTGTGAAAACTATTTTTACATGATGTGTGTTGAGACATGCTTCTCTTTTAGTAGTGTGTCCTGTTCTGTTTAGGTCTCAGCGTCCTTCAAAAGAATAGTTCATAAAAGCAAGTGTTGAAGAAGATCCACGTATGTTAGGTGACAGATCAGTCCCTCTGGGACCCTTCTCAAAAAAAAAGAAGAGATCTCTGTTCTTATATTTCTGCAGAGTGATCTCATACAAACAGCCTCCTGCTTTGATCTTCTTGGAGTAGAATATGTTGCTTGTGTTGAAGGACTGACTCCTTTCTAGGATAGGGTAGTCACTGTACACAGGCACATTTCCTACTCAAAACCTACTTGCATTTGAGGCTTCTTCACACTGAAGACCAGTGTCTCCCACCAACACTGCTGGGAAGCAGCATGTGAAGCATCTCCAGAGCACTTTTTCTTCTCTTCCTACTCAAGCCCTCTGTGTTGTGCCATGGGTGGTGGTGTCTGTGGAAGAAGCTTTTTCCTACCTAATTGCTGAACACAGAGGTGGACATCCTCACCTTCATCACTTGTAACTTCAGATGTGAAATGAGGGAGCAAGATTCAATTGCCTAAGTTTAAGAGACACTCCAGGGTACATGGGACATTTGCAAGGGGATAACAGGTATGATGCAGGACCTGTGGGAGCTCTAGAGTGTTTGGGAGCCCTAGAGATTTTGGGAGCCTTGGCTCAGTTAGCCCACGTGCTTTCCTTCACCCATGTCCCCTGAGAAAGAAGACAGCAAAGTGCAGGACAAGAGTTTATAATTTCTGAAGCCCATCAGAAAAGAAAGGGGTATCAATCTGAAAGGCCAAGGATCTATTGACATAAGTGACCACTTCTGGAAGCAAATAGTGGCATGTTGTGCACTAGTGCATTAGTCCTGGGTTGGGATCACCTGTGGGAAAACACTGTCAGGACATTCACAATCATATCTCTTTTATCTCTAATCTTTACAATGTAATGTTAATTACTAACTGAAAACAGCAGTGGGCCAAATTCTAATGTCACTGGAGTGCTATAAACCCAGAATAATTCTGCTTAAGCATGTGGCTTTCCTCCTGTGCAGTTGAGATCGTAATGCTGACAGATAACAAGCACAATGGAAGGAGTCAGCAACTTTGGACCAGATTAAGATCTTGTGTGAAATCTGGGTGGGCCTTTCAGCAGCTGCACTGAAGACCTGAAGTTATCACTTTCCTCTCTGTAACATTCCTTCAGAGTGGACTTAGGTAATTGATAACACCAATGCCATCATGTGCCATTTAGGAGGAAAATCTTGCTGTTATAATGATGTTACAAAGGTGTAAAGTTCAAAGCTGGTTGGCTGTTCTGTGGAAAGCTCAGCAGCACGCCCTATATATTGCAAGAGATGAGAGAGACCAGTTTATTTTTCCACTGCAAAAATGAGCTCCAACATCTTCCCACTCTGCCTAGCACTTCTATTATGTTATGTTTATGGTACTCCAGTCTCTGTAAGTAGAAACCTGATTTCTAAAGGCTCTTCTCAGTCCAGAGACATCTCATACCTTATACTGATTGTATTTTATTCTCTTTCAGGTCGGGCACCTCTCCAGTAAAGCTGGTAAGTGCTCTGTGCGCTGTTTTGAGTTTTGAAGCATCTTATTCTGCTTGCCGTGTGCCACCACATCTGAACACATAATGTTTTTTCTGTGCAGCAGCAGGTGCTGATGCTGGTGAGATAATCAAAGACATTCCAGACATAAACTTAGGTGAGTTCATGTCTAAATTCTCATAAGGCCTGAAAAATTGTGAGCAAAATGCTGAATTTTGAATTTTGTAAAAAAGACATGGATGACCGACGGTCACATAGTTAATCATAACAAAAGAAATATAATTAAATGAGCTCTGATTTGCCTTCCTTTTGCTATGACACATGAAGGTATCCTGGGACTGTAACGCTATGTAAACAAGGGATGCAGATGTCTTTCACTTCCGAAGTTTGGACAGACCCCAGGTGTTAAGGCAGTAACACGTTGTATCAATTGAGAAGGCTCTGGAGTCCCACCAGCATTTCCCCTTCATCATCTCTATAGGATTTTTATAAATTTTTACAAAGTGGAAAATAGTTTAAATGTTTATTGAGTTTCTATATATGTTGTAAAGGAATCATATAGAAAAGACATAACACACTGTACTGTCTTACTCTTTTTTAATTTCCTGTAATGCAAATTTCCATATATCCTTTGATAGCGCACTGTACAATACCCTTCCTGATTCATTACTCAATGTAATTATATTCTCTAGAGCACTGTCTCACTGTGAGAATGTTGCCACTGCCTAATAGTAAGCAAGAGGTTATCAAAATAAACATGGATAATGGTGGCCATCAGACTTCTGCCACTAAAAATGCAGACATTGCTGAGTACTAAATACTGAGTAGAAACTACAGTTACTTTTAGGCTTGTCCCTATATTTCAGTGTAAAGAGGCTGGTCTTTATTTTCTGTAAAAACCCAGGAACATCAGCCCTGCATAAATAGGTTCAATATGTTTTATGAGGTGAAATACATTGGATATTTTATATTTATCTTTTATTAAATTACTTTTCAGCTGCTGGTCTAGACCTCTTTCAAGGTGATATCTTGCTCCCTGTAAGTAATTAAAAGCTTTATATCTATCACATGTCCTAATTGTATTTTTGGTAAAAATCAGATTATCTCCCAACAGCAGATGCATCACCAGCTGTTAATTCCCTTTTCAGCAGAATCAGCGAAATGCCCTAAGAAATGAGACCTACAGATGGAAGTTCCCCATTCCCTATATTCTGGGTGATAACCTAGGTAATGCAGATACTTTACTCAGATTTTAACGCCAATCCTTATTTGCTCTGGAGTCACTGTGATAAAAAAATTGACTTTTTTAGAACTGGCTCTCTCACATTAATATAATTAATAACTAGATGGTTCCTTTATATTAAAACATTTTTTTTTCCTTCTACAGCTATGATAACAAAGCACAGTTTAATCAAATTCAGTATTTTCTCCTTTCAATCATTTTTCTTTCGATTCCATGCGTATATCTGTGAGCACACCTTTCCTCTTCAGGGTGAATGATCTGCAGTGTGTTAAAGGTGCTTTCTTGATGCATGTTTTCCAGATCTGAATGCGAAAGGAGTAATTCTGCAAGCATTTGAAATGTTCCGTCTTAAGTCTTGCATTGATTTCAAGCCATATGAAGGAGAGAGAACCTACATATTCTTTACAAAAGAAAGTGGGTAAGGGTTATATCAATTTCTGTTTAGTTTTGCTGTGTAGAATCAGCTGGGAATTCATTCCACTTGACTGCAGCAGTTTTGTTTAAGTTAAGTTTGTTATCAGCAGAGAAAAAGAAGCCACCGAGAAACCATCCCATCTTACCTTCTTAGACACAAAGCTTGGAAGCAACTGCCTCTCTCTGCTGACTGCAGAGGATATTTAGATGATGAACTACAAATGGGCATCTGATGTTTGGATGGTTACGCTCTGATGAGGTGAATCCCAGCATCGTTGTGTTTTCATCAGCTGCTTCCACTTTCCTAGCTAGGGATGTTTCCTTTTCAGTGGTGGGTGAAGCAATTCCCTTGTACAACCTCTTAACACAGCAAGGATGTGAATAGCCAGAATTTAGATTTTGAAATCTTTAGAAGATAGGTCAAAACAAGCTGTGAAAAAACAGTTTAATGTAATATTGCTATTGTTCTGATGTGGTTTTTCTTTAATTAGGTTCTCTCAAAATCTAGAAGGGTTTTATACTCAGAGAATTAGGTTTTAAGGAACTGGGAAGATTTATTTTATTTCCTACACCTAAATCTGTTTTGAAAGGACATCTAGAAAAGCACAAAAATCTTTGCACTATATCAGCTGTGAATATTTCTTGTTCTCCCAGATCTTCATGAAGGCCTATAGGCACTGATATTTCTGCCCTCAGCTCTTCTTTGGGTAATATATCCTATAACACTTCTCTTACAAGACTGTAAGCACCATGATTTTCGACAAGCTAGTGCTGAAGACCCTAATGATTTAAACAACCTGGTAGCATCTAAAGAGACCATAGGCTCAGAGGGTTTTCAGAGCTCCTTCAACAAACTCGACCTGACACTGCTTTGTGATGTCCAAATGAAGCTACAGTCCAAGCAGATGCTCTTTAGCAGTTGCCTCTCACATCACCATTGGGATACTCTAAAAAGTTCCCAGTGAATTGCCTAAGGATCTCCTTTCCCCCTCAATCATGATTAATTTCTGCTGAGTCCTCATAGAAAAATGTAATTTCACCCCTATATCCAATGCATTACATAATTGCTGTTAAAAAGGACCAAATGCTGCTATTCTAAATCCTCCTAGATCTTTTCTCTCGCCCAAGTGACTGCAAAAAAAGCTCAGTCTCTCTTGATGAGTTTACTGTTTCTATGTTTCTATTACACTTCTTGGCACATTTCTTGGCACATTTCTTGGCAAAATGGCAGCTGATAGAGCACTAAACTTCTGTGAATCTCAAAAATGAGGGGTGAGCTTGTCTAACGTAGCGGGTAAGTAAAATGCTGGCCTCATGCAAGTGATTGTATGTTTTTGGGGCTTAGTCTGCTTTCAGAGTAGAGTATCTGTAGAATATCAAGGCATCTTGTCAGCATCTAAATAATGATGTATGTTACTCTTTTTGTATTTAAACCTTTTTTTGATATTACTTTAAATCCAGTGAACAAACTGAGAACTTAAATACAAAGAAGAAATCTACTTAACAGACAGTAAGATGTCTCTCTTTCTCAGGTGTTGGTCCATGGTGGGGGACCTGCAGACTGGACAGAACCTGTCTATTGGGACAAGGTGTGACTACAGAGCAATTGTGGAACATGAGATCCTTCATGCTTTAGGATTTTATCATGAGCAGTCAAGGATGGACCGGGATGACTACGTGACAATCTGGTGGGATGAAATTATTGCAGGTCAGTTTTGACCTTCAAGTGAGATTTTGTAAAGTGCAGATTCATCAGTATCTTATTTTCCTTCCTATATTTTAAGAATTCTTAAAGATATGGTTTTAGAAACACTGGGCCACACCTGAGACCACTGTAAATCAATGTGCAGATGTAGCAGTACTTTGATACAACTTCTCTGTTCAAAGAGCAGAGACTGTCCAAGGCCAGAAGAGAGGGTCTGCTTGGGTCAGAGGACTTAATTTACCCTTGGCCACAGGACTGGTCTGATCTCTATTTTTAAACAAATTGCTCCCCTTCTCTATGAGTCTGTTTTCTCTTGCTGTGTAATGCAAATTGTAAACTTACTGGGATGGTGAGCTTTGAGGTGGCTCTTCTTCAGTCAAATATCCTCTCAGAATCTGAAAGGCCTTTATACTCAAAGATTCAGGATTTCCTGAAACTGGAAAGATTTACTTCGTATATGAAGAAGCCTCAAAGTGACTAGATCAGTTTGATATCACATAAAATAGGGTTCTTTCTTGCTCTCTCCTGCCCAGTGTGTCTCTGCAGGTTCTTGACTTCAGGTTTAGTACCATCAGATTCAGTGGATTTACAAGTTTCAGCAAACTTTCCACAGTCCCCCTGGTCCATAAGCAGCTTCTCCTGCTGTCTCTTGTGAGGTCTGTTTCTGTACTACTTAACGACTGTTTCTTTGAAAAAGAGTGAATGGGAGTCTATTACAAGCTCTGAAAGTCATGCTAGTAAAGACATCATGTGTAAACTCTTGTTCCCAGTGATGGTGCCAGTGCAGCAGAGTTGCCCTTCCATTGCTCATGCTCTGCGTGGACAAACTGATCACTTCAGTGTCTGGGGTTATGCACTCACCATCTTTGCAAATACATGAAAAATACATGAAAAATAGTCATCAGAAGGGAACAAGGTTCAGGGAATGCTGTGTTCTCTTTTGGATGGATAAGAACTGCTGGCACAAGCCATTTCTGCTGACCTATAAGAGCAGTATTTGACATTTTTGACTGCTTCAAGTTGAATGGCCTTGTGCGTTACTACTTGCCTCTACCCTATAAATTGCAGTGTCTTTTGGGATGGCTGAGAAGCAGCTGGGATATGGATATTGATTTTGCAGACCATTATTTTTATTGCTAGGAACAGCACTAAAACCAATTCACTTTACTACTAACTTGGTCTTGAATCATAGTGATGAAGATGATGATGATGATGTCAATAGTACCTAGACTCTGACTTTTGGGCCCCTTTTTGCTATTCACTGTAACTAACCACCTCCAAAGCAAGAAGTCTTACAATGTACTTATAATGCACTATTGTGACCTCTATGATGTACAGAGGTATGGAAAAGCTCAACAAAACAGTGCCAGTTCTCTGTGCATTTTTTTTTTCCCTCCAAAAATATATATCATTGAATCCTTTCAACTTATCTGTGGTATATTCAGTAGCCACAAATCTGGAACACAAAAAAAATGATACTGATGATGGACTTTAGTGTGACACTATTCTGAATGGAGTCCTGGGGCTGGTCCAATATCATTACAGTCAGTTCCTATATTCTGTAGGTTTCTATTCATACTATAAATTCTCAGTTTTCAATTAGGCAAATTCATTAAATAGAAAACTTCTGCTGAAGCTATTTGAAAGATGTCCGTTCCTCTAAAGGGAAATAAGGTTAATATAATTGTGCTCTGTGAGTGTGTTTGTGCACATCTGTTCCCACATTAGTGATCTGCAATTCCAAATTTAATAGCATGGTAGCAGTTTTTGCCATAATGCATTTTCATAAACTGCAATGCAGATAGCTGACTACTGAGAGAAGAAATTCCCTATTCACATTGCTGTTGACAGAAAAGCTAATAAGTCTGCTATCATAGAATCACAGAATCACAACATGGTTTGGGTTGGAAGGGACCTTTAAATATCATCCAGACCCAACGCCCCTGCCATGGGCAGGGACATCTTCCACTAGACCAGGTTGCTCCAAGCCCCGTCCAACCTGGCCTTGAACCCTTCCAGGGAGGGGGCAGCCACAGCTGCTCTGGGCACCCTGGGCCAGCACCTCACCACCTGCACAGTTAAGAATTTCTTCCTTGTGTCCAATCTAAATCTACCCTCTTTCAGTTTAAAACTCTTACCCCTCATCCTATCCTTATACACCCTGGCAGAGTCCCTCCCCACCTCTCCTGCCCCCCCTTTAAGCCCTGGGAGGCCGCTCCAAGGTCTCCCCGGAGCCTTCTCTTCTCCAGGCTGAACCCCCCAACTCTCTCAGCCCGGCCTCCCAGGGCAGCTGCTCCAGCCCCCCGAGCATCTTCGTGGCCTCCTCTGGCCCCGCTCGAGCAGCTCCGAGTCCTTCTGATGTTGGGGCCCCCTGAGATGGACACAGCACTGCAGGGGGGTCTCATGAGAGACTCCAAAGAAAACACATAAGACAGCCTAATGAAATTGTATGTTTTATTCCTTTTAAAAACACATAGAAGTTACCTTTTGCCTGGTAATTATCTTAAAAGCCAACATCATTACACATGCTTGTGTCCTGCTCAGATTTTTTTCCTGAGAACAATCAGCCACTGGAATAATCTTCCCAGGGAAGTGGTGGATTCCCCAACATTTGACACTTGTAAGATTCAGGTGGACGGGGTGCTGGGCCTTCTTGTTTGGACCATGCTTTCTGAAGAAAGGTTGGACCAGATGATCACTGAGGTCACTTCCAACCTGGTATTCTATGAGTCTATAAAAAGTATTTAGCAAGATTCTCATCCTTTTTGATAAAAAGTACAATTCAAGGATCTGTAAAAAAACAATCCCAAACTCCTATATAATCTCAACCCTTGAACTGAAGACCTTTGCACTCAGAATGGATTTGTAGAAGGGAAGGGCAGTCTTTACACAGAGAAGCTGTAATTATCCACCAGCGAAGTCATGCGCTGTTTCTTTGTAGAGAAAGAATACCAGATATTCCGAAAATATAATTTGTAGTTGGAATTGCTAGTAATCTCCCTTTACTTCCATACCAAAATATGTGAAATGGCTCCCTCTCTCTGCCAGAGCAGACACCTTCATAATGAAAAACATTCTTTAAGGACAAATTGTTTCACCAAGAAACCGTGAGAAACATGTTTCCAAAAGATATTTCAATATAAATATCATAGAATGTTGTCAATCTAAGGTAAAAACATATTTCTATCTTTTTCACCACAGCTTCCTATTCTATTCTTTTCTTCAAAGAAGAACAGAATCTTGAGGCACTCCAGGACTGTTGTACCTGTCCCCTAAATGAGTGGAGGGCTCCAGGGCCTCTCCTTGTCCATATATGATCTAATATCCTGGGAAATATTTACATCAATATTCACAGGCTCTGGAATGGAGTACATTAATTCTTAAATTTAATCCTTCAGGATGCTTACTATTAGACCTCCTAATCTCACCTCCTATATATCCCATTGTTTACAGCTCACTGATATTTAATTTTGAACTTACTGAAGTCACATGTGAAAGCACAAAACTGCAATCTAAAGACACTGCTTTATTGTCGAAATGACTTCATAAACAAATCTTGTTAAATTTTAATATTTTATTGTACAGTAATTGCTTTCAGGTATACTAATTGTGACTCAGAAAACTGTATTCAAGGGGCTATACTAAAGCCATTTCCTTTCCAATTTCTCTAAAAATTAAGCACTTTTCTGTTCTTTTATCAGACAAAGAGC
The DNA here is from genome assembly GCF_018691265.1 of Tyto alba. Taxonomy (NCBI): domain Eukaryota; kingdom Metazoa; phylum Chordata; class Aves; order Strigiformes; family Tytonidae; genus Tyto; species Tyto alba. Next base: position 44,223,646 of record NW_024881316.1, on the reverse strand, counting down.
ACAATTTTCTGAAGTATGATGACAGCTTCATCACTGATCTAAACACCCCATATGACTACGAATCATTGATGCACTATGAACCATTTTCATTTAACAAAAATGAAAGTGTCCCCACAATCACAGCGAAGATTCCAGAATTTGATAGCATAATTGGACAACGTCTAGACCTCAGTGCGATTGACCTGGAAAGACTGAATCGCATGTATAACTGCAGTAAGTCATAATTTAATGGCAATTTTTTTCTTTATTTATATTTGAGCAGGGCTGGTTCACCTCCCTTATGTCTCTAAAACCACAACAACTTTTCTCAGGTGCTCTTGAAGAGATATGGGAGGTAACGTGGTCTAGAGACCCAAACTGTTTATTCCCCCTTCATCCCTCTCTTTGGCTCTGATAACTGTCATTATTTTTGTAAAAGTTCAGTTAGTTGATAAAAGTCAACCCATTCACATCTTTTCTTCCATGTTGCTTGTAGGGGTTCAGATATGTGGTTGTGTTCTGTTGGTGTGTGGGCAGCTTCACTGTGCTTTTTGAGGTGAATGCAACTGCACTTTGTCCTATTTTACTGACATTTAGTCTTAATTAGATTATTTTGCACCTGAGATTGACTAAATCTAGAGTCTGACACTGTCTAGTTGTTTGTTAAGATGGTTGAAGATGTTATCATCATATGTGGTTGTTATCAAGAAGTTATTGTCCCCGGGGAGCTGACAGCAGAAGCATCAACTTGCAGGCAAACTCAGGTGAACCGGCCTAAGGTAACTGGGTGGACTTTGTTTGAAGTGGAAGAACAGTGCTCATGCTCAGCAAGCAGACAAGTGAGCCATGAAGAACAATAGCCTCCAGCCAAGGAATGGTTAAATACAACACCACCACTGTTCACAAAGTGCCTTGTCTCTCCAAGGCTTACAAAAGGCAGCCACCATCAGTCACTGTGTTTCAGCTGCCCCATGGGAGTTTCTTAACCTTTTGCAAAGTGGTCAAGTGTTGTTATCTTTATGCAAGGAATCCCTTCAGGAATCAAATATTTCCTCTTTTGAGTCTTTGGGCTCACATCAGCTGTGGGTTGTCTTCGCTACATGATATCTATACTAGTGTAAACAAACCCCCCCAAAAATCAGAGCAGAAATTGTAATGAGATACTTTGGAGGTAACCATGTATGTATTTTTTTTCAGCTTCAACTCACACTTTTTTGGACCAGTGTTCTTTTGAGTTTGAAAATATCTGTGGCATGATTCAGGGCACCAGAGATGATCTAGACTGGGTCCATCAAAAGAGCAATGCTACAGGGCAGGAAGACCACACACTTTCTGGGCGCTGTAGAGGTAAAATGAAGTAACAGAACACTTCCCTCTGGAAAAGGGGTTAGATGGAGTAATGATCCCTTGTGCATGTCTGTACTGGTCTGTGTGCTTTAAATACAACATCTTCAACAGCTTCTTTGAACCTGTCATTGGAGTCAATCCTTAGAAAACCCAGCACTGGATATTCTGAAAACACAGGACTAAATGACCATTTTTAAGACACTACCCAGCAAACATCTGAGTTGCAATGTTTCTAGTTAAGCAAAAAGCCCTTTTTCTTTACATGTGTCTTGGCCCTGTGAGTGTGAATTTATGGTTGTACTCATGCTCTCATTAAGCTTTTTCAACATAGTGGAATGTTCTCTACAGCAACAAGATAAAAGGGGACAAAGAACAATGTTAATTAGAGGCCTTTTAAATATAACCTGGAAAAGGACTTACTGCAACTTCCAAAGTCTGAGTAAAAGTTATGTTACACCATGATAAGAATGAAACAGTACTCATAGCCACTCATAAATATTGTGTTTGCAAAGCAAATGATGTTAACCTTGAGGAGTTCTTGTTCTGGAGGTAGAAGAAAGTTGCAAAGAATTTTATGATAGGAGTTTGGGGTTAATTTTCTTTTTCACATAGTAATTTTTCTATTTTTCAAAGGACGAAAATCTCAAAAAGAAGGGAGTCAGCCCCAGTCACAGTCACAGGGTGCTAGTTTACAAGTGAGAATAAAAATGAAATCTCAACAGGCAATTCTGAAAAGTAAGGGTTTGATTTGTCATTATTTAGACAAGGTAAACTACTACAAACTTTCAAAAAAAAAAAAAAGTTATTTTTGTAGTAAATTTTGCCTAAGTACAGAGTAAAGGAATCCTGGCTTAAAGCACATTCAGTTGTGCTTTGTTACCTTATGATAAAGGAAAAATTTGACTTGCTGCACTCAGGAGTAGATTATTCCCCTTATATGACCCACCCACTGGAAAGAACAATCCTCAACCTCTTATAATGCTGGTACTTGTCAGTCAGGTCCAGGAATGCAATATAACTCAAGGAAACCATCTGACAGCTTCTAGAAGTACATGCTTCTAACCCTCATCTGACTTTTTAAATTCTTTCTCTCTCTCTTTTTTTTTTTTTTTCCATATAATGTAATTGTAACTGAAAAATAATTCACCTGAGTTGTTTGAGATTATCAGGTAAAATCCAATCTGTCTGAAGTAAGCATTTAACTTGCACTTATGCTTTAGCATCTAGTTACTTAGTACAAAATAATTGATGAAGAGTTAATGGAGCGAGGTAGCTGTCTCTGAGGAGCTCCAGAGTCTTTAAATGAATTACATGAGCAGGTAGTGCCTCTCCTTTTGGACACCTTCAAAGGGTCATTGACTTCACCAGGAATTTAGACATTTTTGGAGAACTGGTTCTGTGGTTATCTCAAGTGGGGGGGGGGGCAAATTTTAGGTTTCTAACAGATGGATCTTATTTTGTCCAAACAGTTTTGGCATCTTGGGTTTTTGACTTATTACTGGATAAACTGAAGGAGGGAAATACAACCTAATATTTAGAGAGGGGCTGGCAGCCTGGCTCTATATTTGATCTCTATATCTGCTAAGGCCATACTCTAATTGCCATAGATGCTTAATGTTGCCTTTATTTGACTTTCTTATCAAAAAGGAGGTGGAGTCTAGATCATTTGGGGGCTTGGTATCATAGTAATTTCAACAGCAAATTTAGGGACCTGAATAAGCCTCAAAACACTGTTCCACTCTTGGAGCAACAGTGATGATACTTATATTTAACATATTTAAATTTAACATAAGTTTAACTTATGGTGAAGTGTCATACATTTGTTTAAAGAAGATTTCTATGGGTATGAGTTCAAAGCATTGCTACTGTGTGGAAGGTAATGAAGAATATTCCCCTGACATGCTTAGAGCAAATATCATAAACAGCTCGAATAGCTCTACTAACCATGCAGGAGGCTGTACTGCATTTATGCAGCTGCAGGTTTAACTGATCATGCCCTAGATATTAGCTTGGACAAGAGTCCAAGGAACCACTCCCCAACAGAGGAAGGTTCCACACAATAGCTAAAAGAATTTCACTTGTTCATCTAATCATAGATTATAATGAATAACTAAAAAGCAACAAATATAGATATGACATGACAAATTCATGATAAGACACAAGTTCAGATAAGACACATGTACAAATAGTGAATCCTTTGTAAATATAATGACAAAAGTAGACACTTTATGTCTAAAATAAAAAACACTACGGAAAATGTTAGTGGAAAATTAAACTAGACGGGCAGGAATTCTTAAATAATTTCCCCAAACTGAAAAGATGAATTTTGAAATGTCTTTGGGCAAGCTGTAAGAAAGGACATTTTCATGTTCAAGGTCAGGAGAGTGCTAGTTTTTATGTCCAACCCTTTTTTATCATCTTTATCACTGATAAGAATTTATTTTACTCTTTACAAGGTAATATAGTATATGATGTCTAAGATCTCATCTTTAGATTATCTTCGGTATAAATAAAGTAAAAAGACATGTCTACTAGTTACTTGCAGTCAGCACTGAATCCTCTGTCTCACATCTCTGACATTCCTGAGGCATCCAACTTCCAACTAGACCAACTAATGCAAAATTGACGTAAGTTGCCAGCAATGAGTTCCATATATATATATGCTAAACTACTAGTCCTGTTCTTATCCATGTCTGTCTTGGATTATTATTACATACCATTTCCTCTACTATTCATGTTAAGTACTACACTTATGTCTACTAAAAGAGTGGAGTTGAAATGATAAATTTACACCACACAGCTAGCAGGAAATCTGGAAAGAGACAGTGACGCTCTACATTTTCTTAACAGATGCTGGCTATTTCATGTACTTCAGCACCAGCTCTGGCAAGGCAGATGAGGTGGCCGTCCTAGAGTCTCGAATCCTTTATCCAAAGAGAACTCAACAGTGCCTCCAATTCTTCTATAAAATCACAGGAAGTGTTTCTGACAAGCTAATCATCTGGCTTAAAGAGGATGATGGCACTGGAAATATTCGCAAGATGAGGAAGATTCAAACCTTTCAAGGTAATTTTGGAAATCTGAAGAATACATAGAATATTAGGGGAGGAAAAGTCCTACTGAGTTCATGAATGCAGTGGACTGGCTCAGAAATCAAAATATTCCCCAGAAGCTACCAGAATATCTTGCAGTCCAGCTAAGGATGTCGGTATTACGTGAAGGCATTTAGCAGTGAAACTGTGGGATGTAATAAAATAATTTAGGTGCTCCAGAGCAGAAGTGGCAATATTCCTAGTAGTGTTATGTTACACCCAGCAATTGAGAGGGACCCCAAACTCTGCTGGGGATCAACTGACTAGATCTCCACTGGCGGTTAAATGACCTAACAGTGTGCTGTTCAGATGTAAATACCTGTGTTCATCTTCAGTCAGTAAGAATCCCAGAATTTTTATATGATTGGAAATATAGAAAATTACGTAGTTTCGGAAATGTGAACCAAGTTTTCACTTTGGGTGATTTTTCTAAATAGGACAAATTCAGCCACCATGGCACTACAGATTTATATTGTCAAAACCCAAGACCTCAGATAACCTGCCTATATCAAGCTGCAGCAGTTTGCAGGGAAGGATAAGTCCCTGGAAAAGTAACAGCAACAGTTAATTCTAACACATTGCATCATTGACACCCATCCACTTGTTATGTCTTGGCCCTTAGCCTGTTGCCCTTTATACTAGAGACTGTCATTCACTAATGTGTGAAGAGTTCCTAATGCAACATGTTCAAAGCACTTAGCTGATAAGGCAAGGTGTGCATATTATAATTTCAATACCAATTTAAGATCTCTAGCCTTCAGGACTCTGTGAGAGGTCCAATTGTCTAAAAATGCAGCTGGAATGGATGGCTAGGAATAAGTTGCTTCATAACATCACTAATCATGCTCATGTCAATGTTTTACTTTCCTTTTACCAAAGCGGACAATGACTATAACTGGAAGATTGCCCACGTAACCCTCAACGCTCAAAAGAAGTTCCGTTACCTCTTCCAAGGACTAAAGGGCAACCCGAGCTCTTCATCTGGTGGGATTGCTATCGATGATGTCACACTGACAGAGATCCCCTGTCCCACGGCTGTATGGGTCATTCGGAATTTCAGCCAAATCCTTGAAAACACATCAAGTGGTGTTATTCAAAGCCCCCGGTTTTATAGCCCTGAGGGTTATGCTTTTGGTATAAGTTTGTATCCCCACTCCAAAATCAGTGGCTACACACGTGTTGCCTTTCACTTGTGCAGTGGAGAGAATGATGGTGTTCTGGAGTGGCCAGCTCTGAACCGCCAAGCTGTACTTACAGTGCTCGACCAGGATCCTGACATCTTGAAAAGGATGTCCTCAAGCAAAAGCTTCACCACAAGCAAAGACCATGTTAGCTCAGGTAAGTGGTGTCTGCCTGGAGCAATGATGAATATGAAAGCCAAGGAATCCAAGTGAGAGGAATGAGGGTAGGATGCAGAGTTGGACAACTTTGGCTGCACTTCCCAATTTGGAACACTTTCCTGTGTATGACTTTCCTGTGTATGACTCAGAATTCCTGTCTGTGAAAGATCTAGTGTGAAAAGTGATGCATAGAAGGTTTGTGTTATTATCAATAATCCCTGAGATATCTGAATTTGACTGTAAATACAGAGTTCTCCTAAGAGCTGGTAATCCCCATTCTATTTGAGGTTTGCCCATTATAATAGGTGACATATCACCACAGGATAGTGCAATGCCAACAGGGTGCTGTATCCCATTACTAAATCAACAGTAATTTAAGTTAAAATTACAGTTTGGAGGCTTTGTTACCTTTAACATACATGATCTGAATGTGCAGGGTTCACATTATAGCTGTATTTAAGAAAAAAATACTGAAAACACCTGTGAAATCAGTCTGCACCATTTGAAGACTGTCTTGCTTGGCTGGGTGTAGACTGCAGATTATGAACTCTTTCAGACAGGGGATACCATTCAGCTCCATGTTTATGTAGCGTGTAGCATCGTATTTCCACATCCAGCCCTAGGATTCCCCACGGATGTGTTAATTCAAAGAAATAAGAACAGGACAATATTGAGTTTGGTACAGAATAAAATACTAGAGATGAATCTACATACTTCAGTTTTTCCAGTGGAAGTTTAGTACACACTTTTTCAGCAGGAGGTTTTAGAACTTAGGTATGAATAACTTTAACAGAACCATAGCAGTGAACAAAATCTGCTAGACTTTAAACCATAGATACTGAAAAACTGACAAGGGAGTGTCCTCACCCAGGAGGGAGTTCTTAACTGGTGACAATGAGGAGGTAACTTGAGTTTGGTTAGTCAATGAAAGGGGAGTTGTGGAATTTAAATGCCCTCACATAGACTAGGAGTCCTCATGCAGACCATCTCTAAGGATCTGCTGACACCCATAATTTGTCAGTGATTTGTTTGGGCATTTCAGCTCCATCTTGATTTTACAGCATAAATTCTGTTTAACTATCTAATTCACAAGAAAGTTGTGTCATACTTCCCCCTGCAGAACTTTGTGGTTCTGATTTGTCACTCATATTCTCTTTGCAGATGTTAACAGAACCTTAATGTGGGAGAAACCATCAATTGTTGGAAAATTTGATGCCTCGTGCAATTGCTATAGAAGTGCAGACTGGGGGTGGACTAACTTCATATCCCACAAAGAGATCAGACGTAGAAGCTTCCTGAAAAATGATGACCTGATTATTTTTGCAGAATTTCATGGTAAAACCCTTCCTCCTGATTCTTCTTGCAAAAACAAATGGTTGATCCTTTGTATCTCTTTTCATACAGTCAAGTAACTATTGCCACCTGTCTCAGAGTCATCTTTTCTTCTAATGGAGACTAAATTTTAAAAGCATTTATGCATCTTAGTTCCAGGTGGAGGATGTTGACCAAAGTGTTTGTGAGTTCAGAGGAATCTAAAATGCACTGATTTACTGAAGGTTAAATTCTTAGACCCCTTTAAGCACCTTAACAAGTAACTATGTCCTTTTCTAAGCACTGAATATACTAAAGGGCCATCACTGTTATTTTCAGATGGAACACCTGCACTTGGCATAATTTTTCAAAGAACAGAATACTACTGATTTACCTAACTAGTTACCATCATTTTCTATCTTGTGCTTTAAATATGCAGAACTTACTGTGGTATGGCAAGAGCTCTGTAAAGGGCAAAGGGACAAGGAGTACCCTCTGGTCCACAAATCACCCTGAGAGCCCCTGGTATGAAGAATACTACATATGGCATCACTTACTCTTATCTGATGTTTTCCTCCTCTCTTTTCTTTTTTTAAAAGATATAATACACCTCAGTAAGACTGAAGTACCTGTTGGACCTGGAAAATCTGCCTTCATGGAAGGCCTTGTTCTTGAAAGGCAGAAGAGAGCCGCCCAGGATATGGAGACCGTTCAAGACCGGCGGCCTTATCTGCAAGACCCGTGTTACCCAAATCCTTGCCAGAACGATGGAGTCTGTGTCAATGTGAAAGGGAGAGCAAGCTGCAGGTACCACAGACCTCTTCCTTGCTTGCCTTGACAATGCAGCTAATAAGTATTCAGAGCTATAGACCTCAGAGGTCTGAGCCACTGGGTTTTCAAGAAACAGTAGGAACAAAACACTTTACTGCAATGGGAAGGCAAAGAAACTCCATTCTGTGGTGTCTCCAGGGGATGTAAATATCCTCCAAACAATGTAGGGATGTTGTGATGTGAACCCCTCTAATGGCAGGGGATTCACCATCCAGGATAGTGAGTGTGAGGACCTTAAGGTGGGCCTATAGGGCAGGACAAAATTCCTGATTCATGTGAACCTGTATTTTATTTTCCCAGGTGCCCACCAGGACAAGTCTTCTTCTTTACGGGTGAGAGGTGTCAGTCAAAGCAGGTCCATGGGAACATCCTGGGAATTACAGTTGGTGGAATTACTGGAACCATTGTCTTAACCATTGTTCTCATTTCCATGATGGCTAGAAGATAAAGAGCTGTTGGGGATAAATCTCAGCATGGTATTTTTCCATAGTTCATGAGATACCAGTTTTCAGTGAAAAATGATGAATGCAACTTGTAGAAGACCAGTCATCATATGGATGAAATGCTCTATCTACATCTTGGCAGCAACCTTTTTACTCTGTAGGCCTTGGCAGTTAAAGAACACAATGAAAGTTCATACTCTGCCTCTCTTGTGTATTCTTTGAATGTTTCATTTCTTCATCCAATAGCAAGTGGTAGTGCTGAGAGTCCGTGTATTTACTCTCAACCACAGTTCAAACTTAGATTAAATAACTTATAGAACAACTCAAAACACTGAAAGAAGTCACACAGAAGCACATATATTAAGATTCTAGAAATGTTCCTACAGAAATTACTCAAGAAATCTAAAGGGTACAAATCCGTAGTTATGTAAATCAGTATATCCATGGAGCTGATTTACAAAAGCTGATTACCTATTACAAAGAATTCATACTATACTACTACTATACATTTTTGGCCAATTCTCCAGCAGGGTAATAACTTCAAATTAAATCTAGTTGTCTTTCCAGAAGGTCTCATCACAAATTTTCAAATATTCAAGTGTAAAACTATTCTCTGGGCATAATCCAAAATTCACTTAAACACCTCTAAAGCTCCCTTGATTTCAGCAGGCAGTGAATGAGAGTGGAGCAGATCATCAGTTATAGGATTGGGTCTGTAGCTGCTACCATTAAATTCATATCCCTTTGGAAATCACAAGTCAAAGAGAGGGGTGGGAGTGTAGGAAGATGAAGACTGAGTCTGTGATACTGGTGGGTTCTGGATAAGGTGTTAATACCCTACAATTTATTGCAGATGGCAGGAAGCATCCAATCTAATATATCCCAAGATTCCTGTTTTCAAATGCTCTAACAGTTTCCACACTTGAAACTTTGTTACCCAGGTTTCCTCCAAAATCAGTTTCTTTCTGTTTGCATATCAGAAGTTCAGAATCCAAATGGTAAATAATTGCAGAAGGTAAAGCTACCCTTGTATTTATCAGATACTTGTCACAAGGGATAGCAGTCAAGGGAAAATGCACTCTCATGGCAGTAGGTTATATACAGGGAGTTGCTTTCCACTTTTTTTTACACTTTAATTAATCCTGATGCTCACAAGTCCTGTGAGTAGGGTAAACCCATCTGTTTAAGACATTATCAACAAGTTAATACTCTGCCCTTCTTATTCTCTGCATTTGGAATAACATCGGAACAAACACTTATATCAGCTTTTCCTGCAACACGTCTGACTATCTGGCTGGATCTCACTGCATGCAAAGATAGTTATGGATCTGATTACTTTCTGCCAGCCGGATTAGGGGGTTCCCCCTTGGGTCAGGGGAGTCCCCCACCCAAGTTGAGAAGCTCATAAATTATGCAGTATTATGAAATGACAAGAGATACATAAAGATGAATAAAATTACAGGGTGCATCTTGCCAGTTAATGTGCGAAACACACAAACCAGAGACAGAGAGGATTCAGTCAAGTCCTTGTTAAGTCCTATCCTGCACATAGAATAATGTACATGGTGAAGCACAGTTTTCTGGGACTCCTGGAGCCCAGAAAACCTCTCCCTAACTCTGAACCTTCAGAAAAAGGACTATAATAAGCTTGACTCATCATCTGGAATTTCTCTAATTTTTTGGAAAATATAGATCATATTTTTTTATACTTGTGTTGTATAAAGGAAAAAATTTGCTTTCTGTGCAAATACAAACAGTAGCTGAAGTGTTGGTGATTTTTGCTCATGGCCAAAGCATGTGTAGGTCTTTGTTTTCTGTTCAAACTTACATTTAGGGGATTTATTTTCCTAAAAGCAGAGCTGTGTTTCCAATTGACCTCTGCTTAACTTGTACGAGAAGTGGAAATTCTGTTGTGGGATGACAAAACCCTTTCTGTCTAACCTCCACCCACAGGCTTACAGTGCAGAACATCAGTATTATATGTGTGGCCCAGGCCTGTATGGGTGATGGAGCTGGGTTACAGATCTGTAACCCTGGCATGAGTTTGCAGCTGCTGATACCTGGCTTGCCTTACCTATTTTATCTTGCAGCATTGAACTGGAAGCAACAGGGATCCAAGGTAATAGAGATTGGAGACCTGGATCACAGGGAAGGCAGATAAAATATTCTCTTAACTTCTGTAAAAGATCCTACAGAAGATACTTTGGAGCCACCAGGTATTGTCAGCATTGCTTGTAGCTCTTGACTACATGGAAGAGTTGTGAAAGGCAGGCTCAGACTGTCTGATCAGACAAGCAAGAGTAGTTTTGCAAGCTCCCAGTCTCACTCTTAGTATGTCCCCGAGGAATAGGCACAGCGGTTATTCTCAAGTAAGGTGCCTGTCCTATCCCTTGTGGGTTTTCTAATTGGCAATGGCATCGTTCAAGGGTGTGAACCTGCCTTATTCACTTACTCAGCCAGGGCAAAACAGGATCTGTAGCCCAGGTTCCACGAGGCAAAAGGGTAGAAACAACTTCCACAGTGATTGCTGGGGCATTTCAGACTTCATCTAAATGACTCAGGTGCTCGCAGGCAACCCCACGTATCTCTGCTCCCCCACCCCACTGCCAGATCTTCTGCTGGTGTAAGAAATGGAGCCTAGTGGTCTGGCTCTTGTGTGGTTGTTCCCTCATCCAAGACTGGGACTGGAAGTAGACAGTTCTCATGGACACATATTTTCTTACTTGTCGTCAAGACACCTCATCCTTCCCAGTGTGGCTGACTGTAGCAGACCCGCCGTTAATCAGGGGCTCTGGCTGTAGGGCTGGCCGGCCATCCCTGCTGCAGGGAGGGCTGCAGACAGACTCCTCCTTTGCTACCCTGGCTGCCCGGCCTTGGGGACAGCACAGGCTAAATGATTAGGGCAATGCTTGCAGCAGTGATGGACTGGGAGCAAGAAGGACCACCTCCTGAGAGCATTGCTTTGAATGATTGCTCCTGCCAGGCAGAAAAAGCCTGCAGGCTCTCTTTTGGCCCACACGCTGGATTATTTGCCATGTGGGAGAGGCTGCAGCCATGGTAAGGGGACTGCCGCCCAGGGAAGGGAGCGATCTGCCTGGGCCAGCCTGTGGCACAGCTATGTCTACAAGAAGACAGACAGCAGTGTGACCCTGTGCAATGCACACCTCCTTTTCCAGGGGCCGACAAGCGGGCAGAGGCACACCCAGGCCACACAATTCTCGAGCACTTTCCTCTCAGAAAGTGAGAGAGTTGGTGTGAGGGAAGGGCACCACTGTGTGAGGGAGGGGGTATGGGGGAGCAGAACCACTCTGTGAGGGAACCAGTGTGGGGGAGCGGCACCATGATGTGGGGGAGCCAGTGTGAGGGAGTGGCATTGCCGTGTGAGGGAGCGACACCGCGGTGTGAGGGAGTGGGCATGGGGGAGCAGCACTGTTAGGTGGGGGAGCCGGTGTGAGGGAGCGGCACCGCCGTGTAGGGGAGTGGGTGTGGGGGAACGGCACCATTATGTGGAGGAGCCAGTGTGAAGGAGCGGCATCACTATGAGAGGGAGTTGGTGCGAGGGAGCGGCGCCACTGTGTGAGGGAGTGGCGTCGCGATGTGGTGGGCTGGGTGTGGGGGAGCAGCGTTGCCATGTGAGGGAGCGGCACCACCGTGTAAGGGATGGGACATCACTACCTGAGGGAGCTGGTGTGGGGTAGTGGCGTCGCCACGTGAGAGAGCGGCAACACCGTGTGAGGGAGCAGTATCGCTGTGTGAGGGAGCAGCACCGCCATGTTGAGGGAGCAGCACCGCCATGTTGAGGGAGCAGTACCGCCATGTTGAGGGAGCAGCACCGCCATGTTGAGGGAGCAGTACCGCCATGTTGAGGGAGCAGTACCGCCATGTTGAGGGAGCAGCACCGCCATGTTGAGGGAGCAGCACCGCCATGTTGAGGGAGCAGCACCGCCATGTTGAGGGAGCAGTACCGCCATGTTGAGGGAGCAGCACCGCCATGTTGAGGGAGCATGTGTGGGGGAGTGGCGGCGCTATGTGAGAGCTGGTGTGGGGGAGCAGGTGTGAGGGAGCGGCATCACTGTGTGGAGGCCGCGGCTGTGGAAGCTGGGGGTCTGCAAACGTGCAGCCTGGGTCAGAGGGTTTTGCAGCACCACCAAGACTTTGGAGTGGGTTGGAGGAGAAAGCCTCCTTCCTGCTTGGCAAAAAAACTGCGGCGCTGAGATATGCACCATGCTTTATTCTGCAAAGAGGTGGGAAAAGGGGAGGAGTGATCCAAGAAGAGGCTGTGGGAAGATTAACACTACTTACCCTGAGGAAAAAGCTGAACATCACTTCGAAATAGAGTAAGTTACAAGAAATGATCCTAGTTTTTGTGTAGATTGTATCATATGTTCTATCCCTGGTTTTCTAACAGGGAAGTACTAAGGAAATAACACAGTCCATGTATGAATCTGCTTGTCAGCCTCATGTCTTCTCAACATCATTGAATCCTGCTACCTGTTGAGGACCAAAAGCCTTAGAGAAGTTCTCGTTGTGAGTTCACAAGTACTGATGGTTGGTAGAGCTTGTTAGAGCTGCCGCCAAGGGAGGGATGGGCAGAATGTGACCGTCCCAGCCCCCGGCAAGCCCCAGCTAGACCTTCATCACATCTGTGGCTGTGCCCTCCCCACAGCACATCCCATTTCCTACCTGGTGACAGGATGGGTGAGGGAGGTTACATGAACAGAAAGCACCGTGTGTGGTGGGGGGAGGTTTAGGGAAGCCATAATCTTGGGGGGCAGAGGCATGTGAGGAAGACCATGGAAACCTGGATGATTGGAAAGGGGAGAGGGTTGGTGGGTACAGAACACAAGCCTGTAAGAAATGAACCTCATTTATTCTGCTCATGGGATTAACAAATCTAACTGAGGTCATAGGTGCCACAAGGTAACATTGCAGTTGGACATACCTTACATACTGGGCACTTTGTACATGAGCTGGGGGAGCACCTTGACATTTCCAAAATGCAGCTGTTCCCTGAACATGTTTCCTGGGACAGTGTAAGAAGTAAACATGCTGGCCAGACTGCTGAGCCGTGAAAACATCAGAGATCAGAACTTACTTGGCTTCATGGTCCAAAGAAAAATAAAAGGTGTCAGAACTGTAAACTCCAGTTACGGGACACATTGATTTTCAGTCGCCACTGTTGTGTGGATAAAACAGTCCTGGGCTCTTTGCATTGTTCATATTGAAGGTTCCCAAGGTCTTTAAGGAATGAAGGGAGAAAATCTGCACTTGAAGCACACATAAGAGTTGTTCAGCAACTGTCACAATCCAAAAACTCTAAACAGGGAGTGTGAGAGAAGGCAGGTCTGTGCTTCAGAGACCTGTATGTCACAGTCCCCTCCTTTTCTATTTTTCCTAAACTGGAATAAATCAGAGGAAGGTGCCAAGGCAGTGACTGTTCTCCATCCAATGCTGTAAAAGATGAGTAAGGGAGTGATCCCACCCTTTCCAGAGATTACAGGAATCTAGTAGGTTTTTGTTGCAATGTGCCTTGCAGTTCGGCAGGGGGAGGTACACGAGTGACAGCAATCATCAGAAAACAAGCCCTGTGACAGCCCTGACTTCAGGAAGGGGGGTGAATGGAGGGATTTGGGCTTTCATTAGTACAAAGGGGAGGATTGGGCCAGCTGACCAAAAATAGCCAGTGGCCCCAAATGCCAGACTTCTGAGAGGTGCAAGCTGTTGGTGAGCCCACTGCCCACCTTACCCGTGTCAAAAACCTGTTTCTTGCTGCTGAGAGTGGATGAGAGGAGTATAGTGTGGTTGCTGCCATGTTTCTCCTTCTTTCTCCATTCATCACTCCCTTCCGCTTTTTCTTCTCTCCCCTTTTATTTTGATCTGTGTATAAATATGAGGGAAACCTTGGGCCCAAACCTTTAAGACTGGCACAGTTAATTTCTTAGCTGCTTCTCGTTCATGAGTTGTCATGACTTTCGTAACACTGGCAAGGACCTTGCCTTTGAAAATTCATCCAGAGATGGTCCTTCAGTGCCAGACAGCTTAGTATCACATCCTGATTTCTCATTCACATACAGTTGAGACCCAAACTTAGCTAAACTGAGTGGTGTGGTGAAACCACAGAGATTAAATGTCTGCAAAGATAAGGTGTGGTGGGACTGTGCTGTCTACAGGGACTTGTACTTTACAGTTTATGTAAAACCTATTCTAACTCAGTGGGAGTGAATGGTTCTGCAGCAGGTCAGCATTGCACAAACTACTTCCAGAGTGAGTTAGACCACTCTGAGCTGTACAAAGGCAGATTTTGGTTGGAATAATGTGCGAATGTCTGGTTTTCAAATTTCTACTGACCATGCACTTCAAAGAGAATCTGGATATTCAAATATTTCTTAATCTCTAATTGTGTTCTTGTTCTAGTATTATAGCTACATCTTAAAGCAAAAGAAATTGTTTTCAATATAAATAATACATTTGATTGATGCTTGTTTATTGTCTTCAGTCATCACCACCTGCCCATACCAAACCTTCACATATTTGTGCAACTGTAAGCAAGTTTTCCATCCTGGTTCAACCCAAAGTCCTGGGAACAGGTTCACCACTAGTAATCATAGGCCCGATTCCCCAACAGACAAATGGGACTGGACCACCTGACAAAAGTGTTTGATATTATCCTCAAATCTAAATCTTCATGATTCCATCGATCATATTTTACACTAAGTTTTGTAACATTTATGTACGCTACAAATACTTTGCAGGCTCTCATTGCCTCTGCTTAAGACAGGAGTCCTGCCTTTAAAAGTATACTTGCTTGAAAGTAACTGATTTCACAAATGTAGTATTAGAGCAATAATTTATGTAAAACCTTTCATCCTGCCTGGCACATGATGGTTTATATTCACTTCAGAGTTGACTTTCTGAGCCCTCCAAGTGAGATTCTCCTCTGAGAGGAGACCCAAACACACAGACTTTACACAACAGACTCCTTGCATACTTAACACTACAATGCATTAAATAAATGCAGTTCCCTCTGTGGTAGAGGACAGCAACCACCTCTGTCTTACCACATTACATATCAAGGGAAAGACAATTATAATTAAAGATATAAAGCTTCCTTTTCTTCAAAAAAGGGCTTTCAGTATATTCCATCTGAAAGAAGACCACGCAGGAATCATCATGGACTTCATTTTATCTAAGTCAAAAGTAAAGATCTGAAATGGGCCTTCTCAGTTGTGAATCTTTAGTTCCAGAAATTCTTAAATAGAAAGTGGAGAGCACTACACCCTATGGCCTTTCCAGGCTCTAATAAAAGGGCAGGAGAGAAGCTATGAGGTACTTGTGTATCTACACAATTCAGAGAGTTGATAGGGTTTGAAATACTAAAACCACTGGACAACAGCTGTGTATAGCACTGCGATTCATGGCTCAGTACTGCATAGTGCTAAGCACCCTCTTAAAGGCTGAGAATTCTTCACTCCCAGTGTCTTTTCCAGCACTTGAAGGCCTTCAAATCCTTTGAAGTTTGAAACATCTTGTCATCTCTTCTGGGGTTGGCAGCCCCTATAAAATTCCAACTTTCAAAGTTTCCCTGCCTTAATATTAGCCAGAAATGATTACTCCAGAAGAATGCACCAAGGCACAGTTTAGTCAAAATGAAGCAGTCCACTTCTTGACTCTCAGGTACTTTTTGTGCGTGTCTTGGAAAGGGCAGAGGTCCTTTCAGAGTTATGTGATTTAGCATTTTCAGTGCCTCAGTTAAGCAAAGAATATGACTTGGAAGTGTTTTCAGAGGAAGAGCTGGATGGCTCTGAAGAAGATATTCTGTATTTTCCTGCAAAACAAAGAATGGTAGTTAGACATAAGCACAGATGGCCTGGGACGTGTTGGCACTGCAAAGGACAGTTAGACCTGTCCTGATGACCCAGGTGGCTTTGACTTGCTCTGCAGCCCTTATACTAGCTGGATTACAACAATACCAGCAACCGCAGAAGTCAATGTGTTTGGTGACACAGCCAGGTTATGTCAGCTTGAACTGACAGTCGTGCCATAGGGTAGTAATTTACTCACAGAAATAGAGGGACTTAGTGATCCTTCTTAAGCATGGGGATGCATCTAGAACACGTGCTCTTGAGATGAATCTCAGCTCCTTCCCCCTTGTGACCATGAGTCTCTAAACTAAGACCCAGGCGCACAGATACTGAGAGCAGAGTGTGGGAGAGACTGCTAATAATATGGGAGTTTGAGGTGGCAGGAGCATGGAAGGCAGTTGTGGGCAAGGCTCATTCTTGTGGTGGGAGGCTTCTGTATCTGGCGATAACGTAAACTTACTGTAGCAGAATCAGAGACCAACTTCTTGTTCCATTATCTGACTAATAATTAAACAGACTCTTAAAAAGCAGATGCTTGCCTACATTAAGCTCCTTCATATACCACTTTGATCAAATGTCACTATCTTCTCTGAGCAATGGTTGAATGAAAAGATTACACATTTAAGAATGAAATTACTCATTTTCATCAATGTTTCATGCAAAATAAAGTCATAACTGAAATGGTGATGTCCGTAAAATGACTGCCAGAGAACCTTTGAAGAGATGCAGCTCCAAGGTGGTGAAGAGTACATGAAGAGTAAATGGAACACTGTGTCATGATATCATTAAACTCAAAACAAAGCTCAGTTAGTGGTTTTCAGAACTGGTGAAAAATGACACCATCTAATACTTGGTTTAGTGTTAGACAGTTACGGTGCTAGCATTATGCTTCAATCATGAGCAAGTATGCTAGTGATTCCAATGACTTATTACAGTTCCTTTGTATTACAAGATGAAATACCATCTATGGATGGATGGATAGACAAACAGATCAATAGAAATCAGGATACGCAGACTCTGAGAGTGAGAATGTGGGCAAAACCTCATCTGTGCTTCAGTAGGAGAGACCTGTTGTCACATACCTGTTTTCCCACATAAGTTGTTAAAAGTTCTTGAAAATGGATAGCTCATAGCAAGCATTGGTGTCACCAGGATCAGGGAGGATGACTGTAAGAGACAAAATTGCTTTTTGTCAAAAACCTTGAACTTTCTTTGTGCATACATTGAGGGGAAAAACAAAGGTTACAATAAAATGTTGTTCAGTAGTACAAGCAGGCAGTCCACAGAGGGACAAGTTAGATGTTTGTGAGACATCCAGTTCACCCATTTGTGTGTTTATAATGGTGATGAAGGTGATCAACTTTAAAAGAAACTAGAGGACACAAACAGCCTGTCTCTAACTCTTGACCAGGGAAGATGGCTTAAGCTCCACAGTCTGTCATATCAGACAGTACAGAGTTCTGGTCTCTTATCTGAGGGCGTATATCCATTAAAGTAGCCAAAAAAGCTAAGATTTACATGCTTGCGGATGGTAGTTGAAGGCCAATAGCCTGAGATAATCAGAGGCAAATTTAACCTGACACACTAGAGGGCATTGGAACACAACTGTCTACAGTCCAGATGAGAAGGAAAAAACTTTTTGCTGCTAAAATGAAGTTTCTTTTTCGGTTCTGGAGTGGTTTGAGAATTTAATGTGACTCCTCCAAAACATGTATCAAAAAAAGTATGGAAAACACATCTTCTTTTCAGTCCTTCTCCGTACATGAGGTTGTACCATGGTGGTGGGACACTAGGCAGTTCTGTGTATTGTTACCTATATCATAAGGTGGTAGAGAAAGAAGGTAAATAAATAACATCTAAAAGACTTTGATCTTGCTTTATTTATCCCTTATCAACAGAACTGCCAAGAAAATATGCCAATTCCCACTGCCTGGGGCAGCTTCCACAGTGTCAGCTGGAGTTGGAAATGTCTGTCCCAGGACATTTTATCTGAAAAGGAATTCAGAATTGGGGTCCAAGACTTGACAACTTGTTCTTTCTACTTTATTCTCCTGGATGTGTCAGTACAGGAGGGAATGAAGAATTGATATGCTTAATGATATTTGTATCAGTTGTTCCTACCTTCCTTCCAGTTTACTGGGAAAAATAAGTTTTCCCACAGTCAGAATAGCATCACATCCAGCAGATGTAATTTTCAAGCCAGAAGGAAGGAGTGGCACTTTAAAAATGCATTAGGAAATGTTCCCAGACCTGGGTTCCCAGGAGTAATCCTCCTGAAGAAAATACTGGAATACTTGTAGTATCAGTTAAAAAAAATCCAGGTGGATGATTCTGGGGGTCCTAAATGAAGAAACATGAGGCTGAAATTGCATCTTTCCTGTCTCGTCCTGACAAAATATCTGAATGTGGCAGATGGTTGGAGCACTTAAACCTTACAGTGCTGCTCTGCCTGGCTAATCACAGACTGCATCCTCCTGGGCCTTCAGTACATTGCTGGAGGGAACATAGAAAGAGGTCAGTATTGGGTCCAATATCTTTTTTAACGTCTTCATTAATGATATAGATGGTAGGAAAAGTGCACCCTCACCAAGTCTGCAGATGATACAAAACTCAAATGAGTGGCTGATAGATCAGATGAGTCTGCTGTCATTCAGAGGGACCTTGACAGGCTGGAGAAATGGGATGAAAGGAATCTTATGAAGTTCATCAAAGAGAAATGAGAGGTCCTCCTGCCCCTGGGGAGTAACAACCCCATACACCAGGACATGCTGGGGACCATCTGACTGGAAAGGAGTAAAGACAGGGCCAGACTTTTCTACTTGGTGCCCAGTTAAAGGACAAGAGGCAGTGGGAATGAAAACAGAGCCAGACTTTCCTTGTTTGTGCCCAGTGAAAGGACAAGAGGTGTTGGAAACAAATACAGGAAATCCCACTTATGAAGAAACTTTTTCACTGTGAGGGTGGTCAAACACAGGAAAAGGCTGCACAGAGAGATTGTGGAGTTTTCATCCTTGGAGATACTCAAAACCCAACTGGACATGGCTCTGAGTTCTAGCTGAATGTGCTCTGAGTGGGACGTGCTCTGAGTGGGAGGGTGGTGCTGCATAATCTCTGGATGTGCTTTCCAACTTCAACAACCGTGTGATTTTTGTGGAATTTGGAGGGATTCAACCCAATGCTGCTCCTCTGAGATGACAGTTTAGCCTTAATGGACTCCTTAATTCCTTTGAGGCTATGTACCCATCTGTCTTAATTATGCTAGTTTTTATGTCTGCTTCCCAGTTCTTTAGCAATACCTGTACAGACTCTTCTGAATCCTGTTCAGATACTAATATATAGTTAAACTCTACTGTCATGTAAGAATGACGCTAGCATTTATAACCACTTTCTTTTTCACCCCAAGTGCCACTGGTTAGATTCTGATGCCTTTATCATCATCCTGGCATGGCTTCTCTGATAAGGAGTTATAAATGCAGAATTGTAAGTTGAAACAAGCATTTCTGTGTTAGAATACACTGAGTTATCCATCCTCATGCAGCCATCCCAGAGAGAGGTATTTTACACCTGTTGGCTGAAACTTTTCTATATTGTGTGTCTGGAAATGTGGCCCCTCTTGGACAGAACACACCTTTGGCATCAGCAGGAATTGGATAACAAAAAACTCTGTAGCCACAACACATCTTCAACCAGCAGAGTTCTTTGTGAGGCAATATTAGTCCATAGTGTCAGCTCTTGACCCTCTCCTAGGGCTGTAAGACACATCCTGGGTCACTGAGGCTATGACGCTCCTGTGTGGTCGGCTTCCTATATTCTGCTTTAGGCATTTATCAAGAATCATTTTAAAAGCCACAAATTCTGTGGTTTTCCTCCTTTGCTCAGACTGAGAGACCATTCTCCCAACCTTCCTAATGGGAACTGATTGCTTAAATGACATAAGCAGATTTGCACTTGGTTGGATCCAAGGATCCTCTAGGCCAGTTGCTTCACATCCAACGTGGGCTATAGCAGAGGCCCTGGGGACGAGTTTTACAAAAGAGAAGTAAGCTTGTAGCAGCACATCTTCAGAATGTTTTTTCTACTTCTGGCTATCAGAGGTACAGGGACTTCTGGGGACAAAGTCAAGACCTCGGTGTAAGGGCTTGGTGTCAAGCCCTTAATTGCCTCTTAAGCTTACACAAAATGAAGTAAACTACAAGAAAATCCAGGAAAGTGTCAAATGTCCATAAGGTCCAGGAGCAAGGAGGTTTAAATCTCCTTTACTTGCTTTGAATCTGCCACTCATTATGGTCAGGTCTGGTCCTTAATTATCAAACTGGATGGCACACTGGGTCCATGGCCTTGTAGCAGCGTACATCCGTTTTACATTCCCCATCAGTTGTTTAGGCTGAAGAGTACTATGCCATTCTAGCACAGCAGTCCTCCCACCTCTTTGGTACTTGTTCTGCTCTGCATCTTTCCAATTGGGCTATATCTTTTTTGAACTTATTTAAGCTCATTTGTTCCCATGCCAGCATTTTCCAGTGGCTTAAATAGCTCTGCCTTCCTTTAAGCATTTTGGAGGAAGGGCCTATGGTGCGGTGAGATCTGTGGAGGTGAAGGACACATGGAGAGAGGAACCAGGAGCTGCTAAAGATTAGGAGGTGTGAAGGGAGCAGATCCGTGGCTGGCACAAGATAGTCTAGCTCCATGGCTGCCCAGTGGCTTATAGCAGCTGAGCCCTGTTTTACCCTTTTCAAACAGCCACTGACCATTTTTTTTTTCAGTCTTGATCTCTGGAGCACAAATTGAAATGGAAGAAGTTCCACTTAATCATAAGAAGCAGCTTTTTTTTAATGCTGAATGTGGCAAAACACCACAGCTTTTTATCTAAAGAGTTAGTGGATTCTCCAGCTTTATTGATACTGAAAACCTCACATGAAAATGTCTTAAGCAACCTGATCTAATTTTGAGCAGTGGATTTGGACTAGATGACCTCAAGAGGTTCTTTCCAACCTCAACTGCTCCATGATTCAGTGACATGTCTCTTTAGAGTTGTGTTTCTGTCCTAATTGTATTCCTCAGAAGTAATTTTCCTGGGGCACTGTGCATACTTTATTTTTTCTCTTGAAGATGGTAGTGGAACAGTTTTCACCCTTAATGTGAATGTTTATCCTGAGCAGAAGCATTTCCAGATGCTCATTCAAGTTGTACTTCAATGCAGGAAGGAGTGCAAGAGTCACTGGGCCAAAGAAACTCTCTCTGGAAGGAAGAGAAGCCTTCCAGGATCTTTCTTAAGGATCCAGTCCCTGTTTGAAACAGTTTTGTTTTGTTTTGTTTTGTTTTTTAAGGCACTGAATGTTTTGGGTTAAACGCAGAAATTTAATGGGTACAGGATGTTAGTCTCTGCTCTTCTAGGAGACTGTCCAGGCCACTTGATTCCAGAAACACATTTATTTACGTTCTATCTTCTGTTCATTAAAATTTGAGTCCTTTCAACACATAGACAGGATTTTGACAAAAGATTCATTCTTCCTTCCATTTTCTGTTCCCAGTATGAAGTGGAGGCTAACCTGTCTCCTTGTCTCACATGTTCAAGTTGCACTATCTCCATTCTTTCCTGCTCATAGCTGAAGGGCATCTTCCCCAAGAAGTTCCTTTTACACTTCTCTTAGGTTGTGAGTAAATAAGTAAA
This sequence comes from Tyto alba, assembly GCF_018691265.1. NCBI lineage: Eukaryota > Metazoa > Chordata > Aves > Strigiformes > Tytonidae > Tyto > Tyto alba. The sequence goes on along the minus strand of NW_024881316.1, from coordinate 44,201,770 downwards.
TAATAGTTCCACTGGAATGATATGTTTTCTAACTCAAAGTTTCAGTTATATTTGTGGTTTATTTCTTGTGGAATATGGGATAAATGTCCACCAACCTCCTCCTCAATTTTTACCAATCGCAGATGAAATAATGAACTTTGAAAAAGGGGTTATATTCATATTTTTGTTTAGTGTCTTCTCATTCTCTGACTAATTCTAATAAATAATTCACAATATAAAGTGCATTTGATTTAAAAGACACTTGTTAGGCTATTCAGCAGTAACTGAGAATACATTCTTAGGTTAAGGTTCTAACCTTTGTTTGCTGTGAACTCCATTTGGACATTGAATTCCTCTTCAGCAAGGCTTCTTGTATCTATTCGGTTTTTTAAAAAAAAAAAAATCAATCAGTAAATATAGCAATTATGCTCAAATTCCAACAGTATTTTCACATAATATAAGAAATAGTTTGAATTCTTACCTTCTTGTCCCAGAGAGTCCCAAACACCAAAATGAATAATCCCTAGGAGACAGATAATTGCATGCAGTTTGTTGACACCAAGCTTTTAATTGCAGTAACTCATAATTATCTCAAAGATTGTCCTTGTTGATTATTTAAACTCTGAACTCTTTAGAATAAGAGGACATTTTTCTAACTGTATCACATAACAGATTGCTGATGTGGTAGGAGTTCTCCAGGCCTGGCCTATTTAAACTGTGTGTGAATCTGTTCTACAAAAGTGACACCAGCAGTTTGCCAGCACTGAACAGACTTGGAAGAAGGGACATTTGTGTATGGAAGACATGCCCTGCCTATGCTCCCCAGATAAGCTAACAGGTTCACAATATAAAAGGCAAGGGAATTTTGTCTGAGGCATACAATTTTGATGCCATTTTTAAGAGACAGAGTAGACATAACTATTGTGTCCTTAAGAAATCCAGTTGTTTTGGAATCTTACTGGCCACTTAAATATGTTGTTGTGAAAATCATACTGACTGGAAACTTTCAATCATATGTATTTTGCTCAATTCCTCACTTTATTATTAATACTTGTTCTTGGTGACTTTCATGTTGTTTATACTCTCTTATTACTTGAACCCACAAGAACATAATATGATGCTTCCAGATGCACTGTAAATGACACCAGACATGCTGAAGCTTGCCCAGCTGAACACAATAGGGATATTTTCCTGACCTTCAGGAATGAAGCTCTTCCCAAAACTACTGTCAAAGTTGGAAGTTATCTTTATGCCAGCTTTATCTGTAAGGCACATCTGTTACAGCAGCTGAGAATATGAAATCCCATTCCAGGAATGGGTTTCTCAAAGAGCCCTTGGGGAATAAGGATGTGTAAGGCAAACCTGAGCTTTCTCAAGCTGTTTTTATTCCCCTCCAAGCACAGCACTTCAAGAATTTCACTACATGTTAAATAGCTGTAGAGGAAACAAAACCATACATACATGTAACTCACCTGCAAAGCATTGAGCAGAGCAAAGAGGATGTGGAAAGCTCGATGACTGTTTTTGATGACGGTGGCAAGGCCAAATCCCCAGGTGAGGCCTAACAGTGGTGTCAAGATGGCCACACTTTTTCCAATTTGAAACAAAGAGTTCCTCTCCTGCCTGTTTGACCTATCCCCAATAGTTGGCCTCAGTATTTTTATTATAACAACTGCGGTGATGAACAAATTCATAGCCACAATGATCAGGGCAGGTATGACAAAGGCCAAGAGAGCTTTGCTGTCCTTCCAGTTGAGCCAGCAGACATCGTTTCTGGTGTAATTGTTCCTTGGCAGTGTGACAGCAATGGTGATGACTGCAATGACAAAGGGACACCCATATCCCAGAGAGAATGTCACTGCTTTCTGAGCGGTCTTGCTTGTGTTATATAAGATGAAGACCAGTCTGTAGAAAAGAATGAGGCCCAGGCTGAGCATCCAGAAAAAGACACACAGGTAGAACAAATGAGTGAAGAAGGTGGCCACAAAACAGATACCTCTGCTCATCTGTTGGTTTTGGTCATTGATGGAAGCAGTGACAACAAACCAAATGTCAGCAATCAGGAGTGATATAGCTATGTTGAGTATACAGACGTGGCGCATATAGGAGGTTGTGTTGTTTGTCACATATTTCCAGACTAAGGATTCAATTATAATGCAGGCCACCAAACTCAAGATTGAAATGGCCAGGCCAATGTAGGTAATATAATCTTCGAAGATTACCTGGGAGGATTTATCAGGTGACATCAGAATAGAGAACGATGTCAAGTGATTGCAGGAGCAAGTGACATTATCTTCTTCATCTGTCGGTATGCAACCATGAGTATCCCAGCCCCCGCTGTGTTCGTTGAGTGCGAAGTTCCAAAAGACACACTGGGGCATCTTTAGAGATGAGTTTTTCTTTGCAAAGGTCATGTTAATATTGAAATTCTGGCTTCTGTTGCTGCTCACAGTTGTTGTTATCAGTAAGCCGTTCACATATTCAGGCTCTTTCCGAGGCAAAATACGCCCAAGATTTGAGTACATCACACTGACAATGGTTGAATTTTGGGTTAAAGTCTGAATTTCAGTTTCACCAATGAGCACACTAACTGTGAGGTTTTCTGTACTGAGGAAACTCTTGTTATAATCTGTGTTGCTATTTTCTGTGACAACTACACCTTGTAGCTGAAGGGTGTTTGCATACACAAGAGGAATGGTATTATTAACTGGTTGAAGATTCAGTGAAAAATTTTCTACTGATTTCAGTAACAAAGAACTTTTGTGTGTCTCCTCTTTATTCAGGTCTTTCCAAACTTCCGTTGTGGAATCAGCAACAATAAAGTCCACTACGGAGAGGAAATTCTGGAGCAACAACAAAATAATGCTGTTAATGAAATCGTAGACAAATCATTGTTGATTCTGATGGTAATTTCTGTGTCGTCCTAGAATTGTTTTATGAAAATGCCCAGCATTTTCTTATTTTGCTCAATCCATGTAAAACTTTCAGTTGTTAACCCTCTGCATGCTCTATTTTCAAGTTAAGGTTTCCAAAAGTGGATCTGTGTGTCATTTTTTTTTAAATATTATTTAGGGTTTTTTCATCTCCAGCCTACTTTCCCTTCTTTCTCAGCCTTTGTCCTGCCTTTGATTTCTCACTCTACCATATAAAGTTCCCCAGCTAAAAAGCACCGAGTCTTTTTGCACTTTTCTGCTCAGAAGAGCGGTGCCTTTCCTCTATACATCACAACCAGGGTTTCCAAGTATTTCTAAGATTTGTTTTGCTATTCATTTCTTATAACATCCAATTGATTTTCCTTGCTTACTCATGGCCCCTGGAATTTACTCACCTTTTCCCTATTTCAATGCTTTTTTTCTATTCCTCTTTCTTCATAGAATCATATTTTCACAGAATCACAGAATGGCTTTGACATTTAAAGATCATCCAATCCACGCCCCCTGCCATGGACAGGGACATCCAACCTGACCTTGAGCATTTCCAATGATGGGGCATCTACAACTTCTCTTGGCAATCTGTTCCAGTGTCTCACCACCCTCACATTTAAGAATTTCTTCCTTGTGTCCAACCTAAATCTACCCTCTTTCAGTTTAAAACCATTGCCCCTTGTCCTGTCTCTACAGGCCCTGGTAAAAAGTCTTTCTCCATCTTTCCTACAAGGCCACTTTAAGTTTTGAAAGACCACAGTAAGGTCTTCTTGGAGTCTTCTCCAAGCTGAATGACCCCAACTCTCTCAGCCTGTCCTCTGACCATTTTTATGGCCCGCCTCTGGACCTGCTCGAGCAGGTCAATGTCTTTCTTGTACCGGGGATCCCCTGAACTGCACACAGTACTCCAGTTGAGGTCTCATGAAAGCGTAGTAGAGGGGGAGAATCACCTGCCTTGACCTGCTGGCCATGCATCCTTCTATGCAGACCAGGATACAATTGGCTTTCTGAGCTGCAAGTGCACGTTGCTGGCTCATGTCCAATTTTTCATCCATCGTTCCTTGTCCTTTCCTCTATCTTAGAATGTTAGAGACATTTATGGGTCCCTAGAACATTTCTAGTTACTAAGCATACAGCACCCTCTCTTTAATGCATAGGGTCCTTGTCTTCATCATTTTGACTTTTCATAAACTCTTTTGTATCCTTGCATTCATTTCATCTTTTCTGTCATTTCTTCTCATTCCCTTAATACTTTCCTGTTCCTGACCCTAACTAACTGTGAAACTTCTTCAGGGAGAATGTCATGCCCTGTGACAAAATGGGCCAAAGTGCTTAATAAGAGCAGGCAAGACTTAAAATAAAAACTTACTTGAATAATGAGCTCCTCTGCATTTGCTGGGATGGAGGAGACCATATCCAGGATGGTAACAACTGCACCTAGGTTTGCAGTAGAATTATTTATTGTGTTTTGCTCCTTTTTTGTATTTTTCTTAAGCTCTGCAAGGTAATTAGGTAGTTTTGCTCTTGCCTCAGGACTGTTGACCAAGGACTGGAACAGAAGATAACAGTAGATCATATGTGTGCAATTTGCCTGGAGCTTGATCCTCCTTTATAGTGGCTACACCTATACTAGTAAAATAGACAGAGCCACGGTCATTCTGGACATGCGGGTGGTGTTCAGCTCCCTGACCCTCCAGAATGGGGTATCTTCACTGACTATTGAGAGTGGTCTGTCGTCTGTACTAACTCGCTGACTGCTCCTGGAAATTCTGGGGGAGAAAATAGTTGGCCTAGGCCCAAACTATATGAGGGATCAATCTAGTAAGTTAAGAATATACATAATTGAGTAGCTGTACCTCTGCCTGGGACTTTGCTGTGACTAATTTTCTAAAATAATGAGTATTTGATGAAAGAACGATAATTGTTCTTATCTAACCTCATTGAGAGAAAGGTGACTCTGGATGGTTTGTAGAAGTGAAGAGAACTATGATAGGAGACCTAGGCTGAAAACCAAGGCCCAGCACCTATCTGTGAAGTGTAGTGACTAAGGGGGCACGTTAAATAGGGCTTGGGTCTGATATTGGATAGTGGCCCAGAGTTGTCCCTACTGCATGACTGTTAGGATACTCTGTAGCACGCTTTGTGCTTGTGCCAACTAGCATTCAGGAGGAAATTCCTGAGCATGGTTCAGGACCAGCAACTGCTCCCGCTGGGCACTGTGTATAAGGTCACCTTGTCTGACGGGGGGAGTTTGTGTATGGGTATTGGCCATGAAGTACCACGTGCCCTCTGGGCCAGAGAAGGGGACCTAGCCTCTTTCACTGACTTGCATAGATATCGTCAATCATTCTTTATATCTTTTAAAAGATAATTTGAATTAAATAGTTGATTTTTAGTGCTTCATATATTTTAGATTATGTTAAGCAAAAAAACACCCAATAAAAATTTTTGCTCTCTCCTACCTCCCTCCCCCCCGCCCCAAACCTTTAGAACCCTCATAAATGTTACCTCAGCACTAGTCAGCAAGTTGGTTATTTCTATAGACAGGCAGTCATTCCTTTCAACCTTCCATGATTTGTTGGAGCACTTGTAAGTTTTATTGCCTTGTATAAAACTACCGAGATCATCATAGCATCGTGTTATTAATGTGGCCCCTTCCATTCCAACGCCAAGTCTGCCTGAACAGGAGACTTCCGTCTCTGTATTGAGAAAAAGACAGAGGTACGAAACTAAGAAGCGGAGAGATTAATAATTTACCCCTATTAAACCTGTGACCTTCTGAAGTTCAGAAGTCTTTAAATTAGGATTTCAGCTCAATCTCTTCATTAATTATGACCTTTCAGGTTATATATGTCTTGCTTTCCCAACTTTTTTGAATCATGAAATTAAAAAGGAAATTGAATAAAGATCCTTGTTTTTGAGTACTGAATCAAATCAACAAACCATTATCCAAAGCTTTAGGATTTGTCTGTTAAATTATAGGGTTGAGTAGAGGTGGAGTGGGATTATATTGGCCACTATGTGAACAGTTTATTCTACTAAGGGACTCAGTGCTGCTTGCTGCAGCACTAATAGGAAATTAATTAAGACTTTAACAGTGAGGCCTCAGCACATTTTTGATGAACTGTGAGTCTTGCTAACTGGCTTTGATTGTGTTAGTCATATTAGTACATATCTGCTAATTAAAGTAAATAAAGTGTCTGCATATTTATTGCCTGAGAGAGAAATCTGGCCAGATACATTGATTCAACAGTAGGTACCACTACTGTGGAAAACAATCAAAATTTCTTCATTGTGGGAACGTCCAGTATTTATTTATTTCCAATTTAGAATAAGAAGCTGAAATATCCATACTGTGGTCAGAGCTGAACATCAAAACTGGGTATAGCAATGTTGAATTCTAATTACTCATCATTTCTTGTAGAGCTGACCAGAAGCTGTGTCTGCCCAGGTCTCTGCAACACCTCATGGAGATTGTAATTCTTGTGTTTAGAGTGGATATGTCTCCCACAGGCTAACTTCCTGAGCTGGATGAATTCTTCCTAGAGTTCTCACAATCTTTTGTCCTTGCTCTATTGTTGGTGCAAGCTGAGAGCTGCATGACCACATTTCAACACAGGAGACGAAGCTTGGTGGTGTAGACTGCACCAGAAGGAAGTAGGGACAGTTGATGACTGAACTATAACTGTTTGGGAGCATACTGGGGCCACTGTCAAATACAGTGAAGAAAAAACATCTTTTTTTTTTTTTTTTAATTACAGCAAAATTGTTATTTTCTTCTATATTTTAAAATTTCCCATCAAAAAAGGAGACAAAAATACTTGGCTAACAAAAATTGCTCCTGTTAGGTGTCACCAGTAATAAATTTGTGGAATTTTATTTAACAAAGATACCGGGATTTCCTATTTAACAACATTAAATAGAAACTTTTTTCTTACCAGGTATCAGGTGCAGTCTTATACTTCTACTGCTGACATTCTGTCCAATGCGGTTAGTAAACTTGCAATATGCCATGATCTCTTGCTTTTTGTTGCATTCTGTTTCTGTGTAATTGGACATGTAGCAAAACAAACTTCCATTTTCCTTTTTCTCTGTACGGTAGGATTAAAATAGGTTAACACAGATTTGGGGTCAATTAGCTAGTAGCAGAAAGCTTCTGGAAGAGTTTCTTCTCTGTGGGTCCTAGAGAAAAAAACTTCCTTTGTGGAAAAACTTCCTTTCTGTATGCTGATATGTGGTTCTTACTCCCCACTTCATAAATCTTCTGGCAGCTGCTGCATGATCAATACCTTTTTAATTATTGGTGTATGAGCAAATCCTGACCAAATCATCTTTTACTGGGCAGGAACAAAAATTTGCTTTAGAAACTGTTTTGGAAAACACTCCTCCTGCTTCTGCTTCTACCACAGGTGTTTCATTCTTTTGAACTCAGGATCTGTACCACACTCCTACTGCTTTTTAGTATGCCTATGCCTGAGGGTCCCTGACTGCAATCTCTTCCAATAAGGTCTTGGTATTTTTCTTAGCAATCGAAGGACCCCTCACTCTCCACCTACTTTACACTTCAGCCTGTTTTTTCACACCCCTGCATGTTTTCTGAGTTAGTTTAGGTGGCTCTTCTTTGCTGTTTCAAATTAACTTTTATGTAACATGCTTGAAAACTTCTAGTATATAAAAACATGCCAGGGAAGCTGCAGAACTGCCCTAAATTTGAAGACATGGAAGCTTAGGCTTCTGTTCTGTTAAAGGTATGTTACCTGTATCCTTGAAGAAAACAGAGTAGTTCTTTGAATTACATTCTTAATACAATATAATTAATATAATATATAATGCAACATATAATATAATATAATTAATTCTTAATTATACATTTTCCATTATTTAGTAGATCATCTAAGTAACATTTTCTTGATACTCATTTCAAAAATGTGGCAGAGTGGAAGATAAAAGCAATCTATTTATGTTTTTTGTGAATTTATCACTACAGCAGTGACTTCAGTTGCTCTTCTGTTAATCTCAGCCATGCTCCCCAGGCATAGCAATCATCCTACAAAAAGTCCATTACCCTTTTTTTACACTCTTAGGAGCATTTATGGGTTGTCATAATAGCAGTTAGTATGAATTGGTTACACAGAACTAACTGAAAACAAAAAAAACACAGGTACTGGGTTGTGAGACATAGTGCAACTTGTGATTCTGCAAGTTTATTGTTTCTTACCAACTTTAATCTCCTTTTGTTGAACCACGAATGTAACAGTGTAATTTTCCATGGTGTCAGCGCTTATGCAGCACTCAAGGGCTTGTTGCACTTTGCACTGTATAGATGCTGCAATGGGATCTATCAGGATGTTCTGCTTCAGAGGCAAGGAAATAACCTCAATTGACATGTTGGCAGAACTCTCCAAGTGCTTCTGGGAGAATGTGCAGATGTAGGTGCCTGAAAGAAGTGACACAAAAACCATGTTGCAGTCAACAGAAGTGCTCCTCAGCTTTTGCATGGTCATGAGTCCTAATACTGAATAAGTACAGTGTTGTTGGCAGCATCATGTCTTGCTGTCCTGCAGCAGTTACTATCTTAACTTTTTTTTTTTTATTTTATTTAATTTACTGTAGCCAGGCTTCACAGTGATTTGCAGGTCTAGGGATGCTGTAAATGATCTGGTACTGAGATTTCATTGCCTTTGCAGTCAATACAAACCAGGTCCACTCACCACTCCAGTCCTGTGTGGCAGTCTTCACTGTGAGCACAGACGTGGCTGGAAATTTGCTGTTTTTGATGCATGTATCACAGTCTACTGTTTTTGTGTTATTTCCAGACTGGATTTTCCAACTGATACTGTCATAATTGCTCACATCACTTTCACACGTTAGATTGAATTCATATCCCTCGGAAACCGATGAGTTTTTGCTTGAAGATATTGTTACATGGGCTGAGATAACACGAGATAAATGTCATATTATTGAGAGTCAGTTGTTATAACCATTTGCTTGCAAATGACATGTGCCCCAGAGGCTGCTTATGTGTTAAAGAGCTGATGGTTTGTTACATGCTACCTGACTCTTACCTGACCGGAGGTACATCACGCTGATGTTTTGACTGCGCCTGGCACCATGTCCACTCTGCAGCTTACATGTATATGTTGTCACTGTACCTGACTTCTCAGGTGGACATAGTGATTCATTGATGTTGAGCTTGTACTCAGTGCAGTTTTCACTGAAACTGGGGACTCCTAGAGAGAAATAAACATTCCTTGAAGGGCTATGAATGTCCAAAAATACCCGGGCTCTGGAAATCACAATCAATAACTCTAAATAAGGAAAACCTTGTGGGTTTTTTTATGTAACATTTGACAACATGGCATTGTTAAAGATCTTTCACATCTTTTACTCTGACAACACTCACAGTGGTTTTCCAAAGGCCTGAAGGTGGTTCTCAGCACAGTGCTGGGCACTTACTGCAAAACCAGTCTGAGAGCAACAACAATGCTTGAATGCCTCAAGCTAAGCCAAAATGAAGACTATTCTAATTCAACCTAATCTCATTATCTGAGATATTTAGGATGAGTAAGATAAGCAAACCAGAGTAAATACTGCAGATTTTAATATCTTGTTTTGCAATAAACAGTTGGAGGTTCTTGACAGTCATTCAACTTTAAATCTGAAGAGTGCTGGTTTAGCTGTAAGGGGAAAACCCCACTAAAGCTTTCCCATGCTGCAGCTGACAGTGCATCTGGCCTGAGAGCAAAGTTCCTGGGGGAATGCCTGGACACAGGGAATCAAGGCCAAACCAGGTCATTACAGTAGTCCAGGATCATGCCTCTCTCTGCAAGCACTGATGCACACCAGTACCTGGCCTCTGTGGAAATGACCATGCACATGAACTTTGAAGTTTTTCTCTCATTTTGCTGTCCTGATTTCTGCTAAATTTCATTTATAACAAACAGTTAGCAATGAACAGCTAATCCATACCCATAAAATATCGAGTGCAATAGGCTGCTTATGATTATGGTTCATAGACATTTGTGAGGTTTCTACTGATGTTATTTTGTCACTCTCTGTAAACACTTTTGCTTGGTGCTTTATTAACTTTTTATATTCATATTATAAGTAAAGCATTGTGGGATGTCAACTAACATGTGACATATCATAACTACAGGTGGAAGGGGAAACAGTGCACTCAGTATTTAGCTATGCTGCAGCTGTTTCAAAGTGTAGTGCTTGCCTCTCTTGGTTGAAAAATCTTGGTCTGTGGTACACAGAAGCTTTTCATACCCCAGGGGTGAATTTGGAGATAGTAGTAGAGACTGATGCACTCATCCTTGCTCTCAAAACTAGACAATGCAGAAATAAGTTTTTTGGGAAAAGTCAGTATGATGCTGGCAGCTGTTTTTATCCAGGATGGCACAGTTTTAAGCATCAATGTTTGCACAATGCATGGAGATGCCCAGAATCCCACTGGCACCTGCACAACACATATGGACTCTGTACCATGCTGTCTGTTCATCATTTCTCACACACACACATACTGTTAGAGCATACCCTGTATTTATCCTAAGGCTTGGCCTTTGGGGTAGCTTTGAAGTTTGAAGAACAAATGAACCTAGCAGATGAAAGATAATCTTTTGTTAATCTTACCTGTAATATTGATTGCTCCATTTACTTTCCAGTAACCAGTAAGTGATGGTAAGTGTCTGTCAATACAACAGGACAGCAAAGGACTGTTTGTCTGCATTTCAGGATTGTTGCATGTAACACTGGTGTCGTTTAAATTTGGAGTGACGTATAGCTGAGAGACTGTTATTGTTTTCGTGGCCTTGTATACCAGTGTGTGAAACTGATTGCTCTTTGTGAAAGCGCAGCTATAGGAACCTGTAAAGCATAGGCAATACCTTAGCACTGAGAACATGTTTTGCTGGTTTTTAACTCTACTTTTGGAGTTAGGAGCTGGGAGCTACTTCCACACCTAGTTTTCACATCTCCTTGATCTGCCGTGGCTCTGCAACTTGCTAATCAAAATGTAACATCAGATCATCTGCCATATGCTTTCTGCAGATTCCTGGTGCCAAATGTATCCAGATTAGGCAGCTTCAGTGTTGATGGGTATTTAAGAAGAGACCAACTCTCTGGGATTGAAATACTTAAAATCTGGCTGAGTTGGTGTTTTGGGATTCCATAGACCATATGGCAGCAATATGTCGTGGTAAGAATGTAGTCTGACTGCAAAAGATTCTTACACAGAATGGGTAAGAGATAGGTGCCCAGCGTGGACCCTGCAAGAGCTGGCACTGAGTGTAGGCACGTATGCCTACCTCAGAAGGTAATGTCAAAGAGAGTAGAGTATTTATCAGCCATTTTCTCAGGCACTTGTCCCCTGGAGGCAGCCAGGCTTCCTTCTGAAATTGGCAATCAGAACTCCAAACTACCTTCATACTTTAGGTATGTGTGTCGGGATAGCCAAGTGTGTAGGCCACTTACATGGGACTGGAGACACCAAGGTTCAGGGAAATCTTAGCCCAAAGAAGTCTGGACCCACAACAACTCCCACCTCAATGTATGTGTGCTCAAATACCTGGTCCCAGGCTACCCTTTTTGAAGTTGAATGTAAAATTCCTGGTCCAAAGAGAAGAATGGAGTGGGAGCTTGAGTCAAAGCTCTGATAATACATGGTAATTCCCCTGATAACTACTCCCAGCAAAATGCCACTAATTTACCTGTTTCTGATTTTCAAAAAGCCCTAAATATGAACACATGAAAAACTGTAGCTCCGAGCTCTGTTTAGTTAGGTTATGTTTGCAAAGGGGGCAAGGGCCATCAAGGACAAATTCAACGACAGCCTCAAATTACCACACCAAAAGGGTGGGAAGGCCTTACAGCCATGTAGTCACTGCTGTCTCCTGTGATATGGCAGTGAAGCCTGGCACTGAGAATACCCAGGCCTGTATAGTCACTTCAGTCAGTTCACATCTTACTGGAAATGCCAGTCAGTATGTAGTTCATTAAAGATAAAAAACAAACAAACAAACAAACAAACAAACAAACAAACCAAAAACACTCAAACTGGAAAATTATGAGGGACGGTGTATTTTTCACATATACTTTAGGAAAATGCAGTCACTGCATTTCTTTTGCTTTTTATAGAACTAACCACACTAGAAATTTACATCTGCTGTTTTAGCGGTAGAAAATCATACCAGAATCCTTCTCCATAATGTTGCTGATTTCAAGAAGCGACCTTGAGGTTCCCCTTGAAACTTTTCTCACCATCGAATATCGGAAGCTGGTTGAGATGATCTGATTGAAGTGATACCAGCTCACATTCTCAAATGTTGAATTTATCTCACAAATCAGTCTTACTGTATCCCCTTCAAAAATGTCTACAGGAACCACAGTGAAGTTTGTCTGATCTGGGAAGACAAAGAGCAACATTCTGCATTACTGTAATTTCAGCTCATGTCTCTATGCTGTCTTTCATCTCATGGGAATCCTAGGTGCTTCACAACTAATACGCACTCAGCATCAGTTGCAGGGCACTACCTCTGACAAAAGCTATGCAATTTTCCCTCAATATATTCTTCTACTATCTTTGTCAGCCAAAGATCCCAGAAGGTTTTCTGCAGAGCACCAGAAACAGTATCACCACCACTACTTTCTAAGTAGATAAACTGGGAGGAAAAGCAACCAGGTTAAAGTAATCCTCTGAGACAGACAGTGCAGCGCTCAGTGCACTAAGAGTACAGCACCTCTGGGGCATTTGATCAGGCAACTGAATTGTAACACAGTCCCACAACAGCATGGAAAATGTGCCAAGGAAGCCAGGGAGAACCTGATCTTATGTAAAATGCAAGAGTTTGGGGTTTTTTGTTTGAAGAAGTGGGAAGTGCTGGCAGCCTGATGTGCTAGGAGCTGTCTCAGTTCTGGAGATGAACTTAAGGGTATTCAATTTCTCTCCCATGGAGAGGCTGCATCAGGATTCAGTGGAGTAGCTGGATGGATTTGGTTTTCCATGGGAGGTACTGAATTCCTGGTCATATAATAGGAGTCCTAAGCTTTGGTAGCACAGGATGAAATGAAACAGCCAGAGAAATAAATGTTTTTTTTAAGGTACCAGTACTCAACAGTATAAGGCAGCTACACGACTGAGGCTAGAGATACTAAGGTAAAGGCTGAAAGAAAATACTGAGAGACCTTAAACTTACTAGTTATTTCTGCTGTGAAGGTAGATGGGTTTAACTGGTATAATGCATCCAGAAATTGTGGCACAATTTTGTTGGAACTTGATATCTGGTCGAAGCTTGCTGCTCCTGCTTTTACTTCATAGTTCACAAAAATGCTTCCAGGCCTAAAGAGATACAAGAATGAGAGCAGCACCAAAATGAAATATCCTTGTATATTAGTGGTGTTCTATGTTGTGGTGACCCAACTTGCATGGCTAGGAAGGCTTCACAGGTCTTACCCGTGAAGGCTCCTGTTGTGACTCTAGACTTTATCTGGTATACAAGAAGTTAGTGCTCTTCTCAAAGTCAGAACACCTTTATTTGACATCTCTTTTGTCCACTGTCTATGCCTAGTAAGCTTCCCTTAGAAAATGTAAAGTACAGCTGCATTTAAATACATGTGGACTTAAGTAATGTCTCTTTTATCCAGATCCAATATTATATCCAGAGTCAATGTATTAATTCTTCTTCCTTCTGACCTAGGAAATGATGTTAGGTTTACTTGTATCTTTTTCTCCTTTTGGGTAGAATTCAGTCTTTCCCACAAAAGGCTTTGATCCAGATGGAGTATGATTATGTATCTTAGACCTTTGTACAGTAGTGAATTTTACTCGCAAACCTATTTCCAGGATAATAGTTGGGCTTTCCTTTGCAGCTCTTATACTGTTATTCAGTATATATATACTGAGTGTGGGTTCTAGCCAGAGTGGATGTAGTCTTTGCTGACTGGTGTCTCCTTGAGAATGGACAGAAAGATTTGTGTCTTCCAGGAAAAAATGAAATTGTTTACTTACCTGAAACTGGTTACTGTTGCAGATACAAAGCCTGGTAAACATCTGTAGCTAGCGTCAAACTGTAAACAAAGACATATTACACAACATAAATCTTCTGTATATTACTCTACCATGCTTAAAATAGGAAACTATTCAAACACTGATGTGAGTAAGGGCCGGTAACATATCCGATAGGACAGGCCTAGTGCTCTCCCCACTATTATGGGATAAATGTGTGTTGATGGTTTCATTCTATATGTGCTCATGTGGATTTAAACTGGGACCAGTAATGTGATACTCTTTTCATGTTTTTGATGTAAAAGATTCCTGCGTACTTCCCTCCTGGTCAGCATATTAAAACGTCTGGGAATATTGTCATTGCCTTTCAGTGAGGTCAGCTTTGTCCCATTTTGTGGCTACCACTGCTGCATACTTGACAGCTCCCCACAGAGACAGTGACAGTTCACCCTATTTCACAGACTCTGAAGGTAAATACCATATTTCTTAGAGGGCTTTCTATCTTCAGAGATGGAAAACTAAAGTCATTACCGCTTTTTCAAGGTCAGCTTTGTAGTTTTTGTATAATTGAGAAGAAGAATCGTTGAGATCATCACAAAAGTCTATGTCGAGTCTGACTGACATATTCATTACAATGGGCTCTCCCGTACCACATGAGTCTGTAAGGAAAAAATATAAACAAATGTAAAAATAATCCCAAGTAATGTTTACAAAGTGATTTTTTAGTTTTTTATTGTAACTTTATCATAGAATCTTAGAATCATATAAATGTTTGGGTTGGAATGGACCTTTAAAGATCATCCAGTTCAACACCCCTACCATGGGCAGGGACATCCAACCTGATCTTGAACATTTCCAAAGTTGGGTTGCCCAACTTCTATGGGCAACCTGTGCCAGTGTCTCACTACACTTATAATAAAAAATTTCTTCCTTATGTTCAATCTAAATCTACCCTCTTTCAGTTTAAAACTATTGCCCCTTGTCCTGTCACTACATGCTCTGGTAAAAAGTCTTTCTCTATCTTCCCTATAAGCTCACTTTAAGTATTGAAAGGCCACAATAAGGTCTCCCCAAAGCCTTCTCTTCTCCAGGCTGAACAACCCCTACTCTCTCAGTCTTTCTTCATAGGAGAGGTGTTCCGGCCCTCTGATCATACTTATGGCACTCCTCTGGACCCACTTCAGCAGGTCCATGTGTCATCCTGAGGACCCCAGAGCTGGACACTGAACTCCAGGTGGAGTCTCATGACAGCAGAGTAGAGGGGGAGAACCACCTCCCTTGACCTGCTGGCCACACTTCTTGTTATACAACCCTGGATACAATTGGCTTTCTGAGCTGTAAGCGCACATTGCTGGCTCATGTCCAGTTTCCATTCACCAGTATCTCCAAGTCCTTCTCTGCAGAGCTCCTCTCAATCCCTTCACCACCCATCCTGTGCTGAAACCGGGGATTGCCCTGACCCAGGTTCAGGACCTTGAACTTGTCCTTGTTGAACTTCATGAGGTTTGCACAAGCCCACTCCTTGAGTGGTCAAGGTCCCTCTGGATGACATCCCTTCCCTCTAGCAAATGAAGGGCACCACCCAGCTTTGTGTCATCTGCAAACTTGATGGGGGTGCACTCAATCCCACTGTCTATGTCACTGATGAAGATACTAAATAGTGCAGATCTTTGAGGATATCACTTGTTACTGGCTTCTACTTGGATGTTGAGCCATTGACTATAAGTCTTTGGATGTAGCCATGCAACCAGGCTTTTATCCATCTAACAGGCAATCTGTCAAACCCATATGTCTTCAATTTAAAGCAAGAATATTGTGGTGGATCATATCAAAGGCCTTGTAGAAGTCTAAGTAGGTGAGATATGTAGCTCTTCCTTTGCCCACTGATGGAGTCACTCCACCCTATAAAACCACTAGGTTAGTCAGGCACAATTTGAGCTTGGTGAAGCCATCCTAATCATAAACAAAATCTTACAACTTGCCAAGTTTCAACTGTAAAATAAGAAAGTTGGGATTCTAATTTTCTGTATCTAATTTAGATGCCTGGCATCTGCTAGATACCTAAGCTCCCACTCCAGTTGATGCAAAGCTGTAGACACCTTCAAAAGGTGATACATTCAGAAGGTGATAGACAGCAGTTGAATTGCTACATTGCTCCAGTTATAGAGTTTAGATGAATAACTTTGATCAGATACTCAACTTATGCAGTGAAAGCTACACTCTGAAAGTTACATGGGATGAATCTCCACCTATGTTTCACTGAAATGAATGGGAAAATCCTCAATGACTTTGAGAGGGTAATATTCTGGATGAAGACCCATTAATGGGTACAAAAGAATATAAGATTCTTAGAGAGATACTGGAATTTTCTAAGGTGGGTCCATTTAAGGACATGTCCATACCATGCAGTGAGGGGCACTGTACCCAGAGGCCTGGATTTCTAAGGAGTGTGTGACTTCCACACAGAGGAGATATTAGCTCTAGTCTTGGAAATAGTATAGCAGTATTTCTGGGGGGCTGCCCTGTGATAAAAGCATTGACTCTAAGCAGAGTTAATTAGAATGGGCATGCTGACAGCACTGGGCTGCTTCCAGCTCTAGGGCTGCCTCTGGGTATCTCTGCATGCTGCTTCATCACAGATCAGAGGCAGAGTCTCATGGGAGGTTTGTCTTGCATTGCAGAGACAATAAGTAGTGCTCCAGCCTAGAACTGCTAAGCCTAAGTGTCCAGTCATCAGTTAGGTTCCTAAAAACTCATGGGCACCTTGTCTCAGGAGTCATGAAATTAAACCAGATACATGTTGGGGTTTTTTGTTCCTTCTCTTCTCTTGAGCACTGTGGCACACTTTGGTCACATTTGTAAATTCCTCTGTTGAAAATATGATGAGATGAAATTTGCTTTGCTTAGCAGAAACTGGAAGTCCCAAAGAGTCATGTGAGTGATTCCAGGGGCTGGGGCTTCAGTATGGCACTAAATATCTGCAAGTATTTGGGTCAAGGTGGACCCACATCACAAAGAGAAGAGCTCTAGACTGTCTCTACAGACTTTCCACATTCGTAGGCAGTGTAGTAGCCAGCTCAGTCCTGGTGTGCTGCTTTATCACACCTTTAACACTATTTCATCTTCTTACTGGTATATGAGTTGGACAAGGATGAAGTTCAGCATTGTTTCACCTTACCTTTAGTCTGAGGCTCACAGTAAGGCCCGTAGAAAGGCATTTCTGTCATGTAGCCACAGGGCATGTTGGGTGCCAAGCTGGCAGAAGGACAGGTTATCAAGTCACTGCACACTGCACTTGGCCAGGCATATCCATTTTCACAAGAACAACAGCTATTGTTCTCACCATGGGGCAGACAGACTAGTGTCAGACAGACAGAGAAACACTGTGAGAATGGAAAGCAGTGCATAACATACTGCATATTTACCCTGCTATATCTTTATACCAGTGATCTCAACTAAATATGGCCCTTTTCGTGAATTCGCTTGAATGTTGCAAACATGATGACCTGATGCCTTGCAAATCTTATTATAATAATAATAAATGACTCACCAGAAATGGGAACCAGACTGGGACAGGGATAAGTGTGATCAATTACTTTTAAGTAAGTGAATAGAGATATGAAGCCTGATCCTAAAGATTCACTTGGCATATTGGCCAGCATCCTACGATAGTTTTCAGATTGGATATTTCTATATTGCCTGGGCTGAAAGAAAATATACAGACTTTTAAAGATTGTAAGAGCATGTAGCTTTCAAAGACCCTGAAGCTAGTGAGGTGCTGCATGCAAGAGGGTAACATTATCAACACCCAGTGCTTTAAAGACTCTAATTAAAAACAAAAAAACAGACAAACCAAAACCACTTCACTGTAAGTTTTTCTGTTCTTAATATGCCATTGGCAAAGTAAGATATTAACAAAGTAATTTTCACACATTGCCTGTGACCCTGAAGGCCTTTAAAAGATCCATTTGCATGTTGTTTTGAGGACTGATAAATGCTTCCTTTCACTGCTTTATGGGCCAGAGATAGGAAGCTACCAAATCTCCTCTTTTACTGTTGTAAATGCTTGGTGTGTTTGTGTATCATCTGCTGCATTAGTTACTTGGATGTGATGTTGCACAACCACAATTCATGTAATAAAACCTCTCTGATATCTTGCCCTGTAAGAATATGTTTAGTGAGTTATATCAGGAAAAGACTGCACCTCGTGCAGTCTGTCTCTGTCAGGGTCAGAGTACAGCCTCTTACAGCGATTTACGTTCAAAATGCAAGTGGAGGGAAATAAACAGTCTGATAACCACTGTCACAGCTTCCTGAAACTTGAAAGTAATGCAGACTGCCTGTTAGCCAAACTGAAGCAAAATCCTTTGGCTCAGGCTTCTTTTGTCTTTGTCCCTTCCTTAGGAGAAGAAAAGCATTCAGGGCTATTCCTAATGCCAACATTATATAAAGAGTTGTGGTGGGATGCAGATAGCAAAACATGCTGTTGTGTGCTAGAGCTTCACTCTTGTTGGGTCTTTCAGCAGACAGCAGAGATAGTTCAGTTTTGATGATTTCTAAGTGCGATGGATAGTAAAACTGGGAGAGATCAAATACTGGCAAAAAAACATATTACCCAGTATATAAAAATAAATAACCAACCCACCTGTTGTAATGCTGATGTTTGAAACTGTCATTTCTACATTTGAAATATTTGTTGAAACTGGAAGATTAAGGTCTTTGAAATACTCTTTGACTGGCTCCAGAAAAGATGAATCCGTAAGGCTTACTTCAATATCAACGGTGTACTCCGGAGAGGGAAGGTCAAAAAAAAGCACTGAAAGAGAAATAGCATGAGACTGCAAAGTTCTGTGTGAGGGTATATCACAAATTGATGACTTCCAGTTTGGCATTTGGGCTCTTTGTTGCTATTTAATGGTAGGTTAGTGTGTCATTCTGCTTAGGAAATCTTGCTTCCTACTCAGCAGATATTCTGCATGTGTTTTATCTGCTTCTTGTCTGACAAAAGCCGTATTTCTTTGGTCTCAGAGCAAGAGGAAGCTGATATAAACGGCATAATATATACAGAGAAAAGCTGTCTCATCTCTTCTCTCCTTTGACTCAGCAAGTGGATGTGTTGTCAACTATAGACTGAAGCCATACAGGAGTATCTTGTGACTCCTGTCCTGATAAGAGGCTCAGGTTTTTTTCTACACCGTGTATTTCAACTTGCATAGAAGCTGTGCTCTTATATGTCATCATATGGATGCCATCCAGAGAGACCTGGACAAGCTCAAGAAGTGGGGCCATGTAAACCTCATGAGGTCCAATAAGGCCAAGTGCAAAGCCCTGAACCTGGGTCAGGGCAATCCCCAGTATCAGCACAGGTTGGGGGATTGGGAGCAGCCCTGTGGAGAAGGACTTGGGGGTACTGGTGGATGAAAAACTGGACATGAGTCCGCAATGTGCACTGGCAGCCCAGAAAGCCAACTGTATCCTGAGCTGCATCAAAAGAAGTGTGGCCAGAAAGTCAAGGGAGGTGGTCCTCCCTCTCTATTCTATTCTCGTGAGACCACATCTCCAGTACTGTGTCCAGTTCTGGAGTCCTCAGCACAGGAAAGACATGGACCTGTGGGAGCGGGTCCAGAGGAGGGACACAAAAATTATTAGAGGGCTGGAACACCTCTCTTATGAAGAAAGGCTGAATGATTTTAAGTTGTTCAGCCTGGAGAAGGATCTGGGGAGACCTTATTGTGGCCTTTCAATACTTGAAGGGGGCTTATAAGAAAGATGGGGATGGACATTTTACCAAGGCCTGTTGTGACAGGAGTAGGGGTAATGGCTTTAAACTAAAAGAGGGTAGATTTAGACTAAATATAAGGAAGAATTTTTTTACAATGACAGTGGTGAAACACTGGAACTAGATGTCCAGGGAGGTGGTAGATTCCCCATTCCTGGAAACATTCAAGATCAGCTGGACGGGGCTCCGAGCAACCTGATCTAGTTGAAGATGTCCCTGCTCGTTGCAGGGCAGTTGGATCAGATGACCTTCAAAGGTCACTTCTGATCCAAATCATTCTAAGATTCTATGTCAATCTCTGACCAGAAAGAAGTTTCCACTTCTTTTGTTTGTGCCTTTATTACTGTACTGGTTTTGGCTGGGGTAGAGTTAAACTTCTTCATAGTAGCTTGTATGATGCTGTGTTTTGGATCTGTAATGAAAACAGTGTTGATAACACAATGCTTTAGTTACTGTTGAGCAGTGCTTACAAAGCATCAAGGCTTTCTCTTTTCCCACTCTTTCCAGCAAGTTGACTGAGGGTGCACAAGAAGATGGAAGGAGAAATAGCTGGGACAGCTGACCTCAACTAGCCAATATGATGTCATGTACCATATAATCCACATCATATAATGACACACTCAGCAATAAAAACAGGGGAAAGTAGGAAGGGGAGGACATTTGGAGCTAGGGTGTTTGTCTTCCCAAGTAACCATTATGCGTGATGGAGCCCTGCTTTCCTGGAAATGGCTGAACACCTGCATGCAGATGAGTAGTGAATTAATTCCTTGTTTTTCTTTACTGATTAAACTGTCTTTATCTCAACTCATGAGTTTTCTCACTTATACCTTTCTGATTCTGTCCCCCATCCCACTGGTGTGGTGCTTAGTTGCTGGCTGGGGTTAAACCACAACAACTACCTCCTCCTTGATGATCACAGTTCAATAACTCGGGAGATGCTGTCCCCAATAGGGATTTCACCCTTGGCTTACTAGAAACCTCCTCTGATACCATACATTTGTGTACGTACTGTTTCGCTTCTGCCTTTGCATCTCTGACTGGAAGCTTTCCTCTCCTAGTGCACTGTCAATCTGTAGAAAAAAAAGAGTGAAGCTCTGTGAAAAAACAAAGTGAAGCTTTAGCTGCTGTTGTTGGTGTGAAAGAATTAGTGAAGAAAATGCCAGTATAGATTATTTTTTTCCTTCCACCAATCCTAGCCCCTTGCTGCCTCCACCCCGCCCTGATCCTCCTCTTTAAACAGAATATTTATATCTACCAAGCAGGGAAATGTTAAACATCACCTGAGGGACGTACTGAGTTTTCAGGTGCTCTCTGCATATCTCTGCAAAGCAATTGCCTCAGCTTAGCAGGAATTCTGTATCTGAGCTGCCACTGGCTATGGGGCTGATGCAGTGCACTTAGTCACGAGCCAGCCTTGCAAACTGCTTGAGAAGCCTGGCCACTCAGCCTCTGAATCCAGCAAATTGATTTGTGTTACACTTTGCTTTCATTTTAGCTCTGATCTTCCAGCTCTGTAGCAGCAAAGCCAGTCTGAATAGGAGGAGAAAGAGAATTTAAATGTCTTGGCTCCAGCTCAGTTGTTGGGTCAGCTATTTTGTGGGCCATCTGTAACACACAGTTGACCAGGGCAGTGGTGGCACAATTTCAGTATGACTGGGTTCATTCAGGGTGCAGCCAAGTGAGATGCAGACCATCTTATTTTTTTAATCATGCCCTAAAAATACATTGGCACCATAGTTAGCAAGAAAGGCTAAAGAACAAGCAAAGACACAGGCAGGAAACGTGCAGCTTTGCCAGTTTCTTGATTCTTACTGAAATCTTTATTTACAGAGAGGGTGAATAGCTTGGCAACTCTTAAGTCATCTCTTTACATAAAGGAACCATCTGGTGTGTGATTAGAGCTGGGCTTCATATCACAGCTGCACTGGCAGTGAAGATCCCGGGGTACATTGGCATTTTTGCACTGCTAGAAGCACTACCTTTCACCTTAGAGATTAGCTGCAAGAGTCACAGAAAGGCCAGTGTGATCCACGTCTTCCTCCAGGTTTGGACTCAGCGGTTTCCTTTTTCAGTTATTCTCCCACACAACTGTAGGGTATTGCTACATTATTAAATACTTCATGTATTTCATAACATTAAATATTTATTTGCCAGTTGTAGCATGGATCAGTAATGTTAATGAGGCGTTACTCTTTTCATGAAAATGCCTAAGTGCTGAGATGGAGTCAGTTTGAAAAAAACAGAGCTAACAAAATACTTGGTCCCTATTAGACATCTGCCACAGGGAAGATGAGGCTTCTGGAACCAGCTATATCTTGCTTTGCCAAGACAGGGGATGGAGGCAGAAACAGCTTAAGGAGTTCCCACCTTTATCTAAATGTTCCTTTTACTTTTCTGAGCTTGCTCAAAAAAGCACATTGTGTTCTGGTCAGTCCATCAGAAATAAGGTCCCTGTGGTGCTAGGGGCTTAACACAGATGTTAGAATCCGTTTTGGCTTGATAGGGTTCATAATATAAAAGACGTATTTTCTGGTGTAATAATAATTGTGATAGACTAATAGTTGGTAGATTTGTAGACTAATTTTCTTTACCAGACTGTATAAACTTCCATTTGGTCAGTCCCTTTGTTTCTCTGTTCCTCTTTGTCCTTTTTTAGCTAGGGACTATTTGTGCAGAAACTGTTAACAAACCCATACACAGGACAAAACACAAATGGCTTTCCATAATTTGCACTGTTGAAAAAGCAGAAGAGGTATGTGAGGATTATTGAAAAAATGGTAAACTAAAGAGAACTCTGAGTCCAAGCACAACATCTAAACACAAGTCACTCAGGAGTACCATTCTGGCCATGTGTACTTGTTCTACTGACAAGACAGTGGTTAGACTCCTGTCACCTACCTGTAAGCACCCCTGTGCCTGAGCTAGTTTTGTTGACATACCAATTCTTGGCAAGATTTATTTTATTTGGTTTCTCTTTCACACAGGATGGGTGAATCCCATCCATAAACAGTGCCCAAGTAACTGTTACCTAGGCTTAGCTCCAGGGACAGCAATTTAAATCCCTTGCAGACTAACACAGGTGAGAAACCAGAAGATTTGCTCAGTTTCTTCTGGAAAGACTTTAAGACTGGGAAGCAAGAAAAGCCCAGTTCCTGGATTTCTTCACCTCTTTTACACACTGGGGAGACTCTGGGTTCAGTTTCCCCACCTGATCTTATACTGACTTCCTCTAAGGTTTTGTGGATGTAAAGGGCAGCTATAGCAACTGGGTGCTACAAGCAGAGACCAAATGAAAACCAACAGGGCTGGGAAAGGATACTCACTACATATCGGATGAATGGATCAAAGTTTGAGTCCTGTGATGTCTGACAACATGCTGTGACCAGTAGAAATAGGCAGTGGAGACCTGCAGTAAGCGGGGATGGCATTGTGTCCAGTAACTTTGCTGTACAGCCTGAGAGGAAAATGAAGGAAAAAGACTAGGGAATTTTCAACTGGCTCACATAATAGGAAATACCAACACAGTCTACAAAGACAGTATGTTCAGACTTTTTCAGCACACTCTGCCTGTTCACTCCGTCCAAGTCAGAGCTTGGAATAAGGTCTGTAATTACTCCTCTGCCACTGTCACCAGACTGTTTCCCTCATATATCCTTTTTTTCACATTGGCTGTACCTACTCAAAACAGAGGGAGAAAGATATTGCTTGGAGAAAGCAGAGTCCTAACTAGATTCCCAACAGGGACAAATGAGGTGCTAGAAATTCATCTACCATGAGAAAAGTTGACTTTGGATCTTAAAATATTCCTCACAGTGGTTCTTGGCAAACACACAGCCAGAACATGGAGGAATAGTTATAAATGTTGCTATAGGTGAGGGCCTGTCCCGTTGCAGCAGGGTGAGCTCTGCTACTGGCCGTGTCCCTCTCTGGAGAGGGCTGTAGTAAATCATGGACTCAGCTAGAGATTTCTGTATGTTTGTTATCCCCTGGTTAACAAGGGAAACAGTGAAGAGTGATATCTCCTGGAAAATATCCATGTAATTTTAAATTTTTAGTATACATTTCCATTAATTGCACTGAAGCTAACAAGTAAATAACCTCTAACCCATGAATACTGACACACCAGAATATAATGTGGTGCCTGAAAGCAAAAACCAGAAATAATCCAACCTTTTCCAACTCATTAATACCTAGACTAATTTACTTATGCAGTAAATTGGATAATGAAACATAAAGGGAGAAGTAAAACATTCATGGACCCATATAACAACTACTGACACATTTATGCAACCAGAGGGAACAGAGAAAGGGAGCTGAAGAATATTCAAAAATATGTGTTTTGCTATGAATATGCACTTTCTGATTATTCCTAACAAAGTACTTCCCTAGCTCCAGAATGAACAGCTAGTAGAGAGCTACGGGAAAATTCTGAACCCAAGCAGACTGTGAAAATCATTTTAAGAAAGGAACGCACTAAGACTCTTAAGAATAGTACTGAACAGTATCTGAGTGGATAACATCAGCTTGATTAAAATCATGAGCTTTTGTAAAATTATGATCTTCTTGTATTGAAAAGGCTGTTCATACAAACTCTGGCTTTGAAAGTCTGAATCACCAGGTGAAAGCAGAAAAATCAGCGCCTCCTGGGATGATAATGAATATTGGCAATGTCTGCCTATTGCCACCTCATTGCATATCAGAGCTGGTGCTCCCAAGTTGACAGGGAGCTGCACTGTGACTTTCCTGCTTAGAAAAACCCATAGTGGAATATTATAATATGAACATGATCTGTGATCTCACCTCGTGAATAGATAGAGGATAGCAATGAGCTTATATCCAAGCAATACACTTGACGTCACCAATGCAGGTATCCAGCCAGGATTTATCAGTTCCTCACCAAAGGTGGTTCTTGGAGAGATTCATCTGCAATGAGACTTCACCTAGGTACTGACCTGGTTAAAAGATAGGAGACAAGAGTAGGAAGAAATTATTTGTTTTTCCAATAGAGAGATGCCATCACCAGAGCTCTGCAGGGACATGCATGTAAGCCTGTGTCTTGCCTTCTGTTCTCAGGTGATGTGGAAAAGGCAGTGATTGGTGATACAACAATGTGGAAAACTTGGAATGGTTGAGACTAACAAGTGCAAAGTCTGCCTGTGAAGATATGCATAGGGACCACAAGGCACTGAGTGACTGGGTCATGAAATCAATGAAATTCAGCACTAATGAATGTAAGGTAGAAAGAAATGATCCTGACATTATGTATTCTGTGGTGGACTCTGAATTGACCATTACCACTCAGAAATGGGGACTGAAGAAATGTCACCTGAATTCTGAGATACAATTAAAAAAGGAAAATTAATTTTAAGATATTCTAGGATAACAACAGAGGAAAAAACCACAACTGTGCTATCTAGACATCTGAGCTGATCCAGTCTGGCTGCTCTTATGCTCCTATATAGGAATAACCAGAAAGCAAGAAACCTCACAGATTCAGAATATCTTCTCCCCCCACCCCAAAATTAATTTAAAAAAAAAAAAAAAAAAAAGCAAAAACAAAACCCCAAACTATTACAGGCTACTTTTAGCCAATGGATGAATGGCTGGCAGAACTGGGAAAAAAAAAAAAAAAAAAAAAAATGGTAAGGAAAAGTTTCTTCTATTTCCTGGGCATGTCCATCAGTATATCCAGCATTCTACAAAGGAAACTATTTTACTATTTTGAAGACATCAACCATTTGTGACAACCTCAAGAGTTCACAGATCTGACAGATCCCAAGACCAACACGGATCAAAATGGATCAAGACGAAAACATTGCTAAGTTATAAGCTGTAACACAAGTCCTTGAGATAGAGATATGACTTAATAATAGAAGCACTAACAAAACAATGATTTCAGATAGTTTTGTATATGCAGCATATGCTTGTAGCATATGGTACAATAGATTAATCTGTACAAAGAACATGTATTTCATTGGTAATGGGTTGATGAAACAGATAATAAAAGGAAAGAAGGTCATTAAACAAAACTTAATATGAGGTTAAACATCATATGCTACAGTTTTGCATGTATCTTTTGCACTGTTCACAAACTTGCATTCGTATTCAAATGTTGTGGGTCAGCTTCTATTTTCAAATACAGCCTTTGTGCAAGCATGTAGCTGAGACCAAACACTCTGTTAAAAACATATAGAGGACAATTCATGTACATAAGAACAGTGCTGCTACTCAGGCTTTGATAGCTATTTAAAAGTCCAAAACCAGTATTTAGAAAGCCATAAAACTAGCAAACAAATATTAAATTGCAAATAGAGAAAAATGTTAATATTCTCACATAATGGGGCTGTTCCCCTTGTTCATTTAATTTCTTGTAAAAAGAATTGCTGTAAATTTTTCAATGAGCAATTTCTCAAGAATCTGTCTACCTGCAGTTGGTAAAACAGAAGATATGTGGACACATTCATCATTTCTCATACAAACTGTCTCCTGGGAGGCAATAAGTATCTTCCATTTATAACGCCCCAAAGAAGAAGCCCAGGTTTCCTACTAAATCTCTCCTTCTCCACAGCATTCAGGCTGAAAAATGTTTAAAGTTAACTCTAATGTGCAGGAGATTCCTAGGGGTAAATAGCAAGGTCTTACTTTAACCCAAGACGTAGGTAATCTACGTGACCTTCTTTTTTACTTTTTCTGTAAGTTTCTCTTTTTCATAAATGTTGCAAAATAATTAAACCCTCTCTTGTAAATCCACCCAGCACAATATCTACCATCGTATACATTTTAGAGAATAAAGGCGGCACCCAGAGTATAATATGGTTTACCTTCTCAGGTGATTCAAAGAGATGATCTTCTAAGTAGGTCCATCTTAAACATCCTCTACTTTCTACTACATCCCAGGATGCTCTCTCCAAGGGAAACCAAAACAGAAGAACTTAGCTGAACATGTTATTACTGCCCACAAAACAAGCCGATTACAGAGCCTGCACTCAATTTTCAAGTGTGAAGCTGACCAAAGATGCCACTGCAAAAAACTCCCAAGGTATTTTAAGAAGACATATTTCCTGATAGCATTCTTCAGGTAGTACTCACTATTTCCCCCTTCACTGATCTAAATACTTCAGTGTCTTATTTGATTAGTTTATCAAGTAGATTAACTTGTTCCACTGCTATTACTCACATGCTTTGTTCTAAGAAAAAAGGATGTTGAGGGCCAAAAGCAGTAAAATACTGTTTTATAGCTATGGAAAAATATTTGTGAACCTTGATTTAAATAACAAGGAAAGAAAACCCTAAATTTTTCCTACCCAAGGTGGCAGCATACTCGCTGTGGGCTGGACCTGGCATTGGTGCCCTCAGAGAAACTGCAGAGATGCAGACCTATGGCTCTAACAGCTACTGTGGAAGGTGGGAAAGAGCAGGAAATTCCCAGAAACCAGGGGGAACTCTTATGTGTTATGTATGTTTCTACCTTGAACAAAATCTGGAGCTGGGAACTCACTGAACAAACATGGGACATCTGTCCAGATAACAGTGGAGCCCTTGTCCCTACAGTGTTCGAACACATCCAGTTTAACAATGGAATTTGTTTCCACAGTAGTGTGTGTGAGGCAGTGACTCACTGCACCCGTGCAGTGTCTGTGGAAAAGCCTGGGATTAAACTCAATTTTTTAAACAGTGATTTATTCAGGTGATAGGTCTATGGAAAGAGTTCTTGTTCCCCCACAGACTGGAAATTGTCCATGTGGAGATCCTGACTTTTCAAAATAAGTCCATGGGGATGTGTTAAACTCATGGAGTAGGCAGATGTGCCCCAGGATCTCCAGAGCCACCCTGCAGCAGCTGAAGGTCATGTGGAACACACCAGGGCATCCCCAAAAGGCACAACTCCAAGGTAGACAACTGAGTCAAGCTATAAATGCCATTCATTATCACGCTGCAGAAGGAAAACGGAAATAAAAAAGTTAATAAGGTGCCTGATAAATCAACATGCCTTTCACACTTCGACACTACTTCCCAAATTAAGGGGTTATGACCTTGGGGCTTGTCCAGAAGTTACAATAGGGTCATGTTGCCAGATGGCATTGACTGTTTCAGGGGAACAGAAGGGATGGCTGTCAGGCAGCGTTGGGCATAGTTTGAGTTGTCCTTGGTGTTAACTGTCTAGAGTAATAGTGATCATTTTTGTGTCACAGTGAGCTTGGACCAGGTCTTCAATCCTCTATCAACTGTCTGTGGAGAGTGTGCTTGTTGCTTCATTTCTAACAGCCCTAAGACATGTCACTGCATTTTGCCTCTTGCTGGGTCCAAGTCAGAGAAAACAAAATGTGTGTTTAGCAAAGTTTGCCCTGCAGCCTTTGAAGGTGCCATCATTTACTGAGGATACCAAGGATACCACAGTATGTGTCTGTAAAGGTCTCTTCAGTGAGCCAACCTGAGAGTTCACTGTGCTTGGCAGCAATACAGCCTATTCCTGTTCCCTTTTCTGCAAACCTGGCCACCCACAGTGTGGTGAGTCAGCCCTCAGCCTGCCATTCTGAAGCAGTTTTAAGGTGATTAAATTGACAGAGCTGAATCCCTTGTTGCCCTTAGAGCTTGTCCCCATTGTTGCAGTGCCATCGGTCTGGTGTATTGCCCACCCAAGCTGGTTCAGGAATCCGAACAGGCAGAAAATGGAGGCTACATCTACAGCACTAATTACAACCACCTATTTCTTTGCAAGCAAGTTTTGCTGCTAGCTTTGTGCTGCCACCTTCGAGACTCCTCTCTGAAACAATTTAACTCACTGTTCCTGCAGAAAACTTACCAGCAGCAGGGGATCTGAGTGAGTTTAATCAGCTCAGAAAAGGACACAGCGAGTGCCAGGCCCAGAGCAAGGAGAGCAGCAGATACGTGGCCCCAAGCAGGGAAGGGGGAGGAACAGAGGTTGGCAGGAAGGGCAGGAGGGTAAGGAGAAGGAGGACCTCTTCCTTTCTGCCCTGGCAAACAGTTCAATGTGAGTCCATGGTCTACCCCTACAGAAACAGCTGCATAGTTTTCATGCAGTGCTGTTCCCTTGGCTGTCTCCTTGCAGATTTATATAAGCAGC
The DNA here is from genome assembly GCF_018691265.1 of Tyto alba. NCBI lineage: Eukaryota > Metazoa > Chordata > Aves > Strigiformes > Tytonidae > Tyto > Tyto alba. The sequence goes on along the minus strand of NW_024881316.1, from coordinate 44,172,998 downwards.
AGTGCCACTGCTGAGGATGGGGTGAAGAGGAGGGCAGCCTTTGCTTCAGATGAGTTAGCTGTGGTTGATCCGCACCTTTCACATTGCCAGCCCTTGACTGGAAAACTAATCTTGTTTAAGCCCTCCTCCCCCCGTGGTTTTTTTTTTATTATTATTTTTTTGGTATTACTGTGGCTTTCAAGCAATTTTAACCAACAGCACCAAAAGCAGTTGAATAGGTGAGTGAATCTCAGGCTGTAGAATATGACTGGATAAATATGATAATATGATCAGATCAAGCAGTTTAAAGAGTTTCTTAGAACTTACAATAAATTTACAGAAAGCTTCTTCCTGGACTGCATAAAAGATTTCACTAGTAGAGAGGTTAAATCAGAAGAGATGACTTGCCTAGACCACTGCCTACAGAAGTATTTAAAAATGGCACGAAGAATGTCCATGAGATTTCAGGAGTAGCATATTCAGTAGAACAAAGCTCTGGCAGCTAAAGCAGGACTGCTTGGCCAACCTTGTTAGAAAAGAGCACTCTGTTCACCTTGGGGTGTGGGGATGGGAAAGTATGCCAGTAACGTGAAAGGATCCCTTAAAAGAGGGTTTCTGCTCAAAACATTGTATCATCAAACAGCAGCCTAAAAGTATGAGAAATCTTGGTTCACTTTGCAAGAGAATGTGAAAAATGCATAAGATCATTAGGTATGTAATCAACTTGGTATGTGAGCACAGGGGGATGTCCTGATCATCCTGCTGTTTTTTCCTGTATGCATTCATCATGTACTGTCATGTCACCAGAAACTGTGAACTTCCTGGATTTTCAAGTTTCAACCCCAGAACACTTCTAGTTTAAATATCTGAGACTGAACTTACAGAGCCATCAACAGGCTCAAGAAAGCAAGCAAAAGCTGTGTTAGAAAATATCTGGTCTGAATGTGGAGTACGCATCCGAAACAAAGTAAAGCTATGCTGATCCTGTAATTCACTGGAAATGTGTCGTTACAAAAGCATGTGAACACATTTCATCTGGCATGAACAAAATAGACAAGTTCCCACATAGGTGCAACCTGAGAGATACTGTTCAAAATAAAAGTAAATGTGGAAACAATTTAGAAATTAAGTTAACAAGATACAGCCCTCTTCACTCACCCTTCTTCATTCCAGTCCTGGCTGTTAGGACTTCAGTCTCATCTCTAAAATCCAACCTCAGCAATCTGTGTAATCAAATCCCATTGCCACTTGTGTCCAAAACTCAGAAAATTATGACAAAACTTCTCAGCAACTGGATGCAACACTACAGATTCTTACACTGTTTCCTGTTATTATTTTTGAGTTTGAGTTTTGCATGGTCAGCCTCTCAGACCTGTGTTTTAGAAATGGAAGGACAGAATAAATCCCAAGCATATGGGAATTAATAGTCAGATAACTTTGGGATAAAAAGTTTTGGGGTAAATCTGATGGTGCCTGGAGAGTCATTTATTCTCTGTCTCACATGACATTACATAGTTTTGCCCAACATAGTCTTGCAGGAAAGAATCTGGGGGGAGTCCTTGTGAATTTCTATGTAAATTCACTCAATGTGGTGATGTTGAAAATAAGACTAATTTTATTCTTAAGTTTATTAACAAGTATTTTAATTTAAGTCCTGGAAGGTAACAGAAGTGCTCTACTTGATGCTGTTGATGTGCTGTGTCCTATTGGAGAGCATCCAAAGGAGAGCAAATGTGAATGCTAGGATGTGAGCAGAGGACGGCCTTGTGAACAGGTTGAAGGTGTTTTGATTTAGATAGGACAAGACTTGGTTAAGGACACAGTAACAGCCTGTCACTTGGTAAAGGACTGATATAAATGTTCACAGTGACAGCTGGGCGAAGGCTGATGTGAAATCACACAATCCAAAGCAAGGTTAAATATGCTGGTGATTATGGAAAAAAGTGTAATTGTAAAGGTTAGAAGCACTGAATTAGGCTACCCATGGCAGCTGTGACGTTGTCTTCAGTGGAGGTTTTTAAGAACAGGCAGTAAAACTGCCGACACTGGAGAGAGCTCTTGATTCTGCCTCCATGTGAGTTTGTGGCAATGGGGCACCAGGTACATTGTCTATTGACCTCTTCCAATTACCTCTGCCTACACTGCTTCAATTTCTGTGTAATGAATGAGTTGAAAGAGATTCAGAGGAGACATGAAAGACCACTGATCTGTGTACTCAGAGCTGTACACAGCTGTACTTGGACTTTGCTATATCCATCTCAGACAAGTTCAGGAATTCTTATTTGGTCCTCTCCAGCACCACATTCCCACTGTTTTAAGCACAGAGGAGGTGAACTGTATATACAGCTTTATCAAGGGTTTCTCCAGAATTATATTTCCAGAGAAAGGCTCTGGTTCACACCCTTTTCTACATCAAGTCACATTTTCCATCCTTTTTACCATGTATATACTTTTTCTTCTTGACCTATGACTTTAAATTCCTCTATTCCTCTGTAAGCCTTCCCATGAATTGGTGATGACCTTTTTACATACTCAAATAGTCTATATGGAAAATAAAAATAGTTTAGTCCCAGCTATCTGCAGATCAGGCTCAAATCATACCATGACCAAACATGACTTCCTGCAAGAAGAAAATAACTCTGCAATACTCATGTTTGCAAAGCACAGTATCTGGAATAGGAATCACTCAGCCAGACAGCTGAGAGCACAGAAAATATTGCCCAGATGAATGGTCAAATTATCACATCCTTCAAGCACTCCTAATGCTCTGAGAGAAGTTGACAGAACTTTCCATAAACATTTCAACATAGTCTAGAAAGTACCAGCGAGCCCTGGAACTCCTAGCCCTCCTGGAACAGTTCACAATTGGACTTGTCAGTGCTTGTCAGTGGAGAACAGCAATCCGCTGGATCAGTGAGGGTATTCTGGCATGAATAAACATTGACTGCAATAGTTATTGGCTAAGCATTAACTCAGGTAAGGAGGAAGGCGAGAAACAGTCCATCACATTTGACAAGACAATTTCACTGTACTGGTTGCTACCTAGCGGTACAGCTAACCTGTCTGAGAAACTACCACACTAATTCTAGACCTCTGCTCTGCCTCTCTCATGGGTCTACGGAACAAAGTTCACCTGCTTTTACAGACATTTCATTGTGTTAGTCCTACTACTGAGGACTAACTTTTCTTCAGAGTAAGTACCTCCATCTTTGGCAGAGAGATGATGCCCACAGAGCTCATGGCTCCTATGGCCTCACCAGTGTAGCATGGTGCAGAGACACCTGTGTTGTACCAAAGCTAGAAGTAATACATTGTTGGCGTTCCTTGCAGCAGGGCTTGATAGCTCATGTCTGGTGGCCAGACTGCTTCTATAGACATGCTCACTATGGCTCATTTCTTGGGTTCCCTAGCTCATGTAACCTCTGTTCACTCAACAGGACCTAGCTTATCCCACATTATCCTTCCGTCTGACTCCCAGATTTCTACTCTCTTGTCCCTTACAAGCAGACACATTTGGAAGCCTCTCTAAGCCTGCCCCACCATGTCTTCTTTCTAGAGTCTTTGGAACAACATTTCTCATTTGACACCAGACGTAATGATGAGATTTCCTGGTTCTGGATGCATCTGAAACACAGTGTCCAGTTCCCAGGCTCCCCAGTATGAGAGAGACATAGACATACTGGAGTGATTCCAGCAAAGAGACACAAAGATGATTAATGGTCTGGAGCATCTGTCATACCAGGGGAGGCTGAGAGAGCTGAGACTGTTTAGCCTGGAAAAGGAAAGGCACAGGGGGATCTTGTCAATGTCTATAAATAACTGATGAGGGGAACTAAAGAAGCACCCACCCTGGCATGGCTTCTTTGATAAGGGGTTATAGATGCAGAATTGTAAGTTGAAACAAGCATTTCTGTGTTAGAATACACAGTTACCCATTCTCATGAAGCCATCCCAGATAGAGGTATTTTACACCTGTTGGCTGAAACTTTTCTATATTGTGTGTCTGGAAATGTGGCCCCTCTTGGACAGAACACACCTTTGGCATCAGCAGGAATTGGATAACAAAAAACTCTGTAGCCACAACACATCTTCAACCAGCAGAGTTCTTTGTGAGGCAATATTAGTCCATAGTGTCAGCTCTTGACCCTCTCCTAGGGCTGTAAGACACATCCTGGGTCACTGAGGCTATGACGCTCCTGTGTGGTCGGCTTCCTATATTCTGCTTTAGGCATTTATCAAGAATCATTTTAAAAGCCACAAATTCTGTGGTTTTCCTCCTTTGCTCAGACTGAGAGACCATTCTCCCAACCTTCCTAATGGGAACTGATTGCTTAAATGACATAAGCAGATTTGCACTTGGTTGGATCCAAGGATCCTCTAGGCCAGTCGCTTCACATCCAACGTGGGCTATAGCAGAGGCCCTGGGGACGAGTTTTACAAAAGAGAAGTAAGCTTGTAGCAGCACATCTTCAGAATGTTTTTTCTACTTCTGGCTATCAGAGGTACAGGGACTTCTGAGGACAAAGTCAAGACCTTGGTGTTTAACAGCCCTTAATAGCCTCTTAAGCTTACACAAAATGAAGTAAACTACAAGAAAATCCAGGAAAGTGTCAAATGTCCATAAGGTCCAGGAGCAAGGATGTCTAAATATCCTTTGCTTGCTTTGAATCTCCTAGTCATTAGTCCTCCCACCTCTTTGGTACTTGTTCTGCTCTGCATCTTTCCAATTGGGCTATATCTTTTTGAACTTATTTAAACTCATTTGTCTCCATGCCAGCAATATCCAGAGGTATAAATTGTTCTGCCTCCCTTTAGGCATTTTGGAGGAAGGGCCTATGGTGCGGTAAGATCTGTGGAGGTGAAGGACACATGGAGAGAGGAACCAGGAGCTGCTAAAGATTAGGAGGTGTGAAGGGAGCAGATCCGTGGCTGGCACAAGATAGTCTAGCTCCATGGCTGCCCAGTAGCTTATAGCAGCTGAGCCCTGTTTTACCCTTCTCAAACAGTCATGGAGCACTTTTTCAGAGATTCAATCTCTGGGGCTAAAGCCCTTGTTTGCAGCGACTGTCCAGTTTGTTCTTCCTCAGCCACAACAGAAGAGCTTTCTCTTCTGTGCATAAAGCATGACCTTTGGGTAGTGCGTAATAAGTTGGATGATCAGACAATGTTTGTTTCAGACATAAAACACACAATGACTTTAAGAAACACACACCCAGGCACAACAATATTTCATGGGAGAGTTGGCTAAAAGCGAAAGGGGGGACAGGGGAAGTTGCATTGACCTTAGATAACACATCTGAATGAGAAAGAAAATAAAATAAACACAAATTAATCAAGGACTCCAAAACGAACTGCTTAGTGATAAGAATTCAAACAGGCAATAAACAGGCTGTGAGGTACTTTCTTTGTGATGTTTGAGGAATTGTGTCATCCCAGCTTTGTGTCTAGCATGGTACAACGGGCTGAGCTACCTCGTATGCTAAGGGAACTATAGTAGTTGAACAGAGGTTTCATTTTCAGGGGGAATATGGGGACAATTTTTATGTTTTTGTGAGCTAGTGGTGTGCAAACAGATGTCATGGCACTCATAAGTGAAGGGACGAATGCTCCCTGTGCTACATGACACATTAATTTGTCAGGCTGAAAATAGTGGTAACTGAAACCAGAGTGAAAAAGTCATTTAAATCAGCTCTTTACTGGAAAAAGAACATCCTGCCCAATTCGTGCCTTCTTCCTGGAATTTTTTCCTCACCTCTGCTCAGGAGGTTTTTTCTCAACTCCAGCTGAGGGCTCCTGCTTGACCTTCACGTTGGAGTCTTGTAGAAGGAACAAAGGGAAAAAAAAAGGACATGTGAAACGCATTCCAGTCTGCTATTCCAGCTCTTCGCACGTATCTGGGTACCGTATGTTTTGAAAAGCTGTGGAAAAACACACGCCAGCATACATCAGCTCACCTCAGATGGCTGGGATGGGAGAAGGGATATAGACATGAACGTTCCCTTCTTCTCCTTATCCTTTTTGGAGCATCTGCAATTATTAGTGGCAGGCCTATCTCACAGCTAGCAGTAAGGAATCAAGAGATTTGGATCTCAGCACTGTGTGAGTACAGGGAAGGTGAAACTCTCCATGTACTCCCATATCAACGTAGTGAAGAGTGAAGTCTAACAACATCCGTTGAAGTGGAATTTCCATGGGCTTCAATGAGTTTTGGATTAGGTCCCTAAGTCAGGCCAGCCACAGGTTACTTCTATAGACTGAAGTACTAGAAAGTCTGATGACTGCATACTTCCTGCTCGTTTCGCTTTATTAACCTCTTGATTTTTTTTCCTGTTATTGCTTCAAGTGCAGCTGGCTATATAGGAAGCTACTGCAAGTTGTGTAGGTGTCAACCATTTGGAGTTTCTATAATCATGCTCTGGACAGCAGGAGCAGCCTAAGGGCCTAGCCTGTCACACCTTAGCAACAAAAATGTAGAAGTATAAAATAGCATCCACCTTTTGCACAAGGAACTGTATAAATGGAGGGAAATTCCCTAGATAGGTGAAGACAGGTCTCTGTTGTCCATATGATAATTTCCTTCTGTAATGATCAAGTCTGAAAGAAAATATAATTGTTTATATTTTGTTCCACTGATCTCACTTCCAGCCTTACTATTTTTGTACTGGTTTGTCTTCCAGAGAACTGGATAACTCAGAAAGGCTAAATAATGCTAGTATTTAACTTCTTTGAAGGGTACACTTGTCTATAATGTTTTAAAAATCATTAGAGCTCTCTCATCTTCATCGTTGTCATTAGGTGTGAGATCAAGACAGAATATCACCATGGGACTAGTTTGTTTTACTAATGTTCAGAAGACTTCATGGAATATTAGACTTCAGGCAGATGCTTGATCTAGTTCAAAATAACATCACACTTCAGATTTAGACCAGCGATGATCCAGCCTTGTGAACCCCTATGGTACATGTTGGGCCCACATGGCATAAAAACACAGCAATGAAAAGACAACTTGCACCTGATGACAGGTTTGGTCATGAGATCCAACACCAAGCTGGGTAGAAGAGTGGCATTTCTTAGGCACTAGGGTGCCTTTGGAGAGCTTAAACAAACACCTGCCATGAGATGTAGAGCCAGAGTAGATGACCAGCAGCTGAAGTCACTTTCTGCCCTGTTTTTCTAGGAGACCTAGTGAATAGTTAGCCTGTTCCCTGCCTCAGCCAGTGCCGATGTCAAGATTCACAGAAAATATTCAAAGAACAGTATAGGCCAGGGGCTGTTCCCAGCCTTATTTTGGGGGGAAAAGGAGAGTTCAGGCATATGGAGGTGAGTTGTGCCCTGATAGATAGCCTCAGGGTTAGGGAACGACTCCAGCCTCTCATGTTGCACTGTTGCTGTTGCATGTGTTTCTCCTAATTCTATCATGGCCTAAGGTAAAATGCACATTTCAAGATCGGGAATATTCTTCATCTCCTCTGCCTTCAGTGGGACAAGTTTAGTGCCTAACTTTGGTGGCATCTCCCACAGAAAATCTTCAGAGATATTTGTGTTTCTCTCTGCTGACTGTACAGGCAATCAAAGTCTTACTTCAGTAGGAATCTCCTCTGCTTGAACACCCTCAAAAGCATCTGCATTTACATTAAGGACAAGGGAAGCTTCCCTCAACTGCTGTCAGACAGATTAGGCCTTCACCAAGTTAGGTACTATGAAGCTGAAACAGTGCTGGAGCCACCATTGCAAGGCTGTCCAGAAATAAGGCATTTGGGAAAAGAGCAGACAGCTTTTGAGACAGATTTTCATTAATAGCACAGAACATCTCCCTGATGAGGCCAGGCTGAGAGAGTTGGGGTTGTTCAACCTGGAGAAGAGAAGGCTCTGGGGAGACCTTAGAGTGGCTTTACAGTGCTTAAAGGGTGTACAGGAAAGGTGGGGAGGGACTCTTGATCAGGGGGTGTAGGGATAGGACAAGGGGTAATGGTTTTTTAACTGAAAGAGTGTAGATTTAGATCAGATATAAGGAAGAAATTCTTCACTGTAATGGTGGAGAGATGCTGGCACAGGTTTCCCAGAGAAGCTGTGGCTGCCCCCTCCCTGGAAGGGTTCAAGGCCAGGTTGGACGGGGCTGGGAGCACCCTGGTCTAGTGTCGCTGCCCATGGCAGGGGTGTGGGAACTAGGTGATCTTTAAGGTCCCTTCTAACCCAAACCATTCTATGATTCTAATATCTTGTGTGTCTTTACTGAGATAAGGACCAGTAGATATGAACAGCAATTGGACCTTCTAAACTGTGGTCTTGAAACAGGATGAATAGTGAGAGGAAGGAAGGATGTGCCATCGAGGTACGCACAGGCTTACCTGTAATCTCAGTCATAGGATAGGTCGATCCAGATTTTAGGGATCCCATGCAGAAATTTAAATAATTTATCCCTCAAGAAGGAACAGTAAAACAATTTCAGGAGCAAGGAGCATGTTGTGAACAGCCTGTCAAAAGGCACGTAGGGGCAGCTTTCGAATGAAGATGATTTTTACACACTCAGCCTGATGGTTGTCACAAGGGCCAAGCCTGTGGTCACAGGAGCCAGCCAAAGCAGGAACTCTAGTAGAGCTTTTCCTCTGTGCATGAACAATTGTGGGAAGCTCTGTCGTTTTGAGGAATTTCCGAGGACAGTAAATTACATACTAGATCACAGCTCTATTATGTCTTGGGGGAAGGCATTTGGAAATTAATGTTTCGTATTAAGATTTAAATGGGGAATACATACAGTTCTGTTACTCACAGGCATCCTCAAACCTGGCCTGCCACAGCATTTTCTCTCTTGTTGAGGTGGGTTTAAGTGGAGCCTGAGTTCACAGCAGGCATCTATGCAATCAGGCTCTAGTTACTTCTGTGCTTCTGTTCTTTGATGCCAAAGAGGAATGGTATTAATTGTCCCTACTTCACAGGGTGTTTAGAGAGAACCTGGGGTGGGAACAATCCATCAGTGCTTGTGCTAACAGCCTGATAAAGCAAGAACTGGAGAAACACCTAGAAGGCAAGTGAGACATATCCCTCCTTTCAGCCAGAGGAAGGATTTCAGTTCCAGGAGTGGTCAATTTTAGGTGACGTTTGAGTTATTCCTAAAACAAATGTTACTTCATGTAAATCAGCTGATTGAGATGACGCAAGGGAGTTAAAGATTTCTTCTGGGCTGGGAAAAGCCTTCTGTTTGTTCCAAAGTGGTCCGTTAGAAGGTGTCTAAAAGGTGGGCTAGATATCCTATTGTGACAGGTTGACTGGCCTGCAGCTAAGCACCCACATAACCACTCAGTCCCCACCTGCCAGCAGGATGGGGGAGAGAATAGCAAAAGTGAGAAAACTAGTGGGTTGAGATAAATACAGTTTAATAAGGGAAGGAAAGAGGAAATTAAAAACGAGTGATACAAAGGCACATACCACCTCCCACGAGCAGACAGATGCCCAGCAAGTCTCCAAGCAATGTCCACCTTGGAATACAACCCTGTCCCCACCCCTGTTTTTTATTGATGAGCATGATGTTATATGGATTGAAACATCCTTTTTGTGAATTACAGTCAGCGTTCCCAGCTGTAACCCCTCCCAAACCCCAGCCCACTCACTACAGAGACAGAGACAGAAGAGAAAGCCTTGGTGCTGTGCAAGCACTGCTCATCAATAGCCAAAACATTGGTGTGCTGTCAACACTTCTTTCTATATCCACAAATCCAAAACACAGCACCTTATCGGCTGTTACAAAGAAAGTTAAATCCATCCCAGCCAGACCCAGTACACCTATCTTGTTTGGCTTGCTCAGATGAGAGTTATGATGGAGAGAAGAGGGCTTTGGGGCAGAATTCATTACAGGCTTCCACAGGAATAATCTAAAGTTTGGAGAAAAGATATGGGCTGGGTGCAGAGATGGTGGATTAAGATTACAACATCAATGTCATGTCATGGGATGGTTGTTGGAGTGAAACCTCTCTTACAGACCACCACCATAAGCAGACAAGCCCTCAGAATAGGCTGCAAATGTAGCCAAAAATTCCTTAACAAAGTCCACTGAGGCAGCATTATAACATGCAAATATAGTACTGTAATTACTAGACAACCTTCTACAGTGAGTTCGCTGCTCTGCAGAAACTGGTCTTTCCTGCAAAACACATAGAATGGATCATTCCTCTGTCAGAGAGAAACAAGCCATTTCAAATCATCTTTTGCAAGCTATTTCCCATGCTCCCTGTTCCTGCATACCCACCTCGTGACTTCTACCTCACCTACATTCCTAATACAACCATCCAGACCACTGTAGGCCACCATTACAGCCCCTCAGTTTCTGCCCTTACTAGCACTGGCTCAGTCCTCATGCAGGATGCTGCAGAGCACAGATGAAGGGGACAAGCTCCTGCTTAGGTACCACACACAGCAGGTGCTGGATCAGATTAGTTGATGGGTGGTGATTACCCACAGGCAGGCTGAGCAACATGCAAAATCATTTGAGAAATAAACTTCACATAATCATGAGATTATGGTGGATCAGCTCATGAATGGCAATTCGACCCCTCTTTGAGACCACAGTCCTTAGAATCTGTTTCATGGAAAACTGAAAATGGTTTTCTGAAAAGAATTTGGTTTTACTGTAGATTCATCACATTTGGTCTTAAAAAGTCATGAATTTCACACAAGGCTGAGATTAATTCCCTCAGCAAATCGTTTCAGTTTCAAGTGCAAGTACATTTCATTGATGATGTGCAAAAATGGCCTCGAACTAATGATGCCCTCATGGATGATGAAATTCACATCCATGCTTGTCTACTGTAAACCCTTGTTTCTTCTGGCAAACTATGAATCTCAGCCATGAACAGAGGCAGCATCAGGGAGGTTTTCTTGATCAAGATGAATGGGTTAAAAAAGGAACTCTAGTAAAGGCTGTGCTGGTCTTTTGTGTTTTAACAATGAGAGGAAGCTCTGCCTAGTTTGAGGAATTTCCCACATCTCCAATTCAGACTTTGGAAAACTGCTTTATTAAGCCTGCCTAAGAGGTGTTAAAAAAATAAAAATATTCACAGAGATTAGGACAAAGATATCTTCCCAGAGCCTACGCATGTTCTGTTTGTTTAATTTTTAAACCTGGATCACCGGAGGCAAACTGAGAGGAATCTAGGGAAGTTAAATAATGATAAATGCCAAATGCTCACACCAGGTTCCTGCTGAGCTGGTTGAGCCATTACTGAATTCAGCCAAGTGTCACTGCTACGCAGATGCTAAAGATTTGCCCCTAAATTTCCTTATGTATCAGTTCATTCTGCAATGTTGCCAGAGGTCGCAAGACAGATTAAATGACAGAAATAGGTGAGGAATTTTCTGAGTGAGAGGAAGATCTATGTATTGAGAAATGTCATTTTTACCATACAACATCAAGTGATGGAGCAAGGAGAAAGAGAGCCTCAAGCTTCCAAATTCACAACATCCTTTCCCTTCCTATTCCCTTGCCTGTTACAAGCTCATTGCCTCCCATAAAACTGTCACTGAAAGTGAAACTTACAGCATTCAAACAATAACACCTTTCTTCCCCAAACCTGAAAATTCCTTATGCAAGTAGGTGAGCATCACTTTCCCACTGATGGGGAGAGAGAAGCAAGGTTGTACAAGGTCACACAACAGCTGTGTTTTTTTCTGAATCACGATCATTTAAGCAACCAGGGGATACTGCTGCACCAGAGATGTTTGGATGGAGCAAGACTTCTAAGGTTATAGACATCAGTGGAGGATAAAGCATCAGAAAACATCTTGGCACCCCCCCGACACTGAGCACTGGCAACAGCACTCCAGCAACCCAGCATAACACCATAAAACTGCTTTAATTTAAGAAGCTTGAAACACAGGTAGAAAAGAATGGAAAGATGATAAATGTGACACTCAAAGACAGTACGTAGCGGCATCTCAGTCTGTGGCCATAGGTGCCCCAAGTTCCTCTCCCCTATCAACAAGCGTCACCTACTATGAAACTGAAGGGAGGATGCACGAGATTGCTCTTCAAAGAAACAAACCCACCATTTTATACAGGTGACAAAAATACAGTGCCTATTATCTGCATTGTTAACCCCAGCCATATGTAAGCATAAAACAAAGGGAAAAAAACCTAAATGCCATTGGAGTTGATCTGTTTTTTTCTGAAACTGTGTAGCATACCTTAAGAGGTAATAAATGCAGTCCAAATCAGCACAGTATTTCCGTGCATGTCCCTCTTTACTTCTGCAGCCCGGATCTTAAACTAAATTAATCATAGACTCTATTAAAATTCACTAGCCAAGCTAACAGACAGTAGCACTTTATCAGAAACTTGAATGGCTTGATTCATACCCTGAAAAGCCAAAACCATCTTACAGAAAGCTGTCAACTAAATCACCACAAAATGAAACATGCGCCAACCGCAGTTTTCTCAGTAGAAACCTGCAGCAGGTTTACTGGTCACTCAAAGTTTGCACCACAATGCCAGAATCTGGCCCTGAAAATTCCTTCAAGTTGCCTTCACCTGCCCCAAACTATTAAACCGCAGAGAGAGACTGATGTTATATTTCACAGACATCATCCATACCTGTGGGACAACAAGTGCTGGTTGTGTCCGAGTCTTTTCCAAATTTGTCCTCCTGTGCTGGGAAGGAAACTTCCCATCGAAGTGTCAACTCCTGCCTCAGTCTCTGCCCTTTGTTTTTCCAAGAGCTCAAGACACACCTGCTTTTCCGTGTGTGCTGTTGATTGTTGGGCTCCGGGTTTGGTTTTTTGTTTTGCTTTTCTTTTTGGAACAAATTAAACAGCCTGTGAGCAATTCGCAGTAAGGGAGAGAGAGAACCTTTTGGTTTGTGGTGATTTAATCAAGCAAACCCTGTGACCTCCCTTTCCTGGATCAGTGGGAACCGATCCTTTCTCCACCAGCACGGGGTGGAGTTGCAGCAAAAAAATACAAGCCTGAAAGCACTGTTCTGGATGGGCAGGGCAGATCTTCCTTCTCTGTTTGTTATGTCAGAGAACACGGTGATTCCTGCTGGTCCGAAACACAGAGATGACCTCTGGACAGGAAGGAACCTGCGAAATATTTTCTAAGTGATTTCCTGCCAGTGGGGGGAAAAGTGGATGCAAGGGACACTTGGGTGGGGATGCTAACAGAGCTGCTGGGGAGTGCTATTTCAAGATGAGGAAAACACTTTTTGGTCATCAGGGGTGTGGAAGTAAAAGAAATTACTTTTTTTTTTTTTTTTTGATAAACTATTCTAAGAGCCTCCGTTGTCACTATATGCAGTGATCTAGAGCCTGAGTTGTGTAGGTGCTTCTCAGACTACAGTGCCTTTCATGATAAGAGGTGCTGAGATACTCCCCAAATTCATATAGGAGAGCCTTTCCACATGGAGCTCGTGTTCATCAACATCCCAGCGATGCAGCTGTGGTGCAAGGGCTCCTTGTCAAGGTGCAGAAGAAACCTGGGCAGGCTCATGCATCCAGAAGGACAGCTACCCCTGGAATAATCCCCAAACTGTGCTGTGCAGGTCGTGCTGCCTCACACTGGGGCTCCCAGAGTGGGATTTTCATGCACTAGACAAACGACAGTACCCCAGGAAGGTGGAGATGGTTCGCCAAGGCTCAGTCCTGGTTATGCTGATAAAATGAAGGACACTGTAAAGGCTTCCTTGCTTTTGTCTCTCCTGGCTTCGTACCATCTTTGATGTTCTTGCAAGATAACACACTACAGCACTGTGGCCCAACATCAGCCCATCAGATGGCACAGGACATGTGCCATCTGTGAAGAGTATTGCTTTCCAGAGGTATCAGCTTCTCCTTCTTGACTGTATAATTAGATGACAACAGCTAGTTTCTCTCTGTTTCAGGGTCTGAGTGGGGTGCATCTGGTCCATCCTTATGAGGATGTCTTAAGATGGAAAATTGTATATAGGACTCTAGACTTGACAGTTAATAGCACCCTTCTTTCCGGACACAACAAGTATTTTAGTAATTTGATATCTCCACTGAGGATCACTTTTTAGTCACTTTATCATGATCCAGTTCATACTATAAAAGCAAGAAGGGACATTTGGACATTTCATTACTGAATGCACCTCACCCACATGCTCACTGACATACACATTTTTTTGCACAGAGAGGGAGAGAAAGAGACAGAGAGGGAGTCTGGGCTGTGTACACCATCTTTACATGCTTTTGATTAGTGAGTGTGAACCATATTTCCTTATATTTAACAGCAGCCTCTGTATCTAACACCAGTCACTATATTTCAGTGAGCTTTTCAGTTTCATTTCCTTTTATCTGGCAAGAGCTGGAAATTTTATTCCAGTTTATCTCCTTCTGTTGGCTAGGATGAGTAAAATATGATGGTTGGGACATCTAGGAAAGAAAATGTTGCTGTGATAGTTAGATTAGAGTGACAGAATTATTACTTCTTCACAGTACCTGAGTGATTATTTTTTAAAGCATATAGAAAGTGCTCCTAATACATTTATAGTTCAGTCTTGTTTTCCTGACTTTTATTCTCATCTATATTGCAGTTTGGTCATGGGTAGAAGATCGTTTCCATCACCATGATAGTTTCCAAAGTTTCAGGAATGTTTCTGTTCAATATTGAGATAAGTTTAAAATCTTTAATGAAGCCTGGGGCAGATTTTGCTGTCACAGCTGGGAACTGGAGAAAAATCTGTACTCTAAAGAATAGTTAGATAAATATCTAAAACAGCTCAGGAGAAAGTATCTGTTGGCTCAGACTAGAAATGCTTACTATCTCGACAAATGGGAGCCTTGAAGACTAGCTCAGGAGCAGGTGTCTACATTGTTGGCATTTCCAGTGAAATGAGATGAACACTACTCTTTGTGAAAAGACCTTGTTGCAATCAATGTGTAGTTATATTATGCAAAATGGAATGGCTCTTTGGACTTCAGAATAAGAGCTGACAGACATGGTTCAGCAACGTATCATCCAGCAACAATTCAACTTGACAGAGTGCAGACTGGTGCTTAGGCCAGACATACAAATTTTGAAGAGAACAAGGAAAGCCTGAACTCTTGATATTTGAGCAGGCATGAGTAAATACAAGCTATGCCTAGATTTGGATCCATCTGTTTCAGAGATTAGGAGAGCCTTGCAGGACCTCGTAAGAGTCCTATCATATTTCTTTTTCTATATCCTGTGCTCTTTGTGTGGCAACACTGAACCAGTTTGTACAGTACCGAGCACTACAGTGCTCTGAAGTTAGCCAGGGCATCTCAGTACAACTATATCCAATATAAATCATTAAATTCCACAGGTCACTAGAAGGATGATATAGCAGGTATTTCACAAGCCTGTCTTGTCACCAAGGGGTGTCATGACCATCAATTGAGCTACAATGCTCTAGTGTGCATGGGAACAGCAAAGGGATATTTCAGCTATCCTGGTGATCCTGGCAGAGAGCAAAGAATTATCCTTTGCTCATACCGGGGACAGCAAATCCTGACTCACTATGCTCTAACATGCTGAGAAGGAAGGAAGTAATGAAATGTCTCATTATACATCTGACTTGAGTAATATATTTAGAACTGACAGTAGTGCTGAAGGCTGCATGGTTTCATATCAAAAGGAGTGACATGCTCTGGACTGTCTCACTGCAGCCAGTGGTCAACTGAAACTATTTATCTGCATAAATAAGGTCCCTGAAGATTACTTTTTTCCCCTGAAGCACCAGGAATTCATTGCAGTGATAGAACAATTAATTTGGGTATTCAGAGTACTTCAGCTGTACACTGCCATTGGCCAGCTTTATGGGTTTCTTTTAGGTTTAAGTGATTTGGGTTTATAAATGTTTCTTTTAGGCTAATTACCACACTTGTATGAATTTCATCACAGGAGAATAATTACTACAATAATGTCTAATGTAATCATCACATTGTGAAGGCACAAAATGCTAAATGGCTATTTAATCTTCTAGAGAAAAACTCAGAAAAAGAACATGTGGGAAACTGAAGCTAGACAAATTTAATTTAAAAGCAAAGGTCCATATATTTAATAATCCCAGCAATCAACCATACCTGCAAACTTCCATGCAATTCACTAATACTTGACACATTTGTGTAACAGATGACTGCTTTCCTACAAGAAGTGCTTCATTTTATTTCATCATTGGACTTAGACAGAGATACAGCTATTTGGCATCCCTAAGGACCTGCTCCATCCCTACAGGACCTGCTCTTTCAGCCTTTAGACTTGCTGGAGTTGTTTTATTATGAAATTACAGATCTGGTTGCTTTAGTGGACTGCGGTTTTAACACCATGTTTTGTCTGGGGTTATATAAAGCTTCATGTGCTAAAAGCAGTATTGACAATAGGCAACCAAAGACCTTCATAGCTGGTAGGAAATCCCAGTGCAGAGACCCAGGACAAAGTAAGGACTTCTGCAGAACGATGGAGAACTCATTGAGCTGTTGTGAAAACCAATAGAGGAAGCAGAAAACGCCTGTAACTGGTAGTCTTTGTGTTCATGGGATTGTTGGATTTCCCCTAGCAGAAAACATGCAGTAATTCCTCGAGGGATTTTTGAGTCCCTGCTCACAAAGTGCAACCCACCCATCCCTTTCTGAAACTTCACACAACTTCCTTTGGGTTAGCTGAGCCCTGTTTAAAATGGATGGCTCCGGGCAGTGGCCTATTTTCCCGTCCTTTCTTCTGACAAAGGACAAGGAGGGAAATGCTTTTTAATGGTGCATTACCAAACAGAATTGATTACCTGAGGGGTTTGGGTGTGGAGAGCTCTGAAAAACTGTATCCTATATAACATGGGGCTTGAGAACTTCATACAATTAAGTGTGCTGTGGAATTACCACTTGTTATTGTAAATATCTGCACATAAAAGTTATTAATAGAATTAATAGTAACAACATAGAAAAGCCCAGCAGTAAGTAGAATACCTTTGTGCTGAAAGTGTACAGACCCAGAACTCCTGCCTCAAAGAGCAGGACAAGTAGTAGCTGAAGATATACTGATGGGATGGGACAGGGACACAAGGAATGCTCCTGATCCTGGTCCTGGTGTGTCAAAGGGACAAGCTAGGACAGTGCTCAAGCTAGACATTATGTGTGCAAGAGCAGACACCGGCAGCTGGAGATGGAATAATGCTGTCAACATCCAGGTGGTACCATCAGTGAGATGGCCAGAGCCCAGGTGGAAGTGGAGGGAAGAGGATATTTCCTAGAGCTGGAATCAAGCAGAACATTCAGGATTTAGGCAGGGTGTGACTGGGAGCTCTTGAAGAGTTAAAGCTCCAGTAGTGTATAGACTTTGGCATGGGAGTGACCTCACGCACATGAAGAATAGAGCTGGGATTGTTTTCAGGGCCAAGACCTTTCTTTTGAACTCTGGTCAATGTGGCACATATTCCAACATGGTGGGGAAGTTGACGTGTTAGATTATGATTTTAAAAAAAGGTATTCTTCTCCTGGGCCAAAGGGGAGGGTATAGGGAAAGAGCTCCAGGAGATTTTCTTCTCATCTTGTCTCCATGACAGGCACAAAATTGGGGAGATAGACTACATGTATACTGCGTTTTCTTATGTTCTCATGGTCCTTTCATTTAGTGTTCTGTTTACTTAGTACCTGATTTATTTATGAGAGGAAGCCTTACATAGGTAGGTGTTTAGATAATAAACTTGCCTAGGAAAACATGGATTTAAAATCCTTTCTCTAACAGCAAATGTTATATATGTTATTAAGGTACAATATCTTGGGCATGTCTGCCAAAGTGTATTCCGTGCTTATGAAGGTGAAGAAGGCATCTGCTATCTGTGAGAGGCTCCAAGGTGAAAAAACATGGGCTGTACAACTACTACTGATTCACATTTAACATGTGCTGACTGAAGTACATGTCAGTGGGTTGCATGTAGATTCAGTTCATAGATTTGCATATCCTTTCCAGTGGAAAGAGACCTTTCGACCCAGTCAGAACATGTTTATGCATCCTGATGGTTACTGGTAAAGAGCATTCTGGTCATACAGCTGTTTCCCAGTCACCCTTCTGCCTTAAATATCCATCAGCACACTGCAAATCCCAAGCGGGCATGAGACAGCAAAGGTCAGATCCCTCTGTAAGGGCTGTGGAGTCACCACATGGATGACTGGAGGTGATTGAAAGGCAAATACAAAAAGGATTTATGAATTCCAGCTTACAGAGAGTCTGTATATATATATATGTATATGTAGTCCATTAATTCAGCAAGTCATTTCCTCTTTTGCATAGAAAATTACTAGGCAAAACATAAACTTCTGGCTATACAGAAACCTTTGTATTTGGTACAATTCTCCGTGAAAGGCACTTTTCCTGTATGAATCTGATCTTTTTTCTCCTTTGCAGACATGAATGAGGTGTCTTCACCATCATATGTTCCCTCTGACCCACAGGTCCAGCTCCCATACCTATTTTTTTATTAAATCAAATGCTTCTTTGCTGTCCTTCTTTGCTCTAGGACAAGAAGCACTCTTTCTGTTGGAAAGAAGACAACATTGCTGCAAAGGTCCCTGCCCAGATATTAATGGAAATTTTTAAGAGACAATCCCACGTGTAATGGGAGAAGCAAACTAATTTGAGGGGGTTTTTTAGCCATGAGTATGCTTTATGTATTACAATGTTTGTTAATTCCTTCCCTAACACCTTTTAGACTGATTACAGTTTCTCTGAAGGACAGAGATATTGTAATTTCTTGTAATCTCAATGATAATAAATACCTACAAGTTTCCTGTCAGAGGCTGGGCTAAAGGACAAATACCTAATGGACAGGTATGTTTTGTTTGGCTGCTCAGCAGCTGAAGACGTACATCTAGTCAAACATCAGTTAAGTTGTTGCCAACTATATGGTGAAGACTTTTGTCAGGCCAACAGCCAGCCTGAGCCAGGCAGGAGACACGTGAGTTGACTGATGGTGTTAGGAAGGGAGGGAGTGTAGAAATGAAATGGGGGACACTATGGGGAGGTAAGGGACAGTTCTGTTAGAATTACAGGAGAGAGTTGGGAACAGAGACACAGAGAGGACACAGAAGGACTAGAGTAGGAATCTCAGGCAGGTGTGGTGATTTTAATATTGTTATGATGAGTATTATAGGGAATATAGTGGGACTCCATGATATTGCAGTAGAAGGTATTGGATATAAAGCTGGGGAAAAAAATTAATTTCTTCTATGGTTCATAAGACAACTTTATCTTTTTGCAGTTCTGTGCAAAGTGTCCCATATGTTCCTGCACCCTATGGGCTCTGGAGAGAGAAGCCCAGGCCAATGTCCTGAACGTAAGATACAGCAATGAGCCTGAAGCCAGAGCAGTGGGGAAAGGCACCCTGGCTCCAGTGGAGGAGCATTTAAGCAGGCTTCTGTCAGTGCTACTGGAAAGGGGGAGAGGTAGCTCGCCTGGGTTTCAGTCTTCTAACAGAGACTTGTTTGTTTGCTTATGGTCTTGTGAAATGGGGAAAATCTGCCCCGTAACAGCTTTAAGGAAGAGTGCAGTTTGTTTTCTGGGTAAAGGGGAAGGAATGTGGCACAATTTAGGGGAAAATGGAAAAATGACAGCCCTACCCCTCCCAAGAGCATCGCCCTCTCATCCACCACCTGGTAGAATTTTTGCTCTATCACATTCTTGTGGTGACTGGTTGAACTTCCTCCAAGTGTCTTTGCTTTGTGCCTGGTCCATGATGTTCTTCAGTCCATTAGTTGTTTTTTACTCAAGATAGGTGGGCCATAAGGAACTCAATTCTCTTGCAGATAAGAACCATCAGCAGATATCCCACATGCTGGGTAACATGCTACCCTGAACCTTCAAGTGCTTTCCATTTGCATGGAATTCTCAGCACAGCTTCTGGTTGACTTTCAATAGCATTTATCCAAGGACTGAGAAATTCCCGGGAAAAACAATGGAAAGGCATCTGATGAGTGACCTAGTACTTGGCCCACAACTGCTTGGGTGGATGCTTAACCCACAGGGGAAGAAGAAACTCAGTGGAGGGAGCAGAAGAAGATGGCTGCTCCTCATGGCAGGAGCTGGGAGCTGGCAGAGCAGTGCCCTCAATGATGGGTACAGTCCTGTGGCACCCGAACAAGGAAAGCAGAGCAGGTTTGGTGGCAGTCATTGGGTTCAGCCACAGTCTCATCCTCAAATGAGCCCATAGCAAAGGCACAGGTCCAAGGTGAAGCTGGAAGGTCACATCAGCAAGTCAGTGTTGGGATTAGCAAGGTACAAAGCTGGACACATACATAGGCACCATGTGGCTTGTCCAAGGATAGAGGCAAAAAATTAAATGTCACTCCTAAGGCAAGGCAGGGTCCCCAGTGAGACATCTTCAAGCTTGTTCCTACACCTTAACTCTGAGCAGTCTGATCCCTGCTTACACAGCTGCACCCTTGCAGGGCTGACCTTGAGTAGAGGCAAACAAACCTCAGTAAGAGGAGGAAAGAGCTTACAATGCCTGTCACTGCTCTCAGGGCAGTGACACTTGCCCTTAAACATCAGAATCTATAGGGAATGTCCACTGGGAGTATTTCAGTGAGTAGGGATGCAGTTATACTGCAAAGATGCCTAAACCCACCGTGAAGAAAGAGGCAACACCTCACTTCTGAGCATCTGCTCCTACCATAATACTTTGCCCTCAGTTCAGTATCCAGGCCTGCCATTAAACACAAGGAGCACTGGTTGCCTTGGGGCTCAGATCCAGCTGAAGCAAGACTGAAATGCTGTAGAACAGGGTGGTATTTGAGTACCAAATCTCTTATGCATTGCTAGATATGGGATCCTTCTATCAGCAGCCTCACTTAGAAGCTTTTCCCCTGGTTGGAGGCCTTTGTTGTACTAATGGCTTCGGTTTGCAGTGCTTTCTATGTTGAAAAAGAAATAAAAAAAAAAAGGAGACTAATAGAGAAATACAGAACTGATCAGCCAAAGAAAATAATTTCTTAACAAGAAAAACACTCACCTCAGTGTTAGAGTCTAAAGGAGTAGATGTCAAAGAGATCAAATGCCAGACACTACCTTGATTTGCAGCTCAGTTCCCCAGATCTGAGACCAAAGTTTGGCTTTTATTTGGCCCCTGAGCTCTCTCATTTGCCAACACCAAAAATGCTTGTGTGGTATGCAGTCCTACTGGTCTGATCTCTTAGGCTAAGCTTGATATCTTTGTCACCCATGCAGAGCTGATGCAGGTGTTGCTGAGCAACTGCAAGCTGAACCTGAAAGGGTTTGGGTGAGATAAGCATAGTGGCAAGGCCTCATTCACATCTCTTGGATGTGCTGAGGCTGCATCATATCAGTATTTCTGAAGTAAAACAGGTATGGGTGTGAGGTGCCGTGTCTAACAACAGTTTTTGCTGGAAAGTCCCTGTGCTTTTCAAAGTAGACAACTCCCTAACCAAAACTAGGCACCTGTAGGAATGTGAGTACTTAATTTCCCCTTCAGGTGCCAAGTTCTGTGTCCATTATCAATACTCCTCTTAAATAATCTGAAAGTTCTGACAGCCATTGCCCAAACCTATAGATACCTCAGCTTGCTCAGTACTTGTTTGGGTGGATGCCTGTTCAGCTTTGCAGGTTTCTGAGAATCTCTTCCTGAGGAGCTCAGCCTTGGACCGGGACCAGACATCATCCATGTCAGGAAGCATTTATGAGGATTACAGGCTGTCCTTGGCCAAGCCAAAGATTTTGGACTGCATGTGCATTCTATGATTTCTTCCAGACTTGTTTTCTCCCAATAGCCTTTCAGATCTCCCCTCTAGAACTGACTGGAAAGCCCGTGGGATTGTGGCCCAGTACAGAAGTGTCACCTGTAGAACAGATCTAGAGAGTAAACTCTTGCTGCACATCCCAAAATCTCTCCAACAGAGAAGGGGGAACACGGGACAGGGCGATACTGGACTAATAGGTTAATGCATCCTGAAAATGCCATTTATGGATTAAAAAGGTTGGTTTGTTTATTAACCAGCACACCTGGCCCTTTTATTAGTGCAGCACAAAGGTGGTTCTGTCTTAATGGTTAGCACAAAAATGGAGAAGAAATATCAACAGTGGACTGTGTACATGAAAATAAACCTCAATCTTAGGTTAAGGTGTGCATTCAGCAAGCTCAGCTGACGTTGGGCATGAGTTTGACCTTCTCACTGGTCCCAGCTGAACAGAAAGGACAGCAAATATTCAGGGGTCTGAGCTACCCTAGGACACTCAGCATAGAAGAACTCTGCTGGGCAGTTTCCCTGGAGGCATCACTGATGGTGGCTAGAGCTCACAGGCAGTGAGAAAGCAGGATGGCTTCTAGCACACATAACCCTTTCAGTGTGTCATCCATAGTTTTGTGGAGTCGGTCACATTTCCACAAGACTTCATTTGTGACAAAATAGCATTTCTCTGTTTAAAAAAAAAAAAAAAAATCCATGAAGACTACTCATGGGCTTTCAGCACTGGCTTTTCTCCTTGTTCACATCTGCACACAAGGTTGATCCAGAGCAAACCCTGTACCTTCGCCTGGGTCAGTTGTACATTTCCTTCAATTATTGTTTGCCCGCCATCCTTCCTGTTACGAAAGGGAAGCTGGCAAGATAAATTTCTTGTGACTAGTCTACACTTGAAAGCACCGGACCTATCCTAACCCCAGCAAAGTATGCAGAGGGACACGTGCTGTCACCCAACACACCTTGGAGGGGTCTCCCAGGAGGTGAGACGGTGCTGCTGGAAGCAAGTAAAAGAGATGGGGCATTGGGGGACTTTTCTGGATGGATGTGACATATCCCCTATTTTCTCTCCTTTTCTCAGATCCCTTGGTTGTTCAGAACACTGGTGGCTCATCCAAATCCACCATCCTCTTGGTCCCAGCACCATGAGGCAGGGGACAATATGACGTGGTACTGCTGATACATATGACAGAGACCACTGGTGCATAGGCACAACTCTGGGACTGGTGTGGGCAAGCACCTTGAGCATGGACTTCATTAAATGCATCCCTCTGGCTCTGTTGATTGCATGGGGCTTGTGCTGCTGGGGTAGATGGATGGGCTGTGGACGCTCTGGCACCTCTCTCCACTGATGCTCTCTGTTTCAGGATGTGTCTCAAAGGAAAAGCATCATTCCCCCTCCCACTAGCCAGCACAGACCAGAGCTGCTTGCTGCTGGTGGGTTTTAGTCGTGCTAAGGACTGCAAGCCACTGACAGCCCATACTTACCTGTTTATTCACATCCAACTGCAAGGGGCCGTGGGACAACACCGATCTATGTACACATGGGCACAATGTCCATTCCCATGGCCAAAAATCAAGGTTGGATGGGACAGGTGCCAGTCCCCACTGTTTTCTGGGAAGAACAACATTGGCTTTCTCCTTCTGCTTCAAAGCTTTAAAGATGGTCAGATGCTCCCTGTGGAGCACAGTCCAGCTTTCATGTTGGTTCTGCTTAAAAGCACACATTGATCTAGGTCAAAATACCAGCAAATCTGGCCAGCCTGAGCTGCGTGCTCATGGAGCTGTCGGTTGCAGGTTGTCCGGTTCAGACTACAAAGGATGCTCGTAGGATGTCTCTAAGAGGCCTCAGATGAGCAAATTCTGTTTGTCTTATCTTGAGTAAACGGGTGATACTTTCTGATAAGCAGACATGATAGAAGCAGGAAGGAAAACCTGAGGTACAGTTGTCCATCAGCATTGCTCAGCCGGGCAAGAAAATAAATCTTGCCTTTTTATGCAGTTGGGAGAGCCAGGGAAGCCTTTCATCCAGTCTGTTCATTTTAAAGGGAAATGGTTCCAAGAATGCACTATTTATTTAGTATTAAATGCAGTCTTTGCCAAGTACTGAAAAAGGTAGCTTTAGCTTTTGCTGTAGTTGGCTAGGGATACCCTGTCTGTCCACTCTTATGTTAGAATTACTATAGAAATCCTCAGAGTTTTGTACCACGCTTAAAATTTGCCCAGGCAACTCCAGCCAGCCTTTGGCATCCTTTCTAATTGGGGGAACTAAGACATGGAGCACTAAGCTATCAGCAATATTCAAAATCTTTGGGAGGACATAACTCTTCCAAATAGCACAATCACTGCTCGGTGCTTCCTGGACCCTCTTCCCAATTTTAAGAATAGCTTATCTGGCAAAAAGCTCCAACATGACTACATGGCACACTCATAAGTGAGCACGGCTGCTCTTGCCGGCTGCCTCCTCCCCTTTCCTGATGCCCAGAGGATGCTGTGCTGGGGCAGCTGATCCAGCTCATCGAGCTGGCAGGAAATCTCGTGGATGTTTGCTGAGCTGGTTTGCGGCCAGTGTAGTGGGAGGAAGAAAAGCAGCAGATGGAGGAACTGGTTGAGCACTTGAGATGCCACAGGGCAGGAGGCAAGGAGGGGACACAGAAAAAAGCATGAGGGAAAGAGATGATCAGCTCTGTTCTAGCCCTCATGTGCCATATAGAGGAGAGGAAAAAAAGTCAAGTGAATTCACCCATAGGAATTTACCAGTCTGAGCAGTTTCAGCAGAAAATTTGTGTCCTCCCCAATTAAATATTTTATTTAGAATAAAATTTTTCCCAGTTGTCCCAGAAAGTCCCTGGTTTATGCAGAGAAGCAAGACGTTCACATAAACACTTCTCGTGCGACCTCAGGCACAGCACCAATGACTTCAGATGTGAAGGACAAATCCTTTTAAATAAGGTCATTGCTCACTTTTGGAGCTGTGCAATTCCATTTTTCTCCCTAAGCAAGTGAAAATATGCTCTGTGTTGTCAACCCAAGGGACTGCTTTGTGCTGCAAATTATTTTTTTCTTCAAGGAGGACCCCCTAACTTCCCACGCACATGTGAAGTATTGAGGGAATTAATTAATATCTTGTTGACACCAGTCTTTGAGTGGTGCTTGCTCCCCGCTACCCAGGGCTGCACCATTTGGCCTGTGTTTTTTGAAGTGATCAAGCAGCAGCTCTGGCTGTGCCTCCAGGACACAGCCTGCCCTGTGGACGTAGCTTTTGGAGAGCTGTGGGCACCTCAGCACAGCTTTTCTTGTCCCAACTTGAGCAGGAACTGGAGTTTGTCTGGTCCTGCAAGTCCATGAGCACCTTCAGGAACAGAGGGACATCGGGGACAGACAAGGTCCCTGTGGGAGTTGTGTGGGCTGGCCTGTGTTTATGCAGCAGCACAGCTGTGCATGGGTCCTTGTGTTTAGGGAGCAAGGTTCTCATTAATTTTATTAGTGCAGCAGCCCTTTGAATGCAAGAGCTAAAATTCCCTGTGCACTGACAGGGAGGGTGAGTTCCCCCAGGCTTTAAGTTATCTAGCAGTTAATAGGATTTAATAGGTGCCCACCAGGCATGGGCTCAGATGTGAGGGATCACTAAGAAACCACCCATCTTGAGTGCCTCCCAGCTAGAAACCTGGGAGAAGGAAACTAAACTGGGCACTGCTCCTCCGGTGCGTTGGCAAAGGATGAATAAGTAGATTTAACAAACAGTGTTTTTTCAAAGGAATAAAATAAAATTATAACAGGAAGATAATGAGTAACACAGGATAACTAATCATTTCTGTAAAGCTTGACCGTAACTGGTTACTGTCCTTATCTCAGTGTCCCCAGGGAGGCAACTATGAGATCAAAAGCTCTTGAAGTGAGAAGGTGCATTTCTAGTGCAACGAACTGTGCAGATCTCTGAGGACTCACAGTGCAGCAGTGTGCAGTGGCTGGAGGGCATAAGCAAGCTGCATGAGAGGGAAGGACAGAGCCAGCACAGCCGAAAGCTGTAGGGTCTCCTCCCAGAGAGGGGTGTATGGAGAGGCAATCCCTGCGAGCAGTTACACACCCACCAGCTCTTCATCAGTGAAGGGCAATTCTGCCTCTGCTGCCCACTCTGGCTCCCCAGCCAGCAGCTGGAGATGGGCTTGGTCCAGCGTGTTTGTTCCAGTCTGCTTAAAACAATCATTGGTATTTATGGCTGATTCAGAGCCAAAAATATGTCCAACACCCAGTCAGCCGGCTTTTCTCTGAGCTACACAAATCAAATCAGTCCTTAATTGAATTCCCCTCTGTTGAGGCAAACTGGAGCTCGAGCACTGGGATTTCCTTGGATTGTTCCCACTGGTGAAGCTTTCATCCAGTTTTGCTCTTGTGTCTGGCACTTCTTAATGACTTCATATAGAGCTGTATGCAAATCAGCTTAATGAACTGGGGATGCTCTCAGCTGGGCAAGGGGAAGGCAGAGCATCAAGCCATTAGTGTGATGTGTTCAGTCTCCAACACTCATGTCAGAGGTAGCACACCAGTCTCCTGGTGCCAGCAGCTACTGTAGATGTGAGACTTGGTAAATTAGACTGCTCTTTCCACCGTGTCACCGTGCTTGATCACTCTCTTCAATATAATGTAAACTGCCCTGTGAATAAACTCCAGGACAAGGAGTCTCATGAGCCACGGGAAGCTTCTGCTCTGCAGGGAGCTCTGTGCTCTGTGTGGGTGCTGCATTCCTCCATCAGTTGACGGTAGATGCCCCCAGCATCACCCCCCCCACACGCAGGGATGTGAACCCCTGGGGTAATCCTGAGCAGCTGGGCCAGGGCTGTGTCTGCACTGGTCAGAGGCACTCAAAGGCACCTCCCTAGCTCTCATTTCTTCCCTATCAGAATGACTAGTGCAGGTTTGCTGCAGGTCTGGAGATGGTGGCCAGGTTCAATCAAGAGTCAAGGTAGTCAAGCAAGTTGAGGTCATGAGTCAGGTCCAAAGTCAAGCTGCAAGTCAGCCTGCAGGTCAGGGTCAGGGTCAGGATCGGGTCTAGTGGGGTAGCCAGGCTTAGACACTTGTCACCAGACAAGTCCATATGGGTGAGGCAGGTCCAAATGATGGGAAACAGCCCTCAGCTGTGCCATCTCCAATCTGGCCCCAAGTCCTGGTAGCCAAACCACTAAAGGGGGATATGCTGAGGGTGCTGCCAGTACTTAATTTCCAGGCAGGGGAGACATATCCACAGCAGCATCCACTGTCACCACAACCAGACTGCTGGCACTCCTCAGTCACCTTCCTCCCAGGCTGGTAGGTTGCTTTGGAGAAGAGCTCAAGCTCAGAGAAAGCCTTTCACAGCAATGAGCCTTCATTCACCACATACAGCTCTCCCTAAGTCACTACAAGTCCCACAGAAACGTTGTGCCTTTCCTCCCTCCTCTAAGAGGTGACAAGACACAGCAGCATTTCCCTTTCTGTGGTGACAAAGGACCATTTCTGGCCACTTCGACTGCCTTGGCTGCTCCTCATCTTGGGGACAGCCTGCCACCTTGTGTTGAAAGCTGAGGATTATAAGGGTGGTTTTGCTCAAGGCATTAAAAATGCCTCAGACATTACTTACTGATTTACATTTAGGATTCCTAAAGCCCAGAAGAAATGAAGACAAATTCGAGAAGCTCAGCTCTGTGGGGGAGTCAGGGGTGCACCAGAAAGGGACTCAGTGTCCCCAGTCTTGGTTTTGGTGGCACAGTTGCTTTTGGGTAAGTCACTGCTTGGCATTTCTCACCCCAAGCAAGGGTGAACATGTCTTGGGTTCCCAGCAGCCATTTTTTGGACTGTCCCTGCTACAGTGGAGGATTTTGGTCCATTCAGGTTGAGGCATTCCCTGCAACATCCAGTGACGTTTCTTGCCCTTGAGCCTGGCCCATAATTTGCAGCATCCATACCAAAAACCTCATGGAAGGTCCATTGCTTTGCTTCACCAAAGGCCCCAAGCATCACTGAGGTGCGCATGGGCAACAGAGGCATAGATATAGGCTCCAGATGTAACATGTGGGAGATCACCAGCCACTGAGTGGTCGCTGGAGGCCAGGCCAGGTGCTCAGGGCACCTCATGCAGCCCTAAATACCTGTGTGATCCAAGGACTCCAGGTCCTTACATGCCTCAGGGACTTCAACTCAAACTGGACCCTGCTCAACCCCCACTTGGCTCCTTTTACTTCCTCCACTCTTAACAAGCATGAGGTGTTCATTAGAAAGAAGAGATGTTTATAGAGTGTAAGATTCTTTCCAGATTATTTTTTTCATTTTTCTAACTACTCCTAAGAGTGTGACAAATTCTTCTTGTAAATCCCATTAGTCATTAATGAACCCAGAGGAAGATATGCCATCATCTTGCTGAGCTCTGCTGTAGCTTTCTACAGAGGTTCTTTTTTATTTCTCCCATCTTTCATAGTTACTTTCATATTTTCCTTTTCTTTGTTATCAGCCTTTTCTACCCTTCTTATGCCATTTGCCTCCTGTCTCTGTTCTTTCTGCAAATGATGTTATGTACCACATATCCCCAGTCATGGGACAAGCAAACAGCACACAAGTGATGTGCAGATGCTATGCAGGATGGCAGGTATGGGTAAAAGAGTCACAACCCTCCCCTATTTGCCCAGATGTATTGACTCTTGCAGCTCCCAGCCAAGGGCTGATAGCAGCTGGGTTAGCTGTGATGCCCCAGCAGAGGTGAAGGCAGCTGCCTTCACTCAGCTTTCACAGCAGGCACGTAGGAACTGAGCTGGAAAATGGCGATGGGTCAGAGCCAGTTTAGAAATGGGGAAAAGCATAATTTCATCCTCCTGGTTTTGGATTTCACTTCTTACACAGACCTGATTCCTCTTATCCTTGCACAGGCAAAGAGCTGCCCTGCTGAGAAAGGCCAGGTTTTGAGTTATTAACTCACAAGCCATGGTTGACTTCAGAGATACCTGTGTGCTTACCCAGCCGGTGATGATTCAGCCAGGCACAACACAGTGCTCAGCACGAGCATGGTAAAAAATTTTTTTGGGGACTAAGTGGAAGTATCAGCTGCTTCCTGAAATGTGTTAGATGTCATGTGGCATGTCTGTGTCATTGGTGTAAACTGTTGGGTTCAGTGAGATGGTGCAATTCTGCCTCGTGAGTGACCACAGGCTGAGCAAGGCAAAGTTACACTGCTTTTTCTAAAACGACCTTCCCTTTCTTTCTCCTGCGGCTAGGCCAGCTGAGAATTAGTCTGCAGGATTAGCTTTCCATGTATGCTGAGATGAACCAAAGGCAAGCTCAACTGTGATGATTTTTCCTCATTAGCGGCAGGCTGCGGATGCAGTCTGGCAGTGTGGCACCCATTGAATTCTGCCCGGGTATTGAAGAGCCTCTTGGCAGCTCGGCTGGATAATGACTTATGGGTTTGTTTACTTGCTAGGGCTCCAACTCATGCTCAGTGTACGGCAAGCTGAGTCAAATTTTCACATTTTGTTAATATGGCATGTGCACATCAGGCATGAGGAAACACGCGAGGGCTGCAGGGACTCAGCTGTGTGTGTTCACTCCTTGGTTTCCTTGTTCCTGCATACCAGTGCTGGCCGAGGCAGAAGGTAAGGCAATGGCAGATCCTCTTGCTGGTTCAAGCCTTGGCTGCTGACCTTCTTATCCAAGTGCAAAATTATGCTATGCATAATTAATTCAAGATTAAATCATCTTCCAAAGAAGGCCTGAAATCCTTACTTTTCCAGTAAACAAGCAGGTAACTGTTTACTGGCACATTGTGAAACCCAGCCAAGAAATTGTGCTGAGTGCTAGCAACATCAAAAAATGACCCCGTGTGTCCTCATAGCAGCAGGTCCTTTAATAAGATGAGGAACAAGTGCAAGGCAACTTTCCAATTACTTTAACATGCATAAAAAATCGGGTTGTGCCTGGTCATGGCTTTGTGATCTTTCAGTGGAATTGCTATTTGGTACTGACTTGCTCTTGCATCTTTATTGCTTATTTAAAATGTGCCTCTGCTTGGACTGGAGTTTTGTAATAGTGGCACTTTGAGCTTCCACATCTATTGCCTCGGAAAACATCGCATTAAAACTTGTTCAGCTGTACAAATCTCAGCCCTGTAGACAGAATTCAAAACATCGCTGGCGCCTTTCTGGGTTCTCTGTAAACCACTGACAAAGCCGACCCCAAATCTGCATTAATGATCACATCCCTGTGACTGTACCCCTCTCACCACATGCTACGAAAGTGCCCTTTTGGCTTCTGCTTCAATTTGATAACTTCAGTACCTATCAGATGTACTCCACTACCAAAATGCATTTATCTTGATTCCACCATCAAAACACATTTACCTTTATTGTAGAGCACAGTATTAAATAATTCAGTAATTTACTGTCTACAGGAGTTCAGAATGGTATTGCTCTTATTAGGAGGTGCTGGGCTGCACAGGTATTGCAATCATTAGGTTTAACAGATGCTGTCCTGCTCCCAACTCTAGTAGTACTCAGAACTGCTGGGTATTTTGTGACAATTGTTTCCTGTCCCAGATTTTTCCCTCTGCTGTGTGGTGGCAGGTCCTCCTCTTTTGCTAAAATGTAACTTGGTTCATTGACACTATATAATATCCCCGAAAAAAGGGGGAAATCTCTTTTCTTATCTCTCACTCACAACAAGGGCCATGCCCAGGGATCCATCCTGTCAAAATCATCCCCAGAACTCCTGAAATGGGAATCAGGACAGAGCAACCTGCTTCCATATCCAGGTTCCCGCCCCTACGTGCCTTCCCACAGTTTTGTACTGGGAATCGCTGAGAGAAAATCCACTTCTTCACACCAAACAGTTGCTTACACACCAAAAGAAGCCTCATGGAGGAGCTACCTGCCACCACCACCTGGCTACAATGGCTGTGAGTTCCACAGAAGTCTCATGAACGCACGTGGTTCACCAACAGTGCACAGTAGGAAATGGTCTTGCTTTTTTATTGACATCCCCTCTAGGGAGCTGCAAGTGATTTTTTTTTTTTTTCCTTTTGATTAGCCTCCTACAAGGTTTTTTCCCAAGTTCAGACCTATCCGAGGGTGGGAAGAGTCACTCTAAGTGGTAAACAAGCATATCCTGAAGTCCTGTATGAAGATCCAGTGTGCTGAACTCACAGCTGTGGGTTCCGGTGCTGAGGGACCAAGAAACATTAAAGCCTGTTGAGCTGAGCCCTGCACAGGCTTGCTGGTGTTGACACTGAGCAACCATGGTGGCTGGCGGTGGCCCTGGACAGCTAATGAGTTAGTGGCCCAGAGCAGCCTGTGGATAACGGAGTGACCTGTGGACCCTGTACTGGCAGCAGAGTGGGACCTCAACAAGCTCAGGGATGGGAAGTCACATTAGTCCCGCAGAGAAGCTAAAGCCCAACCCAACTCTAGTCTGTAGGAATGGACAGGTGGCACTGGGTAAACCTTTGTCACTTCTCTGGGTCAAGGACCAAGACTGTGGCAAATCCCACCTGGGTTTTTCTTATCAATCCTCTCGTGACTGGACTTTGTTTTCTCACAATCCCAGGTTTTCTCGTTGGATAAGGCTTGTGCCTTTCCCTTTGGCAGCCCTGTGGGATGGAGCTGACCCCATGCAGAAGTGTTGAATGTTATAGAGGTGGAGGTGAGCACCTCGTCAAGATTGGGCATGCAGCTGGATAGGATAATAGTGGGGCACTTGGCTGCTTCATGGTGTTGCACATCTTTTCTTCCAACCATGAATAGTGGTGTAGACCTGTGACATACTGGCATAACATGGGAATTTTTTGAGCTCTTGAGGTGTATAGATCACAGGTGGGCAACTCCTTCTTACAGATGGCAGTAGGTATAAGAAGTAGTGGATAAATGCTTCGGAGGCTATGGAAATCTAGTCATCCTTGGTGTCTGTCACATCTGTCATGTGCTTTGTGTTCTGGAAACAAGATCGTGGTCCACGACAATGTTCAGGAGCATCATTCCTATATAGACTCCTAGCCTGTGTCAGCATCCAGGAGTGTTTATGCCACTGGTAGGAGTTAGGTGCTATCTATCTTTCACACATCTGGCTTCAAACTGTCGTTTTGGCAGAGATGCAAGGACCTGGCCTGACTGGAAGAGAGCAAACACAAAACACAGGGTGTCCTGTGTGGGAGCATTGGCTGGGAGGGGACGTTCTGCATCTTTGTCTCCAGCTCACTGAATCACATCACCCACGCCTGGAAAACAGATTTCATCGGGCATGTTCTTGGCATCATGCCTCCATGCACAGCACTTTTTGTGTTCTTGAGACTCCTGAGGCTGAGCTCTGTGTTAGCTTGACAGAGAAGGTACTAGAGTCTGGTAAGAAAAATCCAGAGGAACCGGAGGGCCTCACAGTCTATCAGGGTCTCCAGGGAACTGGGACTAAGACACGGCAGAAAAATATATGGAAATAAAATCAGACAGATATGTAGATGCTGCTAGACCAAGCCCAGTGCAAACCAAACCTGAGCTCAGATTTTCAGTGTCACCCTTTTTCCCAGTATTGTACATGACAGAAAAAAAAAAAAAAACAAAACTACTGTTTTTCTCCCCAGGCTCTAATTGCAGGCAAATGAATGGAGCTGTGTCTGATGAGGATGAATGATGAAAATTTCAAAGGATATCCAAATATTTAATTTTGAAAATGTAGAAATGTCATGTGTATTTTAACCTCCATGTAGTCCTTTGTAATGTACAGCCTATGGCAAAGATAGTGGATGAAAAACAGGGGAATAAAATCATTATAAAATGAGCAAGATCAGCAGGTCTTATCTAGAATTGTCAAGGCAGCGAGATTCAACATTAGCTGGACATTCTTCAGTGCTTTTGCAGCAGGAACGGGAAGACCGAGGCTGAGCACACCTCTGGGTCCCACCGAGGCTTTCAATGCCGTGCAAGAGTTGTCCTTGCCCATGATCAGCTTTTCAGGAGAACCACTTTGAAGCCCACGAGCTCTTTGCAGGTTTATTCTCAAGGGGGGTGCGTTTCCGACAATGTAATATTCGAGATTTTGTTGTTGTTGTTGTTCCTCTTGCAATTGCTTTCCTACTGTTAGCCTCCAGAGGGCGAAAACCCTCCAAAAAGACGCTGGGAAGAGCTCCAGCCAAGCTGGAGGTGATCTGCTTGCAAAACCGCAGCAGAAAGACCCGGGACAAGGATTTCCCCCCAAAATCGTACATTTTTCGGCCCATTTCTGTGATGACGTCTCTGGCCCCCAAGCCTGACCACTGTTGCGGAGATCAGGGTGATGGGCTGGGTGAGAGAAGGGGAACGTGAACTCCTGATTCAGGGCTTCCTGGAAAGCTTTTGGAATGATGAAATCGGCCGGTGCCTTACGTCAGGTGGGAAGTTTTTCAGTGGCTTGCCCCAGGAGCTGATTCGCAAGCCAGAAATCCTGGGCAGTGCAGGAAAGTCCTAATCCCAAAATGCAGAAGTTGTGCTCCTTTCTGATATGATATACAAGCAGTTTCCTTGCAAAGTGCTGTAGGAAAGAAGGAGATCTGCCACTTGCCAGCTTCAGAGGTTAGAAAACCCTGCCAGCTCGGAGCATCCTGGTGCTTTAACCCTAACCCAGAGCCGAAAGTGATGGAGAAAGGGGTCCCAGGAGAGCCAGTATTAAAGCAAGGCCTGGATGCTTTTGAAGGCAACACACACACTGGCACATGTTGAAGAGACCCAGTTCCTGGGAAATGCTGAGTGTCTGCTCTGAAAAACAGGTCTTTTGCATATGTCTCCAAAGGAACTGGGAAAGTAAGAATTGGTGGGAATATCATACTCATGGACAGAGAGGATATTGCTGGCTCCCAGCATAAAAAAAAAAAAAAAAAAAAAAAAAAAAAAAAAAAAAAAAAAGGGTTTTAAGAGGGTATGGAGACAAAAATGGAATGAGAAAGGAGCAGTTTGGGAGTATGGAGATGGGAAATGGAGCTGAGGAAGGCAACTGAAAGAGAAATAGAACTGCTGAGGGCCTTGTGTATGGAATATTTCAGTGTATATATACATACATACCAGCTACACTATTGGTATACTCACTCTATATAGTATAATTCAGTTCTGTAGTGTATTTATGGTGAGATGGGTGTCCACAAGCCACAGGCTTGCCCCAGGCTTGCTGCCAGGCTACGGGAGGATGCTGCTGTCAGCTGGAGGGACCCAGAACCTCTGCGTCCATCCTGGCATCATCACTGCAATAAGATGAGTAATTAAATCATTTACTGCTACATTTCTGTCAGATCTCATTACACGGCATCTGAGTTATTTTTCCGGTTGAGTGATTGCCTGGATTCTATGGTGGTGATGTTAAATAGCCCATCCCTGATGAAGTCCCTGGCAATAGCCTCAGAGAGGGTATTTGGTCAGGGCTGGCACTTTCTTCTGCAGCAGTAATGCTGTTGAGATATAACCCTGATGTGGATGCAGTCCTGTCTTGGCCAGCATCACAGCTCACTATGGGCAGAAGGGGAGAAGGTTGAAGAAGGGTTACAGGGAAGGTCAAACAGATCCTGCAATGAGTAGGTCAGTGCTCCTTGTCTTTGAAAAGAGGTGGCTGGAAGGGAAGCATGGTGAGGCTTATGAAATTGGGAGAGGACAGGGATGTTCACTGCTTCATCCAATGAAAAATAAAATTTAAAATAATTAAATAAATAAATATATAGATAAGGGTATCAGCTGAGGTTGCCAGGCTCAAAACAGACAAATCATCAAGTGTTTGATACAAAGTCTGGCAAGGAAGCTTTGGGTGGCAAAGGTTGGTCCTGCTCCCTCTGGGAGAGCCTGGGTGGTCACGGGAGAGAAACCCACAGAGGGTCACCCAGCTGCTGCAGGCAGTCCCCAAGCCACGAATGGTCAGAGACAGGAGGGTTTTCGGAGGAAATGTCATTACTTGTTATTATACCTTTCCCAGACATTTGCTTCTGGTGAGTGTCAGGGACAGGACAGCTGGTGACAGCGACATGCAGGTGACCCGGTACAGCAGTCCTGTCCTGTTCTTATAACCCCTTTGACTGATGCAAAGAGGCTGCAGCAGAGAAATCCCGGGGCAGAGCCTTTGCAGGCTCACCTCAGTTGCACTATTTCTCACCTTGCTTTTGTAGCACAGGCCGGGGTGTCTTGTGCCAGCACAGATGCTGTCCTTATGCCAGGCCAGTTGGAGAAACACCTGGAAAGAGATTCCCCTGTGTTCATCTGTCTGCGTTGTACCAATTTAAGGAGTCTTCCCTCTACTTCAGCTGCCTCTTGTAGCCAATAAATCCTGAATTGTCTTTTGAACAGTCCAGCATTAACAGCACAGATGGAGCAACTATACTGGAATATGCATGGCTTTTAGTCGAGAGGAATAAATTATAATTGTACACAGAAGCTTTTTTCTGTGACTAGGACCGGCATAAATACGTCTTACAAAAAAAAAAAGACTTCCTTCTCCCCTTTGTCTTCTTTCCCATCTGAAATAATAATCCTGGCTAAATGCTTGTGCAGAACTGGCTCGGACTCACAGAAGAGTTTCTTAAAGCTCCATCTTTCAATTTTTAATTTGCATGTATCTGACACTGAAGGGACTAAATATGAGCACTGCAAAGCTCATGTGTTTTTTTTTCATTGCCACTTTTCAGAGTGTTACTGTGTTTTGAAGTGGTTTGTACTGAAGAAACAAGTGTCAAATACAGGCAGCAGCAACAAGACTGTTGTCAGAGCAAACCCACCTTCACAGGATTTCCCAAACACTTTGCCTTTATTCTGCATTTTGTGTAAGTGTTCAATCTGCTCATTTAATTTCCTTTTTCCTTTTTTCTCTTGGAAAAAACAAAGCAGACAAGGTTTGAAAGCAGAGAACATGTCGAGTGCTTCAGAGAGTTTTTCTAGCGACGCTTGTCAGGTCCTTCATCTGGAGCTGCTCAGCTTGACAGCCTGTGAACTCCCATTTTTTTAACCAAAGCCCTGAAAACATGATATTCTGCTTAAACTACCCTAACCCTTTAAACGACTCTAACCCTTTATAGCTGTTTAAGCTGCTTAAAATTCAGCTACAGTTCAGATCAATTCAGACACTAAAGCATTGCGGAATAGCCGTATGCTATAAAGTCTTCTGGCTTTGAAATGATATCAGAACTGAAAATGTTTCAACTGGTAGATTTAAATATTTATTGCTCTAAATCTAAGAAATTTGCTTCTAAATAGGATTGAATTATGAGCCTCAAAGAGATTTGCAGCACAAAGCTCCATTTGCAGGGAGCCTGAGTAGCAGTTTTAAAGTTATTAACTTCTGCAGTTAGGAAATTCCTCCTTAAGTGGCATCTTTAACAAATGCTTCACGGAATTGCCTTCACCAATCAAAAAAATATAGATGCAATTAATTTGTCTTGAATTTTAAACCTCATTGACATTAACAAAATGAGCTGTATTTTATCTCCCTGGCTCTCACTACCCAAGCTGAGTGCAAAATCTGGCAGTGACATAAAATTGGTACGGCTCGATGTTTTTGTGCTCAGTTGCTCAGATCCATTAAGCCAGTTGTGATGGGGATGTTCAATCACACACATGGGCAGGCACAATCCCAAAACCGTTGCTGGGGTGAGACGGAGCAAGCCCAATCCCGGGCACAAGGCGAGTTGTTTTTAAGTTACAAGCACCATGTGTGCCACCATTTAAAATTTCCAACAGCCCGGGCAGTTATGTGCATCACTATGTTGTGCTGGTGGGTTTGTGCCAGTTTTTAGCTCACCGTAGTAGGGGTCAGAGGAGGTGACGGCAGCCCAGGTGAGGAGCAGATGCCTTCCAGTGCACAAGTTGCAATGTGTTTGTGGCCAAGTTTCTTTCCTGCCAAAAGAACAGGACGTGATTTTCCTGGATGAAATAGGGCAAGACCTTGTTGGGTCACCTCTCCCACCTCCGCCTGGCCATGGAAGTGAGTTAAATATCAAACTCTTCAGCCAAACTGATTAACCAGCTCCAACGCTGCTGAGAGCCACTCGGAGGGGGAAGCAGTGGAAAAATGCTCAGGTGTGGGATGAGATGCAGAGATGTCCTGGGCATTGAGCTCATCCAAAACACCCAGCAAAACCGTGTAGGGACCCAGATCTTCAAGGTCGGGGCTGGCAGAGAGCCTGCTCGCTGTGGCAGTGGGGATGGATGACCTCCAAACCACCATGTGTCCCAGGAGAGCCACCTGGTGCTTGAGGGTACCTCCCCAGCACCAGCCCCCCAGATGATAGTGGATGCAGGTCCTTGGTGTGGGACTCGAGCACCTACAGCCCACAAGGAGTTCCTGCAATTCCCGATCAACCCTTTGATCAGAAATCACAGACTCATAGAATGGTTTGGGTTGGAGAGGGCCTTTAAAGGTCATCTAGTCCAACTGCTGGCAATAAGCAGGGACTAGATCAGGTTGCTCAGGGCCCTGTCCAACCTGACCTTGAACGTTTCCAGGGATGAGGCATCTACCACCTCTCTGGGCAACCTGTTCCAGTGTTTCACCACCCTCATCATAAAAAATCTCTTCCTTATACCTTGTCTGAATCTACTCTCCTTTTGTTTAAAAACATTACCCCTTGTCCTATCTCAACAGGTCCTACTAAAAAGGGCCACTTAATCTCCTCAAATCCCAGCCTGGAATTGGTGCCCAGGCTGGCACTGGTCATGGCAGTGCTGGACGTAAGATATTGGGGCACAGGGACCATCTCTTGTCTTTAATGAGGAATTTCAGGAGCTTTAGTGGTGTCTGTCACAGAGGTTTTCCAGACCTTGAGAATCAGGGGGTCTGTGGGGCTCTGTGGTGAGGATTATGTTAAATAGGATTTTAATGTGGTATCACCAGCTTGCCAAATGCTCCAAAAAACAGCAAGCACAGGAAAATAATTGCTTACTCTGGTCAAAATCGCTTTTTATCTTCAGAACAATGTCTCCTCTGGAAGGAAATGGCTGTATATCAAGAGATGGACAGTGGTAAGATGCAGGCATTTCAGTGCTGAAAATTACACCTTGTGCTTTTTAACAAAGCCTCGGGGAACAATGTGAATGAATGACGCAGAGGACAGGCGCTGCAAGCCTTGGTGTCACGTTCTGGCCACTTCCCTCCCTCCTGCTGCAGCTACCAGTGGGGAGCATCTGGCTTTCCTCCAGAAACCACGTGCAGTTTATTGCTCTGATATCGAAGGCCCAAACATCCCCCTTGGAGCAGTGGGGTGTAAATCTGTGCCTCTCACTGTGGTACCGCCACTGTGGCAGGGCAGCTCTCAGTGGGCATCGTGCTGTCACCTCCAGCCTGGAAGAAGTCTGGGGCCAGCCGGGCAGCACTCACGCTTCTTGCAGCCTCGTCTAAGAAATGCTAATTGTGCTGCTCTTGCTTGAGCCTCGGCTCTATAATTAGCAGTGCTGTGTCAGCGTGCGTTGATGCCGCAGTGTTAATCGTGCAGCTCGTTTTCCAGGAGCTGCTGGGCCTCCAGACAAATGAGAGGTTATTTCAGGTGACTTGTCCATCAAGCAGTTTCCCCGTGTCCGTCCATCCCCACTGACTGCAGGTTTGCTGTGTAACGGCAGCGTTGGATTTTTACAGTGACTAACCAATTAATCTAATTGGGAAACATAGAGTTTGAAACATGGTCCTGTGAGCTTTATATTGAGATCCCAGTGGGTGACACTTGAGAAGGGATCTGGAACCTGGCCTGGGGACCCAACCCTAGCCCCATGGCAGCACTGAGCACCAGGGTAGCACTAGCAGTGTTAACCCCAAAGGAAGGGTTTGCTGCCCTCATGAGAAGCATTTTCTACCCTTCAAACAGCCAAATCCCAAACTGGAGGGTTGAGTTCCCTGTGGCTTTTCTACACTGGGACAAGCGTGCCCAAATCAATGAAGCTGAATGCTGTTTTAGGATGCAAGCCAGATGCTGTATCACTGCTTCTGCCACAGACACACTTGCATTCATTTAAAATCTGGCATGCCATCCTACTTTGGTTCCTCCAGGAGGGGTCTTGAGTGGGCCAGAGCACCTGTGACTCAGGATGTCAGGCTCAGACTGAGACCCACATGGCCATCCATGGCAGCAAGGAGCTGTTGGCATTATTCAGCCATGGGAATCATGTACAGGACTGCATCACCTTGGAGGTGGATGCAGGAAAACATCCCACCTCAGCCCTTCCACACTTAGGTCCTCCAGGGAGGCAGCTGTAGGACACATGGCAGGGGAAAGTGGAGGAAAACAAAGGGAGTAGGAAAAGACAGTAAAGGTGAGGGGGACATTCAGTATGAGGTGCAGAAAACCCAGGTTACTTTTATTTTTCCCATCAAAACAAACTTCCCCCCTCCCCCAGTGTGGAATTGCTTGGGTATCCTAGGGCCACACCGAGCTTC
This sequence comes from Tyto alba, assembly GCF_018691265.1. Taxonomy (NCBI): domain Eukaryota; kingdom Metazoa; phylum Chordata; class Aves; order Strigiformes; family Tytonidae; genus Tyto; species Tyto alba. The sequence goes on along the minus strand of NW_024881316.1, from coordinate 44,133,926 downwards.
TTCCATAGCATGTCCCCATGCTAGTGAGTTCAGAGATTATATCTGCTGGTGACCTGCCAGGATTTGGTCCCCGACGGACCAGCTTTTATTTCCCTGCCAGACCCAGAAAACCTTGTAGATTCATCTCTTTGGCACTTCATCCCGCACCCTCATAGCACTACCACATAGCTGCAGTTACCGAGCAAGTGTCACCCCCAATTTATGTCACTGCAGGAGGGAGAAGAGCCAGGACCAGTACGTGTTTATTATAATAGTGTCCCTATTTCTAGGCCAACAGCAAGACCAAGGCATGTTTTGCAGAAGCCTGTGTGCTTTATCCCAGGCAACAAATCCTGACTCAGCCTGTTACATAAATTATTTATCACAGTCACAGAAAGTTAGAGGAGAGGAAGGCTGAATTAGTCCAGACAAGGTGGTTGATGGAAATGAAGTGAAAATGTAAGCAAACGCAGGGTCGTGGTAAAGGCTTCTGGTTTCAAAAGGGCAAAGCTCACAAACTGAGCGTTGCCGGAGCCTGGCTGCAAATGCCACCAGAGTGAGGACCATTCCTGGCATGGTTTCGGCCCGGGAGAGCTCACAGCCTCCCAAAGGACTCCTGAGCATTGCTTGGGGTGCAGTGGCAGGGATATCGCCTTGTCCCTAGGGAGGAATTTGGATGGGGCCACCCTGTGCAAGAGGCTGAGAGTTAATGTTTCGGCTGGGATCACACCATACTAGCTGGCCCGGCGCTGCCAAGTTTACTCACCATCTCAAGGATATTAGAAATAAACAACAAGACTCCAAAGACATAAAATAACCAGGACAATGACTTAAAGAGTTTCCCAGCAGCAAGGTCCACCCCTTTGGATGTCCACAATGGGAGGGAAGAGGGGAGCAGCCCGGAGTCAAGCTTGTCAAATTGCGAAGAGCTGCAATGAGGAAGACCCACCATGCCACACAGAAATGTGGAGCTCAGTATAAATGCAAGTGCAGCCCCAAAACAGGGGTGAGCACTCGGCAGCTATTTACCTTCCTAAATTTCCATCCATTGCCCCAGGTCAAGCAAAAGCAGAGAGGAAATCTGAATGGAAGCTGCAAGAAGGTCCCCGAGGTTAGTGTAGAGGAGCTGATGGCACATGGCTGTCTCCATGCATTCGATGTACCAAGGATGACCCTGAGGTCCGGAGCAGCAGCAGCAGTGGCTGCATCCCTGATTCCCACAGCACAGCTGGGCTGAGCTGGAGGGGGTCCGACAGGGAAGGATGGACTTGCTCAGCCAGGGAAATGGGGCTCTGGCTTGTGGTTTCTGCTGGGTTTAGTTGTGGCAGGTGGGGAGACATCTGCCTCCTTCGCCCCACTTCTGCTACAGGGGTGAAAACATCCAGAGAGGGAGAACAGATGTCTGAGGATGGGAACCCCTTAAATGACCAGACAGGAGTCAAAACCCTGAGAAAACCTGACTTCCTGGGCCCAGAAGGAGAAAGGAAAAAGAAGGAATGGGATCACAGACTTCAAATACCTCCAGGAGGGAGCCAAGGGGCAGACAGGAAAGGATAACATCAGGCAGGGAAAACATTTAATTTAGCTAAAGGACCATATTGACACTAGAGCAAAACAGGATTATCTGTCCATGGATACATTTAATTAGAGAAAACTTCCCAGCTATTAGAGTAGAAAAAAAGCAGAGGCAAGGACAAAAAAAAAAAAAAAAAAAAAAAAAGAAAAAGAAAAAGGAAAGCTGTTTTCAAGATTAAATGTCATTTTAAAAAAGGAAATTTAATAAGATGGCAACAGCAGGGGTGGGGGAAAGGGTTGGTGCCTGATCCTCACACCTTCTTTAGGTGGTATGGTTGCATCTGGGCTGGTCAATTAATCTTTACTGTCCAGACAGTTTAATTTTTTGGGTGGTCCCTATGCCTGATTTTGGCCCAGGTCAACTCTCAGGCTGTCGCCCAGCTCACAGGGCCTGCCTGGGGGGGGGAGGGCAGGTGGATGCTCCGTCCCTGCAGAGGGGTTGGAGGTGCCCCCTGTCCTGGAGACTGGCAGAGCATCAGTCCATGATCTTTCCATCACTGCCAGTCCCCGCTCCTCCATCCTTCCGCTGCAGAAATGATGGCCAGATGCAGAGGGGGAGGTCCTTGGCAAAGGAAGAAAAGGCGAAAATGCACAAAAGGAGGAAAAAATTGCTGTTACTCAGCTGAAATCTCTATTTGCTATGTTGCATTTCAACAGCTTTCATTCTCTTTCCTCCTTGAGGGAACTCAATGACAAGGTTTTTACCACTTGTGGCCAGCTGTGATTTCCAGGTGTGAATCCCCTGGCCACGTGGAATCGATTTGCTTTCAAAGCCAAGAGCTCCGCTCACCAGTTTCGTGTCTTTCTTCCATTGACAGCCATACGGGCATCACCACCAAGCCATGCCCTTGCACAGGGCAGAGAGAAGGAGCATCCCTGCTCTGGGGAGACAGGATGGGGCAAAAGGCAGGAAAGAGTGGTGTTCTCTGAGGGAATCAGAGACAGAGGGTGGAGGACAGGCCCATTGGCTTAGCTCTGGAGCGAGACCTTCCTCCCAGCTGCACGTGGTGTAATGGAGCTTTATCTGCTCACGGCTTCTCCGTTTGACCTGCTCCACTGTCTGCAGGGTGGAAAAGCTTTTCTTCATACCCACGTAGAACCTCTCTTGTTTCAGATTAGGGCCTCCATACAGTTTAATAAAGAGCCCAAGCTTCTGATGGACAACCTTACCTTCCTCCAAACCCACTGTTGAAGAGGAAGAGGAGAAAACGAGATTACACGACTAATCTTTACAGCAAGCTAGAAATCTTTCATCTTGGACACAAGGAGTTAGGGATGAGGTGAGCTGAGAAATTATGATGTTTCCAGTGATAAAAAGGGCATGGTCCCATCCTGGTGCTGAAGCCAGGTCGATGGACATATAAAGGCAGATTTCCAGAGGAAAACAAGAGGACACCTGGCCTGGCCGGTTAAGTCACCTCCTTCAGGCTAAGGAGAACCAAAATGTACATCTTTCCCATGCTCACCCATGGTCCAACCACCTTTTTATACAAAAATCTGGGCAGGAGCCCTGACTGGCTGAGCTCCTCACTGGGACCTCCTGCTGTCAACCAAGGAGCCTGTGCAGGGCAGTTCATTCCCAATGTTAGGAATAAAAAGTGTCAACCCAAGGGCTCTCCTCCACCTCCAGACTTTTCCCACCCATTTCCAGGGTGAGCTCCACAGATTAGTGGCTCCTGTGCATCTGGAAAAGAAAAGTGCAAAGGAAAAGCGCCATAATTTCTGCATTTGTGTCTGTAAATCACTCACTGTGAGTGAGTGGGGGGTTAGCAAGGTTTCAGTCATGGCCTAAGCAAAAGATTTCCTTCTTTAGCATCAGGAAAATAAGAAGAAAAAACAAGAACAGAAACAAAAATAAGAAAAACTACACCAAAAAAAAAGAATAAAGAAAAATTTAAAAGAAACTAAAAAAAAAAGATGATAAAAAAATAAAACTCACAGGTTTACAACATTTTATAAACTTATAAATGCTTCTCCTTCCCAAAAAATCAGAGGAAAGACTAGCTTCTGGATTTTGAATTAGATCACTATTACAGGTTAATCATGCAGCCAGAGCAAATCTGAGAAGCAGAGAGAGGAACATCTCTGACATCACTTAAGTAACTTCAGATCCAGATGCTCCAGGAGCATTTTAGGCACCTAAAGAACAGAGGTGAGACATTGCCCGCCTGTAACGACACCTAACTCCACAGAAAGGTTGGTGCAAGTTTAGGAAACCCACAAAGTCCCTGCCTGAGCTGCTGGACATCATCTTCACCAACAGCTGATCCAACGTTATTCAGATGCTTCTGGTTTCAGTTTTTTGTTTCTCCCCCCCTCCCTTTTTCTGGATTATATTGGTTAAGAAAATGGTTGAGAAAGTGAGGGAAGCTGGAAGGCAGTATTAAATTACAGCAGGAGGAAGGAAACTGTAAACCTCATAAATGCTCACACAGTGAAGAGAGTGTGTCCTGAAGGCTGGTTTAATAAACACCTCAGGAGGTGCCACCACTAGGCATGTACTCAATTAATACATAAATGTTGGCTCCTCTTTTTTCTCCTCCATCTTCTCATTTCCTACCAGTTGCCTTGGAAACTTCCCCATCCTGGTACTCACAGGAGCAAAGTCCAAGAGAAGTAAACCCAGCTGCAAAGCCTTTGTGACTTAAAGCTCATGGCCAGGTGATGCCAGAGGAGGATTTGGGTGTAAACCCTCCCTGTGCCAACCCTCCTCCACCCCCCACACTGCACAGCTCGGCCCCACAGCCCCGGGACTGGCACAGACACCCCCCCCCCAACAGCCCCTACATCCCACGCCGAGCCCTCGGGGCACCCTTGGGCGGCATTGCCACCCGTCTCCCCACCGGTTATTCACACAAAGGCTGCACAGACGAGTCCTCCTACACAGAGACTGTTGCAATGCAGCAATTAGCTGAGGTAAAAGGAGCCCAAGGGCTGAATAACCTCCCAGAAGCCCCGGGGTGCTCTTCCAACCCGGGGTTCGGGCAGCCACGCCCAGAGGCTTGCAATTAATTCCCCATTAAGATAAACTCCAATGAGGTAGGGGTAGGTGGAAAGTGCACCAGAGGCCTTGTTCTTCTGCAGGTAGTGCCTGCAATACGTGGGGAAAAAAAACAAAAAACAAAAAAACAAAACAAAAAAAACAACTAAAAAGTAGAGAGAATTTAAAAACAAAAACAACAAAAAAAATAATCCCAAACCTCATTTGCACTGGAGGAATTAAAAGACCCTGGAACAGCAGAGCCAACCAGTCCTGAGGATGCCAGGCCGCGCTGGAGGCATCTCTGGAGGGTTTTGTCCCAGCAAACACTGTGACCATGGGGGCAAATGCAGTTTTCACACCTGTGCAAGCAGGACCGGAGCAGCTGACGTTTGGTGCAACCTACATGAGAAATTTCGGGCTCTGCTCTGGCACAGGATGCCCGCAGCAGGCAGAGGAGGGGAGCACGGCTGCACTCTCGTCTTCCTTTCTGTCCTCTCTGGTTTCACAGGCTCCACCGTCCAGGCCTGCCACCCCAGCACCCAAACCCCCCCTCCTCCTGGCTGTTCCTTTGTTGGAAGACAGCACACAAGGACCAAACACTGCGACCGAGGCGAGGGGCAAAGCAAAGCTGCGCATTTCAAACCCCACCACTTGCCTACGATGCAAACTTGAGTACATTTTTAATGCCTATATTGCATAATGCAAAATGCGTTTTTACGTATATTGTATATATTTATAAAGGTCTTTATATTCACGGCTTTACCTTGCTAAACCTGTTTAGCTCAAAACTTCACCCATTTGAGTTGCACACCACAACCAGTGTTGCGGTGTGCAAGGGTTTTGCATTGCCCACGATGCCTCAAATAAGCCATGTACAAGGATAAGGGCAGTCTCTCTGCCTGCCGTGGAGTGATGCCTCCAGGTCAGGAAGCCACTGATCCTACCTGCCTGATTTATTTTCTTAAGGCTTAAGAGAGCTGGCTCAGAGGAAGGGTGGGGGCACGGGGCTTGTGGCTCCTCACACCTCCCACGCTGCCAGGAAATATCCTGCCTCTAAGTGTGGCTCAGCTGCTCTCAGATATTTCCCTCGCACACCCCCAGACACATAAAATACTTTTATGTATATTACAGGCATATGTAAATACATAACAATAATTTAAAAAATATAAACACATTAACATGTAAATATGTAATATAGAAAAATATTTATGTAGTATATACTAACATATAATACTTGTGTATATTAAGTAAATATAATAAATAAATATATTGCACACACATACATATGCATGCAGCTTAGAGGGCACAGCCTAGAAATAGGAAATGATGGAGCCAGGGACAAGATCAACATCCAGGTGCAAGCAAAGGAAGGAGCACAGCACAGATGGAGCCAAGGATCGCCCAAATCTTGGCCTGTCCCATGACCGGCCAAGATGAGTTAAATGCACAGCAACAGCCTGGGGACCCACCTGCGTCTGCTTTTACAGCTTCTTTGTGCCTCCTCAGCATCTCCTGGCCAAGGCATCTCCACACCATGACTGCTTTGTGGCATTTCTTCAGCTGCTTACTAAATCCTCTTCCCAGGACCATTTTTTTTTTTTTTTTGCTTTACCTTCACAGCCCACCAGAAAATGCGAGTGGCTGCCAGGGTGGGAAGCAGAGCTGTGGGACGGGGCCAGCGGTGCCCCGGGAGGGTGGCACGATGGCTCTGGTGCTTACAACCCATGGGTCCACCTAGGAGAACCTGGGCCATCAGAAAAGGCCAAATCTCCAGTTTCCCAGCTGGAATCACTCCAAGAACCTGCTGTGGATAATTTAAAGCCGGCAGTTTGTGCTTGATTGAGCCCAGGATAGCACACCTTCCCTCCCCTTGTAAATTCTTGCCCAGCAACCACCACTGCTCCCAACACAGAGATAAAAAAAAACCCACTTGCCAACAGGGTGATACTGGGCTCCACCTTGAAATACTGCTTTTAGCAACGCAGTATAAGCCAGGCACATGAGCCACGCTCGCTATTTCTTTGTGATGAAGACATACTGCAGCCACTGAGAGCTCAATGCTTCATTGCCAGTGAGGGAAAACCCCACCCCAGTGCTCCCAATAAAGGCTCTTGCTATTTTGCACTGTATTTCATCTGTCCATGTGTTGAAATGTTTTAAACCTATACCTATGTACAGTCCCGTAACAGTAAATTTCAGTGCCAGCCAGAAGGAAAACACAGTATCCTAGTTATTGGAAAACACTCTGGAGCTAAGTATACAAAATGACAGCACTATAAACCAGAGGCATTTTTCCCATTAAGGTTTCCATTTGTAGACAGAGTAACAAGGGATGAGTTATTTGGAGCAGAGATTTTAAGGACATTGGTAACATAGCAGGGCAAGAGAAATGCTGTGACTGCAAGACCTTCGCTCAGGAGTGACTCAGCACAGCAGCTGCATCCTGGAAAATTAATACTTCAGTCCCCCCAAAATGCCTGCAAAGCCTTTGAGCTTGCAAAAACCAACCTTGGAAGCCCCATCAGCCATCTGATCTGCTCATCACTATGGAGATTAACACATCCCCTACCCCAGCTCAATGAGGGGGCCTGCCCCGCAGGGGAGCATCCCCTGCAGCAACCGTGGGGACTCAAGGCAGTGCTGTCAACCGAAAGTAATCTCATTTTGGCCTCAAAGCTAAATGAGACAACCCTCTCACCACCCACAAATCCCAGAATCTCCCTCTTCACCCCACCACGGGCACGCACCCTGAGCAGCCCCTGCTCCAGTCCAGGTGTCCCTGAGCAGAAGCAGCTGTTAAGGAGGTTAACACAGAATCATGTCAAGTAACAAACACCTAGTATTTATTAATAAATTAGTACACTGGAAGGCAATTTTTCAATTCATTCCCCTCTTCCCCCACGCCCACCCCTTCCCACAGGGCAGCACGCGCCACCCTCATATCATGATTTCTTCAAATTGAGCATAGTACAGACTGTTCGTTACGGGAGCATAATAGTTGCAAATATAATCAGACAGACTTCTTATGATGCAGCTTTTTCCCCCCCACCCCCCAACCTCTTTTCTTTTAATAAAAAGTGAAGTGTGATTTGAAGAGACTATTAAGACCGGGTAAGGTCTTTGGAGAACCTATCGGCCATGTCTGTATAAAAAACAAGAGACACGAGTGTAAAAGCATAGCTGCTTCGTTTAAGTCTTACACCACGAGGAGAGCAGGACCACCAGCGGCCGCCTTCGCCTCCCCACGTCCAGCACCGGCGCCCGTGGGGGCCCCGCCGTTCCCACGACCCACAAGGCAAGATAACTCCTCACATTCGACTGAAGGCAAAGGACCTTTTCATCGCCTCGAAGGTTGGTGGGACTGACCCTCTTCTCAGCGGTTAAAGCACTTCTGCTTTAGCATATAGGAGCGCGATGCATTGTCCAGGTGAAAACCATACAATAAATAACCGTGCTAGTAAAATCTCAGCAATGGATGTGAGCTATACAATTGTACGTTTGAAAAAAAAAAAAAAAAAAAAAAAAAAAAAATACAGCTCAGGTGGGAAGCTTAGCTATGTTAAGAGACAGTAACCAGCAACGACTGGAGGTTTTTTTGCGTGTTTTTGCCATTTAGCGCTCTGAGGCGAAGGGAGGTGGTGGGAGACGGTCACTCCAAGTGACAGCTTTGACAGAAGAAGTGGGTTACAGAGCAATCCCCGATTTGATGTGTTAAATTACACCAGATTCATGGTCTTTTAGTTCGTTAACTGCATTTTTTTTTTTTTAAAGTGCATCAACTGATCTGATTGGAATGAAAACAAGGAGAAGAAATGCTTGGGAAGGGGGTAGAGGGTGCAGAGACTTGGACTGAGCAATAGAGTTAAGGTGGAGGGGTGCAACGCTGGCAAACTGCCCCCCCTCCAGAAACCAAGGACATCTCAACGAAAATACTGGCCATATATTCTACAACAAAACCTGCCTGCATATTGTCAGTCATCTTAACGAGTGCCAAGCTAGCTCTAGCAGATATTCGGAGAGTGCGTGGTGACCCAGTGCCTACAGTAAGTCGGGAAGGTGGCTATAGACAGAGTCCAGGAGGGTCTGGCTGGCTTCCTGGCTCTTGACTCCGGCGATCTCAAATAGCCTGTCCAGTTTGTCTTCAGCCTGTGGGATCTCCTCTATCACGTGGAGCTCCTCGGGGTTGAGGATGTGCAGCATGTCGTCGAAGATGGGCTGCAGGTCGCAAGGGTCCAAGCGCACCTGGCGCAGGACGGTGTCCTTCTTTTCTGTAGGAGGAAAGGAGAAGGTGGTCAAGAAACCCCTCGAGAAACCTCTGCTAACCAGGGCTTGTTCTCCTTGGAGACTCTGGTCCATCCCCTGGTGCCACCTTTGGAGAGAGACATGCCACAAGGAGAACTGAGGGAAAACAGTGGTGAGTGATGGGGAGGGGGGGAAGATGGAGAAGCCAGTGCTGCTGAGGCACCTAATCCAGGATCCCGCCAGAGCAAATACAGCATTTATAAATGCTGAATGGCCAATTGAGAAAAGTGAAGAGGAAGGGGAGCCAAAAAAGCTGAATTCTGCTCTTTTGAGTTGTTTTCGTTGGGTCAGCTTCATTTCCGCACCCAAGTATAAATTCAGTAGATGGACTGAACTCAAGTGTTTCACCTTCATCAGAAGTTAAACAAGATTAAATGGAGCAAGTTAAATGCAGTGTATTAATCCCCCTCAAAAAAGAGGGGGTGACTGACAGTGATTTACATTCTCAATTCACACACTGCAGCAAGCAGGACCAAGGGTAGGGGGGAGAAAAAAAAAAAAAAACAAAACACCACCACAAAACACACAACAAACTAATAGTTTAAGCTTGAAATGACATTTTTCTGGTTTCATCTCATGCAATAATGCACAGGCCAATGCAACAACCAGAAGTCAGGAGAAACCCCCACAAACACCCAGGGATGCTACATCTTCTCTGGCAGCACTTCAAAGAGTTAAAAGCTTTTAAAGGTGTTTTCCCCTCTCAAATCTGTATCATCTTCGCTAACAAGATATTCTGGTCTGTAATGAGGATGTGATGAATGTATCCTGGAGAGCCAGTTTTCCCAGTTATTTACTTTAATTATATTATGTCGGACAGCTCTGCCACCTGTGCTGACCGCAGGGGACAGGCTGTGGCATCCCTTTGGTCCTCCCGCTCCCCCCCCGGCTGACTTTGGTACCTTTGGTAATAAATGAGCCTGTCCGGCTGAGCGCAGAGGAGCCGCTGGAGGTCGAGTCGCACCGCAGGAGGGGCTCTGCTTCGTCGACGAAGAAGCATTTCTTCTCCGAAGGAGAAGGCTCCACGGTGAGGACGGCCGCCTCGGGGGGCTTGGGGCTGGGGCTGGGCGCGGGGCTGAGCGGGCTGGGGCTCACCGGCAGCGCCAGTCTGTCAGCTTCCAGCTTTTGGGGGGAAGAAAGAGAAGAGAAAATTAACTCGGGGGGGGGGGGGGGAGGGGATGCTATGCAATGGGCTCACTCTTAAAACCATCTGCATCCCAGGTTTCAACACACCCCAGCTCAACCTTGGCAAGCGGTCGCTGCATCTGGGTGGCCTCCTCCTCCTCCTCCCAGGGCACCTGGTGACCCATGACGGGCACTGGAGGTGACTCGGGGTGGACATCATCTCAACAGGCAGGAGGGGTAAGGAGACCCTCGCCCTTGGCAGGAGCAACCGCGGCACCAGGATGGCGCACGGAACTACCGCAGAGCGTTTAAACTTTTTTTTTTTTTTTCTTCTCATTCTCAGTTTATTAAAGCCCAAAGCACAGCTCTTGGGGGCAACAGGTGACGATGCCCAAGTAGGTAAGCTCCCCCCAAAAACCAGCTCCACGGCTATGGTTTGCTAAAAGCAAGCCATGGCCCAGCTCCACGCCTCCAACCAGTGCTGAGGCTGCAGGGCGAGAGCTGCGAGACCCCTCGGGCATCTCCGCTGCAGCACGCTCCTGTGACCAGCCACACTGGTCACATTTCGGGTTAATGATTTGTTTGCCCCATCTCACCCTTGCCCTTCTGAGCACCCCATTAGAGCGTGATGGAGAAATCCATCCCACCAGACTCCAAGGTCAAGGCCAGGAAGGACAAGCAGGGGCTGGTATTGACCACAGAATCACCCAAGTGCCTTTGCTTTTGGCTACCCTGATGTGAGCCAAGGGCAAGCGTTTGGCTCCGCAGCCCCCAAGACGCAGGGAGCAGCAAGCACTGCTGGGAAGCAGCACCATCTGGGTGCTGGTGTGAACCCACTTCCTAAATTGACTGTGCTCTGCATCTTCCTTCTTCCATCTCCTTCCTACCTGTATGGCAGTGGCCAGCATTATCTACCCTCCTCTACTTCTCAGCATCCCCTCGGGGTGCAAATCTCAAGCACAGCACTTCTGGTTCCTCCTCCCCATAGGGAGGAGAGACTCGGGGCAGTGTCCCCACATCCCTGGCTGGCAGCTCGGGCACCTCTGCAGGTCACCAGGGCCCCCCAGGAAGGCCACTTTAAGGACCATCTAATATTTAACTTCTTCCAAACCCTGCATCCCTGCTCAACCGGCAACAGAGCAGAACTGCAAGCCCTGTCCACACAGTAGCCCACTTCCCCAACAGCGTTTGGCAACCGTTTTCTCTTTCTACAGAGGGAAGATCAGGCTACCCCTGCTAACATGCTTTTGCCTACTACCCAGGGATTAAAATTCAAAATTTGGATTAAAGGCTGTGGGAAAGGGAGCTGCTGAGCCACCTCCACGCCAGCATGCATGTGCCTGTGCATTCTTCATCCACGTCGAGGAATTTGCCACCCACAAATCACATGTCTGCTGAGACGCCCATTAGTTCAAATTAAATTAACATTGAAGCCTGTTCCTGGTAGAATAAAAGGGGTTTTTTTTGTCCCCCTGTTGAAAATAAACAGGGGAGGATTTGTTCTAGCTCAGCACGTTACGCAATAAGCATGTTAAAAATAAAGTCAGCTTTAATTTTTAATTAAAAGAATCTGCCTTCTCCTCTGAAACTCCCTTTTCAATATAGCTCATCGACAAAAATCAGCCTATTGGGGAAAAGCAAGGGAAGGACCAGAACAGTGGCTGGCCACTTGCCAAATTGCAACAGACTCCAACTTCCCCTTTAAAAAAATAACAAACAGGCTTTAGGGGTTAGTTTTCCCTCGTGCAACTCATCTATTTAATATCCAGCCACAAACCCACCTCCTGATTTCCAAAAAGGAGCCCGACAGCCAAGGAGCAATTACAGGGAGGGCAGGGAGTAGCCGGCTGCCCCTGCTCTGCCTTCCCAGCAGAGGGGAAAAACCCTTCCCAGAAGCAAGTCATTTTGAGTTTAATTAACAGCTGCTAAAGCACACTAGGAGAAAAAAATTAACAGCCAAGGTTATTTGACTGTAGGCGTCCCGGGAGCCCGAAGCCTTGCAAATAGCTGAACGGTTGTGAGCTTGAGGCAAAGCAAACAGGATGCTTGGATGTGTGTTAATATTTAAACCACGGGAAGAAAGCGAGTGGGAACAAGGATTTTCAAAGGCCAGGGAAAGCAAAAGGTTGCTGCGAGGTGAAGCCTGTGGAATAGGTGTAAAAATACACTATTCATAGCCCATGACTCATTTGCTTGAAACCACCTTGGCCGTTCCTATTTTTAAGGACGGCAGTGCTCAAGTGAAACAGAGCTCTGGCTGGGAAAAAAAACCCCACCCTCTGCAGCCCTCTTGCCTTTCCCGAGTCTCCACATTTCTCACCTTTCCGTCATCGTTGCAGGGGTCCTGCGCTTGCCACTGAGGCTGCATTTGCACCTGCACAGAAAGACACGTTAGATGCAAGGTCCAGCGTGAAAACCAAAGGCGCCGTGGCCGCTTTGACACATCAGCAGCCTCCTGAGACCAGCCAGTCCTACTGGGGTGCTTTGCCAATTTTTTTTTTTTTTTTTTTTTTGAGCATTGCAGCAGGAGGTTTGCAATGCCAAAAAAAAAAAAAATCCTAAAAGCTCCTGTGTATCCTGTGTACTTGCAGCCCTTTAGGATGTGGCTCAAGCTCTGACATCCCCTTGGATCCCAATGCATGTGGGAGGATGCTCTAAGCAGCTCAGGGTGTCTGAAGGTCCTTCCTAAAGGGAAGGGTACAGAAGGGCATGGGTGCAAACGACATAGGCTTGGCTTTGTTTTCTTTTTGCAGCTGCTCCCAACAGCTCTGTTTGAACTGGTTGGTCCCATTATCTGCCTTCGTTTTACTGTACCGCAATAAAAGCTCAACTCAGACAAACAGAAACTGCAGCTGCTGTGCTAATGTTAGGAAGAAGCAGTCGTAAGCATTAAAAAAAAAAAAAAACAAAAAAAACAAACAAAAAAACCCACACCAACAAACCAAAACCCTCCCTTGGGCAATGCTTCCCTGTAATTCCTCCTGTAGCAACCCGGCAGTAATAAAAGCCAGTGGCAGGTTTGCTGCTGCACAGCGTGGCTGTGCACCCTCCCAGGATGTGGGGGGGGGGGATAAATTTAGCACCAAGGAGGCTGTTTCCTGGATTCCCTGCCAAAAGATGACACCCGGCTGACACCAGCCCTATTCCCAGGTCTGTTACACCTCCGCAGGGGTGTGTGCAGGAGGAGAAACCCCAGCACATGAGGTGGGGTGGGCTGGGCAGCAGCCCTGCACCGGCAATGCTACAGATGCAGGGTGGTGCTGGTGGGGGGATGCTCTTGCCATGGTCCCCCAGGCATAGGGAGGATCCACTTGGATGTGCAGCTTCATGGTGCATGTGGTGTTTGGGGGGGGGGGGGGGGGGGGGGGGGGGTTCCACCTTCAGGGCAGACCAGACCTTGGAAGGTGAAACACAGCTGGCCAGGCCACGAGGTCTCATTGAAGTGGTGGAGAGACACAGGGATGGTGTGTAGGTGCTGCAGAGCAGCAGGGAAGCCCTTCACCAGGACGGGAAGGGCACGAGAGCGCTCAGAACCCTGCGGTGAGAAAGCCCAAATGTCCTCTTCACGTCCCTCACCCCACTGGCCAGGTTTGAGAAGCGCACTCAACACCAACGCTGTGGTGGAGCCGGCAGCTGTGGAGAAGAGACTCAAGTCAAGCCTTGTGTGACCCAGGACAGGCAACACCAGCTCTGGGGAGGGTTTAGACACCAAGACCAAAACACAAGCCATCTACAGAGGAAGGAGCTCTTCCTCACCAGCCCTGGCCCTTTGTGGGCCAAGTGCTTCTCCAAACAGGAGAGCTTCTGGTGACTTCTTTCTGTGGATTTCCCACCTACTTTTTCAACTCAAACCATGATGAAGAGTTGATGAAGCCATGGTGAAGTGTTTCCAAACTCACAGTCTGAGTAAGTCAGGACTGAGTTTGGCTTGTTATGACCCCACCATCTTCCAGTTTCATCTTATGCTCCCAAGTACATTGCACTGCAAATACACAGATCTAAGGAGATGTGGCTACCACAGCAGGAAAACCTCAAATATAACTGCACCTACTATGAAGTTTAAATTTGTGTTTATATTAAGTTTTTATTTATTGCACATTCTCCAGCCTGGTTCAAACCCAGCCTTGGTTTGATGAAAAATCAACTCGTGGTGTAGAGCAAACCTGGAGGAAAACAGTGATGCCAACTCCAGCAAAACCCAACCAGCCATACCCTTTCCCCAGGGCTCTGGCCACTTTATCCTACAGCTTTGTGCCTCAAATAAAAGCTGCTGCAAGTCCAGAAGGAAAAACTGCATGCAATTTTGAGCCCTCAGACTGCAGCCCCCCAGCTGTCCATCCAACATCTTCAACCCTGCTCTGCCACCAACATGTGAGGTTGACTCAGCACAAAGTTAATTGCTAATTACTGGGTCCGAGCCCAGTTCTGCTTTGTCAAAAGAGGAAATTAAAGGGATGGGCAGCTCCCCCCCCCCGGGTTTTTACCTGAAAAAGAGGAAGAAAAGGACCCAAAAGGCGCTGCCAAAGCTGGATGCCTGGACACATGGCTGCTTTCGCATCCCCTTCTCCTCCAGCACCCCCCAATAACCCCACGGGTTAAACCTCACACTAGACCCAGCCCTGACATATTTGCTGATTCATGGGATTATCCGTGGCATGCAATTAGCCATGGACCTAAATCTTGTTGGGCTTGGGGCTGCAGCCTTTCTCTCTCCATTTTCAACATCTCCCTTATTATTTTTTTTTAAGCTTTTCTACGGCTGCACTGCTGAATGCCATGAGCAAGACTGTTTACTTCTCCTCCATCCATTCCCTTAAATATTTCAGCCGAGGCCAGCAGAGCCATAAATAAAAATGTAAGAGCTTAAAGCACTGCTCACGGTAGGACACTTACAGCAGCCAATGTGGCCAGCTGTACCAGCAACACTTCAGACCAGCCCTGGTAAGCACAGACACCCCTTGGAATCTGCAAAATGCTGTTATGCACCCCAAAAAAAATCCCATTACCCAGTGCCTGTGCTGCACTGAACTTTTCCAATTTTAACAACAAAATTGAGAATTGCAATTTGCTGGGATAACAGCGAGAAAACTCTGCCTTTCCCCCCCACCTCTACCCTCTATTTTTGCTGTTGTCAGCACCACTAATTCGGGGTGTGCCTGTGCTCTCTAAACAGTGCCCAGGCTCACAAGCTGCAGCCTGCAGGGCGAGTGATTTTGCAAACTTCAAGTTAAGAAGCACTCATGGCCAAGGCCAACCTTTAACAGGAGCCCCGTGAGTTAAACACACCCCAAAAACCCTTCCCAGAACTGCTGCACTCACCGTTATTTTCTGGATCAGCTGCAAAAAAAAACCCTAGCAAAGCGATTCAGAGGGCTAATCTCGTTTTAACCTAAATTCATTCAGCACGATGCAAAACCAGCATAATCTCCCACAGCTAAAAAAGGCAAGCCTTCAGCGGAGCTGTTCTCTACCCGAAGGAAAATGTTCCTGCCACATACCGTAACACTCCAGAGACTCCCATTAACTCCCCTATTCACATCAGGGGTTGTAAATATTTGGATTTCGGAGCCTGAAAGGCTGCTGGGGGAATGGGGCACCACGGGAGAGAACAGCTTTGCCTCTGCAGGTTTCACAGGCTGAAGCCAGACAGCAGATAAAGGATTTGGGACCAGGATGCAACAGCGGGTGGGGTGGGACGTTGAAGGGAGGCTGGCTGGGTTTAGGGTACCAATTTGCTGTCTGAGAGTTATATCACTCAAGAACACAATTCATACCTATGAGTTGGGGGTGTTGCTGCTCTCTTATGATTCAGGGCCATGGGGAGAGATGGGGAGTGCCCATTTGCACCCACGGATGCCAGGCAAGGGCCAAAGGCATCGTGGATGGCACAGCCACCCACACATCCCTCCCAGGCTCATTTAAGACACACCAGCATGCATTGGATGCTTGCTGCTGGGTTGGGTCACCCCAAGGGCTTCACACTGTCAACTGCAGGGAGGACACATGCATTTGCATTGCTTAGAGTCCTCACACCCCCACACAGCACAAAAAGCTCTTGTTTTGGATTGTTTTGGGGTTTTTCTGCAAGACTGTTTCTGCAGGGCTGGCTGTTGGAGAGGTACAGCTCAGCACCGACACCTGCCACCGACGGGGCAACCCGCTCCTTCGGATCAAACCAGTTTGGTACGGAGAGAAACTGCCTTGAATTGTCTGCGTTTGGCCAGACAAATCACTGAGAGTCAAACTTGAATTAGCACTAATTAAAGGCTTTCCAACCAGCAGATTTAAAAAAAAAAAAAAAAAAAAAAAAAAAAATCAACCTCAGTGCCTGCTCCTGGCATTGAGCAATCGACTCCCCCGGCTGCTTGCGGTCCGGACCGCCGCGATGCAGCTCAGCTGCTGGCACGAAGCTCCAGGGATTCAGTCTCCCTTTCACAAGCTTCTTCCCGCAGGTCTCTGCATCCCTCCCAGGGCTATTCCATCACCGCCCGCATCCACAGCGTGGGAGCCAATTCAGGGAGAGGAGGCAGGCAGGTTAGAGCAGGCAATACCTTGCAGAAACACAATGTGCTGCCATGCTGAATCTGCACCCTGGGGTGCTTTCACATCCCACATGCTGCTTCAACCCAGCAACTGGTCCAGGACCTTCAGGGCAGAAAAATGGCCAACACTTAAGCTTGATCATGAGAGATGCTCATCCAAAAAAGCCTGATCACATGCATGGGGGAGGAGGATGTGCCAGCTCAGGTGAATTTTAAAAAAAACGGCCTCTGCTGGAATGAGCCCCATTTCTCATGTGGGTAACACCTAAGGCATACGCTCAAATGGTCAGTGACCCAATTTTCCCAATTTCCACAAAAGCAAGTGAAAGTGGTGGAGGACCACCATGCTCCAGATGCTGTTGGATACTGGGAAACACAACACACTGTTTTAAAAAAAAAAAAAAAAAAGAGAAATGTCCCCCTGGAATGCTGGGCAGGAAGTCCAGAAGACTTCCATAAAATTATCCATGAGATTTGGGTTTGCTCATTCTCCAGAGCATCGGCTTGCTGCGCTTTCAGAGTTATGGGCATGCAGAAGCCAACAAGTCGTGGTTACTTCATTGTCAGGAGTCCACCATCCCAACAAGTCGCCCAATAAACCCTGTTTCTGGAGCTACCACCTGAATTTTTGTGCTGTTTGAGAAGCACCACCTGATAATCTTGGCCAACACAGTGGAACACTCAGGAGCACTGAGCACTGCACAGCCCAAGTCTGTTAATTAGGCGCTGTGCTGATGAACAAAGCCCCATGTTTTATCTAATGTTCTAGTCCAGCACTTTGCTGTAGTTTTCAAAGTCAAAGCAGTAACTAGGAGGACAGAGGTTACTACCTGCTCCAGCAGAAGAGGAGGACAACGTGTCCTTCTAGGACATTTCACATACTGGAAACTTTAATTTATAGGCATAAAATGACAAACTTTCTCTGCCTCTCCTTTTCCAAACCATAGCTTTTGTCTCAGGCTTTTAATTTAATTTTTTCCATCTTTGATATAAAAAAATTTATCTTGGAGCATGGTAGGAAATGAGAAAGCTACATGGCTACATGCTGCTTAACTACCAGGAACTAGAAGGAACAAAACAGTAACTTAATGGGAGTAGGAGTGACTGGGCAGCTGGCAAAGTGAACCTATCCAAAATTTGGGCAGGATGCACGGAGCAATGCTTGGCACACACCTGACTTTGGGGCTCTCGAAAACACAAGCACAGGACTCCAGTCAACCCATCGAAACCTGTGATTTCACATTATGATTACAAGGGACTGAGATCTTCTGTACACTAAATTAAGTCAGGTGGGATACGCGACATGGTGAAGGGACCACGGTCCTTCTTAGAGGGGGAGGTTTGGGATGGTCAAAATGGGATTTGGGAATCCCCTGCCCTGACAAACGCTCTGCCCCCCTGTCTTTGCTACACATTAAGGTCCACTTCACCAGGTCCCCACGGAGGTTTGCAAGCACCCACCTACTGCCCTTTTGGTCTGGGACACTGCTAAGGCCAAAGGGAGACATTTCACCAACTGGTTATGGAAAGAGCCCTAAACCAGTTGATGAAACTGATGAATATTCTGCAGCAGTTTATTTTCCCAAAATATGAGAAGGCTTGTTTTAAGGCCAGAGCTGTCACAGAAGGGCAACAACTCTGCAGGACAGCACATATAGATTCCCCCATGCCACCAGTGACTGCCTTGATGGAAGCAACTTGCTGCTCTACACCACCACCACTTAGGTCTCAAAGATGCTTGGCCCTTCACACAAAATCCTGAGGATTTGGTAACAGCATTTCAGAGCAAGTTGAGAGAGAGATGCTTTTCCCTCTATCTCTTCAACACAAGGGCTCAAGTGCCAAGTCCTCCTGCTGACCTTCAAAGATACAAGCACACCATGACACACAGGACTCCAGAACTTGTCAAGACTTTGACAGAGTTTGCTCAAAAGTTTGGCAAATCTTTGCTCAAAAGCAACGTAAGGCTTATATTTAAGCTCCCAAGGAGCTCTGGGGGAGAATGGAGGCCAGCTACTTGGCGATTAGCTAAGCTCAAGGCCGCAGCCTGGTGCCACACACCAGCGTGCCCGCCACGGCCAGACAAGACGTGCGCCACATCACACAAGAGCCCGTGAAGCCCAGCCCATCGTTACCGGCGTGGTGTCCTCCATCAGGCCTCGGATCTTCTCCACCACGTCGTTGCGGCGGTGCTGGCGGAGGGCACTGATGAGCTGGGCCAGGCTGGCCTCGGGCCCGCGGATGGTCCAGTGCTGCAAGGCGGCGTAGGCGCGCTCGTGGTCGGCCGTGTAGCCGTTGGAGAAAGCTGCCACCTCGCGCTCGCTGGCGTTGCACAGGAACTGGTAGATGTCCTTCCACTGGCTCCCCACCTGCGCTGCCACCAGCTTCAGGATGTCGATGCCTGCGGGGAGGAAGAGCTACAGGTGAGGCATGGGGGTCCGCAGCCTCCCAGCATGGTAGACCTGAGCTTTAGCAAAGCTCCTCCCATCCCCAAACAGCCATGCTTTGCTTTTCTTTGGTTGATCTTTGTTTGGATATTTTGTTGTGATTTTTAAGACCCTTCATGAGCCCAGGCTGAAAGGAGCTCTGCAGAGCAGCAGCACCCATAACACGCTCAAGACCTGATATGCAAGTAAAGGGTGACAGACCCATAGGTTGCTCCAACCAAGGAACATGCGCTCTAAAATTAACCACATTAATTTAACCATAAAAATTTCCTGCACTCTTTGGCACAGGAAAAACCCCAGTATTCAGCCAACGCACAGCTGCAGGAACAGGAGAGATGGCAACGTGCTCGCCCATATGCTTGCACCGCAGCCACTGTTTTGAACAGGAGCTAGATTAAAAGATGAGTCACCAAAGCATCTCTATAAAGACGAATATTTCCATAACAGAGCACCTATATAGCAGCTACAGTCGCGCTTAGAGCTATTTCCAGTGCAGACTGGTGCGATGACTCAGTTACAGGACAGAAGACCTTGCACCAGGTGAGCACTGGACGAATGGAAGATCTGGTAGGGGATCTGTAGAGCAAAAAGGTAGAGTTTCACCCAGAAAAGCCCCTGGGGCATGTCAGTTCAAGACAGTGAGGGTTTTCTTCCTGTAGTTTCAGGGACAATGCAAACAGCATGCTTATTCTCGAGTCTACTAAGAGGTCAGGAATTAAACCTTCAAATAAAGCCATACCTACTTCATAACAGCTAATTAACCCTGTTTTATCAAGCTACGCAACACCTTGTTTCCAACGACCACACAAAGGGTTGGTAGAAGTGAGCTGCAAAGACAAACTCAGTTTTTCTAGAGACATAACCACACCTTGGGCTCTTTCGTGAGCCAGCATGCCTTCATCGCTACAGGGACTATTTCTCTTTCCCTCTGCAGGCACAGCAGCTATGTCAGCAAAAACAGCTGCTTGTGGAAGAATATCATAGCCAAAGTCTTTCCTGATAGCCTAAAAGGTAATAATTTCTAACACATTTAGTCCAGACCTCCCAACTGTACCTTCAGGTCACAGCTCTGATATAGCTAGATACATACATACATATATATATAAAAATATATTTAAACAATACAGCCTGATATAGATATACTGATATACATAATATACATATTAAAAAAAATACAGCCTGACATTTTTGTAACTTTTTTATACATATATAGGTGTACATGTGTATATATACACAGATGACAGTTTTATGTATTTTTATATATATGATATTGATTATATGCATACATACATATAAAATATCTATACAGCCTGATATGTAAAATATATGTGTATATATATTAAAATATCTGTATCTCTAGGTATGACGGATTTTACATATGTATGTGTTTATACACACACACGTAAAAAAACACAGCCTAATAGAGATATTTTTGATCCAAATCCCTCTCACTACTAAAGCAAGTTTATCAAGACCTTCTATATATAGACTTCTTTTACAGTTCCGATCTAGATAACGTATCGGTGACCCCACAATGATCAGAACATCTGCAGCCAGTGTTCAATATGCTCTACAGCAGAAACACCAAAGCATAAACTGCACCTTGCATATCCCTGCCCTCCTCCCACCATAACCACCACACTGCCCACCCCAGCTGACTTACATCTGTGTGCACGTATTATTTCACATGGAGATTCAAGGGTTGGAGTTTCTCCTACCATAAAAGCTCATCCCACCAGCCCAGCATGGGGGATGCAGCCCCCCAAAACCCAAACCAATCACAGAGCTTGGTTTTAAGTATGGAAAGATTCAGAAGTGGGGGGGGGGGAAGAAAAAAACCTGCCTTCATTACTCAAAATAAGCCCAAGACAAAGACAGTGTTCACAGCATTAAACAACAAGAAAAGGCTGTGATTGTGCTATTGAGATTTATGATGGGGTTAATTATCTGAGGCACATAAATAGATTCTATCTCCCATCAGATTTCAACACAGTAGCAGGAGGTAAGCCTGGTCTTACTAACTCTTCCCATTACTCAGATGAAGACCCAGCAGTTCTCAGTTCAAGATGACAGAGGTTGCCCGTGGGCTTCCGGAGAAATCCAAAATTCCTCTCTCCCTCAATGCCTTTGCATCTGGGCAGGAAGGACAAGCAGTCTGAATCACACTGGCAGGCAAGCCCTGTGCCTTCAGATATTACACACCTGTGTCTGTAAGAAGCCCAAAAGCCAACTTGGAATGAGATTCTTTAAACCAGCAAATTCAACGGCTTTTGACACAAAAGCAGAAAAACACCCGGTTCATGCAGCCGACAATTTTATCACTCAACCCAGTGAAAAACAAAATTAAAAATCCCTGAATACGAGGATAGAAAAAGCTCTGCAAGGCCTGTGCACAAAGGTAACGCCAGCAATGCAAAGAGGGATGAGCAGGTCTGGTACTACCTATTATATATATCCATATCTATCTATCTACATATATCAGTGCACAAGTCGTTATCTCAATGCATAAATCTTGCAGTGCTTTTTCTACTCTCATATTCAGGGATTTTTTTCCTGCACTGAGTGATATATATATATAACGATACTGCCAATTTTTATATACATATATATATATGTGTGTGTGTATATGTATATACATATATATATAAAACGAGCAGTCAGGTGTGTCCCCCCCACCACTGACAGTGCTGTCCTCAGGTGAGATGAAGCACTACAGCTGGGTGGGAGCTTTGCCCACACCCACTCCCATGCACGTCAGTCATACAGAAGCATAAAAACATAATTTGCTGGTTTATGACCCCTGTGTGGCACATGTAATCCTTCCAGGGAAGAAAACCCCATATACTACCTCCTCACATCTACGTATGTAATGCTGATAAATCCAGGTATTTACAACTGTTGTACTGGTGAGAAACATTTTCAGCTGGTTGCAACTTGATTTGCACCAGTTTTACACAGTGGCATGACATTTATGTCCTGATATTCTCACACAAGATTTATGACACAAAGTGCTCGTGCTCCTACTGACATTTTCAAGTTTAGTGTATTTAATCTCAGCATTCAATAAAGTGGCCCCATAAACATGCTTATATCCCTTGGCAGTAATATCCCAGGGCACAAGAACGCACCAGGCAGCAGAGGACTTAATGGCGCATAATAATCTTTGGAGAACAAATGTTCCATTAAAAACTAATTTGGAAATGTCTACCTTAATACTATAAGAACCTTAAACTCATTTTCTTTCAACTATTAAATGAATTTAAGCCTCATACGTTCACTACATCCACTACAATATTGTGCAAACAAAACCCCAGAGAGATGTGGAAGAGACACAGACATGAGCACAGACTTGGCTCCAGTCAGTTAGAAAACCATTGCTCCCTCTGTTCTTGAAAAATAAGATTAAAACCATTACATGACAAGTTGTGGCTGCACGCTGCCAAGTATCACTGCTCAAGTCATTTGCAGTAACTTAATTCACTTGTTCAAAACTAAAATAAAATGTTAATGCTTATAATAAGCTTACAGTCCTACTATTTCCATATTTCCAGAAGCCCTACAAGTTACTCTGTGGCGCACTAATAGTGCTGGAACATCCTGTTGGGGTGGGAAGGTACTCACCAGGGTGCATGGAGCAAAAAAAAAACTCCAGGTCCATCTTAGGTCCTTGGTCCTCCCCACCCACCAAACCATGTGGACCATCTCTCATCACGCTCATCTGCACACCGAAGCTGGAGATGATGCTCAAAGCCCTTCAGACCCCAGCAATCCCAAGTAAAATGGCCAAACTCAGCAGGGACCCTGCTTTAACCCAACCATTTCACACTTCCCATGTGAAACTGGTCACAGCCACATCAGTGCAATGCTAAAGCTGCTCTGAGCTTGCAAATACTAGAGAACAGCCTGAGTCGTCCTCCTTTTTTAACACGGGCCACAGGAACAGCCTGGGAGAGCTAATGCAGGAGGCACCACCACCCTCTCCATCACCACCATCAAGGACCGTCACCATTTATCACCCAGCTTTGCTTGTCTCAGACATCAGAATTAAAGAGGAGCCTTTGCTGTGAAACCCCCATGGCTGCATCCAGCAGAGCTGTGCGTGCCACCGCCATCCCAGAGCAGGCAACGACAGCATCTGAAGGATCCAGAACACCCACGCATGTCTTGGGTACCTGGGAAGGTGGCATTTCAATCGCCACTGTCTACACGCTGCAAGTCTAAGTGTTGCGATGGGCTACTCCATGTAACCACCTAATATTTAAAGGTGGTGATAACCCCGGAGCAATGAAGGATTCCCCTTTGAGCCAGGACAAGGCCAACGTGTGCACAGGCAAATGTGAAGCCCAAGGGTGGATGTATGCACACAGCAACACGGGCGCAACCGGGCATGTCTACAGTCAGAGCAAACTGAGACAAGTCCAGAGATGGACAGATGCCTGCAGAGCAGCACAAACAAACAGCACTGCTGAATACACGTCCAGCTCATCTACAGAGATGCCGAGCTGAAGGACCTTCCTGGGGAGACAGGGCAGGTCTATAGACTAGTCTCTCACCCCAAGCACACTGCTCACCACTGCCCCAATCCTCCCCACAGTGACTTCCATTTGCTTATTTTCAATCTGGTTCAAGATTATTCCCACCCGTTTCCAGCTGCTTTGGATGTCTCCTGCCTCACTGCAGTACACAGACAGAGCAGTCACTCCTTCCACTCATGAATGTCACCAAGGTGGCCATCACACGAGTGCATGGGACTTGGCTGAGCTTTAGTGACTCTCTTGAACTTGTTCTGGACAAGCCTCACTCGCCTCCCATAGCCCTGCTATTGCCAGGCTGGACACAAACCCAGTTCTTCAGCGACTGTTTGGCCTCAAGCAGGGCAAGAAGCCAGTGCGGTGTGGGGCCATGACCAGCAGTGCTGGCACGCTTATGTACAGTATCTGCAAGAGACAGACCATTTCTCTTCTCTGACATTACTTTGTCACATCTTGAAGCAAACTCAAAAGGAGTGGAAAAGCTACCCTGCCAGAAGGCTACACCCGAGCACCTGGCAGCATATGCTAAAGTCTAACCACAGCCTAGCCACAGAGGAGCTTCGGTTCCTTCCTCTCCCCACCCTCTTACAAGCAAAAAAAACGTCATTATTTTCATTTTTGGAGCTCCAGCCAAACATCATTTGGTATTTTTCAGAAGAGTGCTCATTGAGAAGCTGACGCCTTTAATGGGAAATCTCATGCTCAAGTCTACAGAGCCCTCCCAAGCCATGTGTCCTCTCATCCCACTAATAATGAAGGGACAGAGCAGAGATCATCATTAACACATCAGTTCAAGTCTTACAGGCTGTCTTATACAGCTGGGAAGCAAAACTCACAAGATCTTCCAGGACCTGTGGCACACACAGTCTCATCTAGCGAGCAGCTCATCTGCCCAGGGTTCCAGAGCCAGCTTCACACATTTTCAGAAAGGCTGGATTTCAGGAGATGGCATGTTCCAGCCCTTCATCAGCAGGGATAGGTCCCACCAGTCCATCCATGACACCTGCAGGAACTGACTTCCACCATCCCAGTACCAATCTGTGCTGGAGCACTTGGAGCTCCCAGCACCTACCCACTGACACAGGTATCCCAGAGATGGGCAATATTAATTTGTACACCACATGCAGTGACAAATCCTGACTGTGACAGGCTGGCTGGATTTTGACACTTGCACAGACCTTAAGGATGGAGCATCACAGGCAGAGAGCAAAGCCCAAGGGCACACCCAAGTCAGACAGGAGAACTGCGGTGATGCAGCCCAAACCTCCCCTACATTCGGTTAAAAGCGCCGAATCACTGCAAACCCAGCTCTGTTCCTGAGCTCAGCCCACCTACCTCCTCCAAATATCCTCCTGACTCATGCGAAACAGCCACAGCAACCTATTTTTACCTCTGAGCACACACCAAGAGCCTGCATGTACGAGCAAGCCAGGATGTGGCACATCCAAACTCCAGGCAACCAGACACCACGGCTCAGTCAAACCAGTACTTAGAAGTCCCAAACCCCAACACGAATACCTTTCCAAATGTGAAAGTTTCACCAACTTCTACCAGTAAGGTTATTGGAAACCCAATTCCTCCCTCTGAATATATTTCAGGTCCTTAATGAGGTTTTGAGAATGCACAAGGTCCTGCACCTGAGTTGGGGAAATCACCAGTATCAACACAGTCTGAGGGATGAAGGGATTCACATGAGCTCTCCTCAGAAGAACCTGGAGGTAATGGTGGATGAAAACCTGGACACAAGTCCGCAATGTGTGCTCGCAGCCCAAAAAGCCAACTGTACCCTGGGCTGCAGCCAGAGCAGGGGGGGCAGCAGGGTGAGGGAGGGGATTCTCCCCCTCTGCTCCGCTCTGGGGAGACCCCCCTGCAGTGCTGGGGCCAGCTCGGGGGGCTTCAGCACAAGATGGACACGGACCTGTTAGATCAGGGCTACAAAAATAATCAGAGGGAAGGAAAACCTGGGACAGTTGGGGTTCTTCAGCCTGGAGAAGAGAAGGCTCCAGGGAGACCTTGTTACAGCCTTTCAGTACATAAAGAGGGCTTTTAAGAAAGATGGAGAGGGATTTTTTACCAGGGCCTGTCATGACAGGACAAGGGGCAATGGTTTTAAACTGAAAGAGGGTAGATTTAGATTGGACACAAGGAAGAAATTTTTCCCTGTGAGGGTGCTGAAACACTGGCACAGGTTTCCCAGAGAAGCTGCAGCTGCCTCCTCCCTGGCAGGGTTCAAGGCCAGGTTGGACCAGGCTTTGAGCAACCTGGTCTAGTGGAAGGTGTCCCTGCCCATGGCAGGGGGTGGGAACTAGATGATCTTTAAGGTCTCTTCCAACCCAAATCTTTCTGTGATCCTAACAAGAGCCTTTGTCTAGACAGGAAGACAGGACACACAAAGATTTGTTGGTGATTTGCTAGTTTTCCCATGGAGGACAGTGCTGCTATCAGACCCTCCCAGGAGCAAGTGATTCACATCCTTAGCAAGCGCTGTTTGGACAGCAGACCACTAAATGGGGAGGTTTGTTGTTAAAAAACAATCTTGAAGGGCAGGAAAGGGACTCCTGACAAACACTTCCCACACACTCTCTGGAAAATAACTCAACCAAACCAGGCAGTCAAGGAAGGTCTGTGATCAGCTACATGTGGTTATAAACACGTTTCAGATCCGAGAACTTGAGAGTCAGCACAAGACAAGACCTCCCTTCCCACCACACGCTATGTGGAGGTCACTTCTGTAACAGCACCTTTGGTCCAACCCTCCCAGGACCCATAGGAGCTCCTGCCCACCACCATGGGATGCTCTCCCTGCATGCCTCCATACACGGGCGTTCGGGACCTGCAGAGTGGACTTTCTCTTCCTTTGGTTTAAAAGAGAACTGCCAGCATAAGTATTTTATATAATTATTAAATTTTAAATGGCCTTCACAGAGTTAATCTTCATTATAACCCTCTTGGACAGCTGGTAACCCTGAGCAAGCACACTGCCACAGCCAGAGCCATATAAATATCCAGACACCTGCAGATGCCAACCCGAGGATTAAATTCGCCTCCCGCATTTTTTTCCTCTCAGACAAAGCTTTGGCAAGAGAGGAAAAAAAAATCTGTCTTGTTATTCGAGGAGTTACATGTGAGAGCTCTACCAACGTAAGAAATCACAGCCCTCTCAGCACAGAAACTGGTGCTGGGTTTCTGGAAAAAAAGAATTCCAGGCTCAGTGTGTTTTTCTACAAGGACAACCCTCCCCTCCCTGCAGAGCTGCCCTGCCTCTGACACTCAGCCCTATGCTGTAACAGGCAGGCACAAATCCTGACCCCTTATTAAATAAATCCAGGGGCCACCCAGGAATTCTGACCATAGGATAGTTTGGGGGCTTTTTAATTTTTTTTTTTTTTTTTTTTTAAGCAGATTTGGGAGCAAACACACCTGCTTCCCAGGGCAGCTCCTCACAGCCCTGCACACACTGCAGATAGATGGCTCGTATAGCAACACACATTAAAAGTGATCAAGCACCAATCTTCAGGCCTGCTAATGCAATAAGGCTGAGGAGGAAGATATAAACCTGCACATGATTAGGTTTCCTCCTCTCTAAGCAGAACAGCAGCCTCTCTTGCTTGCATTTTCCAAGGCTCCCTTGCAACATAAAGCCTCGGTCAGATCCTGCATACACCCTTTGGAAACCAAGTAGCTTCCCAAAAGGTTGGTGAGTTTGGGGCAAACCTGAGCAAAGTTTCAAGTTGCATAGGTTGAGGAAGATGGTGTTTCTAACTCATTAGATTTCACCCCAAAGCTCTCATGGCAGAGTCTTGTGCTGCAGACAAAGAGCTGCTTCATCCCACCCCGAAGCAGAGCATCACACCCGTGTTGGAACAAACGCAGCATGAAATGCAGAGCTTCAGTGCAGCTGAACAAGCTTCAGGGAGGGAGCATTCCTGTTTTAAGGCTCTGCAGTACCACAGGATCCATATTCCTCGTGGTGCCCGGCACATACCTGCCTCTTCCAACTGAACAGGCTCCCTTTCTGCCTGGGTCTCATGCTGCAGAGGTGGACAGGCTGACATCAGAGGACCAGCAGTCATCTGCAGATCATTACGCTGCAAATGCCAGAAGACTGCTTTGAAAAAAAAAAAAAAAAAAACAAAAACCAAACCAGCACCTCCTGCCTCTCCATTTTGGCAGGTAGACAGACAATCCCTCATCTCATACTCTGCCTGCCAGAGACATATCGGTTTGTGCACAAGCCCAGGGCTGCTCCTCTCCAGGCATAACCACAATTACCAAATTATATTAGCAGCAATGGGCACACCTGCCCTCCTGAGATGCTGCTAGCCATCTCTGCCTACCTGTGGTTTGGGCACAAAACCTTGAGGTTGCCGCACTCTGAGACTGGTGAAGCTTTTAAACCCATCGCTCCCCACCATGCTCTGCAGATGTGCAAAAGAGACAGAGTGCCCAGCGGTGCATTTCCACAGCAGCTCCTGAATCCTCACCCTCCCTCCCAGCATGATGCTCCTGACGCCGAGCTGTGATCCGTTCAGGAGCTGATCAAAGGTAAAACTACATCTACAAAACAAAACCACTACACTAAGTGGCTTTCATCTCATTTACCCATACAAGTGCTAAGCGGTCCTAAAGTAGCATCCAGAATCATCCATAGACCTGGTAGTGCCATCCTTGCAGTTGGGTTTTCCTTATTTAGGGTAGCAGTTGAATAGGGAGTGACACCAAGCTTGAGGAAGAATATCCTCTGCTGGGTTGCTTCCACATACTTGCTTCCCTTCAGTAGGTAATGGATCTATACAAAAGGTTACCTGTGGGCTTTTCAAGTCCATGTGCTGTCTCTTTAAAAGAATCAAGTAATTTTTCTCTGATAAGCATCTTTCAACACTAACCATAAATGAGTATCTGACTCCACTTGAGAACAAGCCTGCAATGACCCACACGTCCTGATGCATACTGCCATCATACTCCTTGGTTATATTCACGTGGGGGATGCTATGGAGCTGCAGGGCAGCATCAGACTCTCCAAGGTACAAGGATGTGGTCCCTCTTCAACACCCTCAACAACCTCCTTGGGAGCAGACCAAGCTCAAGCCTAGCCCTGGTCCTCCAGCGACCGAGCTGCAAGCCAAGGACTATTTCCTACAAACTGCCAACCAAGAAGATCCTGGCTCCCAACATGCTGACAACTGGGCATCCCAACAACTGAGCAACCAAGCAGCCAAAATCCCAACACTCAGAATACTATCTTTCTAGCATCACTCCTCAACTCCACACTCTAATCTTGAGCCATTTTCAGTACACTCTCTTCTACATGCAGTCAAGCCCCAGCTTCATATCAGCTGCAAACAGCTTTTGCAGAACAGTTTATTTCTCTGATTATTTAACCAGAGGCTTCCTGGCATCACTCTCACCACCCACTGCAATAATGTGCAATTACCAGACTTGAAGAAAAATAACAGAGAAGTGGCATCTCATGCCAGGCCAGTGCTGCCAAGATCTGTTCTTCAGTCTTTCAACTCAAAAAAAAAAAAAAAAAAAAACCCACCAAAACAAAACACCAGACTCGTCTCTCCTTGCCTCTTGGTGCATCATTTCAGGCAGCTGCTTCTATACAGAGATTCTACCCAAAACCAACATTTTACAGAGTCTTTGCCTTTCCTCCTCTGTTACTCAACGGGTGAAAGTCAAAGGCAACACTACCAGCAATTTCTACAAGATGATTTCAAGCCCATCTTCATGTTTGGCATAGACTGATGCCAAATTTGGCATTTCCAATACGTTCAAGAGACAGGCTTCAACTCTCTATTTGTATTGAAAGGTTTCTGCAAGCTCAGTTCCTCGCCTTTGGAAACAGCTGAAGAAAGGATATGGGTATTTTCTAAAATAAAGGGATTGTTTAGAAGAAAGTGCTTCCAGTGTGTAGGCTGTTCTTGATCTTCTAAAAGATAGTCGTCATGCAAGTTTAAAACCACTAAGCACTATCAGACCAGTACCCATGTTGTTCAGGCACCATGCTGATAATTTCTTTGGAAATCTTTGGCAAACTGCTTCTCCCCTCTGGATTCCCATCTGTAGGGCTACAGTGCAAGAGCCAGCTGAAGCAGCAAGAGGTCCAGCTTCTCCAAATACAGCTGCACCGTTGGTGTTGCTCTATCTTCACAATCCACACAGATAAGACCTTGGGGCTCTTGGGAGAGCCCCTGTCATGGGGAAAGACGTGGAAGGAGGCAAGTTGCTAACTCAGGCCATTAGTCATCGCACACTCTTCCCAGACCTCTGAACGATTTAATCCAGTGAGAATCATCGGCATTTGCAGTCTTGGCTGGAACATGTCCACATTAAGGACACGGGTCTAGTTTTAACACCAGCCTCCCAAGTTACTGCTATTTTTAGGTTTGGGCTGTTCTTTAAGGCATGTATTATAACCAGAGAGAGCATGGGGCATAGACACCAGCTCATGGGGAGATGAGGACAAGTGAAACGCCCCATGACAACAACTGCTGTTCAGGATCGCACGCCTATCTCACTTATTTAAGCAATTCAGTATATCAAGTGCCTTCAGGAACCGGGCAAGAGTTTGAGCCACGGTTTCCACCCTAAAATCCTCCTCTCTTGGGAAGGAGCCCAACCACAGTGAGGCTTCTTTGCTGCAGCACCTAACAGTGATGATGCCACCCTGACTACACTTCTCCCAGAATCAATGGGCTTGAAGCAACCAATAATAAAATCCTCCAAACAGGCAAAGCCTTGGAAGCCCACCTGGTGCCACGGGAGGATTGAGCAGTGCTGGTGTGAGGACAGCCGCCCAAACACAGCTCCTCCGAGCAAAGGCTACAGCGCCTACGTCAGACCTGGTCCTCCCTTTCAAAGGTTAAAGCTGTTTACTGAAAGGATTAGGAGGGAGGAGATGGTAAACTAGGAAGAAGCAGGGGGAGACTGTGCGCAACAGCTACGTGCACAGGCTTTGCCCTGGCAATAAACACTCCCCAACCTCTTGTTGGCGTGACCAGCCAACATTATAGGTGGGGAGGTCATATGAATGTAGGTGCACTGCCAGGACCAGACCCTAGGGCTTCACCCTCAGCCCCAGAAAATGATTTAAACATAATAGCTTGCCCTCCACGCCCCTAGTGCAACCACAAACCAGGCTGGCACCTGAAGACTTGTGGAGCAACTGTGGTCCTCACATCTATGGAGGCTTGGCTCTGGCTGTCCATCATGGAGGGATCAGCACTAGCAGCACAGGAGGGGAAAAATTTCTTCTCCACAACAGCTTAAAGTTTGTTCCTGGCTATATTCATCCTTGTCCAAAACACTGCTTCAGGATGAAGCATGATTTGCGTACAAACACTGCTGGAACAGCAGAAAGCTAAGCCATGACGCTGCAGCTCTGCAGTACATCTTAGCTGTACAGCCGGTTATTAAATAAAAGGTCAATTCCTCTATGGCACTACATCTTCTCTTGTTTCAAGTAAACAGTCTTAAGAGCCAGACATTTCAGTAGGAAAACCGAAGAGGGATTTATACACCATTGCAGAGGAGAGTAATTTCTGTATCTGACACGACAGAGCACCACCACCAAGTAAGAACTAATGAGCAAGGCCCTTCCAGCTAACACACTATGATTTAGGCAACACCAGAGCTGCACTAAAAAGCAAGACAAAGCATTAATTGGTTTGTGTTTGTCTGTCTGTCTTCATTGCACAAAGTTCAACTGAGGACGTTCATTGGCAGGAGGAAGTCATGAAGCCACCCGTGCCAACAGGGAACCAGCGTGACTATTGCAAGAATGACTGGGAGGGATGTGTGAAACTGCCCAGTCAGGAGCCCAGACTAACAGGGCAATTTGCCTTCAGACCTGAGAGACTTGATCAGATAGTAGGCCAGTTTATTATCCAAGTGTGACTTTGCTGTTACACCCAGCTTATTGCCTAAGACAAAGCAAAAACATAGCAAATGCCTTGTGCATTTGATGCACTAGTGGAATTCAGCTTCTAAAGGATAACAGAGAAGGCTGGAACAACTTGTCTTGGGAAGCACAGGATGCCCCATGAATGATGCTGTCCCCCAAAAGATGACAAGATCTGGGAGGTGGCGTTATATCCAAATGGGCTAACATGGCCTTGTTGCTCACCATATATCACCTTCTCTTACCTGCATGGTTTCTTTAACCTGAATCATGGTTTGGTGACCAAACACACAGCACTGCTCATAAAAGCAGCTCTAACGTGGCCTCCAGAAGGGCCAGCTGCAGCACAGGTCTTTATTTCTGCATGGTGTCTGAAACACCAGTTCAGAAACCAGAGCTGTAGCTGTTCAGAGCAACTTGGTCTGGTCCCTGCACTCAAGCACTGCCTGGCCTGTAGAAACTTGGCTCCTGATCTGAAATGCTCCAAAAAAACAGGAGAGCCAGAAATTCAACCAAATGGTAATTAAGGTCTTGGGCAAAAAGGTTACTAGAACTTAGTAACAACCAACTGCTTTTGGCCAATGAATCATGGTCAAAGCCATGTAGTACTTCTAGTAGTGCCCACAAATAAGGATGTCTAATAAAGTCCTGCAACCCCACTGAAGATCACTTGCCATAGCCTCAAGGACCATGCTTTGGGTACCACAGATTTTAGGGACAAGAGTGCAGGGTTTATTAGAAAAAGTTATCGCAAATGGAAAAATAGCTCAAGAAACCGCAGCCCAAGAATTCAGGAGAGTTAAAAGGAAACTGATAAGTAGCACAAACACAAGAGAAGGCACAAAACTAATTCCAACAAGACCTTACCGGTTCTATAAACGCATTAATAAAAGCAAACAAAGCGTAGGACTACTAATCAGCAGGAAAGAGAAGAGAGTACAGGACAGAAGACGCCCTACTCAAAGCCTTCTTTGCTTTGTACTTAGGCACTCAAGGATGACTTTCATCAAGGACTGATCTCTCTTAAACCTTCCAATCTTTTTTCAATCCACTCTTTGTTTGGCCCCCCCTTGTTAAATGTGCTTTTCTAAAGGTTAACTGAACGGATGTTTAAGGTTGAGCAATCTCAACTCAAAGTAAGGAGTCAGCAGTGCTGTTTGCACAGAATAAGGGGAGGGTCAAAACTGCCACTGTAGCTTTGCAGAGGAAGAACCACGCATCCTACTAGAGAGATCACAGCTGCTTGGTGCTCGTGTTCATGCCAACATTAATGTGCCATTGATTCTTACAAATTTCAGTTTATAGACCAGAACGAGTCACCTTTAAAAGTCTCATCAAAAAGCTGACAGCAATTCATGCACCAAAAGAACAAAACACACTACAAAGCAGAGCCTTCAGGAAGACCTGACAACACTCACGGAACTGTACGCCTCCACGACACAGACTTTAAGGACAACCTTCCCGGCACCAGCATGGGTGAAGGGCTGGGGACAGAAGCCAGCAGTCAGGATTTAGGGATAAGAACCTGAAATTGAGGTGCTGCCAAGAGGCGGGGGATGACTCAGCCTTCCAGAAACAGATGGGGTGAGGGAAAAAGGACGACACGAAAGACAACCAGACCCACGCCTGAGTCACTGAGAAAATAAGGAGAATGTGAAACAGAAGAAAAGTGGGAAGAGGAGGGGGGAGGGGGGTAGGAAAGGAGCCTTCATTCAATATCCTTCTACCAAGGATGGGTGGGAAGAAGAAGGAGAGGAGCTGGGGCAAACAGGTGACATTTCCTCCATTAACCTTTCCTTCAGGAGGACGGACGCACCATGGGAACGGGAAGGGGGAAAAGCCAAGGACAAAGAAGTATCTGAGAAACCACTATATGGGCTTTGTCCTCACTACAAAACCCAGCAAGTCAGAAAAGCAACTGGTCATTGGACATGGGGGGTGGCCCCTCCAAAGCACTATGTGGGACAGTAGAGAGGACACTACTCCCTGCAGCCCCCAGTCACTACTGCTCACCATGCCCGTTGCAGTAATAGATCCACTTCTCCCTGTTCTGCGTCAGGGTGGTGGACTTTTTCATAATAGCTTTTTCCACAATGGCACTGGGATCTTGCCTGGGTCCCTTCTTCAGAGTCCGTGAGCTCTTCCTGACACTGCAGACAACAATAACCACCAGAACCAGCAGCAGGAAGAGGACAATCATCCATGGCAAGTGTTCGTTGATGTCGAAGTGCTGGTGGACATTCTGTGGACCTCGTCGGGGGGGCCTGTATGGGACGCTGGACTTCTCACCCCCCACCATCTCCAGCGATGGCTGCTTCTCCAGCGCTTGGCTGGTCTGCTTGTGCCGGTAGCTCTGTGCCTGGCCAGTGGTGCCAGAGCCCACGAGGGTCCCACCAGCACTGTCTGTCTCGTTGGCCGAGGTTTCATTGTAGTAGCCTGCCGGCTCTGCCATGCTGCTGGACGTGCGTGGCACTGGAGAAGGGACAAAATCGGGATCTGAAGAGTTCAGACCTGTGAAAGGAGAGGAGAGTTCAGTGTCACGGCACTGGAGATGCGATACAGCATCACATCACGGTCTAAGACCTGCCTGAGCATCTGCTTGGCCAGCAGACAGAAACCCAATGCCAAGCAGCGAGAAAGGGAATAGGTGAAGTTGAGGTTTGACTCTGGGAACAGATGGGTAAGGTTACAGAGATAGGTTCAAGGTAAAATTGACCCTTGTTGGTTAAGGCTAGTGGCAGTTCATTAAAAAAACCTAAGTTATTAAATGCATGTTGTCAATCTGTGTTTGTCCCACATTCAGTATTTCTCAGAAAACCTAAAACTTTGAGGGAGTTGTTTTTTCTTTCTTAGGTTTATGAACATTAGTTTTACTCCAGTGGTGGAATTTGGTATTTGGGCTAGAAATATGTGACCATATGGAGGCATAGTATCCCTCTACTGGGTTTGGTTAAGGAAGCACAAACTTTATCAGCACTGCAAGAAGGTGTGGATACATCAACTACAAAACAGGTTTTTGAAGTAACAGAAGAAACCAAACTTCCCCCTAAGAGCTACTTTCCATCTTTATTGAGTTTTCTTATCAACCAACAACTCTCAGGTCCCAGCCTGACCAAAGCCTGGTGAGAAGAGGAAGGGCTGTTGTGGCAAAAACTAGGGCTTACTTAGGAAACTTGGCTTTTGAAAATTATGTCCCATCCCAGCTGAGCCAGAGAGTGGGTGTAACCACCCGTAACCTGATTTTGCCCCTGCCTTGGTTACCCAAAACACCTTGACCAGGATACAAACAGGGAAAATGCTTTAACTTTTACCTAATTGTCTATAGTTAACTTCAGTTCAGGGAACACCTTCCTGTCCTCTCTCAGTGACACACCTATATCACATCGAGCTTTGAGACCTAATAAAGGATAAGCACTGGGAGTCCACCCTGTCAACACTTCCCCGATGTTGCATTCACCAGCTCAGGTGTACATGCCACCAGATTTGCTTTTTTTTCTAATGAAATGCCTCATTTGAGATACTGTAAGGAGGTTGCTTCCCAGAGAGTGCTGACCACCACCTCAAATGGCTAAATGGCTAAAACATCTCCATAAAGACCGTGATGATATATCATTTCCAATTACACAAGAGAATGGGGAATCCAACCTTGTTCTCCCCACCAGTGATAACTAATAGAAATATCAGAGGTTAATAAAAAATTCGTGGCACAGCCTAGGCTCCTGAAAGGCTGTTTTGGCAACAGTTCCCATTCCAGCTGAAACGCTGGCACAGTATGGGGCAAAATGCAGCAGGGAAAGCATGGGCAGGAAAGGAGTCTGGTGGAGCAAAGCTCCTTTCCTGCTGGGGTTTTCCTGCTGCACCCCACTCAGGTTTGCCACACATGCACACAGGCTTGTGCCAGCACAACACACAAATGGGAAAAGCATCTGTGGAATGTGACATCCTTTCGGTCCAAACAGTAGGGCAGCCAGAAGTCCAATTATGAACGGTCTGACTGAAAACGTTATTGAATGTGGTTTAACACAACCTGCAAAGGCAACCTGATGCACCCTGGAGCTGCCTTCTGGCCAAGAAGCAAAAGCACCATCCACGCTTTAGACCAGGTTGCCCTTTAACAGCCTAAAGCCAACCCTGACTGAGGCAGGAATGCAATCCCACAACCAAAACCATGTCTGTGTTTCAGTGGTAGACATTACCTTTGGGAAGATAAGCAGTTGGTGGAACTTCATAGGGGTCTTCACCTGCTTCGGTGCTTGACGAAGTCAAAGATGTGTTTGGCAGAGACACTGGAGAACCACATACGTTGTCACTCTCCTTTGTCCCTGGCTTGATGACCACCATGTTTTTCCCAAAGCAGTCAGTGTATGTTTTGCACTTCATCACACTAGAAGGCACATCAGAAAAGGTACCACGAGGGCACGGCTTGCACCTAACGTCTTCCGTCTCGGTTCCTTTCTTGCGGACGCCCCAGCCGACCGGGCACACCGTGTAAGGGACGCAGGTATCGTTCGTCTGAAACGTACCAGACAGGCAAGTGCACTCACGGTCAGTCAAGGCAGTACAATGAGTTTTCTCAATCATTGGCAGTTCACAGGGTTTTCTACAAGGGTGGCACCGCTCTATGCCGTTCTCATGCTTCGTAAAAGTCCCATCTGGGCAAGGGCTGCACTCTCTTAAGGTACTCTTCGTACAGTGTTTAGACACATAGGTTCCTGCGGGACATTTGTCGCAGATCAGCTCTTTGTTGGTGGCACGGTCGAGGTGGCGGTACTTGCCAGGGGACAGGTTGATGGCATTCTGCTCGGAGGTCAGCTTCGACTGCCCATCAGCGGTGCCAAGAAGCACGAGCAGCTGGAAGACAGGCGGGAGGTATTAGTCAACAACAGCACACGAGTGGAGCCCTCTCTGCCAGCGATCCCTTGCAGGATCACAAGGGACATCCCAGAGCCGTGGGACCATGGAGTTGTTTCTACACCCAGGGGTGGGAGCTCAGCAAGGTCAGGGTGGAAGGGAAACGGTTCACGCAGCAGCATGCTCTCCGGACACATCGCCAGCTACGATTATAATTCCTTAAATTTGACACCACGCTTCTCAGCGAGACTAAGCATCATTTACACTGCAACCCTGCCAGGGTGGTAAATACTGCTAATTGTGTTTCAGCAGTATGTGCTACCTGGCCACCCCGGGAGAATTCAGAGCAGCTTTGCATTTCAAGGCTGAGAGGCTCCAGCACGAGCCAGGCGCTTGCCAAAACGACAAAACACACATGCAGGTGGCAGCTCTGACCTGTAAATCTTCCCTCTGTATTTATACATTTGCGCTTGCTCAAGAAGTTACCTTTCCAAACAACGTAAACCAGGATGAAATCCGGGCTAGGGGGCATTAACAGACTATCTCTCAGCCCCTCTGCTGTTCCATGATTTTTTTATGACCCTGCGCAAGCGTAGGGTTTGGTGAGACCACAAGGGATGTTCTGCATCCAATCACATCTCAACCCACTTTAAACCAGATGCACTGACAATGGGAGAGAAAACCTGATACTATTTTTAAGCTTTTTGAGGAACACCACTGCAACTCAGTTCCTCACTGCATCAGATACAGGTAAAAGATCTCCAGTTTTTAAAACTGCACCTAACTGGTCTTGGCCAGATGATGGCTACAAATCTGTTTACCTATTTCCAATCCCAGGGCTTTATTCCCTTAATTCCCTTGCATCGAGGCTGCTCCATTCCCCAAAAGAAGCTCCATCTACCAAGCAGGTCCTCTGCTTCCTCTAGAAGACCTCTGATCCATGGATTTAATGTCAGTTATGCCAGTGAAGATAAGACACCAAGAACACAAGGCACATCAGAAGAAAGGCTGACACATCCTCATACAACATGCAAAGCAATAGAAAAAAACCTTTTCAAACAGCTGCAGGCTAAGTTAGGAAGCAGAGAGAGGAATGAGCCAACTTTACCTTGAGAATTTCCAAAGCTGTTTTCCTACACTAAAGCTACAAAGACCAGAGACCCTAACACTTTTCAACCGCACAGTCAGGCACATAACTCACTTGGCTATGTTATACAAGCCCTTGCCTCTTGCTCTGCTACCTATTCTGGGCTATCAGCCAGCAAGAATATATTCAGAAGAAAGAAAAAAAGCCTCCCAACAACATGACTCTGCAGAAGGCAGATCGCAGCAGAGCTGCAAGCTGCGCCGCGTCATTTTTGGTGCAGTCTCTTGCTTCCTGGAAACACATAGCACATTTCTGTTTCACCTGCTAAATAATTTACAGCTCGGGATTTGTACAAAACACTTAAATTTTTACTACCTTTTTTTTTTTTTTTTTTTTTTCCCCTGAAGCAGCAATTACAGAGCAGGCAGAAGCAGGTAAGCCCGCAGGAGTTGATGAGGATCCTGCAGAGACCAGGCTAATTGCAACACATCAAATTAAAAAGCGGTGCTGCCCTGGCAGGGAGCAAAGGCTTACAGGATGCATTTTACTTTTCCCCTCCCCCAAGACATGATTTAACGAAGAGCTTAGATGGCTCGAAGGAAACCTGCCGCCCGTAATCTTCATGACGCAACCCTGAATTAGCAAACCAGATGCAGCAGGACCTGCCTCTCCAGGCTGGGGGGGGGGGGGGGGGGGGGGGTGTCACCCATGTTACTCATCCTCCTCCCCACACTGACACTGAGCAGGACAGGGTGTCGGGAGAGGCAGGACAGGCAGTGGCTCTCCTGCCTCGCCAGGGATGAGCTGTGTGCTGCTGCCTCCAATCCTGATTTTTCCCTCTGCAGCAAGTCAGGCGTCAGCAAACCCACAGACAACCCCGCCACAAGCACACGCCACTGGTCCGCTCCAGCTCTCCCTTTCCTTCCCATCTCCAGCATTCTTCCATCACTCATCCAAGTAACTAAAGCCAGGGGGACCTGCACTACAAGAGCACCAGGGTTGGTGGGTTTTTTGTTTGTTAGGGTTTAAAAAAAAAACAACCAAAAAAAAACAAAAACAAAAACAAAAAAAAACACCGACAATCTCAAACCAAGTGGCACTAGTGCTTTTGAACATCTCCAGATCTTCAGTTGCACATGCACTTCCAAGCTTAAGGACAACAGCAAGTCCCAGTGGGGGAAGGCCATGCAGCATTGAGCATCCACTATTTATTCAGACTGGCACTTCTGGTCCCTAAAAAAATCCAAGAGCTCAGCTTTCTCCGTTGGCACCACTCGGATCTCGGGAAGAGAAGGCCAGGAGCAGGAGGACATCTTCAACAAAAAGGGGTGTCTGCTGGTTTGGTCCCTCATCCTCAGCAGCACGTAAAACTAGACTTTTCTGGCTGATACACACAGTTTCAGTGACAAAAGCAACAGAGTAATGAAGCAAGCTCTGCTTAGCCACTGGATTTCAGTTCATTACTCCAACACCAAAGAAAGTGTATAGGGTAACACAAAAACACAGAAAAAAGTAATCAATGCAACACAACACCAAAAAGCAGATTTGGTTTCAAGCAGTTTCAGTGCCTCTCTCCATGCACAACACAGGAGCAACTCTCGACATCAAAGCCAAAAGCGTCGAGCAGGACGGGGCAGCCACGATCCCAAAGAGCACCCCCAACTCAGCACCAACGCCCTGCACCGCACCAGCAAAGGTGCTCCCCAGCCGCCTTCATGTGGAGGTTTAATGGTACAAGGAAAGCAGATCAGGCTGGGGAACACTCATTTTCACCTCCTGACATCAGGGAAACAGCTCAGACAAGGAGACCTTTGTGCTCGGCTGCAAACACAGCCTCGAGCCAGTAGCACCCCGCAGCTGACATGGGCATGACCCACCTTACCACCACCCAACTCCATGACTTCATCTTAATGACCACATTTATGCTGTGCCTCCACCACCATCTTAAATAACAGCATGCCACAGGAGACACCTGATAGGCAATTTGCACTGATTTGCCCTAGAATAGCTTTTAGGGGACAATAAGCTTCCTGGGCATGTGTATGGAGGATGTGGCTGGAAATACAACGGCTCATTTGGGACCCAAAACACCAGCAGAAAGTCAGTGGATCAACAGGCATTTGAGTCCCAAAAGAGGGGGGACACCTCAAAACAGTCAATCTCGTGTTGTGTA
Source organism: Tyto alba (assembly GCF_018691265.1). Lineage (NCBI taxonomy): Eukaryota > Metazoa > Chordata > Aves > Strigiformes > Tytonidae > Tyto > Tyto alba. The sequence continues at coordinate 44,094,424 of NW_024881316.1, read as the reverse complement.
CAGTGCCGCCCTGGTACCAGTCCTGTGGGGAAGCAGCAATAAACATAAAAAATAAAAGTAAAAAAAAAAAAAAAAGACAAAAGCCAGCTAAACGCAGGGCACTTGACCCTGCAAGAGAAGAGTGGGAGCAGAGAGCTGTAAGTGTACAGAGACCAGCATTGCTAAATTGATACTCCGGGAACCTTTTCCAAGGAAAACCAGCAGAATTTGGTAGAAATGGCAGCTGGCTCCGTGGCGATGCTGTGGCATAGGTCGGGGATGGGCTGCACATCCCACCACCCTTCCTGAAGGTCAGCTGCATCCTCCACCAGCCAGCACCGGGAAGTCTCTTGCGACATTAAAGGAGGATAAAACCCCCAAAACTATAAAACAAAACCAGAAAGACAAATAAACTGGTCTGGAAGTTTTACTGTAACTCTGAAGACAGGAGGAGACCATCTCCTGCCCTGCTCACAGTAAAAAGGATCAAGTTACTCTGAAAAAAGTTGCCTGTGAGGAAAGAAACGAAGAGTAAAAACAAGTTCCTGTTTTTTGCAAGGCGACCAGCTACTTCAGCTGGTTTGGGGTTTGTGAAACCGAGAGTCCATGGCTTACCCTGCTCAGCAGTACCTTTACTACGTCTCGAGAGTGAAACGCAGGCAGCCGAGTGTGCCAAAGCAGCAGCACCAACCGGCACATCTGGTCCCCGTGAAGGAAAACCCAGCAGCTCTTCCTGCAGTCCACGCCGACCAGAGCTCGCAAGCATCCCCGGCAGCCACAGTTTTGCAGATTAAATCCCCCCCAGGCTCCCAAAAGCCCCCAGTCAGAGCAAGGTGATATTGTTCTGGTTCGAGGCGAGGGCACTGGGGGAGATGGTAGAAACTATCTTGCAGCAGCCAGCGGGTGCCCAAAGCCCACGCCAAGCCCGGGAAACCACAATCAACACTGAGCAGCTATCGCTCAAAAACCAAGCGGCCAAGCAGATTCGGGTTTGCTGCACCAGTAAGAAGCCCACCAGCTATCGATTTGAACATACTTTCATCACGCTGAAAAGACACTAACTCCCTGGGGGGCCAAAGGGAGTCGCCCAAAACCTTGAAAAACGAAGATGTCGGATGAAGAAACCCCGGCTGGTGGCCACGGGAGAATCCTGACAGCTCATGAGCAAACGGGAATTTTATCTTATGGCTCATTTGCTCATACCATTAGCACACACTGAGGTTTGAGTAGATGCACGCACAAGCAATATAACTGTGTGTTTGCTCAGTCTCAGCTTCATTCTGCAAAACTGCTGGTTTATTTCCCCACACCTTTATATCACTTTTCCCCCCCGTGCCTCCTTCCCTCTATACCCATCATTCCCAACTGACCTCCAGGATCCCAGCTGGAGCTCTGTATCTCAAGCTCCCCATCAGCATCTCATCTTCCAGACGTGCAGCAGCACTCACCTCTCCCAGTGGGAAACGGGCGCTCGGAGCACCCAGCCAACACCGTGCACAGACCCGAGCTGCTCCGCCACCACGCAAGGTTACCCTTCGCCTTCAAAGCAACGAGGCTGTTTCCTGGCTAATGCTCTCCCAGCTTTAGATTATTTTTTGTTTATTCGGATTCCTGTCGAGCCAGCACCAGCTTGCTAAGATCCACCTTGAGTTCAAGAGCAAGTGTACTCCTCAGTTACACAACCCAGCCGCAGCAGCTGCGGCGTGTGTCTGACACACCAAATCGCTGCCTCTCCCCAAAAAGACAGGATGTACCCCCAAAGCACTGACCGGGAAGGGCACTACCTGGGAAGGTAAACCTGGAGGTGAACCCAGCAGAAAACATTTCCGTGTTAAGTCAGGGCAGATGCCTGTCATTAGCAGCGCTGAGTTTCGGTACCTGTCCAAAGGGTGGAAAGAAAAGCAGCTGGGATGGATGGATGGATGGATGGATGGATGGATGGATGGAGGAATGGACAGATGGACAAAGAGACCCCCCAGCCTATTGCCGAGGTCTGGGAGCAGAGCCGGGGGGGGCGAAGCAAGGATCCTCTCAGACCTCGAGGTGCGGCACAGCCCTGGATGAAGCCTCGGGGGAGGATGCCGCCCCTTGCCCGCATGCAGCAAAATGGGGAGGGAAAGGATGGAAGGGGGGGCAGGGGGCAATACTGCACCCAGGGCTGGGGGTGTAGGGACTGGGGCAGGCAGCACCCCCCGGAGAAGGCACTGGGGCACACCGCACAACCCCCGGCGCCGCGGAGGGTGGGGGGGGGGACACCCCCAAATCCATGCACACCCTTCCGAAACAACCCTCCGCCTACCTGCCCCCCCCCACCCAGGCGGGCACCACCACCCCCCAAGGCGGGGGAGGCAGCCCCGCAGTGCACCGCATTCCCCCGCCATCCCGCCCGCGGAAGATCCGCGGGCGGCGGCGCCGCCGCCGCACCCACGAAGACGCTCAGAGACAAACCGAACCACCCCACCCCCCCCCCCGCCCCCCGCACGCCCCCACTCACCGTGAGGAACCCGGCGGCGCTCCGGCACGCCGCGGCGGCCCCCATGCTGGCGGCCGGGGCCGGGGCCGCCGCGCAGCGCAGCGCAGCGAGGCGCTGCCCGTCCAGCCGCGCCGCCTCACGCAGCGGGGCGGGGGGCGGGCGGCCGGCGGCGGGTGCAGGGGGGCCGGGACGGGGGGTGGGCGCCCATGGCGGAGCCCGGGGTGGGGAGGGGGGGGGCGGGCGGGGGGGGGGGGGGGGGGGGGGCCGGGGCCCTGCCGCCCGCCGCGCTCCCACCTGCCTGCGGGGGCCGCCGGCTGCGCACTGCCGCGGCGGGGCGGCGCGCACGTGGGGCGGCGCGGCGGGGCGGGGCGCGCTTTGTGGCGTCACGCGGCCGCGCAAGGCGGCGCGGGTGGGCGGCCCCCCCCCCCCACCCCCCTTTCCCCAACGCGCCCACCCGCGCGGCGGCGCGCAGCGCCCTCCCTTTCCTTCTCCAAATATCCCACCGCCGGGCGCCCCAGCCTGACCCCCCCTCCGCGGGGTCCCCAAAGCCATCCTTGTGCCCAGCGTGTGGAAAACGTGGGACGGGGCGGGGGGGCGGGGGTCTACCGCCTGCCCTTCCAGCCGGGAATGACCCTCTCCCACTCGCCCGTGGACCCCACGGGTGGCAGCGCGGTGCGGGGCGGCGGGGGAGGTGAAGTGGTTTCTCGCTCCGGTTCCGCCCCGCGTGGCTTGAGCATCGCCCTCCCTGCAAACGGGGAAGGAGTAGTTTCTCTTCCCCGTGGTAGTTTTGCTCGAGTGAGGGGCTCAACCCTCCTAACGCGGCGAGCATGTAGAAATGCAGGGCTGTGAGTGTTCAACAGCACCAAATTTTGGGGTGGGATTTTTTTTTTTTTTTCCTTGTTCTCCAGCATCAGAGTAGATAAAAGGAAAAACTTTTTTTTTTTTACAATGAGGGTGGTGAAACACTGGAACAGGTTGTCCAGAGGGGCTGTAGATGCCCCATCCCTGGAAACATTCAAGGTCAGGCAGGACGGGGCTCTGAGCAACCTGGTCTGGTTGAAGATGTCCCTGCTCATTGCTGGGAGGTTGGAACTAAATGACCTTTAAAAGTCCCTTCCAGCCCAAGCCATTCTGTGATTCTGTGGACGTGTAGCACATTCCCCATGACGGAGGGATGTGCCGAGGAGCAGACATCCCTCCATGAGCGAGGAGTAGCTGGAAGCCGAGGGTGGCCACAGCACTGTCTGCCCTCACGAACCACCCTGCAGCATCTGAACAGGGTGGGCAGAGCAGGGTCCAGGTCACAGTGGCCATGGGAAGCAATGGAAACGTGTCCAGGTCTACCCAGGGAGTCAGGAGGAAGAGGAGATGGGACCAGAGACAGGACTGGAAAGGCTGCAACATAAGTCCAAGGTCTTTCCAGGAGACAGGAATGGAGATGAGGCATCAGGGTGCAGCTAGGGTCCAACGAGACCAGACCAGGGGTGGGGGGAGGCACCAAGTAAAGCTGATCTAGGGCCTTCAAGGTTTGTGAGTGCACCAAATTGAGGCATTATATGACTCTAGATCGCTGGTTGTCTACTGAGGTAAACATTCCAACACCAGATTTCCAGAGCCTGCAGAAATTCTACTGACCAACAGTCGCCTCTTGGAGGCATCCTGAAGACAGATGAAAGAAGGGAGGGTTTCAGTGCCACACCAAAGTGAACACCACAAAACCTCCATGAATGACAGAAAATCTCTCTCTCAAAAAAAAAAGAAAAAAAAAAAAAAAGAAAAAAAAAAGTGGTGTTCTTGCTCTACAGGACTGTGGGTTTCATCCAAACCCTTCTGAAGCCCACAAGAAACCTCCTCCTGATTTCAGGGAGGTTTGAATCCAGCTAGAAGGCTCCTCTCCCAGAGCCAAGGTGGACTTTTTCTCCCTGTGCTTTCTCCATATCTAACCCTGGAAGGGAGCTGGAAGGGATAAATGACCTTCGGGAGCCTGGGAATGAGCGTGGAGAAGAGCTTCCCTCTCCGAACTGGGGTGGCAGTGGCAGGGCTGCTGTTCCCAGGAGGGGACAAGACAGACCATGTCACATGTGCAGGGAGAGGATCTTCCTCCACAGCTGGCCGTGCTGCTGTGCAAGTGCTGCAGAGTTCTGCTATGGGCTTTGCCCTGCCCTGGGGTCACCGAACTCGGGAACATCATCTTCTTCCCAGGAGGTCAAAGAAGGGGAGCCTCATCCCAAGTAGAGATCACGATGCAAAGCAAGACCCAGTAAGGCCGCCCAGAAGGAAACCTGGGATGCCCATTGCTGGTTTTAATTCAAAATAAATTGGGCAAATAGTAGGCGATAGCACAACTGGGTCAACGCAAGACTTGTGGATGGTGGAGGGGATTTTAAGTGTAAAAACGTGAAGCTTTCTGATGGAATACAGGACAAGTTTTGCCCCACTGGTGCTGAGCTAACCAGGCTGGTTGTGCCTGGGCAAGAAGAGGGTTTGAAATGCCCCAGCAGCATCAACTCATGCTGGATCTATCAACAGTGTGAAAGGCAGTGTTCAGATTGTATTAGGGAAAAGCAGAAAAATAATCATCCTGACGATGTAATGACTCAGGGGATTGGCAATAAGATGGATCATGTTACTGCTGTGGAATGGATTCCAATTAGTTACAACCGCTTTTAATTATTACTATTTATACAGAACCTAAAGGCAGTCCACAGATTATCCAAAAACGCACGGGCTGATCTGTAAATCCCCCATCACACCCCGCCTCTCAGCCCTGGTACTGACAAACATCAGTCACACTGCCTAGACTGGTTCATACTGGCTGCGACATAAATTGCTTATTAACATCCAACTTGCTGCATCTTCACTTTTCTCAGTCTTTGGAAGGAAAATAGGGAAGCAGCTGACGGAGGTTGGAGTTTCGAATTAAGTGGTTTTGGTGGCAGCAGCAGCTCAAGAAGTTCCTCCTTGCCTCCCTATATTCAGTTCCGTTTTCCCTTTGTGCCACCCCATGAATCATGCAAATACCAGCCTGCGGAATCAACCAGGTCAGTGAACTGGTAACTCTGTTAAAGCAACAAGGAGGCTATTTTTAATCAGAGTTGGTGACCCTTGCTGCTCATGTTGACTGGAGACCCCTGGGTTTTCGCTAAGATGGTGGTGGGAGTCCAAGTGAGCGATGGAGGGGCATCCACTGACCTGGTTTGCCACCAGAAACTGTCTTCTCTTCAGTGGCAAGCTCTCCTCTCTTGCAAGGAAAAGCCGGTGGAGCTGATTAGTCATCTGAGCCTATTTAAAGCATGTTCATGAAACGGGAGGAATTGTTTTGCCAAAAGAAGTTTTTTGGGAGATGTTAAAGAATATGCTACAGAACCATCACTTGCTTCATCCTGTACAAACCAGAAGCTTTCTGGGAAGCAATTTCTCATTACTTTTTTGCAATAAAAGCAACGAAGCTAATGGGACTGACGTAATTTACTTTGGGACTTTCTCATTCTCCATACGTGGACCACCACTTTCACATCTTCTCTAGACATGGAATCAACTTTACATATGTTCATTTCTATGTTCTGTTGCTGTTATGGGAAAGAAGCCACTGCATGGGAAAATTCACAACTTCAATTCATATAGAAACCACAATTATCACTTGCATAACATAAATTGGGAAGTTAAACCAACAAAACCTGTAGACTTCCTTGGGTGAGGGGAATGAGAGTTTGGGTGGGAGTTCTTGCCCTTCTGACCCTCCTTATGATCTCCAGGAAACTGGGAAGGGAAATGTCTACCAAGAGCAGATGTTCCCAGCAGGAACAGATGTATATATACACACACAGATATAAACACAGTGGTTTCTAGCAGGATCCATGGCAAATGCAGGATCGCCTGCAGGAAGGGCTTTCGGGTGGTTGAGGTGAGATGACCAAATGTTGGTCTTCCAGTGTGAGATGGCAACCAAAAAGGAGCATGTGAATGTCCTCCAGATCAGCAGACAGAGCAGCTCCCCCGTAGCCCTTTGTCCAGACTGGGACAGAATGCACTTTTGCCTTCTCCTTATTAAATGAGCTTTTCTCACCTTACACTGTGGGAAAACAAAATCACATTCTCCATTATAGAGCTGAGTCTGGGTCCCTCTGTAGAGAATCCAGTTTCTGACTTAAGCTTTTTGACAGCAGCAAGTTGCTTTTATATGTTATTTTGATTCCACTGAATAAGAAGCATCTTAAAGGAGAGGGTGTATTATCACTGATACATTTCCTGACTAGGTACCCCATGAGATGTCAGGGCAAGGAGCCGGGGAGCCAGGGGTGGCAGCTGGGAAGAGAAATGTGGCACTGTTCGACATGGTCTCCATCACTCCTGAGCTGATCTCTCTTCTGGAAGAGGCTGATGCGCAGCTGAAAAACATGTTTTCCCAGAGGATCTTAAGAAAGGAGAAGCTCAGCAGCTGATGGAAAGGCTAAGTGCATAAACATGACTTTAACCCTGTGCCCGGGGTAACGGCTGTGAGGTAACCAGCAGGTAAGATGGGGAGATGAGGCCGCACATGAAGCACAGCTGGCACTGCATCGTCACCTCTGGCAAGAAAGGGGAGAGGGGCACACGGGGCTGACACATCAAATCCTTTCCAGGTCAGTGACTCTCTGTAAATAAGTTTCCCTTCTGCCCCCAGAGCAGCACAGCAACGCCAGTGCCGTAACGCGGAACGGTTTATCTCCATCTGAAAGCCACAGCTGCCGGCACGCCGAGTTCAGCGCAGGCGGAGCAAACCCCGCAGTCACACCTGTACCTTTCAGAGGAAAAAGAATGAATGTATGTAAAGTTAACGCTGCTTTTTGGGTGTTTTATCCCTTTCATTATAGGGAATCTTGTTATGTTGGAGGTCCTTTGTCTCAGCTGGGGAGTGAAGCCCAGATTTTGAAGGCTGGAGGCTCATCTCAACCTCACCAAAACCACTATGACTCTGGGCATATCATGTAGCACCCTCATTCACCTTCCTCCTTCTCCTTGGGCACAAGTGCTCTGGGGCTGAGGCTTGAACAGTGCCTAACAAAGCTGAGCCTTGCTCTCAGGCAGGGCATCTTGAAGTTGGAAATGAAAAATTATGAAGAACAATTTTATACATGTACCTGAAAGTCTTGCAATGTCCCTAAGCTTACACTGGATAAATGAAAGCAGCGAATTAAGCGGTATAGCCATGATCAGAGAGTTGGCAGCAAAACTGAGAGCTTCACGCTAAGCAGAGGACCACATGTTGTCTTGCTCCTTTGAGTCCTGCACAGCCTGAGTGGGATGGGGACATGGAAAGGGCAGCAGGGTGGTTGGCAGAGCTTTTGGAGGGCCCTGCAAAACTCACTATGAGTTTCCCAAAGCTAATTGCTTTCCTGAGAGGGTTGTACACTCCTGTAGGTTCAACATCACAAAAAGACACCGAACAACCCACCCTCTCGAATCTGTGATTCATGTCAGCTGTGGACACAAGATCCTTTTTGTGTCAGATCACCCAGCACATGTGATGCTGCCAGCTTTACACTTCATGTCACCTGCAGAAGGACCGTCGGAGTGGCACAGGCAGCTACTCCCTAATCCAGTCTAAATCCTCCTGGTACAGATGAACCAGCACATAACTCTCACCACCTCTAACCCAGCAGGCTTCATTTTGCTCGGCTCAGCACAGTGCTTTTTTTTGCTCGAGCAAGAGCTCAAAGCCAGCTGTGCAGCCTTGTGGGTTTTTTTTTGGAGCCCCAGGAGAATGTCACTTCCCGAGTGACCTTGCTCAGTCACCCCAGCTGCACCCAGCGGGGTGGGCCTCATTGCTGAATGATTGTGGATAATCTTAGTCACAATTTAAGGTCTCCTCCCACCCCCCCCCAGCATAAGGGGGACCCCACGTCTCCGTTGCCTCAGGGCCGAGGGCACACAGGGCTGTGCATGTGTGCCAAGGGGGCTACGGCCACCAGATAGCAGTGCTTATGGGGGAGGATTGTCAGGGTGAGAAGTAACTCATAGGGACTCTGCTGGCCATGTGCTGTACATCATATTCGATGTGTTTATGCAGGATATGGAGTTATCCACGGCGGTCACTAAGGGTGAAAGTGAAGAGATGAAAAGAGCTGAAAATAACGCCTGACCAGGCACTACAAACACACTTAAAATTCAGCGTCCTTGAAGAGGGGTAAGGACTCCCTCCACGTGGCTTACTGCCACCCAGGAATGAGATCTCAGAGCCTTTCAGAGGCTCCTCTGGATCAGGTCGCAGCACAGCGGTAGGCAAGGAAGGTAAACAGCCTCCCCAGTATCTGTGAGGATGGTGATGGGTATGGAGGAGCCCCTGGCTAGGCAGGGCTCAGCAGGGGCTGTAGGGTGGGGGGACACGAGGCTGAAGTCACAGATGATACAGAGAAAACCAACAAGGAAATTAGTACTGTAACACTCACGGCATAGGTAGGTGAGGGAGCCTGGGAACATGCCGGGTCTCTGAATCACTGGGATTTGTGCAACCTCAGTCCTGGCAGCGCTGGGTGTTCCTGGTCCCGGCTGCAAGGCAGCCTTTTCCCTGGAGCGGTCAGCGGGGGAAAGCGTGTACAGAGCAGCTTGCTGTGACTGTAGGCAGCTGCCTGGGGTCCAAGGGGTGGCTGGGTGTCCTCAGCACCTGGCGGGGGGTGGGGTCGGGCAAAGTGGCTTGCAGGTAGCGAGACGTTCACTTCTTTCATAGGCTCCTGCAGTCTAGCACAACTATTTAAAAGCCTCACCCAAGTGTGGCTGATTTAAATCACTTCAGGCTATTTATTCATCACATAAGCAGGTGTAGCTTAAAGACTAACTTAAAGGCTTAACATTGGTTAGAGTAACTTGGTGGGTTGCATAAGGAGATGGTTATGCCATGATAAGCTTTCAGTGGAGACAAAGACCCAGGGAGCAAGACATCCAGCACAAGGGAGCTCAAGCCTTGCATTAAGCAGCAGTTTAGGAAGCAAGAAGAGCCTGCAGGAAACTCTCCGCAGTCTGGCACTCTCCTGCCTTCACACATTTTTACTGTGTGCAAACCCTCCTCCAGGAAATTTAGAATTAGCCCTGGTGCTAAATTACTCTGGAAGAGAGCATCTTCAGTGCAGATTATTGCTGGAGAGATTAACACCCCTTCTCGGGGCTTGATGTGCAAAGCAGCGCAGAGGTCACAGGCCAGCTCACATGAAGGATACATCTCTCCCATCTCACCAGCCTCCAGGTCCTTCCCAGGGACTGGGAAGTTTTTCTCGGTTCCCTTGGCAGCTTTTCAGACCCTATTCTGTGGTGGTTTCTGGTCCTGTGTGCCACCACAGTTCTACTCAGGCTGGGTAAGAGCGAGAAGGGAGGGTAAGTCCCACTCCCCAAGCTCAAATCACCTTCAGCCATGAACAAACATGTCAGCTTCAGCCGACCTAAGAGCTCGCCACTGCCAAACACAGCGGTCTCATTCCTGTCCTTTCTCCTGCAGCTCCAGGACACCAGCCCCTGTCCTCCCCCTCTGTCTCAGCCCTCACGCTGGCAGGTTCAGCACTGACTTAGCAGAGACCTGTTCCCTTTTCTTGCTTGATTATTTTTTGTGCCAGATTAGTGGTCTGGCTGTGTGAAGTCTGTGCAACACCAAAGCTGATGCAAGGGAGAGAAACAGGGGGGTGGTGGAGGATGATCCCAGGTAGTCTGTGGGTCACTATGGATGTGAATGATATCAGAGCCTATTCTCACATCATATGGGCTCAGAGGAGAAGCAGAGATGGTCCTTCGGGGCTACAATGTTTACTGGGGTGAAATGCCTGAAACTGGGGGTACTGAGCAGACATGGCGGTGGGTTGTTGGGACAATCCCAACAGCAGCTGAGGAATGACCACTCTGCCATGGTAAATGGCTGGGAGGTGCTGTGGCATCTCTGGGGTTGCATCAGGCCTTGCTTGTAGCCCACCTCACCCTGAGCTCTACCCCATCACTGTGGGGCACTTGCTGGTTGAGTAGCAGTGGAACGGTGGGATGCCCAGTGCCATGCCTGTGGGATAGCCCTGGTTAGAGGTAGCACAGGGCTGGACATGTAGCTACTGCATCCCCACTCTTCGCCCAGTTCTTTTCATTTTGCCTCTGGGAACCTCCTCTTAAAGATCTGAAGTGTCTATGGAGCAAGTTGTCCTTGAAAATGAGCCAGGGCACAGCCCTAAAAGCTCTAGATGTTGTCCTGTCTAGTAGTAATGCTGTAATAAATGAAACCTTTCTGGCAGCAATAAGAGAGCAATTAAGGAAGCCTTAATTTTTAAGGGTCCTTACAAACACATCACCAATCTCCTGCCAGAAACCTTGGAAAATTTAGTCAAACCAGCCTGGTACTTAGGGGACTATCCTGCCCTGCAAGTCTCTCCTCATCATTCTGGTTCTGCTCTCCTTCCCCCACCACCATGCCCCAGCCATCCTTCCCCTGCTTCCCTTCCCAGCTATCCTTCCCCATTTGCGAACAAAGAAACTTAACAAAACAGTGCTTCACTAAAAGGAAGAGAGGCAAGGGAAACAGGAAAGCAGATAATATAACAATAAACAACCACCCCATCCAAAGTACACAGAGAAATGTTCAACTCTCCCTTTCTCTTTGCTTTTCTGGGGCTCCCTAGGAAAGCTGGCTACTGCGTCTGTCCCGCAGATTCCCACTGTGTTCTGTTCACTGTTCTGAAGCCTCAGGCTATGCACTTCTCCCAGGCAGAAGATATATCCATCCATCCATCCATCCATCCACCCATCCACCCACCCACCCATCCATCCATCCATCCATCCATCCATCCATCCATCCATCCATCCATCCATCCATCCATCCATCCATCCATCCATCCATCCATCCATCCATCCATCCATCCATCCCCCCCTCCATCCCTCCATCCATCCACCCATCCATCCATCCATCCATCCATCCATCCATCCATCCATCCATCCATCCATCCATCCATCCATCCATCCATCCATCCATCCATCCATCCATCCATCCATCCACCCATCCATCCATCCATCCATCCATCCATCCATCCATCCATCCATCCATCCATCCCTCCCTCCCTCCCTCCATCCATCCATCCTTCCATCCCTCCATCCATCCATCCCTCCCTCCATCCATCCATCCATCCATCCATCCATCCATCCATCCATCCATCCATCCAACCATCCATCCATCCCTCCCTCCCTCCCTCCATCCCCCCCTCCATCCCTCCATCCATCCATCCATCCCTCCCTCCCTCCCTCCATCCCCCCCTCCATCCCTCCATCCATCCACCCATCCATCCATCCATCCATCCATCCATCCATCCATCCATCCATCCATCCATCCATCCATCCATCCATCCCTCCCTCCCTCCCTCCCTCCATCCATCCATCCTTCCATCCCTCCATCCATCCCTCCATCCATCCATCCATCCATCCATCCATCCATCCATCCATCCATCCATCCATCCATCCATCCATCCATCCATCCAACCATCCAACCACCCCCATTAGCCACTATTTGCCATTAGCTATTCAGTGATGACCTTAGCAGGAACCTCATATTGTCCTCTCTCAGAAGAAGGCTTCCTAAATAAAATCAAAACCCAAGGGCAGCCCGTTTTTTATGCACAATTTCTGATAGCAGTTCTGTTGAGCTAAGGTCTCAAGGTCATGGAGCGAGAAGACTTTGACCCAGGAGTGCTTCTGGACCTCCAGTTTCCATCTCTGGGTTCACCTTGTGCTCGAGCAGCAGTGGAAGAGGAGAGACTCCGAGCAGGAGCATGGGGAGTTGCACTTCTGGCCGCATCGCCTGATGAGTGACGTGGTGCCAGGCAAGGGACGTGCTGTTCCCCTGCTCATTATTGTTACCAGATGAGTGGGGGACTTTTACAATCTCTGGGTTTGTATAATCAAATGCCGATTGCGACAGAGGAAGAGGGGCTGCACTCCTCGTCCCTCCTGCGCCCTGCTCTAGGCAGGGGGGGATAGGGGGACAGCCCCCTGCCCTCTCCCGCAGGGCTTTGTTCCTAGGGGTGACGCGCAGCATCCCAGACGTGACTGTGGATCCCAGCCCCCCGCAACGCCCTGCTCCGTCTGGGGTTATTGTGCGATGCCCAGAACAATATGTTGTGGTTAGGGATGCCTGGGAGAGCGCCGGGAGGCTCCCTGCTCCCCCCCTCTCTGCTAGTGCTGGGGGGGAGGCAGCTTTCGGCCATCTGGTAGCTGTGGGTTTGGTGGAGGTCCCACAGCAAGGGAGAAGAAGCTGTCACCAGTCCTGTTCCTAGACAGGAAGGCCAGTGTTTGGCATGGACTAAGCTGCAGATGCACTGTGTGTCTTGGGCACAGGATGCCCTCGGGCACTGAAGGATCACAGGATAGCTCATGTGGGAAGGGACTGCAGGAGGTCTCCAGCCCAACCTCCTGCTCATGTGGGGCCAGCTCTGGGGTCAGACCAGGTTGCTCAGTGCTTTACACAGTCTGGTCTTGGAAACCTCCAAGGCTGGAGCGTTTGTATCAGTGATCAACTGTCCTCATAGTGGGAACATTTTCCCTCGTATCCAGTCTGAACCTCCCTTCTTCCAGCTTAAGCCCAGTGTTTGTTGTCCTCCCCTCATGAACTACTGTGCAGAGCCTGCAGTCATCTTCATATCCTTCTTGCAGGTATAAAAGGTCACTATCAGATCTCCACCACAGTTCTGTCTTCTCCAGCCCTGCACCCTCAGCCTCCCCTCCCAGGCCATGGGCTCCAGTGCCTTGACCATCTTGGTAACCTTTCACTGGACTCACTCCCATGTGTCCCTGTTTCTCTTGTATTGGGGACTGAAAACTGGATGCAATATCCAGATGTGGTGTCAGCAGGGCTGAGCAGAGGGGAAAGATCTCCTCCCTTGACCTTCTGGCAACACTCTGCCTAATGCAGTCCAAGGAGCTGTTGGCCTTCTTTGCTGTGAAGATGCATTGCTGGCTCATGGTCAACCTGGTGTCCAACAAGACACACAGGTCCTTTTCTGCAGGGCTGCTCCCCTGCCACTCAGTTCCAGCCTGTGTTGTAGAAGAGGAGTTATTCCTTTCCAGGTGCTGGACCTTGGCATTTGACCTTGATGAAGTTCATAAATATCCTTGAAGTGTGAAGTCAAAGAGAGCGACCAGCCAGCAGGTGCCTTGTGGACTTGCCCTTGTCACATGGATTTTTGCTTTGAAATGGTTTGGAATGTCCCTTCCAGGACCTACTACCTGCATCTTAGGGGGGGTCTGCTTATTTGTGATGGCTGGGAGCTCAGGCAGTGATGCAGTATAGGCCAGTGAAATAACCAAGAACAGCAGAACTGTGTCTCACAAGAAAACCTTCTGCACCACCCAGTGCCAAGGGGAGGACTTGTGGGAGCACTGGGGGACATCAAATAGGACTTTTCCTGACAGTGTTTCATTGCAAAACCCTCAGGAGTTAGGGGCTTCTGTGTTCTCCAGTGGCCACGGTACTGTCAGGAGGGAAGGGAAACTGTGTCCTCTCAGGCTTTGGGAGTCCATCTGGCTGCCTGGGCGAGATATCCCTAACACACATCTTGCTTGTGCAGCCATTTTGAGGAGACAGGGGGCACATGCTTTTGTGTGGCAAGGAGCTGGGCTTCAGGTAGTCTGGACTTCTTTGTCCTTGCTTGCTGGTTGATCCCCCTTGTTATGCAGCCCCCCCAGGCTGAGCTGATCCTCAGAGACTGTTTGGTGTGGAGTGTTCGGCCCAAGATCTGTTAAGCATCTTCCTTTGCTGTGTGCAAGTCCTTTGGCCAACAAGCGTCTTGGGAGATGGTCATTGCATTTGGTAGAGGCAAGGCAGAATAACATTCTTCTCCTCTAATTACCCAAGGAGCAACAGTATCTTTAAAGGCCATATGAGGTGGGATATGTAGGAAGATACCATTTATTTTTTGTGGATGAAGACAAGGGCCCCCTTGGCTCCTCTGACAAGGAACTCCCATTCTTCCTCAGCTTACCACAGCAGCCGTGCAGGGTCTCACCCTCACCATAGAAAGGTCCCTTCCCCAGACCAGAGTATTTATTCCCAGGACTTCCCCACCCCAGGGCTGCTCATTCATCTCTCCCAGACAGAACGGAGCCTGTCACAAGAGCAGATGCAGAGCAGGCAGAGCTCCCCATGAGATCCTTCACCACCAGAGATGATAAACAGATGGGGAAATCTTCTGGGAAATGCATTGACGTAAGAAGTAGGTGAGAGGCTGGAGCATTGTCCCCAGGGAGGTGGAAACATGCTGAGAAAGCTGGATGCAGAAACCAATGCACAATGGCTCTTTGATTCCCCCAGACAGAGAGCTGCTAATGGACCATTTCCTCTCCCAGCCCTCCCTGCAGGTCGGAGATGTCTTGCCCTTTCCTTATATCTTACCCTGACTTCTCTCTGGGATTTCCTCTGACCCCTTCAGCAAGCTGCTGGGTTCCAGTCATCCCAGGCTAGCGTCCATCGTAGCATCCCTCTGTCACCAGAGCTGCTGCGGCTGGAGGCGTTGCTCTTCAGAGGATAACAACTTACTGCTGCAACACATGTGTACGGAGCATGGAGAAGCCTCAGCTTTCCCATCTGGAGTGAGAGGTGGGCTCAGGCACTTCTCCAGGACCTCAGTCTGACCTGACAGCCCTCCTTGGAGGGGTTTTCACACCAGGGCTGCACCCTCCTGCATCAGTCCTTCTTGGAAGGGCAGAGCCATCCATGCAATTGCCATCCATGCAATTATTTGTGTGTTTTGCATGATATATCTCTCTCTTTCCCTCCAAAAATTAAATGGGGAGTGGGGCCCCATGGCAGCCTACTCTCTGCCGGCCAGGCAGCCAGCTGCCAGGAGCGCGGTGCCTCTGGCCACTGCACTGAGCACACGAGGGACAGGAGCACACTTGAGAAATTCATCCCTGTAGCATCTGGGTGCTGAGCTGGTCTTTATTATTAAATTTTAATTACTGCATCTGAATTTTCATAGAGAAGCTGTCTAATTCCACTTTACATCCCAGCCCAAGGCCAGGTCGCTAACATCAAAGAGTCCCTAATGACGAGGTTAGGGTATTTTTGCCTAATGAAACAAAAATTCTTATTGGATTTAGAAATATAGGAAACAAGTTGCCCCGAGGGAAGGTGAGGCAGAGGGCTGCCTGAGATGCAAAGCTGCTAGGAGGCTCTGACAGCCAGACATATATTGCTGTTTTTAATACTTAATCGTGAACAACACTACAAAGTCCTTTCTTTATTCATTTTTCTCCCTAGCACTTCACAGCATGCAATAACTTGGATTTATAAATTAAACATGGTCCTTGTTTTAATATATCATCTACTTCTTATTCCACGATCCTATAATAGGATTTTTAATTGCCTGTCATAGAATCGTGCATCCTCCTCACAGCCTGGGAGTGCGAGTGTAACCATGAGTTCATTGGCCCATGTCAGTATTAACTGGTGCATTTAAATCTTCACATTAACAAAAGCGAGGAACACGAGCGGGAACGTGGAACAGTCATCATTAAGGACAATTGTTTTCTGCGGCACAAAAATGAGAAAAAACAGGCCAAAAATACAAACAGATTTTTTATTTTTTTCCCCCCTCAAAGGGAAAGGCATTGCACAGTGTTTTAATTATTGCTTATTTTCAACTGATGTGCATCCAAAACTTGAACCCAGATTAGAGTCCGAAGGGCGGAGGCAGGGGGCTAGGAGACCCACTCCAAGGGTGGCCACACACCCATGTTCTACTTCTTAAATTGGACCATCCAGCTCCAGATCCCTGTCCTGCTTCTTTTGCTGAAAGAGATGTGGCCGCTTTTCCCTGCTTCTGTGCTCACCAATACTAAAATTGGTGCTGCTGGTTGAGTCAGACCAGGTGCGATGTTCCTGGCAGCACCTGGGTACCCCGGCAGGAGAGAGCACCAAGGAGGAAGATGGAGAATGGGGCAGCAGGTACTGTTCTCCTGCTGTATTCAACCTTGGTGCACCCACACGCTGAGCACAGGGTGCTGCTCCAGTCTCTGCACCCCAAAGCGGGTGTGCTGGGGGGAGAAGGGACAGAAAAAGGCAGCTAGATGGTTAACGGGGCTGGTGCAGCTGCCCTGTTGCAATTTAATGTGATTTCCTCTTGCAACACTCGAATATCTGCTCTTTGTAACTGTTGGCTGTATCCTAGAGCTTTTATCACAGCTTCTCCTTCCTGGCAAAACCAAGTTAAATCCTTCAACCTTTCTACTTTTCATATCTTAATCTTTTTAAATTAATTAACTAATATATTTTTCAAAGTGTACCCTAAATAAGAGATTTGGTCCAACTGAGACCTTATCAGCATGGAGGAAAGTTGAATAATTGCCTCCTCTTGCTTACACACAACAGCCTTGTTATTGCATCCTGGAAAGAGATTTGCTTCTTCTGTTGGTGTTTTCCCAGTGGCAGATTTCTCATCCCCATCCTTTGTGACTCACCGTACCTCCTCCGTTTCTGCTCTACCACCACCTGGTAAGAGCTCCCCAGTAGGTACCGTGCATTTGATATCTCTCCTCTAAGAGCTGCAGTTTGTGCTGTTATTTATTGGATTTAATCTTGTTCAATTCAGGCCTTTTCTTCAACTTTTTGAGGTAATTTTGAATTCTCATCTGGTCCTCCTGGGTGCTTGTGGTCCAGCACAACCTGCATATTTTAGAATTGTGTTCCCTGGGCCATCATTCAAGTCAGTAAATGACAATATTGAATAGAAGCTCCTTTATGCCCTATCAAGGAGGACACTGCTCAAAAACTTCTTGTCTGGCTGAAAATCATCAACAGTGACTCCCAAGTGTCTTTCATTCAATTGTTCCTAAATTCACTTTCCCATATCCCCTTAATTTAAGAGAATTTGTGAGATCTCGGATGGGACTACTTCAGAAGCTTTACCTGAATTGCCGCATGATTTAGCTGCCCAAGAGGGAACATGAGCTGAACATTACTCTGGCTTGGGCAATTTATTTCTGACAAATTCACCTTCTCTTATTATCCCCATATTCTCTTCTGGCGTTGTATCAAATGTTTGTTTAATAATTTGTTCTGGGAGTTTTCCAAGGCTCAAAGTTATGTTCCTGGTGTATAATTCCCACTTTTTAAGGAGAGATAATGTGCCTGCTGGTTCTGCCCTGCGGGACCTTTCCTAGCCCGGGTGGCTGGAAAGAGCATCACAATTGCTTCCTCCACTCACCTCCCGCAGGACCATCCTCCCTCTGTGCTGACTCCCATCTCCTCCATCCCACCTAAATCATCTCGAGCTGGTTTCCTTCTGCTCTGCTCCTTGGTTTGATTAACGTGTAATTAAAGTGAATCCGCTGACGACGAGGAACTTTTTTTGTGAACGCAGCACTGGCCTTTTCTGAGTCATCCCCTGGTTACTCTCTTTCCTCTTTCTTTTTCTTCTGACGTATTTATAGATCCTCTTGTTGCCTTTCCACGCTTGTTAGATGAAACTCATTCATGCCTTCCCATATGGTTTCGCAACAGGGCGGTTTTGTCTGCAAATATGCAATGAGCTCCCACGGCTCCTACCTCCCTCTGCCGTGGGTTTGCAGCAGGACCACTAGTGTCAGGGTCCGTGGTTGTGTTTTCTGCCTTCCTCCCAGCAGGATAAACACCCAGCGCCTTTAGGTCTCTCCCCCACTGTGCCAACCCTCCTGCTTCCCCAGGCGCTACCCACGGCTTCCCCCTGTGTGTCGAAATCAGCCTGTTTGTGTCCAGCGTCCCTTGGCCCTTGCTCTTGCGTCGCCCTGTTTGTGAGAAAAATGAATTTTGCCACTTTGTGATTGCTCTCCCCAAAATCACTCTCCTCTCCGGTTTCCAGACAGCTCCTCATGGCCACAGTCTGATTTAGGGAGCTGTTTGTCTATCTGAGCTGAAACTTTATCCCCAGCATCCTAGGTCTCTGATGGACTGTGTCCCTGCCTGTCTCATTTCCAGTTGTGGGTAATTAAAATAACATACTTCACTTTGACTGTTTCTAATAATGAGAAGAACCTTTTCTACCTCCTCCTCCCATCTCTTCCTATGGCCACATCCCAGGCGGTGCCATGTGCCCTCCCAGCACGGCCTGCCTTTCCTCTGCTCTTCCCAGATTACCTCTGTAAGGACATAAGTGGGTTTCTGTGCTGTGAGGTCGCTGTGCATTATGTCATCACTGTGGTTGTGTCTGAAGAATTCATGTTGTATTTATTTATTTCCTAGATTCTTGTGGGAGGTTGTATAGACATAGTAGATAATCACTGCGTTGCCCTTTTCCCTTCATCACGTCACCCTTAAACCAGCACTATAATTTCTCCAAGAAAACTGGATCCTCCCCCATCTCCCATATTTATGTACCTCTGCCCAGGGTGGTGGGTTCTCAGCTGTAAAAATTCATCCACCAAAATCTTTGTCCCCAGCCAGAGCTGGCTGACGTGTCTCTTCACCACTCGTTCCAATGACCACGCAGGCTGAAGGACAAGATTTCTTGGTTCAGGGTAAGGACCATGCACCTCCCAACTTTGATGTCCCACTGGCATCCAAGCCTAAGCACTGAGCTCTCTTAATTTCCATTGCCACCCAAGGAGCCCCAAGGCCCTCCAAAGCCCACAGGCACCAGGGGCTGGGGCTCACAGATTTCATCTTCCACTCTAACCAGCAGGTCAAGCCAACCTGCATTGCAAACAGGAGACCCAGGATGTAGGAGCGTATTTAAAATGAAAAATGGGTTCTGAGATTGGCCCCAAACAGTTCGGGAAATTGTTATAAGTAACTATGAGATGCCACTGCAAATATTGCTGGCTGGAGCAAGAGATTTGAGCAACCTTTCTCTGGTCTTCTGCAATCCAAGAGTTTATTTATGTACATTGTAAAATAGAGCCCTTCCTCCCTCCCCATTTTGTGTTGAACAAACAATGCTATGTCTCTCTTGCTGCTGCAGTATTAGAAAAAACTGGGTCATGCATATAATTCTGCAGAGGGAAACAAAAGGCCATTCTGCCCTTGTTGGATCTCATATTTATGGATGCTGTGGCACATTATGGTAATTCTTGCTTGAATCCAGCATATAATTAATAGTTAATAATTCGGTGGTGGCATTTTTACATGCAGATTTGTGGAGAGATTCATGACACAGTGGGCAAAACAATAAAATATGAGTTAAACATAAAACTGCTTGCAGACTTTCCCCAGCACCAGATTCCCATCTCCACTCTGCCTTCTGGCTTTTCATACACTCTTTCATTTTGGAAGGTGTTGTTGATAACTAATTCTTTCCTCTGTTTATATTTTGACCCATAAAAAAAAAAAAAAAAAGTACATCATGTATGCATGCAAAACTGGATGGTTGATGAATTTATTAGAAGTATGATGTCAGCATCTGTTCTGTATTCACAGAGGGACAATTTCAGAAAGGCGGTAAATTGTGGAGACACAGGAATATACTCATATATACTTGCTTGTAGGCTGTATGTGTCGATTTTATAGATGCCCACGTACAAAGTGGAGAAACTCATCTTTGGCTTGGTGAACAGGCTGAAATCACCAGGAATGAAAACTGGTGTAAATCTATTGATTTCTGGCCCATTTTAATGTTTCTTTGTGCTTCTCTGTGCATTCAGACAAGTATTACCTCATATATGCAGAGTGACTCGTTGCAGTAAGAGCAATGTCAGGCCAAAGAGATGAAAATAAAAGCAAAAGAATGCAAAAAAAAAAAAACCTAGAAAAATGTTTCCATGGCTGTGATTGAGAACAGAAGTGTTCCTGCTTTGCCAAGGTCAGGATGTGGCACAACCACTCCCCTCCGAGCAAGGCTGAAGCAAAGGTGATGAAGCAGAAATCACTGCCATTATCACCGTGGGATTATTGGGCATAATCCTGTAGGGTGAAATGAGGTCTCAGGGAATAAACGTTGCCTTCCAAGCATGTCCATTCCTGCATGCTGTTGCCTTTCTCTGGCAAATCTGGGGTAACATATGGTCTAGGAAGGCAACGCTACAGACCCCCCTTCTAACCTCCCCAGGCACACACACAGCTCCGCATCATTACACATCACCTAAACACTAAATATCTGGCTGCACCTTTTTGTTTGAGTGTTTGGTTTTCAGATAACAGCCAGATAAGCTTGTGGGTCTGCACTTCCCCGTTACAGCACTCCTGGTACTGCGGTGGCTATACATGCCTTACCAAAGAAAGCTCTATGCATGTTATTTCTCCTCATCGACACTCCAAATAAATTGTGTGACTCAAAGCATTGGTAGGACTTGTGGACTAATTAAGAGCACCAGCATCAGATCTGATACTGCCCTACAGCATCCCATTCAGGAGGATTTTAAGCAGTCAAAGCCCTGGCACACATCCCTGCGGCCTCGGGTGCAGGGCAGGTTTTCTCCTCCTGACCTGGAAAGCAAAACAGCGCGACAGCACTGGGAGCGATGGCTACAGCCTTCCTGCTCCTGGAGGTCCACAGCAAACACATGCAGCATCCCTGCCACCCCTCGTTACACATGGGACGGGGAGATGAGGTCCCTCGGCAGTGCAGGTGGGCATCACTGGGGAGAGCAGGAGGTGCGTGGGGCTGCGGTGATGAGCTGCAAGAACAGCCAGCCCCTGCACACCCTGCCCTGGAGGGGAAAGGACAGTTTGGGTGTGGTGATGATGATTAAACATACCTTATAGCAGGGACAAGCTGCCAATTAAAATAAGGATTTTGCCACTAACTCATGGGCTTTTGGGGCTTAGGCAAATGACTTGACATGCCCCTTTCGCAGCCTGCTCTCTGCCCAGTTCCTTCCTTGCTGGTTTTGCTCCTACTGTAGCTGCTCTGCTCTAGATGTAAAGAAAGAAAAATGTGAGTAGAAAAGAGGGAGGGTGAGGCATACACACATTTCATTTTTATGGGCCTTTCACTATATTTCACCTGTCTTTCACTTAATACACCGGTGACATTTGCATATTCCCTGAAATGCCACCTAGGAAAGAAAACACATTAAGAAATAGCTTGACATAAAGAGTGAGCCGTCCTTAAATAGGGCTGACTGGAAATGTGCAAGACAGCCTTCAGGCACTGGCATCCCGCTGTGCTGAGCATCCCTGGGAACTTCTGGGCTGCAGTGGAGAGATGTACCAGCTCCGCGCTGCAGATCAAAGTGGCTCTTCAGTTTTGTATTATGTGATCCGGCTGCCACTTTCTAGCAAAGCTGTTTGAGAAGTAGGAAACATTTTTGCATGGAGGTGCTCCCCCTCCCCCTCCAGCTCTGCCTGGGCTGTGTGCTGTTCCTCCAGTGCTTTAATGACTTGCCATTTCTAGGAAACTGCAAGCAGACATAGAGGAGACCATAATCATCATCATCATCAAAATAAAAATAAAATAAAATAAAATTAATAATTAATAATAATAATAATAATAATAATAATAGTAGTAGTAGTAGTAGTAGTAGTAGTAGTAGTAGTAGTAGTAGTAGTAATACAGCTGAAGGTGGTTAGTGCTGGGATGCAGATAGGTCCTGGTTCTGGGAAGCTCCCTGGGCCAGGCACACCAAGGCAACACGAACCTGGACAAGCTGGTGAATGAATTTACCCTTCAAACACGGGGACCTTTGGGCTAATATCACACATCCTTCACGGAGGAACTGCTGTTTATAGCCTTAAACTGGGTGATTGATGGTGGGTGGTAGGAAAAAAACATTTCTGCAATCAATTGTACCTGACAAGTTTAGTTCAGACAGACAGGACAACCCTTCTTATCCTCTATATTGTAAATGGCTTTAGACCTGCTATGGCAGTTTGGGTGCAAAGCTCAGCCCACAGAGGCAGTCAGCTCAAAAGCGTACGTGGCACCTTGTACCCTAACCCTGGCTGGAGGCCTTACCCACCACTTGTGTGCCCCCTTCAAAAGGGAAGTGATGGGATGCTCCAGAAGTACATGTTTGGCCTGAGCACAGTCCTGGGGCTCTCTGGCTCTGGGCTCCAGTCCAGCGCTGGAGCTGACCTGTTTCATGCTCTTGGTCAAATCTCCGCCACAGGGATTATCGTGCCAAATGCCAGCCTCCGAGGGGCATGTGGAGGCTTCATTAGCTGATATTTGGGAAAGGCTTTGAGCAGGAAAAGTGTATTCAGCGTTAAAAATGAATGAGCATCAGCAATGCCAAAAATGAGTGTGATAGAAAGAGGGAGAAAGGCAGTATCGAAGGACAAAATGCTTAGGGAGCAAAGAGCTGGCTCAGACAGAGCAGAAGCTTTGCTAGTGCCCAGGCAGAGAGCATGGCCACAGCACTGGCCCTGGCATAGTGTCCTTCAGGAATCAGTGGCCCAAATGGCTTGTTCCACCTCACCCTGGCACACAGAGCAGTGGAAGTTTCTCATAATCTTCTTGGGGATTGGCAAGCAGCAGATCTGCCAGTAGCACTGTCTTTCCATCATTCCCTCATCCCAGTCCTGGGGACTCTTTGGGCTGAAGACACCTCCCTTCCCTGGAGGAATGGGTGGTCCAGCAAACATCTCATGCTTTCTTTCCCACCACTGTCCAGTCTTATGCCTCCAGGGCTTCTCTCCCTGCAGGGTTCCTGTCCTGAGGCTGAGCCTCTGCCATGCACAGGAGGGCACTGTCAGGTGGAAGCCATGGCTCTGGTTCACAATGAGCTAATGGAGATGGTAGAGGAGAAGGTCCTGTGACTTGTGTGTCACCACCATCATAGATCTGAGCTTGGCCTTGGTTCTGTAACAGCCCCAAGGGACTCAGTGAGTGTGAAGAAGGCCTTTGTCAGGTTATCTGGGCCATTGGTCCTACAGCTGGTCCTGGAGGACACACTCACACTCCACAGCGCTGGATTTCCCTCAGGGAGAGTTGACCAGCTGCTTGTGAACTGTTTTGTGATGACTGTGTCCTTGCACCTAGGAACTTCTGATGCAATCTAGCAGAGTATTGTGTACACCTTATCAGCCTCAGCTACTTCCCCGCTCACTGCCCCTCAAATGCTGCCTATCAGTAGCTTCGCCTGACATTTGATTCTGTTTCACGCTCACAAGCTTTACAGTCTCTCCTGCAGTGTGTCCCCTTCTCTCTCCCTTGTCCTCCTGGCTGTCCCATGGCAGCTTCTCTGATCACATCCCCCATCTTGCTGGTTTGCCACTCAAGTCAGTTGCTACTCACCATTTACCATTGCTGAGTTTTTCTTTATTTATTTAGGGCCTGCCTGGTTTTCACCTGCAGGCAACCTGACTTGGTGTTGTGGGAGCTTAGTTCCAGCTGCATCCATCAGTTGCTCTTTCTATGTTGTCATCAGAAGGGAAAGATCCCAAAGATTCCCATGTTGGTGGATGGTCACAGCAGGTTCTACCTGGCCATGGAGAGCATGGGAGCACATATTTCCTTCTGTTTGAAGCATTGCTCTTCCCTGCACACAGCACCATCAGCTCCCTTGAAATGGGAATACAAGCCTCTACCTATTCTGATCTAGGTTCATCAGAGCTGCTTATACAAGGTCTGTAACTGATCATTCAGCAGATCCCATACAAGGAAAAGCCCTGTGAAGCCTGCCTCATTCCTACTCCCACTTCTCCTAAGACCAAATATCATCCTTGGTCCAAACCAGGAGGATACACCTTCCTTGTCTACCAGAGCAGGTCAGCATGGAGAAGTCACCACAGGGAGCCACAGCTCTCTGGGCTCTCGTTGCACTTGTGGTGACGTTAGCTCAGGCTTTGCCATGAAGAGCTGGGTGTGAAAAGACATGGAAAAGATGATGTTTCCAACAGCTGAGAGCCTGAAGGCAGCCATGACTGAGGAGGCAAACCTGCTGACTCACATGGTTTCCCTGATGCTCTTTGGGCTCCATCTCACACTGCAGGAAGCTTGCTAGCAATCCTGTCCAGAGCACTCCTCCATTGAGCTCCTCCTGTCCCTTCCAAGCAGCTCAGCTCTTGGCCAGCAGGGACACAGAGACTCTCTGCATATTTCCCAAAGGCTTGGATGGGAAAAGACCTTATAACCCTTCCCTTCCCAGACCTCTAGTAAAAAACATCTTTGATCTCTTGTGTATTACTACTGTATCTCCCTTGTGATGCGGTTCCATGGAGGGAAGGAAATGTCCTTTGGTCCCAGTAACCAGGTGAAGGTATGGCTCTCATGCACACATGATAAGAGTACACTGAGCATCAAGCTCCTGGGGAAATGAGGACACTTCCTACTCTCTCCCTGAGGAGCACAGCTGAACCGCTTGCAGTGAAAGCACCGCCAAGCTTCCCAGATGAACTGCATGTCCCTTCCCACGTCTCTGGAGTAGCAGCTCTGACAACAAGTTAACAAGTGCTGCCAGCAGGCCAGAAGTATTCACCCTTTTGGATGTTTTTCCAAACCAAATCCTAGCTCTGAGCCCATTTGAACTGGTGACACACCATTACTGTAGAACAGTGAGGTGGAGCAAGCTATGTGAGACCCAGGACAATTACAGTAGGGACCAGGAAAACCTTTGGAGCAAGTCCTTGGACCCATGTTTCACATCGCAGTGGGTGCCCACAGCAATGGGATCTGCAGAATATTGGTACTATAGGATCCTGGTAGGATTAAGCACAAGGTGCAGCAGGACAACCAGCTTGTGCTGTAATCAGAATTTCTGCACTGGGTGCAGCCTTAGACAACCATAGCCTTCCCAGCCAGCCTGCTCCTTATTTGTGGGGAGGGGAAGGAATGGAAAATGAATGAAAACTGTTTGACATTTCTCATATAAGGGAGACAGATTCAGAGGATGGACACTGGCCATGGGGCTTCAAAGACATGTCTTCGAGTTTCTTCTTTATAATAAACATCATGTGTGACCCTTGGCAAATCATACACTTACATTCTGTTGGAACATCTAGTTTGATTTCTTGTTTGACACTGAATTATAACATGTAACCAGCTCCTCCTGTTGAGTTCAACAGCTTGTGTTTGACTAAGGCAGATTTCCCATCTGTTCTTCAGCCTCAGTCCTTTTTGCTGCAACATCACACTGCGAGCTGGTACAGACGATCCCACTAAATCCCTCAAATCCTTTTCTAGATACATTGAGTCCCCATGCAATAGGCATTGCCTGTGTTCCTTGTTCCCCAGTATAGCCTACTGCATGGAGTGATATTCATCCTACACTGCTCTGTCACTGTAGTTACTGTTTATCCCACCAATCATTCTGCAATTGCCAACTTTTACCGGCAATGATATTTATTTTTACCCTCAAACTAGTGGCAGAGTCAAACAGCACTGGAATTAGCACTTCTACATCCAGTTTCCAGTTAAGGAAATCAAGTATTTTAATTTGCCTGGAGCTATTTGCACCATTTCAAGCTATCTAGGTGTTTCACAGGTCATTCCTTTCAGTAGGATTGGATTACCCTATACCCCATGAGGCTCTGACACATGCCCTATAGCAGCCCCTCTATAGAAAGACCTCAAGAAGAGCCCATCTTTTCTTTAACAGAAGAAGGGAAGGAAGCTGCTATGCGCAATGCAGTAGAAGAATATGGAAAGTCTTGGGCTTTGGCTTAGTGCAAGACCTTGTCCTCTCCTACAGCTGGGTTTCTTGCTCCTCTGGAAAATGGGCACAGTATTCCCTGAAATCAGTACAGTGGTCCCTCCATAACTCAACAACTGGAGATATGACAGAGGGGAGGTAAGAGGGCTGACAATGCCAGAGAAGACCAGGAATCCTGATTTCCTTGATACTGTGGTGGGATCTGCAGTTATTTTCATGTGGAATAGGAGGCAAGCCTCAAAAAACATTAATGGAACCAAAATCCTGCACAATTTTGCTTTGGTAACATCAATTTTTGAAGACAAATCTGGCATCCAAGATACCTGGCAGCATTTGGATAAAAGTAACCAGATTCCCAGTGATTTCAGGGCCGCTCAAGGAAGGGGAAGCTGCCAGGACAGACCATGGCAGATGACTCCATTCAGTACAATAGGTACATGGAGAATTGTTACTGATTGCTAGTTTTTATTATTTTATTATAGAGACCCTCTGAATTTGACATCAGATTTTGAAGAAGGTCAGTGATAGAGGTCATTGAGAAGTGAAGGAGGGCTGGTAGGAAAGGGAATAACCAATTTCATACACTTCAAGGGAACTTAGCCAGGCCCACCTCAAATTATCATGAGGCTGGCAGAGCACATAGGTACAGACAAGGCTTGGAATGAGACCTGAATCGATGAACAATTTATATCAGATGTGGCTTTTCTCTTTCACTCCTGCGTTCACAGGCAGCCCGCTTGCCTAGCCATGCAGCCAGAAATCTCCCACCCACATCACTCCACTCATTGCTGAGGGTGTCTCTGAGACGTGTCTTGTTCTGACCATCCAGCATATGTTCAGGAGTTGCCGTGAGCACAAACCCGAAGTCCAGCGCTGCACTGCATGCCATCACCCCTGCCTCTGCTCCTCCACCCCGCGGGCTCCTGTCGTACACAAGTTCAGGTTATCTTGATGCTAATTTCAGGCTGGAGCCTACTATCAGGAGTAAATGTTGCTAGTTAAATCGGGACAGGGGTTTTACTGCTGAGAGAAGCAGCTTCAAAGGCCCTTTGCTTCTCCCTATCTTCAAATCGCAGCCATCATAGCTATGCTGATGGTGCTCAGCAGTGAGGAGCTGCTGCATTCCCTGCTGCCGTGTACCAGCAGGCTGATGTGAAGACGATGCTCAGGGAGGGGAGTGTTTTAAGGAAAATGGAGGATCAGCCGAGCTTTTAATTACAGGTTTCAGCCCCTGAGTGATAACACAGTCAGGGTCCTGAGACAAACTGCAATGTCAAGGTTTTTAGACACAGGCTATTATCCTTTAGGGCTGCTTTGAAACACCTCTTGGGGGCTAATGAAGATCATCATTCTAAAATGGTGGAACCCATTTCACAGCAGGGTGAAGCATGCATTAATACATTAAAACCTAGTCATCAAACACACCTTTAACTCAAAAATGCCTGAGAAGCTTTGCCATTTTCAAGTCAGCCCAGCCTAGGATACTTTTGGGAAGCCTTTGTATGCCACCCCAAGCCCCAGTACTGTAAGCAAGACTCCTTCTTGTTGCTAAGAGTCATGAAGACATACTTAGGCAATAGATCTTCCAAAGATTTTAGTCCCCTCCCCAGGCTGGCCCCTTACATGGATAGCATCAAGCATCTTCCTTATGCAACCTTCACCCTGTTCCATCCTGCCCAAGCTGGATGAGTAATGATAAAACCCAGCAAGGAGGCCAGTTCCTGTTTGCTTTTGTTTTAAATTTACAAGACTGAGCCCAGGCAGAAGTGCCCCAGCGCAGGTTTTGGCCATGGTGCCGGTTTGGAGCCTGTAAAGGCAAAATGAGATCAGCAGTTTGCAGGTCAGCTCAGTGGGAAGGGGACAGGGACCAGAGAAAGAGGAAAGGAGTGACTGGAGGACATGTGGAGAGACATCTGAGGAGATGGATTGGAGAGGGAGGAACTGCTGTTCTTTCCTAAGGCTACTATCCACTAAAGCACTGCCCTAGTGTTATGCAGTGCTGTCTTGTATTGAGTTATAGGGTTGCTGAGCCCTGCCTTATTCCTCCTACACAGCCTGATCAAATGGTGCAAGGATGTCTCCTTCCCTGTGCTCAGGGATGAAGAAGTGAGGCATGGAAAGGTCAAGGACGGTGGGGTGCCAACAGCCCCAGGCAGCCCCTGCAGCAGCAGGTTACACATGGCTTGGGAGGCCCTTTCAGAGCTACAGGGCTCCTCCAGAGAAGGCGTTGGAGCCTTTTCCTAATTGCTTGGTAAAAGCTAGAAATCTGAGCAGCCACTGAAGTCCCCTGGTGATTGCTGACATAGGTGACTTGCCAAAATGAGGACTGCGGTTAGCGGTTGGACCTCCTGGGATGTATCCTGCAATCTGGGCTCTTGCGACACACAAGCTCTGCCCAATCCATCCATGGTGCCTGATGCAGCTCTCGTGTCACCCTGCTGTGACCATGCCTCCTGCAAAAGCAGAGCAGGTGGGACAGAAGGGAAGGCACCTGGTGCCTTTCTTGCTCTAGTTCACAGCTTCACATTTCCACCAAACTGGTCCGTGAAGGTGGGCTTGCACAAGATGCCCGTACTGCAGTCCAGCCCAGACAAGGTATGGACACGGGTGTTACGACCCGTATTGGGAGCCCAGGGAGTTGTAAAGGTTCTGTGATCCTCTTGGGTTAAATTAAGGTGAAAGGACACCAAACAACCGGTTAAAATGTTTTACTTATGGTAGAAAAAACTTAAACTTGGAAAAGGATAGTAAGCAATATGGTCTTTTATTGATAAATCTGTAAGAAATAAAAGAAAGAAAATAAAAGGAAAGGAGAGGGAGAGAAAAAAGGGTCTGGTTCACCACCCAGGTTCCAGAATTGTCTCAGATTATTTTGGTTATCCGGTTATTTTGGTTAACTGGTTATCTTGGGTGGTGGGTGCACACCCAGCAAAGTTTTCTGTCACCTTTTAAGTTCATCTTATCAGCTGATTAGCATACCAGATAAAGAGAGGCGGGTATTCCAGGAACTCATTTCCATGAGAGACAAGGTGGTCTTGCTCCCTCCTATCACCTTTACTTCTTCCTCAGTTTTTTTCTTCTTGGGTAATTGTCCAGCCTTTAGTTTATCAGTCTGTTTGGAGGCTTATCTAAGGAATTTGGCACTACAGTAGCAAGGAAGTGGAGCTGTGCATCCTTCTATACACTCTGCCCTCCCCCGGGAAGCATTCCTTAGACTAATCACAAAACCCACAACTTGTCCTTGATGCTTTCTGTGTCGAGGAGGAATGTTTGAGGCATTGATTCCTTCTGTTCCTTACAACAGGTTCTGCACAGTCCAATCTGTCTGGGGAGCTGTAGCTCCAGTGAGGCCATAGGACTGGGTTGAAAAGCAAGGCAAGGACTCTGTATATGGATGTGGCTATTTTTTCAATGCATGTGAGCTGGAGCTCTTTATATTTCCCTTCCAAATCGTGCTATGCAGTGCCTGTGAGACATCCTCTGGAGAAGGTGACCCTGCTGAATGCTGGGCTGCATAGGGCAGGTGGGAATAGGCAAAGTGTGCGCTGGGCAGGCTGTGCCAGCTTCCTTGAAGCCTGAGAAAGCACCGGCTGTCCAAATGGGCCCGCTCTTGTCTGGATTCACTTGGAATCTGTCAAGGGAGCCAAAACTCAGCATTGCTGCAAGAGAACATTTTGATTTCCATTTTGAAATATCAACCCTTTCAGTTTTGTCTTATAAAACTCCTCGTTGCCTTTTCTCCGATGTTGAGGTTGCCTGGTGTGTTAAGGCCACATCCATACTATTATACTTTTACCTTTTAAAGGGGTGGGTGCATCCGATTTGTAGCCAGACATGGGCTCTGTGTTAAGTCCTGAATCCTCCCTGGGAATTACTTGGGAAGAGCTGAGGCCAAATTTGTGCTTAGGACTGTCCCACAAAGATGAGCATGCCAACAACTGATCACTCATACAGGTGTGGCCTTTGTGTCCCTCTTTGGTACCAGACACGCTGCCACCAAGCAAGTATCTTCTCTGGCACCTCAAGAGTAAGGTCTTTTGTTTGTGGAAATTCAAGTGGGAAAGCTTCTCACTTCACTTCTCCATGGCTTTTATCTTCATAAAGTCAAGCACTCAGACATAGGGAAAATAAATAGAAAAGTGGAACTAGTGGGAGGAAAGGCAGTAGCATTTTAAAAAATAAAAGGCAAAATACTGATGACAGTCTTGTAGCATCCATTTAAGGTGAGATCCCAGTTGTGGAAATGCTCTGCACAGGCAGAACAACACGTGCCCCCTGGGGAGGGAAGGCCTCTGAAGGTGCTCAGCCTGAGGTGTGTTTTTTTCAGCCCAGATCTGATGACATGACCATGCTTACCAGTTCAGAGGTAACCTCCTTCAGGTCAGTTCTACATGTTTCAACACCCTTAGGAAAAATTTTCCTTGCCTCTTCAGTACATGACAGTATAGAAATGGCACCATCCACTACCTGAGCAACTTCAGAGACCTTTTTTAATCATACCCTAAGTGGTATGGAAAAGGACACAAAACACTGTTACAGGTGTAGTACCAGAATTTTAGAGAACAAGCCCATCCTTTTAGATATCAGGCAAGGCTGCAATCTCTTATGCCCAGCCTGGATGCTATAATGATCTGTTTACACGATTTAAACTCCCCAGGCTCCCCTGGCTTGCCACCCATGACAAATATTACTGCTATCTCCATAGCAATCTGCTGCAAAGGGCTCTAGTTGGAAAGGATACATCTTTTCCCTGACTGTTCCAAGACTGTGCTGTTCAGATTTCCATGAGTGCTTTTTAAATTGGCTTACATCCCCAACCTAAACGTATTATCTATAAAATGCAATTTTTGACTGTGCATGGTCACAAGAGAGAAACGCCAGTAAAATTGAGTTGACAGATAGGAAAAAGCAGATTGGACCTCTAGAGGCTTCCAGCATCAGGCGTGGAAAAGAGATGATAAAACACTCTGTTCCAAGTCGTATTTTCTGCAGTATGTTAGATGGCAGCTTCTGACTCAACTGATTCGCTGCCTGATGGTACACCACAGGTAACATCTGTATCCCCACTGCCGGCAGAGATGTGAGGCAGCATGTGTCACTGTATGTGAGGTGTATGTGATGCTGCAGGCAGGAGGGCAGGGCTGCAGTGCTGCCTGCACAGGCCTGCTGGGGCTGCAGGAGCTGTGGTACTGATGCTCTCACCCAGCTAATGTCATCGCCGTTCCGTTAAAGACACCGGAGCGCAGCTGAGATGGGGGTGAGTGAGCAACTGCGTGCTCATCGTGGTCTGGACCTCCAGAGAGAACAGGATGGGATGGTTGTCTGTCAGAAAAGAACAAGGTCAAGGTGGGAAAGATGTCAGAAAGAGCAAGTTTTAGACAAAACTCGTGGTTGTTTGCAGGTTTTGGGACACCTCAGATTTCCCCAGGCAGAGACCAAGAGCCGCAGAAGGGCACGCAGCCAGGCTCTCATTCATCTTGAGCCCCAGCTGTCTACACAGCACAATGGTTAACCTGGCAACACCATGGCTTGCAGAGCCATCTACTGACAGAGGGATGCAGGACAAGGAATTATTTTTTTCCCCTATTGTGTAAGTTTTTTCCAACTTCGTCCATGTAATTGAGAGGTTTCTTGAAGGACACCCTGTGGGCGGTACAGCCGGTATAGCCTGGCTCCTGCACACAACTCGACACAGGAATTATTTTACTCTGCCAGTCTGATACCTGCTTTTCTCAACAAGAAATGTTCAAATATTGCCCCATCTTTAGATACGGATCTGTGGTGCAAGACAAAGAAGGATGAAAATTATTTTGAAGTACCCTTGGAAATTAGGAGACAGATCCTTCCCTCCTCAAATAGGAACTCTGCTTGAAAATCATGATGCTGTAAAAGCATACATAATGTGGATGTAGGCCTGTAAGTTGGTCAAGGGCACAGCAGTGTCAGGAGCGAGGGACAAGCTGAACAGAGGTGTGCTGAGGCCACAGGGCTGCGGATCCTGAGCTGCGGGGAAGGCAGGCACACATCTGCTCTAGCAAAGTTTCTTTTACATGCAGATATCCCTTCTGGGGACAGTTTTTTATCTGCTGTAAATGTATTCAGCCCCAGCACTTCTGTTTCACATCAGTTTGTACGGACAGAGGGCTGGACCTCTGCCACTCTGCCTTCTCTCTGATAGCTGTAGAAACAAACCTTTTCTGCCTGACCTGAGCCTGCAGAACAGACTGCGTGTTTATTCTGCTATAATGCCAACTTCTTTTATTTGTGTGCGAACAGCAGGCTTTAGAATGGGTACAATTCCTTTTTTCAAAGTGCTCCATGCCTTTGGGGTAGAAATGCACCTTTTCTTTAAAGCTATAAACAGATGCTTCGATTCTTAGGTTTGCAGAGTTAATGCTTCACAGAAAGCAGAGCCTACAGCAGTCTAGAAATACAAATTCCTACCACACTAAAATGCATCACGGCATTTTGCGAGGGAAAACTGTATTTTTTCTGAAACATTTTATTTGGTTTTCTATTTTAACATAAGGCAAAATCAGAATGAACTGCATGGCTTGATACTACATGAACGTATTGAATTTTTCTCCCTGCAGGAATACTGGACACGGTGGGCAAGACAAAACTTCAAGACGCAAATGCCTTCACAAAATGGAGTTTCTGACCGCAGATCAATTTTCTCATTGTCTGCCTTGGTGAAGAGTTGCTTTTGTGGCAAAATGTGGATGCCTTCAGCAGCACATTAGCAGGACAGATTTTGAGAGGATCACAGAATCATAGAATGGTTTGGGTTGGAAGGGACCTTTAAAGATCACCTAGGCCAACCACCTTGCCATGGGCAGGGAAATTTTTCACTAGATTATCTTGCACAAAGTCCCCTCCAACCTGACCTTGAACCTTAGGATGACTGTCACTCTCATGACTGCTGTAGTTGGCACTCCTCATGTCCCAGATGAGCAGCTACAGATGGCCCATCTCCTCTCTGCTCCTGCCCTGGCCCACCCCGCTGGTTCCAGCTGTCTTCTCCTACCAATCCACTGCATCTACCTGCACCTAAAAGCCTCTTTCCTGGCAGGATCTGGGCTTGCTTTTGCAGTTTGGAGGATATCTGGGGATTCAACTTGTGATGCTCTGGTGGAGGTGAAATGAAATCAGAAATAGAGATGAAAAAATAGTAACCAGGCCCAAAACATTAATGGTCATAAGAGTCATCCCCAAGGAAAAACGGGGGGAAGAAGAAAACTTTCAAAAGGAAAGCAGCAAAAAGAGCTGGATCTTTGCATTATTTTTGGCTTGCCCAGAGTGGTGCAGGCTGGAAGAGCGCTGCTCGCTTATTAGAATATGCAGAAAAGGTAAAATGTGATCATGACATTCCTGTCACAAGTGCTGTTCCATGGCACAGAGTAGACATCTGACTTCCTTTCCCTGAGACTGGCTTTCATACTAGCCTATCTACACTTCTATGGACAGGGGCTGACATATATAAAACAAATAAATATTTCAGTTCTCTGTTTTTACAGTGCAAATATAAGATCCCTGCTAGGAATGGTCAGCTGCTATATATTACATAAATAAACGTTAATTCTCTCCAGAAAACCCTATGTGTGAAATATCATGCTACATACTCCAAAAAAGAGCCATAACTCTGCCCATCATATTGAAATGCACTTTCATTATGTGCACCTACATCTCTGCATTTCAAGACCAAAGTGTGCAGAATGCCCTTCATGTAAGCGTTACTTACTTACAGCTTTTTATTTGTTTGTTCTTAGGGTTTTTCTTATGGTCCCACATGAAGCTTGGGCTGAAATGAAGTACCTCTGGAGCATTTTGGTTAAGGCACATGTCGCTGGGGTGCCTTATTTGCCTGAATGATGTGACATCTCTCTCTCTTGCATCGTGTTCCCTCTAAGGTTTTATTGTCTTATTTGGTGTTACATTAAAGACTGTTTACAAGTCAGAGACATCCTTCAATACCATCTAACAACAGGCCCATTGTGACAGCGCTGGTCTCGGCCTGCTGCCAGCTGGAGACACCCAAAGGGACATGATGCTGCAGGTGAGAAGGTAGCCTCCTGTGTTGGATGATGAGAACAGTCCATAATCCCCTTCTGGGAGGGCCTGTATAGCTAAGGAAAAGATGGAGCTGGTAAAGAACAAAGATCAGAAAAGTACTGGAGCAAGCCATACAGCAGATCATAGAATCACAGAATCATTTAGGTTGGACAGGACCCCTAAGATCTAGTCCAATCGTTAACCAAACACTACCAAGTAGACCACTAAACCACGTCCCTAAGTGCCATGTCTACATGTCTTTTAAATACCTCCAGGGATGGTGACTCAACCACTTCCCTGGGAAGCCTGGGCATCAGTCTGGGCTGGGCCAGCCACCTTAATCTGCTTCCCATCAGCTTGGTCTGAATTGTGAACACAGACTTGTTTTCAGTTTTCATTTGACTCCCTTCCCTCAGAACTGCTGCATATGAAGGACATCAGGGGACAAACACTTCGTCAGGCCATCTGCTTCCCTTCAGCCCTGCTGAGACCTTCCTACATTCACAGAAAAGCAGAGAGCACTGCAAACTGGGTCACCATAGGCTGCTGTGATATTTGCTGTCAATCAGCTTGCAGCTTCCTGCCTCTTCTTTGTCTCTCTGCCAGAATGCAGTGGAGAACACCAAGATTACAAGAATCAAGCATTAGTGTGGGAAGCACAGGACATCTTTTCAAGCACTTTCCCACGTATTTGTTTGCAGCCAGCCCCATTCAGCTTTCATCTTAGATCTACATGGACAGCAAGCTCTCAGTTTTCCTGGTGAACTTCACTCAGTCTCCCCTGATTACGTTGCAGCACTGCAAGACAACCACCAGCAATATCAGATTCCTTTCGGCCTCAACCCACTGCCCCATGCAAATCAGCTGGCTACAGCCTACACAGAGCTGTGCACATGGACCTTAAACAAACTTGTCAGCTTTGTCTGGTGGGATGCATCAGGTTTGCCATGCCAGCCTTGAGGCAGGTGGGTTTTGATAATACTCAATGCCACACACAGGTACATCGCAAGTACCTTAGGGCAGTGTCACAACAGGACTGTGGCTGAGGGATGTACCTGGTGTCTTTGGCCATGCTTCAGCAGAAGTACCAAGGGGCTAGGTGACACCTGGACAATGTGGTCTCTCCTTATCTCTGAGGGTATCTTGCACGGCCAGAGAGTTTGTGGGGAGGTAACAATGTTCACCCAACCAAAAGAGCTTGTAATTTGGCTTCACACGTTTGGATAGAGGCTGTGGGGCAGGCAGTATGCAGAGCTCAAGGGGAAATCAGCTGTGGGGATACTCTCCTGCTTAGTTCATCATACTGACCAGCCTGTGAGGAATACGAAAAAGGTGAATGCTTCTTGTGACTACCTCTCCTCCATGCTCAAGAGCTAGGGTGAACCTTGGTGTAATAAATACAACTCTTTTGATTTTGCAAAGATTTTTTTCCAGGCAGCTTCTCCATCTAAAATCTCTTCTGAATGAGTGCCATGACCAAGAAACCCAAGTTAAAATATGGGGGATTTTTTGCCAAATGCTTCCTTTGTCAAGAAAGTCCTTGTGAGATCTTAAATTTGGCCTGGTTTGGGATTTTTTCTGAAATAATGTTACATCATCTTAGACAATGACCAGACTGGGCTTTGTGGACCAACCCTCCTGCTGGGTCTGACAGATGTGCAAAAATGGTTAAGTGTCTTATTAAAAGGGGTTCTGGCCACATGGAAAGAAATTTTGGCATAAGGCTAACTCTGTGCATGCAGTTTTGCTTGGAGAGTTTTCCCCATATTTACATATAGAAAAGGCTTCACAGAGAAAAAAATGTATCTCGAGAGGCATGCTGGGAGGTAAACTATTCATGCATTTCTTTAATAAAGGACCTTTCATATATTAGAGTAACTTTAATATTCCTACTAGAAATTTTCCATTGAAAACATCAGGTACTGTAAAAACCCTGTGGTTAATTAAGGGTTGTGCATGTCAGCATTAATTATACTTTGTTAAGTGATAGTTAAAAGGGTTTAATTTCAGAAGTGAGGTTTTTCATGCAATTTAATCTTTGGTATGAGTTTATTAAATCATTCTGAATAGGAAAAGTATTTTGATCATTAAAAAAATGTTTTTCATGATCTTTTGAGATTTACATTCTTCTAATTTTACTTGACTGAATTATAGCAGAACATATATATTAGAAAGCAGATTTCAAAATGACATGAACTTGTAAAATTGAATTTCTAGAAGTGCATTTGTACATGTAAGCATTTACACTAAAAGGTATATGATGCAAACTTTGCTGTCAGCATAGTGAAAAACATAGAATCATAGAATGGTTCAGGTTAGAAGGGACCTTAAAAATCATCTAGTTCCCACCCCCCCTGCCACGGGCAGGGCCCCCTTCCCCCAGCCCAGGGTGCTCCCAGCCCCATCCAACCTGGCCTTGAACCCTTCCAGGGAGGGGGCAGCCACAGCTTTTCTGGGAAACCTGTGCCAGTGTCTCACCTCCCTCACAGTAAAGAATTTATTCCTTACATCTAATCAAAATCTACCTTCTTTTAGTTTAAAACCGTTACCCCTCATCCTACCCCTACACTCCCTGACCCAGAGTCCCTCCCCACCTTTCCTGTCCCCCCTTTAAGCCCTGGGAGGCCACTCCAAGGTCTCCCCGGAGCCTTCTCTTCTCCAGGCTGAACCCCCCAACTCTCTCAGCCCGGCCTCCCAGGGGAGCTGCTCCAGCCCCCCCAGCATCTCCGTGGCCTCCTCTGGCCCCGCTCGAGCAGCTCCGTGTCCTTCTGCTGTTGGGGGCCCCCGAGCTGGCCCCAGCACTGCAGGGGGGTCTCACGATAGTGGAGCAGAGGGGGAGGATCCCCTCTCTTGACCTGCTGGCCACACTGCTCTGGCTGCAGCCCAGGACACGGTTGGGTTTCTGGGCTGTGAGTGCACGTCGCTGGCTCACAGTCAGTTTTCCATTCACTAATACCCCCAAGTCACTCTTTGCAGGGCTGCTCTCAATCCACTCCTTGCCCAGTCTAGATTTGTGCCTGGGATTACCTCGAACCCATGTGCAGGACCTTGCCCTTGCCCTTGTTGAACTCCATGAGGTTTGCATGGGCCCACCTCTCCAGCCTGTCCAGGTCCCTCTGGATGGCATCCCTGCCCTCCAGCTTGTCGCCGCACCACACAGCTCGGTGTCATCAGCAAACTCGCTGAGGGTGCGCTTGATCCCACTGCCCATGTTGCCAACAAAGATGTTAAACAGCGCTGGTCCTAACACTGACCCCTGAGGTACACCACTTGCCACAGCTCCCTGCTTGGACATTGAGCCATTGACCGCAACTCTTTGAGTGCCACCATCCAACCAGTTCCTTATCCATCGAGTGGTCCATGCATCCAAAATCCTTGTCTCTCCAATGTAGAGACAAGGATGTCATGTGGGACAGTGTCAGATGCTTTGATTTTGTCAAATCCTTATGCATCAGTGGCATATATAGGTGGTATGAATAATAAATGCTTATTTTTTATATCATCTAATCCCTAAAACAAGGATTTTACTAATGTGTTATCCCTTATGACAGGAATATCAAATATATGGCTGGAGAACAATCCATGAAGACTTTTTACAAAATATGACACAGATATTTTGTTACAAATTTCAAATGAAGAATAAATCTTGTGAAATTTCACTTTGGCATTTAATGAGGAAAATAAAGGCCAAAGTTTCATACAATGTATTTCTTTGAAATTATTTTCTCCCCTTTTGTAATTATGCAGTAAGCTTGTGATTTGAGCCATGATGCTGAAAAGAATCAGAATACACACCTGCCAACATCTCCTGCCAAAATACAGGGGGCTGAAGTGAGCATAGTTCAGAACTGGTTTACTCTGAACACCGACTAGTTTTTTTTTCCCTATAGAGACACAGAGTCGATTCATCCTTTATTAGCTCTGCCCTCTTCAGCACATCATTCATTAGTTGTATAATTCCTTATGAACTTTGTTCCAGTACAGAGAGTGCCTTTCCAGGAAGTTAGGCTCTAGCATGGCTCTTCATGCCTTCAAACTTTACCTTTCTGTATATGCTTAAATTAGATCAGCTTTATTCTTCCCCTCTAGCAACCTTCCCATACAGGCTATTTATTTTGTTTGCTGACAATCCAGTTTACTCTGTAAGAAACATGTTCTTTCATAGACTTTCCCTGAACTAATAAGGAACGTGTAAGAACATTGATATAATTATTTCAGAGTATGCTTGTATGAAGACAAAATACAAGACCTGATGAAAAGACTGTGCCCTGTGCTTCATGAATGTGTTATAGAGACATGGGGCATGTAGAAAGAGAGCACACCCACCTTGTACGATTTAGAAAATACCTACTTCACAGAAATGGTGATTGAATAGTTAAGAATTTAAAGACTCTTCGGATTAAAGCTGTTGCCAAGGGACTCGGCATAGTCAGCTGAAGCTCAGCAATCCTGTGAACTCCAACTGTTGCACACACTACGAGCATCGTGAAGTGATATGGCTTCTACCAGATAGGAGGAACAGTTCCATACACCACCTCTAGTGTGTGTGTGTCTGTGTGTGTGTGTGTGAGCGTGTGCACGCACACTTAAGCACCTGTACATGTAAGACCAATTTCTAGCATGACTGAATAGTCCTTTTTCCCCGTGAATACAACTGCTAATGCCATCAGCTAGCGATGATACAGAAAAATAGCCACATTGCTGAGCATCCCACCCCTCTACTCTGAGACCGGAATGCATCTGCTGGAGACATTTGTGATCCTTTGTGATCCTGATCCACAATGCAGTTAGAACCTACAGTTCAAAAATCTGTAGTTAGAAAATAAAGCTCAACCACCCTCATGAGCTGTCCTGGAGCATGGGCAAAGGATGGAGCTAGAGAATGGAGTAGGGGCATGGAGAGCCCAAGATTTTCCTGCTCCTTTTACATCATTTCTCTGTCTCAGGAGGTTTTCAGCGGCAGCAAAGGCTGACTATGTCAGGATAAGGAAACAGCCATCCTTCTCTGTGGTGAATTTGAGGATGGGCTGGATGGTGGAAATGAATGGGGACTCATGAGGTAAGCTTTGTGATTAATAGCACTCAAGGCTTGGAAGGTGCTAAAATCTGAATGTTCTGCGTCATGTTTGATTCTAAAAAGCACATGGATTTATTGCCATCAAATGATGAAAATCTGCCAGTTAAAGAGTTAGCACGGACACCTCTAAGATGTTTCATGACAGAGCTGCCAAGCAGGTGAGAAATGACTGCAGGCTAGCAGTGAATCCTGTGACCAGAGAGGAGGAATCACTTCTCTTGACTCAGCCCACGCGGAGGTGCTACAGCCTCAGGAACAGACCAGCTCACCCAGAGCAGAGACAGACCATATGCAGAGACCCAGCACCACAAGTTATTACAAGTTTTTTTTTTTTTAACAGGTTTTTTTTTTTGGGTGAAACATTAGAATACTTACACTTCAACTTTTCCCATATTTATTTTGCAATGATGCATCCAAAAAGAAAAGGAAGTATCAGCTGGTGTTCTTTAGCTCAAACAATATACTTCTTGTAAAACTTTATAAGCAATTCATATCTGATTAAAGCTGGGCAAAACATCTTTTTCCCTACTTCAGACCTGCCTTTCTATTATGCTTCTCATAAAGGAAAACGTTTGTTGTGAACAATAAAAGGAAAGTCCCACTTTCCTGTGAATAGCTGTAACATCAAACCTCAGCCTTTAATATAATGGGTTCCTATTCTCTCCCTGGACTAAAGGGCAACCCAAGTGAAATATTCCCAAGAAGAGATGGGGAAAATAATCCTCTAGAAACAATAAAAAAATTTCCCAAACAACCAAACACTCGGCCTCTGTCTTGTGCCAAAGCTCTCTGCTTTGCTTTCTACCTGACTGTCTGCCAAGAAATGAAGAGATTATCCAAAAGCAAGACACAGGATCCTTTCCCCTGGGCCAGAGCTTTCACAGGGAAAGAAGAGATCAAGCAGATGGAAAAAAGAAACAGAATTTCTTTTGTAAAAAGCAAGGGGAGAAAGATGTGTAATATAGATGAGAAAATGTGAAAGAGATGGATGACACATTGAGTGAAAGGGAAGATTCAGCCATTTCTACCATCATGTAAAGATTAATTAAATCATGTTCTGAATGGGGGCACCGACTGTGACTCCCTCTGTGACTCTTCAATTCACTGTATTGCTTTATCTCAGTTTATTGTCTGCAAGACAGGAAGAAAGAAATCTACCTACACTGCTTAACTGTGAGAAATCAGTTAATGATTGAAGAGGATTTTAAAGATGGGAAGTGTGCAGCATTAAAATTTGTCATGGGTAAATACCAGGTGGCTCAAACTTTGCCCTCGGCTCACGTAGGCAGTCAAGCATCTGGGCTTTTTACATTTTTGCTCATTAGTACAAGTATTTTAGAACAGACTCACTTTGTGTTTTGAATCATTCTTAGAGAAATGTTAAAAAAATTACTGTAAGAACTCTCAATTATGTCTAAACAACAACATTTTAAACAGTAGAAATGAAAAATAACAGAGAAAACGGTATTAAGGAAACACTTCAGAACTGTCAAAATACTATTTCCTGCTTAGTGTGGGAAGCAGGCAAACATTCAGAAAATACTTGGGTTTGGGTTTATCCAGTGCTAACCAGAGCACCTGTTTAATCACACTTTTACATTTCGGGTATTCAAATAGACTGAAAATATGCTTTAAATCATCAAAATCTTTTCTTGCATGTTTATTAATAATCCTGGAACAAAGTATGACTTTCACTATTGGCAGTTAACCCTGAGTCTTATATTTTCTTTCAATAACTAAGGTACTGTTACATGACAGTAGATGTGATATGCCTTCTCCTTTTACTGCACTTATCCAGCATCTCTGGGCTGACTTTGCACACATTGAAAATAGTCAGTGATTTTACTGTGTGAGAGAGAAACATGTCTTATTTTACTGAGGCTCAGGATAACACCTTCACCCAACTGGATGTAAGGAGGAGTTTCATCAGGAGCTCAAGGGGAACAGGACTAGTTGTCGCCTTGAAAAAGAATATAGAAGTGATATCATTGCAAAAAATCTGTGGTATTTTGCTTAAATGGTATTTGCTTACTACTATCAAACAGACAAAAGCTAAGCTACTGCACTATGTAACAGAAGTCCTGTGTGATCTGGATTTTGGCATAATGTAGATACTGGTTGAATTCCTATGGCTAGTATAATCACAGGGACAAAAATGAAGAACAAATATAGAACAAGGAAATGGAATGAAGAATAACATGAGGACATTCCCCAAAGATATGAAATATGAAAGAATTAGTACAAGATGTAATAGGAAGGGAGAAATAATAATGGGTGACAGGTTTAATACTTTTTTTCCTTCAGAAGTCACTTAAGAAAAAGGAAGCTTATTTAAAATGCTTAAGTAGCTGGTGTAAGCAGGATGAGATGTTTGTGATCATCCTTGAGAAGGTGGTGAGGACAGATGACATTCCAGGGCACTGGAGAAGAGCAAGCATGGGGAATATTTTCAAAAAAGAAGGAAGGGAGGTACATAGGAATTGTCACTAATCAGCCTGACTGCATTTTCTGAAAAAATATGAAAACAGTGTTTGTAAAATGCAGAAAACATCTGATTAATAACAGTAAAGGCAGATTTGTAAAGAATCAATTTGTTCACCCAGCCTATGTATGTCATGTAAAATGCTGAAATAATCTTTCCAGTCTAGATAGTGTTGCTAAGGCTGCAGATGGAATAAGTGTGCTTGGTTTGGGAAAAACATTCCAGAAAAGATGTAGACAATTAATCAATTTCTAGAAACTTCTAG
This sequence comes from Tyto alba, assembly GCF_018691265.1. Lineage (NCBI taxonomy): Eukaryota > Metazoa > Chordata > Aves > Strigiformes > Tytonidae > Tyto > Tyto alba. The sequence goes on along the minus strand of NW_024881316.1, from coordinate 44,052,603 downwards.
ACATTTCTAGAAAAGAAAAGGGATGGAGAAGATTGTAACCACCTTTATATATACAAAAAGACTTCTGTAAAGAGGAAAAAACCCTATTCTTCCTGTATACTGCAAAGGGACATAAAATAATCATCTTAAATTACTGAAATTACACTTGCACTAACGATCTGAAGTCCCAAGTGACTGAACCGCTCTGGCTTGCATTCAGTGTAATAAATTCTGTCCTATTTCTCACTGCAAACTAGTCAAAGACCTGCTCTGCAATAACTAATTTGTTTACACTAAATGCTCTCCTTTGTTGGAAGTTGATCTGGCAAAAATCATTATGTTATACCTCAAACAGTGACTCACTGAGCTTCCTTTTTAGGCGGACAAATGAGACGTGGTTCACAATAAACTACAAATAATCCCCGTGGATCATGAGTTCTGACTGTTAGAAATCCTTGCAGGCGATCATTTTAAAACTTCCTTCCTCTGTACGAGGCTCCTTCTGAATAATACAGAGTGGTACAGAACCAGGGTAACCATACTGTATTGCTCCTGATAGAAGAGTATGTTCCTATGAGAGCTCCACTGTCTGTGGAAAAGCTCTGTTCTTTGAACATGTGCATAAGGGTAGAAGATGGCAGAAATAGGGTGAAGGTCTGGGAGTCTAAAGATCTTGGCTTGCTTTCCACAGCATGTTCCTAAGACAGACCTGCAAAGGTGGGTGGTAGCAAGTGGCACTTCAGGAGCAGAATTCACAATGCCCAAATTCTCTGTGTGATAAATGGGGAAGTTTCCAGATCAATGCCAGGATGGTAACCACCAGCAGGATGCTCATGACAAGGGTAAGAGCTGCCTGGAGGTCTCTCTTTGCTCTCTACCAAATGGTGGCTTTATAGATTCACATAAAAAGGCAGCAGGCAGTTCCCTTAGGCTTCCTAGTCTCAAATAAAGACCACTCTATCAGAAAAAGTATTTTGGTTGCATGCAGTGTATGTTTACGGGCCCATAAGGGCCTTACCTTAACAGAAGTGGAGTCGTCGTCTCTGCTGAGATATCTAGTTAATTAGAGCATGGTAAAGTGGGCATTCAAAGCATTTCAGGAAGAAACTGCAACTGTAATATGAAGTCTTCCTCCTAGGCAAGAGGTCTGGACAGCTGGGTTCTTACAAAAGGCAGGCATTGCCTTCAGTTGTGTATGGGGCAACACAACATTGTAGTGTATGTTACACAGACGGAGAGAATCAGCTCTGCCAAGAGTTGCCTAATTTCTAAATATTAACTAGCCCTTGGCCAAAAATCAGGTCCAGAGAGGTTTAATCCAGACAAGTGTTTACTGTAAAACATGTGAGTAATCCTGGGATTCACATGTACCAGGTTCCCACTGAAAATGCTAAAAGCCCAGAAGCAGGCTGTGTACGTCAGATGTCCTCCTCAGTACTAGTGAGGCTCTTAATTTTTTAAACATTGTAATTTTAACTGAGCTTTCACTGGCATGGAGCTGCTGGTAGTTAATTTTATACTGTGCCACTGTGAACAGAAATGTGCTGCTCTAATGCATCATGTGTGCACTGCAGATAGGGGGCAAGTTCCTGCTGTGGCCTATTGCCATATCACAACATTATTATCTCTTGGGCGGGAAACAATGTAGATTTATGACTTGAGTTCTTTGTTTTGCTTATTTTTTCCTGCCAGGTTATTTGTAGTGCAAAGTTGTTCCAAATTATGGTGAGAACAGAAGCTGAACTAAAACCATGATCGGAAATGCAGCTGTGTATGAGGGATGTTTCTGTAGACAAGAGAGAGTGATATGTTGTATTGCACAACCCTAAAGAAATCTCCAGAAAGCAATGTGTTACCTCTGACATCTTCAGACAGTCCCCGATCCAACCCGCCCTGGTGTGAAGAAGCAGCCTCACTGACTGTCAGTTTTAGCAGCTGCAGGATCAGATGCTTTGAAACGAAATAGCCACTTTCAGGAAAAAAACATGTCTATGTAAGGACACGAGCTAGCTGATACAGTCCCTCCTCTTCCACTGCTTTTGAAGAACACGCAATATTCAAACCCTTAAATCACTTGCAGGCTTGCGTCCTCAGTTCAAGACATTTTGCATCTCCCTAGGCCACGTGCTTTCAGAGACAGAACCACCATGTTCCTCTGAAATTAATTAACAAATTTGCAACCTCTTATGGGTGGCTTGGGGAACAGCAGCATGGATGAATTCTCCGCTGATATGGGTTTAATGTTGAACTGTCAGAGGTACAGGTACCTGTCAGTTCTTGAAGCCTAATTACGGAGCACAACTTTCTCTGTTTGCCGTCTGCCTGCTCCAAAGAGACAGCTGTGTTTCCTTCACTTTAATGAAAGAGTGCTGTAATAATAGCTTGCAAATATTTTGTCTCTGGAAGCAATTATTATTTTGTTTTAAAGGCTGAGCTAACGCTGGGGACATGTTTATTCTCCAAGTAGACACCCTCTATTTGAGCTATCAAATTTCTTGTTACTATTTTTAAACCAGTGTTGTGCAGTTGTGAATGCAAGTTGCTTCATCTGCTACAGAAAACACCCTGATCTGTTAATAAATTAACAAAAGGGGGAGTTAAGGGAGAGGTTTCAAGAGCAAAAAAAATGTGTTGGGAAATCACCTCAATTCCAAATTAAATTAGAAGTGTGTCATGTTGCCAGAAAGTCCCAAAGCCGTAACGAGCTGTGTAATGCTCACAGCCCCTCAGCTCCCCTCCCACTGAGTGCCCTCCACCATCCGTCTCCATCCCGCGTGCCTGCAGCCTCCTGCTCGCTCCGCTGCCAGCAGCTTGATGTCTCCTGTGGAACAACGATGGCAGCAGCTAGGGCCAGGGCTGGGACATGCTGGCTGCCACCGGCGCCTTCTGATCCTTGCTATGACGCTGTAAATCTTAATTAAAAATGAGCTGTACAGACTAGGGCCAATCTCAGTGTGCTTTTGTAAGTGGCCTCGGCAGGATTTTGTCCTCTGTTAATCGTTGCCCCTGGCTCTTGTGACAGGGATTGCTCATTTGGTGCAGGCCACCATTGCAAGTGGCTGGTGGCAGGAGTCTGAGTCACAGGCAGAGTCAAATTCAAGGGAAGTTGTTCTTTTTGGAATGAGAGCTGAGGAATGGGCAAGCTGAACAAGGTAAGTCATTTCCATTTTTTTTTTCCAGGCTGCAGTTGTTTTGCTTTCCTTTCCTGGGGGAAGCACGGTGTCAAATTCCTTCTCAAGCAATTATGAAATGTGGGTACTGTGTCTCACATCTTGTGTTCATGGCTATCTGTACAAGAAGTAATACCACACCTTAGAGAAGCAGCAGGCAGCCTTATATCCACAATGGGTCATACTGTTTGAATTTTGTGAAGCGATATCCCCTTCCCCCTCAAAAATACTGTGCTACAGCTGTATGCTGTGACACTGTTGAACCTGTGCACCAGTCTGGTCAGGGCCTGTGTGGGGTTTGTCTCTCTCTTTCATTAACCCTCTGCAGATGACCGTGTCTCCTGAAGGGGATGTAGGACCAAAGTAGGCTGCAGGCTAACAGAGTGGGGGAAGCATTAGAGCCACCTCTCTGCCACCACCCCTATACATTCAAGGTCAGGCTGGATGGGGTTCTCAGCAACCTGATCTAGTTGAAGATGTGCCTGCTCACTGCAGGGGAGTTGGGCTAGATGACCTGTAAAGGTCATTTCCAACCCAAACCATTCTATGGTTCCATGGTTCTCTGTCAACATAGTACAGCTCTCTCCTTCCATCCTTCATTTGCTCCTTCCTCTGCTTGGACCTCCACTGATCCCTTTTTGCACCACTGCTCTTGTCTGCTTTGGTATTTTGGTGAAAAGAGGAAAAAGGACATCAGATGGAAAATGGGGATGCAGCTCCTCTCCCGTCCCTGGGCCTGCCTGGAGCAGAAAGCCAGTGCAAGTAATACAGCCCTGGTTCTGTTTTCTTCCTCCACTGGGGGAGATTAGAATCACAACAAAAGTACAAAACTGCTTCATTGCTCCAAAAACCCATGTAAGCATATAAAGCCAATTTTTGTACAATAGAAGTCAATGAGAGGTCTTCCCACTAAATTCAAAGGCACCAAGATCAAGTCTGTATGAATAAAATGGGAGCTCCAACATCAAAGGCAGGCAAAGAAAGGGCACAGCATGAGCTGATGGGATTGTTTACTACATAACACACTCTCCGCATTTTTTATACCTATTGCTTGGATCTCATTTTCCTTTGAACTCCAGATAACATGCACATTTAGGCCCAAACCCGTTCCCACTAAAATAAGTGGATGTTTTCTTACTAACTACAATGCAGATTAGATTAATTCTTCAATCTCTTGTTTTCCTCTTGAACACTATAATCAAGCATTTTATGCTCAGTTAGATATAAAATTAACCCAGGCAAATTAGCTCTATTTCAGAATGTTACATATTCTAACTAATTTTGCTGGGCATATGCCAGGGTCTTCTCATGCATAAAGGTGAACGTAGCCCACAACTAAACAAGAAAACTGCACAGCTATTTTACTGTGAAAATACTGGGTGAGGTGGGAACATACACTGTTTTGATAGGTACTAAAGAGAGGCTACAGTCACAGGCACTTCTGCCCTGGAGCAAAGCAACAGCACAACACAGGGCATGCTGGTGAATCTGATTAAGCGTCTTCAGAAGAAAAATCTGCTTAATAGAGCATTTTAAAGATGTGAAAAAACTCAACAACAAAAACACCCTTGACATCATGAACCACTCACAGTCGCTATTCCAGTCACTCTCTGGCTGTTACTGTCTGTCTCAGTCCTCTCCTATCGGCAGCGTTTTCTTTGAGCACATGTATAGCGTATGGTAACTGTCGGAGCTGTTCTATCTTGTAAAATAAAGGTCTCAAAAGTAATGAGAAGCTTGTGAATAGGTCCTCGTGATATTGGAAGGGAGACAGACGTATTATGTAATTTACAGGAAGTGCTTTTGGCAGCTTTGCGACTACAATTTCTATAAATATCTGTTGTAGAAAAAAGACAGGGACACAAAAGAAGCTTTGTCAGATAAACAACGATACACTGTCGTAAAATAATGTTACTAGACTTTGCAAAAAGAACTACACACTGAGACTGTTGGTTTATATTTTGAAGGAGGAACCTACAGTTTCCAGGTCCTACTGGGCTAAACTCTGCTTTTCCAAACTCCACCTGTGGCTGGATGACTCCTGTTCCATTAAGTCCTTTTGGTTCTCTACCTGAGTTGAATTAGCATTGTTTTCTTGTATTTCTTGGAATAAAGTTTGCTCCTGGGCAGAACTGTGGCTCCATGTGGTTTCCCACAATTTGGACTCAAAGTGTTTTGGGGACAGGTGTTGCTTTCACAGCACGTAGCACAGCTGTAGCCTTTTGCCAACAGCCAAGTAAATCATAAAAGTACCATCAGCTTTTCTGCAATACTTCTGGAAGGCCCTGGTTGGCAGTCATAAAGACTGGTTTTGATTATCTCCGAAGGTCTGTTGTGAAAATTGATTTGAGTCCCAGCCCAGACACCTGGGAAAATTTCCTTTCCCATCGCAGTAATGAATCAGTGCTTAAAATGATAGTAGCTTATTAAAAGTGGAGAAAAAAGATGAACAGAAAAGCATGTAATGACCAGGTGCACTTTTCCCAAAGTCAAACAATAAACAAAGTAAACCAATTTGAAATCTTCCTCTACACTTTCATGGCAAGCAAACTGCAGGCTGGTTTGCGTCTCCGTACTAACACCCAACTGGCAGCCTGTGAGCCCCCTCTCTACTCCCAGGATAAAAAAGCTGATGCCTCAAGTCTGAACAGCCCTTCAATCAACCTGAGCTCCTTCTCTCTTCTGGCTCCTCTAGTAAACTGTCCTTTTTTGAACATTATTCCTCTTCCTCAGTGATTTCTATCCCAAGACTCAATTTTCCAAAATGATCCTCTGAACTATGGCTCCTCCTCTCTCTTTTTTTTTTGATATTTACTTTCATGCCCTAAAGCTACAAGCTACATGAAAGATTAGACAGACCAGTCACTCCAGGCCTGTTTTGGCTTGGTTGATTGACTCAGGTTTTCTTGTGTTACAGTAACTGTGCAATTTCCTGTTTTCACAGAGCTCGTTTGTTTTTGTTTTGGTTTTCTTAACAGATATGCTCCAAATACAAAAACCTTAAAAGAAAATCCAGCATCTTTCAGATGCCTACCTAGAACGTGTCTGTTAATCGATTTCCCTTGGTCCCTTCCCTGCTACCAGACTTTAGCTGTTTGCTCCCTCCTTCCAGGCTGCCAACCTTCTCCAGTTTTCTGGATGGGGTTCCCCTTCTTTAGACCTCAACCATCAGGCTTATGGCTCAGAGGCTTAGGTCAGATCTATCTGATACAAAGACTGTGTATGAGGTAAGCTTCCTCTTGAACACTTGCATTCATTTCCTGGGAAAGGCATTTGTTTGCCTGGCCTGTGATTGCTGTGCGGGCTACAACTCCTTATCAAACTTCGCTCTGAACTCAGATTCCTGTCTGTTCATCTTCGCACGGGTTTCCCTCTGTGCCTGGAGCTCTTTTGCCTTCCCAGGCCAAAGACTTTCTGTTCTTCTGCTCTGGTATTGTCACTCTGCTGCTTTGATCAGACTGGGCTCCTCTGTCCAGACTATCTGAAATTGGCTACGAAAGTTACTGTATGAAAACCAGGTGTTTATAAAATAACCAGTTAGGCAGACAAAAATAGAGGCAACTAGAATCTATTTGTGACTGTTATAACCTCTTTGGGGAAATGATTTGAGTGGGTTTTTAAGGCAACAGGTATATAGCTAGCGCTCCAAAGACAAGTATCATTTTAAAGCCTATTACAAAGATTATCAGCATCCCCTACATATAAGCAAGATACACAGAACAAACCTGTGGATAAAATACCACCTCTTTTGCAAATGATTTTACAGAATTAAATAGACACACAATTTAAAAATAAATAGCGTATTTTGAGGTGAGGAAGAGGACAAAAAGTGATATGGGGTTAAGGAAGAATAAGCTGTTTTTAAAAAAAAAAACATAAATAAATATGATTGGAGACAAAGGTAGAGGAATAGGAGACGGAGGACTGCATAGGGCAGCGCTGCTGTTCTTACGACAGGAAGTAAACGGAAGGAATAAAGATCTTTTCCTGTCCTAAGACAATGATGTTACCACATAAAAATGACATCATGGCTCTTGTTTTTTTTCTGTCTCCCACCCTGCAAATAGAGCCTGAGAGCACAGAAGAATGAGATTAATACATCCCATGCATCATCATTTCTAATGGAAGTTACAATGCTGTTATCACATACAGCCATGATATTTATCCTACAGCTTTCTTCAAGAACTTTGTAGAGCAAAACTCCAGAGCCTCCTTCAGTTATACACATTTGGTGTCTGTTTGCTGTCTTTGGTAGAGGTGAAATTCAACCCTGTGCATATTTTATGTGACTTGTAATAATACTCATTCATTGAAGAAGAGGCATTCTATTGCCCTCCTATGACACTTGTTTGGGACTGCAGCTGGAAGATGTGTCACGGGGACTTCCCTTTGTTTCCTCACTATGAACTAGATGCTAGTGGCAGATGCTGGATTGGCGGCCCCACAGAAACAGATACTCCAGGTGACCATCTTGCACAAGTGGTGATAGTTCCAAGCGTCTGGATTCTGTATGGCACCTATCACTTTGCTGCTAAACCACACAAGTTAATCAGCAGCTGTCAAATAGCACCGTTCAAGCACTTCTTCTGGGCTGGGGTGGTAACTCACCTGGTTAATGCCATGGGAGCACAGCCAAAGCTGATACAAGATTTCAGTTCTCTATTTCAGTCTTTTTTTTTTTTTTTTTTTTTTCTTTTAGGGAAGGAGAGGTAATTGCATTCCTTACTGCATGTCTGTGCCTTTACCTGCCCCCTGAGGCACACCCTTTTGACAGTCTGAGGACTGTCCTTCCTGAAAAGGAGAGAAACAGGGTGAAAGTGGGACCATCATAACCTACTGGAGACAGCAGAGCTGTCTAGCTCATTGTGATCTTTACACAGACTACTGTCACCAGTACTCAGATTTGGTAATGCTAACTTGCTCTGGCATCTGTGTGCTACCTTGCAGTCACACCTGAATATTTGGATGTCAAAGGCAAAATGGTAATAGTGAAGTCCATGCTGTACAAAGCACTGCATCTGCCTATAAATGTACATAGGTGCCTGTGCCCTCTGCTTCTCATGGAATGGTAAGAACTTGACCCTTGTGCAGAGAAGTTCTGAAAAATAAGCATATATGTACATACATACAGCCCAAGCATGCATACACACAAACATACAATATATATGTGTGGGTGTGTATCTATGAACTTGGGAAATAATGTAATTAAGTCGTTTTCCTTGCTAGTAAAGCAAATCACATAATAACAGTTCCTATCATGGCTGTGCTCTGCAGTGGTATTTCCTTTCTAATTTCCAGTCTAAGCACATCATGGAATCATAGAATGGTTCAGGTTGTAAGGAACCTTAAAGATCATCTAGTTCCCATCCCCCTGCCATGGGCAGGGACACCTTACACCAGAACAGGTTGCTCAAAGCCCTGTTCAACCTGGCCTTGAACCCTTCCAGGGTGGGGGCAGCCACAGCTTCTCTGGGAAACCCTGGGCCAGTGTCTCACCAACCTCACAGTAAAGAATTTATTCCTTACATCTAATCAAAATCTACCTTCTTTTAGTTTAAAACCGTTACCCCTCATCCTACCCCTATGCTCCCTGACCCAGAGTCCCTCCCCACCTCTCCTGCCCCCCCTTTAAGCCCTGGGAGGCCACTCCAAGGTCTCCCCGGAGCCTTCTCTTCTCCAGGCTGAACCCCCCAACTCTCTCAGCCCGGCCTCCCAGGGGAGCTGCTCCAGCCCCCCCAGCATCTCCGTGGCCGCCTCTGGCCCCTCTTGAGCAGCTCCGTGTCCTTCTGCTGTTGGGGGCCCCCGAGCTGGCCCCAGCACTGCAGGGGGGTCTCACGATAGTGGAACAGAGGGGGAGGATCCCCTCTCTTGACCTGCTGGCCACACTGCTCTGGCTGCAGCCCAGGACACGGTTGGGTTTCTGGGCTGTGAGTGCACGTCGCTGGCTCACAGTCAGTTTTCCATTCACTAATACCCCCAAGTCACTCTTTGCAGGGCTGCTCTCAATCCACTCCTTGCCCAGTCTAGATTTGTGCCTGGGATTGCCTCGAACCCATGTGCAGGACCTTGCACTTGCCCTTGTTGAACTCCATGAGGTTTGCATGGGCCCACCTCTCCAGCCTGTCCAGGTCCCTCTGGATGGCATCCCTGCCCTCCAGCTTGTCGCCGCACCACACAGCTCGGTGTCATCAGCAAACTCGCTGAGGGTGCGCTTGATCCCACTGCCCATGTTGCCAACAAAGATGTTAAATAACACCGGTCCCAATATCAACCCTTGATGAATGCCACTCATCATAGCTCCCTGCTTGGACATTGAGCCATTGACCACAACTCTTTGAGTGCCACCATCCAACCAGTTCCTTATCCACCGAGTGGTCCATGCATCCAATCCCTGTTGCTCTAATTTAGAGACAAGGATGTCATGTGGGACAGTGTCAAAGGCTTTGCAGAAGTCCAGGTAGATGACATCAGTTGCTCTTCCCTTAACCACCAATGCTGTAACCCTGTCATAGAAGGCCACCAAATTGGTCAGGCATGATTTGCCCTTAGCGAAGGTATGTTGGCTGTCACCAATCACCTCCTTATTTTCCCTAACTTATTTTGCAGGAGGATCCACTCTGTGATTTTTCTGGACACAGAGGTGAGACTGCATGATCCTTCTGGGCACAGATGTGAGACGGACTGGCCTGTAGCTCCCTGGGTCCCCTATTTCCTTTTCTGAAATTGGTGGCTATGTTTCATCTTTTCCAGTGAGAGGGAATTTCACCAGACTGCCATGACTTCTCAGATATGATGGAGAGCGGATTAGTCACTTCATCTGCCAGTTCCATCTGGACCCGCAGATGCATCTCATCAGGACCCATGGGCTTGTGCACCTTCAGGTTCTTTAGTTGGTCTCAAAGCTGATCTTCTGTAGCGAGAAGTTCTACCTTCTCCCAGCCCCTGCCTTTACCTTCTGCATCTTGGATGCTGTGGTTGAAGCCCCCGCTGGTGAAGACTGAGGCAAACATGTTAGTGGGTTCAGCCAAATGCTACTCTGATTTTTCTCAACATCCATAATTTTGAACAAGCAACTGCTCACCATGAGCTTAAATGCAGGACCAGTGCAGGACCTTGCAATTTGAATTAGTGTCTTTCACGCCAAGAGGTTTAAAAATAGAAGGATCATAGTTGGAGCAGGACAGTATTTTACTACTTTCTTTCCACTTCAAGACTTCCTCTTTTAAGCATCTGTGTCTAGGTCTTGTCTCACTTTTGGCTATATGAAGCAATCTCCAGAAACATGAACTAAATCTAACTCTAGATTGTCCAAAATGCACTCGTGATTTTGTTTGCAAGAAAACATTTTAATAGCAGAACACAAAGGCAAAAATAATACAGAGATGCTGCAAGAGGAATATGTGTCCATCTACTCTAATGATGGAATTCACTTTATCAGACTTTAGTCATCAAAGTCTAAGCTAGTTGTGCGGTTTCCCTCCACAAACACTAGAAAGATGCCAGCACCTCTACAGAGTTTTTATCACTCATCTCTTAGGCACTTATTTTAGGATCTGATGAACTGTTTCCTATCAGTGTCTGCTGCTGCCTTTCCACAGATTGTCAAATGAATCTGCATCTGCAGAGTAGATAAAGCATGGAACTAAAATCAGGTGAAATGAGCCTCTCTTCACTGTTTACCTTAAAATTCAAAAGAATATTCCAATCAGTGACTGAAATGGCTGGGTACATGAAGTAGACCATGCTGCATTTTTCTAAAAATTACAGGACATTAGCACTTTTTTGAACACTGTAACAAGGGTGGATTTCATGAATGGGTGTTCCTGTGTCCATTTTGACCACTAGCTCTAGAATAACAAAATGTTCCAGTATAACACAGGAATAGAGCAAGTCAGCAAGAGTTAAAAAAACTGAGGCTTTGGCACTTGGATTTTCATGCACTGAGGAGAAAATGGAACATGGAGCAGTCACCTGGGGTATCAGAGAACTGTTTAAAAGAACTAAACTCTGTAAAACCAGTCATTATCGACATGAGACAAATATAAACACTAAAAGAAAACCATAGGACATTAAACTACGTTTTTTCCAGAAGCAAATGTTTTCTAGGATGTTCAATGCAAGAACTGCTGTAATTTCAAACTGGAACAAGAATAAGTTTTGTAATTCTGATTTCCCATGAGAGACCTCTGATTAATTGGTGTAGAAAATGGCTGAGACAGGAAATTGACCTCTGACCAATCCTATGTTACCATCTGTCCTTATATCAGCCTGATCCTGTTTTCTAAGAGCTCATTCTGAAAAAAATATGGTTTTTCAGCAGACCAGTGTGTCTAAACAAAAGTATTGTTTTTGCTCTTGTTTGTGACAAAAGGTCATGAAGAGAGATTGGGGAGTTCCTGAGTACAGCAGGAGCTCTGGAACAATTACAAACTGGAATTTCTAAAAAGGAAGGAATTTGATGTGAAGGGCCAAGACATAAGGTTTAATTAGATTCAAGAAGGGATGCTGACTTTCAAGTAGTCTAGGCTGGAAATAACACAGATGGAGAAGTGAAAAAGAATAGAAAACATTGTGTCTGCAAACTGTTCCCTGAGTGGGTCTTTTGGGGAAAGTGCCAGCTAAAGGATCCAACTTTTGGTAGGAAATGCATGCTTTATCCATGCCCTTATCTGTGGGTCATCAGCTCACAAATCAGCTCATTAGCTAATGTTGCTTCCTTAGAAAATACACGCAAGTTTGTGAGTATATTTGGTGATACACTTAGATACCATTGCTGGAGCACACTCTTCTGCCACACATTCTGTTCTGCACTTTGCGCTGGGCAAATATGAGTCCAAACAATGCAATAAACTATTTCATATCATTGATTTATTTGTGGTGTTTTTCTCTGAATGTACACAAAAAGCCTGCAATTCTTTGCACCTTAGTCGTGAAAAGTAGAAATAGTCTCATTTCACTGTCCCACCTAGAACGGGGAAGTGAAAAACATTTTATTTGTCAAGACATACATCCAACCTTCTGTTTGCATCTCTAACTTCTGAAAGCAGAATAGGAGTTGCCTTTCCTCCTTAGGTTGAGATGTTGGTAACTGTTGAAGTGGAAATACGGAGTCAAAATTTCCACTTGTAGTCAGAGAAAACTCATCTACTTTTTTTTTGGGACTATGCTCTTGTAAAGTGAGTAATCCCCAATACTTCAACTTTTTCGGAGGGAAAATATAAAGCAATCAGGTGCTTCTGAAGTGCTCAGTCTGTTGTTAGGCTGAGCTTGCTGTCTCTCTGGAAAACCTGATGTGCATTGTTGGCAGCAGGCATCAATGACCCGAGGGAGAGGATATACAAGCCTGCAGGAATGTAGATAAATATCTTAGTTCTTACTCTGCACGACAACAACAACAACAAAAAAGTCAGTGAAAGCTTCCAAAGCTCTGCCAAGGGGCCCTTCTTCACAGTCACAAGTACCTTACTAAGATGAGAGCTAGCCCTTCTAACTGAAAATATTTTATAAGATCAAATCACAATTCTGACTTTTTAACAAAAAAAAATGATAGGGTTTGGTTTGCCTGGGAATGGGGGAGGGAGAAATGTGTGTCTTTTCTTGATCTGGGCAATGTCTTCTCTGCAGCAATGCCTAATGGCTTTGTCAGTTGTAATTTACTTCGTAACTTTTAGAACTGAAAATGCAGGAAACCAATTTTTTTTGTAAAATTTAGTAGTTTACTGGAAATAGTTATACACTTTACAGAAGCGTGTACTGATTATAGCAACACATCCTGGAGTTCAGTTAGTATAACTGAAGGCGAGGGTGTGTAACTGTCAGGGAAAGTAATATTTTATTATAGAATTTTCTAAACAGTGGATATTTGGTCAACTCTGGTGATTTCACAAATGCACAGACTGCCCCCTGGGAATGCTATTTATAAACTCAAAAGCAGCTGAACAGCACTCACAAAAAGGCTGCCAGTTTCAAGAAAATTAATGACAATCTTATATTGTTTGAGAGTGAAGAGAGAAGAGGCATTGTGTTAAGCTTAAAGCGTGAAGCGATAGACAAGTATGTTTGCACTCCTTTGTCTTGACCTCTCTATCGAAGACTGTGATATTGATGAAAATGCACTACTCATTGCATTATCAGCTTAGAAAAATCAATACAGGAAAAAGTAAACATAGACATTACTCCACATCTCTTTCTCCAAAAGGCTTCCAAGAGTCTCTTATAGCAGATCACTATAGAGAATACCGTGTCTTCATGTCCTGGAACCTGCAGAGTGTGGCTTTGCTGTACTTTGTTAAAAAAACCCCTCAAATAAAATCCAACAAAACACAAAAAAACTCCAAGACAATCATGCTCAAAGTAGTTCCCTGAGTGCAAATCATATGTGTGGAACTTCTGCATCTGATCAGTCTTTTTGGTGGTAGACTGGTTTTATTTGGAATTTTTAAAATTTCAGTTGAACATACTTTAATTGCAAGTCCAAACTGCCCTGAAGACTTAATGGTTGCCTGCTTTGAAAGTTTCCTGCCAGGTTTGGAAGCTGAACTGACTGACCAAAACCATCAGATGAGCACGAGAACTAGCACAAGAGCAAGAGCCAAAACCAGAAGTTCAGTGTCAAAGAATGACACTTTCTAATTGTGGTGGCAGTGACTCAGCTGCTTTTGGCACCACACTTGGAGCACAAAGGGGCTCTACAGGTATCAGTGACTGCCATTTGAATATAAGAGCACTTTCAGTGGACACCATTGTCTCACCTGTGGCACAAAGATGCACCCTAACAACGTGGGTGCATCACAGTGATACAAGTATTCATGATGATGTATCAAATGCTTTAATAAAACGTACTACCTTTTGAACAAACTTTGTAACTTTAGATCACTGTAATTAGGACTACATTGCCATTACTGATAGAGCAAGGGAAAAATTACATGGCCAATACTGTATGTTTTGGGTGAAGTCATCTCTGCAGAGAAAAGGACTCTTATCCCTCTGTGGGAGCATGCGTGAGAGCTGTTACAACAACAAGCAGTTTTTCCCTTTTCTCTTGGTAAAACAAAATGGCTGAATGCCACAGCTGTCGATTTATTCAGATGCAAGGAAACCATTAGCCCATTGGACCTTGAAGATGAGATTTCTTTGTGCTAGATTTTAACATAAGGAAATCCCAAACAGTGGCTGCCAGAGGGACTTAATACAAATGCAAAATGCCAAATGTACTTAAAAGTGAAGCAGGGAAGCGGTTGCTTATTAGAGAAAAAATAAAGATGCCAGAGAAAAGCATGATTTGCTTTTTTCTTGTTTTAAGTACAGTGTGATGCACTGCGACTAAACTATGGAGATGAAAACTCCCTTGCATTTAGATCAAATAGAATACCTTTGAAACTACACGTATGGTTACACATGGTTATACCATTAATGACTACATGCCCACATGAAATGGTTTTTATGAGCATGATGTAGATGGAGCTTTTCCACAAACTCCCTGCTGTTTGTAGCTTTGTATTAATTAGTTGTAATAGCCCAGTATAAATGAACTGAATCCTCAGAAGAGATGTCAAATAAAAAATGTAATAGCTGCCCCGAGGGTAGGTAACTATTCTTTCAGATTACTGTTATAACAGTCTCATGGTAAAAATATGATTAATTGTTGCCTATAGTTAGCCTGAATTTCATACACTTCCCTCTCCCCCAATTTTTTTCTTTTGAGATTCAACAGTTACAAGTACTTTATTTCATACCTGTGCAACAAAAGTGGCATTTCTAATACTTAATTCAAGGACTCTGAAAGTATTTAGTACTGGACAAGCTGTCATCTACAATAATGTTTTAATCAACATTGGGTCCCACTTAAAGGACCTTTTTTAATACAACAAAATGAAGTCACGGATCTGAATCTTGTCCTGGCTCCCTGTCTTGTGCTCAGCCCAGCAAAATGAAGTAAAGCATAAGCGTTTTTTGCACAAGGTAAAGAAAGAGGACAAGGGAAAAACCAGCACTTGCTAGTAAAGGTTAGAACTGATTATGGAGAAGAGAATGGGACTGATCAAAGATGTTGATGATAGTGGAGGAAACAAATCAGGAGTGGTTAAACTTGAAACAAAGGACAGAAGAATTTGTTTCTGCTGGTTGATGTTCCTCAGCCTTTTCAACCAAGAACTTAACCAATAAAAAAAAAAAAAACATTTTTGTGGTATTGCCACAACAATTTCCAGTTAAAGACAAATAAAATTAGGATAAACGTCCAGTGTCCTTATTATTTCCCTCATTTTGGTTGCCTGTCTGTTCCATGTGTGAGAATGCAAGTGCAGTTGGTTTACAAAGCCATTTTCAATTATTTTGCAGACCAGATCCCGAGTGTTCACAAATCATCACTGACCCACACTCCACAGTTTGAAAAATAGTGCACTAGTCCATGATTCTTTTGATAGCCTGAAAGCTGGCACCCCAAATTCCTTAGTATCACCAGCTGCCTGTAGTGACACAGTATTCCATCCTCCTTTAGCAATAATCTGCAAGGAAGATTACAACTAGTTGCTCTTTACCTGAATGAAGGGAGCTGTGCTGTAGCTGCAAAGGGTCCAGACTTTCTAAGAGCCCTGCATAGCTGTTAAGATGTCATGTAATGGAGTTTCCGTAGGGGAGGTAGGAAGAAAAGAAAGACTAGGTTGGTTTTGCTTCTTAAAATAATGCAAACCTCCCCAACACTTCAAAGAAATAACAGGATTAATTGTTAATATGCAACCCGATTGACCCTCTTTTTTAAAATCTACATTTTGATACATTTTTTATTTTCAAAACAGCTGCTCTGTGTTTTTATATTTTCTCTCTTTTTTTTAAAAGGAATCCTGCTTCAGTCTGTGGAATAAGCAGATTCACTCTCCACTGAGTATGTAGTGAAGGGAAAAATACTGTGTGTGCTGAATGAATATTTTCCCACAGATTGTATTTTTTTAAATGACATATACCTGCTGCTTCTTCAAACCAGCAGAGGGAGTTTTCTCATCTAAATAACTTTACGACTTCTGAAACACAAAACTGTCTTTCTTATCCTAGTAATGTTATGTTGCCTAGTAGGAACTGCTACTGAAAACAAAAGGTGAAATTTTACAATCACGACTTGTTAACTCCTTAGTGCTAGAGGCTGTATGCTTCCAGTCAATTTTTATGGGTATTATTGTGCAAGAAGTTGCTGTCACGAAAAATGCAGGAGTATTAAAAGCATGAAAAATTGACTCAGCTGAAATGTTTGGGAGCAAACTATTTGGTTAAAGGGGAATGTACAATTATTGCAGTATGTATGCCACTTAAATGCGCATGAAACCATAACTTGGTAACAGCTGACACATGATTTTTGTTTGAAAAAAAAGTCAGTTCCTTTATTTTTTGCACTCTAGGGAGAAGTTTTGAAAGTTCCAGATTTAGGTTTCTTTATTTGGAAGTAATGGAGTAATTTTAAGATTACCACAGTGGCAAAAAAGTTCAAGCAAAACGTTCACTGTATCACCACTAGGAAAAGAGTCTATCATTATTCCTAGCTTTTTTGTGAGAGAAAGAAAAAGCATCTCCAGTGGTGACAAATTATATCATTCTTATTTTATGTTGTAAACCTATATACCGGGATCTATACAATGATTTCTCTTGTAAAATAAAATGATAGCAGTTACTGACATTAATAGTAAATATTTTCTTGATCTGTGAACATGCCACAACTCTTCCTCTCTCAAAAGCAAGCAATAAATTCAGATATTTGATTAAGCTCAATCATAAAGCATTTAAAATGCTAATCTTGAATTTTTAAAAGTTTTGTTGAACAAATTCCACCTTGGGAGAAAATAATCACAGTTATTTTGGGGAACCTAGCAATATTTGAAAATACTCTGAAAAAACCCCGCACTTTTATAACTCCATAGAGTCAGAATATTGATGCTCTATGTTCTGCTTGAACTGAAAGAAATGATTCAATTAAAAGCAAGATCCAGTGTTCTTTGTATAACAGCAAGACTATATTTTCAAAGGACTGCATAAATACCAATCATTGCATGATATCCAAGTGAAAATGTCTAATGAAATGTTTTCAGCTTTTACTGAAATGGAAATTGAGGAAGGAATTCATTGTAGGTGATTTACAAGGTAATTATTGGTAAACAAGCATTAAGGACATGACATCAGACATAGAGCATACAGAAAAGAAATTAAGTAGTCACATGGCTTAACTGTTGAGCCACAATAGTTAATAGCCTAGCACAGATGCGTTTTTCTTATATATAATTGCCAATGCATATAAGAGTGCTAAATATGGGTCCGTATGCTGCTTTGAGTTATACAAGTGGATTCTTGCATTTTTGTGAAACTCACTGCAGCAAAATCTTGCCAAACTCAACGAAGCCAACACAACTGTTCAGCGCCACATAACTCATGGACCAAAGCCCCAAGGAAGTACCAGCTTTAGACACAGGCAAACCAGAAAATTGTACAGGGCTGCAGATGATGGATTCAGCAGCATCACAGCCAGTTGTCCAGAGAGAAAAAGGCTTTTGGGCTCAGCAGCCACAGGGGCTCCCTCAGGAACCATCCCATTTCTGCCTCACTGGTACTGAAAAGGAGATGGAGGCTAAAGCACAGGACCAGCTGGATGCTGGTGCACTATCATCAGAGCAGACAGGCTCTGAAAAAAATTCAGTTTTTGTACTCACGACTGCTAAGAAGCTTTGAGCCAGCCCTGGCCACAGTTATCAAGACATGTAAAAATAAAATAGAATTTCAGAAAGCCAGCATCTTGCTAGTCCATAGCATAAGAACTGAGAAACAGTGCTTTGTACTCCAGCACGTTCTAGACTAAAGAGGAGGGCAAAGGTAGCTTTATGTCAGTATGAGTATTCATTCAGAGCTGATCCAAAGGTAGCAACGCCGCCTAAGCAAACTGGAATGAGTTTTTTGCCCTACTTCAGACCAGCTTCCTCAAAGAAGGCTACATGGAAGTCCTTCAACTCTCCATAAAGGTGTACACCATCAGTATTTTGTTTCTCACCTCTCCTTTGTACATACTTAGCCTTGCAGCAGGGTTTAAAAAGGTAAAAATTGCTACATCAGATCAAATTTATAGTTCATCTCATCCTCTATCCTTTTTTTTTTTTTTTTAGCATGTAGTTCTTCAGAGGAAGTGGCAAAAAACTATAGAGGAGACGGATAAGGACAATTCATCCTCATGGAAGTTATTTTCTGGGTTTTTGTTGGGAGTGACTTCAAACTCAGGATGATATTTCCTTTCTGTCCCAAATCATCTCTTGCTATTAACTATTGTAAATCTGGGAGTGCAGGGAGGTTGTATTTTTATTTTTAAAGGGAGTGTCATGGGAACATTTATTAGTGTTAAACGCTATAGACGCTTCAAGGAAATTCTAACTATCACTTATATGTTTCCAGTTCTGCTGTCAGAAGAAATGGAAGCACAGTCTGCCTCAAAGTCTCGTGAAGGAGATAAAATATTATACCACAATACGGTATATGCTTGCTTATACCCTCAGACTTCACATTTTGTCTTTAGTACTCATGATCTGACTCATTTTCTGTTTATAAGCCATGAGAAAGATGCGAAGCAAAAGCTGACTCCTGGAAATACTTGACATTCTTTTAGGCTAATTTTGTCCTGAGCTTGGCTGAAATGGCTCATTTTGAACCACTCATAAAAGGATGTCTGCAGCAGGGAAAACAGAGTATTTTCATTTCAGAGAGCCCTGCTGCGTTATATTCCCTGATTTCCATCAAAACCAGACCGTGTTTACTTGTCCTTTTGGCCTCAGGGTCACTGTTTTTTCTTTAAATCGGTTTAGTTCTAAGTAGTTGTTTTCCCTCGTTCCCGAGTTTCCCACAAAAACCTAAACAGTAGCAGCCTGATATAGCTTTGAATGCCCTCCTGCTTTCTTAAAAAAAAAAAAAAAAAAAAAATCAGACAACAAAAAAATACCCCTGCCCTATAAACTCTCCAAAAGCCATGCCCAAGCCCACAAACGCACACATGGGGCCGGGGGGACATGGCCCCTTCCCTCCCCAGGCCTCCCCACAGGCAGCCATGCCACCTTCCTCGAGCCGGGAGGAACGGCCCGGCCCCCGCTGCCACAACCTGCCCCAAACCTCAAACTTCTCTGCCCAAAAGGGGCATCCCAGAAATGACCCCGGGGTGGGTGTTTTTGGAAGAGGGATAGAGCCCGGACGCTGCTGGGGGAGGAGGCGGGGAAGCCCCCGGGGCAGCCCGAGGACCGCGGGTTTGCTGAGGGGCTCCAGAGCGCGGGGCAGCTCCGTCCCTCGGGGGAAAAGCTGTGGGTGCGTGGAATGAGGGCAGGGCCACCACCCGCCGCGGGTGGGGGCATCGCCCCACTGGGGTGTGGGGGGGGCGTCTCCTCAGGAGGGCCTGAGGAGGAATGGCGGCGGGGCGGGAGACACAGCAGAAGATTGAACCGGGGCAGGGAGAAGCGGCGGCGGGAGACCCCCCGCGGGACCGCGACACCGTCCCACGGCGGGCAGGGGACCGGCGGTGACGTCACGCCGCCTGGCAACGGCGGCGCAGCGTGGGAGCGGCGGCGCTCGGCTCTCGCGGGATTTGGCGACCCCTGCCGCGGGCGGGGCGGGGCGGGGCGGGGCCGGGGGCGGGGGCGGGGCCGCCGGTGCCGGAGCTCGCCTGAGGCGCGGCGGGGAGCGGAGCGGAGCGCGGCCGGTTCTTCCCCGGGCCGCCGGTTCTTTCCCGGGCCGCCGGCGGCTCGGCGTTCGGCCCCCTTATTCTGCGCCCCGTTAGCGGCACGGATGGAGTCACCGTGCCCGGCTTGAGCGACGCGCGGCGGGACCCGGAGCCGCTCCGCCGAGCTCGGGCGGGCGGGCGGGCGCAGCATGGGTGAGCGCGGCGGGGAAGGGTTGCGGGAGGCGGCCAGGCTGGTCCCCTCTTCCCGCTCCCCCGCGGCCGCCTCCGCCGTCCCTTTGTCTGCAGGGGGGGAGGGCGCGGACCCGGGGTGCCCGGCAAACGCCGCCCCGCGGCAGCCCCCGAAGTGCCCTGGGGAGGGAGCGCTGCTGGTACCCGGCGGTTTCGGGGCCGGGCCCGGCGGGCGGGGGGCTGGCGGCGGCAGGTGCCCGCAGGTGCTCGGGGAAACGCCGCCGCCTCGGCGGGGCGAGGAGAGGCCGGGGCCGCTGTCTCCTGCCCGGCCTGTCCCGGGGAGCCGCGGCGGGGTTTTGGTGGTTTGCGGTGGGGAGAGCGAGGTTTGCGGCTGTGTAGCGAGCGGCGAGTCCAGCGCTGGGCGGAGGGAGCTTGGCTGGGGGGGGCTTGGTGAAGAGTGGAAGCTTTGCTAGTTAAATCCAGCCCTTTTGGCTTTCGTTCGAGCTGCACCTTCACCCATTTCTCCACCAAGATGTTGGCTTGAAAGAAGGAAGTGTACAACGACTCAAAGCATTTCTATTTTCATAATGTATCAGTTTAGGTTTACACTTGAAACAATCAATTGTGCCGGGTCTAATTTTTAATGTAAAAGCATCTGTATGGGCAAGTATGAAAGAGTGACTTGGACACCGCTCTTCAGAGCCCTCTTTCCATATACAGCGTTCCGCCATTGGGGTCCAAAAAGGTCCATTGACCATTTCATCCGTCTCCATTGCCTCCACTCGTGTTGCATCCTTTGCTCTGCTGTCCTGGACAACGTCAGCTGCTTGCTGTACCTTTGGAGGGGTGTGTGCAGGAGGGCGTGTGGCTTTCGGCTGTTGCGTGGAGGCGTGTGTGCACTTGTGCTGCTGTGTGCAAACGTGCCACGTTTGAGTGCAATACAAGTTTTTTCGGTGGAAGGATACCTAGGCTTTCGTATAGCTTTGCTTCCTCCTGCTTGTGCATAAAAAGAAGGGAAGTGCATGCTGTGCAGATCAAATATGCAGTTAGTGAAGCGATAAACTCTCCTCCTGATTACAAAGACAGGCTTTCAGTGCTTTCACAGCGGTGAAACTTGTCTAAGGTCATCAAAGCACACAAGTGAAGTCTGAAAACATAAAATGAAATTGGTGTTTTAGATTCTGATGCAAAACTAACTGAAGAACCACTTTTTGCTGTTTCTTACAATTGCTTAGAACAGATAAGATTACTGTTTCTTTCTTTTTGGGTTTCATTGTCTTAATTGCAAGTGAGAATTGTCTATCCAGGTCATTGTGGTGGCCTGTGATGGTAGTTCCTAAAGTGTAAAGGTTTAGTGTGCTAATTAAACACTTTGAACTCGGACTGTGTAATGCTGACATGAACGCTTGAGGATTTACATATTGTAGGACTGCTGTATTAAAATTATTAGTATACAGTTAGGAATACTGTATAAGAATTTTAATAAAGGCCTGAGTCCAATTTATGACTGATGATTGCTATATGACATTGTTTTATGTATTTTTTCCTTTCCTTAAGTGTGGCTTCTTTCTCTGCCTCTTCTGATTACAGTGGTGAACATGTTATTACTGCTCCAGAGGTGACTGAATTGAGTGGGTGCATATACTCTGTGTCAAGTATTGTTATTGCGTGGGTGATTATAACCATAACAATTTGTGTGCATGTGCAGTTATAAAACTGTTTCTGCCAGAACACTTGACAAACCTCTGTAAATGATTGCAGAATGATCTCAGAGCCTTTTAAATAGATTTTCTATGAAAGTGTTGTCCTTTATTTGTTTTTTCAAGTGTTATTCTCTTGTGACTGAAAGTGGGGAGGAATATACAATAAAATGTCTCTGAAAATAAGAGTAGAAAAAGAACTAACTGTAGTTTGGGCTGTACTCACTATATTTAGTGATGGCCTCACGTTTACTTTGAGAAGTCATTTGATTATTTTATTACTGACGTCGTGGTAGTGCTGGCTCTTGATAAGAGATAGATTGTCTTTTATGTCAGCTTATGGAAGAGATTTTACGTGTAAGAGGTGGCTTAGAGGGGACTGTTGAGGTATCTGACAAACTCAAGGGTTTCTGAGATTTGTGAAGAAGTAAGAGTGGGGCAGTATGACTGGGGGAACTAAAAGGAGAAGGGCAGAAATACAAAATGCCTTGTAACAGGTTCTTTTATGTTTTTGTAGTAGCTGGAAATTAATGTTGCAAGAGCACGTGTCATTCAGGCACCTGGAAGGTGGGGAGGGGGACATCATTATCAAAGGTGACAAACACTAGACTTTATAAAGTTGCTAGTAATGCCTATTTGCATGCTTAAGCTCCATCTTTATAATTCTTTGCCTTCTGTACTGATTAGTCATGTGGATTCAATATATGGCTCTACAAATAGATTAATTAAAGGGAAAAAAATATATTCACATGTTCTGGGGAAAAAACTTCATTTGACTGAATTATGTTTTTCTGTCTTGCATTGATATCCACTTAGAGGGAGATAGAGTTCCATGTATTGGTGCATTGTAATGTCTATCTGCTAAACCACAACAACTTCTATGGCTCAATAACAGATAATTTTTTGTAATTATAGTTGAGAAATGGTTTAACTACAGCTTAAATGTTAATGGAAAGGTTGAGCTAAATTTGCAGTGTCCGACCAATATTTGTTTGGCTTCACATCTAAGAATGAAATATTCCAGCAACAGTTTATAATTTGTCATGGTGGTACACAGAAATCTACTGGACTTCTATCAGTGTCTTATTAGCTATATTAATTTCCTCCCTCCTTTTTATTTCCAAGGATTTGTGCAAACTTTGGTTTGTGGTTCCCATGAGTTAGTACATCTGAATATGCTGCATTTCATCTTTAGAAAATTTTATAACTTTGGAATACTTTAAGCAGGCAGACATAATTTTTCATTGCTAACAAGATGAGTATAAATATGTGTAAATGTACTTGGTCTACATAAACTATTTAGTAAGTTCATCAAGCATTAAACCTGTGTGAAGCCTTTTGCTTTCTTCACCTTCATATTGGCAACAGGAAAAAAAAAATTCTAGATTTTTTTGTAAGCAGACTGGATACTTTTAACATACCACTGGGACAATGACAGATTGTTTCAGTATTCACTAATAGTATTACAAGAACCGATTGAAACATTACTTCGAGCTTTGTTCTCTGATTTTTTTTTTTAAAAAAAAAAGAAGAAAAGAAAAACCAACCAACAAACCAATCAAGCCAGCAACACCCCAAACCTCCAAATAGACTTTAGACTCCCCCAAACAAATGGGATAGGATAGATGAAGAATCATTCTGCTGTTATTTTTACCAAGAAATATGTAAAATGTGATGTACAGCTGAACTTCATTCACAGGAAACTACTGAATAAAAAAAATTACTTAATCAGAAGTATAAGTTATTGTAACCCTTCTGTACTAGGGTACTTGATGAGCCTACGATTGACAGACCAACTGTACTTGTACTGGCAGTGTTGAACGAAGTGTTTTCTTATTATAATTTTCTTTATTCTAGACAAAGATATAGGGGAAGATGATGGAGAGTTGACCTCTGGAAGAGAAGTGCCTAAGCTACCAAGAAACCAAATTACGAGAACTGGGAAGGATTGATGGGTACTGGGTGTGGGACAATGTAGAGGAGGAATCCCATCAAAAGCTGCTAGAGATTCTGTCAACTCAGCTCTTAGCTTTTAGTTTTTCTGAGAATGTAAGTGCTGTTGTGCTTAGAGTCCTATCTGAGGGCAGGTAGGGAGGAAAAGGCTATGGAAATCAGGTCTGTAATGCTGTAATGAAAAGTGTTGTGTTTTTTTTTTTGTTGTTTGTGTGTTTTTTGTTTGTTTTTTAAATCACGTGGTCTGGCAATTAGTAAATTATGGACTTGCTCAAAGGTGTTCATAGTTTCACTGGACCTTTTTTATAGATAAGGATGGACTTTCAGGGACTTGTGCAAAGGAGGACCAAGAGGAACTTGGCTCTTGCCCTCCACAACTACCAAAGGCAGTGAGAGTCCCTGTTTAGCATGAATGGTGATGTGGAGGGCAAATAGGTCCTTTCAGGGTGAGACTTTTTTTTTTTTTTCCCTAAAGCTGCTGTTTGTTCTGCCTGACTCCTTTGTATTTTTGAGAAATGGTGGATAATTGTTTGGTGGCTTTAGACTGAGAAGTCCTCTACATATACTTGTGTGCCAGTCATGCTGGGTGCTGGTCTTCTTTACTGGGTGATTATTTTAATTTTAATAGCACTTTCATCTTGTGGAGAGCTGTTTAGGACTGTGTATGTGTTACTCAAGACTTAAATATAATTACACCCCTGCATAGAGTTATTGTCTTGGTTTCTTTGGTTTTCCTAAGAGTTCTTAGAGTTTTTGTTTCGGGTGGGTAGGCTCTCCCTTTTGAAGTGTCTTCACCTTCACTGTCTTCCTTCACACCATTGTATTGCCCGTTAGGATTTTTTTGTACCTTAGTGGGTTTTGTTGGATAAACATAGGAAATGTGTGGCTGGGGACACTGTACTGTCTGGGGCTGAGGTGGCTGCCCAGTCTGCCCTGCTCTGGCTGTCATCTCTGCTCTTCCCATCCATTTTGTTTCCTTGGAGATTCTGTCACATATGACTGCTGGTATGGTATTTCCCTAACCTGGTTTCATAAAAATGTCTTGTTAGGAAAGAGCAGCAAGGAAAGTGCTTAAAGTGACTTAGTCAAGATCACCTTACCAGGTGATCAGGTGAAGTTTGTTGCTGGTGAGTCTGGGGGGTAGCGATTTCTAGCAGCTAGTCCAACCTGTGATTACTATCTGGGCGCTTAAAATGTGTCTCTGGTCCATTACAGGTGTTTAGCCCTTTTCTTCTGTTCCTTTTAAAGTTGTTTTTTGTTTGTTTGGGGTTTTTGGTTTTGTTGCTTTTTCTTTTTTAAACTCACTTCCTATATTTTGTAATGTAGTTAAATTATGTTCAACTTTTTCTTCCCTGACAGTCTTGCGTGAAAGTTGCTTTTCTTTTCTGCTCTGAACTGTGAATTTGCTAACAATCTAAAATGTGCTTTGCTCCTTGTGAAGGGGATACCTGTGCCTTTGCTGTCCCTTATCTTCTTGGACGTGTAGTGATGAGAAATAGTTTTATGTAGCTTTGTTGCTGTGATGGTGTGAGCGTAACCCTGCTTGTGCATTGCCCTTGGCTGTCCTGTCACACTGGTTGTTGGCAGGACTGAAGTACTAAAACTGCCTGTTCAGTCACCTCTTTTCTAGTGTGACCCCTTGTTATGTTAAATAAAGGTGTACCGAAGATTTAATTTTGATGCTAGCCCTGGCAGGATGTTTGCTTAGATGGCCTCTGTAGGTTCCTCTTACCCTAAATTATTCTGTGTTTCTTAGCATAAACTTCAATTCATTTGAATAATGCTGTGATGCCAGCACAGCTGTTTACTTTCTCTGACTAATGCCAACAAGTATTTTTGGGCGGGATTATGTTTTATTTCTTTAGCCATATGCAGAATTGACTTTGTTTATATAAAATCAATCTGAAATGTTGCTTTTTCAGAAATCTTGAATGAAGAAAATGAAGCACTGTAGATATTTTTGAACAGTGTATTTGCATTTCCTGAAAAAATTAAGACCTGCCGCTGCCAGAGTCCTAAATAAGACTGAAGGAGAAGTCACAGTATGTGTCTGTCTGCCAAATGAGTTAAATCTTTCCACTTTTGGGGTGATGTACACTGGAGAGAATATAATATGAGGTAATTTAGAATATTAAGTTAACTTTTCTTACAGGAAAATATATTGCCTCTAACGTGCTCAAGGCTTTAGGCAGGATTGCTTTCAGTGGAATAAATTAGAATCTAATATTTTGATTTATTAAAAACAACCATTTTCCTTTATTTTCAGCAATGTGTACAGTGCTGACTTGTGATGTTAGAGGAAAAGGGTTGTGGTTGGAGCTCTCCACTGAGCTCTGGAGAAGGAAGCGAGGATCTGCCTGCTTGTGTGCAGTAGTGCTGAAGAGCTTTGTGATTGTAAACTTTGAGCTTAAATTTGACATTATTGTTAGAGAAACTAAAAATTAATTTTATCACCGTTATTGTTTCAACCAGATAAAGTATTACTTTAAGTTATTTAAATGGCTTAAGCTCACACTGTTTTCTTAACAGTACCTAAATTGCCATGAACGTGATTCTTTTTGACAGTAGAGGAGTATAAAAATGGTTTTCAAATTAAGCAGTACTAGGTAATATAATTTTTTTTTTCTTCCATAGCAGTTGAGTCTTGGCTCCTGTGAATAGATTTTTGTGGATTGGAATTAATGATTTTTATTTTAGTTTTAAAGAAGGCAGTTTTGCATGAGTTCCTGGAAACTTGCCTGATTTACCATTTAAAGAAGACTCAAGTCATCAGTTTCTACCTCTTGGATAAAATTACTAAGTGGTCAGTCTTAGTCAAATGTTTTTGATTGTATATGTAGTGTGATCTTTTTAAGCTGGCACTGAAATGAAGTCTTACCCTTCACTTACCTCTGACTTGTGAGTATTGTCCTCTTCCCTTACTTGTGCAAGCTGAATCTTCCAAAACTTCGCTGTCTTCCTGGACTAGCTTTCAGATAGACTGGCTCTCCAGAAACTGAGACTAAACTCGTAGTTGCAAAAAAAGTAAATGGAAGCAGGAGGAGAATGAGGATGCTACTTACGGCTGTGTCATCCATAGCACATATACAGCAGTCATGCCTGATAGAAATTGTCTTCCAATTTTAGCTCTTTAGTTCAATTGTGGATTTATTGGAAACATACCAGTTTATCTTAGTTCTGCATAGTGTTGTGTTTGTTTTGTTCCGCCCCCTCCCCAATCTGCATGATTCCTTAATTTTTCAGGAAAATACATAAGCAGAACAATAAGCAAGCTTCTCAGAATGGTTCAAGTCACTTACACTCAATGCATCTTTGTGACTGGGGGGAGGAAAGCCTCCATCTTTGCTGCCTGAAGAAAGGAAACCAGTTTAATGAAGTTTTAACTCTCTAATAAAGGAGATTCATGTCACTTAACTCAGAACTTGTATTTTTAGTTATGAAAGGATTTGTTTTAAGTCTGCTTCGCATGTAATATCTCTTCTCCTGGAGTCATCCTGTGGGTTGCAGTTTGATGTTGTGCTGCAGCAGAGATAACTTGAGTTTCTTACCAAAAAGGGCCAGAGCTTTGTATTGCCTTTTCCTGGCTTGCCGTGGTTCTGGTGATTGTGAGTCCACGATGTGAGCTGACAATCTGGCTGGTGTGGAAGAAACTCTTGCGCCAGGTTTGCCATCGTGTCAGCAAGCTGAATGGCCTTACTCTAACTGCACAGTCCGCTCCTGTGCAAGGGAGTAGATGGGACTGTATTTCAGGATCCAGGGAAAGGAGAGTTTGTCTCCTTTTCCATTTTAGCCTGAAGTTACTTTGCACTAGATCCAAGCTGAAATTTTACAAGTTTCATATGAGTGTCTGTATTAATGCCTTCCCTAGGTGTTCAAGATTCAGCAAACTGATTATTTCACAGCTTTCTTATTCTTTAAAAGGCTTTTTAAAAATCCTTTTATCTTCCCCCATACATTTTAAGACAGCCAAGTGCCCCTTTTAAACTGTGCCTCTAACTTGCGTTCTTTTTCTTACTGGTTTTAATAATGTCTTTAAAGAGAAAATAATCCCTAAACAGTTAGAACTTGTTATTGAGGTGCTTTTTGTATTTATGTGGATTTTGGTTTTGGTTGTCCTCAGTAATGTGTATGTTTTGAGAAGACGACTGAGCACAGTATGTAAAAATATTCTTCTGTCCTTCTATATCCTTCTATATCCTACTACTTCCTAGGGAAATACTAGATTCATTGCTTCTTGATATGGTCAGTGCCTTGGATGATGCCCATATCAGTGTGTTCTGTAATCTTCCCTTTTGGCAGATACAGTGATCATGTGTCCATGGGATGATCTAGTTCAAGACACTGGCCAGAGCTGAATCCAACTGGAAGAGAACCAGCTGGCTGATTTGGCAGCAGACTAAACCGGCACACCCTGTAGCAGCACAACTGTGAGACCAGCACAAGGGAAGAGGCAGTGGTAGGGGAATGAGTAGGGAGAGAGTGTGCAGGGTCACTCCTTCGTCCTCAGATGGTTGGAATTGCTGTAAGAAACTCTATTCTCTGTAAATTACTAAAGCAACTGTTCCTGAAAAGCAGAGCCCATCTGTTTGGTTTCCTTAGTGGTTAAGTGAAGAATATTCTTTTGTTCAGAGTTCTTACTACAAGACTTCACAACTTTATCTGGATTTGCAATCTGTTTGGGAGTGTCGGCAGAGTTTCAGATGACTATCCAAAGAGTGGACCATGGGCTGTTTGTTAGAAACCTCAGTGTCCCAAACAACACTTCTTTTTGTGTTCATCTGAGTTAGTGCTGTTCTGAAGCCAGGTAAAATGAGATGCTGTTCTGAAATCAGGTAGTGGAAGTGCTGAGGGGAGTCTTTTGTAGACACGAGGACAAAAGCAAATACGTTAATCCCATACGATCATGGGTATGGTAGATAAGGAGACAGCAGATCTTTCAGAAAAGTGCAAACAGCAGAATATAGTCCTTTTATTAAGCATAAATTACTACAAATGTGCTGTTTTGCTCTTGAAAATCAAATACAGTACTTTGTTTGCCTGAGTCAAACTGCATGGTACTGAAAATATACCTTGTTCTTCAGCGCAGGGAAGGAGATTTTGTCTGTGAAGTGGAAGATCATAGTTTGTTACATTAACGTTTTCATAACGTTAGGAACATAACATATGAACATAAACTTTTTCACGTTTTGAGAAGCCTAAGTATAACAGGATTTGCTTCTACTGCATATCAGTATCTGTGTAAGGATGTGGCAGAGGGAAGCCGGGAAATTGGAAACCATCTCAGATGAAACCCTTTGCAGCTTGAGGAGACCCTGAAGGCATTTCTTGCAGCTCTACTTTATGTAAATTAACAGTGTAGTTTTTCTTCAGTAAAAGCACAGCTGAGAGTGCATAAAATTGCTTCCTCTACTTTTCATGTCTTCATCATCTTACTGAATGCTTATTTTGTGGGAAGAGGGTTTGCTCTTTCCATCTTAATGCTGCATCCTTGCTGAAAGAGAATCATGAAACGTATATATGGATTGTAATGTAAATGGCTTCTGATGTGTAGGTAGTAGAAGAAAACCTTCCCTGGTAGATAAGTAGTAACAGGAAGCCTCAGGCTTGATGAATAGCAGATGAAATAAAGCTATTTATGAAACATGGGTAATGTGCTGTCAGGAGAATAAGACACAGCCTGCCATCTCCATGCAGCAAGAAGGCCATGCTGATTTCCTATCAAGACAGTTGCTGGATCTTGCTGTATGCTGCTGTATCATGCTCTTGCAGTTCTGAGCAGCGACTGAAGTGGTAAATCCTGACCTGTGTTTTTTAAAAAGCTGTAGTTGTATTACTGACTTTTCTCTCCTCTTGGACTTTACTTTTTTTTTTTTTTTTCTTCTGTGTAGTTGGGCCACCAGAATTATGCCTGGTAGCTGTGAAATATGTGGGGACAGTCAAAAGGATTTCCTTTTGTTTCTGAAATCCAAATTACTACTTCAGGCAAATGTGTTTAGAATGGTGGAGGTGAGGGTTAGCTTTCTATGAAGTTGTGCTTGGATGCTTTGTCTCTTGACGATAGTGACTGGTGTCCTTGCCCCAGACAGCTTTTCATAACCTACTGCAAGGCCTCTGCTCCCTTCTCAAATTCTTCAAATGCCGATCGTTCTGTGTTACTATCAATTAGCTCTGCAAGACACAGCACATGCTGTAGCTGCTTCCAAGCTGCATATTTGGTGATTAGCCAAACATCAGGTTAAAAGAGCAAGAGTGTTGAGGCAGTCCTGAAGTCTTTTCCTCAGGGAGGACTGTAGTTTGGTGTTTCAATGCTGACTCTGAGGAGAGATAAAAAAAAAAAGTGGACATTATTTTTGAGATGCTACTCTTCTGTCATGTTTCAGCCAAATGGGTGTACAGGGGAAGAATTACTGGGTGTGAAGCAGGAGGGTAGGCTGATAGGGATGCTCATGCAAGCCTGGTTCTTCAAGTGCTCAAGTTTATGTTCAGGTACCTAAAAAAAAAGCCCACAGTGAGGGTGAACGGGCCGAGAGGAACTTCCTGCAGTTCAAAAAAGATAAATGCATAATCCAGCATCTAGGAAGGAAGAACCTCACTGTCTACCAGGTGGCATGAGCAGAGTAGTAGCTAGCATGTCATGGGGAGTGGTTGTTCCCCACTATGTGGCACTGACAAGGTTGATTCTAATATGCTGTGTCCAGTTTTGCTTCTCCCTCCCCTCAAATGCGAGGGGGGATGCCAACAAACTGAAGGGTGGAGTGTCATTTGGAGGCTAGTGCATGCGGTGTGCAAGAAGTTGGTCTAGCCTGGAAAAGAAAAAGTCATACTGTCCTTGGAGGCACAGTGAAAAAATATAAATCAATGGCTGCAAGTTAGGACACGGTAATTCATACTGAATATAATGGGAAAAAATTACTGTGAGAATTAAGTACCAGAAAAGGTGCCCAGGGTGGCGGTTTCATCTCCATCCTTTAAAGACTTTTAAAATTTAGCTGGACAGTGCTTTGAGTGACCTGATTTGACTTTGAGGTTAGCCTTGCTCTGGCTGCTTTGGAATAAGCGATCCACCGAGGTCTTTTCAAACCTTTTTTTTCTGTGATTGAAAGTATTGCAAGCCATGCAGGTTTAAGTCGTGGTCTTAAGATACAGTTAAATCCTTCTAAATTCAAGTTACAAATGGATGTTTAAAGAACTCGATCTCCTAACTTTTAGAACATAATTGAGCTAATGAAGCAATTTTACCTCCTTTAATCTGACTGAGATTGAAGGGTGCCTTTGAGCATTTGCCATTTTTGTAAAAATCCATTGCATATGGATTTCTCTCAGTGCTTTTCAATCAACAGTTCAGTTTTTTGTATTGACTAAAATGTCCACAATAAAAAGTAAATTAACTTTATTAATGCCATAATTAGTATGGGCTGTCCTGACAGCATGAATTCAGATAGAAACACTTGTCCCAATGCTAAGCATATTTTGTGGTTTTTGCAAGATCCCAATCTGGGACCATTCAGACTATTGCATCATGTCTGTTTTTAAAGATGAAGGGAACACTTTGTGCATGCTCCGAATGATGCTTTTAAGTTTCCATAAATTTATTTCAAAGCCAGATTCTTGCCATGTTTGCAGAAATACTGATTGTCATTCTGAATTTGATATGTGCCAAATTGTAGGCCATCTATCAAAGCATTTTTGCATTTTTTTAGAGCGTGAAAGGAGTTTTCTTCTGGTTTAAACCCAAAAGACTTTCAGAGACTTTCTTGTTTTTGTAACTCATGAATTTGTAACCTGGAGCTATGATTATGCTGTCCTTTCTGGCTGGAAGAGTCCTGAAAAAAATCTGCAGGAGGAGCTGAAGCTTTTGTAGTAACATGGGGTCCTGATATTTAAATACAGGTTTTTTTTTTGAGAGGAAGGAGGGGGGTGACTTTGTTAAAAGAATTCCAACTAAGATAAGCAACAGTCTTCAGCTTCAACTGTACTTTTATGAGCTAATTATCTAGTAGAGTTTTTAAGGGAAAAGACTATAAATACAGTGTTGACCCTGTGGTGCTTCTACTGTTTATTTGGTGCTTTGGGTTTGAACTAAATCTAAATGAGGTATGATCTTTTTGTTCTTCAGAGCTTTTTGGCATCGCTTCGTTTTAGCAGCTTTTGTAATTTGGTGTTTTGTGACTCATCTTGAATGTTTTGCCAAATAGATGTTATAAAATTAACTTAAGGGAAGGAACAGAGGAAGAGGTGTAAATCTATATATGGAACACTGTCTGAGTCATGACTTACTAAAACGTGGTGTCCTTTTTTTAAAGTATGTTTTCTTCTACCCTCTAAGGTCTCTGGTTTTCTCTGCATATTAAATTAATAGCATCATTTCACCTCTGCTTGTGAAGATATTTGTTACCTTTTCTGCAGGTGTCACCTCTCATTTCCAGGCTTGTTTCTTGCAGTGAGCTCCCTTCAAACTGAAGGAAATAGCAAGTAGCACAGAACATCACTTTCTGCTTAATGTAACTTTCCAGGTAAAACATTTTGGCCTCTTCTGTCCTTAAAAGTTAGTATCGAATACCTGTAGGTGATAGAGATTTTACTCTAGTACTTCCTATTTCATGTCTTCTCTTGCTGTGAATAGTAGAGATTGGCATTTCCCTCTCATAGAAATGAGGGGGTAAATCAAATCCACAATTTTAACATTTCTTAAGTTTTCAGCCAGGTTTACGACAAGTATTTCTTGTAATATTGGAAAAAACATGATTGGGCTCTTCTAGAGTCAGCTTAATGTACCTGCAGTGAGGAATGTGCCACTAAAATACCCTTTTTCCCAGCTGGCTGGTAATGGTGAATTATCATCTACAGGATACAGTTGTAGAATTATGAGGGTATGTGTGGGAATGATTTGCTTCAGGGAAGTGAAAATTGACAAACTTCGAATTTTTTTAAGAGTGTTCTATCATACATAATGGTAAGCGCTAGAATGCACTAGAATGTGGGAGCCTGAAGTAGGAAAATAAAGCATGCATGGTTTGCATCTTTAATGCTTCAGGGCAGGCCGCTGGGCAGGATTTCTGCTATACTGTTTAATTTCCTTCACAAAGTATCTTGCTAATTGTACCGCAGCCAGCTCAAGAAGCTAGTGTTTGAGACAGTTGCTGTTAGAATGCAGTAAGTTTCTCATTACTTGAAATAGCCTGGGAGGAAAAGTGTACATTTTTTACCATTTTCAATTGTTCATTTTTCTCATTACTTCAACCATCCTTACTGGGCTGTAAAATTAGACATAATCTTTTATTAAAAATGTGTGGTGACTCATTTCTTGGAGAATGCACCATTGACTTGCCCAATCTAAAAATGCCAGGCAGATCCAGGGAGGCTTCCAGATGGACCAGTTCTGTGCTGACAGAACCAAGGCTCCAGGCTTTAGATGGTCTCATGGGTAGACTGCTATTTTTGTTTTTATTTTCCTTTATTTTTAGGCAAGCTATTGATGTAGAGGGATTGTTGTTCTAAGTAGAAAATGTTTGTGCTGGGACGGGGTGATGCAGCATAGAGCAAGTTACTGAAGGAATAAGGAAAAATAGCAGACACTGCAGGGTGGGGAAAAAAAAAAAAACAACCCTGAAACTTTACTCAAATCGCCCTATCACTGACTTTGACAGCAACTGGAGCTGGCTGGGGATCGTGCTGTCTGAGAGTTTGTGATCAGAATGTCCGTGGCATAGCGGTGAGAAGGTATTTTTGGGAGAAGTGTTCAGTGGCTGAAATTAATTTTAGTCTGGCTAACTTCTGCAGAGTTGCTTGTCAGCTGCAGATGTAAAATTGAAAGTGTGAGAAACTGTAATGAGGGATCTGACGGATCTTGTGGATCACGAGAAGTCTCACTGTGAAAGTCCCAGGATGTTTCTGAAAGAGAACATGCTAAAGCTGGTTACCAATATGTTCTTTTATTTGTATGGTATATCTAACAGGTAGGTAAAATCTCATTAAAAGACTGTTGTGTCTGAATCATAGAATGGGTTGGAAGGGACTTGTAAAGATCATCATGTTCCCACCCCCCTGCCATGGGCAGGGACACCTTCCTCCAGCCCAGGGTGCTCCCAGCCCCATCCAACCTGGCCTTGAACCCTCCCAAGGAGGGGGCAGCCACAACTTCTCCGGATAACCTGTGCCAGTGCCTCACCATCCTCATAATAAAGAATTTCTTCCTTATGTCAAATCTAAATCTACCCTCTTTCAGCTTAAAACCATTGCCCCTTGTCCAGTCACTACAGACCTTGATAAAAAGTTGCTCTGAATCTCTCTTAGAAGCCCTCTTCATATACTGAAAGGCTGCAACAAGGTCTCCATTATCATTAGAAAGTATAAAATGTGGTGGGACCCAATACTTCAGGAAAATAACACAACTACCTTTTCCAGCTTGTTCCTTCCCTTCTTCCAGTGGTAACTTTTTTTTCCTTCGAAGCTCATAGTATTTAATCAAAGCAGGAAGTGAACAGCTGGGTGCTGATGCTGAAGTTTGGGCAAACATGTTGGGTCTGTGTATGTGGCAGGTTTTTGGTAGCCAGGGAGGGGGCTACAGTGGTGGCCCCTGTGAGAAGCTTCTTGAAACTCCTCTGGCTTCAGGTTGGACCTGCCTGTGGCCAAGGCTGAGCCAATTAGTGATGGTGGCCATGCCCCTGTGATAATATATTTAAGAAGGGGAAATTGAGAGGAGGAGGAGTTGTGAGGGAGATACCTCTGCAAACACTGAGGTCAGTTGAAGAAAGGGAAGGGAGAAAGGTGCACGAGAGCAGAGATGCTCCCTGCAGCCTGTGGTGAGAGCACAGGCTGTCCCCTGCAGCACATGGAGGTCACTGGTGGAGCACATGCTGACCTGCATCCCGTGGAGGACCCCACGCCGGAGCAGGTGGCTGCACCTGAAGAAGACAGACTCTGAGGGAAGCCCATGCTGGAGAAGTTTGTCACTGGAAGGACTGTGCCCTGGGGGAGGGACCCACACTGGAACAGTTCGGGAAGAACTGCAGCCTGTGGGAAGGACTCATGTCATGGGAAGTTCCTGGAGGACTGTTCCCCATGAGAGGGACACTATGCTGGAGCAGGGGAAGAGTGTGAGGAGTCCTCCCTGTGAGGAGGAAGGAGCAGCAGAGATAATGGGTGATGAACTGACTGCAAGCCCCATCCCCTGCCCCACTGCGCTGCTGCTGGAGGGGAGGTGGAGAAATTGGGAGCAAAGCTGAGCTCAGGAAGAAGGGAGGGGTGGGGGGAAGAAGTTTTTAAGATCTGGTTGTATGTCTCACTGTCTTACTCTGATTAGAAAGTTAAGTGGTGGTGTTTAAATTAAATTGATTTTTTTTTTTTTTTATTCCCCAATTGAGTCTGTCTTTTGCCTATGACCATAATGGATGAGTCATCCCTCCCTGTCCTTATCTTGATTCTGGAGCCTTTTGTTTTATTTTCTATTCCCCATCCATGAGGGGGAAGGAGTGAAAGAGGAGTTGCGTGGTGCTCAGTTGCTCTCTGGGCCTAAACCGCAACAGCAAGCAAAGTTATTTGATATTATGAGACTCAAAACGATGTCTGAAATGTGTTTCATTGCCTTTTCTTTTTTTCCCCCAGTGTGTATTTATTCTGACTTCTTTTTTTTTATTCTTTTTTTTTTTTTCTTTTTTTTCTAAAAGCTATCTTTATAACAGTTTAAAATAACCTTACTGTAAGCACTGGAAGAATACTCATTAAGTTTCTATCTGATCTTATAAACCATCACATATATCTAGCATCTTTTTGGTGATGACCTTTGATAGAAAAGATATACTGTGTTTCAGAGGAATGATGTGTTTTCTTGATAACCAGTGCTATGGTCTTCGATTGGAAAGACTTTGATTTTTAAATTCCCTTCTAAAAATAATTTTTTTTTAATCTGATAGAGGAAGAGGGGCTGGGGCTGGCAGGCTGAGCTGCCCCAGCATGGCGCTGCATGAATGTGAGCTCAGGCGAGGATGCTGCTCTGTCTGATCAGCTCTAGTGCTGGGGAAGTGGAAAGGGGGCTTGTTGGGAATTTGGCCAAGCTCTGTAGCACAGTGGCTGATTGCCATCGCCCATCTAATGCTGCATTGAACCTGATGAGCCTTCTGAGACATGGAGTGTGTTGGAGTGAGTGTGAAGGCTGTTGCTTCAAATGGAGCAAGTCCTGTTGGGATCCAAACTGAGTCCCTGCTGGGTGGCAGCAGGGTGTTCGCGGCGTTCCCAAAGTTAGAGTGGACACAGCTGAGCTGGTTTTATGCAAGATCAGCTGGAGTCCAACAGTGTGTATTTGTTTGTATTGAAGGTGTCTTCAGTGCTTGAAAGCAATGCTTGCCTGCCCATCACCTGAGTTAATAAACTCTACAGATTTAGATTCTCTGTCTTTGAAATAATCCACATCTGGAATAATCAGTTTGCAGCAAATTGGGAGTTAATTGTATATGCTTAAAAGCAAATGTATATAGAATGGCATGAAAATCTTTAAAATCCATTGATATTATGTTACAGTACAAGCTAATGAAAGAATCCTGATGGCTCAGGGCACTTCACTTAAAGCAAGATCTTAATTTGAATATATGAGGTTGGCATTATTTTATATTACAGTGTACCTCCTCTGCCACATCCCTCTTGTGGCAGCAGAAGTTTGCTTGGCTGGCGTATAGGGGATCAAAGCTTCAGGAGCAGGGAGCAATGTGAGTGCTTTGGTACAGAGCTGTTTATCAGGACTGGAGCTGGCATGACTGGTATGGCCTCCTTGGGAGTAGGCACAGGTAGGAATGGCTCTGGCATGCGTCACTGCTGTTTCTGAAGTTGTGCAGGAGATGCCCAACCTCCTTTTGAGCTACTGTGAAGGTAGAACATGTTACTTGTGATGCCTAACACTTTCAGTAGTCCTCGTCTTCCAGCTGTTTTGCAGGTCCTCCATGTGGAACACGAATGTGATGGCTTTGCATGGCTCAGCTCAGTTTAGCGTGGGCTGCTCTATATAGTGTGACTTAAAACTATCGACTTACTGAAGGCTGTGGTGAACTGTACTGTAAAATATGTGTAGAGTGCATGGTCTCCGTTAGTTAACTATACTCCTTCCTTGTTCAATTTCTTAATAGCTTGGAACTGCATCCCTACCATCAGAGTTGACAGGAATCCAGGGTCTTGTATTATTTATGCATTATGTTAGGATCTGGTTTCATTGCAGATTTTGGCTATGTGCAAAGCAGCAAGTGGTGAGGGGCAAAGTGAGTGGATCCAAAGCGGGGAAACTGATCGTATTAGGGACCAGACATTCATATTGCATGTTTTGGACGCTTTTATATCATCGTAGTTTTGGACTTATCCCATAGGCTTAATGCCTATTAAAGATTAGCATGAATTAAGAGTGTTCTTGGGCTGCATATCTTTGATTTAGTTTCAGGGAAAAGAAATCTAGATTACTTGCTGTGAGACTGCTCCATGCTGTGAACTTAACAACAAGAAATGAGGGTGGTTTGGAACTTCACTGGCAAGTGTACTCCTGCTCTGGCCTCTAACAATGATGTAGTTGTTGATCTAAGTTGGGTTTGATGGAGTCCTGCATCTCTGACCCTGCAGTGAGCCGTATCAGGGAGATAAACTTGCAGAAACTTGGCACTAAATAGTTTTCTCTCAGGCTGTCTTCTGTATCTGATTCACCAGTAGTATAAATAAGTACTAATTTAAGTGCAGAGCAGGGGGAAGGGACTGTGTGAGTGCACACAGAAGAGAGGATGGGATCACAGCATCTTTGGGTTAAGGTGTCCTGGAAGTACAACTTTGCAGGTTTCTGGCTTTCCACTGGTGATGTAGTGGTATTGGGCACTATGAGAAGGAAAATAGGAAATACTTTTCCTACTGTTTCCATCGGTTCAAGGTTCAGTCCCTAGGCTGCTTCTTGTGCTGTTGGGGTGTGAAAGGAAGGGGGGTTACGTTTTTTGCAAAAGACAAATGATTAGAGAGGTTTCCCCAAGAGTGGGAAACTCAAGGCACTTCCCTACTCAGTGTGAGGAAGACCAAACCCACATCTGTACCCCAAAAGAATACTTTGATCTTTGAGGAACTGGTTATTAAGTTCATCGTAGGTCATTGTGTAAACAGGAGAGTGAATCATGGGAGAAGTTGAGGAGTGCAGGAGGAGGAGCCTGCCTGCAGAGCAGTGGAGGCTCTTGGCCAGGAGGGATTGTCTTTGGTTGCCAAACCCTGGTGCTCACCTTGTTCATGTGTCTTATCAGGAAAGCTTCGTAGGACAAAACACGTGCAGTTTTGGAAACAGGGGCTGGAATTTTAAGGTCAATGGGGAGTCTGCCAGGTCTCTTTATTTAAGCATATGGGTTGTCATCAGTGAGCGAGGTCAGGGTAACAGGGAATTATGTAGTGTTGAAGTGGAAAAAAAAGTTCTTATACTACTTAAGTTTAACACTTATGGAGGTTGTTCAGCATTTAAACACCTGCACTACTTTTTCAGTGTTAAGATCTGTCTTTAGTGGCCAAAGGTATGGTATTACTATTAAAACAGCTGGAACTGTTATAGCTCACAAATTGTGGGAATGTTTCTTGGGGAAAGCAATTGAAAGGAGCTTTCTCTTTCTGGTCAATGCCTGATTTTAAGTTAGTTGTGAAGAAAAGTATGGTACTTAAAAGGGTAACATTGTGTCTTCTGTCATCTTATGTCTCTAGTGTAAGCTTGCTGTCTGCTATAAAACTAGATACTTTTGTAACTCTGTGTGTATGTATTCATACATAATAACAAAAATATTAGTTTGGTTTTAGAGGAGACTAAACTTCGTGGGTTTTTTTGGTGATAGATATATAAGAGGAAATAACAGTACTAATAAAGTTTGTTTTGAACATCTAGCAACTGTCTGTTATGATAAATTGGAAAAGCAAAATCAGTTCTGCTGGCAAGATGCTTCTGGAGGCCACAAAACTTTCCAGGATTCACGTTCCAATAAATGATTTTGAATCTGAACTGACCTAAAAATCTACCTGAAGAGACCTTTATGTAGCATGGCATACAACTTGAGCTCTTCTTGCTGCTTGATGTTGAACTTTGTCCCTCCAGGCCTGCAGCAAGTTTCAGCAAGGCTTTCTGAATAGCTTGAGAGTTATATGCAAGGATTTCAACTAACCCACAAATGATTTTTTTTTTTTTCTTTTTTTTTTTTTTCCCATTTTATAAGTTAATATGTGTGTTCTTCATGGGATTTATTTTATATTTGGTTTCTGTCTTTTTCTGGCTACTACAAAAGGGTCACTGGATTCTGACAGTATTGTAATATCCTAAACAAAGTACCAAGAATGTGAAATTGTGCTCTTTCCTGGTTGACCACGTGACACTTGGTTACTTCTTTTGAAGATGCAGGCATGATAGAATTTCAATCTACCACACTTTCCTTGATTTATTTATGTGGGTTTTTTTTTTTTTTTTTTTTGTAGTGCTACCAGAGGGCCTTAGTTACCAACTAAGATATAGCCAACTTAAGAAAGAGTCAGAGTAGCTGAAGACTTCCTTTGTTTAAAATCAGTGAAGATGGGTGTTATGTAGCCATGCTTGCCTTCTGCTTTGGCAGTGGGATGTGGTTGGCAGAAGACCTGGTTGTGTAAGTTTTGGAAAAGTTGAGAGTCCACCTGTGCCAGCAATGACTGAACGCCTTGTGCAGGCAGTGTTGCTATGCTGGCTAACAACATGAGCTATTTTGTCAAAGAGGCAGTGCTGTTAGATAGGGTACTTTGTCTTTGCCATGGGGATCAACATAGTCTGTAGTTGTTGAGGGGGCTGACTGGCTTTGACATGTTTGGTCTGTTTTATTTTTCATTAGTCAGGTTGTCATCTTACTGGAAACCAAGAGCTGAACAGACCACTCCCATAAAGCCTGCTATAACCACCTTTCCCCCAAAGATGTATACTCAATATTGTTATACTTGGCACTGTTGGTAATTGAGCCTCTGTCCCTGAAAATGGGACAAAACTTTCAAAAAGCGCCATCTGGGAAGTTCTCTGTGTTGGAAAGCTGTTGTGGCTGGATGATGGAAAGCTGCCACCTAACATGTATCTTTGGCTTGAGTCAGTTTCAGAATCACTGCGGCTGGAAGGCACCTTTGGAGATCATCTGGTCCAACTGCTGCTCAGAGCAGGGTCAGCTATAGCAGGTTGTTCAAGACTGTGCCTATCTGAGTTTTGAGCATCTCTGAGGAGACTACGCAGCCCCTCACTTCCCTCAACCTACTGGCAATACTTGTCCTAAAGTAGCCCAGGATGCTTTTGGCTGCCTTTTGCTGCAAGGGTGCGTTGCTGGCTCATGTCAACTTGGTGTCTATCAGGTCCTTCTCTGCCAAGCTGCTTTCCAGTCAAGCAGTCCACAGCCTGTACTGTGCAGGCAGTTTTTCTTCCCCTGGGGAAGGACTTGGCATTTCCCTTTGAATTTCTTGAGGTTCCTGTTGGCTCATTTCCTCAGCCAGTTGCCGTCCCTCTGAATAGCAGCACACCCCTCTGGTCTGTCAGCCACTCTGCATGGGTTTTGTAACATCTGCAGACTTGCTGAGGGTGCGTTCAGTTCCACTGTCCAGGACATCAGTAAAGATGTTGAACAACTCAGCATTGACTCCTGGGGCATGCCACTGGTGACTCGCCTCCATCTGGACCATGTACCATTGATCATGACCCTTTGAGTCATGCATTTTGGACAGTTTTCAGTTCATTTCACTTTATGATCATCTGGCCTGTACTCCATCAGTTTGTGTATGAGGATGTTATGGGAGATAGTGTCTGCTGCTTTCCCATCATCCAGTGAAGTAGTAATTTCATCGTGGAAGGCCATCAGGTTGCTCAGGCATGACTTCCTCTTCACACATCTTTGCTGATTCCCACTATCACCACCTTGGTGCCTCTGATGCTTCATTGAGCAGAGCTTCCAGCTCCTCAACTGCTACCAGAGCACTGAACATAGTCCTGTGTTTCTAAATCTGTTCTGTCAGTTTTTACAGTCTGTTATAATTTATTTTCTATAATACCCTAACCAACCTGACTGTTTTGGCTTGTCATTTTTTTGTTTTCTTTCCTCTTTCCTTGGTTGGAAGCATGTGCCAGGTGAT
Source organism: Tyto alba (assembly GCF_018691265.1). Classification (NCBI taxonomy): domain Eukaryota; kingdom Metazoa; phylum Chordata; class Aves; order Strigiformes; family Tytonidae; genus Tyto; species Tyto alba. The sequence continues at coordinate 44,011,831 of NW_024881316.1, read as the reverse complement.
GTCTTATGTTTATATTTGAATTCTTGCCAAAACAAGATTGCCACTTAATTGTTAGAGATCTAGGATAAAGAGATCTTCTTTATAAACAGTGTAGGAGGTGGTTTGTGATGGCCCATGCTGCCTGTGATAACTCAGGAGAATGTTGTCTTGTTCTCTGGTGAGCTTTGGTCCTGCTGGATGTGCAAGAAAAGCATGGTTCACCTCACAGTGTTCACATTCAAGCCTGAGAAGACTATTTTTCATCCAAGACTTGGTCATTATGAACTTTTAAGCTACAGATAGTTGATCTGAGTTGGATTTGAAATTGAGAAAGCCATGCAAAAAGTAGAGGGGAGCTAAGAGGTGGTTTTGGTAGTTTGTGTTGCAGACATGTTATGCTGTACCTTCTACTTCTACCAGTTAAGACTTTCTGTTCTTTGAGAGTTTTGACCAGCTTGTATTACTGCAGTCTGACTTCTTGCTGTCTGATTTTAGTACCACATCTGTTCTTGAGTAAAGCTTTTAAATGAGAACTTGAAGCATTAAGAAGTATAATTCAGAAGAATTCATAACTACTTCAAGCATTAGGGAGTATAATCTGTGGACTGACATGATGCCTAATACTTGTTATTATGAAGAGTTGTGATTCCTTAAAAACACTTTCTGTCACCACTGGACACTGTTTTTGCTTGAGTAAATGTTGTATTTGAAGACCTTTCAGTGGCTTACTTATTCTGGACTGCTTTTGTAGTAGAATGATTTCTTGCCCATCACACTGCAGTCCAAATTACCTGGATGGTTCATCTAGTGCTACTTGCTCATACTGAAAAGCAAAACTGGTAAGTGTTGCTGTTTCTGTCTCATCACATGAAGAAAAGTCCTAGAATGAAACTACCTTGACGTTCCCCATGACCCCTTCCACTTTACAGTTTAGATCTGTTTTATATAAATATTCAAGAGCAAGAGTGGTACTGAGTATCACTGATAAATACAAGAGGAAATTCAGCACCTAAATTTCAGACATAAAAAGCTGATGTTCATTTACTGCTGTTTGGTTTTGGAACACAGAAATGCATGGATGATGACTGGGAGGTTCTTGAGATCCTGCTTTGGTCGTTGGCATGGCTGAGTCCATGTTTTACAGCTGGAAATGTGACCAAAATGAACATGTTGTGCATTTCAAGCACAAATATAGAATGTTCTCCCAAGGAAATAAAGAAGCTTTCAAAATTATTAGCTTCTGTTGACATAGTGTGGATATGATTACCTACTACTTCTGTGGAAAAATGAGCAGGTGTTTGGCAGTTTGAGTCATAGTCTGCAATGCTGTAAGCATTTACCATGACTGACACTCTGCTCTGATCCATTTTCCACGTTTAACTTCAAAAACTGTACTATAGTGTGTGTATTGAGATATAATACCTGCTAATGTGCTTAAAACCAGAATTTATCATGAAAGAAATATGTAACGTGGAAATTTCTTACATTTTTATGCATTTGTAGTTTTTCAAGTGCTTGGGTTGAGTTGGTTGGAAGATGACGCTTTTATTTCCAGACTCTAGATGATGAATGGTGGTTGTCTTTGTGATCTGTGGGTGCCAGAATTTCCTATCTGTTGGGCAATATTTCACGTCAGCTACACAAAAGACGGTTCAGTGCAGGAACAAGACAAAAATACTATGCTTGCTGCAGGCAGTGATGGGGAAATACGATGCTTTGAATCAAGCTTAGAGAATACATTTGACAAAAATGTATACAGTAGAAAAAATGTTAGGAGTTCCAGAGTGTATATTATGAGCAGATAACTGGTGATGAGCTTTGCTTGTAATGAAGAAAACAAATTTTCTTTCTTAAACAACAAAAAGCAAAACTAAGTCTTCATGCTTATATTCAACTAGTTCCTTTGTTAATAGATGTATTCAGAAAATAGTTTGCCAGACATTAATTCTAGTGTCTCTTGTATTCATGGCACTATCACATAGCTCTGCTTTTTACCAAGGGTTTTCTAATTTTATCTATAGGCAGCAGAGGGATAAAGACTATGTTGCAACGTGTGCAGCAGCACTTTTGACCAAAACTGTTCACAGATCAGAATTGTACATTGATTTAATGGAGCTGTAAGTTCAATACCAGGAAAGAATACTTTTTCCCATTTGATTCCTTAATTTGTGAATTAATTGTTGGTTATTATTATGCACTCGTAGAATTAAGTGAAACCTCAGAAAAAACTCAGAGCCATTCGGGATTTCTGTCTTTTAACCCTGTTGTGCTCTCATATTTGTGTGAGTTTGTTGTGATCTGTAGAGGAGAAGGAGGTTTCAGAACAGCCTTACATTTGGTAGTGCCTGGGTATCCTGACTGGATTTGACTCAGAGGGAAGATTATTTGATTGTTGTAGGTTTGTGAAAATTTCTGGCATAAACAGAATTTCTTGATGAACAAATGAGCCTTTATTGCCAAACAAGCCTTAAGCTGTCAGTAAGCAACTCTCATGGATCTTGTGCAACAGATGGACAAGTATGTAAATACATTGCTATGCTCCTCTGGATAAACTTAATTATATCAAAATTAAAGCTTGTTTGCTTATTCTTCTTGCAAAATGAGATGAATCTGAAGTAGGGTGCCTCTTACATGTTTGTGCAATTAAGTTGTATGATCCTGTTACTCCTACACCTTCTGGCTGTATTATTTGTTGGATCAAGCATGCAAAAATATTGTGTGCACAGCAATTAATTTTTTTGCAGATATAATAGCAGATGCAAGTATGAGAATTAACAAAGCATTGCATGTAGGTACCACACGTACAGTTTGAAGCCTTCTCCCTCCTTGGCCCCAAATACACACTGAGTAACAAACGCTTGCCCTGTGGGCAGTGATTCGTAATTGGTAAATGTGGGGAGGGTGCGGTGGAGGAGGTGGGAAGGGGGCAAAATGCCAGCAATCCCTTCCACCACTCCACCACACATGCACAAAAACCTACCCACCACCACTGAAATATGACCTGGTGTCATCTTCCTAAATTTATTTTAACAGGTGACTGTCCAGTTATTTTTCCCTCTCTAAAATGGTTGGGAATCTTACAATTCACAAATGAGTGTTGCAGTAAGGGAAGCTTGTTCTTAGTGTTTGTCATTAGTTCTGCCTTTTTGTATATGCATGGCTTTCAAGTTGCATTTCCATGTCCGAGTTGCATTCACGGTGTGGTTTTTTTTGTTTGTTGTTTGTTTTTGTTTTTTTTTTAGTGGACTATATTGTGGAATATGACTATGATGCAGTGCATGATGATGAGTTAACAATCAGAGTTGGGGAAATCATCAGGAATGTGAAAAAACTGGAAGAAGACGGATGGTTAGAAGGGGAGCTAAATGGCAGAAGGGGCATGTTCCCTGACAATTTTGTGAAGGTGAGTTTTCTGCATTGACTTGGTTTTACCGTGATTGTACAGAAGGCTAGTTGTTATTGAAATTATTAGAATACATATTAGTTGTATTTGTAATAAGATTGGTTTCTTAACTGGAAGACCTATTAGATAATTAAAACTTTTTTTAGTATGCTTTTGAAGACCTTTCTTGTTTGAAATAAGTTCTGTTGTCTGTTCTTATTCACTTTATAATTTCTTTTGGTCTGTACCCTTGCATTGTATGTTCTGTCTCCTTCCTACTGCTGCAGTGCACTAACAGTTGTTTGTAGCCATGGTTACTTGGTTTAGTGAGATGAACTGATTAAAAAAAAAAATCAAAACCACAAAAAAACCCCAAACCTACCCCTACAGATGACATGACAGACATGAGAGAGTTGGGAAAGTGGGGTCACAGCTCAGTCATCTCAGCTATAATGAAAAACTACATCCTCAGGCTGTAGCTGTGTGGGTGCTTCATCCTGGTTTAAGCTACTTGGTTTGAAGGAACAGTTCTGCCCTACCCTAGACTCCCTGCTGCTGGCACTGCCTTTTTCGTGACCATGCAGGGAGGGACAGGGCAAGGCATGTGTCCAGCTAAAAGGTAACTGTGAAATCAGGTTGGCTTTCAGCTTGTTTAGTTTTCTGACCAGGCTCCCTGTCTGTCAACAGCAAATATCTGAAAGAGGAGGGGTGTGAGGTAGGTGCTCCACTGGGCTGCAGCAGTGTTGTCTTTTTGGATTAGACATTATCTTTCTAAATGTGATCCTCTTCTCTGGGTTCTCTTATCTCACTCGGTGCTGCGAAACTGGCTTGTGGTAGTTGTCTTCTGTGAGATATTGCTTCTTTAACCTTTTATTTAAACTTTCATATTTATTCTGTGTTTGTGTCCTAGTTCTAATTGAAGTTCTTGTTTGCACCTTCCACATTTTTCCTGTTTTCTCTACAATTTTTTTAAGTGTTACATCGAGTATGCACCTATTTATTAGTTACTTAAATGAAGAAGTCCACAAAGCAGTTAAGTGTGCTACTCCGCTTTTGAAATTCAGTCTGCTGAGCTTCAGCTACTTTCTCAACTAAAGTAAGCATTACGGAGATGTTATGCTTTGCTTCTTTATGCTTTCTAACCTTTTCAGTAACTTCCAAGGATTCTTTAGTGTAACTTCCCTAAAGTATAATCAAAGATAATTTAGATATTTTTATCACTTTTGAAGTGAAATTAGTTCTTTGCAAAACACAGTTACATAATATATCTTACTGTGATATTTTCATATTGTTAAACCTAAGAGGAAATTTGTCCAGCTATAAATACTTCTTTGTACTTGCTTACATTAAATTTGACAACTTTTTTGTTTGTCTTACTGAAAAAGCAAAACTACTCATTTTTGATTTACTGTGGGAGGGTTTAAGTATCTACCTTTTAAAATTGATGGGAATAATGCAGTTGTTCTCAAAGGGTCTTTTACAAGGAAATGTTTTGTACAAATGCCTTTCACTTGTCTAATAATTTTAAGTTGTTAGTAGTTTAGTTCAAAATCCATTTGTGGTTTTTAGTCCTGTATAAACAGTAATTTTACTGTAAGTGATGTTGTGATGATTACTGTGTTGATGATGTACTTGCTTTCTTCCTATATGGCACTTGAGTGCTAATTATCAGACATGGCTCTTCTCTGGTTCTTGTCATCAATGCCGTCTTTGTACTGAACAGCAAAGAGGGGTAGGATATGGCTTGTTTCTATCTTAAATGCTAAACTTATTGGGTGTTTTCTTGCCCTTCTGCAGCTGTGGCTTTTATAAACTTCATTTTAAATTATTTCCATCTTGAAAAATCTTTATACATTTCAGCTTAAGGTATTTTTAACTATACAGCTATTCAGTATGTGCATGGCATGGTCATATATCCTGAATTACAGGGGGCACTCAGTTTTTTAGAAGGGATAGGGATTTGGAGAAGTGGAAAGGAAGTCATGTAGAAGAAAATTATCTCTTTGGTTTCATGCCGACAGGGGATAACTTGCCTTTTTGGTGCTGGAGTTGAGTGCAGGTCAGAGACTCATTTTGGGAACTTTTAAGATGGTATACATAGGCTGGAAGACTGAGATGATGGGAAAGCATTAATTGTTAGGGAAGTGAAAGTAATCGTTTCCTTCATGGTCAATTTGATTATAGTTTCTTCTTAAACTATAGCTCATCTTACTCTCCTGTTACAAATGTAATTTCGTGCATTAGATGGGGATCTAGCCTGAACTCATTATATGGATATTTTTTTTTTTTCTTATGATGTATGTGCTGGTTTGATTAAAAACTGAACTCAGATCATGGTATAACCTTTCCATGCAGAATCTGGTTGGTAAATTGTAATCTATGCTGATCTGATAAAGATTAGCATTTGAAACAGAAAGTCCATGTGTTACACTAGATTTGCCTAGCCTCTTCACCTAAAAATTATTTTAAAACGTAATAAATATATGACAGATTAAACTGGGTGAAGATGGACATGTTTTCTTTTTCAAATGTTAGATTTTTTTTTTTTTAGATAAGATAAATGAGTTTGTTAAAATAAGCCTTTGATTTTCGTCAGACAACTGCGAGGGAATTGGATAGGAGACGCTAATTCCAGCTAGTTTGATTTTTGTTCATTTTGTTAGTTTGTCTCTTCATCCTGTCTGAGGGCAGGAACAGAGTTTGTTGCCTTGGTGGCAGCTGCAGACTGTCCTTTGCTACCAGGCAGTATGAGGCTGCTTCTTGCTGGTTTGAAGGACAACCGAAATGTTGACAGGAGGATTATGGCTGCATACTGCCAGGATATGTTGGATGCCCCAGATTCAGACTGTAGCATCACTGCTGAAGCAGATCAGTCCCCTTCTGTTCCCTTCTTCTGGGCTCTGCTAATACATAGGTTTTACTGACATTTTACACCACTCCTCATACTCTGACTTTTACATGCTTTGACAAACGCATCTTTTCTGTTTGGAAGAATGACTAAGTGCTGAAGTCATGCAGGAAATAGCTTTTTGATGATGTCATCCTTTTTTTCCTCAAGTCTTCTAAATATTGCAGAATAGTTTAATATAGTGGTAGTGGGTTTATGTTTCATGTAGTAGTAGCAATCAGGTGCTGCAAAGGAAACTGATGTGTTTTCAAATGGGTTAATTTGTTGTACAGACAAATAGGTGAGCTGAGCACTGTATGACTTTGAAATACTCATACGCAGAAGGTAACGTATGGAAGTTTCCTGTGGATGCTGTTGGGCTGCTGATGCTTGGTACCTTATAACATCTGCTGGTAACTTTTTGGTTGTTTTTTTTTTTTTTTTTTTTTGGCATCTACCCAAACCATTGATGGTGAGATCTTAAAGAAGGATCAGAGCTTGGTGGTGCCTGGTTCCTAGTGCCAGCTGAGACCTGGGCATTTTCTGCAAGCTCGTCACTTGACAGGTTAACCAGCAGTCTGAGATTGTCCTGAAAGGTTCAGTTCTTGGTGCTGACTTGCACTTGCATTGTTTTTCATTGAAAGAAAGAGAACAGGTAGACTCAGTTGAGGGGAATCAAGCCTCCAAACATCCTCGGATACTAGTGTGACAGTGTCACTGCGTTGGATGGATGCAGCAGGAGGTATTGTGAAGATTGGGAGGGAAGTCAGAGGGTGGATGTCCAAAGCAGTCCTGAAACCAGAGCTCAGGGGTGGTGGTGAAGCTTGCCATCACTGTGTAGTGAATTTCCTTGAATTCACTTTTCAGTAATAGGCCTTTCAAAACATTTTCTGTCTTTATTGCAGGATTGGATTTTGGAGTGCACAGATTTCCAATTTTATTAACAAAACCTGATTTGAAATTCCTATTTGAACTGTGTACCTATACAGTTTTAGTGGGGTTGAAATATTTGAATTTGAGTTCTTTTTCCTGACATTGTTATTGCCATTTTTTTCCTTCTTCCTGTATGGGCAATTTAAAATAAACAACTTCATAAATTCCTGAAAGGAATTAGTAGTGGAAACCTAGCAGACTTTTATTGTTTTCTTTGAGAGTGGCTTTTCCTTTGTAAAATTCGTCACAGCGTGAAATGTGCACACAGACATTAATCTCCAATATGGGTTAGAGCAGTGCAGTAACACTGTTAGGTTGAATGTGTGAGGTTTTTGGAGATGTTAAGGTGTGTGGGATGTGGAAGGCTTTCTGGTTTGGGGTTGGGGTTGGTTTATTTGTATTTTGTTGTTTGGTTGGTTATTTTTAGTAGCTCTATTCACTCTCCAGCCAACTATTGTGTTGATGAGCTGGAAGTGATGATCTGTTGTTCAAAAATGAGCAGAAGGATGAAGTCTTTTGTCCGTACATAGCCGAGAAGGTTTTTAAGAACTTAAATCACTTGTGTTATTTTGGTTATTGCTATCTTAGTTTTGTAACTAGCTGTATTGTGAGTAATATGGCTTTTCACAGTAGTAAAACCAGTTCGATCATATGCTCAAGGCAGTAACTCAAATGAGGGAGGAGCAGCGGATAGATTAATTAGTAGCTTTCATCAGCTAAGGTAGAAGAGTTTGCTGGTAGGCTTCGGTGACATTCTGGGGAGCAAGTTGGACACTGCTACGAGTGTGTTTGGGATATGCACCATTTCAGCTGCCCGCTTGGCAGAGGATACATCTGCAAGACTGCTGCTTCAGAGAGAAAACTTTGTGCCTGCACAGGTGTGTGCAGCCACTGCTGTGCAGAGCCTGGATCCTTTTCAGGTTAACACATGAACTTTGCTCGCTGTGACATTTTTTTCCTTCCTCCCCCTGAAAAAAAAAAAGCTGCAGCACTGGGTGTGTTCGAGCAAATATGTCCTTGGAAGTGGTAAGCTTGCTTAATTTTCCATATGTTCTTAACATCAAATACTGTAAACAGACTTTGCATTTCAGGGTAATGAATGAGAACAGAAGCACAAATCTAAAAGTTGTGATTGCAATATAATTTTTAGATTTTATTTAATATAGAGTATAAATTATTGGCCTTAGAGTTGTTTGTGTAATAAAATTACTTGAGTTTGGTTTAGCTTATTTACCCTGTGTAGTACATAGAGACGCTTAGGAATGGCAGACAGCTGTGATGCTTGCGTGAAGAATTTCTTTTAAAAAGAATGATTTGTTGTTAGGAGTTATTTTCTTGTTCAACTTCCTGGTCTATGTGTCTGTGTGTTTGTCTATGTAAACAAAACCCAAGCCCTTTTCCTTCCCTTAAAAGCCACCCTAGACCAAAACTTCGGAGTACTAGCACAGCTGATCTACCTTCTTAAGGCTTTGTCTTTGCTGCCTCCTCCCTGTCTTCTCACTGATGGGATGCTGCTAAGCTCAGTGTGCTGTGAACAGGTGAGAGAAGTTTTGGCTGAAATCTTCAAGCATAGTCTTCTGTAATTCCTTTCAAAAACAAAAAATTGACCTCGCCCAGAATTTGAAACATTAATCATGGAGTTGGGAGTGATTGTGGGCGAGGCTGTCGCTCTTATGGGTCATTCTTAATTCTAACCTAGGTACAATGTACAATTAAAATAGTAACATTATTTAAAAAGCCCCAACAGATTAATAACTGTAAGCTTTTAAACAATGTATATAGGATAAGCCACGTGTATTTAGTTTGAAGTAATTGGGATGTCTTTATGGAATGAAATAAAACACATATCTATTTCCAGAATTTTGGAGCTTGCTCCTCTGCAAGGTGTTCTGTCCGAATTCTTTGCATCCAAGTAAGGCTTGGAGAAAATTAGATGTGCAGTAATTTTTCAATCCTATCAGTCAAATGATATTTCAGTTTATACAGATTTTTTCCTCTGCCTTACTGGTGTTTTGAGGAAATTATCGTCACGGTGGGTTGTGTAGGGAGGTGAGACTGAGGAGCTCGGAGGTGTCATTAGCTGCCCAGGGAGAGGTAGACAGCCCTGCCGATAAGAAGGTGATGTTTCCTTCTAAGATGGCAGTTCTTGTTTTTCAGAAACAAAGATAGTGTGCAAGATTTAAAACCATATTATGTAGTTTTGGTTTCAGTGCTGAGTATATAAGAGAAAAGCTGGGTGTAAGGTGGCCCTTTGTCTCATGGCAAGGAGTGAAGCTGAGCGTTCAGGCTGGTGCTTCAAGATCTGTTGCCAATAATGATGGTGCCATACATTGTTCCTGCTGAGTTTTCTGGCTTTTTGGAGAAAATAGTGCCTCTGGACTGTGTGTTACCAGGGGGTGCCACGTGGGTTTGCCTGAGCTGCTCCCACTAATCCCATCCATTGGCACGTGTCTGGGATTTGCGAGGCTGGTGATAATGATTCCTGTGCTTGTGGGGTGAGACACGGGTCTCTACTAGCCACCTATTTTGGTCTGAGTAAACAAGGAAATGGGTTTCTTCCAACCGGAATGTCAGGATGAGTGGCTTGGGAGTGAGCCTTGCTTATGATGGGGGAACCATGGCTTCTAAAAATAATATTAAAAAAAAAAACCAAACCCAAAAACCAAAACAACAACAAAAAAACTGCTGAAAATATTGGCAGATACAGCCAATGGCAGTGATATGTAGGCATATATAAGTCATATATGAGTTTTTGCTGCATTCATTGCTCATAATGGAACGTTCTTGTTCCTGTGAATCACTGTATTGACTGCTTGGGTTTATACCAGTCAGGCCCTAACCTTGTGAGTTCCCTCTGTAAACTGACTGTGTCTGGCACAAAGAGGGGAAAAGCATAGTCTTGAGGTAGGTTTGAGTTTGCAGATGATCTGAGACTTTGCACCATTGAGCTGCTGTTGCTGACACAGCTATGCCAGCACAGCTGCTTGTGGGCACCTGTGTGCCAGGTTGTATTCGTATTGTCACTATGTCCACACTGTGATTTTATTGCTTCATCAGTGTTGGTTGAGGATGTGTGAATTATTGCATATTCCTAGGCAGTACAGATATATTGATTAGAAAGATATGGCATGAAAAATTTATGTGGCTATATGAATTATTTATCTTGATAGACTATTAACTCTGAAATGTCACAGATACTTTTCTCAAAAGTTAACTGTTTAAGTGCAAAAAAAGTGGTGAAATGATGTGGACTTTTCCCTGTTATACACGAACACCTGTGCTTTAAAAAAAAAAAAAATCACCTGTCAAGGCTTCAGTTTGCATTTGAAAATTGTTTCACTGTAAACATCTGTAGCATCGTGAAGTCTTCTGTGGCTGAATGTGAAGACAGAATGAAGAAAACACTGGTGCTTCTTTTTATATTTAGCATTTTCAGATATATATTCTGTATTTTAAAATACTGTGTTATCAAGAGCATGGGAGAAACGGAAGTAGCTTCTAAACTTTTATTCAGTGGCAGTACTGGTATGGAAGGGAACTTGAGGTACTCTTCCAAAGGACAGTAGGATAAAATGTGATTAATGACTTGTGTGAATCGTGCTTCACAGGAATTCACAGAGAATAATATGCTAATTATTCGCTCTGATTTGAGTTATCCAAATTTCTTGATTGTATACGTGCCTCTTGCTTTTCTACGTGGCATATTGGGCTTGTGATGTTACTCCGTGGTAACTGCACACTCCTGGATACTCGTAGTGCTGCTCTGTTCGGGTGTAATGGTTTGTTGCACAAGGTAGCCTGGAAGAGGCAGCAGGTATATACAAGGAATTTTTCCTTTAACCACATAAAAGTCTGCTTTTCTGACCTTCCTTATTTAGTTTTTACATGTGACTTGTGTGTAATTTTCTAACTTCCTCTTGGAGGTAACCATGCTCTGGCGGGGAGCCTGCAAACAGGGTGTGTTCCATCATATGGCATCTGCAACCACGGTTGAGTAAATGCCACGAAGTGTCACCCGTGTCTTGGTCACCAGTAATTGACTGGGCATGTGCAGAAAACTTACTTTTAAGTTTAGACCTTCGCTGTATACGGAAGTCTAAAATACAGCCATAAATATGTACTCTGAAATGAGCGTATGGAATAACTGACCTTTTTGGTATTACACAGGTACTGTAATATGCAATGTTTCTTATGTCCTGGGAGGCTCTGGGTGTCCATTCCAGCACTGTATTTTTAGTACTTTGCTACATGTCTGATAAGCCAACGTGTATACACCTGACACAATTAATATTAAATCTGTTCTTTTGCTTTTTTTATGAGGTTGAGTGAAGTAATCTACTTGTGAACTTGTAACTTAAACTTGTGTGAGGCTAGCTTATCTGGCCTGTCATAACGTTTGCATCACTTGTAAATTTTTTTTTTTTTTTTAATTTCTTTTGGGTAGGAGAAGTTAGCTGTCCTTTACTGTAGTGTTTTCAGTATTAAATTTATTTTTGAATATATGTTTTCCTTCCTTGGACACTGGGTTCTATCTAACATTATGAGCTGATCTCAAAGTTAGATGTGGCAAATGTTTTCTAGGCTTAACAAGCTCTTGTAGTTCTCACTTCCTAAAAATATTATTTGTGTATACATATGAGTTAATTAGTTTAGGATTTGATGTAATAAGCTTTCAAACTGATAGAAACTGATGATGATGGACAGTTGCCCTTTTATCTAGCTGCTTACAAAACAGGAGCAGAAAGCAAGATGCATTTTCACTTAAAAATGTTACTTAATATGTGAATCTTTGATAAAAGTTAATCTTTAAACCTGCCTTAGTCTCCACGGAGATTTTGAGATTTATATTTTTAGACCTTATCTGGCAAATTTCTTAAGCATTTAATTTTGTGTCTTAGGCAGGAGTTGTGATGGGACATAGATGTGGCAGGGTTTTAGCTTGCTTGAAGCTTTGTGCGGAGGTGGCCATGAGTGAAGTGCTGGAGGCTTTACAGGGAATGGAAAGAGATGGGTGCCCTGGAGAAGGGAGGCAGGGAAAAAGAAAGCAGAGTACAGCAGTGGATGCAGGAAGGCAGGATGATGGTGAGAAGGAACAAGGGATGTTCTGAGTTAAACATCAAAGTGGACCTCTAGTGGTTAATGGATCACACATTTCTCTGGACCAGCAACAGAGGCACTTAACTGGGAGGAGGGAAAAAACTGTGTCTTCCTGCCTTCCCTTGTTGGGGAAGTTTGATAAAACACCACGTGCTGCAGGAGCTGGATCTATGGATTGCCCCCTTCCACGTGCAATTCTCAGTTTCATTGATCTAAAGCACTATTTTGTGGTTGGTGCTCAACAGGACATTAACTGTTAGTCTATAAAACAATTACGAGAAATTTAATTAAATTTTCATATGTATGAGCAGGTATAAGAGAAAAGAAATGCAATTAACATTTTAAGATGTTTTCATCTGGCTGTGTATGTGGCAGCACCATAAAATATTATTTAGGTATTATTTTTAGAAGTATTTTAAGACTTTTTTCTTAATTAAATGGTTGGGATACATGGATGTAAACACCTGTGTTTCCTTTAGTTAATCCTGTTAATTTAGGATTCTTTGCTACACTGTTGGTAGACCTGGTGATCTGACTGCTGTGCTGTTCTGCATCTGGGCTTTGGTGGTGTTGAAAGCAGATGGAAAGAGTCTTTTTAACATTGGCCAAAGGTTTTTAGAATGCGAAGGCATTACAAGTTTTTAGATCTCTTGTATTTTGCAAATATCGAGATCTCAAGTCAGAATCTGCTTGGCACAAGCTTATAGGTATTCAGTTCTCCACAATAAAAAATATTTTTTATATATATATGTGTAAAAATATATATGCAGATATAATAATAATATAGATATAATATGTATCACGATCTGAAATTCCAAGCCTCCTTCTACATTCCCTCTGTAGAGGTGAATTTTCCTTATTTAGTAATAAGTCCAGTTGTTTGTCTGTTCTAAACCTTCAAATATTACATTTATTCAATGGCTCAAGTTTTAGTCTGTAAGTCTGAAGTGACTCAGTGATTTTTTTTTTTTTTTTTTTTTTACACTTCACAGAGATCCTGCTTATTCCATGTGTTCTGTGTTCTGAGGTAGAAGTGATACCTTGCCTGATGGATGGTGCCTTTCTTCCTAACAGGGAGGCAGTATGATTATATGATCTATATTTATCATAGATTATAACCATTTATCAATATTTTTAAATGTGTTAAACTTCATGCTGAGTTATATGATGTGGGTGTGATTTAATAGAAGGAAATGTTGGGGTTTTGTCTGCAAACTGGAGAAGTGTGAGCCTGGCTTGAGTCACTTCTATAGCTAATTTTATTTTATTCTTGGGGGAAAAATTAGAAATTATGATTTGAATCTGCAGCAGGTACAAATATTAATAATTCAGCTATATGAAAATATTTCTCCATTTATGAAACCATGCTGTGCACAGAGAGTCCACAGATGCCTTCTGGCATCGCTTGATGGTGAAGAACCTCATCTACCAGGACTTTGTGTCCTTGCTTGCTGTAGTCTCATGCAAAAGCATGTGAAAACTTCAGATGTAAATGGATTGCTCTGCATAAAACTCTTACAGGAAACATTTAGGGGAATTTCCAAAACTATGCTTGGCTGATAATGGCCTTTGAGTGAGTGGTGTGCTGTGTTGAGAAGCTACAGCAGCAGCCACTCCCATAGCATAATGTGTCTATAGCTCCTGTGCAAATCGCTGGGGATTCGTGTCAGCTGGAAACCTTTTTCTAACCTTAGTCTTGAACAGAAATGCCTTTGACTGAGGTGTACAGAAGTCAGAACATGAAACAATTTCAGTTTTGGAAGAGGCAAAGATGAGAAGTGACGCTGCCACACCGTTGTTTCAGCCTGATTGTGGGTCAGCACTTTATATAAACCCAGTGATTTACTGTTAAACAGTCCCTATTTTGGCCATAAATTAGGCAAAAAAAAAAAAAAAAAAACCAAAAAAAAAACCTGTGACACATGTTAAACTTCCCAGGAGGTAATTTGTCTTGCAAAACAAAGGTTATCAAGTTTGTCCATTCTTCAGATGGTAACTACTTTCATCTTTAAAATGATGTATTTCTATTTTCGAGAATAATGTTTAATCCTCTGGGGAGTTGGGGTCAGTTTGTGACCTCTCCCAGCTGAGCTCTTCTTTCGGGAGGTGGAACCTGCTCCAACCTCCTGAATGCTCCAGGGAAAGAGCTCTTTGCAGCTATTTCAGTTCATAAATTGTCTTCATCTGTCACTTTAGTTCATGGCAGGTATGGCAAAGGAATGGGACAGATCGGAATAGCTGCAAATTATTAATCTTTCTTTCTTTGCTGTTATTAAATATTTTGCCTTTGGGCGCCTGCATTGAGGATGAGAAAACATGTTTTCTAGTCAAGGAGGAGACAGTGGCAAAATGAAAGGACGTGGGATATCTTCAATTTAAGAGCCTGGAGCTGTTAAAGCTGCCTTGTGCCTGCCTTTCTGTTGCTGTAACTAAGACTGTAATTGTGAGAGGTAATGGGTGCTTAAATAATTACCTATTTGAAGACTTTTGTGTTCCAGGAACCACAGTGTTTCATTGCACTAGAACAAATTATGGCTGGTAATTTCATCTGTATGCAGCTGTACAGATTTTTGTATGTGTTTGTATACAGTCACACACAAATGTATGTGTTGTTTTTCCTTGATGGTGTTTTGCAGGCTGTGAGAGGAAGAGATGATTTATCACAAGCTTACAATTCTTCCTTCTCCCCTAAAATAAGCGACAGATTCAATTCTGGCTTCTTTATTTTCTGCCCAGTAAAATATGAATCATAAACTTAATTTGCCAATCCATGGATTCTTTATTGCTATTCTGATGGGGAAGAAAAGAGGTGAGAAAAGGGGAGGAAATGAGTTGAGATAATTGCATGTGGAGGCTCAGACATTTACTGTTGTGTATTCTTCATCTCAGCCTCTTTAGAGATTGAGACCATTTTCTGTTGCTTGATATCTTGCTTTAAAATGTACTCAGCCAATAACAGAAATGCACATTGCAGTGGAAATAATGTAAAAAAGTCTGAAGATGATTTTTCTTGATATAATGACATATATAGGAGGAAATGGACAGCTAAAGGATTTAGGTTTGCTGGATAATTAACTTCTCTGTGCCCCATAATTCAGGAATGGACTTCATATTTATAACTATCTAATCCTCATGTCCTTTTAGACAATCTGACCTGCTTTCTCTGTCTCCAGTGCCCTGCTGATTTTAGTGCTCTTTGCTTCTGGCGAGGGAAGTGGGGAGGATCCTGCTGTAGCAATGTGTGGGGAAGTGGCTGATGGTGGGAAGGCTGCTTGCTTAAAAAGTAGGTCAGGACCACCTTCTTATTTGTTTATTTTAATGGGTGCTATGAGGCTATAGATGAATTTAGTTGTGTTAGATTTTTGTCCGGGTATGAAGAAGAATAATTCTTGTTTCACATGTTGCTGTACCTAAATGATTTTGAGATTTTTATATATAAATACATACATTTCCTAGAATTGTTAAACTGTGACAAGTGCAATTAAAACAGTAGCCCCTTAAGATCACCCCAATCTTTTTTGCTATTAAGTTAGGTTTACATGCATTTTTGCGTATCAGCCTGTAGTGATTTTGGCAAATTTTGTAAGTGTTGTGAAACATGCATTTAGTGGAGATTATGAAAACTTCAAACCGTTATGACTAGTTCTGTAGTTTGCAACAGAAAGAGTGGGTGGTTACTTCCCAGTTGAGTGTGTTTTACGCCAAGAGACAGTCTGTATTGACCTTCTACTGCCAAGTCATAAATGCATAAAATCTGTGTTGCTAATGGAAACACTGACAAGCCTTGAACTGCAGCAGACTGGCATAATAAAAATATTAAAATTTCCAGCTGCAGTTAATGTCAGATTTTCATTTCGCTTTTGCTGGCTGGCAGCTGGTGATGGCCTCATCTCAAAACAAGCTGAAGTGTCTTGGGGGTTTTTTGCTGGTATTGTCACAGCACAGACTCTCTCTGTTAGTTTGTATATACGAGGGGCTGACTTAAACAGCAAAAACAGAGAAAAATGCCTTACTTGTTGTGAAGCCAATGAATCAGAGTCTTGGGCATGCTCAAGTTGGTTATAGTGGTACTTGGGAGAGGAGACCTGTGGGCACTGTTGTTTTCCAAACACTGAAATCAAGCCAGTTGTTTGGAAAAAGATGTAAGAATTGCAGACTTACTAACATTTAACATTAATTGCAAACTCTTATTAACATTATTAATAGGGCAGATATTAATGTTTGCATTGATTAATACCAGTTTTCAGAGATCCAAACTGATATGTATCTTGTTTAGAAATTATTTCCTCAGTAAAATCTTAACATGTCCAAACAGTCAGGGTCCTAACGATGATGCTCAGGATGAAATTGCTGGCAGTGATAATGGATGCGTATGTCAGAGGATCTTGACATGTGCTTTTGAATCTTAGAGCAGTTTCATGCTGTTGGGGGACTGATGTAAAATACATATTTGTGGTGTAATGGACCTCATATGGGTGTGGAGACCAGGGATTCCTGAATTTGCTTTAACTTGGTTTGGTTGTAATGTGGTTTTTAATGCCCTGAGGAAGGATAATTAATGTTGCAGTTCCTCTTTAACAATAATTAAAAAAGAAAAAAGTCCTCGCTTTACAAGGATGTTCTAAAGTTTAGTAGGTTAAATATGGAGAAAGCAGTTGTGGGCTTATGCATGCACTGCTTACTAACCCCTTAGTCTGTAGTTCTTAGTCAAAATTAGATTTACCACTGGTTGTTGTAGTGGTAGACTCTTGTGTGGCTATTTTTCCTCCCCTTGTTGCAAAGCAGCTTCACTGGATGCTGTGGTCACAGTGTGCTTTGATACATGAAGTAAAATGTCACCATCCATTCTTTGATTCAAGCATGGCTGGCATTGTTTCTTTACCCATGTGTATTTATTGCAAATATTTTCTGATTATTTGGAGCTCTCTGCTCCTGTTCTTTTCAAGTAGGCATCTTGATCTTTTCCTTGCATCCTCTTTATATATCTTAGATTAGGAAGGTTTCTTTTAACTGAGTATCGAAGTATTCGGCTTTCATATCTTAGCTGTATTAGGAAGGTCTGGTGGTACCAGTCTCTCCCAGTGCCCACTCATTCTTTCTGATTTCCACTACTAAAATTCTTAAAACTTCAGCCCTTGAATCTGTTTGCAAGATTTTCTTCATATACCTATTGCTCACAGAATTATTTTAGAACTTATCTTTCAGTCTAATTCCACTATATTTTCTGTTATATTTGCCATTTCTAGTAAGCCAAGCAACAATGTCGCTCAAGCATTTCTCCTTTCTTTTTTGGGTCTTTGGTCTTTTGTTGTAGTCACTGCTTTTGTCTCTGTTTACTGTTGTTTGTAACCTAACAATTACTTTGCTGCCTTTGATACTACTGCTGGACTTAAAAGTATATTGTATGTTTACTTCAAATTATTGATGAAGGTGATACTTACCTTACAGCATATTCTAGCATTTGGAATTGGTGTGTGGGTGGTTTTTTTTTTATTTTTTGTAATTAATTAGGGAGAAAAAAAGAGAGATCATCATATTTTTGACCAGATTGCTTGTGTATGTCTTCCCCATTTCCCTTTTGCATCTCTGTGTTTTTCACAAAGTTACTGAAGTAACTGCCTCTGAAGTCTTCTGCGAAGTGCAGACCTAGGGAAGGAGCCTGGAGCTGACTCCTCACTGGAGAGTGTTGTGATTGAGAAACTGGTTAATGGGGGAAGCATTAGTTCCTGGAGCAGCTGAAAGCTTTTGGAGGCTGTATAAATTACATAGTGAAAGATTATAAATTTAAAAATCCAGAGACAGAACCACTCTAGGCAAATTTTCAAGTACCAATATGTTTTTCAGTTGATTAAAATACCCTTGTCAGTAAAACAGCTAGAAAGGTCCTTTGGAGGTGGCAAGCTTCTCAGCTGTAGACAAATTTAATTCCTTACGGTTTATCAGACTTGCAGGTAACTGGCTAAAAAACAACTCTTAAGACTGAGAAGGACAAAATCTTTGGAATGTGAAATGTCTGCTTGCCATTTGAGTAGATATGATGCGGTGCTATTCTGGAGTTTTGGGGGGTTTTTTGACTTGGAAGATAGGCTCTCTGCAGAGATAAGATCTCCAGGGCAAAAGTCTCTGTGAATCAGGGAGAGTAACAGCAGGAACTGCTCGCATGTTTTCTGAAAAGCCCCTTCATGTAGTGTAGATGAGTGGGAGGGAAAAATGGTGCTGTCTGTCATCTTGCTTATGCTACTTGCTCTGCTCTTTAGGGAAATAGGAAGGTACTTCGGACTGTTTGACTTGAGGTTCATAGTATGTTTTAAAGCATCAGTAGATTTCACAGACCAGCTGAGTTTTCCAGCAGGATAGCTGCCGTAAGTAACCTGGGTTTTAATGTTCCAGACTGGTGAATATGTTTCTCATATTTTTGGCATTTCATCATTGCATGGGTTTTGTTGTCTTTAAAGCTTATGTTTAAAACTTCACCTGACATTAGTAAGTGGATATATATGCATTGCCAATACTGTTTTCAAATATTATTAAATATTCTATTGCAGCTACAGCTGCAGTAACTAGTGGAGTTGTTAACCCGTGGCTGCTGATGGTGGATACAAGAATTGTTTTGAAGTGGATCATGAAAAGCTGCAGAGTACTTACGGGTGTTTGCTTTCCTCGAGACATTGCAATGCTGTGGTGGTGGGAAAGCTGAAGGGCTTTGAGGCTCTTGCTAAGCTCACAGGCATGTGAGATTCAGTGGATGTAACACACTTTAGTATACAGAGAGTCTTTATGATAAAGTTTTCCATCAAGTTATTGCAGGAATGAAGTTGCTCTGAGACTGAGGGAAATTCTTTTACGTATTAGAAGTTGCTTAAAGAATAAGAAGCAAAGGATTTGTCAGTGACTTGTCAGGATAGAGCAGAGTCGTCAGTGGGATCCCTCAGGAGCTGGTTGTGGTACTGGCTTTGTTCAGCATCCCTGATCATCTGGAGAGGGGATTTAACAGTGAACACTCCCATTTTGTGAGTGCTATAAAACTCTTCTGTAGTCCAATGCCACACTGATGGCAATGAGCTGAGCAAGAGAAAAGGGTGACAAATAAGCTTTAAGGTAGGTAAATGCCAAGTCATGTGTTGTGCTGGTTTTGGCTGGGATAGAGTTAATGTTCTTCATGGTAGCTGTTATGGGGCTATGTTTTGGATTCGTGCTGGAAACAGTGTTGATGATTCTGGGATGTTTTAGTTATTGCTGAGCAGTACTTACACTAGGTCCAGGCCCTTTTCTGCTCCTCACCCCACCAGCGAGCAGGCTGGGGGTACACAAGGATTTGGGAGGGGACACAGCTGGGACAGCTGACTAAAGGGGGATATCCCATACCATATGACATCATGCTCAGTAAAGCTGAGGGAAGAAGGGAGGGACATTCAGAGTGGTGGTGTTTGTCTTCTCAAGTAACTGTTACATGTGACGGAGCCAGGCTGTCCTGGAGGTGGCTGAGCACCTGCCTGTTGGTGGGAAGTGGTGAATGAATTCCTTGTTTTGCTTTGCTTACATGCATGGCTTTTGCTTTACCTATTAAACTGTCTTTGTTTCAACTCGCGAGTTTTCTCATTTTGATTTTTCTGATGCTTCCTCATATCCCACCAGGACAGGGGGCAGTGAGCGAGCAGCTGTATGTTGCTTTGTTGTTGGCTGCAGTTAAACCATGATGTGTATAAGAACAGGTAATCCATACCATGCCTACACAGAACTGCGAGTTGAGAGTTGAGCATCAGCTCATGAATATCTGGTAGTGCTTCTTTCAGTTCTCCAAACTCCTCAGCTCTGGGTGCAGTGACAGCCCAAAACACTGGCAGGATGCCCGGTGTCATCAGATCTAATAAGACCGGGATGGGGACAGGCAGCTAGATGTTTTAGGGGATGGAGCAGCTGCCTGGTGAGATGGGGATGACAAGGCTCAACTCTTCAGTTAAGAGGATAAAGCCAAGGGGTGATATGTTTGAGGTTTACACAGCTGTGGAGGTAGTGGTAAACTAAATGCAGTGGTGGAGAGTGCGCAGCGGGACCAGTGAGGTGTCAGCCTAAAGCAGATGAGAGAGAGTAGCTTCTTTTTGTAGCAGAGAGAAAATATCTGATGTCTGTCCCCAGGGAAGCTGTGAAGGCAGACAGGACCATGGATGCAGAAAGCGATTAAGACAGCTTCATCCTCAGACATGAAAGGGAGAGAGGAGGGGATGTATCTCCCTAATCAAACCCTTATGAGTGCTCTGGGAATGTGGGGGAGGATCTGAGTTGCAGACCAGTTCTCTAAAGAGTGTCTGGGATTGTGGCTGCTGGGAGCTGTGTTCTGTAGTGGATGGACCATTGATCTGACTTAATGGGTTTCTCCTTGTGTAAAATGATGATTTCCTTTTTTCAGAGTATCTCTTCTCTGTTGGAATCTCATTTAATGAGCTGGTGCAGTTGAATAACTGCGGCATACATGGCCTTTTCTGTCAAGAGCTAATGTTTTTTTCTTTATAGTCTTCTTAGACTTGATTGGCACATGCAATTCTAATGCTAACACCTTAATTTAGAAAGATAGAAATGTGGGAGACTATTACCAGAAAAATGTCTGTTACCTTCTTCCTATACCTTTCCCCTCACTTCCTCCCACTCTAATTCTTGTATCTCACTTTTTTCCACTTGTGTCTTCGAGCGGTAAAATTGCAACTTGTCTGTAAACAACCTTTGAGCTTTCTGAAGCAGAGATAACCACCTAGTACAGTTTTATATACTGAAATACTTTTAGTGCTCTGCTCTATGGGTCTGCCATTGAAGTGATATTTAAAAAAATGTTTTCAAATATGAGCTGTGGGACTTCTGGGTTCAAAGCTACTTTTTTTAGGTTTGACGTAGATGGCTAAGATACAATGCCTGTTCCTGAATTTTCTCAGCATATAGCTTAACTGTTTACTAACATGATTGTATGAAAGGGTAAAGTTCACTAAGGTCTGTAGTATGTTTAGTTGCAGGATGCCATGATTTTTGAGTATAATACACTGTTACACACCAAATGGTAAGTACCTGAGATCTGTTAGTCTGTGGAGTGCATGTCTTAAAACACAGACCTCTTGGGTAATTTAAATGGCCACTCAGTCTTTTAAATCTCTTGTTTCAGGAAGTTAAGAAGGATGTAGAGCCCAAGGATGATGCTGTACCAGTCAGGAGGGAGAAATCTGGCAATGTAGCCAGTCTTGTGCAGCGTATAAGCAGCTATGGGCTTCCAGCAGGAGGATTTCAGCCTCATCCCCCATCCAAAACCTTCAAGAAGAGTATGTAGTCTTTCTAATTCCTTTAATTATGTAAGATGCTGATGTACGTTTTTCTAATAAACGTGAATTATTTAATGTCTGACTTAGTTTTAAGGTTGTAGGGCAAACTAGAGACATAGAAGGAAGAACTTTGATCCTAAGCCAAATTCTGTTCCTGGATGCATGGGCGGAAAGCTTCTGTGTAGTTCTTAAAAGCAGCAATAGCCATGAGTTTCTCTGGGAACAGAATTTAGACGCTTTCCAGATTCCAGAGAGTTCATCTGTAACTTCATGTGAGCTCTGCTTGTACTGTCAGGTACTTGCATGAGAACTGCAGGCCTGTTCATGATAATAAAAAAATCTTCCTGTGGTCATTTGTTTTAAACATACAAATTTTTCTATAAACTCAGGGCTTACAAACAAGGTTCCTCTTGTTTGGTAGGCTTGCTTCTAGTGTGAAATAAGATGGAGTTGGTGGTGTTTAAGAAAAAGTAGTGGTCTTTGATTGTAACTGCAACCCCTAGAATGGGTGGGAGCGCAGACTGGATGCCTCTGCATCTGTGGTTTCTATGTTTTAATGCCAGTATTTAAACAGAGGTGACTAAAACCTAGAGCAGAAAACCTAACATTCCCTGTATCCAGAAAATTGACTTGTGATTTGTATTTGGACATCTCAGTCTTATAAGAGACATTGCTTGAATTGACTCTGACTTCCTTTCTCTTTTAAGATATTGCAGGCATTTATGATTTAAGCTTGCTTTTTTTAAAAGAAAGAATTCAGAACTTACTGTTTCTGGTATGTTTATGCTTTGAATTTTTGCCCATAAAAGGAGAAGAGCCTCTATTCATATTTTAAAGCCCTGAAATGGGACCACCAGATTTCTAAATTTTTTGAAACCTTCTTCTAGGCAACTAATGACATTACCTTCAAAATCATTTCATACACAGATCAGATTTGCTATACATATTGGCAACAGCACATATGTGCCTGTTAAATGGTTGCATCAGCAGGCTTTTGAAAACCTAGCCTGAAAGATGAATGCTGTTCCTAGATTAATGCAACCAGACTCCAAAAGGATATCAACACGGTCCTTATGGGTCCTTCCAACTTGAGATATTCTAGGATTCTGTGATTCTGTGAACATGATATGATACCAGTTGAGGTGTTGGCTACTCGTTCTGGTCTCCCTAACCCTGGAATGATCCCATATTTAGCCTTTTTCGTTCTCATGCTGGTGGCTGTGTGGCTGTGGCCAGGGTAGTAGGTACCACTTGGTTTCAAACTCTGTAGTGCTCTGGCTAGTCTCATCCTCCTATAAGAAAATGGTGTTCAAGCACCTTCCTTTAAGCACACAACTGTTTACTTGGCATAACGACAATCTCTGCGTTTCTATTTTACTTGCTGTTCTCTTTTTTTCTGGGAGACTGTTTGAACAGCTCCTGCAGATCCTGTTTGCTCTGTGCATGGGCAATCATTCAATTCCTTCAAAAGGTTTCCAGTGCATAGTTGTCTTTCTGTTTCTGGTTCCTAAGCTGGTAAAATGAGGGAGGTTTACAACATTAAAAACAAAGTTAAGCTTCCTTAGTAGCAAGTTCCCAGTGTGTGGTGAGGTAGGTTGTCTCTGCCTGGGAAGTCCCTTGTGTTGTTCTGTGCAGCTCTCGCTTAATTCAGGTATTTTCTATCAGGTGGGTAGTAAGCTGCAGGCAGCATTCCTTGTGAGTTAGATGGCTGTCCTTATTCAGGAAAAGGAAAATACAGGAGGTGTGCTAAATTACAGCAACAAAGGGCTAAACTTTGTTTACCCTGCACAAAACAAATAAAACCTGAAGCAAGACAAGTTGCTTTGGAAACAGACAGACTTGCCCAGGGGCTGCCAGCCCAGCAGTCCTGCAGCACCACATGAAGTTTTCTGAGCAGATTGGTTAGCTTCCTAGGGTAATCTAGGGATTTTCAAAACTGGACACCATTACTTCCTAAACTGGGTATCACTGAAAACAGACTTCAGGTGAAAGAGTTCTGGATGCGAAATGCACCTGTGGGTTTGTTTTATCTGCCTCCTCCCCATTTAGATAGAATTACAATATGAAAAGGAATGTCAAGATCAGAGTTATACCAAATGGCCATGACTTTTTAATTTGCCTTCTTTTGGTATCGGTTAATCTTGTACAGAGGAGGAGCCCTGAAAGCGCTGTATGAGGCAGTAAAGGTCAGTGAACCGTTTATTGCAATTACTGTTAACCTAACAATCCTTCCTGGCTGATGCATGAGTTTCAGTGGAGTTAAAAGAAGGGTGTATTATGTGGGCAATTACATGTTATTAGAAATGAGCCACAGAACTTCATACTTCTGGTTTATTTGTTTCTTGCCTCTCTTAAGCTTTTTAGAGCACAGACCATATACCAGCATGTAGAAGATTCTTGATTTGGTGAGTGCTCTCTCAGAAATTTTAGATGCTGAATATTACTCAGGTGTTTGGTGTGTTTTGGACTGAGAACGCTGGGTGTGGCGGTCTTCTAAACGTCTGACTTTGGACTTTCAACACTGCTACAATAAGACAAGGATCAATCTTGGAGGCAGTGCTTTGAAATGCTTTTACCCAGCTAATCTTAGTCAATAAAACTTGACTATGGAAGGAGTGCAAAGTATGAGAGAAAATATAGAAATTATACAGCTCCTACAAGCTTAAGCTTTATCACTTCAAGCTTTTGATTCATATTTTCACTTAAGCTGTGGCAGATTGTTTCTGAAGAGGATAGGGAGTGTGTGGGGGTCATAACTCAGGATGCCTGTTGCCTTCAAAAGTGTGCTGACTGCTCTGTTGTGGCAAAAGTCTGAAGACCTCTTGTGTGAAAGAGAAATGCCTAAACTCTCAGGGTTCAGCAGTAGCATCACTTCAAGGTATATGCAGAGTAATTGGGCAACTGGCTTCACACCCCTCTGGCTGGAGGGGTTGTTGGAAGCCACTTCAGTGCTCTCCCCTCTGGGGATGTCATTTTGTCTTTTTAATGCCTGCAGAGCTTTAATGATATGTGGCAAACATCTAAAGACCGCAGTTTATTTTAATTTTGCCTTTGACAAATACTAATTGAAGCCGAGGTTTAATTTTTTGACTCCATACTGGCACTGAGAAAAGGGAGGTTTTTTGCACTCACAGATAAAAATGAGTTTGGATTTTGAAATATGAGCTGAGCGAATGTTAGCATTACCTCAGACCTGTACTTAGCAAAGCTGTTTGCACTTCAGTGTTGTGCAGAATAAAACATGTATTACTTCTTTCAGGATTGCTTACAGGAGGCTCAAACTTGCACGTTTTCTTCTGAGCAGGTGCTAACACTGCAACTTGCAGGGGTTGTCATTCCTCCAGATTTTGGTCAGGAAATAACTTGAAAAATCATTGTAGTGTGGATTTATCTGACTTGCTTGTGTCAACATGTTTTTTATAGCATGTTGGTAATTGGCAGTGTAGTATTTATTTGTTTGTAATTGGCAGTCTGTGAAGCTTGATGGTTTTCAAGCTCTAAGATAGGGCTCCTAGCCTAAAGTGACACAAGCAAATTGGGAAACCAGCAACAAAAGCTACATATCTTTTTGGGATGGTTTATGGGTCTTCTGGTCAGATTTGATCCTCAGGAGCTGAGCTGACCTTTACAAGCATTCTTGCTTTCACCATTTCCTTTGATTCAGGGTGCAAGAAGCGGCAGTGCAAAGTGCTCTTTGAATACGTCCCGCAGAATGAGGATGAGCTGGAACTCAAGCTGGGGGATGTGATCGACATCAATGAAGAGGTATGCTGTTTTACAGAGCTGATCGTCTCTTTATGTGTCCAAAAGTCAAATTGTTTTTTGGGATGATTACTTAAATTACAAGGATGTTGGAAAAATAGCATGGGAAATAGTGTTTTTGAAGATAGAGCTAATTGTTTAGGAGTTCTTTGTCTCAGGATCTAATTCTAAATCACTGAATGCTAGATGTTTAGAGAAATATTTGATCATTTCAGCAATAAATTATGATCTGTTAAACAGATTCCTTTTTCAAAAGACTTTACCTTTCTTTGGCCCTGTCTATGTGATCCTTGTCTGCTTATGTTAAAACTGTTTGACCAGTTTCCTTTAAGTTGACATACTCTAACTTGGTTTAGGTGAAAAATGTTATGTGACCTGATTTGCTAGTTTCATGCTTCCTTGTAAACTCATTGAAACTTTGAACTAGTTGTAACAGTATTCAATAAGAAGCCTATATGTGTAGTACAATATACTTCAACCTACCTGCACAAAAATATGAAGTATGCAAATATACTCAACATCATGTTATTATTTCTATTGCCTTCCTTTCTCACTGGCTAAGACATGCAGTTAAAGATATGTCTTGATGTTCAGACTTTGGCAATGATCCTATGTGTTTGAGTGGGGGTTTCTTACTTTTTCCTACCTACATGTTTCCATGGTACCTGTTCCGTTCAGTCGCAACTTGTACTGTGGGAGGCTTGAATATGTGGGAGGAACGTCTCTTACAAGAATGAAATCTGTCATGGAAACTGAAGAAAAGACCAGAGCAATTGTGGAAGGAAGGAACCTTTTCAGAACTAGGTGGAAAACTTCTGCATGGCGTGTTCTGACTTTCACTGGTGCTGTCTTCTTAATACCTCCCTGAGAGTTTGATGAAGAAGGCAGAACCTTTCTTTTTAGCCATGTGTCTGGTGGTGCTTTTTAAGTAGATTTGAGGTTGTGTTTTTCATATGCATGACCTCTTTTGAAGAGAGTACTAACTCTCCAGGATCCCAACAGTTGCCAGGAAGGACTTTTCTACTCCTCTAGCAAGGAAAAAATTATGCTTTTAGATTCATTTGCACTAATGACTTGTAGAATTTGTTCTCTTTGAATAAAGAGAGCAAGATATTTGTAAAACCTGCTCACTGAATTCAGTTTTGTAAATACCATTGTGTATGGGTGTTTTGTGAAGGAGTTCTCCTGGGTAACCTTACCAGTTTAGTTTGTAGATAGTGCCTGTACAAGGCAGTTGTGACTTTGGTCCAATGTAAGTATTTACAGGAGATGGCATATGCAGTAAACTGTTGCAGAAGCTGTTATTTTGGGTGGCACATGTCAACATCTGGAATTATTTTGGGAGGGTGTTCAGTGTGATATATTGAAGATGAACGAGTAGCCAAACAGGAATAAAAAGATCAAGGCACTTCCTCATCTGATTTCTTAAGGAAATATGGATTTTTATTTTTTTTTAGTGATTCCCCATGCTTCTTTTCCTGATGATTTGAAAATATATATTTGTAGTACCCAGCCTCTGCTACTTCTGAGAAAAACTCTTAATCACACTTTTAGACAAATGCTACCAGGTAGAAAAATATTGCAGATAACTATTAGTACAGAGCTGTTTGTGCACTGTTTTTCTGATAGTTTAGAATAGACCTGACAGGTGTAGACTTAGTCTGCTTCACAAAACTACTGATGGACCAGAAATGTGAAGAATGATAGAAAATACCATCCACTGGTTGTGCAACATGCTGGGATAGCTTGTCTTGGGTAACTTGCCTTAACAACTGGGAGGCAGTTTGCTTTCACTTATATATATAAAAGGTGCTATTTATATATATGCAGATAACTCCTAGCTGTTACTTCACGGAAAGATCATTTGGTAATTTTTTTTATGGGTAAAATCAGCTGCACAGGGGATCAGTTCTAACAGTTACCTGGGAATAATTCAGTATTTAGCCCTTGCAATTCTTTTCATAAATTGAGTAGTTACAACTGACACTACTAATGGTGAAATCAAAGGTGGAGTCTGATGGTTTCAGAAATAAATGTCTAGTATTGAAGAGAGTGGGCTACAAGGGCCAGAATTAGCCTTTAGGGAAGAAGGCCTCAGTGCTAGGTGCTGGCTGAATCGGCAGGGTTTTTTGTTTACAGAATATGGGGGTTTTTTATGCAAAATACACACACAAAGTGCATGTGACAACTGTATCATTGCTGTAGAATTTTTGTTTTTCCTTTATATTTTCCTCCCACTCCTGTCAGATGCAGCACTAAATAGCAGATTTTTTTATGTAGTATTATATTTGTAATATTTGCATGCTGTGTAAATAATTAAAATTTGTATGACTCCATTAGTGGAGTTTTTATTAAAAAATAAATATCAGATTGGCAAAACTGCTTGTTTCAGCCTTTCTTTTCCGCCCTTTGTTTAGAAGTCTTGTGTTTTCATCATCTTATTTCTGTAAGTTGGTGGAATTCACACAGGGTACTGGTGTGCATACCAGAGCTGTAACTCCCTCTTGTGGAAATTGTATCATGTGGTAAGATTTTGAAATGGAAGATAAGAGTTGTGAAATTGTCATCTGTATTGCTGATGCACAGATGCTCTCCTCCAAACTGTGTAGAACTTTTTTAACCTGTTTTTTACTGTCGATTAAAAGATACCTTTTCTGTTAATATAGTTTGTATGGAGTTGGGTTTTTCAAAGACACTGTGGTGAGGAGGCTGAAGCAAGTACATTCAGAAAGTTTTTTTGTTCCTGACTCTCTCTGAACTGTCATCCCTTTGCCTTGCAAGTCTGTAAAGTGCTTTGCTGATCTGATTTCTTAGCAGAAGAATAAATGGATGCTCAAGTTGCTTTCTGTATCATAACATTAAAAGTCCCTTTCTCATATCTCTTGAGTATAATAAGGGTGAGTCAGGGCATTTCATTTTTAGTTTTCTATAATGTATTATGTAAAGCATGAGGTTCTGGAGCCTGATCAGCACTTACCAGGAATCTGTGCTTAAAATTTGTTTCAGAGGACCAGAATTTGAACCATCCACAGCAAAGCTGTATTTTAGCACCAGCCTGTCTTTAAAAATAACAGTGCTTTTTTTCATTGCCTGTCTGTAGCTGCCAAGTTTTGCATGCGTTCTGCTTGCCTGGAGGTAGGCTAGCATTTAAAAACTATGCCTGTGTGTCAGGCATAGTGACCTACAAAACAAGGCTAAAAAAAGATAATGTAAACAACCACTGGGTTGTTTTTCTTTCTTATCTAAAAAGAGCTTTCCAGCCTCAGAGCAATTGAAACAAAATATTTTGAAAATTTATCTTAATTATAGTTTTTAAATAATGATTGTTAGGCAATTATGTTTGATTTAAGACATTTTGAAAACTCTTCATAAATTTGAAGAGCATGATTCTTACTGTCTTCTGTCCTTGTTTGACCTCGTCACCAATGCATCCTCAGCTTTTACCTGTTCGACTTGGGACTGTGGGATATTCCTGATAAATGTTCCATCAAATTTTGGAGTACTGTGGTGTAAATGACACACCAGGAATCCAAGCACATAACTGAGCATTAGAGTCATTATGTTCCCTAATTTCTGAACATTTTTATTTCCAGTGCCAAAATTAGTTGTTTTGTGAATAGTAAAGTCAACAAAATCTGGCATCCAACAGACTTCTTCCTAAGGACTGCTGTGTGCCACCACAAAATCCCTGTGTGTCTCTGATACCTTCATCAGCTGGCCAGCTCTGATGGGAAGGTATCTGTACCTTCTGACACATGTGGAGCTAGGAGTATCCTGTTCAGGCAGGTGCCTCCTGCTAGAAGGAATTGGGGAGCTTAGTTTTCCATTATTCTGTGATGTCCTTAAGGACCTTTTTCTGTTCTACTCAGCATTATCTATAGAAAGTGTGTCTTCGAAACTTGTGTCTTTTGGTCAAAGTTGTTTGAAGCTGCTTAATGGATATGAGGCCAGTGGAAATAGGACTGGTAGAAACTGGAAAAGACAGATGGACATCAAGAATACATAATTTCCTTAGAAAGCCAGGCTAAAAGTTGCATCTGTATTTCATAAACAGTTTAATATTTCCTTCCTCTGTTAGATGTGTAATGACAGTTATTCTGTCTTACCTTGAGAAAGTTGATGAATGTTTTACTGCTCTTCTAGATTAATTGGCATGAGGCTAGTCTCATGTTTCCTGATCACTGCTGTGCTGATGGAAGTGACAGTAAATTATTTTCTCACTCTTTTGCATACTGTTTCTACATATTTGGTAGGTTTCTTTAAAGAGAAAATATGGTCATTTGAACTTTCCTGAAGTTGTTTGTAGGGTTTTATAAGTGAGGTATGAATAGAATTGATAAGAATTTCCTTTTGCATTATTGGTAATGTGCAAAATATTTCTGTGCAGGTAGAAGAAGGCTGGTGGAGTGGAACACTGAATGGCAAGGCAGGGTTGTTTCCTTCAAACTTTGTGAAAGAATTGGAATTGATGGATGATGGAGAAACACAGGACGCTCTGGATGACACAGGTGGTATTCTGTTGCAAAGTCATTTTAGATCTTGGGTGTAATTTGGAGTATTATGGTTGTAGTACAACAAAAGTTGCGAAGAATTCAAGCTTCCAAAAAACAGTAGCTATTTCATTTAAGTCTAAAAAAATATTGATGCTGAGTTTGAAGGTACCTGTCTTGCTCCCAATGCACATCTAATAAAATTGAAGTCAAAGTCTTGATCTTGCAAATTATATTCTGCATTTTATCTATAGAAATTTTTTCATGTTCAGAGTTGAGCTTTTTTGTAGTGTTGGATATAAAATTATTCTTCCATTTAATAGCCTTTTTCAGTCTTATTCTCACAGATATGAGTTCCCTAACGTGGAAAACCTAAGCACTTAACCATGTCAGCTGAGAATTAAAACTCGAATCAAAACTGTACAGAGAGCCTCGACTTAAAATGAATCCTGGGAAAGGGGCCCTGGTTCTTCATTATGTTTTAATCCAACAAGAAAATGTTCTTAAGGCAGTACTTGCACTTAGCCATTCCTTTGTGGCTATGACTGTCAGGCAGTGGCAGAAGCCAGTAGTCTATGGCTGCAGTTTGGGGCTGGGTGGTGGCAGGCAGGCACATGCTTTACAGGCGGTACTTACCCTTGAAACTGCACTTTAGAGGTGTTCTCTGTGTGAAGACCTGTTTGAAGCCGGGGGACATGAGATATGATACTGCTGGAATGGGAGTGTTCTTTGGGAATGACATCTTAACACAAGTTAATCGATGCTTAAGGACAGCTGTGTAATGTTCAAGGGAAAAAGTGATTTTTTTTTTTTTGTTTGTTTGTTCTTGTAGTAATGTGCACCCTCATTTAAAAGATGTTCAGTATTGATTGTTTCTAACAGGGGTTTGCTCAGAGATAGAGGAGCCTGGCTTGGTTTTGTTTTTTTTTTTTTGGTACATTGTGGAAATAATTGCAGTACTATAAAATAAGAGTTGTTTAACTTGAACAGTCCCAGTGGCTGTCTCCTTGGAGGTCAGGTTCCCTGAGTTTAGTGGGGTCTGGTGAGACGAATTTACAAATGGTTATGTGTTAGTCTTAATTCCTAAATAATGAGATCAGTGGGACTGAAGAGTAATTTGAAGTAATTGTACTTTCTGTCAGTAACTAACAAGTTAGGATTTCCAGCCCCTCATACCTTTGGGGGTTATATTTAATGCTTAGTACTTTTGCAGTCAGGATCTCTGGTATCTGCTATTTTTTTCCTCACTTCTGGAAAACAGTAAATGCCCCATTCACTGATCTACAGTCTTTCAAACACGCAACTTGGCCTTTTCTCATCAATGAAATGTCTAGCTATACATTTAGATATCTAAGAGGAATATAACTTAGTGAAGAGTAATTTGGTTGAGAAAATATGAGAAACTGAAGTCAAGACCTGCACAGCTTCATGATATTATCAAAACCCCTTAAATTTATGGTAGAGGGAAGAGGCTTTAATCTTTACTGCAATTTCCAGGCATTCATAAGCTGAGAAGAACTTAACTGAAAGGCTAAAAGATGAGGAGGCTACTGTGAATTTGGTTTATAAAATCTGTCTATTTTCACATTACTATCTCCTGGAATTCTGCATGTGGAAATAATTTGCCCATGAATACCGTTTTTTAAGTTTTAACAGATTAGATGGTAAATTTAAAAAGAAGAAAAAAAAAAGTCTTAAAAGCTCCTAACACCTAAATTAAGTTCTTCTCCGAACTACATTTCTTGGGGGTAGATAAATGTTCTCCCTTAAAACTGAAAGATTTAAAGAAACTTGTGTTTTCTAGCATTGATTAATCTCAAACAACCGTATCTGATTTGAATGCTTAACTCATTTAAAATAGGCTTTAAGTGTTATCAGGTTAGAAAGCTATTTAAATAAATTTGCCAGAAACTATTTTCAGGTATTTTTGATAGTGCATTTTGAGCAATAGGAGAACTTCAGTTCGGTGCCTTGGGAATCATCACTCTGCTACTGAAACACTGACTTCTCTTCCTATGGATGTTGAAACATGGTAGGACTCATTATGGACCTTTATTGATTATTGCTTTCAGCAACTATAGCTGTGCAAACGCAAGCTTTTTTCTTCAGAGAATGTGTAAGCAATGTTTTGTAAAACTAATGGAAAGCATTGACATTAACAGATTGTGAAGCCTGACTGATAATTGAAATAGCAAGAAATATTACTGATCTAATGACCTAGTTGTTAGGTGCAGCACTGGAGTTATTTAAAATGGTCTTAGGTTAAATATACAACTAGAACAAATGTGAGATATTACAGCTACAATAATGTTTCTAGAAAAACTGTTCAGTAAGAGCAATCCACCCAGCTATGGTACTTCCACTTTTTTTCCCCAGAAGAGCAGATAAATTGTTTCAGATATTAAAACAATTATTTCTTTAATTTTTTGCGTTCAGAGTCTGTCTTCAGTGGTCCTACCTCACCTGTGGCCTCTCCAGGAAATGGGAGTGAACCTGGATCCGGACCAGCACAGCCAAAGAAAATCCGAGGCGTTGGGTTTGGAGATATCTTTAAAGAAGGCTCAGTGAAGCTTAAGACAAGATTATCCAGTAATGAGTCAGAAGATAAAAAGCAAGATAAGGTTTGTAGCATTTCATATTGTTATTTTTCGGTTTCCTGTAAAAATAACTTTAAAGACGTGGAATCTGAAGACACAGTATCTTACAGATGCTGAACATACTGGCCATTTTAAAATTTGTCAATATTCTTCCATAATCAGACCATAGTCATCTCATAGGGCTCTTGCCTACAAAACAAACACACTCAAACCTCTTTCATAGTGAGTTATATATGGCATTGATTTCAGGAGGTCTATTAAAATGTCTTGGAATTTAAAACAGAGAGAAAACCAAGCTGATATAAAAATTGTCATTTCAAAGCCATTTGCATTAAGACGTAATAATTTCTTGAGCACATCTACAGTATGAGGTCTCTTGTAGTTTGCTTTTTATCATAGTATATGGTATACTTTGTATACTATAGTATACTTTGTATACACTATACATAGTATACTTTGTATATAGTCTGGGACAAGACTGTTAAGTCTTCTTATACAAGTTAATCTTGGCCTTTAAAGCAAGGAATATTTTGGGGTTTGTTTAGTTTTTTGTTTGGGTTTTCTCCAGGTTTTGTGGGATGTTGAAATTGTTGTAGGTGTCAACCATAATTACTAATGTGAATGACCTTCAGTGAATGCTGCCAAGCTTTTAGCTGTGGTGGTTTCTTAAGGTAATGAGCTACATAAACTGCTGATTGTGTAAGCCTGAAAAATACTGTTTTACAGTTTAACATCCTCTTTCATTTTCTTTCCCCCCTTTTTATGAGTGAGGTGGGGACAAGGAGCAGTTCTATTCTCTATATTGAACTTAAAGCTTAGGAGAAAGTAGATGATGTGATGACAGTGGACTTGCTTTAGTTTGAGTTTTATTTTGATCTGAACTTGGTAGCACTCTGACCCCTTGGAAGCACAACAGTGATGCTCAGTCCTTTATCTTGAATTTATGCATCATTTATACCAAGAGCTTATATATGGATTTTAAGATTTTGAGAAATTCAAGGCAGCTGAGATAATCCGATATTTCAGTTTTCACTCAGGTGATCAGTTAAAGAAAGCTTATAAAACCTTTGTCCAATTTCAAATTTGTCTGTGGGTTACGGTCATTAATGCTGTTTTGCTGACTGATTTGCTTTCCACTGCTACCATGGAAGTAATTGTAATGGTGTAGGGGAAAAGGTTGGGTGAGACCCTGGGATGAGGGTAGGGACAGAGATGTCCTTGGATGTGTTTTCCTTGGGTAGCAGGGCTAAGAGTATGGCTTATCCACCTATAGTCATGATGTGTGTCCTCTTTGTTTCTGGTCCAGACAAAACATCAGATGATTCAGAAAATGAGTTACAAGTGTGGTACCTTCTGTTTAAGGCTTGGGAAATGTTATCTCCTAAGGAAGATGTTGTTGAGCTTGGAGAAGAGAAGGCTCTGGGGAGTCCTTATTACATCCATTCAGTATATAGATGGAGAGAGACCGAGGTCTGTAGTGACAGGACAAGGGACAATGGTTTTAAACTGAAAGGGGTAGGTTTAGATTAGATATAAGGAAGAAATTCTTTACTGTGAGGTTGGTGAGACGCTGGCACAGGTCGCCCAGAGAAGCTGTGGTTGCCCCATCGTTGGAATTGTTCAGGTTGGACAGGTCTTTGAGCAACCTGATCTAGTGGAAGGTGCCCCTGCCCACTGGAGAGGGGCTAGACTAGATCATCGTTGAAGGTCCCTTCCAACCCAAACCACTCTGTGCTTCCATGAAGGCATGTTGATCTTCCTTGGTTCTCTCAAGGCTCTTCCTTTGAAATAGGAGTTTGTGGGATCACTACACCCTTTGTGTGAATGCTGTTAGACTAGGGTTTCACGACCTAGCTTTCAGTGTGCTTTCTTGTCATGAGATTGGTAGTTCAAAAGCACATTTCCCTACACTCTACCTTTTAACTTGGGAATATAAAGAGCCTATGTAAAATTTGTTCAATTAATATGAAGTCTGCTCAGACATTTTGAGTTGTGTTATTTGACAGTGTATAAACATTAAAATTTGTTGGCACTCTGTTTTGGTGGTTGGCTTGTCTGGAAAGTTGTTTGTAGGCTGTTTTTCAGCAAGAGGGGAAATGAAGTGAGAAAACCGTTTTGCATAGCTTAAAGGCAGTGAAATAAACAGTTGAGTTTAGCACTTAATATTCCACTTACGCTTCTTGCCAAAATCATCCCAAGGGTGGACAGACCCACAGAACAACATGGAGAGCCCTAGGGAGCTAATTCTCATGGTCTTGCAAAAATGGACAGCTGCTTTGGATTTGTGCTTATCTCACTTTGGAGTTAGATGGAGGGGTGCTGGAAGAGCATTCTCAGTCTTTAAGCCAGTAAGGAAAAAAGGTGCCACCAGGAAAATCTAGACTAAAGAGGGCTTTCCTTCCCTTGAGGAATTCAGAAAATTTTCAGCACAGGAAGTCTGAGCACTGATGTATCTGAAGTGCAGGAGATAAGTAGGTTTCAGCTGGTCCCAGTGTCCTGCCTGGGCTCAGGCTATTTATATCCTGTCTGCTTAAACTTCCTTTCACTTCTAATTGCATCTCCTTTTCAAATAGGGGAATGTAGAGAACTGTTTCCTTGTTGGACTTTTTTAATCTCATAGGTGAGTTATTTTAGTGCTTCCTTCATACAGCATTCTCGAGCAAGCTAAATTGCATATGTACTCCAAGAACATCCCAAGTGACTGTGGCTTCCTCTGTAGTATGTCAGAGGTACCAAACACCAGCCCACAGGCATCATCTGGCTTTAAGGGGAGTAAACTTAGTTTCTCTGGCAGTAGAAAGTAAGTAGGCAGTTTAACTGTAAATGAAAATGAACAAAGTAACTAAAGGCAATGGGATTTCTCACGTCAGTAGCACTATTGGGGCTGCTCAGGTAAGTGCTGTCAACAAGATGATATTCTATGTTTGTAGCTCTCAGGGAAGAAGTGGCTGCAACTGAAGTTGCCTGAATCTTCCTGGCAGCTCAGTAAGGCTCCTGGGGAAAAAAAAAAATAATATTGGAACAATTATTTTGATTAGATGTTAATTCTGAAACTTGTTACTGGTTGCAATGCCTCTCTGTTTTTTTGATTATGGAGAATTCTTTAGTGACTTATCTGTTCTGCTTCTGTATGAATCGCTGAGAAAGGCAACTGGGACAAGCTTTCACATGCTCTTACATTTGTCTGAGTAGTTAAAAACTGGTTGCCTCTTCTGCTGAGGTGCTGTATGGCTACTTAATATTCCTGCTTTATTCCAGTGCAAAGTAAGCATGGTCAGTTAGTTACTTTCAGCAGAGCTGTTAAATAACCACTTCTGTGCTGGAGGAGGCAATTTTCAGGATAATGGAACAGTAGCACTTGGAACTGATGAAATATGATTGCAAAAATGTATCTGGCAGTGTCCTGAGATTGGTTTCCAGTTTGAAAGCTGTGCTGTGTCTTCAGTTGGTAGACGAAATTCTAATTACAGTGGTTGTAATGAAGTAACTACAGTAAGTTAAGTACTTAATGAGAAAGTTCATTGAATCTCTTGGAGATGGTCATTTGCATCATCTCAGCTAATGAAAACTTAAGTATGTCTTGTAGCCTAATCAAAAGTAAAACTCAGTGAATTTTTGTTAACAAAGTTCTCTTCCGTTCATATAGCCATCACCTAACCATCCTCCTGGAACAAAGTTAATTCACTTTTCCAGTACAACAAAACCAGAAAACTCATCAGAAGTAGTAAAATCAGAAGCTGAAAATAAACCAAAAGGTAAGGCTGATGAAGTTTGCATCGATTACTTGGTAATCTCTAGAGACATATTTGGTTGTCACACTTTTTTGTGTTAAAATCTTAAAAACCCAGTATATGCAAACGTTTGTGTAGTGATCTTTACTTTTGAAGAGTTATGCAAATACAAAAGAGTGAAGTAGTTTCTACTTGCATTTCTGTGGAAAATGAATGAAAAACATCTCTAGGGTTGTCTCCCAAAAACCAAAATAAGGCTTGGGTATGAAATTCTATTGAAGCAGCCTCTTTGCATTAATTTGCTATGTTGATGTTCTCAAACTGACTGACTTTCGTTTGGCTTTTAGTGTTCAGCTGGGATGATGGAAATCTACTGGTGTGGAACAGTCCCCTAACTCAATTTCTCTCTCTAGGCTATAGAAGTGACTCTAGGCTCAGGATTTACTGTGGAGTTGCTAGTGTGTTGTCATAACTGTATGCAAAGTTTCTTGCATCAGAAAGTTCGTGCTTATGTTTTGTTGAAGTCTGTTCCCCAGATAATCTGGTTCCATTGTGATTCTGTTTGTCCTAACTTCTTTTTTAAATTTCTTTTTTATCTCTAAGAATTTATAACTTAACTACCAAATTGCATAGTTTTATCTAGAGAGATATTTTTAAATCAACCAAAACATCTTGTGGGAGTGCCAACTCTACGTAAAAAATTAACTTCAATTATGTGATGTGTAGACAGTTCATTTAGTCTGGTTCCAGAGCAGACTTTTTTTGACTTCTGTATTGTAATTTCAAGTATATTTTTGGGTTTTTTCGGAAATACATTATTTTGGTGTCAGTGGGTTGTTTTACATGGAATGCATAATTTGCAGAAATAAGAAAACTGCAACAAACAATTGACTTTTTGCCTGTGTTCAGGAGTTGTGTAATCTAGCACAACAGTGCACTTGAAATGTCAGATTTGTTAGAGCCCTAGTTTATCTGTAGCTATCGCAGTATATAGGGCATCCATACCATTTTAGTCTATTTTGGCTTTGTTGAAATGGAGAGCTATAACTAGCATGACCATTTTTACAAACGGCTGATTACTGTCAAGAATTGTTTGATGTAATGGCTTGAGAGTAGTTAATACTTAAGTTTTGCTGCTGCAAAGCATATATCAAAAGTTTATGTACTACGTATTCGATGGGAGTTGATGCTTACTTGCAACTTCGAAATCTTTACTAAATGTTTCAGGGTAGTCTTGGGATGTTGCTTTTAAACCATTTCGGTGCTCTTGCTTGTAAGAGCCAGCAAGACAACGTGCAGTCTCTGAGCACTGTGAAATTTGAGTTTTCTGAAACTTAGTGTAAAAATTAACCCAATTCTGCCTAAAAAATCTGAGCATTCAGTACTGAACACTCAGAACATTCAGTATATAGTTCTTTTCATAATTTCAAGTGCATTTCATGCTAAAAGCATAGAAATTGGACTAATCCAGTAACCATGCTGAGTTTCTGCTCCTCAGAGAAATACATCAGAAAGGAACTTAATATGGTAGGAATAGATGCTGTAGGAGAACTTCAATAGATAATACCTACAGACACCATTTAAGAACATCTTACAGCCTTTGGAAGAAAGCTTGGGTTTCTTCATTAGTGTTTTTATGTTAATATAGAACATATTATAGTTTGTTTATAATCCTCAGTTTTGAGAGAGCAAGTTTATTTTAAACTGTTCAATATGATAGCAAATAAACAGAGATGTTTAAATTGTTTAGACTAGTGTGGCTTATTTTTGGTGTAGCTCTGCTATTTCTGGGAAGCTTGTTTTGGTCTTCTGTGAAAGTATGTAAAAATATTTTGTTTAAAAAAAAGATAAAAATCACTATTTGACCCCTCTTTGCCCCCATTATGTTAGAATACAACATTTATGATCCCTGCTACTGTATTATTGGTCATGAGTCTTTGGAAAAGATTCAATTTTAAACTACCTTTAATGAAAAATATTTACTGAAGTTCAGGTTTACTGTTTTGTAAATACCACCCTAGATTTAAGTGCCGGGAAGTTAAACTGGATTCTTTCTTCATCTTAGCTACTGGCAGAATATCAGGCTCACAAAATAAGATGCTGAAGTGGCAAATTGTACGTAGTGTTAATGCCCGTGGCTGGGTTTCTCAGGTGGTGCTGACTGCTGGCCTTGGCAGCCTGGCACATATGGGGAGCTTGGCAGGGCGCAGGGCTCCCCGTCTCCAGCCTTCCTGGAAACTGGAGCAGAGGGAGAGGTTCCCTTTTCTGGCACCATTTTCTGTCTGTTGTGGGACTTGGTGTATGTGAGAGGGGGAGAAGTGCTTGGAGGAGGAGAAAAGGATTATGTAGTTCAACTGTATTGGCCAAATCACCAGGCAGTGAGGAAATGCATGTATTTTTACAAATTCAGGACATACAGAAATGTATTACACTTGTGTTACATTCTTTCACTACTAATGAATAAAGTCCCTGGATTTCATAGATATTTGTAGTGTACCTGGTGGTTTGTTTTTTTTTTTTTTTTTTTTTTCAGTGTGTGTGGTTTTGTTTTTTTCCAGACCTCAATTTACACATTAATCTTTTTGACAGGGTTCTGCTTATGTTTCTGTAATTCTTCACAAACCAAAATATAGTCAATCTATAGTTGAGCATTTCTGATCACTAGATAAGGCAGTAAAATAATGCAAGTTGTTGTAGGTAGGATTACTCATGTAAGTTACATATCTGTCTATCTCCCTCTCTTAAAGTTGGTGTATTTTTGCATTTTAACATAGTGGTTGGCACTGACCAAGGTAGATTTTTTTATTTAAGAATACAATCTGTGCGCTTTAACTAAAGATTTGTATCTTCATTAAACAAAATACAGCAACAAAATAATGCAACTGCAAGTCACTCATCTGTTTTCTTACCGTCCAGCAAAAGGCAGTTGTTACCAAGTTAGCTGGTAGACGATCCTAACGAAGACTTGATGTTGTACTGCTCTTAACTGGGGGTTGGTGCAGCTACTCACTTTTGTGTGTGTTGTGCCAAATACCTGATAGATTATGGCAGCACATTAGAGTCCTTTTTGCTTTCTCTTCCTTAATTTCTCAGACACAGAAATCCAGACTTTTTATCTGCTAAGTAATTTAAAATATGCTGGGGTTGAAAAAGGTGCAAAAAATGCTTTTCAATTAGGGCTTCTATATTAATGTATTTTGTTTTTTCTCATGTTGTTTTTATTCTAGCATGGGAAAGGAAAGCAAATCCTCCTGCTTTTTCACCTGAAATCATTATTACAATTTGAAATGGATTAGTTATTGAACTGTACCAAATGGAAAGAAAGAAATTATTCTTTCTACTTTTTGCAGATGAGGCTGTAGCTGGGTTGATCATTCAGATGAGCTCTGGTTTCAGGTGCTTAGCCAAGGAATTCCTTTGCTTCAGTTACTTGATTTCACTGCAGAATTTCAGCAAATGTGCTGCTTGAGTACTTGAAGTTTCTGTCATTGTAAGTGTTAATAAGTGATGTCACCATAAAACAATTGCGTGTATTTAATTAGGAATGTAAATCTGAAATTTAGATTAATTTTGAGATCATAAAAATCTCATAAACTCTCAGTAAAACACTTGAAACCGTTGTTGTTTAAAGCAGATCGAGATTGATTATGTAATGCTATGGGGAGGTTTAGATAGGCTGTTACAATTTTAACTGACTAGGCTCCTCTCTCTTCCCTCTAAAGTGAGAGTACCTGGATTAAGTTGCTGTTATGGATTACAGTGTTTTAGTTCTTAAAATATCAGACTTCATAAAGGTTTTTCCTCATCACTCTAAATATATAATTTTATTTTTCTTGTGATATGAATGACATAGTGAACATCTGTAAAGCAGTCTTGGATGACTTGTAGAAGAGAGGTGTGACTACAGTGTTAATTTCTGAGCTCTCCTTTCAGGCAGAACAAATGAGCAGTATGTTACTACCCGTGGTATGCAAATATAGTTAATTGTGCTGCTTTGTTCCAGCCAAGGAATATTGCAGGACAGTATTTTCCTATGAAGGCTCGAAGGATGAACTCAGCTTTAAAGAAGGCGAGATCATTCAAATAATCAGCAAGGTAAGATGTTCAGTCTGCTTTAACAGATTACCTATATGTAGAAAACCCACAAAAGCTGTATAATGTGTTAAATGGGAAAGCAGAAGGGTATTGGAGGGGATATTCCTGTAGACAGATATGTATCATGTGAGGGTCAACTCTGTTTCTACGCTTGGTGGAGATACAGATGTCCTTAAAGATCATTCCAGAGTGGAAAGTTATCTTAGATTCCTCAGGGGCCAGTCAGATCAGTATACACCCAGTACCAAATGCCTTTTCAGTGAGGAAATTGGAAAAGCTTTGCAAATGGCCCTTTTACCTTCAGAACTGGTACTATTTCTCTGGTAATATAACAGGCTGATCTAGAGGTGGTGGTTCAGAAGTCTTACTGTGTCAAAAGGCTAGAAGTTAAGTTCCGTACTTAAGTGGTTTTGATCCAGGTATGGTGAAAAAAAACCCTGACCAAATGTTTTCAGTAGGAGAATGAAGTCCCGGTGTTAGAGACGCTTGATATTTCAGAATAACCACACAAGTTAATGCTACTGTCAGGCCATTTAGAAGAAGATGATTTAGCCGACTATTTCTGTCTGTGTTGAATATTGAAACCACCTTTTTGAAAGGTTATCTTCTTTGAGATGGTTTTTAACAAAAAGTGAACCTACCCATACTTAATTTTCCTGCAATACTCTGAAGTCTTTTGTTAGTTTCTGTTTTTACATGCTGCTATATTAAGGAATAATAACTTGCCTAAAAAAAGGGGAAAGTTTCTTTTTTTTGTCGTTTTCAGCTTTCACACAGGTGCAGAAGAAAAGTAACACTTTGTTTCTTTAGGAAGATTTTAAGTTTATGGAAAAGATAGCTATTTTTCTTAACAAGAAGATTGATATTATCAGTATTATTGACTGTAATTACAGTGGAAAAGAGCAGTTAAGGAATGCATATTTTTAAACAAGACAGCCATCGCCCCAGGGGATTATCATCACCGTATTTCTTGCTTCTCTCTTCTTTTTAAACTGATTTACCCAAACCATACCCTGGTCCCAACTGGAGCAAAGAAGAGTTATCCAGAGCAGAGCGTTCTCTCTCTAAAACCATCTTCTGAAGTCTGAGTATATTAATTTAACTGCCAGGGGGCTGACTCAGTCCAGCGTTTTGATCTTGCAAGTGTTAAGGTACTTTCTTCTAGCACACTCACTTTGTGTAAAGCCTGTCCCCATCAGGCATTCCTTTTCTATCTGTTCTGCACGTGATCATCTTCCATGGAGTTGTCTCTGACTTGCTAGCATGCCTCAGCACTGTCTTAAGTAAAGTTTAGCAGTAGATGCCTTATCCCATTCACGACTGTATGCTGTTCAGAAATCGGACTCTACAGTACTTAATTGAAAGGGTGACAAAGGGAGAAATGAAAGAAAACTTTAGCAAACTTTTACTTTCAGTACTAATCACCTATTCTTGTCTTTTTTCTGCCTAATTTAGTTTAATATGGAGTGGGATTTTTTTTTTTTTAAATTACTTTATTAGATATCTTCCCCCCATCTCCTTTACCTGTTCGCTGTCTCAGCTGACCTGAGCAGAGTTGTCCTTCTTGTGGACTGAATTTTGCAATTAACTACTTGATGCTGCTAACAGTGGCACATGCCAGCAGTAATCCAGTTGGACTTGTATGGGGGAGTGACATCTGCAGTACTTTGGATCGGAGGCACTGAGAGAAGCTGTTATTTATACTGCTGAAATATTCAAATGAAGTCATATTTTCTGTTACATACAAACTAAGGCCTTGATCCAGTAAGATCATATAATGGATTTCTGTGCCACTGAATTTTCTTCCTTTTTTTCTTTTTCTATTTTTTTTTTCTTTTAGTAGGGTATATCCTCTTGCTTTTCCATCCTTTTCAGACCCGTGAACCTAATTAATCACATCAGAATCACTTTTATTTAGTAGAATTATGTGTTACTCCAATGAAACTTGAAGTATTCACTGAACAAGTTACTGGTCAAGGAAGTTGAGAATATTGGTTACTGTGCATTGGGACATAACTGGGTTTATATACTTTGCTTCCATTTGCAGATCTTATCATTATACCCTTATCTTATACATGATGTAATATAATTTCATCTTGCTTTTTAGAAAACAAACAAAAAGTGACCAAACCTGATCTGATCTGTAACCATTTCCCCTCTCTAAGGTGGCCAAAGTATTCCTCTTATAAACACAATATTTTAGACAAATAATTATTTTATATTGTGGGTAAAAGCAAAACCATTGTTCCTGTAACTGTATCTTTTCTAGGGAAGAAGTAAATATTGATTGAAATATCCTGTTGTTTATTTTAGGACACTGGAGAGCCAGGCTGGTGGAAAGGAGAACTCAATGGTAAAGAAGGAGTCTTCCCAGATAATTTTGCTGTTCAAATACAAGAGTCTGATAAAGATTTCCCTGTAAGTTTATACGTATATTGTTTAGTATCACAAAAAAGTATTGATGGAAATACAAGGAATAAAAGACTTCACAGCACATTATGCTGCTTAATATTACAATTGTGGCAGTTTTAAAATTTCTTTCATATAGCTAATACAAGATAAAGATTTAAGGGTTAATGTTTGTGTTTAAATTTCTCAACTATTAAAATGAGACATACTTTTCAAGATTAATTGTAATTAATGAGGTTGATTAAGCCATACAGAAAACAATACAGTTCTGATAAGTCTTATGTGTAACTGATTATTGACTTAAACCATTACTGGTTTGAAAGGAGATAAACAGTCAGTCTCTTCCATCTGTAGTCTTGTAAGTAACCATAATAGCAAAATGCTGTGGGACCAACTGGGATTTTTCCATGTTAAGACTTGCCATTAGGTTGCACTGTGTGAAGTATAATCTTTGGGTGGGATCTAGAAATTTTTTTTTTACCATCTTGTGTGCAAACTTGTAGAAACTCATGTTTTCATGTCATACTCCTTGGTCTTGTAATTTTGGTTCTTATAAGTTTTTTGTTGAGATTAGTGTGATGTTTTGGTTCTGACAAGTTTGTGTAGTGAAGACGGTTGTGTTAATTCACAAATGTATGTCATCCCCAGATGAAATGGATTCAGCTCCAGATCAGCACACCTAAATGTTGAAGCATGTATCTCAGCAGAACAGAGTTTGAGTTGTGTCTAAATTTAGTGCCATTTGGTCTGGAGTTGGAGACATTCACGGGGGATTGCTAGATACAACCTGGCAGATAGATATTAGCTTCATTTAACCTCAGTTGCAGAACATACACAGAAATTCTAGTTACTCCAAGTCAGTTTTCTTTTCAAATTGATTCTCTGCTCTGCAAGGATGACATAAATGCTGTAACATACGGCTGACTTGATTTGAGCAGTGAGTGGGTAGTATTGCTCTTTCACAATACAGAATTGCATTTCCCTTTCTCCAGTGAGAGAGGGGAAAAAAATTACTCTTTTACCATAAGCAGTGTTTCCTGTAGACAGACCTTACTTTGATTCTTTATTCTGCTTTATGTAGTGTGTCTCAGTACAGGGATTCACCTTGTGCTGAGAAGCTTTTAAGTTCAAGGCATTTCATGGCTGATTATTGTAATCAGCTATTTGATATAGACTTAATAAAAACACAGATCAGAATCATATAATGGCAAGTTGATGCTGAACTCTCAGCATAAATGTTTCTGATATAGGCAGCAGTGCTGCACGGTTGGATAATGTATCTGGTTCTTTGGGAAAGAAAGAAAACACTGTCTTGTTACTTCAGTTTACTAGCTTTTGTGTTCTTTGAAACTAGAGAAAGAAATTTAATATGGGTTTTCATGCTTGCTTAATTACATTTCACTTATAAGAATAAAATCTTTCTGTATTAAGAGCTTACTCAATAGCAGTAGGGGCACAGAACTGAAATCCATCCATAGCAACTGTTTCAAAAATGCCTGCTACAAGGTATTTTTAGAGGGGCTATATTAGACTGAGCCCATACCGTTTCAGCAGTGTTTGTACAAGGAACAAGTATTTTTGTAGTCTTTAGTGATCATTTTATCAATGAGTTTTGCCCTTAGTACAACCACAAAGACACCTC
The DNA here is from genome assembly GCF_018691265.1 of Tyto alba. Taxonomy (NCBI): domain Eukaryota; kingdom Metazoa; phylum Chordata; class Aves; order Strigiformes; family Tytonidae; genus Tyto; species Tyto alba. Next base: position 43,967,525 of record NW_024881316.1, on the reverse strand, counting down.
TTCTAGAGCATTTTTATGAATCAGATTCTGAGGATGAGGTGGCTTGAGATGTCTGTCCCGAGAGGTGCCAGTACTCTTTCAATAGGGGAGATTCAAATTCAAGTTTACCAATTTAAGGAAAGTGATGAGTGACTGTGTTTTAAGATAGAGTTATTCATGATGTACAGACGGTGGCACCATAATACTTTGTGAGCTTTTAATGGCTAGAGTAGTTTGTCCAGCTTTCCCACTTAAAGTTTTTCATGTAACTACACTGTTTTTGTTGCAAATGATGCAAACTATTTTTTTTCTTACACTGTTGTAATTCAGAAGTCAATTTAAATAGTTCTTCTGATACTTAATTTAAGACCTTTCTCTTTTTCAGTGAAAGTGACCATTTTTGGTTCAGAAATTTACAAGATTACTCTTTTAAGCTTGCATTGTACTAAGATTGAGATTTACATATTGAAATTAAAATGGGTTCAATCAGACCAATTCTTTGGACTAGAAAAAGATGTAATTTTTAGTTTTTAGTTCTTCGTACCTTTACGGCCTGTGCATGTTGCTGGGGCACCAATCTAATTTGAAGAAACTTGCATTTTGTTCCTGTTTTTGCAACTGGTTGTCTGGGAGATATCAGAGGAATTACTCCAGTTCTCTGTGTTTCCTGTCTGTGAAGTGGTTGTCTCCTTTGTGAAATACTTTGAAATCAGCTAGTAAGAAAGCTAGGCATTACAGTATGCAAAACAAAACACAAATAAGTCTGTCTTTGATAGAGAATATCTGTTTCCTTATTTGACTTTTTCTTTTCTTTTCCTTCATCTTGCAGAAGCCGAAGAAACCTCCACCTCCAGTTAAAAGTCAAGGTATGTAGTATACATAGGGTGGTAGCTGTCTGAGGAAAAACTAAATTTTGGAAGTAGTGCGTACTTCAGAAGAAAATTCAGAAGTAACTTTGTACTTCTGAGTAATGCAGCCACCCATTGTCACAGTTTGCATTTGCTTTTTATGCTTTATGTATTTTGCTGCTGCTATATATTTTTCAAAATTATGATGGAGCTTGCTTTGGAAACATTTTAATACAGGCCTACCGTATTCTGGCTTCAAACGAGTGTTTATAAATGGTAATACACTCCTTGAAAAGCAGAAAATATAAACACAAATTGGTGTATGTCATATTTTTAGTTAGTGACCAAGCTAATTAAAGCTCTTTTAGAAATGTCTATGGTTTGTTTTTGCATTCAGCTCCAAAGCCTGAATTGCTAACTGGAGAGAAGAAATTCCCTTCGTTGAGGCCTGAAGAAAAAGGTGAGACCACTTTTCTTCATAGTAAATTTCAGACTGTGCTCTTCTAAACGAATTACAATTTTTAGCTTGGGTGCTCTGTGCAATAGTTACCTTTTTGGAAAACATCATGCAGATCCTCTTGATACTAGCTGTTGTCTCTGTAATGTTATGGAAATGTCTTTAGAGTGATTAGAACAACTACACTTCTATGAAACATGTATTTCTTGTTAATGCATTACATTTTGAAAAATGTTGATTGCACTTCATAACAAAATATTTACTATTGAATTAATTTAAGTGTAGTTCTGTGATACTGACTTCAGTTTTCAACTGAAAATTAAAATGTTTCCTGCTGCTACTGAATGTTCTGGCCAAAATCAGTCTCTGATGGAAAATATTTTAAAAAAAAAAAAAAAACATGGAACAGTTACAGTACTCCTTAGACAGATGTTACAGTCATAGTGCTTAGAAATTGAGATTTATTGTCTTGTTAATTCTTGCTTTATTCCATGTTTTCCAGTTCCACATTATTTGGAGATGTTTACCACTTTATTCTTAAAATGTATAGGATGCTGTTCTTTTCAGAAGAAAAGCTACTATTATCACCCAAACATGATTCTAAAAGGCTTCTTTTTGTATTTGAAAAACTTGCCAAGTGAAACTTTTAAACTGTTTTGATTGTATTTAGAATCAGAAGCTTAAACAAACATGCTGGTTGGGTCTTAAGGAAGAAATTCTGATGTTACTGCAGCTTAGCCATATTACAAAAACATACTCTGTTCAGTGAACAGTGAACTGTGGCTGACCACGGCTAAACGGGATTTCAACAAGTAAGCCTGCTCGATGGGTTTCATGGCTTCCTTGGGCAGTTTTTATAATGCACATTTTAAACAAAGCATGTTCTCAGGTGTTCCATAGGAAGAATACTTGTTAAGATCACCTATGGTTCCTCTGCGTATAAGCGAACAAATTCTTATCTGTTGGAACAGAATCTTCAGGTGTGAATTGAGATCAACTCAATGATTCTAGAAATTCTGATCACTTGGCTCTAAGTTTATTTAAACTGAAGTAAGTTTCATTTTAGACTTGTTCTGTTTCTACTGATGTATTAACCTTTACATAGTTGAGCTCAATTGCTCATGAGGAATATATGAAAAAAAAGTGACACCATCCAAAACTCTTAGGAACATCAAAGGTTCTAAAAAATTAAGTGCAGTAGAGAACTGTCCTTTACTGCGGTACAGCAAATGATGGAGGAAAATCTTTTATTCAGTTGAAGGTCAGGTCTTAAAAGTTACATATTTGGATAGCAGTAGTGTTTTACTAGAAGAAATGTCCATTTATCAGTGCAGTTTTACTTGTAGAAAAATAACCATGTTGATACTAATGGTTAAATTCATTACATATGAAATTGTACTGTAATTAGTTTTTTTTAAAAAAAATTGAGCAGCTCTAATCACAAGCTATCAAACCATCAATTTTTTTTAATGCCTATTGGGAGACTAATAAATCTGCCTTTAATTGAAATCTAAAATTGATGAAAAATGGAAAGCAGCAGTCCTACAAGAATTTCTGTATTTATAGGGAAGGACACTTAGTGGTATCATGTAGAAATTTTTGTCTAGTCTAAATGTCTTCAGATCAGTATTTTTATTTCCATTACTAAACTGCTCATTTTTAGCCAACCCTCATCTTTATTGTAGAGCAAAAACCAAAAGACGCATGCCATTTTATCCAGCAGAATTGTCTGATTTTTGTGCTCATGGTGAATCTTGACCTTTGGTATTAACTTTTTCCACTTAGCTGTGAATGGTTTTTATATTCAGATTTTGAGTGGGAGTCATTGAAGGGAAAAGTGACACATGTTAATTCAGGGATACAATTTGACAGCATTTTTTCTGCCCTGTTTATGAATTCACTTATTCTTAAAAACAAAAGACATAATTCTCAACTTGTGTTCAGCATAGCTAAAAACAAGCTCATTGATCTTCAGTAATACTAACTGCTGCTGGGCATTTAAAATGTAGATCTTGTGGATAGGGTCTGCAGGCAGAAGTGGCTAGCGCTATTAACAGGCTGTTTTACACAGAACAGTCAGCACCACCATGTGGCAAAATCCTTCCACTGCTTCAGTATTTTATTTTTTCAGTACTAAGAGAGACTGGAACAGGATGCCAACCAGTTTGGTTTTTGTTCATATCTCCTCCTAAGTTTCAAACGTCCCAAAGTAGGAAGACAGTTCTGCCCTGAATAATGCTTTTTTTGCAGAAGTATCTCTGTGATCTGTTTGCTTCCAAGTATTCCTGTGGAAGAAAATCAGTGTTTTCCCATTTTGCAGGTGGAGGGCTGACACTCAACAGCTGCAAGACTTGTCCAAAGGAAGTCAGTGATAGACCTGGCAGTTCAGGCACTTAGCTGGGGTGGAGCTGAATCAAATTTCCAACCCTACTCTCAAATCCATAGCATATGTAAAGGTTTTACACTAGACCAATACTTGGCTAAAAGCAAAGGAGGGGAGAATGGGGAGAGTCAAAGCTGAAGATTAGTCTCTCCATCCCAGTTTACTGATTTACTGCCCTGTAAAGGCAGAGACGGTAAAGGACTAACTCCTTACTGTAACCTAGCAATAATCTTCTAAAGCCTCAGTACTTTTATGCGTGGTTGACTGAGCTGTAGCATAGTTTTACAAGGAAAAGTAGGTGGTATACTCTGGATATCCCACAGGGTGTGATTAGGGACCATGGGTTAGAAGACTATTCAGCTAACATTTGTGAAGCAGCTTGAATTTTTCAGCATCCCATATGTTATATGTCAGCTCCTCTGAACAGTGTTCAATTAGGTCATGCAGTCATTGAACAATAAATTTAACTTCTTTATTTGATTATCCATACTTAATTTTTATCTCGAATTTATAGGAAGATAGACTTTATCTAAAATAAATTCTGTTGCTCATCAGATAAATACTATTTTTTTTCTGCTTTTTTCTATAGAATTATACTGCTTGTGTGTATGGAAGAAGTCTAGTTACAACAAAATAAAAAACCCTTACCTTTTTAAGAGAAGATAAGGTGCATTCATAGAAAAGAGCAATAGCAGTACAGAGATTCTTGGCTCTTAGCTGTCATCTGCAGTGCAATTATGTGAATCCATAATTCCTCACTACTGTTTTATGTCAGTAGAAAGACATTTTGCTTTTAACATAATGGTTCTTAAGTTCAGATAAGTAGCTTGTGTGTTTTGATAAGGTATCACTTAAGACACTTGCATATCTATTTTTCACTTTGATCTTCAAAGAAAGTAATTCTGACAGCAGTTGCTTTCCAATTGATTAGCATTGTAAGAATTCTAGACAACATGAGGTTTTAAAATGTTACGGTGGCTTATTTTGTCAGATGAAAAAGGAACTTTGGATCAGAAGCCTTTGAAGCCACAAGCTCCTCAAGTACCACCCAAGAAGCCTATTCCTCCAAGCAAGACTAACAGCTTACTGAGAGCAGGACTTCTGCACCCAAAACGTCCAGATAAACCTGTTTTGCCATCATCTGTATCCAAGTCAGTGTAACTTAAATTGTATACGTGAAGTATATTTTACTTGGTTTGTTTGATCTTCCTTCATGGATGAGGTGGGAAGAAACATGTTTTAAGGGTGAAAAGGATGCAAGGATAAGTTTTGCCCTGCACCTACTAGTGTCTTGGTTCTCCAAATCATTATCAGTGTGAATTTCTAACTTTCTAATTCTTTGACACATTGAATCTATCCCAGAGTAAATGCTACAGCATAATTAACCATGGAGCGTATGAAGTTCCAAATCTGTGGATTGCTTTGCTTTAATGGAGAAATTGTAGCTACGTGTTGTGGTTTAGGCCTGATTGGCAGCCAACCACAATGCAGCACCTCTCTCTCCCTTCCCCTCCGGCAATGAGAAGGGACAGAGAGCCAGGCCTGGGGTTCAAGATAGGACTGGGATGGGGAAAAATCCCCCTTTTATGATCGCGAGCAAAAGGCAGACTCGTTAGGGGAAGAAAAAAAAAGAACATACATTTATTACAGATACTAACAACACATAACAGAGTAGGACAGTGAGAAGCATTGCCACATCTTGAGAACACCTTCCCCCCACCCCTCCCTTCTTCCCGGGCTCAGCTCTGCTCCCGATATCTCTACCTCCTCCCCCAGTGGCGCAGGGGCAGGGAATGGGGGGTGCAGTCAGCGCTGCCACTTCCTTCATGTTCGGTGAGGGGAGTGTCCGAAACTTGTTCCTCCTGCTCCATCGTGGTCCCCCTCTCACAGGAGACAGTCCTCCACAAACTTTCTCCGACTTGAATTCCCCCCATGGGCCGCAGCGTTCCCCACACTGCTCCATCATGGGTCACTAACTTCCTCTGACTGGATTCTCTCCCACGGCTGCAGCCCTTCCCGAGCTGCTCCAGCGTGGGACTCCCCCGCATGCTGCAATCCTCCCAGCACTGAATTACAGCAGCGGGGCTGCCTTTTCCCATGAGACCCCGGCCTTCTTCGGGCACAGAACCTTGATCAGCTCAGCCGAGCAGGAGCAACAGGCCGTAAATCAATGTCTGCTCCACCGTAGATCTTCATGGGTGGCAGGGGGGGGCCGCCCTGCCGTCTCACCACAGGATACAGGGGGGTCTCTGCTCCGGCACACCTCCCCCCCCTTTCTTCCTCCGTTCCTCCACTGACCTTGGTGTTCATGCAGCTGCAGCAACTCTTCCTCACCAGTCCCCCTGCCCGTCACCACGTCCCTTCTTAAATACGTTATCGCAGAGGTGCAGCCGATTGGCTCAATTTCCCAAACAGAAGTGGAGCTGACGTGGAGCTGGGGGAGCTTTGAGAAGCTTCTCACAGGGGGCTGCCCCTATAGCCCCCTCCCCTGTCACCAAAAAACTCCACCACTCACTCAACCCAGGACACTACAACAGCAGTAGGGTGTAAAAGAATCTGTGGACATGGCACTTGAGAATTATTATTGTGTTGGAAATAAATTAAATTTGAGCTGCATCAACATGCAGTGTTTCAGCACTTTCTATAGAATAAGGTAGGTGGAAAGGAAGAGTTGAGCACAGTTGGTACCTGTGCTAAAGGTACTCAGTGTTGCTCTTGTGCTCTTCTGGGGACGAAAGCACTTATTACAGAACCACATCCAGGCTCTGTACTCTGTCTTGAGTATTCTCAGTTGAGTTACTGGACAAGTAGGGAGGGTAATAGCAAGTAATCGGTCACTATTTTCTTTTAGATCCACTTTTAAAAAAAAAATTTTCTCATGAGTTTGAAACAATTATTTATGGTGTCTCACTAAAACTAATTTTACATCAGTACAATCCCACACACAGTTTTCCTTTCTGTCTCCATCAAAGTATTTTCTAGATCTTTACCTGTCAGCAGTTTATTTACAGTTTTGGGTAACTGTCCGTTTGGGATGTTTAGCTGACTTGAAAGAACTGTGAGAAAGTAAGGTCATTATGCACTTGGCCTTGTACAAATAAAGGAACCGACAGCTGCTACATCAAAGAGCTTGCACCTTAAATACCTGCAAAGATACATGGTGGCAACAAGCATTTGTCAAAGTTTATTATTTTACAGCAGGTTTTGCATAGCTGAACTAAAAGGAGGAATATCTAAAGGGAGAAAACAGTGAGGAGGAGGGCAGTGGGGAAAGGGAGTGTGGCTAAGGCACACAGTTTGCATGATTGACTCCAACAGGGATCAGCTGCCTCTGATCGTGCCCTGCATAGCCCTGGGAACATTGGATTGCCTGACTGAAGAGTTAGACCATTGCCATGTTACTTCTCTTTAGGTTTTCAGTATGTAATTGTGTATATCACTTGGTATTTTGGAGAATTTCTCAAATAAATATTTTTATATATATATTTATTTTTTTAAACCACAAGTCATGTTCGCCTGTTTTAGAAAATAATTATGGCTATAGAGAGATACACATGTGCAGTTAAATAGAGGTCTGTAGTAAACTGCGGTCCTTTAATAATTGAAAACTTTAAATCTATGGGGTATTTAAATGTTTAAATAGCTGAAAGTTTAGCACTGTTGTAGGAAGATAAGGCTGCTATCTCTTTTTCTACTGCAATAAAACTTCCCAATAAAGGATTTGGGAGATGAGGCAGTGACAGGGACACACTGAAGCTGACAACTGGTCCATTTATATACTTTATATATAGCACATACAGGACAACCAGGTGATCATGCCCAGTCAGCATGGGTTTATGAAAAGTGGGTCCTGCTCGACTAACCTGATCTCCTATGACAAGGTGACCTGCTTAGTGGATGAGGGAAAGGCTGCGGATGTTGTCTACTTGGGCTTCAGTAAAGCTTTTGATACCATTTCCCACAGCATTCTCCTGGAGAAACTGGCTACTCATGACACGGATGAGTGTCCTCTTTGCTGGGTAAAAAACTGGCTGGATGGCTGAGCCCAAAGAGTGGTGATGAATGGAGTTAAATCCAGTTGGCGGCCGGTCACCAGGGCTCAGCATTGCGGCCAGTTCTGTTTAATATCTTTTTTAATGATCTGGACAAGGGGATCGAGTTCCCCCTCAGTGAGTTTGTAGACAACAGCAACTTGGACGGGAGTGTTGATCTGCTTGAGAGTAGGAAGGGTGTCCAGGGGGGATCTGGACAGGCTGGATCAGTGGGCCAAGGCCAAGTGTATGAGGTTCAACAAGGCTTAGTGCCAGGTCCTGCACTTGGGTCGCAACAACCCCATCCAGTGCTACAGGCTTGGGGAAGAGTGGCTGGAAAGCTGCCTGGCAGAAAAGGACCTGGGGGTATTGGTCAAAAGCTGGCTGATTATGAGCTAGCAGTGTGCCCAGGTGGCCAAGAAGGCCAACAGCATCCTGGCTTCTATCAAAAATAGTGGCCAGCAGGACTAGGGAAGCGATTGTCCCCCTGTACGCGGCACTAGTGAGGCTGCACCTTGAATACTGGGTTCAGTTTTGGGCCGCTCACTACACAAAATAGAAAATGGGGGGGTTCTGGAGCATGTCCAGAGAAGGGCAATGTGCTGCAGGGTCTAGATCACAAGTCTTATGAGGAGCGGCTGAGGGAACTGGGGTTGTTCAGAAAGGAGGCTCAGGTGAGACCTTATTGTTCTCTACAATTACCTGCAAGGAGGTTGTAGTGGGGTGAGTGTTGGTCTCTTTTCCCAAGTAACAAGTGATAGGACAAGAGGAAATGGCCTCAAGTTGAGCCAGGGGAGGTTTAGATTGGATATTGGGAAAAATTTCTTCACCCAAAGAGTTGTCAAGCATTGGAAAAGGCTGCCCAGGGAAGTGGTTGAGTCACCCTCCTTGGAGAGATTTAAAAAGGAGTGTAGACGTGGTGCTTAGGGACATGGTTTAGCGGTAGCCTTGGCTGTGTGAGGTTAACAGTTGATGATCTTAAAGGCCTTTTGCAACCTAAACGATTCTATGATTGTATTTTTATGCTGCAGCATAAATGATGGCAAGAATTGTAAAGGAAAATGTCATCTGTTCTTTTTGTGTGTGTGTGTGTTTAGAGTTTGTTGTTCTTTTGAATCTAGATAATGTGACCAGACATGCAAAGAATGCATGGTAGAAAAAACCCCATGTATACAAGGTACTTTATTCTATACCCATAAAGAAATAACTTGTTCTTAGCATCTTTATTTTCTGTACAGGAAAGTTTTGATGTCAAGGAGTCTGAATGTGTTTCTTAATATTTCAAGAGATACTACTAAAGGTGCTATTAATCTCTCTTGTTTTCTGTTGCACTGTAGTATTTTACATATAAGTGCCAAAATATGCCCTGTCGGAAAAGTTTTGGATTATTTCTACAAGGGGATTGTACATGTTTGTCAATGTTCTGCAACAGCTGAAACAGAAGAATTTGCTTTTATAGGACTAGAATTGCTCTCCAAAACGCTTGATTTTAAGCAAGGCTTTAGAAAATTATAATATCTACTGAAATATTTCAGTTTCCTTCTAATTATTGGTATGTTTCCCTTGTAAACTATTTAATCTCTTGACTAGGTATGTCTTGTCATTTTTTTTTTCTTACTACAGATCTAATGGAGAAATTGTTTCTCTTCGACCAAAATCTGAAGTTGAGCCAGTAGCAAAACCAAAGTTAGACTCTGAACCATTACCACTTAGACCAAAATCAGTAGAGGTAGATTCACTTGTGGTAAAGAGCTCTAAAGAATCAGGTAAGAAAAGAGCAAAATGTTCTTATTTGGGTCTTCCTGTTTGGATCATAGTATTTACAGCCTTAAAACAAGGGTTTTTTGAAGTCATTTACTCAAAATGCCACAGAGGGCAATTATGCCTGTTCAGCAGAAAGTATGTTTTTCAAACTGCTGTAGGTAGCTGAAGGTAAGAGCCAGCAAGCAATGAACAGATGTCAGGAGGCTGTTCGGAGGTAATTGATGAGCTCTGTGTTGTAATAGATGACAGGAAGGGAGAAAGGTAACAGTTTGTTCTGATTGGAAAGCATGGGGTTTTGCTACTACTTTTATCTTGCATTTTTATTAAATTGTTTTTCTTACTGACTGGTTCTGTTTGTTCTGTTCTTTCATTTCAGAGAACTTTTGCTTTTCTAGCTAACTCGTGTTTTTTTAGTAATTCCGTTACCTTCAGCATTCTGTGATTACGTTCATAGCTATTCTAGATGATGACTTCATCATACCATAAATTTGGGCCAGCATGGAGCATTGTACATTTGAATTTCATGCTTGTAGCTTTGTTTAATGCACCTTGAGCCAAATCTGGCATCTCTTTAAATCTAAATTTGTCCAGTGAAGTGCTTGATACTGGTTAAAGCACCCACATTGGTGATCAGGCTCTGTGAATTATTATGTAGTTAACTTTTGTCCTTTACTTGACAGCACAACTGATTTCAGTTTTCTCTGTGCCTCTTAGGCAGAGATCATGTGCTGTGGGCATATTTTTTAAAAACTCTAAATTCTTTTTATTGTATGATTAACCACTGCAGAAAAAGCGTTAGTGAATTGTACCTGCAGTGTTTGACTTGCATGTCTCAAATGCAACCTTTCATCTCAGAGAAGTTTTTAGTAGTAATACGTTTTGAAATAGTGTAACTTGATTTCTTCTTTTTTTTTAGGCCAATTATGATATTCAGGTTGTAGAATAGTTGGTCCTAAAGTGTAATAAATTCATGAAAGAGTATTCCTGATTTTTTCCATTAAGAATTTTAAAATGTGCTTCTAAGTTTAAATGGTTTGTATGAAGAAAAGTTAGTTTTTTAATACAGAAGTTATATTTTCCTGAGCCACAGAAAGCTAGACTTCAATGGGTATTAAAATATCCTGGAAATACTACAGATATTATCAGTGTTACCCTAAAGTATTTATAAATTCTTTTTTTTTATTCCCCAGTAAAATCTATGCATATGCTGTGATATGTCTTGTTTTAAAGGTTTTGAATTGGCAGTTTAACTATTCCCACTATTTAAAGATGAGTTTGAGTAAGGGTACAGAAGACACACTTTCAGGCCAAAATAAGCTGAGAGATGAGTGATGCACAACCTAGCCTTAAAAATGTAAGCCTTGTCCTACTGCTCCAATGTTTGTCTCTAGGATTGTGCTAGATGTGTTACTGCATAGCATAGTGTTATTTGTCCTCAGGAAAAAACTCCCCATGAAAACATATGGAATGTCTTTTTTTTTTTTTCCCTTTAGGTGCAGTTATCTTGACATATTTAATAACCAGAATGGCAACATAGTAGCTGTGATATTAGGTATTCATATATAATAAAAAGCTTAAATTTATACCAATTTAGTAAAACAATAAAAGCGTATGAATTCTGATTTGATAACATAAGATTTTACAGGCTCATAGAGAAACTCAAGGGTTTAGTACCTAGATGGGGCAGGGGACAGGGGTGCATTACAAGCAAGTGGGAGAGGTCTGCTCTGTGGTCCTGGTTTGTTGCACAGCAAGCGAAGGAGACTTAGGCAGTCTGTGTGGGGATGCAGCACTGCCTGGTGTCAAGGAACTGCTATTTAAGGAAAGCTTCAAAAATCCTCCATTATGTAAAGCTGCCCTTGTTTAAAACAATTTGCATAAGTCACTTATAGTTTTACTGCTATTGTGAAGAGAGACTAGTCCAAATTCCTGCCAGTAAAATGTGATGAATCTCATGCTTTATGTCTCTGTGTGTGTTCTGCTACTAAAGATGTAATACTGCATGCAGCAGATACGGCTATATAAAGCTCCAAAGATGCTGGGTCCTTACATAGTTTAAGAATGTTTGATCTTACAAAAACTAGAATAGATACTGAACATGGGGGGAAATGTATGGCTGGGGTTGGCAACTGTGTTACCAAAGTCCCTTTTTCCCTTCCCCCACCTCCATTTAGGTTGAGAATCTGAAGTGAATGAATTTTTAGAAAACCAATTTCGTAAAGTATAGGTCTTATTTTTTGCAACTTAATGATCAAATTAAGTGTGGTGTAGGTTGAGCCACCTTCAATTTAGCCCAAGAAGAATTTAGCTGTAAATATTCTGTATCTATAGGAAAAAACCCCATCCCATACTAAAATTAGGCCCCTCAGCTGTCAGATAAGGACAAATACTCAAAAACATTCAGAAACATTGATCATGTTGAAATACCTCCTCCTGAAGCTTTATTTGAAAAATCGCACAAATGTTTCTCTGTTCGGTTAGAATTAAAGTACTGTAAAAGACTAAAGATGTAATACTAGCATGCTGAACATGTAAAGTGATTCCGTTTCTTCTACAAATGTTTCTTTTTCCTGCTTTGTAAAATAATTTTTTTGTTCAGAATCTTTTTCTAGACATTCCTCTCCTTGACTTTTCTTTCCAGATTTTGTTTCCTATCCTGTTTGCCATGTTTCCCTTCTTACGTGTCAGGAAATTACCCTACCCTTCTCCATTTTGGTAAGATCAATCTATAAGGAAATCCAAATGCTTTATACCATACACATAGCCTCTTCTTAACGTCATAAACGTAATTTTCAGTTGCAGTTATTGATACTAAAATTTTTCAGTTTCAATTTGAAATGCTTTTTTTTGTTTGTTTAAATGCCTGTTTTCCTTAGCTGCTAAAGAAGTTATTTTGAGTGTACTTTCCAGTTAGAAACTTGTGGGGATTAAAAAAAATAAATATATATATAAGAAAAACTTCACAGTCCAGATATTGATAAGCCAAACCTAGTGTTTCTAGTGAAATGTGTTCACTATAACACAAATGTGTTATAGCACTGCTGGTGTATATAGTTTGAATGGATTTATCTTTTTGTATACACAAATTATGCAGTTATAAAGCCTTTAGGCACAGAGTCCAGTAGTGTTGGCTATTTAGTATCATCTTGTAAGATAGTTTTTTTGAAAGTTACTTATTGGGTACATGCTTAATTGTAGCAAATACCTTATTATTGCTTGACTACAAATTTAAATATTCTTAAGCTTCTATCTGTCCTCTAAATTTTTGGGGTGCAATCTCAGCAAGACAAATAACAGGAAACAGTGTTGTGATCTTCTCTTACTCTACAGATTAACGTGAGGTCTTGTCTAGTAAAATACTGGGTATGTTTCACTTCTGTCATGGGTTTTTTAAACTCCAGCCACATAAGATACTGGAACCACCATTTCTTTAGACACCCCTTCAGCTTTGCTTCATTTTGTGAAGGCTTTTTAAGACAAACTACTATGAATACACTTGTAGCATTCACAAATCATAACAAAACCTCTCAGCTAATTGTATCTGTTAAAGCTCCTAACAGTTCTGTCATGGATCCATGTTAAGCTTGCAGAAGAGACATTTCTAATAGTCTTTCTTAAGTAACTGTTTAAGCTTAGCTCATTTTTCTAGAAGGAAGGGTGATCTTGCTCAGCCTTAAAATAAGTTTTTGACTCAAATTATCCCCATGTGTATGCTATTATTCTTTTGGCACTATGATGGGATTTCCTTTACCGATTACAGGCTGTCTGTAAGAAAGTTAATTGATCAATCACATTGTTGATTGAAATGGTTGTAAAATGTGAACTTTCAGTGGATTTCATCAGTATCTCTATTGGTGTAAGTTGGGCCAAGCTTTCTCCTAAAATAAATAAGAATGCTGTTTAAAAAGAAAAACAAACAGAGAAAACCCTTGAACCCACAATAAAACAAACAAAACCACCACCAACAAAACCACCAACCCGAATCCCCACCAGCCTGTTTTTATTTCTTCCCTATACCAAAGCAACAAAACGGAAAGATAAAAAGGCAAATGCACGTACAGTCAGAATTCCCTCTGACTGTAATGTGCTGGTAATATTTTAATGCTGAGCAGCTGTTTCAGGTGTAGCAATTTCCTTTAGAAGCTCTTAGAAATAGGAAAAAAATCTGGCTTTAGTGTCATCCCACCATTTATATTTAAAATCTATACAATTCAAGACTATAACAGTCTTCATCTTCAAGCCTTGTCAAATACTGTGGTTTGTCTGTTTTTGCGTTTTTTTGTTGTTGTTTTGTTGTGGGGTTTTTTTGTTTGTTTGTTTTTTTTTTCTTTTTTAGAAGTACACATTATTCTTAATATGTTCTTAATATGCCCAATGTTTACTTTGTTCATGGAGACAGGGCTGGCATTACAAACATAACTCAATTTACAATTCTTATTTAAATTTACTTCCAAATGATTTGTCACTTCTGCAGAATGACAAAAGGGGGATTATTTAAAGGTGAAAATTACTGAGATGGGGGAAGAGGCATATAATATGTTTTTTTTTTTTCTGCCTTCTTGTTACCTTTTTAATAATACCTAACGTAAATCCTGATTTACATTTTGGCATGAGTTAGTGCTCTGGGATTACTGATAGTTATATAAAGAACGTGAAGATATACCCCTTGGTCACTCTTGCTTGACTTCTAATAAGTTAAATATTTTATTGGCACAGACTACAAGAAAAATACTTTCATAGTTATTTATTTCTCCCTCATCCTCTTTTCCGTCAGCCACTTGCCATTCATCACTCTTCTATTTCTTCCCTCTTTGTTTTTCTTCCCCCCTTTTTTTTAATTAAAAATATAATTACATGTTTACAAAAGACTTTCTTTAAATTCTCTCTAATGAAATTAAAAAGCAGCAAAACTGTTTGCTAACAGATAGTGTTAATAAATTCTTGCATTTCAACAAGACAACAGGTGATGTAGTTATGTCCAGGGATGTCCGAAAGATGTGAATATTATAAGGACTTCAAGGATAGTAAAGAAGAGTAGAAGACATTAAAATCAGTTAAAACATTCAGTGGAAAACTTAGTTCCTACAGATAAATTAGCTTTATCAGTACATGAGTAAAATTTGGATTAATCAGATGATTTTAAGTCATCTGAACACTGAATTGGTATGAATGGTTTGTCTTGGTGTTCTTAGGGCTTTTTTTTCTTATCTGACCTCTTACTCTAGGTTCAAAATGAATGCGAAAATAGCTGCTTTTTGAGAAATTGTAATGCTACGTAAAAGTCAGAATTCACAAAAAATAATCAAAAAAACTTCCCCCAAAACCTTGAATATTATTTTTGGTGCCCATAGAAGTGCTATGTGGCATTTTAGTTGAACATTTAGAGTCTCTAGAATAAGTCTAATAAATTTTGGGTTGTAAAATGTTATATAATATCCATAATCTTATGTCAGTGCTTAAATAAATAACCCCCCCCCCCCCCATCTCATTACATATCTGTTGGCAGGTAAGTATTTTTGTGGAGAAGTGGTTAAGAAGTTCAGTTGTTAACTAGGTGAAGTACGTACTTAGATTAGCTATGTTCTGTTCTTTGTATTAATAGTTTTTTTCCTTAAGGTTGCCTCTTCCCATAAAACATAAAGAATTTCTACTAATCTAAGGGAGTTTACCTAGAGCATAAAGAGACTAATGAATAGAGAGATCTACATGTTTTAAAAAGTATGAGAATGGAGTTCTGAAATGTTTTATTACAGACTTTAGGAAGTTGTGCATTTTCTTAAGATGAAGTGCTACATATAAAAAAACACCCTGCACAAAAATATTCGCAGTTAATGTCTTGTTAACTTGCTTTCACCAATATGTGGATGTGTACTTTACCATGTTGCTTTTATTTTTGTCTTAGTCACTAAACTTAGATTTTCATGCTTTTCCTGCTAGTTTAGTGGCAAGAAAATATGCTCTCTTCAATAGTTGAATATGGCACTTCTCAAGAAAAATATCATAAATATATTTTTCTGCAGATATTTGTTAGGTCTGGTTTATGCTGCCATGTTACTGCAGCACTTCTTCTGTTGAGAACTTGAACTTAAATGTTAGTTGAAATCAATCTTTATTTTTTTTAAAGGGGGAAAATACGGTTTCCCGGATATGTTAGTCATGTAGTTGTTTCTTGTGGCTCATGTTATATATTCTGAAAATCTTTGAAACAATAAAAATTCTGATATATTCTTTCTTTTGTTTGTTTTTGTTTTAAGATAAAAAAGTGATATAAAAGAACACAGCAAAACCTTCTGATCTTGATGGGGGTCTGTGTTTTCATCTTTTTCTAGACCTGTTAAGCTTTGATGATGTAATAGCTACCTCAGATAATCTATCGCACCCTACTGCAAACCGACCCAAGATGCCTGGTAGGAGGCTGCCTTCACGTTTCAATAGCAGTAGTCCTGTGAGTATATCGGGTGTGTTTTCCTGATAGTGAACTATGAATTAACTTCCCAGGAAACAGGATTGCACTGGGGAAGTCTTGTGAACCCTTGACAGCAAAATGCCACAGGGGTTCAATTCCTATAGACTTTGCCAACAGAAATACCCAATCCCAGGAGGGAGGTGTATGTAACAGAAACAATGCGACTGCGTTGCAGCTGAAAGAGTCTTTCTGTTTTGTGGTGTATTGCTGCAGTAAGTACTCAGCTCTTCTGGCATTATCGATGATGGAACGGGTGTTGTGCATATGCACAACTGTGGAAGTGTTCTTAGTGTCTTACAAGCCTAACAATATATAGTCTTTCGCCACAGCAAATTTGTAATTTAATGTTGCTATAATGCAGGACTTGTGATCTCATGTGCTGAGATGCGAGATCGTCAGATCATGAGAGCCAGGTGGTGCAGAGTCCTTGAAATCAATGTATATCATGAGATGTGGTATAGTTCAGTCAAGCCAGTTACCATCGACAGTTTATGCCTGTTAATGTTTGTGTTTTATAGAAGCACCTACAGGCTCCCAAAAGCATCAAGGACTTGTTAAGTACTGAAGAGATGCTTGAAAATCCTACCCAAGGTTTCTGTGTTTGATTTAAACTCAGCTGAATGAGTGTTGCAGGGAAGGAAAGTTTCTGACTGGCAGGGAAAGAAAATTATAGTAGTCTAGCAATCTAAGTGTGGGGGTTATTTTTTTTTTCTTTTGCTATTGCATCTTTAAAAATATGTGGCAATTCTTTTTTTAATCTAGTTTTTTAATTTATTTTTTCTAAATTGTGAAAACCTTTTCATTTTTTTATGAATGGATTACCAGGCAAGTCAAAATGTGAGTCCAGAAAAAATTTTGAAGGTTCAGAAAGAAGAAGAAAGTGCCAAACCAAAGCCAGTTGAGACAAAAAAGGTATGATACCAATGAGCTAGATAAGTGCCAGACAGCTAGGTATTCTGTTCATCTTGCTCTTATTTCCAGAGTAGATTGATTTCAACCATGTAAATGATTACATTTAAATGCAAGTGAGCCATGCCATTTAGTATTAAGTTCATAGTAGAAATTTTAGTATAAAGTTAATTTATACCTATATACTATTATACTATACATTCATCAGTTCTGATGGAAACTGTTCTATCAGGTAGCATGAAACTATAGTGGTATTTCCAAAATAAGCTTAATGTCTTAGCCTTTAGTCTCCCAACAGATGAAACAACTGAGTAGATCAGAAAGGTGCACAAAAGATTGTTTATAATGAACCAATGGGCTCCATTAAATCACAAGGTTTTTTTAAAAGTGTAGAGAACTGCAGTGTAACTACTTTATGTAGTGACTACAGGAACTTCAGGGAAATCCTTAACAAAGAACCGTATAAAGAAACATACTACAGTAATCCCTTTGAACTCAATATTGTTTTTTATCTTTTGGGTAGAAAATTAAGGAAATTCCTGCACATGTAGCTCCCATACGGGTATAACTTGAATGCTGTAAGTGGTCAGTTCATAAAAATTTCATTTCTTAGTTTTTTACTGGTTTATTTTTTCAGCCATCTGCATTCAGTCCACCAATTCCATCTTCATCTCAGAGACCAAGTTCTGTTATACTCAACTTTTTTCCTGGCGACATCCAATTTAAAGGAGAAACAGATGATGAAAAGATTTCTGTGGAAGAGCTCAGGACTCAGATTAATGATTTGATGGGTTTAGTAGATGCACTGAAGAAAGAACATGGGTAAATATTTTCCTCAATCTGCAAAGGGATATATCTTCCAAATGTCTTTAATGCCAAACTTCTTAAAGATAAAAAGATATTCTATATTAATTTATTAATTCAGAACTTATTTCTTTAGAAGTTGATTGAAAAGATATCCTAAATACATACAAATTTGATGCCAGAGTACTTCTGTGAATTTGTACACATTTTTTCCTTCCTACTTTGCACTCCTTCATTCATTACAGCTTTTTGAAAATATTTCTTAAAGAGTTAGTACTTCCACTGTAAGGAAAAGTAGATAATTTTGGGGGTATTTAATGTAAGTATGTGTGCTGGCTTTGTGTAACACTGCACACAAGTAACTGCAATATTGACATGACTGGTAGTAAGGAAAGATATTACTGAGCTTTTCAAATTGATGATCAGGGTTTAGTCTTACAGCACGTTCATTTTGTCACTGTTTAAATGATTACTAGTGCTAATCAAACTGACTTTGAGTGACCTCTTGAGAGGGTATAAAGAATCAGGATCAGTTGGTCTCCAAAGCAAACTAGTGAATTATGAGTTCTGGAGATTAATGAACTAGTTTTTCATTGACTTGATGATAATTCCTATCTTGCCTGAGCATAGTTATGTAATAAAACATGTATTCTCAACAGTTTCTATTCTCTATGTAGAAGTTGCCAGGTTATTTTAGTTTAAATTCAACTCTCTAAGTAAAATAACAGTACAAATTTTTAAGTAGCCTACTTGAAAATGTGATTGTAAGTTAGGATAGGTGCATAGTGATAGGTAGGAAGTGTTGAGAGTTGATGGAAGCCTGTGGTCCAACAGATCTGAGTACCAGTCCACTAGAGGGCATGTACTTATATGTAAGATTTATAAGATGCATTGTCAGACAGTTATGTGAATTCCTTTTGTAAAATTTAAGCAAGACCTGTGCTTCTTGCTCTCAGTAATGTGAATTTTTTCCCCCCTTCTACCTTGTATTTCTGATATCTTAACTACTATTAGGAGAGAACTGGAAAAACTAAAGAAGGATTTGGAAGAAGAGAAGCTGTTGCGAAGTAATCTGGAGGTAATGTTAGCAATTTGTGGGGGGGAAGTTTAGAAGTATGCAGGCAGTGTTCTGGAATTTGACACCACAGACAAGTCTTAATGAACCTGCTCAACCTCTTTTTTTTTTTTTTTTTTTTCTTCTAATCACTGTGTTAGTGTATGGTTGAATGAATGCCTCACAAGGCAGTTGGATGTATACAGAAGAATCACAGTTCATCTTAGTTCAGCTTTTTTATCCCCCAAAATATTTTTTTAACAGTATGTATGGGTGTTGGGATGTGAGTTCAGTTTCGTGTTGCTTGATGCTGCTTTTTGCTAGAAATATGTCCAACTGAACATGTTCCAAGAGAGAAGAATAATACTTTGCTTTTGTAACATTGAAGGACTAATTTACCTTATGTAATCAAAAGAAAAACAGGGCAAAGCTAAACATTCCGAAACTTTTGATGAACTGTTTAAATATTAAGTAGATAATTTGCCGCAAGAACAGAATACATCTGAAAAATGTCCTTGGGAATTAATGCTACTCCTTTCAATTTATTGATGAAGGCTACCTGCATTATAATATGAGGCCATTAAGTAGTTAATAGGATTAGCTCATTGTAGAAAATTATTCCAGCCTGGTACAAAAGGGCATTTTATTTGTGAAATAGTACTTCTTACTGAATACAAAGATACTTTCAAAACTTGAGAAGAACTTCTGGTGAGTCCCTTTTTAATACGCTCTAAAGCAATCAGTGCAGTAGCCTTAAATATGCACTGGGGATGAAGAGGAGGTAGATTCCATATATACTCTAAATCCGTTTGAAGAAATAGAAATTAGTCATGACATGGTGTTTTGCATGAAGGCTGCTTTAAGAAGTTAGTCTGAGGTGATGATGCAGCGTTACGTGAGGACATGTCAAAGTAATTCCACAACCCAGCTTTGAAAGCTCTATTCAGAGTGAGTTTATCCAATAGGGTATTCCAGGACTAGAGGCAAATTTTAATGATTTTAAATTGTTTTTTGTTTAGCAATATGGTAGTATAAAATCAGCTGTAAATAATGAGCTTCAGATGCTTCTGTGTTATGATTTTATTTACTTAAGAGTCTTTTGAAATATAAAGATTATCATTTTGGTGAAAGTTCAGAAGAATTTACATTATTGCTACTTTAATGCTGACTCTTTCTTCTCAAAATGTCTATCTTCCAGCTTGAAATAGAAAAATTGAAGAAAGCAGTGATGTCTACATGAGACAGCTATGGACTCAAATGTTTTTAGCTCACCAGGAATTCAAAGCTGAATACAAGGAGAACTGACTCTTATTTCATAATAATGGATGCTGGTGTTCTACAGTCTTAAAGAAAAAAATATAGTAAAAAGAATATAGTCTTTTATTCAGAGAGATTAAGAAAGCAAAGAAGAATAATGTTGTAATTTTTTTGCCAATATAAAAGAGGCCTTATTTCTTACTGTGCTGGAATAGCAGACCTTATTTTTTGGTTTGCTTGAGAATACTACTGAATCTGTATAGAAAGGAGAGGGAATTCTTAATAGATTTTTATTGAATACCTGTAGCTTAATTTTTAAAGAGATCTATACTATAAATAGGGTGATCTATCTTTACAACTAATCTGTAAAATAGTCTATTGGGAGGGATGGAATAACTGTAACATAATGGAAGTCACTACTTTTTTCCCCTACATGCAAAAGGGAATATATGATATTTGTATAATTTTGGCAGTCTTCCCCAGGATTATGCTATTGTGCCTGTCTGCAGTGAGAATATTAATAATATACTGTTTATAAGTTGAGTAATGAGATGGGAATTTGTTAATGCAATGAAGCAGGTTGAACTCCAATGCATTGTAGAGAGAATAATCTAATTCAAGTAGTTTAACAGGACGTTTTATCACTTGCACTATTGGATTAAAAGGGATTTAGGACTGAATCATGAAGTTATGACAAAATTAACTTTTAAAACCACAAAATGCAGGAAATACAGAAACAAAGCTAGAATTCCGTCTTAACCTGTTGTGCCTCAAATATTACTACATATAGCTGGAAAAAGTAAACCTTAAGTCACAACATCTGTGCTTCTGTGTATCTAAACTGAAGTAATCAGTCTTTCTAGTGGTTACATATAAATCTTGATCTGTTTTTACAATAGTCAGGTTTTGTTTATGTCCCCAAATAAATCCCCTTGGAACTTTGATACTCTCAAAAAGTCTCAATATTTATATATTTATGCCATAAATTTTCTCAGTATATTGTGTACCTCTAAACTTAATAACATCTTTGTATTTTAGTGTGTGATTGGAACAATTGCTTTGACAGCGTTGTGCTGGTGTCCAAGATGGTGTCTTTAACATTTTATAGAAACAGTTGAAATCTTGTGGATTGCCATTATCTTTAACCCCTGAGCTCAACACAGTACACCAGAATAATATACAAATAATATGCAAAGTAATCGGAGACAATGCTATTTATTGCTGTGTTCATTTGATTAAAGAATTTAAAAATGTACAACCAGTCAAATGCATTACATCTGTTAGTAATTATCTTCTCTTCTTTTGGTCTACTAGAACTTAATTGACAGAAACGTGCCACATAATTTGGCAAATTCACCAGTAAGAGAAGTAAATAAGTTTCTATTCATGGGAATAGTCATAAATACAGTAATTTAGTATGTTACTTGAGCAAGTGACATGAAGCGTTACTTCTTGAGAGTATACTTCTTCCATAGTTGATGCATCATAAATATAACCATCAAAAAGTCAATTGGAAGATGTTTGTCAGTTGCTGATTTAAATTGTTTATAAAATTTGATTACTATACTATACAGGTATTAGGTAATATTTGCTAGTTATATTGCTAAAAAGCTGATGACGTTAACGCTTTTAACTTTTAATTGCCTAGATGCATCACAAATGAAGACTTGAGCCAGATCTTTATATTGAAGAATAATGTGCAACAGTAATGCTCCTTGTCAGATGCTAAATTCTTACTTCGAATTCATGCCTCTAAGTCGGGTGATGAAAAGCAAGAATTGAGCCTAATAGAATAGCCAATTTTGTTATACAAGCTCTTCACTGTAACTAGAGGATGAAACAAATCTTGGAATGGCTTGCTCTACAGAAATTGTGTCTGCCTGTAAGCTTGTAGCGGATGAACAGAACAAGACAATCAGTTAAAACCACAAATGAAAGGTGTTTGTTATTTAATGGCCTTTGTTCGCTATAGCAATAAATGAACCAAGTGCAATGACTTGATTTAATAAAACCCTCCTTTAAAAGTTGCTGCTATGAGTATTTTTAGCCATAAGGAAGTTGCCCTGATATGTCTGTCTTGTCTTCAGCTAGTGCTATGTACTAGAGTGGAGGGGGAGAGGGTGATGGTTTTGAAGACATTCCACAGTACAAGTTCCTAAAAGCAGTATGCTTCACTGACTTGTTTACCGGTGCTGTAAAATGATGCATGCTATCCAAACCCAGCAAATAAAATGAGTTTAAAAACCTGTTGAAATGTCTGTTCAGTTTTGTTCATGAATGTTTCTAATGCCGTTAATTTTTTTTGCAGGAGGAGTTCGGAGTGTGGGAGCAAAGTGTATTATTATTTATATAGTCCCTCTTTGAGGCTTTCGTGTTTTAATTTATTCTGGGGTGCTCTGGTTCCTGACTGTCAGGATGGTTTAGGATCCAATCAGTTGGAAAGCTTACTGTTTTCTTTGCAAGTGTGACTGGGAATCTTCTCAGTGTCTCTTTATTACTTTTTTTTTTTCTTCTGTTAGTCCCTATTGAACTGACCTACTGTGCATTTTCAGAGCCATTTTTTAAGATGATTATTGACACTCAGTAACATGGATAAATGCATGTTTGAATCACATCTTAAATATATAGTGAAGAACTGAAGACCAAGAGTATGTCATGTTTAAAAGTGGTATGGATGAGGGAGAAGGCAAATGAAGAACAGAACAACAGAAGGTCATTTTTGAACTGCAAGGTCTTTATTCAGTCTTCATAACATTCTCTAAAAAGCTTTTGTTTGCATACAGGGTACTGTTTTCAAAAAAACATAAGTACGGGTCTACTTATTTTTCAAAAGTCTATTTAAGCAATCACGACAAACATGACATTTTTCATTAATGTTGCTTCAGGGGAATGAAGTTTCTGGTGAAAACCTGTAATGCATTGCAAGATTTGAATTTGGGTTGTGTAGCAAAGTATCTGTTGAAATTTTAAATAAATACCTTGTATTCATTGAAGTCTTAAATTAGCAGAAATCTGTTAAGTCTTTCCAAAGGAAATGGTAAAAACGGGTTTTCACAGCTACCTTATTTTTGGCTGCCAATAAAGTTCTCGGAGATGTTCCTGATTGCTGACAGTTTGCTTTCTCAGAGCAGTGTCAAAGCAGCTGGTCATATATCTTGGGTAATTGGATTTTGCAAGAGCTGAAAAGATGAACCACTCCCTTTTGGGTGCCTAGGCACATGCCTCCCCGACTGAAGAATGCAAACATCCTTGACCAGCTTGTAAAGTGTGAGACTGATACTGCTGGGTTCAGGGCACGGAGCACCTTCGTTGCTTGTTGGAAGTCATGGTTTGAATATCTTTCTAGGTCCCCGGGAGCACAGATTCACACCTCTACTGGGAGAAGCATGAGTGTGTGTCTGAGTGTTGAAGTATGCCAGCCTTTGTGTCCTTCAGAGGGCTAGTGCTTAGGCTGAGGAGATGTTTGAGAATCGGGGTGTTTGGTCTTGCCATCGTACCAAAGGTTCAGGGAGTGTATAGAAGCACAACTCCAGGTGACTGGGGAAGAAGCGTTTTAAAACAGGTATCCATACTTGGACATGATCTGGTCTTTGGCCCTTTTTTTCTGACTTAAATGTTGCTAAGGTGCCACCTTTTGAATTCATCTCTACTTGGTACTGTATCAAGTGCAAGTCATTTAACCTTTCCAGGTGGGTTGTGTTGGCTGTATCTAATTGTGCTTGGCTTAATTTCTACTTGATACCAATGTGAGACACAAGGCTGGCTATATCAAAACAGAAGAGTAAATGATGACTACCTTTAGGCTAAAACTGGTGACCTACCTTGTGGCTGAGGACTGACTGAAATTGTAGCAGAGGAAATGACACTAGGAAACCCTGTAAACTCATGACAAAAACACGTTGCAGGACTGTGGAAAAAATTGGTGACCAAAGCAGCCGTATGAGTAAAAAGAGCATTAGGAATTGCTTTTCTGTTACAATTAAACTAGTTGCCATAAATTACTAGCTATTGGAAATCCTCAGGGAAGGAGGAATGGAGATGAAGCAATATTTAAGAGAGCCAACACTGAAGGTGGCACAAGGTTCAGCAGACAACTCTCACCCCTTATGATGGGTGCAGCCCATAAAGAAAAGATCATTGCTTGCTCATTGAGCTTTTCAGCTGTGTAAGATACTGTCAGTAGCGTTATCTTTGATTTATGAAGAGTAATACATTAACTGGATGAGATTTTGATCATGGATTTTTTTTATTTTTGTCTTTAAAGTCTAGAAGATCTGTTAAATATGGAAGATCAGAAGATGCCTACACCAGGAGGAAGGGTACAAACCACGCAGGTGTGATTCATCTGTGTGGACTCCTGGCAAAGGTGGCAATCTGGCAGTTTTGTGGGTGTGTTTTGTAACTTGTTTTGTCATTTTGCAGTGCAATACCTCTATTGTAATCTGCAGGTTCTTCAGTGTTAATCCAGTCGGACAAGAAAAGAAGCAGGCTGATGCCTGAGGTTATTTCTTCATGGGAAAACTCTAAATGAGTCAGAGCAACCAAGCAGTGCTGGGTAAGACCATAAGAGTGAGACTGGGGCACGATGGCAGCAGATGAATGGTTAGACGCTCACTTGTGATATCTTGAGGATCTCTGGCTGTGTTAATTTGGCTTACAGTAGAACCCAGACTTTGAAAAACGGTGAGTACTATCATAAAACAACATTTTTCCAAAACTGCTTGAAAATTATCTGTGGTCTGTGAAATTAGTTTGTTCATACTCCAAAATGCACTGAATTGCTGATACTGTACTTATTTCCTCAGTTTTATATTCTTATGTTTCTGGAAGTAATTAGATATCTTAATGATCCTCTGATCTTTTTGCTTGTAGTTTTCTAATTGGTCTCTAAATCACAGTGTTGTCACTTTTAAGAAAATCTGCAATTTTTTTATAGATAAATTTACTGTAAAGATCACTCTCTTCAGAACTTGCTTTACTGAAATTCACATTTTCCACGTGTGATCCCATTAAAAAGACAACTAATACCATTCTGTATAATTGCGAGCTTTAATTTTTATCTTTGGATGATCGCATTGAAGACTAAAGTCTCCTGCTGCAGCCTTTTTAAATTGCTAGGTAGCAAGGGCAAGTGATTACATTATGGAGACTTATTGAGCTTTAAGCTAGCCATATAGCCATTCAAGCCCTAAAAATAATAGATTAGGTTCTGTAACAATGGAATTAATATTTTTTTTTTTTAAAAAAAAGTTAAATACAAACAGTGAGAGTTTGCAGTGTTTGGGAAAACTTATTTGTCTCGCTAATCATGGCAAGCCCAGTGTAAATTTTTATTTTGTAAGATATGTGCTTTTAATTTTTGTGCAGGATACCTTTCCCTATAAACTTAACTACAGTTTGTTTTCTGGATTAGTGGAGAGAGGAAACCTGTGACCCCAGCTGATGGAGAACCATTTGGCCAGAGACCTTGGGTCCACCAACCTGGGGGTGTAGATCCCACACTTGTTGCTGCTTGGGCTGAGCCCTCTGGTAGCTGTGACCACGCGGGGCCAAGCTGCCTTGCAATGCCTCCTCCCAGAGATTAAAATCAAGAAGGTGCTTGGCGTACAGGAAGGGAGAGGGATAGCTTTGTAGGATTTTACAAAACACTTTCATTTTAAACCAACAGAAGTTGCAGAGTAAGGGCTTTGAATTTAAGGCCATGATAAATTAACTGACGTAAGGTTTACTTTTTAAATATGTGATCAGTTTACCATTTTTACTGTTCTAAGGGGATCCTCTCTTGTAACCCCTGTCTAGCTACTCCTTAATCTTTCCCTCCTGATGAGGGCTTTGCTCCTTCTGGGGTGCTGTGACCAAATGAAATCAGCTGGAGAAGAGGGAACAGCAGCTGGTGACAATCTCCTGGGTTGAGTGGAAGATACCTGAGGGTATGAAGGTGTCCTCTTACTAGAAGTTCCCTTCCATGTGAGAGCATTCTGACAGCTCAGCTACTCATGTGCCTATGTCCTGATGAAGCAGAAATTTCTGGAAGAGAGGAGTAATGTGTTTACAGCTTCTTAAAAAGGGAGGTATTAATGGCAGTAGATAGTGTATGATTAGATATATAATCCTCTGTCTAATGTACCATAATTGAATGTTTTGGAGGGAGAATAGCTGTATATGCTTTCACATGGCCTTATGTCAGTACATTCATATTTTTTCCCTAAAGTGACAGTGACTTGCTGCTGTACTACTTGTTTTGCTCTCAGTTCCTGTTGCTCGGTAGTATTTACCTTGGCATATACTTGCAGTGGTGAGACTGGGTGGTTTCCATGATGAGTCAAACAGTGCAACTGAGTGAGATCAGTGTTTCACGGGTAACACGGGCCAGTATCTTGGTGAGCCTTAGATACCTGGAGCTGTCCCAGATTTCTACTTCACTTAAAGATAACAGCCCTAGGTGGAGTTACATCAGTGATTAAATACTAAATGAATATGAATTATTTAATGATGAAGCATGATGGGCTCAAGGATTCCCAGCTGTGAAATGGAATTAGGGCTATGAGCATACAATAAATGTTTAATGACTGCAGAAATCAGAAAAGAATTCCATACAACCCTTTGCCTCAAACCTGTAGGTGTTTCCCAGCCTCCTCCCGTTTTTTGGCAATATTGATCCAAGTCTTCTGGTTCACTTATCCGTTTTATTTCCTTAGAAAAGCTAATGGTTGCTAGCTTTAAACGCAGAAAATTGTTTTACTAATACTAGTTGAATTCAAGAAGCTGGCATGAGGTTCTCCTTTATCGCTAGCTTAGAAATTCAGTGCATCCAATCTAGCTCTTTCCTTTATGATCTTTTCATAATTAAGTAATAAAGCTGCAGATCTAAAAATACTGTAAGGTGAATGAATGTCCCAGATGAAAGGGGCAGCCAGCTGTGTGCCTGGCCCTTTGATGCTTTCAGATGGTGAGAGCTTGGCATTCCCTAGATAAGAAAGCATGTCTCTGCTCCAGCAGTGCAGGACCCCTTCTGTTTCAGCATCCTCTGTCCCGATCAGTACGTATCGGGCAAAATTGAGTGGCTCCTATCAAGGCATGGTGATTTGACAGGCCTTTTCATATGCACATCTCCTGAAATCCAGCCACCCTCCTTCTTTGCCACTTTGCATTTGTTTCATGCTTTAGCTTTTTAGCAAACCAATTTTATGCTTTTCATTTTTTTTTTTTTAGTACATGGCTTAATCTACTTATACATCCACTGATAGCAGATCAGTGTCTCAATTCTCCTGAATCCACAGCAGCTGTTGCTTTTGCCTTGAACTTGTATAGCATCTAATAATCAGATTTGATCTAACACATTATCATTTCCTTCATTCCCTTTACTGAATTATTTTTCTCCAGCAAATATGCCTGTAACAAGTTGCATCTCAGGATATTAAGCTTTTACCAAGGACCATGCAAAACTTCATAGTGGGAGCAGTGGCCTGAATCCTTCTGCAAAGTTAATAACACTTTACTTCAGTCTGGTTCTTGTTTCTCAGATTTGGATATCCAAGCACTAAGGGCCCAAGTTTCCTACCTCACATGTCAGGTCTCCTCAGGAAATGCCCGAGGAGAGTAGCAGCGTTGAATCCAGTGGAGACGAGGCTGTCTTAAATCACTTCAAAAGGGACCCACAGGCTGAACTGCTTTAATACGCTTTCCACCCTGCAGTTTAAAATGAATTATTTATGCAGTAACTTACAGTTTTGGACAGACTTCTAATTTTTTTTTTTTTTTCTAATAAAAGGTTCACAAATAATTCTAATTAAAAAAGTAAATAAATGATAAATGCCTGAAAACCACCTTGCAAGCGTGGTAAGGACAGTCTTTGGGAAGGGTTTAGCTGCTTTCTTACTAGCAACCGGACTGTGTTCAAAAGTTAAAACAGAGATGTCTAAACTTCTTTAACATATCTGTCTCCCAGGAGGAAAGCAGTAGATGCGAGGCGATGGATGTGAGGGTAGCCCACTGCCTGCTCCTTTGGGCTGTGCACTTCTTCCCAGCCATGCCGCACACAGCTCTTGGGGTAAGTTTCACTAGACCAGGTTGCTCAAAGCCCCGTCCAACCTGACCTTGAACTCTTCCACAGCACCCACAACTTCTTTAGGCAACCTGTGCCGATGTCTCACCACCCTCATAATAAAAATTTCTTCTTTATCTGATCTAAATCTACCCTCTTTTAGTTTAAAATCATTGCCGCTTGTCCTGTCACTACAGGAGGGGAAATACTTTGAAGTATTCAGTACATTCAGTGAGCCAAGCAACCTCCAGCACAACTCTTGGAGTGTTAGAAATCTGCTATTCAGCCTGTTCTACCCAGAAATAACTGAGATTTCCAGGGCATTGTGAAGCCAAGCTTTGCTTCCATACTGATAGTTTGGCTGGTTGTAGATGATAGACCATTTGACCAAGCAGTGATGGGAACTATTTTGGATTGTGCCTGGCTGTATGACACGCAGTCTCAGCAAGTGGTCCTGCCTGCAGGAGCTCGGTATGCCTGCCTTGGGGTCACTTCCCAATCAGGAGAGGAGCAAAGCAGCTACTGGTATTTGTACAACTGTAGCTTTATCTTATGGCTTATAGAGATTGCATGTTCTCACCAACGTGAGAAATACTGGAGAGCTTAAGCCTTAATAGAGGCTTTTTGACTGAGGATTAACTGCTTGAGTCATGTGTTATCCTGTCCACTAGCTCAGTATGTCACTTCAGTAGAAGGGTACAACTGAAGGCTTAATGTATGGAAACAAACTGTTATTAGGGAGTTCTCACTTCTCACTTGGTCTGTTACAAGCAAGGGGCTTTGAGCTCTGAATTCTGGACCTCAGAAGGACTATTTTGCCCTTGAAATCACCTTTCTGGTTTGTGCTGAGGAGTCATCTTTTATTTACTTACTTTAACATCCAACCTACATGCCACTTCTTATTTTTCAGGTTCTCATTAAGGAATCAAAGGCTGGTAATCAGCAAGGTACAGTGAATAGATATGTGTCTTTATTAATTCTTTGTGAGATGTTATCAGTTATCAATACTTTACATCCCTGATACCTCATGGACCATGGTATGTGATCTTACACCTTATAACAATATCTGCTTGATTTTTCAGGTGGCTGTACAAATCTTAATCCCTGCAAAGATAACGGAGCTATTTGTATTCAGCCTTGTTCTCCCTCCTTCCATGGGGAGACAAGCTTTGTCTGTGAAGACAGAAAGTGGCAAATGTTCACAGACGCCTGTGCAAGCCTGGATGTTCAGTCCCTTTTTCAGGTGAGGTAACTGTTACTCACCTACTTTGGCCTATGCTCATAATTTCTTGCAAAGACAGCCCCTCCCTCCATACACCTTCAGTTTTCAGCAAATGGAAGAAGTTCGGATCCTAAAACACAGATTACTTAGATAACAGGCTTTGACTTCATCTTAATTTAAGTCATGGGAAATAAATTTGAAAAACTCATGTGTGGAAACATAATTCACAAATTAAGTTGCCTTGTTCACTTGGCTAGTGTTCCTCATGTGAATCTAGACCAAGACAATGATACACTAGGATGAACCTGAGAAAAGAGCAACGCCAGTATCTAATAATCAGATGGTTCATATAAATTGTCCCCAACTACAAAATAAAGAACTTTATTCAAGTCATTTCAATAATAAGACACTTCATTTAGTTATTGTCCCATCCTTCATGTGTGTTGTATAAGCAAGACATTCTTCTCAGGTGAACTCTGGTCATGCGTTTCAGGCCATCCATCACATTCATTGCACACCCCAGCACTGTACCTCTTGCCTGGTTGTAGCTAAAGCTTCATTTGCATTCTCAAACTTTTTTTCCTCCCTCTAGAGGATTTCTGAACGTGAACTCCTTCCAAGCTCTGAAGGACATGTTAGTGTTGCTGGGGAACATCTTCCTTTTGTAGGGGGAGGAAAGCCTGGAGATGGAGCAAAATATTTTGGTGCTGATGACCATGGGAATAGTAACTGCCAAGCTGATTTTTCATGCATCATCCCAGATATCCTGTCTTCACCAGCCATTCCAGGAAACATTGCTGATATAGTGGAATTGCTAAAGAAGATTTCCCTGCTGTTATCAGAGAATGTCAATAGAGAAAAAATGCAGGTATTTACTTTTATCCTCAAGAGGTGTTTCTGAGCTTGCCAGCACATCCATAGAGTGTTTTGACCTTATGGCCTCTATCCAATGAAGTGGTGGCTGCAAGTCACATGGAGATCATCTGGAAAAGCTTTCCGAAGAGGCCCATGTTTTGTGGTCAGAGAAATTGACCCATTAATGTATGGTGAAAGTACTCTGTGAAATTCACTTTCTTTAAAAGCAAAAGTTTTCAGGAACTGCTTCTGTAGACATGGGAGAGCAGTACAAGGAAAAATTTGTTTTTAAAGTATGACACCATAGGGAAGGCAGCCTTGGAGATGCTGACCCACAGCTGTGTTATCATGTGTTGCACAATGGAAACTGAAATCTTTCCCTGATGAGGCGAGGGAACAACTATAGGGAGGATAATGTAAAGCAGGCCTGCAGAGCAGGTCAACATCTGGAATAGGACTTAGGTGTCCTGATTTTTGCTTATTACTTGCTTCTCTGATAACCTTTTGAACTATGATATGAAGAGTTTAGGACAATTCTGGTAATGACCATGCCAATGAGATGTTTGGGTTTGACTGGGATGGATCATGGGATCCTGCTTATTATCAAGAAAGAATATTCCCTTTATAGATATCACTCTTGAATTAAATGAGCCCATCTGGAAGCTCTGCAAGTGGAATAATAGTTGGTTTCTTTTAGCATAAAAAGTAACTTATCTTTTTTTGTTTGTTTCAGAGCTACAGCAGGATAGCAAACCATATTCTAAACAGCTCTACCATTTCCAACTGGGCTTTTGTAAAGGACAGAAATGCTGGTTCGGTGTTACTAGACTCTGTGAATTTATTTGCTGGGAAACTTCTTCTAAGGAATGGATCAGAAAGTATACAGGAGCACTTCATCTCTACAAAAGGCTACAGCATACATAAAAATACTTCAAGAAAGAGCTTTGATTTTTCTATGGATTTCAATAATACAGGCAGGATCACTGGGCGCGTAGTCATTCCAGAAGAAGAGCTTTTGAAGTTACCCAAGACTTCCAAAGCCATCAGCATTGCATTTCCAACACTTGGAGCCATTATAGAAACCAACCAGTTGGACCCTGTTTTTGTGAATGGAATGGTGTTATCGGTGTCTCTGCCAGAAGAGCTCCAGCATATTTTGCTCACTTTCGAAAAGGTCAATAAACTGAAGAACATCAAGGCTCAGTGTGTTGGGTGGCACTCTACTGAAAGAAGATGGGATAACAGGGCATGCAAAATGAAGTTGGAGGATATCAGCAGAGTTGTTTGCATCTGCAGGCATCACCGTCGGACATTCAAATCCTTCTCCATTTTGATGTCCCCTACCATGCTGCGAAATGCAGTGCTGGATTACATTACACGTGTAGGGTTAGGCCTTTCCATTTTCAGCTTGGCTCTCTGTCTTATCATCGAGACTGTTGTCTGGCATCATGTTACAAAAACTGAAATAACCTACATGCGCCACTTCTGTTTGGTCAATATTGCTACATCGCTTCTCATTGCTGATGTTTTGTTCATCTTAGCAGCTATTGTGCACCATACAGCCCTAAACTACCAGTTGTGTGTAGCAGCCACTTTTTTCCTTCACTTTTTCTATCTTGCCTTGTTTTTTTGGATGTTCACCCTGGGCCTCTTGATTCTCTATGGATTATTATTAATTTTTTTTAAGATATCAAGATCTGTATTCATAGCTACAGCATTCTCTATTGGATATGGATGTCCCTTGGTCATATCTATCCTCACTGTTGCTATTACTGAACCAAAAAATGGGTATTTAAGGAGTGGAGCCTGCTGGCTCAATTGGTATGAGACAAAAGCCCTTTTGGCCTTTGTTGTACCTGCTCTTAGCATCATTGTTGTAAATGTGGTGGTGGTGGTGGTGGTTGTGGTGAAGACCGGGAGATCTTCTGTTGGAGAAGGCTGCAAGTCACAAGATTTAAGCAACATGATCCGAATTAGCAAAAATGTGGCCCTTCTGACACCTCTTCTGGGTCTCACCTGGGGGTTTGGATTAGCCACAATTGTCGACAGTCGCTCTCTGGCATTCCATGTTACTTTTGCGCTACTGAACGCCTTCCAGGTAAACTCTCTGAGACTGGGAATAGTGTTCACTCAGACTTTGACCCTGGAAAAAGGTGGTAGATCAAAGAGGGGCTGGCAGCATGCGTTGTGCATGAAAAACAGGATCTAAGCTTTCCTTTCAACTCAACTATTTTATATATAGTACATGCTCTAGGCATCCTGCCTTGACATAGTAAATGCAGATGGGTGATGAGACAGATTAGTTGGTGTAAAGTGTGATGAAAAATTAAGATGATGAATTTGTTAAACATAAAATACACTGGTTAATGTCAAGTAATTGCAAAGATGTCTTATCAATTAACAAATATGCAGAAAATTCTCTCTTGCCTTTGAAGATGGTTTTCTTTAACTCATCAGTATAAACATCCAGTGTTACCTGACATACTGTTGTATACTCAGTCTGCCTCTTGACTAATACTGCTACTGAGTGGGTTGAGAAGATCCTGGTATGTGACCCATCAGTCCAGTTCATAGTGAGAATTAGAATGGGTTATATATCCATTCTTGACATTCCCAGAGAGCCCATGTGACCTGGGTGGATAAACTCATTTTGCACACTACTATTATCTGAGTCATAGGTGATGAGATCTATTAAGGAAATGACATCTAAAAGCATTTAAGAAACATCATGTGGTTATGCTAGTTTTGTTAACTGGTTTTGCAATTTTTTAGGGATTCTTCATCCTGTTGTTTGGGACACTCCTGGACAGAAAGGTACTTGGATCACTTCAGCAATTATTCTGGATTATATGAACATTTTCTACACTCCAAGAAACTGCTCTCTTTAATATATATATATTTTTTTTTTTTTTTTTTAAATCTACAGACAAGAGAAGCCTTAAGGATGAGCTGCCTTTCATCAAAGCGGAAGTGTAGTCTAGCAAAGGTAAAGATTTTTAAATTCAGCCTTAATGGCTGAATTTGCCAATTTACTTATCTTATTTGTACGTGGAAAGAATGGAACCATCCACTAAATCTTACCTATCTTAACATTTTTCTAAAGCTAGTGCTTGCTGAAGGAAATACCTGTATCTTGAAAGTATGTTGATGATATTAAACTTCTAGCTATTAGCGACAATCCATATATTTTTATGACCACTGCATAACCTACTGCTGTTGTTTATAAAATTAAAAATAGTATTTTAATTTTATCTCTTCACCTGTAAATATCAAAGCCCTTTAGATAGAGAATGCCAATGACTTCTTTCCCATCTATAAAATAGATTTTAAGATTACTAAGTAAGGAACAAAGGGACAGAATGAGGAGTCCAAAATCCCAATGTAATGACCTGTTTACTGTCTTCACAAAAATATGGATCTATATGACAGCAGGGCTGCTCTAGGATTTCAGAGGATTGTTCTGCTTCCAGCTGAATATCAGCTCAGGATGGAAACCAGTCTGAGCCCAGCCAGTATGTTTGGTGCTAATCAATGTTATGTACTCACAAGAGCTTATTTGTTTTTTATTTTATTTTTTTTTAAATATCAAGACAGTTCATTAAAAGGAAATGCTTAAACCTTAAGGAAACAACTGTGTTTCAGCAGCTTCCTAGGGAAATGTTAGTGGAATGGATACGTTGACATAGAGTTAGTGTTTCCTACCTCTGCTGGAAAAATTTTATCTGATGTTTCTTAGATTTCTTTTGATACCAAGGCTTTAATGGTTTCATGTATTTATAAAAGGGAATCCCCTTTAGCTGTCTCACAAGGATCATCTGCAGTGTTCCTGCTATCTGCCAAAAGAAGCTGTGTCAGTTCAGTTTGGACTTTGGAAAAATAAAGTTATTTCCTTGCTTTTCTCCCATCTATAAATCAGTCCTGATTCTAGAATTGAAAGTTGAAGACTGTCTTTCAGTGACAGTGTGTCCAAGTGAACTTGTGTTATCAGTTAAGAACAGAGGGTTTAAGGAAACTATACCTCCCTTCTGCTACCAGCATTGCCTGGTGTGCTTTGGGTCATCTGGTTCAAGAGAGGCTGCATGTTTATGCAACTTATGATTCCTCTTCTCTGCATCCTTCCTCTCCGATTTAGTCTTCAGTTGCATCCAGCACTGCTGTTATGTGCTAAGTTTAAATGCAGTGCAGAAGATCCTGTCTTTAAAATAAACAACCAACCCCCCCCCCCAAAAAAAAAGTAACAAAACAAACCCCAGAACCCAATAACAAACAAAAAGACTGACCCATAGACTTCTGCTAAAATTAATGGTTTCCTACCTAACAGAGGAAAAAGAGAAAAGTAGAGAGGAGTGGCTTGACACTGCTCTACATTTAATCAGCTGAGATTATAATTCCTGCTTTTACAGATCCAGGATCCAAATAACAGTGAAGATGTTTCACATCTTATCAGGCTTTAGGTCAGGATTGAAAATTTGAACGTTAAAATTCTCTCAAGGCACCACCAATATAACATTCTGGAAACAACAGGTGGAAATTTCAATAATGCCATGACTCAGTAACACTTGCTAAAAGTATTAAGTGATCTCAATAGGCAAAACTTGATGTGGAAACCATGACTGCATGTGCCTAAGAACTTGGGTTGATGTTGTCACTCACCTGGGTGGAAGAGACCATATGTAGGTGTTTACCATTTCATAACAGAGAGGGGGAAAATGTTAGTCATCTACTTTTGTAAACTTAGATGTAAATATGGAATTAGACTCATGAGAGCTGGAAAAGTTTGTCACACCTGAAATGATTGTTAAAAAAAACCAGCAAACTCACAATTGAAAAATCTTGTTTCAGAGAGCTTCAGAATGGGACGGTATACCTGAGGGTTTAATGATAAATATGTAAAACATCAAGCAGGTTTATGAAGACTCTTGCTTCAGGTCTCCTCATTTGTTCAGACTCATAAGAGCCTTTCTTCTGGGTCAGATTTTGAGATTAATATTTTGTGGCTCTTCTTCCCAGGACTCTTGAGGCACCTCCTGTTTGAAAGGGAACCTCCACCTCCATGGATGATATATCTAATCTGACCTGCTGATTTCTTTTCTCCTAGTCCTAAAAGTGGACAGTTGCCTTCGGTGGATCTGACCAGTGAGAGGAAAAGGAGCACTTCTTACACAGAAATCCTGGTTTGAGATGAGCCAAAGTGGCTGACCAGCTCGAAGTGTGGACAGCACCAACTTGGAGCGTGACCATGGAAGCATCATGAAAACCAGAAGAGAAAAAACCCTGAACCTGCTGTCAGGAACAGGAAACTATCAGTGTTGCTGCAACTCTTGGAGGAGACACTGATATGTGAAGGTTGTTTCTTACATTCAAAAACTGCTGTGAGGAGAGTTTGTCCTTGTTTGCCATTTCAGTGCTTCATTTTTTTTTTTTTTTTTTTTCATATCAGTGCAATATGGAGCTGTACAGCATGTGGAGCTGTTCTAAAATTATTTAATTTTTAGAGTGATGTACAAATGTTGAGCGTTATCTAGCTGGTTTTTGGCTGCCTTTGATCAAAAGTGATTCTATTAGGTGGCACTGTATTTGTATTCATCATTTCCATTTGTCCTCCCTGACTGATGGACAATGTAATGCTATTTCTGCCTTACAGTTGTTCTTTCCATCTCAGTACTTATATGTCAGAGGAATTGTACAAAGCCCTGTTTTGATCTGTCAGGACAGAGTTTTCATTCTTTTTCCAGTCCTGCAAGACGATGACAGAGATAAACAGGAAAGAGCACTTTACAAATAATTAGTTTTCATTTTGAGATGTAGAAAGCAAGCTTTGAATGTGCTTCAGAGTTGAATCAAGTGGATGGAGATCTCCCGTCTCCCGTGCAATGTGCTAACCAAGGCAACGGTTTGTCCATGTGAGATTGTGTATCTGATTTCATAAGAAAATCTGTCCTTGATCTGAGAAACCCTTTCTAATGAAAGCTTTGATAGGCATGATGTTGTCTCTTGTCAGGACAAATCCATGCTTTCAAATGGAAATAAAGTTGAAACTTTGTCACTGTTTCTAATAAGTGGTCCTTATCCTTCTCTACCAAAAAAAAGTAGATAAATGCCCTCTAATATTAGCTGATATTACTCAAGTTGGAAATCACTCGTCGTCTTGTGGCTCCGCATACATTTGAAATATAGAAGATCTAATTTAAAAATTACTGTTTAATGTCATCAACACTCCTTTACTGAAGAGGGAGAAAAATGCCC
The DNA here is from genome assembly GCF_018691265.1 of Tyto alba. Taxonomy (NCBI): domain Eukaryota; kingdom Metazoa; phylum Chordata; class Aves; order Strigiformes; family Tytonidae; genus Tyto; species Tyto alba. The sequence continues at coordinate 43,931,206 of NW_024881316.1, read as the reverse complement.
TAGCAAATTAACTGAGGGTTGTGAGTCATGTAATGTGCATACTGTAGAAAAACCCACAGCCAGATGTCTTGGGGGGGAGACGCTGGGACTCTGGAGGACAGAGCTCTGCCCTGGGCCATGAGACAGTTCTCACCAGGACTCTGTTGCTTCCTTGTGTCTTCCTCTCTTATTTTCTCTCCTCATAGACTGTAGTCTAGTTACAAGAGACTATCCTTACTCCTTTCATACTGTAGTACATTTGCACATTGGAGAGCTTTGTTCAAGTTGAGATAAAATTTGGCTTAAGTGCTGCTATAAAATAATTTTTCAAAGACCATTACCCCAAAGTCTACTTAGTGTCAAGCAGCAGCTTGTGTGCTTTAGCTTCTTTCTTTTCTTGAAGTGCTTGGAGGTTTTTTTCCTTTCCTTCCCTTTTCCCCCCTTAAGTTACATGTATCTTGGAGTTGTCTCTGTTAAACCTTTTTCAGCATCAATAGCATCTCCTCCAAGTTCCTGCATGGCCTTTTTCAATGTATCTGAGCTATGTGCCTCTCCATGTTTGAGGGTTTTGTTTCATTGTGGTGGTATTGTATACCTGATTTATGAATCAGGTACCGTATTTTAAAGAATAGTTCAAAGACTGGCATGGGATTTGTAGTGTCAGGTGAAGATGTTGGTCAGTGTTCAGCGTGTGTTCTTTGCAGCCATCAATCCTTGTACAGGTACCTCTGTCACCTCAGAAGGGGACCATGTTGTGCAGTTTGCAGCATGGAGAAAACAACTTCTTTGCACCTGAATTTGCTGCAATATATTATAAAAATCCTCTGTTTAGCACCATGCTTTAGGACCACATTTAATTCAGCTGCTATTTTTTGTTTGTTTGAGTTACTGTTAACAGTGAAATTGTATTAATGAAATTGTAGGATTTTTTGATAGCTCCTGAAAATTTAAGAAAACTTGACTCAACCTAGAACCTTACCCTTCTGTCATATATGCATACATGTTCATGTTAAACCCCAGTCAGTTACAACTGTGGATTTATAGACAGTCTCAGATGAGGTTTCCTGTATTATACACACCCCCTCCAAAATCCTGGAAAAGTCAGCAGGGATCTTGCCCAGGCAATAGCACCGTGAAAGTAATCTTTTTTTTATCTGCAGTTTGAGAAAAGTATCTAAGCTGTTTATCAAAGAGTGTTTGACATACAGTGTTTGTTTTCAGAAGCTGACACATCAGAGTGCTTTACCCTGTGTTTTGTGATCATTTAGGTATTTAGAAATGACTGGGGGCTTACAGAGAACCAGTTAATGGTACAGGGTGAGGATGAGCACTGAAGTTTTGTTTTTAATACCCCAAAATTAAACTGGCCATGAGCATTTAATGAATAAATGTTTTTGAGAGCTGAAAACTATAGCCGTCCTCTACGGGTTGTGAACTAGTATTTGTTTAAATGATGTTGGCTGATGGCCCAGTACTAATTGCAGCTGGGGGAGGGGGAAAGAAAATCCCTAGAGTTGAAATTCTGTCAGTTTCCCAAATTATCAATATAACATCTTAATAATGTCAGTGTTGAATGGGTCGGATAGACCCCTTACTGTGCAGGAGCTTACTTTGGAGCTGTTCCATCCTGCCTGCCAAAGTGGTCAGACTTGAAAACCCCAAGTGCTGCTCTTTACAAGGTGTCAGAATTAATGGAACAACCCATTTTTTTCTGTAGACTTACAGCATTTGTTACATGACCAAGCATAGAGAGATGTCAGTGTTCTTTGGCCAGGCAGGTAAAATTGAATTCTCTTGTGTCAAGTTTGACACCAAAACAGGTTCTTGGGCAGAACATTAATTTACCTCAAATACCTCAAGTTTTACATTGCCTTTCCAGAGCCAGGCAATTTTCCCCCCGTTTTTCTATCTAGCACAGGCATCTCCTTCACAGTTGGTGAATGAAAAGAGAGGAAGATGCCAAACCAGTAGAGCCTTGGCAGTCTGTTAACAAGACTGTTGTGCTGCCCTGTAAAATCTGCTTGTGGTAGATGCTCGCCTGCACCGTGAGGCTTGGCACTGCTCGCTCCAGGCATGCCTCCAGCCTGCTGTCCACAGCTCCAAGAACCAGTGGGTACTCAACCTGAGGTCCTTCACAAAGGCATTGCATGGCTCTGGGTCTGGCGTGCTGGTTTGCCTCTGTGAGAAGTGTCGTGGTGCCTTATGGTGTGTCTGCTTGGCTTTAGGTGTTAACGGTACGTGTTGCTAGACAAGCAGGGTTTGTAAGGTAACGTCCTCCCTGAGGTTAAATCGCATTTCATGGTATGAAGGGAAAGCACAGTTTTGGACATGCAGCAGTTTCTCACCTCTGCCCCCACAGTGAAGATGCACCTAAGATCTGTGGTGGATGTGTTCCCAGGACAGAGACCTTCGGGGGCACTGCCTCTTTCTCTGTCTCTGATTTCAGTGTTGGGTTTTTTTTCAAACCTTTCTCAACAGGCAAAGCTTTTGATTCTCAGAAGGGTCAACAACAAGCATTTTACTTTCCTTGTCTGGCTAAAAGTGGATTTACTTGTTATTTTGAACATTTTTTTCTTACTTTCCCATGGACTGGAGTTCCCTCTCTCAACTTCTTCTCTACTGCAAAATTTTTCTCTATTTTTCTGTCTTGGCTTTTCTCCTTTTCCCTTTCCCAGTGTCTATCTCTTTTGCTTCCAGTGCCCATCTCCAATTTTTTTTTTGAAGGCTAAGACATGGACCTGATGTGGTCTTCTGGCTCGTGCCATAGGGCAGCCAGTAGATGCTGAGCATTCCTTAAGATGTCTTTGTTTTTTCCTTTTGGTTGTTTTTGTTTAAGCTAATAGTACTATGTAAATGTATTTTAAATGTGTCTGTTTGGGTTAAAATAATCAAAACAACAGTATTCCCCCTGCCTGATCTCCGGGCCGGATGTCCTCTTTGTGTCCTGTAGGCAGAGTGATGCAAGCAGTGTTGCTGATTACTTAGTTTACAATTTCAAACATAGTCTGCACTATAAAATAGATGTTTTGTTTTGTTTTGTTTTCATTCTCCCAAGGGGGATATAATCAATACTGAATGCCCTTGGAGTTGTATGTAACTTTAATTTTTCTGCTATCTCTTGACATAATCACATCTATGCATGGTTTTGCTCTGAACACTGTAGTTGAAGTTTTTCTTTAATGACTTCCATCTGGATGTAACAAAGAGAAACCTTTCTAATGGTGTAAAGTTTGTAAGCTTGTTTACATGCGATCTACATTTCAGGTCAAATCTGGTTGGACGTGGTGCTCCCTCAGGCCCTTCAGGTTCCCACTGTATCTGAAACCCAGCTCAACTTTAGTAACACCTTGAGGCTAGTCAAGCTTTGAGAAAAGCTGCATGCCTGTTCTGATTTTACAAAAATAGTTCATCTGTCACTAGTTATTGCAGCCATGTGTTAAGGTCGTTCTTTTTCACAACTGGAAAAAGTCATCTTAGTCAATTAATTTACTTAACTGCAGTCAGTAAATGGAATTGCACTTTTATTTGCTCAGTGGTGCTAAACTTGAAAATCCCAGTGTTCTCTTGCTTGCTTAAGCATCAGTGTTTAATTACAGCTTTTCAAACCACACGAAAGATGTACATGAACGCTTTGGGTACTTTTGTTTCAGGTCGAGACCAGTAATAAATCATCTGTTTGGGTGATTTGAAGAGTAAGGACTGAACAATGGATTGATTAGAAAGATCATTCTGACCCTTGGGGACTACAAGTCAAGTTTTACAATTTACTACTTATTCATGCTACAGCATCTCTGGTCAGGGAACAGGCAGACTATTACGACTACTGGGCCATTGGAAGATCAAGCTATGAATTTGTTCAGCTTCAAATACCCTTCCTTAAGAAGGACAAGTTAATAGTAGAACAAAGTATTTTGAGAAGCAGTCAGTTTTCCTTTCTCTGATGTTGCTAAATCAGGCTTTCTGTAAACAGTGATTACTAGGATCTGTACAATAGTGTGAAAGCAATTCTTCAGCCTGTGAAAGTCCCTTCTGGCCTTAACATTTGCTAACTATCCCAGGCCTTTATTTCCATTGCAGTATTGTTATCAATAGCCAAATATGAATTTCTAGTATTATAGGTGGCCATCCCCAAACAGAGCTCTCTCCTTTGGCTGGCGCTTTGATGGCAATTATAAGGAAAAGGAAGGTGGGGTAATTACATCAGTATAATTGCATTAATGCCAACCTTTCTAATAAACCCTGCTATTCATTAGTAGTATCTTTGGCCTCCATCTCTGTTCTTGGAGTGTTTTTCTTCCAGAAATGTTCTATTCATGTCATTAGTTAATACTGACTTTTTGTGGTACAAGAGAGCAGAACTGGCCTTGGGGTACCACTTGCCTGTTTAAATAATGTCAGATCCATCACACTTCTGTGTGTGTCTCTAAGTGATTGCTGTTTCCATGGTGAAGGGTTCATTTTTTCTGGGTAATGACACTTACTCATGCAATCTTTTTTACTGTCGAGGTGTAGTTGAAAATCTCTCACGTTGCTGGGATGGTTGGCTTGGGAGCTCTGCGACAGCCTGGATTTCTTGCTTATCTTCTACGTTATTACAAAATGTTATCTTAATCTCTGCTCGCTGCAGAGGGCCCAAGGTATTCATCTAGGCAGCTGGAGAGGTGCAGCAGAAATCCTCTTTATCTCCTGTACTGCAAGCATAGGTGCTGCTGGGCATAGCAAGAGTAGGGCAGTAGAATAGAGGATTTTGACCTTTTTATCAATAAGCTGTAAAACTACTAGAATATAATGTGAGTCAGGATCTGTCAAAAGATCTATTGGAGACAGGAATTGAAGGCTGACTTTTGAAGTGTGCTGATTAGTAGTAAATTTCCTACTGACTTTAAAACAGACTGCCAAGCCTTAAGTGTCTTGAAAATGTCTGCTTTTGGGAAAGGTTCACTGATACTTTTTTTTTTTAAGCCTTTATTTTTTTAGGCCGGAAGAAACTGTTGAGATTAACCAGAGCCTTCTCCTCTCATATGTGATCAAACCACTTTTCAACCTTCTTTTGGGCAAGCTAGATGGATTGACCTGTCTTTTTCCTTTCAGAAGAGGAGTTGTAGTATTGAATTTGTATTGATTTCCATTTTTGCTAGCAGACAGAAGAATTAATTTAGTACTCAAATGCATCCTTCAGGTTACAAGCTGTGTTAAATTAATAGGAATTTGGGCCTTCTTCCTGTAATGAATGTACGTGAAAACCTGCACAAAAAAAGGAGAGCCACAACAAAGTTTTTGGTTACTGAGACTTAAGCTGCAAATACAGAAATTAAATTAATAAAAATTAGTGATTGACATCTGAAACAGATAAGACAACTCAATAGCAATGTTGGCAAAGAAAAAAGTTACAAATCTCTAGGTTTTTTGACTAGCTCATGGGAGGCTTCGTGCTTCAGCAGCTAGCTCTTGAAACCCCATCTGGGACCTGCTGTGATAGCCAGACTGTAGCTGAACACTGGGTTTTGGCCGTCAGGCTGCATCATGAGAATATGTGCTGTTGTGCAGCTCCCTGTTGGGTTGTGCAGCCTCTCGTTGTGTCATGTGGCTCCTCTTGGGTCGGTCAGCTCTAACCTGCACCAGCCCCATGTCATGGTGAGGCTCACAGAGGTTGCAGTGGTGCAAAGGAGTGGGAGCATGCTGTGGGGCAGAGGTGGGAAGGCCGTTAGCTGGAACTACCATGGAGACGTTTGCATGGGGGAGCTTTGTCCCAAGGCATGTTTGGGGCTAGGGGTGTGATGATGGGAGATAGCAGATGCACGAAACTGAAAGCAAAAGGTAATGCAGAAGGTGCTGATATGTCCAAAGATTGCTCTCCCAGGTAATCTGGAGCTCTGCAGTTGTTTAGAAGCAGCAGAAGGCAGCCTCTGCTAAGGAGGGTTTAAGAGGAATAAGCATGAAAAATGATGCTCCTGATGAATATGACTCCTTTTTTTTCTAAAGGCATGCTTCCCTTTTTGCTGGTCACAGTTCTCAATTATTTGAATTATAGAGCTGTATAATAGGTTGCATGTGTTCCTGATCACTTGAGCTACTACAATGTTCTTAAATAAATGTGGTTTATGGAAATGGTACTTAGAGCCAGAGGGTAGAAAGGAGATGGACTGAGTGAGAAACACTGTCATTGCTTCCAGCTTTTCTATGAATACTTTGCAGAGATTCTATTAATAGTTTGCAGAAAAATGAAAAAATGTGAAAGAAAGCTGTGTAAGTCAAATGAGCATGACTTTCAGCTGAAATATGCCTAAAATATAATTGTTCTGATGATGGAACAGTCCTCTGTCTCCAGAGATCAGCTGAACTGCTGTCAGTCAGTCCTGATTTCTGCCAGTGTGTAAATTCTCTTGGGGAACCTCAAGAAATGAGGGGGACGTAACCCTTTTCTAAAATCAGTATAGATAATTATATCCAAGAATAGCTGTAAGGCTAATGTCCTCTGTGGAGGAGATGCGTGGGGAGTCTTGGGGCATAATTTAACACTGGATGTATTGGACATGGGCACCAGCCCTGAAGCAGACACGGTCACAGGTAGAGCTGCTGGAAACTCAGTGTCTGCTCTTTAGAGAGACCAAAAAAAAAAAAAGTTTGCCATGGGGAAGGTCTGATACAGGTTTGCAGGCCCAGTTCTGCTGTATAACTCCCTGGTCAGGCTACTGTTGTTCAGAAAGCATGCAAAGTGTTTTACTGATTGTGTCTTGGTCACATTAGGCTGAGTGTGATCAGGACTGGGACAATCCAAAGCTCATACTAAACACATTCAGAATCTTAATGCTTTAATTAACCTAATTGTTCCTGTAGCAAGGCATTAGTACTTTCAAATATGGATCTACCTAAATGTTTTTTTACAAGAACTTAACTATGATTGTATTTTTTTACCTCTGTTAAAAAAAAAAAAAAAATCATGGATGGTGTTTATATTAGTGAAAGTTGTTGATAACTTGATTTTCATAAAAGTTTTCCAGTCCAATTATGTGTATGATTACTTATGGCATTACTACTGTAACATTCGATTTTATTTCCTGAAGATTTCAACACTGGTAGCTGTACTCTCTGACCTTGGTTAACTTCTCCTTTGGTAAAATGGGGTAACACTAACCTGACCTAAGTACCAAATATGAATATTGAGAACATGACCTATTCTTTTCTGCTATAGAATTATAGAATCATTTAGGTTGGAAAAGATCTTTAAGATCGAGTCCAAATGTGCTATGACTGCGTAGAGCTCAGGGTGCTGCAGTCCTGGACAATGGCTTAAGATCCTATCTGATGCTACGGTGTAAGTGGGTAATAATAATGCTAGTGACTCCAAAGGCTTCCACTTGAGTATTTTTTTATTATGCATGCGTTTATGAAATTACACTCTGAAATTGTTGGTGACAGGTAAGAGAAATATTTGCAAATATGTGCCTGCTAAACAAAAGTCATTGCCCTGTGCAGTTTTAGAAGTGATGTGATTTAGTAGCATAAGATGATCTTTTACTGCAGGCAGAAATGTAGGTGATTAACAATCACTTACCAAATTCTTAATTGCTATTTTGCTGATACAAGGGGAAAAGACATTATGTCTGCAGTAATGTGTTTCTATGAAAGAAACTCTGTTAAAAATTATATTACTGTCAACTGGTGAACTCTGAGCTTGAACTCTAATTAGCTTGATATGATATGATTTGACATAACTAAATCATTGTTTCCAGGAAATAAAAACAAGTCGTATGGCTCAGAGACAGATAAAAGCAAATAGTATGAAACAACTTCTTGGATTATTTCTTCAGGGTAAACTCATGATTTCCACAATGCTTTATTGCTGTTTTCAGACCAAAGTTTTTTCATTGGTGCAGTAAAGATAAACCATGCAAACAAGAAAAGTAAAAAAAAAATAATAAAAAAAGAAATGTAATGAGCTTTGCTCAGTTCTCTTGTACAACAGTGTAATCATCCTAATAAGTAAATAAAAACTGAAAGTTTTAAGGAGCAACTGGGGCACTTCCTTAAATCTTCCTTTGCCCTCATGTAAAGAAATTTAAATCTTCAGTTGTCTTTCTTTTATATTGAGATAATCTTGTCATTCATTCCACTCAGTTTAAGTACAAGTTAGGAATGAAGAAAGCATCAATGCAACAAAACGCTGATTTGGAAAATAGCATTCAAGGCAAGTTCCATCTGAATTTCAGCTTTCTTCTGGTCTTTTCCTGGGATATTCCGTGAACTCAAAGCCTTTCTTGCAGAATTATCATTAGTGTAATGATTTTGCATTGTTCTGGTTGTGTTGCTTCTCTTTTGAAAGGTAACTGAAAGACACCAGTTCTACTAGTTTTGAGAAAGCTTCTGCCCGTGAATTATCTTGGGCAGGGTTCATCTGTCTGCACACTGGACGTTCACTTCTGAGCCAACGAGTTGGGGCAGCTTGATGAGCAACTTGGCTGTCAACAAACTCAGAATGTTCCTTTTAAGTTTGTTTGGTTTGGTTTGGTTTGTTTTTTTTTTTTTTTTTTTCCCCACAAAGAGCAACCCTAAATACAAAACTTTTAATGCCATCTCAGGTTGCATACTCCTATAGCATCTTTTGGATTAAGCTGATGATTTTATTTTCTCAAGCAACTCACTTCTCAGTGCATTAACTTGTAAATTTTTTACTAAGATGATGTAAAGATAGGAAGTGGTAGATTTATTTGTGGATGAAAGATATTTCTTTGGCTTTATCACCAGACTTAAAGGTGTGTGTATATATATGTGCATGTATCAAAATACATTACATAGCCTTTCTCTGTGCAGGAAAAAATAAATCTGTCCATGCAATATCAATAGAGGCCATGTAGAATTTATTCCATACTGTTTGTTAACATCTTTATAGGGCTTTGGATATGTAGAGCTATTAAACCACTGAACAAATGAAGTGAAATACCTCTGACAGGATTAAAAATTACCAATTTGTGGCCAGCAGCAAAGATGTGATATCTGTTAGAGCATGCATGGCTGGGGCTGCAGAGTAATGTGATTATTTGTTACCTGCACTCATCTAAGAGAAAGATGAGGAAAACCATAAATTAATTTCCTTGTTCTAATTTTTTATCATCAAAGATACAGACAGCAGCTTCTCAGAGAGGCTTAGATGAAGGCAAGAATTTTTCCCTAAAGGTTGACTGAAGGATTTTGGAAATAGAAACCATGTGGAAGAATGAAAATATGGAAACAATATGGGGGGGAAAAAGCCAAAACATTTTGCTTACAAAGAAATATTAACTTTTGGTTAAAAAACTGAATGTTTTAGAGTCTTGATGTTTTATTAACAACAAAAAAAAGCAATTTTTTGGTGGAGCAGAAGGATCTTCCACCCTCTCTGAAATGGTCCACCAAAACAATTGAAAACAACTTCATTATGACAGTAAGTTAGTGAAAACAATTCTTGTGTATCTTTTGACAACATTGAATTTGAGATGAAAATCTGACTTTGAATCCTCGTTCAATATTTCCTATCTGCAGTGTGAACCCAGTAACGGCTTTTCTTATGCTTTTGCTTGCTGCTTTTGCCACCGTGGGAACTCTGTGATATACTTTCAGGTAGACTGTAGTTTTAGCTTCTCTCATTTCTTGGCTTATTTATTCACGTGTGCTTGATACAGCACTAGCAACCATCTCTGAAATGTTTTTCTGCTGCTGGGCTGTGAGCTGAGCACCTTTGGAAATGGCCAGTCTGACTCTCCATCATATTGAGAGCACCTTGCTAATGCCATGTAAAGCCAGAGATGAGCCAAGGGCATGGTGAGCATCGCCATGGTAAGGGAACAGCACCCAATTAAAAGTTTAGGCTGCTTGTGTGACCTTGATAAAAGCAGTTTTTAGAAGTCAAAGTCATCTTGCTCAGCACATTCACACTTTCATTTTCCTGATCAGACAGCCACTGAAGGTGCAAGTATAATGGAATCTGTCATTTCAGTGACACAGATTTTTTTCCTCCTCTTTCATCGGTTTTAGTACAGACCCGTCGGGAATTGGCAGTGTGAGCTCTGAGCTCTCCATCTGGTGAAGCACCTCATTTATCAACCAGAGTCATCTGCACAAAGGAAATCCAAAAGCTATTTTTTTTTTTTTTTTTAAAAAAACACAAAAAAACATTTTTGAAGGGGTAATAAACATGAGCACCCAAACTTGCAGTCTTTATTGACCAGATTCTAAACCAAAATGTCAGATTTTTCATCCCTGGTACAATGGCATGATCTTAAATCTTCTTTCCAGATATTAACGGTTCTAAAGAGGTAATAGAGGCTGACAGAGTCTTAGATGTTATCCAGATTATTCACATCAGTCATATAGCTACGTAAACCTGTAAGAAATATACAGGCAAAGTGTATTCTCCCCAGTAAAACAATTGTCTATCTCACTGAGCCCAAATCTTCGCAGGGATAGTATAGTGGAAAGCATGCATGAGATTATTAAATATAGCCCATTTTCAATAATTTATTATCATCATCTTGGTGTCTGCATGCAAGGTAATAAACCATGTTCCTGCTAAGCATCTCTTACACTAGATGAATATACCAGTAATAACACTAGTAAACACCATCCTCTTGCTCAGGATTTGTAGGATTTATTTAGTGTCATCTACAGCTCTTCTTGCCTTTACCATTGGGCAGAAAAAACTTCCCTTGCTGACCCAAAAGGTGCAACCTGTCAATGTTAAGGCACTTACCAAAACGGTGCATTTATTTCACAAAGTTTATCTGAGAATTTGCATTGTACAAAAAGGAAACAAAGTCCAGCTGAGCTGAGGATCTTGCAGAGTTTACAGACTTGACATTTTAAAATCAAATGATGGAGATTACATAAATATCAGTACAGATGATAATTTTTAATTTCATATATAGCCTGGTACTGCTGGTATGAAATATGTTGTAAATTTAACCTCTTTTTACTGGGAACTTTCAGTAACCTCTGATATCCTCAGCTGGCTTTTTATTTTCTGTAAGTATTGACCTAACTGTTTTAGACCAAGGGTGCTGCGGTGAAGACCCCAAGCCACATCTAGCTCAGGAAAAAAATTCACCTGGCCTTCAACCTGCACCTTGCCATCCTCTCCTTGGGACTCTCACATATAGGTTATTGCCTTTTCTCACAGGGAAATTTTGAGGAAATGGAGACATTTGAAGGGGGGGGGGGGGGGGCACTTGCAGATAAGTGCCTTCCTCTGCTTTTGTCAGAGGCCCTTCTGTCCTTTCCTCAGCTGTGGGACTGGTTGTGCAGTGTTTTAAGAGTAAAATGCAATTGGCCTGGAGAAAATGCATGTCTGTCTTGTCCTACAGCAGGTACAAGCCTGGTAATGCTTCAGGATATAACTATGTTTTAATCCCATGGGCAGTCGTGTGCACTGTGTCTATCTGCTGGTACCACAGGTATGGGCCAGATGAGGGACAGGGAGAAGGAAGAGGAAGTAAGTCCTGGATCATCTTCGCAAGAAGCTATACGGCCAGTACGTATGGATTTGTTAATTTTTGTTGTGGATGTTGATCAGTATGAGTAATGAGTCTTCTTTCTGTATACACGACGGATGATTAACATTTCAAAAAATGACAGGACAAAGAGTTTGAATAAAACTGGAACACTATTGTGAATTTCATGTCACCAATCATTTGTGGAAAAGGTTGGGATTCTTGGTTTGTGAACGATTTTATACACACTTTATGAAAACAATAAGTCTGCAGTCTTCCTATGAAAGCACTTTTTTCTTCAGTACTTGATACCAAAGCCCAACTTTCGTGCCTAGGTTCTGCTGAGCTCCTCACTGATGTCAGTTGAGCTGCTCCTGATAAATGCCTGGAGACAATTTGGTAAATTTAGCAAGTACAGTTTTACTACAGGATGCAAAGGTAACATAAATAACAATTGCCGCCTCCAGTTCTGCTTCCTGTGTTACGGGCATTTATCAGCAGATGTTTTAGGCCAGTTACTCCTCCCTTGCTCCATTTTTTTTTCTTGACACCTGTATTTTTTCCAGGCTCTTCCCACTTGGAGTAATTGATAGCAATTTTGTACCTGTCTGACTGATGGTTTAACTGAAATTTAGTCAAAGTATGTCTAATCTAAAAAAAATACCCAACACATGCTTTCTAATTAATCCACAATCTTGTTTCCCTCCATGCTTGACACATTCTTTTCTTTTTCATAGTATCAAGACATGATTTTGCTGATTTGCCTCTGGCACTAAATATACTCTCAGAAAATCACCTTGTGATAATTATTTTCCTAGATTTTAATAAATCCTCTTTCATTGGGGATGTCTGTTGTGGTATAAGATGTAATCATGTATTAGGGAAAAAATGTTTAAAGAAATTCCTCAGGGATAATAATGGAAACATCTTTTTGTCTTAGCAAGTTAATGCATGATTTCCCTTTTGCACATGTAAAATGGCTGCATCAGTGAAATATTTTATGCTGTTGGTATTGTACAGCTATGTCACTTGTACTAAGATATATTAGAAATGGTTTATTTGTTTTCATTAGAAATAGGAGGTGAAGTGACTTTTTCCTATTATCCAATTTCTCTTACGGGGAAAATGTCAGTGTGACTTGATTAAATTAACATTCTTGAGGCAGTACTTCTGACTGTGAACTTTTCTCAGAAAATTCACCCATATGTACTGATCATCTCGAACTTTTACATAAATCTGCAATGTACTAATTTTGCTGGAAAATTTTTAATTAAACAAATCTTAATTATGTTTAGTGAAACTGTGGAAAAGCTAGTCACAAAGGTATAGACAAGTATCTCTTAGTATTCTCTGTGATGACTTGGGGACAGTAACCTTGGAAATTTAGAAATATTACAGCTACATTTCAGGACTATAAAAATCTCAAGGAGATTGAATGGGAAGGAGGCATCCTGTAATTAAATGGATTGTATCATAGAAAATTATTACTTAAATAATTTTAAAATTAATATAGGGTATAAGGAGAGAAGATTTCTGTGCAACATCTACGAGCCTTTAATCAAATAGTACAGTTGTTTGATGTGTTGGGTTTGTGTGTGATGGGTGTTTTGGCTGAGTGGGCTACAATGGTGGCCCCTATGAGAAGCTTCTCGAAGCTCTCCTGGCTCCAAGTCAGACCCACCTCTGTCCAGGGCCAAGCCAATTAGTGACAGTGGCCGTGCCTCTGTGATAATGTATTTAAGAAGAGAAACCTGGGAGGCAGTTGGGACTTGTGACGAGGAGTTATGAGGAGGACACTGATGTAAACACCCAGGTCAGTGGAAGGAAGGAGAAGGAAGGGAAAGGGCAAATGTGCCAGAGCAGAGCCCCCCTGTATCCTGTGGGGAGATGGCAGGGCTGCCCATCCTGCCACCCATGGAAGACCTGAAGCCTGGGGAAGAGCCCACTCCGGGACAAGCATCTGCACTTAAAGGAAGCTAAGACTCTGAGGGGAGAAGCAGCCTCCGCTGTTGGGGTTCAGTGCTGGGAGAACTGCAACATGTGGGGGTGACCCCTGCCGAGGCACTGGGCATGGTGCACTGGGAGAGGAATTCCAGGTAGGAATGTGTGGCATTCACCCCACCTCCCCAGAAGGAAGGAGCAGCAAGCTGACTGTAACCCCTACCCCCTTCCCCTGCACCACTGGGGGAGGAGGTAGATCAGGAGCAGAGCTGAGCCCGGAAAAAAGAGAGAGGTGAGGGAAGGTGTTTTTGGATGTGGTGGCTCTTCTCACTGTTCCACTTTGTCTGTTAAGTGTTGCTTTTGTTAGTGTTTGAATTAAAGTGGTGTTCTTTTTCTTCCCCTAAACAGTCTGTCTGTTGCCTGTGATCGTAATGGATGAGCCACCCCTCCCTATCCTTATGTTAATTCCTGAGCCTTTTGCTTCAATCTTCTCCTCCCCATTCCTGAGACGGGAAGGGATGGGTGAACGGCTGCGTGGTGCTTAGTTGCCCTCTGGGTTCAATTCATGACATTTGAGAACAAGAAAGAAAAACTTACCAAGTTTAAGAGTAGTCTTTTTAGGTTTACAATATTAAGTAAGAAACAAGCCTTACAGTGTCTTATAAGTGATCCAGAAACAAATTCTATTGCACATCTCAAACACATGTATTTGGCATCCTATGGATTTTAGCCAAAAAACCTTTCCAAGCTTAAACAGATCCTCATTTTACTGGTACTTTAGAGGACCATAACGTGTTAATGGATCAAAATAAAATTATTATAAGAAATCTTCTCCACTGTGCATGTGAAGGCAGATGGACATGTTTCCAGTGATGCATTAGAGGTTACAGCTTTCAGTGTCGGCATGTAACTGCCAGGCAATGAGTAAAATGGTCTGCCCTGGTAGGGATGGTTTAATGGCTGAACTATATTTGTTTGTGACAGTGAAAAAGTAAATCTATTTTCTTTTCATGGCTTAGAAGGACTAGGGACCTCATCAAGCAGAGATAAGAATAAATCACTGAAGTACCTATTAAATATTCATTCTTGTATGAATGCCTGCCTCCTAGATAATGAGTTTGTGAGGCAGGAATTACATTTGTGTGACAAGAGCAAAATATTCCCATATTTTGGATGGCTTGAATTCCTTGCAACTTTGTCCAGAAGTCCCCTCTGTAATAGTACCTCATTCATGAACTTTAATATTCTTGGACGAAAACCCCTCTCTGGGATATCTCTGTGTTTCCATATTAAATTGAGATTGAACCTCAGTCTGGAGGTATCCATGTGTCACCTTTGTCCATGGAGCTAATGAACTACCCTGGACTGGTTGCCTTATGTTTAAGGGAAACTGATCCCACTTCCTTGCCCTTTTTGTGTACTAGGGCATGTGCTAGTACACAGAGGTAGAGTCAGATGTCCCTCCCCATGAGTTGTGTTTGACTGCTCTTGCATGAGGCTGGTCATCACAGTGCCCAACCCAAAGATGGCAGCTCAGGCTGAGGGCCAAGGAGATGTGCAGAGGAAATTATTATTTTCTTTACAAGGCAATGGCCATTTCTTCTGTTTTCCAACATATGGCATTTAAATTCCCCAAAGGCTAAAATGTATTAATGCTTCCAGTGAATTCAAGATATGGAAGACCCTGGCTTTCCCAAAGGACATCTAAATATCTCTTTCTCCTCCCTTGCATCAGTATGGCATGAACACATGGTCCTGCTATTATGTTTTGCGTGGGATATGTTCACTGCTTAGCTTTTTCCTTGGCCACATTGCTTCATATCCCTCCTCTCAACCACAAAGTTGAGTTCATATTCTCCATCTCTGCTTCTCAGGAGTGAAGGAAAATACTCTGTCTCCTGAATGCTTCACTCACACCTGTATTTGTGCCTCCTTTTCCAGAGCTGCTTTCCATAGTGGCTCTATACTTTGCTTTTTCTATAAGTACTCAGGAGAAAAAAAATCTTGCTGGATAAAAGTGGAAAACTTTTATGTTCTTGTTGCTAAAAGAAATTGCCAATGTGCCATTCCAGTCAGTTTGTTCTGCATTTCCCATTTTTGGTGGGTTTGAAATAATGAGGGAATTTACTTATGGTTTCGTTCTTTTTCACTTCAAACATGAATGACAAAACACTTTTTCATAGAGAATAGCTCAGTGACCTTGGAAATATGCACTGCACCAGCTCCTACCAGCATATTTATGTACAGATGTGCAGTGTATATGTAATTCATGTTGATGCCTTTAACATAATCTAAGCAAGTTCAGCAGTGGCTGGTTAGTGTATGATTCCCTGTCATGTTATGCCTGAGTCTCTTTTCAAATCTCTTTAGTTCAAGAAGATGATGTTAGCCATTTATCAGTCCTCAAGGGATTGCTGTCAAACTTGTGAAAATTCCAGCTAGTGTTCCAGGAATTATAATTCTTTCTTCTGTGCCTTCCAGAGAACATTATGTTGAAATGATGTGTTTACTATTACAAAGAAGTTATTTGTTAAAGCATTTTCTGCTTCTTGGATAGACTTTATTTTCAAGTTCCAATTTGAGTTATAAGGTCCAGTGCTCTGACTGGGAGCTCCCAGTACCCCAGTAGAGATCATAACATTCATGTGTCACCATTTAGAGACTGTGAACAGCAAGGGATTTAAAATAAATAAATAGACCTCTTCTGAACACTTGGAATGGTTAAGGTTAAGACTTATGCACCATCATGGGTTTGCATGTTTTCAAATCCTTTATTCCTTTAGGAAGAAAATATTTTTAGAGGATAACACTTCAAGTTACACATTTTTACTGGAACTTTACTCAGTCTAATGTCCCACATAGCAACTATCATAGTGTGAGGACTGTAAAATTAATACACTGAGTGTAGAAGGCTCTCTTATTTATGCAGCAGTTTTCTCCATCCCTCTAGTAGTATGATTTATACTGAAGTTAAAACATTATAAAAGAAGGGCTTAGAAAAAAGAAAATTGGGTCTGTTCTCATTGACTTTTACAAGACTGAACTGGGCTTAGCTGAATACCATGGCCATGAGTTCTGATTACATTTTCACCTCTCAATGCTGTGGTTACTCAGTGCTCTACCTCTTCTTTGGCCTATGTCTCTTAGTGAATATACTGTGTCTTAAATAGTTGCAGTGCCTTATTTGATTTTATTCATCCTGTAATTCTTACTCTGTTCATTTTATCATTTCCCAATTGATTTACTTTGGAGTCAGAACTTCAATCATCTTGTTTAAAATGTATGTATTATAGTAAAATAATTATACTAAGTATATACTTAATATCTTAGATATATTACAATGTCAGAAAGTAGATTCTCTGCTTCTATGTATGTTGAAGTAATTAAATCCCCACCCTAAGCCATAGTTTGAGTTATATAAAAGCTTTTTGGATTTAATGTCCTCAAAGTTTGAGGACAATAACATTATCTTTGCAATACTTGGTATAGTATGAACAAGAATTAGTTATTAAAAGGTAATCCTTTTGTTTGTGAAGAACAAGTACAAAATACAACAGCTCTTTCAAGAATTAGGCAACATTTTTTTCTATTGTCATTGGGACAGATCTTCTACAGGAGCAGATGTAAATTTGCTTCCTATTAAGTTAATGATAAAAAAGTTGTTAAAATCCACTTTGTGCTTATTCAGAACACTTAGACTGCTTTTTTTTAGACTGAAAAAGTTCCTGATGCTGCTTCCCTTGGTAAGGAAGTAACTCTCTTATTAGAAATGCATTGATATCATGATGACTAGTCAAAGAATGAGATTTTATTTGCAGGAGTTGATTCCTCTTACTACCTTCAGCATCTTATGTAATATTTGAGGTGACACAAAAATGCCACTCAAGATTATGTGATGACATTATTTTAATTGGTATCTTAAAGAAAACAATTAAAGAAATAAAAAAAGGGAAAAGAAAAATGTCAAATCTCTTGTAGGCTTTTGTATTTATAAGAACAAAGTTCTCATTTTTACTAATGCTATATGGTGTCCATTCTGCAAGCTTTATTCTTTCAAAAGTCATTTACATACTATTTCTGGAATACTGTGACAGTCTTACAATTTCACTGCTGTAGTTATTTGTAGCTAGATGTGATGACTAGCTTCTCAATGTAAATAAAAATCACTAATGATCTTCTACAGTGCCATGCTACAATACCTTGTATTCAGTCATCTAGCATTAAGTGTACCTCATAAACCCCATAGATTGGGAAATTAAAATGTCAATATTTTCTCAGAAACTAATGGACAACTATAATTATAGTTCTTTATATTCTCATCTAACTGTTACAGAGGTAAAAATCATCTTTAGTCCAAAGGCAAATATACTGCTCTTGACTGATTTAAGCCATTGGCAATAAGCCAGGTTTATACCTATCCTCAACCATCATGCTTAATCAGAAGATTAAAACAGGACACACTGGGTGCATTGACTCTAGGAACATTAGCAGGATCACAGCTGGCTCTTGGGCCCTGACACCAGCCAGTATTTCAGTGCTAAGAAGCTCTTTTGGCCTCCAAAATGCTGTGGCCCCATCCAAACCACCTTTTGGGAATGGTTCCTCGTCCATGGTTGGGATTTGTTGGTAGGGCTGCTGTTTTTTCTTGGCCAAAAATGTGGCCAAACATTCAGCTTAAGTGTAGGTGACTGAGATTCAGTGCCAGGGAATAATTTCCCCATGGTAACATGGCCAATGAAAACAGTCACCCTGAAGTCTGAAATCAGTGGAAATGGGGTGAGATGGATATGTACCAAGTACAAGATATGCCCTTAAGAAATAGTGGCAGGAACTGCTCTTATGTTGTTTCTTGAGCTCAGCTTATCCTGACATGAAAGACTACCCTGTCGTGGGCTCAACACAGACTCTTATTCCACTGCTGTCAAAAACCTGGGTGGTCTCCTAAATTGTATCATACAAGTTTTTCAAATGCATAGAAAATGAATCCCCCAAGTATGTGATATATATAAAACCTCATAGATGATGTAGTGTCTCACACTGATTAAAGTTGAATAAACTAAGTCAGATCCTGAGAGTGACTAACTATGAGAAATAGGGAGTCTCTCTTCATGAAGAAACTAAAGGTACTTCATTTATTTGGATGGCAAAATGAAGGCTGAAATTATATTGGTTTCTGTAATACACTGGGGAAATAAATGCTGGAACAGGGAAAGAGTTATCAGGGCTACAGGAGAGTTTCAATGTAATAACATATATGTTCAGGCTGGACATTAAAGAAAGATTTCTAATCATCACTGAATGAAAGTCAGGAATAGGCCTATGGTAAACCCAACTAATTTACATTCTTGAGCTGGTTTTGTACAGTAGCACTGTTTTTTTCTGTAAACAAAAATACAGGTAGAATAGCAGAAATGTCTTTGCTGGTATCTTCTGCTGTGTGGTTTTGCATTGGTTGATGCACAGGTACAGAAATGCCATTGTCAGGATGGACCTCTGTTTCACGCTTGTTGCTGGTGATGACATCTCTTGGACAGTCATCTGGCAAAGCTGACAATGTTGTCCTCACCTATTTCTCTCCTGTGGCATGCCTAGACATGGCAGATGTTGTCAGGAGTTCGGGGCAACATGCTTGTCTATAGGGCGGAATCCTATTTTATACACTTACTGGCACCACTTGTAGCTGCAGAGCCAGTCAGAAAGTCCTGGCACCCTGGAGACAGTCACCATGTCAGACGTGTCACTGAAGTGGGATCACCTCAGCGAGCCACTCTTGCCACCGCATGTAACACATTTTGCAGAGGTGCAAAACAATAAGAGAAAAAGTGGGTTTATTTTTGAAGAAGGTGTTTCCAGCCTGCTGTCTGTGCTGAACCACACACACAAAGAGACCTCTAAGATCCATTCTTATGCACAAACACACGGTAATTTGCATTTGCATTTAACCACCTACAAGAAAGTCACAATATTCATCAGCATAAAAGAAAACAGAAGTCGATATTGTAGCCCCATTAAATGAAGATTTATGTTCATCTTCCAAAGGTGTGTTAATTAGATGCAGACACAGCTGCCTGTTGGTCTCAGAAACTGAAGAGAGTGAAAAATGAGTCACATGAGACTCAAATTTTGTTGCCTCTTTCACTCAACTGTTTGCAAGTGTTATTAGTTTGTTCTTTGTCCTTTTCTATTCTCCTGTGGTCTTCAATTCAGTAATTGTTAACTCCAGTTTTCTGTATAACTGCCTAATCCTTAAGGTATTTCTTAGGTGTCTTCTCTCAGCTGGGAAAGTTTTCCTGTTTTGTGTTGTTTTGTTTGTATCTTGTCTCAAGTGATGCAAAATCTACTGGTGTATTGATACAAAAATAAACAGTGGTTAAGGTTTTGGATACTTGTTTAAAATATCAAGTGTGGTGTGCCCATCTGTATTTAAAGTTTGTGAAGATACCATGAAAGTTTCAATGTTAAATGTGCCTCTATCACAAACACATTCAAATGGACAAAATAGAATGTTCCTTTAGTACAATTTTTATTTTCTGAAAAAAAAAAAAAAAAAAAAAAGAATTAATTTGTTCAAGCATTTTCAGCTGTGACTGTTTTGTTTTTGTTTTTGTTTTTTTTAATATGCCTTTCATTTTTAATTAATCCTCCAGAAATGAATCAATGACAAAAGCTCAACAAGCTAATATTTCACATCTCCAAGCACTAATTCTGTCGTTTTATTACCTTCTGGGTTACTTGAGAAACTTATGGTTTTTCTTTGCTGCCACCTCCTGTTGTGTTAAAGGCAACACTGTTCAGGGGTGCTTTTTTGGTTGTATAAAAGTCTTAATTTGATGGTAGAGTCTGCTTAGCACTCTGCTGCTTACAGAGGCTTTCCTGCTACCACACTTGCTCTTGTAGAGTTGGTACCACCCATGTTGGCAGGCCACGATGAGCATATTCCAGACCAGGCACAACAGTCTCTGAAACACCTCATGGTTACCTGTTTTTCTTTCTCTGGAAGTAAATAGAGCATAGCAAATAGACTCCAGCCTGATACTTGTGGGACTGGGGAGGTAAGGAGATAGTGGTCCAAGGACTAAAATGTGTGACATGCACAGGGAAGCAACAGTGCCTGGAAAAGGAGTGGGAAGAGAGGAAAAAAAGGCAAGTGACAAACAAGGTTGAGTGGGAGGCTGAGTATGGGAATTGCACAGGGAGGTGAAAAGGAGGATGTCCCTATCCTTAAACATTAAAGGGGATTTTGGAGATTGGTGAACCATAGAAGAGGTAGTCTAAATGAATGACAACATATTTTCAAAAACTCTTCCTCTTTCTTTTTTTTTTTTTTTTTTTCCTTTGAGCCTCTTTCATCTTCCTGCCCATTTTACTTCAAGACTTCTCTTTCTTGCTTTTACTCTTTTGAATACCTTTCTTTTTTGCCTGCCTTCTACTGCTGTTTCTTCTCATTCTTAATGTCCTTTCCTCTTCCTCTCTTTTGCATTTGCTCCTTCTGTTCTCTTTAAGAGATTTTGCTTTATAGGAGAGCATTCATGTTTTTTCTTGTTTGATGTGCCCAAAGAGCACCCAGAGAAAAGAAAGATTTGAAAATACAACTTACGGATATAGTTGCCATTATACAGTTCAGCTGAGTTTTCCTTATACTATTCTGCCTTATCTGACTGTAGAGTTCCTTGATCACTACACCTTGTTGGAGGTCGTGCAGGCTACACAGTCAAGATCCTTTCACTGTGGTGAATAAACCAGTGACTCCAGTGAAGACTTGTGTGAGATCCTGGGAATCAAGTGCATAACCGATAGTCCCCTTTCTGTGGATGCACGAAACTGCTTATACATGAGCCCTTGTGTCAGGATACAGCTGTAGATACCTTGTTTTGGCATCAATGCTAAGTTTGACTAATACTTATTCTTCCTCTGTTCTCTCATCTGTGTCATGCAGCTGCTTATAGGGCTGTATAATAATGGATAAATCAACTGAGTTGGATAAAAAAATACTCCCTCTGCCTCTTTCGCCTCTTTCTCCCAGAAGCATGGACCTGAGGAAATCCTGGACCCATACGTGAAGACACAATAGCATTGTTTGAATGATATGGGGCTCCATCAATAACTTCAGCTTCTCATCTTTCCTTCTCTAGTTATTGACTCAAAAGAATGTAGCTGTATATGTAGGCAAATGTATACCAACCGGCAGGCTGCCAATATGTTCAAAAACTAAACAAACAGAATATGAAATAAGAAAAAGTGTTATCTCTAAAAGATGGTGTTGGAGAAGTGGTAACTGCACAAGCAGAGACTTATTTCTCCCAACTACAATTAGGAGAAATGTGTTGGGTGGAATCTTACCAAAACCACTTACTAACACCACTGGCATAAGTTAGATTGGTTTAACAAAACTTACACAAATAATAGGGAAGTTTGTAGCTGAAATAATGGCAGGTACAAATCCAAGTACATATCTCCAGCTAAAGATGCACAGAAGAGTGATTTGCTGTCACAAAAGGGAGCTGCTCCAAACTGGAAATTTGGAGGTTCCCTTTGATGGGGAGACACTGAGTGATTTGGAGAAAAGGCAGGGAGAGGATTTTTGTCATGGTAGCTGGTAAAAAGTTTGGGAGCTGACAATAAGGACCTTATTCTCTATCTTGTTTTATTCTGTGTGTGTAGGAAGTAAGTTCCTACTGTGTGTAAACACAGTTCCTACTGTGTGTTCCTTCTGTGTGTAAACATAAGTTCCTTCTGTTTAAAAGGTTGTTCAAGACATGCCGGACTATCAGCTTCTCTGCTATAGAGCACTGCTCTTGGGAAAGGAGGTCAAACAGTTGCTGATAATATTTTTTCAACGGATTAATTGATCTATGTCACTTTTAGAGCACAGTGATTAGCAGAACTATGCCCCATTATGAGCCATGCTAAGTCATGCCCTCATGAAGGACCTCAGAGAAAGGAATTGTATGCGTGTGCACATGCACAAGCAAACAGGAGCAGAAGTATCCTTCTGTGCTTAATATGATTGTGAACTGATCAGTGTTGGATCAGCTGAGCTATTCTAGAATGGATCAAAAAATACCTACTGAGACAATACATCCACAACAAAATGGTAGCAAAATATTCTTTATGGGGAAAAATTGGTTTTGGTCTTTAGTCCTAGTCTGAGCTCTCCATAGAAGAGATTGTTTCTTTTCCACAAATATCAAACTGGTCCATGACTGCGTAAGTCAAAGCATCCTAATTTCTTTTAACTAGCAAGCTATATTATTGCCCTTAGAAAGACTCTGACCATCTCAAGCAAATATTAGTTCTTCTAATATTATTCTAAAAATCAATGCTTGAGTTTATAATGTTATTTCAGAATTGCCTAAGATGTTTCAGTAATACAATAAATATTCAGTGTTATTGAGGTAATATTTAAAACTATTTTTTATCATCTCCTTTAAATGAAGGGAAATCGAGAAGCTGAAGTTGTCTAATATACTGGAAAATAAAAAAAAAAAAAAACAGGTGCCTTTTGTCCTTTTTTCATTTGCAATTAAGATAGTGAGAGTCTATGTGGAGAAAGGATGGACTTGAGGTGATGTGTCATTTTCCTGTTCCTCAGAGTGCCACCAATGTGTTAAATAATTAAACGTAGGCAGAATTAGGTGTTTGGACTAATTTTTTTATATCTAGGTAAATGAAATATAGAAAGAAGTTGCTACAATTTCTAGCAAAGGAAAGACAAAACCTGTTGAAATTGCTGGAGGGTGTTTGGTTTCAAATTCAGAAGAAATCCCTTCATGAAATTAAACATTCAAAGGGGCTATTTTACTTTGATTTTTGCAAAGTAGAGAGTCCAAATGAAGCACGAACTATTCAAGCAGTCAAGATTCAAACAGGCAGTTCCTTGTTTCAAACCCAGCCTTTGGGTCAGAAGGTTAATCTCTGTCAATAGATGTGTTTGATTTCTTTCTTGAACTGACAGTATGAAGTAGAGAAATGTACAATGCAAGTAGGCACAGATCAATCAAGTACTGTTTCATACCTTTTTGAACTTCGCTGTTTGATGCATTTTAGTATCTGTTACCTGATTTTTATACATAAGGTCTTTTTCTGTCCAGGTTACATCAATGTTTACTTGATATATGGGTTGTTTCCATACATGGATAGAGTGACATTATATAGACTCAAAAAAAGAGGAGTAGGGAATCTGAGAAGTTATATAGTCCATATCTCTTCTCCTAAGTCTTCTGAAACAATTTCTACTTGATGTCAGTCCAAGATTATTGTTTTCTTTTCTAATGTCTCATGTGAAGCTCTTGGTGAAATATTAGCCCTGTTCCCTTCTTGTCCTTTCTAATGTAGGTAGGAAGCATGATTATTCATTCTTCTAAACACCTTTACACTGTTCAGAGGTCTCTCTTGAATAGTTTCGATTTCAGATTAAACCACTTTTTTTTTTTTTTCAATATATATTTTCTTGTGTTTTTTTTTGTTTTGTTTTGTTTTGTTTTGTTTGTTTGTTTTCTGCAGTTCTGCTTATTCTATTGCCTTTTCTCTAGACTCTTATGTGGATGCATTTCTCACTTTAAATATGGAGTCTACCCATACTTATTGGCTTGACAACCCAAATAGGTGATATGTACATCTTCTCAAATTGGTGAGCTTTTTAGTTTCAAATAAATACAAAGAAATAACCAGTTTTATCATGACCAGTGGAATTGATGAAGCTTGATTTTTTTATTCTTTATCCATTAATGCATATCCTCCCTTTTCCCTCTAAAACAATCATGCTAAATTCTTTCCATGACTCTTAACCCTAAGAGATGTTGAAAGAGAAATATTGTACACAGAAATATTGGTGTTTCTGTTGTTTGATGAGGCACTAAACAAAGGTTGATGCCCTCACTAGCTTCTATCAATGGCACAGGTCATGGTTCTGTCTTTTTTCTTCCCTGAGGGTTATGGTTCTGCATCTCTTTTATCCATGTTTTTACTGGTTTTTCAAAACATTAAAATAAAGATAATTAGAGATTTCTACTAATTTCTGTTTTGAAGGGAATTAGTAGGTTCAAAAGATATTGGGGAAACCTTGGGCAGTGTGATTATGTAGTCTTCATTTCCTTAGGAAATTGAGAAGCAAGTCAACTGCTTAATTTTCATTCAGTTTTCAAAAATTAATGTGTATTTTAATGGATAAAGTAATTATTTAGAAAATATTTAACTTCAGAAATTTTAATTTCAAATTTTTACAAAAATTACATTTTTCCATTTTTCTTTATGTAACCTATTCACTGTTTTGAATGATTCCATGATGAAAGTGTTGTTTTCTGTTTATTTTTCTCATGTTTAAAGATAAAAAGCTTATAAATATTTCAAATTTGATGTTTAATATTTCGTCAACTAATGTTAGGTGAGATGAATCTTAGCCTGCATGTATAATTACCTTCATAGTTCATGGAATTAAGTCTAGAAGTCTGCTCACCTGTACATGATGGGCTGTGGCACTTTAATTGGCTGGCTCATTGCTCTGTACCTTTCATGTTCCTCCTTTTGTGAGACTGAGGACCACTAGCTGAAACTGGAAGATCCCAAGGTGTTCTCATTTCCTGAGACAAGACTTTTTTGAAGTGAGACGTAGCCAGATGGCCTGAGTGAACTGTCATCAGGTGGCCTAGTTTAAGTTTGTCTTTGGCAAGTTGTGCAGACCCAGAGGACAGAATTAGTGGCTTGATTGATCACAGTTTTTGTATGTCTTAGCAAGAGAAAAGTATTCCTACATGCATGCATGTTAATGGAGACATTGCTTACATTTCCAGTGGAGGTTGTTACAAGTTGTTTTGGAGGGATGTACATAAGGCAAGTTAGAATTAGGACTAATTTTAGACCTAGTTCTTTAGTCTTAGAAAAGCTGGCATTTTTAGAGAGTAGTTCACTTGACTACTCTCAGCTATGCATTTTATAGCAAGGTGAAATGGCCTCTGGCAACAACGAGACCCAGACTATCTATTTCTCTGCAGTAACTGATATGAGCTTCATGTAGATGTATCCTATCCCATGGTGTTTCAGGGTGGCTGAGAGATTTTTGAACAGCATATCTGAGAAATGTTGTTCTAGGTGCAAGGAAGAAAGGAACTGGGAGTCAAGGAGTCAGGAAGGATTTAGAGCAGGAGAAAATGTTGAAGAGAGTTATTTGTAGCAGGATGAGGACAAAGACAAGCAGAAAAAAGAAAAGAGGAGCCTTGAGGATTTCTCTGTAGCTAGATATGGTGGAACATGTGGACCTGAAGATCCTGTTGTTGGAGACAAAAAACAACAAAAGGCTCGTGGAGCAAGATAAAGACAGGGAGAGATCACTAACCAATTACTGTCACAGGCAAACCGGACTTGATTTGGGGAAATTAATTTATTATCACTCAAATCAGAGTAGGATAATGAGAAATAAAACTAAATCTTAAAATACCTTCCTCCTGCCCTCTCCCCCCCCTCCCCTTCTTCCCAGGCTCAATTTCACTCCTGATTTCTCTACTTCCTACCTGCCAGTGGCACAAGGGGGCAGGGAATCGGGGTTGCAGTCAGTTTATCACGTTGTCTCTGCTGCTCCTTCCTCCTCAGGGGAAGGACTCCTCACACTCTTCCCCTACTCCAGCATGGGGTCCCTCCCAAGGGAAACAGTTGTCCTGGGTTGAGTGAGTGGTGGAGTTTTTTGGTGACAGGGGAGGGGGCTATCGGGGCAGCCCCCTGTGAGAAGCTTCTCAAAGCTCCCCCAGCTCCACGTCAGCTCCACTTCTGTTTGGGAAATTGAGCCAATCGGCTGCGCCTCTGCGATAACGTATTTAAGAAGGGACGTGGTGACGGGCAGTGGGACTTGTGAGGAGGAGTTGCTGCAGCTGCATGAACACCAAGGTCAGTGGAGGAACAGAGGAAGAAAGGAGGGGGGAGGTGTGCCGGAGCAGAGACCCCCCTGTATCCTGTGGTGAGATGGCAGGGCGGCCCCGCCCTGCCACCCATGAAGATCTACGGTGGAGCAGACATTGATTTACAGCCTGTTGTTCCTGCTCGGCTGATCAAGGTTATGTGCCCGAAGAAGGCCGGGGTCTCATGGAAAAAGGTAGCCCTGCTGCTGTAATTCAGTGCTGGGAGGATTGCAGCATGCGGGGGAGTCCCACGCCGGAGCAGCTCGGGAAGGGCTGCAGCCGTGGGAGGGAATCCAGTCGGAGGAAGTTAGTGATCCATGACGGAGCAGTGTGGGGAACGCTGCGGCCCATGGGAGGAATTCAAGTCGGAGAAAGTTTGTGGAGGACTGTCTCCTGTGAGAGGGGGACCACGATGGAGCAGGGGGTAACAAGTTTTGGACACTCCCCTCACCGAAGATGAAGGAAGTGGCAGCACTGACTGAACCCCGCATTCCCTGCCCCTGCACCACTGGGGGAGGAGGTAGAGATATCGGGAGCAGAGCTGAGCCCGGGAAGAAGGGAGGGGTGGGGGGAAGGTGTTCTCAAGATGTGGCAATGCTTCTCACTGTCCTACTCTGTTATGTGTTGTTAGTGTCTGTAATAAATGTATGTTCTTTTTTTTCTTCCCCTAATGAGTCTGCCTTTTGCTCATGATCATAAAAGGGGGATTTTCCCTCATCCCGGTCCTATCTTGAACCCCAAGCCTGGCTCTCTGTCCCTTCTCATTGCCGGAGGGGAAGGGAGAGAGAGCTGCTGCATTGTGGTTGGCTGCCAACCAGGCCTAAACCACAACAACAGTTCTCCACAAACTTTTCCAATGTGAGTCCTTCCCACAGGCTCTTCATGAACTGCTTCATCATGGGTCCCTTTCAGGAGGTGCAGTCCTTCAGGAACAGACTACTCCAGCATGGGTCCTCCGTGGGGTCACAAGTTCTACCAGAAAACCTGCTCCAGTGTGGGCTCCGCTCTTTCAATGCACCACAGGTCCTGCCAGGACCCTGCTCCAGTTTGGGCTTCCAATGGGGTCACAGCCTCCTTTGGGCACATCCCCCTGCTCTGGCGTGGGGTCCTCCATGAGCTGCAGGTGGAGATCTGCTCCACCATGGACCTCCATGGGCTGCAGGGGCACAGCCTGACTCACCATGGGCTTCACCACAGGCTGCAGGGAAATCTCTGCTCCAGCACTTGGAGTACCTCCTCCCCTCCTTCTTCACTGACCTTGGTGTCTTCTCAGTTGTTTCTCTCACTCCTCTCTTCAGCTGCAATAGCTATAAGTCAGTAACTTTTTCCCCTTCTTAAATACATTACCCCAGAGGCGCTACCACTGTTGCTGATGGGCTCAGCCTTGACCAGCGGCGGGTCTGTCTTGGAGCTGGGTGGAGTTGACTATCAGACACAGGGGAAGCTTCTGGCAGCTTCTCACAGAAGCCACCCCTGTAGCACCCCCACTACCAAAGCCTTGCCACACAAACCCAATACACCCATACAAGAATTCCTTTCCTATTGAGGATTATAAACTAAGAAGAATGAGTTTTTTTCTTGAGGGGGCAGAAGAAAAAGGAAGTATTTTACCTTCCTACATGATTCAAGTTATCTGTCCAAAAGGAATGGTACTGCAAGCATCTAACTACAATGTATAGAGGGAGAGAGCTGTGTTTTGATGACCAAAACATGCTGGAGTTTTCAACCTTCCCGTTGCCTTGTAATTTCTCAAGAACTTGCCAGTGACTAATTCATAACATGCCAGCAGGGAAGACCTGGGCATGTACACAGTTGCTCCACTTTGTAAATCCTGTCCCAGCATTAATATTTAAAATATAATCCAAAATGGTGCTAGGAGATTTAGCATAGTCAATGACTCAGTTAACATGTTTTGATAGCTAGAAGATGAGGCCCCAAGAAAGCATGGCACCTACCACCACTGAGCTCTTCTGTGGCTTAACCTTTGCACTGGCATTGTATTAATTTGTTCTGTCACGTATCATGATGTATGACTTAGAGTTTTGCACAACCTTACCTTCTAATGAGTCCTGGCATCTATTTCTTAATGAGAGTGTGAGTGCCATAGAAGTAATTTGGGTGGACACATCCTGATAGATGAGGCTCCTGCACTCAAATTTCCCTTTTTTAAACCATTGAGTGTAGCCAAGCTGAAACTGCATAAGCAAAGCAGAGAGTTACTTAAGTTTTATCTCAGTTGATCAGTGTGACATCAAGCATCAAGTCATGAATTTTTTTTTATAACCATGTGAATGAGCATGCTGAACATTTAAGAAAACCTGCAGTTGGTCCATGACCATGTTTACTTTGGGCTGACGTTCTACGTTCTGCACCAAGAATATTGCATAGTGGTGTAGATGATGCAGGTAACATGGAGCTTTATTGTGCTTCATATTTTTTGTTGAAAAATATGTTACAGTGCTGTGGTGTACCAGTAACTGAAGCGCAGACATTTTTATCTTCTTTTGTATTAAGTCAATAATTTGTTAAAAGGCTGCTTTAGAAATAGAAAAAAACTATGAATGAACTGGTAGGTCAAAGAATTCTATGCCTCCCATATTTTTTTTTTTATTTCTGTACTTTTTTTTTTTTTTTTCCTTAAAAAAAACCCAGTTAAATATTACTTTTTGTGTTATTGCAAGAAAGTTCACTACTGGTTTTCATTTCTCTATTTATGACAATCTTGACATGAAAGATACATACCACCAGAATTTGTCCAAACTTGTGAAGGCCAGAAGCTTCTTGATCCTCTTCAGCCACTGGAACAATCTGATTCCTCATTTTCCAAACTATGGCTTTTTTCCCCCAAAGTTCCTGAAAAAAATGTTCCATTACTTGAATCTTTTAAGTCTCACATCTTGAGACTTAAAGCCCCACATGCCTGAACTAGTTCATTAAAGAGTTCACAGCATTTTCAATGGTACCACATCTAAAGCCTGTCCTGGTGCAGTCAAAATCTTGTTATGGACCTTGTGCACACATACAAGAATTCATTGCTAACCAAATTAAAATAAAGAAAAAGCTGCTACTTGTCCAATTAATATTGCACCCATGCATCAATAATTCAAATAGTTTCATTAAAATAAAAGGTGCGAAATTACTAATGTAATGAATAGCAATATCCTGGCTGCACTGTCCTCTTGCTATCCTTCTTCTTCAAGCTACGTTCTCACCCTTGAGGTTGCCTGTGGTTTCCCGTGGGTGCTGGCTGAGGGCTGTCATGGCAAGATGACAGTGCCCCAAGTTTCCAGCATCACTATTGATGGCAATAGTTTATTCTTCTGATATTCTTCAGTTTTATGGTTTGCCTGGGGATATTTTTATACTGTTGGTTGTTAGTGAGCTTCTTTTCCAGTGATTTATGATCCTATACTGTGCTAGGATTTTGACTCACACGTGGTTCTTTGCTGGACTTTTGCCATATGCGATATGACTAAAGCTTGCTAAATATGGACAAGTCCAACTTTTAAAGCCACTGAACAAGGACTATGGTTAAAAAAATACCCATTTTCTTTTGCTGTTAAGAGCTTAGCCACCTGACTGCTGCTAGAGCAAAACAAGTCAAGACATTTAGGATGAAGACTAAGAGGAGGACTTGAAGTCAGTGGTGATATGATGTCATTGTTAGTTACAGACCAACACCACCTGCAACAAATTGAGGAATAAACTCAATTTTCTTCCACTGCTGCTTTTCATAAGTTGTTTGCCATGATTTCTGCAACTAGAGAAAGCAAACTCTTTCCTGGAGATAAGTGACATTCCCCAGCAGGACTTCAATTTATACTTCACATCTACTGGTGTTTGACCCCATAGAAAATATCAAAATCTTCCTTAAAAAATTATGTTATAGGTCAGAAGTACCAGTGGGAGACCTGAAAATCACTTTCTTTGGAGGAGAACCATGCCCTTGTTGTCTCCTAGTGCCAAAGGGTTTCAATTATTCTATAAATTACACCCATCTTTTCCTTTTCCTCCTTTTAATCCATTCTTCTTTGCCCTTTCCAAGTCCTGACCCTCTTATGTTACACCACTCTCTTTAACCCTCATTAAGTGCTGCTGTTTACCACTGTTCTCCATGTTGATGTGAAAAAAATGGAGGTGAGGAAAGAGGGGACACCATCTAGTATCTGTTTGGCATCTGTCTGTAGAGCAGCCATTTACCTTAATCTCCTTCTTTTGAGGCTTGTAGGGTAGCAGTGCAGAAGTGATTTTGGAGTGGCTGGAGCTTCTGGAGCTTCACATCTCAAGAGCTTCCCTGATGTCTACAACTGTTTTGGCACACACTGACAGCTTGGAAGACTGAAAATCTCACCTGGAGTGAATTTTCTATTTGGAGAACCTCAGGCTTTTCACCTTTCTCTGCCCCAATTCTTCACCTTGTAAATAAAACACGACATTAACGATGCACATTTTCTGCAAAAGAACTTCAAGTCAATTGAGCACAAAAGCACTGTGTTCCTGTTAATTCTGTAGTGATCTGTCCTGAAGTCACTTGCCATGCAAGGTTTTTGATGGTGTAGCCTGGATTTTGGGTCAGTTAGAAAGTTGCTCTCTCGAGTTTCGTGATTCTTGTTTTTATATGCTGTGCTTACAGGCTGAAGGGTCTGTGTGTGTGTGCTGAGTAAGGCTGCAGTCTAGGTGAACAAACAGGGGCCAGTCTGTAATCGTAAATTGAGCTTCTCCCAATCATTTGATTAGGAAAGGAGAAACTATGCTGCTTTTTTTTTTTTTTTTTTTTTTTTTTTTTAATATAACCATCAGAGAGTGATATGCAGACTTACTGTAAGGCTCTGCCCTGGCTCAGAAGAATCTCCATATATATGAAAATCATTTGCTTTCTCTTATATTCTTTAATCATTGAAGGATAGAATCATTTTTTCTCTTTTACTTGTAGAACACAATCCTTTCACCTCTTGGCAAGCATAGAAAGACACTGAAAAAATTCATTATGATATTTTTTTTTAAATGAAGCAAAAAAAGTGTCATAGTCTGTATTGATCTTTGGTGTTAAAATGTCACATGAAGTTACTATTTATAAAAATCTTTCAGTGAGTTCTGCAGCCTCTTAATTCCTCACCCCTGGCAGAAAGGTGACAGGATTAGTCTCTGGTTACAAAGCAACTACAAATGTTCCCTGCAATATTCTTTCCATATCCAGGAGCAGATTCATTTGGCTGTGTTACCCAGTAAAGTGCTTCTTGACTGGGCAGCTGATGAAAGCAAACTCATTCTGTGGGCAGAGCTGCACACACTCAGAAATCTGCCCTGGTGAGGAAAAATCAGGGATTGATTCGTGTATTTTACCTTTGTAAAATTCTTTCGCAGGCTTTACATTTTATTTTACTGCAATGGAGAGTGAAAGCCAGGTCTTCAATTAGTGCATGTAAAAATTTACTGAGTTCAGTATAGTCATGAAGATCTACATACATGCCTTCTTACTATTCAACCCAGTTTTGTAAATGACTGATGGTGCTGGTGAAGATGAGTGAGATAAAATACCACAAGATGCTCTTATTAACTCTGTGAAAGGCACCTTGTAAGACTGCAGATTTTTTTTCCTCTTTTACTAGAAAGTAAGAATCACTTGATGAGAAAAAACACGTAAACCTTGAAATTTAAAAACATTCTCTGTTTTGTGTTGTGGGCGATAAACAGGATTACAGCTGTGCTGGCAGGAGGGATCCAGCAGTATGTGACATGTGGTTTGACAGAATTCGGCTGGGTCTGGCTTACGCCCCTTCCTCTGCCCGTGGTACGTTCCCAGTGTCTCTCTCTAAGGTGTCACTGCTTCTTTGGAAAACTAATAGGCACGGACACAGGCAGGATGCTCTGGACAGTGATTTTCATGGGGTGCGGTGGCTGATAGACAGCAGCACTGCTGGGAAGAGTGAGGGAGGGAGGAACAGCGCAGCTTCTAGAGGCTGGGAAAGGGGAGGAAGGAGAGAGAGAACGCGCCTTTTTCTGAGGAACAGTGTGGGGTTTCCCCCCTCCCTCTTGAATTCTAAAACTTGAAACTCCAAAAGCACTGTGGATTTAGGCTTTTACAGATCACGCCGGTCCGGACGTTGAAATAAAAGCAGCTGTGGAGCTCTAGGGGGGATGCTCTGTACAGAGTTCATGAATAAGGTATGTCCTGTTTCTCCTGTTCTTGTAAGGTGCTGAAAGTCTAGGTGTGTACATGCAAAAAATGCAGGTGCAAGATTGCATGCATATGTGCACATCTAGGTGTTTACACTATGTATTTTCACTGCATTCTTAATTTAGCTCCATCTTCATATTAGCTTCACTAATACTTGATTGACATTTTACTTTTCTTCTTCCTGTGGAATAAAACGTTTTGTTGTAAGAATAAAGGTTTTAGGGTATAGCTTTCTGAAATGTATCTGTGAAAGTCCAAAAAAAATTTCTGAAAGTTTTGATATTTAATGTCTGCACAGTGTCCTTTATTTCTTTCCCTCCTACACCCCTTCTGATGGCATGAGGGTCTCTAGATATGTGTGATATAACCAGGGATAGTTTCATGATGTAACATGCCTGGGCAGTGTAGTGACATTTTGATAAATATTGTCCTTTTTGGACTGGTGTCTCCTTTAGTCTTTTTGGAGGTCTATAGAAATTTGGCATTACCTTTATTACAGAATGAATTCAGAAAATAACTGATTATTTGTGTCTTTAGAGCCTAAAATATTGATTGATTTGACTTGATACTGATTATCCAATTGGTATTGATTTGATAGTAGTTATTGGTCAATTTCAAAGTAAGAAATTAAAAAGATTGTCCCAAACCACTCCATTGCAAGAGATAAAGTATTTGCAGAAACTGTTCATGTCCCTTTCTCACATCTTTGCTTGTTCATAGAGAGAAGACTGTTGCCTGGAGGTGTCATGATGACACTTTACACTAAAGAAAAAACAGCTCTTTGTATTTAGCAGAACTCTAAACTGAATTTAATTGCAAATTAGCACTGACGTACTCATCTAAGAGTCAGGCATCACCAAATCCTCGTGTTTGCATGCAGTTGGAGAGTGTTTCTTTACTGAGCTGGATGCAGACACCCTCTCTGTATGTCCAGCTGCACCCAAGTTTGTAGTGCTGAACTACTGCTTCAGTACTAAACAGGCAGCAAAAGGACCGTTTTAATATCAGTCTTAACCTGTAATAGGAGGAGAGAGATCCAGCAGAGAGAGTAAGGGAAAAGGAGACAGCATTTCCCAGTTACATTCCCAGCCTCTGACTCACTATATGACTGCATGTAAATCACTAAGCCGCTCTAATTAAGTTTACGAGCTGGAAAATAGTTATGCATGTATTTACTCCAGGCCTTATTGTTTTACACAAGAATGGAACAGATAAGACTTCATATGCTTGTCTGCCAGGAAGCTACTTGCTTCTCCATGGGACAGGATCAGGCTTTTGTGTTTCTCCAGGACACTTGTTTAATGGACAAATGGAGAGTGATCTCGAAGTGGAGGGATAGGATTTCCTCTGCAATAAGAAACTTCCACCTAAAAGCATTCCAGGAGCCAAAACCAAAATTGCAGGCGCTGTATCTTGTAATCTGGGATTGGCTTTCTGTTCTTCTTTAGATGGTTTTATATTTGTAGCTTTTCCTTATTGCTTGTTCTCCTGTGGTGCTACTATTGGGGTACTGTTTTCTTGGTTAAAATTGTACTTTCTGAGTTACTTAGACCCATTTTGGTTCTCTGAACCATGCCTTGACTGTGACTAATTTTTATTTTCTTTTAGACAGTATCTGCTGATTATGTAGCTTCCATATTTGAATGGCACGCACATTTTTCACAAGTCAGCCTCAGGAAAGCAAGAGTGTGAAACCTGCTTTATCGCTGCTGTGTTGCAGATACCATAGAAATATTCAACAAAACCTTTACAGCCCCTTCAGATCCTGTGAAATGTTTCTTTTGGTTTGTTTTGCTCAGGTCTATAGAGACATCCAAATTCCCTCTGCAAGATTAGGAGAGGGCTAAAGCCAGATATTTGGCACATAGAAGTCAGTCATGCTTTGCTGCAGCAGGTTCACACAGCTGAAGACCTGCTCATTACCAGGACTCCCAGGAAAACTACTGCAAGAAACTATAGTCCTATCTGCCCCAGACAAAAGCAGGGATGCATGCCCTGAAATTCATAAGCAGGGTGAACTCAAACATGGATGTGAAGAAATTCTGGTGTGCCAGAGGGCTCTCTGGGGATACAGTGGGAACACAGATCATTTCCTCCTCATATGCTGGCTTTTGAAGTTGAGGAACTTGGCAATGAGGGCTTGAATTTGAAGATGAAATTTTTAGTCTGAGGAGGACCCCTGGTATAGGTATGTGTTCTTCTTGGGGGCAAGATGTGAATGTGTTTTGGGTGCTACCTTCCCGTGGTCCTCAGTGAGGGCACTGCAAATGTCCTCTGCTGTAGACACTGGCTCAGGTGCAAGGTGCTGCGTAGGGTGTTGTTGCAGTGTTGGTGTGTACGATGCTCTGTAGTTAGGCTGATTTTATGGACTAAATCCCAAGCAGAAGGAAATCTGTATTGTTTATCAAACATTTACATGGATATTCATTTTAATTTTTCTTCCCAAATTGAGTTTCTCTCAGTGCTTCTTAAACACCATCTATTCTCCAGATAAAATAACGCTTGAGTTTGAATTCAGGTTCTTCTGAATTTCTCTTAGTTTTCTTCTCAGCTTCCTTCATCTAGGTCTCTTGCAATTCATTTATATATTGTGGTATAATATCATGATGACTTTCAAGTTTTTTAGAGTCTCTAAAAAACACTGTTGATGCCCAATTCTTACCAAAGTCAATGTACAAGTGCACTTCTCCATATGTGTGTTACCTGTTCAAGGCACTTGAATTGTCCTTCCATGTGAACAACCCTGCTTACAATACATTTTCAATTAACAAGTCTTTTGTCAAGGCTGGACTCTGTAGATTATTGAATCTACACTAATTACACTCTTAAAATACTGAAATCAATCCCTAATATTAGTTCTCCCCAAAAGGATCTATCTATATCAGATATTAAGCATTTGAGGGGAAAATGGGTGTCTCTGATCTAACAGGGTGAGTTTTTAAGAAGTGGATGGTCTCAAGTTTCCCTCTTAAAAAACTTTGATTAACCTCAGGAAAAAATTACCTCGGGAGGCTGTGAAATTTCCATTGTTAAGAACAGTTAGGACAATCATCTGTAACAACATAACCAGAATTTATCCTGCTATGAAATCAGATAAGGAGTATGTGTTTGCTTGATGTCCTCTCCAGTCTGTTTTTTAGTCATAAAGGTTGTAATGATCGTATGCCACAATTTCGTTTCTCTGTGTCTGCCTTCTGCAGGATGTAAAGCCTCAGTCACCACCAAATTGGCTCTCTTGGAAATAACACTCAGTTTTCCAAAATTGTTATCGAGCATTGCGGTTCTAGACTCTTGGAAACCAAATGAAGGGGATTTTATTAGCAGCTTGAGTGAACAGTTAAGAGATTTACCTTCCTAATCAGAGGTGGCTGCTGTGAAGGCTGCTTCTCTACCCATCTTGCTCAAATATACTGCTGTTTTCGGAAGAAGGAAATTTTCCACTATTTGCATGCCCCAGCACCATCAGATTCTGCTCGTGGACACAAACATATATCTGGCTGCCGACAGGGATATTAGTAGACATTACACCACAGAGAGCATTATTTGTTGTTCTGTTGATCTACTGGAAAACAAATCCACAAATAAATTGTAAAATTCAGATGACTTCAGGCTTGTGGATGTTGTTATGTGCCCTTTGGATATTGAGGACTAACTGTATAAATACAGCACTTTGAAAACATAATGTTTGTGATTTTTCACATAAAATATTGAAAACATAACAAGCTGCTGAGATGAATCTGAAATTTCAGTTTTGATCCTCTTATTGCAAATAAATCAGTTGTCTTCCAAAGATGCTATCCTGGTGAAAAACACAGCTTCAAGTCTCCAAGTATGACATCACCTGTAAAATCATAGTCTATTGTTACAGGAGCTAATAAGTTCATTCTTACTTCATAAAAGCATTGCGTGCCTCTACATCTCTTAGGACAGCTTGTGGTTTATAATTTTCCAAAACAGCAGAACCCATTCTTGCTCATATCACTGACTTGAGAGCCATTACACCAGCACACAGTAACCCATTGGCCCACCTCTACTGTGGATACAAATTCACTCTGTTTTCCTTTTGGGGGAAGAGGTTTAGCAATTTGCTGAAAATTGCTCATTAAGTAGAAGAAGGGATAGGACTCCACAGGACCTAGGGGTTTGCACTGTGCTTGGTCCTCCAGACTTTTCTGCTCCCTCAGGAGGGTAGGGGACTGTAAGAATCTTCTTCAGAAGATAGGAAAATAGGTGGACTAGGGTGGAAAAGATGGACAGTGACAAAGTCATGGTGTGTGGTGAAATACAAATAGACAAAAACACAGTCTGGCCAGATTGTGTCGGTGGTTTGCAGCTGCTGAGATAGCTGTTTCCATGAAGCTCTTGCCTTCTCCAGATGATGTTGTAAAGGCAGATGTGACCTTACAGTCACAGGCCAGTGTTTGCTTGGGGCACAGCAAGTCTCATGCTGTGTCTGCAGTGTGCCAGCCACTGAGGGGTTTACAAAACCATGAAATCAAATGTCAGTGCCCAATAAATGGCAGATAACAGTCAGGTCCATTCTGGTGGCTGCCACTCACCGCCTGTAAAATGTCCTGCTTTTGGCAGGCCCAGGTGTAAATTCCCTGGATTTGTCCAAACCTTAGGAAAAACTGCAGGTGGTCATTGCTCTGCTGGAACAACTGAGATTTTTTTCCCCTTTCCTTCAGTGCCCTCTCTATAGAAAGATGGGATCAGGAAGGTTGCTGCTCTTCTGCTGTCTGCTTTTTCCTGAAAGAGGTGGGGATGGCATGTCCTTGCCTTCCTCAGGGTAAGAAGAGCCTGGCCAAGCCACAAAGGACATGGTAAGACACCCCAGCAGGAGATGAGGAGAGAGCAGGGAGCAAAACTGATGTAGGGCTGACAAAAGTGCATTGATTAAGCCAAATAAAAATCCTCAAACCTCAGATTGCTTTTTTTTTTTTTTTTAATCTCAGTTTTCAGGCTTGATATTTCCATTTTATAGTGTCTGAGTCAGGATTCTGGATCTCCTGAGGTTGGCTATAGTGGAACAGTTCCATTTCAAAGAATATATTATTTAAAAGTGGAATTGTTTGTATTAATTAAATATGAATGTCTGCAGCACAAGAATAAGCACGAGTCCATTTCTAGTAGGAAGCAGCAGATTAGTTTCTTTTGTTATGGTTTTAAATCTGTTTTTACAGTCATTGGGAGCCTTTCAGCAGGGGCTCTGCTGGAAAGGTGATCTGTAGATGAGCTAGATGGTAGGTTGTGGTGTGCTCTCTGTTCCCACACTTTGGTCATTAGAGACCTACTGTAAAGTAGAATCCTTTGGTCTTACAAGGGAGCAAGAAAATACCAGTCCTTGACAAATGATTTATTTTCCAGTACTTGTCCAAGTGTGTCTACCATTCTAGATGAAGTACCTATGTTGCAAAACATCTTTTGAGAGCTTGGGTTTTAATCTGTGCTTATTAATCAGAATCGAGAACTCAATTTAAGCAAGGCTTGTCTTACCATTTGCTATTTTGATATTTTCATATATTTGCCTTTTTTACTTTTTTTTTTTTTTTTTCCTTGAGTACTAGTGCTCAAAAAGTGTATAAACTTGGAAAAATGAAGGTCCTCAAAAGTAACTGTTTTGCTCTACAGATCCACCTGTAGGTCTGTACTGCCTACTAACCTAAAAGCTGTTGCAGACATAAACTCACATAAAAACTTGTGAATTTATTATTGTCCTATTTTTATAATTATTGCATTGTTTCAAAACTCAGTAATAAGTGTTACTGCATACTTTTAAGACGGAAAGAAAATAGAAGCACCTAACCAGGGCTTTAATGGAAAATTTAAGTTTTACCTCTCAGCAGGGTACTTAGCCTGGGATGGGGGCCACATACATCTGAGTGTAGCTTTTCTCTAGCCATGTCCTTCCAGTGTTGCTATGTGGTGTCGTATTAGGTTGGTTGGGCAGATCTTCTGTAGGAATAAAGTGTTTTCCTAGAATCAACATCAAAAATTTGATATTCCAAAAGCTCTCTGATTCTCTCTTATAGGAGAAACGTGAGACATTGCAATTTTACTGATTTCTGTTGTTATTAGCACAAAAGCAGCAGCTTGATATGATAAAGCACAGTGTGCATGTGAAATATAGGAAATGTTAGTTTAAACTTTTAACTTTGTGAATTAAAAGTGATGATTCCTCTAAAACAGGTATGAGAGATTCTACCCTAGAATAACCAACAGCCAATAACAGGAGAAAAGACAGATTCCCAGTCCATAGCTTGAGTCTTCAGACTTTAGCTCTAAACTGAGATTAAACCAAGACCTTCTTTCCTAAGGGAATCTCTTCTACTACATTAGGAGATCAAAAAAAATGAAAGAAAAGTATGGTACTCCGTGGTTATTTTGAGCCAAGTTTTCTGGTTCCTGTTATTTACATTTTTAAATGCAGCAGCTAGTTGGACTGTTGGGAAATACTTGGCTAAGGATGTGTGCCACAGAAACGTTTTGACAGTCAACATTGAACTGGGGAAAAATGAGTACTGAGAAGCAGGTATTTAAAGGGTGAAGCAGTGTTTATCACTGGGCGTGTTGGACTCTAGTCTGTGTTATCGGTGTAGCAGCCAAGATGGGTAGGAGGACAAGGCCATGCCCACTGGGGACATTTGCCTAGGCCTTCCACAGCCCATGCTTGCGAGACGGGCTCCACAAAATACACAAGGGAAGTTTAGAATAAAAATTACACTTGATGGTATGAATTGGGATCCAGCAGACACTGAGAGCTGACTAAATTTGCTGTGAAGACTCTGAGAAATAGATATCATTGGACAAATTAAAGAAAAAGATAATTCCTTTTTTCCCTCTTAAAAGATAACAATAATCTCTATGTAAAAAAGATACCAATATATCCTTTTAGCTTTTGTCTTTTACTGACTCAGATAAAATTATACATGGTTTTCTTGCTTTTAATTTATCATTAGAGGGCAGAAAGTTATTTTCTTAATTAACACAACTGATAATGTTATCACTCTAGCTCTGTTGATTCTTTCAAAATGAGCTCTACTAATTCTTTCTGTGAGGTAGCACTGGGTCCACAGCCGTCTT
This sequence comes from Tyto alba, assembly GCF_018691265.1. Taxonomy (NCBI): domain Eukaryota; kingdom Metazoa; phylum Chordata; class Aves; order Strigiformes; family Tytonidae; genus Tyto; species Tyto alba. The sequence continues at coordinate 43,891,676 of NW_024881316.1, read as the reverse complement.
CTATTTTTCTATACCATTTATCCCTTGGTAAATTCATCTGTTTCTACAAATAATTACTATACTTACATGTGGTGCGTGACTTTGAATATGATATTTCATCCCTTGAGCTCTCTTGTCAAGCACATTAAAGCATTGCTGCTACAATGACTTTCACAGAGGAATCTTTGCAGCATCCAATTTTAGCTCAGATTCTGCAACTCCTATGGAACATGTATACTACATAGAGCTCTTTCTCATACTAAGTAACTTTTGTCTCTGAGCTACAACATGCTTTTTTGTTTTGTTTTGTTTTTAAACAGTTAGTATCAATATTTACTTCATTTGCCTGTAAAATTACAAAAATACTTTCCCCACTTCATACCAGTTTGGCATAAAATTTTGGCAAGCTAACATAAGTATAATGATTGTTTTCTTACTAATTTAGATTAAGGACTTCAGATTTTGCCAGTATCTGCAAGTATTTGTAGAGCCACATGGAAGAAGGCATAATTTGAATCTGTATTAGTACATCTCCCTTGTTCATAGCCTCCCAACTTGATCTAGGAGTTCACAGGAACTTGCAAGCAATGAAGAGTGGTACAAGCATGGATCACTGAAATTTATATTAAAATAATATTTTATAGTCCCTGCCCCTGACTCATTAACTTTTAGGGACTGTGGATCAGAACCTTTACGACTTTTATTAGGCATTTCATACTGTGGTATCTTAAAAAGTACATGTATAAACAAAACTAACAGTTAGCGGTTCAAATCTTGGTTCCTGAAATAATCCATCCAGGAAAACGCACATCCCCTACACTTACAAGGCTTTACCTAATAGTTTAAAAGTTATCCCTCTCCATATTTTTCTACCCACCATTTAGGCACTAGATGTTGATCAGGATTATGGCTTTTCTTGACTTGGAATTGTGAGAGGAATAATTATTCTGCCTTGTTAATTACATCCTTTTCTGATCTGCTACATTTCTGGCCATACAGGGCTGTTATTGAGAAGATTGCCTTCAAGATGCAGAAGGGATAGCAAATGGGTAAAAGAACTAAACATTTTCTCTCTTGATTTAGTCTCCATGTAAGTTTGGACCTTTAAGGGGTTAAATTCAGAGCTTTACAACTTGTCCCAGGTCCCACAAAACAAAAAGGATGGAAGCCCTGCAGCTCAAGTGCTAAATTCTTGCATGACACTCCTGCTCCACCAAGCACTGGCAAGAAGAAATGGAAAGACTGAATGTCCCAAATAACTTTCGACTGGGTGGTTTTAAACACTGCAGAAATGTTTTCATTTTATACTAGAGTTCTTCACTTCAGTTGTCCTGAAGGGGTGACCATGGCTGTCTGCCAGATTCTGGTTTTCTCATATCAGGGTTCACTTTACTGATCTTAGCACATTTGACCTCAATAGTCCATTTCCACACAAAAGAAAATTAAAAGAAAGCTTAACAAGCTTGCTCGGATGGCCCTATTATTTAATATTCCTGCTGCTTCTTCGTAATTATAATAGACAATTACTGTTTATAACCATAACCATGTGAAGTTATTTACATTAGAACCCACCATCTAAATAACTCTAAGGAGAATTTATGTATGTAACTTATCATTTAACTGTAAAATTTGCAGAGCTGTCATCTGTAGACATAGTGCCCTTTAGGTTGTGAAGAAATTGCTGGGACTGTCTTACTGATAATTCCCAGTTTCTTGGGATTACAAGAACAGTGTGTATAGATAAAGACAAGTTCAGTATGCATTAAACACATTGAGCAATGAAGCTATTCAGACATAAACAATTGCCCTGCTTGGTTTTTCCATATTCTCAGTCCTGGGTCAGGTCACTCTTACACCCAGCTGGAAACACGAACCTTCTTAGAATATTTAAGGAAGTCACATCAGAGGCCCTGGCTGGAATGTTGCAGCACACTGGTACCTTGATACTGCTCACATGGATTACTGTGATGAGTGCCATATGAATAATGACATTCTTGGATAAAGTAAGTCATGAAATAAATCGTGGTAGGATACTTTATGCAATTTTGAATTGGATCCTGAAATGCCCTGGAAGCTGGTAGAGCAGAAATGAAGGCAAGAGGGTTCATCTTGTTTATAAACAAAAATATCTTTTCATTGCCTGGTGTCAGACATGATCTATTTCAAAGTCTGTACTTTTGTTTTTCAGACGCTGAACTGGACATGAATGGGATGGCATCAGATCACAACACTTCCTCCCAAGAAGAATACCTCCCACACTATCTCCAGAAGGAAGACCCTTTTGCATCAAAGCTTTCTAGAGAAGCTGACATTGTAGCTGGGTTTTATTTGACTGTAATTGGTAATGATTTTAATTCCTCTTTGAAATATGACTAAGTCACTGCATCCTTGCAGCACTCATGAAGAAGACAGAAGCTGCTGTGCATTAAATGTGTAATTATGTATTTCTTCATACTAGAAAGAAAAATCTAGAAGGAATAGGAGAGAAGGTGTTAAAAATGTGGTGTCAACAGTTAGTGTCAACAGACAGTGCTGATCCAATCAGCCAAAACTGACTAACAGTAGACCTTCCAGCAAAAAGTGAAGAAATACTCATTTTTTTTTCCACTGATATGTTACTAGCTTGCGGTTTAATCATTCCTGACTAGAACTGGCTTTTGCATTTATGCCATGTGGGTTTTATGACCTGTTTTCAAAGCCTCTCTCACGTACCTATACAGCAAAAAGAACATCCTCAGAAGCGCACATTTGAATCTTGCTCAGCTCCTGGCATCAGCTGCCCTCTGTTACATATTATATTGAACAGTATTTTCTGCCTAACACCCTGCCCTCCCTTTAGTTTTGGAGCCTGCTACCACGTATAAAGTTGCTTTGCAAGCAGAACAAATGTAATTATTTTATTGGTTAATACAAATAGATGATAGCTGGGACTGATTTCTACGTTAATTGTTCGTATGCCGAGGAGTTGTCATTCATCTGGGAAATATCAGTCTCCATTTCTTCTAGGAATAAAGCGGTCCTTGTTCTTGATGATTTGCTATCTTTGCTTTGGGGATGGGGGCAAGGTTATATCTTTTTGTGTCAATATTTTTGCTCTCAATTACGTGAGCTTCTAACTGTTGCCTCAACACTTACACTTCTTTCTATAGTTTAGATTTCCTTATGTTTTATGGCTTTAGTTTATGCCGTTTCTCACAGCTCAGCAGCTATTTTCTTAGTAAAGCTGAGCCAAGGCCATGTGATTTTACTACACCAAACTGGGGTCTGGGTGTCAGACAATTGAATATCAGGCTGAATGCAGTGTGTACAGTGTATTCCTTGACATTTATTTTGGTTTTGATCCATTCTCTTGTTCTATCAGTTCTGCACACAATACAAAGATCTTTCAGTCCTACCTTCATGTTCCTCATTCACTATTTTACATCTCTGCTTGTTACTCTCACTTACTTCCTTTCCCTCAACTGATCTAAGTAATCTAATCTTTTCTGCAGTGGAGGTCTCACAAGGACTTGAATAATGCTTATTTCTCATTTGTCTTCTGCTTATGTCTTTATTGAAAAAGGAATTCAGAGCAGCAGAGATGGCAAGTGAAGCTGTATCACTGTGCTGTTCTCAGTATTCATGCACTGCTTTGTACGTATCCCAGCTTTTCATATAAATATTTTTTTGTGCTGCTATGTAGACAGGTGTCTTCACTGAACTGTCCAAAACACCCTGCCCCCTCCTCGGGGCTTTTTCATTCAGTTAAGCAAATTTAGCTTTAATCCTAGGAAATATGTCTGATCATCTGAAATGAATTCTTTCAGTGTACACTGTGTTGCCTTGTTATATTGGCTCTATTTAGTGTAGATTTATCCAGTTTCAAAGAAATACAACTTCCAGGTGTCAGAAAAGTCTTAAAAAACATAATCAAGTTAAGACAAGGAACAGAAAGAAATTTCCCGTGAAAAAACAAAAGCTAACCATGAAGACACAGATTTACATGAGCAGTGTGAGGAGACTGAAATTATAGTTTTAAAAGGGCCTATTGTCATTTTGGTATGGGATTTACCTGTAAGATTCTCAGCTTCCCAATGTTGTAGACTGGACATCAAACAGCCTGTCTCGGACTCATTGCACCCAGTGGCCCAAGCCATGAAAGCTCAAGACAGCTCTGCTATATACATGTGTAGCTCTAAATATAATTTGCTAAATTTTGCTCTGGTTTTTAATTATTTTTTCATGTGTTTGTTTTTCATTACATTTTACTTGGTTAGTCACTTTACCCTTATGGTCATTACACACTCCAGTAGCATCTTTCATTAGAGCCAAGTATGCTTTTCACATACACATGTAAATGTTGTATTTGCATCTTCCTTGAACTTGCATCTATAGCATAAGATACCGCTGGTACCCTGCACAGATACTTTTAATCCCTTTTAGCAAACCTTGCAATGTTTTTAAGCAGTCATTGCTTACCTGCTGGTCAGTTGTGCCCTCAGCCATTTTAGCAACATCAACTGGTTTCATATTTTCTAGACCCAGCACAGCAGTGTTTTAGCCACTGTGCATAATACAGAAATGCATATTAATCTTCCAGAGGCCAAGAGATGTACATAAACCCCCCCTTTTATAGGGGTTTGTGTGAAGAAGAAGGGTATTATACTTTTTATCAGTAAAGCAAAATTACACCTCAGAGCTCAACCACTGAGAGAGTGAATTAAATAAAACTGATGGAAGGAGCAATGTCAGGTCTTCTTCTGTGCTTGTGAATAGAAGGGGTAAAGTAGTCTTTAAATACATGTCTCTTGCCAAAAAAAAATTAAGGCTTTGTTTGGGTTAATGCTTCTGATGTGAGTTGTACCTTACAAGACTGGTTAAGCTTAGTGCATTGGGGATGTCACCATTAGATCCTGCTGATGTGCAGATCTGTATTTTATTAAACATTCATGTTTAGGTGGATAGCAACATTTCAATAATATCTTGGGCTTGTAAGAGTATGAGAACTTAGAAGGAAATTCATCTTTTTGTTCCCAGGTAAGTCTCCGAGTGGCTTTTTTTATTTTCTGCAAACAAAAATAATCCTAAATTTCCTTTCCCATTAAGCTGTTTTCTGACAGTTCAAAACATCCACATTTCTGCTGAGACAATAAGCACTGCCATGTAGAGATTTTCAGTGCTAGATAATGGATCTTAAGGTGGTGGAGAGGAAAGCCTAGTTCTGTGTAACTATTCAGTAACATCAAATTCCACACCACAGACTTGCTAAAGCTGTAAATTTGATTTAATTGGCAGATTTATAGGTAATCACAGCTCCCAGGTATCCAAAACAATGAACAAAAACTATGTGCTCAAATGGATCTTGGGCATAGTTGTGTCTTGGGGTAACTCTGCACTATTGAAGATTTACCTTGTAAAATGTGTAATCTGCAGAAGATGGGAAACCAAGCTGGAACTTTCAGCTCCTGTACCCAGCGAGGGTATAAAATCATAGAATCACAGACTGGTTTGGGTTGGAAAGGACCTTAAAGATCATCTAGTCCCAACCCCCCTGCCCCGGGCAGGGCCCCCTTCCCCCAGCCCAGGGTGCTCCCAGCCCCATCCAACCTGGCCTTGAACACTTCCAGGGAGGGGGCAGCCACAGCTTCTCTGGGAAACCTGTACCAGTGTCCCACCACCCTCACAGGGAAGAATTTCTTCCTTGTATCTAAGGAAAATCTGGAGAGGAAACTGAGCTTTCCAAAATAGGAAATGAGGACATGGCAACTATTAACCATTACTGCAAAACATGAAGCTTTATGTTCAGTATTTCAAGAGACAAGACAGAACACTTCCATATCAACCTTACTCTTGTTTCACAAAACCTCAGTGTCTTAACTCACACGTGATCCAAAGTCTTTGTGTGTATGTGTCTATAGGAACACTCATTAAGTCACACAACTGCTTGACTCACCAAAGCAAATCAAAAGAATTAGAGCAGAAAAGTCCTTCTGAACAAGCTGGAGGCTCAACAAGAGTATATGGTTTGTAAATACTATGCTAGCTTTCTAATACTTCTTTGGAGAACATAATGTTTTAATTTAATTTAATTACTTATGTATATTTTTTTTTTTTATTATAACTCATGGTTCAGACTGAACCTGCTCATCGTCACCTTCTGCCACTGAACTGTGTCCCCTATTCTTCTGCAGAGCCCTTCCAAGAAATGGTGACCCTTCTTGAGGATGTCCTGTGTGGACATCCTGATAGCAGAGAGAGGGACTAGATGTGGAAAGGTGGGAAGCCAGGAGGTGGGAACTGCCATAGGACATTTTTTTGTGCTTGAGGCATGTAAGGTGCAAGTGTGTTTAAAATTGATTTGAAAAGGGCAAAGAAGCTGCATAGTGAGCAAACAAGGCTGGGATCCTGTCTGGAAACTCAGCGAAGATTTTAGGGTCAGGCTGGTTGTACAACTGAAGTATTGCAGTTTGAAAGTATTAAAATACATTTTTTTTTTGTCTTTGGAGAAAATGAGGGGTCTTGGCCAATCTGTTAAAATTTTCTGTGAATGTGTGATCTTTTGTCCTAATCAGTTAATTTCCATGTGTATTTTTTTAAATGTCTGGAAAAAAAATAATCAAATAGTACACGTGGTTATAAGAATCCGATTCGTTTTAATTTGTTACTTCCCCTGCTAGCTTTTTCATCACTGACTTGATTGATTTTCTGCACAGTTGGGTAGGGTGACTAACTACTGAGTGGTGACCCACTGGTTGTCAGCTCCTTTGAAAGCCCGTGGAAAGTAACTATTGATTTGTAAACTGTTGCTACATGCTTCCTCAACGTGTTATGAAACCGCTTAATTGAAAACAAAATTCCAGATTATCTTTTGTTTTTCTTTCCCCCCCCGCCTCTGATTGCTACTTTTACACACTTTCAACTTTCGCTGCAGATTGCGTATCTAAGCCTCGCTATTTCTCTGTGGGTGTCACTTTTTTAGTTATTGCATCCTTGGCTCTTTGTATATATGTAATAGTGTTACTGTGCTGTGGACAGTTGTGTTTGCCCCTAGAAAATAGCCTTTATTTTATATCTGAAGAGTCTTTTTTCCCGTTTCCATCACTGGGCTCTGCCCAGACACACATCCTGCCAGCACCTACCAGAGCTGGGAGACTGCACCACTGAGAACTTCAGCTAGCTGTTAAGAAAATCTTTTTAGTAATGGGAAAAATGAGTCAGTAGATGGTTCATCTAAGGAGATTGCAAAGTTTCTATCACCAAGAAGTTAAACAAGAATTCAGGTAAGCAATTGTCAGACAGATGTATAGACAAAAGGCAACTTAAATTATCACTTGATCCCTTCCAGCAGTAGGGTTAGGAGGTCAGTGCACTAGGGCTTTCTGAAACATTGCTATGAATAATATGCAGTTGCTTCAGATGCTTGTCTGATGAAGACATCACTTTGGACTACCAGTCAGTTGAAAAAGATTCAGGAAAATGTCAGGTGCTTTTGAAAGATATTTCAAACTGCATTCTGGCTCTCTAGATATCCTAAATATCAAGAGAGAAAATGGCATTAAGAGAGAAAAGGATTAAGATCTATGAAGAGTGCTCAGCAATACTAAAAGTCATTTACTTAGCTGCAAAGAAGAAAATAATTCATATGAATGCCTGTAGCTACTTATAATTCAGATTAAATTTTCAGAGCCATAAGAATAGGATGTTCTTTAAATTTCATTCACCAAGGATAAATCAAGTTTGCTGAGAAAACCTAAGATTCAAAGATAAGACAGCTTCTGTCCTGTTTATTTTTAAAAATAATGTAGAAAGCAATACTGTCAGTATAAAAATAAGAGCTGTTTCCAATTAGACGAGTATTGCATTCATTACTGAAAAATTCCAAAAATTTAAAGTATTTTTGTCCTGAGTTTGGCAAAATTTTGGTCCACAGTTACTCATATTTCTTGAGAAATAGTCTGGTTTTAGCCTCCGGGAACCATTTTTCTCTCTGCTTCATGGATATTCCCAGGTTGGGTTTCTTGGTTTTGTGAGGACATGCCACCCTTGCAAGGGGATCGTTCAATTGATGGGACAGAGTAAGTAATTAAATACCCATTTAATTCCTGAGCTTTAATTCCTGAGGTCTGGCCTCCTAGAACACTCTGATGTAAATTATGTGGTGTTCGAAGATACAATATTTGGGGACGGTGGTGTTGTTGGGTAACTGGGAGGCTGCTGGAGTATTTTTGAAATACAGATTATGGCTGAGTTTGCAGCACCAAATCCATGTGTAGGTTTGCTGCCTCATCTACAAGAAAGTTGAGTTATTTATGACTTTTTTATAGTAGTGTGGTGGGTTGGCCTTGGCCAATAGCCAAGCACCCAGGGCAGCCACCTGTTTACAGCCTCCACAGAGGGACAGGGAGGAAATATGATGAGCAAAACCAGTGGAGATAAGGACAGGGTGAACATAAAGACAGGGAGATCGATCACCAGTTATTGTCGTGGGCAAAACAGACTCATTGTGGGGCATTTAACTTCATATTTAATTACTGATTTGGGTAATGAGAAACAAAGATTACAAAAATAAAATACTTAAGGGAAACACCTTTCCTCCCCTGTTCTGAGGCTGAACTTCACTCCAACATCTCCTTCTTTGCTGTTGTAGGTCCCTTTGGTGAGGCAACAGTGGCACAGGAGGTTGGGGCCTCTGCCACTCTTTGCTCTTCACGTTTTTCTTCTGCATCTCCTTCCGTCTTACTTGTCTCCTCTGCTCTGACATGAGGGCTCTGTGGGCCACGGTCCTCTTGGGTGTTCAACTTTGGGGGTGACTGAAAAGGGTGCTGTGTGTTCTCCTGTGTTTCCACTGCAAAACTCTCACTCTGGGCTCAAACTCTTTCAAACATTAGTTAGTGAAGGAAGTTTTCTTTAAGGGGACTGGAAATCCTGCAATTTTTGGTACCAGTGTGATTAGCTCCATGGGTGATTAACCACTTGCAGCATTGGTCCCTCTGAATCCTTGGGTGGTGATATGGCAAAAAAGATCTCAGCCAACATGACCAGTATCCCTCTTCATTCACTGAAATCCCAAAGAAGTTAAAATTAGATATATTTTATCATTTTTCTTTCTTATGACAGAAATAAATCTGTACTGTAAAATTTAATCTGTGATATTAGTATCTTAATTTACATTATTTTAGAAATCTATCCCTTAACCTCTGATTATAGTATTTAATAAAATTAAGGCTGGTCAGTGATTAGGATCCTTGTGATTACAGACAGCTGAATTTCATTCTTGTGGATGTATAAATGTTTGTGAGAAGAATAGGGTTGATCAGAACAGAGGAATTATGGGATTTCTATTATGTACATTCAGTCAATAGTTGTACAGACTCAGGTGGTGAAGGCAATGTCCTGCTGCAGAGTTGAAAATTGCATTTGTTGTGGGAGGGAGATGTCTGCAGTATATGTCTCTATGAGCTGCATAATGAGGATGTGATGATCATGTTTTAGCATAAAATGTCTAGCCTTGAGACCACAGGTTCAGGCTGAAAATATCAGAGAATTTCACAAGAAAGATGGGATATTGCTGGTTTTGAGGAGAATTCTATTTTGATTGTTTTTATTTTTTTTTTTTTCATTATTATAGGGATTCTTTCAACTCTGGGAAATGGGTATGTTATTTTTATGTCCTCAAAGCGAAAAAAGAAGTTGAGACCTGCTGAGATAATGACTGTTAATTTAGCAGTGTGTGATCTGGGCATTTCAGGTAATTTCATGTCTTATTTTCACTCATTTTTACTGTCCCACCATTCTTTCTGGCCACAGCAAGTGACAGTCATGGGATCCCAAAATGCCTTTTGCTGCTGATATTTCTTCTCCAGTGAGAGTCGTCCCAATGAGACGGACTGTTTCAGGAAAATTTCCCTAGGTGTATTTTTGGAATGTAGTCAGATATATCCCAATCATATAAGTTGTATGTCACAACCGTGCAAACTACATGTTTGGGACTCTTCTTAATATGACAGCTGCTAGTTTCTCTGTTAAGGTCTGTCACTAACATACCACTTGGTCAACTTGTCTTCCATGGGAATCTCAGACTATCTGCGTGTTTAAGTTTTGTAACTAAAAATAATTGTAAATCTGATGGGCAAAACCATGTGTGCTCTTTTTTTTTTTTTTTCTATTAATGGAAGATGTTGACTGGAGATATGTGATGTGTTCTGTCTGCTGGATGGAAAGATGGGACTTTTTCCAAAATTGTCACTTTTCACATACTTGGCACCTTGTTCAAGAAACGGGTCCTGCCATGGCCTTGATTCCTGCAGATTTCCACAGGGTGGCAGCAGCCACTTGTTCAGAACTGCATCAGGCTCATTTTGCACTGATACCATGCCCTGAGTCCTGTGCCGCTGAAGAGAAATTTGATTTTGTGCAAATAACTGTGTTGGCCTTTAGAACTGGCAATGATATACATGAGTAAAATTGCTGACTCTTAGCATATATCCTAGACCTTGCCATATTGCATGTTTTTCTTGAAACCTTAATTGCTGGGGTCAGCTTTTGCTTGAAAAATTAAAGTACTTTTATTCTTCTCAGAGAAAAGCACATAATATATTGACCTTAGCACAACCTTCAGGCTCAGGCAGAATTTTCCTTGCAGGCTTAAGCGAAGGGAAAAGAATCCCCAAATACCTTGTGTAAATATAAGCCTAATTTTGAAGGGTTTTCAATCATGATATTTTAAGTACAGAAGATGGAGCAAAAGCCATTTTCTGCAAGATTTTGTTTTGGTAGAAATGTTTTAATTTTCTGTTAAGAATGAAAATAGAATGTTTAGTTTTGTATCAGTTTGGTCTGAAATTAAATATTTTGGGAAATAATCCAAAATATTTTTCTACAGATTACTTCAACAAAATAGAGACTTTTGTTTTGACTTCTATGACTAAGTTACCTTGTGGAAAATACAGTTTATAAGACCATTTTTGTTTTCTTTATGAACCAATTCATTGAGCTGCCATGACATTACAGTGTGGTTCAGCTGGGGAAACTTTCCCATGGCAGCTGAGATGTTTTCAGCTCCTTGAGGTACTCTGACAACTCCTGTGCAGGAAGGAATGAAGTCACAGGAAGGTGGAGTTCAATATTTAATGTTGTTTGAACATTGCAGTTGAACAGTTCAGGCCTTGGAACATTTCAGGTCAGTCTGGTAAGTAGAAATGAAGGATTTGGAAAACATGCTGATATTTCTAGACTGATTTGTTTTGAGATTTCTGTTCAAATAAAGATGATTTTTTTGTTTGCCCTGTTTGAGACAAAAAAAAAAAAAAAAAGAAAGAACTCAAGAAGTCAACTAGAAAATTGCAATTTCAGAACTTTCTCTTTTTCATGATACTTACGAAGACTATGAATAATGTTAATCTGTTTTAAGGTGAGAATGGAACAATGTATGACCTAACTTCACTTCTTCCATAATGCAACACCCACTTTTACAATTGGAGAAATGAACTAACGTACCACTAGTAGAGAGTCTCCAAAATAGCTAGGTATTTCCCTTCTGTTTGCAAATGTTGAAAACTTTTTAATATCTGTGGTCAGGTGACTTGCTGAGAGTCACCAGGAAGTGTGTGGTATGGACAGGAGCTGAAACTACTTCTGCAGCTCAGGTCCATACTTCAGTCCATAGATTTTTGGCTATGCAGCCATAGCACCATCTTACTTTCTAATCTAACACTTTACCACAGCATGCATCCTATTCTTGATCCTTGGTAGGTTTGTAGAAGCCCTCTTTGAAGGCAAATTTCTTTATCCCACATTTGAAGACACTCAATTGATTACAGGAATGTAGCCTAAATTACTAAATATAAATTACTAAATATTAATAGTAAATTAAAATATAAATTATATTTAGTAAATATAAATTACTAAATATTAATAGTAATTATCTGAATTAGTATTAATATTAATTTATTATCTGTACCTGTTTCAAGCCCAGACTCACTCATAACCCATATTTTACACATGCTGGCATGTGTTTGCATGTGGAATTAACACATACTGTGAAGTTTTCAAAATGGGAGGAGCTTGCACATGCTCAGTACCAGAGTCTGTGTTTAGTTCTTGTTCATGTAGTCTCCAATAAAGTATCTGTTTCCAGCCATTCTGCAGTCTTGGCTCATCCTACCACAGCACAGATGCTATGGGATCCAGCTACAACTGTTTTAGTCTTAGTCCTGTGAGTGGAGAGCACACAGGTCATCACATCTGTTGTTCTTGGAGCCCTCTCTCCACTCTGCAGAGCATCTTTATGGGTATTATCTTTGGACAAAGGAGAGGGTTTGATTTTCTGGGAAAGAGTGGTTATAACAGTGATGGATTTTGGCCATCAGCTGACATTCTTTTTTCCTTTTGAAGTTGTAGGAAAACCCTTTAGTATCATTTCCTTCTTTTCTCACCGCTGGGTGTTTGGATGGATGGGTTGCCGCTGGTATGGATGGGCTGGCTTCTTTTTTGGCTGTGGGAGCCTGATTACCATGACAGCTGTCAGCCTGGATAGATACCTAAAAATCTGTCACTTGTCTTACGGTAAGAAATCAAAGCTGTATTAAATGACTACAGAAAAACTATATTAAGTGATACAGTTTTCTGGACCAAAATCATACTTAAACTCTTCAAAATGTTTTTGTTAAATATAGAGGGGAATACAGACATAACAAGAACATATTTGTATGACCCAAGTAATCCCATCTACATTTGTATTGCTGGACATAACACCGTCACTGTTTTCTCTGCTGTCTGCTTAAGCCATGAGTTTTTGTAATCACTCACAGATAAATCACTTTGTGTCTATCAAGGCCTACTGTCATTAACAGATTCAACTATTGCATATCTTGCAGGTTCTATGTCCTGACACACAAAAGTGTTACTTATTAGATGCCTAAAATCCTTTAAGGTATATGGCAAGCTATTTAAAACGTCTAAAAGATATGGATGTGCAATAGGTCATAATAGATGTGATATCATCTCTCTAATATGGAGAAGGAACCTGAGAGGATGCAATGAATTTAGCGATGAAAGGTGTTATCACCATATCCATCAATATCTTGTGTCTCCTCAATAAGAAGTATTATATGCTTCATTCTTTCCATTGTTCCTTGTCACAAGAAGTGCAACGTTGAAGCTGTTTGAACAGTTTCTGATAATAAGTCCTGTGGACTAAATCAATCAGGAACCTGGAACACCTGATTATATCTACACCTTCATTTTGCTCCAAAAGCAACAACTGATTTATTTATTGAATGATGGATGGATTGATATAACAGGTTGATGTGGTTTCACAATAGCTGTGAAAATAGTGCTGAAATTTTAGTCCTCATGTTATTGTTGCTGTAGTACTGTAGTATTTCCACACCTGAACACAACAAACCACCTTCCTGTCTCTCAGCCATTGTGCTTGAATTCATCATTTGACAGTCAGTGTTCATCTTCCTTCCAGTGAGCTGGAAGGGTAATATCAGCTGGGGAAGGGGCACTGGTCGCATCCAAATTAGAATTATTTGTTTTTCTTTACTTTTGTTTTAAGTCATTCTAAAATCCTGAAGAAAGATCCTCAGTGTCAGTGGATGAGGAGTGAAAACAGATCCTCCAAGATGGAAAGAGCTGTTATAATACTGTAGTCTGAGTTTCTGCATAAATCATAGGCATTAACTTATTAGTCCTATCTGAATCTAACATGTTGAGCATAGCTGATGATGGAAAACTTGTAAACTGAAGCTTTTTCTAGCTGGAATAGGGTTGCATGCAAGATGGGCAGAGAGACAATACTCCACTCCATCGCTCCAGGCATGTCATTAGCATTTAATAAAACAAATGGACAAGGATACATAAAAACACCAATTACAAATACTTCTGACTGTATGCACATGATGATTTGCAGTACTGGAAGAGAATGACAAGGTACAAATAAATCTTGGATATGTTATTTCGTCTGTAAATCCTTATCTTTCAGTTGCTTGGGTTAATGATTTATGTTAAAAGTTTTCTAAGGTCAAACTTTAGCTGGTTAATATGTGACAGAAAGAATAGGAAATAACATAAGTTGCATCATAGAGATTCAGCTAATGAGTCTTCATACTGAACAATGAAAGGCTGAATTAAATAGTCCTTCATCTCATCTGACCACACACTATGAATATGCCTTTACAGACCAAGAAAGCAATTTTCAAGATTACTAGTCAAGATTCCCACGATCATTGCTGAGCTAGCTCTTTGGATGTTTTTGTACAGACTCTTCTAGGTTGTAAATCATCACAGCCTAAAGTAGAGATCTGAAATAAAGTCAGGTGGAGTCTTCTCTATGAGTATTTCCCCTCATAAGGTATGATGCGAACTGGGGTGGCTAGTTCAGGGGTCGCTATAGATAGCTAGAAGGAGGCGAGATAAACCCTACAGCAGTAGTTGTCAACCAGCCAAACAAACTCTTACCGCATGTGTAGAATGACATATTCAATTGTGCCAAATACATATGGACCTCAGGTTATAACTCTTCAATTATCTTGCAGGTACCTGGCTTAAGAGACATCATGCATTTATATGTCTGGCAATAATCTGGGCCTATGCTACGTTCTGGGCTACGGTGCCTTTTGCTGGTGTGGGGAGCTATGCCCCTGAGCCATTTGGGACCTCCTGCACTCTGGACTGGTGGCTGGCTCAGGCTTCAGTGGCTGGACAGGCTTTTATTCTGAGTATTCTTTTCTTTTGCCTCCTGCTCCCAACTGCGGTGATTGTGTTTTCCTATGTCAAAATCATTCTGAAGGTCAAATCATCCACCAAAGAGGTTGCTCACTATGATACCAGGATTCAGAACAGCCACATACTTGAAATGAAGCTGACCAAGGTAGGCAGGAAGATTTAACTCAGTTTGCTTAATCGGGTCCTAAAAGCAGGTTTGGAGAACTTCAGCTATATAGTCTCTTATGCCAAGTGATGGTACAATGCTCTGAAGGTGGTTCTTCTAGCTTCTTCCTCTATTACTGTCAAGATGGGAAAAGACAGGAATTGAAACGTAATTTTGTGATTAGGGCAACTGAATCCCCGAGATCGTGATTCAGTCTGAAGCCTTCCTGTGTGACCTTACACAAGCCACATCATTTCCCTGTGGCCTTGTTCCCCATCGTAAAACTCCCTTTGCTTTCAGAAGCAGTTGCGAAGAATTATTTTAAGGCATTCAAGGTGCCCAGGAATTATAACAGAAAACCAGATAAAAAGCAGGTTATTGTAGAAGGGAAATAAAACTTTCAGACAGCTTACGATCCTCTGTTAATGAAGATATAAACCAAAGTCACTCCTGTGACATTGCAATTGTTTTTTATGCAAATAATTTATCATTTAGGTTCAGCCATGAGCTGCTGATAAAAATGCATTCAAGTAATAAAATTAATTTTCCATCTCAGACCACATCCTATTTTCTCTTTCTGATTGAAACTATTTTCTATTTGGCAATGGTGACAGCCATGATCCTTTCTGATACTGGTTATTGTGCCAGGAAATATCTCAAAATAAAAACTTGTACTGAATAAAACCAGATTCTTTAGCTATAAATGATTCACCAGCCTCGGTAAGCCATGCCAAGAGGGAGACAAGCAGTATCCTTTGCTTGGTTAATCAAATTTTATTGCATTTTTGGGGAGTTGAATTGAAAGTTACATAATATGCAGTAATAAGTGACATTATGTCTAAACATATCAGAGAATCTCAGCTAGCTACCTGTATGGTCAGTGCTGCCAATACAGCTGGTAAAACTGTACTTGCCTTTAAAAAGGATTGCTTCTGTACGGAACAGTTTTGTGATTATTCTGAGACTTTCCTTTAAAGAACGATGAAAACTTTTGGTTTGAGATTACATATTTATTTTTTCCATATAAGAGGGATCATGTAAAACTTTAATATGATCTGAGTTGAAACATTAGTAGTTGTCCCTTCTGTCTCAGATGTACAGGGGAGAACATAATGTTGGGTTATATATAAATATGGAAAATGACTCTCCACCATAACCCATTTAACTTCATAGCACAATGAATAACAAACAGGCTATGTTTGAGATCCTTGGCTCAGATGCACTTTCTTCAGTGGCAGACAACAAAAAAAGCATAAAAGACTGAAGTTTTCCTGAAAATACTATTGCCATCAAGATGTGGAAACAAAGGCTCCACAAAAAGTTATGCAACATCCAAAAAACTCGAGTTTTCTGATGATTTTTTGTTGTAATCCTGCGAATTGCCTCATTCCAAATAAGTGCACATGTACTGCTATCAGTTTGGATGCAGAATAATCACCTGTCAATGGCAGCAGTATAATGGCATCTGTTCTTCAATATGTACTATTGCATGATGTGGTTTGAAGATATATCAGGCTGTGACTGAATGCAGACAGGTTGGCTCAGATAAAGTATATAAATCACGAATTTTAGTGCCAAACAATTTGTCTCTAATATTTATACTAAACATTGCTATGGCTACTTTTCCTCCTGTTATAAGGAAGTCCTTTTCTCATTTACCAGGAATGCAACCTAAATATTTGGTAGAAATTTGCATTTTAAAGCATCTACAGAATCTAATGGAGTTACAAAAACCATGCTATGTGTTAGGAGAAAGAAAACTAGACATTGTACTAGCATTCTCACTCTGAGTTTCAATTCCAGCTTACCCAGGTAAATACAGTAATTTATTATCTCCTGGAGTGGATATACCCAGAGACTTGACATCTCATGCCTTATTCAATAACTTTATGCTCACTTTTTTCATATTTATCTTGAAAGAGTTTCAAATGGTTGGCATTTTTCGAGTGGAAGATAGGCCATCGACCCCCTCCTGGGTGCAAGCATAAGATACCCCTAGTTTATCAAAACTCTTCTCCTTCCTCCTGTTACCAGTGGTCATCCTTGCAGCAGGTTATTGGTCCCACTGGGTTTTGACGCCTTCTCTGAGGGACATCAGCACAGACTACAGGAGAGGAAGAAGCCCTGCTTTAGATCAGGATGTTGCAAACTCATCTCTTCTGTTGCTAATTTCCTTTGATTTTGCCTCATGGTTTGGTACTGGGTGATACAGAAGAAGGAGCTATAGCATGTATAGACAGGAATATACTCTCCTAAACAAACATACCTACAGAGGCAATCAAGGTCCCCCACTCCCACACACTATCAGGACCTAATTCAGTCCTGGAAACTTCTTCAAATACTTTCATTTTATGAACTTTGGAATCTGGTTTCAGAGGACCCAGAATTTGTAAGACACGTGCTTAATAATATTTTTGGTTTTGTTTTTCCAAATACATGTTTTTTTCACTCTGGAACGGAAAAGAGGCTGGGTTTCTTTTTGACAATCTGAGGAATATTTGGTTGGAAGAGACAGTAGAAGTAAGAGGCTCCTCAAATAACCAAGAAAAAGAAAAAAAAAAAAAACAACAATAAAAACCCTGTAGAAAATGTTTCCAGTTTGACATGCATTTATTTCAAAGATGTTTCCAAGATTTCCAAAAACTTTCACAGCTCTATGTTATGTATGATCCTAAAAAAGTGTCTGTATGTTTTGAAAGGATGCTCCTCCTTAAATAATTTAAATTTACTGTAAAAAAATTATTATTTTCTGAGATCTCATTTAGTTTCCTCATGTTTAGCCAGACCTTTAGGCATTTTTAAAGGTCTGTGATAACTGACTCATTAGCTGCTCTATGTTAGGTGAAAGAAAAACAGACACTAGATAAAGAGAAGAGAAATGCATGACAGTTTTTGTTCAGATTGTAAATATATCCAAAGCAAGTTATAATTTTTCTTTTCCACTCTGTGGCATGTTCCCTTGCATTCTGTCTAGCTCTGCTGTGCTGCTAGTGTCTAACAGCTAGATTAACCTCTTTCTCTCTCTCTTCCATTTTCCTCTCACAAGGTGGCAATGTTGATCTGTGCAGGATTCCTCATTGCCTGGATCCCTTATGCTGTGGTCTCTGTGTGGTCAGCCTTTGGACAGCCAGATTCAGTTCCCATTCAGTTTTCAGTGGTACCAACTTTGCTTGCAAAGTCAGCAGCCATGTACAACCCAATTATTTACCAGGTCATTGATTGTAAGTTTGCCTGTTGCCGGCCCGGAGGATTGAAGACATTGCAGAAGAAAAGATCTTTGAAGAAATCAAGGTAATTTCTTCTTTGATAAGTAAGATATCTTTATGCATACAATGTTCCAAAAAGTACCAGACTAAGATCTACCAAGAGTCACAGCTCTTTGAATCATATTTCTTGATTGTGACCATGATCTATTCAGGGTCTTTCTTGCCATGGAAATTTGTGAAGTGACTCTAGGCGTAAAAAGAGAAACAAGGAGATCCAGCTGCAACTCCATTGATAATAGTTGAAAAAAATCCCATTGGTTTTAGTGTTTTGGGGATCAGTCCTGTCTTCTCGTTCCTTTTCTTTTGTGTCATCATATGGATTACCTCCAGAAAGTGTTGATTATGTCCAATGCCAGTGAAGTATATGGGAAAGAATTCTGTTAATTCTTTACATAATAAACCTGATAATACTATGCCTTTCAGCCACAGAATTATCAGGGAGAGGCAATAGTTCCTTAATCACCCAGTAGGTACCACTCACACCAAAAAACCTCAAACCAAACAACTCAAAGCGTAATAAGGTTTCACAAAAAGGCCTCTCTTTTGTTTACAACTTTCTGGCAAAATCTGTGCTAACCACCAGTATTGCTCCTGCAAACTAATTGTGCACTTGGAGTAAAAATGTTTCTAGTTCTATTTAATGTCAGACAAGTATCTTTCTTCTGTGATTGAACAACAATGAGATAATGATGGATGTTATTCTGCAGTGTAGACTGATATAAAAGCCACAAATGCCCTACCACATAGAAGTGACTGTGAATCCATTGAATTCCAGTAATTTGAGTCAACAGCCTAGAACATACATGCCTCAGTATGTACTTATTAGAAGCATTAAGGCCCCTTTCATCAATCATATTATTCCCTTACCAATTCCAGCATTTTTGATGTGTTCTTCAGAAAATGAATCAATATCTCAAACTTCCACAAGTTCCCTTAAAAGATTACTCTATAATCTTACACTCAGATTTACCTCATCTGCAGAACATACATAGTTTATATGTTTTAAGTGTTTGAGGTGCTGAATTTATAGCCTACCAAATACCCTTCTGCAGCTTTAGGCAAATGATAGACAAATCTAAAGTAGCCCAGTGAATCCATGGCAACTGGATTTGTGTTTAGACTCCATGTTGTCACTCTGAAGGAGGGAGGTTTCACCTAGTCTCTCACGATGAATGCAAGCTGGTCTTCCTAGGCCTGTGCAGTGAACAAAATTATCTGGAAAAATCACTTCCCAGAATTAGGAATTTAACTGTCATCTTGGTATGAGCAAAATGATTGTTGTGGTTTCTCCTTCCCATAGGATGTATACCATATCTGCACACAGGGACTCGGCAACGATGAACGAAACCCAACTGGAAGTATGAAGGCTCATTTCACATACAGAAAATGAAAACCTGATGACAAACAATCATACTGTCTCAAGTTCCTCTTTCTGTAAATAAATTAAAACATGATGACAGTTTTATTTTACTCCTTAGTCCTATGTACAGTGCAGTTCTTTCTATCCTGACCAAAACAGTGCTATTAGAGCTGGGCAAATATTTTAAGTACTCAGAGGAAAAAGAAACATAGAGGATTCATTTGTATAAAAAAAACCTTTTATTCACTTCAGAGTCTTTAAAATACTTTTTAAATTTATTATTATTATTATTTTTTTTATCACCAACACAAGTGATAGTTTGGATGATATTTTCCATCACAGAAAGGAAAGTATTCACAAATGCCAGTTTTAGTTTGCTAAAGCTAATCTCCCCAGATTCCTACTGCAGTCACTGGAGAACTGGAGCATGAGAGAAAGGATTTCTTAGAGGAAAAATCTGAGTCAGAACTTCACTTATCAGGGATCTGAATCACTCAGTGGAGAAACATTATCCCACTGATTATCCCTTGTGAATATTTCTCCAACTCATGTGGCTACAAGCTGTCTTAAAACTGCTTTGACTTCACTCCTTCAATTTGCAGATATATTTTTGTTTTAGTCAAGGCAATACCAGAAGTGCCACACATACACCACAGACAGTCAGTATTTGTGAATGAGAGGGGAAAGATCTCTTGCTCAAATGATAGTTTCATTTAAACAATTTGGAATCACGAATGACTTTGTATAAAAAAGCAGAACCTAAATGAAGTCTGTCCCATACAAGCCAAATTGAGCAAACCAATAGCTTGCACATCCTTTTACCATTCTCTGGCCAAAATTACAATGCAATGTGATGTCAATAAACAGACAGGTTTGACTTCTTGAATGGTAACTGACTTTTTTCACCTTGTAATGCATTTTTTACCATTCTTTATGAGATCACTATTTAATATAAAATGACAAATCCTTCTTCAATCCTAAGCATGAAACTAGACTCAAAACTAGTGAATTCATGAGAAAAGTTACAGCATAGGTAACAGAGAAGTCTTTCTCAAGTGCAGTTGTATCAAATTTTTAAACACTAAACCCTGGAAGGATGAGGATTAGGAACAATTTAGGAGAATGACAGTCCTAATAAAATAAAGCTTGTAGGTTCCTAATACACTCAGTAGAAAAACAATGTGCCTTGAAAAAAACCTGAAGAGTGAGACAGCCAGAACCATTGCACTGGATCTGAGCCATAATTATTCCCATTCTCTTTTTTTTTCTTTTTGGGATTTACCTTAAAGTAGAGGCACTGCTACACACCAAAAATTAACAGTCCAGTATAAGCAGGTTTTTAATGCTTAAAACAATGATTTTGATGTTTGTATGTCATTTCTTTGGGAAGAATACGATACTATAAAAAATAAGTCAGTTTCAAATCAGTGTCTCCCACATAAATTTCTGTTGACTGTTAAAAAAAAAGTCACAAGGGTTGAAGTTTTCTTCTGAATTGTTCATTTAAGGAAAGAAAGCATTTATGAAAGAGTTTCAATTATTTTCCTCTTTAACATTTAATGGTGCTTTTTATCATACTACTATTTCACAATTGTGTTTAACATGTATTCCCTGCCATACTGAACTAAACTTCTTTTGTAGCTGATCTGTTGTGATGTTAATCTTGTTTTATACAATAATATCATAAAGGTTTAAAGTAATCTGATGTTTGTTGGCATGTCCCAGCACTCCCATTCTGCAGTGCAAACAGTTGCTGTTTTCTCAAATGATATTCAGACAATATAGCAGAAGATGAATTTTGTTGAATTTCTTAAACTGAGTAGAAGAAAGTATTGTTTCCTCTTCTGAAATATTTTAGCAAAAGAAGTTTGAATAAATACTAGGAGAACTCACAGAGGTACAAGAGGTACAGTCTTTTGCCTATACAATGTTTTATGCTAATTTTTCCCAAGAAGTTGAGTGTTTTCTCTTTACAGACCTTTCAGTATAAGGCAAATTTATTTCTTGACTACGGTTGTAAATTCTGCCCAAGTATTGATCCAGAGCATAAGGCATCTTTTTTCCTATTTCTAGATTTGGTTATGAAGCCATTAACAATCTTCCCACCATTTTCCTGCAGCTTTTTTTCTTCATCAAGGCAAATTTTGGTTGGTATCTATAGATGTTTATTGTAACTAAGGTCTGATGTAAGGCAGACATCATGTGGCCCTATAAACACAGATTAGTTGGAATGGAGCTGCTGGTAAGTCAGTCAGCACCCACCAGTCTGGCCAGATTTCAGGGTAGATCAATCCACTGTTTGTTCATGAACCTTTCTTGTGGTTTCAATTGGGGAAGCTTTTCTTTTTATTTTTTAGAATTATGTACTCTCTTTGGAATTGCTGCTGGGTCATCCCAGAAATGGATACATACTTGAGGTAGGGCTAAATTTTACATTCTTAAAGATTGTAAAATATTTTTGCATTCTACTGTAGGGAATGTATGTCTAGTACAGGTATGTAACATGTGCTATCTAAATAGTTCAGACATTTAGTAAACTCTAAATACAAACTTCCAGAATCTTAATAAGCATGTTTCATGTGATTTATTTAAAGATATTTATTTTTTATTCATTACCATAATTATATTTGTTTGAAGACACAGTTTTACCACTACTGAATAATGTCTTGCTCTGTAAGAAACACTGAGACTCCAATTTGAGCAGGAGTTAGAGATATATTTATACTGAGCATGTACTCAAGTGAAAGATGTTTTCCTGAATCAAGCAAGGCATAAACATTCAAGCATGCAGTACTATAATTGAAGTGCAGAATATGAACATAAAAGCTCATGGACCTCATTCAATTCAATGATAAAAGAGAATTGGAGCACCTTCTTTGTCCACCTGTATAAAGCAGATCAGAACAATTAGTTTGTGCTCTGTTTGGCGTCACAGTGGTAGAGGAATAAGGGGCCTTATTATAGATTTGAATTTTTAAAGTCAACTTTGAAATTATTTGAAGGCTGTAGCCTGCTAGATCAAAAGGTAATCATTTGCCATTAATGCTTAGGACAGAGTTTTGTCCTGTCCATCTGCTGAGGCTGGTAATTGGTGATTAAATGAGGTCATCAAAAGACAGTGAATCTCTCATTTTCTGTTCAAGGAATCTAAATGTTTTGCAAGATTCAAACTTATGTTGTTCTGTGATATGAGCTTAGGTAAAGCACAAACAAAGTGAAACCTACTCAGTATGATGAATAAGGAATACGACTCTGAAGGAAAATCTCTTTATTACATTTTCAATATGTCAGCCTTCTTGTTACATTAAGAAAGTTCCTTGTTTTATGTATTAGCATTAAACCAAATGTTTTTCAATGAAAATAGTGTCATCAAGAATAATAGCTATAAATGAGAATCTTTTGTTATATATCCTATGTGTACATTCAGACTGAGCTGCCAAGAAGCAAAATAGTATCTGAATTCACTGTTAGAGGCTTGAGGGAAATCATTGACACAGGTCAAGACTCCATTTAAATAATGAGCTGAACCAGACAGTAAGATTGTGTCCCAGTGTCAGTAAGGCTCTACACTGTATTTCAAGGTTATAAATGGTAAAATTATACAAAACACTTGGGTATGGAGACTTTTAATTTGGTCATTTTCAGTCATAGACAAAGAATGCCTATAAACCTTCTACAGACATGGAAATCTGTTGACAATGTGGAACTAATAAGATTTAGAGTGTTTGAATAGACACTTGAAATAGGAGATTAAACAAAACTTTTATGACAGAAAAAGTTGAAAAAAGTAAAGCATTAAAAACAAAAGTTATGATTGTGAGTTTTTGGAAGAGAGTAGGGAGCGTTTGTCCATGCGGCTGAATGCAGTTGTAGCAAAATTTATTTCTACACCTGTAAAATAATAAAAAAACCCTAACCCAGCAAGTGGTTTGTTAAAAATATTTATGGCCTACTGTGCAAGATTGCAGCCAGCAGAAAATTTTTGGCTTTGTGGCATGCAAAGAGAAAGAGAAATTGATGCATCTTCATATGAAGAGAGTATGATTAATGAATTGACAGGCACAGCACTAGTGAATCACATTGTTTGGTGGAACTTTTCTTTTGTCTGACTGTGTATGAACAATGTCTTCTGGAGGATGTCCCGCTTCCAGTGTGTAGGGCGATCTTGGTCATGAGAATAAATCTGAATTTCTCTTAACTGGCCAGGCACTTAATTATTCTGTAATTCTATATTATTCATTTTATGATTGTGTTTCTACCTCTTCTTCCCACCAGGGAACTTTCAGACACATCAGTCTGCATCCCTCAGGAAAGCTGCTTTGACATCTTTGTAGTTACATTTCCCAGCTCAGGATGTTCCTAGATGAGTCTTGCCCTGGGTAAAAAATTCTTAACAAATAATGTTCATCACAACACCCATTTCTCTCCTTCCTTTCTCCCAAGACAGATGGATGTTTGTTTGGTGTTCTCCACATCTGCATCTTTTCAAGTTTCACAAGTTCTTGTAGTTCTCCAGCCCCAAGGAAAAACATTTAGCCACCTGAAACTAGAAATTCTGCAGAGCTGTCACTGAGCAATGAAAGGAAGAAGCCTTTATTATCATGACCATGTTTACATATGTTCTTGAGCCATTATGCATCCCATACTGACCTTTCTCTTACACGCCTTGGTTTTCAGGATGATTAATATTCCCCTCTACTTGCCACACAGTGCATACAGTGATAGGGTTGTTTTGGTAACTGCCCAACATGATCTTCACTTCCCCAGCTATGTCTCTATTTCACTTTGTAGCTGGTGGATCAGGTCTTGGACCTATAGGTCAGAACAAAATCTTTTGGAATACAAGGCTTAGTTCCAGGGTTTCATGCTTTCATTATTTCTGAACTTAAAGGATTCTTCACTAATTATGTATAATGAGCCTTCATCAGTCACTGACTGTGGTTTTGTGTCTCAAGTGGGTAGAGAAGAAAACCCTAGAAAATTGCCACCCAGTTTGTTAGAGATCTGTTCTAAGAGAGACATTCAGTATCAGATCAGGTAACTGTAACATCTGGATGAGAGATAGTAATAAATAGTAAAGGTTTAGTAGGTTCTCTGAGTTAGTAAGACAGACTATTGGTCTGTATTTTCAACCTAGCACCTAAAGGGAATTTTGGGAGTAGATTTCTTGATCTTTGTGTAAAGATGGCAAAGAAATTTGTGAAATATCAAGTAAACATTGCACTGACCAAAACCTGATGGTTGCGCAGAACATATTTTAGTCATAGACAGTGGACAAAACATGTGATATACCACACATTTTAAAGGATGAACAGTGTTCACATTATATCAAGCTTAATTCTACATCAGTTAAAATATTAAACATCTAGAAAACAGGTATGTGTAGAAAACAGATATGAAAATAGAACATGAAGGTCTTTTCAATCTGTAAAAGGTGCCACGCAGAAGATTAGCATCCTCAAAGCAGAGGCTGGTGTGAGAGTCTTGCACTTTCAGCACCAATTTTGCAAAACATATCAAGAAGGGGGATTTTACTGTAGGGTTTTGCATTCATGGAGTCAATTTGCAACACCTGAAAGTGTTCCTCTGAAGCACCTGAACATCCTTTATCTGGAATCACAAATCACGATATTAGATTGATCAGTGTGTGGAGAACCTGCCTGCCTGCAGAGAGTTCTGGACCTTAAAGCTAAGGAAAGCTTTAGAGAAACTAAGGGAAAGTGTAACAGGGAGAAAAAAGTAGTAATATATAAGAAATGGAAGCTAGGAGGAGAGGATGACAGGGTTAAATTAAGTAGCCTAGAAGAGGAAAGGTCTGATAGTAAATTATATCACTCTATAAATAGTTTTAAGGCAATAATAATGTAAATGAAGGAAGGGAATTATTCAGTCTCAGAAGGTGATAGAATGGAAAATCAAAGCTGGAAGTTAAAGGACTAAAAGCTGAGATGAGACTTTCTGAACTAGAGGAACAATCAGGCTTTGGAAGAGATCTCAAGGGAAGAAGTTAGGGCATGATTTATTAGATAGTCAAGAACAGACTAGCTAATCCACTAGTAGAAATAATTTCTAACTGGAAATACTTTTATCTGGTCATTCTTAGTCATGAAATCTGATTTTCTGAAAAATTTCCAAATTTAAATGTGGGTAGTATCTCAACTTAGGACCTATATACATTGCTGGGGAAATGAATGTTGACCTCATTGTGCTGATGACTAGAATGTATGCACTGAAACCAGCTTCAGAAATCCTGTCATAGAGTGAAACTCCACTTCTAATGAAGTAGTTTCAAAATCCAAAGCTGGTGCAATGCAGTGGCATGTATAGATGCCAAGTTAAACTTTGTTATGAAATAAGTAGCTTTGTTTTCTGTTATTAGATGAGCTTTTCAGAGAGGTATTATTTTGCAACACTTGCAGTTCAAGCTGAAATAAAGTGCTGTAATTTCTGCCATAGACAATTTCTTAGAATAAAATATTTTCAGTTATGCCATTGAGCTTTTGAGAATATGATAATAAATCTGGAATCTCAAAGCAATTAAATTAAAATATACCAAATAACCTCAGGGAATTTACATGAGAAATTTACCTTCAGAAAACATTTGTTAGTAGTTTGTGATCTGCATCTTCATTCCTAGGAACTGTATTTCTAATAGAGTTAAATTTACAAAGATATCAATAGACTTTTAGTGATAGTGACCCAAAATAACTGAAATATGATTGTCATCTCAAAGCTTAGGTATATTCACTATATAGAAAGACATTCTTACTACTGAAGGTGTGTCCTATTAAGAAATTATTTCAAGTATAGTTTTTAGTGTATCTGTTATATTTATTGTTTCAGTTTTTTACCAGTAGAATTGTATTCATATTTAATGTCCTGATATTGATCTATGCTTAGTATTGTAGAGCAAGAAATCACAGGCACATTTTAACTAACTTCCTCTGTTTAGGGGATCAGATTCCTTCCTGCTGAAAATAGGTATATATCTCCTTATAAGTCCATGGTCTATATCTATGTCCAGTTTCTAATGTAAAAAAAGGATTTTGCATTTCCTATTTATCTTGCATGTTTTTGACCACAGCAGCCTTATCAGCCTCACTGGAGTTGCACCTGGTTTACAACACCTACAAAAGAGGGTCTGAGGCCATAGGGAGGACAGAAAGCAGGCAGGGGCTCCATTTCTCTCTCAATTAAAGATGAGACAAACCAGGAGCGACCCCACTGAAATCAGGAGACTAGTCATGCTTTGAAACTGCGACTGAAATAAGAGGAGAAAGTGTCTTTTCAGCTTTATGGGAACATGCTGGACCCAAGAAATGCCAGACATATTGACCACTTTCTAGAGGTCAATTCTCCAGCTCTGACTTGGATAACTAGACCCTGAGGTAAGAGGGTGCCTCTCACTGGGAAGATGTACTGACTGCAGTAAGGATTTAACTTGGCCAGTTGCATAACGGTGAGAAAGGCTGAAGGCCACATTGTTTTGGTTGCTGAATGATTTCAGCTTCCTCCATATTCTGCTTCATTACGTTATTTCTAAAATGCACTTAGCCTTCCCAATGGCCTGCTGGACTACACAACTGAAGTGTCGGTAATAGCATGTTGGTGTTGCAAGCAACATTCAAAGCTGTATACAACTGTAAGAAATGAATACGGGACTGTCTAGAATACTTATTACTGCATTTTTTCACTGTACTGGAGCTCAAAGTGTCATGGATGATCTGAGCATGGTTATTAATGAGTCTCAGAAGCCAGAGCAAGGGAAAAGTTCATAAACTGCTACAGCCTTGTAACTCACAGTACGAAATTCAATTGTTAGTGTCCATAAATGTTTCCAACGTGTTGTGTGTCAGTGTAATGTCCTGGAACTGCAATCAACAATGTAGGAGAAAATTTATGGAGTGAACCTGTAAATAACTGTGTAAATTCTCAAGTGGTGTTGCTGAGTTAATATATTGTTAATATATAACACTGTGTTATGAAGCAGTAAAGAACCTAACATACTGGCTGCATTTAATACCAGTGGACATTTTGCTGTCACTGTATTGGTACAACAGTTTGGTTATTTTAATTTCTCTCTGTCTTTTTTTATTCCTTTAAACATACAGGCAGACTGATGGCATCATGGGCAGACTTTATTTTCCACACTCTGTTATCTGAATGTGCTTTCAAATAAAGCAAGAGAATGGATCAATGTTGTTACTTGTTTTGTCTCTGGGTTTTGATTACAAAGTTGTATATTTCCACATCAAGGCTGCTTTTGGTGACACTTCAGTGCAAGCTGTAACCTGCATGTGTCTGTAGCCAAATTCTTTCCCATGAATTGAGTGGCTTCAGGAAAAGGGTTGGATCCATTTCAGTGGAATGAGAAGCACACAAAGCCTGAGGTTAAAAAGTGATCTGTCTGCCACCCTGATTAATTGTCTACACAAACCCCAAAATATTTTCTCCACCTCTTTTCTCCTCTGTCTCCATGACCCCAAAAGACAACTGACAGCTCTGACCAAGGGATCCTACCAACCAAGATTCAGGAGGTACCATGGTTTGGGCATCCTGGTCCAGTGGAGTGTTTCCTGGGCAGGTTTTTAATATGATCTGCAGGGGATGTGAAAGTGAGATGCTCTCCTTACTAGTAGTTTTGACCCTTTATTTTTTGAGATGACTGAGGAGAGTTGAAAACTGGGGTGAGGGAGTCATCTTCCTTTTTCTGTTCATCTGACAAGAGGTGCACAGTGGAAGACCTTGCCAGGCGCTGCTGGCAGCAGGTAAAGTGATATGGGCAGGTGGTGGCTGCATAAAACTCAGGAGATTTTCCTCCCAGACTCATCCTCTCCCCTTCAGCAGTAATCTGTCCATAAATACAGCCAGCCAAGACTCAGGAACTGCAGGAAATTACACCAGCACAAAGCTGAATGCCAGGTGGTATTGACTGGACATGGAAATGTTTTAGTTTCATTTTGCTCTGCCCTCACAATGAGCTCAACTACAGTAAAAAACACAACAGGATGAACTGTAAGCATAGGGATTGAGCTGGAAAATAATGCCAAGCTGCTGCCTGCACTCCTGGCATGCCATGTCTGCATTGAACATGTGCAGATCCAGTGCCCAGTCTCAGAGGAAATGGTGGAAGATGGAAAAATCTGGGGAAGGACAACGAAGCCCACTTACAAGACATGGAACAGTTTCTGTACAATGACAGGTTAAATGACTTCACCTTGGGAGAAGGGGAAGTCTGATGGTGTATAGCATGGATAACAGCACAGAAAGGGTGAAAAGAACAGATTTACAATTTTTTCCATGAGACAGAAGTTGGAAGACACCAAATGAAATATCCCAATGTAAAACAGCAGGCTTGTGGCAAAGGAAAGGTCATGCATTGTCCTGGCAGCACATCATTAAGTGGCGGGGGTACTCATCCTGCAGCAGAATTTGGGCCACCGGCCAAATGCACAGAGGCACTCCATGATCATACAAAGGCAAAAGTATAAAGTGAATTTTCTGTAGGAGCCACAGGAACTCTTCCTGGCAGGGTCTGGTCCCACAGAAGTAACATAAAACATGTTACCTGACAAAGCATTCAAGGATGTTTGTACAGACTTGCATTAATGGTTCTGGGGTGGGCTGCTTCTCCCTACATTGTATGGGTCTACTGAAACAGAACATTGCACTTTGATTTCATTGATGCAAGCTTAGATCCTAAGACAGGTATTTCAAAGTATTGAAGAAGGTGTTTTTCTTTGAAGGTCATGCTTATAAATGGCATAAAAATAGTTCTCTGAGTGAATCAGAGGTTATTTCTATTACCTTTCTTCAGAGCCAGAATAAAAGAACAGTTTGGGTTTTTTTTTTTTTTTTTTTTTTTTTTTGGTCTTTATTTCATAGCTGTTACTCTGATATACTGAAAAAGAAACCACGTTTTGTAAAAAAAAACATAAGAGCAAAAAAGTTATTTTTAGATCAGAGAGAACACCATAACAGATGCACTCTCCATGGAGATTTGGAGATTAATGAGGAGCTTTCTGCTCATGGTAAGCTTTTTTCTGCAGTGGGAGCTGAAAATAAAAGAAGAATTTAATCAGGATTTCAGAAAAGAAGAGGTTCTGGTGCATGTAAAACTTAGGTGTGGATGTTAAAACAACCGGCGTTTGCAGCTAACAATCAAACAGAAGTTTAGGTCTCAATATAAAATATTGGTTTCATAGTTGTATTAAGCTAAGACTTGCTCTTTATCTGAGTTTGATTTTCATGAATAAAATACTGTGAGCCATGAAGACTTCTATGATGCGATGCTGGAGCAACCCTAGATCTCACAGAGTTGGTGTTTTGGGCCAACCCTGAGTTTTTGAAACCCTCTCCATGGGTGAACTCTTCCTGCTTGGCAGTAGTTGCAGTCCCTGAGGATGCAGGGCTGCAGTACCTGGGAATCTGGTCAGGTCAGAAATGGGCTCATAAAATTGCTGTGTAACAAGAAAGCAGGTTTGTGTGAACCCATCTTTAGTTTTACTGACATTTCTCCAGGAGATCAGTAGGTAGAACGGATGGTGTAGTGGTGAAAGCAAGTCATCTTTTATGTATCTAATGTTTAAAAAAGAGGTATATTCACATTGCAGAAGTCAGTCCTCTTTTAGGATATTTCAGGGTCACCACAATTTAAATTTTGGTTTAGATTGTTTGCCCCAATTTCTTCTATTTACTTCTGCTAAATAGAGCAATAACAAAATTCAGAAGGGGAGATTATTCAACTGGACAAAGTTTGGTTGCTCACTGATCTTATTCCTCTGGAATTTTATTTTTTATAACTTGACTCTTCTAATTTTGATTTTGTGCTAATAAATAGGGATAAATTTTGATTCCAGCTATGCTGGCTATACATAACTTTTCAGAATTTCTTTCTTCTTAAAATATTCAGAAGTACACTGGAGTGTTTTCACTTATCTTGATATTTTGTGGAAAACTGTGTGCATAATTTTTCTACTTGAAGTGGTGCATACCTGATTTTAAAAGATTATTTTAAAATCATGTAAAGCAAATGGCACACATTTGCTTACCAGAAGGAAAGCTGTGGTGGGCTTAAAAACTACATACATGTCAAATATCAAACTTTAGTAAAATTTTGCTCTTTGCCTAAATGCCTCACCCATATACCAACTGTAATAATAATGTTTTCCCCATTTTCTATTATGACCTTTGAAAGCTTTTCTTGAGATCCAGAATAGCAAGTAGTGTAGGGTGCACACAGAGCAAGAGGATCATGAAGGTTCAAGTGTCTCTTCCCTCCCATTGGTAAAAGGGATTTTAATTAGGGTCTGCTGTATTTCAAAGACTCTTGACCACATGCCTGTACAGTTGGTTTCTCTATTTTCCTCTGGCTTAATTACTATTTAATTTTTAGCTAATGTGATTTGCCCCTCTGAAGAGCCTGAGAAGTAAAAATTGAGACTCACATCCGTATCTTTCCAAGAAATATTCTTACTTTCTCTTCATCAATATAAAGATGACCTTCATGCAACAAGGATTCTTGTCCAAGGAATTAGACTGTAACCTTGAAAGAAGTACCCCAAAACCATATGCAAACTTTTTCAATATAGATTTGAGTCTCAATTTTTACTTCTCTGAATGTCATCTTCACTGAAATCACTCTCATTAACCAGTATCTTAAACTATGAAATCAGTCTTCACTAAAATTATTTTCTAAGACCATGTCTTCATTATCATGGTGAAACGAAAGTGTTTTAGCAAGGGATTCTTTCATTTAAATAGAGATTAATCTTGCAATACTTAGAATTTATCCTGGAATAATTCTGTGGGTTTTGAAATCCCTTAGTAGAGTGCCTGGAAAGGTGTTTAGGGTTTTATATGAATCAGTAGCCACGAGATGTAGTTTTGTGCCTATCTCAGGAACCAACATGAATTGCTGTTATATGAAGATGAAAACCAGGAGAAAAAAACAATACAGAGAGGAAAAGAGAAGAAAATGATACTCTATCTGAAAGCAGTTTGATGCGCTGTACCACACATGAAGTAAGGAAGATCTGGGGATAATGGGAAAAAAAAAAAGTTTTCTTTTTGAAGTCTTATTGATGTTTATGCAAAGGAAGTAGAATAAAAGATAAAGGCATCATTAAGGACACAGAGGTGAAACTGTCAGCTTTAAATAAGATAGGGTTTGAAGTTGAAGCTTTGAAGTTTTCTATTCCTGTTCCATTCTCATCCAATGCATAGTCTTCCAGAAGGTACAAAATATGCATCAGATTTTAGTCATATGGAGTTTTGCATAGAAATTGGTTAGCATTAATGATCTAATGCATCACAGTAATCTTTGAACAGACAGTAAGCCATGCAGCATTTTGAAAAGAGAGTGAGAAAATAATGATGCCAGCTTCTGGAGTGTTGGACTTGAGGCTTAAGAGAGTGAAATGCAGTTGCTTAGCCACTGGTCATGCCAAGCTCTCTTCATGGTCTACCATTGGGGTGCTGGTGCATGTGCAGGACCTGAATAATCAGTACCGGCCTCTTTTCTACCAATATAGCACTCCTGTGGCACTACATGAAGAGAGGAACCTTAGAGTACAGAACATACGATTCCAAGCATAATATCAGATATACTTTGAACTCTGCTGAGCAGAAATAGAAGTATACCAAGCTGGCTTTACATCTGTTTTGTCCTTGCCTTGTACATAGCTTGAAAGGTGGGTCAGCTTCATGGTCATGTTAACTCTTCTAAGGTGGCAATGACCCTCAAAGAGAGGCAAGTAAAAATAATCTGCAGAACACTAATATTCTAGCTGCAGTCCAACAACCCCATTTTCCTGTCGGCTGCCATTGTCTCCATCTCATGGGGGAACTACTTTTATTCCGAAAGCTTCTCTCAGTTTCAGTGTCAGTTTGACTCATTTATATTGGTAGGCTGCGCAATAGTCCACTGGTTATGATGTTAGGTAACCATGCAGTTTCTTATCACTCATTCCTCTTACATCTGTACAAAGAGATTGGTTTAAGACAAGCAACTCTTCAGGGACGCTGCTGGGATTAGTACCAGAACAGGCTGTATGACACTAAGGCAGGGTATAGCATAATAAAATTCATGCTGGGTATCATAAATATCACCCACTTTTGGTGCCATAGTCAAAGCCTGTTGCTCCCAGAGCTTTTGCTTCAAGATAGGAAGGAGCAGAAGCAAGAAATCAGCCTGCAGTGTTATTTACAAAAAAGCTCTATCTCACTGAGGAATATCTGCAAGAGAAAGATTTTCACCTGAATGGCTGAATAGAAAGAGACATCAACAAGTAACGGATTATTTTCCATTTGATAGGCATATAGGGACTTATATTAAGCATTGTCAAATCCCTGTTGGGATTATAACCTCAGCCTGCCATGTTTATTACTGCTAACATCAGTGACAGAGATGTTTTCAGGGATGTATTAAGCTCTGCTGTTTGAAACAGGGATATACCATTCTGTGGAAATACAATGAGCATGTAATTGGGGTTAAGCCTTTTAAAGAAAAAGGGTTTAGTGGACAGCTGACAAATCATTTGGGTTTCACATTGGGAGTGCCTTCACAGAGGGTCCATTCAGATAAGAAGAGAAGCCATAAATTCTTGTAGTCAAACATGGCCTTTTCAGAGGATTTTGCTTTGTTCTTCTCTAGCTCCACTTCCATTTTTCCTTTCTCTGGAAAATTCTCACAGTCCTGATTTGTCACAATGTTTCATTCATTTTCTTATTCTCTGTGCAGACACAAGCCAGGATAATGTTTTTATTACATTATAGTCTCTTTTTTGAAATGTTGCTGTCAACCTGGCTTTTGTACAATAGCTTATATGTTTTGCTTAAA
Organism: Tyto alba; assembly: GCF_018691265.1. Lineage (NCBI taxonomy): Eukaryota > Metazoa > Chordata > Aves > Strigiformes > Tytonidae > Tyto > Tyto alba. The sequence goes on along the minus strand of NW_024881316.1, from coordinate 43,858,377 downwards.
TATTGCAAGCCTGTTTATAGCAGTAAGTAGCATTTTTTTGGCTTGGGTAAATGCTGAAAGATATACCAATGAGAAAAAAAAAATGCTTCAGGCAAATAAAAAGTGACAGTGGATATCTTATGAAGAGCTGTTTATTAGGATTTCAGTCTTGAAGGCTTCCAAGAAGAAAAAAAAGTAGGTGTAATTCATCATCAAAGAGATCAATTTATTATATTTGCTTACCTCCATGTAAAGATCCTTTGCTTGTTAAAGGATGACAAGTGGCTGAGAATGAAGTAGTGGGGAAGCTAGGGAAGGACAGAGTGTTTTTATGTTTCCATATACCAAATGAGCCTAGTGCTCCTCCAAGGTTAAGTTCAGCAGAAGGTAGGAGAGTGTGACACCTCCAATAGATTTGTATTAATAAAAGAGGCATACTTGGCAAAGCAGTGCTGCTGGAGGAGAAAAATATAGACTCCCAAGCCTATGAAAGTGCTTAAGAATGGAAAGTTATTGTCCAGGGAAAAATTTTTGCCAATCACAAGCAGATTTCTTTCCTCTTCTGCTTTTAATAGGGACCATGTGTATGCCAAAAACGAAGGAAGCCTCAATACACTTTGAGGCATACCACAGTGAACCCTGTGTTCATTCAAACAGATTAATATTCAAGGTACTGCCATCTAGAAGACAACAAAAGCTGAATTGAAATACCTACACTTAATGTTCATGTAACTACTAACATTAGCCCCTTTAGGATGGCTGCCACACTATTGCTAGAAACCTGGGGTAAAATCCAAATGAAGTGACGTCGGTTCCAGGTAGATATTTTCAAGGTTTCCCTGAACATTCCATTTCTGCTCTCGGAGCTTTTGCTGCAATGCCCATAAAGCCAGAGCAAGTCACTAATGCGTTTTGGGGCTGTGTATCGGCTCCTTCCAGAGCTGGATCCACTACTGAGAGACACTGGGCACACGTCCTGGGGACAGCCAGCCTTCATCAGCCAGTTTGAGCTGCCTCCTCTCTGCAGTGTGGGGAGACACCAAGACACACCACCAGGTTAAGCAATGCCAGCTGGCTGCTAACTTTCATATAGCGTGGCAATGAGCAGCTTTTTCAGCAGCAGCTGAGTGTGAGCACTCTTCCTTCATCCCAGAGCAAAGTCACTGTAATTACTCCGTCCAATTGCTGAGTTTGACAGATGTTTCAGAGGAGACTCAGTTTGCAGTATATAAATAGAGAACATAAATAATAAATAAATAAATACTAGGAAACAGAATAATCTGTTTTAAGCAGTGATCTTGATTAAGAGTTGAAACAAATGATGGAGGGAAGGGATAGGTTCCCCATTCGTTGATGTCTTTAGTTCAAATCTGAGTGTCTTTAAGGAAAATAGTTTAGTTTTAGATAATCCTGTGAGGAGGAGGGAGTTGGACTCAATAATATTTATAAGTCCCTTCCAACTTGAGATATTCTATGATTCTATGAAAATATGGTTTAGCCAAATATCCAAATTACATGCTGTTACATAGGAGTAACTGGGTGCCACACAGTGGTGGTGATATGGAAGAGGCCAAAGGCAGCTGGCCTGACTGTGGTCCTCATTTTCACCTAGTGAGATTCTGCAAATTTGATGTTGAAGGACAGATGGAGAAAGCCGACTGTCTCTTGGAAGGGCAACTGACTACAGTGTACACAAAGGGAGATGAATTTGGCACATGAGTTTTATCAAAAAAACAGTTTCTCATTTTGAAATGTCTTCCTAAGCCACTCAGTCTTTTTCATTCTATTTTGATGAAGTAGTGATGTCAGAACAATAGAAGGACAAATCAAACAGTCTATTCGGTTCATTGAGTCTTTTCCTTGCACAGCACTTGGGCAAGAAAAACCCAGTGTTTTTTCTACAAGCAGTATGATCATGTAAGAATATTGCTCTGTTTTGTAGTGGCTGATGTGATCTGGGAAGGTGACAGGGAACTGCCTGGGTACAGACATACTGCTCCTGTCCAAAAGGATGTTAACACGTTATTGCACCTGGGGGAACAAGATTCCTCATGGCATCAAGTCCTCTGTGTTTTATATTCAGCATTCAAAATTCCAGGGGTAACCTGCAAATGTCTTGTGTGTGGGAGTATTTATATGTAGAAAATCTGTTTTTGCTACAGGTCATCAAGAAGGGAAATATAGCTTTTAAATGCTTTTTGCTAGGAGTAGTAATGAGAAACCCTAAATGTTTCAGAAACTGGGGATTATGATTAGGAACACAAGAGGTTTGCTGCCTTCTCCTGTAATTCAGTATTTCAAGAAAATAAAAAACCCCTGGAAATTAGTTAGGCAGGAAAAAGCCTCCTAAAAACAGCAACAATAAAACTAATGATACAAATAGAGCAAAGTAATTAGCTGGAAAATCCAAATGCATACAGATCAGGCCAGCTGAATGGAATATAACCTGGCATGCAGCAGGAATTAGATAAAGACATTCCTGAGGCCATGCACATTATTTTAGAGAGATGGAGAGGCAGAGAATTTACCACAAAGCTTAAGAGAAGACAAGGGAATAGCATTTTTCAGAGTGGGTGTGATGGTTTCCATAGAGTAACTTCTCTTCTGTATGTAGCAAATGTAACAAACTAAACAGAAAATAACAAAGAGCAAGCACTTGGATCCCATTTTTCATGATATGTAGTATCTGCTTCCTCAAACAGAAGTGCTGATGGATGGAGGCTGTTCAAAAGGTGGTTTTCTTTTTTTTTTTTTTTTCCCAATTGTTTTCTGCCATTGAATTTAATAAATCATCATTGTTCATCACCACTTTTGTGCAAATGACAAGTTCTTGAAATTAACTTGCTGGTGTGACTATCCAACAACCAGCGTGTTCATATAGCTTTCAGATCCAGTTATAATGATGCAGCAGTTGCAAATGTGCAGTTTGTCTAGACTGTCAGATCGCTGCAAATATTTATTTTCAGTAATTCCCATTCTTACAAAGGAACTAAGCTTTCTGTTTAAAGGTACTAGATCCTGGAAAGCAACAACTGATCACAGTGTCCAAGCTGCCTAACCTAGGACCTTCTTCCAGTTATCTTGGAGGAAACCTGAGTTTGTAAAACATGAGGAACAGGAATTATTTGTTGGTTTCTGGAATTTATATCCAGTGATAGTCAAGGTGACTTCTAGCAAGCAGTTTGAATATGAACAGTTCACTTAATAACAATTAAGAGTTAAAATCAGTGAGATAATCCCACCCGTATAACTGTGTGATGTAGCTAGCACAGTTGTTTCACTGCCTTGCATGATAGGATAGACAAGCAATTTAGGAGAAAAAGGTTTGTCAAGTCTGAGATAAAAGTATGTAGTATCTGGAATATGGCAATGCTGGCTTGGATGGAATGATAATTTAGGATTGAATAAAAACCCCTTTAGTTTTGGTGGGGTTTGCATAGGCAATTTGTAAAACCTTCTGAAATCAGCCTAATTGCTAATGCCAGATACTGATTGCATTGTCAGAGGAGGGTGAAAGTTTTTCATATGTAACCCTGAATTCCAGACAATATGTACTTTTCAACCTATATATTTAACATTAGAAAGGAAGACAGCCTCTGACTAAATTATGATTCTAATAAGAACCTGGAAAGGCCAACTAAAAAGAAAAAGGAAAATAAAAGAAAATAACTAATTCTTTCACGTAGCTGAACATACTTTACTTTGTTTCCTTTTCCTTTGTGTTGGTAGTATTACCTTTAGAAATTCCCAAAGGACATGTAATTTGAAAACACATGCACTCTGCCTTTTTGTTGTGAGCTAATATATGGGATACACCCAGACTGATCCAGCAATGGGATAAAAGGAAATTTTCCATTCCATTACCCTTAATACTGGCTCTTTAAAATGTAGTACTGTTGACGACATGCCAAATGTAGCACATAATGAACCTTATGATTCACAGTCATTGTTCCTCTGGGGTAAAGGCACAGTACAAAGGTTATTGTATATAATAACTACTTCAGTGATTCAGGTCTTAATTATGACGAAAAAGGCTTGAATGGTCACTTGGATGTGTGTCTTTTAATCTATATATATGAAAGAGCTTATTGATCCTTCAAGCATTGAAGACCCTATAAACACGGTAGATCCAGCCCTCTTATCTTCCTGGGAAAGACAATGAGAATTTAGCACCAATCTCAATAAAAGCAAAGAGGATCATAGGAGAACTTTACCATGGCCATCTGCAAAACTTTTTCACTTGGAAACAAAAAAAATAGCTGCATATAGCTTGTGCATGAACCTATACTGATGCTTTATCAGCTTTCTCTCCTCAGCTGATCATGCCATGAAGGAGATGACTTCTCTGGTATGGTCTTTGGAGCTCTGTTTTCTTTACCACATGGCCTGCATGACAGTGTATCATTTGCAAGAGATCTCAGAACACTTTAGTCCTGAAAAACACTTTGTGTACAACATCAGAAGGGAGTATAGAAAAGATTTGTTATAACTTGGAATTAGATTCTATATTTATTATAATTTAGATATTACTTGTTGGATATATCATAGTTTGTTGTTACAAATTAGGTAACCTTGATGCAATTAAAACTGGAACTTCAGAAACACAGTAGAATTTTCATGACTTTTTCTATATAAAGAGTTGGTCACATACGTTGAATATTCAAGAAAACAATAGTGTGGGATTCTGTTCTTTTCCTTCTTTTTCATTTTTCTTAAAAGAGAAACCATCACTTATGAATGTCTTTGTTGTTTTTTTCTTTCCTCTTAAGAGCTATTAAAAGTCCTCCATGAAAAATAAAAATAAAAAACCCCTTGTCTTATAATATAAAAATTGCCTCCTCTTCCCCACAAAGCTTTGTTGATACAGTTATATACTTTTTATATATATATATAATGCCATATATATGACGTTGTGAATGATCACAGAAGACAAGGAAGGAAAATGACAGACTGACAGACTTCTGGCACACAATGCCCAATTTTTGGAGCAGAAAAGCTCCATCTGTACTAGAACAGAATAGTAACAGGGTCCATTCTCTGGTGCAGAAGTCATCTGGCATGATCTGGACAGATTATAGTATTAAAATACAAAATCGTAGGATTGTAGACTAATTTATCTTGAAAGAGGAAGATGAACTCTGGAGGTGACATAATTCAAACCCTTTCTCAAATAAGTCTATCTTCAATATCACTTGGGTTTCAGAGGGCAGTTCAATGTCCAGCTGAGTTTGAGTGGCACTAAAGATGGCAATTCCATGCCTTCTCTGAGCAACCTGTTTCCGTATTTGTCTATCCTTATGGTGAACATTTTTTTCCTTGTAACTGACCAGAATTACCCTTGTAGCAGTTTGTGCCCATTGTAACTTGTCCTATCATTTTGCACCTCTGAGAAAACTCTGGCTTTATCTTTATTCTTTACCTCCAGATAGACTGTGGACATCTGCTATGAGATCTGTCATTTAGTTTTATTTTTAGTAGTCTGAGAAAACCCCACTTCCACAACCTATCTGTGTATGTCATATGTCTCCAGCCCTCTGACCATCTTAGGGACCCTCAACTGGAATCTCACCAGTTTGACTATGTCCTTATGGTACTGGGGGGAAGGTGGGAGAAGGGATATAACTGAACACTACACTGCAAAATTTTGGCCAAAACCATGTCAAATACTGCTCTAACATGTCATTAGTATAGACAACCAGGTTCTGGTAAAGAGGCTTGGCCCTGGCATTAGTATGATGATATAGAGCAGATGAAACCAAGAAGGCAATGCGTATAGTAGGATTGTTATTTCAATAAAGACTCCCTCAATAAGAAGTGTTTTCTATTGGTCCGAGTGGTCATTTGTCATAGAGCTGGTATAGCACAGCTTTGGTATTACATTATTTACAGCTTTATTCACAGTTTTTCAGATCGTGTTTACTACAGAAAGGCAAAAGCTCAGAGCCAGAGCTGATCAAGCATCTGCACCTCTGTTCCATGAAAAGTGCTTTGTACATAACTTAAACTTTTTAATGAAATGTCAAGGTTTTGAGTTATTTTAAGAACAGACAGCTCAGGGAAGAATGCATTTAGGAAATTTTGTCCTGAAATGGTAGTTTAGATGCATCACATTTTTATCCTTCATTGTAGCTAGAAGCCTGAGCCCTCATATATTCCACAATGCACACCCACGTTACTATCATGATGCAAATAGTTCAGGCTCTGTTACTACAGACAGAAAAAATGAAAATATTTTTCAATCAGGGTTTGGATCACTGTAGATTGTCAGCAAGTTTGATCCCAGGTTATAAAAAGTATGTGCAGCTTTTCAGGTGAACAGAAAAATGTGAAATTTAGCTTGAGGATGTTTTATATGAAAAACAATAGGTAGATAAGATAATGACTGGATTGCTCTGGTTTACCAACTGTGCAACTCTACATATTTGTCCACAAGGAAAATGTTGCGTTAATGAATAAAATCCCCAAAATCTAGAAAGAAGGTTTGTCATCAGAGGAAAAAAGAGATGGAATAAAAGGAAAATTTGGCACACAGATAAACAATAGAAGCAAAGAAATTAAGTTGTTAAGATAGATTTCTTCTTCTTCTTGATGTGGAGAAATTTTCAAAGTGGAATCATGGGTAAGCATACTTCCAGGGGACAAGTGGTGTTTTCTGTCCTAAATTCTACTTTTTGTAAACACTTAACATAAAATATTTTTGGCTGACTTATCAGTCACCTTCACACTTCACTACTTGAGAATGCTTTGTTTGTGCTTAACAAATGCAAAGATGTCTCTGCTGTTTGGGTTGTCTGTTTTAAATGTAAATATGAAGACATATGTTTGCTTTTGGTTTTGACCTTTCTTGGAAGATTCTGCAGCTGATGAATCTGAAATGACAAGAGGCTTTCTTCTCAGCTGATACTTCTGATAAAACTTTGGCTAATTGTAAACCATGAAGGAAAACAGAGGAGCTGGATATAAAATTGCTGCACTGAATAACCTCAGTATTGGCCATTGACATCAAAACAGGGTGATCAATTCCTGGAAGAAAGATTTAAAGACCCACTGGAGGAGAATCTAAATTTTTAAGAGAGCAGAAAGTTATTCCTTACAAACTCAGGATTATTCTACTTTATAAACCAGGAGGAAAGTGTGTATCTTGATTAGAAATTCATATTTATACATAATTTATAGAAGAAAAACCTGTATTTTAGGATCATCTGGAGATCCCAGAGAGTTTAGTCATCACAGGAAAGCTGTGCTGAGCAATCTCATTGAAGCAGTGTTTCATTTGCAACCCTCACCACTGAAGACAGTGTGATTTGGCATACTAAAAACAAATGCTTTGTATCAGTTTTTCCTTGCATTTGTTAATACTGACACTAATACATGCAGAATGCAAAACACTGTGTGAGGAGAGTATCCTATTTTTGAAGAACGTGCATTTCAATAAGTGTCTCAGCTGTCAGGGGAGTCTGGGCAGTGGCTGTGTTCCTCTAGTTAGCCCCTTGACCTTGTGTTCATCCCATATAACTAAAGATGAAGCAGGATTGTAACCACCCAAAAATCCTTCCTCACTTATCATGATGCAAAGTGACTGACTTAAAAAACTGCAAATTAAAATCTGACCCTGTTTGGATACTTCTCCCCCCCAGTTTAATAGACTGGATGGGAACCAGTTCACTTGACGTAGGGACCAATTTAGGGGATTTGTCGCACTTAACCTTGCAGGGGATCTCATCTCCATATTCAGACTCCCGACTGGTTTCTACATGTATGGAGATACACCAGAGACTAACTTCACCTTAGAGCAGACACATCAGTCATGGCACATACAGCTGCCTAGGAATAGAATTTTTCCCACCCTTTAAGAACTTTTCCTGTTTCCCACAGACAGAAGTCTTCTGGTTACAGTCGCTATAGAGACCCCAGTAAAAATTCTCACCTTTATCCCCAGTCTCCAGACAAAAAATAATAAAAGAAAATTCATGGCTTTGTTGCAAAACACTGATCTATTTGAGGTAAAAGCAAAGGCAAGAACATGAAAGAAGCAAAATAGGAAGTACTGAAGCTTAAGTAATATAAAAATGGTTTAAATAATGCTAATTTTCTAACATTATCTCACATTTTAGGGCTGCTGTAATTATACTGTAGGTATCATTTTGGAGAGGATGTCAGAAAATTGATATTCAGCATTGCAGCTGTTATAAACTGTGGCCCAGAAAATATGTTATGATTACTGCTCAGTTATGCTTTTACAGAGAAGAGAATTAGTAGGCTTTCCAAAGTGGGGTTAATGGACTATTTGTGTCTGCAAGCAGCTATCTTTCGCATGAGGATAATCCTGCATGTTTCAGAGATGAAGCAAACAACAGCATAGAGGAAGGGAAAGTGAAACAAAAAATAGACAATGTGATTAACCTTTCTCCCTTTCTCTGAAAGGACATAAATGCAAGTATATCAAAGACATCTAAAATATATAGGTGCTTTCTGAAAACTACATTCCTGTTTTAGGAGTCACAGGCGTGGCATGAGAATTTTCTATACCTGTGAAATGGAAGAAAAAAATAGGTGTATATATATATATTTTTTTTTAATTAACATGATCCCACCAAAAGAGGCTGGATTTCTGAGATGCATTGTTAATACCAGAGCGTTAGATCTGCTTATAAAAGGAGACATGATAAGAGCATGCATAGCAAAGAATGATTTAGGGTTAGCAAAAGAGAAAGCTACAGCACAAGGCTAATGAGATTGTCAGTAAAATCAAGTAGTGGCAAATTTTACACTCAGGAATATGATTTTTTTTAGGTGATTTATAGTCATTGGAATTTGTGCACTCAGCAGTACTATGTGGACCATAGTGACCTTCAAAGAGGGATTGAGTGATTGTAAGGATAAGAGGAATAGCAAGAGAAATTCTAATAAATAAGAACAAAAAATGCCTTTGTTAGGGGTTTTGAGTCTTATCTTCCACACATTTAATTTCTCTTTAAATAATAAGAGATCTGAAGAGATTTTATTGTGGAGATAGTTTACTGCATTTTTGTCTACTCTGGTTTTGGTCTTCTTTATTTTTGGTGGGGTTTTTATGCTACTTGCTTCTCAGCAGGACACATTAACCCAGAGTGAGGAGTCTCATGCCATGGATGGGCAGCTCTGGAGCCTGACTTAATGAATTTCATTTAGCCTTAGTCTGGTGCTAAAGTGCTCCAAAGTGTTCCTTTGCCTGCAGGCACACTGCAGAGGGTGATCAGATCTTCAGCTGGAATCAGCTGTATTTTCTCATCTTTTTTGTCCCTTCCATACAGTTTCCAAATTTCTGAAGGACTTTTTATTTCTCAAAGAATAATTACCCTTGAGATCTAATCTTAAATTTTATATCCAGGAATAATAATCAGCCTATGGTGCTTGCTATAATTGCAGATGCTGTAGTACTATGTTATAGATTATTGACATAATAAATTACAGTGGTGAACTCAAAACTGTTATCGTACATTATATCAAACATAGCTAAGGCACTTTATATGTTCTTACTTAGTGGGGCTTCGCATTTTAAAATTGATATAATATTAGGTAAACATATTAGTAATCCAATGATACTTCAGAAATTGCAGACATTACTGTTGATAAATCCCGTGGACAGACTTTGCTCAGACTTAAAAAGATACCAGATGGATTTACAATGTTGTACTTTGGCTTGTGTAATCAAAGGGTCAACTTGTGATTGGTACTGCACAATTAACGAAATGGCATTAATCCATAAACCCATTGTGCTAAATGCTGTACTTATCCAGAACAAAGCTTCCTCAAAGTGCTTATGATCTGAACGTGAGGACAAGGGAAAAGGGACAAGGGATGAACACAGGCAGGCTGAGAGTAGATGGTTGAATACAAGTAGGCACTAGAAAACATGGTACATAGTTGGGTACATAGAGGTCTGTGTTTCCTTACAGCCGCAATCCAGCTAATGCTAAATCTTTTTCATGGGCATCATACCAGGAACGGTTTCCAAAGTAGAAGCAGTGTGGTAGTTTTTCAGATTTCTTGGATATTCTGCAAAATCATTTTAAAGTATGTCAAGATCCCAGAGGAAAATTGCTGACGGATAGCAGCAGGTGAAGACTGACCCTCAAAGCCAAAAAGAAGGATATTACAACTAGCCTGGGTCTGGCTTTGCTTGAAGGGACAGGAAAATAGCATTACATCATGGATGTAAACAGGTCTAGACAAGTGTCGAGCCTAAAAAAGTATCTATCAGATATCATGTAAAAGTGGCAGCTGAATTTGTGTTCATGAGTAAGGACATCAGGAGGGTGGAAAATATCTTCTCTGTAGAAACCTTACACTTGTAGAAAATGTGAGGGTATACACAGGAAAAACTTACCATATGTCAATTCACTTTCTTATATTCTTTCCATAAATAGGTGTCCTGGCCACTTTTTTAGACAGGGTAAGTTGTTAGATGCAACTTTGGTTTAGGCCAGTGCAGCAACCTCATGTTCTTCCAATGTTGGCAAGAACATGCACAAACATAAGGGAGTAGCTTTTGCCTTAAACAAGATGGTTTTTGTGTTGTAGGATGATCTTTTTTGGTTTCCATGACATTTGAGAGAAGATAATGTGTTGACTTAGGCCTGATTTAGTACAATTCACAGGAAAGAGTCTACTTCATTTAGTACATGGACATACAGGTTCACGAGTGAAGAAGGAGTCCATGAAGGGGAGTCAGGAACAGAACTTTATAGTTTTTTTTTTGGTTGATCATTTACATCTTGGCAAGGTAGTGCACAGTGAATGATGTTAATTCCATTCAGTGAAGGCAGATGATATTTTCTTATAGATTTTGATCAATGTCATGGAAAAAGTTAAATGTTTCTTTCCTCATGGGTACAATGTCTTTGAGGAGAAAAGGCAGGATGATTAGAAAAAGATTTTTCATATTCAAATGGATGGAAAATCTGAGCCCAGATTTTTCAAGAGTTGGAGGAAAATGGAGAAATTGATAATTAAAAATATAATTATCCTTATGTGAATATTTCCTGTCTCAGCAAGTTAAAAATCTGCTATTTAATTCCATTTAATTTATCACATGCAGCCAATATTCCTCTCTGAATTAGCTGAGAAGATATGGAAAGAAAAACATCGAATGCTAATTCTGTATTTCTAACTGATTATGTCTGTTGAAATCAAGGTCCAAAGAAGCTTTTACTTTGGATGTTAGCAGAAGAACAAAATTAGTATTCATATTTACTTTCGTCATTTTGTTGAGAGCCACCCTTTCACCGTATCTTTTCCCTTTTCCTGCAGGTCTGACAAAGAACTTCTGCTCATTAGTACTGACAGCCTCGAGACTCCAGAGTCCTAAGGCTACAATTAATTCAGCAAATTGCTTCACTACAACACTTGAGAGGATCTTGGAGGTATAAATCCAAGAGGATCTGATTACACCAGACTCCTTATTCCCATCTAGTAACTGGTGGGCATTCACTCTATCTTGCTGGTGTTGAGGAGTCCCTCCCTTATGAGTTAAGCTTATGTGGCAGGCACGTGTTTTGGGTAGGACTTGATAAGGAATGTCCCCTCACTCATGGAAATCCAGAGCTTCGATTCATCTCACCTCATGTAGAGCAAAAATTCAAGTGCTTAAGTTAGAATCCTTGTCTCTGGTTTCTCTGGGTAGTCAGTGGAGAGAGATAAGCATGGGATAATCTGTCATAGATCAATGTAACAGTGATATAATCCCCTGGCACAGCTCTGCTACTTTCAGAAACTTGGGCACATGCATCGAAAAATGGGTAGGCTAAATTTGAAATTAATGCCAGGTTAAGCATTCAGAGAGATGACCTTGCCCTGTGTCTTGCACAGATACATCAACAACCACTTTCAGTCTATGGAAGTTTGACTGGATCTACATAGCAATGAAATGCATTGACACAGGACTTTGCAAATGCAGCTCAACCATTTTATTTCACATGACTGTCCCCCAACGAGAGAAAATACATGCACACTTATTTTTTTTTATTTGACAAATCTTTAATTAGAAAATCAGTCTTTTTTTTTAATATAAAATTTCACAGGCTGATAAATCTTGGTAGGTTATAGAGAGAATATTTTTTCCACGAACCTAATATAAAAATTAAAATAAATAACAGCATTCATCAGATTATATCTCCCCCCAACTATGTTACCTATTATAAAAAAGCCTATAGTAATCAATTTTTATTTAAAATCATAGATGGATATTGCAGTCTTTTATGACTTGAAGAGATGATATTAATAATTGATGATTTATTACTCATGTTCTGTGACTCTGACTGGCAGGAGTGGAAATGCAACAGTCTTGGATCTGAACCTATACTTGGAATTTTAATGTTCTGAACTCAGCAAAACATCTATTTGCAGGGGAGCACATATTCACATTTTATTGTTATAATGCTGTCTTTTAAAAAGAAAAATCCAAGTATTAATTAGCTTTAAAACATTAAAATCAATTACACAGTAAAGCTTGCAATTTTACATACAGTTTTTGCACCGGACTGCTGCTAATATTGTGCTGGTGTGTTGTGCTATGTATGAGGTGTGGGCATGCCTATGAACCAGGACTCTCCAGCTGAACACCCTAAGGCTTCCATTCACATGAGACTGGCATGAAGAGACCTTGACTAAAGGTGCAAGACTGTAACCTGGACATTTTCATAAAACTGCACTAAATGACATGATCACTACTTAACTCAACCATGCACCAACATGCGAGGGGACTTGAAAAAAGCCCAAAGTTTGTTCATGATATGTTTACAGAGCAGCTGCTTCCCTGGAAAGATGTGTCCAAGCGATGTAATGAAATCTCATGTGAAAAATGGATATACAGTATCTACATTAACTGATGTTCCTCATTAAAATTGTGAAGAATTCATCATTCATATCTAATTAATAGAACAGAATCTAAAATCTGGGATTTTATATCTATTTTGCATAGTTCATTTAATACCCAGTATTTTCTTGCTTGCACGATTACTGTCTAAGAGACACAGTTAAATAAATGCACAGTCATTTACATAATGTCACAGTTTATTTAAAGCATTTTGAAGCTGAAATGATGAAAAGAGAACTGGGTAAATTACTTGGCAAACTGCACGTAATTTATTACTACACTGAGTAAGTTTATTGTACTGTCTAAAATAGTCACTGTTAAATTACCAACTTTTAGACACTGTCTAGATAATTTTCTGTGATTTTACCTGCCCCACTGCCCAAGGTAAAAACAAATATATAGTTTTAATCTGTATTTTAATGGAAGCCCTGTCACCCCAAGGTCAGGATTAGAAATGAATATAGCAATAATGCAGTTCTTGTCAGACAGTACATTGCTGATTCCCCTGTATGTATCCATACTTCTTCTGAGGTGCATTTCTCAACACATTCTCAGATTTCTCTCTCAGCAAGTTTGTAGCAAAGCCCACTGATGCTCATAAAAATACTCTTCTTGTTGCTAGGCTTCAAGGAGGTCTCATATGTGCCTCATCCTGATCTTTGTAGTTTTCCTGCTACTTCCTGGGAATAAGTTTTGCTAGATATTTGGCTGTATCCATTGTTCTGTCTGTTGGCTGCCATCCTCAAAGGAGATGTACTCCAAAGAAATCCCTTCATAATCACAGGGGACTTATTCACCTCACCTCACCGCTGCAATGTCAACATCTATGCCTGAACTAGGAACCCAAGCTTTGTTCCTCATCAACAGAAAACAGGAAGTACTTTTAGGGCACAGTTCATTTGTTCTTTTTTTTTTTTTTTTTTTCCACCTTTGCTATGATACAATGGATTGTGCTCAGAATATGTCTATTTCTGTCTCTTGGACAAACATGGACTCTACAAATGTCCTTATTTTGATCAGAAGAATCCCAGGCTTTCATGCTGTAGTCTTGGTTCGTATTTATAATCTTGCTCTGGAACTTTTAAAAGGAGTCATCATTAACTTCTCTACTTTGATCAAGGTCAGACAAAGTTTAACGGCTGAATCCAGTGAGGTTGTTTAGCTCAAACATACTGAAAAGTCTGATTTTAACACTTTTCAGGAAATTGCCACCTTGAAATTGCACATAAGTTCCTAACCACATGATCTGCTGGAGGATGAATTTGTATTAGCTAAGAAAATACAGTTGGATAGAAATTCCATTAAGAAAATAAAATGAAATTGGGATCCCTTTTTTTGCTAACTAATCATCATGAAAAGAATAAACATTATGGTGTACAGGTGGTTTGGCTAAACATCTGGGTGCATTTCAAGCTCTTCCACATGTTTCAAAATGCTGAATGTCTCATAACTATAATCACTGTATACTTAAAAAAAATGTAGGAAAATATTACGTATTGGAACTTTTTATGTTAATGAAACTGAAGTTTGGGCTTCATTGTGCTGGTGTTCAATTTCAAACATGAAACAGAAGAGTTTTGAGTTCAGAAGGTAACTTCATGTAATAAATGCAACACAGTCTCCCTTCCTAATTTATGTCCTGAAATTCAAAAAGAACAATGAAAAGTCAAAATAAAATAGATCAGAAAGCATGGCATTACCTCCTCTTTGTCCTGAAAATATCATTAATAACTGAAAGGATATCAGGAATATTTGGATTCAAAATATAAGATTGATGGTAGTGATATTACCCTGGGGATTATGCTAGCATTTTCCTTGTATTGCTGTTCAGTCTATCTATCTCCATATAAAAGTCTGTAGTCACTTATATTTCAGCTAAATAATACCAACAATTTTGGAAATAGTCCATTCCTGTCCCCCCTGCAGATGATGTAAAAGCCTGCTGAAGTCAAAGGGAATATTTCCAACAGTTCTGGGAGGCTGTGGAGCAGTCCTCAGTGCAAGCGAAATACAAATTGTGAAAGAATGAGCAGAAGTGGAAGCCTGTATCCAAAAGGACTAAAGTCTTAAAAACTCTCACGTAACTAATCCTCTCATAAGCTTTTGCAGGACTCAAAACATTTGATGTTCATAAACTCTAGTGATGGTCATAGCATGAAAGCACACATAAAGCCTCACAAATGGCTGTTCATCAAGCATTAGACACACTACCCTTACAAGAGCATAATTAAATGATTTTACTAAAACACTGGACATTTTAATTCTCAGTGATAACTAATACTGGGAAATGCTGGAGCACAGAAACAGAAACAAGGACTTCCTCCTTTATGGAGTGCATTGCATTCTGTTTGCTGCATGAGACATCACACTTTACAATGCATGTGCTGAGAAAGCAGAACTGTTTGCTGATTCATACTGTAAATTTTCATCCTCATGGAGCATGAAATAAACTCTGGGTCATGAGCTAGTAAAATCTATCATTTGATTACAAACAGCTGTTTAAATATATATATACACACAGATAAAATAAATTAATCATTTATTAACACTTAGCAATAAAACATGAGGTTGCTCATCCATTATTTATCCCTGCAGTAGAAAACAAGAATATGGATGCAAAATTTCACTGAAACTGTTCTTGTTTGTGCTGTACAATGCTATGTTCTGAAGTAAAATCCCTGGTGTCCATCGTCCCTTAAATTTTGGTCTAGAGCAATCAGCAAGGTTTCTGCACAGATGGGAAAACACATGGTACTCCTTGCCCAGGCTTTCAAGCAGAGAAGAAATGGCATCTTGCTCCTTTATTTTTTTCTATCATTGTTTTTCATGTGTTTTTGTTGAGCATAGTTTAATTCCACTTGTCACAAGAGAAAACCTAAGACAATTATGAAAGTAAGAGGGAGATGTGAGAGCTGAGTATCTACTGATTTTTTTTTTTTTTTTATCACAATAAATCTATTGTAAATCTGTTAACTTAAATTTTATCAATACTGGAGTGATATCACATAGGTAGTACAGTGTGGGAGATTTCATGGGCAACTATTACCAGCACGGTCTCATTATTTCTTCTACCTTACTTTGTGTGTCTTTATCCACCTGCCATTCCCAGACCCATAGCTGGCTTGATGCAATCTTTTGGGGTTTTTTTTGTTTCAAAAGACCCTAGACAACAGAGCCCTACAAGCTCTGCTGCACAATTAATGGTTCAGCACAAATCAGTTTCTAATCCTTGGAAAATGCTGCTTTATTAACACTTGCTTTTCTTACAAATTGGGGTGAAAAGTTGGATTTTATGATTTTATTATTGCTACTGTTATTTACTATTTAGTAATTATTATTATTAATTTTATTCTTAAATTCTGAGAAGGATTTATAAATTTTTCATTTTGGTGTGTTTGAAATGGGATGGAGTATTTTAATATTTCTGCCTCACAATATTTTGTTTCAGTTTGATGAACTTACTCAAATTCTTTCAGTTCTTGCTCCTGGAACATTAAACTATATTTTCCTGTCATGGCACACTACATCCTCTTAGGAGTTATAGTTTCAGCATCCTGACTGGCTCAGAGCTGGGCTACCTCTCCCACAACATCAATGCAATTGCCCTGGAATCCAATGTTCCTGTGACCCCTTTTTGAAGGGGGAATTTATAGATACATCACCTTGGCACCCCATGAGATGTGCCATTTGGCTGTAGAGTCTGACCAATACACGGTGGAGAAATAGACCTTTGTACAATAAGTTTTGCAAGGTACTGAAAATCATCAGCAAATGGGGTTTAATGCTGAGTTAATGTTTGAGGAGACAAATTATTGCATTTGATTTGTGAAATCTGACCAGCTCTGCTCATGGTTAAAAGCCTCGATGGGAGCAGAAACTTCAATGCTGCCTTGAGAACTTGACAATAGCTCAACCAAGGAGTCTTCCCACCTGTGAACACTGTATTTAGTGTTTGATTTTTGTTCAAACTTTACACAGAGAAAACTTCATGGGTTATGTCCCTGGGTGTAATGTGATGCAAGACATACCTATACTAAATGAAAAACTTAGCTCTCAGCACCTCTTTAGACAAAGAATTGGCCTTGACTGTGTGCAAATACACATGCAACATGTTTACACACCCCTCTTAGGGCAAGAAATGTTTGTATTGCCAGAGGATAAATAATTGTATCCCCCCTCAGAAAAAAGTTTTCAAGAGCTACCAAAGCAAACCTGCCTTGTCCAGGAGAATCTTGTTTCAGAGTTAGACAGAATATTCATACTTTACTTAACAACCACGCAAAAGTGTTCACACAAATATAACACCATGTGCAACGTGCAAAAACAGAGCGAAGTTCACATTGAGGAGCACATGAATATCTCTCAAAGACGTATAATCCCTCACAAGGCAAACTAATTTGGTGTACTCAGCACAACCCCTTCCAACTCCTTCAAGAAGCTGCTCATGCAGATTAATAGTCTAACGATGTCCTCTTAGTCTGTTACTGTATCTACTCTCCTATGCTGTTGCTATTTACTGTATCATCCTTCACCTCCTCAATATTCTTCACTGTGTTATCAGGCATTTCGTGTCTGCTCTGGCTACACCAAGACATTATGTTTCTAGGACTATCAGTCCATTAGTTTTCACAGCTACTAAGATTACATAAAAAGAAATAAATTTCTGATATGTTCTTATCCAAAGCCTCAAACCTAGCTGTTCACACATTCTAGAAATTTTGAATTATTGTGTTCCTATTGATCTTAGAGAAATTAGTGGTATCTGGACATAATGAACCGAGAGTAACACACCACATCATAAGTTTTCTCTCTGCCATTGTTAACAACCTTGTGGATTTATTTATTGTGTCATCAAGTTTCCCAGATCCCTGTGGTCTGCACAGTCCCGTCATTTTTTCAAAGTTTTTCTTTTATAATGCTAATTATGGTGGACAAGTCTGTAAAAATATATTCTTGATAGTGGCTGCTGGTGTAGAACTGGTTTTTCTCTTCTGTCTGCTTTATATAATTAAAAAGTAAGCTCTTATTTTGCTTTGCTCTGCTTAAACTTTATTGAGCTGTGGGTCACAGTGAAAAATTTACTCTGTTTCTTGGTTTACTCAGCTAAGAGATACTCAGTGACTGGACATTCTTTGCTCTGCTCTTGTTTATGTCCTCAGCTTCTGACATGCATTCAGATCCAGTTGTTCCCTAACTTCAAAACAGCAGTCAGAAGCACAAATCATATGAAGGCACAGTTTTACACCTAATCCTAAACTCTGCAGTGAGTGAAACCAAATCCCCTGGTCCAGATTGTCTACACTTGGAAATGACTTAAATGGGAGTACAGATGCGATTTGCTTCTCATACTGGCAACCTTGTAATTTTAAGGTGTAATCCAAAGATTATGGCTGCATGCTGAGTGCTCTTAAATCATCGGTAAGATCTCTGAAACAATCCCCGCTGACCTGAGATGTGTCAGGACAGTGCAGGCCACCTGCAGAACAGAGGGGAGGAGGGCAGTATGCTACCTGGGTATTAAAAAGACCTCATCTGTAGGGGTTTTCTGCTTCTGCTCACACAAGAGGGGCTTTTGTAAAGAGAATTTCATTCCTTCTCAACTATATATGACCCTAGCCACCACTCCACTTAGATGCAATTTCCACAGATGTGTCCTGTCTGTTTCCCAAAACATTTTAAATTTGAGCACTTAAACTGTGATGTAATCAGGATTAAATTTTTGCTTGTATTTGTCATGCAGAATACACACTTACTGTTTTTGAGTAGCTGATAATGCAAGTGACTGATTTCAGTGAGGCTCTGTCTGGATCCAGGGAAAAGGATTAAGCTTTTTCTTCTCATTAAGTGAAGGTAGAGGGTTGAGACATCAAAGGAATTCCAGCAAGAATTTATAAAAAAGGTCTCTAAGTTGATTTTACCTGCCTCAGTAGAGGAACCTATACCTTACATCATTAAAAATTAATGATTATTTAAAAAATTAATGCATTTGTAACTGACTTAGCTTCCCATTTCTTTCTGCAGCACACTATTCTAAAGCAGTAAAACTTTTTTTCTCTATTTCAATTTTATTTTTTGGCTTCTCTCATTAACACTAGGATGGCCAGTATATTCAAGCACATCTAAGGATTTTTAAGACGTTGATTAGATATCCCTTACTAGGTACAAAAGTTGTGAAAGTACAAGCTCTGAAAAATGGGTCCCTTGAAGCTCTCAGTCTGGGGAGCTCCACTAACGAGGCAATCTCAAAGGTGTTATACATCCAGGCTTTTCAAAGATTTTAGAATGATAAAAGTACATTTCTGTTAGATTTTAAAAAGTTCCTAAGCAGTGAGCCTCAATGGGAACTAAGCACCACCTTTAGGTATCTCTTAAAAAATCTATCTCATTTATTGACTTTTGTAGATGTTGGACACCTTGGGTCATTAATGCTTTATGGAGGTTGTTTATAATTTTGGCAGTGTTTCAAGGGGGTTTCTGTTACTTTGGAACTTTTATTTTGGTTCAGCCACATCTATTTTTAGCAAGTCAACACATGAATCCTATTTCCAGGAACCAGCTGTCAAGGGACTGCTTGTTAGACTTTATGAGCAGGAGATCCTTTATACTTCTGAGGTCTTAAGAGAGATATTCCTCTGGGAATTCCTCAGAAGAATTCAAAATAGAAACTTGCCTAATTGAGAACATAAGAGTAAATTTATGCTATGGAGATGAGGTATTTATAACAGGATGGCCAAGATGACATGGAAAAACTGCTGTTTAGAGGCCATTGCTGTAGAGTGTTCCAGTGAAGTCTTAAAGAAAGAAGGGCCACGTATGTCTGAATGCCAAGGGGTGAAAAATGAGAGAATAATAACATGCAGAAGTACACAAAAATCATATGCTACCAAGCTGTCAGTTGTTACCAATTATATTCTCTTTAAACTGAGGCTTTTCCATTATGAGGGTGTTAGAAAAAATTATGATGAAGTCAGCCTTATTTGTATTCCATCCATGTACAAATTGATTTGGCAAATAGTTTTAATGTTACAGAGCATTATAGAGAGAAATGAATACCTTTTAATTTAGAAAGTTGTCTATCATCTCTGTGACTGAATATGAATGAGGAATATGTGCCAGTGTAACTGCATTTTTTTGATCACCATTATAATCCTAACTTACAGCAACAGACAGATCATTTCAGGAAAAAGGATTTCAGTGAACGACTAATTATTTTGCCTGGTGGACGTAGCACAGTGCCTCCCAAATACAACTTTGATCTGAACCATCTATAAATATCAAACCTTGAATTTAGTTTCATTCAGAGCTCTCAGAGGCCAAGCCCTCATCTCTGTTGACTTAAAAGCCATGGACAATGTTGTGGCTGAGCCTAACCATTACTAATCATGTCATGTACCATAAGAGATTCTTTTGCTGTTGCCTCTATTATACCCAGCCATATTTCATAACCAATCACATAGGATATGCATCAGGGGAAAGGGAAAAAAGAAGGTTGAGACAGTAAAATGAAGTATGTAGCTCATTTACTGAGACTTGATCTTGAAACAACCTGCACATCTTCATCCATCACAAGCCTATGATGTTATCCAGAGTGTGTGGGGTCTATGTGGGAAGGGGCGACTTGACTGCTTTGGCATGTTTGAAGCTCTGTGTAGGAGGGACATACATAGGAAGGCTGTAGAAGACACCATGGAAGTGGAGATATAAAAAATAACCAAGACTACAGCCAGACTGGGAGCATGCTTCTGAAAAACACCTACAGGAAACTTCTTGGTGTGAACTGGGGGAAAAGAGAGGACTTTCTGTGAGCCAGAGAAGCTGCTTCCTCCTGCCTGGAGGCAGCATTTTTTGCATGCCTAGTAGGTGAAAGAGGAGAACATTGAAGAAATAGTTGAATTCTTTATTGATTTATCCTGCCAACAGAAGTGACTGCAACCTCCAAAATTTGGATAATTTCCAGGAATGGAAAGGAAAAAAAAAAAAAATTAAAGCTCTAAAAATAGATCTACTCTAAATTTCTATTAATCTTTTTGTTGGCTGGTGTTAGATGTTATATATGTAGGAAGGGACTGATTTTTCCCTTGCCTTCTGCAATTGTAGATTTACTAATATTCTGAGATCTGTGGACTCCTTTGGAGAGGTGCTCTTTTAAGACCTACTCTGAGAAAATGATTAGGACTGGAAACTTCCAGGCATTTGTTGAGAGATATTTGCAGGCATCTTTGAAAGAAAATGCTGCATAACACTAAAACTCTCTATTCTGAAAATGCTAGAGCCTGGAGAGGTTTTCTAGAGTAGCAGTTCTGTATTGCCACAGGTGCACATTTTATCAAGTAGTCCTAAGAAAGCAGATGCTTAGCAGTATTTTTCAGGGATTTGTTCAAATCTGTTTCTGCTGAACTCTGCTGACACCATTAACTTCAAACATAAGTATTTATTCCTTAAGTATCGAGACTTTGAGCTGACACAAGAAAGCATTGGCTTCCCAAAATCTCATGTCCCTCTGGCACAGAAGGAAGTAAACAAATCAGGTATAATTTGAGCTAGTCTACTCACACACTCAAGGGATTATATTTTGTCAAATACTCAGAACAGACCGTGATCTGTACAGTACAAAAGAGGCAGAGATATATGATCCATATTTACCTTATATGTGGATAGAAGAAATACGAGCATGATGTATATGATCAGTCATAAGTTGTAAGCTTCAAATTTACAGTTGTATTTAGTTGATCATTATATCTGACATTATTTCCCCAGTGAGAAAACCTCTAAGGTAGAAATTTTCGAGTCACTCTGAAAATCTGGTAAAACAGGCTGCATCACATGAAGGCACTTCAACAAATTATGATTTGCTCTGAGTTAATTCCTTAACTTTATCATCTGTACCCAGAAACATTTAGTCTTATAACAAGAAGCCAAGAAGAAATGACAGCATGGTTATGATATGACTGTTTCTTTGTATTGCTAAATTTCATTTTTTGCTTTATAGGTTTTTTCCTCAACCAAGAACAAAGCAAATCCTATTTGCAACTGGTCTTTATTGCTGCCTTAGAAGTAATTAAATATCCAGCGACTTACAGTTCAATAAACTTCTCAAATCCTCCTTGAAGAAAATGAACAAAGCTCATAAGCACATGCTTCTCTCCTACAGACTCCAGTGAGATGTGAGCTTGTGCTTGAAAGATATGAACAAAAGTGGGGATATATATGCTTGTAAAGATATACTGGGTTAGAAATACCAGTGTTAGTTGTAGAGGATCTATGTAAAGGTACTAGTTTATTTTTGAAAATGGCATAGTTGTGTTGTTGTGATGTTACCCACAACAGCCTTATTTCTGAGCAGAATTGACGAGCTCCAGGACTGTGTCATGCTGACACAGCTTTTTATCTATGCTTCCAAGCCAGCCTTATCTTCTCATCATTGCAGCACTATTCAGTATAGAAAGACTCTCTGCAAGGCTATAGGTTTGCACAGATTTTTAGTTCAGATTTTTGCACACTGTAGGATGTGCCTAAGTAAACTATGCTTATATTAGTTAGTGATATTTCTTATACCTCATGCTCTTATTTGGCTATTTCTAGCTTTGTCAAACTTGGATTCAAAGCCAAGTGGTTACAGCTAAAGTAATAAACAGCAAACTTATCAGCCATGCAACAAAGAGGATGTTTCAGAACCTTGACATTAAATTTTGAGAATTATTAAGAGTTACTCCAAGGAAGCATCAGTACTGGGAATCCCCTGAAAGCAACTGCAAGAGCTTTAACAGAGCGCAGGGGAAAAGTTGCTGTAAGCTGTGATACAGCACTGATTGCAAGAAGCACCAACTGCATTATGAGACTGAGCTCCTCTCAAGTAGGTGCAAGGCTCCTCTGACTCAAAGGGACTGAAGAGTTTTCACACTGCATCAGTGATTAAGTTCTTAAAATGCCATGGATTTGGAAATACAGGAGCAATGATACGAATATGTTGCCTTGGCTCCTTCCTTCCAGCCCCTCAGTACTCTCGTATCCAGTTCTTCCAAATCACACAAAGCAACAGCATCTACAGGATGAAAGTATAGACCTTGTACTTGTGCCCTGGATCTTGGACTCAGTATTTTTGTGTTCTTTTGTCAGGAATCAGATGGATTTCCAATCTCTTCAGTTGAAGAATAGAAGAGATTGCAATAGTTCTGAATGAAAATATAGTAGATACCCAATATCAGCTCAAACTTTTATAGTGGATAGCATCCAGAATAGAGATGACTTCCTTGTCTATCATAGCTCAAGAAGCATTAAGGGGTTCCAATTTAATGTGATAAAATGTCATCAGAAACATGAAATTCTAAAACCATCACTCAATGATTATAATTAGCCCATGGCAAACTGTTCTGAATACTAAAGCAACTATAAAAGGTGAAAATTCTCTTAATTAGCACAAATGCAGAAAATATGTGAGACTGACTCACAGCAGGGAAAGCTCCAATTAACCTGGCCCAGATTGAGACGATTAGGAGGGCAGCTCCAACCGTGTAAAGGATGTAAAAACTGTAGTATTAGGTTTTGTATTTTTCCATCCCTGGGCCTATTCTTCAGTGCTACCTTCAGGCACATCATCTGTTAACAAAAAATCGTTTCCTGAACTGGCTGCCAAAACCCAGACCTGTATCCAGCAAGTCCTGATGATACTCTCCAATTTTGATATTAACTCCTTCAGTGAGTATGATCTGTACAGGAATTTTTCTACCTGGATATCACACAGTCCTATTCAAGAGAACAATCTCTTGTTCAATACTGTTGCAGGGAAATCTAGACCAAAAGAACTGGTAAAATTACCACCTCAGACTAATAATAAGAAAGAAACCATTTATTTCTATATCTTGTGGACACAACACTTCACACTGGGTCTCTGATCATTGCATTGTAGTTGAAAAGCTGCTTAGACTGAACTGATCTTACACCTAACAAATTCAGTGGCTGCTTCTCTTTGACTTCAGCAAGGGAAGATTATGACACCTCCTTCAGATGCAAACCACAGGAGTAGTGATCTGTCCTGTGCTAACAATCACTATATGAAACCAGAGTGATGCAATGTGCGTGGGAGCCACAGTTTGATTTAGTTTTAATGGTGATAACATAGTTACTACTCATAATCAGGGTTACAGGGATTTCTGCACAAGTCAATCACTCGGGCACTTATTCAACTTCTCAGAAATGTTTTGTTTGTGTCCCACACTCTAAAACTCAGGGATGTGTTGCAGTCATATCTCTGTGATGCATCTTAGGAAAGAGCACGAGGTAGTTGTATTCCTTTAAAGGAGAAATGGAGAAATAGCAATCAGCACAACTGCAGCACTCCCAAATAAGATGTAAATTATAACTAGAAATGCAAAAGTGCTCATGAATGAGATGTGTAAAGTAAAATATGCTATTTTTTTCCCAATCTCTAATGCTTCTACATGCACCCACAATCTGCCAGGATATAGGTCAGTTCATTGCAGATGATGGGTTCTTATACCAGCACCACCAATAATGTTTCTGAAACATTTAATTTGCTGTAAGAAACTAAACCAAACCTTTGCGCTGTAGGACCATATACTTGTTTATGTTCCATGATGCCATGATCTCATAAAAACTTCAAATGCTAACAATCACTGCATCATTTCTCCATATGCCACCATGAAGACACCACCTGTTTTTCATACTATACACTGATTTCTGAGGTGCGTGGGAGAGAATCAATATCTCAGAACTTATATCTAAGGTCCGTCAATCAACACCCCACTAAAATCCATACGGATCCAATGTTGAGAGTAGAATGGAGTTGTTTTCAGGAATAACAACAATGAAAAGTGTCATTTTTTTGGCAGAACTAAAGCTAAAAAGTCAACCTGCATTAAAGAAATGAGTTAATTTAAAATCTCATTAATTCATGACAGTTTAACATTAGTAGGTCCAAAACTATGTATTTCTGTTCTGTTTTGTTTTTTTTTTTTTCTCATATTCAAATCCATGTTACCTTTTATTTCTCAAAATAAATTGATCTGCATTTACTTTTAGTTTTTTAAAAATTACAAATAAAAATATCTGGAACTATATTATTATTTTTAGACAAGAACCGGCTGAAATTCTGGAATGACAACTCCAGTTTTCAGGATGAATTGAGCAAAGACTAGAAATAAGCTGCTACAAAAGACTAGAATACAGACTGGAACAACCGTCTTTATCACTGGAGGGCAGTATAAGTACCAATATAAGCTAAAATAGTAAAACCCCAGTATCCTCAACTAAATGACTTTATCAGAACAGAAATTGCTGCTTCTTTATAGTAGCCAGCTACAACCAAGAGATACTGCAGGTCAGACCTGTCACTGAAAGACAGAAAGACAATTTTATTGTCATCAATTATTTTTATCATTAAAATTTCCCAGATCAGATCTGGATTGGAAGAGGAACTTTCCATGGCCAGAGAGCTACTGGAAGTGAAATTTATTTGCAAGATTCATATTGAGCTTGTCTCTAATTTTAATAGCAAATATATTTGCAGAAGCCTTCATCATGTTATGACTACTACCAAACCTGAACGCAGTCCCAAGACTTTGGGGTGTCTCTTTTATAGCCAGGCATACACTGCCCTTTTTTCTTGGAGCTCAGCAGAGTTTAAGGGCTTGTTGATTGAAATAAGACTCTAATTGTTTAGTTTGCAACAAGCACAGAAAACTTCATCAAACTTTTCTATGTCCTTGGCAATGAAGAGGAGAGTTTCATGCCACAGTTCTGGGCTATCGTTTCTTAACCATAGCAAAGTATGAAGTTTCTGGAGTAGTCATTCATTAGAAAACAGTGAAAAAAGCACTTTAATTCTCTACGGTACACCAGTTACTTTAGGTCAAATCTGCATCCTTCCTCATAAAAGTGCAAATATTGCAGAACCAACACAAGTAGAGATGACATCACCTAGTTCAGGCCAGGAGAAATGGTGTGGACTTCTGGTTTCATGCAAAGCCAGAGCCTCTGAGGCAACAGTAGCTCTCTGCCTCATTCATCTTGGCTGAAGTGAACATCTAATGCCAAGTAAGACTGTGTAAGTAGCTATGATATAATCAAGAAAAGGTCTTTTATGGTTCTCATTAAAATAAAGCTGTCAGAAGATGAAGAATGGAGAAAATTGTGTCCTTTACACCAAATTAGTTAAATCAAATAAAAAGATAAAGTGGAAGAAAAATAAAATATTATGGCAATGTTAGTAAATTGGTTGTTTAAACATTTCTGGTACAACAGCCTTAAGTCAGACACAGAAACCTGAGGGCAAAGTCCTCAGTAGGTAAGGAAGTATGCTTCATTTGCAGTTATGTGACTCAGGCTGATTTACACTAACTGAGATTCTTGGCTGTACATGCAGGAACCATTCTGATAAGCTAATTAGCTTGGCTTCCAGAAGAGCCTGTGCAATGGATTGACAAGAGGTCACTTGTAGTACCAGCACAGATATGTTTCTACAGCTGAGTGTCTGTTGTGTAGGTTGCAGTACTTGGTAGTCCTGAATTTCTAGGCAGAAACTTGGTAAATTGCTGTAGTATGACTAGTGATTTGCATCATGAGCTGCACAATTTTGATGACAATATTTCAACTGAAGTAATTTCACGACTTCTTGCAATTCAGCTGCACATCCTCAATATTATTCTACTAGCATGTGGCTTTTGCACTCAATATTATCCATATTTGGCAGTGGAGATGTTTTGCAGCTTGAAGCCACAATAGTTACCTAGTTCTCACTACATGAGATGACAACTAGACGCCTTCCCTTCACCAAAGAGAGTTTTCGTAGCAAAAACTGCAGAGGCAGTTTTCTATCAGTGTCCTTTTTTCAGTGCCATTTGGGGCCACTAGCTGGAAAACTCACCTGAGAAAAGGATGATTGATTTAGAAATGGAAAAGAAGTGTATCTGTGGAAAATAGCCTGACAAAGATGGACAGGCCTACATCCTGGGTCAGGTGCCCTCTCCAATATGACCAACAAGGTCATGACCTCTGATCCTGCACTATTGTTTCCTTTTCATTTGAAAGGAAAACAGGTCCATGGGTAAGGACAGAGTCTCAGTCCAGTAGATTCTCTCTAGAGAGGGTACCGAGGACCAGAACTTCAGGATACAGTCAGAGACTTCAAAGCAAAACCCAAAGGTTACCATTTGCATTTGATGGGGGAAATGTGAATGAATGTGAAATGCAGGATTTGATGTGTCTTTCCAAGCTCAGTATTTACTCAAGGGCCTGAGAGATGCTCATGCTGGCACCTCCATTATCAAGAGCAAGAGAAGTGATAGCACAGAGGCAGGGGCAGATCTTGTAGGCTTGGGGTAGTGCTGAGAACAATGTGGGTGGGTTCCCTTGGGCTTCCCAGAGATGGTCAGAGAAAACCTGAGAAAACCATACCCCATTCCTTTGCACTGGAAAGGCTTGAATTTCCAGCTCTACCACTGTGGGAAGAGGATTTGAGAGCCACCAGGGTTGTGGAGGAGAGGGAGAAGCCTGAATGTGAACATGAGAGAGAATTTGGTGAGAAAGGAGCTGATGGCATGAGCTGCTGGTGAAGAAAGGAACTGGATTATGTTCTCTAGAGATCATTATCTAGCAGCTCTGTCTGGGAAAAATAAACATTTGGTTGCATTTAGCATAGCTTCAGGGCAGCTGTAAATTGTCTATCTGCTGATAATCTGTGAGGTACCATATGCCAGCTCAGGGTTGCCAATTCCCTGACTCTGACCCACTCTTCCCAAGCCCTGAAACGACCTTCAACTCTTGAGAGGAAGGAGGTGCCAGTTCCTGGTGCTGCCCAAGGTCTTAACTTCACATTTGCTCTTCAAAAATACCCTGTTCATTTCCTCTAAAACTAAATGTAAAGGAACAGGCACTTGACAAAATGACCCTGTAACATGCAATAATACTGTATATCTTTCTATTAAAGAAAGGGAAAGTTCTAATATTCAAGAGTAATATATTTTATTGAAGATTTCAGTCTTTCAAAGACATATTTGGTATAGAATTTCAAGCTCAGTAAAAGGCTCTTATACAAATATGGTCATGTTATAATCTTGAAAAATATTAACAGTATTCAGCAACAAGGGAGCTTTATGAGGGAAAAAAATCAATATTGACTTATGGTGTTTATTCATAGCATAGTAAAATTGCCTACACCTGAGAAATTCCAGTAATTAAACACCTAATGCTAAATTCATATAAAAAAAAGTTAAGCAAATTCTGCAACTTAAAGGGCAACAGAAAAGCTGACCATTACAGGCTAAAAAAAAAAAAAAAACAAAACAAAACAAAAAAAAAAAAAAAAAACAAAAAAAAAAAACCAAAACACCAAGCATTACATTAAAATAGGGTGCAAATGGACATAAATAACAGTTGAAAAATTACCCCTACAATACTTGCTTAATTCAGTCCTTTTTGTAGTGACACTTGGCTGCTCACAATTGCATTGTTTGTAATGCTCCAGTCACTCAGCTGCCATCCTGGAGTCCTAATGGCCCATCTTAACCCCACAACAAACAAAATAACAGTCAAACTGATTATTGCCCATCACCTGAAAATTATTTCTCAACATTTTCATTGCAGTTACAATGAACAGAGATGCCTCTGAGGGATTAGTTTGACCCCACTTTAGGCTTATGGTCTCAAGTCTATGAACTAGTTTTCCTTGACTATTCACCAGCTCTGGTAGCTGTCATCAGACGCGTGCAAGGGTCCTCATCCTACAGTAGCTATCGGAGATAGATGGAGTGCAGTACCTATTTCTCTCTTTTGACTACATCCTAGGACAGGAGGTCTTTGTTATCTGATTTTACATGTCCCATTTCATCTGATTGTGTGTTTCTATGAAGAATAGGCTACAGACATCACAGGGGAAGATTTACTTAATGAAAAGCCACTGTTTGTAATTAAACATTTAAGTACTTAGAGTGTTTGTGTTTCTATTGAGCTATCAGATTAGGATATCTGCTTATTGCAGTCCTCAGACTAGCAAAGGTTTATGGGCATATCTTTATATACATCCTGATGGCTCCACAGAAGTCAGTGGGATTATTCACAATGTTATAGCTTGGCAGGTGGATTTATTTTTTCAGGAGTGGGGATGTGATTTATTTTCCTGGTGTATGTAAGTGTTCCTCCCCAGATGCAGCCCAAGGACAT
Source organism: Tyto alba (assembly GCF_018691265.1). Classification (NCBI taxonomy): domain Eukaryota; kingdom Metazoa; phylum Chordata; class Aves; order Strigiformes; family Tytonidae; genus Tyto; species Tyto alba. The sequence goes on along the minus strand of NW_024881316.1, from coordinate 43,829,366 downwards.
GTATAGCATGATTCTCCACTTCTGCCCCATTCATGTCACCATTCACATTTAGTTTAATTAAAAAGCAACAGATGATGCTGCCATGGCAAGTTTTACACTAGGCACAAGCCAGCTTTTGTGTGTGTTTTTCTTTGTTTTTTTTTGTTGTTGTTGTTGTTGTTGTTGTTGTTGTTTGTTTGTTTGTTTGTTTGTTTTTATTGGCAAAGCTGAATTTAGCTTCATTGAGCAACTCCTCTCTTATCCATAATAGAGGTATATCCAGCACTTCTCCAGAGTATCACTTGAAAGAAATAATGAATTATATTAAGTCAAAAGTTTCATTTTTTCTTTTAGAAATGAGCTTTAACATCATAAAATACTGTATTCTCATTCTGAGTCAAATACCTTGTTATTTTTCCAGGAAAAGTGCTCAGCAACACTTTGTTCTTGCCTGAGTGTTGTATGACTGTAACAAATCACTAAAATGTCCCTGAGATGTCTCACATCAGGGAAATTGAAACCCTGAAAAATATATGTGCTTGACACGGTCTTTCTACATATTGTGAAATTGCTACTATAATTGTAGGATTTAGCATGTTATGGGAAAACGACCTTTTCTTTTAAGGCCTCTCTTTCTGCAAAGCTCATATTTAACTTGAAACACAGAGATAAGTGCATCGTTACTCAGCTCAGTACTTAAACATATGCTTAAATTTAAAGATGTCCCAGTCCATGTTACTAAAGAATTTGATTAAACTAAATCATTTACTTGAGCACTTTGTCGGGTTAAGATCTTCAGAAATAAAATGTCAATATGAATATAGACTGCATTAATGTCTAAAGTTATAACTATGTTAGTAAACCAAGCAAAGTCAGGAGTTGCTCTGTGGCCCTGAAGGAGGCTGGCATAGTCTGTCAATGTCTATAGTATTAAACGTTCCTGTGGTCTAAAAAACAGGTAACTGTAAACAAGCTGTCTGGTGGGACTGGTCACAGGGCCATGACGACATCCAGACTGTGCCCAGGAATTGCTGTGGAGTTAGTTTTCTGGACCAAAGCTGTGTCAGGGTTCTCTAGATATTTAATGAAGATTAAATTTCAGTACCTGAATCATTACAAAAACCTGCAATCACCTCTAAAAGTAACTGCTTTGGTCTTAAGAGGTTGTACCCTAAATTCTGTGCTTCAACTGACTATATCATGCCCGGGACTTAGACCCAGGTTTCACGGTGCTGTTCAGTAGCAGTTTCTTTTTATACACACCTCAGGTATTGAGAAGAAAACAAATTCGTGTTCAGGGCTAGATGTTGTCACTGTTTAGGCTTTCACAGCTAGATGAGCCGTCTCTGAATTTCTCATACAGGTTCAGTAACTGCAGCTAGGCTGGCACCTTGATCACTCTTTGCTTTTCCACCTCCTAGTGGAAAATTGATCTGGCCATAGAACGGAATTTTGCAGTTACCTCTTCTTTTTCTGTAGTGGCAAAATCACACAGCCCACTAATCCTACATATATAGTATTTGGGTCTACACATTGGGAATGAGGGCCCATGTCTGAATAGGTACATACTAACACTTCTGCTGTGCCAGATGTTGCAAAGTCTCCCTTGACGTGGAGTTGAAACCAATGGGGTTTCTTCCAAGAGAAAGTCAGCTTCTGGCAGACAGGATATTTTTCATACACCTGGGATTATATTTTGTGTCATAAGTGTGAAAAAATTTCAGTCCTTATTGATGAAAAGAAATAAGATCAGAGAAGTATCATGCCAGAATTGCAAGAGAAAGAGAAAAAAAATGTTTTGGACCACGATTTGTCTATTCATGGAGATTTTTAATCTCTATTCAATTGACATGTTCAGATTCCCATGTAAAAATTTTCTATTCGTGACTAAATCCAAAATATTTCATGTTCTATTCTCAAGTGGCTTATTGAAAGAAAAAATGATGCTTTTTGTCCTTTACAGAGGAACTCAGTGCAATATCCAACACACAGATGGGAAGCTGAGAAGCAGTCTTATAGTGGAGGGCTGCCACACTGCCTTAGTTTGGATTATATCTCTTCTGCAGCAAAACCTGTGCTAATCTGTTCAGTATTTTAGTATATAAGCAGGGTAGTCTCTGATGTGTGCTCAGGAGAACTATACAGCTGAAATGCCAAAATAGTGGTGTTGCAAGTAATGGAGAGACGATTATCAATCTGTGTTAGAAATACTGCCTGGAGTATCCAGCAGGCTGATGCAGAGGGGTTGAATTTAAGCAGGACACTGTTGAGGTACCAGTAATTTTTCTCTAGTTAAGGCTGTATCAGCATTTCCACTAGAATACTTGTTTCCAGAGGCTCGTATAATTCAGCCTGGAAAATGTGCTCTGAACAGAAACTTGGCACAAAATGTTCCAAGCAAGGGCAATATTTTCTTTTTGAGTGCATGAAGAAATGCCCATTTATTTTTGTTGCTGAGACAGAAAAGCAGCGAAAATCTATGCATTTCTATGATAAAAGCATGCAGAAAAAAAGAAATGCCTACAGTAAAAAGAACGAGAAAGATTAAAAGTTTATGAAATAAAAAGTACAGAAAAATAGAAACTTAATCTTAATTATTTTCTAAGTTTTCTTAGAGACACTTTTCTGTCTGAAGTAAGTTTTTAGCCATTTGGGTGCTGTTATAAATTAGCTAGTTCTGTACCAGAGTTTGAACTTTGATGCATCCAAGCATCTTCCATTTATTTCAACAGGGTTATACTCCCAGAGTTTTCAAAAATAAATAGGAAAATTTTTAAGAGGTTGAGAGAAGACACAGAAGATTAAAGTACAAAATAATTTGAGCTGCAACGTAAAGATAGCCTCAGTGAGTGGGAAAGAGAAACTTTATTTTATTTAATGAGGAAGCAGGAAGACAATGAGAATAGTGCTGTGGGCACTTGGGTACATCAGAGAGGAAACAAAGAAAGCAAGGAAAGATGAAGTTCCGAACTGTTTCACATTTACTGGTTTTCAGCAGGATTTTGGTCTGGTCAAGAAGGCTAGATCCTTGTGTTTGGCCTGAAAACGCACAACCCACCTCAACCTTTTGGTTAAGCAGTGACATTTTACACCACTATGAATAAGATGAGCATCCAACTTTCACATTGGACCCTTTGTTTTCTAGCCATGAATGAGATAGAAACAACTGAGGAAAAGGTGGTCTTGAGGGTTAAAAGGAAAAGCTTCCAGGAAACTTTCTTTTATCTGACTGACATGTCAGAAGAAGTGATTGCACCTCTCCAGTGTTGGGCAGGTGATGTGTGGGTCTCTGCAGTGAGAAATGGGGATCTTTCAAAGAACAGCTCTGAAAAATCCTTTAAAGTCGTCTTAGTCAGAAGAGGTGTATGACTGTGAGCTGCTGTGATCACAGGTTCCAGAACACTCCTGGGGAAATGATGAATTACTCAGCACCAGTCAGGTACCTCTGTATCTTCAGGACACCGTGGTGTTGCTACTCATAAGAAGGCAGAGAGCAAACAACGGGGACATACAACACCTGTGCTTGTGGCATGGTGTGAACCTTTCAGCTCTCATTCACAGCTTTGTCAAGTAAAGAAGAAGCTCTGAACGTCCTCTCCAAGGGTGTGTGAAACCCAAGATAGGATACCTTCCTTGCTGCACATGGAAAGTAGGTCATGGAGAGACCCATTCTGAGGTGGGAAAACCTGCACTCTCTTGGTCTGTGACATTGCTTTATGCAAGACTATGGTGAAAAGAACATTTAAGGTGATGGATGAGCTTCTTTTCATATTCAGTTTCCTTCCCTGATCAAGTACTTTCTTGCTTGTATAAGATGGTATGGAGGAAGAATCAAAGTTTTAACTGTCTATAATTTGATGACATTGCCCTCCAAACAACGTTTCACTTGGTTTCCATTTCATCTTAATATTATAAGATAGCCTTAATATAAACTTTTATTTAAAGCCTTGTTGGAGGATATGCTGCCTCTTTGTGAAGTATCCCTTTTACTCAACACTACAACTTGTCTCTTGCTCACTAACTGCCTAACTTTGCTTCCTTTCAGTGTTTCCTAGGACATCAAATGAGAGCTTAAGGTACTCAGAAACCTAGTGTTGCAATGAAAAAGAACTTACTAAAGTTTATAATTACAGAAAAATTAATCAAAGAGACTTAGCATGGTACTTGCATAAAGACAATAAGCCAAGCTCTTGTCATAGTGAAATATGGAATAACTTCATTGAAATAAATCTTAATTATGCTAGAGTCACTACTCAGTGTGACTTAATTAAGACTGGAGCAGTGAAAGCCTTTTGGGAAAAAAGAACACTGATTACAGAACCACTTTACTTCATATTTCTTCCTTTCCCTCCTGGTTCTTTTCCTTGACTCTGGACAAAATTTCAAAAGTAGAGTTGTTGAAGTGAACTAGAATAGGTATTAGCATGTGGTAGGTTACATCCTAAATAGGAATTGTTTGAAGTAAAAGATTGAGAATGATAACCCTGAAAATAATCTCTTTAAATTATGTATGCAAGGTGCCATGCATCCATATCTATTTTGGCCATAAAATGTATGTTGCTTTGTTGGCCAATGAATTTATGAAACAGAAAGTACAAGACTACAGAGTCAAAGACTTAAATCTAATAAAAAAGACTGAAGAATAGATTAATTAAGGTTAAAATAGCCTGCATGGGGAAGTGTAAAGACAAAATTACGGAAAGAAAATATACCTTCACTTCAGTCTCCTGAATGCAGCATGCGACAACGGCTATAGAGTATAGAGAGATATATTGTTCAACAAGCGTATCAACAATGTAAGAGGTTCATTTGTCATGATTTCAGTTCTTACCAGATAGAAAGCATGCAAAGCTAGATATATCATGTCAATAAATCTGTTTACTTCAATAAAGTTATCTCAAGAATGAATTCAAACCAATATACTTTGAGGGAATGAAACCAAACCAAGTAGGAAATGCACAGAGGGTTCTTGGCAGCTTATGCACATCATATATAAAATCAGACATTAAAGGAATATGCAAAATATCCCAGGGGACTTATGGTAACTGGAAAAAAAAGTGTGTAATGAAGATCTAATATGCAGCATGTATCAGAGTGTCAAATTGCTTAACATGGGCTATGTCCTTTCTTCACAAGTGCTTATGTAGCTCCAGTTGAGCTGAACAGGTGCTGCAGAAAAGGGTAGAATTTATTGAAAAGGACTGTAAACAAAATAAGAAAAAAAAAGGAGAAGGAATTAAAAACTATGGACTCCCCATTCCCAAATGATTCCACTATGAACTGAATTGTAGAAGAAAATTATTTTTTTTTTAGCTTGAGATTAAAGTTTTCCTTGTTCCACAGAGACTGACGTATCTGCAGGAGTAACAGCTGCAATGGCCTTTCTGGGTGGATCTAGAAAATGGTTGATAAATAAGGTAATAAAATGACATCCATGGGAGATCTGGTTTGTTTTCTGCTGCACTCCCTCATTGACATAGAAATATAAAACTTCTAGTCCCGGAATGTAATCTATATATCTTGTGTATGGTATATACAAGTGCTACTGTGTATGCATGATATAGAGAAAGAAGCTGGTTTGACATCTCATTAAGCTCTAGTTCATTTACGTGAGCCCACCTTCAATATTGACATATTCTGATTTCTTAGCTCACCATTCTCTACTATGGGAATTCCAGTAGCAATTTTTAAATGATCTGTTCTGCATAAAAGCCTCATAAACCAAACATGAAATTTGAGTTGAGTTACTCCTGGGATTTATCCCTAGAATAGATAGATGTTCAAGAGGCAAGTTTCTAAGTTTTTTTTCTTTTCTTTCCCTTGATATTTGGTCATTTTAAGTGGGGTTAATCTCATCAAATCTGGCTGAGTGTGCATTGCCGATGTCTGTGCCTGAACTAATAGTGCTGAGCTTCCTTTATCACCAATGGACAGGAATATGCATTTTTTTAAGGTGTCATTCATTTACTCCTAATGCACAACTGTAAAATGTGTCAGAAGTGTCTGTACCTCTCCTATGGCCATAAATGAAGCTCAGATATAAATATGTACATTGTCAACATCCAAAGTTATATGAGATGAATACTAGCTTTGATGGGTTTGGAAAATGCTACTTTCTTCAATACAATGCATGACAGAGATTCCTGGGATACATATGGGTAGTACAACAGAACACCAGCAACTTCCCCTGTGACACCTCCCAAAGTGATACCGAAGGGTCACAGCTGTGCTGCAACAATCCAGGTTTTCTATGGGCAGTTGAGGAAATGTAAGAAGAGATATGGATAGCTTGACATTTATAACCTACTGTTCTAAAAAGGATGGATATTGCATAACGTATTCAAGGTGCAAATCAAGGTCAGTAAATACTTCCCAATTGCATCTGAGTCATAACCCAACATTAAACATCCCCTGCTCCTAAACCTTACTAAGCTATTTAGATCTCAGTTTTGCAGCTGGCCCTTGAATATCTTGGGTCAAACCAGTAACCTTGATCTAGCTACACCTGAAGTTTAGATCTGGATTCAAACTTTGGAGGCTTTGCCTATCTAGAAAGTTTGTCTTTCTCTAAAACCTGTTGCATGCAAAAGGTTCCTTGAACAATCAAAAGCTTTGACCACTCCTAAAACACAGAGGTCATTTTTGGCAAATGGTAATGTCAAAGTACAGAAAGTATAGAGAAGAGGCAAAACTGCATTCCTTGGAAACAGAAGCAGCTAATGAACATTAGAACTGGCATTCAAATGGCTTTTTGTGCTGCAGGTGAATTTTCTCTGGCTCTCCCTAACCATGAAACAGTAGGAAGAGGTGAGATATGTCACATAACAAAGAATCAACTTCTTGCAGAGAGCTTTTTAGGAAATCATATGTACACACCCTCATCAGCAAACTCCGCAGGTTTGAGACTGAGTTAACCAGCCACAAATAGACATGTATACACATTTTGGAAAGCAAACAGCTTCCAGACATCTTTTAAAGGTATCCACAAGTAATACAAAGTAGACATAAACACTCTATATAGTGATATCTTTATATAATGTCCTCATGGATACTATATATTCAGGAAGACAGTGCTCATGTAGGTGATGGTATACCATATTCCAGAGAGTAGAAAGCAAGCCCTTTTAAAATACTGAAAGGGGAGATGGACATGGCAAGCTCCAGTGCAGAACTGGGCCAAGAGCAAATTGAAATGGCTAGATCTCATTTCATTCCTTCTCTTGGGCTACTAAGCTGTACAGTTTACAAAGCAGAGAAAGTCATTCATAGTTCTTTATAGTACAATTTCTAGTGTCGCATAGTAACTGTGGATTTACTGCACTCTCCTGTGAAATTTCAACTGCCATAACAAAGCTTTATGTTGCAGACAATCAACACTCAGATATTTAGGTATAATAATAATAATAATAATAAAGACATTTCACCCTCCCCTTCCCACAGAGGACTGATCTGTCTTTTTACAACTAGGTGTTGATTAAGCCCCGTGCAAAACTTAACAAGGATTTTGTGTGTGTGTGGCAAGTATTTGACTGATGTTTTGCTTAAAGAAGGGGAAAATCCCACTTCCTGCAGCATATTGCAGGGACCAGCAAACATATCCTTTTGTCCATTGGACCAAATACATAACAATAATACTGTGCAGATGCTCCAGAGCTGACTCAACAGTTACGTGATCACGTTATGCCTGTGATATGCAATCCATCATTACATTTAAAGCACCTGCTTGATTAATATTCAGTCTTTAATGTCAGCACTGAGAAATTAGAATTCAGAAGTGTTACACTGCAGGAACTGGAAACACTGCTGCAGTGGTAATGGCCTGGGTTAGTTTCGTGAGATCTGTTAGTTCAAGGGGGATTTCCTAATTCAGAAATACCAAAATGTATATATGGTATTAACTACCAATTGTGACCTCTTGGGATAAAAGTCATGTGTCACATTTAAAGAAACTAAATGTTAAATTTCCAAATGGCTATGATTATTTCTTCTATATAAACAGTACATCTATCCCTTAGCAGTATAGCATTGCCATCCATATTCACAATAACACTCTAATTGTGGTGTTACAGATATACATGGTATATTAGAATTGGGAAGTGCTTTGGCTTAGATTGTTTTAAACATCTACTTCCCAAGTGCATAGGTTTCATCTTAACCAACTTGCTCAAGAAAATAAGAAAAAATTACCATGACATTTTTTTAATCTCTCTTGGTCTTGTTCCCTTTTCTCATTTGAAATGTTGTTGTTTTTTTCTTTTCCATGGGCAATTTTATCAAACAAATCTGCCTTTTTCCATACCATTTACTTAATGGTAATTCTTTTTTTTTTTTTTTTTTTTCACCTTTGCTTCAGTCCTACATACAACAGATCAAGCAATTCCCATTAGAGCAACAATTTGAGATTCAGGAACACTTAATGGCCAATAGACTCTTTCTTCCCTTGTGGAGAATGAGGATACAAATGAAACATCTGAGATTATTTTTACTTTCATTATTTTTGTTAAAAAAAGTTTGCACCTTTATGTGTCATGAATACCCCTTCTTGATCTTCCTTTGCCTTGTCAGACCTGGCCAGCACAAGCAGCTGAGATCTTTGATCTATTTTCCCTGCATCTCTGTGCAACACTTTTTTAAAAAGAGAATATACTATTATTTTTTCTAAGCCTTTCAGACTGCTGTAACATGATCAGGATTCTCCTGAATCTCTATGCATTCGATCTCTTCTCGTTCCTTCCTTTTGGCCCGTTTCTTTTTCTTGTGGTGCTTTTTGGAAGGTGGGAAAAAGGTTAGAAAGACGGGCAAAATAACAAAACAGTGCAGAAGTGTGCAACTGCCGGCAAGCAGCAAGCATTTGAACAGTGTGAAGGTCAAGTTTGAAGGCACAAAGATAAGGGGGACCAATCCAATAAGGAAAGAAGAAACGTTCTGCAAAATGGCTGTCCCATGCTCTTGGAGGGAGTTCTTTATACACTGAGTTCGGGTGTGCTCAGTAGCTAGTACAAATGTATAAAGCAGGGGTGCACAGTGATCTATGGCAAAATTCAAAGTGTAGATAAGGCACAGTATAGAAATGCAATCCATGTCTACATTCCATAAGGTCATCAAGCCAAGGACACCCAGCTCTATTGAGGTGACACTGAGAATTAACCAGAAATTTCCCAGAGGATGGATAACCAGAAAAAAGGTCAGTATTAACACCAGCAGGATGCCAAAACCAGAAATCAGGACAGGCATAGTTACTGATAAACCATAGTGGTCCATGAAAACAAAAGTAGGATTGAACACAATGAACTTGATGCTCTGTATAAGAGAGAGTGGCCTCAGCTTCTCCAACAATTCTACTGCCTCCCTCTGTGTGTTTTCACTAGTCCTGGCCACCAGGTACAAACGAGAAGCAATTATGTTGTTCTCATCTCCAGCTTTGGAGAAAATTATGTCATTTTTGAAGTGCTGGAATTCTGGCTTTTTTAAAAAGGAGCTCTGGAGGATGCTGATAAAGTCACTTTTGTTGGTTGCAGTGATGTTACCCATTCGAAGGTACTGGTAATACTGTTCAATCCAGGACACTGTATTGAATCCCTGGCTTAGTGTCTTTAGATCTTCTTGCACAGTGCCATTCCAGTACTCCAGAGGTTCATAAATGTAAAAACCTATCACTGGACTGTAGTTGCTGAAATACTTTTGCTGTATGAGGGCATAGGAGATGCTTGGAGACTCACTGGCAAGAAGGTTGATAATGTTGGCTCCATCATTAATCTGTAAGCACCCCATAAAGGAGAAAGAGGCATAGATGAGATACAGTATCACCACAAATGGCTTGACATATATGTTGGTAATCCACTCATTGTAATGCTCTCGGAGGAAATGCTGGATAAAGTGATGCTGGTACGGGTTGGTCTCATGATGAGAAGTATGGTGATGGCCATCGTTCATCATGGTCTGGAACCACACAGGTTTCCTGTCCAGATATTCTGCTGAAGGGATTTTACAGCAGAAGATGCTGTGGTAACGGTTCTGCTCCAACTGGCCAGCAAAGACCAGGCAGGAGCCAAAGAAGGAGAAGATATAGAAGTAGTTCAACAGGATGGAGACACACATGTTCTGGCAAAAAACTTTAACAGCTTCAATGTTGGTGAAAGGGCTTGCACCCATGCCGAAGGCTATGAAATACAAGGAGCTTGTCATTGTGTAGGAGACCATGACATCTGAGTAGGCATCTGCTACTCTGTCCTTGAATGGCAGATTCTCTCTTGTTCGACGCCATCCTGAAAGAAGTTCAAACACTCCTTTGGTTCCATGACCTGAAATGAGAAAACAAAGTATATACATGTGCATATATAGAGGGGGTCCCATCATGCTCCAGGTTTTTCATCCTCCAGCAGTCAAAAAGTGTTGTCAGCTAAGTTTTGTTATGATTTTGACACCATTTAAACAAATGGAAAATTGTGAAGTGTTTGTCTAAAGCTAGATACCAGAATTCATATGCAGGTACTTAAAATTGACAGCCCGATATTCTGAGACTCTCCATGCTCAGAAACAAAATGATGGAATACCCTTTAAAAGACACTCATTGATTTTAATGGACATTGAATTAGTTCTCAAATGGACTGCATATATAAGACAAAAGAGAACATGAAGCTTAATTCAAGTCTGGGGTTCATTCCTGAAATTCCTTGTGACATCCTACTACATCTTTCAAGGTTTAAGGGGTTCAGTTTGAAACACTTACAAATGCAAGTAACAACATTTTTTTCCAGAGAGTCTAAATTAAAGACATAATTTGGGAAATTAGTAGGTGTGACCAAGAAAGGGACATCTTAGTTCTTCATGCTGGACAAAGGAAAAAATATACTGCCATTAAGTACAAATAACCAAAATAATTTTTATAACGTTTCTCTACCTACTGAGTGAAACTGAAACTTCTCAGTGATATTACACAAGTTTCCACACTGTATGAAAGTTCACATGCTGGTGATAGTGATGAAGAGTACAGTACTGACTAAAACATTGGTCCACATCAATTGTCTAGAAAACATATATTTTGTGTTTTTTTATGATTATGTCTCTCTCTGGCTCTCTTTTTCTCTCTCAGCTATCCATAGCTCCTCCTGATAAGAAGGAATTCCCTTAGCTCACATGAGAGGACATTCAGAAAAGAGTCAGACATGGTCAGTAGTCTATGACAGGTTCTTTGTATTCCATCCTTAGAAGTATTTTAGGGGTATGATTTTGTAATAAATAAAAGCTTAATAGAAACTTATTTTCACCTTATGCATCAAAATCACAGTCCAGGAAGCCTACAGCTATTAAACTTTGGGACAGAATGGTAAAGCTGAATGTACTTTTACTGGAAAAGTTTTAACTCGTAAAAGTTATTAATTATGTATACATATTCATTTAATTTATATGTTCAATATATATATACACTCCCATCTTCTTTTGTTTCCCATTAGAGAATTTAAATTTGGGGGAAAATATAAAAATTAACATTAAAAAACATAGCCAAAAGTATTTGTCTTTCACATAACAATTTTGGTCAAAAGGTAAAATCATATATTTGGGTTTGGATGAGAAAATGGAAAGTTCTCTGCACTTTGGGACTAGCCATGTCAAAATTCTGGACAGTGTAAGGAAACACACTACTGAGCAATAGAAACACACTACTGAGAAATAGAAGCAGATTGCAGATGCTCCTGCCTATGTTAGTGTGCCTTCATGCCTTCACTCTCTGCAGCAGAAGAATTGCATGCAACAAAGCATGCACAAAGGTATTTTTTCTGTTACAAAACTAGAGCTATGACAACAGGAGATTTAAAAATAATCAAGTGTGCGATAGTGAACAAAATGTCTGTAGAGTTGTCATTTGATTTAAATTGTTAGGATTCATACAGCTGCTTATGTTGTCCAAAGCAGACTCCTGACAGCCATTCTAGACAGGGAAAATTACAGCATAAACTGTCAAATTGTGTGAATGTTACTTGTTTTACTGCAAATCAGTGTCCCCTGTGAAAGATAAACATACAGTACTACAGAAGTCTTGCAGTTAGCAAAAAGCTTGTGTGGAAATGCTGCTCTCTTATGAATCAGCATCTTGGTTCAGGAGGGACCTTGAATTCCCTGGTAATTTTAGGGTGAGCCTGTTCAAATTCTCAAGGCACAGCCGCCTTGCACACTGTCACTTTTGGACCATCAAGCACTAAGTATTGGTTCCTTGGGCTGAGTAAAGTTGCAGAATCCAGCAACTTGGATACAATCACATATGCTGAAAGAAAGCATGTAAGTACCCTGCAGGGTGTGGACCAGGCTGACTGAGCACCACTTTCAGTGCCTATGTCCTGGAATTGTTTAATTTAATGGTATAGGAATCATGAAATCATTTAGGTTGGAAAAGACCTTTAAGATCATCAAGTCCAACTGTTAAACTAATACCACCAATTCCACCACTAAACCATGTCCCTAAGCACCGCATCTACATGTCTTTTAAATACCTCCAGGGATGGTGACTCAACCACTTCCCTGGGCAACTTGTTTCAATGCTTGACAACCCTTTCAGTGAAGAAATTTTTCCTAATAATCTAAACCTTCCCTGGCACAACTTGAGGCCATTTCCTCTTGTCCTACAGCTTGTTACCTGGGAGAAGAGACTGACCCCCACCTTGCTGCAACCTCCTTGCAGGTAGTTGTAGAGAGTGATAAGGTCTTCCCTGAACCTCCTTTTCTCCAGGCTGAACAACCCCAGTTCCTTCAGCTGCTCCTGAGAGTAGATTTAGATTAGATATAAGGAAGAAATTCTTTAATTTGAGGATGATGAGGTACTGGCACAGGTTTCCCAGAGAAGCTGTGGTTGCCCACTCCTTGGAAGGGTTCAAGGCCAGGTTGGACCGGGCTTTGAGCAACCTGATGTAGTGGAAGGTGTCCCTGCCCGTGGCAGGGGGTTTGGAACTAGATGATCTTTAAGGCTGTCCAAGATGCACGTGTTAATTTGCCATCTGCGTGTTACCAATAAAAAATAAAATAGCTGAGTTCTGCCTTCCACTTCCTCTAGGAGGTGCTAATATGGGACATTTTCCTCATTCTGAGAATCAATTTTCACAAAGCTTCTAGGATTGCCATAGTCTCTGAGATCAATCTCTCTCTTCTATATGTGATTGAAATGGGCCCATCACTTGCAGGCTGTTGTTATACCTTCAAATGTACAGAGAGAACTACTGTGGGAGTCTCCTGTTAGGAATCAGAGCTAAAAGTGATTAGCAAAATCAAACAAGAAATAAGATTTTGAAAATGTTAAAGCAGATAGTGTGGATCATTGTAATATTTTTAATTTGGAAATTTATCAAAAGCAGTCCTTTTACAGAAATGGTTTATGTTATGGTGGATCGACACTTTCTAATGAAGTCTTAGGTGATGCAATGCTCTAACAATTGTTCTGTCAACAATTTATAGTAATACTGACTTTTTCCTGTTTATTCCAAAATCTCCCTTATCTGCCCACTGCAAGTTTATGTTCACAGTTGCATCTTTGCCATGTTTTTATTGTTATTAATTTATAAATTTTAGTGTATCACATTCTCAGTGATGAGCACCTGGGTGCATTTAAGCTCAGGGTAGGTACAAAATGACTAATAGAAAGGGGGTTTATTGTGAAACATACGTATGCAAAGACTACCCAAGATTATACACTAATGTGTATGCACAAACTTGTGTTAATACTGAAAATTAAAATACTGTAATTAATCTCTAGACTTTTTTTTTTTTCTAATCGAACAAGTAGTATTTTAAGGAATTAAAATATTGATATTTATAACTTCTTTGTGGATGAAAATTAGCACTGATTTTATTATGATTATTTTTATTATACAAATGTAAAATTTACTCTTATCCCCCTTTTACAGATAATTTCAGCTCTATCACACAAATACAGGAATTAAGAAATACAGTGCAGTAACTCCCTTGCTACCACAAGAAATCTTTGCCTGACTGGTTTTCCCACATGACTCTGATAACAAGTTTTCTAGTCAGCCTCTGTTGTTCTTCTCAGATAAACAAGTCTGTTCCTCTTTCACATCAAGGATACAAATCCATTTTTTTCTGAACACTTTATGACATTTCTGATGATTCAAACACCACAGTCACTCTGAAAATTCTATTCCTTCAGCTTCATCGCTAATGTCATTGACAATGTTGACAATGATGTTAAGTTCACTGAGCCGTTCTAGGAAGGTTCACAGGGTCTTTGGCTCTGGGTCAAAACTGCCAAGTTTCTCTGGTACTAACATGACATGAATGAAGTACAGCAATTTTTTATTTGCCAGACAGGCAATGGCCTATGACTAGTTAAGAAGAAAGAAGACAACAGAATTTTTTCTTCCATTACTTGTGAGGTTCAGAGAACAAATAAAGGAGGTTGCAGAGAATGTGGAAATATAGAATGCTTTTTCTAAATCAAATTTAAAAACAAAAGGTTAATTACTAACAGTTATTTAAAATAAGTTTGAAGATAGGGATAAAAATGTGAAGAGTGAAATAACAGACTGAAGACTGCTTGATTCAGTTAAGTGTATTCAAGATAGAAGATCTTGGAGAAATGAATTAATTAAAAGCTAAGTCAAAGCAATCTCTGAACTATTAGCAGTCACTTTAGAGAATCAATGTAGGTGGGATAGTCCAACAAGAATGAAGAGAAAAAACATAGTATCTATCTTCAAAAAGGAGAAGGAAGATGACCTGCAGAACTTAATGTCAATCAGCTTAGTTCCTATCTCAAAAGATAATAGAATAAGCAGTTGCTAACCAATTTACCAACACTGAGAGGATAGGAAGGTGGTCAGAAAAAGCTGATATAGGTTTGTCAAAACCAAATAATTTCAAGTCAACCCAATTTTTTGCTCTGAAAAGTAACTAACCTAATGGAATGAAGAAAGAGACGGACTATGTATCTCAGTAAGGCTTTTAATATCTTTCTACTAGACATAGTAAGTTTTTAAATACTATTGTACTTAGTTATTCTGACAAACAAATTAAGGGAACAGTGACTAGAGGAAAAGATGGGAAATATGTATTCAACTAATTGAAAGTGTGCACATATAGAGCTGTTTCCAATGATCTATCAATTTTCACAGGGACATTTTAAGAGAGATTACATCATATGCCTATCTTGGGCCTGGTTCTTTTTTGTATTTTCCATTAATGATATGAACAATTATAGAATTTTTGTGTAAGTCAAAACTGTGGAGGAGTTCAAACCCTCGATAACGACTTTAAACTTGGAGAATTGGTCAGAAATCAGTAAGATGAAATTTAATGAAGATAAATGCAAAGCACTTTGTGTTAGGAAATCAAATGAAAGAAATACATTATAAGGAGTAACGGGTGAAGGAGAAATGAGACAGAAGATTGTTTAGAGGATATGGGGAACTTCAAAGGGAATAAGTAAAAAATATTCTGTTATAACATGTAAAAAGCTGAATTAACAGTAATAACATAATAATTTGGAGGAAATAGTTTTGCTTACTTTAATATGACGGAGGCATAAACTGGAACACTGTTTTGAAATGAGGAATGGTATTTTCATAGAAACATAGAATGGTTTGGGTTGGAAAGGACTTTTAAAGATTCCAAATTCCAACCCCCTACTGTGGGCAGGACATTTAAAAAAAATAATGAAAAAATTAGGGTGAACACCTTGGGTAATACAACCGGCAAGCAATAGCCTGTTTGTGAATATGAAATGCACAAAGAAAAGCTGAATGAGTTGACCTTTTCCCCCCAGTAGACTGGAATGCCTGTAGGCACTCAATAACATTCAACATGAAAAAAGTTATTATGAAGAGGACAGCAATCAATTCTATCTCATTTCTATTGGGATGAGGAACAAAGAATCATTGGTTTAATATTCAGAAAAAAACATTTAGTTTAGATATCAGAAAACCTAAAACTTTCTTCCTCTAAGGTTCATTAAACACTGGAACATACTACCTAAGGAGGTCATAAAGTCTTCTTCATTGAAGGTCTGAGGTTAGATTAATAAATGTTAATGGAGGTGCTATGTATATCCTGTCTTAGTGCTGAGGTGGATTCTATGAAGTTTCCTGAGGTCTCTTAATTTTATACCATCATACTTTGACTTAATATGTTTAGGATTACTGAAGAATGAAAAACCAGTCTGCCTTTGTGTTGTCTTAACCAAAGAATATCTGTTCAGCATTTATTTGTTGCTTCTGCCACCACCTGTCAACTTCCTGGGATAGGAATTTGGTCTGCATTTATCACTCAATATAATATCCACTGAGACCCCAGTCTGAAGTCACTAGGCACTGCTGGAAGGAAGGGCTGGATACTGCCTGCTTTTGTAAACTTTCCTAGAAAGAAGACCAACATGACTCTGTGCTTTCTTGGGTCAAGACATAAAGAGAGTTTGCTGCTATAGGTGATAGCAGTCAGTGTGGTGATATACGTGTTGCCTTTGCTATATTTCAAATTAAAAATAAAAAAGAAAAACCACCTTAGAAATAAGTACCATAGCACAGCTTTACTCAACATTTATGCACTAAGAAACCAAAGTATTATATTCAGTTTTCATTAACAGTCACACCTGTAATCTTGCCATGTAAACATAGGATGTAAGGATAGCTTTCTTTTAAACCATAGTGGTGGGCAGTAAGTATATTTGTACACTGAAATTATTCACTGTAAGTCTACTGGAAATAACCTTTCCATTGTTATATCTCAAAAAACATCCTATAACTCCTTAAGGGAGGAATCACATTTTTTCCCTCCTGGGAACAGACAAACAGGGCACATAGAGGGCTTTTTTCTTCCTTAGCACTAGAGAGGCCTATTCATCTCCTGGAAAAACTGGACTTGTTTTATGTAATCAATGTCCTATGACAGCAGAGGCCATGTCCATTAGTAGCATATTGACATGACCTGTTCTCTGTTTAATTAAATGTTTTAAGACAATATACTTTATTTAGGTGAAACTTAACAGCCTGTGATATTCAGGTGAGGCTGTGATCTAATATTCTCTTCTGGCTGTAAAATTTATGAAACTATAAATTTATCCAGGTCTGTTGATTTGAAAAACCACCACAATTTATGTAATTTAGGCTCACACAATCACTTTTTTTTACAGAGGAGGAACTTTGCATCTCAACACAGTGCAATGTAGGATGCATTTGTTCTGCTTAATCACTAATATTAGTATCCTCCCTTACAATTAGGAAACTGAAGTACAGGGATTAAGCAAATGAATCACAGTTGCCAAGGATTGTCTAAATTTCAGAAGGGAAGAAGCAATAGAAAGAACAATTAAACTACTTTATGAAGAGTCAGTAAATCCTTGGGGTCCTTGATGCAGAAGGCAAAGAGGATTTGGAGATTAGTGATGCCTTAGGTAGCATTAGCATATATGAGGAAATGTGTACCTTAATCTACATCCTGCTCCACAAAGGTAAATCTCAGCACAGTGCATCAGGGCAAGAAGTAGATCTTGACCACAAGACTGAGTAAACAACTTCCCAGCTTTATTACGGATAAGGAGAAGATAGAATATATTTTTTAAAAAATAATCTAAAAATATAGGTGAGAAAATAATTTTTATATTTTATATCTCTCTATGTACCTCTAAAATTACTGTAATTGACTTGTTCACATGGTTGGGTGGTTGACTTTTCTTTATTTCATTTTCCCTTAGCTATTGTGCTGTTTTAGTGGTGTAGTAGAATTTCTGACAGAGAAAGGCCACGATATTTTGTTGCAAGGTTTGGACAATCCAGGCCTGAGATCAGACTGCTAACAACACCTGTGTTATGAGAATGACCTTGAAGGGCTGTGTTGTAAGGAACTGTATCTGTTAATGAGGAATTTTCTCAGCTATGTATCTGGCTAACCTAAGCACAAGTATGCAGCAAACCGCAAGATGCTTGCCTATCACAGTTTCCCTTTGGGTGTGTGATAAGTTGCTTATGACCAATAATCAAGGGGTGGGGGGGGGGCGTGAACAGCGGGTGCTTGCTGTGCAAAATATATAACCAAGTGATTCGGGCAATAAAGGGGGATGACATGTAGCCGCATCGGTGTGATTGTCGTTACTTGGGCCACTCTCCATATTGGGACCCTCTTCACAGTGGTAACTATGGCAACCAAAGGGCTCTGATGAGGCAGATGAGGGACTAAATCACTCTCACAGTGGTTAATGGTTTACTCTTTCTCCAGAACCTCAGTACAAGTGAGGTGGGACCTCATTCTACAAGTAAGATGCCTGGGATCATGCAGACTTTGGGGATAGAGGGTCTAACAGTGGAAGCAATGCATTGCTGACTAACATTTTCCAAAAGGAAGGAGTTTGTTTGAGTCATATGGGTTATCATTGATATTACAGTATTTACATCTGAATGTCACTGACCTTACAGTGACAAATATATGAAGTCCAGACAACATCCGTTGATGAATCTCTTGCAGAAATGTTTTCACTAAACATATGATTCTTTATCTCATTTGATACATGCATTTTGTGATATTAAAAAGCATCTAAACAGAGAAATTAAATAATTTCTAAGTACATTCTCCTTGTGATGTCATCATATACACATTTTTTTCTGTAACTAGATTTATGCAAACATGCTGACAGATGCATTTATACCCTGCTATGCCTCTCCATCTTGGAAAGTACGCAAGATAAAATTGTTCTTTTAAGGAACATATCCCTATCATAATAAAGTGGTTAATTTACAGAGTTGGGTTTTATAGCAGGGGTGTTTAACCAAATGCAATGAAACCTCAGCCAGTTTAACAATGCATCTTTAGCAACAAGGACCTCAGGGAAATCTCCAGTGCTACGCAAGGGATTTTGCTATTGATAGATTTTAGCACTTTCAACAACCACAGCAAATGTACTTGAAATTACCATAAATATCATAACTTAAGTCAGTTATGTTTAATAGTTATTTCAATGTCCTTAAAAATACTTCTGCCAGCCTATGGTTACTTTGTAGGCCTGAACATGTGAGTGGCTTCCAGCTCCCAAGATTTGGTGTATCCCCATTACAACGTGAACCCCATTAAAAAAGTAACAGTGCATGATGGGGCACTTCTGTTAAACATACAGACTATGATTGATGTCTACATGCATGCTCCAAGTGATTGCATTTATTTCTGCTCGCATGAGCACTCCTGAAAACCTTTTAAATAATTCTGGGAATTGCTGATGAGACCATAATGTAAAAGAATTAGTCTCCTCATGAACATTTGAAGTGGAATCATCATGAGGGGGAATCAAGTGGAGCCTGGCAGAGAGCAACTCTGTGAGTGTTTGAGGTTGAAAAGCCATGAGGAAGGAGGAAAACATTTGATCCTGTCTGGTGTTTGCTGTAAAATGGCATTTCAGAAGGCCTCAGTATCAGCCTAACACTGCTCCCATAAAATATTGCCAATTTCTCAACAACAGCCGTATTTGTGATATCTGATCTCCCTGCAGTGACTACAGCAGATGTTGACTGCTTTAGCCTAAGGTTACCTACCTGCACAACTCTCCCAATTAAATGCCTCTCTCTTTTCACCTGTTAGAAAGAGAGATGAGACTTTTAGCCTAGGAGCCTGACTTTTAGACTGCTAAAATTATGTGGGAACAATAACATCTTCTGTCTCAATCATGTTTTCTTAAACTTTTCCATTGCAGAAGAAAGTCTATATAGAAACATATGCCTATAGAAGAAAATGATGTAATGATGTAGTAGTTTTAGTAGAGTACCTTTGTTAATTTGCCTTCCAACATCCTAAGGACTATCAATCTGTAAATTATATTAATGCCAATTTGTTGGATACAGAGATGAAAAACGGTGGATCACTTGCTCTTTTGTTCTCCCCTTTTTTACATAGTCTCTTCAGCTTATCAGCTCCACAGTCCTTGACATCCCCCTCATTCTACCCTTTACCATTCACCTCAAAATAAATATTGTCACAGACAACATAAAGAAGCCCAGACATGAGCGACCAACTATAACTGGGCTAAATCACATGGTGATCATTTACTTACATGTCCCATCCCTTCCGCATATCCTCAATCTTTCATCAGTTTCTGTTTCTCATTTTGCAGATTCTCCATGGCAAACAATCTTATCCTTGTTTGCACAGAAACTAGTGTAATGGGACCTTGATTTGAATTAAGAATAATTAATGTTAACATGAATTTGGCATTTCTGATTTTGAAGCTTATCCCATTTTGAATATTTCATATTGACACAGCCTTCCCAGAGCTTCACCATAAGCATCCCTGGGTAGAAGCCCAAGGTTGAGCACTGGAGACGAGCCAAAGTCCTGCTAGTTCAGACACAAACATGTTTCTAACTGAACTGTAGTGACAACACTTTGTATTCAAGGTTTGTTTGCTAAGGTTCATTTTAAGGTCAATTTTTACAATTTTTCATGCCTAGAAGCTCCTCTACTTCTTGTTAGAAGGCACTGAAATATTAAATAGCAATCCCCCTGCCCCCATGTATTGAAACAGAGCTGAACATGAAGAATGTTTCAATGGAGGTGATTAGTCATCAGGCTGTGCACCTCATTATGTAAGATTTATGTTTGAGCTAATGTATACTGCTTGCAGATTGTATATAAAGTTGGAATCCTGCTTAGTTTTCTGCTGTGCTTAGCAATGAAATAAAATGCTTTTCGCTGTTTCTCATCTAAGCCTTTTAATGAACATTGTAAACAAGGACTGCACATATGGAAATTGCTATTCATTGATAGGTGTTAAAATGACATATAGAAGACAAGGGAATGAATTTAGATCAAGCTATTAATGAATTTATTATCTATTAATTTATGTTAAGAGCATAGGATGGATTTGTGACGCTGATCAGAATGCTTTGTTTATCACCTGGATTTAATAATCTAGTAACATCTGAAAGAAAATCAGATGAATAAAGTACTAGTGAGTCTCAAGAAAGGAAGATGCTTTGATTAAGTGTGGATTCTACGCCCAGAAAAAATAATCTGTTCTTGAATCTTTATATAAACAATGAGTTTGATCATTTGCTACTTTCTTGCAGAGAGAAAAATTGTGGATTCTTAAATGACAAGCAAAAAAAAACCCCAGTCAAATAGAGAAGCAAACAAAAGGTGTGAAAAAATACATATCTGAAAAAAGGCCAGTGAATTTGTAAGTGAGTAAATGAAGAGAGAACATTTTTTTTAAGAGAGTGGGACAAATTCTAAAGTTACCCATGAGGAAAGTGTATAACATTTTCAGTGGTGGGACCCTGTTATGAAAGAGGAAAGCTTTTACCTGTCAGTGACAAGCTGCATTTGTCTGCGCAAGCTGAAGTTTCTGAACTGCAGGATGCCAGTGTAACAAGCAATAAGCAGGAAGAAGTTCACCCTTCCCTTTCCCAGGGAAATTAGTCATCTGACTGATGTCCCCTTGCTTGAACAGCTGGAAACTCTCCTGAACAAAGCTCTGTGGGGATCTATCTCCCTTTGAAAGGGATATAGTCTGTCTGATCGCAGGTATTTCTCAAACATCCCCAAAGCGTAATGGGGCACCAACTTTTCACACTGGCTAAAGATCTGGTCCTGTGGTTAGCTCGCTTTGTGGGATTTGTAATATGTTGAAGAGTGTGAGTACTGCATATTAGCTAAGTAGCTCATTTTTGATTGCTGCCCCATGGCCAAGTTCTAGCTGAGAAAAGCAGTGCTAACTTCTGTCTCGATAGTTAATGCAGGTCAAATCCATTCCTTCTCTAGTAATTTCTATCTGGAAATAACTCCAACTGGTGACACTGTGGTGCAGAGCATAGCATGCCTGTTCTTCACTCGGTCACTGAGGTTTCCATCTAAACTACTTATCTTGATGTAAAAACACACCTTTTCTGCAAAGAAGAGATCGCTCCAGACAAAAGGAAATGAACCCATCTGCTGATAGGGTGATATTTTTAACAGCAATGTTAGTGCAGGATTTGCTGACATTTGTTTACCTCAGAAAAGGGATGGGAAGGCAGAGCAGGAGGCAATGTTAGCATTTTGCTTCTGTTTGCTGGGAGTGAAGGAAATACAGGGGACTGACTCAGCAATTTGAAAAATAGGTATTAAATCTGCCTTTCCCTTCCCCAAAAGCCCAGGTTCTGCAATGCACAAGAAAGTGGAAGAAGGCTGCTCTGCTGCCCTTGCCAAGCCCGAGGCGGCGCTG
Organism: Tyto alba; assembly: GCF_018691265.1. Taxonomy (NCBI): domain Eukaryota; kingdom Metazoa; phylum Chordata; class Aves; order Strigiformes; family Tytonidae; genus Tyto; species Tyto alba. The sequence continues at coordinate 43,807,204 of NW_024881316.1, read as the reverse complement.
GGGAAGGTGGCGTTCAGCGGACTGCAGCGCTGGGCTGCCCGCACCCCGCTGCACCACCGCAGCTCCGGCTCAGGTCGTCCCACCCGTGGGACTGCTCAGGCAGGGAAACATCCTCCCGTTCGGCTGCAAGACACAGGCAGCTGCCAAGCAGCTGATGCAGCGATGTGGCTGCTGCCCTACCTTGTGATACACAATCTGTGCTGCTCGCACAGTAATGCTATGGGGGAGCAACAGCCCACTCCCACAGTATCAGCTCGTCCCTACAAATTTACCCTGGGGATTGCAGGTTGCAGATCCAGGATGTGTAAGTTGAATATATACCATTTATGAAACAGCAGTGCCAGGGATGGCTGTACAACAAGATGCAGGAATTCATTCAGCCAAGCTGCCAAATGGTTAGAATGCTCCTCAGCATGCCTCTGCATGGGCAAAACCTACCCTTGGACCTAAGAATTTCCTCTCATTATACAAAGAGTGAAAAGCAGAATGAACCATAGAGAAGAAATGACTTATCAAAATGACTGGAGTAAAACCTTGCTCCTTACATCTCATTATGCAGCTCTATCGAAGCATTATAGCTGCAACATATTGATGCCATGCCTGCTGCTTCATGACTCTCACCTAGAGTAATATCAAAAGTGTCCAAAAACCTGTAACACTAATATGGACCATTCAGGAATTTAAGAGGACTTGCATACATTCATGGAAGAAAACTACACAGAAAGGGTCATTAAAGCTAGAGACAGCACATTTAGATGTGGAAGACAGTGAGCCAAGAAGCAGCTGGATCCTGGGGGAATGTTTTGGGAAAGTATGGCTTCATGCTTGACCTGCTGAAATACTCATTTTTAAAGCACTTGCCACTGGCTACTATCAGAGATAGGATGCCAAGCTAGATAAACCCTTTGGCCTGAATCAGTCTGAATGCTTTTATGTCCCTATGTATTCATGGGGCTGACTGCACTAAAATCTATGTGCACGTGAAGAATGAGTTAAAGCTGTGCAACTCTTCTGGGCCTTAATTCTGGCATTTAAGTTTTTGACTTTACTTACTTTAGTCTTATGGTAATGCCATTTAGAAACCTGTCTTTGAATTGATACAAATACTTGCTTCATTCACTGCATGGTCCTACTTACCCTCACCATTTTTACAGCACTGATTACAGCTTGATTATTTTTCCATGGATTGATATGTCAGTGCATACATCAGTTCTCACATTCATCACATACACTGATGAATATCATGATTTCTGTGAAATTGTTATGGGTATTACACTAATTTTAAAATATCGCCAAGTTCCATCAGTGAGCACTTGGCATTGACCAGGCCTTGCTCTTCTCATGTAACTTGGGACTTTTATTGAAATTTATACATTTAAAGTCTGATATCAACCAATACATGCATATGTCATACTTAGGGGATTCACAACTTGGGTATTAGACCAAGACACAGAAGAAGTAAACTGTGCAAACTACTAGGAACCTGTTAAAATATGTTGCTTTCCCGATTTTGAAGACAGCACAGGATTTCTGCTCTTTCTTCAAGTCTAAACTCCTTCCCTTGCTGCTTTTGAGCCTTTTCAAGAGGCAGGGTTGTCACCAGCAAAGTGGAGCAGAACTGAGCCTGGGAAGAAGGGAGGGGTGGGGGGAAGGTGTTCTCAAGATGTGGCAATGCTTCTCACTGTCCTACTCTGTTATGTGTTGCTAGTGTCTGTAATAAATGTATGTTCTTTTTTTCTTCCCCTAACGAGTCTGCCTTTTGCTCGTGATCATAAAAGAGGGATTTTTTCCCCATCCCAGTCCTATCTTGAACCCCAAGCCTGGCTCTCTGTCCCTTCTCGTTGCCGGAGGGGAAGGGAGAGAGAGCTGCTGCATTGTGGTTGGCTGCCAATCAGGCCCAAACCACAACAGCCTCCTTCCATGAAAGGCTCTGATTCTCCCCATGAATGACTGGCCAGGGGACATTGTGAAGAGCTGGGATTAGACCAACAAGCTCTTTCCCAGTTTTGTGGCACGTGGCCTCATCTTCAAGCTGCTTCTCATAAAATCTGGTGAAATGACTGTAAATAAAGCACAAGATGAGATTTCTTCTCATGGCAAAACTCCCACAGACATTTGATATGCCCAGTGTTGGCGTTAAAAATATGAGTGGGCTGGCTTGTGTGGGACTTAAAAAAAGCCTTTTCCAGTTAGCGGCATTTAGCAGCTCATTAATGTATCTGAAACCTGACCTTTAGCAGTTTGTCCCAGGGCGGGTATAATTAAGCTTTCACTTAATTATTATGCTGTCTAAACTCACTGCAGCCTTAAAACAATATATGAGCAACACTTCTGTTTGGGGAGGGTGTAATTTTTGCTAGGAATACCAGAGCAGTTAGCCATCTGGCTGCCCACTTTTTTAAACAATATTATTTTAAATATCCATAATTTCAGATGTGAATAATCTGGAACATGAAATTAGTTTGAATGTATACTTTCCTAATACCTCAAGAAGGAAGTGGGAGGAGGACTGGAGAGGGAATACTTTCTCTGGTGAATCTTTTGTTGGGCATAGATCCCTACAGAGGTCATCAAAGATTCCTAATCTACATCCATTCTAATTAATTAAACATTTCTAGCGTTAATATTTTTGTCATGGAAGCCAGCTGGTACAATCTAAGTATTGCTATGCTATTTTACTTTAGTCTCCAAATTAGAATGGCCACATCCAAACCCTTATTTGTACTTGGGAATTATTTGGGAAAGTGCCATGGGCAAGGCAATATCATGCCAAGGAGAGCGCAAACAGTTTAATACTATTTACAGTCACATCCCCCTGGCCCTGTTGTATTTTCTAGAAAAGACTTTAGCGAAAGGGTGGTGCAGTTCTGCCATTGAGCACACATGAGAACCACACAGATGTTTAATTTCCTGGTTCTAGTGAGGTACCTAACTTTCATGTTTATATGTATAAGCATGGGTGGGAGGTATCTTAATCCCTTTGTGGACATGGGAGAAAACACAATATGTTAATTCAGTTTATCGTGCTTTTATAGAGATGGCTACACTGGTTGACAGTACTTACAGCTGTACTGGTGGGAAGGAGAGGGGCTGCCTTACTTTATAGGATAACTGACACAGTAGTCTATCACTAGTGCTAGCTTTAGGACCAAACCTTCAGTTATTCTGAGCCAGTCACACCCACATGACTTTACTGTTTACATTTATTAAGTTCTCTGACCATTAAGAAACACCAGTTTTTCATGGTAATAAGAACTGGGGAGATGATCTCTGCCTCTCTTTTCATCTGATGTGCTGATTCAGCTATCTTTCTTCTCTAAAAAGTGATGATTAGGAGATTACCCCTTATGAGAAGCCCGGTGCTGTGAAAGAAAAAGAAGGAATGAGGAAACTGCTAGATACAAAACTTCTGATTTTAGTGCTTTTGATGATACACTCTAAAATGTTCCATTGTCAGTCATTGCAATGGGTGTAAAATGGAGATACCCTGAGCCTAGACTACAGACCACATTTAATTGCTTGGTAGATGTAACTGAGAGATGTAAAATATCTGGAAAGAAGCAACCTGTTAGTCTGTTACCAAAAGAGGGTTTTGCTTGCTAAACTCAGAAGAAAGAAAATTATAATCTACACCAGAAACAAGGTGCTGACTGTTCTCAATGAATCACTGATCTCACGGCACGCTTCTTTTTATTACTTTTATGTCAGCAAATCTTTGAGACTAGCACTTCACAATGTGCCTTCAGTACATTGAATTTACTCAGAAAGGCAAATAACAGTAAATAAAAAATGAACAAACTATGTTTATAAATCACTGCAATTTAATTGTGGGACAGAATGCAAAGTTCTATTTTGTTTTGGAAAGAGCTTTAAAGATTGTTTGCCTCCTACAGGAACCTATATATCAGTTTATTTTATATGATTACTTCTGAGAATGTTGTCCATTCATTCAAACTATGACATCGCAAATTGCTGTTTCCTTTCAGTTTTAAAGAACTAAAAGCGATTTTAGATATTGTCATGAGTTATCATTATAAGACTGAGCCAGAAATTTGTACAGTTTCAGCTTATATCTCTCAAGATGATAAATGATTGTTATAATGGTATTTTCATTCATAAGGCTCCAACTGCACTGTACAAACTTAAAAGATTGTTAAATACATACCAGAGCACTAGGGAAAAAGTTAAAAATATAACAGCAAGGAGTATTAAAATTCATTTTCTTACAACAAAATTATCTGGGGTCTGTAAGATGTACCCTGTGTCTTCTAAGATGCGTTTTTCAAAAGAAGCAGTAAGTTATCAAAACAGTTACCAGTTTTACTGGGTACTGTTCTCAGTGATTGGGATTTACCTCACCGAGTAGAGGCTACATGGTTCCTCAGGGCCTCCTTGCAGGGTAAGGCAGAAAAGGAGATTTTCTCTTAATTACTCTGCACCATAATGCCCGCCGTCTGGCCAGCATGCCCATACCTGCCAGACAGTCCCATGTGCACTTCTCTAAATCAACCACATCTGCCCTAAGTGCCTCTCCATATGACAGAAGGAGAGGGGGAGGCCTGCATACTAAAGACAGGATTTGGAGCAAGATATCTGGGAGATACTCTGTGGTTGAGCAATTAAAAAAAGGGCCTATTCAACCTGTTGGATTCAACACAGTGCTAATTTTGTTGCTGTGGCTGCTCCTGCCATTGCCAGAGTCATAGGAAAACAGCTATTTCTGGAGATGACCCTGCTCTGGAAGAGCTGTGATCAGCTCCAGCCTGTCGCTGCAGTGACGTAGGTCATCCCCCCAACAACGGCTTGCCAGGGTTGGCTTATTTCCCTCCTCCAGGCTTCTCATTTCTGCTTCCCTCTTTTCTCTTTGGGGCAAGAGAAGACGCACCCGCCCTTGGAGGAGACATGAAGTATGAATTAAATCATGACATTTCTGGAAAAATGTATTGATGAGAAATAAGAATGATGGTATGGAGACAAATGTAAGGGATAAAGGAAAGAGCTGAGGGTGTTCTCATATCAGGGCCTAAGGGACCTGGGAAGACTTTAGAGTACTATGGGAAAAGGTAGAGAAGAGAAAGTACTTGGGGAAGGTAGGACATGGAGAGGGTTAGGAGTTCTGTGAGAAGGTGCCATGCTGACCCAGCCATGCAGGGGCCCCAGTCACAGCTATCTCTGTGTGTAGTGATGTGAAGCTGTTCTGCTGTGCTTCATGCTGGGATACCGCAGGGCAGTAGTGATCAACTCTTCCTTACTGCAAACTGCTCTATAGTAGAGCACATCTTTCCAACCCAGTGTGGTTTTGATCTAACTTTCCTGTCTTTAGACTTCCGATTATTTTCAGTCCAGCTTACTTCAGTCTTTACAGCTGTTTCCACAGACAGTGCAATTCACAGTGAATAGAGTAGCCAATATGATCATGTCTGTTCTGGTAAAGAAGTAAAATCAGGGACCGTTCCCTGGTCTGGAGGCCAGATGCACAATCTGGTCATAGCCTTAACACTAAATCTCTCTTCTCAGACTGAATGGCTATCTCTAAATAGTTCCTGACTCTCAATCTATGTCTAATAATTGGTTAGGAAAATTGGAGTTGTCCCTGACCAGAGCATCCCATGGGCTTATAACTGTACAAAGAATCCACTATCCTGCCCTGCCTACCCTCTGGCACTCTGATTTTACTAGTATAGATGCAGCCTGAAGGTCATCCCAAGGATATTAATTTCATGTAGACACTCTGAGCAGACCTCTTTCTCTCAGTGGATCTTTCCTGTGTAACTTCAGGTGTTTATCTGAGGTGGCTAATCATCCTAAACTCCCTCTGTAACTTGAGGAATCATAGAATCATAGAACAGTTTGGAAGGGACCTTTAAAGGTCATTTAGTCCAACCACCCTGCAATGAACAGGGACATCTTCAACTAGATCAGGTTGCTCAGAGCCCTCTCCAACCTGACTTTGAATGTTTCCAGGGATGGGGCATCTACCACCTCTCTGGACAACCTGTTTCAGTGTTTCACCATCCTTACTGCAAAAAAATTCTTCCTTATATCTAAACTAAATCTACCCTCTTTTAATTTTAAATCTTTACCCCTTGTATTATTGCAACCGACCCTACTAAAAAGTTTGTCCCCATCTTTCTTATAAGCCCCCCTCAAGTATTGAAAGCATACAATAAGGTCTTTCTGGAGCCTTCTCCTCCAGGTTGAACAACCCCAACTCTCTCAACCTTTCCTCATAGGAGAGGTTTTCCAAACCTCTGATCATTTTCACAGCCCTCCTCTGGACTCTGTCAAACAGGTCCATGTCTTTCCTGTGCTAAGAGATCCAGAGCTGGACACAGCACTCCAGCTGGGGTCTCATGAGAGCAGAGTAGAGGGTCAGAATCACTTCCCTTGACCTGCTGGCCACACTTCTCTTGATGAAGCTCAGCGTACAGTTGGCTTTCTGGGCTTTGGACACACATTGCTGGTTCATATCTAGCTTTTCATTCACCAGTACCTCCAAGTTCTTGTTGGGGCTGCTCTTAATCCCTTCATCCCCTAGCTTATATTGATACTGAGTGTTGCCCTGACCCAGGTGCAGAACCTTGTACTTGGCCTTGTTAAATCTCATGAGGTTCACATGGGCCCACTTCTTGAGCTTGTTCAGGTCCTTCTGGTTAGCATCCCATCCCTCAGGCATGTCAACCACTTACCACTCAGCTTCATGTCATCTGCAAACTTCCTGAGGATGCACTCGATCCCACTGTCTCTGTCACTGATGAAGATATTAAATAGTACTGGTCCTAATATGGACCACTGAGGGACACTACTTGTCACCAATCTCAATCTAGACATTGAGCTATTGACCCCTACCCTTTGGATATGACCATCTAACCAATTCCTCACCACTGAACAGTCCATCCATCAAATCCATATCTCTTCAGTATAGAGAGAAGAATGTTGTGGGGAACCATGTCAAAGGCCTCACAGAAGTCCAGATATATGACACCTGTAGCTCTTCACTTGTCCACTAATGTAGTCACTCCATCACAGAAGACCACTCTGTTGGTCAGGCAAGACTTGTCCTTGATGAAACCATGTTGGCTGCCTCGAATCACCTCCCTGTCCTCCTCCTGCCTCATGCCTTAGCATAGCTTCTAGGAGGATCTGTTCCATGAACTTCCCAGGCCCAGAGGTGAGGCTGACAGGTTGGTATTTCCCAGGGTCCTCCTTTCTACCCTTCTTAAAAATGGGTGCAATGTTTTCCTCTTTCCAGTCACTGGGGACTTCATCTGACTGTCATGAGTTTTCAAACATTATGGAGACTGGCTTGGCAACTACAGCAGTCAATTTCCTCAGGACTCTGGGGTACACCACATCAGGTCCCATAGACTATGTATGTACAGGTTCCTCAGATGGTTGCTAACCTCATCTTCTCTTACAGTTGGAAGGACTCTGTTGCTCTATTCCCTGTCTTGCAGTCCATCTACTTGAGAGATGTGGAGAGGTTGCCAGTGAAGAATGGGGCAAAAAAGTTGTTGAGTACCTTAGATTTCTCCTTGTCCACTGTTACCAGTCGGTCAGTCGTATTCATTGGGGGGGAGTACACTTTCTTTGACTGTACTTTTGTGGCTGACATACCTGTAAAAGCCCTTATTATTTGCATCCCTTACCAAGTTCAGTTCCATCTGCATCTTGGCTTTCCTGACCTCATCCCAACACAACTGGGCAGCATCCCTATAGTCTTCCCAGGATATCTGTCCCTGATTCCATTGTCTGTGTATTTCCTTCTTGCCCTTTTCTTTGGCAAGCAGGTCTTGACTCATCCGTGTTGGTCACTTGCCTTCCTTTCCTGATTTCTTATACCCTGGAACCAAGAGCTCTTGCACTCTATGGAAAGCATTCTTAAAGATCTGCCATCTCTATTCTTCTCCCTTGTCCCTGAGGGCAGTTTCCCAGGGTGTCCTACTTATTAACTCCTTGAACAGCTGGAAGTTTGCTTTCCTAAAATTCAGGGTCCTGACTTTATTCTTTACCTGACACATATCCCTCAGGACTTCTAACTCCATCAGTGCATGATGACTTCAGCCCAGGCTGCCTCCAGTCTTGACCAGTTATCTCAATTTCATTGGTAACCATCAGGTCCAGTATCACATCCTCTCTGGTAGGGCTGTCTATTACCTGGCTTAAGAAGTTATCCTCAATGCACTCCAGGAGTATCCTGGATTGTCTACAGCTCGCTGTGCTACTTTTCCAGTAGATGTTGCGGTGGTTGAAGTCCCCCAGCAGGACAAGAGGCTGTGAGCACAATACCTCCTGTAGCTGGAATCCAAAGGCTTCATCAATACGTTCCCTTTGATCCAGCAGCATGTAGTATACACCAATCACAAGGTTCCCTTTGTTGCCTCAGTCTTTGATTCTTAACCATAAGTTTTAAACCTGCTCATGGCTATTCTTCAGAGACAGCTCTTCACATTATCTATTTCTTGATATAGAAGACAACACCTCCACCTCTCCTTCCTTGCCCGACCCTTCTGAACAGTCTGTAGTCATTGATAGCCACACTCCAGTCATGGGATTTGTCCCACCAAGTTTCAGGAATGGCAACTGAGTCAGAGCTTTCTAGCATTATGGTGGCTTCCGACTCCTTTTATTTATTGCCCATGCTGTGTGCATTGGTGTAGAGGCACTTCATCTGGGATGTCGGCCATGTCACCTTCTTAGAGGAACATACCTTAACTCCTTTGAGGTATTTCACCAGTGTTTCCCTGTTGGCTCCTATTACTTCAGGACTGATCTCCATAGGACTTCAAGTGTGCTCCAGTGTACCCAACATGTCTCAGAGCAACTAGCTGAAGACCCTCGCTAGCTCCCTGTCCCTCTAACCTTGACATGTCATCCCGTAGTTTGTCATGGCTGGGCCTGATATTATCCTCCCCCCCCGTCAAGTCTAGGACAACCTAGCTTGTCTATCTGGAGATCTACTGGTGTCTCTCCTTCCATTGACTTAGAGGGAGCTTGAGAAGACAGAGATTCAGACATAGACAACTCAGTTATGTCAAGTTGGATGAGTCCAGATGTGTGTAAATTATCTATGAGGAATTGGATCATTTGGTGAGGTAGGTAGTTGCTCTGAAGCCAAGGAGGTGGTTGACAAGGCTGGATTCCCACACCATAAAGTGATCAGGCATATTGTCACATTTTGGCTGTTATGTGTTGGGGTTGTTTCTGTGGAGTACTCTGAAACCTTATAAAATATGTGCCGATATGAACTGAAAGTTGTTGTGGACTTGAGTTATTACTGTTAGGAGGTCTGCCTTCTCCATGCCAACAATAGCTAAAAGAGATGCCCTTGCATAACAAAGAAAGCAATATCAGATTAGCAGTGAATAAAACCATGCTGTCAGCAGATCATACAAATGTTATAGTTGCAAACTGCCAAGAAGCCTGTCATCGATTAATTTTCTCACAAACCATTCTTCAGAAAATTCTTCTTTGTCTTTGGCACTAGCAGAACGATGATGGCAGATTTTATTACTTCTGGAACAGCAGAATGGGAAGTGGTGTTTCCAAGCAGATTTGCCAGCAGCCCAGATGAAAGCTGGATGTGCTCGTATATCTCCTCTCTGTCTGCTTCCTGGACTTTCAGGTATGAACTAAGTAGAACAGAAAACAAAATGCTCATTCTCGTATTGGCCCTTTTATCTTTTTATTTTTCTCTTTCTTTTAGCATAGACAATCGAGAGACCTTTCTCAATTGCTTTTCAGATTTGTTTGTCAGGTGTAACTTTCTTCTTCTCCAGTGTCTACTCACTTGTAGAAAAGTGCTCAGTGTCTCCTGGCACTTGGTGACTCCCACTGCAGTGATTCTAGCAGCTTGGCAGGAAAACCAGTCCCAGCCTTACTGTGAATGATTGCACTTCTCTGTGTTCCCCATTTTTGTGTGCAGATGCAAAAAGCTTAATGCTGGTCAGTTAGCACTGAGCTTGCCTTAAATAGAAGATAAAATTCTCGTGGAAATCACAAGTTTTTGTTCAAAGGAAGTAATGACTTTAAGTCCTTGGGCTACAAGGGTGATGAACCTAAACTAAAAATATAAGTATAGAAGTTACTTGGGGCAAGGGTCCTGTTTTGACTACTGTCTCAGGTTTGTTAACTGAGGAACTTGTCCACACAGTCATTTACCCCATAAACACTATCCTTTCAGGAAGGACCTCTGAGACATATTCTAACCTGAACAGACACAGTTTGACTGGAATATTTACTTGAAAATGCAACTAATCAAAATGAGCTACCTGCAAACCTTTTTATTGTGGTTATACTTAGCAGTTTTTATCACTGCTTTTGAAGTATCCCATCATGTCTCAATAATCCTTCCCATCCACCTCTTATTTTCTACTAAAGAAGAGGAATTACTTTAGCCTTATTCATAAGTAGTCAGCATCAATAGTAGTGTTGTAGACTTATCTGAGAGTAGATTTGGAACAATGAGGAATATTTGTGGGAAATTTTTTCTATCCTTCTTCTTTCAGGACTGAATTGTTGCCATTATATCTCATTCTATTTGCTGTCTTGTACCATAAAGTTTGGTTTTGGTTTGCTATAAATTTACAGAGTACAAATGTAACCAACTAATTTTTTTTTTTTTTTTTTTTTTTTTTGTAAAAACACAGTTATTTCTTCCCCTATTCTTAGGAGTTGGCTTCAAAAGTGCTGTTTAAATGCATAAAACAAGTGAGATAAGACAAAGTGAGGGAACAGAGAATGACTGTCTTGTTTGGGGATTATGTCACAGATCTGGGACTGAATCCAGTGACATCTCAATTCAATCACCGATTCAACAAATATTGTCAGGTCAGACTAATGGTGCCTAGGTACACACTGCCTCGCTCTCAGTGCTCCTATTGCATGATGATGCGGAGTCTGTGCTGGACTTTGACCAAAGTGGGCACAGATGCTCTCAGGCTGCCAGGGGAATTAACCCTGGATCTAAATCTAAGCAAGTGCAGTTGCTCTTTCCATTGACCTACTGACAGGAAGGGGATACTTTTCATCATTCACTATACGGGTTGATTTTTTATCCTTTGCTTGGCTTTTTTTCCCAAGGATCTAAAAAAGTTCTTTGATTCAGCCCAAAGTGAACATGTTATGTTAAAGTAATTTGTTTTTTCAGCATTTTGGCAAGAAAAAGATGGAGAATTAGATGCAAGTTTTTCAGACTATTTCCCCATATTGAACTTGAATTTTACAAATCCATGAAAAAGTTGTCCTATAGAAATTCCTTATAATATAAGTTAACAGACTTCAAAGAAACTTTAAGATGAACTTCAAAGAAATATCTAGAGGACTGTAAGAAGAACATAGACATTTCTCTGTCAGAGAACAGCCTTCAGTAAACACTTTCACATGAATTTTAGATGCTTTAATACATGAAGTCCTACTCTAACATCTTACATGCTCACCTTATTCATGTTAATTTTTTAGTCCGTAAGTAAAGCAGGAAACAACCAGCCCAAATGTTCTCTCAGTTACCACCCCAAGCTATTTTCTCTGCAAGGTTGTATGTGGTATGCCTTGGTATTTATTGTTTATCTTCAAAGACACTAAGCCAAAGATAGACACTTGAGCTTTCTCTTTAGACAAAAAAAATGTTAATTGAATCTTAAAATAGATGGGATGGATTGTCCTCTGGGGACACCCGCCTCACATCACTGACTACTGAGGAAGTCTAGAAATCTAATTTTCAGACTGCTAACTGTAGGTGAGATAACATAGAGATTTAAAATTAAATTAAAAATATGTGTAGAGATCTAAACTGGCTGATAGACATCTAAGTAATTTCTTCATCTACCTCAAAGGCATTTTTGAAAATCCTGCTCTGTATGCATATGTAGACATATTAACATTTGTCAGTTTTCCCTTAGATACTTTTGAATTTTGATTTATAATCAACTTCACAAATGCCACCCTGCCTATTTTCCTGAGAACTCTTTTAAACTAAAAAACTAAGAAAACACTGAATATCTATATACAGAGAAAGATGAGTGCGCCAGGTTTATTTAGTATTTATACATCTTTGTAGCCACTGAAATCTTTACTGGAAGACAACTTATGATTCAGTGCAGGTTTCATGTAATGAAATACAATTAGGAGTCCAATAGTCCATCATGATAAGTACTGGGGGAAAAAAAGGGTGAACACTAGACCTTATAATACTTTAGAACACCTTACAGTATCTTTAGCAGAGGAACATTAAGAGTGAAGCCTTGGACTTTCAAAAAAGCTAGTCAATAATTTTCATATTAAATCCTAAGAACTTTGGATCTTAATAAGTCATTTTAATGAAAGCTTCTTTTTGCTCTAAAAGGGTTTTTGGATTTAATGTTGTTTCTGTAAATCAAGAGACTGATCCATATCTCTTTTACATCAGTTTAGTTTACTGATCACAGCATTCTGAGTAACAGTGTAAGTGTTGGGGAAATCAGGCTAATAACACCAACGCAGAATGTGATTAACTTAGAAATATTGACCATGATCAACACAGATGTAGAACTGTGATTCAAGAAGGTGTAAGGCCTCAAGGATGTGAGTAATTTCTTATGGTGGCAATAATTCCATCACAAATTCCGGCACATATGCCTTGTATCATTCTTGCCAAGGTATGGAAATTACTGCAGAGTGTCAATTAACAATATGACATTCTCCTAGGAAATGTACCACACATTAAACAGAGCCATATGCCACATGCAAGACATAAAAAGCACATGAAGAGATACTAATGATCTGGCATCCATTATTTATGGGAAAATGAAAATAAATACAAGAATCCATAAAATAAATTGTTTTATATGCCCTTTACACTAAACTTTATGCATTTACTGCATCAGGGAAGGGTATGTTTGGTTGGATGTGACCTGTTCTTGACAAATACGTTAGCTGTTTCTTATCACATTGTTATCCTGCCAGTGTTTGCAAAGTGATTGTTCAATAACCTTCTTCTCTATCTTTGTGACTTTCACAGTTAGGTTGCCCAGTCTATAAGTTTCTTTTTTTGCTGATATTTAAAGATAAACATTATGTTTCCTGACTCCCATCCACTGGAGCCTGCCCTGTCCTCCACAAGTTCTAAGGGAATGATTGCTAAAGTTTACATTATTATTTGAGATAGTGCCTTGAACCTTTGCAAAATAAATTTCATGAGACTGCTGGCTTGGAGACATTTAACTTACCTGACAATATACGGTTGCCCAAAATCACTAGGGAGTCCATTCAGATGTCTAAACATAGGTGTCCAGGACTTGAATATTCAAGATATTCAAAGATGACTGACAGAATTAATACTCTTAGAAAATTGAACTAAGTCCTGAAAGTGGAATTTATTTGTTGATTCAGACACCCACAGAAAGAGAAAGGATTCCAATGCAGATTCAAGTATGTAAATTTCAGTATCTACAGTGTAGGTAAGAACCTGGGAAGTAAGTATTAATGATCTCATCATAGTCAGTGGAAGCTCTTTCAATAGTCAGTGAAATCTATAAAGGTATTCAGAACATCCTGAAGCAGACAAATATCTCTGATCAACTGAAAAGCTCTCTTGACTATGTTTGTTTACTACTGATGAAATCCATTGACATTTTAGATACCTTTGAACATCTGACACATAGGCAAATGTAGGGCAGAATGACACAGCATCTCTTCATGTTTGTTGATTTGGCACCAGGAAGTCAGACAGAATACATCCCAGGGCTTCTTAAATAACACAAGATACATGCATTTAAGCACATCTGACCTCTGTTTATACAATGGGAACCAAGAAAGTCTTGTCTTGATTGGGCATCTCATGCAATTAAAGATGTCCTAGGGTAGACTACCTAGTGGATTTCTACCTGTGATTCAAGAAAAGCATGAGTTTCCCATAGGTTTCCAAAGTAATGTCCCTTAGCAAGATTCAAGCAGCAGTAGACGTTAAGTAAATGAATCAAGTTCCATTGCACAAGATGTGTAAACATCTACTATTCCTAAATAAAATTATTTTCTCTGTTTTTTTTCATTTTCAAATATCATTTTTACTGTAATACTATTCCTCCATAGAGAAAGCTTATATTTTTCAATAATTCTACTGTACCACTTGCTTAAATTACAGTGATGCTAAGGAAAGACTGATGGTAATATTCCAAGTCTTGTCACTTGTTCCCCAAGAGCCCAAGTTGGCTTTTAATCACCTTGGCACTCTCTTTGAAAGTCTATATTTTCAGATTGATCTAGATATTTTTTTAGTGTTACGGCTGGTGATATTCTTATTCTACCTATTCCCAGTGAGATCAAGTGAGAGTTGTCAGGACATACCCATTGTTAGACTGGACCACTCACTACTCATTTACCAATGTGTAATATTGTGGAACTCCAGATTTATCCTCTTCTTGACTTAAAAGTTAAGCTGTATGCTTAATGTTATGTTGCTTTGATTTCTTCATGCCATTATATAAAGTGATCAGAAATAAACCATGTAGTCATTTTCTGTTCTTTTGGTCTGCTTTGACTTCAGTTATTTGCCAGTGATCACTTCAGTGCCTGTTCTCATTGATTATATCTCCTATATTCGTATAGGTTACCTGGCAAATATTCCCCTTTATCACCACCAGCTGTCATTTATCCTCACTATATTATCACCTTCTTCTGTAGCTTCCAAATCTCTTTTTATATTTTATTGAAAATGGAGACAAGATAACTCAGAGCTGGATCCAACATGCACTGAGGTATTTTTTGCCACTGTCTCTACTGAAGTGTGCTACAGGTTATTGAAGCCCAAATTCTTACTGCTGTGCCATAAAGTAATTTTCACTGGGTACTTCTGTATCAGTACATTAAACAATGCCCTGGAATGGGCACTGCAAATCTATTTGCCATATCTCTGATTGTCAGAGAGATCTCTGGCACAGGTTTGGTCTGGGTCAAGTAATGTTATCACAAATAGTTCCCAGGAACATTTTAGGATATATTATAGGCCAGGAACCATTCCCAATAGGAAATCTGGATACAGCTGCTCTCTTTTGAAGGCCAGAAGAACTGAAAAATAAGGATGTTGTCACATAATGCCAGCAGGCCTCCAAGACAAAAAAAAAAAAAGTGGCACAATCCTGGTAAATGATATGGATACAACCATTGCTTCCAGTGGTTATTAGATGCATAAATACTGAAGATAATGGGAATCCAAGCTACAAATTATTATTATATTTTTTTCTTTATTGCTACATATAAATTCTACTTAGAATTCCACTCTATTTTCTTCCTTGGAATTTCGTGTATTCACAAAACATCTGGAGTGGGGTTCATCTGAACACATATAACTCTGAGCTAGACATTTAGACACCCTTTTTAGTCCATGAAAGAGGAATGCTTTTAGGGGACAATTCATTTCAGTCTAGGAGGGCTTCTAAATCAGGACAGATGGATTATGACCCAACAGTGCATATTTCATTCCACTGATTACAAAAGGAACCTACTATGACCTGCTCAGGGAACCATCTCAGACAGCTATACTGTGCATAGTTCACCCTTTAGTTCTTCTGGCTTCTTCAAGTTTCAAGATTTCAAATTTGCCTTCTAATTTGTTTTTTTTTACAAAGCTTTTGCCGCTCAGCAAGAGTTAGTTGGCAACATAATACTGAAAACAAGAGACAATACAAATAAGACAATCTCAAGATCAGTCTGTTTTCTTTCTTGTTTTGTGTGATAAAAAATGTTTTATTCTGTGCAATTCCTTTTTAGTCTTCATTAACAAAAAAAAAATAATCCACCTAATTATTTTATTTTTTTTCTCGTTTGTCTAGTTTGCATAGGAATGATGATCAACATATATCTTATATGTTCTCCTCCAGGATTTTCCGTCTAACTTTTTACTATCTTAATGACTTTATGTTTCAGAGTCTGACTAACAATTCTAAGGCCTTTCCAATTTATCCTTTTCTGTAGATGAAGACCAAAGAGCTGTAACATATTAATAAACTTCTCCTTGGAGTAGTAAATTCAATCATGTATTAATAAACACTCACTTTCAATTCACTCGCTGTCTTTAAACTCTTGAATATTTCTCCCCTAATAGTCAACAGAGACTCCCAAGCTGTCTCAATTCAATTGCTTGTTCAGACTGTCAGAATAAATAATTAAAACAGTTAAGTAATTCTATGATTCTCCTGCCCATAACTGATTGATAGAGGTGTCTTATGAACAAAAAAGCCTCTGATCTTTCCTAAATCATCTAAGGTGCACAGGAACTTAACCCTCACCTTATCAGTGGGATAAAATATCCAAATACTTCTGAGGTTCTGGGTTATTGTCATATTCAATTATCTTTCCTGGACTGAGTGACATTTTCTCTCTGACCTGAAGGCCTAGAGAAGATGTTTCTTTTAGTCAGGTGTTTTGCTTGCATGTTGCCAGATGGGCAATCAGTAAACAACTTCACAAGCTTAGACATGGCCCCTTGGCAGAATTTAAAGAACAAGTGAACTTTTCTGCAAAGAGGTTGCAGTATTCCACAGTAGATAAAGTTGTCAGTTATCCTATAAAGTAGAGGGGAGAAGATTCAGATCTCATCTAATACGTGACTTTGTTTACTCTGGTTCATTTTTCCCATTTTCTCACCTTCTTCTCCCTTGTTGACTATGATTCTCTGTCAATATAAAGAAATGGTCTTTGTGATTGCTCTCATACAGATATCATGGTCTGGCAAAGAAATTCTATGTAACTCCTGCACAGGGTGCCAGACAACCCCACAGCCCCTCTCCAGTTCTGCAACATCAGGTACTCGTGTATAGCAGAAGCACTGTATAGAGTTCTCTCCCTGTCAGGTAAAACTTTCCAACTTGTACATCAGGTATTCCAACATGTATCAGCTTTGCATTACGAGTCCTGGAATGTTTTCAGTCCCAGACCTGGAACCAGGTGGAATTGTTTCAACAATTTTTGAATTGTTGGGATTGTTTGGCCATCAGGAAGCATTCACAAAAATAAAAGCTTTTTTCCTGGAAGATCCCACTTGGATTATAAACTTCCTTATCAGGTATAACATGACAGACTCGACATCGGAAAGGGACTTATGTAAACTCCACGTGTAAATTCAATACTTAGGAAGAGGAAAATGTGTAAGATGAATATATGACAATGCCTAGAGAAATCACTAAGAGCAGAAACAGATAAGAAATTAATATTGACAGCAGTAGTTGTGAAGCAGGAAACACAGGTAAGTGTAGTTGTTTCTTTAATCTTGTCAGGCTCTGTTTTAAGTCATATTAAACAGCTGTGGAGGCAAGATCTTTCCTTTCCAGAAGACTGGAATGATCCAAATGCTCACTGGATTATGGGAACTGTCTGAACATGTTTATAAGTCACTCTCAAGAGCACCAACAGGTACCAAGTTTCATAAATGATGTTTCTTTAGCCTATCCACTCAAAGGAAATGTTCCCCTCTGCTACCTGCTTTTCACTACCACTGCAACTTGGAAAAATTAATACATTTGGCCTATCTTTTTCCTCAAAAGCTTTTTTCTCCTGGATCTTGCCCTTCAGCTTGTGTAATTAATTTTCTTACTGCAATAAATTCTTAGAAGAAATAGAATAAGGATAAACTATCAGTGCAAGAAGAAGTTCTTAGTGCAATATGGCAATCTCCCAAATTGGATTTTTTTAAAAAATATTGTGTACTTTATAATAAAAACATCATCTATCTTAACTAAGATGTCTGGAAGTCAAGTTTTTCAATCATTGTTCATCAAGCATTTTCTGTGAGGTCAGCAAGCATTGTCAGTGTTTTGCACAAATCAAGAAGAACAAAACAGTAAATATAAATGGAAAAGTTTAATTCAGAAAACTTAGGCTTTGCTTGATTTGTAAAAGAAGAGATTAAAGAATGTTATTTTTCTCCTTCCAGTCTTTCCAAAGATGAGGTGGAGATATGAAGGAACATACTTTTTCACATCTTCTTCAAGCATTTACTTTGATCTAAACCTGTAGTTCAGCTTGGAGACAAATTTACAACTTCTTACAGTGCTTGCATTCTTTCACATGAGTTCAAATCACAAAAGGTCACAAATTTACCAGAGGGATTGGAGTCTGAGAGAAGGAGAGGTGACAAAGAAGTCCTACCAATACCGTGGTACAACCCACTGTATGTGTTGTGTCATATGAGGCAGGAAAAGCTTTGCAGCCCCTCTTGTGCTTTTCCCTTTTCCCACGTTGTTGGATCAGATTGTCAAAATTTTTTTAAAGAGGGGACAAGGAAGCCCCAAAGCATTTCTCTCTCAAGCATAATGTCAGCAAAACATATTGCAAGCTTTAATAAAAATGGGTTTGGAAAACACACTTTTTGGATTTAAACATCTTTTTATTTCACTGTGTGTTTCTCTTGCAAAACAGATCTACTTGTATTGGACAAGAAGGTGTAAATTGGAAACTAAAGCAAGATACTACTCATAGCAATTAATTTTTCTTTCTGATGAGGTTACATTCTTGCACAGTGAAATGTCTTATATTGAGAAAGAATTCAAATTACCATGAGATACCATTTCTAACAATGGACCATTAACTTCAAAAAGCCATTTGACAGTAAATATATTTTACTAAAATATTGTCCAGAGACATATGTCAAGATTAGAAATGCATTAGCATAAGTTCTTTATAGCTCAAAGACTATGATATATGTTATTTGAAGAGATTCAGATGCGGGGGAAGGAAAAAGTTATGTTCTGTGATATTAATCTAAACAAAAACCTAATTGCAAAAATAGCCAAGAGTATTCAACTACAGTGTTGTGGTAGTGGCACCAGTAATGTTATCAGTTCAGAAATGTGAGTGTGTAGAGAACACGAAGAACATGAAGTGTGAAGAAATATCAGCCCACTTTCTTTTCTTATGCAAGATATCTAAACAGATGTTGGTGAACACAGTAGATATGTTTCCACAAAATCAGCTACACACCCACAGCAAATACCATTCAGAATAAGACTGCACAGTATTTCAAGAAGTTGTGCTTATAAAGAACAGTTCAGATTATCAGACTCAGTGAGAAAAAAACAAGTTAATTTCTATCAGAAAGTTCATCTTTTGGTCAAGTTTTTCAAGGGATGTCTTAACTCTTTTACTATTTCCAGTTTCATGTAGCTGGAACTTTTAACCAATTCCAGATAACTAGAAATCACCAGATGTCTAGCAGTTAAAATATGTTGTTTTTTCCTAAAAACAAGTGTTTGCTGAAAAGTAGAGTCAATGTTTTTCTTTTGTTTTTGTCAAACAAACATTACCCCAGGGGGAAAGCTTGTGCTTTCATGTAGAAATTCTTTAGCTGAGAACGCTTTCCAAAAATTATTTTCTCATCAGCTATGCTTTAGAAAGAAAAAGCGAGGAAACATAAATGCAAATCCCCAAAAGTGGCTTGCATAAATGCCATAATGAAGCAAGAGTTTATGTCACACTTTTTCAGCTATTGCCTGGTGGTCTCAGAGAATCTGAAAGTGTCTGGAAATGGAGATGCCTCTACTGCAGTAATGAATCAATCCATAATGAAGATAATGTTATGGACACTAAAAGTGGTTGAGAGTCATCTTCTCTCTCTTCAGCCAAGGGGGAAGAAATCTAGTCTCTGCTCCCTCTTTGGTCACTGGAGAAAGAAAGGAGACCCTCCAGGTACCTAAGATAGGTACCTCTTTCAACTGAGAAATATTTGATGATAATAATTTGTGATTTGATTATAATAATTATGACTTATTTATTTTCAAATTATATTTAAAGCCTTAATCATGCTAGACAATACACAGGAAATAAAGAGATATTTTCTTTCAAGTCACCCATCCTTTTCCCTGTAATGATTGATTGTCTTAAAGAGATTAATCTCAAAAAAGTCTTTACGAAGACTGATGTGTGGGCAGGATCTGAAATTCTTAAGTATTGCAAATCTTGCAGTTCAGAGTCTGAGAAAAAATAAATAGACATAGTGTGTGCTTCAAGAGAGAGCTTTGTAAATGCTTGGATGTGAAACAAAAGTGGCTATCTCAATAGATAACATTTTTGATTTGCCAAGGTATTCCAACAGAGCTTTGAAATTCCATGTACACTGTTCACCATGTAGCATATTTCACCTGATTTTCCTCACCATCTTTCATGGGGCCATCCAGACCTACCAACTAAAAGTTCAAAACATAATGGTGAAGTAACTGAAGCTCTCTGGAAAAAAATAAGGAATTGAAATATTTTTTGAATACAAAAAAAGGCACAAAGGCCTTAAACACAGAGCCACAAGCCAAGTCTGCATAACAAACAGTAAGGTGGTTCTAAAACATTACTACCACTTTAAGTTTCCCATTCCAACTGCCTGTGAAGTGTGTCATTACCTAAATATACTTCACATCATAAAATGTGAACATCACTCTAGACTCTAGGCTATGAGTCAGGGAAGCATCCCATTCAGGAAAATACTTAAGCATGTACTTAAGTGATTGGATTTAAATGCATGTTTAAAGCTAAGCATGAACAGAGATGGAGTTATGTCTGTGCTTAAACACTTTTCTGAATTGCCATCTCAATTATACTGTCTTAAACCCAAGTACATCTGCTAAAATTTATTGAATTACTTTGAATTCACTCCTGTATAAATGAGCTCCATTGTTTCAGCTTCATTTTATTGAAAGTAGATCTCTAGTCATCTAAGAAGTTACATGAAGGATAAAGTTGTCCCAATGGAAATTAGGGAAGAGGTGATGTTTTTCTGTCACAGCCCATAGGAAATATAAATACACTGTCATTTTTAGTAATTCTCTACAGAAATCTTCAAGCATGCCTATGGTGGAAACTGGAGGTAAAACATTCAGGAGAAACATCCTAGAGGAGACCAAAATTAATTTCAAACACTTTTAAAATAGTAGGGATTAGTTTTGGTTTAAAGACCCCTGAGAATAAAAACATTCAGTATATAGGTTGGCTACTGGAAAAAAGTCTTCTTTTGTTTTTTAAATATATTGGATTTAGCTTCCTTATGAAATGTTTCTTATGTTCCCTGTTCTGCTTTTGAGCCCATAGGGATTTTTCAACCTTGTTAAAATGTTCCATCTGTTAGAAATATCTGTTATAAAATTACAACAACATAAATTTATGTGCCTGCTTTATTCTTAGGAGAAAGATCAACACCTTGAAGTTTAAAGAAAGTAGTATGCTTTTACAGACCAGTTTTCTTAATTTTTTTTTTCCTCAATTAACACAATATACAAATAAGGCAAGTTCTCACTAGTACTAAATAGAGAGAAAATAATTTCCCTTTTGAGGCTAGGGAGGCCATAAGATTATATTATTACTCTCACTTTCCAGTCCAGAAAAAGTCAATTTTTTGCTTGCCCCCTCAAAGTATTCAGTATGACGAAAAAAAAAAAAAAAAACAAACAAGGAAGGTAGATATAAATATTCTCAACTGCATAAGAGATTATACCTTTACTAATATTGTTAATTGATTATATGATAGTCAAAGGCTTGTGCTATTTTGCCCTAAAGAAGACATTTTGCAGAAGCATGGCTCTTGCAAGACCATGGATTTGTCAAAACATATTTTACTCCATTGCATATATACATTCTTCCACAAGAGATAAATAGCATCAGATCCACCACAGGGTGTTAGAGAACATAAGCCTACAGAGTTAACTGGAAGTATTCTTATCCACATAATTCAAATAGCTAATCCTTCGATTTTTTCCTTTTGGAAAAAAACAGCAACAAAGAAACAGATTAAAGTGATAAAACATGGAATATTCCCTGGTGATGGTGAATGATGCTGGATGCAATTATCACAGAAGTCTATAGTAAAGTTAGATGAGATTTTTTCTCTCATATTTTAACCTCCTAGGCTCCAGCTTAATTTATCCCAGCTGTACACATTATTCAGTAATTCAAAACCAGAGCAAATAAAGTTTTGGAGAGACTGAAGAATAAGAGACCACCTTCACTTTAGCAGGAATGGTGGGGGCTCTGTCTCTTTGTAAAGATTATCTCTTTTCAACCTGTTTTCTCTTAGCCTGAGTTGTCTGTCTCTCAGAAATGCCATCAGCGAAACTCAACATAATTATTTTAATGGAAAGAAGTCACAGTGAAAACTGTTATGAAAATAACAATTGCATAACAAAAAGGAAGACAAGATCCAGATACTTGTGTGAGCAGTAATGGAGTAACTAGTGATGGTTGATGCTGAAAAAGACCATAACAATAATGTATTTTTTGTTTCAGAGAAAGACTCATCCAGTTTAGGTCACCAATAGTCTAAGGGATGGGGAAGGTACAGTG
The DNA here is from genome assembly GCF_018691265.1 of Tyto alba. Lineage (NCBI taxonomy): Eukaryota > Metazoa > Chordata > Aves > Strigiformes > Tytonidae > Tyto > Tyto alba. The sequence continues at coordinate 43,784,911 of NW_024881316.1, read as the reverse complement.
TCTGTGTAACTTCTACATGCAATATGGCATTCAGTTTTAGATGCTGCTTCCTGTCTTCATCCCACCTAATTTTAGGCAATTAAGAGATACCTGTGCTAGTACTTGCACTGGTCTTCCTTATAATCACTGGGAAGAGATAGATTAGTGAGATCAGAAACACCTGTTGGAGATCCCTCTTTCCCTGTGGCTATAGAGAGCACCTTGGGCAACCAGGAATCTCAGATGAGTGTCTGAAGTTAGGAGACAGCAGGGGGATCCTCAGGGCGCATCAGAGAAAGGTGTAAAATAGATAGAATAATGCATTTCCAGGAAACTAAACACGAGTTGAAGAAAAGGGTCTAATTCAGGGGCAGTTCCTGACAACTTTCTGTCTTCAAAACCCGGTCAAGGAGGAATTTTCTGTATTGTGCTCTGAGGAAAATAAAAAATGAGGCGAAAGGAATATAATAATAATTATCAAAAAAGTATGTACATCGGGTAAGGAAAAATACCTGGTCATATCAACTTCATCCTGATGAATTGACCTCACAGGTTTTTTTCCCCTGTGTTATGAAGGAGTATTTGTTTTAAGAGGTGCTTTTCTGTTTGACTAAGGACTGTGTAATCATTAGAGGAGCAAGGTGTAACGTTGTGCAGGTAAGAATGAATGAGGAATGAACTCACACCAGAGAGAAGCAATATACTTCCCAACAATGACTAGGATGTCATGCAGCCTCAGCCGTGCTCTCCACAGAACAAGGACTGCAGGGCAGATGTTTGTACCAACAGGTGCTCCAAGTGGGGAAACATCCAAATAGTGATGACAATGGTGGGTTTTTTTTAAAAAACATGCGGCTGTTGATTGTCAGTGATATAGGCTCTGAAGTGGTTGAGGAGCCTGGAAAGTGTATTGCCAGTTGCCACCACCTCCATCTCACTGGAAAATATTTCTTTCTCTACCTGTTCGAGCATCATGGCTAATCCTTAAACAAACTCACTTTTCCTTTCCCTTTGTCCCATTCCTTTCTTCTTTATGCAAGTTCCTTCTCTATTTTGTTTTGTTTTGTTTTGGTTTGATTTGGTTTGATTTGGTTTTGGTTTGGTTTGGTTTGGTTTGGGTTTTTTCCCCCTTCACAAGATCCAGGTTTCCTTTTGGCTGTCGTCACTGACAAATTCACAGGAACTACATCTGTTGTCAATGGTCTCTCACTGCTCCTATACCCTCTTTATGAGTATTTTTATTCCTCATGGTTATATTCCTTCCCAGCTACTCTCTGCCTATTGTCTGTTTGTCTTCTGTCTGACCTAATGCAGTGGACTTGAAGAACAACAAAATTGCAGCTTACATTTTCAGACATTTTCACTCACTTTGGGGTACTGTCTTGAAAAAATCTCCATCTATGCTTTTTCACAAGGGCCATGAATCTAGGGCTCACACAAAATTCGATGTAGTTAAGGTAAGTAACACCACAAGGTGACTGACAGTGTCTCGTCTTTCATTCTTTTCTTGCTTTATTCACTTGGTTCAAGAAATGCAAGAATTTCTATTGTCAGTCCTGGAAGGGAGGTCACATCAAAAAATCTAAATGGTCTCTTATGTTATTCTGTCTTACAAAGAATTTTACTTGAAAACTGCCAGTGATGAAGGATCTCTTAGCACAGATCAATGCAATAGGGTAATAAACCCTTCATAGAACCCCCAGCCCTCAGCAAACCTGAAATAATCCTTTTCCACCTCTTGGGAGTAGAACATTCACCATTACTGTAACAGGAGACTTTCAATCCTCATCTGCAGAGGCTGTGAAATTCACTTAGTTTAATCAGCCCAGAGAGCATGTTTCTACTTTGTCAGACCTCAGATTCAGCAACAGAAAAAATTTCAAGGCTCTCACAAATGAAACAAGACACTTTAATTCTATCCTCAGAAATACACACAAACATATATTTGTATACCTATTTCTATTTTAAGATCATTTTCCCCTCTCATTGGACAGAGTAACTAAATGTCAGCCTGATTAAGGAATTTAAAATTTTGACATCTAGTTGCACTAAGTGTGCTAAGTTTATGACAATTAGAGAGGGATCACATTATTTTGCTCTCAAGCAGAGCTTAAGATCAGGGATGCCTGGACTATTATTCCCAGAGGTGACTTTAACAGTGATTTTAAGATGCCAGAGGAGGACGTTCTTCTGAAAAAAAAAAAAAAAAAAAAAAAAAAAAAAGAGAGAGGGAGAGGAGAAAATTTAAGGGATGAATTTCTGTTCTTTTTTTGTTCTCATGTATCTGTTTCCTGAAAGTAAGTTTCTTAAGTCACCAGCTGATTCCTTATTAATTTCTGGAACCAACAGCTTTTCTATTACATGTTTTTTTCTGTGTAATTTTCCAGCATTGGGGTTAGAAACCAGAGCTCACCAATACTTGGTTGTGATGCCACCCTGTTTCAAACACGGACACAGTGCTGAGATATATGCCTGTGTCTGTGAGCCTGTGCTGCATGAAGCAATGGGCTCCACTGGTGCATCACCCAGGGCTGAAAATAATGCTCAGGGAAAAATGCTTGGGTAAAACAGCAGGTCTCAATTCATTGTAAACTTCATCAGACTGAGGCTGATTTATGTTAACTCTACCACACATTTGTGTGCTACTTTGAGCTGGAAATTTTAGCCTAATCAAACTGGAAATTTTTATATAATTCTTCAAGAGCATCAGAATTTAATATAGGAAGGAGAACATGGAAACATTGCTGCAGAATTTTGGGTCCCAGTGTTGTATTATGTTTTCTGTGTTATGCTAATGGTAGTTAAGCTGATACTGAAATATGCTGGGTTACATTTTCCTTTTTGTCATGATTTAACCCTACTTCATCGTCTTTCTGGCAACTAGGCAATTCAGATCAAGATCTCAAAAATGCTCACAGGAAGTTACTGGACTAAACTCAGGGACGCATTTAGAAAACAGAGAAAGTCGATGATTAAGCTTAGAATTGAGCTGAGTCTTTTATCATCTTGTTTTCTTTTTGTGTTATCAGATGGCATTTGTCCTCCCTTGCACAATGGAAGAGAAACTGAGTCTGCCAGGATATTTTTCAATGAAGACAAGTAATTTTTAAAGGCTGTATTTAGAAGTCTCCTTATCTCTTATGAATTATGTGCCATCATGTTTATGTGGCATGCCATAAGAGTATTATCTCATGAGCATGAGAGCTACACAGACCTTGCATTATCCTCAGAGAAGTTGTGGATGAATAATGGCCTGAGACACATCAGGTTATTTAGCCCACACTCTACTAGAGTCAGAACTCAGAAAAGACGGCCAGGTAAAAATATTGAAGATCTCTCCATCCAAACAGGAAAGCGTGGTCAGATGTTTATGATATGCATGTTACCACAAGAACTTGGTGCTGGAGGTGGCAGTCCTCTAATCTCACAGATACCCCTGCGTGAGATGTCTAAACTGAGGAGTCTTCTCTTTTGCAGCAAAGGACTAGCAGATGTCTTGTATCTTCTTGAAGCCGTCTGAGGGATTATTGCCCTTTGTAGCTGCCTCCTGCTCTGCACTGACTGTAAAATCAAGCCTGGATGAGTAGTAGTTCAGGTATATCCTCAGTACGCTATAGCAGCTTTTCATGAGAATGATCATTTCATGGCTCTCCTGTCCTCTGGTGTCATCCAAAATGACTTTATTCAGCCCAGTCATTAAGTATGTGATGAACACATTCTCCTTCAGGAGTGTTTTACTTTTGTCATATTTAACATCATTATTAAATACTTTCATAAACAGAGGCATTTCCTTGATTTATGGCTATCGTGATGCAAATACTAATTTAAGTTTATAGGATTTCTACTGGTTTCCACTGGTATTAAACTATACTTTTTGCAAGCTCTTTCAGGCACATATTATCTTTTAATGACATTTATGTTTAATGTCCAACAAGCTAGAAAATGCATCTTAAACACAAAGGTAAATCATCTGAATAAAAGTCCAAATGTATTTAATGTATTTTAGAAAATAGTGGATTAAAATCAAGCACAGTTGCATTTATTAGATCAAAAGCCTGTGTGGTTTTATTTATCTTATTCCCAATGATGGCTTTAAAAACAGAAAACACAGACTTCACCAATTTTGTTTTATAGCAGAAACTTTTTTCTCAGCACTCTTGGTGACTCAGCACTCAAATTACCATATTTCAATATATGACCCAGTGTAATTAGGACAATATATATAGAATTTTTTTTTAAGCTGGTTGTTACTTTTATGCTGTATCTGAGTCTCCAGAACTAGTAATTTATCTCCAATGATGAGAGTCTGCTCTCTTTTCAGTATTAAATGGCTCATATGTTGTCACTGTTACTTGAAGCGGCAGAGATTGGAAGAGTGAGGACTATTCTTTGGAAAGCTTTTTCCTGCCAAATCCCTTCATTTCTGCTATGGCAGATGTTTGCGTTTTAAGACCTAGTTTGTTTCATGTGTTTTTGTATTTAATGACACTTTGTCTGTGCTTGCATAGAGCATGTGGGAGATTTTCAGAAGACCCTAAGGATGAAATTAGTCTCTCCTAGTTTTAGCCATGTAGAGTTTTGTATATAATCTAAACTTGTTGTCCTTGGCTCCCTCTTTTGTCAACACAGAGAGAGCAGAACTTCAGCTGGGATTCAAAACTACTTCCAGCTCCCACTTTGGGGTGGGAAGCAGCACTCCATGGAGGTACTGTTCTGTCTGGCCACTGCAGGCTCAGCCTTCACAACTAACTGGCTTAGGCTGGATGCCTTGATTTTAAAAAGATAATGTTAGGGAAGATGCATTCTTGTACAAATCATCTTTATATGACAAATTGGACCCTCTGTTGCACAGGGCTTGGTAAGGCCACAGGGAAAATGGTCTAAATATTTTTTTTTTTTTTTCTTGAGGCAGTATCTCCTGACAGATACATGGGATGCAGAAACATCAAGCACACACTGACAGGAGGATAGGTAGGTTGAAAACAGGCATCCCAACACAAGGGGACAAGGGAATGACAGATGAAGAGTGGGAAGAAACACCACAGAGCACAGTTGTAATGTAAAAAGGAGGCAAAAGCAGCACTAGAGCTACCACTTTCTGCCTTGATATTACTGAGCCAACTCTGGCTGGTAGTTATATCCTGCCTCAGTGCAATGATACAGTGGAGCAGGCAGGGAAGATGGTAAGAGAGAGGAAGCTACAAGCTACTATATCCTTCTCACTGCCTCCCCTCAAGGCCATGGGACAATAATTTGGGACCTCAAGTAGGTTACCAGTTTACAGTAGGAGTAGGAGGAGAAAAGGTCTTGCCTTCCCCAGGTCACAAGCTTGTTTGATCTGTACCTTGATTTACAAATTCTCAGTCCAAGAGTACAATACGTTTTTTTATATTCTTTTTTTTTAAAAAACATCCAATGATTTGATCTGCAGAGTCAGCCCAGCCAACTTCATTACTTTATTAAAAATGGATTGATCTAAAACCTCTTCCCAGTGCTCATCCCAGCATCTATATGGATGCAAAATAACACGCAAATTAGGTAATTAACTAGGTTTTGTTTCATTAATAGATAAATCAGAGCAATAAGAGTCTTCCTAAATACTAGCTATGTGTTTTTCCAAAAATAGGACATCTAACTCAATTATTTTTATTAGATCTTTTGTATGTGATCACAGAGCATAAAAAAGAATTAGAGTTCCATGTTTATTGTTGTTAAAGAATCCCCCTAGCCTCTTTATTTAATTTGGCTCAAAATAGAGAGCAATACTGCTATTGTAATTCATTAATTATCAGACTCACAGTTTAATTCATAAATCAAAGATTCCTAATTTTGTTCCTAGTTATACTGGAGTTAATGGTATGTTGGAAGGACAGAAAGCTAAAGCTAAAATTGTATTAAAATACTCAGATGAGCAAAGAAGCCCTATAATGTATACTAATCTGTATTTTTTTAATTTTTTTTTTTTTTTTTAAAAAAAAAAAGGATGAGTGAACCATAGCTTTTGAGCATAGACCCTTCCATGGAGCTGCTAGGACAGCTGAAGGAAGACCCGCTAATGCTTTTTAAGACATCTGACTTTGGTTCCCTACCAGATCTGTCAGTATAGTATCTGATCACTTCAAAAGTTGCCAGTTATACATTCCTGGTTGTACACATCATTATGTAAAACTGCTTGTAGAGGGTAATAGCATTTCAATTATGTTGTAATTTTGAAGTTGTTTCTGTACAATTATATTTTAGGATAAAATGCTTCTGTTACTACTTTTATGCCACAAACTGTGCTTATTAAGCCTGAAAGAAATAGAGAGAAAAAATCAAGAACTCCATCATGTAGATGAACTGTCAGTTATGTGAAAAATGGGCATGAAAAGTATCTCAAAGTTAACTGCAATGTAGCTATGTTATCGTCTCATCACAACTACAGTGTAATTATACTAGCTGTTCCTGAGAATATAATACTCACGCCTTTTCTTCTGTCAGAATAGAAATTTATTTTTATACGATATTAAAAATATTTTACCTAACACAAAGAAGAAACGTAAGTAATTAAAACTTCATCAGAATAGATAAAATATTTAGGATGTGTGGTTGTTTCTTTTGGGGTGATTTTGTTTGGGGTTTTTTGTGTGTTTTTTTTTTGTTTTGTTTTGTTGTTTGTTTGTTTGTTTGTTTTTTCCTTCTCTCCTGAGCCTCATCTTGAATCTTTTCACCCTTCCAAAGTCACTCTTTCGTCTAAATTATTTCTCCCCACACTTTGTCCATATTAGATAAGTATTCCATTTTCATGCAAGAAAGGGTTACAGGCAGAAGAGCATAGGGGTGCTTATGGTTGCTTGTTCTGTTCCAGGCTCAGTTCTCAAATCAAAAACTTAGTCAGTAATTTTACAAGTTTTAACCTTCTTATCTACTCAAAAAAACACATTTAAAGGAGAAAATCTGGCTTTAACCCATGTTTAAGTGTTAACTTTGGGGCTTTTTCTTACCTAAATACATTGCAATACTGGAGGATGAAACAGAACAAAGCCTTATTGACAGTCTTGCAATGACAGTTGCTGTTTGCTTGTCCCAGATGGGTTGGCAGCCACTAAGGCAAAAAATGACTCTCTTCATGAAATAACTACACAATACAGGAACAGCTGTGCAAAACTGCCTGCTGGTGTTTTCTGGGGTGGTGGTGTCTTCTCTGGTGTGAAAACGCATGACAGCTGAACTGTGTATTAAGGAAGAATACACTAAATCAACAGTACTTTGATAACCACAGTTGTCTGCATAGTACACTAGTACTTTGGTAACCATAAAAGTATACACCTGAGCCCCATCTCATTTGTGACTCTGGATGCACTTCTGAGATGCAAAAAAAAGTTCTCTTACGAAGACTCAGGCCTTATATCTCACCTTTAGCATATTTCATTCCTATAAATGCTCATATTTAGCTGTGAAATACCATATGCAAAATTTCTGGTAAGATTTTTATGTGGTTTTCTTACTCACATATTTGGCAGTGCAGGTCTCTTCAGGACACTGTTGATCTTATAACCTAGCCAAGGTTAATTATGCTGTGACCATCTAGGTACTTGAACAGAAGGATGCTGATATCAGCTGGGGATTATTGAAATTACTTGCCGTCGTTGTAGATACTCCTCCGGTGAAGCTGGCGCCTGTAGCAATTCCGCTGGCAGTGTGGCTGATAGTCTTGTTCATTTATCTTTTCATTGAGCTGTTCTCCTTTATCAGCCAACGTCTAGCATGTCTGAGGTATTTCCAGCAAGACTCTGACCTTCCCAGTATCATTATGGTTCTCCTAAGAGGATGTAATTATTCTTGCTTGGAGCTCCTTGGGTTGGAATGTCTGGGTGTAGACCAGTAGATGAGCAACCTGCTTCCCTTCTTTATCCTCTTACAAATTAAATGTTAATCTGCACTTAAATGGAGGTCACTGAGTGCATAGCATAGACATATATAACATTAGAGCAGCTGTCTCACTCCTCTTGACAGAGTTTTGGTGGTGGCTTATGGCCAAACATGAAGCAAACATCTATACCTCAGTGGTGCAATGCACCTCCACCTCTGCAGTGATACCTTGCTTATCCAAGTAACTCATGGCCTCATTCCAACTGAGTTCAGTTGCATCTATCGCAAACAAATGCTTTGCAATGAGATAAATGGTTTCAATCACAAGTATCAAATTAGAAAGTAGTTTGAGTGACTTGTTCTTCTCTCTTTTCACGTGGTGATGGCAAGCCCTGGACACCTTCCCAAGCAGACATCTGGCCTCCTCCATTGCTACTCCCACCCATGTTTTATAGAAGTTGGGTGACACAGTCCAAAATTAGACCATGCAAGGATGACACAAGGGTCACGTTACATTTCTACATCCAGGTCTCCTCTGTGCCATTGGTCAAATTCTCCTGTTTTCCCTTCTCTCAGTCTCCACAGTGAGTTTGTGTGGCAGGGTCCTCAGGGCCTGGAATGGATCTCACACAACAGGGCCATGCTATGAGCTCAGAAGTAATAAAAGCAGAAGCCAACAGCACATCTGTTACAAGCTATCCCAGACAAATTAATTTCTGAGGCAATTTCATTGACTTTGATAGACTCATCCTGTGAATTCAGCCATGAAAATGAGAAGCCAGGGAGAAAAGGTCATGATTTCTGACATTTCCACACTGATTTTTTGAGAAGAGTTTTGGGAAGGGGAAAGATTGATAGAGGGTGAAGAAGAGAAGCCCCTTCTCTCACATACCCCATATGTATTTTGTCTCACTACAAAGCCAACAATATATTTTTTTCTAACATTTTGTCATGGTTTAAATCTGACTGCCAGCCAACACATCTTAGTCAATCATCCAGAAGTATCTGGTACAAGGAGCTCTCCTGTTTCACAATGCTCCTGTTTCTTTGTTCATACCAAGACCAAACCAGCAAGTTCTTCTTGACACAGGCACGCAGGGCTCTTCAGAGCTTCCTCCAGTCAATGGAGGTCCTTACTGTAGGCACCTGACTGCCTGTGATGGAAGAGGATGAGGATCTGAGAGAGAAGTAAAACCTAAGAGCTGGACTCTCTTTGAAAAGGCATGAAAAGACCCCATTTAGGCAATTGACAACACAGCTACTGCAACTCATGGCAGATTTTTACACATCAAAATCCAAAAAGTAAAGGGCAGGCAAAAAGTGTAGGCTAGTTCATTTTACCAATGCATTTTATGAAGAGCAATGAGAAAACTTCAAAAGATGTAGGAAAAGGTGTCAGGATGCTGAGAACCCAGTACCTTCTAATCAGGCAGGTCCTTCAGTGCTTTTCACCATGGTCCCACTCGCAGCCCCCACAGAGAGCTCTTTTCTCAGATCCAAGGAGCTGGTGTGGGCAGACACTGCAAACCAGCATCTGGGCAAGCAGGCAGCATGTATCACAGGGTTACTGGTTTGGGTCTGGAAGCGAATTTCCCTTCTAGCTTTTCTTGCTGATTGGATCCTCTGCCACTCCATGCAGATAAACTGAGACCTTAACTGTCATTTGGAAGATTATTGTGTTTGACCACTAAAATAGAGAGTTAGCAAATATTAAGAGGCAACAAAAAGACTATGGATTATGGTTTGACAATGTCACCTCATCTGGGTATTATCAGCACATGCAGCATGCAGCTGCCACAGACGGATTTACAAGGATGCTGCCTCTAAGAAGAAGAGGTAGTGGGGAAACACTGTTATCCTGAATTCTTTAGGAACCAAAGAAGAGATTCATAAAGTAGTTAGAGGAACCTCATGGTCACATGTTATATGCTTGATGCAAATGGGAATCAAATGTTGTAACTGGAAACACAGAAACAAGGAAGACCACAGTTTGATGCTAAAGAGCCAAGGGTATATAAAGTTAGAAGTAGGAAGAAAGGATGAAGGAAGAACATTCAATGAACTACATGAATCACAGGAAGCCTGGTGTATAGGAGCTAAAAAGAGAGCAGAAGAAAAATCCATGATTAGATGAATCTGTGGAAGCAGGGAAATGATATGACAATATCTCTAGACAATGGTCAGCAACAAGTAAAACTGTCATACTAGGGACAAAAAGAAAAAAGAAGTATAATTGGTTTATTTTCATTTATCTTAAAAAATGCTCCCTTCTGCTAGTAATTCTAAACACAGATTGCATAAAGCAGCAGTTTCTGATTTCCAGACAGTACTAGATTCCCAAATGATTTGGATATTGCTTTAATCTATTATACTGGAAATTCAGTAACTAGCAGTGATCTGAGGAATGCATGTTAACAAAAGAAAGCCATAAAGGGATAGCTGTGATGAGATAAAAATTTAAGTGGTCTATTTCTGCCCTGTGTTACAATCTGAGACACTGCATATGGGCTTTATGCTGCTGTGAAATCCAGATTGTAATTATCACAGAACCAGTGAGTGTATTAAGAAGCAAGTGCTACAACTCGGATCAAGAAGAGCTTGAATTTCAGCTCTTACTGAGACTTCCTCTTTCTCTTCATTTCATAAATCCAGAATACTCAGCCTTCCCATCTACCATACTATTGTGAAGGGAATGATGGTTGTGACCAGCTTCACTGAATTGCTGTCAATTTGTACTGGAAAGACATAAAAAGGGATGTCAAAGGACTGACAATGAGAAGAACTAGTCATGATGCTGATCCTAAGAGTACAGCAATTGCTAACCACTAAAACTAGCTTTCACATCTAGGCAAAAGGAAAGATAAGAATTAAAGAGGAATACCATTAACAAGGTACCAAATAAAAGAACTAAGTGAAATTAATTTCTGTGCTGAGAGGTGACACATGGTTTAATAGATATATGAGCATTTCACTGGCTCTCTGTTGGGACTCCACACTAGCCACAAGGTAGAAACACTGGATGGGTTTATGGAAGAGCAATGGTGTTAAGACCAATGCATAGCTGAAAGTAATATGAAACCAGAAACTAATACAAGAAATGCAGTATGTCTTGGTTAGAGAAAACTTTTGTGCTGAAAAATCTCAGGCAATCCTACTGTTATATGAGTTCAAGCAAAATGTGATCAAAAGCCAGCAATCCATATGAACAATAATAGCTTTCCAGTATTTTTCATATGTGTTGGATTTATATGAGTAAAAAACCATATAGGCCTGGAAGAGTTTGCCAGATAAGTCATGGCTGCTCTGAAGAGCCTGAAAGCTAGAAATGTTCTAGAAGAAATTAAGCAAAACAACAAAACATTTGTGTATATCAAATGGGTTAGTAGAACTCAGGCACTTATCAAAATGTACTAAGAAGAAAGTTTTTGGAAGTGATTTTTGATTTTTGATGTGTTGGTTGTAACGTGACAGTTTTACAAAATAATGTTATATAACAGAGTGTTTTTTATTATCAAAGTCTTTCAAAATAAAAGATATGCAACATAGAGATATTAATGTAGGATTATTCTGTGGGAATATTTTTAGGAATCTGGTGAGTAAAGACAATGATCTGAAGTTCCCTAAAGGTGGGCATAAAATAGGAATAGTGGAATAAAGTTAAGTAGATGAAAATATAGGATGAGCAAAAGAAAAGCTGGTTTATCACACAGGCAGAAGACAAAGTTTCTATTCTTCCATAACAGAATCTTCATAGGTTTTAAGACTAAGCAAAACTATTATGATGACATGCCAAAACGTTGTAACCTATAATTTCTGCATCAAAATCACAGTTTTTGAAATACAGCCTGTACACTAAGAAATGCAATCTTAGTCTGAAATTTTTTAGTCATACAGAGTCCATCAAACCCTAAAAAGCTGTTCCAATGGTTAATTGGTTTAGGTGTAAAAGAATTGCACCTTTATTCTGCTATGAGGTGGTTTAACTGCAGCTTCTAGACCCTTGATCTTGGTATGTCGTCTCCACCTATGCAACCGCCTGCTGTCGAAAACAACATGAACTTCATATTCATCCCAGTGAAGGACTCGAGTTTTGTAGTCTATTTTGAAACATGCTCTAGCTAGGAAGGGCTCAACATTGCCATAGAGATACAACATATATGATAGACATCTACATTTTATCAAGTGAATCCCACTCAAAATGCCAATTAGCACCTTCCTAAAGTCATTCACCTAACTTATATCAACTTCCTATTCTTTCTCTAACACACATTTGCAATTTCATCCTCCCATGTTAGTAACAGCAGCACACTGAGAATTCATATTCAATGCATTATCTACTGCGATCTCATTGTTTTTGCTTTCAGGGGATGCAATTGCTCATCTTGCAAATGTGAATACATTCTTTGTTTCTAGATGCATAATCTAGCACTTAACTGTGATGAAGCACATGTTGACAAAACAAGCCTGCCTGACGATGTGCTTGGGCTCCCTTTTCATAATTTTTATCTGCCAAACCTTTTATTATCTGAGAATTTTACTACTATTGACTTTTTTTTTTCACTCTAGAGCATGGGGAAATAGCATAGAAGAATTTTTTTTTGTCCTGATTATTTATGTCTTCCAAGAAAGAAAAGTGCACATTTACAAATTAGTATCTCATTATTACATTTAATATAAGGTACAGTGATTTAATGCAGTACAAATACATGTATTTATCAAAATGTGGTGTAGAAGTAAGTCAAATTACCATTACCTGAATATATTATATCAGCCTGGTTTCTTTTCTTCTGTAAACTTGGGGATTAATTTTAAAATATCGGGCTTGTGTAATAAGATCTATTTTCCATGACATCATGGAAATATTTACTGCATCATTTAAAAGGTCATTTTATGGGATATTTACTGATTTTTTTCCCCATGAATATTTGATAGAGGGTGTTAAAACACCTGTTTCCATCATATTTGACATTAAGATTTTAGAAGATAAAGTTGTTGGAACTTTTGTTCTTAAATCTTTTAACTACTAAAATATGTTCTCTTTCCTGCATGGTCAAAATTCAAAAAGCAAAAGAAACTCCTGAATGTTTTCATTTCTCCATTTCCTCACACCCTGATCTTTTTCTTCCCCTTTTTTTCCATTTCCTTTTTTTCCTGGAGGAAAAATAAAATGAGTTTTTAGAGTAGAAAGTAAAGAACTTAGAAATTATGAAAATTAGAAACAGTTATCACTTCTTTTTCACAGGAAATAAAAAGGTTTCCTACATTTGGACTAATTACATACTTTTTGACAATTTCTTTTTAAATAAATTAGTAAGAAATAACTGTATAACTTTTCTGACTTTTGGTGAAATTTGTATTGAAATGTGAATTGAAAACTTGAAGATCCTTGAATGCATCCAGAGGAGGGCAACAAAGGTGGTGAAAGGGCTGGAAAGCATGTTCTGTGAGGAGCAGCTGAGGACTTTGGGTTTATCTAGTTTGGAGGAAGGGAGGCTGAGGGGTGACCTCATTGCTCTCTGCAGCTCCCTGAGGAGGGGACATGGAGAGGGAGATGCTGAGCTCATCTCCTTGGGATCAAGTGACAGGACACATGGGAATGGCTAAAAGCTGCATCCAGGGAGGTTCAGACTGGAAATTAGGGAACATTTATTTACTGCAGGGGTGGTCAAACACCAGCACAGGCTTCCTAGAGAGGTGGTAGATGGCCCAAGCCTGTCAGTGTTTAAGAGACATTTGGTCAATACCCTTAATAACATGCTTTAACTTTTGGTCAGCCCTGAATTGGTCAGTTGGACTAGATGATCATTGTAGGTTCCCTCCAACTGAAAATACTTCTATTCTATTCTATTCTATTCTATTCTATTCTATTCTATTCTATTCTATTCTATTCTATTCTATTCTATTCTATTCTATTCTATTCTATTCTATTCTATTCTATTCTATTCTATTCTATTCTATTCTATTCTATTCTATTCTATTCTATTCTATTCTATTCTATTCTATTCTATTCTATTCTATTCTATTCTATTCTATTCTATTCTATTCTATTCTATTCTATTCTATTCTATTCTATTCTATTCTATTCTATTCTACTCTAATTCTCTGAGGACTCTTTGAGATATAAACCCCACATTCTTGGCAGAGTCACAAAATGGTAGAGTAATATTTTAAATTATTTGTTGTCTCCCCCCCACCAATCCAGATGAATGGATAAAACTCGTGTAACTCTTAATAACTTTGTACTAATCCAGATATTGACGAGGGCCAGTTTGGATTTTCTGACTACAGAGGTTAACCAGGAACTACAAAATCTAAGTAAGGTTTATGAGAGACTTGGGAAATTTCCTTGTGATGATGCTCCGTGATGCCTTTGACAACCAAGTGTTAATTTGTTTATAACAATTTAGTTCCAGCTACATTTCTAGATTACAGTGACAGTGTCTCTTGTTCTCTGAACTTCCTTTTCTATTTAGGGAATTCTGAGAGAAATTGATATTTCATTGTACATTTTTGGATACCAAACCTTGCACATGGTCTGGGTGCTATGTCTTTGAGCAGATTCACCTTTCCATAAACTGTGAAGTCTGCAGGGTAGTAGTATTTTTCTTTATGAACTTGATATGCCTACAAGTATTGAGGTTTGGCTTTTCAAATAGTTTTCAGAGAATTTGGGTTCCAGCTGTCATGAAAATGGAATCTTAACATCGCCAGACCCATATAGAGTGGCTCCATATGACAGATGCTTAAACAGATAGGACCTCATCAGCCTTATGGAGGAGACAATTGTAAAATCATGAATGACATGAGAAAGATCCCTAGGGAAGAAATGTTCACTCTCTCTTCTTACACAAAAACTAAGGTCATCAGTGAAACTAACTGGTGTTATAGTTATGACAGTGTCAAAGAGGTAACTCTTTCACAACATGGAGTTAAGATGAAGTTGTGGTTGTTACAAGCTCACATGGCAAAAAAGCAACTCAGCAAAAACCTAGAAGAGCCTCCAAGTGCAAAGACATTATCTGTGGCTCCCTGAACCAGAGGGATTGTCTAGGAACTATGCACTTGCACTGTCCTGATGTTCTTTCCAAGGTATCTGTTACCAGGCATTTCCAGAGGTAGGGTATTCAGTGAGATGAAACCTTGCCCTGTTCTGGCAGAGTCATTCTTCGATTCTTTGTCCTAATGATATGAGAAATCACCCTGAAGTTTTGAACAGGTGTCCAGATTTTAGAAGGTTAACATAAGCTGAGATGGTATTTGTCTACTGAGCTTCAGATTTAAGACATCTTAAGATGCAGATTTTGTAGTCACAAGAAGTTAGATTCAATGATGTAAAGCTTCCTTTTAATTTCACCCAGTACTCAATATACCAGAATCCGTAGAGGGATATTAGGTTAAAATTTATCATCCTGAAACATGTCATATTTGTTTTGTCATGTAAAGTTAACCAGTCCTCTCTATGATAAAATAAAAATCATTCCTAACAACTTCATCTTAAATTTGTTGATAAGGTACCTCCAATATGACATGTGTACTCGATTTGCCAATTCAGGTTATCAGTGGATCAGTGACCCATTTACATACACTGTTAAGGGAAAAGTCATGGAAGAACCTGATCTGTAGGTAAAAAAAACCCAAACTATTTTCCAGCAATTTTTGTGATGCTGACACTTTTCCTTACTAATGCCAAGTCAAACAATCCCCTCTAAGAGTTAAAAACCTTGCAACATGTTCCAGTAAAAGACATTAAACGGGACATTTGTGTCACTGACTAGTAAAGCTAAAGGTAGCCTCATCCTTTCAAGAGAACATTGAGTAAACTGCAAGGAAAATTTATCAATAGAAAAAAAAAGTTTCATAAGGAATGCATTATTCGATGTGTGTTTTACAATACAATGTCAGGACTGAGGGAAGTGGTATGCAGACATGACAGGGTTGGGTAAAAGAGGTCACAAAAGACAAGCAAAGGTCTCCTGGAGCACTGACAATATTCTTGCAATTTAAAAGCTGACAAAATATCTTTTCCAGCTTGTGAACAAAACTCCCGAGTGGATGAAGTTTAGTGATTTCATTGCTGTGAAAGCTGAATCATGACTGTTTACCACATACAGAGTTTTTTACTTCTTTTATATTATCTGTAAAGAAAATGGATTGGCATTTTTGCCTTATTTTGTCCATTGTTCTGTGTTTGTGTATGAATTTGGGTTTGTTTGTCTGTCCTCAACCACCAATTACTTTTGTACCCCCTGACCAATCTCAAAAATTATGGCAGAGCAGAAGAGATTTCAAACATAATAAATTTTTACAGGGATTTTTTTTTTTTTTTTTTTTTAAATAGTCCACAAAGAGATTCTATTGCTTTCCCCTCAGGGAAAGAATAAGTATATTAGAGGTCAAAATCCACGTAAGAGAGATCTTTTGAGACTTGCTTCATTAACTCCGTTGTTCAGAGCCTGACTTCAAATAACCTGAGGAAGAGGTAGAACATCTGTATCTTTGATTAGTAAAGCCTTCTCTTCCTCAATATCCTACCAAGGTTATTTATTTAAAAGCAGGCTAACTGCATGATAAAGTTCTTACTGTTTCTTAGCTCTATTGGAAGAGCTGTTGAAAGCCCACATAAGGGATTACAAAAGGCACTGAGATGCACTTTTGTGCAGAGCCAGAGACTAGGTGAGTCCAGCAGCTCTCACTCCTAAAAGTGGTGCCTTGAAGTTGACTGGAAGTGTGACGGGAGGGATTTCTGCCCTGTTTTTTTTTTGCCTAATATATTAGCTTTTGTACAGCCCCAACATTGCATTTTCTGGTAATGCTTTCAAGTAGGGTAGTTAGCATCTCTCCTGTGGGTTCTTCTTTTTCAGCTGCTCCCATGAGAAGATTGTGCATTAGAATGGTTTTGGTTTTGCTCTTTACACAGTTTCTTTTTGCTGTGATATCTACTGTAAGCACAAACAGTCTTTTTGTTCCCAGGGCTCCCAGTCTAGTTTCAGAAGGTTTAAATTTCCTTAACAGAAAACTTCATGTTAAACTGTTTTAAGTTACTGTAGAAGGACAAAAGGTTTAATTGTTCTGTACTCAGTACGTAGAACACCTCTCCACTTTCAGCTTCTGCAACTCTTTGTCCTCCCTGGAGGATAATAATTTCTCAACAATAATACTAAAAATATCAGCTAGAAACTTAAAAAAGCACAGAAAATTTCACCTGCTATGGTCTTACCAGGTGTCCAGTAATCTGCTGTTTGGTCCTCTTTATAAAGCAATGCAAGTGCTCCCTCTAGTAGATTATGCCTGAAGTTTCTGAATTTATGTAAAGTTTGAAAATATTATATAATACTAATTGGTTTCATGTCTATGTTATCAAAATAGTTTTCTTTATATGAAGGATATCAACAGCAATGGAGTTCATAACACCAGGAAAAGCTACAGCATTTAAAATTTCTGTGGCAAATTGGCATTTGAATATGGGTTAGGATGTATGGATTGGGCAGGTCTAAGTATCATATTAGACTGTAAATAAATATTTTTCTTCCTTGGACTTTAAGAATATAGAGTATGAGCAAAAAAATCCCTACTGCTGAAATACCACAGATTACTGCAGGAAAATGACATGACAACATGCTAAGACACAGCTACATATTGTCAGGGAACACAGAATGATTTAGAGACTCCTGAGCCACATTACATGGCCATTACATTTACCAGTGAAATGCAGACATGTCTGGGTAAAAACCAGCATCTGCTTAACAGAGCACAACCTGCACAGTGCTTTAAGCCAGACAATGCTCACCAATACTGTATCTAACCTGCACAGCAAGGGGAATCTGAAGAAGATAGAAATGCAATTATCCACACAGAAATTCAGCCAAGACAATGAGGACAGTATGCCTACTCTTGTACAACAAAAATTAAAGAACATCTTCAGTGATCCAAAGCTTCAGAGGCTTGCGGTTTTCATCTCATTCAGCTGGTGAAACCACTTGCAGCCCTGTGACTATGTCTATTGCTGCTGCAGCTCTCACTATCACTTTGATCATCCAAAATAGCATGTCCTTCTTCATCTTGCAGTCGGACGAGTGTGGATGAAACAGACTTGTTTTGCCACATCCAACAGGACTGATACATGGAAAGTCACAGCAGTAATACCTGAGTATGCCTTTGTCTGAGGGCCAGTAACACAGACGAATGCCAGTGATACTTCTTGAATAATGTAAGCTGCTGCTGTGATTTGTTACCACTCATGGAGCAATGAACCCTGAGCCAGTGCAGCTTCAGCATGCTGTATGTTACTGCAGGCAGTTATCCCACCCGAGAGGAGAAGCCACTTCATGGGAAAGAAATGGAGTGCAAAAAAGAATCAGAAATGGAAGGATAAAACTGAATTATTAAAACCTCAACTGGCTAGTGGTTGCACAAAGGAGGACATATAAATGATACAGTATTGAGTAAGGTCTTTTTAGTCGGTTTTGCATTTGCAATAGACTCTTTAAACCTTTAATTCTATGAAAATTTTTTGACACTAAAGATGAATATAGCAGATAAATATTGATTTAGAACATTTGGCAACTGATCTGTTGAGTTCTGTATCCTTTTCCTAACTCTTTAGAGGAAAATTATGAGACTGAAAAAGGGAAGCTATGGGAAAATTTCTTTACAAGTGAAATTTCTTTGTACCCCTTTTGAACTGGGATTTTGAACATGGTCATTAATTTTTATACTTCTTCCTTACTATTATGTTTTAGTGTTGCAATGTTACTCAAAATAACGAAGATTTTTTAGCCAGCTGTGTAAAAATCTAACCCTTCCTGAACCATGCTGAATTCTGAGGCACAATCATATCTCAGAACAGTGAATTCCAGAGGCTATTTGCACACAAAATATATTCCAGGAGAAAATAAATGCATTTGCTGCCTTTCACTTTTGCTTAAAAAACAGAGGCACAACCTTGGATTTCTCTACAGGGGAACACAGTACCTATAAGGTGAGAAGACAGAATGCTTGACAGAGCATAGGATCATTCACTCCGTGCTTCCTCGGGTAGTAAAGCCCACATTTCCTGTCCAGCAGAAAAGAAAGATCATTCAAGATTACATTTTCCCACCACACAGCAAAGAGCACAGGTCAGATCCTCAGCCTGTCCCACATCTGCTCTTTCCTGCAGAGACGCAGTGCTCCGGTAGAGACCAGAAGCCACCATCAATCTTCTTGTATGGCTGGAGCTCACAGGAAAGTGTGAACTACAGTAAAATATCTGGGGAAAAAAAAATCTGGTCGGAAACTATATTCAAGCTGAAGTAAACACAGCTCTACATACAAAATATCCTAAAAATATTTGCAAATACATAGATACTGTGAAAAATGACACTCCACGGTCAGAGCAGAAAGACTCTGAAGTTATAGGCATAAGCTGAAGCAGTGAAAATATTAAGAAATACCTTTATAAATGTATGGCTGTTTAAGCACTGGAACAAGCTGTCAAGGCAGGTTATAGAATTGCTAGCAATGGTGCTATTCGAGGCTGGATTTGGCATTGCCCTATTAGGAATGATATACGTGGAGCTAAATCATTTCTGCCATGATGCAGCTCCTTTCCAGCCTAAATGAGCCAAATGTAAATGTGATGTGCATCGATACATACTAAGTACAAGGAACAAAACTCCTGCTAAATGAGATCAACACACAGAAAAGGTACATCCAATAAAGAACCTTAAATTACCCAGTCTTAGGAATGAGCACTACCATGAAAGGGTAGAAAAATGAAAACAAGAGGTGTTCAGACAAATGTGTGAAACATATGAAAAGGAAGCATCCTTTACTATCTGAACAGAATTTGTATATTGATTAAGAGTGCTAAACATATTTTTAAGTGCAAAATTAAATCATCCCTTTTAGCCTTTGACGTTAGCTCAAAACATGCTCCCTTTTCTTATCAGACTACTTTTTCAAAGGATTGTAGAAATGCTTGCAGCAAATTAGAAGCAGTTCAAATGACAGCTACCAGTCTGTTAGCTGCAAATGGAGAGCTGAGGAAGCTGTTTTAATAATAATAATAACAGAAGACATCTGTATTTGGCGACTTCACTTTGAACAGATGGGTTAATTGAGTTCTCACTAGAGTCAGAAGGAGGAAGGGTTTAGCTGACTGTTCTCACGCAACAAACCCAGCCAATGTCTTCTGGATTTGTTCTGTCACTATGGAGGATCTGGTAGTGATGGTTTGTCTGTGCTTGGGCAATGGTCCAAGGATGAATGCTTCAATCTGAACTGAGCCTCAGAATCACTGACCAGCAGACCCATCTCCTGGGGTGGAGCAACGGCCCTAAGGGATGATGACATCTGAGTTGAATAGAGATGTTCTAGTAAATCTCTACAGGAAAAGAAGAGCTAGAATTCAATCTGTAAGGGATTCTAGTCAGTTTATACATATATGTTGTATATGCATACATGTATATGTACCTTAGAGCTTATGTACATAACCTTAGGTGTTAAAGCCTAATCAGTCACCCTAGCTTTTTCAGACATGGATAGGACCTTCCAGAGATTAAAGCAGATCATCCAAAATATGAACTAAGTGGTGGTCCAAATGACTTTGGAGTTGCCTATTTCTCTCTATTGACTACAGAGAAAATTGCGATTGTGTTACTTCAGTTAAGGGAGGAGCATTTTGGACACCTGAAACTAGGTGCTACAAACCCTGTTCTTAGGACTGAGGCTGGTTGTGCTGCTTCTTGCATCAATCTCTGATGGGCATGAGAAGGCCCAAAGGACCAGGGCAGAGATATCCTCATCTCGCCTGCATTTGAGGAGACGACAGCTCCAGTACCGTTGCCTTTCCCTAACCATGACAACTCCAGGACATATCTGCATACGTGTTGCAAGAGTAGCAGATTATCCCAGAAAGGCTTTGGTCTTCTACTCAAAATCCAGGAAAGACTGTTCTGGGAGGTTAACCTTTCCTAAAGAAATGAGGAAAATCAACCCTCTGCAACTGGGAATAGACTTGCTAGGGAGTATACCAGGTTATGGGGACATCAACCTTACAAATATGAATATCAAAACTCATTCATATGAACTATTTCTTATCTGTCTGTCAGGGTCTAGGCCTATTATCTATCTATTATTGAAGTAATTTTTAACATTTTTTTATCTTTCCATTTTTTTCTTCTGCTCCCCCATGTTTGTTTGGCTTTTTTTTTTTTTTTTTTTTTTTTTTTTGTTATTCCCATTTCCTAATCTAAAAGTCAAGAACGGACATTTTCTAATTAAAGACAATGAATTTCTAGGTCCTTAATGATCTGTTGAGTGAGTGGGGACATGAACTACCATAACATCTAAAATGACAGATTCACTGTATTTCGAAGGCATGGAGTGGTGGGGGTTTATGTCAGTAGTTCTCTTTGCTCTGAAGGGTCATTCTCTTGCTCATACACATATGGGATGATCACATAACATGAGATTCATATGGGATTTGCTTTACTAATTCATCAAAAAGACAAAACCAAAGTCAGAGTCACTCCTGAAATATTTCTAAATTGCAGTTATAATCAGAAAGTGCATTGCTTGAAGGAAGGTTAGAAATACTGTGATACTTCATGTACAGGTAAACTAGCAACAGCATGCACTTTAGCACTCACATTTGTCTTCTAAGGTTTTAAAAAAATTATTTCCTCATCTGCTCTAGGACTTTTTTCTGCAATTTCCCACAACTCTACCACTAATGATAATACTGTGACATCTCAAATTTACTTAAAGATGATCACCATCTATTATTTTAACAGCTGACCTCTGAAAGAGGTTAGATGGCTTCTGCCTGAAATGCTAATAACTGCCTGGAGTCTTGTCTGCTTTTGCCTTGTTTCCTCCTTCCATCTGAATAACTCAGGGGAAGGAATAATTGGGAATTTTAATAGAAAAGTCCGCACTGTAAGTACAATCTCTGACATGCATGTTACATTTTTACATCAGGCATGGGGTTATGGCTGGAAACATGTAGCCTATTGCTCCCTAAAGTTTTTGTACCTCTTTACTGCACTGCTACTAATAGTATTGTTATTGGTAGTAGTAAAAATAGTATTGCAATGTGTTGTAGGGTATCCATTGAGCTTAGTGTTCTTTAAAGACTCAACAAGAAATAGCTGTTCCATTATGGTCTTCAAGGTCTGGACTTATAAAAGGCAGGAAATATTTCTTACATCCACTGTGAATCCAGCCTTCTAAGAAACACATACACTTAATAATACAAACCCCATAATTACACTCTAATTACATTGTAGTTACATTTTTAATGTAAGTTTTCCACTAATCTATATAACGAGGTATTTCATGGACTGGCCAAAAATAATTACAGTGTAAAATGACATAATTAATATACCTGTATTTAAAAGTATACAGTCAGATCTTCAGCTGAGTTAAATAATGATCTCTCTGATGATATGAGTCTGGTTTCTGTGCATTAAGAAGGAAATCATGGGAGCAATAATATCTCAATCGTGTAGTTAACCTTCTGGTTATATTAATTAGTGATGAATAGGCATAGAAAACCATAATTATGTCACGTACATAACATTCCTTTGAAATTGTGTCATGAATCCAAACACAAAAGGCAGATGTGAAAATGTAATCAGGTCCATTTCTGACATCTATAACAAATATGAAACTCAAAGATTTGACCCTCTATCTCCTATCTGAAACACATCCAGTGGTGATAGCTCTGCTAGTCTCAAACTTGAAGAAGAAACTGCAGTTTGTGTTTGTCCCAGAAGAGAAATGCAAGTTAGAACTGTTCCATATTCTGATTTCACATGGTGGTTACTAAAACCTAACTAAAAACAAAAAAACAAAACAAAACAAAACAAAACAAAACAAAACAAAACGAGAGAGACAAATAAAGCATCTAGGTCCAGTTCTGTTCCTAAAAGAGGAAGCCTTGAAACTAAAGAAGCACCCTTTCTCTAACTCACCACATTTAGCCATTTGTCTGGGGTGTGAACAGCTAAAAATCAGCACATCTTGCTCCTGTTTGCAGGAGATCCTGGCAGCCAGAGCATTATTTGCACAGGACTTTTCTGAAGACTTGCTCCTCACTGACTCCAAAAACACATCGTTAGACACTGTACTGGCGGAAGCCGGTTTTCCTGAGACAGCTGTTTGAGAACACCATGGTATTAGGAAGAGGATGTCAGAGCAAGCAGGTTTTTCCACCACTGTCGTCATGCCTAACTAACTGAAGTTTTTCACCTCCAAGGATAAAGAAGAGAAAACTCAATCTGAGCTAACACTCTTCCCCCAGTATATCAGAGAGATGTTTTATCCCAGCAGACCATTTCCTCACAGCAGGACTAGAGTAAATAATTAATGTGTAGGTCATTCAGTCCAAATTTAGAAAAATATTAAACATTTCATTTTTATATAGGCTTCTATCACCTCCTGAAACCCACAGAAGCTCTGCACTGTGGAAGGAATTATGGACCTAAACATTTGTACAAATCCAGGGTTAATCCTGTCATTCAGATGGCAGCATCCTGCCATCTCTGAAGGAAAGAGGACAAGTGCAGAAGAACATAACAGAATTTCCATTAAAATTAATCATTTGAAAGTGAATGTCAGAAGAAACTGTATATTTTTGACCAAACAAATATACTTTAAATGGACAGTTTGCAGATGTCAGGTTGAAGTGTTCCAAAGTTAGGAGCTGCCATAATTAAGATTGCCTGTGCATTCTGCATAGCATTGCAGTTGCAGGTACTTTGTGGATGTTATTGACTGTTCTTCCTTTTACTTTTTTAATCTAAATATCTCAAATTTAAAAGGCTGACTTGCAAATCTGGCATTTTCAATTCTGGGAAACCCTACTTTGCACACTTTTTCATCTATATTAACTCAATTCTTATCTGATATACTGTTTGCTTTCTGCTATGCTAGCAGCAAGGGACACTGGTGCTACATGGGTCAGAGTTACGTATTGACCCACAGAATTAACAGTCTTGGGTTCTTCAATGGATCTGCTCTAAGTTGTCAGATCAGTTCACAGTAAACCAGGTTCAACAGAAAATCCTGCTCTGTGAGGAGCCCAGGCCTGCGAGACCCTGGGTATATCATGGGCAGAGCAAGGTCTCATTAGCTGGCACTGTAATTTAAAGGACCAAAGGCACATGGCACTTGGCAGGATGTAACCCAGAACAACTTTGGTAAGACACGCTTTCTGTCTTTTTGTTCACTAAAGTGTAAATCTATCGCCTAATATTTACAAACTGCAGTTCCCAGTATTGCAGGCTGTTCTCTAAAGATACTTCCAATTCAGTCTGAGATTCCTGAATGAAATTTCTGAAGAAGGGTTACTTAAATGCTTTCTTTTTCAACCTGAGATTTGTTCAATATAGTGTCACAGAAACAATCCTTGCAAATATCTCACTTCAAGACAGGTTTTTTTTTTTTCTCTTTTCTTTTGCTTTTGGCAGTGACTGTGACAAGAATGACAGTGCAAAACACAACAGAAAGTTATAAACATTACTTTTCCTCAGACAGCAAACAAACTCCTGGATTACCACCATCCTACATGGGAAACCAAGCCACTCTGCTTTCAGAAACTCTCACCCTTGTCTCATCCTGGGGCTGCAGGGTATGTATAAATTGAATGCAATTTTACTGCCGTTTTAATTGATGCTCCTGGCCTGTATGGATGCTGATGCTTTTGAGGTCAGCCTGAAGACAAGCTTCACCTACAGGCACTGTTTGTGGCTCCTTGGGAGTGAAAATTTTGGGACCTGTACATGCCACCAATCTTTACAGCTGTCTCAAAAGGACACCAGCAGAGGAATAAACAATTGAGGGAAGGTGGTTTTCATTACTTCAGTTGTTTTTTGCCTTTACTTCTACTTGCTGCACAAGGATGGCAGCTCCTTTTCACCCCACTCTTTGATACGCACCTCCTAACACCCAGCAAAAAGGAAGTCATAATCTGACAACAAGCCTGCACTCCCCTTCCACACTGTCATCCTTTTCTCCATCCTACAATGCAGATCTCCTTTACCTAAGCCCACAGCCCTTGCTTCGGTCGAGATCGACCCCCATCACAACTTGCTGTGTTCTCTGCTCCTCTTGCTGGCCTCTTCCCCCTCTCAGTGTTTTCTGTCCATCAAACCAATGTACACTGCAGAGCTGTGCACAGTTGGTATGGGTCAAATCATGCCAGGGGCAATTCTCATGATTTATCAGTGCAGATGATCAAATTAGAGGCTTTGGCACAGTTTTGTTTATCAGTATTAACGAGGTTGAACCAATCATGGAATTCCTTGTGGTCTTTTGCCTCACTCCTTTTCCCTTCTGGAATCTTGACCATCCACTCCATCCGACTCCCTCCCACCTTGGCCAGCTGCTCCAGATATGCTGGGTGCAGGGCTGGTGAGGCCATGGCTAGGTGACCTTGGTTAGTGACATGGATGCATTAGCAGGGGACAGACAAAATGAGGCAGGAGGTTGGGGGATTCATACACATACAGGACTTTTCTTGAGAGGAAGAGCAAGAAAATGTAGGTTTTTGGGAGGCTGAGGTTTTTAAGAAAAATATGACCCTTCTCCAAGCCCTGAGTCTAGCTTGTGGCTTTGCATACTTAGTTATCTCTCACTGTAGCACTGGACTTGGGCTTGAATACTAGAGAATTTAAGAAATTAACTGTAAAGATGCAAAGTTCTGCCCACAGCTAAGATTTCCTGCCATCAAAAAACCAGCATGAAGGTTTTTGGGTCTGGGCTGCCACTGCTGAGATTTTGCATAGAGTCATCACTGGGGTTCAGACTCATGATACAGAGAAACTCTAACAAACCTGGATGTGATTACACCAAAAGATGCTGCTTCAGTAAGCTATTTTGGGCATGTTTCCCTCTTTCTTCTCAGTGTACTGTCCCAGCAAACTCATTAACCACACAGATGCACTAAAAGTGCTTGGAACAGAAATGAGAGCAGAAGGAATGACAGCAGTTCTTCTGCTAAAAGAGCTGGGGTTTATAGATATTCTTCATCTGCACCCTCCCCTGCCCAGGTGTGACACAAAGGAAATCTCTGCAGCTGATCTGGGACTTCACGAACCAAGGGATTATGTGCTACAAATACTGACAGGCCCCTTTGCTTACAGCCTGGCAAACACCACAACAGTAATCTCCTCTCTGAGATAAAGTCCATCAATCTTATTATTACACCAACTCATTCCCCTCTGCCCCTTAGACAGAGCTGGAAGAGAAGCCCTCCTTGGGAAGGATGTTAAAATTTTTCCTTCCTTGGCACTCTCCTATTTTAACTTACTCCTTCGGCTGGCCTCTCATCAAAGACAGGTCAACACATATCCATTTTCTGTGCTGAGCTGACTAGTTTTCAATAACAATTTCTCCTTCATTTTGTAACAGGGATCAATAAAACTGCCCCTCTCTCATATTGGCCAATATTCTAGCAACATCATTTGCTCTTTATTGTTGCTACTGCTTTGTTTTGTTTCCTTTTTTCTTTTTTTAGTTTTCTTTTGATTGTTTGGGTTTGTTTGTTTTGTTTTTTTTTTTTTTTTTTGTTTTGTTTTGGGTTTTTTTTTTTTTTTTTGGCAAGGCACAGATCAATTTAACAAGATGAAAATGACTTAGACTTTCACTCAAGGTAAAATCTGCACTTTATAACCCAGGATGTAATTTAAAATCCTGCCATTAAGCTCTGTTAATCCTATTATTATGAAGATAAATAATTACCCATAGCGAAGAAAGGGATTCCCAACAGAGTAGAATTATATTTTCCATCAGTAATGAAAAATATCCCTGCCGCAGTGACACTGGAAATACAGATAGTGAGTACTCCCAAGAGTCCCAGGAAAGGTTTGCTACGCAGGCAGTCCTTCATGGAGCTCGAGAGGGTAGCAGTCAGAAGAATCAGCATCAGGCTCACCAAAATCTTGCCCCTGGCCAAGAGACTGGTCTGGTGGAAGTCCTTCCAGAGGCTGAAGGATGCTAGTGAGTAGAGCTGCAGATCTTGGTGATCCAGCTGCATCTTGTGCATCAGTTTACAGAATTCACTCTCCCACTTCTCCCCAATGAGGTCCTGGGTGACAGAGCCATACGTTTGGAGGTAGTAAGTGATTTGGATGGCTCTGGCTGATTTGACTCTCTGGTCCTTGCTGTTTGGCACTTCCATGACCCCTCCAAGCTGGTGGCCAATAAAACTGCTCCTTCCATCCTGGGAGAAAAAGTAAAAAAGATGAGCATGTGGTTATCCTGTGTGAGATGTCATACAGTGATACCGTTTGACTCTACCTTCCTTTCACAGACATGCCAAGAGCTCCACTCAAAGGCCACTGCAGTCAACACGAGTCGTGCCATTCGTGTCAGTGGGCTTTGGGACGCATCCCTGTTCCCTGCCACAACTCTGTTTCTTACTCATTAGAGACTCATTTGCAATTCTGTGCTGCAATTCAGGGACTGCTCAGTTACTCATTGCAGTCCCAGATGTTCAGGGACTGAAATGTAGCATGCAAGTTCCTCACCCTGCAGGAGAAGATCACTTTCCCACATTTTAACTCTGACAGACAACAATAAATCTCCAATTACTGAAGTATGAAGTGTTTTAGATCAAGATCAATTTCTGAAAGATTTGTGATTTCCTGATACTTTGGAAATGCTTTTAAAAGGTTGGAAATGTACAGAAAAAAAGGCATGGTTCCTCAGTATACAGTTGTAAATGTAGATTGATCCACAAAGTTTAATAGCTACTCTGTCTCTAGAAAAATATAATTGAACTCAAACTTTTTGAATTGTTTATTTGAGATTTCACAGACTTATATCAGTGTCACAGAGAAAAGAATCCGCCTTATACCTCGATTTAGCCAGGATTTGTTTTTTTAGTTTTCAAGAATATAAACCTTATTCTGGTCTCACTTATTTCAGTATATGCTAGCACATAAAAAACTCCATGACAATCAGTAAGGGACACATCAAGTGCACTCAGGATAAGCTCCTGTCTATACAAAAGACCAGAACATAATTTTTTTTTGTACAGTTATCTGGTCCAATTTAGATTTTTTTTTTTCTTTTTTCGTAAGAAAAATTTAATAAGAAATGTCCTGTAAGGAAGGTCCTTGCTTTTAAGCCACTGGTTATTCCAATTCTTTAGATTAACTGTGATGTGCCCCTTTTGAGACAGGGGAAGCATGCATGGATTTAGATATCAAACCCAGTTGTGAACTGGGGAAGAAGACTAAGTAGATTGGATAAAAATACCCTAGTAATTTCTCTGTAATTCTTCAAGTAATTTCTTTGATCAAAAAACTCAAAACCCAGGGATTAAATATCGGCTGCACACCAAATAATGACTTTGCTTTTTATTCATTGTAATTTGGATTATAAGTTTTCAGATTTCTTTCCTCTTGTATTTAATAAAAACATAAAATTCTTGAGCCAGTTAATGTATAGAACATCTTGCAGCAGCAAGTTCACATGAGATAATACTATTTGCCTAGATGTACTATGGGAATGAGCTAACTGACAGCTTGAATTTGGTAGGTGCTCTGCCCTACACACATATGTGGAAGTAGTCATCTGTAAAAGGCCAGAAGCATTTGGGGGAGACACTTTTAACATCTATTACATCCAACATTAACCATTTCTAGAAACACCTGTGCTGCACACAGGTCATTATCTGAAATTGCCAGACATGCTCGTTGTAATGATTCTCATCCTAAGGAAAAATCAATGAAGCAACGTACCAGGCTTTATGAAACATAGGTGCCTTCCGTCATGTCTGCTCATAGAGCAAATAAATATCAGAAATTAAGAGGCAGTGCTGAAAATGTTTTATATACTCACCTTGTCTTGTCTCTGGTATGTAAAGGAGGTAATCCTCCCACTGAGAAATTTCTGCCTATGCCTGTTTTAATGGCAGAAGCTCACAATGTTTTCAGCATTTGCCTGCCACAGCCCAGGGAACGTGACAAAGTGCTTTTCCGAAGTTCATTTTTTCCCTATTCCCAGTTGTTATTTCCCACAGGAATAACGGCTTTTGGCAAGGTATCCTGGCACGAGCTGACATGAAAGGTGATTTTCAGTCTAAGCCAGCTTCTCAGATCACCTGAAGCCTCATTGAAAATGTCATATAGGCAGAGACAGCTAACACAGAGGGGCGGCTGGTGATGTTTGGACTTTAAAAAATCCTTGTCTCTGGCATTTCATGTTAAAATCCTATTTTGATTCATTATTTCTATTTTTTTTTTTCCAAGGAGGGGTCATGCCTAACACTCACACACTCACAGAAGGTACATTTCCAGGCTGGTAATTAAGGTTTGAGCAATGCAGTCCCTGCTCACATCGGATGCAACTTCACAGTCAAAAATTCCCTTTGGCATTGCTTTGAAATTTTAGGGAGAAATGTCATATTTCCTCAGTATATATTCAGTGTTGACATTCAAATGTTTTCAGCAGCTGCAGGATGCTTTAGCAGCACAGCTCTAAACTCAGACAACGGATTGTAATTCAGGTTTCATTGATTCACTATACAGCATGCACGGCAAGGTTACGGGAAACTTTGTGATGACCATCTGCCTTCTTCTGTGAAAGGTGCACCGAATGACTGCAACATTTCAAAAAAGGCAACAGAGCAGGCACAAATAAATCATGTTCTGCCGTATCTCCCATGAAACAGAAGATAATGGCTATTTGTTACACTGATGTACAATAGAGCATCCAGCTCATATGTCAGCAAAATAGAGAGCGAGCTTTCAGATGGAATCGAGGAAATCACAGATGCTGAATTGCTTCGAGGTCATTTTGTCTGTCCCTTCCAAAGTCAGATTGTTTCCTATCTACACAAGGCTTTTGCCTTTCCTGCTTTTATAGCATGCAAATATGAACCTGCCACTATGGCATTAGGGAAAATGGGGCCTTTTTCTAATACAGCTCATGTGTTGCTTTTACCAAATGCTCTAGGAGAGATAAAGGTCCTGTTGTGCTAGGCAGGGCTGTCACAGCTCTGGTTACAATCCCAGCAAGGAAGACAGAAGAAAGACGGGGCCTTTCATCTCATTTTACAGATGGAGACTGAAGTGTGGGAAAATGAAGACCCAGTGCTGC
This sequence comes from Tyto alba, assembly GCF_018691265.1. Taxonomy (NCBI): domain Eukaryota; kingdom Metazoa; phylum Chordata; class Aves; order Strigiformes; family Tytonidae; genus Tyto; species Tyto alba. The sequence goes on along the minus strand of NW_024881316.1, from coordinate 43,754,989 downwards.
CAACATGACTTTCAGCATCCCCCAGAGGCCTCCAAGCCAGGGACCTAACTACCTCTCAGTGTCTCATGGGCACTTCAGGGGTTATTGACCATCTCAAGCTCTCTGTTGTCCTCCAGGACCACCTTGGTGAAAGAAGGAGATGTGAACAGCTAAGCTCCTGGGCTAAGCCTATGGTTTGGGAAACAAAATGAAGCCACAGTGATTTTTATAAATGAGTCCTGAAGAACAGGCAGGTTTTAAACAAGATCACTCATTCCACCTAGTTCTTCAATATAAAAAAGCACTTTCTGCTGTTAATTAGCAGATACTTCCTGATATATGCCTATATGATGTTATTTTTAATTTCATAACAATAGTTTAATGTTTCAGACTATATACATTTTACCTACATAAGTTGCTACTCTCTGATCTTATACACAGAAAAGCAAACTCAAAAAATAGAATGATAACACTTATTGGTTGTACACCATTTTACACCCATGTATATCCATTCACAAGATGATAACTCTCTTTAGCAAGGACACTAGCATGGTTGGAGCCTGAATTTCAGATTCCCAGTCTATGTGTATGTCTTTTGTGTCTTTTCTTTCTCTCTTTTTTTTTTTTTTTTTTTTTTAAGTCTAATGAAAACTTCACAGTGTCTATTCTCCCAGAGGACAAAAAGGGCCATCATCCATTCTGATGGCAGCTAAATCTTTGCAGATCTGAGCATCTTTAAAAATGGCATGAAATACAGATCACTTGCTGGGGCATGTGATATTTGATCTTAAGCAGGGGCCAAGAAAAACATCTTTGCTTCAGTGGATACTACTAAATTTTTTTGTGTGTACTTGCTTCTCTTTTTCTAGATGCCCAAAAGACATTTGGTAGATTTAGACTCTTTAAGGGAGGAGAACAGAAACTAAGAACTCTCAGAGGAGTGAAAGATGACAGACAAGGACAGCATCATTCTCTTTTTCCCCCAGCATGATAGACTTTACCACCTGTGTTTGTGCAGACCTGGCCTTGCACTTGGTTGCAAATCCAAACTCCTTGTCTGTTCAGCAGTAAAAATCACTAATTGTGAATGGATGGATGCAGAATAAACCCCTACTGTATTTCAGGCTAGAAACATGTCTGTAAATGATGCTTGGACACTTAATATCTTAAAAAGATATATAAATGGCATTGGAATATTTGGCTTGCTCCAGAGCTGAGTGAAGGACGTTCAGATTAAACAAAAACAGCTGCTCCTTATGAGCTGAAGATAATTTGTTGGTGTTAATGTAGGCATAGATACCCTCTACATGCAACCCAGAGGGATACTAGCACTACTTCCTTACTACTAAGTCACCTGGGGCTTTTTTTGTTTCCTTAATAATTTGTGTGAGGCTGCTACAGTCCCAACTCCCATCCCAGGAGTTCTCTGTGGTCACTGCCCACTGCCACACTCCTGAGTGGGATGCCTTCTCCTCCCTCTTTTGAACGGTACCAGCCTCACTGACTTCCCTCTTATGGGAAAAATAGAGGCTTTAAGGTATTTTTGAGATGGCATGGCTCCCGCCTTCCCAGTGCCCTGCTCAGTGGGGTTAGGGCTGGTGAGAGGTTTAAAAGTCATTTCAGATCGCTGGCAAGGAGGAGAAGATCCCTTGTACCCTGCAACCAGATCACTCTCATTCAAGTACATTCACAGGACCATTGGCAGCAAATGTATCTCTATTTTTATTTTTCTTCTGCTGCTATCTCTTACCAGTTGGGATGATGGATATTTGTCAATATACATTATAGAAATGTTAGGATAAAGTACGAAATCCTGGATAAACTCTATTGTATCTTAAAAGCTTTAAAATATTCAACAGAAGGCAACCAGGCATGTCTGTTGAAAAATACAGTTCAATCAATGCAGTTGTTTCTCCCCACGATAAGAACGTTCGTACTCTACCAAACATAGGTCATAAAAAGTATTACACTAAAAGCCACAGAGGTTAGGATGAAGTCTGCTGCTTTAGTTCATCTGAAGTTTTCAAGGTAAAAAAAACCTGAAACCCCTTTTCATTTAAGATTTAACATATTGGATTGCTTCTGCCTCCCTTCAGCCTCACTGTGAAACTTTGGAGGGAGTATTTTTCTCACCCAATCAAACTGATTTCCCTGTCCCTGTCTGTAGTATAGTTATCTATTCATCTTATGCCAGTTGATCCCTATTACACAGCCACCAATTACCAACAACTCCTGAAGTGTCTCTTTCAAACTGTCACATGTAATGCTGATTTTTGTCAGCGTAGAATTTTTGCTGCCTTCAGAGCTGTGTAGGTGCTCTTGCACACCCACTAGACTAGTTGATGCGCTTGTCCCTCTGCAGCTATTCTGTACAGCTCAGCCATGGAGACAAGAGTCCAGGGCAAGTGAGCCCTGAGGGCAAGGCATTCGAGGTAAAACTGTACCATGGCTGACTGGGAACAGGGACACGGCAATGGCCATGTGTTCTGTTCACTCAGCAGAAATAAAATGTATGAAAGTGGTCATGAGAAGCTATTCAGGAAATAATGCTCTAGGTCTCTGCTGCAATAAAGAGTGATTCAGTTATTTCCAGCTATCCAGAAATGGTGAGGTTCAGCTCACCAGTTAGTAAAGTAGATTTTTTCATAGTCACTGGGAAGAGTCAGGCACATCCAGAGGATGATCTGCCCCATCCTAAGGTATGGGTCCAAATCAGACTTGCAGTTGTCTGTCTCTTTCCATTTACAACAGAGGCACAAGAGTACTTAGGCTTCATCCTAACTTTTATCAGGCTAAGAAGTTAGGAGAAATTAACCCACCCTCAGTGGCAGATGTAAACACAAAACTAGTTGAGCTGTCTTGTCATCCTTGGCTCACATTGGCCCCTTCACTGACATGTTCTGCACGTTAACAAAAGTACAGACCTTGAGCACCCTCCCAGGGAAATCAAGGATTGCTAGTGTGATTTTTAAGTGAAGGAGATGTGTACCCAGAACACCCAAAAAGTAATCAGAACCCTCTGACACTTCTTTCTGGTGAATCTGGGCCCATGCACCTTTCCTTTACTGCTTTAGGTTTCTATTTTTTTTATCTGGTAATTTGAAAAGAGACAAGAACAGAAGAAAAGTATTTCAAGAGACTTACATACTCTAGGATTAATAACAGAGAATAAAAGAAATGTTCCTAACATAGATCTATTCCTTCCAAGTAAATCAAATTATGGAGGAATTCATAATAGTGTAATAACAAAGTGTGATTTTTATTAGGGAGCTCTTCTCTGTGGAGGAGCCTCTGGTACTGGACATGCTGTATTTTGAGTATCATCCCATAAGGTTTTCAGAGAATCATAGAATTGTTTGGGTCAGAAGAGACCTTTAAAGGTCATCTAGTCCAACCACCCTGCAATGAGCAGGGATATCTTCAAATAGATCAGGTTGCTCAGAGCCCTGTTCAGCCTGACCTTAAATGTTTCCAGGGATGGGGCATCTACCACCTCCCTGGGCAACCAGTTCCAGTGTTTCATCACCCTCAGCAGGTCATCTCTGTCAAGAGAGGGAAGGACAGAAGGAAAGCAGAAAGAGCTATACCTTCACCTCCTGCTTCTCCTGCACATCCCTCAGGAATGGAAACACAAGATAAGCTGTCTAACCTCCCAGACCAGCTCACTCCACACCAAACATTCCCTCCTAGACTATATTTCACCTTTACAACATTATGAAGCCTCCTTTTTTCTCTGTCCTATCTTCAAGCTCTTCATCGCTCAACTAACCCTTTTTCTCTCAAGGTCAGATTCTCATTCAGTCCATTTCAGATCCCATCCCAGTTCCTCTGGGAAAAGAAGGATAGATTTAGTCCCCAGTTCACTCCCAGCACAGCTTTGTCCCCAGTTGTCCTAAACAGTACCCATGCATCCAAGGACACAGTGGTGTCCTTGAAGCTGCTGCGTAATACCCATGCTGGCTGTGATTACACACCTACCCTAGGTTGGAAAGGGTACAGCTGGAAAATGGGGGGTGGAGGGGGGGGGAGGGGTGGTTACAGACAACACAAAGAGGACCACAAGTACTGGGAGGTAATTTTGGGACAAAGCTGGCCTATCTGTCTTTTTTCTTCTTTCCTCTCCATCAGGAGCAGGATCACAGGCACAGCAGTGAAATAGCACTGACAGTTCAGGCAGGTGAATTGGTGGCTGCACACCAGCTCCACAAGACTGATCCAGGGGTGAAGGGGACAGCTTGCTTTGGGTGCCCAGCAGCCTGGGGACTGGTGGGATGGTTTGGTCAGGAGGAGGGGAAGGAGGGTAGTTCAACACAATTTGCTGCCCATGACACAAATTCACCTTCCACAGAGATTCATGTCAGCAGGGCCTCTCAAGTTGTAGGTAATACTGGGTGTGTAAGTCTACATGGTCAGGTCTTAAAATATCTCTGCCCTCTTCAGCAAGCACAGAGCCACAGCTCCCTCCCCACCATATATTGTCCCTTGAGTTTGTGTTCTGCCCTGCCCAGGATCAAAAGCCCTCGGGACAGTCACCTGGGTCTCAGCCCTCTGCTTTTCACAGCCTGTCCCTGCCAGTGGATCTTCCCTGGTATAACAGAACGAAGAGTCAGGCTGCATCTGGCCCCTAAATCCCCCCAGGATGAAGGATGATGGTAAAAATAATCACCACAGACCAGAACAGCTTACCCTGCTCATCCATGAATGGGTTGACGTCTGAGGGGTGGATGTGGACAAACTAAGCAAGCGGGAAGTGTGCTTTGTGGCAGGATTTTTGCAGCAAGAAAGTGGTCAGTGATGCAAAAGAAGTGAAGCTTGTTATGATTGTAAAATAAAAATGGGGCTATTGAGTAGGGTGCCCTAAATAGACTGGCAGTGTGAGAAGGAGGGAGGCGGGAGGGAGAAAATGCAGGATGAGGGGTAATGAAGCAGCAGGGCTCATTGCACCCTAACTACCCAGGCAGAGGGGAGGAGAAGCCAGGTGGCAGCAAAGTTGCTTTGACATCCTCCTGCAAACAGCAGATTTGTGTCTCCCATGACCTCTGCCACCACACCAGTGGCAGCAGATGAGCACAGCCTTGCACTGCAGTCCCTGATACAGTGGCTTGCCACCTTCCCACCCCGCTCCAGCATCCCTCCTGAAGGTAGCATCGAGCAGAGTGACAACAACTCAGGGCTGGGTTTAGGTTTAGCTACGCTAAACTGACCTCCCTCCTCAACCAATATCCCAACAGGAAATTTCAAACATTTCCACCCCAAAAGGCACATGTCAGGATGGATAGCACATGTGTTATTTCTTCCTTCTGGTGTTGATTTGCTCCTGGGCATCTGGTTTGACAGCCCTGAATGGCCATACCATGCTTGCCCTAGAGCTGTGTGTAGGGACTTGTACAGTGTGGGGGGATTCAAACCTCATCCCCAGCACTCCCAACAGCCTGTAACAGGTCGACATGCAAAGGGTGAGCAGTGGGGGGAAGAGAGAGAGGGTTGCATGAATAATCCCAGCTCTGTCTCTGGTCTGGAAAGGATCAGGGACTTGGTTTACAGGTCAGTGTCTTCCTTTCGCCGTACACAGGACCATACCCCAATTACTGGAGATTACTGGATTATTTCCCCACCTGCACTGTTTGTAGGCCAGCTCCAGATCATGATGGGTTAAATCAGCTGACCAGGAGCCTCACACTGAGGTGTGGAAATTTCCTCAGAAACTGTTTTTCTACCACAGGACCTCCATGCTTCACATCGCCAATCAGGATAACATTCATATTTTCTTGTATTCAAATCCAAAGAGGTGCCACATGGCTTTATGAGGGGAAATCCAAGTTCCTGCAGTGCATGGTACGGTTGTGGCCCTCCACCCATGCAAACTAGGACAACATCTAGGTCTCTGCCAGGTGCTAAGCCATGAAGAATATCCAGATCCAATTGAAAAAAAGCTGCATTTATCTCCATGGTCTTGTGCACAGCTACTGTTCATCCCAAAGGATTTTGTCTGTGTTAAGGAGAAACGTAGGAATGAAACATTAGGGAGACAGGAGTGCCACAAAACACCAATATTTGGTTATATATAGTTAAACACACACTCACATATGCAGGTATGTGTATGAAGAACACATTTACCATTTTTAATATTTGGCAAACTCTAGGAATATATAGCATGAATACTTGACAATAATGAATACTCTATATTAATTCTGATTTCATCCACTGCTCAAAGTCAATGTTAAAAATGTTCAAAGGAAAGGAATAACACTACAAAGAGCATAAAAGGACAAGTAATGTTTTTTCAGTACAGGTCAGTGCATTTCTAAAGCATGACAAACCAAGACAGTGTCTTCCATAACGTGGCTGGAAGGCGCCCTTGGAAGTCTCAATAGTTATTGTGCATTTTCCAGCTCTTCAACAAACAAAAAAAGTTAAATGAACTGCTGGAAAAGGGGAGAAATAATGCAACTGTTCATTTTTTAATGAATAAATTCTTCTCCTGAATGCAGGGATTTGAATGAAATTGGCAACAAAAAGTAAGCAAAATTAAAGCAATCTTGTGCTCCAGTGAAATCCAAGAGAGTGTCCTGGTTGTGGCAGGACTAGAGTTCCCGTTGGTCTGGCAGCGGGAGGAGCTGCAGCACCCTGAGACCCCAGGGGCTCCCCAGGTCCCAGTGCCCTCACCTGTGTGCGGGGGCGGGGGGAGCACAGCTGGAGGGCTGGGCCCCGATTGGCCGATAGTCCGTGTCACGTGACATTGTGCTCACTATATAAAGGCAGGAGTGGGCTGGGAGGGGCTCTCACTTCCAGGAGTGTGGCTGTGGGGCCTTTGTGTTTACGATCACCAGCTTGGAGCAGGTGGGTGGTGAGCAGCTGTATGGTACGTTACTCGTTGATACTGCTGTCAGTGTATTGTTCTGTTACTGTTATTAAACTGTTTTTATCTCAACCCGCAAGTCCCCCTTTGCCCCTCCGATTCCCTCCCCATTCTCAAGTGGGGGGAGGGTGGGTGAGTGACTGTGGGGCATTTAGCTGCTGAGTAAGCTCAGAAGATGACAAGAGTTTTGTTATTTCAGGAGTGTTATTGTTTTATCTAAACAGAAGTAAACAGGACAATATTCCACGGGAATGTTTTCTCTCTTCTGTGAAGGTCTAATCTTAAAACTTTCTTGAAGTCCAGGGAGTTATAGGCTAAAAACCCCCTAATTCTTAAAGTAAAAGAAGATCGGAGACACTAAAAAATCGTCAAAACTTCCTTTCTTTTCTTCTTTCCATATCAACAAAAGCAAAAAGTCACAAAACTCTGTAAGACTTCACTGCGCACTTCATATGTCCAAGCTGAAGAGTTTTGAGGGGATGAGCATGGGATCCAATAATTGTCCCTAAAAGGAGATCCTAAAAATTGGTCACACATTTTCACTGACAGGTTTGTAGGCCCTCTTGCTTTGTGTGCATCCCACTGTATACTCCACCTAATTGTTTTCCATCCACCACTTGAAGTCCAATACACACAAGAAATAGGAAGAAAACCTGCCAGGAAGCAAAGGGAGTTGGATTTGCCTGGTTTTATTACTCTATCTAAAGGAAATGTTAAAAAAATAAAGAGCAGAGAGTGAAGAGAAGTAAAGCAGATCCACAGGAATCATTTAAACTCTTACAATCTGAAGTTTCAATAATGACACAGAAAAGGGTACTTTTTTCTTTTTAAATTATGTTTTATGTTGGCAAACATCTCTTTAATTTTCTCTTCTCTGCTCTTCCTAGTTTCTCTGGGGACCAGCAGCCAAAGTACTGAAATGCTGCGATAATGTTTTATCAAAGGCAAGAAGAAAAGAAATAACTTGGCTCTGAGAATCAGAGCCAAGTGTGATGTGTCAAGATTTTGGGACTACCGTGGTTTTGAGGTTAACTTCCAGCTAAGCAGTTTACAGTCTAAACTAAGGCCAGCTTTCAAATGCAAGGCACTGCTGTGCTATTACCCAAGCCCTGTCAGGAGCTCCCACTCTTGCAGTGCTCAATAAGATATAACAAGGCACTGTGCAAAGCAGATGCAGTTAAGGACTTAACATTTCCAGCTGAAAATTCCTCCTTTTTAAGAGGCAATTAATCAGTTTTCCCTCTTTTTTTTTTTTTTTAATCTCAAATTTGGCATTTTGAAGCAATTTCTCTACTCTGAAGCATCCTCTCCTTCCCTCCAGAACACACTGTTTTTTAATGATTTTGGCCATTTGTTACCTGGAGAGAGCCAAAAAGGTGTCTAGTTTCAGATGTTTTTCCCCCCCCTTTTTTTTTTTTTTTCATAACATTGGACAAAAAACTGGAAAGGGGGTGTGGAAATGAGGCATTTAAGTCAGCCTGTATTTATGCATTAAAATATAATTGAAGCTGGGATTATGGATCTGCATATGAGATAGCTGACTCCCACCCAAGGTACTTCTGAATTCTGTATGTTCAAAAGAGGTTTTTCACCCCCACATATGAATATCAGCAAGTAGTTTTTATATTTGTAAAATCCATCTCAAGATCACCTTTTAACATGTGCCCTTCATGATAAAATATTGTGTTCTTAGTAGCCCACAGAGATGAAGATGATGTCATGTGTGATTTTCTAACATGTTTTTTTTAATTATTTGAGTCAAAAAAGTAAATCTCATGGCATCATCTCCACTTTGGTCTTCTCATTATCTCTCATCATTGGAGAGCTCTCTCACTAGAAGTTTGCTGATATTACGAGGGCCAGCTTTTTTTTATTGTTTTATCCATACTCTGTGGGAGAGGGAGTCTTGTGTTGTCTCAAATGGTACAGAGCACATTTACAGTGATAAATAAGTGTTAAACAACAGCGTGTGACAACCTGAAAATTTTGCATCAGCCTGAAACCTTCATCTAGAGATTTCAGGAGTTGCTAACAACTGTCACTGATCAAGCTCCACATGCTGAGAGCAGTTCATCTTGATGCAGCCTTTGTGCTGTGGAGGCCTGGGAGGACCCACACAAGGCACAGCAGATGCTGATGTCTTGGTTCAGACCATGATCACTGGTCACCAGTGAGGTTCTGGCATGTTCTAGGACCCCGCTGTGCAAGGTGCTGTGCAAATGCACAGCTGTAAAAGCTGCTCATGCTCCAAAGATCTTCCTATATGATGCTGGAGTTTCCTTAGTTTTTGTATTTCACAGTGCAAACTGGGGATGCTGCCAAAGGAGGCGTCTCCTCCTTCTCCTTTCTGAGCCTGCACCTCATCCCTGCCAAGCTCAGGAGCAGCAGCTCACATGACATATGGTGAAATGGAATGGAGAAATAATCCAGGTTCATGAAAACTCAATAGGAAGGAAAAAAGAGAAAGAAAACTAAAAAAAAGAAGAAAGATGTAATCCCCTTTTTGCTGCCAGCTGGCAGAGGGTTTCTTTAATTCCTGTGCTCAGACCCTGTATTCCAGTTGTGGCGTCAGCTGTGCAACACCTGAATAGCTTCGTCCTCAAGGTGGTTGTATTTCATGGCTGAGTATTTGTCCTTTCGTGCAAGTACACAGTAGCTATTAACTTCAAGCAGAGTTTCTGATTTGGATGTGCCTCTTCAGCCAGAACAAGACACAAAACAGGAAAAGTCAGAATTTATTCTCTGAAGTCCTGAGTTGGGCTGCCTAACCAAACCTGCCAGGTTAGCAATGCCAGGACTACCAGGCTGCCTGCTCAAGGAGAAGAGAAAAACAGGGCACCTCCAGAGGGCAATTTTGATCTTAAATGGACTGAATCTCATTCTTAGTGGTTTTAGTCCTGCTAAAGCCTACGATGTCTCAAACCCTAATTTAAGTACCTTTATTAAATGCTTAAAGTTAGGTTATATGTGTTCCTACATTTATATGTTAATGTAGTGCTATTGTTAAGAATTAGTTCAAGATACCAAGATGAATATTTAGTTACTCTATATAAGCACTTCTGAAGAAATGTACTGCATTCATTGTAAATAATAATAATAATTACAACAACCACCTTTTCAACTTATCTGAGACATTTCCCTGCAAGACATCGAAATGTTTTCCCCAAATAGATATTTTACAATTACTTTAATATAGTGCACATTTTTTAAAAAAGGCTGTTCGAAGTTGTATAGAATGCAAAGTGATTTTTCAACTTATATTAGTATAATCTATTTGGAAAAGTTTTGGTTCAGGCAAAACAGGAAGGATTGGACTTCTAATTTTAAAACAGAAGTGCTGTAGATGGTGGGACCTTGTGGTATCTATCCACCTTTGGATTTCAAGCAAATATTTAGGGAAAAATTATGATAAAGTAAGCCAAAGAGCAATCAGATGGTAAAGCACTTCCAGGTGATAGAACCTCAGCATTTGTCTTCTGAGTAGTCTGCAAAATCTCAGTCTCCCTGCTGTAATAAACTGCTAATATATGTCAATTTATTTTGCAGGGGGATGGCATTTAATTCTAATTCCTTCAGTTGAAGCTAATTCCTTATTCAAGTTAATGTATTTTAGGTTTTTTGTAACTGTCTAATAAAAATTTCCAAAATGTGTCTTTCAAAAGCCTGTCAGAGATTTGGTGTGAGGCAAAGCTGTAATAGTCTTGAGAAGAAGCCTTCATTTTCCCCATGAAATTATTCTGGGAAGTTTTCTCATGTCAGTGCAAATGCAAATTACTCCCTAGGTCATTCAAAACCGCTTCACCTGACATACATCTTTTCTATAAATGTCTCCAGATTAAGTATATTCCCATGCTTATGGAAATTTCATGGAATTTTATTTTTGTGTGATTTGAAACAAGTGTATGGTAGGATTCAGCTCACCTAATTTTAAACATCAGAAAAGTAAATGCATAATATGACCATTCTTTCTCTAGTCCATCATGCCTCTAAATGGTGAGTTCATCCCCTCCTCATGTAGTTGTTTAGAAAAAATGAAATGCATTGCTTCTCGAAGTTCACCCTTCTGTCCTCTGACTGCACATTGGGCTCAGATTAGATAAGGTGCTGAAGAATTATATCCTATTTTTGGGATGAGTATTTCCATTGTGACACTCTATGAGCATCCACAGACTGCTACATCATGGAACCTCAGTGGCAGGGCAGGGTCACAGCCTGTATCTGCAGACCAGATCAGGTACCATCTGCTGCAGCAAATGCCCTGGCATTGTGGACGTTTGTCAAGAAGAGGAGATGAAATGGCCTGATTCCACAATCCATTTCACAAACATCACCAACCTGTTTCTAGAGACTGGGTCTGTAATCACACTCAAGTTGGACAAAAAAAATAGTAGAAATGATCCACCTGAATATTTTGTAACTATCTTGTCCAAGTGAGTTTTAAGACTGACTGCTATGAGAATTTTTCCCTGGCACAAACAGAATATAATTAATGAATGACAAAATTCAACAGGGAGAAAATTGAGCCAATTTGTGACATTAAGGGTATGAGGATATTTGAGTTTGAAGTTCTGGGGAACAATCAGATGATGCACTATATGACAAAATATCTTCAAGGCTGGCCCATCCAAAATCCACACAGTCAGCACAGAACCCCAGAAGAAGACTAATTTCATTCTAGAAAGATAGCAAAAGGACCAAAGCAAAGCAGCAATCTTCTCTGATTATTTAAGACATCATCTACACCCTCCAAAACACCGTTTAAACTCAACATATGGAGCTGTCTTTGTCCTGCAGACCTTGATCTTCAAGAAGGATGAAGGACAACACCAAGCAGTGAAAATACCATTCTTGTAAAGCAGTGTCAGAGTCAGAAGTAAAACTAGGTGCCCTTTCTGTGGTGGTTGCAAAATCCCAAATTTAACATCACCTTTGTCTTTGACCTTGATCATATCATTTAAGCACTGCATCTTCAAATTGACATTTTCAAAACTCATCTAACAGGAATCTGTTCCAAGAGGGGACCCTACAATTCCCTTTCGGGACTAGAATGCAACCAAAACTCTTCAGAAAATTGTTATATTTTCTGTTTGGGTTTCTAACTGCTCCTGTTCTGTCTGTGCAAATTCTCTGACTCGGCTGCTGCTGACATGTTCTCCTTGTTTAATATTATCTGTGAATTTCACTCCTGTGCAATTCAATTCCACTTCCCGACAATTAGTAGAGATGTTAGATGAGACCAGACCTAACACAAATTCTCCAGATACCCTGCAAGATACCTTCCATAAACTTGTTACATTATCATTTATCATGATTCTTCGTTTACAATATCTCAGCCAGTTTCCAACCCACATGACTGATTTCTCATCCAAGCCAATCTGAATTAATTTTTTTTATTAGGATTTCCTCATAATCCTGCACAGGCCAGGGAATGGGCTAGACTGACCTTATAAACCTTTTATGTCTTTAACCTCTTGATGTTACACAGAAAAGGCATGATATTGCTCATAAAACTCCAACAGCTCTCTGACTGAATTTCTCCAGCAGCACCACAACATTCCTTTATGATGGGAAAATCAATGTAAGGGAGAGAACGATCTGAATCACAACAGAATATGTATTCTTGAATATGTGGCCCTGCACCAAAATCACCATCTCACACCCCGAAGTACCCCTTCACAAAACAGCATCTGAAATGTTGTCCCTTCTGTCCGCTGCATCCTCATTGAGCATAGACCCAGTTCAAACGGTTTAAGGGTACAACTTGAGTTTCTTTGAGCTTCATTCTGAGCTATTGTCTATCCTGGTTACTTTTTATTTAGTTGCTCTAAAGAAAGTGAAAAAATGTGCTAGTCTGCCTTACTTTTCCTTGTCGTTTTTGTTACTTCAAAGAGCAACTGGGTTTTTAACAAGTATCAGAATCTTTCCTGAAGGAGCTTTGTTCAGATCTCTTAAGTAGTGACAAATGACCTATTTTAACTTTCCTTTTTGGGTGAATATTCTGATGAAAAGACCACTGAATATATGCAATTACATTATTTGGGATTTATATAACACAAATTTCCTTTCAAGGATGTCCTCCTCTTTTTCCCACTTCCAAAATGTTATACTAGAGCCAAGATGGTAAAAGTTGTAAAGATATAAACTTTATTCTGATAGGGAAAAAAAAATACCTTTTCTTTAAAATTAAATTTTCCTCAAAATCAAAACATCAAATACTTTATGAGAGTAGGGGAGCTCTTAAGCTTGCTGACCTTGTGAAATCTAATTTAGAGTATATACCTAAAGCCTAATACTTGTGTTAATCTTGAAACATGGGGAAAGAAAGGATTGCAGAGATGTTTGTAAATATTCAGAAATGCCCATGTTTCTTTGATGGTGTCCCAACTTTCTATGCAATTTACAACGATAAATCTATTGTGAATCAACTGGATGACCAGTGTTTTTTACACGCAGGTGGAAAATCAGTTATGGACAGGAAAATTAATGTTAGTTAACAAAGAAACACCACTGGTAGAGCATTTATTACCACACCTTCCAGCCACTCCTGAAGAGAAGTGAGTTTGTCATCTGGATCCCCAGTTCTATGTGGTAGAATCTCTTTGGAGCATGTTATGTACTTATCTGTGAATAAATCCTCACTCAGTAGGACAGGAGTCAAGAACACGAGCAAACCAAAGTGTAGATTTTGAGAAGAAAAATGAACATGAGTATTTTCATGTTGCATCTGATCAATATTGAATTTGTTAATGCATTTTGTTAATGAATCAAAATGTACTCTAGGAAACCAACCTGGAAAATGGTTTGGAAAAGGGTGATTTATATTTAAGTTACAGGTCCTGTCCTATCAAACAAGAGATTGCATTGCATAATGAAGTACTGCTAACAGCATCTTTTTTCTTAATGAACTGCAAATTGTTTTACATACTAAACCTGCTTGAAAATCTGGAAGAGAGGATCACTTGGCCCATCAATATGTTGCCTTGGTCTCCAGTGAAAAATTGTATTAACAAGAGCCAGAACACCCTTTTGAGGGGATACATTCATGTCCATAGGGACTGGGCTGTGTCTTCAACCATGCAGGGATCCTGCCAGGCAGAGCTGGAGGGGTGACTTAATTTCTTGTCGATTTTCAAACCAGAGCAACCACTCCTTCCCCAAAGTTTGAACATGGGAGAACATTTATTTTTAAAGTAACTTTTTTTTTCCCCTCCTTTATTTCCTAATCTAAAGTATAATGTGAGAGCAACGTATTTTAGAAACAATTTTGAAAGAATACTGTGAAAGAACATTTTCAACACAAAAAAATGGAAGCATTTTGTTAGGGTCACATCAGAACGAAATTATGAGAACCTGTCTTTCTCTTTTCTTCCTCCAATATAAGATTAAGGACAAGGTAGCCATTGTTTCACGGATTACTTTGATTTCAAGAGTACTGTAACTTCTGATAGAAAAAAATTCAGCTGAAATTTTATGAGCTGGCCGTACTTGCAGCGCAGGTAATGTGTGATTTAAAACAGAATCAGCAAAATGTTCCATGGCCACTTCTTAATCGTATCACCCTTTATGAAGCTGTTGACACACGTGAAAAAATACACCATGTATGTGGTAAGAATAACACCTCTCCATCAGACTGTCAACACTTATGTCACACTGGTGGAAACTATTATGCAGTATGTAAGAAAAGCAAGACCCTGTCTTACACAAGGGCAACTTTTTTGTCTTGCTTAGGTACATAACTTGAGCACAAGTTTTAGATGCCCACTGAACTGATCCTATAGGTGATGTTTATGTACCCTATATATTGCAAGAGAATACACGTTAGGTATTTGGGCTTCCCTGTAGAGGTATTAAACGGCACCTGCCAGATCTCCCACTGACTGCACAAGGAAATGAATTGTGTCAGTCTGGCCTGTTATGAGCTTGATCTTTAATCCCAACTCATGTACCTTAGGTAGGTGGGCTCCATTACATGTAAAATCTCTGTAATGTGCATTGCCTTCAAAGGCATGAGACAGGTAGGCAGGACTGCCCTTTGCCTTCTCGGATGTCCTCAGAGCAGTCAAGAAGGCGTTAGGGCTTGTGCAATTGGTATTTTTAAAGAAGAATTATTCTAGGAGAAGCCAAAACATTTGCCATCATATGTATTCAAGAAACATTATACACCTGTGGTGCCAGCTGACTTTTTCCATATCAGTTATAAATCATTATCAGACCAAAAACTTTCTGCAGTTTTAGCCAGATAATGACATGCCAGTCTCAAAACCTGTGATCGCCTCAGCAGTTCCCCGGCTGTGATACCAGTTTGCTAGCAAAAGTGAACTGGAGGAGGGCATGTTTGGTGCCAAAACACAAAACCAGGGAGAAAAGCTGGTCTGGCTGACTCACGTCTGTGGGAAGGCTGTCTGATGTTTCGCAGAGCCTCTGCTGGGCATGCAGAACTAGCATTGTGCAGGAATTACCCACCAACGTGTGAGCAGGATTAAGGAGTAAAAAAAGCTTCAGCAAAATTTCTGTGCCAAACCAGAGCTGTCCACCAACAAATTATTCCAAGTTTGCCTTTGAATCAGTTGCACAGTAACTCTTTTTAGCTGGAAGTCCTCTCACCGCCACCAGATCACACTCGCTAGTGTCATCAAAAATCTCCAAGCACTGCACCCAAATCTCCTGATCCCAAATGGTTTAACAGGTGTAAAAGTGAGGCTAATTCACACCCAATGAATCCAGGGCTAGGGCAATGCCATGTGCCACTGCATACGATCATCTCTGCAATGCTCAGGAGCTCTGTCACTGCTCTCATTCTTTGTAGGATGCTTCACAGTCCCGTTACCAAGAACTTCCTTCACTATCTATTCTCCACAAGAGCATCTTGTGCCTTGATAGGTAGTAGAATGGAGAACAGGACTAATATAATGAGCAACAGAGGTATAAAAGACTTTATAGATTGCCCTTTCTGATTCCTGTTGTCTTCCTCTCTCCTTTCCATCACACATAGGACCTGCTTGTCTACATTGTTGAAGATTGTTTCATCTGTATTTAAAGCTGCTTTTCAGCTCAAGTCCCACCCATGCACAGCATGTTTCACTGTTTGCACTGAGTGTGCAATGGATGTGGTATCTGCATAAATTAAAAGCTTTCTGTAGAAATGCAAGATCATGATTTTAATAACTCAATTCACTCCTCTTGGAAAGCAGTCAGCAGGTTTTTTCACCATGACTTCTATAATAACAACTGTGCAGAGCTCTGCATAGGGGTCTTTTATCTCTTAATAGCTGAAAAGGTTTAATACAGGTTTTGTTCTTAGATTACTATTTTGAAAATGTCTAGCACAAGCTTACTCACATGATTGTTTACCAACTATGAAAAACATGTATGTAATATGCATACCTACATATATATAAAAGATATTAAATAATTTAAGAACTTTTTTTTTGACATATTTATTAATATAATTTTCTCCTTACAAAGTAGTTCCTCCCACTTCTACCACAGAATATACATTTAATCAGTTAATGTTGGTTTAAGAATCTCCTCTGAGCAAAGGCATCCCTCTCTGTCTGGGACAATGACACATCTTCTTTACTAAGGTTTGTCAAATGTATTCTTTCATCTTGCTAGCATGGTGGTATTGGAATTTATTTTAATTCTTGTTACAGATGGAAAGAATATCCATCAATGGTAAATCAGAGGGAGAAGTTCAGAGCCCTCCAACAGCTCACACAGTCAGTACAGTAAGGGGCTCCAAAGACAATTAAAAAAAGCAGGAATGGCTGAGATTAGATGTTATGTCAGTGCAGAAACGCTGCCAAGCATTAACTGAATATTTAGTAAAGGAAATTAAAAAAATTTTTTGTCCACAGAGGAGTAGCTGTTATAGGAAGATGGCAAAGTGCTACTGGACTTTCTACCTTTGGCAGGGGGCTGACATTCATCCCAGATTCACAGTGATGAGCAGCCGTTACTAGCTGAAGGGGCTTGCAATTGCACCTTCTTTTTCTCTCTACCCAAAACGCCTTCCAATTCCTTCTTTATTATTATTCACATCATGGCAAGGTCTCCAGAAGGCCTGGCACTGCATAAAAGACCATGTCCCCCAGCAAGTGCTGACAAAACTAAAAAGTGGAATAGCTGGGAAGGAAAGGCATGAAGCAGCTGACCAAGGTCATCTGAGATGTCAGTGGAGAATATTTTCTTTGCAGTCTTCAACGTGGCCACTGCTCTCAATTGCTCGATGGGAATGAATGAGCCCCACATCCAAGGAACTTGCTGACTATGGCCCTGGTAGGGTGAACATGGAATTTACCTCATAGACTGATGAGGAAAGTTAAGTTCATAACTGAAGAACAGCAATGCAAAACCAGCACCCTAAACCCCGTCCTTGCTTTGATAGGTTTTTGCTGTCTTTCACCTGTTTGTTTATGTTGAGGTAGCTTGTCCTACCACAGGTTAACCTGGTTTCATATCACTGGTGTAGTCAGGGCTCATAGCCTGGCCTTCCTTTTAGGCAAGAGGGTTGTTTTAACACTTAGTCTATCAGAGCTAAGAAAGAGACCTTTCCTAATGTACTAAGCAGAGGAAGGAGTGGAGAATTTTCCTAAAAATGCAAGGAAACACTTAATTTCTTGCCCACACAGAGCAGGCAGGCTGTCTGATCGTGCCCTCAATAGCTGATAGCTGCAGGGACATCTCCCAGCAAGGGCACAGCTAACCCACCACAGACACCAGCTCCGACAGCCCTTCCATGCAAGGAGGGTTAGAAGCCCTTGCTAGTCCTGCTGGACAGTACAGAAACACTGTTGAAAGAGGAAGGGGGTCTTTTTTTTTTTTTTTTTTTCCTCAAATAGGTTTCTCAGCCTGTGAGCCAGAAGAGGCTACTTGTCTTCAAATATTTTCTGCTTGAATTCATGTTACTGAGCAGCTACTCCAAGCTCAAGCTGCCCAATCCTGTCTTGATCTGACAGGCTGAGATGAAAACTATCTGCAGCCTCCAACCTTCCTCTTCTGATCTTTTCCCAGCTCCTGTTTTATTATTTTGCTTTGACTTAGCAGCTTTTTCCAGATACAGAGCAATTCACAGATTCCTGAGACACAGGCTTGGATTGGGACGGATGGTATCACAGATGAGTACAGAGCCGTATTGCCTCCAAGGAAGCATCTGATCTTTGGAGTCAGAGTAACCTTATACTCAAACCAACTTTACTGAAGGAATAACAGTTTGCGGGTAAAATTGACATGCAGATGCCTACTCTGATATAGGTGGGCTCTGGTTTTATATGCTCTCTGTCCCATGGAGGTGGCCTGTGCCTCAGTGTCATCTAAGGAGGAATTAATTTTAGAGCAATGGGAAAGATTTCACACGTACAACTGGAGCAAGACTCATTTAAAAGTACAGCTACTAGTGTGAGAAAAATTGAGAATCTGGCCAGCAGCAAATCTGCAATGACAGGTTTCAAGATGCTAAATAAATGCAAGTAACTTTTCTACTTAAACAATAAAAGATTCAATATCCATCTGATGTGTTTTTCACAAATGTGGTAATAGAGATGTCTGTTTTATTGGCTGCTCTTTAGCCTAGTGTTCATAAATGACTGATACTTAATTAATTGAAGGCAGTATTGCAAAAACCAATCTGTTTACAAAGGCTCCTTTTAACCAGCAGTTGTCATATTCATTCTGATCTCGGAGAGGTAAATTCTAAGTTATTATCTTTTCTGACAAACTAGCAAATAAACATGAAAACAAGCAGTAAAGGTGAAATACCTGAAAAAAATGCTTTCATGTTTCCTTTTTTTTTTTTTTTTTTTTTCTTTTTTCTCAGGGTAAGGACTATGTTCAGAAATCATTTTTATCCTTTGTAGTGATTTTTTTTTCTCTTTTTCCTGATAAAGACAGTAAATTTCCCAGGCTTATTGGCAAATCAGGGTCAAAACCCAATCTCCTTCCTTATATCTGATAGTATACAAGAAGTAATCCCCATGTAATCAATAATTCTGTCTATACCAGTAAATAAAATGTACCTCAGACCATACTCTGGCCCTGGGGGCAGGCATAGAACATATCCAAGCAGATACACATTGTTATCCCCAGAACGGAGTAGATATACTAGCCAGGAATGGACCTTTTCTCATGTTATCTCTCAAGTCACGCCCAAGCACTGTCCTGGAAGTCTTAATTGACAAAAATGGTGCAGGGATTTGTCAGAACTTGCAGTTTAACAGTTGGATGACTGATGGTCAGTGCTCAGTGTAGACTTGCCCAGTTTATGTAGTTAAGGCACAGTCCAGACCCCAAGCCCAGGAACATTGTTTTTTTTTTTGTCCTGGGCTAGGAAAAGCATGAACAACCTTGCTCCAAGAAACATCTCAAAAGTCTTCATCAAGACTTCATACATCCAGCTTTGTTTTCCTGTTCTGCCACGGTCTATCTGCATGACCTTGGGCAAGTCACTCTTCTGGCTGGGCTGCAGACTGCAGCGTAGCGTAGCAATAATCGTGAACAGGCTAGACAGTGTCCCCAAAATGATAGGAGCAGGTTTTTTCCTACAGTCTGGTTCACCTGGTCTTTCAGAAGAGTAAACTACTTTGCAATGACTCCTGTGTTGTTAGAGTGGGTTTTAAATCCATCTCAGGCATTTTAAACCACACTGCAGTCTGAACTCTGGATGTAAGTCTTATTTCTCTGCTCCTCCTCTGACAAGTGGAGAGACCAAGACTTCCCAACTTACAGAGGGGCAGTGTAGATAGATGTATTCAGGGATATAAGCTCTTCCAACACTACAGCATGTAACTATTAAACAGTCATTACCCTTCACAGCCAGGTTTTCTTAGGAAAAGCCAAGCAGTTTCGTTAGATTTTGCAGCCCAATAACAGCTGTTTCAAAACCAGAGCAGTTTGCTGAAATCTGCTCATACAGCTCCCACAAAGTTCCTGTGAAAGACCTGTCAAAAGCTCACCCACCCAACCTTCAGTCAGCCTCACCTGAGAGAATCAAACCAATTTGGCCGCTAGCAGGACATGAGAAGAGGGACAATGTGAGAGCTGCTCAAGCTGCTCACAAGGCTTGAGGGAAAGAAAAAACTACAAGATGTTTTTGCAGCTCCCAGATGGAGCAGGAGAAGGGTTGGAACAGCTCAACATTGTCATTATGGCTTCCAAATAAGTGCAGGTTGACACTTGACCCATGTCAGCTGCAGACTAAACACATCTGGGACACCTTCATGGTTTCTAAACTAACTGTATTGTTCTTAGAAGAATTTTATTCAATTTGAGGCCATTGTTAAATGAATAAGACAGAGCAAAATCTACCAGTATTAACCAAGCAATGTGTCTTTTGAGAAGGTAAGGCAACATAGAAGATCCTGGTGGGTCCTTGTGGTGCAAGAAAGTTTAGCTGAGAAAGCTCACAAGGACATGTTCTGGTGAGTGTGATGAACAGTGGTCCACACTGAATAAGGGCAGGTATATTTGACCCTCTTGATTGCATTGCCATGAAGTCTAGCCACAACCGCTCCTTCATGTCATAACTCAAGTTAAAAGAAATAAGAAAACTCATAGCTACAGCAACAGGGGTTGTTTCCAGACCCTGCTGGGTACAGCATCCAAGATATTTCTAGTTAAACACATCTAGACACTCCAAAACAAGCAACACATGCCTGGGTTTCTACAGCCTTTGCTTGGAGTTGCAGAGAGAGAGAGGTCAGTAGCCTGGAATCCTGGATTAAACCAAGATTTTGGCCATGGCTTGAAGGAGCACAAGAGATGCTCACTCACAACTTCCTAACCCTTGGTACCTGGGACAACAGAGATGACAGACATGACCTAGTGAGTTAATCTATACAAATTAATAATTTACTTCCAACAGCTGGTGAGTCTCTGAGGACATGCCATAGCTGAAGGCCAGTCCAGGTTCAGGGCTCACCATGGACCCACAACAGAGTATTTACTGTACCAGAAAAAGAAAAACTGTGGCAAGGTGTAATTCTCTTGCTCAGTAACACCAGGGACTCTCGTTGTCCACAGAAATAAGTTGTAATTGTTAATTTTTCTCTAAAGTGCAGTCACGTATTTTGGCAGCTGTACCTCCTTTCACTGAGAAGTGGGAAGAGATCTGACTGCTCTGTCCAACTTTAAACCTACATACTTAAGGACATTTATTTCTTCATCCAGAGTATGATACACAGCAACTATTTGGGGAATTGGAGGTGCCGGGCTGGTATTTGGCAGTGCTCAGAGTCAGACATCAATGCTTTGGGAAAACATTCTCTGTGTGAATTATCCATTGATCACTTTCATTCCAATAAATCACTAGTCTAGACCATGTTATTTCTGTCTTTGCCTTTATCTGTAAAAAATATGGAGCTGTAGGCACTCTCCTAGTAAAACAACATATTGCAAGTGACCCCATCCTAGTTTTGCCAAGTTCAGGTAGGGTTTATTTTCACACAAAAATTAATCTGGATTGAGAGTAGAATGGCTATTTCTGTATAGAGCTGGTTTATAATGATGTTAGTCTAGATTATCAGTGTTCTCCACTAGCTTAATATTGACTCTAAAAATAAGCAAAACAGAAAGAAAGCACTTTAATTCTGCAATAGCAGGATCATCTTCACAGTGAACTGAAAGATTAAATTTGTTCAGGGATATTTAATCCAGAATAACTCATGTTTCTGAGCACTCCTTGCACTCAGGACTTTCCAGCAGCAGCAAGGACACCTTTTCATTTCCACACTCAACTCAAACAGCCACAACTCTGCACAGAGCAATTACTGCAACATCTAGAGCAACGGGACCAAATCCTAACTGTTCCACCTGACCCTTTTACTGAAGCAAAAACACCAATAAAATCAATCTGTGTCTCTGCTTCAGCTTTTGGGATAGGAACTGGCTTTACTTTTTTCCCTGGTAAATGAATAGTAAGAAACAAATGATAACTTCAGGATCTGGCTGGTGCTTGCAAGAGCACTACCTCCCTCATCCCTGAGAATGTCTTTGAAAAAAGAGGGACAGGTAACCCCAAAGAGCTTCTCTGGTTTACAAGAAGGAACACATCCTCTTTCCTATGACCAGAGCTATGAGTAACTAGTGTGCTAGGGAGTTTGTTACACTCTGTTAAATAAATCCTGCCTCTGGTGCAATGCCTGGGGGAGCATGCAGATATACAGTAATTTGCAGAAACTTCTTTCAGCAGCCACCTGCAAACTTTGTACCTTATTTGCTCATGGCAGGTTAGTCCTGGTGAACTGGATTGCTCCAGATGAGAGGGAAAGCAGATGGGTGCATGTGTGTCAGGGTAATATTCCAGAGATCATCTGTGTTGAATTGTTTATTCTTGTAATTGGAAGGACTGAAACTTCTGTCACCTTTTACCTTGTTTCGCCTTTGTTGGAAGCCTCTAGCTGATGGCATCCGTCCCAAAACTCCAGCCCATTCATCAGTGGCAGAGTTAATTATTTTCTAACAGAGAGAAAAAAAATCCACCTCCCTTCCCCTTCTTCGCATGCAGGTAAAGAAAAAGAAAGCAGAACACCTGAAATCACTTCTGGCCCAAGCCTCCTGCTGCTCTTATGGCACTCGCAGAGGCAAGGAGATACAAGAGCTCACTGTGCATTTGAGGAAAGCCTTTTCTGGCCACATTAAAAATAAATTATCCCACCACGGCAGTAGAGGTGGAAAAGAAGATAGTGAAATCCCATCTCTGAAACCCCCTGACCTCTTGTCCTTTTTCCCTGATGTATTAACCCTTCAAGCCATTGCAAGGTCTCCCGGTCCCGAGAGACTGTTCACTCCCTGCTTCTCCTGGTTCGTTACCGTACAGTCCCCCCCACCCTCCCTCCTTGTACAGAACAATAGCAAGGCACCGGTTTCAGCTTCGTCCCGAGGAAAGCCCAGATCACACACATTTAGATATAGAGAGATAAATATGATAAATATATTTCTCTTTGCTGTTTAGGACAAGAAATGAAGTGCTGCCTCTTTAATTGGCAAAAGCATGCAGTAAGAGCATACCTTTAATTTAGTGTTGGGATAGCTCACTTGCACCCTGGCTGTTGTCTTATTGGAGAGGGCAGCCTGCCTCAGATCCTCTAGCACTGAAATAATATCATCCAGCACGCATTTCTTATCCTGATTTCTCAACACACACAGATGGGAAAAAGTATAATTATAGCCTTTGTAGTTCACCTTCATTTCCAGCACAGCTCGGTGGATCTGCAGGATCACATCAGCCTGATGCAAAATATTGCCTCCGGGTTTGGAGAGGAGAATCACCCTGCCATACCTCCCCGGGGTGTGCAAGTCCGAATACAGCTGGCTTTTGGATTGATCGAGGGAGAAAAGGCTGCTGGCTAAGCTCCTCTCGATCTTGGCCAGGCTGTGGCTGGGGGCTACCAGGCTCTCCAGGTCAGTGTCAGGCTGGAAGCGGTTGAGCAGGCTGAAGCCGAAGATGATGGTCAGGACTGCGGGCACAGTGAGGAAAAACACCGGATGCCTGCTCACGAATAAGCCCAGCTTGTAGAAAAACGACTGGAGCCCTCTGTGTATCACCTGCCGCAGCATCCTCCACCAGATCCAGCCTGCAGATGCTCCTGGACGTCTTAGAAAGCACATGTGACATGTGTAGCTCCTTACCCCTTCCTGCCAGTTTCCCTTTCTCTCTCCCTCTCTCTCTACTACTCCTTTAAAAGACTGCAGCAAGTTGCAGCAAGACAGCCAAATATTGATCAATGGTGTGTGTGTGTGTGAGCGCGTGTGTGTGTGTGTGTCGGGGTTGGAAGGGACCGGGCAGAGGAGGGAGGTAGAAGGGCGGGGGGGGGGGGTCCTTGAATTTTTTTTTTTTTTCCTCTTTTCTCTTTTTTTTTTTTTTTTTCTTTTCCCCTCTCTCCTCCCTCCCTCCCCCGCTGCCCCCCCCCCCCCCCCCCCATCCAACTAGCATCGCCCCCGCCCGGGTGCCCCCCTTTCGCCGGCGAGGCTCCGGCGTTGCACAGGGAGCGCTGCTGGCTCTGCAGTGCCCGCTCCGCGCCCGCGGCCGCTCCGCGCAGCCCCGCGGCGGGCACCGCTTCTTCGGGGCGGTGAAGCGAGCGCCGGCACCGGCCCCCCTCCCCGCCACACACACACACTCCGCCCGCTGCAAAGCTTTCCTCGTTCAACCCCCCTACCCACACACCCACCGAATTAGCCGGGGCGGGAGGATGATGCTGCATTTTAACGGCCCCTGACCCCCACCCCCGTGCCCCTCCCTCGCCTCCCCCCCGGGCACCCCTGCTCCCCGGCGGCTGCCGGAGGAGGGAGAGCTTTGCCCGGAGACTTTGCGAAGCGCTTTCCCACGGCAGCAGCAGCCGCCGCTCCCCGCTCTCCTCTCCCCCGGTCCCACGGCTGCTGCATCCCTCCCCACGCCGCACCGAGCCCTGCCCCAGCCGCGCTGGGGCTCTTGGCGGAGGGGGGGAAGGACGAGGGGTCACATAGGACACGCACCACTCCAGGAAAAGCTCCCAGCCCAAATTGCCACTTCTCTCCTTTCCCCCATTTGCAGCTCGAGGTCGCCCAGGAGGAGCTGCCCCGTGCTCCTCCGAGGGGGAGAGTGACTCCGGGAAAGGCTTGGGCTAAGGGGAGGAATTGGGGGTGAGCTGCTCCCTTCTGCTGCCCAACAGCTTGGCACCTCTCCCCCCCATCACCCCCAGCCAGCAGCTCCCTAAGCAGTGACCCAAGAGAGGTAGGACGGGGCTCCTGACACCCTCCAGATAAAAAAAAAAAAAAAAAAAAAAAAAAAGAGGTTTTCCAAGCAAAGACACCAGCAGACCATTACATAAGAGGAGAAAAACTCTGCAGCTCTCCGGACCAAAGGTGAGCAGCAGAGAAATGAATTCATTTGAGGCAGGAGAGCTGCCCACCAACTCTCCAGGCAGGAAGCTCTGCTCTTCCAGGAGCTTCAGCCAGGACAACTTGGGACAGCAGACCTGACAGCCCCTTGCAGCCAAAGCAAGAGAAAAGGCAGGTTTGCTCTGCAGGAGCTTTCTACTTAACTCATAAGCCTAAATCGCAGGAATGTAATTAAAAAACAAATCCCGAAAAAAGCAGATCTCTGCCTGGTGTCTCCCCCTCCACCAAATTCCTGCTGTATTTTAGCTAATTTTGTCAAGGTGAAATGGATTTATTTGGGATGGAA
The DNA here is from genome assembly GCF_018691265.1 of Tyto alba. Lineage (NCBI taxonomy): Eukaryota > Metazoa > Chordata > Aves > Strigiformes > Tytonidae > Tyto > Tyto alba. Next base: position 43,729,994 of record NW_024881316.1, on the reverse strand, counting down.
CCAAGTATGTAGTGCAAAGCCAGAGAGAGCAAGGCTCTTCCATAATAAACTCTTACTGAAACAGAAGGTGGGAGAGTAGAAACTGGGAAGCTCAAGACTGTCAATTAGGAGACTCTGTCTGATCCAGGACTAGAAAAATATCAGTCTATGCCCAGCTTGAAGTAATTATCAATGTTTTGGAGAAAAACAGCATATTCAGCAATCCCTTTCATTCTGACCCCTACAAACACGCTTCTGTGTGGATGAACATGACATGCAAAGGAGCCCATCTTTCAGGGCTTTGGAGGGCTTGTGTTAACTTGCAAAGATAGTGATTCAGATTGGGAGCCTGAGGTCCTGCTGAAGCATGGAGACGTGAAATTCATCCAAGGGATACAACAGAGATGCTGGGATCATTGTCTTGGAAGCCTATCTGACTGAAATCAGTGGCTAAGAATCACAACTGCCTTGGTAAAACTGCCTTAATGTTTAGATATTTGAATGGGTGCTGCAAACACATCACACCTTTCAAATTCAGGCTGTTCTTATTTAGCGGCGTATATACTGCTGATCTGGAGGCACTTGCAAATACAGACTGGAGTTCTTACAGTCAACAAGGAGAGGTTGAAGATGGGAAATTCTGTAGAAAAGACTCTTTCAGCCTCCTATTTGCTCATCTTAAAGCATTGCCCATGATGGAAATCTGCCTCAACAACCCCAGGAAATGATAAGCTCCATTGGTACAAATTACAGCTCTTTGTCTATTTTATGATGTACTTAATACTGATGGTTGAGTGCTCCTAGTGAATAAAGTCTATATGCAAAGGCTTTATTAAGCCTTTTTTCTTACACATGTAAGTGAGACCTTGAGTGGAAGTCAGAACCTGATTCCTCATTTCTATACATGCATGTTTATAATAGCCTTTGGCAGAGTATGTTACCATGTCTAAACTATGGGTGCTGCTGGCAGAGACACTTTAGCACTGTGGGCTCCAGCACAGGCTGCAGAAACTCTGCCTGGAGCCTTTGGGTCCTTGGTGCTCATTGTTTCTGTGGCTTGTATGGTGTTGGTACCCAGTCTGGCAGGGAGAAAGCTGCAATCTCTCCTCCTGGTTGCTGTGGCCTTGACCAGTAAACCCTCCATCGTTGCTCAGCGGGTTGGCCAGATCTTCTTCTTGACCACAGGAAAAGTTCAGGAACAATGTACAAGCAGTCTGGACCACCCTAGGAGGAGCATGTTCCTCTAGTGCCTAAATAAGCTATGGCAAAGGATGTTTTCTTTCTGCAGCTTCTCCAGGTCTTGGACAACTTCTCTCTGTCAGGATGCTGCAGTGGAGCATTCAGACATGGCATTGCTGAAGCACAGACCCTGCAAAGAGAGGGCAAAGAAATACGTGCAATGAAAGGTGTGACTGAGCACACGCTGCTTCCTTCCTGAGCAGGAAAATAAAGCAATATTGCCAAAGGGCACTGGCAGTTGGTCTTGCCTGTCCCTTGGAGTACAGAATAACAAAGTGTGATCTGTCATTAGTGCCCCCACAGGTAACGTGGATGATAAAGTGTCCAACACATTGTGTTGGTCATCTTAAATGGCAAAATCCATGGAGGATCTAAAAAGTCAGTTTGAAGTACGCCTCAGAAAGAAGCAGGGCACCAGCACCTCTTCTGAGAACAGTGTTGGGATATGTTGATATTTATATCCTCCCTGGTGTCATCCAATGAATCCTCTTTAAAGAGGAATAACCAACGTGTTAGGGGTGTTAGCTAGGGGAACTGGATGATGGTTCACCCAGTATGGATCCCAGAGAAATAACAAGCCACAAAGAGATGCAAAACACTCTGAAATATTTGAAACAATATTCAGCTTGGAAAAAATGCAACTGTAACCGGGGAAAATAATTGGAGTTATCTACTCCCAGAAAGGAGACAACTTTGTGAACAAATGATGCAGCACAAAAAAAAAAAAAAAATGGGATTACAGCACAGAGCAAGGCAGACATGGTTTTGGAAAAAAACACATTACATAGCAGAAAGTCAAAGCAGTACAAATTTACTTGCAGAGATATCCTAAAGCAGGGAGGGAATAGTCCCCCTGTGTTACTCTGATGCAGCTACACTGAGGGACTGTGTTTGGCTCTGAGGGTTACTGAGATACAGTAAAATTGTTGATAGTTTAAATAAGAATTATCAGCAGTCTCGAGGGGTTGGCAGAGTTGTACTGATTAGTTACTGAAGAAGGTAGAGTCGGGTGCCCGAGAGCCAGATTGACATATGTTGATCCACAAGCAAGTAAAACTACAAACAGTCTTATTGACATAGTGATTTTAAGTTGTTATGGTTTAATAGCTGGGTGGATATAGTAAAAATTAATGGTACAAAAAGACATTAAATAGTGAAAAAACAGAGCCACAGAGGCTACGTATATAAGAGTAAATAAACCAGACTTCAGACCAACTAACAGTTAATGTTGATACACTTATATGATTTTCTACTTCAAACAGAAGAGAAAATCTCTAGTGTGATACAGAGTTTAGTTTTAGGAATGTGGATTTTAAGAGAAAATCCCTTAGCAATTCTAATTTAAGTTCTGAACTTCCTTGAACTGCAGGGCCAGCACTGCATAGGAGCTGGGCAGGGAGGACAGGGGTGGAAAAGGGGGAGACAGAGGGGGTCTGTGCATCGTACTGTGGGATGAGAGCCCTGGAGAAAGGATGTAAGAGCTGGGGGTGACCTTTCAGGGGAAAAAAAAATCAAACTGTGCTTACCGTGGCTGAATTTGCTGTTTTGTTTTTGTGCTATGTGGTGGTTTTGAAAATAGTTGAGAAAACCCTGCCAGTTGCAGAAATGGAGGATACGAAACACCAAGGTGCCTCGTGCCTGTTAGGGAGGATATCAGGCCCTGTAGGACTAGAAACCTGCACCCATTGACTCTGGAGATTTTAAACAGGAATACCTGAGACTGATGAAAAGTATGGACAATCAGGCTGCTAATAAAGACACAGGAATCTGTACTGGTAGTAATAAAAGGAGTAGATGCTAAAGAGCCTTTGAAACTCTTGTATGGGAGGAAGCAAGTATCAGATCCTTTAGGTACTGATATATTTTCAAATGTTCGGCTTTATTACAAAAGTTTTATTCCACCAATTAGGTGTTATTTCCTTAAGTAGATACAGGGCAGCTGGTGGAGTTGCCAAAATGCTACCCTCATAAGTAAAGATTGCCAAGACAAGTTTTCAAAGGGTTAATATTTGTTGAATAAAATTGGTTAATACTTTCATATATGAAAAACACTTTGAAAAATATTGGGTATAAAACCCCTGTTCTAGTCTACATTTAGCAGACTGTTTTGTCTCTCTTACAACGAACAATTTATTTTAGTTTTGAGAAGAAAACATGTCAATTCAAAAATCAAGCTTTTGGGAACATATTTAAAATACATTTTTTTTATTATTAATTCTGTAATTTTTTTTAAATTCCAGTTTGTCACCAAAAACTGGAAGCTTTCTTGGAAATATATTAAAAAGGAGTAAACAGGTTTTGCTCCTGTTTTGGGGTGGTTTCTTTTTGGTTGTAAAAATATACTTGCCATTTTGTAAGCAACTATAGCTAATTCACACTGTTACCTGAAAAAAGCCTATGGTGTTATCAAAAAGCTGTGAGATTTGTGACAAGTAAGAGCATCATCAAATGCATAATGTTAATGTTTTATATTCCGTGAGAGGACCGAAAAATTAAAACGCTGAAAGAAGACAGCTTGCAAAGATAGCTCGGAGCATCAGGCAGTTAAGTAATATGTTTTGTGTGGGTGGGGAGGTTAAGTTGTGGTTTTGTTTTCTTTTGTGAGAGAAAAAATATTGATTCAGCTGGAGAAAATGGAAATGACTGAGGAAGCTACCTCAGATGAGTGAAAAAAGCAAATATGCTCCCACATGTGTTTCTCCTTATCACTTCTGCAAAAATTAAAACCCATCTTTTCAGCTCTTGTTACTGTGTTTCTTACTATCATAAAAGGCTAACAATGAATATTCATTTCTTCCATCACCATATGTCTTTATTTTCATGTCCCTGACTACTTGGAAAAGTACTTTGAAAACAAAGGTGTCTGCTACAACCCATCTCTAGATGGAGATCTGTGGAACTGTAAATTACACCTGCTACCCACATCCTCCTTAAGGGCTTTATATGGAGACCATATCTGTCCTGCGGGTTTTCAAGCTGACTGGGGAAGCTATTGCAATGTATTTTTAATGCTACATACCCAAAGGAAGCTGGAAAAGACAATCCTAAGCACAGGAATCCCAGTAAGAAAATAGATGGTATTAATCATTGGTCTGACAACATCTTGGGTACTTGCCTTGTGTTATTTCACCTCCTCATTGGGAATTTGTTATTTAGCCCAAATCAGAGGGTGGTGCCATATAGCAGTATTTTTTCTTTTTACAAAGGTGGGTTCAGAATGCAAAGACAATACTATAGGTCTTGTAGAAGAGGCCACCTTCATAAAATATTATCCTAAGGGGCTTCCTGCTTCTCTTTTATTGCAGGTTACCTCTGCTAGTTTTGTCAGCCAAAGTCTGCCTTTTAGGAGATGGCCTGAGATGGCCTTTGCTGTGAGTCCTGTGAGGACAGGGTTGAATGCAAAAGAGAAGCTGCTACAGAAACTGATGAGAAGGAGCAAAGTGCAGTCAACTTCAGGGGTTTATTTCTTTAGACTGACACGAAATCAAGAGATACACAATAAATCTCACCTAGTGGTGGTGTTGGTTGTTTAATGACATGAAGGTGATGTGGTTTAACCCCAGCCAGCAACTAAGCAACACACAGCCACTCACTCCCCCGTGGTGGGGTGAGAGAGAGAATCAGAAGAGTAAAAGTGAGAAAAATTGTGGGTTGAGATAAAGACAGTTTAATAGGAAAAGCAAAAGCTGCACATGCAAGCAAAGCAAAACAAGGAATTCATTCACTACTTCACATCAGCAGTCAGGTGCTCAGCCACCTCCAGGACAGCCAGGCTCCATCACACATAACAGTGACTTAGGAAGACAAACACCATCACATGAAACTTTCCCCTGTCTCCTTCTTCTTCCCCCAGCTTTATATGCTGAGCATGCAGGCACATGGTATGGAACATCCCTTTGGTCAGCTGGGGTCAGCTGTCCCTGCTGTGTCCCCTCCCAAATCCTTGTGCACCTCCAGCCTGCTCGCTGGTGGGGTGAGGAGCAGAAAAAGCCTTTGCTCTGTGTAAGCACTGCTGGGCAATAACTAAACCATCCCTGTATTATCAGTGTTGTTTCCAGCATAAATCCAAACCATAATCCCATACAAGCTACTATGAAGAATATTAAGTCTCTCCCTGCCCAAACCAGCACGTTCTCTACCCCATGCCATTTACATCATGCTCAGGTCGCACACTATGCAATACATCCAATACTAACCACAGCCCCGCACCTTTCCTATCCATTGATGCAATACACAGATATCTTTTCCTTAGTCTATGGACCACTCCTGTGAAATGTCTGTAAAATGTACACAAAATCACCACTGAATTCATTCAGTCCATGACTTTGGACTCCATCTGTTTTGGTGGTCACTCAGGACAGGAGAGGTGGGGCGTTGCTTGGAGTTACTGGTCACCAAAGCTGGTCAGGTCAGTCCACTGCTGCACTTGCACTGCTTCTTGTATAACCTGTCCTCCTTTGGTTCAGGTGGTTCCTGCTGTTGTAATTCCTATAACATGCAACTCAAATCATGGGTTACAACAATTTAAAGGTATATCCATTACAATCTCCACCCTGTTCCCTTTGGGCCAGTTTATAAGGTTTAATATTGTAATGAACTCTGCTCTGGGTTGGACTTATGCACAGACTGCAGTCCCTTAGGGGTGTACCCGCTCCAAGTGAAGCTTTATCTGTGAGCCCCAGTCTCTTCAGGGGTATACCTACTGCAGCACAGACATAACTATGGCCACAGATGATTTGAGATATACCTGCTCTGGTGTAGACTCACCCACGGCAACAGATGCTTCAAGGTGTACTGCTCCTGTGTGGACTCAACCACAGGTGACAGTCCCTTCAATTCAAGTTCACACTGGAGTCCCAGCCAGTCTAGTGCAGCAGCACAGAACCACCAGTGATGCCCTGGCCTTCGGCCAGCGCAGGCGCATCGCCATTGCTGTTATCAGAATGTTCCCAGGCACAGCAGAGTAAGATGATAAGCAGCACAGCAGTACAGCAAGCAGCAAAAGCAGAAAACTGCCACTAATGAGCACTAGACTCTAATATACAGTGAGGCAAGCAAACCCCATGGCAAGCACAGAAGCCTGCCAATTAATAGCTAAACAGCAATAACAGCTGTAAATTCGATGTAGCACATTCCAATCATATCTGTCGTTATCTCAAACACATCAAGCCCTGTGTTGGGTGCCAAAAAGGACTGTCATGGTTTAACCCCAGCCAGCAACTAAGTCCGACACAGCCACTCACTCACTGTGCCTGTGGCTAGACGGGGGAGAAAATTGGAATAATAAAAGAGAGAAAACTTGTTTGTTGATATAAAGACAGTTTAATAGGTAAAGCAAAAACAGTGCACACAAGAAAAGCAAAACAAGGAATTCATTCACTACTTCATATCAGCAGGCAGGTGCTCAGCCACCTCCAGGACAACCAGGCTCCATCACACATAACAGTGACTTAGGAAGACAAACACCATCACATGAAACTTTCCCCTGTCTCCTTCTTCTTTCCCCAGCTTTATATGCTGAGCATGCAGGCACATGGTATGGAACATCCCTTTGGTCAGTTGGGGTCAGCTGTCCCTGCTGTGTCCCCTCCCAACTCCTTGTGCAGCCCCAGCCTGCTCACTGGTGGGGAGAGGAGCAGAAAAAGTCTTTGCTCTGTGTAAGCACTGCTGGGCAATAACTAAACCATCCCTGTATTATCAGTGTTGTTTCCAGCACAAATCCAAACCATAATCCCATACAAGCTACTATGAAGAAAATTAACTCTATCCCAGCCAAAACCATCACAGAAGGGCATGGTGGTTTCAAGAGATAAAAAGGAAGTTAGGAAAAGACTATCAAGATAAAGTACTTTATTATTTCTAAAGACTTAATTTCCTCAAGATGTTTATAATAGGGAACCAGAGAACTCATTTTATGAAGAGCAAACCTACATGGTCATGGGTCCATGCAAAATGTTTTAGTCCAGCTTCTTTCCTTCTGTCTTTTAAAAAGCAATGAACAATTTAAAAACACACACACACATAAAAAACAAAACAAAACAAAACAAAACAAAACAAAACAAAACAAAACAAAACAAAACAAAACAAAACAAAACAAAACAAAACAAAACAAAACAAAACAAAACAAAACAAAACAAAACAAAACAAAAAACCCCCAAACACATACAAAACAACAAAGAAACAAAAAACAAACAAACAAAAACCCACAAAACCTGTGGGACAGTGGCTGGAAGAGTGTGAATCATGTGAATGCTTACTGAAGGGTATCTGGTCCCGTTCCTGCCTCCGACACATTGTTCCTATGGGATGTCACTCAAATGGCTTAGTTCCATCAGAGGTGTAAGTCTCCTGTCAACTTGGGATCACGAGGTCTATTCTGGTGAACCATTGAATGTTCCCAACAGCAGTAGTGATGGGTGTTGAGCTCTGGATGTGGCTGTTCTAGTCAACTAAGCGGTGCCAGGTCCCATTTTCTAACCCTGGGTCCACTTGGCACAGTCTGGTTGTGTTTATAGTATTAAAGTATCTCAGTCTCTGGAATAGGGTAGCTGCATCCAAACCAACAGCTCGGAATGGTGCCTGGCTGGTGCTGGATCCTGACCCACACTCAGGAATGAATTAGGAAAGTGCTGAGTAGTTTGAGCCAAAATTGTTCCAGGCACCATTCTAAAAAATGAAGAATGTAGATGACTGCATTTCAGTGCTTGGGAATGTTCCCTGGAACTGTTCAATCTACTGACAGAGGTAATTATAGGATGGGATTTGCTTAATCGAACGTAGATTCCTACATCTGAGACAGTTGTCTGGGTCTACCCCAGACAATGTATAGTTAATGAAGAGAAACACTTGGACATAATTTCTCTCACCATTATGAGATCTACTTATCATTAAGTGGATGTCTTATAAGTGTCGTGTGGATTGCACCATAAAAGCTGCATTAGATAACACTGACTATAAGAGGAGCCCGGGAAGACTAGGTCACTAGTCCAATATAGACAACACAGGGTAATTATACTCCAAATGTAGGTATTGTAGACAGTGGTAGAAGCAAAACTGGGTAGAAATCTGTGGCAGAACAAAGATTCAGTCTTAAACTCGTAAACAATCCCTGAATCACCTTTTCCTATATTTTAGTAAGCTTCTATCTTCTTATGCCTCCTCAGGTTTTATCTTCTGGCTCCTTTCATAAGATGTGACTAAGTCTGTGTATATCTAAATATATGGGGGCCTGATTCTGTTTGCAGGTCCCTTGGCAGCAGTGTAAGAGCAATCATAACAGTTTGCATTTATACACTTCCTTCCACCTGATAGCCTCAGAGTGCTTTACAAATACTGATTGATTATGTTTCACATTACTCCGGTGAGATGGCTATAAAATAGAAAAATAGCAGAGTGGATTATGAATGACTGGAACTGGGAGATAGGCAAAGAGAAATGAAAAGCATACCGTTAGACAAAGGAAGGACTGTTATTTCTCCATTAAACCAGGAACTCAGTGATTTCTCTACCCATTTACACCAGCTGGAAATTCAATTTTCATGACCTAAATTCCTGGTAAAGCATAAATTTAATTCAGGATGTATCCTGGCCTTAATGAAAACTCTGGATGCTCTTAACTTTTGACACAGTATAGGCACTATATAGAGTATTCTCATGTGTGGTATCAGGTTTTTGTTGTACTGAACTAATTCAATGAACTTAATAGTAAGAAAGGCTGCTTAACCAATACCTGTGAGTGAACAATACCGATTCCCCTATCAGGAGAGACTATGGTTTTGTATAGCTCAAGTGGCTTCACAGGGAATGTGATCCAGTTTATCTGACTCAGTATTAGGTTCCTCCCAAAAGAACAGCTAAAATTCCCAACATGGTCAGCAGAGACAGGAAGGGTGCTCTGGAGGCCTTTCAAGGGGAGATCTTGACCGCCTAAATTTAATCACCTAAATGAGATAAAGTGTCTCTTCCTTTCAAGGCTTTCAGGTCATCTGTCATCACTACTTGCCCGTGAACTTAGGTACTTTCTGTAGGACTGCTCTGATAGGAGCCAAAAATACAAGTATTGCTTAGACAGTCAACCCAGGCAAACTGCATCCCTCCTAAGGAAAATATCTATTAGAAAAATCATGTGCAAGTGTTGGGGTGGCAGTGAAAGGAAAAAAGCATCTCCTTCAACAGAGACTCACCTCCCTGCCCTACTTGATAGCTTGCTCTCTGCAGAGGTTGCAGTCCCTTTGCTGATGCACCACTGCTCATGTTGAGAGATTCACGTGCTCAGCCCTGAGAATCCTCCTCCCCACTCCTCCCTGTCATCGGCTGCATAACCTTGTCTGGGATCAACTCGCTGAGTGTTGTGTATTGCTGTGCACTCTTGCTTCATTCTCTGCATTATTTAGCATGCTGACAGCCTTTGTGTTATCTGCAAATATTACCAATGGTGATTGCAAACTGCCTTCCAGAAATATGGGATAGCAACAGACCTAGCAACAGTGTATGCAGAACCCTACTAAGAGCATAGGTTCCTACTGACATATCCTTTTGCACGTTTGAGAATTACTCTGTTCTTAATCTCCTTAACATGTGACATATTGATATTAAGTGGAGCTAATTTTTTAATCAAAATGTTATGCAGCAAAAAACCAAACACCATACAGAAGTCTAAATAGATTATATCTTTGTTGTTACCTTAATTAGCCAGTCTTGGAAAATCATCAAATATTTAAATTACATTTGTTTTATGAGACATGTTTTCTGTAAAATTTTGGTGACTAATCTTAATTAATTATATTACCTATAACATTTATTTTTTATTAATAATTTGTGGTTTGTTTGTTTTTTTTTTTTTTTTTTTTTTTCCTGTATTGGTACTGTTATTGATGATACACTGGCTTTCCCAGGAGATCTCATTCATCATTTGTTATTATTGACACACTTCAGCACACTTCTCATGCTTTGGAACATTCCCCGGATTTTGTTCTTTTGGAAAATGATTTTCTTGAAACTCTTGGTCATGAAAAGTTGCCTCAGCCTGCAAATTTTCCTATGTTTTGATACATAGCCTCTCTAGTTTTTTGTGATTGTGCTGAGCAGCTGTGTCAAAACCAGGGGTGTCATTTCATACAACTTCTATGGGAGATGAGGAATACAAAGGAAAAGAGAGAGGTAGCAACTGCAGAAAAGATGCTCCAGTCCCAAATGACTCTATTAGTTTTGAAATGTTAGAATTAGTACAGAGAGCTAGAATAGCGAGAATATTGATAGTCAGTTATTACCTGACATGAACTGCATCTATCCACAGAAAATTTAACACTGTCATTTCAATCTCAGACCACCCCATTACACAAATGCTTCCCCCCTCTCCTTCTTCCCCTCCCTTCTGCATGTACATTTAGTCGTTCTCCAAAGCTGTCTTCTTTAACCAGCTGCTTCTGCCTTTGATGGATCCCTTTCCAAAGACCTCAAGTTTCTAAGAGCTGCTGTATATAAGGACAGATTCCTTCCTTATACCACATCCACTCTTGCAAGAATCTGGAACTATTATTGGCCAAGAGAAGGGAAATCTCTGATGGTTTAGGTCATCCTGTGAGGGAATGGACGCTGCTGTACATCAAACTCTTTAGCATTTTCTTAGACTGGATCCTCTTGATCCTTCAGCGAGATGGGTATTTTAATAAACCGATTTTCTCCCTTACTTGTTAGAAACCTTTAGAGGTTTAAATACAGAGTACTGTGTCCAACTCTGGGTCCCCAACACAAGAAGGACATGGACCTACTTGAGTGGGCCCAGAGGAGGCCATGAAGTTGATCAGGGGGGTGGAGCACCTCTTTTATGAGGACAGACTGAGATAGTTGGGGGTTGTTCAGCCTGGAGAAGAGAAGGCTCCAGGGAGACCTTATAGCTGCTTTCCAGTACTTAAAGGGGGCTACAGGGAACATGAGGAAGGACTCTTTGTCAGGGATTGTAGTGACAGGACTAGGGATAATAGTTTTAAACAGAAAGAGAGCAGATTTAGATTAGATGTAAGGAAGAAATTCTTTAATTTGAGGGTGATGAGGCACTGGCACAGGTTTCCCAGAGAAACTGTGGGTGTGCCCTCCCTGGAAGGGTTCAAGGCCAGGTTGGACGGAGCTTTGAGCAACCTGGGCTGCGGGAAGGTGTCCCTGCCCATGGCAGAGGGGTTGGGACTAGATGATCATTAAGGTTGCCTCCAACCCAAACCATTTTATGATTCTGTGATTCTATGATTCTATGATTTGATAACCTTTTTGTTTCTATGTTCAGCAAGAATGTCAGGTGTAATTAAATTAGATGGAGAAAAAAATGAATGTCAGAAATGAAGGAATAAAAATCAAAGTAGAACAAAAATAGAAGAGGTTGTAGAGAACACTTAGATGAATTTAAACTGGATTCTCAGATAATTTGTGGAAAAATATCTTGGTGTTATTGTCAGGTGTCTGTGAACTCCTAGAAGTCAAATGAGGTCCTATAAGATAGGAAATAGCAAATAAAGTGGGCATTTTTAAAAAGGAAGAGGAGGAATAAAAGGCCAAAAAGATACTGATCAGCCAGCCCACCATGCATAATGGAACAGTAAGTATCTGAAAGCTCACAGAAAGAAAAGAACATTAATGTGGTTTTGTTAAGGAAAAAGGTGTCAAGTCCTTCTACTAGAGACTTAAGGATAGATAAGGAGCAGTAGTTAAGTACTTGACTTTAGGATGTTTATTGACGTTCTTTTATGCTATTTTCTCACAAACGAAGTGCAGAAAGATGGTCCTGGTAAAGCAAATGTAAGGCGGGTGAAAAACTGGTTAGAAAATGACTGCCTGAAAGTAATTACAATTGGTCTATTTTCCAAATGGATGCACTGTGACAGATTTTCAAGACTCTTTCTTTGGTCAGGTAATACCAAATATTTTGAGTTATACTGATGGTCAAATAGGGAGTATGAATATTACACTTGCAAATGGGATGAAATGGGATAAGGGCTGAAAGAACTGGAGAATGGAATAGAAATCAGAACAGGGTGGAAGACATACATGAGATTCAACTAAATGCATATTTGTACACTCAGATAATAATCACCTTAAGACAGGATATGAAATGTCTGGACTAATGGGTATTTTTTTAATAAAAGGGGGATTTTATTGCATCACAATCTGGACATGTTTCAACAAAACCAGGCAGTTTCCAAAATAGCTAAGTATCATATGGGATATGTCTCTAAGACATGTCACATAAACCTTCTGATTACACTTCAGGGCCTGATATTGTTTAACCTCAGCGTTGCTGCAAGTTATAAAGAGATGAACTGGAAATGTATTTGATTCATCCAGTGTAAAGTGTAGTCCTGTCCTGGTTCAGGCCTGACTAGAGCTCCCGTTGGTCTGGCAGCGGGAGGAGCTGCAGCACCCTGAGACCCCAGGGGCTCCCCAGGTCCCAGTGCCCTCACCTGTGTGCGGGGGCGGGGGGAGCACAGCTGGAGGGCTGGGCCCGGATTGGCCGATAGTCCATGTCACGTGACACTGCGCTCACTATATAAAGGCAGGAGTGGGCCAGGAGGGGCTCTCACTTCTGGGAGTGTTGCTGTGGCATCTTTGTGCTCGGGATCGCTGGCTGGGAGCAGGCAGGTGTTGGTCAGTGGGTGGTGAGCAGCTGTATTGTACATTACCCGTTTATACTGTCACTGTATTGTTCTGTTACTGTTATTAAACTGTTTTTATCTCAACCCACGAGTCTCCCTTTGCCCCTCTGATTCCCTCCCCATTCCCAAGTGGGGGGAGGGTGAGTGAGCGGCTGTGTGGCGCTTAGCTGCTGAGTAGGCTCAAACCACGACAAGTCCAGACTTGAAGTTTTAATTCTGAAGACAGAACTCAAGGACCAGATGCTGTTTGAAAGATCCTATCTCAGTGATGTTTCGTGATAGCCAGTCTACTCCAAGCTTTAATTTCTACCTATTAGACAAAAAAGGTGACTTCTCTCATTTTGTTGAAGGACTGTTTCCATTGCTTATATGTTAGAAACCATAAGGAGACAAGATTAAGTCAGGTGTTTATATAATGTGATTGTCACTCTTCTCACACCCCAAAGAGGACATAAATCATCACTGCCTCCGTACTTCCCTCAAGTTATATAAATATCTATCATTGCAATAGTTCCCTCTTCCTCTCTCCTTTGCAAATTCACATCTGTGTGATAGCAGGTTTCAGGATTCAGTGTCCATTTCCGTCATACCATCTACTCAAGGAACAACTGCAAAATGCATCAGGGTGACTTCACTACGGGTAGGTCCCACTGCAAGGCATGAGATACCGTACCTCAACAAACCATGAACTGATGCTTCATTCAACACTTTTCCCCTGATGTTCTTTGCTGAATTTAATTATTGGGTTTGACTTCAAGATTCTGTCATCATCAGCATGAAAATGACTGCCTCAGTAACTTCTGCAGCAGAAACCTCATCATTTGATATCAGTGGCTTTTAATTAAATTACAATAAAAGATAAACAAAACTTTTCAAAAGCAAATTTATCTCTGTTTAAATATTTCTGATTCTACCTCCTGTGAAGTCAAGTTACCCAGCTAAAATGTCAGTAATAAACCCGATAGGTGCCTCTTTCACTTTTACTGAGCTGATTCCATTTACACACTGTCCCATGGTGAGGGACTATGAAGTAGAATTTCAGAAAACTAATTGCACAGCATTCTGCTATAAGCTGACCTGATTGCCCTCTCTGTGCTGTGAATGGCTTCATCTTGCCAAAAGGAGACAATTAGGTTGTCTTTTAGGAATGCCATGCCAAGATCATGAGGTACTTTGCATATTAGGGCCAACTTACCGAATATGGTGTGGTACTCTGAGAATATCACAATCTTTCCACTTCCCAAGTATTTATGAGATTTCTCTGTAATCACAAACCTTCTTCTCTCTGCAAACATGTCAGTTTTACCTATTTACTTTCCTCTTGAGACAGTACTGTTCCCTTTAAGAAAAATATTCCTTCCAGTATGCATATGCAAAAGCAAAGAACAAAGAGGGCATAATGGTCTTTTTCAAATATATGGAAAGCAGATATAAAAGAAGGAAGAATTGTGTTTTACAGGTCCTTGGTAACTAGGATAACATGTAATAAACTTCAGCAAGTAGATTGTTGGATATTGCACCAAAACCTTCTAACACAGACATCAGGTAAGCACTATCAGTAACCGCCCAGAAAAGCGGTCAAGTCTCCAACATTGGAAGGTTTTATGAGTCTGCTGTGAGTTTCCCAGCAGTCCCTGTGAAGTTCCTCTTAATGGAGGAGTATGGGTGTACAATTCATCAGCTGTGGAGCAGATCATATTTTTCCAATCTCACCCTCCTCAGGGTTAAAAAAAAAACCTGAGTGGTATTTTTTTTTCTAAAAGAATAAGAGAAAGAAAAAGACATTTATTTTATATATATATATATATATATATATATATATATATATATATATATATATGTATATATATATATGTATTTTTATGTTCAACATAAGTGGTTGGCAGAATCTGGGACACATTTTTGCTGGATAGTCTCTATCTATATGCATTTATATAAGAAAATATATAGAATAACTTAGAATAACCTCATTTAGGCTCTTTATTTTTTCATTTCTGTTTTGCTGAAAAAGTGTGATGACAAATTTCTTATTTTCTAAAGATGTACTTAACTTCTTCTTCCCCTGCATAGTAAGTACCAAATAGCTTTCACATGAATCCAGGAATTTAATTGAAGTACAGAAACCAAGGTTTTTAAAGATCATTTTTATTAGTTAAATAAAATTATCTTAAATGTCCTAGATATATAAGCAGGGTTGGAGAGCTTTTAACAACATGTTTTGCATCTAGGATGAAGTTAAACTGTAATCTGTACAAATAAATTGAACAGATTGCTTCAGAACTCCACAAGATTTTACCATAACATTACAGTAGCAAATCTCATCCTTCCAGATGGGAATAAAGAATTTTTCGACTTTGATTCCCAGTTGATTTCTTTACTTAGAACATGATGGCACCAAAACAAGTTGACTATATCAGTGGTATAAACAGAAAATACTCTACACTGAGACAGTTTAGTGACATTGGCATTAATTTAGCTTTTTTAACAAATTCCAGTTCCTGCTATTTGCTCAGTGCTTTTCACAAGTTAAATGGTTTCGCATTTTTATAACTTTGGTAAGAACCCTGAACTGCTTGGAATTATTTTAATTTAAATGATTTATATAAATGGCAGTAACTATAATTCTCAATTCTAGCTTATTCTAAGTAGATTAACAAAGGTGTCAGGATTTAAAATTCAATATTAACAACACTTATTATTGAAATAAAAACGTAATTGAAAGTCTCATCATTTTATCTGATATAATTAATTTGATTACATATCCATTATTCCTGTGATTTCAGTTTACACAGTGTATTTTGTATTGCAATATTGAGGTAATATGCAATAAGAAATCATGAAATTCATTTATGGGATGGGTTACCACTCACCTAACATTAGCTGCTTAAAAATTATGTGCCTAGTCTTATATAGTCACTTAATAATCATCAGAAAGACATGTTCACCAGGAGATTCCTCTTAGACTTGTCTTAGAACTTCTTGTTAGATGGGAATGAAATAGACTTTGGACAAGACTGTCTTCAGGGGCTACTGATGGCTCCTTGATGGTTAGTTCAGACCAGATACCTAACCTTCAGATAGCTGAAGTCAGGTAAGATGAATGTACTCTTGGAGCCTATAAGGGTCATTTGCACTACTAGCTGCCATCATTCATCCAGGCGGTCTACCAAATACATCACTCCTTGCAATGGGGCTGATAAATCTGGTCAGAAGGACATGACACAGAAATTGTGGACTGTTTCAGTAAGTCTGTTTCCCCTTCCGTGCTAATGTTAATTAACTTGGCTCTGTGGACAGATGCAGTTACAGTTCACAGCAAACACAAACGACTGCATCTATCTACTATGAAATAAACTTGAAACAGCCTCATCATGACAGACAGGCACTTTCCCTTGGTTCCCAGATCAATCTGCATCCTGGAAGTGCATTTTTCACATGCTGAACATTGGATGTTCAGGCATTCCTAGGTAGTACATGAGTTAAAGTCCAGGCTGCTGTGGAGAGAATATCAGGGCTGATCTCTAGATGAGCACTCCTCTGTGAAGGGTTTTTATCTTGAGTGTTTTTCTTTCAGTCATAAAGAAAGAAGGTGAGTGAAAACTGTTGATGTAATGTGCCATTCACCCAAGAGAAGGTGGAGCAGCCTCAAGAAAACCAGTGAAGGAGGAGAAAGGGACCAGCAGGAACTCTGAAGGTTAACTCCTTGCCCTTGGCATTCTCTGCATAGGAAAGCTGCCAAGAGTTTCCTTTGTCAAGGTGCTTTTTCTGAAGGCCTTTTGACTTCAGTCAGTTGGTGAATGGAAAGCTACACACAAAACAAATAATGTTTGTGAGACCAAATGTCACCACAGCATTCTTCTTACATGATGGTCTTTACTTCTCACCCTGTTCACCTCATTTCAGACATTCCTGCTTGTTACCCGTTAGATCCATTTTCCAGATCATTCTCCAGATCCATGTCAGCATGGTCTGTTTATGAAAACTTACCCACCACAGCAGCTCTGAATTTTGTTTGTTATATGCAGCAGCAAATAAAATCACAGCCATCTTCTTTTCTACTTCCCTTTTTTGTTCAGCAACATACAAGGTTTCTTTCACTTCTGAACTGTGTTATCTTTTGGGGCAGAGATTATTTTTACTAGTCCATTCCATAAAACATATTTATTGTTTAATAATAATAATAATAATAACAATAATAACAACAATAATAATAATAGACAGAAAAAGATGAATGAATTATGCAAAATACTCATCTGAGGAAACATATGTCAAGATAAGAGATGACACTGGATTTACTCAACCCACAGCCATTAGCAATATGGACATAAAGATATCCGTTATCCCCTTCTAGAAACTTGTGACCACTACCTGTTTGACTTTGCCCACAACCCTCATCTTCCCCCATTTAATGCTCATCTCTGCCAAGCTGATACAGATGCCAGTAATGTAATGAAAGGACAAATGTTTTCTCCTTTTTTCTTCCATGTGTGCCCCCCGTTATTGAAGTGAAGATGATTTAACAGCAACTAGAACTTTATGGTTGCCAGGTAAACACCTACTGGAAGAGATGGAAGGATTTCTGTTTGTCTGAAGTTCATGTGTCAGTGATCCAGAGCAGTGCAGCTCCTCAATAAAGATATATGCTCATGTGAGCTAATGCCTTGCTGGAGCCATCAGGCTGAATGAGCTTGTGATTGGCCTGTGGGATACCTCATTCTTTACTGTTCTTTATTCGTGTATTATAATGGAAAAAAAAAAATCGAAACAGGAAGGTCTGACAGGATAATAGACTTCTGATGCTCTGAAAATAAACATCTACCTCTGTCTTGACATTTATTATCTATAAACTGCTTGGCTTCTTTTTGTCAGTTTTATTGTGTCAGGAGACCATTATCCTGTCACAATACTGTATTGCACTGACATTATCTCTTAAGCAAATTTTGGTATTGAATTTACAGTTCTGTGGGTATTTCCAGCCTTACACTGCTGAAGGCTCAAAGAAAGGTAGGGCAGGTCTTTGAACACACGGGTGATGGGACTGCACCAAGGTTCATGGGGTGGACCAAATTAGATACCTGGTAAAGAAGAATGGGTGCTGGTGGGAAATGTCCTGGCAATTGGATAGGCAGAAGGCCTATTTCCTTCCTTGCACTGGAGCAGGTCTTGCTGCAAAGAACCTTGGACAAGCTGTCACTGCAGAATCACAGCCTCTCAGTGGATGCTAATACTTTCTGAGCTTGGAAACACAGTAAGAGAATAACTTGGCAATACCAAGGATCTTATGGGGCATTATCACCCTAAGCATGTCCCCAGTAATGAAATTTTAAAATAGAATATATACACAAACCCCACCATTAATTTGCATCAACTTACTTCCACATGAAGATAAAAAGTTCTAAGGCTGGTCAGATACTGGCTGCTGAAAAAAAACAACGCAATGCAACATGAAAAGGATGTTTATTCTTCCATAGTGTTTTGTAGTGTTTCCAATGCCAAACAGAAAAAAAAAAAAAAAACAAACTTCTGAATTGTGGATCCAGTGAAAAGCCACTGCTTATAGTCTGCTAACACCCCAAGAAATATGTGCTTCGTGAAAGAACCTACAAAGACAGTTTCTCAATATCTCAAAGACTTATTGTTTCAGGGAAACAGATAACTCCTCTATCCAGAGACCCATAAGAATCATCCCTCTTGTTAGCCTAACTAATGATTTATCACATTGTAATAAAAAGAAATCCATGAAAAGCAATGACCTTTGTCTTTTGCTGTCAATTAATAAAATTCACAGACTTAATTCCCAGAATAAGGAGCTGATCAAAATCTTCCAATGACAAGAGTTTGTAGCAGCATTTTGAACATCTGGTTCGATTTCATTTACAAAATGCACCATAGGTCCTATACAGCAACCCCTACCTCCTTCATAATTTGACATTTAGCTTTGCAAGACTTTTTCCTCTCTGTTTTGACCACTTTTATTTATGCTTTACCTGCAGCCTAAGTTTCCTGCTTCTGTTATCCTTCATAATCCAAGCATAGAAGCTTCCTGTGAGCCTTCACCCAGAGAACATAAGCCCTACCTTTGGGATTTTGATGTTCATTAGAAGCAGAGGCAATATTCGTAGTTTTATTAAGAAGGCTTCACTTCCTACCAAGGGTCTGAATTTCTAGTGTATGATGTGCAGACATGGTAAGTAGTCTATAGGTGTTAGTTTGACAGCTTTACAGCCTCTTCTCTTTAGAGTTTCATGCTATTTCTTACTTGCAAAGATTGCAATCTTGTCATGCTTGTCTCCATCTTTTCTAGTTTCCAATACCTCAGGTTTTGTTTGACTACCTCCAAACTGATTATCTGTAGATCCAGAAGGGGACAGTTCACCACTTCGGGCTTTGTGGTACTACCTAGCTCTGACAAATATGCACAGTTCTTGATGGATATCAGATAACACTTATGTATAGACACCATAAGAGACATAAAAATCTGCTCTGTTTTTCAATGGCAAGGTAAACATTATCTAATTTCCATTTTTCCCTTATCTCCAATTCTAAGTGCATAACCTTTCTACACTAAATTCCTGTCATTTCCTAAGTTTGGGATTGGAAGATCCTGAGAATGCTAGACTCATGGAATTACCTTTTTAAAAATAGCCGTTACTTATAAAAATATTGCTTTTTTCAAGCTGTAGTGCCCTATTTTTAATAGCTTTCCTATAACATTCCTTCTATTTTCAGCCATCTTCCCTTCTGAAGCAGAGTAAGGAGTCATTTTTAGGAGTCAGAGGTCAAAAAAGAAGTCCCATGCCAATGGAGGAAAATGGTCGAAAACTTAATTCCATGGAGAAGGTATAATGCTACATGACCATGGTGGTCAATGCTGGTGTATGCATTCACATGTATTTTATCCATAGAGATCTCAAGCACCTTATTGATCTCTAAGTTTCAATATCAGTGGTTTTCTTACATTTTTTTTTTTTTTCCTCACCAGCAATTTTACCCTGATCAATTATCCTAGCACCATCCGTTATCTGCCAAGAAGCTACTGGAGCCAATTAGCACATCTGTAATGAATAAATATCAATTTGATTGAAATGTTAACCCGCCACAAACTTTTGTAAAAGCCCTCCTGTTACAAGATGCTTTTATTTTGCACAATTCAGAGGTCTAATCTCAGCTGATTTTTCTTGGCTCCTTCTGTGGTCAGTGGAGAGGTAAAAGGTCCATAGGGGACTACAGTCCATCTTATCTCAAAATCTGTGGGATAAATTTTCCTCCAGAGGTACAATTTTCCACCGTGTGACTGGAAACAACACTATGGCATTGACTATAACATGAGTCACATCGCTTTGCAGGTTGCTTGGCAGTATTGACTAAGTTCCCACTGAGCATAATGGCACTTTAAATACTTTAATGAATCCACTTAGGTGTGGGTGTCAACACATAGATATCTGAAGCTGGAGCTAAATCCCAGCCTCTATGACAAGCTCAAAGAGGCCTGATTTTTAATGAGCAAAGGCTGGGTGAGGCTAATCCTGCCTTGTATAGCAAACACTGCCTGATTTGATATTTGGTCTTTTTCAGGCTAGGACTTTTTTCTTCAGTGGGCTGCTGAAAGTTATGCAATCCCTTACCATTTAATTGATTGTTCTTTGTCCAAATTAACAGATCAGCTGCAATTACTTTCATCAGCCCAAATCCTCCAAGTTCAGAGAGTTTACAACAAATACCTTTGCCTCATTGAAACAAGTCTGAGTTTTCCCAGGGATTTCAATGAAGTCAGGATTTCACTTCTAAAATTTTTGGTGGTTTTGAATATGCTGAGGCAATTTGACTTATTTTTTTCCTTGGTAAATGTCTATCTTCAAAAGAGGATTCTGAAAACTTCACTCTTGCTTTCTTAACTTAGACCTGCCAAAACCACTTTGACTGTTATCCAACACTGAAACACATTCCCTTTTCTTCCTCCTTAACTTTCCAGTGACATTAAATATTATGTGCATTAAAAAAAAGCCTAATGCATAATGCAAAACACAGCCAGTGGAGGAAGGTGTGGAAGAAAGCGATTTAGCTTTAGGCCACTAATCTCTGCTTTCTTCTAAATTTTTTGGTATGACAGAGACATTAACACCAAGTCTCACAGATCAACACATGTCAAAAAACTTCAGATACAAAATTATTTGGGTATTTTAGCAAAAACATGAACCATGATATGTTTTCATACCTTGGTGGTGAGCATAACTGTAATAAATCACGTGAGTTTCTCTTGTAATGGCAAGTGAAGAGCGGGCAGATGTGAGACAGAAAGAAAATGGAGGGAAGATAACATCAGTGTTTGATATAAGTGTTGGAGAAATACAGAAAGAATGTGAAATGCATTTTTTTCTTTATATCTTCTGAAGAATTAGCTTAATGAGCTACTACTAAAATGAAAGGGAATTAAGGCAAGGTAAACTTTTTTTTTTTAAATAATGAAGCAGCTATATGTTTTGATATTCTTGGAGGCCACAGCTACTGTTCCTATATTCAGTGGGATTGAATTGTAGGAAAAATTAACAATTTAACCCGAAATCCATCCAGAAATTAAAAGGAAGATAGATTTCTGCAAATACCAAAGCTGGTCAACATTTTTGACTAAAAACAATTTTTCCTTTGGAGTATGTAGCATTGTTAAGATTAACATATAATCAAATTGAATCAGTGTTAATACAAACTGTCACAGAAATGTATTTCAGTGAAGAAACTAATCCTTTATTGAAAATTGCATTTTCTTGAAGACCCTACATGGCTTCAAAATAGCTGAAGAAAATGTGAGATTCCTCTACAGGATGAAACTTTATCCAAAGATAGTCATCTCTATAGGTTCGTTCCTTCTTAAGAAGGAATTTATTAGCTGCAGAAGTTAATAGCTCTGATGGCAAAAATGCCTCAGCATACAAAATTTAATCTCAGATTAAAGCTGATAGGAGTTTCTCGAGTGCAACAGTTTATAATTTCAATCTCATTGAAAGGCATCTCTGAAACACCAAGAAAAGTATAGTTTACACATATTCAATCTTCATGATTAGGATGCTACTAAAAAACTGCATGCCAAGGTTTGATTTTAATGATCAGAATTAATACCATCACTGGTTCACAGAATAAAGTAGGCTCATGGGAGATACCTTCACCAGGGATATAGTCTTGAGTCCATGGACCATAAGCACATGTCATTGCAGTAGCAAGAAGCAAGAAAAGCTGGAGAAGTGGAGATCTGTTGCAGGTATTCACTGAGCCTGGAGTGAGACCTTTAGCCAAGTGAGAACATTGTCCCCTTTTCTCTGATGGAGGACACAGTCTTTGCAAGCATTTGTACATAGCATTTCTGGAATCTGCAACTAAATAGAAAATGTGAGGTTCCATCCTGATGGAAATACTAAGATTTACACATTTAGAAACTTTTCCCAAATGTTTTCATTCTAAATCAGGATGAAAATTTTAATGAATTGTCATGTCATTCATAACTTTTTCAATTTGGAATTGACACTTGGCTGAGAAATGTTAAACCTAAATTACTTTCTCCTATTTATTTATTTATTTATTTATTAATTTAAACTTTCCTGAACTGTAAATTTCATTTATGTTTCCATGGCAAGGAACCGTGTGCCACTATACCTGTGTCTTTGTTCATTTTTTTTTTTTTTTTTAAATTAGGTTTTAATGTTATTAACAATACTTCATGCAGGCAGGGATGTGGGAAGACTTGAATCCTGTGTGAGTGCACTATACAGGCAAATTTAATCCAGCAGAGACTCAGTCCCCCTATATAACCATCTTAATGTGTTCTCAGGATAAAATATTAAGGAATAATGGTAATTATGCATGCTAATGCATTCAAATAAAGTTCATATTAAATCTTGTTTTAATGAGGGATAAGCAAGGGCAGATTTTCTGAGTATCTTGAGTGTTGGTGTGCTGTGCCTGCATAAGAAACTTCAGCACCGAAGTTTTGTGCCTCCAAGAGGGCCAAGTATCAGGTATGTTGTTGCACTCTGCAAATGGCGTGAGGTTGTCCTTCCAGAGCCTTTCAAAGGATGAGGCTTGAATGATTAAAGTTGAAATGTTTGCTCCTCCTCTGTTTCTGAGGACGAATACTGGTGGAGGACAATGTGCGGCAGCATCTTCTGCAGGCAGACTGGAGCTCATTCAGTGTCCATGTTTCAAACTGCCAAGAAGCTGCATAGTCACCATCAGCGAGACACGGTTCTGATGCTGTATGGACAAAAAAAGATATCATAATTAAAAATCAGTGTCATGCTGCCATTATCAATAGTTTCTAGCCATTGCAGATTATGAGTTGAATGAACCAATACCAGCCTGAAAAAGGCCATGAAATCAGCTACAAAACAAGCAGATTAAAAGCAGATTAATCAGGTGTATCTCTGATCCAATATATTTAAAGCTTCTAGCAACACCAGTGATATTTGGATTAATCCCTAAAGGCTGTATTACTTTCTAACGATGGTTACTGAGAATATTTCTGATGAGCAACTTAGAAGGTAATATTTGGAATATCATGGACTATTTAAGGTAGATGAGCCCTGACATATTAAGATGTGAGTTCTACTCTGATACAAAAAGTCTGCATAAACTTGAAAAATCCAGACATCATCTTTTAATTGTGCTCTGACTGCTTTCCCCTGAAGCATAGTTCTAAGACTATCTAAGTTATATTTTCAGTGTAGATGGATTTGACATGAAACTTTTATGTTTTTTTCGTTTTAATTTCCTTCAGATCATTTTACAAGATCAAGTGAGGAGGGAACATAATATTTTTGGGGAGAGGGGGATACTTCATTTGGAAAACAATCACTTAGTTTCAAATAAATGTCAATATTTGTAGTCAAAAACTGTTCTTCAAATAGTATGCAAAAATTCGAATAGCTCTGGAGCTGTACATGGAGTCTAAAATTCACTGAAAAATATCACTCAGTTCTTCTACGGTGCAAATGTATGATTCTGAGAGAAGGTAATGAATTATTTGTAATGGGCTAAAGAACAGCAAGTATATGGCTGCATAGGATGGATGACAGCTACAGCCCAGAAACAGACGTTATGAAAGATGCAGCCTGAAAGTGTCTTCTGGTCACTGAAATACTTTGTTATATCACTCTTTATAAGATGAAGAGAGGAAAAGCCCTATTCAGTGCTAGTATGACCTAACACCCGTGCACCAAACGCCTCCCGCAGTGCTGGTTCAGCTGTTTCTGTGAACTAAGGTTGCCTCTAGATCTTGTTTATCTCTCCCATCCAGAAACTTCTCATATTGAACAACCTACCCACCACATGGAAGTACCTACCCCCTTGAAGAGATGTGGACTTAATTATGTTCTGCAGCATCTATGCAATCCCTAATGATATCAGTGGAGTAGAAATAGGGGTAATTGGAAACAGAATGTAGCCAATTATCTTTGTGATTTCAATCCACAATATGAATGATGGAAAAAACCCACCTCTGAGTTTGTCTTCACTGCAGGGTACATTTTCAGAATTTTATTTGAGATTTATTTTACTGATTTAAGGGAAGAAAAAATACCTAGTGAAAGAATGTATCTTGTACATGGACACCAGCCGAGAAACTGTAACTGCTTCCCTGAAAAAATATCACTATCCAGTGAAGAAAATCATCAATATTTAATCTCTTGCCTTCCATCTGATACATAGCTGTAATTGGGAAGTAACATTCAAGCTTTTGAATGTGACCTTGTATGTTGATTAGGTTACTCTCCTAGCAGTTGAATCTCATAATTTATCCCTGCCATTTACAGAGAAATCTCTGCATAATGTGGAACATCCAGGTGTTTAAGGGAATGTAACTGCCTGAGGGGTCACTGGGAAAAGTACAGACATTGCAATACTGCTCCATGTGAAAGCACTAGTCAGAGAACCTCGAAGAGGATGTTATCTGGAGGGAAAATCATAACCAAAATGCAATCTCTGTGGAAAAGAACTGCTGCACACAGCAATCCATGCCATATACCCTGTGCAAATTATACCCAAACACAAAACCGCTGTCCCTCCAGACACAGAGCATACGGGAAGTATGTAGGTAAGTCAATAGAAAAGCTGGTGAAGACACTCTTTGCATTCAACTAGATACATAGCCAGTTCTGATTTAGTATTTATCTATGCAAGAAAGAGTATAAGTTATGAGCTTATATGTAAAAATCATAGCTTATACTCTTTCTTGCACAGATAAGATCATATGTATAATACAGCTATATTATAGCTATAATTATATATTATATATTATATTGCATATATGATGTTATATATATATAATATAGCTATCTATATATTATATATATAAGCTAGGCACTGCGGCACAGTTGGGCTTGCCACCTTGATTGCTGATGTTTATGTGGATTTCCTTCACTTCCCAGAGGAGGAGCTCTGGTAGGTTTTATATGCAGCACAGTGGCTGTGATAAGCACCAGGGAGTGTTACTCCTGATTTAAACTCAGGGGTGTGATAAACTGTGTAATCAAACATTGGCTCTGCATGTTGAATGTGATGTCTCAGCTAAAATAACTCAGAACAGATCACTTTGCATGCAAAGAAAATTACAGAGAGCCTGTTGATGGGTGAGTCCTTTTTAGCATCTCCTCTTTGAGAATTTTGACAATTCTAGATCCTGCCCCAGGCACATTTCTTGTTTGAACCAAAACTGGAAACCTGATTGCTCAAAAACTAATAGTTGTGACAATTTTATTCATTGGTAAGAAGTGACAATGTGAAGTCCATTGATACAAAGGAAACATCTGCTAAAACCTTACCAAGTCCAAGTCACAGCAGTTCTTCTAGCGAAGAGGAGACTGTGGTTGTGTTCAGTGGGACAACCAATGTATCACAGACCTACAGCCAGGATGGCTACAGCTTAGGCAAGCATAAGAAATTGCTCTCATGCATCACAACAAGCTGCTCAGATAAGACTTTTAAAACATCATTCCTGGTTTATTAACTACCTGAACTAATATTAAAAGTAGCTTGGGGTAGGGTAGAACTTGGGCAAAGATCCAACACAATATCCACTCCATTTTGCTTGAGAATCCAGGACTATCCTCCCAGTGTTTGGCAACTCATAATTTAATTAGCAAAACGTCTTGAATAAATATTATGTACATTTCCCCTACCCCCATGATTCCCACTTCAAATAAATGCCACTAAGTAAGACAATTTAAGCCTGAGCAATAAGGCTGAATGCAGAGGTAGTGGTGTTGTATGGGGTGTTGGGAATGGGAAAGATAAGTCAATGGTGGTGATTCTGGGATCCTACACCACACCAGACTGTGCAGTTTGGAAATATTCCAAAGGAAATCTTATTACTATGAATCTATCTTTATCACTTCCTAACTCAAGCTATGTACTTTAAACTGGAGTTGCCAGCTGTTGTTTAAGTCTGCTTCAATTGCTGCTAAGAATTTTTCTGTGGAGGGTATGGTTCATCCAGACTGACTTTGTCCATCACATGTTGGATGTCTGGTCTGATACATTCGTGGTCAACAGGGAAAGATGGGCATCTCCTGAAGTGAGTTCAACCCACCCAAAGGCAGGTGCCAAAACAGGTTTGATAACTGCATCCCCAGAGGTAAGCTTACTGCAGTAGAAATTGAGACAACTACTTTAGACTATCTGGATAACTGTTAGACAGCAGAAGTTTAGTAAAATTAATCGTATCCTGAAAGCATATTCTCTAGAAATCTAGGTGATTTCTTATTCTAGTTACGAAACGCTAAATGAGGAAACTGAAAGTGAACAAACCAAAAACCATGGATAGTTTGCTATACTTAGTAAGAACTTTTTCCTCTGAAGTTTTACTGTCTTCCTGGAGGTTGAGTTTTGTTCAGGTATCAACTCCTGTCACCTCTTGCTGGGTTCACCCCCTGGTGGGTTGGTATCTTCACTATCTTCAAATTCTGCACATTCAGAAATAAGCTCCTTAAGATTGATTTTTCACCTTTTCTGTCTGTCAGGAATAACTTGTGAAGTGATGTAAAGATTTCCTTCCAAGATCAGTCCCAGTTCATGAACATCTACAAGTACAGGGGAAATTCAACAATATGAAGTGAAAACAGGCATATTATGTTGGACTTTGATACATGTAGGCATGTTTCTAAAACAGCCTCACGGCTATTCCAACTGACCTGTACGTACCCTTAGGAGCTGTTTCTGCAGCTCATCTGATAGGGTCATGTGCTTTCAGTGCTAATGACTCCCACTTCTATTAATATTCTGTGCCAGCAGTCAGAATTTGTTAGATTAAAAACATGAGCTCCATTTCCTTGTTATTTCCTTTTGGGGGGGGGGAGGAGTGGAGCAGGAATAATTTCCTCAAATTTAATATGTCTACCTGTTATGTGGTTACTTTAGTCTGGTTGACTAGATGCAAAGGTCTTCAAGGCATGTCCACAGACCGTTTAATTCCCTGTGTTTTAAGAGGAACTGGTTCACTTTCAGGGAATATCTCTCTGTCTGTTATCTGCCTGTCAGTTAATGTATGTTAACATAGTCTAGACATCTCAAATGGATTCCAGTCTAGATCCACACTTAATTGCAGGGGTCTACAGGCATGTTTATGTATGACCCAGGGACTCAACATAGCTGCTTACACATCAGGCTTTAATAACTTTAGAGATGCACCAGAACACCTGAAACACCCACCTGGCTCTGTCAGATGTGAGAGAATCCTATGGGACAGCTTCCTGCACCTCCCTCCAAAGGGACAAGGTCCTCAATTGTTCCTGCCTGAGTGGTTCTGGTGAAGGATTACAATTATACAATCCTGGAGAGCAGTGAGGCTGCCAATGTTTTCTACCAATACAACTCTATTTTACTGACAAATGTATTATATCTAATACAGCTGGCCACTCGGTTGTAACTGAAGCTCAAATCACAAAAGATGACATTTGCTAGAGCAACCTGGTCAGATTCTCATTGCTAGTAAGTTATGTCCTTTAAACTATGCACTTGCAATTCAGCAAGTAATGATAAATATTGCACTGGCAACCACCATTATTTCACTTATTCATTTATGTAAAATTCATGTAAACATGTCCAAGTAGCACAGCATTCTGTGCCAACCATTATTAGAAGGCATTAGTTTAATTCTGTAGAGCAAACAAGCTAGAATAAAGTAAATGATCAGTTCAGTAAAGAGGAGAGGTAAACACTGATCCCATTTAAAATGTGTGCCTTGGAGTCTTATAGAGAAGGATGACACCAAATGTTTTCAGATTTACCTTTATTTGTAGGTTATTATCTTCAATAAAGATGGGGATGTCTCTCACAAGATTACTCTGATATTTGGCTAGAATTGAGCTAGCTGTT
Source organism: Tyto alba (assembly GCF_018691265.1). Lineage (NCBI taxonomy): Eukaryota > Metazoa > Chordata > Aves > Strigiformes > Tytonidae > Tyto > Tyto alba. Next base: position 43,701,777 of record NW_024881316.1, on the reverse strand, counting down.
TCAATGCATTTTTTTAAAAGCTGATCATTTTTGGAATGGTTTGAGTAATTTGGTTCAAATATATATAAGCTATCTTTTTTTTTTTTTTTTTTTAAAAATCCCTACAGCTATTGTACAAATATAAAAGAAAAAGTGATTCCTTTTTCAAAACTCCTTAAGCAGGTAATTTCAAATAGGTGAGCAGAAAACGCAGTCATAAAGAAATGGATGATGTTACAGGAAGTGGTTTACAGCACACACATAATCTGAATGTTATCAAGTTTTCATAGACATCACAGAAAATAAGAGAGTCAAGAAAAAATATGAATAAGAAATAAGACATGACTTTGCAAATCATTGGCAGATGATGCTATTTGGCTATTTTAACTTAGCTTCTTTGCTTATTAGCAGATGCTCTGTATAGTGTTATGTTGTAAACACAATTATGTTAAGGAATCAGCTAAACTTTTTCTGTAGTCTTTTACTATGATGGACCAGCTAAGAATTACTGAATAATGCTTTTGGTTGAGTCAGACCCACAGTTTGCATGCCTGATACCCTAATACTTTTTAATTTTGCTCTTGACTTAGGCAGATGGAGATTGGATCATTCTATTAAACTGAGTGCCATAAACAAGGTGAAAAAATACCTCTGTCCAATATCGTCTCTTAAACTGGTCTTCATTTACAGTCACCGTGGCACATGCCAGACAGAATTTGGTAATATTATCTGTTAGTGGTTGGTTGCAGCCTTCCCAGTACTTATCAGTAAATTTATTGACTTGTACCAAATCAATATCCTGGAATTTTATTTATATTCAGACTAATATTAAACTGAAAGTTTTTTTGGGGGGAACTTACTCCAAGCATCTGGGAAAAGACAAGGATAAAACATAAAGCTGTAAATTGGCATTATGTTTGAAGCAGAGGTTTGAAAGGAGATATCTCACTGTTAAGTGAGAGAGGATGAGTTAAGACATAGAGAGTTAAGTAAAACCATGAAAAAGAGAACTTTTTTATATTTGGTGCAACAGAAAAGACACAGCATGATTAAATAAATATACAGAAATAAATTCTATGATCAAACCAATGTGGTAGAAAAGTTACTTTTGCACTCAAATTCTAGATAGACATCAATAAAACAAAACTATGTTTACTGAGTTTTGAGGTACTTAAAACCTGGATGCAGTTTAACTGGACAGATGGATTAGAGAAACGGCATGTTTTTTCAGGAGGCATCTGTGAGATTCAGAAACAGTTTGATGTGATGGAGAGAAATCCATCTGGGTGAATATCATGCCCGAATGATAAGCTTGATTGACAAGGATGATGTTGCTATTTTTCAGACTGACAGAAAAGGAGAGAAGAATGCAAGTATAGGGAATGGGTGGAGATTACAAATGTTGTTTTAGCAATGATGAGTTTGAACTGGGACAGAAGTCAGACTAGAGATATACTGGCATTTTAATTGGGCATGGGAGATGGATTATGGCCCATTTATAGAAGAGTTTGTTTAATTTTTCTTTGTTTTGTGTGAATAGAATATTTTCTCTCCCAAATGCACAAAAGTTCCTACTTTTCCAAAGTTGTCTCTGTTTTTCAGCCTTGCAAAAAAATGTATCATGTCCAAAGGAAGATACATGACTTGATTCTGAGGTGTCAAGAATGGTTCTAAGGGAATTCACTTGTATTTTTGGATACTCGGCTGCTTTGAAAATTAGGACCCCCAAAACCAATAACCTCCTTTAGAAATGTAGGCCATGATATTCTTCTGTTGGGTTAGATTCTGGTAAAACTAGTAGTAGATACCAGAAATGCTTCACTCATACACTTTTCTCTGGTGGTTTTCCTGTGGAGGCTTTCATGTGAATGATCTCCAAAGCCTTCTGAGAAACAGGAAACAAGTGCATGCATTAAAAACTAAATGTCTGGGGAGAAAAATCTTCACTTCTGGTTTTTGGCTTTAGATTTACACATTCTAGAGCTTCTCCACTTCTACACACACGAACAGAGCAGCAGAGGAAAAAGTCCTCACAGTAATGATTTTATAGGATTTTAAGGGTCAACACCAGTCATCAGTTGTAGCCTGTTTATTTAAAATGCAAGAAAAATACTTTCCCCAGTCTGCTCAGAGAGTAACCATCCACTGCAAGACTTGGATTCACTATCATAAGTTCCACCATTTACTAAATATGATGAAGATCAGAAAAAAAAAAAAAAAAAGCATGCTTTTGGCTAAGTCTGTTATATAAAAGGAAAGAATATGAAGTGATCTAGATAGTCAGCAAAGGAAGAAACAAGGTAAACACTAACTTAGAATATTTTATTCATTTACCCCTATCAGCTGCTGTAAATTCTGACAAAATACAGCCCCCATCTTTCCTCTCTATCTAATCACAGAAAAGACAGACTCTATTTTTCATGTAATATAATAGAACACACTGCAACTATCAGACAATAAAAGAAGATACCATAATGGCTACGCTTTTAAGAGCACACATTTTTGTTGTTGTCAGACACTAGTCGTATGGGAGCAAATTGAATATAGATGAAGGTAATACATAATTCTGAAGAATCACCTAGCAGGCAGCACAAAGAGACACTGGTATCGGGAAATATTGAAGAATCATCACTGTATTAGCCCTACAGCTCCAACCCCCTCTAATTCAATGTAAAACTTTAGTCAAGATCCTTCTTTAGATTAATGCCTAGACCTTTACTTCTGGGATTTCCTATAGGTAGTATTTAACAGTAAACTATGTTTACCTTTTGCAAATAATTCAATATCAACATTACTGTTTGTATAAGCAATTAAACAGCTAGCATATAAGAAATACAGTAAACTTCTCCATGAAAATTATGGGTATAGGTGTAAAAACATAGGAAACATGACCTACATGACCTATCCTGATATTTCATTTCATACACAGGAATTAGGAATTTCTCCATCAGAAAACATTTTCAGAATAGTTAATCTCAGAAATCTGACTGAAGGTGGTGACATCTACAAATGGTCATCATTTAGCAATCAACCACTTATTTGAAAACAGACAAGATTTTCTGGAAATGTAGGACAAATCTGGAAATTGTTCCTGATGGATGGAAGAACCTTTTTCTAAAACAAAACAGAAATAAATTATTATACAATATGAATGATATTCTAATCAATCTGTTCTTGGAATAGACAGGATTAAAGTAGCCAGAGTTTTGTTCACAAATATAATTAGCTGTCCTATATAGAAACAAAGAGTATGTTCCTTCCAGTTAGGACCAAATAATCAAGGAATAATAAATGACAATGTTTTGGTCTCAAGGACTGTGTCTATGTCCTCCAACGGACCAGCTCAACATGGTTTTTCTCCTGTCTTGCTTCCACACATTCAGATCAGCCCCCAGCCTCCCTTTGCAAGCACATACAGCAGGACACAAACATGAGGTGGGAGTCAGCTGACCAAGTACAATGGTGGGATTCAACTTGAGATAAAGACAGTTAAATCTAACAGTTTACATTTAGGGGTCTGGTGCATTAGGGGAACAACTAATTTCTCAGTACATAAGTGTCTGGTGGCATATGAGGTGCATTAGAACATTTAAGACATTATCTTAGGGCTAAGAGATACCACGTTGGATGTATAGGAAACCTGCACCCATTTCGGATAACAACTATAGACAAGACACAGTATCTTAGGTATTCCAAATACCACTGGACACTTACGTTTAGACAACTGAATTATATTTGTGGTCAACTGATGCAGTGCATTGCCCAGCCCATGTCTCATGTCAGACTGTAACCCAGAACACATTTACCCTAGGCTTACTGTAGCTTTCAGAACTTTTGACCTTGGTTGGTTTTAGGGTATATTTTCCACTCAGAAGATTTACTTAGCTACATCATTCTTTCTACTGGTTTGTGAAATATCAACCTACAGAACACTCAGCACAGCAGTTAAGGTAGAATGGATCTGCACTTAATGGTTCATCCTTCCAGATAGCCATGTCAGCACTTTGTAGAATAGAGGTTTCAATTTTTGCTTAAAATATGGATCCAGTAATGCTGCCAACTTACATTTGTCTCAGTCATTAAGCTTGTCAGCCACAGCAGGTGAGGACACAATTCAACAACTACTTCTCTTCAGTGGTGTTTGAGCCATGGTTCCCTTTATTCTAACACAAGCTTGTTGTTTATTCCAGCAAATGTCAACATAGCAGTAGTAGCAAAATTTGAGAAGAGGCATTTCACTGGGTGGAACAGTCCTACATATTTCCTCCTCAGTGATGTCTACTTTCCTACATAACAGTTAGGTATTAGTATCCATTGAGAGGAATTTCTTATTAATGGCCCTTCAGAAAGTCCCTGTAAGGCTTTATCTAGAATACTGTCCTGGCCGTGCATCACCAAGGAAGAGAAATTACAAAGTTATAAAAGGAAGATCAGATGAAAAGGGTCTCCCTGTAAAGAGAGGTCTGGAGGATTTTAGTTTATTCAGTGTAATAAAACATACTGTGAAAGCACAGGGATGAAAAACCACTGGGGCAAAAAATAAACCCGTGGAGTGAGAAAATATAATTAACCTAAAGGTCCAAATAGTCAGCAAAAATGGTTTTAAAGTCAGCTGTGGAAAATGTAAACATCAGAGACACGAGGAGCTATGATCTTCTCCTTTAGGGAATGTTTCATTGTAGTGACATGGGTGCATTACAGCTCAGGTTGCATTCCCTTAGGGCTGGCAGAAGTCGCTCCTTGGCCACATATTTTACAGAGTTCCAGTGTCACAGATTGCACGTAGTCTGTGTATGTCAAGGTCAACCTGTGCATAAAGTTTCCAAGGTCATACGCAAGTTGACTGCTACTTCTGACAGCATAGACGCCAATATCAATCATGTATATTGCATGTTTTATGATCTGATGTAAACCATACAGCCTTACTTAAGGAGGATAAGAGGAGCATATGGTGGAAGGCAAAATAGGGGATGGAAACAAGACATGGGATTCATCTCACCTAAAAAAGTGTACTGCTGGAAGAGCTAGCAGTCTTCTTTATACTCAGAGAACAGAAATAGGCATTTAAGGTTTGATTCACCTGACCAGTTTTAAACCCTAATATTAGGATAAGAAACTGCGAGCTAGACAGCTACACAGTGTCAGTGAAATCTTCCTTAGGAACTTTTGAAGGAAATTAGATATAATGTATTTATGGAATAGGGAGGGGGAGGTTGCAAGATTTTACTTTATTAATATTAGGCACATGTATATAGATAAGAAAGGCCAGCTGACATTTAGAAAAGATGATATATATCTAACGAAACTAGCAGTTTTGTAGAATATTTCTGGAAGATACAAGGTAGCTAGTAAATTTTGCTTTCACTGAGAAATAGTTAGCTTTTTTATATAAATATGGGCTTGTTTCAAGGTTGGTGGGTACAAGTAATTATATTTTATGGAGATAACAGATTAAACTTTCAACATTCATATCCAGTCAGCTGCAATGTTAGAGCTAATAATAACTGTCCTTGGGAAGATTCAAAGTAGCATCCAGAAAAATCAGAAAAGGCCAACACTAACATTCCTGAAATAGCCAAGAAAAAATAATTGCTATGAATAAACAAACAAAAAGAAAGAACATCTTTGTACACCAGAAAGAGACAAAGTATAAGTCCAATTAAAAAAAAAAAATCCTTTGTAGGTCACCTTAGAAAGGAACAGATCACAGACATCAGTAAAATAAAAAATGCAGTAAGGAGGAAAAAAGTTTGAAAGAAATACAGTGTGAACTACAAATAAAAATTGTCAAGTTATAAAAAGATCAATAATTGCTTTGCACGAGCTTTCAGGCTTTGGTATCCAAAAGAGGGAAGTGTAATGATGGCAGAAATTGATAAGAGAACACAGATCACTTGAATATGTTTGAAGCTGAAAATCCAAAGTGATAGAGAAGTTTCTGGTATAGCATTTAAACAAAGAAAACAAGGACATTGACAATACACTGCTGAAGACAACACTTTGAGATGGAGATCTTGGTAAGAAAGCACAGAATGCTTGGACTGATTACTTCTTTCTTAACAAAAACCCCCTAAATCTGATCAGAAACTTATGCTAGCTGGTGTCTGTGACAGTTCAGCTTAACACTCACAAATTATGTATTTTCCTCTTGTGATAAAAATACAAATTGTAAAACTTTATTCAGAAGTCACATATCAAGGAGACTCTGTTGCTTGAAGAAAAACTATCCTCAAACTCCATCAGGTTTGCTGATAACTAAATGCTTCAAGGTCATTATACTTAAGTGACCTTAATGCACTGAATGTAAAAATGGGTGAGGAATAGCTATTTGGGAACTAAAAAGTGTGTGTGTCTCGTATAGACAAAGCTATAAAGGACTTTAGGCCTCCTTTGTCAGCATCACTTTAATGACAGAGGGAACACAGATCTCAGATAGCTATAGTAGAATGTAAACCTATATATGTATGTGATGACTTCTAAAAATATTTGTCTTGCCTTCCCAAGAGTAATGAATAAAATGGCAGAGACATTTCTCTGAGCTTCTGGGTCCATGCTGGGAACTCTACTGTACATCACATGTCTCCCTACTGAACCCATGAACATGCTGCACAGTATTTGCTGCTAAAGACAAGAAGTCTTCAAGAAACCAGGAGGAGATTCTCCTCACCCGCCTTCAGAAGTTTACTGTGCAGATATATGTATCTTCGCTACCCATAGTCTCTTAATTATCAATGGAGAGAAATAAGCACTTTTAAGAAATTATTAATGTAATGTCTGTCTTAGGATAAGATGTATATTGTCATACAAACATCTAATCCTTTCTCCATTATTATAAAGTGAATTTAGACAGCTGTGTCACGTATAAAAATATTAATTATTGTCAACTATATTTGCCTTAATACCCCACCGGCGGCCTGACCACAAGATTGTATAGATTACTTTGTTTGAGTGAAAGAAGCCTCATATTCTCCCCCTTCATGCTCAAAGGCAAATTAAAAAATACTATTTCCTTAGCAGCCTGATATCCATAAGCTTCCAGCATGGAAGACAGAGAAGACTCTGCTGTTGCAGATATGCTACATCCAGGGCAGCATAGCACATAAAGGAGAGGATGCTCAGGAGCTAAAGGTGCTTGTGAATTTAAGCAGCATTCCCATTTGTAGGCAGTATCACCTCAGGATGTGAAATTAGCACATCATTCCATGCTGACACCTTGTTTGCTTTTTGTATTAATACTCAGACATGTTTCAGGGCTCTGACATGGTGGTCTACCAATAATTAAGATTAAGGCACATTCTTTGTTGACAATTCACTGATGAATTAACTTGTCTCTGCATTCAGCCCTGGATGTGGAGTTTGCTTCATTCCTTGTCTGGGACAGAAACCTTGTTATGATTTATTGAAATCCTTATTATGATTAATAGAGCTCTACACTGTTCATCTCCTGGGCAATGAATAGAGGATGCTTATTCAGCCCAAGGAGGACCACGTGCTCGCACTTTCAGATCAACCAGCCTGGTTGCGGGCTTCCACCTAAGGTATTTTTGAAACCCTGTTTCTCACTGAAGAAGATCAGCTGGCTAGTTTTGTGCTTTTGTTCTGTGTTCTTTAAATGGTCTTAACTATATGATACAGGTCAATTTCTGTCAATTTTTTGATGCATCTGCAATGTATAATTTAAACATTATTTATTTAGTATACTTCAATATTTCAGCAGCATAACATCAGAAATAACAATATGAAAACCACTTGATAAAATGTCAATGAGAAGCTGCTACTTAGTAGGAAATTAAGAGGATGAGAAAACCTGTGAAATAAGAATATTAAAAAATAAGTAATGGGTTAGGGATTTTCCCCACACAGGTACAGAAATCCAGCTTGCATGAGATATACTTGTTTACTATTTTTAGAATACCAACGTCTGCAGTTATTTACTTTATACAGATTAGAATGATTTAATAAAAAGAACACCTGATAATTGTACAGAGAGTCAGATGGTTTATACCAGATGATATGACAATAAAAGAATTTTTCTGTGCTGAGATGTCATTCCAGGCACTGAACTTGTCATCTATGCTGACGTTCCTGCTTCCAGATGACCTGAAACCTTCACAAAGTAGTCTCTGAACTCAGGTAAATTAGGTAAGATTTCTTCCTAGTACATTGATCACCTACTTGTGTAAAACCAAAATTTCGAATATAAACTACCAACTAATTATCTCTGCAATTACTGATTTTATGAATGCCATATAACTGTTATTCATGCCTACTAATACTGCAATATATCCTATTTAAACATAGGTAATGCACATTTATGTTTCTAACTAGATTTTTTTTGACTATCAATGTAAACCTAATTTCTTCCTTGATTTCTATCTCATATCTGGAAGTCACTATATATAGCCTAAAAAGATGCACTAATCTTCTTGAAGCTACAGTAAATATAACTCATGAATATTTGCTTATGAAATAGCTTGCTGACATGAAACTGCCCTGTCAGGGGTAGTTGACACCAGTAATTGTTAATTCCTGAGGTATACCTCTAATATGGATCTATATGAACAGTAAATAAGGTGACTAGCACAACTCTTCAACTTCAAGAGCTGTTTCCTATCCTGAGCCAACGGTTCTTAACTGATGTGAGCAAGATTTGAGCTGAAATGACTGAGAGGCTTTTCTTGATAAAACCTGTTTCACTTTGCACTGGCATGAATTTAGGACTACTCTAATGATCAGTTGCTATTTCTCAGCTAGGATAGGTAGAGGGTTAGTGACCTTTTAAACCATTCCTGGATCCACAAGAGTGCCCGATTTCACACCCAAATCTCCCTTTCAGCATGGGTATTGATGTAATGATGCGACCTCAGGACCGTGCAGTAGGGCAGCAGGATGGCTATGGTGCTGGGGTGGCATGGGTTCCGCACCCCTGCACTCTCAATGCCATTAGTGTTTCTTTCAACAGTTATTTAGTGAGTCTGCCAAGAGGAAGAAAACCTAATTACAGTGCAGTCCTTTGAACGGGGTTGTGATTCACATTTCTTGATGTGATTCCTTTTCATCTGCACTGCTGGCATCTTTAGAATGCAATATCTAAGTTTAAAAGGCCTAGTTTAAGGAGTATTGTGCTCCTGCTTATTTTACTTCTTCATCACATCAGCTTTTCATGTTCTTTTTATAGTTTAAGTAAATACTGCTACTATCCTAGTATCATATTCAAAAATGAATGCCACAATGTAATGAAAAGGAATTTTATTTTAAGACTTCAATGGAAGCAGAAGAGACCTGCAAAAGACACAGAGAGCGCCATAGGATCAGGATATTTGTGTCTTTTGAGAGACAAGATCAGCTGCTCTGAGCACCACTGAGACCTCAAGAAACAGAAGGAACAGAGGGAAAACCAAGGGAAAGCAGTAAAGGTCAGTGTAGACTAATCGAAGAAGGAAAAAAGCTTGGTTTCAAACTCACAAAAATATTTGTATGCCAAGGATCCTTTAAAACTAGTGATCCCTCCTGGATTTCACTAGTCATTTAGTTACATATCGATGCTAAATACTTTAAACATGTATTGTGTTTTAGCATCAACAGGTACCTATGCTAAATACTTTAGACACACCTCATGGATATCCAGGCCTGAATATCCAGGGTAAATGGTGGAAGGCACAACAGCCATCTCCATCAGAGATGGAGTGGAAATATTCAAGGTCAAACAAGGAAATTCAAAAGCAGGAGCAGCAATGGGAACATTGCTCCTGGGGATCCTCTGTAGAAGTAGTTGGCAGACACGGCTGCAGTTATTGAAAACCATGTTTCTAGCTGTTTCATCCAAGAACATTTGGGGGTGGCACTGGAAGTTTGAAAGAGTAGTTCTCCTGGTAAGTTTTAGGCTTCTAGTAAAATGGGGATGCACACTCCTGTGGGTGAGACTAGTCATTTTGACTGCATCTGTTTGCTGGTTAGTGCTAAAGAAATGGGATTATTTTACTTGCTATTGAATGGGGATCAGAAGAAACCCTACAAACGAGCAGGTCACTTGCAGAACAAACACTGGCACAGGCTTCCTAGAGACATAGTCAATGGCCCAATCCTGTCAGTGTTTAAGAGGTGTCTGGACAATGCCTTTAATAGCATGCTTTAACTTGGTCAGCCTTGAATTGGCCAGGCAGTTGGACTAGGTAATTGTTGTAGGTCCCTTCCAACTGAAATAGTCTGTTCTATTCTATTCTAATTAAATCTCACAAGCCTGAAGTGAACATGAGGCCCAGTTCACCCCACAAACACAAATCTCCTGAAGTCTTGGGCATGCAATAAATCAATAAATTTTCTAGCCAATGCATCAATGGCTACAAAAGAGTGTTCAGATTCAAACTCAGAGCACCCTGAAGAACAACCCTCCTGTTTCACTAAAACACAGACTGGGATTTTCACCAAAGGTCTTTGTTCAGGTCTTCAGGATCATTGCCGAATTGTCTTTTTGTCTCTTTAAATAGTCCACAGGTAAGCAAAAGTTCTCAAAGAATCAGTGTTGAAGGAGAAAAACAGAAACCTGTTTCTTTCAAACATCCGGTGTTGAGTGTTAGTTTGGTTTGGCCATACTGTCCAAAGTATAATAGATAATACAATTTAATGGGACAAATCCTCACCCAAAGAGTTCAATGATCTAAATAAATCTTTTTCTGCCTCTACTGTGTTTGACATAGGTTCAATTCTAATCTCATTTACAAAAGTCTGACCACGACTGCCTGTATTGAAATCGACTGAATTTTCCTGATGTGAAAATAAGACCTGGTCCCTTAGCTACAATTATGAATAAAAAGGGTTGTATAAAATAAGATTTTGGGTTGAAAGGAATCCTAATGAAAAACTGAGACACAATAACCCTTTTCTGTGAGGCAAAAATGTTTAGCAAACTTCTTTGCTTGATCTGTGGCTGTAACTAGCCTTAAATTTCATAACACAGCCAGCAGGTAGGAATTAGATGCTTCTTCATACCCCTTTATTTTATTTACTTTCATGTTACACTAAGAATTTATGACCAAAACATTAATTTGAATTAAAATGTTTTCACTAATAGATCTGTGGGTGCTGAAGCAATCCTTATCCATGAATGGAATTTATTGAGTTTTTCCTTATTTTTTCCTTTTATTCATTTTTCATTGTTTTTCTTCTATCTCTGATTAGATGCTTGGAGTCATGGGTTCATCTGGATTTGGAAAGTGGAGGAAACAAAATGCATTTGCACACTGCACTGTGTTCAAGTTATGATGGTTTTCTTGCACCTCTTTGCCGCGTATGCTCATTCTTCTGAACCCAGCTACACCACATGAAATGTCGCCCTGCTGCTTTTTCCACCCTCCCCCTCCTCCTCCTCCTCCTCCTCTCTTCTTTACCCACTACCACTGATGCTATTACCTTTCATCCCATTGATCAACTGTACAACCTGGACATCAGTAGTGACTCTACCATCCTTCTATATCATACCACCTATGTTTTGATGTTTCTTACCCTACTGAATTTCTTTTCTGGAAATATTTGAGGAAATTACACTGAACTTTTTTTACCAACACAAGACCGAATTGCTGATTAAAGATATTTTTCCCATAAACGGTTTCTTTTAAAGGTAAATTTTCAAAGTAGTGTTGAAAAGCTGAATGCCCTGAAATTCAGTAATTTTTTTCCTATGAATGTCCCATGTGAATAACAGGTCAGTAACCTCATGGCCCTGTTTCCTGAGCTCAGCTTACAATTCCATTGAGGTATCATTCCTGCAAATGGGAATGTTATGATACATCATGGGGATGAAATGTAACCAAAAGCTCTACCTACAAAGGAGAGCAAGATTTGAATCATGTGAACTATTACTCCTGTTAGGAAGCATGACATAATTTCTCAAACAGAAGATTTAACTTCCACGCAAACATCTGGTGGTATTAGAATGTAGGCTAAAACTTAAATTTGGTATGGGAGATTTACAAGAAGGTAGTGTTCTTCCATCATAACCATTGTAAGAAAAAAGCCCAAACACTTTCTAATATTTTCATTTCAGTCACCCCCAACAACCTCAATTCTAACCCCCATTTTTTGTAGACTCTTGCAGCCTTCGGTTAGACTGCTCCCACAACTCCCGGCCTCTTCAGAACATGTCCACTGTGATTTCTATGTCCATTCTTCTGAGAAGCTTTTTCACCAAGTACCCATGCAGCCTTTTTTTACTGCATCAAACCAGTGCTCAGATTCTTATACACACTGCTCATCTCAGTCTTTTCCAGTTGTTTATTGCTTTATCCTGTCATGATGACTTGCACATGGCCATCTTTCCTAGCTAGCTGCCAAATTCAGCTGCTAATTTTCCCACTCTTTTGACATGCCTTTGTACCTTCTTCTATTCAGAGCAGTTACATACATTAAACAATCTCCATAATTCATGGTATTTCATTTTTTCAATGCCAAAATTGTCTCAGTAGCGGAATCAACTCTTCTAATATAGTCTTCAGTTTTTTTCTCTTCTCTTTGGTTGTGAGAATGATCCATTTTATCTCTTTCTGTAGGATCAAAATTGCAGTAATTCATTAATAATTCAAGCACAGTCCCTTTTCTTCTTTCTCATTCTCTTTGAATCTTGCTGATATTACAGGATACTACTGTTCTGTCACCACCAACACAAAACATGCACAGGCCCTGCTGTTGCTAACTGAGCTAGTTTGGATGCGGTATTGAATCTAGCTATAGCAGTGTGGTGTACTTGTCTAGCTTTCCATCAAGCCCATCTACAAGAAGGTCTAGAAGGAGGATCCAGGAAACTACAGGCCTGTCAGTCTGACCTCAGTGCCAGGTAAGTTTATGGAGAAGATCATCTTGACCGTCACCTCACAGCACGTACGGGACAACCAGATGATCAGGCCCAGTCAACATGGCTTTATGAAAGGTGGGACCTCCTGCTTGACTAACCTGATCTTCCATGACAACGTGACATCCCTGGATGAGGGAAAGGATGTGGATATTGTCCACCTGGACTTTAGTAAAGCCTTTGAAAAGAAAGCTGTTTCCCGTAGCATTCTCTTGGAGAAACTGGCTGCTCATGGCTTGGACAGGTGCACTCTTTGCTGGGCAAAAGAGTGGCTGGATGGCTGGGCCCAAAGAGTGGTGGTGAATGGAGTTAAATCCAGTTGGTGGTCAGTCACAAGTGGTGCTCCCCAGGTCACAATATTGGGGCCAGTTCTGTTTAATATATTTATCAATGATCTAGATGATGCATTTGAGTGCACCTTCCGTAAGTTTGCAAACAACACCAACTTGGACAGGAGTGTTGATCTGCTTGAGAATAGGAAGACAGCGTAGTCCAGAAGCATCTGGATGGCATGGATCAATGGGCTGAGGACAACTGTATGAATCAACAAGGCTCAGTGCCTGGTCATGCACTTGGGTCACAACAACCTCACACAATGCTACAGGCTTGGGGAAGAGTGGCTGGAATGCTACCTGGTGAAAAAGGACCTGGGGATGTTGGTCAACAGCTGGCTAAATATGAGTCAGCAGTGTGCCCAGGTGGCCAAGAAGGCCAAGAGTATCCTGGATTGTATCAGAAATAGTGCAGCCAGCAGGACTAGGGAAGTGATTGTCCCCCTGTATTCAGCACTGATGAGGCTGCAGCTCGAATACTGTGTTAAGTTTTGGGTCTCTCACTGTAAGAAAGACATTGAGGTGCTGAAGCGTGTCCAGAGAAGGGAAATGAAGATGGTGCAGGGTGTCTGAAGAAAGGAGACTCAGGGGAGTCTTATCACACTCTACAACCACCTGAAAGGAGGTGGGTGTCAGTCTCTTTTCCCAAATAATAAGTGGTGGAACAAGAGGAAATGACCTCAAGTTGTGCCAGGGGAGGTTTAGCTTGGATATTAGGAAAAATTTCTTCACCATAGGGGTTGTCAAGCATTGGAACAAGCTGCCCAGGGAAGTGGTTGAGTCACCATCCCTGAAGGTATTTAAAAGATGTGTAGATGTGGTGCTTAGGGACATGGTTTAGTGGTGGACTTGGCAGTGTTAAGTGAACAGTTGGCCTTGATGATCTTAAGGGTCTTTTCCAATCTAAATGATTATACGGAAAAAAAGTGCCTCTCTAGTTTTTCAGCTTGTTGAGTGTTCTGTGAGACTGCATCACATAGTCATTGATTTCCATGAGTGTTCTGGAGCACTTCATGAGCTGATATCAACTCTGATCCTAAATAATTTGTGCCTAAGTTTTCAAAGGTATGCAAGCAGTCACTGAAATGAGTAGGTTCATGCAAATATGGACAAAGATATAGAAGTACCCGAAGTTATTTGCAAACTCATCTGAGTGAATGTTCTTTTCCAGGTGCTTGGTCAGGTTTGAATTGTCAACAATTATGTGTTAAGTGAAAATTTTAAATCTAAATCTTACAGCTTCCTCACATTTCATAAATTTGTACAGTAATGGGCCCAAAATGGAAGATACCCAATCGGTGAAGAGCCATTGTCCATATCAATTCATATTATGAGATTTTTCAATCTTTATTTACAGCTAAAGGTGAATACGTGTTTTTGTGTTTTCACTGACACTGGGTGTCAAGCAAAGAAATTGTGACTGACATTGCATCAAACCATTCAGCCCACTCCCTACTTTCTCATTTCATCATGCCTCAAAAGATGCCTATAAAGTAAAATCAATACCTCCAGCTCAGTAATATCTGACAGATGATTCTGCCTCAAAGAATACAAACCTGTTCCATGTCATTCACTGCATTATGCAAGAAAGAGGAAAAGAAAGACCTTTATTCAAGCAAGAAAAAAGACTACATTCTTGTAAGGCATAATCATGTATGACTACACCTAGACCTTATTCTGATCAAATGCCAAATTTCCATGTTACGTCATAGCCATTTGGGCTTTTTCTACTGAAGTATTCCACAGTAACTTCAAGAATTTTGAGATGATATGCCCATGTTTACATTATCAAATAAAATTAGCCAAGGATCTTTTTCTAGCACTGAGGTCAAACAGAGAGAATCACCTCATATCTGCACAACTGCTTCTGTACATATCTAACTTCCTTCCCGAGTCCAAACTGCTTACTGGATACAGTCCCTGGTTGATGCTATTTCCTGCTCCAGGCCTGTATAACATCTGGGAGTGTTTTTCTCAACATAAGCTAGTCTTGGCCTGGAGATTGAACAGCATGGGCACTCATTGGCAATACTTAATTCCATGTCCCAGCCCATTTTATTTACTAATATAGGCAAAGTCTGCCAGACCTGTTAATTCCAACATAAAAAAAAACTTAACCAAATATTTAAAGATGTAAAGAATAGCCTAAAAAAATCTTTTTTAAAAAAAATGTATTTAT
This sequence comes from Tyto alba, assembly GCF_018691265.1. Lineage (NCBI taxonomy): Eukaryota > Metazoa > Chordata > Aves > Strigiformes > Tytonidae > Tyto > Tyto alba. The sequence goes on along the minus strand of NW_024881316.1, from coordinate 43,686,443 downwards.
TGTGGACAAAGTATCCATGATTATTTACAACACAAGCACTAGGTTCTAGCACTCTACTCACTTCAAGTGAGTACATCCAACCAAAACTGATTGTCTCTAAAATAAGTGCCAACATTTGACTAGACTAGCTTTGTCTCTCAGTGAAGAGAAATCTGGCCTCTTCAGATGGGATCATTTAATCCTAAACTGGAAGTCTAACAGAGGTCAGCGACATTGTGCCTGAAAGTGTCTGGTTTTAAATGTAGATGCATAGACACTGAAAGTGTATTACATGGTTAAAATGAATAATTCCGAGGGCAAGGGCAAAATCAACTATGCCCAAAAATATATGTTCTCTTGACTGTTGGAGCAGCAATTTCCTCAAAAATCCAGTCATTATGTGTTTAGGAAATATATACAAGGCGTTTAATGGCTAAGCCAATGCCTCATTGGCTTTTGGCTAATAGTCTTTTCTACAGTGATTTGGAAAGTGTCTATAAGCAGAATTTTATTGCATAAATCCCTCTGTTTTTGTATGAATATTAGCTGCATACTTTGTGGATGAAAAGTATTATGTGCTACAAGAGCTAACCATTATCATTTATCTTCTCTGACTTCCTGAGTCTAGGAAAATTGTGGCAGTCCCAGTGATTTAGCTAGTGTTTCAAAAAGGTACAAGATGTTATCTGTTAGGATATGGGCTGAGAGGAGGAAAGGGGTGAGGCACAGGCAGATATCCAGTTACTCTCCACCATGTTAGCTTTTTAAAAAATAAAATCTATAACCAATCAAGAACTTTAGTATGATGCACATATAATTCGGTAGTATTTAGATGAATGCAGGTCCTTAAATTCAAAATTCTCATCATAAAAACCTCTCCCTTCACCAGTGGAGACATCTGAATTTAGAAAGAATCATCCTGTTTGCATAAGGGTTCTTCAGGTATTCACAGTTACGTTTCGTTGCAAAATGGATCCAGTTTCTACCCTAAGATATCTGGTTTGTCTAAGCTCAGTGATCACCAGGAATTTGTCATTACTATTCATTGGTCAACTAAAGACTAAAATGAGACAGTGTGCTCTCAGCTCTATGGTTAGGTGGCTCACTAAACTCAAGCAGTGATCCTTTATTTCTTTTTAATTCTACCTCATTTATCTACCTGAAAAATTAAATAAGGTCTTCCTCCAGAAGTGGAAAACTTGGGTTTAGCTTAATATTTTCATTATTTCTCCCTTCGAACATGTTGCAGAAGGCCCATGACATCAGAAAATAGGGTGGAAGAACTCCAAATCTATAAGACGACATTTCCTACCATATGGGAAAGGGGGAGTCATAAATCTTTCAAGTGTTTCACAGGAAACAGAAGTCATTAAATTAAAAATGTATAACAACAATGAATGAAATAAAAATCAGAAGTGATTCTGGAAACCTGAATCTATGGCAGTTTTTTACCCTGTCTGTATGGCTAGAAAATTGCTGTACAGGTAGGAATCACCTACGTACGGTTATTAGAATAAAAAAGATTTTGATGCCTATTTCTTTGTAGAGAAAACCTGAAGTTTTCTTTAAGTTAAGATTTATTCTTTCAAAATATGGATTCAATTTCTACTCCCAGCAGACAGCTCCAGGTGTGCGATCCTGTGGACCTCAAGCTTCTAAAAGCTGGAACAATCTGGAAGTTCAAAATGACTTGTCGGTACAGTATTGTGTAATGATTAGCTCTAGGCACCTCCCCAGTCATACAGATGGTTATTCTGGATCCTGCTGCCTGGGAAACCAAGATAAAACTCTGAGCAAAACATACCTAAGTTCATACCTTTCTTCTTCCTTCATTGTCTGTGACATTTTTCAGTATTCTTTAACTTCAGAAAAATACCAATATTTCCCTGCAGTTTGGCAATGACTCTAACCAGATATTTGTATTAATAGCAGATCTGAATGAATAGTAAGAAATGAGTTTCTTTTTCTTTATATCCAAAACTGAAGAGTCCATCAGAGGGAGGCAGCTTCCACAAAGCTGAGCCTTATTTAAATTTACATCCTATTTCAAAATGAGCTGAATAGCTTAATTGCATTTGGTCAGTCAGTGGAATTTCCATTTCTTAATTAAGTATTTGTAACCATTATAACATAAACTCCTTTGGTGAAAAAAAAAAAAAAAAAAAAAAAGAACAAAAAACAAAACCAAACCCAAAACTCTCTTGCTCTCTTCTTTGGTTGAGGACATGGAGAAATAATAATCTAGAGAGGTGAAAAAGACAAAGAAGATTAATGAATTTTAGAAAACATAAGCCTGTTTGGTTTGGCTTTGGTTTGGCTTTGATTGTGAAATTGTGTTTAGGCTAAATTGAGCTAACATATAATTTGTCAGCTGGACAAAAAATACTGTAATTGTTCATTTGCTCCTGTCACCCTAACAGAAGAAAAATGAAAAGCAAACTTGCCAAAGCCTAGCTGGGTCTCTGGCTTGTTTGAGTTTCTCTTCTGAGGGCTCTGGAGGGGCAGACCAGAGCCCTGGCCTGTCACCATGCAGAGATGTCCCACCACATGGTGAGACCTTTCCACCGTTTGCCCATGGTGGAAGCACCACCTGGAAAGAAGGTGTCGCAGTTTGGCTCTGAGATATCACATGAGGCAAGGAGCTGCTGCTGCGGGACTTGAGTTATTTCATGCTTAAGTGGTTCTTAAAGTATTCTTCAAGACTTCCCAGGAAAGGGAATAAGAGAGAAATAGAAGACCTTGTCCTGGCTTAACACTATTGATATGAAGCAGGCAGGTTTGGCTGACTTTCATCAAGCCACATGAGATCCTCACTTGGTAAGCCAAGCAAGTGACACATTTGAGGCAGCGCAGATAAAGTGCAACTGCAATCTCCACTGCTGTTTCACAGTTTATAAAATAGTTTTCTGCTTGTGGTAGTTGGTGAGCTCATAGGAGTCCAGGAGGACTCTCGCTGATGGCAGATACATTTTAATAGCTGAGTACACAGAGGGCCATCAGGGATCACTGATAACAATATCATTAAATGTGGAAGCATCACGCTGTGCATACAGGTCATGGGTATCTATTAGCCATAGTGAACTGCTGATTGTAATTTTTGAAGTTGGACATTATAGCTATATCTGCATTAATAAATTAAAGTGTTGAAGGCCAAGCACCACCTCAGTCATCGATGCTGTCACATGACCCAGGACCCACCAATGTCAAAGATTCTTGTAGGTGAGCTCTGCTTAGCTGGAGAGATGCATACAAATCCCCCACAGCGGTAAACACTCTGTAGGCAGGAAAAATAAAAGGGATCTACAAGTAAAGCACCTCAAAAACCACTCAGGATCCCAGGGTTTCAGAGAAGAAATTAAAACTGAAATAAAAAAAGATAGCGCATGTTACCTGGAAGAAGGAATTCCTTGATTTGTTCAGATTTATTTGGAGACTGAACCATTTCCTGGCTAGGGAACAGTTGCACAGGCTTTGTCATTATTTCTTCAAGAAGACAAAGATGTTCTGTTACTGCTCTCTTGCTGCTCTTTGCATGTAGCAGGAAAGCAAGGAACAGAATATGTTTCTATTTTTCTGCCCTCTATTCTTTTTCCTATCCATTCCACCTCCTTCCTTTAGCCATCATCTGCACAGCAGCAATCAATTAGAATATATGTCCTTAAAAGTAGGAACAAGGTCAGTCCCATCCCAGACTGAAAGCTGCAAACAGGGAGAGGTCTTGCAAGCAGGGAGAGATCTGCAGCTGCAGTGGATTCACTTCACTCCACTCATAAAGTCACTTAGCCCATGGCATGGAATGTCCTGAAACGGTTATGGGCTGAAATATTTACATTTGCTTTTTGGTTTCATACCTTGCAGCTTTTAGTTATTTTGAAGGTGCAAGATAAAAACTAATAAAGTTTCTAAGAACTGCTGAGATTAGCTACATTATTTAGATAAATAGATCAGATAGTAAAATGACATAAAAGAGAAAGCATATTATTATGACCATGCCGTCTGTTGCACACAACTCACCTGCAGGATTTGGAGTCTTATAGAAAATCCTCTCATCCAACATTTCTGTTTAAAAATTCCTTAGTTTTTGTCCAATGTTTCTTAGAGGAGTAAACCAGTTTGAAAGAAATCTGGAGAATTAAGATTCTGACCACAATTTCCCTACAAATTCTGGCAAGAAATTTTGAGCTCTCAACTATATTTGTTGAAAATAAAAGTTCCAAACTTGACTTGTTTTATAGATTTTATTCAGCTGAATAATGAATAATACTGTCCAGACATTAAAAGTCCTCATCTTTTTACACTTTTTTTTTTTTTTTTTTTTTGATACACATTAAGGATTATCAGATGCAGAGTTTTGGGTGGTACAGCTCTTTTACTGATTTTTTTTTTTTTTTTAAGTACATCTAAGATACATCTCTTTAAAGTTATGCACTAACAGATTCAAGATTTTTAAGCAGTGTTAACCATGTTTCTACTCCTGTTCTGGTCACTTCTCTGGGGTTAGCGCTTGACAAGGGATGTGAGGCAGAAGATATGGAAACAAAGAATAAGTGATTTTTTTCCAATGACCTTGAACTAATGCCATGTTTAGTGCACATGTGCTGCTTTCAGTCACATGAGCCTGTAGGTTGTTTAAATTACTCTAAACATTTAAATCAGGCTGAACTATGTAGGAGGCTCCAAGAATTTAAACAAAACCACTTCCGAGATTTTAAGTAGTTTGAGCATTATCTTTGCATGGCTGAGCTTTACCGTAATGGAAGCCAAAAAAAAAAAAAAAAAAAAAAATAAAAAAATCCTTTTTTAGAGGATCTTTTTTTAGAAGATCCTTTTTTAAAGGATGAAAAAGCCTTAGCTGAGAACAATATATTTGGGGTCTAAGGAGGTTAGGATTAGTTTATAAATGTCATGGGACTGATGGCTTTGGATCAGTGAATTTAGCTGATGTTGAAGCATCAGATTTTACTGTACTGTTGAAGTAAATAACATTTTTAAATTCAGGAGCCACACTCTGCTCCAACTTGGGAGTTGCAAAGTCTCCTGCTCATATTGCTTTCACTGTCAGCATCTCCATGTCGTTTTCTTTCTACCTAACCTCTGTGGGTTTTCTTACCTCTGTGAATGGCAAAAGGTCTGGAGATGGTCCTAGAGCAATCACAAAGTCCAGCCTCTGCCGGGAGACATGTCCTGAGACACTCCATAGCATCTCTCTGGCCCTCAGCCTGCCCATGTGGATATTTACATTTTTAACTAGCTTAAGTAATATTTTTGCTAGCTTTACTATCTAGTGACTATTGACACCAGCCAACCTCTAAACCTGTGTAAAATTGCTGAATCACACTTGAAGGAGGAGATGAATCACAGAGACAGAGAAGCCTGCTGAAGATCCAAGTCATATATACCAAAATCCCTGTTCAGATACAGCAAGGTGCAAGCATATGGGGAGAAGGGAGAGGCTGGGTCATTTCACCCTACATAGATGTTAGACTGAGGCCTGCAGACAGATCCACCTTGTTCCCACGGTCCTGACAACCATATTAGATCATCTCTGTGTGGTGATCAAGTATTTTTCAAAAAGGTATTGTGGGTACAAACAACTAATGGTTAAAAAATAGAAGCCTAATGATTCAGGCAATAAATCCATCTTTGCATTTCTTGATTAAATTCAGCAAACATTGACACTGCATGCACATCCAAACATATTTCAAGAATCAAACATTAGCTGAGCATAAATTTATGCGTATTCTTGAAAGATAACTGCACTAGGACAGTGAATGAAGAGAAATTGGATTGAAAGCTGCTGGCCCTTACAAATGAATGAACTGATACAAGCAATTTGGGTTGATACCAATTCATGGCATTGTGCAGTTCAGGAAACAAAGAATAAGTGCAAAAAAAGGGCTTAATTTAATTGTTTGAAGTGGGAATCTAGCCTTTCCCCAGCCTACAGAGTGATAATGGAGAATAAGCTCTCAGTTACCAAGTTCAAGCAATGTAGTCCTGACACAAAATCCTCATTTTGCTTTGTATTTTGCTTGATTATTTTTTTCTTTTTCTGTCAAAGTATATAAAAATCCCTTTCCACCTTTTTGTTATTTTACTTATATATCCACACTGTCTTTCTGCCTTTTCTGGTCTGAGAGTATCTTGATATCTGATATTCCATTAAAGAATCACTTTAAACCATAATTTCTTGCTCTGACAAATGATAATGAGCTGTAGACTGTACCACTATTTGTCCTTGTATCCATTTAGGATTTCCTAAGAGTGGCCCATATCTGGGATCTGACATCATGATAGGAGTGTACTTTATACTCTGTGTGCTAGACAAAACAATTAAGAAACCAGCAGCAGTATTTTCCTAAGATTTTGCTGAGATTTATCACTGCCTCCTCAACTTTTTAATGAGCACTTGACTTTCCTGTTAGAACAAAAACACCATTTGGAATCCACACTGTATTCTAAAAAAATAATGCAATTTATGTGTTATTTCATCTTCAAATAATTCAACCCTTTCTAGAAGTTAGTGTTTAAATTGAACAAATTAAGGTGCCGTTGCAGAAAATTGAGCCATATACGTGTTGTATGATCACTAAAAAATAAAAATCAGAAAGTGTAAGTTTTCTGTGAGACAGAAATTACCATCTGAGAGCATCTCACCGGTCGATGAGGTTTTCAGCATTTACAGCAATATCAAAACTCTGCTCACAGAATTTTTTACATTTTTCTATACTTGCCTGTCAGTCAGTGCCTCTGCAATCAGAGCTTCAGAGCTGGCGTGGGAAGGGGAGAGAGCAGAACTGCTGTTCAGCAGAAGCGGCTTTATTAGCAGTTTAATATTATGTTCAGGCACAGTCTCTGAGGTTTCTCTGGGAATGTTTGTAGGGTACACATATATGCACCTACACACACACAGAGGAGTGAAATGGAAATACTGGGGCTGTGTTTCAGTGATGGTATTTGGTATGTGTTATTGTGCTGCCCTCCTCTAAAAGGCTGTGAGCAAGCAGCAAGGAAGAAGGTTGCCTCTTGGCCTTTTCCTCACTGCTGAACAACAAATAAACTGCAAAACCAGGGGGGAAAGGAAAATGAGTTTGCGCTTTTCCTTGGGAGCTGCTGAACGTGCTCAGGGGAAAGCGGTGAGCGGGTTGGGAGAGCGGGAGGAGGAGGAGAGAGCCTGCAGCAGGGCAGGCACTGCAGAGCGTGAAGCTAACTGCTCTTGCTCCAGCCCGACGACTGTGGGGCGAGCAGTTTAAAGAGGCAAATCCATCTCTAACCTCTGAGTGACTCCAGGCCTTTTCCCAGTGACTGAGTCATAACAAAATGGATTTTGCTTCTGTTAGTTTGCAGCTTGCCTTCACTCTTGCATAAAGTACAAGTGCGTTAAGAATAACTTCGCATTCTGTGAGGGAACATGTGAGGTTTTTCTTTTAACCCAACTAGCTCAGTCCACAGAGCAGGCACTTGGACAGTAATACACTTAGGGTAAATGAATGTACTATCTTCATCCACTGGTCCAACATTTCTCACCCCACATTTCTCAGAAGCTAAGAGTTATCCTGCAGTTTAGCTTGGCAAGGAGCTGTTTATTTATGCTTCTCTGAACTTTTATATTAATACAACCTAATACTGGAGTAGCCACTATGTTTTTCAAAGTAAATATCTTCCTGCTCACCAATACCACAACTTTGTTCCCACCACCTCTCTGTTAGGGATTTGCTTTTGCAAAACTGTGCTAAACATACAGCTTGGCTTACCTGTCCTTATTCTGTTTTGTTAGCCAGTGGTGCCAGGATGGAGGGATGTTTTTGCTGGCGGATGACAGGATTGTTGCACTCAGGGAGGACAATTTAGTGGCAGAAGTCTAGGCTGGAAGCTCTTTGATACAATTAGCAGTAATTCTCTGAAAGGTGACTAGTGGGAGGGTCCTGCTGGGCAAGCAGGAGGCAGCCAGCCTTTCCCCTTGCCAGGTATAATAAAGTCTTTGATGGATCTGGTAGGAACATCTAGAAGGTGGCAGGGTGGGGAGGATGTTAAATTTCTGCTCTAACTGGGAGGATTTGGAAGCAGCTGGATTTGTAGTGGATTTTCCTGGAAGGAGTGATTTGCACAGTGCTCTTTGGCAAACATACTACTATAGCTGGCTGGTTGCAGGTTAGGGGTCTGTAGCTGAGGCAGAGAGGGGTGTCGGGGTGTTTCTACTGCTGCCAGTGGTGTGGGTCCCCTGACTAGCTTAGCTGCAAGGAGAAACAGAAGGGCATCTGAGAGACGTTGCCAGGTGGGTGAGGTGGAGGAAAGGATAAGGGTGTACAAGCCAGAGCTATCCGGGGCTTCTGGACATCCTGTTCCAGTGTGAATAACCGTTGCTTACTGTAGCCAGACTCAGGATCTTTCTCTAAATTTAAAAACTTAATTTAATCACTGCAGCATCTTACCACTGTGTATTTGCTGGATCCTGTTCATAAAATATTTATCATGCTGTTTCTGCATCAGTGAGGTCTAAAACACACTGAAACGGGAAACAAAGACTTGCCTTTAATAGGATAAATGATGCTTTTCTACCATTCATTAAACACCATTTTCCCTGCTGCATAAAAATATCTGTTACGTTTTGGAAGACAAACAGATATGGAAGACAGTGGGCATCCACGGAAAAAAGCCATTATTTGTCATAATTTAAGATTTACTATAGGAGGTGTGTGCAATGATGACCTGAGGGAATTTCCTAAATACTGCAAGATCTTGTGATAGATTGAACTAATAATAGATATTTATCTCCACTGGAGATGCAGTCTAATGGCCATGACAAAACTCTATTATGATATTAGGTTATGGTTTTCCAATTACATAAGGTTTCGTTTTCAGAGGAATTGAATGTAGCAAGATAATTTCAATATTGAAGTTATGCAGTCAAAGGAACGTGATGCTATTCTAACTGTCACAACTATTTCTATTACAGAGAGCATTGCCAATTCCCAGAATTCATTCTGTTGTCGTCCTTACAGTCCCAGATCCTGGAACATAGGAAAATCAGCTTTTCTTTTTTAATACATGAGAAAGTCTGTTTCTTGCTCTTATTGATATGTGGAGAAGTTTGGAAATGTGAATAAAATAGGACAGATAAAACAATAAAACAACTCTTTTTTTTTTTTTTTTTTTTTTTTTTTTTTAACCCTCATAATTTTCAGTTAATCTTCCAAATCCTGTCACAGTTCAAAATTAAAAATATTGTTTATGGTGGTACTGGCAGATCTTGACCATAACCTGTGTCTAAGTGTGGCAGAAAATGTAGCAATGTTAAAGCCCCAGCTGAAAAGAAGCTACAGAATAAAATTAATATCTTGCCTGAATTGTCATATAAGTGAAATCGAACTCCTTCATTGTGCCTTGATCCACAAAACATTTAAATGTAAACACAGTGAGAAATAAGATCCAAATGCTCAAAAATATTAAAGAACAATGAGTACTTCTGTTGCATGTCATTCTTACATGACCTCATTTTTTTCCTTGAAGGCGTGAAAATAATCACATCGTAATTGTAATTATTTAGCTTTATAAAGTGATCTTGTTACAATTTATAAGAAAAAGATTACTATATGCCCAGTTACTTCATCCTGTTGACAACAAAATACAGAATAGCATCTTTGCAAGCTCTGAATTTCCTCATTCTAAGGAGAACTTGTTTCTTTTAATGTATTTTTTGCTGTGTGACTAATATATTGGGCATAAATGAACTATCACCTGTTTTTAGCAGAAAGTTCTGTTTTTCTCCTTAGGTCTATCTAGTGAATGATATGCGGAGATCCAAGAAAAATTGTGATTGGGATTTTAATTGAGAGATTTGCCAAGGATGAAAGCAAGTTTTAAATTTTATGGTGGAGGATGGAACCATCAAATTCCACCACTGACAATTACTATAGCTGTGCTTGCCACTTAGAGTGTGCAGCCAGGCTTGGAGAGAAAATACGGGAAAATAATAAACCAAAAAATAATAAAACAAATCTATCATCTGTGTTTCATTGATTGCTCACAAGTAACAAGCCTATGGTTAGATTGAACATATGAGAAAGAAAACTTTTCCAAGAATAGTTTTCTCCCCATCAGTGTAAAGGATCAGCAGTGTGGATGGGTGATTTCTGATGTGACAATTTTGAAGTCATAATAGTCACCCTGCAGGCAGAAACAAATGCATTTTGATTTTGGCTTTAGGTGCAGTAAGCAGAGATGAGAGTTTTCCATTTAAGTGGTAAATCCTGCAGTAAGTTTCTGGCACCTGGAATGAAGGCTTCTTTAGCTCTGCGTAGAACTTCCGTGAGGTGTGTAAGTACAGCTTGCCCCAGTCAGACATGTAACAAGTAACCTGGGGGGGCACGCAGGAAAGATGTTTGAACACTGTTCTTGGGGAAACAAACAAAAAAAGAACACAATTTATTTTATTTTCTGACAAAGATTATTAAGAATTTCACATGAGGCCGGAGCAGTCTTTTGTACATCCTTCCCACTTAAAATCCAAATGCTTTTGTGTTCCAGTTTAGCAGTCTGAGCTCATATGAAACACTAACTTTATTATGCTTTCTTTCATGACTTGCAGTTAGCTCTTACAGAAAGTTTGGATTTTTCCTTATTTCTTACCACAACATCAAAATATCATTTCAAATTTCTGAGCAGCTTTGCACAGAAGACCTGGCAACAAGGTGTAGAGAAGGTGAAATCAGAAGAGTGGAGCACATTTCTGATCCCAAGCATTCCATGAGTGCACACAAGAATCCCATGCCTTAACTTCTGGGTCAAACGTTTGCTGTTATAATGTGCTGAGCTTAATACATTTATAGTCAATACCACAGCTATCCAAATCAGCAGAAATATATTGAGTTTAGTGTGGTTTAGATTTAGGTGATGTTAAGTAAGTTTTTTTTTCTGAGTGCCATGCCCTTCTTTGGATTCCATACACTGATGTAAACACATCCATACATCTCCATTAATTGTGTTTTGTTTTGTTTTGTTTTGTTTTTTTAACAACAACCAAACAGTCCTACATACCTCGGGTTAACTGTGTCTCCTTGTTTGAAATAAGTTGGGATCTACAGACATTCAATATAATCTGAGCCTTTTAGACAAACTGCAGCAGAAGAAACTACTGTGATTTCATTTCCCAATATTTTTTCTTCATATTGCATTAAATGACCCGTGACTTCGATTAAATTGAAAATATAATGTATTGACATTTTCAATGCCTTAAGATTTATATTTTTCATGGTTTCTATTTATGTTCCAGTTTTACTTTATTATATTTATTGGAAAAACTAATTTCAGAGGACTCTACTGGCTGTCATACAATGAAATCCAAATATCAGAGAAGCCAGGGTTTCTTTGCTCCCTCAAGCTGGTTGGGATCAGTTACTGTTCCTATCTACTTCAAAAGGACTCAGAAGGTTTTGGCCCATCTTCTTCTTTGAGCTAGGATTTTCTCTTTTCCATAGATGAACAAGGTAGAGACATCCGTTGAATTTGTAGAAAAAGTTTTTTATATGAAAGGAATCAGATGTTTTCAGTGAAATCAGGGGTTTATTGTTCCTTGTGGCAAGGCATGCAAGGAGCCATGGCCACCGTTAAGGCTGCTAAAAAAAGGACTTGTTTTTCCAGTGTTTAAAATGATTGCCAGAATTGCTGGCTTCTGTTGATATTTCCCCATGCCTGCACAAGGGTACCCTTCAAGCTGATTTTTCTAAAGAAGGTTCAGTAGAAATAATTCAAGTGTTTCCAAAGGAAAGAGAGAATAATGTAAGACTTTGCCTATCAAAAAACGAAATGAAACCAAATGTTAAAACAATTGCACTGAGAATTCTTGCACGATTCAAAATTTGGGATTTGTTTGACTTTAGGGGGGATCCTATGTAATACTGTGAACATAATTTTTAATTTCCCATGACAAAACAAGCAAAATTAACCATGGTTTAACGTTCCAGAGTTATTTGTATGACCTTCTTTATTACGGTCTAATTTAATGCTGAATTTGTTTGCTGTTGGTTGAACCTACTGTAGGGTTTGTCCCTGTCTTTTGTTGAACCTACTCTGTACAGAGTATTTTACAGCAAAGCAGGACTTTCACCTATGGTTATTTCTCCTTCAGGGGCTTTTCACATGACAAGCTCCAGGAGTGAGAAGATGAAACTGCTTCTCCTGTGCTTGTAGTGCTTCTTGCAGCTGGCAGCCTGACAGTGAGGGGAATCGGGGAAGGCAGCCTGGCTCCAACACAGAATGGGGCGAATGGCACTTGGGAGCAAGATGCAAAATAAATGTAAAGTAAGGGGTGGGGCAGAAGGGCAGGTGAAGGCCTGGAAGAAGAAAGGATGGACAGAAGCAGAAAAAGGGCCGGGGAATAAGCCAGAAGTTAGAAGCTGGTACAAAAAGTGGTGGAGAGAGTTCAGGAAGGAAAGGAGGGGAGGGAGGAGGCTGAAGATAAAAGGTTTCTCACAAGGGAAACACCCTGTTCTCCATAATTCAAAACCAGTGCCAAAATTTGGCATCTTTGTTTTCCAGGAAACCACTGTGAGAAGTTCAGTGAGGGCATCTGTATATATACATGAGTGTAAGTTTTCTCTCTGCAGTGGAACAGTTGTGCACCATGTATATGTGGATGTACCTGTTGCACCTAAAATGAGACTGGGTATCTGGGATCCGTATTTTCCTTAGTCTTTGAGCACTTGACATTACAATCTTAAAGCTATACCTCTTTTTTTTTTTTTTTTTTTTTCAGTATGGAAGAGAGAGACCTCAGCTTCCTACTGGGAAACACAAGGTGTGCCTTTAATGCAAGCACAAATGGGACATAAAACAGGTAGACAACAAAATAAAAATAACTGTGCTGTACCTTGAAAGAAAATGAATAGAGTTTGAACCTTAATTTACTCCTTCTTTAAGTATCAGACAGCAATCAGCACAAATTATGGAGTAGGAACTTTTTGCTCTTGAAAACATGGAGTCTTTGCATCCCTGTCTCCTCCCCTCCCCACAGCTGCAAGAATCCAGCTGAGAATAAGAATGTTTTTTTTAATAGCACTTGTAAAAATCAAGTCCACAATCAACTAGACAAAGCAAAGCCATCATGAAAGGAAGTAAACATCCAGCCTTGGTGCGTGCGTAGCTCACTGGCTGAAATCTAGCCTCTCCAGCACAGCTGAAAGCCTGCTCAGCAGTCTGTGCGGAAGGAGCTGGCAGCCTTCAACTAGCCTCTAATGAGCCTCATCAAACAAACAAACAACAAAAAAAGGCTTCACAAATTAGCAGCAAAGACAAGTGTTAGATGATTTTTCTGTTTTTGTACAGCGCTTACATGCCCATTGCCTCTGGGGGTGGGAAGAATCTGTCCTAACTTTACCCCTCTAAATGTGGGGCATGTATTTTAAAAAGGACATTCACCCTTCTTCTGGAGCCAGTAGTGCAAAACAGGTACTTCTAAGGGATGAGTCCCTTGACTTTTTGGGATGAGATAAATCACATTTTGAAATGTCCCCCACTGTTGATGATAATGACCTGTTCAGATTCTTTGTATTGTTACTGTCTTCTGCTGATGGGTTCTAAGAAGGCCACCAGTTAGAAAGATGAGGAACACAGCCCACCAAGTTAGACTTCATGGCCACTGTCGCATGTACCTTGAGCTTCATTAACTTAATTGATGAGTGGCATTGTTCTGCACATCTACATAAGTGTGCCTCTTAGTACAGTATCTCATGTCAAAAAAAAATGTTATCTCATCAGCTTGCAACACAACTAGGGGTATCTATTTCTCACTCTGCACAGGACCATATTCCTCAGTAAAATTTGCATGTGATCTGAAAATATGGAAGGAACACTATATTCTTTACAATGTCAAAGTTTCTGCAGATGTGGCAGGAACAGCACAGGCTGCTTACTAAATTCCCTCTTTTCCCCCAAAGAGCTCTGATTCATAATAAGAGCAGAGACTAGATAATCAATCTTAAATAAAACCAAAAATGCACAATTCTGCCTAGTTATCTGCTCTTGAAAGGTGACTTTCTAATCTATCTCCTGATGCACTTCTTTTTCTTGCTGTGATTCTTTGCACAAATGTCCTCATGACAAACCTCATTTGAAGTAAGGACAACCCTTTCTGGAGTACGTGCATCAAAAGTCTTTTCCAATAAGTTGCAGCTCCTATCTTAATAACAATAAGAGCTTTATGACAACTACAGGGATTTCCATAGCAAACACAGCTTCAGCACAGCATACTCAGGTCTCACCTTAATAAGGAATAAAGTGTCAAATTTTGCTTCCTTCTAGTTAAACACTAGCCCAAATACTGCAGTGTTGGCATAAAGGAACAAGGCTTGGTTTCAGCCTTGACTGCTCTCTCATAAAGAAGGAGTGTTGGGAAGGTTTCTGGGTAGGCATCTACCCAGCATTTTTGTTATCCTGAACTGCAAAGAGGTATGAGAGCACCCAAATGGGATTTTTTTTTGTCTGAAACTGAAAAAGAAAATACAATGCCAAAATACTGCTAACATTCCCCAACCATGTGCAGTCCTTTGAACTGGACTTAGACCAAAGCAAAACACTCTGAAATGTAAGTGTGAAGGTTGTTGCATCCTCAGCACCAACTGCTTCACTCTATAAATCTGCTTCTGCTGGTCTGCACTGACTGTTAATGTAGACATAACCCAGTCATGTGTAAGGGCAGGGATGTGACAGGCAGAGGTGTGGGCTCAGGCAACTGCCAAAGAGGGTAAGGAGATTTCATCAGCAGGGTGACCTGGTGACGTGTCTGCAAGGGACCGTAGTGAGGAAAAATAACAGGCTGCAGGATTGGAGGCACCTGGGGAAGGCAACACACTGAATCTAGAGCTGCAATCGTGCCAGATACTGAAATGATTCTAGCAGGTGTGGGAGGAGAGAAAAGGTTGAAGTGGGATATATAGAGATGCTCAGGGAAATTATCTGCTTACAGTGATGGGGCTGCAGCACATTGTACATGCAGAACAAGCACTTCGGACAGAAATTACATAATTCACAGAAATCATGTGAATTTTTAACTGATTTTAGCTTTTACAAATCCAAACCTGGACAGATGAGGCTGCAAAAAGAACAGGATGGTCCAAGTTTCCCCCATCCTATTTCCATCCTGATTGCAGACTAAACTCAGAAGCACTTTCCTGGATACTCACCACAAGTTAGTTTCGCATATCCAAAGCACAGCCAGAACCATGGCTACACAGGTTATGGCAAATCCTAACTCTTTTTTGTGAGTCCTTATCCAGTCAAAGTTAGAATAATCTTTTCTAAAATGGATATCACTTTTCTGAAAGAAATCTGGGGAACAATAGACAATGTCTAAAGGCAGCAACCAGTGAATCAGTGAATTGCTGATGAAAACGTAACTTGGTATTGTTTGGCATGACATATCCAGTGTTGTCAGCCAAGTGCAGTAAAATGGAAATGATTGATCTTACCCTGATTCACTTGCTGAAGTGGAGGAGTGGAATCAAGTTGTGAAAAGCAAAACTTTTGGGTTTTGTTGCTTGTTTTAATTCATGGAGCAGCAGCTTTACGGCGTTTTCACTTTTCTAAGGACTTAATTCTGAAAATGTTGAAATGAAACATTGCGATTTTTGGAAAAACTTTCTTTTTAGAACAGTTTTTTGTTGGATTAAACATGATTTCATGAACTGTTTTGGTAAGTCTCATTTCATGTGTTTTGGCAATGAGAAAAAAGATAAAGCTTTTAGTGACAAACTATGTCGTCCAGCTCTATCTATGATTGACATTTAAATTTGGAAGAATGACTCATGAGAAATAATCTGTTTGGTGGAGTGTAGCCACTCTGCTTGGCACTGAGGGCAGCATCCAGAGCTGAGTTCAGTTTCTAAGGGATGATAATAAACACCAGCCTGAGCCTGCACTTTGAAACATGGAAAAATTCAAGTCTCTGCACTGAGTGATATTTCCTTCCTTCCAACTCTCAAATTACTTAAAAGAACAGTATCGACCTGAGGGAAGAGATAAAATGAAGACAAGGAAATAAAAATAAACAGCTACCCTTTCCTTTCTATACAACTATGCATATTCTTCTTATCTTCTTTTTTGATGGAGAAACTACAAAGGCAGATGGAGGTTTCCCACCCCAGATACCCCCAGACCCTGCTGACACCCAAATGCTCTCAGGTTCCTGGTCCATATCACGCTGGGATACACAGCATCCTCAGTGCTGTGCCTGGCTGTGTTGCATGACACTGCAGCTCTTCATTCCTTCTTCACCAGCTTCTCTCCTTCACCTGCCACTTTTTCTAACTCATCTTTTTTTTCCATTTTTCCTTGGTAGCTTCTATTCTGCAACCAGACACCACACCACACTGAAAAGCAATTTGACTTTGTTACCCAGAATAAACTTCTCAAGCAATTTTAATGTATTTTACTTAAAACTTTCACATTACAAGGTCTCAAGTGATTGCACCACATCATGCAGACAAATCACCCCAGTGTGTTTATCTATAGCTGAAGATCCCAGACTTTCCCACTTTATTACAGCCATATTTTCTATTCCATCTTGTGGCATGAATTTTTAATTTCTTTAACAAAAATGCCTCAATTTTTTATAAAGTAAAAAACATAAATTGAGACTTGTCCATTTATTCCTTCCATGCAATCCCCTTCTCTATGCCAATACCAATGGAGTTTTCCTTTTCCCAGCTCTTTCATCCCTCTTTAGGACATAGTTCCTTTTTTCAGTCCACACCTGCAGGATTACAAACATTTACCTTTACCTGTGTTTTCAGTTTCTTCACGAACAGATTGCGACTTCCTTAAGACTTAGCCAATTTTGCACGTAGTCATCCAATATTTGTTTATGTCCAGACTTCTTCACTTGAGGCCAAAACTGGATGAGTACAAAATGTCATGTGGGATATGGGTAGTTATTCTTAGCAGAGAACCCATCATATTTTGTTGTTTAGTCATTTACACCACCTTAACTCCAGGGCACACCAATGCTAGAGCAGAATCTAGCTCATTTTAGCTGAATACACCAGTTCTACGGTGCATATTGGCCTCACTGGTTAATGATGGTGGCTCATGATCTATTAATTCATTGACCATTTCTTCCTCTGTTTCTCTCATTCATTTATTTTATAATATTCAAACCCTGAAAGCAGCATGTCTGCAGGAACACACCAGCATGGGAAGTTGTGTTTAGAACTTCTTCTCTTACACAGAAAAGTTAAAACACTTGCCAATTTGCTACTGAAATGTAAGGAAAATACTTCTACCACGAGGGTGATCAAACACTGTGACAGGTTATGCAGAGAGCCTGTGAACTCTCTGTCATTGGAGATACTCAAAAACTGACTGCACACAGCCCTAACCAATGTTTCAAGCTGACCATTCTCTGAGCAGGGGGCTGGACTAAGTGACCTCCAGAGGTGTCTTCCAACCTCATCCATTCTGTGATTCTGTGAACTATACACAATATGTATGCAATGCACAAAAAGGTGCTTTAGTTTGTTTTCTGGGGGATGGAACCTTCCCCACTGAATCGAGTCTTCAACAGCAACAGGCAGAGACATCTGATTTGACTGATGATAAATCTACAGCACAGTATTATTTAGAGATACTTCAGCTAGCATGGGCGTTATTGCATTCCAAGTGTAAAAATGCAGAGCTCAGGGTGGAGTTTCTAGAAATAGAAAGCAATGCTAATTTAAGTGCTGAAACTAGAAAACAAAATGCAGAACAACTTGTTACACCTCCAGACCATCTTCTGTGTGACTACAGTATGGGAAATGCTGGGGAAGTGGAGAAGCATTATCCTGCAGCTATAAACCACAGTTACGGATTGACATGGCACCTTGGCTAACACTTGTGTGTATGGGTTACAAGGTACCAAGAGCTGGATTCTTCTCTAGGTGACCCTACATGTTTGCATAATACACTTCTCCTTGCAAGAGAAACTATGTTGTCTGTCTCAGAATTTAGTAATTCAGTAATTTTGAAAAGGTCAGATCTGGAATTTAGCCTATTAATCAAAATGTAGGCAATTTATTGCAGGCTAAGTAGTAATTTCAATTTAGCATCAACCTGAAGGCACATGCCTCATCCTTTTAGCTGGTTAAATTTATCATTAATAGAAACATTGAAGTAAACTATGTCATTGTTGGCAGTTTATGGATCTACCGTCAGGATCAGGTGATGTGTATAATTCCTGAGCTGCACCGAGGCAGGGCAATCAGTTTAACATGGGCTTGTAAATAAATTCAATGAGATAGCTTTTCAGACATTTGTATAATGAAGAGTGTTAGCTTTGCCTTAGGCAGCAAGTAAGGACAGAAAAAAAGTGGTTCCAATTGAATATTTTTGAGATTTCTCTTAAGAATTCTAATGGTATGACTTAAAGGTTAATGTTACACAAATACGCATGCCTTCTCGTTTTCAGATATTTTCAGAATGCCATTTTCTGCCTAAGTTCAGAGACAGAAACGTTGACTTACAAAAACCTGGGGAAAGAGTTTACTCACAGAACCTGTGAAAGAATGGAAATTATTTCCTTCTGCAAGTGGAAAATCAAGATATGAAAAGCTAGATTTTCTCTGCTTAACCAGAGAGCAGTGGAGGTTCCTCTGTAGGCAACAGAGACATGTAAGTAGATCCTCAAATCAGATTTTAGTTGGGTTCAGCCACCTTCTGAATCTTCTCTGTTTCTCACTGTTGACTACACAGATCACACAGAATAGCCAGTCTGCCAGCATAGGTACTTCAGGTAGATTCTAAAGTGAGGTAGGGGTGAATCCCCACCTAAATTATTTGCTTCACTTGTCACATCTTGGGATAGATGAGTAATTAAACCAGGTTTTCCAGAATCCTGGTTAACGTCAGCCATAAAAGAGGTTTCCTGACCCTACAATAAATAAAAGAGTTCTCTATAAAAAATATAAAAATGTGATTTCTCATGCCTGTCAGTCATCTCAGATGGTATATATTCACCATTTTCCCCTCAAGTCTGTAACACAACAACCAATAGTAGTCTTTAGCACTAAGCCATAGGCATCCATTGTGGTCAAAAATACTATTTTGCTCCTGAAATCCTCTCTGTAGCATAAAGTCAAAAACTGGACATCTGTGTTATACTGACAATGAGATATTTCATGAAAAAAATAAACAAAAACAAAACCAAAAAACAAACAAATGCCTTGACTGGAAATGGTTTAGTACATTTTATCATTATGAAACAGAAAAAAAAAGAATTCAAAGCATCAATCATGTTTGCAAAAAAAATTTCCCCAAGAGATAATTTTTGTATTTTGGTGAGAACTGTAAAAATTCAGTTATAATGACAAGCCTTCTTACAAGAATTGTTTGGAGTTCCCCTGGATCCCTCTAAGGACATTCTGCCTAGACTGACATCCTCTCCCTAGAAAATTTTAAAGCAATTGAAGCTTCACTATTCTCAATAGTAGAATGTTTCAGTTGAACAACTGCAAGCAGATTCAGAGTCTAAGCGTTTCAGTGGAAACTTTGGTGATAATTATACAGCAAGTCCTCTCCGTTCAAATATGTTTTGTACCAGTTTGTCAGTACAAAAAACATGTTTACCAAAATTGATAAGATTCTGTAAAAAAATAGATGTCTACATTTAACATTTTTATTTTTTTTTTTTCTTTCCGGACTTAAAGCTAGCCTGGAAACTCCTCATATGATGGAGAGTTTCTTATAATATTTAATATTCAGACCCTCCTATTATTTTTAAATATGGAAATGAAGGACAAATTCATCTCTAGTGTACATCACAGCTGAATTTAATCTTATCATTTTAAACCAAATTGTGCTGAACCTTAATTAACCACAGGCCTTCACTCCACCTAATCTTAATCTGCTAATGAACATGAAGCCACTACTGACACTGCCAATGTGGTTGAAGCATAGGGATGACACACAAAACAGCAGGCAGTGGGATTGGACGGAAAATAAGAATGGTGACAGCAGAAGACTTGACCAGGATGCTGGGTCACTCATTAGGGTAAGTACAGTGAACATGAATGTTGTCTTGGGCACCAAAAGAATATTTATTCTTCCCAAATGGAAGAGGGGGAAAGGAGAGAAAAACAAAAACAAAAGAAAATCCCTAAACAAACAAAAAAGAGCAAGTAACAGTGTTGTAATGAGCAGTAATGAAATTTGAGAGGATATAGGGACTTAAGATTACTTCTAGTTCTTAATCAGAGCCCTCATATAGTGGGAAGACACACATACGGGAATATTCCTGATGCAAGATATGTCTGGCCACACTGAACTTGGTTCTGAAGTCTGCTCAAAATTTACTTAGGCTAAGAGTAGTTACTTTAATTGTGTTAAGAGATTCCTACCCAAGTGAATCAACATTCATGGGAACAAAAGGATTTCTATTTATTTCTATTTCTATTTCTATTTCTATTTCTATTTCTATTTCTATTTCTATTTCTATTTCTATTTCTATTTCTATTTCTATTTCTATTTCTATTTCTAATTTCTATTTCTATTATTTCTATTTCTATTTTTATATCTATTTCTATTTATTTCTATTTCTATTTCTATGCAACCAGAATTGAGATTATGGAGAAACTTCTATTTTTTCCCAAAGACAAGATTTGGCAGAAACCAGAACATGAGAAAACTCCATTGTTAAGACACTAGCCCTATATACTTGAACATATGGGCTGAACAACACACCAGATTGTTTCCATACCAGAATGACCTATTGTATTTATCTTCTGGAAGATATATGGCAAGTAGAAGTGAGAATTGTCAGTTTTCTGATACTTCCTGGTTTTGACTCCACACCTTTTTTATCCTTTACTTTTATACAAGACATAGCCTTCTGGACAAACCTTCCTCCATCATAGAAGTTGTGCCCCCACAAAAAACTCAGGATAGTATTTTGTTCCAACCATGATTTAATGAAGCTATTGCTTAGATTTTTTTGTTTTTTTTGTTTTTTTTTTGTTTTTTTTTTTTTAATGACAACATGCATGGATGGGCATTCAGTGCAGGACTAAGAAAAAATTTCTTAAAGAGTACTTCACAAAATCTCCTATGAAATTGTTTGCAGCCAGGATATTACTCATCAGAGGCCGTTGTCCATTTTCCAGGAAGACTTTGATTAAGACATATTTATTACTGGATCATGATAATGTCTGCAGCAGTAGGAACTGAATATTAATGGCTGCCAGTCAGTTTGAATTAACCTGTCTTGGAGGGACCTGAGTCAGTTAAGATCTCAATTTATACTTTGCCTTGATGGCAGTGGATTTGGTTTAAAATAATCATCTAATACACTTGTACTTGGATATCACAGCAATGGAGCTCTCTAAAAAGTCTGATTTCATCTCAGTATGTCCTGGGTTGAATGAGTGGTGGAGTTTTTTGGTGGCAGGGGAGGGGGCTATCGGGGCAGCCCCCTGTGAGAAGCTTCTCGAAGCTCCACCAGCTCCAAGTCAGCTCTACCTCTGTTTGGGAAATTGAGCCAATCAGCTGCGCCTCTGCGATAACGTATTTAAGAAGGGACGTGGTGACGGGCAGGGGGACTGGTGAGGAGGAGTTGCTGCAGCTGCATGAACACCAAGGTCAGTGGAGGAATCGAGGAAGAAAGGAGGGGGGAGGTGTGCCGGAGCAGAGACCCCCCTGTATCCTGTGGTGAGACGGCAGGGCGGCCCCACCCTGCCACCCATGAAGATCTACGGTGGAGCAGACATTGATTTATGGCCTGTTGCTCCTGCTCGGCTAATCAAGTTCTGTACCTGAAGAAGGCCGGGGTCTCATGGGAAAAGGTAGCCCCGCTGCTGTAATTCAGCTCTGGGAGGATTGCAGCATGCGGGGGAGTCCCACGCCAGAGCAGCTCGGGAAGGGCTGCAGCCGTGGAAGAGAATCCAGTCGGAGGAAGTTAGTGACCCATGATGGAGCAGTGTGGGGAACACTGCGGCCCGTGGGAGGAATTCAAGTCAGAGAAAGTTTGTGGAGGACTGTCTCCTGTGAGAGGGGGACCACGATGGAGCAGGAGGAACAAGTTTCGGACACTCCCCTCACCGAAGATGAAGGAAGTGGCAGCGCTGACTGCACCCCCCATTCCCTGCCCCTGCGTCACTGGGGGAGGAGGTAGAGATATCGGGAGCAGAACTGAGCCCGGGAAGAAGGGAGGGGTGGGGGGAAGGTGTTCTCAAGATGTGGCAATGCTTCTCACTGTCCTACTCTGTTATGTGCTGTTAGTGTCTGTAATAAATGTATATGCTTTTTTTTCTTCCCCTAATGAGTCTGCCTTTTGCTCGTGATCATAAAAGGGGGATTTTCCCCCATCCCAGTCCTATCTTGAACCCCAAGCCTGGCTCTCTGTCCCTTCTCATTGCCGGAGGGGAAGGGAGAGAGAGCTGCTGCATTGTGGTTGGCTGCCAACCAGGCCTAAACCACAACACAATAATATTAGTAAACTAAGAAACTATATGTAAGAAACTACACTGAAACCACAGATATAAGGAAGAATTTAAAGACATTTGAGTTGCCCTGGGGTATTCTTGGTCTCCCATGTCTGGCCCAGAGGAGTGCTTGTCTCCCATGGGCTCGCTAGCCCTATGTGAACAGCGAAATACTCCACTGGTAGTACCTACTTACGTGAAAGAAAATGGATCCAGCCTCTTTTATTTACCACAGTCATGTGGGCAAACACCATAACATTTATTCCCTTGTGAAATAAACATTAATTGGACAGCAGAAGTAAATTGAAGAGCTGTTATCCTGAGGTCTCCACAAGCATCTCATCTTTGTGTGTCTCTGTCTTTCCTTTTTTGTATTCTGTTTCATCCACAGATATGTAACATTCTGTATCTCATCAGAAGTCTGATATAAAAACAAAACAAAATCTGTGAAATGCTCTAGCAGAATGGATCATTCAAGTGAATGATAATCATCAATTGTTTAATGTAATGAGAGCAGATTAGCAATTGTTCAGTATATAAGATTTCCTGAGAAACATTGCTGGGCAAAGCTGTCTATCTGCATGTCCACTTAGAATGAGGACATAAAACCCTGCCATCACGACATCCTGCAGAAGTTTCATCTAATCTTCGTCAACTCCAAAACTGCCACTGAGTTATTCAATGTATGCTATGATGACAGCAGACACATCTTGCCTCATTCTAGCAACTGGATCTAATGCAGAAAGTGGACTGAAGCTGAAGAAGTAAAATAGGACATTGTCTAATACACAGTTAAATTTCATGAAGTTTTTGTATTCCAGCCCCTTGATCTACTTTTATATTAATTCTAACAACAGCAGCGGGATTGTGTAAAAAGGGGACCTGTAATTTCGACACTGTCTACTCTGCTGCTTTACTGAAGGCCAGATTTGGGACAATACTGTTAGGCATTATGTGTAGGTGAAAGACATCAGGATATCGGTCTGTCCTCAAAGCAATACCAAGCTGACCATATAGACAAGGTGCTCAGTCTATGTGAAATGGACAAATACTGTCTACAACATGAAATTCACTTTGCCTATCATCATCGTCTGCCTGAGATATTAGTTGGAACAGTTTGTGAAGATGAAGGAATGCCTTTGTAACCACAGTGGTAGCCATTATAGAACAAGATCCATAGTTTTTAATAGGAAAGGGGTTTAAAAAACACACTTCAATATCACAAAAGAAGTGATCCAACTTGGCGTGCCATCTGCTAAGTGCCTTGTTACCAAATATCAGCTGGGGAAAAAAATTGCAATGACTTTATGTATAAATAGATGTCAGTTTGGAAGCTTGTCAAACCAGCATTTCTTAGAGGAACTATTTGTAAAAGAAAGATGTTAGCTTCCAATTTTATTTTTGCTCTGTTGAAGATGCATCTTAGAATTGACTTTAGTGATTTCTTTATTCTTTGTAATTAGAGAGCAATCAGATTCTTTTTATGATAGTAGTTTTTTTCCTCCCTAGTAGAAGTTTTGTTGCAAATGACCTATTTTTTATAATTTTCACAGCTGAAAAGAGATAATCCTATATAAAATAGGTTTTAATTGACTTATTTTGATATGGTTTACACAGATGAACAGAGATAGTCCCATATAAAATAAAACCCTACTATTAGTATTCTTCCTCTTTCTAGTGTTCATTTACTCATATAAATCCCACTGGCAATAAGGCAATTACACCACAGATGGTAGAGTTCAAACAAATTAGATTCTACTGTCTCTTCACAAATAGCTTCACTGCACAAACGTCTCCAAAGCACGTCTGTGCCGAACCTTCATCTTGACACTCAATTGCTTGCATAACATGATCAAAATGTTCTCTTTTATCTGCATTTCATCTTGTCATCAGTTCCTCTTTACTGGTTCCTTCCCTTGCTTTAGTTGACCCCTCACAGCCATATACCTTTCCCCAGTTACTGCCCTCAAAATACAAGTGAAGGGCAAACATCATGTACTCATCAACTCACAGAGTGTTTCCCATATTTTGCATCTCTTCTTTCCAATTGCTCTTTCATTCTCCACCTCTCCTTCACATGCGTATATGCATGTTCCTTCTATATCCTGTATCCCCCAGAACAGAGACCATGTGTCCTTGCATGTCCATGTAATGCACTTTACAAGAAGACTTCAACCTTGGTTACACCGAGGGTTATACTGCTCTATATTACAAATAATTAATATCTTCACTGGTACACCAAAATCTGTTCCCCTTCAGGTTTTGCATAGTTAGATAGATTTATTCTTATTTCAGCAACTCAGATCAGCTTGACTGCTGCTGTAAGTAAAAGGAGTCTTGCCTTGGCATGAAGGAGTGCAAAGGCAGCCTCTCTGATCACAGAACAGATAATGATAAAGATTGAGGAGCTGGATATCCACCACAACATTAAATCAAATTTCAGAGCACTGTAAACCTGGAAAGGTCCAGACATGATGTTCCTCTGAATGAAATTGTCGCAATACACATTGATGCAACAAAAGTAACTGAATCACTATTGCTAATTGTCTATGCCTCTGGTTTGGGTAACCTGAAGTTCTGAATCATTTCCATCCAATTTCAGCCACAACAGATGTCTAGTCCTCTGTGGGATGGGAGTGGTCCAAGGTGAATGCATCTTTGGACAATCTTCCTGTAGTGTTATTTAAATTCATAGGACAAGCATCCTCAGAGTAAAAGGGGCACCTCTAGCTATATTTATGAAACTCAAAGGAAGAAAGAATGACACCAGACCTGCGCATTTCAGCTGAATCATAAAAGAGGTGGACAGAGTATAGAAAAAATATTCAAGAGCTCCAACTTCAGCCCCGTCATCACAGAGTGAAAGTATGAAAGTCCAAAACCAATATTTGATTGTAGTCTTAATCAAATCTTCAATATATCCTTACATATAGTTTTAAACTTAGTAGATATAGGAACTCTTCCCTGCAACTACCAGAGTTTCCATTTAACTGCGACATCAAACATTCATCACATTAAGACCCAAGAGAATTTTTAATTGACTACTCTTTACAAAGTGTTTTCTACTTTTGAGGTGATTGGACTGGTGCTTCCTGCATTTTGTGTGCAAAATCTTTCCTCATTAATTAAAATTTTCGTTTAACTCTTACCTCTTTAAAAGGAGAGAGTTTCTCTTCTTAACAGAAAGAGCTTTCAGGGCCCACTTCTAGAAGCTTCTTGGTACTAAAGGTATTAAGTTATGTATTTTAAACATTAAAAAAATCTCTCACTGGCAAGTAGCTTCTGTAATCAAGTCTCCTTTCATTTATGCAGATATCTTGGCACAGAAACCATGAGAAGGCACATAATCTGCCTTCAAGGTTTGGCTATAGAAACTAAGCTCTGTCTACAGGCTGAATGTGAGGTTTTTAACTTAAAGAAGCTATAGTATCTACTGTCCCCCATCTGGAAGGTATTTGCAGTGCTTTGACTGCTATATACTGCCAGATATGGAGACAATCCTGAAAGCCTAATGGGTACAAAAAGATAGAGAATTTGGGATGCAAATGTCCAAGTAGTGAACACAGAGAAGAACTAATAAAACTTGCCTGCTCTGGAAGCTGAAGAACTTTAGTTACAATAAAATAAAGTAGGTTTTTGTTTTTGTTTTTGTTTTGTTGTTGTTGGGGTTTTTTTGTTTGTTTTTTTTTAATTAGTTAAGGTTTTACAGGTAAAAATTATGTTGTGAAAGAGGTGAAGGAAACGAAAATAAATAAAAATTAAAAACAGATAGAAAAAAAAGTTTGAAGTATATAGTTTATTTACAAAAGCAGATTTTAAAATGAAGTTGCTGAATAGACCAAGTACCACATTTCTGCTGTGTCCTGGACATTGCTTTGATACTGTTTTTGTCCTGTTTGATGTGAATTGCTCTCTCTTTTTTGTTGTTGTTGGTTTTTTTGTTTGTTTGGTTTTGGTTTTGTTTTTTTTTTTTTTTTTCTTTTGTTGCTTCATTTTTTCCTTTATTTTATGTTTACTTCTTGGCCACTAGTTAGATTTACCTGCAATTACTTCTACTTGCTTTTTACACACTTAGCTTTGGAGTAGCAAAGTCTCATAGAATCCAACAGTCAATATACTCTTCTGATATGTACAGTCAAGTGTATTAAAGGTGGAAAGAAGACAGCTCCAAGTGTCTAATCTAAAATATTCTGGGTAAGTTTTTATTTTACTTAACTGAGCCCCTAAATTTGAAGGTGGAGGGAAAAAGCAAATGTTGCTGGAAAATGTATGGCAGATTAAGGAGAGGAATAGCTGAAGCCCAGGTGAAATTCAGCACCCAGGAGGTTCTTGGGCAGGAATTCAGTACCCAGGCAAATCATAGAGCAAGACCTCTTGAAACACATTTCTGGGTACACAATGGAGGAATAGGTGATCAGGCACAATCATCACATTGAGCAAAGGTAAATCATGCCTGAACAATCTGTGTGCCCTCTGTGATAAAATGACTGGGTTTGTGGACAAAGGAGAAAAAGTGAATGTCATTTGCCTTAAGTTTGAAAGGCTTTCAACACTGCATCCCACAGTATTCCTGTATTGAGACGTTATGGTCTGGATGGGTGGACAGCCATATGTTGGGCTCAGAAGGCACTGAGCACCTTTATCAGTGATCTGGAGGACACCCTTCCTGTGTTGACGAGAAGTTTTACATTGAAAAGGATGAATTGATGTAAGATGGGGTCATGGTATCTTGAGGAACTCTAAGGTTACAGAAGACTCCTGGGATCTTGTCAGGGAGTGGGGGAAATTCAGATGATAGCTTTGGAGTTCCTGTTTTGAAAACTAATGACAGCATGAACTGTAACACATGGCAAGGCATTATTTCTGTGAAATACTGGATCATATGCTCCAAAAGAGAGAAGGGTAACTAAAAGGGACTGAATCTCAGAGGTAGGAAGGGCTGATGATTGGCTGACAAAGGACTGGAGCAGACAGGGAGGCGTCATCCATTTAAAACAAAAGATTTTAAACAATCAGACCCCATTGAGAAGTGAATTGAAGAAAAATATCAAAGACTGTTAAGGATATATTTCAGCAGCATCCATACCAATGCCAGGATCCTGGGTCTGAGTAGGAACATCACATTTGGTAGGAGCTAATGTAAATTCATTTCCCTCATGTTGGAGTAGACCAGTGGCAAGTACAAATCAACATTCCAGCCAGACAAAAGGTGCCTAACAACAAGAATCCAGTAACACAACAGTGACCCTTCCCCAAACTGTAGGATTAGAAAATATGAAATGCTGTTACCATAGCCTTCAAACTGCCTATCAGCTGGGATGTTCGTGTCTAGGAAGAAAATGTGAATGAGAGTCAGGAGAAAAACACTTAAAGGTTTTCTGTTAGCCAAAAAGTATTGATACCGCAATTCTTAAAAACATCTTTGGCCTACGCTGGGTTTAGAGCATAGAAAAGGGAACAGTTAGATTTATTACTGCAAGTGAGTTAGATGGACATAAAAACAGATATAGAAGTACTAGTATTACAAGCTCTCTATCTATCTATTTGACACATTCACATATAAAGGAAATGGCTAATACTTAATTTGTGTTTTTTCCCAAATGCAGAAAATTGAAAAGAAATCTTTAGGTAAAAAGAATGGCTTGCAGGGCTAAAAAATACTCAAATATATTAGGAAGAAAAGAAACATGGACTAAAGGTGGGGAGCAGTAAAACACTCAAAGATGCAAAAAAATCCAGATGTGTTCAAAAATGTATTCTATTCTGTATTTTTAAAGAAGCAGGATGATCCACTTATCACTTTAGCATGATAAAGTATTTTCCAGTCCATAAGTAACTCAGCAGGATATTACACCATAACCATAAGAAAGAAAATTTTTTAGCAAACCCAAAAAGCTTACACCAGAAGTAAAAAAAGTTGGCTTAGGGAATTTTGGACAGCTGCTATTTATTTTCAGTATACCTGGAACTTGCACAGTCTGGAAGGATGGAGAAACATTAACATCCTAATATTCAGAAAGTGAGCAGGGATAACCCAAGTAACAAAAAACCTTCTACAACCCCCAATAAATTAATGGAAAACCTGACTGAGCATTCATTTATCTTAGAGAGAGGTAAGGAACAGGGATGTAAGTACTGCCTCTAAACAGCATCTCCTGAAAAATAAATCATGTCACATAAGCCTGATTACATCCTTCAGGATACTACAAGTACAGCTGATAAAGGAGTCAGTAGAGATATAATGTGCTTAGATTTCTGCAAGGCATTTGACTTAGCACAGGACAATCTGATGAAAATATTAAAACTATACAATATTAATAAATTCTAGTTTAAATAGATTAGACAACAATCCAATCTCAGAAAGTAGCTGCTAATGTGAAATCATTAAATGAAGAGATTAGTTGTCTTTTTTTATGAGGTCGGTATGACACATTCATTAAGCGAGTATAAATATGTTGCTGATAAACTCAGTAAGAATAGGCAAATTTGTAAATCACCATTGCAGAGCAGGCAAAAACAGGGATCTTGATTAGTTTTTTTTAACATTTTTTTTTTCTTTGGCTGTCACAAGTTATCTCCAGGAGCAAGGGCTGCAGTGCAGATATATAGACTAGAGCCTGTGGAGCCTCAAAAACATTTAGGTGGTCTGGATGGATGAACATGGAGCAAAAAGGAAGGCTAGGAAGGAAAAATTAATTGTTCATAAGTCATTGGTAAAACCAAGACCAGGATGCTACAGTATAGTTTTGATTTCCACATTTTCTAAGGAGTAGTGAAATGAAGATGATCAGGCTGATGGGAATCAATGTACTGCAAGTATATGTTTCAAAAAAAAAAAAAAAAAAAAAAAAAAAAAGAGAAAGCTAGCTGAAATAATGCAAAGTTAAAAGCAGGTAGGAAATCGGGAGTGAACATCTAACAATGAGAGTTCAGCCAGGGACTGTGCTTTAGCTGATGGAGGATTCCCAGATTCTGTTTCTCCAGATGAAGAGGGGATGTCTTCTTTCAAGGTTCTGTGTAGCAAAAAGTAAATTAAAACTAAGACTTGGAGCTCATCACAGGAAAATCTTAGTAGAACTAAATGGTCTACTAGAGATAGGTAAACAAAAGACCCTTTCCACTTTTCAGGTCTAAATCTATTTTGCATGAATGTCATGGGGAGCTTGCTAATCCTTACCTTGGCAGATTTTTAAAGATACATCTTTAAAATGACATATGTACACTATGAGGGGCAGAAAAAAACATACATTCATCCAGTTATGTTCTGAACTGGACAGACCAGAACCAGTAATGTTCTGAAAGCTGAAAATCTTCATATGTCCTCAGCATTATACCCTGGCTATGTCTCACATTTTCATATTCCCAGGAAACAACAAAACAAACAAACAAAAAAAACCCCAACCAACAACAAACCAAACCAAACCAAAAAACAGGAAAAATATGACTAAAGCAAACATTGCTTAAGAGAGAGTTGAGATTTTTTCCTTCACTCATTTTAGCTGTGTTTTGGCACAAAGCAGGAAGGCAGAAAAGCTGTTGATGCCCTCTTATCTTAACATTTCCATCCCAGCCTGCAGTGAAATCGCATTTGCAAGTGCGCCATAATGTTACAGCAAATGCTGCCATTCAGCTGGGATATTCCAGTGCCCTCCAACCAACAGTCAGGAAATGCCCTATAGGATAATTGACAGGCTACTGTGAATTACACAGCTATAAATAGCACACCACGGGTGCCTGGTGAAAGGATGATAAAACACAAGTGAAAGTTGAGTTTTTATGAAGTAATTTGCACCAGAGAGAAGTATTTATTGCTGTACTTGCAGTTTTTCTATTTTTCCTTCCCCAATACATATAGAATAGGGAGCAGACGGCAATAAAGAACCGTGAAATATGATCTTTAAGAAGTTCACTCTCTCTTTCATTTCTGTATTCTTTCTGTTCCTGCTCCTTCGTTAAAGTTCCTGTAGTACCACTCATATCAGATCAGTCTTGTTCCTATCTCTCCCTCCATCCTGCTTTCCCATCAATAAACCTCCCTTATTCTTCAGATCATCACAAAAGACAAGGGAGGGTGGTCATGCATGTATTCTCATAACACACCTATGGCTACTGCTTTAAGGAGCATAGAAACATAGCACTCAAAATTTTCCTTTAGTACAGAAATAAATAGCTCATTTTCTATTCTGAACACTGAAGAGACAACTTGAAGGATCATATGGTTGATTAGAGAAGAAACACCTCCCTCTGAAAGATACAGAAAAGGTTCATGAAAATTTAAAGATGAGATACAACCTTCAGGAAGGCTAAGGACAAATAGCAACCGACATGCCTGTTATTTTTGCATGGACAGTGCATCCTTATCTGCATACACAGTAATTTAGCAGTGTATAAAACATAGATAACTATTCATACAATGGAGTGTTAACCCAAATATGTCTGTATTTTTGTATTCCTATATACGCAACAGAAGCACACGACTGCAGTTGAAGGAATGTAAAGATCTGCATCATTGAAACTTCCATCCAAAATACTATTTTCCATCTTTGTTACATTGATGTTGATCAAATAAATGGCTTGGAGTTCTGATTATTCATAGAAGCTTTTTTAATCCATCAATAAATAATTACCATTAAAAATCTCTCATCTTTTACTAAACACAGAAGCAGAGAAAAATAAAGAAAAACATCTGAAGTCTAAAACATTAAGTATGGTTCTTAAACCAACACCACTTCTCCTCTGTAACTGATACAACATTACCCAAACTGCCTTTTGGGGAAAAATAAGGAAAAACTTTGTTAGGACAGGCTGAAGACTTCATGTTTATTTGAGGTCAGAGTCATCCTAGTTTCCTTAAAGAAAAATATGAAGCAGTCACAGAGAAGAAGTAAAGAGATGATGAAACATTTTGTCTCCATCTTACTCCATTTCAGAGGAGGACAGCCACACCACACTATCTTCAATGGTGTAAACACAACCTCACATTTTAGTGATTATTTCAATACAACATTGACCAACAGGTTAGGCCTGATTCACTTCGAGAAGTATCAAATCTGTATCTGATTGTGTAAGTCATTGCACACTGCCTGGTTTTGGGACACAATCTCTGACAAAACATGGTCAGTAACTGGCAAGAAAACAAGCAAAGAGAAGTAAAGGTCAAATAAGAAAAAACAATAAAGGAAAAACAGAAATGCAAGACTCACATTGCAAGTGAGGTTCATGGCCTATCTCAGGCTCAAGAGATGTGATACAAACGAGATCATTCTCACTTATTTGGTCTAGTGAGAATACCTCCCAGAAAAACACAAGCCTGGTGGTACCATAGACCATCCAGGTCTCTCAGAAAGTATAGGTAGAGTCTTTCCATTTGTGTTTCATTCACCTGATCTCAATGTCACATTAAGACCTCTAAGAAAACAGATGGATGTTGTAATTTTTTTCTTTACTTTTTTCAGCTGGTCAGTTTTTGTTCATTCATTTCTGATCTCTTCCTCACAAGACATGATCTCAACATTGTTTTCAGGTGGTATCAGCAGACTTTTTTGCTGAGATGTGTTAACTGTCCCCATGCATATGACTAACCAATAGCAAATCTGCTGATTTAACATCTTCTGCAATGAGCAGAGGAATAAATTACTGTGTCTCAAGTGTTGTAAGGGAATTTGTTAAACTATCATGGCTCAACTGTTTATATGAATCAATAGTCTTTCTTCCAGTTCATAATTTGTAAGAAGTAAAAGTTGCAATTTACCTATTCTCCACCTTTTGCTTTATCTTATCCATTTACTTGGAGGTTGATTTCAGGGCAAAGAATCTCTCATCCTCTGTGCTGGTACAGAATCTTTAACAAATGCATTTCTGATCTCAGTCACAGATTTAATTAGTTGGATGTCTCCTTATCCAGACACTTGTATGGTCTTTGTTGTTCTAAAAAGTGCAAAAGGAATGAAATAAACCAGCTTGGATTGTATGAATTAAATTTGTGGTGTGAAATTACAGTATGATTCACATTTTCATTATTATCACTCATGACCAACCAGATTTTCTACCAGAAAATTATAAGTTTTCAGAATGTTTTTGACATTCATTCTGAATACTCATTGAAAAATTCTGGACCAAAGAGAAAAGGCTTTCATCATGTTAAGTACCAGTCAAATGCTCTCTCTGTTCCTTCAACCCTTCCTCAAAATTTTACATCTGCTATTTAACTTTTTCTTCCTCTTTAGTCCACTGAGCATCACAGACCCTTATTTAGACTCAGATTCAAGAAAGCAAACCAATCCTTATTCTTTGACTCCATCACAATTCTGAACAGGATTTAAGGTACATTTAAGGCTGCGATTAAGCCAAACCCTCCTTTCCTGACCTGGTCTTCTACAAAGCTCTTAGGTTTTTATGAAAAAGATACAACTGCAGTAATTAAGAGCTGATTTTGAATGAAGGAACCTTACACAAATGAAGACTCCTTTCCTCTTCAAAGACCACACAAACTTTTCCATACTCTGAAAAACAGTAAAACCCAGAGATAATACTGAAGGCATGCAAAGAAAAAAAGAGAGAGATGAATAACGCATAATTTAAAGGTAATCACACCACATGCAAATAACTAAATCTGTAAGTGATGCTCTGAAGAAAGGAGAAAAAGTCTCAAATGAAGAAAGGAGGCCAAGCTTCAACTATTTTTACATAGTGCCAATTTTCAGCTCATCAGCAGGACAGTGCAAGGGAGGATTATACAACTCCTTCAGGATGGTTATCCTTTGAGAAATGTAATTAGAAGGGCTCTGCTCACAAAACGTCAGTTTGGAAAGGTTTCCTCAAAGGGAGATATCTACTACCAATCCTAAAAGTGGGTCAGGGTCAAGACATAAAAAGAAATTGAAAAGCAAAGAGGAGGAATAGTAATACAGTGAAGAGGTCTATGGATCTGGCCTTTGACCCCTCCCTTGTACCCATGAAGATGGCAAGGGCAAAGGCAGAAAAGGCATCTCCCCTCTCACCACAGGGTACCAAGGAAGGGCAAATAGGCTCAAGATAGTGGTTGTGTCATCACATTGATGACAGCATTGGCATCAAAAGCAGCAGGAATTCATAGTGGCAGCTGGATATGTGGGGAAAGCAGTGTTCCCCCTTTAAAGAAGGATTTTTTTGTGCACTGTAGATCTGCTCCTATAGCTATGGCTTGTTGGAACACAGCTAAGGCTGTGCCTGCATTCACGTGGTAATTGTTTCAGCAACAAAGTGTTCTCTGTGTATGCACAGTAATAATGCAGTAAATAACTTCACTGAAACCAGGTAAAAGGCTGGGATTGTAGAACCAGAAGCAGAATGGCTTCATGTGTACATGCTTCCAGCAGTCTTCTGGTACCAGAGTGCCCTCATCAAGTGGTTCTTCTCAAGAGAGCCCAAGGAATAATGTCAGAGGAGGTGCAGATCCTGTGGTGAGTCTATCCACCCCAAAATGCTAGACTGAGATCACCAGGCACCCAGTTCAACTGCAGGTATGTGAGGTTTTGTTTAATTTTTGAGTTACTGAACACAAAATTAAAAAAAAAAAAAAAAAAGACTTTTTCACTCCTATTATTCAGATGTGGATATATTGTTGATATATGTTCAAGCTGAAAGGGTAAAGGTCATTATTCTGTTCTACGGACCATTGCTTTTGATCACAGAAATAAAAGATATAATCTAATGGTGTCATTTACTCTTGTAAACAGATCACAGCATAGTAACAATAGCTGCTCCTATGCATTCATGAAGGTGCTCAGCATAAAGACTTAATGAGCATGAAGAGCAGCTCTGTTGGCACAATAGGTGGCCCTGCTACAAATCCATAAACTGTGCAGGATTTCAGAAACATGCTCCAGCAACAGACTTCTATAAGCACATTGCAATTTACTTGCTTGATAATAAGACATCTGCTATTGAAGAGAGAAATCAGAAGACATCTATGGACTGACTTGCATTTGCTACAGAAATTATCCTTTTTCAACTATGTTTTGGTGATGAGGCAGGTCCTCGAAGAATGAGAACAGAGGTATGGCCATTGTTATAGCACCACATTGTTTGTCTCAGAGAAGTGACTTCAGTACTTGTTTTCATCAGTGAAACCAAGCAGGCTGACCAGTCTGTTTTCCTCTTCACTACCAAGTGTGCATAAATATACTCTCTTGTCTCATATATTCTGCGGCTGGCTACTCAAGTAATTCAGAGACAGATGCTACATGGAAAGCAGACAACACAATCAGCCTTCCCCTCTAGAAGCATCCCGTCTTCTCTCCATGGGAAAGGATTGAGCTGGATAGCACTACAGAAAAAACAGAGTTATGGGCTAATGCTCATTTTCCCATCTAAGTACCAGCCTAGAGGCCTAAACTACTCACAGTGGCTCTTATTTATATCAATATGACCGTGACTAGGTCCGTTCTCAGACCACCTGCTATAGATAAACCTGTCCTTATCACAGTTGTTAGGGTGTTGTAGTTCAAGACACTGATTAAGACACATGTTATCCAGAGTTACCAGTCCCTTTCTGACGCTGCTGTCCATGGATAGAAGAAATCACAAGTCTTGTACTGACATCTGCTATCAGCAGGTCGAATATGTCGCAAATGACAGTGTCACAAACAAACCCTTTAACATGCGGTGGCCCCAGACCAAAATCTGTAGCAAGATAATAGCCAAAACTTCTTGGAGGACTACAAGGCTCTGAGGTTGGTAAATTCCAGTCAGATTTGTACAGCTAAGAAATGATCAGATTTTTTTTTAAAGCAGAAAAGGGAAGGCCCTGAGGAATTTACTAACTTAAAATAGGAAAGAAACACCCACACCCACAGCCTGTTTTAGATCCAAAGCAGTGTACAATAAAGATCCTGAAATTCAGAGTCCCTCTCAGAATTTAAATTTAGCAGCTTAGCTACTGTCTTATCTTTAAAAAACAGACTCTAAGAAAAGAAAATCAAACACCACCCACTCCCTTTACTACATCTATGTCAGATCTCCCACTCATCTCCCTTCTCCTTGGCTCCAAGCTTTTCTATTTCCTGATTAAAGTTAGAGGTGAGGGATTTTCCCATTATCACCTGCATATTGCATCTTAAAGATGTGAAATGTCTGGAAACAAGCAGCAGCACAAAGCCTTAAGCTAGACAGAGGACCTAAACTGAACACCTTCAGCCCACCTCTATGCTGGGGACAGAATGTGGCATCTAGTTCACCTAACTGATCAGATGTTTTGCATATACATTTGCATTGTTTTTTTAACTAGTCCTCCTGAAGTATGTGCTCAATTTATGTATAGAATTAAGAAAGGGATGAAGGAAAATTTTGAAAGGCTCCAAAAGAAGATCTTTATCCACTTGATGCAGTTCTGACAGCTCTGGTGCATAGGTGGTCTGGGTTGTTCATTGCTCCTCTGAATATGTGTCATCATAGATGCCTGACTTCATCTTATATCCCATGTGAGATTACCTAAAAAAAAAAGTCCTCTGTACCTATAGAAAATCCCAAGCCAATTAATTCCTAACAAAATGTGACATCGCACACACGGGTTTCTTCCTGGTGGAGGATGAATGAGCAAACAAACCACACAAGGCAGATGTTGGTCTCAGTGCTCTGGTTGAAATGACTCAGACATTGACAGTGCTGAGGGGTCTATAAGGACAGAACAGCTGCTCTGGAAGAGCTTTAGTACCGGAACAAAATATGTTCCAAAGCTATCCAGTCTTCTCTTGTTATATTCATCCATGAAGTAATTTAGTCTTTCCCTTCCTCCCAGCTGTAGGGGATTCTCTCTGCCTCTTCATATAGAGGGGTTTGAGTGTGGCATCTGACTGAGCCGTCTTGAATGAATCCTTTAAATCTGTATGTTGTGGGCTGAGAGAAGGAGGAGAAAGGCAGAAGATAAATCTATCTATGGATGGATGTACAGAAAGATGCGTAGGTAAGAGACATATCTATTAGGTATTCAAAATTCTGGAAGTATTCTGGGGTTCTTTCTTCCTAGTATAGAAAATTATGTATTAATATTGAAATACTATATACCTTAGCCATATTCCACACAAACACATTTACTTGGCTGTATTTTTAAATATTAAAGTGGAAGACTTGAGACCTATTTTTCATCTGAAAATAGTTGTTTAAAGTTTGACTCTATTTTAGTTGGGAAATTGTCAATATTTTTTTTTTTGCTTCTTGGAATACAAATTTCTCTTCATAGTTGTAAAAATAAGGCCATAGGAACATAAGCATAGCGGCATTTGGCAAGACCAAAGTGCATCTAGAACAATTCTTTGTATTTCATAATGCTCAATAGCAGATGCTTAGTGAACATGTAAAATAACAAGCAGAGTAGTTGATCCTTCACTCTTAGCTTCCAGCTGCCCGTTTTTTTAAGGACTTTCTGAGTTGAAAAGAGCACTTCTATTGGCACATTTAAGAGTTTTCAGTGGCCCTCACTCATTGATAGATTTTTCTCCTGTAAACACACCCATTCATTTTTAACCCATGTAAACTCACTTTTTTGGCATCCTAATTATTCTCCAACAATAAGACCCATGGTTTTATTAAGCATTAGGTGAAAAAGCAATCACTGTTGCTTTATTAGGTTTTCCTTCATTCTTCTGAAATAAAAAAAAATGAATATTTTTTTTTTTCTATTCAGCTTCTCCAAAGCACTCATGATTGCAGATTCTTCTATCATATTTTCCTTTCATCCATTTCTTCTTCAAACTCAAGGGTCTTCATTCTTTTTCATTCACCTTGCATAACATTTTTTGCTGTTTCTAGGCATCCTCATGCCCCATCTTTCTACTCCTTTAATGTCTAAACAGCTCCTTTTCAAGATGGGTTCATTAGTATTCAGGATGTGGGAAAGCCACAGATTTATACAGTGGCATAATGATATGTTCTGATTCTTTCTTCATTCCTTTTCTAATGCATCCTAACATTTTATTTGCTTTTTTGACTGTTGCCAAGTATTAAGATGAGGTTTCCAGAGAATTGTAAATATCCAACTGCAAAGTTGTGGTGAAGTATTTTTGCACATACAGTCCTTGAACTAGCTTTGTTAAATTTTAGCTCCATTGATATTTGTAGGACTATTTCAGAGATATGCTGGCATAACAAACAGGCCTCTGCATAAATGCTACAAATGCTTTTGCGATGAATAACATCCTGTGAATATGCTACATTTGAACTAGATTAAGACAATTTAAAAATAAAGAACTTTGGCCCCAATTCTGGAATCTGGTCCTGAAAGTATCCATGTATACAAGAAGATAGTTCTTGTTACTGCAGGCTCCAATGCTTCCTTGCCCAAATATCTCACTGAAGAATGAACGAGTTTTATTACAAAAGTGAGAATAGATAAAAGAGGATACATACCTGCCATACTCAGCACAGATGAACAGGTAGTCCTTGCTGCAAGGAACTTCTGACCCAAATAATACAGCAAGAAAAGGAAAGATGAGAATAGGAACAATAGCAGCATAAATGAGTCAATGTTGTGATGTTCTGTCAGGAAATATGACTGGAGTTTTACAGGGAGATCAAAACTTGAGTAGGGAGATGACAACAGAGAGAGAAAGTGGAATACAGGAAGGAGTACAAAGAGAGTCTGAGGGACTGGGGTCAAGGTAGACCAAAGTGAAAAGCCTGTGTGAGAAAGGGATCTGGATTTCACAGCTGGAGGAGAAGAGAGTGCCTGGAGCTATGAGCAGGGTATCACAATAGTCTGCACTGCCATGGAGCCAAGAAAGGGCTGCTGTAATTATTAACCCTCAAAACAGCAGAGCCACTGAAGCTTAGAGGGGCATAGAATATGTCCTGCATCCCCTGAGACTATGTTGAACCTCAAAAGGCAGATATGCAACATCTTACCTGATACAACAGCCGACATATTTGATAAACAGAGACAAGAAGCTGCAGTGCTGAACAGACACAGATTTATTATTATTCCCCTTGGTTTCTTCATCACCGGCAGATATACAAAGCATGTTCACAGTTCCTGGTCCTGACTTCACAGAGAGTGGGAGGAAAAGGATTACTTTGTGGCACTGTGCAACAACAGTTGTTCTTGCGGCAGGAGGAAGCCATGGTTTGCACTTTCCAGTCAATTTCAAATTTTGTTATTCCAGTTCTGTTTGTTTTTCCCCACAACAGGGTTAGAGAAGGATTTTTAAGGAGATCAGTCCATCAGAGCTGGCTTCCCTACAAGATATTAGCAGATTTTGAGTATGGAAGGGTGTCTACACTCAATTTTCGGAATTCCTGCCTGTCACAGCACTTCTTGGTGTAGACCTGGCAGCTCCAGGGAAAACATCTGCCTCATTGGCAGTTCAGACTTCCTCAAGGTCTCAGAAGGAAGGAAGATGCTGCTAGAGATGGATGCAGCTTTCCAGGTGTTGTCCTGTGGACAGCAGAGTGATGCTCTTTATTGCTCTAGGGTGCCTTTGGTGACTCATGAAAGAAAGTTTTTCAGAATTTGATCCCACTTCAAGTTGTACTAGAGAAAAAACCATCTCCCACTTGATTTCTGGCACAGTGCTGCAGCCTCCTTGATTATCTATCAGATCAGACATTGTCCTGGGTTGAGTGAGTGGTGGAGATTTTTGGTGGCAGGGGAGGAGACTATCGGGGAGGCCCCCTGTGAGAAGCTTCTCGAAGATCCCCCAGCTCCACGTCAGCTCCACTTCTGTTTGGGAAATTGAGCCAATCGGCTGCGCCTCTGCGATAACGTATTTAAGAAGGGACGT
Source organism: Tyto alba (assembly GCF_018691265.1). Lineage (NCBI taxonomy): Eukaryota > Metazoa > Chordata > Aves > Strigiformes > Tytonidae > Tyto > Tyto alba. Next base: position 43,647,265 of record NW_024881316.1, on the reverse strand, counting down.
GGTGACGGGCAGTCGGACTTGTGAGGAGGAGTTGCTGCAGCTGCATGAACACCAAGGTCAGTGGAGGAACGGAGGAAGAAAGGAGGGGGGAGGTGTGCCGGAGCAGAGACCCCCCTGTATCCTGTGGTGAGATGGCAGGGCGGCCCCCCCCTGCCACCCATGAAGTTCTACGGTGGAGCAGACATTGATTTACAGCCTGTTGCTCCTGCTCGGCTAATCAAGTTCTGTACCAGAAGAAGGCCAGGGTCTCATGGGAAAAGGTAGCCCCGTTGCTGTAATTCAGCTCTGGGAGGATTGCAGCATGAGGGGGTGTCCCACGCCGGAGCAGCTCGGGAAGGACTGCAGCCGTGGAAGAGAATCCAGTCAGAGAAAATTAGTGACCCATGACGGAGCAGTGTGGGGAACACTGCGGCCCATGGGAGGAATTCAAGTCGGAGAAAGTTTGTGGAGGACTGTCTCCTGTGAGAGGGGGACCACGATGGAGCAGGAGGAACAAGTTCCGGACACTCCCCTCACCGAAGATGAAGGAAGTGGCAGCGCTGACTGCACCCCCCATTCCCTGCCCCTGTGCCACTGGGGGAGGAGGTAGAGATATCGGGAGCAGAGCTGAGCCCGGGAAGAAGGGAGGGGTGGGGGGAAGGTGTTCTCAAGATGTGACAATGCTTCTCACTGTCCTACTCTGTTATGTGCTGTTAGTGTCTGTAATAAATGTATATGCTTTTTTTTCTTCCCCTAATGAGTCTGCCTTTTGCTCGTGATCATAAAAGGGGGATTTTCCCCCATCCCAGTCCTATCTTGAACCCCAAGCCTGGCTCTCTGTCCCTTCTCATTGCCGGAGGGGAAGGGAGAGAGAGCTGCTGCATTGTGGTTTGCTGCCAATCAGGCCTAAACCACGACAGACATTTAGAAAATTTCTCATCATGCTGACCAGCTGCACCTGGTGTCACAGCTCATTTGATAAAGAAATTGTGCTGTTGCAGCTTAGCCAAAGACAGAAGAGGGTCTGTCTAATAATGTCAGGCAAGCAAGAAGCTAGCGAGTTGGTGCACTCTCCAGCTTCACCATCACTGCAGTCTCTTCCTTTTGCTGTTACCTAGATCAATTGGAACATCCCCATCATGTGGAAAGACTGAAATAATGATTCACAGATTAGGGGAATCTTGGAAAGCTCAACTTGCTTTTACCTCTCTCTTCTCAGAAGCTTCCCCCCTGTGATAAAATACGAAGGCACATGATCCTGGAGAAATAGTGAGTCAGTGTTAGCTCTCTTCCTCTGCCCTGTTCCTCATGTTTAGGAATCTATACTGTGGCTGATCCCTGTATACCTATATTGGTTGCTTGGTGAAGTACAGAGCATAAGCACACTACAAGGCTATGTTGAATTTAAATCACAACTTGTTTATTTCCTTTTATGACTTAATTAATTGATTTTCCTTCTTTTAAATCTAGTCCCTTGACCTTGTGAAAATAACTTTTTATTTCTCTCTTTCACCCAAGACTCCACAGCCTCTTCGTCTTTTTTTGCATCTTTTGTCTATTTTACTACAGGTAGCATGAAAGGGTAGAGGAAGGAGAAAGGGAAGCATATGTCAGCGATCATACTACTTCAGTATGGCCTTTTTTCCATTGGTATAGAGTTATTTGGAAACCAGCTTGAGTTTTGCAAGTTATCTGTTGCCTTAAGGCTTAACTCTCCTCCAGTACTGTTCCTCCAAGGATCTGAAATTGCTCTACAAATGTCAATTAATTAAGCAGTCTCCATGCAGCAAGTTTCATAATATTCATTTAAAAATGAGAAAACTAGAGCAGTTGTCCTGGTTCAGGCTGGAATAAAGTTCATGTTGGTTTGGTAGCTGGAGGAGTGCTGAAGCATGCTGAGATTCCAGAAGCTCTCAAGGTCCCAGTGCCCTCACCTGTGTGCGGGGGTGGGGGGAGCACAGCTGGAGGGCTGGGCCCCGATTGGCCGATAGTCCATGTCATGTGACATTGTGCTCACTATATAAAGGCAGGAGTGGGCTGGGAGGGGCGCTCACTTCTGGGAGTGTTGCTGTGGGGTCTTTGTGTTGGGGATTGCTGGCTGGGAGCAGGCGGCTGTTGGCCAGTGGTGAGCAGCTGTATGGTACGTTATACGCTGATACTGCCATCAGCGTATTATTCTGTTACTGTTATTAAACTGTCGTCGTTTGAGCCTGGTCAACAGCTAAGTGCCCCGCAGTCGCTCACCCACCTTCCCCCCACTTGGGAATGGGGAGGGAATCGGAGGGGCAAAGGGAGACTCGCGGGTGGAGATAAAAACAGTTTAAAAGCACTGACACAGAAATGAGACCACCGGGACTAAGGCTGATAGCAGAACACAGAAGAACCAGTGCTCAAAACCTCTGTCAAGCTGGTGTGGTTCCATTACGTAATTTCCACCTTTACATGATTTCAGATGCTTGTATGTAGAGCAATCTCCTTCCTTAGCTGCTAAGCAAGGACTGATGTACATCACATACAATGACTTGCTGAGGGTGATCCCTCCTCATTTATACTTCTCACACCAGTGGTAGACCACTGTCAAATATTGCCCAACTCCATTAGGTTTGTACATCAATGACTGGCTTAAAAAATTAAAAAGAACACAAAGTAACACAGTTTCATAGTAAAAGCTGCATAGAGGATGTCACCTCAATCAAATGTATTAAAATACGAATAATCTCATGCAAGAACAAACAGTGGCGATTTACAACAGATGCTAAACCGGGCAGATTTCAGCAAAGGCAGTAAGAATACTTCCTGTAGACCTTGGTTTGTTACTGAGTTCACACTGCTCGGTGTAGTTGTATGGTCTGGTTCAACATTTCTGAAATCAGTTCCTCTGATGTCACTGGTTTCCACACCACCATTTGTTTAAAGCAGTTCTCCAAAAAATGAATATGCCTCTCCCTTTTCCTGCCACTTATACATGCTGTAAGTGAAATTAACCTGGCTCTCTTACTACTGATTTGTCCTTTGCCAGAGACAATGCTTTTTCTTTTGCTACATGCTGATACTGCACAACATTGGCTCCAAAGACATTCTTTTTATTCTATTAAATGTAGACACTTCCACCCACAGCAGTTACCCCAAGATTCCTTCATAGTCAACTGAGAGAAATGAGCATATTTAGGAGAGAATTTGTCTCATCAGCTTTGGCTGATGTCTAAAATAGCTCAAATGAAATGCAGACTAAAAGAACCAGTCTTTCTCCATTGATTAGAGAGGAAGCCTGAGGGTTAGTTCAGAAATAAATGTCAGCATTATAGGCAGCAGGATAAGTGAGATGAATCCCAAATTAATTTACCAGTTAGATATGATGGGTAAAGAAAAAAAAAAAAAAAACAGGAAAATTAAGACATTCATGACAAGATATACAAATAAAAAGTAGACCTCAAACCTGTCCCATTTTAGTCCTGTTCCCTTGACTCTTTCTCTGTAACTTCCAATTAATTCTTGTGCAGCCCAAGAGTGCACTTAAACAATTTAGCAAATAATTGCCTACAAACAGGAATAAAATTTATATGTATTTAATTTATATTTTAAATTGAGCCTGGGTTTTTACCCAGTGAGCTCCTGTTCCTGGAGGTCAGCAAAACTGGTATTTTGAGAGGTTAACCAGAGAAGCATATAGGCAAATAAGCATATCCTGACTATAGTTCAGTGAAAATGAATTCTCCTTTCTCCTCTCAATTTTTACAGCCTTACTACCCCTCAGGCTACCAATGTAATTGCTCCTTTCAAGTATTAATTCAAAATTGAAAATTTTACTAGCAACCTGTGTCATTGGTTGGGATTAACTGAGTAATTCTAACAGTGAATGCCTGAGAAGACATAGGATACATTGACTCATGCCTGTCCAACATGAAGACTGATTGTGCCACTAAGTAAATAATGACCTTGGTTTTTCCTCAGGTGATCCTTAACACTGGGGTCAATGAATATTTATAGTCATTAAGATAAATGTGTTTATATATTAATCTGATCTGTTGGCATTTTTATAAAAGCACACCATACAATTTTAGGTTCAGATTTTGCAATGAAAAGCAGTGAAGTTCGGCCCAAAATGCCAAACTGCCTTATGCAAGTGAGGTTGGCAGAATGGAACTAGAAAATCATTGTTTCCAAAATCAATTGTAGTGCTTAGGTTTCCAGAATGAATTAGGACCTGTGATCATCATCAGTGGCAAATAATCCCCATGAAAAAACATGGCAAAAGCTTTCCACCACCAGAAGGCAAACACAACTTTTCTTAGCTCCATATCCTGATCCAATCTCATTCAGAAGTGAGGGTTGCACACTAGGAGCAAATTGCACCCTAGAAGAGGGTTTGATAGTCCTCTAACGTATTCTGAATGTTCCCAAGGTGCAGGGCAATTACATGTCCCAGATGCAGTATATTTTCAGCCACAGAGGATGGGATTCATCTTCAGAAGAAGACACGTAATTCTGTGTAGCTACATGGAGAAATCCACATGGGAACTGTGCAACTCAGCTCGCATCTGTCAGTGGCTATCTAGTCAGTATAAACTGGTATAATTTAGTCAGTGCATTTTAGAGTGTGGTATAATTCATCCAAAAGTTGACACCCAATATATCTGCTGAAGCAGGACTCTGTGGCCTAAGGAGAGGTCTCTAGCATAACTTTATGGTGGACCCAGATGCAAATCCGTGATACCTTGTGTGTTGTATGTCATACCTGCTGTGTATTACTTACACAAGGATTATTCCAAGGGCTAGAAGTAATAATGTAAAAGGTGAAGCATCACTTGGTGATCTGGTCAACAGGGCCACAGCTGTACATATAAACCAAGCAATGTTGGGAGACATTCTCTGGCTTTAAGGCCAACTGATATGTTCTGGGCACATCCATATTAGCTAAACTTTCTTAGCATCCAAAACAAGACCCAACTAGGCTTTCTGAAATAGACACTGCCCTGTTCCAAGTTTCAGGAACTCTCTGAGAATTGTCTGAAATAGTTCTGGTTTGTTCAGCCAAAACTCTGGCAGGGGCTTCTCTTACAATTTCATGCTACAGCTGAGTTATAGAGTCTGTGTCTATGCCCTAGCACCATTCAAATTACTGGAATAAGTAAAATCTTCTTGTTGAACTGTTAGTCCTGTATGTCTCATGTACCTCAATTAGGCGCACAGATTCTTGTGACTAGGTTTTGTTTTCAGCTCATTTTAGTGAACAATAGGCATCATGTTTCCAGCCTTGCTTACAAAATCTAGCTTACTGATTAAGAGCACTAGATTAACACCCAGATCAGTCTTACAAACAAAGGCTCCAATTTCATCACAGTGACAGGAAGAATCTCCAGAACTCCTAGGAAGCCTCTTTCCCAAGGAGTGAGAAAAGGATAATATCCCATCAGATCACATACTGGGTGTCACATCAGTCACAAGACGAATGTTGGGCTTCAATGCTAACCTGCAGCTGGTGTGGGTGTTGGTCTGCTCAGAGCATGTCACAAACCTGTCTACCAGTGTTGAAAAAGCAGCTGGAGATCCTGGTTCCAGAGAGGAAATACAGGCTGTGTTACTCATTAGGAAGTAAATTGGGTTTTGTTTGTCTGTTTTTTGTTTTGGGTTTTTTTTTTTTTTTTTTTTGTATTTTGTCTTTCAAGTGGCTTTTATATTTCTTAGCATATGAAGATAGCTATTACTTCAGCTATCAAACTCAAGCCCCAAATATGTCCACTGTTATTTGCATTTAAATTCAGTTGTTTATCCCTCATTTGTACTCAACCACTTGATTTTAGCTACTGCAGAAATTCTCCATTTGTGTTTTTTTTCCTTTTTTTTTTTTTTTTTCCCCCAAAGTGAATATTACCATTATCTCTTGTGATAGCTTCTCTTTCAGCTACCTTGTCACAGCTGACTAGGCACCTGTCAAGCCAGTTACAAATCCATAGTGTATTCTCTCTCTCCAACTTCATTCACATACATGTGCAAAGATGAATTTGCAGGGGAGGTTTTACGTGGGAATTCAAAATGAGACCGTTATCTCATACTGCAGGATGACTGGTGAGCCTTCTAAGATGTTAAAGTCTCAAAGGTAGTTTAATCACAACTTTACTCTGTACCATGAAATACAATTATTTTATAGCTAACCAATTTCAGAAATGCTTAAGGTAGTCTGAAGCAGAGACTGTGCTGGGCTAACATCTGACACAGGAGGATTTTAAATTGATGTGCCTATAGGCACTAGTACAGGTAGATGATTTGAGTGGAATGACCTTTGCACTCCTCCTTTCCTAAATGCTGTACACTGTGGCTAGTTTTCAGCTGCTACCAAAAAGAACAAATCTATTCCTTGTTGTCCCCTCTACCAGGAGCCGATCTCAGTAACATGGCCAGCAGGACCAGAGACCCCCAGCCAGCTTTCTGCCCTCATTGGTGTTTCCCCCATAAATTCCTCTGGAGATCTCCCCACAACTACCAGCTCTGCTCTCATGGCCCTGAGCCCCAGCAACCAAACCCCCAAAGAGGACGGGATGAACTCAGGGCCCTAACATTAGACTATTATCTGAAATTGATGAAATAAGAAAAGAGGTGAAACAAAGGTAAGGTTTAGATTGGAGAGAGGTGTGGAGAGAGCAAAACTACTTCCTCTGGTGACCATCTCACTTCATTACACATCCCATGTTCAAAACTCCCATCTCTTTGCAGGAGAGCAGGACTGCATATTTGTTGAGTGTATACCTTGTGGAAGAACAAGAGGTGAGCAAGTCATTGCCAATAAACCACTTAATGAACTAGGTCCTTCTTCATAAGTTATGCAGACTGATTTTTATATTTTATTTGTTACTCAGTGAGTGGTTTGTGACAGTATTTTTCACCCCAGGGACTACTTGAAAAATATTTGATGCACCTATTGTTTCAAGCATTTATTCTAAATAAAATGCTGTTGATTCCTTATCCTAACACAGTATAGCTTTTGCTGCTCAGTGGAAGAATTCACAACCCTAGCTTGTATTTTCTAGATGGGTGCACAAAGATTTCTGATAATGATACTCATGCAAGTACAATTCTTTGTATATATTACTTTCCCTTTTCACAGAAGTGATAGAGTGGAAATAATTGCATAAAAAAGGTCTTTGCCAAATTCAAAGTCTGAAGTAAGTGTGTGGGTTTCCTGCAGTAACTTATTCCTCTAGCATTTGGTGTAGTTCACTTCTTGTGCTAAAGGATCAGGAAGCTACTTGAGCTGAGGAAAACCTACAGAATGCTTTACAAGTCCATGGATTATCCAGTTTTTCTGGACAACTTGAGCAGTCTGTCTGCAAATATCTTAACAGAAGTGACCTTATTCTATCAAATGTGAATTGTTTCTCTGCTTTAAGAATGTCAATACCTGAACAATTTGAGGAGTGAGAAGTTTAGTGGCATGCAGAGTGCTAAGAAGAATTTAAACATTATAAGGCATTGCATTTTTTGGTGCTCTTTCTACAACCATTGGTGTTCTTTTGCTCTTTGTGCTTGTTCTTCTGTAAGATTCCAAAATCGTGTTGCCATTTCTGTATTTTTGTATCCACATAAATACATAAATCTAAGTATCTATCACTTAGACTCCCTGGAGCTTGTAATTATATTATTTCCAAATATCAATAAAGAGCCTAGTATCACCATAACTAACACATTGTACTTGACTGTTCTCTTATGGGCAGAAAAACAAAACAATATCTTACATTTAAAAAAAAAAAAAAAAGCCTTTGGGGTTCCTCACATCCTAGGTCATGACAGTTCCTCTCAGGAGGAATTGTCCATAGATATTCACATACCTTCATTGATCTCCTTACTTTCTTTCATCATAAGACCCATAAAACTTCACACATCTGGCCACCCATGTCTTCTATTTACGTTGCTTTTATCTGCAGACCAATGCTGTCTTATTTCTACATTCTCCAATTATCTGTACCCTAAGTATTTGCCACCTTCTACTTCATCTGCAAACTCTCAGGGTAAGAAAAGGAGAGGTGAGTGTGGGGTGTGTTTGTTCCCAGCATGTATTCCATGGCACAGTGAAATGCCCCCAATGGGATGCCTTCGTGGTACAGCAACATAAAAAATAACTAATGTTTGGTTGTACTCCATTTTCTACATCTGCAAAAGTGGATGGACTGAAGGACATAACTAGAAGGTTCTCAATGTTCTTTTGTTGTTGTACTCTACCAAATACTGCTTAGTCTTGACTGCCAATACTCCCTGTAACTATTATCTCAAGGCTCTCAAGGTGAAGTTGGTTGCTCAACTCTTTTTCAGAGAGTTTGTAACAGTCCTTTCTCTTTGTATCTTTATCTCAAGACCAGTACCTTACAGCTGGGAGCACTGATGAGTCTCTAACTTATTGAATTACGTAGGCCTTTGAATTACAGAGAGTTTGGCTTCTTTTATTACTTCTAGGACTCAATATTTCTGTTGATGTTAATCCACCCAGATACCCTACAGACTTGGATGGCATCATTTTTTTGTCTTGACCTTTTCTACACATCTGCTTAAGGGACACTGAATTAGGATTCAAGTTCTGCCATGCTCAGCAAGTTCTAAAGCAAACCCATGCAAGTATTTTTAGTTATTGACAATACTGTTTTACAATCTATCACACTGTGTCAGTGGGAACTGGAACAAATCTTCCTTCAGATGCCAGCACTGGTAACTCACATGCTGCTCTTCTCTGTAGCTGGAGGCATTTTTTCTGCAGTTGACATAAAAGCTTGTGATTCAACTGTTAACTTGCTTTCTTAGAGGGAGGAGGTTAAGGCAGTCATACTGTCAGTGTATATGTGACTACTTGTTCCATCTTTTTAAACTTAATTGATCTTCAGGACCAGTTTCACACAAATTTGACAGATGAGTAAAATTCTTAGGTGCATCAGTCTTCTGGAATTTTCATGAAAATAGACTAATAGTGAGAGCTATCAGTGACACTTCATAGGGAAGATTACAGTATAAGTTTAATTTTTCATACAGTTTAGATGCAAAGACCTTGGACAGTCGAAAAGACTCAGTACACGCATCTTATTAAACAGCAGAAATTCTAACCACAGTGCACAAAATCTTAGGAAATTAGACTTCATTAGTTTTGTTAGTTACCAGAAAACTTGTAAAATGCAGAATCTGTCTGTATTTATGACTATGTGCTATCCTTATGTATATGAAACAACCAGAACTCACTAAAATAACATGAAAGATTTCTTTTAAACTATTTGTGATATGAACTCACAGCTGGAAGGTTTGCTTATTTATCTATAGAAGGTTCTTTGATGCTACTTGAGATGCATGTGGACACGTTTCCTGCAGAACTGGTTTATAAAAAAGCGATGTGATCCAAACTGTTAATGATGAAATAAGGCCTTGAATATCTTAGCTGAACAAGCAGTGAATCACAAAAGGTGAAATACAACATTCATTGCATCACTGTTACTCATGAAAACTGTATGGGTGAATCCAAGCTACTGCTGCACACCATCATGAAATTGGGCAAGGCAATTGATATAGTGAAGAAACACCATGTTATCTCTATATCTTTTCTCAGAAAAAAATAGCTCTGTATATAATTTCTCAATCCTGTTTATGAAAGACTTACAAATGATCTTCAAAAATATGCCTAGAAACACAATCATAACTGTACTGGATGTCAAAAATAATTGTATCAATAGCGACACAGTGATCTGACAAATAATAATATTCCTCAAATCTCATTCCAGGTAGTCACTAGCTTTTGTGCTATAATTACCTGGTTTTCTATCTTTATTAACCACAAGGGATACAAATGTTATTACTTCTATTCTGATTAAGTATCCTGCTGTGCTCAGATACCAACTGCCTTTTTCTCTGAAATTTTCTAATCAGCTAACATAATTAAGTTAAATTCAGAGCAGTTTCCAAACTCTGCTTAGCTTGAACCTCTCTGGTTCTGCTTTAGAACTAAAGACCCAGTGAATCCAAAAGCTTATGTACTTTTCCAGCTGTCAATAAGAATGTCCAAGAAATGGTATTTCTTCTCTTCGCAAGTTTTATCTCACTTTTATCCTTAAACTAGGACTGTATGAAAATCCTAGCTTCATTTCAACTAGACATCGGCTGATTCTCAGAAAGATTCATGTGAATGAAGATATGCATTTTACCTGTAATCTTCTACATTTTTGTACTCAAACATAGCGGAGGGCAACTCAGCAGGAAGGCCAACAGGAAAAAGAGTGTGTTGGGAGACTTCTTCAGTACATTCTTCTTAGTTGGGTGAGATAGTGTCGCACAGGTTGTGTGACAACTTCTAAATGTGTGGAAAACAAAATGGCAAATATAAAAATGATGGATGAGGACACCAATTTTTAGAGGCACAAAACATTCTCACCTACAATAATTTATTTTCTGGACAGTTTAGGAGAAGCTCTAAAAATTAGGTATCTGCAAACTTTAGACATGGACATGTCTAAAGGAATTGAATAATTCTGAGATGTCTCTAGTGATGGGCTCAAGGAGCAAGAATGAGTCAACATCAGAGTAGGGATTGCCAGAACAGGTAGCAGTATCCAGTGAAAATGTCATGAAGCACTGATTTCTTTCCCATGTTAATTTGAAAGCCAGACTGATGGGAGAACTTCCTCCATTTAGGGGGGGATAATAAAGATATTGTTGTTGTCAAAAGCTCTGAGATTCTGCACAAAAATTACAGTGCTGCTACCAACACTATCCCATTCCTCACCTATTTATTTTTCCTTAAGAGTACATTTTTAGTATCTAAATTCATGTTGAACCAGCAATCTGAATCCATATATCTTGCAATTGCTGTCAAAGACTGCCATGGAAAGATTTGTTTGTGGTAAGGAAAGCCATAATTTACATTACTGCTAAGGAAAATTTATAAAGGAGGTTTCTCCTCTTCTGAATCCAAAATATTAAATAATCATATTTTTCTTTTAGCTTAGCAAATCTTACCCATATATTTGAACTTAAGGATAGTCACTGCATCTGCACAGAAAGATACATACAGGACAATGATTAAAGGATTTATAGAATCAGCATTTGAGTTACAAATGCTAAAAGATTTTTCTTTTAGACTAATTACTCTTACCAATAAACAGAATGACAGACTGCGTTTGTGACATTAATTAATAATAATGCAAAATCTTCATCTAAAAAAAAAAAGTCCACATTCAGCAGAACATTTGCTTTAAGTGACAGTAACTTGAAAGGGTTTCCATCTAGAACATGTAAATAGGAAGATCCCCAGTCTGTCTCCTTCCTGTCTCAAAAATTGTGAGCTGATCAAGGAAAACCCATGGAAGTGAAACAATCCTTTCCCAGACTGTTCTAAGACTGTTTTCACCATGTAATGCATGTCTATATCATAGTAAAGATAAAGGGATTTATTTGAATTTGAATCTGAGCAAGTATTGAACACCTCATTTCATCTTAATTGTACAGACTGAATTATGCAGCTAAAATGGAATTCACAGGTGTTAAGTAAACTGAAATGCACCTGTAATTGATTGCAATGAACATGCATGTTATGTCCTTTATTCTAAAAAACCTGGTAGTATGTCCTGTTAGTTAGAAAGTTAGAAAAAATCCAAACATAATTGATAATCAAACAAAAGCAAGCTGTCACCAAGACTAAAATATGATGACTTTTCAAACATTCTTCTAACAACCGTGGTCTGGAGCCATCTCAGGCACTCTTAATGTAAAAAAAAAGTCCACACACATTTGCACAATATTTTTTTATAGAAGGTGTACATTAACAGCGTTATAACACATCAAGCTTCCCTTTTCCGAAGGTAAATCCAAAATGATTAAGAGACTAGTAGGTTAGTCTGGTCCCTGTGTATACTCTCAGACTATCTCTCTTGTTGCTGTTGTACATTCATATTTGCAGCTCCCAGTAGACTTAAGGAAAGTCCCACTGGGACTGTGCAGACCCCAACCTGCAAGTCCCATTTAGTGTTTCAAATATAGTAATGTATTTCTGTGATCCTCTGCATTTTATATTGGGAATACATCCACCAAGGGTATGACCTGTTTTTTGTTAGGAGTGTAAGAGGAGCATCAAAACTTCATCCTCTGTTGATACTTCTGTTTCTATAACTTCGTTGCAAAGGTCATGAGAAGTTGGAAGTGATCATAGATCTGAGCTATCTAAATGGCATGGTGCTAAAAATATATTTATTCAGAATGGCTAATTAAGGTGAATGACTACCAGTCCTAATTAGCACTGAAGTGGTGTTAATTTGATTAGACTTCTGGCCTAGATAGGCTTGTAAGGCATTATGTTCCTAATGTAATTTCTCTAACGAGAAAGCATTACAGCTGAGACGTTACCCATCAATGTCTTTCTTTGTATAAATATTAAGCAGACATTTGCTTTTCAATGTTGATGTAATTTTTAGGGAGCAGGGGAAACAACGAAGATGTGACATCTGTATTGCCTTGGGATATGGGAAGAAAGTGAGAAAATAAATTTGTAATTCTTACTCCAATCTCATTATTTAAATACTTTGTAATGTTTTCACAGTAGAAAGTCATATTTGAAATGTGCTCATTAAACCTGTCTTTCCTTTAATATAGCATTATATGCTTCTTGCTGTTTAACTCAGAACTCCCTTCAATCAATATTTCAATGCTTAAACATAGCTAATGTGGCAACATAAGTTTTAGACTAGAAAAAATACCTTCTGCTGTGTTCCTTTTACCAGAAGGCCTGAGAGGAATAGGAGGAATGTGCTGTTTACTTATTAATTAGAGCTTACAATTATCTGTGCTGGAATAATGCTCAAGTACCCATTTAGTTGGACTATGATTATTTTACCACAAGAAGCCTTGCTTTGTGACACTTGAACTACAAATTTTAGCCATCAGAAATCTAAAAACCTTTGTTTTGAGCAACACTTTGATAGATGGAAAACAAAGATTTTTTGAAAAATGCCAAATAAATGGAATAATTACTAAAAACTGCCAAGGAGTTTGTCCCAAGAACTTCACAGGTGATCCCATGGGCTTCTGGTTAAACAAACAAACAAACAAACAGAAAACAAACAAACAACAGAAAACAAATTATATTTTTAGGACTTCTGGGGGCAGATTCACAGGAGCAGAGACCCATGGCCTCTCTGACAAAGCGGGGGGAAACTTTTCTAGTGTTCTCCTCTAGTCACAGTCATTCCTGCTTCTCACCTATCCCAAGCAATTATAGCAAGGCGATCAAACCTTTCTCCCTTCCTCACAAACCTGTCTCTCTTCCTCAATTCCGACCCCTTAGCCCAGACTGGCATGTTCTTTCCCCTTTCTACTTTCATACTCATGCCAGGAGCTAGAGAAAGCTGAAGATAGTGCCTCCCAGGGGCTGATGAGAGGAGGAGAAAAAGAGAAAATCTCAGTTGTATTATATGCTAAAGGAGATTTGCTCACAATAGGGTGAGGAGACGTTTTTACAAAGATAATCTTACATGACGTTCTGGAGAAGAGGAAGATGGTGTGGGAAACATGGAGAAAGAACAAGACAAATACCTTTGCCACACATCCTTCAGTGACCTTGCTCAGTGCCTCTTTTCCATGATATCTCCTCCATACCAGAGAGACCTCTCATCCTTCTACCTCACTCCTCCAAAATGCACTCTTTCACAGATTTCATCCACTGCCTTCCCTTATAGCCATCATTTAATTCCCTGTTGCTTCATCTATAGAAGAAAGAAAAAACCCAACATTATCTAATGTCACTAGTGTGGCAAAACTAAATTCTTCCTAGCACAATAAGATGCTTTATGCTGGATTTAATAGTTCCTGAAGTATGTTTAGACTTCTGAAAATCTGCTGTAGAAATTCCCAGGGGGGAACCAGCCTCCACAAACTGGTAAAACAAGTTCCATCAAGGGCAATTGGGACTTGTGATTCCAAATTGTTTAGGTGGGGTTTGAAAAATATCTCTGGAAGAAAAATTTTACATTCATTTGTTTTTAATGTCTTCTATGTATGCTTATAAAGTGGCTCTGCAAGACCACATACCTGTGATAAATAAAACTGTGTGGCAATGAGAATTTAGTGGGTTTCAATAGAAGATGATGCAGTACTCTGCAGAAGTAAAGAATCTGAATCTGGCTCATAGGGAATAAACTTTATGGTTCATTCAGATTTATTTTCTGGTCTTCAGAATGGAATGGAAATTCTGCAGATGGAGAGTATATGCTTGGCTCTTGGAATGACAAAAGCAGTGATCAAGGGACCCATTGCCTGCCCTAATATGCTTAAAATGTTACTTTTCATCTCATTCAAATATTTCCACTTTTTAACTAGCTAAATACTTTTGGACACTTTTTCCACATTCCAGTCAATTTCATAACATAAGTTATGTTGCTCCCTTACTAGTAAAAATAGTTGTCTAGTAATTAATAATCTTAACAAGATGAAGTCAGAACAGTTAGAGTGTTTAATACACTGTTGGACTAACATCTCAGTAAAGTCAGTGCCCAGTACAGATGTCTCTGGGAAAGAATGGATATATATACAATTAGAGTTTTAGTATTGCCACTTTCATAATGCAGGTTGGGAATGTTTTTAAATTGGTATAAATTATTCTGCTCTGAAATACAGATGGCTCCATGGAAAACAGCCTGTGAGTCAGGGTAAGTTGAAACATAATGGTGTTGAGAGGAAGAGGAGGGTTGCCGAAGTCATCATACATGACAATAACTGTGATTCATTCTGACTGTCAATATTATCTTGTTAAAGAAATAACTTTATTCCCCTTCTTCCAAAAAAGTGCTACAGAAGAAAGCTCAGTAGAGTGGATTAATGGTTGCATCCTTGTGTTCAGTAATATTAAATGTACTGAATGCTTCTTTCACCATTGAAGTTTTATATGTCATTAAAATTTCTAAATAGATTTATATAAAAACTTCACCAGGATTTATAAGGCCCAGTTTTAAAAAGTGATGGCCAACTGTATCATAAAAAATGATAGTTCTTCCAAAATTGAAAAGTTGACATCACAATAAATAAGGAAGTGCATTATAAAGTGATAAAAAATTCACATGCGTCAATGCCCCCAACCACTTTACTACCCTCTTAAAGGACAGAAAAGCAAGGACTTTCATTTCATTCGATAAAAGCAAGTTGAATGTTTAACTTCATTCACCAAGTTTCTGTAGCCTCTGAATATTTATGTCCTTTTTAATAAATTGTATTTTTTGTAAATATTGTAAGACTGAACTAATAAAGACAGTATATAAACCAATTGAGTGATAGAAACAGATGGCCTGATTTAAATAGCCAGACACTGTCCTGTTCTTAGTGAAATATCATATTTTAAAACATGTCTTCAAGTGTTTTCTCACATCTATTATAAGTGTTTCCAAGAGGTAGATCTTCTTTCCTTGCCTGTGGACAAAATGAAGTATCATCTTCCACACAAGCTGATAATTATCAATTCTGTTGAAACAAATTCATCTAAATTAAAATCTTAACAAATGTTTTAGAGGGTGGAATTCAGCAAAATTTATAGATGTAAATTAGATACATATCATATGAAACTGGATCTTATCTAAGGAAAAACAACAAAAGTTGCTTTGACAAGCTGATACTAGTCAAACCAGGTCTAATGACTTTGGGCTATAGTATGGCGATACAATGTGTATTTCTTGTAAAGAATAGAAGCAGATCAACCTCTGCTTTAAATTTTAACTATCCAACATACTGATTCTGAATGGATAAGTCAGAAAACAGAATTCAGCACTTCATAATGCAAATAGTAGGCACTATGTAGTCAGTTTATATATCCATCCCTTCTGGCTATATCCTTGCCTATCTAAGTACCTCAGGATGCAGGTAACTTCTCATCTAATGATACTTTTAACTTACTTCCATCACCCATCCTTCTATCTTGAATTTCTCTGTTACCTTCTATATTACGAGACATACTGGAATTGAAAATAAAAGTATGAAAATTGTGCTAATTTTAAAATACAATTGTTATACTGTTTTGAAATTTGTGAACTAATCCAAGAGTGGAACTACCCAGGAGAACATAAAAAATGCAACAAGGAGCAACAGAACCCCTCCATTGTTCTATGTAGCTTTTCTGGGCCCTTTTTTCATGAAGCCTGAAAAAACACACCTTCGTTAGCACCTTGTATTTAAATATTATATGTAGATAGGACAGAAAGTCTGTGCATAGATGAATTTGACATGATACAATGGTGTTATGGATAAGGATCTAATTTATTCTTGAGTCTTTTTTTTTTTACCAGATAATCTGTTGCAGTTTAGAGAGGGAAAAGTACACTTTGGGAAGAAGAGGTGTGTTAGAAGATTTTACTTCTCCTTTACCAAAGCTCAAACCTCACCTTGACCTCCTCTTCCAGTCTTTTCATGGTGCGTTTCTGTGTGATGTCTTGTTCAAGCCCATTTCTGTCTTTCCAGTTTGAAATTTCCATCTTCCTGTGAAAGGTCTGATCACCTAGAGACTGAATTCATTGCTCTCCTCTCCAAAGGTGGGAGGAAATGTGAGCCTGTATTGCTGTTGTTACAAAACAGGTATATTTTGCTTTTGTGAATGCCATGTCAGAAGAAACCTGCATCTCTCCCTGAAGCCAGTCAGAGCTAAGTGCATTGGGTCTTTATTATGCCCACAGTGTTATGCTGATCCTTGAGAGCTATCACGCCCCTGTGTCAGAGAAGCACCGTTGAAAAACTCTGCTAAGATACCTCTGCATTTTTAAAAATATCTCTTCTATCCTTTCATTAAGGCCTGATTTACACCACGGTTTGGAACAAGGTGCAGAGTTGCCAAAGCTGTTGAAGGTCTGAGCATTCAGTTGACACATATCATTTCTATCTCCAGAGTTAGCTGCAGAGCTGGTTCAAGTTTCTCTACATCCACAGGGAAAGCATGCCCTAATTATCTTAGTGATAAAGAGCAAGATGTTCAAATTTGATATACAAGTCCCTGCGGGACAGAGCAGCTAGTTAAAAGCAGGTCTGTTAAACCTGTGGTTATACTCACTGCTGTTATATGATTCTGATCAAGATAGGGTTTCTTAGGGTCTACAGACGTTTAGGCACAGGCTGTTGCTCCTGTCCAGGCCAGGATATAATACAGGTGCTGTTAAAAAGTGATGTAATATTTAGAGTGGGGAAGAGAGAATAAAGGACAAAGTAATGACTTTGATTCAATTCCTCAGCTTAGAACCCTCAGGAAATAAATTTCCCTAACTGTGAGAAGAACTTATCATGATATTGTCAGAGATCAAGTCAACCCAAGACTAGAGATAGACTGTGGGGCACAGCCTGTCACAGTAGTTATGCAAGGACTGTATCAAACTGCATATCAGCCTGAAATATTTGTGTTTGTATCCCACTAGGTCACTGGATTTGGCTGCCCTAGGGCTGATCATTCCTCCACTTTCCTCCACATCCACCCAGTCCATTCCCAACATACTCCTCATGCAGCTTTGTACCAGCTCAACCTTTATTAACGACTTTGCTTCCTCATCAGCAGCAGGGTAGGGGCTGATCATGCTGCATGGGAAACATATTTAGACCCCAGAAGACAACAGGGCCCTCTTGCAGTTTCACGTCTTCTTCAGTGGATGAGTCTTGTAAAGATCTCCTGGTCTAGCAGGCAATTTAATATATGGGAGTGAAAAATGGGATCTCAGAGGAAATAAATAGATCAAGGGAGTATATGGATGTAGAATCAGAAGTTCATTCTGGGATTTTGCAAGTTATCAGATTCAGGAGTTTATAAGGTACTGAAGTATTGGCATGGGCATTAGCAATTAGTAGCAGTGTTAGAAAATCATTGATTAACACTTGCAATATGCTCAGCTGTGAGGGAGTCTGCAGAGAGAGTAAGGCCATGAGGAGAGAAAAGCACAGACTCAGACAAGAGCAGTTTTGCAGAAGGGGCAGGCAGCAATAGATTGCAGATGCTCCTAGGCCTCCTTTCCACAGCTAACATTTCTGTGAATGAAGTAGGCTTCTAAATGAAAAAAGTTTTCAGGGAAGGATCCCCTGTGAAAGCAAACAAATAAATGCTTTCGGCACAAAAATAAGATCCCAGCAACAACTAATCCAGCTTGTCATTTCTGTTATTACAGCTTGGAAGCCAGTTGGTCCCCTTGTGGGACTGAGGCTAGTGCACTGACGAAAGTACACTGTTTTCTTGCCAAATGGACACATTTGAAAAAGCTGCTATTTCATCATGGTGAGATACTTAATTTGCCATGCCATCTAATAGATAAAATGGAAAAACAGAGGCTCTAAAACACACCACTGATGTTCCAAGCTTCCAAGCTCCTCTCCCTCAGATAACACATTTCCTACATTAACGAGATGGAGGCACTCATGTGTGGTGCAATAAAGACAAAATCAAGTGCTCTTTTGCAGTGTTCTGTCAAATCCTCCAGGAGAATCTGTGGCTGCAGCTTTTATGCCCTGATTCAGAATTCTATCAGAGGAAGACATAAAAGAGCAGAATCCAAGATGCATCTGGAGGCTAAAGAAGTTTCTAAGCATTATAACACTACCAAGACATAATTAAGCAGAGGGTAACATAATTAAGTAGAGGGTGAAAAGACCAGGAGCCTACTGAAGTCTTTGAGGGTTTTTTTCACTGAGCTCAATGAAATGCAGTTTGACTTTAACTACATGTGCTAAATTTGTCCACAGCTTTACTGTTGAGATTGTTCATCCTATTTTTCACCCCAGCATGAAGCTTTTGTTGCTAGTTAGATGACAACATGTAATTAATCAGGAATTCTACAATAGCATGCATGCCCTGTATTAAAAATATGAATTAGACAAAATAGGCTTCTAGTCTTTTTTTATGAAATCTCGTTGCATCTTCTCTTCCTCATTATCTCTCAGAAATGGAAGTTAGGAGCCAAAAATTATAGTCCAGAATGCATTCCATGCATATATACTACTGTTGCTGTGCTATGCAAACAAAGTCTTTACAGTGAATATGTCACTGCCCTTATACTTAGTTCAGCATGTGAAATTTGTGAGTTTCCTAGATGCTTCTCAGTTTTCATTTTAATAGCTCCTTAGAACAGATGTTCCTTTCTCCTCCTTGTATTTCTTTCTATTCCCCATAATGGTGTTTTTCTCTGAAAAGTAAGACAGTGCAGTAGAGTAGACTGTGCACTTGCTTCACAACAAGGTACTATGGGTAGGACACTTAAGGCTGGAGGTCTACAGGGTGGATGTGTAAATTGGAGTGAGTCAACATGGTCTCTTATTGTAGTCAAATTGCAGAAATAGAAAAAGCACTTTTAGGAAACAACTAATCTGACTTGTTTTACTTTAGAATGACACCGATATTGTTCTAAAAATGTCTCAATACAGGGTGAGACCAGGGTGACTGACTCTGTCATAAATGTGGGTGTCTACATCCGGTGAGAAGAACCGTGTGCAATGCCCAGAAAACATTTCCATTTTATGTTCTCTACCAATTTCTACATAGTGGAAGAGTGTGCACTTTCTCTACAGAAATACAGCTGGAATTCTGCAGAAATATAAATTAAAGCTTTTTATTATCCATCTGCTTTTTCCAACTGTCAATCTACTACAAAGCTTCATGTTGTGTGACATCCTAAAGAAAAACTGTACCCCAAAAGGACAAATATTTAATTAAATATGGAGACAAATCATTGTTGAGAGGCAGGAAACAATTAGGTGTTTTAGACAAGGGAAAACAGATACTTGTTCTCAGTGGATGTTTGATGAGCAAGTGTAAGTCAATGAGGGAGAGACAGAGGAGAGCTGTTCCAAGAGACTGGATCCTCAGAAGAAAAATTCCTGACATTAATAGTTGTAGATGTGTATTGAGGTACACAGGGAAGCTGAGAGAAGTAGAGGAGGGAGTGGACAGCAGATAGGGTCAGTAAAGGTGCACCTACAGACTCCCTCTCAACTGCAGTTTAAAATGTGATCCCGGTTGCAATTTGGGAAGCAAACAGCCAGCTCATTTCTTCTCACAACTGCCCTGGCTGAAGTCACCAACTCCAGCCCACCCTCAGATGTTAATCCTTGACCTTTTCCTGATGATTATAATTTTTCTGTTCAGCAGAAAGCAAGAGAGCCATTTCTATCAACAGGACATAAATTGTTTCAGCAAATCTGGTTTGTTTTTTCTCAGTCAGGCTAATGAGTATGTTCACAAGCTGCTGAGCTGTTTGGTAGGAAGGTGAAGCAGCTTTGCTGGTTAGGAACTGCTGATGGTGGTCTGAGGCTAGTCATCACTTCATCCAGTGCAGATGCAGAAGGAAGGGGAACCTCTCTCTGCCTGACAGCAGCCTGGAGCAAGCCAGGCAGGCTGAAAAGAAGGGCCATGACTACAGACAGTAGGAAGATGTGTAAAAAAGTTCAGTATCTACCTGAAAAAAAAAAATTATTTGTTGGGGCACAGTTACTCCTGTAAAAAGCTATAGCTCTTTCATCTCTGCAGTAATTTTTGCCTCCGGTTGGCTCGTAACGCTCACAACCTGGTTCTCCTTCCATTAATGTTCTTCCAGTTAACGTTTTCTGATGTGCACTAAAACACCTATCAATTATTCATATTACAACACCACCACTATTTCTCTTAACAATGAGATTAAACTGTTTATTGAAGCTGCTGACCTAGGCTAATCATTAATGGGACATTTGCTTCATTACCCTGTATTATTCTCTCTTCTGAACCATCAATTAGAAGAGCTCAGATGGTAACCTTCCAAGCTCCTTATAGGATTCCATGTAACAGGTGAGACAACACTAAAATGTGTGAAGAAAAGTCTCAAAGTTTCCAAAGATGTAAAGTTTAAAAACTATTAAAGAAAAGGCTTATTTTTCTCATCTCATTGGTACAAATCATGAGGTTTGCAAATAATTTTTTTAATAAAGACTCATTTACTGGCGAAAGTGTCCAACTGAGAAGGGAATCAGTCTTGATGTAACCAGTTACGACTTAGAAACAAAGTATTTGTACCACAAGCAATTAATTCTGCTGAGATTTATTTGAATTGCAAATGCAGGAAGGAGATAATTTCAGTTCTGCCCCCGTTCCTCAGAAACTCCACCCTATCCCAAAGCTGTCAGCATCAGATCCAGTCACAAAACAGGCAGAACAATGTAATCAGAGCAATCTTTAATTAGGGGATCATACCCAAAGGGCATGGCACTGCTTCTAATTGAGAGTTTTTTGTCCTTTTCAAATTAACATTTCAAAAGGCATCACATGGAATAAAGCCTTTTTCCTTTCCATCAGTGTTAAAGTTCTTTAAATTTTGGACATGACAAAAGAAAAAGACATGAAACCTGTGTGAAATTATGAACTGTCAAGCTGCTTGTTTAAAACTGGTATATTTCTGCTTTATGAGATATATTAAATTCAACAATACACATCACAGGTTTATCTGTGTGGAAGAAAGAAAGGAAGGGAACAAGGAAGCAAAAGAGTAATACCATTAAAGTTAAAAAAAAAAAAAAAGTTTAAAAGTTCTTCTGACAACTGGTGCTCCCTTTGTTCAGACTACCATGACAGAGGTCTGAAATGCACAGTGTAAGTAGGATAAAGCTCAGATGCTGCCAGGAAAATATTGGCAGTAGCTACTTCCATGCTGAAAAGCATTTTGGCAAGGCAAACTTAGTTACAATCAACATCTGAATAGAGATTGGATAGAGCAGCTGCTAAGTGATCTTCTCCTTTATTTCCCTTCATGGAATGGGTTAAAGAATCAATAGTTCTATCTGAGTAAAGATTAATGTAAGATATTATGAGTTGCAGGAGATAATTACCATATTTGGTACACAACATTCAGTATCTAACACTGGCAAAAGTATCATCCCCCACCCATTCCACCTCCCATGCCTTCCTTTTGAGATTAGTCAGGAGGGATGGATGCTTACCATTGCTTAAGTGACCAAAGCTCCAGCAAGCAGATGGTCTTTTTGTTTCCAGCCTGCCCGCACACTGCAGGGCACCAAACTTCCTGCAACCACCAGAAACATCTCTTGGGATCATCAGAGTACATCAGGGCAGGGGGGCTAAATAGGGAAAAACCATGGAGAAGAGCAGTGCAGGAAAGTGAAGTCCAGCCAGGTCTATCTCTGGGAAACTGTATGCGCTTGGCTCTGTGGAAGGAAAATCACAGAAGGAATAACTGCTGAATTTAATCTTGGAAGGGAATGCTACATCAGGATTTGTGGTCAGCTGCAGAAGGAAAAGTGTTTTCTTTTTTTCTTTTTCCTATAATTGCCAGAGAAATACAAGATCATAAGAGCAACTTATCACTAGTCAAAACTAAGACTGCTGAGGGAGAAATAGTATCATGATCTAGCTCCCTCTTAAAGTAAGAATCACCTTTATTTATTATTTTAAATATCAGGGGGTTTTGTTGTTGTGTGGTTTGTTGGTTTGTTGGTTCGTTTTTTAACTTGACTGCTGCTCTGTGGAACCAAATTTTGAAGTATTTCCCTATGTCGGATGACTGCACTTTCTCTCAAAATGAAAGTTCAGTTATTTATGCAGCAGGATGTTAAAGAATGGGACCTTCAGGAAAACAAAATGAAAACAGTAAATACCAGGAAGTTTATAATAAAATCAAAAAATCCAATAACACTGGCAAAATAAGAAAGTGTTTTCAAATAGTAAGAGTGTTCCCAAATGCATGTATAGTGGACCAAAATACACACTGGGCAATGTGCAGCACAGTGAAGAGGTATCTAAACTGGTCTCTGAACCATTAAGTTCACACATGGTTCAGCACTGGGCAGACCGGCCAGATCAGATATGTGTTAACAGTTGGACTTCTGCTCTCTTTGTAGAATTAATCCCCTGACAGCATGGCCTGACTCTGTACAGCCTGTGAGCACTCTGCTGCCCACCCTTCTGGTCCTACACTGTGGCAAAATTCACCTGGCTCAATGTAGATATCTATGTCTGAGGTGGACACCACAGGCCTTCCATGCAAACAGGGTAGATCTGGGCAATGCACTTGGGGATTTATCTCCTCCTAAGGCAGGGCAGATGAACAGCATGCAGAAAGCACCTACTCCATGTCTGTAAAGAGGATCCAAGGAGAGCTGCTCAGATATAAGCAGCTATATGGCAGACATCTAACTTCAGATGAGAGAAATCCATGTTTTGGGGAAGAATGAATCCATGGGGAGCAGAGAAGATGATCATTATCCAAAGGGCTGCAAAGACCTTAGGAACTGCAATAGCAACAGCCTTTACTGAGGAAGACTTCAGGGCATGTGTGATCTGCTCAAAGTCTGAGAGACCTAGAAACTTATCAGAGAGCTGTATCAACATCTATAACCTTCGAGGTCATTTAGCATAGCACTTACTCAACTTTCATTGGACCTAGGAAAAGGAATAATATTAATGTTTTCAGGAAAATTAATTTTATCGGGAGCACTGAGCATTCAGACAATAGCATTAATCTCTCTAACTATTTTTGTTGCATTATTGTGTGCTTCTTTGTTTATCAGCTACAGTTATTCCTGACCTTCTTGACTATAAAAAAATGTAGGCAAAAATTTTATGTAGGCCAGAAGGAGCTTAAATTAGAAAATACAGGAGAAAATAATTCATTTTCTTAGCTCAGAGGAATTAGCAATCTGATCTACTTAGCTACTCTTCAAGGTTCTTATACATTAAAAAAACCTAATAAGAATATGTTACAAATAATGAGAAGGCAACTAGTGAAATCAGAACATTTTTCCAAGACTTGCTTGAATGCCCTCTGAAGTCAGGGTTTGAGTTGTGTTTGATACCAAGAGTGTTGAACACACAGACAATACAATGTCAACTCTTTGTTCATTGTAAAAGATGGGATGTGATTTTATTGCTCAGGCTACAGTTTGTACAACTACATGATGCTTACTACAGCAATAAGCTTTCATGTAAACATGAAATGCTTGCAGTGCTTTAGTTTTGATACAGAAATGAAGCACATGCTTGTGGATACATAAAGGCCTGGAAAGAATTGTCAAAGGGCAACTCTTATTGATCTTCATAAGAGAACACTTCAGGGGAGAAAGGTGAACTTCATGGGTATAGACTAGTTATGATACTTAGAAATTTGATTGTGGACAAATCCTACCCCCCAACATTTTAATTTTATGATTCAGACACAGTACTGACATTTTCATCAAACCGAAATCTCTGGAAAATATGAGTTATTGAATCACTTAATTTGGATCTGTTTTTTTCAAAACATGTTGATCTGAAATGCAAATATTTATTTTCAGTTTATTGAACTAAGTCCAAGCACCTCTTCACTAGCCTAGTAATCCCTTCAACTATTACATGCTTTTTAGGAGCAGTAGTCAGGGTGCCATCTGCTTTGTCTTTTTGGTAATTCTCATTGCTTGGACTGTGTCTCTCAAAAACACAGTTGTTATGCGATAACCAGTAGTCAGACCTTTTTCCGAGACTGGGAAAACTAGTTTTACTGTAGATTTGCAATCTAACAGAAAACACAGTACATAAGAAGAGAACAAGGGTGCCAAGAACTAAAGAACAACTCCAGAGGAAATTATGGCATATTATGTGGACACATTAATTCTGAACTAGATAAAAGATAAAATACATTGGGGTTTATCGGTTTTGGGTTTTATTCTGTTTTTGTATTTTTTTAAACCATTATTCCAGACATTATTTATTAGTGAGAATAAGAGAAGTGAGAATGGTAGAGGGAGATTCAATCAACTGATGTAAAATGGAGAAATTTTCACATGCTTAAACCTTTCTCCAGGTCTGAAACAAAGCGATAAACTTCAAAGCTAGGTTGAGAAAAAGTCCGACCATGCACGATATATGTATCTATATTATGTACCCAGATCACTTAAGGCAAGAAGAGAAAATCTGGCTTTGCTTTTACAAATGATACGTCCTTATAAATGCCCCAATCATCTCCTGGGTTGCTGCTTAAATAGGAAATCTCTCTTCCTCAGGAAAAAAAAAAAAAAAACAAACAAGATAAAGTTCAATCAGATGAGAGGCCGTGAATCTCTTATCTGACCCAGCTGAGCTCATTGCAGAAGGAAAGTGTCCAACTGTTTTCCTGAGCTCCCTTGTTCATTACACCCACACACTATCTCCAGTCCTTGTTAGGCTACTTCCCTGGCCTCAGGCTTTACAATAACCTTGTTCTGTGTTCATGTCATACCCCGCCAGTAACATCTTTGTCTGCAACTGGTACCACTGACCATAACTGCAAGAGGAATAGCAAATTATTCTAATTTAATAAATAATATACTGTTGAATTGTTGGGGATTTTTTAATTGATGAGGTCTTATGTGGGTAACATCGTTGCTTAAAGAAGATTCCATCATGTTCTTCTTGTTACTTCTAAGAATAACAAATGATCCAGCAGAGGACTGAGAAACATGTTCTTTACCTGGAAACATGCAGGTGACTTCTGTATGTGACAACTCATATACCCTTGAATTTTCTTAAAGGAATTGAGATTTCACTATGTGTTCTTCCTAGACAACTGGAGAATTCAGAAGACAGTATATCTGTGGATACCTAAAGGGGTTAAAACAGAAATCCATAAAATTATCAGAGGAAAAAGAATTTGGGAAGCCAGGGAGAAGTAAACCGAAGTGGTGGGAAGGCAATACTTTGCTGTTTCTGTCCAGGAAATAGAAGGAGTGAAGTGATGGACCTGGGAAGGACACATGAATGGATTTACTAATCAGGAGTAGAGCTGCTCAGAAATATTCAGACATTCTGACTTCATTTGTCATTTGATCACAATCAAACCATTTGTAGGAGCTGTTCATCTCAGACAATGTTACTCTAGAAATCTGGCAATGTTTTGATGGAAGCTTTTTTGGCTTTCTGACAAGTCATTTCTCTGGGACTGTCACAGATAAAATATTCAGGGTAAATTTACTGATAGATTGACTCAAATCTTGGAAACCAGATTCTCCCTAAAAACACAGATCTTTTTGCATCCAAAGATCTGAGGTGTATCTCATGGAATCAGGCTTTTCAGATTTTGTCTTTTTTGTTCTGAATCAAAAAAATTTAATACATTAAAATCTTCTTTAAAATAAAATTTATCCACTAAACTCTGCACAGGTCAATTTTATAGAAAACAGAGAAGGAGAATCTGGGACAGTTAACATTTTGGCTTCTTTGTATGAAATTCAAACATCCTAAGGGATAGTTTGATAACCTCTCTTTGAAGGTTAGAAGTAGGTCATAACCGTGCTTACTGTTCCCATTTTCAGATGCTGCAGTTCTGACTTGCACTCTGTTTAGTGTTCTTCAGAGTCCTGCAAAGACCTAAAAACTGTCCAGTTCTTCAACCAAGAATTAACACTGTGGTTCAAGCATAAGTGAGTAAGAAGGTGATGTGTGATCTGAGGATCACACTCAGATTCGTTAGAGAAAGGCTCCCATGTTTCCACATTCCCATGATGCTGGGGAGGCATTTTCTACACCTGCCTTCCCATCCTTCCCAAAATCAAGGTATCACTGTCCCTCATGCTGTTTTCTATCATTTTGCCAGGGACCAGGGGATTTCCTATCCCCAAATTTTCTCTTTATCAACATGTCCCAGTCCTCTTTCCTCTCCTCCTGCCCATCTTGGGAAGACTGTTATATTAGGAAATCAAGTGGGAAAAGGATTGTTCTGCAGCCTCAAGGGCAACCAGCACAGAGTGGCTTATATCTGTGTAGCTAGACTTGCTTGGCATCCAAAACAGAGCTGTGTCCAAAGTGGCCATTGGGAAAAGATGTTGAGAATGGATACTATGAACATCAATCACTAAATCAAATAGAGCCAGGACAGAGATCTGAGCCCCGGCACACAGCTGTTGTTAAAACAGACCCTCTTGGTGTTGTGACCAGTCAGCTATCATTGCTCCAGTGCTGCCTGGACACAGTCACTAACTCTGCCCAGAAACATTCCCAATAGGAATCCCGGACATATTTTTCTTTGTTTGGAGGCACAGAATGTTTAATAGCAAGGCTGTGTCCAAAATTTGCCAGCTGACTTTGGGGCCAGTGAACAGGCCCTGGTGCTGCTTACTATTAGAAGTATAGCCAGTGCAAACCCCTCCTCTCCAGCCTCTATTCCTGCCATCTGCTGTATGGCTTTCCCTCAGGATCCTCCCATATCATCCATCCTGCTGCTCCCCAGATCCTCGGGGCTCAGAGAGCCACCTTTACAGACCTGTCCCTGTCCTCTGCCATTCAGATTTCATTCTAGTCTGAGCAATTTCCACTGCCCTATGTACCAGAAACAAATTCTCATTCCCTTATACATTTTGTCTCCCCCTTCCTTCACAGCACCCTCTTTTTCTTTTCTCTCTCTTTGAGATCCATCATTTGGGGTGCCAACACTTTAAACTGTTGGGAAACATTGACACTAAGACAATTTTCACACTGGAAAGTGTCAATATGTGCTGTCAACTGTTTCTATGACACAGAGACAGTGACAAGAGCTGACTACTGACAGGATTTCAGCACGTCTGTCTAACACCCACATCTTCCTCCTCATTTCCCACACCTTGCCAAAATCAGCAGGCTTCTGCTTATATTAGATGCCCTCAGATATTCATAGAATTATAGAATCATAGAATGGTTTGGGTTGGAACCCAGCCCAAACCCTTAAAAATCATCTAGTTCAACCCCCCTGACATGGGCAGGGACACCTTCCACCAGACCAGGTTGCTCAAAGCCCCGTCCAACCTGGCCTTGAACCCTTCCAGGGAGGGGGCAGCCACAGCTGCTCTGGGCACCCTGTGCCAGCGCCTCACACCTGCACAGTGAAGAATTTCTTCTTTATACCTAATCTAAATCTATTCTCTTTCAGTTTAAAACCATTACCTCTTGTCCTATCCTCACACTCCTTGATAAAGAGTCCCTCCCCACCTTTCCTGTACCCCCTTTAAGGACTGGAAGTCTGCTATAAGCTCTCCCCAGAGCCCTCTCTTCTCCAGACTGAACAACCCCAACTCACTCAGCCTGTCCTCATAATGGAGGTTCTTCAGCCCCCTGATCAACTTCATGGCCTCCTCTGGGCCCACTCAAGCAGGTCCATGTCCTTCTTATGCTGGGGTCCCCAGACCTGGACACAGTACTGAAAAGTGAAGTAGAGGGGGAGAATTACCTCCCTCACTCTGCTGGCCACACTCCTCTTGATGCAGCCCAAGATATGGCTGGACTTCTGGTCTGCTAGCGCATATTACTGGCTCATTGTCAGTTTTCCACACACTCCTCTACAGGGCTACTCTCAATCCACTCCTCACCCAGCCTGTATTTGTGCTTTGGATTGCCTTGACCCAAGTGCAGGACCTTGCACTTGACTTTGTTGAATTTCATGAAGTTTTCATGGGCCCACCTCTCATGACTGTCAAGCTCCCCCTGGATATCATCCTTTCACCCCAGCATGTCACCACAGCACACAACTTGGTGTCATCAGCAAACTTGTTGAGGGTGCACTCGATCCCACTGTCCATGTCGCCAACAAAGAAGTTAAACAGCACCAGTCGCAATACCAACCCCTGAGGAACACCACTCGTCTCGGCTCTCCACTTGAACAGCAAGCCACTGATCATAACTGCTTGAGTGCAGCCATCTAGCCAACTCTTTTTCCACCATGTGGTCTATCCATCAAATCCATGTCTCTCCATTGACTACAGCAGGAGTTAAGACAGCTCTTGTACCTGTAGACACTTACTTATAGATACCTGGTCTTTGCTTTAGACTGAGCTGAATAACTCTATATGTTATTTCCAGTATATTAATAAGACAGAGAGGCTCTGATTCAGATGTCAGCACAGGTGTTTGCTGTCATCTGAAGTGTCTGAGGGAATTCTATCTGGCCATCAGCAGCCTCTCCAGGGGGGCTCAGATCTTCCCTAGGGCTTTTGTAATGTGCATCCCCGTGCAGATGCCTTGGGTAACTTAGAGCATCACTAGTGGAACAGAGCATCTATGCTCAGGAAGATAAATACCATTCCCAGTGCACCTATAAATAATTGCATGTTGACACCTAAATTCAGATCCTTTATCTCAAAGAATTACACCTTCGAGGTCTATGCTAAAACTACAAATCAAGCCTTTCAAATGCTTTACAGAGCATATTTTAAAGCATTGTGTCTTACATTTTCATTGGCTTTCACAATCTCAACAGACAAGCTCAGTTAAAACTTGTGGCTTCCAAAGTAAACCCTTGTTTATATTACTAGAAAAGGAAAATTAATCTGCTGTACTATGTAAATAAGTAGTTAAATTTTAAGCTTTACCTAACTAGTAAGTGTCAGGCAACCATTGAACTGTTCTGGGTGTAAAAATACATACTTGAAATTCTATTAGGTAGTTTTCATACATTTCAATATGCAGAATCATCTGTTTAAAGTTAAGTCAATGGTAATTTGTTTTATTGAATCAGGAACCAAATATCATTTATTTAGGGTCAGATATTCCATACATCATTTCCTGGTAGTCATTACGATGAGAACGAGAATGAGAACGAAAAAGAGAAAGGAGGAGAGGGGAGGGGTGGGGAGAGGAGAGGAGAGGAGAGGAGAGGAGAGGAGAGGAGAGGAGAGGAGAGGAGAGGAGAGGAGAGGAGAGGAGAGGAGAGGAGAGGAGAGGAGAGGAGAGGAGAGGAGAGGAGAGGAGAGGAGAGGAGAGGAGAGGAGAGGAGAGGAGAGGAGAGGAGAGGAGAGGAGAGGAGAGGAGAGGAGAGGAGAAGAAGAGAGAAGAAGAAGAGAGAAGAAGAAGAAGAGAGAAGAAGAGAGAAGAAGAAGAGAGAAGAAGAGAGAAGAAGAAGAGAGAAGAAGAGAGAAGAAGAGAGAAGAAGAGAGAAGAAGAAGAGAGAAGAAGAAGAGAGAAGAAGAGAGAAGAAGAAGAGAGAAGAAGAGAGAAGAAGAAGAGAGAAGAAGAGAGAAGAAGAAGAGAGAAGAAGAGAGAAGAAGAAGAGAGAAGAAGAGAGGAGCTTTTCCTGGCAGTACACGTTCACCAATTCAGAAGTTGGACTAGAGACTTTCAGGAGTTATTTCCAACCATTATCTCTATGATTCTATGATCTATAGAAACCTAAAGTTTCACATACAACTTCAGAAACTTTTGAGGAATAGAGGACAAATTTTGCCCTTGGGTTTGAGCTAAGCTTCCACTGATGTTAATGAGAATTATGAACATGTAGCTGAAGATGAGATTTTGGCCCCAAAATGAAGATTCCAATGATATATTTGAGACATATGTCAGATGTTTAGAAAGATTTTACTAGTGATATTTTTGCTGAGAAAGGTCAACTGACTGGCATCTTGTTATTAATGATAATTTCTAGTAGAAGAAATCCTTTACTCTGAACTGGAAATGACATTATAGTGGGACTTGGAACCTGTGGCTAGCCAATACAATACATCTTAATAGGGCTGCAGACCTCCCTGCAGGAAATGCTATCAAATCTTTAAAGCCAATTTATTGAAGGAAATTGCAGACAGCTTGAAAACATCCATGATTCTGTGTCCTGACATTGGCTTGTTAGGTTTGTGCTATGACTTTGTGTCACTGTTCTTTCTTATTTTGGTCTTTTACTTTATCTGACTTTGGCTTTCATGTCATGCCTTATGTATCACTTTGTCTCTTCTATCCGACCATCATCTCCTCCCTTTTTCTATTTCAGATATGACAGGATCTATTTATTTTCTGCAGGGTGTGCCCTGAACATGCAGTTAATGTACAACTGTTGTGGGGGTTTTTTGTTGTTTTGTTTTTTTTTTTTTTCATGTAAAAACTTATTTTCCCTGTTAATGACCTCTCCCACTTTCTTAGGTAGGATCTTTGAGTTAGACATTATGAACATTGCGGACTTGGAGCCTATGGCACACTGTAGAGTCCATTTCTTTGCTTCTTAGCATCCAAAATCCTTGTGCTAATGCTTTCATTATGTTTTCAGTTAAGCTGATGAGTTAAAATCTTTCCATTCTCTTTACAAAAACATGTTTTCAATGTCTGCATCTGTATAAAGTTGCCACATCATATTTCATCATATTTCAGTTCAGCTCTTAGTGAGGACACCACAACCTCATAGACAGGCTATTTCAGCTGTTTATTCACAAGACTAAGGACCATGGTGCATTTTTAAACTTTAATGTTTGCCACCTGAGGAAACAAATATCTTAGAATGATACAAAAGCAGGTTCCTCCAAACTGTCAGGAGAAAGGGAGAAAATAAGAAACTCAAGAAACAAACAACAAAAGAGACAGGGTAGGCCAAGCAATATTATCTTTAAATAATTTACAGTAAATTAATACTGTTTATATATCCTTGATTTGTTGTCAAATTTAATTTGAAAATATTGAAAATTTTTGCTCAGAAGTAGTAATAATTCAGAGGCAGAGTCTGAGGTGAAGGTATAGGGCTTTTCCACTTGAATCATTTCTCTGTGAGAAGACAGTCCCCAAAAGCAGCTGAGAGCCAGACTCAGTTTTACTCTTTCAACTCTTCCCACACCTCAGCCCAGAGTAGCTTGCTTAAGGAACTCCCTTCCAGGGTCAGGGGCATCAGTCTGTTCCTCTGAAACAAAGGGATCCCTTTCTGTTATGAGACTTCCCATTTTCTGAAGGAGACCTCTAGTTACTGCATGGAAAAGAAATTTCTTTGTCAGTCCACAAAAAGTACTTTATCTTTTGACTGTTCCTACTTTGCTTAAGTTAAAATGCTCAGTCAATAATAAAAACTTTCTTTTGTTTTGGTTGATTTGTATTTTGTCAAGGGTCATAAAGCAAAAATGAGAGCCATGATCCACCATTACAGTTCTACTCACCTGAAAGCAAACCCCTTCCTCTGGTAGGTCAAGATTTAAATTCAAGAACTATGCTTTAATTTCCCCAGGATAAGAATAAATGTGAGCTAGCATAGACCAAAATATTCAAATGAAAGAAAAAGATATTGGATTTATCACTATCAGAAAATGCAGAACAGCATTCTTATGCCAATAACTTGGGTTGTATTGAAAAAGACTTGTGAAAAATATTTCTGTGGTCATGTTTAAATATCAAAGTTACAGGGACAAAAATTAAGATTGTTATTTTAAATGGAAAATATTGTTAAGGAATTTCAAAAACTGAAACATTTTCAAAATTGAGCAGTTTTGCTTTGTCTCCCTCTTTTGACTAATGTGTAGAAGAAAATAATGGTCCCCATGTTTGATGGGTAAAAGGAAGGTTTTGAGAACTGAAAGAGAAGGTTACATTTCTTTTCAATGCAATTTTTCAAAAAAGTAACATTTTTACAGAATGCAGTGAAAAATAAAAAGGTAACTATTTAAAAAGCCCCTCAATGTATATTGTTCTGTGGCGGTTGAATAAAAACTGGAGGAGTGGGAGATTTCAAAAAGTGCTATTTATTTATATAGGTGCATACACATGTATTCCTAGTTAACAACAAATACATGATCTGACACACATCAAACAAATAGTGATCAATCAAACCCCTTTTCCCACAACTTGGAAATATACGTCAAGCCCTCAAAGTTACTAAAGAGTGATTACAAACAAGTGAAGGAAGGGCAGTCACAACATTTTTGCTCCATTTTAGGCTGATCCATTTCAAAGCATAAATGAGGCATAAAAAATCTGTCCACTAAGGACAAAACTTCCTTGACCTCATTAAATGGCTAGGAAAGAACATTGAAGCTAAAATACTCTGGCTATTAGGAAACAGTTGCATTCTTCAAGAATTCAGGATGGTAAAAAGCCTTTGAGGAACAGCTTGGGTGACCCTCAGGTCTCTACTACAGTAGTACTAAGTGAACATGTACCCCTGACATCCAGAGTAGTGGCAAGCAATTACCTTGAGATGCAGAATTTCAGCAATTAATTATATATAGTCTTCTTCCTTACATGCAACCATTATTTTTCACTATCTGCAGGAAATAGTTTGGGAGTGCAAAAAAGCATTTTAAAAATTATTTTAGCTGCATACTAGAGTGGCATTTTCTACATCACAATGCTGCTACCACCATGGAAACTACACTTAATCAGGCAAGTTGTGATTTTCAGCTTCATCCCTGTAGCTGGCTAAGTAAAGGGGGCAAGTACCATAATAGACTGCACCTGTCTGGCTTTGTGTTATGTAAAAATCTGGAGCACTTTGGAGCATCAGAAAACATTCAGAGAAAGATTGTAAAAGCTGATGTAAAATTATATCTCAGGGAGGAAACCATACAAGTAAATCTGACATTGTCAACTCCCTGACAAAAATAGAAACAATCAAACTTTATATAATGTTGATGCCATATCATGATATACATCTGTAGGTATTTTGAGACCATTTTGCAGCAAGAGATTTATTTGTCTCAAAATCTTTTACAACAGTCAACATGCTAAATAAAACCAGTAGCAGCACAGAACTAACCAAAAAGGGAAACAAAGGAAAACCTGGTAATTCTGAATTATGATAACAGGCTTGCTCAATCAACTCATATTGCCTTTGTTGGCTAAAGATGGATATTATGTACTGAAAACAGAAGCAAAGCGTCTGCACCACCGAAGGGAAAAAAAAGTACATAGGCATAAAGAGCCTTTAGGAGAAGACTGATGCCAAAGTCTCCTCAGGGGAGACTCATTTAGGATATGTTACTGTATTACAAGCTTTCAGAGGCCTGACTACTTTTATACCAATTTTGTCCCTTGACATTCCACTTCCCAATTAAAAGGAATATTTTTCATTTGATCAGACTTCTTCCTGCATTTGAAGAGGTACTTAGGAGCATCTTTTCCCTGAAATACTTTTCTGTATTACTACTAGATGAATCCACTTCTACTTTTTTTTTTGTAATATTTCAGACCATAGTCCACTTTCAGTGTTGTTTTTTTTTTTTTTTAATTTGGCAAAAGTTGTCAGGTCAAAAAAAAAAAATCCCTTTTCCTGACTGTACCACAGGACTCAGTCCTGCTCCTGAGCTCAGAACTGAGGGTGGAGGATCCTCCTGGCTACCAGGACTGCACATGTTTGGATGGATCGAGCATCCTGGCATCTTCCTGCCAGTGTCCTGTCCGTTTTTTGCAGCATCCACAGCTTCCAATCATTTCCCAACAGTAATTAGTTTTTTAACTGAACTTGGGTGTTTCATTATTTCCTAAGAATATAGATGTTCCATCTCATTTAAAAGTGAATGAGGAGAGTGGGAAGTGCTACAGTCAGTGCTTCCTAGAAGGTGAGGCTGAATGTCCATAATGACTTCCTATGGCCTTCTGATCCATGAATCAGCAAAAACAACTAGACTGTCTTGGATTCAGACACGTGAGCTCCATCCTGATCACTTCAGCAGCACGTCCTGCTGAGAGGGGAAGGCAGAGCTCAGCCAGTTTCGTTCCCCGTGCAGCTGAGGGAACAAAGGTAGGAGAAAGCCTCACACTTGCTGTCCCCTGACACGACAAAGGAAGCCGCCATGTCTGGAGGACTCCAGTAGCAGAGTCACAAAGAACAGGAGCCTGCAACCCCCATCAGCCCTCAGATCCTCTGGCATGGAAGAGATTGTCAAACTCCTGCATGGGAGTTCTGGGAACAGCAGAGGCTGTCAGGGTGCATCTCTCCTTCTACCCTTGGAGGAGAGCAGCAGCTCATGCCACTCACTCACCAGGCTGAAGTACATTCCTGTATCTCTCAAGCTTTTAGCACTCTCACCATACCCAGAAAGATGACTAATTTAGACAAAACAGATGTATTTGAAGTGCTTGACTCTAGTGGAAGAGGAGCTCTGGTGACACCGAGGACAGAGCCACCCTCCACCTCTAGCAGCATTAATTTTCCTCCCCTCAGCAAGGACAAGATGGCTGTTGGCACAGCCATTGACCCTCACAAAATGTCCGCCATGATGACCTGCCTTCACTACAAAATGGTTGCCAGTAGCTTCTAAAAGCCGCCAAAGTTCAGCTGGTTTGTCACTATTTCATCCTTCCTTATGCCAGGATTTTATTCTCTCTACTGTCATAGCTTGGCCTCTCTCTGCTCTGCCTGCTGAAGACAAAAAGAGGTATGCCTGACTCTACCCTTTGGGGTGCCATTAATAATTCTCTCACAAGGGCAAGGTGGGGAGGAAAGGCCACAAAATCCTGGCCCCATTGTCATCTTCCCTCACTTAAAAGGTAATCTAGTGAACTATGGGAGACTGAAAGATTACAATTCTTAATGTTATTGACATGGGCCAGAGGAGATGAGTAAATGTAAACAGCTAGGGAAGTAGCACAGGGGAGAAGAGACTGAAAGTGCAAAAAGGAAAATAGGCCAAGAATAAATTTGCATCTTAAATTCTGCTGAACTTAGTCTATTAATAAATAGACAAATCTGTCAAATCTGCTCATCTTAATGGAAAGTTTTATATCAGGCTACACTTTCCCAGCAGAAATTAATACAGGCTGTGCAAGGATAAAAGCAGTGAAAGCCCCATATGAAAAGAGTCGTCAGGTCTCTGCCAGCAGCAGCTATTGATTCCCTGTCCTGAGAGGGAGCATGGCTGACAGCAGTGCAGGCTGTCCTGGTTTCACACTGGAAAATATGCAGCTCTTTAGCCAAATCAGATGTGTGCAAACTAGGATTCGACATCTTGGAAAGACTCCTGCCTGTGCCTGACTTAACCAGGTGGGAACAGCCATTGAAGTAATTGCAATGGAAATTAAATTTGTGAAGTATAAGTTAATCTTGATGTTTTTATTTTTTTAGGGAACTCTTGGGTGCATTATTCCCGAAGTGTAGTTTGCTGGAGGCATGTCATTAGATGTTGTTTCATTCAAGATACATGTTTCTAATCTTACAGGTGAGAAATAAAGGATGAACAACCTGGGTCCAGTAAAGACATTAAAAACAAACACCACCCATACATAAGGCCAACCCATCTAATGGTGTTATTTCTTAAGTGTTATGACTGCTGGGGCCTGAACCATGACTTGCAAATGGTCAAGGCTGTTATCACCATGCCTTTCCTTGTCCAATCCTTTATTATTAATGTATTCTTTCCTAGATCTCGATCCTTAAACCAGAACATTGAGCCATCCCTTCACTGAAACTTATCTCAGCAATGCTAGCCCAGCTGGAATTACCCAAATCTTCCCTCCAGAATGAAACATCCAAGGTGATTCTGCAATAGAATGCCAGTTCTCTTGTATTCTGGATTTCAGTCACTGCAGTTATTGTTCTCACCAGCCATGGGTGGGTGAAATTCTGACACCCCGAGTGCGCCTTAAGCTCAGGCATCTATGACCGTTTGAAATGTTATGGTCTATCCCATCTGGTGGAGACCTGATAGGACAGAAGCACGCAGGTCCTTCTGCAGGCCCTTCACCTCTCCTGCTAGTACCATGCAGATTTCTGGGATACTCCAGCATACCTCAAATGGTATTAGGTGAGTATTTCTAGGCAACTGCATTAAATCCCTTAAACTCAACTGAGTTCAAGATTAAAACACCTAAATTTAAATAACTAAACTAAGTGGCTTTATGAACACTAAGTGCATAAACTTCTATTAACAGAAGAGATCTTGTCAATACTATCTGTGGAGCCTGGAGAGCAATTCAGTTGTACAGCTAGGAGGGGCTCAGTTTGGGGATTTGCTCACAGATGTTGGACATCACTAAGTATTCCTCAAAGGAATGTTCTGCTTCCTCCTTTTATAATCAATGAATTAAAACTGGCAACTGTAGAATCCGTCTAACCTATTTGGGACTACTATTTTTGCATGAGATTGTTTGCAACCTAAAAATGTCTTTTATTACCACTGTCTATGTCAAGAGTCTATCGGAATATCTCAAAGTTATATAAGTACAGAATGGACATCTAGGGTTAGGTAAAATGAATGCAACACTTCTAGTCATGTCGATCTGTATCTCATTTTCCAGTCACTCTGTATGAATCAAGCTTATCTTCCAAAGACACAAACCTGCAAGATTTTCCAGGCTGTTAGGAGCTCACTCTTTTGCTTCAGGACAGGCTGGTACAAACCAACTTCAAATCAGAAATTGAGCAAACATTTTTATTGCAGTATTAATTTAGGACTAATAATCACAACTGATTGGCAATGAAAGATGCAGCACTATGCCAACACACTCCTAAAATGTGCTGTTTAAACTGGCTTGAACCCAGGTCCTTTGCTCACAGGGAGTGCCAGTTTGCTTCAGACTAAAACAAAGATAATCTAGACATACCAAAAAATGCGTATGTTCAAACTCCAATCTTAGGTTTGATGCAAAAGTAATGGGTGAAGTTCTTCTCAAGGTTATATTCTTAGAACATAAGGTCATCTCTTGAGCTTTCTAGCTTGTGATTCTTTAGGGGTAGCACCAACACAAAAAAGGATGATACATCATACAGAATTATGTGTTTTATTTTTTCATGAAAACAGAAATCAAAATGTTAATGATGTATTAGAAGACCTTTGAAGAGTTGAACCTCAACCTTTTTAGATATAATACAGATTTTCTTCATCGGGCAGTAGTTTGTATTTATTCCACCTAAATCTGTAAGTCAAGGTCAAATATTTGCAGCTTTATTCAATGGAGGACAATAAGCAAGCATTATTATAACAGTACAGTTTTGTATAGCAACAGAAATATTGAAATATTATTATTCATTATTCTGCTAAATAATGAAACATTTTGTAAGTGGAAAGAAAATCACATATAATACAGTTCTGGTATTGAAAAAAAAAAAAAAACAAACAAACAAAAAAAACAATGGAACAAAACCCACAGAATATTACCAGTTGGCATTGTACCCATTAAATGCAACAGTATATGTATTTGGAGTGTTGCAAAATGCATAATTACAATACAAACAATTTCTGGTGAGGAGTCTTCCATGGCGATACTTTCAAACAGAAAAGCATTTTGGCATCAATAAAATGATCTAACTATGACATATGTCAGAAGAAATATATGGGCTCCAATGAGATACTAATGCAAGTTCCAATCACCATAGTCTCAGGAGAAACAATCTCATTTAAAATTTGGCAGTCAATTTCAAATTGTACTCTCCCCTTTCTAGTCTCCCCTCATTTAATATATAGCAATAAAAACATTTGGAAATAATTAGATGCCAAATAGCCATTAATAATTTACCCTGTGACAAAGATCCAGTGATTGAAATAAAATATTTCAGTGCTTTTAATGAAATCAGTAATAAGTCTTCATAGTTCTATAGTCTCCAAAGAAATTGAGAAATGCACTATCCATATGTTCTGATATGTAATGTAGGAGACATTTAGCTGCAGATAGACATCAAAAGGGTATTCTCTTTGTGCTAAAATGATGATTATACAATCATTGGTTTTTAATAAGTACTTGTATGCTTTATACTAACTGTCCAGGACCAATTAATT
The DNA here is from genome assembly GCF_018691265.1 of Tyto alba. Taxonomy (NCBI): domain Eukaryota; kingdom Metazoa; phylum Chordata; class Aves; order Strigiformes; family Tytonidae; genus Tyto; species Tyto alba. Next base: position 43,608,916 of record NW_024881316.1, on the reverse strand, counting down.
GGCAGTAGCTATATCCAGGAAAGACACAGCGATATTGTAATTTATATGCACTGTCCCATGTTTCCAACATTTACCTGGTGTTTTAATAATTATGTAAATAAATTGTGAAACTATACATAAAATCAACATACATTACCAGACTATAAGGAGGAAATGTAATCTGAAAACAGTATTGTGTATATTGCCTATATGTGTGATTCTCTAAACCCTCCAGGAAAACATGTAATTACCATGGTGAGCTACCACAGGTGGAACTTGAAGGTAATCTGCAAATCTCTGTCTATGTTAATGAGTAAATTACATCCTTTTGTAGACACTTCATTTTGAGGAGATTACAATTTCTTTGCAGAAGGCTCAGTTTTTCTTGTTAAGATAGAGTGCTTGCATCCTGTCCTGGGGGATGTGCTAATACCTGACCAGCCTCTGTGTGCCCTGCTGTAACCATTCAGACCACGCACTGTCTGTTCCCCACTGTGGTGGGCCACATTTACTGTCAGTACTAGAACAGGAACGGAAGCCAGTTATTCTCATTTCTCATCTTTTTTAGGCACCTAACAGAAAACCTTGTATATGCATTGTTCAGACACCATCAGTCAATAGTTACTATTGCAGCAGAGATAATTACATGTGCATTTTTCAGGTAATGCTGTTATTGCCACTAATCATCTTTCTTTCCCTTGAATGAGAATTCAGAACCAATAACACAGAGCACTGAGCATTAATAAGTTTAGAACAAAAAATTCCACCACTTAAATTTGTTAATACAAACAAGATATTCAGCATTGCCGATACCAAGGAGAAGCCAGATACACTATTGGAAGAACTGTATGATTGTGAGAACTGGAGTACCAAAAAAAGGAATAAAATTCTTTAAGTACAAAATACAGGCTTGTGCCCTGAGGGACCTATAACGAGACTTTCTACCTTAAAGTAGAAATTTGTCAGTCACAAATAATAAAAAATAAAAGGATCTGGGTGTCTTACATAGTCACTGGCTGGCTGAAAGCCACTACTGCGCTATAGCTGTGAAAAAGGCTAATGCAAATCTTGTCTGTTTTCAGGAGATGTTGAACGATACTGCTATTGTCTACAGTCCTCCTGAGACCTCAGTTAGAGAATAATTGTCATCCACAATTAAGAAAGACCAATTCCAACTGAAAGAATAAAGAAGAAAGACCATGTCCTGGTTGGGGCTGGCCTAGAGTTCCCGTTGGTCTGGCAGCGGGAGGAGCTGCAGCACCCTGAGACCCCAGGGGCTCCCCAGACCCCAGTGCCCTCACCTGTGTGCGGGGGCGGGGGGAGCACAGCTGGAGGGCTGGGCCCGATTGGCTGATAGTCCATGTCACGTGACATTGTGCTCACTATATAAAGGCAGGAGTGGGCCAGGAGGGGCTCTCACTTCTGGGAGTGTTGTTGTGGCATCTTTGTGCTCGGGATTGCTGGCTGGGAGCAGGTGGGTGGTGAGCAGCTGTATGGTACATTACCCGTTGATACTGCTGTCAGTGTATTATTCTGTTACTGTTATTAAACTGTTTTTATCTCAACCCGCGAGTCTCCCTTTGCCCCTCCGATTCCCTCCCCATTCCCAAGTGGTGGGATGGTGGTTGAGCGACTGCAGGGCATTTAGCTGCTGAGTAGGCTTAAAAGACAACAGACCAGCACAGAGGTGTTATGAATGGAGAACCTTTAAATTAAGAAAGTAAAAGACTTTGATTCAGGCTTTATAGCCTAGATGTAATATGGTTACTTGGCCTAAATATATTGTCATCTGCACTCCAGAAAAATAAAAGTAGTAAATAGGCTAAAGGTAGGTAAATTGCACATTTATAGACTTTGAGGACTGAAAATTACAAGGTGAATATATAACCACCAGATTTTGCAATGAGAAGAAATTAGAGGTAGGACAATGGAGTTTGCCTTCTTAAAATGGAGATTGATCAGTTCATGAAGGAGCTATTCAACAACCTCTTGAAGATATCAAGAAATTGGATTTGGTGACCCAGGAACTTCTTTCCAGTCTGTGCGCTCGTGAGGAACTAGCTGCTACAGAACAAAAGCTACATGAGTCTTGCTGATCAATATTAGGAATTTTATCTCACTTTTGCTTGTTTAATGCTTGTTGGAAGGTGTTTGGACCCATGTCCAATTAAGTGTTTAGGATCTCTTATTAATCTACTAACTTCCTATTAGATTCAATAATTCATTTATTTTGGAATGAAGGAACTTAAACAGATTTCAGGAGCTCAAATTTCAAATAGGAACTGTGTCACAGACAATACAGGGAAAGGGCAAGATAAGAATATGGGGAGGATGATCACATGTAGACCAGAGCAATGTTGTCCATAATGAGTCTTTATCAGCTTTAGAGAGTTCTAAGCCAGAAAAGACCACTAGTTTGACCTTCACTGTAAGAAAATTTACTCTATTACCCACAATCTTAACCCCTAAAACAAGTATTGTACTTGACTATAACGTGTTTGGTTACAACAGAAATTCTAGGAGTGCATCCAGTCTTGACTTGAAGGCATCAAGAAATGTTGAATTCATCAATTCTACTGGTAGTTTGTTCCAGTGATTAATCGTGCCTGGTGTAAAAAGTGTGTAGTGCATTTCTAATTGGAATTTGTCTGCAAGGTAAAAGAGCCGTTTTATATCCGGTATTTCCTCCCAACAGTGATTTATGTATTTTGCAATGAAGCCAATGTTTAAGTTCTGTCTATATGGCACTCTGGCACCATATCAGCTTCTTATCAGAGTGAGACTAAGGCATATGTCATTCCTCTCCCATCACCTGCACTCAGACTTCTTTGTAAACAAAATCCTGGCTTCCAAAGTGCATGTAAACCATGGGTCTCTGGGTCTGGAATACCAAAAAATATGAACTCCATGGAATCTTCTTCTCCCAGCAGGTTAATTAGACACAATCACAGTGGGTTTTATTCATCAGAGAAACAATATTTAATTTAAAATATTGTTTTCAGCCCAGAAAAAAACTGTGTCTCTGCTGCATGTTGTCCAGAATTTCAGTGTTATTTTAAAACTCATTTTATACTGGTATATTATATTATATTCTAGTAGTAGTATCACCAATGCCATGACCCTGGTGAAAGCTATCTTTCTGCTTTTACTTCATTAACACATTCAAAAGATACTCTAATGTTTTTTTCCCCATTACTACAATGGGAGGTCAGATTCAATCACTTCTCTCTTAAGACCCTACATCCTTTTCAGTCTTTTTTTTTTTTTTTTTCCCTAGGATGCAGTTCCTTCTCTCTTAGTGTGATAGCTATTGAATAACCTAATAAATCCTAGTTAGTATTGTGGTCCAGAGGAAATCTAGCATGGCACAGTATCCATAACTTTTAGCTTTTCATGACCTTGAAAATTTCTTTGAGGAATCTGGATATCTTTTGGCTTTATTTTGGTATTGTGCTGAAAACTAAACAGGAAGAGAAGGCAAAAAAATACCTGTTCACAGAACAAAACTGCATCATATTTTTAGCCAATTTTAATGTCTTTGACAAATCTCAGAAGTAGCTATGGTCACGAGAGCTGAATTATTCTCCATCCCAAAAGACAATCAGAGCAGAATGGATTAGCCTAGTGGTTCCCTTTCCTGGCTACATTTTCAGGAGACAAATACTGAAGGCTCAGTTGCCTGTGCATAAACATACAGTGCTTTCCAGATGCCCCAGTGTGCATTGCATTCTTTAATACCTGTGATATTTGTAATAACTGTGAGATGCACAGGAATGTCTCTGACAAACCAGAGCAAATCGGACAGCTATATGCTTGGGAACAGAATCAATGCCTGAATGACTGGCTCTAGTAATGGATGTGCATAGTCAGGTCTTTCAGCCGAAATGCAGATATTGTTATGCACATAATGTGAAGGCTACGGTTTGCTAGCAGTGGGTGAACTTCCCGTACCTCAGATATTAGGATGGGCAAGCACTTGGTGAGGTGCTGATCATGTACAATTTAAAAGCTATAGCAATCTTCTTCTGCTACCAGATTTTTAAAAGGATATCCTCAACCAATCTTTCAGTAGGATTATATGCCAACCATTCATACTAAGTCTTATTTATATTTTGTCTTTAGTTGATTATCCTAAAACAAAAAGAGACATTTTGTACATAGTAACTCAGAAAGGATGTAATAAAATCAGGAAAATACAGAGAAGGCTGAAATAGTTACTTTTAGCAGGAAAGTCAGTCCACACTAGAAATCATCTAAGTGATGTGAGACTAAGTTAGCTTTGAATTTTCAGCCTGGAAAAGGTTGTTCCTGAGCAAAATAAAAATGAGTGAATGACAAGGATAGAGTGAATAAGAGATCATTGCATACTACCTCCTCCAGCATAGGAAGAACTAGGGTCACCTGCTAAAGCTAGTGGGTCACGGGTTCAAATCACAGCTAAAAGTGATTTTTCTCAGCAAACACAATTTGCTATGGAGAATTTGACCAATGGATGTTGTGAGTGCCACAAGTTTTACACACACTCAAAAGAAAATTGGGCAGGTCAATATTAAACTAAAATTACTTAACATGCAGAAACCATACAATTCTCAGGAAATATTGAAGCCTGGGAATATATTCAGGAAGCATACCATTCATGCTTAGTCTATTCCTATAACCTTTCCTAGGCATTTTTGTGTGTGTTTTATATAATGTCCTAAATAAAAGACCCTTTGTTACAGATCAGAAGACTAGTGCGTCATGATATATTATCAACAGAGCCTGAAAAATTGTGATACACATCAACAGAGCACTTGAATTCATGCTTAGTTTGACTTCATTGAACCTTCATCTTATGCTTAACTGCTTTGTGGAATAGGAAAGGAAACAACTATCTGGTTTAAATCTGCCAAGGAAATAGAATCTGTGTTTATACAGCACAGCAAACTACAGACCTGCATTGAGAAAGTACATCTCAAGTGTAAGGAACTGCATATGTTGAGGATGCTAAATTAGAGCTTCTATGTGACAGAATAAAGGAGAATATTTAAATGAGGTAAATTTGGTTTATTTCATCAGCGGTAATTAATAACATATGCCTGTATAGTCCATGTTATATCTGTGTTCAGTGTTACAAAACCTCAGTCCTGTTGGGCTATTCATCTTTAAAGATATGGTAAGGACATACATCATCTAACAATACCCTCCTGGGAGCTCCTGGCTCATTAACTTGCTCTGCATTGAGCAGTAGTGTGGCACTAATCTTACTAGGGAAACAAACTGTCAATTCTTAAAGTTGCATCCTTGCCAGTAGGAGCACCTTTCTAGTCCAGCATGAGTTGGCACTTTGCCACTAGACATTGGGACAAGTAAGGAAATGGTTTCAGCTACATGTAATGAAAGTTAGACCTGTATATCAGCTGCAGTAACTTGTTAATTATCATCAGGGTATAAAAACGTCCAAGGCTGGAGGACCCTCAGGAGATGCAGGTTCTTGCTACAAATTGTTCTTGCTTTGGCTTTCCATGTGCTTTATGTCTCGTTTTCAGATACTTCCTGATGTCCTGCTAAAATCCCTTATACTTTAGTTATCAGAGCAAAGGTGCTTATTACTGTTTAGATACATTCACAGGGTGAGCAGGTATGACACTGGACCTCAACTCTCGTGACTGGCACTTGGAGGTTATGTGTATGTCAGGGTATCTCAAACACAATAAAATGTTGAGGCAACTGAACTGATCCCTTAAGGTTGTGTCAGTTTGAAATTAGCAAACCCAAAATATACATGTCGGTTAATTAGACATACATTCCAGACCACCCTAAAATATGCAAATAATTTTCACAAGCAGGTATAAACAGGACTTCTGGAAAACTCATGCCCTAAATGAAGCAGTCTGTGAAGGTGAGTAGGATACTTCAAGGCATCTCAGAGGGCATGAGATGTCTAGGTTCGTGTAGGTGAATTTTGCCCAAGGCATTTTCTTCAAGGAAAGCTGAATGGCATCTAGGCTCCATAGACTGCATTGACTAGTGGTCTAGTGTCACTTTAGGCACTATGGTTACTACATCACATCTCCAGCTGCCTCTTCAGAACACAGGTCTTCTGTGTGTCCCGTGTCAGCCACTAGTTACCTTTGGTCCTCTTGAATACTGCTAAATGACTTCACGTGATCAGCTGAACTGAACCTGAGATCTCCACTGACTACAACAGAAGCTTATAACCTGCCTCAGGTATTGACACCTACACGTAGGCATCTACATTCAAGTGTTTTCTGGCACACCTCTGTTGCCTGAATGCATACTTATAGGGTCACTGAGACATCTGGGCTATTTCAATAGTGGCTGGAGCTGATGCAGCTCCCACTGGCACTGCATCATGTCTGTCAGCCCTTCGGGACATCTCAAATAAAATAAGGTTCTCAAGAAGCTATGGGCTCCCATTTCAATTGAATCTCATTTTTAATTTTCAACTGAATTCCACATTGGTCTCTTTGCCTGCTTCGTATCATACTCTTCATTAAGATAGTTTGTTGTTGTGCCTTCGGTGATCCTTTGACTGACAGCTTGCATGCAAGCTTTTAATGTTTTGTCCATCCTTCCAAGATGCCCTGCCTGCTTGTCTTAAGGACAACAAGGAGGGGATCACAACTGGTTGTCAGTGTCCCCGATTTCTTGCTAAGTGTAATATGATATTAATCATGAGGGCTTCTCTGTCTTCTGTTTTGTATCCAGTTGGAGTTATTTTTATACACTTCCTAACACAGTATGTATATTCAGACTCTCTTCACTGACTCACAGTTAAAGTTTGTCTGTCTTCAGCCATTACTTATTAATTAAAGTCATACTGTAGTCCCATCCTCCCTTCATGGTTTTTAGACCTTTACCATGTATGGTATACACAAATAAAGCAACTTAGGCAATAGCTACCTGACCAATGGACAATCCCTCTTACTGCTAAAACAACCTAAAGTCAGCTCAAAGAAATAAAAGTTTGGAAAATTTTGAGACCTGCACTGATAGGTCAATACAAAGCCTATGGCATCTGGTAATGGCAAAAATCTGTTTACAGAGCTATGTGATCTCATAACAGTGACAGTTGCACTAACTATATTTTAAGCAAGATACTTGCTTGCACTCAAATTAATCACACTGTACAGATCCCAGAAGCTAGCTAATGACAATAAAAAACAAATAAATAAATAAACAAACTTTAGTTATCTAAGCTGGTGGTTTAAAGAAGTGTTATTTCACCTTCTCCCGTGTTCTGCTTACTCTTTGATTACACAAGGATTTCCAGCATCATTGGTCCTTAGGTGGGCTGTCAACATTCTGGATCTTCCCGAGGAGCTGCAGGTCTTGATGATACTAATTTCCTCATTACCTTTGTGTTTGCCTGTTTCCAGTTTTATACATTTGTTATAGTAGTCCACTTATTTATTCATTTTAAACTGGTCTGCAATTTTGTGTTAAGTCTGAGTGTTTCTATATAGAGTATTCTACTGAAGTATTGGAGTATATGACATGTTTGCTTTTATATTAACCATTGGTTAAAGATAAATGTTAGATCACACAATTGTTGTGATTGTTTGTGCCCAACAAATGTTGGACAAAGGTTCATATTATCTTATGTTGTCAGGCCATATATCCTGGTGTAGAAATTCTAATTAAGTCATAACCCCAGTATCATGGTGTTTACAACAAAGAAGACCAGTGGGGTTAAGTGGTTGATCAAACAGTTGAAACATTTGGCTCTTAGATATATCCCTACACTGAAGACTCATAGACACATATGCCCTCATGTAGGCATGGTACCACTGGGAACTTCCTACAGTACATGAGGCATCTGCACAGGGGTGGAGAGTATGCCATGGTGTTTATAAGAAAACCGTACCCTTTTGGAGCATCAGCTAGAAGTAGAAGCAATACCTTGTGAAATGTCAGGTAATAATACTACATGCCCATAATTTGTCAGCTGAATCAAGCCACTGAGTTTAGGAAAATAACTAATTTGTCTAGACATAGAGCCATCAGGAGATGTCCTAGAGTATTCAAGACATCCATATGGAGACACTATGTCATTCTGCCAGATAGGAAATTCCAGAAAACCTCAAATGATGTGAGATGCATCTATTTAGGCAACTGAGTCAAGCCCTAGGTCTCTGAAGTTCATTCCCACCCTAAATGTCAGTTTTATCTACATTAGTACTCTGATAATGTTCACAAATGTATCAGCATGCTTTAAGCTAATATTTAGACTCTAGTTAATTAAAACCATCTTTTTAATCAAGAACTTTCCTCATTTCCTCTTTATGAATGTTAATACGATTTTGTAAATCATTCATTTTTATCAGTGTCAGGCCAATGCCAAGTCTTTTAAAAAGGTTTCTTGCCAAAATAGTTTAGGAATATGGAGTACTGTACCTCGTGATAAGATTCACATAAAAAGCTATAAAGCTATTTCATTATGAATTATTTTCTGCAAGGATTTTAAGCCTGCAGGCTGCACTTACAGATAAAAGAGAATCTTGGAATTGAGTACCATCTAATCTGAAGTATCCTTTTATTCTGTCCTAATAGGATTGTTTTAAAAGATTTCTCATTTTTATGAGATCTTTGTGATCAGATACTTATAAATGCTTCAGCTTTTTTTTTTTTTTTTTTTCCTTAAATTAAACAACAGTAAAATAATAAGGTTTAATTCAAATGACATTTCCTGATGGAAAACTGTCTACAAAATGTTGTCAATCTGTGCAACAGTTTGAACAAAAGAATAGCTTTGATAAAGTTCTCATTCATTCAACTTTTTGCTAATTTGCATTGTCATTATTTTCTTCTTTGGAATCACAAAGTATAGTACATTTTGCCCCTGGAGGGAATACAATGACATGTGGTCTTCATCAAGATTTTGTTGGATATCTGTACAAAGCCCAGATTTCACAATATGCTGTACTTGTGGTTATTGAACTTCTGACAGCTATAATTGTGGAATATAACTGGATGATATAAGTCTGAACAGGTTGTACCACACTTGCTAGATAATATATTATTCAAATGATGTGCTTTCTGAGCAGTATTAAAGACTGTCAGTGGACTAGACTAGGTATCAGAGGAATTAAACAACACATATTTTACTCAGTTCTCTGCTGTGCTAAAGCATCCTACTTAGCTGATGTGGCCTTACTGCTTTGCAAGTTAATATATTTAGAGCTAGTTTGAATATATGTACATAGCACTGCATTTTGTAGCAACACCTAACCTGGAGCAAATAACTCGTAGCATCCAGCCTTCCAGATAATACACAAACTAATTCAGTAAGCAATGCAAACAGAATATTTTGGTTTTCCGGGTCTTTCTAGATGAAACCATTTTTAAGATCTGATTTTCCAAAACAATGTTAGAAGATATTTCAGAACTTGAGAAGTCTTTCGTCTATCAAAATATGTGGCATGACAGTAAATATGTCCTAATAACCTCAAAATAATAAAAGTATTTTAGCAAACTGGAGGCGAAAGATTTGGGGAGCAATTAAAGGGAAGTTACTGGTGCAAGAGAGATATGGAAAACAGTCACAATCTTAAAGCTGGCCTCATGTTTTACAAATTACTTCATTCATACTAAAATAAAATGTCTTCAAAGGACAAGACATCTGTTTTATACTGGGCAAATACACCTGCTCAGCGAACCATGTCCTTAAGTCAAAAGTTTTTAAATCTGTGTGAAAGTCATTTAGTGTTTGAGGAATCATGCAGCATACCTCAAAGAGAGGGAGAGATGAAAATAATAATCATGGTTGCACTTTCTGACTTCACATATAGCATTGGACACAGAATCTTACTATCATTTCTGCATGAAGTAACTTATTTAGTTGAGATTGATGCCTGTATTTTACTCTTTCAAAGCTTTCAGTTTGTGAAAGATTTTCAATCATAAGGAGCACACTGTGCCTTTCCCCCTAATGTAAGTTCTGTTATTTTTACTTGTCTAGTAGCTTCAGTTCTAGGTGTTGCATCCTCTTAAACATTCTTCTATTGTAATGAAGCATCTACAAACATGATACATATTCTCTATTTGTAGGTATCAGAGACTGTGATTAAATCACTGCTTAAGTCCTTAGAGAGTAGCTAATAGAAAAGTTTATGTTTCACTCAGAGAAATACATCTGTAGCATTCAGTATCTGTATTTTTCCTTCTGTGGTGTATATGATTCAAAGTTTGATTAGTGTTGTTATTTAAGAAAGAGCTGTTTCAATTTAAGTATTAAACCTGAGATGCAGGCAAATTAATATGTAAGCTATAGTATGAACCTCCATTGTGATAGCTAATGTAGCTGTCTATATGCCTTCTTTTACTTCAGAATAGGAACTAAGTAGGAGTACGCATGGATAGTAAGCTACCTCACCTATATTCTGGGTTGCTGTAGAGTAAGGGTTTCTGTAAGGGCAGTGACTGTGGAGTAGTTGCTGAACTACAGGTGCCCCACCTAGTAACCTGTTCATCTGACTATATGTTACAGGTCAGTCTTGTAAGTCTAATAAAAGCACTGGTCTTTAATTGAACCCTTCACCATGGAAATGCTTACCTTGTACAGGAGCTATTCCATGTCTAATACACAATCAGTTATAAAAGGAAAATAAAGCAAAAATTACTGGGCAGTGTCTTCATCCTGCAGCATGCTGCTCTCTGCAGCAAACCCGCGTGGCAGTATTTTTTCTCTTCTTGCAGTCTGCTTATAATGCAGCAGCAACAAGGAAATGTCAATTAGATCTTCCACTGAGAGCAGAAAATGCAATATAGTTGGATCATCACTGCCTTTGTGAAAGATTATATATACATTGTTTATATGAAATTTCTACCAGCATATCCTATCAAAATGATTTTACAGTAGCAAAATACGGAGGATTTTTAGTTTCTTCTGAAAAGAAGCAATGCCAGGAAATGATAGGGGCAATAAGATAAACTATGACAAGACAACAAAGTCTTTGCACAAATCTTCCAGAATATGCTGAAGTTCTGATTAAGACAAATAGTTTAAGCTTTATTTAATTCCTGCTTAGAGATAAAGGGGCCTTATCAAGAGCCATAAGTATACCCAGAAGGCTAATACATACCTAAACGCTCAGCTGAATAGATTGCCATTAGAACTTTAATTTACAGAGAAACTTGTCAGTTTTACAAAAGGTAGACTTGGAGGGAGTGTTTGGTCTGCTGTCTTTTAGATTTTTCTTCCATTTGAATTTCTGTTTCTTTTGTGTAACAGTCAGCAAAAGAGTAATGTTAACTCTTCTCTCCACATAGCTGTACTGTAATACAGCGTACTTCCCCATGTTTGGATAAGCTACTGGCACAAGCATCATAGTCACCATCCTGGAGATCTTTCACACTCACCCTTCTCCTGACTTGTTGCATCCAAGCAGCTAAGCAATACCAAGATGGTATCAGTGGACAACATGGGCTAATAAATGTATAGAGATTGTCGCCAGTTTAGAAGTGAGATGCAGAGCAGTCTCCAGGATTTGAGAAATTGTAAGCAATGCAGAAAATCTGACAAGGTAGGGGTTATGGTAATTAATTAGCAATAGTACAAGGCAAGAGAGGAAAGTCCATGCATTTGAAAAGTGTAGACACTAAGTACTCTGGGTTTAACTAAGGTATGATTATGAATACAGTGTTATAATTTGAGAAAGGATGGGTTAAAGCATGCATGCATGCAGACATTAATTTTGTCAGTAAGTCTTCAGAATCAGTCTCCTGGGAGGCAAGTGCTGCATGTTTTTCTGTATGGGACATTTATATCAAACCTAGATGACAGTGACAGCAGAATTATTTTTTTTTGCTGTGCCATTTTGGGGAGACTGGAAAATGTCCTGACAGATAAAACTGAAGTTTTTTAAAACCTTTTTGCCTCCTCGTCATTTCAGTTTCTCCCTTTCTTGTAGCCATTCACCTCCTGTCTTCTCTTCCCAGACATACATTAAAATCGCACCTATCCTCCTTATTTTAAGAAATAAAGCTATGCCTTGTATGTAGAACAGTTGTCTCCAGCATCTCCTCTATCTGCTTTTTGCTTTTTTCTTCTGCCCTGTGCACCACAGAAGTAAGACAAGCTTCAGGAAACCCCCACGTGAACTTACCTCTGCTTTTAAAAGGCTCAGTGCAAGTTTTTCCAGGGAGTTTGAAGCGAACAAAGTTGAGCTTTATCAGTTCTTTTGAAATCCCTTCCACAGATGCACCCGCCTCTTAAGACCACAGTCTTCCAGCTGACTGTGGTAGAGGATGTTTCTTCATATGTCAGAAGGGAGAAGAGGTTTTTTGAATATTCCTAGAGGGGCCAATTAACAGCCACACATGGCAACCGCTGCAGTTCAGGTACAAGGGCTGCAAAGTCAAGTCATACAAGCAAACCAAGTAGAGAAACATGAAATCTCCTTCAGAAGAGTTAAGACAAATCTGCCAGATTGGAGATGTAAGGCCAAATCCTCAGTTAGTATAAATCAGCACTGACACTAAACACATTTATGATCCACTCAAAGATCTTCCTCCACCTCTGCAATAAACTTTCCATGTTTTCTCCTCAGGCTACTTCAGCTTGGACCTACCTGACTATAAATGCTCGTGACATTCCCTTCTTTCTTTTTCAAAACAGGAGCAAATCGTCTTATAAGAACTAAGCAATCACTACTTTCTTCTTCAAATATATTTTCAAATCTTGATATTGCTACAAAGACCAGAAAACAGTGCATTGCTCAGGTTACACGGTTGACAACTGGCATTATTTCTCTTCCCCCATCCTAATGTTCCTCTGACATCTCTGAAGAAGACAAAAGAAGCAAAACTTACCTTCCAAAACACTAAGATGTGTCCTTTCCTCATCATATTAGTTTATTCAAATGTTTAATTTCCATCTTACCCAAAGTCCTGGGGGCAATGGTCACTTCTGTATTTCTCAACAGTATCTAGCAGAAAAAGATAATTCATTTGCAGAAAAAGATACTTCCTCTGCAGAAATATTTGCAGTTCCCCACCTCACTCTGCCACACAATAAAATAGAAAATTGTTCAATCAGAGATGAGCCAAAGAAGTAATCCTGCTCTGCCCTAAACCCATGCACTCTGAATCCACTTGACATCCAGAGGCTCTACCGGGCATTTCCAGAAATGCTTTAAGAAAATAAATGAAAGGGGGAAAGGCCCTCCCTGCTTATGTTATTCTCACATAATAACTTTTGAGGGAGACTCTCCTAACACACGATTCTCCCCAGACTATCAGGATATTGAAATGGAAATCTGCAGATCAAAATAAACAGTCCAAATATCTCAACAGAAATAATTATTTGAGATTCTGCTGGCATGTACAAATTATAGAATAAGAGTGAGATATTTGGCACTCTTCTGCTGACTGTAATTTGTTGCATTTGACTAGTCTGCTGTTTGCTTCACTACAACCCATGGGATGCCTCTGGGTAAAACATTGCTTGTAACCTGGATTTCTATTTTATTAACCTTCTCCTTTATCTAATGACAGTCTGTCATGTTCTGGGATGCCAGAACAATGTTTGCCTGATAAGATGTCTCCTGGGGAAACAGGCAGTTATAAGGGATAAAAGCATACAAAAATGGCCAGCTTCAGCAAAAACTGCCACTCTGTGAATCTGCCTTAATTAATATGTGCTCTACCCTTGGTGCACTTATACTGCCACAAATGTCATTATTTTCAGTTTATTAAGGATGCCTGCAAAGAGAGAAGAGTTTCTCTGGAAACCTGACCTCTTGTATGTTTTCTAGTTTGGTGGTATGCAAAAATTAAGTGTTCTTGGGGGAGGAGGAAAAATAAGCAAAGAGAAACTTTATTATAAAACTACAGCTCAGAGTTGCATGTTTTCATTTGGACATATTCTATGGTAATATTCTAGTACCAGAACCCTGCTATGATCAATTTGTCTTCATGGTGCATATTTAATATGAATAGAGAGAGCAATAGCTTTAATAGTAATTCCCCCTTCACCATGATTTTTTTCCTCCGATTTCCTCATTTCATTTCCCTCCATGAACTCTTTTACAGCTCTTTGTAGTACCAACAAATAATTATTCACATTTTTTCTGTCTTAGCCACCACTGGGCTTCTTGTTCCTGACAAACAGAATTTCCTGACAAATAAATAAGCTTTCTGAAGACAGCGGTTTGAAAAACAGGTGTGAAATACAGTGAAAATGTCATCTACTTCTATTTAGATATGCTCCATTTCAATGACTAGGCCAACTTTTGACCACCAGCTCACACATAAATCTGTGTCTCACCCTTTTTTGGAGTCTGAGTGCTTGAGAGATTAACACGGACCATTCACTGTCCTGGAAAAATACCCTTAAGAAATCAAAGGACATTTTATTTAGTGAAAATATGAACTTCATCATTGTAATAGGCAGTTTCTTATCAATTAAAACATGAAAATATCTTATGTATTTCTTGACTCCTTGTCATCCTATGGATGCCCAAGAGCTCACAGCAATAAGACCATGTTTTCTAAGCTATGTTATGTCATAATTCACATGACCTCCTTATCTTTTCTGCTTTTTTGACATGTTATCTGGCTAGGAATCTCAGATGAAAATTAGAGTTATCCTCTTCATAGTACGTATGATCACAGCTTCTGACTACAAAGCTTGATATTGAGTACCTCTTTTACCACTGCAACAAACAGCCCTCTGTAGTAGGTAGGCCAGATCACATATTATTCTCCCAGTGATGAAAAGCATGGCACTTCTAATGAAAATCCACAGCCATTGGACATGGGCAAATAATTGCATACAATGAATGCTGTGTAGGACTGGTGAGTGCTGTGCAAAAGGTATCGTTTAGCAGAATCAGACAATAACATGCCCCTTGTCATCCATCATGTCACATTAAGCAGTCTGCATATGTGATTTGTGCACCCTCATCAAAAAGTTAAGCATACTGTTTCCAACTAGAAGCTTCCATAATTGTTCATGAGAAATACTGAAGGTGACAAAAGAGTCTGAGTACTAGTGGGATCTGCCAAGATGCTTGTATCAAGAGCTAACATATCAGTTAACACTAAAGTTTTTCTCCTCTAAATTCTACAACCTTTCTGTTATGTCTAGGATGAGATTATTTGTTTGTGTGAGGTTTTGGTTGTGGTTTTTTTTTTTTTTTTTTTTTAATGAAGCAAACTATTAACCTAGAAACAGATTGTGAAATAAGAATATAAACAATTTAATTTCATATCAGCTTCTTTCTCCTTTTTCTACCCAACACTCCATTCTGGCTATGTTCAGTATGATCAGCATGTTCTTATAGCAAGGTCTTTATTCATGTATGTCCTTGATGCTCAGTAGACTATGTATGTACAGATATGACATCTCTAAATAAGCATAGCCAGATAACAGCACAATGTCATATCAGTCAGAAATCTTCCACGTAGATGGATGAAGTGGTGTTAGCTCTAGCCCAAAAGTACTGCTCCCTTGGAGGCACATTGATTAGATTTTACAGCTCATTACTTAAAATCAAGAGAAATATAATGTTCAGGTAACCTGTTTGCAGCTTAATTTTTCTACGTAATTAATTATTCTTCCCCAAGAAGCATGGACCCTTCTTGCCACATGTTCTTTTCATTGCTATTAAACAATTTTTTGAGGTAGCTTTCATGGGAAGCTCAGTTAATTGTAAACAGCTGAATACTAATGTGACTTTGATAGAAGTAAGTCTTAGTGACAGAGTGCTGGAATTTTTTAACTGGGACTAAATTCTATCATCCTTTTTTAATTCAGAGGATAAATTAAACGTCAATCTGAATGCCTGCATTTGTTGCAATGGCCTATATTCAATAAAGGTAGCTAAGAAAAGCCGTCAGAAAAGAACATTATGCTTCTCTAGGCTTGTCTTTGGAATTACTGTCTCTGTAATTATTTAGACATGTTTGGTATGGTTAAGATACAGAACTTAGTCTCACAGCATATGGTGAGGCATCTCTGCCTACCTATGACCTAATGATACAGGAGTCACTTATATTTTCTTGGGAGATGGAAATTGGCTGTGGTCTGGGGAAAAAAACAATTTCCATCAGCTGAGAAAACTGCCAGGTGAAGCAGGCACATCTGATGATAGGATCAGGAGACCTGTCACCAACATGTCCGGGTGTCTACTTGTCACTGAGCAGAGTCCAACAGTAAACTATTTCCTTAAGCTATTCTCATTTCAATTTTCAAATCATACTAAGTGTGAAATAACGTTAGGCTTGCAACAAAGGAGGTGTCAGACAGCTAATGTTCATACTTAGATGTACACAGGAATGCAAATACAGCTCTAATAGACAGGTTCCACTGCACTGTCCCAGGCAGCTTGCTCACCAGTTACCCATAAAAAATAAAATTTACTTTCAACACTCTTAGCTGCCTGTGCAAATAGACTGAAAAACACAATTACACTCTCTAGATCTTTCCCTGTAGCATGCCCTTCACCCAATAAAAGAGAAAAATATTGTGTGGACAGGAAACTAAGTGTTGTTACTGGATAGTTCTGACATATTTTTGTGTTTCAACTTTGAAAATATCTTAATATTCCTCCTAAACAGAAACCAAGTCTCTATAATCAGTAGTCAAATATCAGGACACTTTCAAATTTTGGTTTTTTATATTTTTTTTTAAAAAAAGGAAACTATACTGTATTTCCAGAAAAGAAATCGTAAAAGCAGAAGTCAGGAAAAAACATCTATGAACTTGTAAGGAACAGTGATGAAACCACATATTTTAATCAAACATGGAGGAATGTTAATTCAGATAAGTAATGACTAGAAAGCCTTTTACTCCTCATCACACAAAAAGCTCAGTCAGTCTAGATTGTATAGGATTGCAGAAAGCCAAGGGAATGTACCCTCATTAAAAAAGACAGCCTTAGTATAAACCTGTACATTTGTTAATAAGGCCCCAAGACAGATGAATATGAGCAGACACCTAACTCTGCTGAATAGGGTCAGACCCAAGCACATTCATATAATTCAGCATGTGCTTGCAGCATTTTGTTCTGTTGGGATCTCCTCACAGACTTCAATAAACTTATGTCAGAGATGAAGTTAAACACACAGAGGCTTAAGAGAAAAACTTTCTAAGTGTTTGCAAAAGCAAAGTGGGAACAAAAACATTAATGTCCACTGGGCTTTATTTCTGGATGCTCTTCTCCCAGGTTTGGTCATGTGTTTGGAGAGTTATTAGGTACTGTGTCTTCTGCACTGCCCCAGCCTCAGCCCAATGATTCCTTACTTATTTCTGTTTAAAGATTTAAGAGCAATACAACCAAAATCCCTTTCTTCACAGCTGCATAAGCAGGCTCATGACAACTTACGAAATAAGAATAAAAGGTACTTTTGCTATGACTGTAAGAATATAAATGTAGTCATTTGTGCTGTTCACGAGTCATTCAAGATGGCATCCATCAAATATGTGCATGCTGCAGAGTCCATGAACCATGCCTATGCTCCTCACAGCCACATTAGGATGATGGTCCTCTGCCTCTGTGGAAAAGTGTGAGGAGTTATTTTCCTTAACGCTTTTTTTCACAAGTGTCAAGTAGCCCTGTAGTCCCTGAATTCCAACAAAAATAAGGAAAACTTCATTCTTCCAATGCCCCAAAACTATTGAAAACCAACTGCACAAGAGGTGCTTTACAGGTCTTGCAGCACCAGGAAAAGACTGGAAGAAACTTAGTTCACAGTGTAAAATGACATATCTCTCCATGACTAAATATATTAAAAAAAAAAAAAAAAAAAAAAAAAAAAAAAGTAGAAAAGTAGATAGATCTGGGTCTAAATAATAACAGTGGCATTATTGTTTCAAAATAAAAGCACAAGAAAATTGCACTAATAACTTGTGCTTGCTTATGTAAATGTAGAAGAAGGGTTTAAATTCACACAGATTTCCTTATGTGCCTAGTATATAGCAGATGGGTATTGTCTTATTAAATTGTGTATTTGTGTGTGTATCTGTATACACATAAAATACATGCATTTTTAATAAAAAAACTCCTTCCATAATTAGAAGCACGCAAGGGGTAGTGATGTTTCTGTGATAAACTACAGACTGATTCAACAGGACTTGCTGTGGCCATGTTGTTGCTCTTACTGTGATCTACTTGATTTGTACATGTGAAAAAGCTATTTATCTGAGGCGGCCTGGTCTTGATACATTGAGGGTGTTATTCATCTAAATCCCCATATATGGATTTTGAAGTATTCCAGGCCCTGAGTAGCTTTTAAAAAAGTGGTATTACTTGCACACAGATGAACTGAAAAGCAGTGCCAATTTTCTAGTTGGTTGTAAATTTGACAGTGACTGTGCCTGAAGACTCAAAGGGCAGTTCAGCAACTGGATTATTATGAAAATAATAGAACTGGCTTCCATAGAGCTCTCAGTTGTGATTTGAGTTCAACCAAGTGACCAGAAGGAGTTAGATGACAGTTCAATTTCAGGAGAACAGACATTTACAGCACAAAACCATTACCAAAACTTACAGCAATGAGATTCATCTGAAAAGGGTGAAGGACTTAATGGATTTGGAACCTGTACTACCTCTAGGTCAAGCCAAAAGTGCCCTGAGGAGAAGCTTGAGCTGTCATGGGGGATAGGAGACTTTGATCTCCAGGGCTGTATCAATCTACAGTCAGCACTGAATTAACAAGAACAATTCAGAAGCAAAGTTAAGGCTTTGGGGCTCTTATCGCAGCCAGTCTGCAGTGACCTTCACAAGTAAATTTAGGCTGGAAAAAAAAAGTGTTGTGTAACAAATTCTACACAAGGAAAAGTGATGCAATAGCTAAACTTTAGAGGACAACACAGGTCTCTAGATCCCGATGAAAGAGAATCCAGTCAAAAACAGCCAGGGGACACCAAATGGAGGCTATGGCCAGCTGCTGACCTCAGCAGTTCTTGACAGTAAATGTTATTAGTTATTAAAAAAAAAAAAAATAAAAAGTCCCAGCTAATTTTCTTTGGAGTGTTTTTTCTTGCTTTTTTTGCCCCATACTTCCCCTACATTTACTTAGGTCCGTATTAAGGCAAAAATCATTACAGCAACAGAGAGTAACTGGAAGCTAGTACAATCACTGCAACAGAGAAGGGGTGAGTAGGAAAGATCTCAAACCTGACTCTAGATGCTGTCAACCTCCAAAAGCAGGAGTATTTTCATTATTTTGGCAGGATGTTGTTGCTGCCATTCAGAAGGAGTGCAGGCATCTGGTACAAGCACATAGCACTTTACCTGGACAGAACCCTTTAGTTTGAATGTTTCCATTCAAGCTCTTCTACATAAATAACCCAAGCTTGGGAGATGTTTACAGATTTTATTTTTTTTTTTTAATTATTTATTTTTTTGCCTACCATCTATGGCAAGGGCTATTCCAGGATATGACAGTGTCCATCCTGCATACTCTAAGACTATACTAAAAGCTGTTGGTTACCATAATGTTGTCCTTTCTTGGAGTAAAGTCTAAATCAAGTTCTGTTGCAGCCATCCTAGGCAGCTTCAATTGCCTCACAGTTTCTCTCCTTTATGGTCAACTTCCCATGCTGCAGTTCCCAGTGTCAAATGCTTTGATCCATCCCAGCTGGCATGCAGCCACATGGGAAAACAGGAATACAGAGCTGCTCGCTCATCTCTGCTATGTTGGGGCTGGTCAGTAACATGCTGTGTAGTTCTCAGGGATATCTTCTTTGCACATTTTCACAAGTGGTGTGAAGTAATCAGAAATATGTATCTTTCCCTCAGATGCACCTGATCACATAGGAATTCTCAGTGAAGGCAGGGATGAGTCCCCTATGAAAATTTAGCTGTTCATGCTCATCCTTTGATTTCTGTAGCTCTGGGAAGTGTTAGTCTTCCTCTGAAGAGCGACGATCCCATCTGATTCAGGCACACCCGCAGTGCCCTATGCAGCCTAGCTGGGACATAGCGTTGGGTCCTGGGGATGCAGGGTTCTGCTGCGTTTCATGACCCTGCCTTTTCCAAACTGGGCTGATGGAAGAAAAGCTGTTTTCTCTTCCCTGAAGGATGGTTGCCTCCAAAATAGATGCCTCTGGCTCCTCTGAAAATGGAGAGGGAAGCACAGTGTTTGAGCAGTGAAGTGATCTGTTGTGCTTTTCCTGCTCCACAGAGGGTTTTTTTCCTAGGATGATGCTGATATCAGTCCATATTAGACTGTTTCAGACTCTCATCAGACTGAGCCTGGACATTACTACAGCACTGCATGGCAGCAAACTCTCCTGCACAAACACTATGGCCACAGATGTTAAAAAAATAAAAGGGGGTGATTATAAAGTGTAATAGATACTGTGGCAGCTGCTACCTTATGTCAGGGTTGGAGAGGCCTTAATCAACCCCTGAGCCTGCTGTGATAAACACTACTACTCTCTATCTTCACATGATGTATGTGTCTGTGCTCAATCATCACACACAAAATTTTTTGAAAATGTAAGGTACCAATGTAAATCAGTCCTGCACTGAATATGACTATCTACCTGGTGAAAATTATTACTTGAAAAAACATTGATTCTCCTTATCTGTAAATTGTTTTAAAAAGTGTTGTTAAATGTTTTTGTGGTGTTAATAAATACTGCTTAAGGCACTTTAGAGAGAATAACAATCCATGCTGCTATACTAATAATGCATGCTTTTAATCTCTTCTACAACAGTACATGAGAAAGCAAACACAAGTTTCTCATTTGATTAGAGCTCCAGCTGACTTTGTAATATTGTCTGATAAAATGTTGAACACTGAAGAGTGTAATTATTGTTATCCTCAAACTGTTACACATCATGAGTTGGGCTCCCTGATGAATTATGAGATTATAGCAATAACAATGAAAGCAAAAGTGCTGTTTTGATTCACTTTCAGGTTTTGAGCATTTATAGGTCAGACTTTTTTGTTTTCTGTGTAACCATGAAAATTAAATAATTTTTGTCATCACTGGATTCCAGGAACTGGAGCTATAACAGAACCAGAAAACATTTTGAAACTCATGATGTCAATATCATATTCTATTCCTGTGTAGAGTAATTCAAGGGTCAGAACTATTTGAATGAGTGAAAGTATTGGTGTATTAACCTAGTTGTAGAAGAAGGCCCAGTGTATTTACACAGCTGTAGATTTAGATGAGGACATTTGAAACAAAATCAAGTAAATTAATTAAATAGATGAATAAGAATACATGCAAGATGGTAATTAAGTCAAGCAGAAACAGCAAATTAAGATTAGAAAGTGAACAATTGTTTTATTCAGTTCTATATTATGGATAAGACAATACCAATCCAGTATGGTCAATGCCATACTTGTTGGCCTGTGAGGATCAGAACACAACTTCACCTTTCTGAATCACTCTGTGAGTCAGTCTAATCTACAGAAATGTGACATTCGTTGCATTTGTGTCTCTAGGAGAACAAGGAAAGGGCTTGCATGGTATTTCTCTGTCACATCCTTCCTGTGTGAGTCTCCAAAAGGTTGACTATGATAGCTAGTTACCCTCCTGCAGTTAGACACCAAGGCTCAGTTGTTGTGCATCAGTGAAAGATCCTTTTCCAGCAAAGGAAGTTTGATGTAAGCACCTGCATGCTGAAGAACTTCAGTTTCCCAGTTAGGGTATCAACTACATGGAACTATTTAATGTGAAGGGTTAAAACTGAACCTTTATCTTACCACTACAGATGTTTTCCACCACTAGGCATTGAATGAATGTAGACCAGCCATTAAGGCATAACATTATCACCTTACATGTATGTACAAAATATGTAAAGCTGTTTGACTGTACTTGTCAGGATCTGTGAGACAGGCAACAGTGCAGAAAAATCAATTAATTTTATCAAGCTTCTTTAAAAGGTAGTTGTTAACTGCAGGATTCCTCTCTATGTGCAGGTTGGAAGTGTAGCAGATCAATCCATTGCCAGTCATCTCAGCTGAATCAGGGTGGGTTGCCAGACCAGAGCAGATTAGAAACTGGTCTTCCCGAACCATAAGAATTTCAATGCTGTAAGAAAGTTTCTATTCACATATCAAGCCAATCTTTTGAACATGACTTTGAACTCAAGATCCTGAGAATGTTGGAATAGATCCAGGCAGAACATTTCACCCAGTTTTGCTCTTTGGTTTTAAGTGGGGGTAACACAAAGAAGAAAAATTAGTTCCATTCCGAAGGAGGAACTTCACCCTTTAGAAAACATTGAAGACTTATAAAATTAACTTTTCTGGTTTTGTGGCTTGATTTTGTTTTTCTTTGTGTTAGTGTTTTGGTCTGAGGTTTGGTTTGGTTTAATTTGGTTTGAATTGTTTTTATTTCCAGTGGTAAAATTATCAAAACAGTAACTAGAACAGGTTTGGTGCTTGATGAGATGACATTTTTTTAAAAAGAAAACATTTGCTCCAAAATTACCTATCCATCTATAGTGTACTTCTACTTTAATATCAAAGAAGAAAGTGGGAGATTATCATATTTTCATAGAAACGGTTCTTTCACCCATCTGAATCATATCTAAAGTTGAATCACAGCTGTTACTAAATAATGCACGCTGTGACCCAAGGATCAATGCCACAGCTTTCAGTTGATGCAATAGAAATGCTGCAGATTCATTTGGAAGTATTCTCTGTCCTCTTGCTCTCGGAAGGGCATTCTGTTCCTTATATTTTGCAGTATCTACATGCTGCTATGCTCTGACCATACAACATGTTCATTTTATCCCACTCAGCTGCATTATGTTGGGACACTATTAAATATTTACCTTCTGCAGCATAATGCAGCACTTAAATGCGAAACTTGCCATTTCTGTCAGACAAACATAAACTATAGCAGGGCTTATAAAGTTATAAGTTCCAGATGGTGATGAATAAGTAATGTTGCACCCTGGGCCTAATTGCGCCAAGTTTCTAGATACCTGCAAACCATCAATTATACATTACAAGTGCTGCTCCTTAATTGTTGCTTGCTGGAATTTCAAAAGAAAATGTAGCACAACAATGGCACTGTACTTGAAGGGAATTTCTTTTTGAAAACTCTTTCTTTACCATTACTAGATTTTTTACTGTTCTTTGGCTCTGATTTAAGTTTACAAAGCTGGAATTGAGAAAGTTCCTTGAAAAGAAAAATTGGGAGTACTCACTCCCTGTTTTATGATAAAAATGGGAGTTTACTTGCTGCATGACAGTCATTGTGCCTAATATATAATCCACTAAGAGGCTGGGCACTGTGCTTCCCTTAGAAGCTGTGCTTCTAAGAGGCTGATCCAATTAACTTGGAATTTTACCCTAATTCAGCCTTCACTGGCAGCAAAAAATAATGACTACTGAGTGTTTCATAGTTGACTGTACACTTCCAGCTGTGGAGAAAGCATGTTGCCAGCCTGGTTGCAAGCTCAGCTGCCTTTGTCTTTCACAAATCAGCAGAGCTGTCTTGCCTGGTGAACTCAGTTGCATTTCTTCACCTCTTGTCCCTGCTCTCTCCCAATACAAATACACCATTCCAAAGAGCTGGTGGTGTTTGCAGAAGACCTCTAGTGACGAGTGTGTGCAACCCGCAGGTCAGACTGACCTCTGACATCCTACCAATCTCACTATGCCTTGCTGCATGTAGGGTTGGATTCCCTTTGTCTGGGATGTCTGGGACATCAACACACACAAGGTTATGCCTATGCCCAGTTCAAGGCTACATCTATTTTAGTAAGTTGGGGACAGTGCCAAGGATATTTGTTAGGCCCCCACAATTTCAACCTGTCTACTAACAAATTGTAAGGAGGTCCTGGCCTAGCTTTGCCTCCCCTCAATGATCGCTGTCCCAAACAAACCCTGGGCATGGCTAGTACTTAGTATGAGCAAGGAACTGCTCCCAACAAGAAGTTTGTACGTGGCCATTCTGCCTCGGAGACTGAGAAGTTTAATAGCTCAGAGGAGACTGTTGCATGCCAGCTGGCCTCAGGGCCAGAGAATAACCCTGGCACTGCTCAGTGTGCAGACAGAGGTGAGGCTTATGGATACGCACATGCACTGCAGTCTGTACAGAGACATGGGGAGCAGTGCACTGCCCTGCTTTGGAGTTCAAATTTGCCTGCACAAATCTACTTGGGAAACAGGCAGATTTGGGTTTGAACACGTCCCATACCACCTCCTCAGCAGACACAGCCTTTCTGCAGAATGTGAGTCAGTGATTCAGGTATTAACATATTATGCAGTTAAAGTTTAATTTTAACTGCAGCAAATATTGGAAAATGACAAAACAAAACCATAGTCCAATGAACATAAAAACTGTCAGCTGGGAAAATAAATTCCACAGAATTATTGAAACAGAGCATAGAATCAGAACACAATATTTCATGTACTGCTACCTTTGTCTTGCAAGATTTCATGAGAGGAAAAATAAACACAATTTAAAAGATCACTCTGCCAGTATAAAATGCTATAGTGATTAAGTTAACGCAGCTGAAAGATATCTGCAGCCTAGACCTGGTGACTGATTTCTTCTCAGGGAATTCCTTGACAAATTGGACCAAGGAAAATACACCCACAGCACTGTCCGTGTCTTGGTCCTCATATCAACATACTTGTCACTGTCATAGCTCTTAGATTCCATATGCTAACTTGGGAGCAAATATTTATTTCATTGATGTTTTCTGTTGTTTGCTGTGCTAGTGAATGTCTGCAGTATAAAGGTTTGGGTTTCTGGCTGAATGCAGGTGAATCATTCCCATTGGAGTATTAGACTTCCTGAATGTCCGCTTATTTTAAAGCTGAATTCTAATGTTAGGACTGTCATCCTGCTTACAGATAGTTTGGTAGGGCTCCAAAACAGATCAGGAGCAGAATAGAAACATTTGCAGGTATTCGTGCAATTAGCTGTGGCTCCTTTAGTGTCTTCCCAGTTGATTTTGGCAGGAGGAACTGTGCATTATTTAGGAAGAAAACTTAATTATTACTTAAGTGTTCCCCTACAAATATATAACATCAGTCTTGTATATGTAGGCAGATGCCAAATATTTTTTGTGTTGCTCAGTTTTCCATTGGAATTTTGCATTTTACTGTGAGTAAATTCCTCTCCTCTCAGCTCCCTTCCTCTCCTCCTCTCCCCTTCCTTCCTCTACCTTCCCCTTCCTTCCCCTCTCTCTCCCCCTTCTTCCTCCACTCACACCACAGAGATTATGCAGTACAAAACTGTTTTTCCAATGTCACGTGTGGCAGATAAAACCAGGCCCTGTGATTTGTTTAGTGTAAATTTAATCAACAAGTATATATGCAGCTACTACTAGACCTTTCACCTGACCAAAAGTTTCCCAAATAGATAGTCTTAAATCATGATTCCTCCAGCCTATTCTTCTGGAATATCTGCTTCTTGAAAATATGTAGATATCTAAATGATAGTCATTTAGTTAGCTGAATATAGGTCCATGTGTTTCTTATTTGTCTTTCTAGTTGACTAATTTTTACATGTAGTCTCTGTTTGGCCCCACAGACATTTGTCAGCTGGCGCAGGTGTTTTGCCCTCCGTGTTGTGTGCAGCAGACTCAAGACTTCATCTATTCCTTATTTTACATATTTCCTCCCATCTACCTGCTTGGGTTGCTTCTGCATAAACTGTTCTTTCTTCTGTGAGTACAAGTGAGTGGCTTGGCATTTTAAATTCCTTTCACAAGTGGATTGAACAATGACTTGACCCTCTAGTTCTAACCTACTGCCCCATTGCTAATGGTCAAGATAGGTTGTTCTGCTGAAATTTCATCTCTTGGCAATGCAGAAAACATATCGGTCTTCCTCTACTTCTGTTGGAACATAGATCCCCACTGGTGACTTTGTCCTTTGTCCAACTACTGTGAATCCACCTGCATGTATATTTTATTTCAGTCTATCTTGTCACTTCACAACCTGGTTGCTAAAGTGCTGCAGAGCCCAGGTGCCCTGTTTATCAAACAAGAATATTTAAAAAGAAAAAAAAATGCAGGGAAAAAAAAATTTAACATTTGAATTGGAAAAGATGACCTATATATGTGCAGATATCTACATTTTTTGTAGCAGAAAAGGAGATAAAGAAGAAGAGAATTGTTGGAACTGAAGGAAAATTTTCTCTGCTCTTTTAAGTCACTGGAGATAGAATTCAATAGACCCCAACTGTGCTCAGATGCACTATTTTCTATAATCATAGATTTTGGAGTTGGAAGAGGTATATTAGGTTTATCTAATCCATCTCCCTGTCATATATCTGCATTGTTCTTTACTGTACATTCTCCACTGACTTTCCTGATTTAGGTTATAAAACCTGTACAGTTTAAAATAGCAGGTTAGAGACAAGAAGTGAATAGTTAACTTAGTCTCATTCTGTCCCTAGAATTCCATCCCTGTACTAGTGCATTTGTTCTGTAAGACTGTGATCTCTGTGTATTCTTGTCAGCTCCTTTGTGACTGTCCTGGTTTCAGCTGGGATAGAGTTAATTTTCTTCTTAATAGATGGTATGGTGCTGTGTTTGGGATTTAGGATGAGATTAATGTTGATAAGACACTGATGTATTATTTATTGCCCAGCAGTGCTTACACAGAGTCAAGGACTTTTCTGCTCCTCACCCCACCCCACCAGCGAGGAGGCTGAGGGTGCACAAGGAGTTGGGAGGGGAAACAGCCAGGACAAATAACCCCAACTGACCAAAGGGATATCCCAGACAATGTGACATCATGCTCAGCATATAAACTGGGGGGAAGCTGGCCAGGGGACAACTGCTTGGGAATAGGCTGGGCATTGGTCAGTTGGCGGTGAGCAATTTTGTTTTCATTTGAATCATTTGTTTGTCTTCGGTTTTATTTCTCAATTTTTTTTATTTTCCTTTTTATCACATTATAACAATTATTATTATTACTACTACTACTACTACAACTACATTTTATTTCAATTATTAAACAGCTCTTATCTCAACCCATGAATTTTCTTACTTTTACCCTTCTGATTCTCTCCCCCATCCCACTGGAGGGGAATTGAGCAAGAGGCTGTGAGGTGCTTATTTGCCAGCTGGGGTTAAACCATGACAGTGATATTGCATTTGCTTTGCATCAATGAAAATATAAAAAGTTTAAGATGATTCTGTTTAAAACTTAAGTAATTTGTCCCAGATTTTTCCATCCATTTTAAAGAATACATGTTTATGTCTTATTAGATACTGCTAAATTACTGTGAGTGTAAAACAGCAGTGCAAACGAAGAATCCCATAGAAGAAGATGCAGGGCTCAAAAACTGCTTGCCATCCCACCAATATTGCAAAAAAATATTCTTATTCTGCACACAACACACAGCTGTTAGGGGCTCAGGATCCAGGAGGTGGGAGAATTTAGGAACATAGCTTTAAATGATAAAAGGGAGCTGCAGAAAGACTTAGGAAACTGATCCATGTAACAATGAGCAGAGTGGTTTCTGAGACACTGGAGAGTTGCACATTAAATAAAATACAAATGGTCAGGTAAAAACCTTGGGCTTGATACTGATCTCACCCACTCAGATGTTATAATGTTGCTTTTTCACTGACTCAGAGGAAGATGACCCTGATTTATGCCATCACATCTCAGAGCAAAGTTTGTCCTTTGCACTGGAACAGAAGCAAGTTATTAATTAATTCTGTTACAAGTTTAACCTTGTAGCCTCCAAAGATACTATATTTCATATGGTTTAGGAGGTTATGAGACACAGTGGGATTAATAAAAATAAAAAAAATCCTCAGGGGAAAAAAAAAAAAAATTCTGACTTCTAAGTGGGTCCTGGGTCCTCCCATTACCTGGCATTCTTTCAATATCAAGGATGCTTTCACTTCTGACCATTGCTGCCATGTTCTTGTTTTGTTCAAGAAGAATATTTTTCTTGTATCACATATTCACATTTTCCAGGTGCTTGCTTTTCATCTCAGGCATTCTGGGAGTTGCTGTTTCCAAGTTTGATGTCAAACCTTCTTTTCTTTTCCCACCAGGGAATCTCTGATACCTCTTCTCAAGAAAGGAAGAGGAAGGGAAATCTCAGTAGGCTGTAACACAGAATGACAGGATCACAGCAATTGCTATGACTACTGCTCTGACCCTAAGGCGTATGGATTGCAAGTTATCGTGCAATCACATGGCAAGGGAGGTGCTATGGCATAACAGATGTGGGACATGAGCAGATCCACTGAAGTCCACTAAAATCCTTTAGCCTTACCCATGGTGAGCATTTTCATCCCATTTGACCAGAGGTGTACTTCATAAATCCATTTCTTATTGTATGTTCACAATATTTCAGGGGACAGTCAGGTCTGAAATACCTTGCTCCTGCTTTCTCAGACCCAACACTGATGTCACTCATCAATCCCTGGGATACTAAAATTGCAAATGGGATATATTTTTCCTCCCCCTCTCTGAGAAACCAGATCAGAACACTTGCAAGGATGCATGCACATTGAACTGTATTAACTCAAAAAACTATGTGGAAATGGCAAGATTCTGCTTTGGGATTGCTTCTTGGCTGGCAGCTCTGCTGTTCTCTTGATCACTTTCTATTGTTGATGCAGTATTCCAAAAAGTAATAATATATTTATGGAGTTCTTCAGGGCACTGTTCAGCAAAATGTTCTGTTCACATAAACAGGTCAAAAGTACAGAATCCAAACTCTTGGGCCAGGACCAAACCAGAGAATGACCATACAGGAAGGTAACCCCTGATGAGTTCTGAGCTAGCTATTCCCACTGAGAAAAGAGAATTCTGGATTAGACATGCCAGTTCAATACAGTTATTAGATCAGTGCTCTATAGGGCAAGCAACGTGTTAGGAATTGCCTTGAAAGGAACAGAAAAGAACAGCAAGCATTATTACACAACTCTATAAATCAATGGTGCATCAATAGATTGCACATGATATGCTGTCCTGATTCCTCCATCTCCAAAAGAATAGAGGAGTTAGAGAAGGGTAACAGTAACAGATTCTATAGAAACAGAAAAAATACATGAAGTTCTTCCTGGAACATGTAGGAATGAGAAGAATATAATAAAGTGTGCAGCATCCTAGAGATAAGCATCTGTCAATGTCTTCTAGCCTGCTGAAATCTGTAAGCAGAATGTTTCGATATTTCTTGATCTCTTTTTTCATTAGCAATAACTAGTAGAACAATACATACTCCTGCCATCTATAGGAATTAAGAATCTGTCCTTGAATGTTTCTAAGAACTTCACACCAGTGATGGAGAAAAATGTCCATTTCTGCACCAAAGATCCTATTTGATCTACCTGCTATAGCTGCTTGTGGCAATGCAATTACTGTGGCATCTGGAGCAATAGAGCAATGAATGATTCACTGCTATGTTCAGTTGTTACCCAGTCAATAGAGAGAGATAGTCCAGGTGCCGGAGTTAAGCAGCTATAGAGTACAGCCAGATACATCTTTGTCTGACAGGCATTTTCTTTCATATATTTTGAATTTCTCCCATTTCACTTTTCAGCAGATCTTCAGGAGAGGTTTTTCAAACCATGTGTCTCACTCCATTGACCTGACAGGGATCATAGGCCCCTGCATTAGAAAGTTGCTTTGTTGAGCACTTTGTATTCATGTGCAAAGGAGGAACCCAAGTGAGGTGGACTGGATCTTAGGATTTCCATGTTCCTCTATGAAAATGGCACTAGTTTTTCCCACTGGTAGATGCTGCCTTTGTTTAGATTTTCATTATAAGCATTTGTGGAAGGAAAAGAATACTTATAGAGCAACTTGGAGTCCTGACATGTTATTTAAATAATGTAGCTAATTACTACATGTTCTAACTAATTTTTTGCCTGGAGTTATTTTGAATTTCTGAGTGGAAAAATAGCAACAAAATAAATGACCAGGAATGGGGTTAATTCTATCTACAATAGCAAACACAACTCCTAAAAGGTAAGCTGAGAACAGATGAACAAATTACAATAAATAGCACTATCAAATAACCCCAGAATTTCCAGTTCAGATCCTTCTTAATTCAAATATTTCCAGGCATGGTGTGTGTTTTCTTACTCTGATGCAACTTCTCTTTCTTGTATATTAAAATTTAAAAAGCTAACATGCTATGTTTGAAATTTCAATCTACTGACACAGCAAAGTATGACCTGAGTAGGAAAGCAGAAGGAGCAGCCATTTAGAGTGTCATTGGAGCCAGATTTTTAAAGGTATTTTTCTTCTTTCTGAATTTCCAGGTTCTTAAACACTTAACTACCTGGCCTTGAGCCTCTTTAAATGCAAATGATAGGCCGATTAATTCAGTAGCTCACTTGGAAGTTTTGAAAAGAGGAAGAGAGGACCTGCCTGCTGGAGTGCTGAACCTAAGGTACAGATGTTCAAGAAATAGAGCAAAGGACAGGTTTTGAACGCAAGAGAACATAATGTACAAGTTAAAAAGGTTCTTTCCAAGCTTGTAGGAGAGTCTCTCTTAGCTTTCACTCCTTTCCAATTTGGCATCTGGCCCTTCTTAAAATTTCCCTCTACTAACAGTGAAACAAATTTAAACCCACTCCAGAAGTGCATTTAATTCAGAGATTGTCTCTTGCCTCCAACTTTTCTGATAGCTGTCCTGTTGTCAGGGAAAATAGTACTGCCCCACTCAGCAGAATGAGAAAGATACCAGCCTAAAAGCATTTCCCTCCACCTTCCAGAAAACATGCAGAGCTTTCTTCCATTCACAAGATATTAATTTCAGCTGAAGAACGTATCCACAGGGGAGCAACTGGTCCAGCTCATTTTAATGCTGATGTATTTGCTTCTCTGAAAACTGCAAAGCAACAGCATCACAGCTGCAGCGCACAGCTTAGAAGCCACTAAAAGGCACTCTTAAAAACAGGCATAAAAGGTTTTCTGTCCCCAGATCCTCTATTCACAGAGGCTGGACATACTGCAGAGCTATGAAATGACACAGTATCCTAGAGTCTGAGGCAGATTAATGGGGGTCTACAGAGAAGATCTAGTACTTCTGCTGATAGACTAAGTGTAAAATTTACTGAAATCTAAATCCCTGATTCCACCCAGGAAATGCAGACCTGGTGTCCAGCTAAAAAAACAGAAGAGATTTTCAGCAAAATTAGTCTGGGATCAGAAAGGATTGCATGCACATTAAAATTCAGAGACCACATTTCCCAATTTCATATAAGTGTGCATGCATGGATTCACCTGATGTCTTCAAGATCAGTAGTTATAGGTTCATCTGCTGCACACTATATTACTTTATAATAACCTAAAAATGGTGACAAACCTATTGTCACTGCTTTGAATTACTACACAGAAGTCCAGTTACATGGGTCTTGTTTTAAAGAGTCCTCAGACTGCAAAAGGTTGAAAACCATTGTCACAGCTGATACATTTTTTCTGTGAGAAACGGACTGAAATAAGTACAAACCAAGTAGCCATTGTTTGTATAAATGTTTCACATCTCTTTTCAGAAGGCAATTTATATTGCAGTAGACAGAAATTCAGGTTTCAGTAGACAAGAATATCAACAAGATCATTTGTGCTGTGACACTGAAAAAGTTTACTGCTTAAAGATCTCAGATATAATGATGATATTGTAAATTTGTCAGGGAAACATTAATGACAAATGTCACTGAAGACTGAGAATAAGAAGGTAAACAAAACCACACTGAAATGGGTGCAGCAAAATCAATTAGTTGCTAACTTTACAATGAAATTTATAAAGAACTGAATGATTTTTCTGAACTTGTTGCAGAAATGTAAAAAAAAAAAAAAAAAGAGAATAAATTAGAAACATACCTAATTTCCTCCCTCCCTCCCTCCCTCCCTCCCTCCCTCCCTCCCTCCCTCCCTCCCTCCCTCCCTCCCTCCCTCCCTCCCTCCCTCCCTCCCTCCCTCCCTTCCTCCCTCCCTTCCTTCCTTCCTTCCTTCCTTCCTTCCTTCCTTCCTTCCTTCCTTCCTTCCTTCCTTCCTTCCTTCCTTCCTTCCTTCCTTCCTTCCTTCCTTCCTTCCTTCCTTCCTTCCTTCCTTCCTTCCTTCCTTCCTTCCTTCCTTCCTTCCTTCCTTCCTTCCTTCCTTCCTTCCTTCCTTCCTTCCTTCCTTCCCTCCTTCCCTCCTTCCCTCCTTCCCTCCTTCCTTCCCTCCTTCCCTCCTTCCTTCCCTCCCTCCCTCCCTCCCTCCCTCCCTCCCTCCCTCCCTCCCTCCCTCCCTCCCTCCCTCCCTCCCTTCCCTTCCCTTCCCTTCCCTTCCCTTCCCTTCCCTTCCCTTCCCCCCTTCCCTTCCCTTCCCTTCCCTTCCCTTCCCTTCCCTTCCCTTCCCTTCCCTTCCCTTCCCTTCCCTTCCCTTCCCTTCCCTTCCCTTCCCTTCCCTTCCCTTCCCTTCCCTTCCCTTCCCTTCCCACCAATTCTTGGCAGGAGAGCTGAAACCACAGTCATTCTTAAAATAGGAGGCATTCATTAATATCTGCAACTGGAGACACAAACAGCTTTCCCCTCAGCTTGAATTCAAGCTTTGCTTTTTTGTTTGCCAGAGAATACATCCTATCTGCAACTCCATAAGGCAAAGAGACATCTGCAGGTAAAGATCTCATATTTGCTTGCTATACAACAAAGAAATGCCAGGGCAAACTGTCTTCAGAAAGGACAGGTTCTGCTTTAAGGAAAAAATTAATTTAACATGCTTTCAGACAACTAATATAGTTAAGTGATAGTTCAATAAACCTAGTTTTTGAGCTGTTCCACTTTCTCTGTCATGAAATAAAGAAAATATTAATAGCATATTCATGAAATATAATTGCTGAAATGTGATCACTGGATTATTAGCAATCATTGTGCTAGATATACTTAAGGATTTGAAATCATCGAAGGAAGGTTTTCAGCCACATATCCTCCATTTACTAGTATTATATGTGACATACAGTTATCTCAGTGGATTTAGTATTTTTCAGTGGAGACACTGAGTTAAAATTCCTGCACAATTTTTATTAACAAATCACACCAAAAAAATAAGCAAACAAACAAAAAATTTCCACCTGACCGGGATTTTTTTGCATTTATCACACAGAGTGTACAAGTCAAGATTTCAATGAGCCCCTTAATTTGGAATGTTTGAATTGTATCAATTTTTATCCATGGCATAGAAAATATCAGTTATTGAACAAAAGTAGTCTGTGGTCCTTAATACCTAGGAATGTTTGCATCTGAGAGTTTTATCTGTGTCCACTCATGAAGTAACAGTGTGTATCCAGGTTGTCTGAAATGGCATCCCAGGCACACTAAGGCATTTGCTCTCAAAAATGATGAACCACAGTGCTTGATGAGCTGGATCCTGCTCCCTGCACAGTCACTGGAGAGGAAGGTGCGATATCTCAGCTAATTCGGAACAAAAGATGATCTGAACATGGACCACCTTTCTCTATTTCTGTCTTCTTGTATGTCTACCTAGGCTCCAGCAGCCCTGGAGCAACCAGGGTCAGATATCAGTGGGAGCACTTTACAAAATCCCACCATGGGTGAGACTTTGACACCATGCAGACCTCAGCTCCTGTAAAGCCACACTATCTGACTTCCACCACTGCCCTCATTTGACATGGTCCACTCCTTGAAAATGTGAACTGTTTCAACTCAAGATTGTTTGTCAGGCAGGGAGCAAGTTATCACAGTTTCATCCTTTTCCAGAGAAGAAGGATGAAATGTAGTGCGGCTCTTTTCACTAGAGTCTCTTCTATTTACAAACATTTTTCTCTGCTGTTCTATTTCAATCCCATATAAACAATTATTAGAAATGCAACTTTATTTTTTCCAAATGTAATTATGTTCTGCAAACAGTGTTGTTGACCATGACTAATGATAACTGTCAAAGCTCGCAGGGGCATCAACTTTTGGAGGCAGCTAGGACTGCTTGTGATATTTCACTTGGGGAAAAAAAAAAAAAAAAAAGGAGAGAGAAGCTGAAAAATTATGCATTTAATGTACCTTACAGCCTGAAAAACACTGAGTTGTTATTACTACCTAGAGTAAAAATAAACACACTGAGAAAAAGCCTCTGACATGGGAGTCTTTTGTTTATAAGGTTTTGAGTGCACTATAATTGTAACAAAATATTGTGCAAGCTTTTTAACCAAGGACTTCCAGTTCACTGTTGCCCAATAATTACAATGAATTCAGTTTGCCTCTATTTTACTTTCTCACTTTGTAAACTAGTATTGCATGAGAGAAAAAGCTTGTGCTTTTACAAGCCTGCAGCAGACTGATTTCCAAAACAAAACGTTTTTGTAAAACTAGCAGATTCTTATACATAACACAGGCACGAAAATGAGAGAAAATAGGTGAACTATACTCCCACCATTACAGTTTTGTAACAGTCTTCCTTAGTCTTCCTCCTGTGGGTATCTGAAGACAGGTCAAATCTCTTTGTTACAATTAAATGTGGGCATCTGCTTCAGGTAAGCTGAATCACCCTTTAGATTCCATTGGTTGTCTGACAGAGCAAAATTTCTAGGAAAATAACTTTTAAAATTTATATTTACCTATATAACATAAAAAAAAGAGAAATATATGATACTTCCATCCTTTATATATAAAAAAAATATGATGAAATCAGTATTAAATTTGGGACACTCAAGTAAAGTATAGTTATCTTAGAGAGCTGTAAAAACTACATGTAAGACAACAATGTTATTAAAAATATATATATTTTCTATTATACAGCCATCTGCTTGCTATAAAACAACCTTTTAATTTCCTAAATACTCTTTACTACTGGGGTTCGGTACCTTCTAACATGAGATCACTGACTATATAAGGACCTGGCTCCAAAATCATCCTTATGGGCAGTCACTGTTTAAGAAGTTAATTATTAATCTAAATGCATACAAACGTGAGTATGCTGACATGTTTATAGTAGTTAAAAGCTATTGAAAGTTGTTTTTTAATCCCCAAAATTTTCAAGATTTGTGAAATTTTGACATTTTCTAAGAAAACAGAGAGGTAAATCAGCCAATGGTAACAGTCCAAACAAAATGAGAAAGCTGATCTACAGCCAAAGCATGATCTAAGATCATTGGGCTCCAAAAAGCATTTATAGGCCTGCCAATGACAGTTCTGTCAAAACAGATCAATTTCTCAGAAACATTTTTCAGTATATTTGATAATTTCTGAAAAAAAAAAATTACTCTTTCTCTAAAAAGTCCCAGGCTAGCATTTGCATTCATTCATTCGTTCAGCATTGCTGAAAATACAAATATCCTGGAACTCAGTGTCCCTGCGAGCAAGGTAAGAATGATCTCCATTTTACAAATAGAAAGATAACAAATGGAGTGGCTTTTCCAAGGTTCAAGGGAAAGTCACATAAGAACCAGATACTATAAAGTATTTATTCTGTAAAACATGATTGTTCTAGCATTACTTAATTCTCTGATCACTTTGCCCATCCATTTTCTTCTTCAGTCTCACTGTTGGGTCTAATTACTGTCAAATATTTTAATCTTTTTAATACTATATTTTCTTTTTAAATATTTGTACAAAGACTTATGCAAGGGAGTGCTGAAAGGTGACCGTTCTTTGGACAGGAAGATAATAAATAGCATTAAGAAGAATCCTGATTAGAAATCAGTTTTACTGGCTCCTGCACTTGCCAACTCAGAAGTTCACTTCTTTGTGGGGAAGTACTTTAATGACTTAAACAATATGCAAAAGAGACAATATTGATGTTCTTAATGGAGGTTGTTAATCACTCTAGATTTCCAAACTTATTCAGGGGACTTGTGAAGCACTCAGATTTCCCATCTATCAGCCTTGCATTACAACACAGGTTTAGGATTGAAATGTCCAATTTTCTCCTCAAAACAGATATTCCTAAATTCATTAAGAAGTATTTTTGAAAACTTTATTTACAAATATTTGAGATTAAGTAGGAAAAATTTTAAAAACTTAGCTACAGAGAAAGACAGTTGAGAAAAGGAGGTAGACACAATTTCTGACTGGAGGTGAAATTAATTTCAAGGGCCGAAGTGAGATCTAGTAGAACTGTATCCCACACATACATGGGAAGAGCTTTAGGGCTTCCTAGACCTCATTTAATTTATTATTTCCATGGTTTTTAGCACCTTTCATTGCAAAAAGCTGTTTAAGGTGGGGTTTCTTCAACATCTACATATATGAATATCTATTTCTGGCTTTTTATTCTGTAATTTCTTCATTTCTTGTTACAAATGTTGTCAGAAATGAGGAAAGAAACTATGTACTACTGTAAAACAAAGTGCTATACAAATATTTAGTACAGGCAGCTAATGGACTTTATGAAGTTCATATAATAAAATAGAATAAAAATAGAAAGAGAATAAAACTTTTCAAACTGTAATTTGAGCATAGAACATGAATGAACTTCTAGTCATATAACTTTTGTACCCTAAACTGATCCCAAGTACTGTTTGATATATCCACTATCAAAATATCTTTTTATTCAGAGTTCATTAAATGTGAATTAGTGTTTTGCACTAGCATCTGTGGAGATCAAATGCAATCTTTAGGAGAATCACGATGAAAATGTATATATATTCTGTTATTTATATCAATTGACTGGAATTTCATCATCAGAACAGTAGCACATGTTTGCACATATCAGAGATCAAGTGAAAAATACAAGGTTTTAGAACAGTACACTGATCTTTATGGTTCTTTTAATCCATAGAGTTTTATGAGCTTTAGAAGGGACTCCATATAACATTAGATAACATCCATCCAAATAAAATGCATTCAGAACTCAATAAAAGGAGTGAATCTCCGTGAATATTCAGCTTTGTAGTGCTTTCCACTGTTCAGGAATACACAACCAAAGTCATTATTGCCAAACATCATAAAGATTCTTCTTGTTAGCTAAAAGAGTAAAACATAAAAATAACCAAATATTTATCTGTCATTACAGGGACAGATCTCTATAAAGAACAAGATAACCACTATGCAATATTTACATGTTTATTTTAAATACAGTAAAGGCTTTTCTCTAAACTTAAAGTAGTGACAAGTGTTTCATAATCTTCAAGCGAGAAGCAAATTTAAGTGGAGTTTTTATTTGTTGAGCCTCTCAAATTATAAATGATTAATAAACTCCCAAGCCTCCCAAATTATGAATGTTTAAATAGAAATAAAATACTCAGATACAATAGATGAGATTCATTTAACTTTCTATATTTCATATTGTAGATTCCTCCCTTTTAGCTAGTCCCTCGGTCATCTTACTTTGTAGTCAATGGAGAGAAATAAGAATGAGGATTTACCTCAGCCCTCTGTAGAGGTTAAAAATAGTTCAGATGAATTATACTGGAAAAAAAATATTATTTCTTACATCCGATAACTCTATTCAAGTGCAATAGTTGTTAAAGACAACAAACCTGGAGTCTGTTGGAGTTCTGTGTGTAAGCTCCTGGAGCTCTAACCCTTTATGTAAAGCCACAGTGATTCACAACAGGTCTGACTTAGGGGTTTCTAAAAGTCAATGAATTCAACAAATTTTATGATCAGCACAGTTTGGAAGGGGCAAATATTTTTATTTACCACAGCAGTTTAATTTACCCTACAACCTTTCATTACCACCACACTTGGAGCACAAAGTGTTTAAAAGCTCAACAGTAAACTCTACACAGTCTCTTTATAACAGATTAGTGGTGTTAGTAAGGTGTCAGACACCAAGGTAATACTGAACAATGCTGTACCATTGGCTTCCATAAGGATCTTATAATTAATGTACAGTAACAGTATTCTGCGTAAGAGATGTCGTTCAATGCTTTAAGAAAATTTAATGAGAAAAATGCATGAACTTTCCAATTTCCTGCCAGATTAAACTTTACTTTATTTTTATGCCCATGACTTGTCCCTGAATAGACCCTTTTCTCATCCAGGTTTGTTATGCAAAGTTGGCACCATGTAACAAATTTGCATATGTCACAACAGCTACTTTAAAAAGTCACATTGCTCAGGCATGCAGACTTAATGAAGGACAAATGACAAAAAATGTAGGACCTGATTTACCATTTCATGAGAAAAACAAACAAAACTAAGCTCTTGATGGAAACTCAGAAGAGTATCCTATCCCAGCAGTAGTTTACCAATTAAATTTCTAACTATTTCAGAGTTATGATCATGGACTACATTCAAATATGATTTGCTCTAAACGTAGCTAACTCTACCTTGGACTCACCATGTTCAGTGCAATAAGTTAATACAGGAAATCATCTGCTTAACTACAAGGTGCAGGAGAATCATGAGTTCCCAATGCTAGTTAAGGTTCTCTGAGTAATTTTGTCATGGGATTATCCCAAAGGTCACAGGGCTCAATCCTATTGCCTGTACATAATATTTAAGGGTTTAACTGAGAGACTTTGTTTGGCAGATATACGGTATGTCCCAAAGAACATGCAGGAGTTTTACAGGCATGAACATTTCCCCTTAGTACTTAACATGGTAGATAGAGCCTTACTGCAACACATGGAGGATGATCAATGATACATCTGTTTTCAGTAGCTAACAATGTAATCATGTGCAAGACCACAGATATCTTCATGGATGACTGGCCCAAAAATCCAGATTCTGCCATGACTGTTGTCAGAGTCAAGTCAAATATATCAAAGCACTGTTTCAAGAAAAAATTCCAGAAACATCAAAAATGCCCCTTTGTCCTCAAATTCACATCAGTTGCTTAAAGTGAAGAAAAAAAAAAAACAAAAAAACAAAAAAAAAAAAAAAAAAAACAGACCCTTGAAGAAGAAGCAGTAGTTCCCTTCTGTGAGTGTTTACCTTAGCTCTAGATTTCGACTCTCCTGGACTGTTTTTCAGTTCCTCTTATGGATGAAGTAGGTATTTGTACTCATACAAGGACAATATAGGAGAATCACAAAATTGTCCGCTGCTACAAGTGTGCAACCACAAGGCCTCTTGGCACCAGAAATAAACCTTACTTGATTGTTTGTCATATGGCAGCCGGCCTCAAGCACTTGTTTTAATCTCTGCTACTTTCCCAAGTGCATCCAGACAAACTTGTTCCCCTTCCTGTTACGTTTCTCTTGTTTTACGACTGAACTTCTGCTACTAGAAGCTTTGTGGCCTATGCTGCACAGTGCTCTGAAGAAGCTTCATCTGCTTCTGCAGTATCAGTACCCAGGGCTGGTGCAGTGCTAGTCTCAGGCACTAATATTAATTATACAAGTAAGTGTAGGCAATAAGAAGTAATACTTTCAGCATATTTGCCTTGTGAGGAATCACATTCCTTTGGGTTAAAATGACCTGACAGATACTTCTACATGCCATCTGCTTCTGTATAACACAGACACTGTTCCTCAGTACAATATTAACCTTTCTCCTCATGTTTCTTTGATTACCCTACTTTGATATTTGATAGGGTATTTTGCAAAGGCCAAGCCCTGTAAAATCCTCGCCACTAGGAACACTCAAGACATCATAATTTTTACTGTCTCAGGGGATAGAGGCTATCAATACATTCTTATCATTAGCATCATTAGAAACATTATACAGAATCACAGAATAGCTCAAGTTGGAAGGGACCCATAAGTAACACCCTGTCCAACTCCCTGCTCCTCACAGGACTACCTAAAACTAAACCATATGACTAAAAGCATCCTCCAGACACTCTGTGAACTCTGACATTATTACCATCATCACATTTCAAGCAAATCATGAACATTCATCCTGTTTCAGGAAGACAAACAACATTAAAACACAGTTGAAACTGATAACTATGTACTCTATCATTCACCCTGTCTCAGCTCCTCCTCAAGGTGTAATCCCTAATGTTTCTGCCTTCATTTTCTTGGTGTTCTACTTGAGACTCCACAACCAACAACTTTCCTAAAACATCATCATTGCCAAGCTTTTGCTGGTAGCTAACAACTTGAATTAAACTTATTCTGAATTATGACTCACTAAATTCACAGGAACTTTTTAGTAGGGCCTGTTGCAATAGGACAAGGAGTAATGGTTTTAAACTAAAAGAGAGTAGATTTAGACTAGATATAAGGAAGAAATTTTTTACAATAAGAGTGGTGAAACACTGGAATATGTTGCCCAGAGAGGTGGTAGATGCCCCATCCCTGGAAACATTTGAGTTCTGTTTGGATGGCACTCTGAGAAACCTGATCTAATTAAAGATGTCCTTGCTTATTGCAGGGTGGTTAGACTAGGTGACTTTTAAAGGTCCCTTCCAACCCAAACTATTCTATGATTCTATGAATAGGTGTATGTCATCTACCAGTGGTTTCTGAGTTTCAGGGTATAGGGCAATGGCTGCAATTATAAAGGGAGTATTTATCTTCCTTTTATCATTTTGCTGTTGACACTGATAGCAGCGGACATTAGTCTCTGAAGGACAGCCTTTCAAAAGTCCTTCCATCAGAGCCTTGTCCCACCAGACTGTGGCCACAGCATTGAGATATCAGCACTTACAGTACAATGATAAAGTCCGCATGGCATGTATTGTGTTGTTCATTTTATAAGTTTCACATTCCTGAAATTTTCTTCGATATTTCATATATTTCATATTCATCTTTTTAAATGTATCTTTGTCCATATATGGGAAGAACACATTGCAATAAGGGCTGCTGTGGGGATCAGGAATTAACCAGGAATTAGAGTGGTATTACAAGCTTTGGAAAAGGAGAAATAGAATGGGGTAACCAAAGAGTTGCTGGGTCAGGGTGTATTTTTGGATCTGTTGGTTATGATGACAAAGCCATGGCAGCTAACACAGTCCTAGCCTTCTTCATAGACAGTGATTTGCCTCCTCTCCTCCTCTGCAGCACAAGGTTGCCACACTGCCATTCTTCATGAGACTGCTCTGTAACCAGAGTCGCAGAAACACGGGTTGAATATAAGTCAAATATAGCACTTCAAAATGAGAAGGAAAACAGAAATAAGTTCTCCGAGCAGTGTAGCTGAGGAGGTGGGGATATGTGTGATATGTGCAGGAAACACTGTGTAGGAACAGCAGGAAAAGTCATGTATTTCTGAAACCAGTTTTATTATCAAAAGTAGCATTTTGTGAATCCACCCTCTCCTTAAGCATCCCATTCAACCAGCTGGTACTACATCACACCAGGTTTGAGGTTTGATTTTTTTCTCACCATCCTTCTGTGTGTCCTACAGTTTCTACATCTTTCCTCAAGTCTGTGTTTGTACATTAGCCATTTCTATCAGCTGTCTCATCTTGTATTTTATTTTTTTTCTCTCCCTTATTTAGTTTCTATTCTGCCTTCCTGGCTTACTGTGGTCTCCTGGCTGCCTTCCAGCTTTGCAGCAGTATTTGTCCTCACAGCATCTTGCAAGGTTCCTTGTGCAGCTAAGTCTTTTTTTTTTTTTTTCTTAATTTATTAAAAAATCTGACGTTTTCCTTTTATTCCTATCAGAATTCATTTCCAAGTGCAAAATTTTCAAGTGTATATACAAAATAGTCCCACCAACATCTGTCCATGTATTAAAAGTGCTACATTTTGCCATTCAGAAAAAAAAGCCTTTCTCTGTAAAGATGCTGAATAGGAAAACACAATTCTGCTAATAAGAAATAGAAGAATAGAGAATTTCTCTAGGGGAAACAGCTCAGCTAAAAACAAAGATACAAAATATAAATATATCTCTCCAACCTTGGATCACCAACAGTAAGACTTGATGGGTCTTAGAAGAGCAAAGACATATACTTTAATTAATATTCAACTTAAAAAATAAAGTAACTATTCGGATAATAGAGCTATAGAAACTTTTCTTTCTCTGACAAGAATTCTCATGACCCTTAGTAATAAATGGAAATTAGTTCGTAGCATCCTTTAAGGTAGACAGATGTTGGGCACAATTCAGTTTCCTAAATACATATAGCTAAAGTGAGTCCTCATTTTGGGTGCTGTGGGGCAGCACTTGACCTCCAGTTGCTGCTTTAGAGAGTGCTGGTTTCTTGTAGGTCCTGTGTCCTACCTGCCAGTCCTGTGAAGATGTCTGGGATACTCAATGGTGCCTTCACTCATATCTCATGTCTAAGCTTAGGCAACTGAGGCAAACCTGTATTGTCAAGCATCTTTTGTACCATGTGCAGAAGACCCAGAGGAGATCAAAACTAAGTCTTCCACTGCTGAGGTCAAGTTGTCCTTACATAGACATCCAATATGATCTGAGATGCCTCTGGACACTACAACTGCTGTCCCTTTTACCCCATGTCTTATCTCCCAGCCCCATCCATATGGATGTCTTGGGTACTTTAGGCTGTCTCAGATGACACCTCTGTTTATGTGACTGGATCACACTCACTAAGGTGCAATCACTGTAACTAATTAAGATGACTAAATTGAGATCGATGTTTAAAGGCATGCAGCTGTCTCAGCTCCCATTACAGTCAATGGACATCTAATCAATACATTCAATGGTATGCAGAGCAATTCAGATCCCTGGAAAGGAGGCATCTAGTGACTGATCTGTGGAATCGCCTCCAGGCTCTGCTGACTAGATTGATTACCTCTCTGCTGACCTAGACACTTGGTTTCCACATAGACATTTACATGCAGACCCTTGTGTTGTCTGAACGACAGACTGAGCCCTGTCCACAGAAGCCATCAAACACCCTAAATATCTCATTAGTTAAATTCTAGAAAAGAAAGCCTTTCACATTCTAATCGTATTTCAGAAATCTGGAGTAAAGTGGCACATCAGGGCTCAGTTCAGTCATACACACAGAGGTGTCTAATGCCCTTTGATATGCGCTGGGGTGTCCAAAGACATCCAGATGGAGCTGGCAGATGTGACATCAAACCTACATGAGACTTATGTGTTTTGGGACGTCAACTTCAGGCCAGGCATGATAACTCCAAACATCTCAGATGGTACTGGACACTTATGCTCAGTGCAGCTGCATTGTGGCCATTTTGGGAAGCCTATATTAAAA
The DNA here is from genome assembly GCF_018691265.1 of Tyto alba. Classification (NCBI taxonomy): domain Eukaryota; kingdom Metazoa; phylum Chordata; class Aves; order Strigiformes; family Tytonidae; genus Tyto; species Tyto alba. Next base: position 43,566,064 of record NW_024881316.1, on the reverse strand, counting down.
TCAGACAATTATTATAAATGCCATAACTCAGTTTTGACAACATGACAATCCTTCCTCTCCTCAGTCAGTACATGTAACTGTACTGCTCTGACCTTGGAATGCTCTCTTGGAGGAAGTTGTAGAGTTTCCCACTATAATAATTTGCAACTAAGAATGGTGGGGGGGGGGTTGTTTTTGGTTTTGTTTTGGTTTGGTTTTATTTATTTCTGCAATGCATCATAAGTATCAGATGATCTCTAACTACACTTCAAACGTCCTAACTTCACCTGAGGCTGGATGTGCAGCATCACAACTCTTTCTTATGCACTAACAGTTGTAGGTATTTCCTTTGGTTCCTTGCCTACTTTGATGATGTGAAAAATCCTATTTCTTTTATGTTCTCCATGTCATCCCATTCATATCTAATCTTCCTTCCTAAAACATTGTACAGTGTCCCCAGTTTGTCCTCCATAATTTCCATTCAAAGTAGAGGTCACCCTCCTACCTAATCGAGTTGCTTATTTCTTTCTGATATTTCTATTCCCAAGGTTTTCTGTCAGCCAGTTGAAATGCACAGATGACATTAGGTGCTTAGGTATAAGACAATCCTCCCTCTGCAAATATGCTGTTAATGGAGAATAAATTGTACTGGATAAAGTGCATACATTCCTTGGATCCCAGATAAGTTCTGTGGCAGGTACGTTAGAATTATCACTGTGGCTAGCTAGCAGTTAAAAGAAACTCAGCAAAATTCTGAGCATGATGTAGTGCTCCATGTCTCTCTCACTTTCTGGAAAATAAAAAATTATGGTCAAAATCCAGCCATGAGATGTTATTGCAGAATTAGATCTGTCTTGACGTTATCATTGTTGACAGTGGCTAAGTTTTCCCAAACCAAGGACTAACTACTCTTAAACTTGTGAAACAAAGTGATATTTGTACAAATTCAGTACAGCTATACAGTAGATATGACTGATTATTTCTCACTATAATGAAACGGCAATAATCAAATAATCCACTTGTATTCCTATAAAATATTTAGCTTCTTTTCAAAAACAGTTTTTATCTTCTGGCTCCCAGTTTACCAGCATGATTTTTCCAGCTGCAGTTGACCCGGCCACTCCTTGAGCTGAACTTTTTCACCTTCTAACTGTCCTCATTTTGAGCCTCTGTGAGTCTACAGTCTCCAAAGATGGGCTTAGATTTTAGATTTTCATTCTGATTTTTGTGGGTTTCTTTTTACAGTAGAATATTTCCATCTTGAAGATCTTGGCTATATGAAGTCTTTAGCACTATAGATATGAGCTTGTGTTTAACACTGATGGCCCTCCTCAAGCCAATTGCAAATGACTAGAGAAATTTAATCTCCTTAGGAAAAGAATTTTCAATAATTACTTACTTCAACCCTATTAATTTTCAAAGTAAGTAAAAGAAAGACTTATCTTGGACTCCATGACTGGCAAAGCAGACCCAGACAGTGAGCCCTGAGGAGTTAAGAACACCAGGTTGTTCAGCTGGAATATTTTCCTTTGACTTCCTTTTGTACTGCAGAGAATGCATTCCTGGTCTGGCTCAAGCTTAATAAATGGGGCTTTCTTTGTTAGAAACAGCATTTATTTCAGTGAGATTGTGAGATACTATTCAGTTTTCATGTGGTGGCAGAATCCATCCACCAAGTGCAATACCTCTTACCTTGGAAAGACTCCTGCCTTTCTTATGTCAGATGTTATTTATGGCTGTGGCCTGTTTGGCCTCAGTGATCTTACACATGTGAATGTACATTTGCAATTGCAACAGAGAGAGAACCAGGCCTTAGATGATGAAGACTGGAAATCACAAATAAAACTTTGCTCAGTAAAGCCACGGTCATCTGAGACAGGCAACCCTGGGAGGGATTGACCACCGATCTCTCTGCAGTGAAGGACAGCAAGTGCTCCAGATCTACCTCTGGGAATAGATACACTTGCCCTGCAAAACTGGAACATTCACTAATCTCCAGCATCCTTTCCCACCCATGTGTTGGCAGGAGATGCTGCTTTGCTGTTGGCATGGGGGAAGTGAGAGTTTATAATCTTCTTTAGCACAAAACCACCTCACTCAGCTGCAACTGCTGCTGATGCAGTTGAGCCAGCTTCTACCTGTGTATTGAAGGAGTGGTAGATCCCATAGCTCAGCTCTAGGGTCAGCAATGGGATAGCGGCAAAATGAGTTTTTTAGCAGGTGTAGCATGTCAGCAGAGGGAATGAGAAGTGTTATTCAAGGCCTGAGGCATGGAGTTGAGAGCTACAGAACAGTAAAATTAATCAGAAACAATACCTCAAACTAATTATTAAATTGTAATTAAATATGAACACTTTGATGTCCTTTGATTTATGCTTGTCAGAATATACAGTTTGACAAATCATCTCTTCTGCTTCTGCCACGTCTGGAAGGCCCCAGCCCACAGCTTGGACTCTATGGAGGCAGGTGCCCAGAAATACCTGAGAAACAGGGGCTGAGAAGGATTGCATGGAGAAATACAAGACAGACCTTATATTTGACTTTTCATTGGTGTTGGTGGGAGGATTTTTGCTGTCCTGCCTAAGCAGAGTGCATAATCAAAGAGTGGGAAGCACTGGGATGCAGAAAAGCCCTTAGGTATTCAAAGTATTAGATTAAATAATGTCAACTCAATTTGCATTTTAAACATCTTTATGGGGACTCTGTGGCTTGTGAATTGCTGTATTGGATAACAAAATAGACTAAATTAAATGTCTTACATTTTGTGCAGCAGTCCACTTTTTCAACTCACTGATTAAAGTAGGCTGCTTCCCTCCCTTCTTTCCTTCCAACAAAGAAAAAAAAAAAAAAGAAGAAAACATGCAATCTAATTTTTACTATCCTCAAATGAGTGTTTCTTCAAACATGAACTCCTTTGTCATAGCCGAGAAAAAAATTTATCTTACAAAAACATTCATTTCAGCCCTGTTTCTATTAATTTTTTGAATGATTGTAAATGTCACTTTTAGCATCTTTTAATTGGAGTGTAATGGTGCATCACTAGATTTCATAACCTTGCAGTCTGGCTTTTATCACTTCTTATCACTTCTCTTAAACATCGAATTCAGCAGGAGTTATGGTCGTTTCTATTAAGACAGTATTAGGCCCATGGATGGATGAGAATAATGTTAGATACCCATTAAAAATTAACAGGGCTCAATGCACTCATGGTGTAGTTTTCTCCATTATCTTATTCTCGGTCTCTGTATAACTTTAAGCTGTATCTGTCTTACAAAAGCAGTGTCCAGCAGTGGAAGTGACACTGATTCACCACTTGGCTTTACTATCACCGAATGTGAAACCAATATTGGTGTTTAACAATACAAAAACACGGATTCCAACTGATCCGATTATTTATTTTGTTTTTTTCCTTTCAAAATCTTCATTTCATCCAGTGAAATTTTCTGCAAAGTGCAGGACTGCCAACGTTGTAATCAGCATATTCACATTTCGGGACTGTACATAGCACCATCATTTTCATGAACCTCAGCATACCTGCAGATTGGTTAAATTTATTTTTTCCAGAGCCAGTAAGCACTTTGCAACTTTAATACTTCCAGAAATCCGAATTTACTTCAGCCATCACAGTTTAAAATTGCCGGTAATTTTGGGATAAAACTCCCAACAATTTGGAGGGGAGGTAATCAGTATACTCCACAGAGGTAGTGGCTCTAAATTTAAAGTCAATTAAAAAGGAAGTAAAACTATTCAAAATCAGCTTGAAATGCTCACAAATGTTAACACAGAGAGGCAAATGGAAACAGAAAACAACCTTTGTAGGTCTTCTAGACAAATACTTTCTGTTACAAGTGGCTTCAGACTTGGAAAAGATCACAAATATAACTGAGTAGGGAAAAAAGTAAATCAAATTCCACAAAGAAGTTTTGTTGCTGGCCTTTTGTTGTTGTTGTTGTTCTAGTTAGGAGAAAAAACCCTAAACTAAATTTTTCTGCTTGAGATCTATGTAGACAGTTTGTTCAGATTCTTCATAGTGTATATATTACCTGTTTTTATACTACATTAGATTTTAAAATACAATTTTAAAACATTTGAAATAGATGGGAAAAGTAAAATAGTTTTACCCTATTTTACCCCTAAAATACCAAACCAGATAGTTTTAAGAGTATTGTAGATACTTCCTTTTATATTTAATGGATACAACACTCACTTTCACTGAAACTTAATTTCTTAAACAAAAATGATTATGCAAAAATTTCGCAAGCTATTCAAACTTCAATACCTGTGAGAATTCAGATCAGTAGATACATGAACATAAAAACAACTGCAGACATTCCTGACCTCTACCTGTTTGTTTCAATTGATCTTTCTCCTCCACTACCACAACACCCAGTATTTCAGCTCTGGATTTTCTCCTAGTTAGAGATAGACAACAGCTCACTGCTCTTGTGGCCCTTCCTCTCTACATCTGCTGATGGCAGAGACTGGAGACTATCCAGAGCTCAGGAACAAGCTTCAGCTTTGTTGACAGCATGGTAAAAATTAACAAGGGCTGTGTCAAGTTGCTATGACCTAACAAAACCCCTATGTCTCAGCCTGAAAATACCCCACTTGTACTGCCATCTTCATGTATCTGATAATGCACTACTGGAAGACACCAGGATGTTTTTAAGGAGCTTCCCTACTTTGGTGGACACACTGTGATTTGACTGTTTGTCAAAGTCCTGTGTATATTTCAAAATCATTTTTTCAGTGTTGGTTGCATGATCTTATGGATCAGAGAGGGGCTGAAAGAAGACCATGGAAGTATCAAGGCTTTCTGATGAAAAGGCATTGGTGCAGATCAAACCCACTGCCAGTCATTGCACACTGAGTTTATATGGGCTTCTTTAGACTGTCAGAAATGTCTGGGAGCACAGGGCTTTGAGGTTGCAGTAGAAACTTGACATGGTTCTTCACTAAGCTGTGTTTCTTAATAAAATGTTCGAATTCAACTCATCCAGTCTTAATTTTCCTTAATCCACTTTGCCCATTTCTAATTATGTTGTCTGGAACTTCATAAAGCAAATGAACATCTGTGCCATTTCAATACCTCCCAGCTGTCCCCACCTTTGTTTGACCCTGTCATAGGCTGGCACCATATAAAGTAGTATGTATATGAGTGAACAAGGGAGGCAGCACGTCTGAGCACGTACTGACTCCAGCAGGATGCACAGATAAAATGCAGGCTGCCCATACATAGAAGGGTCAGTAGGAATTTTACCAAAGAAATTTTAAAAGTAATTTGCTGGCTGCACATTGACCTACAGCAGACACACGCTGAGGAGACCAAGAAAAAACGAGGATTGAAAATTAGCCATGATTAAACCATCTCATCTCATGCTTTATTGACTGCAAGTAGATATGCTAGATCTGATATTAGTGGTAGCCCAGTGGCATAAAAAAAACCAGAAATAGTAATTGCAAAAGGTACTTGTGCTTGAAGTCAGCCAGCTCATTTTCCACAGTGGTGGGCACTGGTTGAGAAAGGAAGATAACAGGGTCATAAAATAGCTGTGTTGATTCACAGGTTACCTCACACACTGGCAAGATTGGCACTCTGCTTCTGCTTCAACAGCATCTTTCTGTAACCCTTAACATGTCATCTGAGTCTCATTCAAAGTCTTTTGAAGTCACTTTGGAAAGATGACTGAGGGCTGAGACTTGAACTCACAGCTATAGTTACATGGAGAATTTATTTTCTTTTAACCACATGCATCAAGAAAAAATGGACATGCTTATCACTATCTTCAAAATGTGAATTAAAAAAAAAAAAAAAAAAAAAAAAGAGAGAGGTTGAGTGGTAGAAAAGGAGAACAAAAAGAACTCTCTGTCCTTGTGTCTGCTCACCAATCAATGGTCCACAGCTGATATCCGAATAAAATATAAGCCAGTCTTGCCCCATTTCAGCCACTTCTTTGCATAAAACCCAATTACTCTTATAAATAGTCTGCAGAAAATCTTTTGTTAACCTCCATCAAACAGCCCAAATCAATTATATTTGTGGAGTGCTGTCTCTGTAAGCCTGATAGGTAGGTTGAACTGCAGCCACAGCAGCTTTGGAAGTGAGAAGAAATCTCCTATCTTTGCCTGCTTCATGATGTAAATCAGAGTCTAGATACATGAACTGGAATGAATGACCTGTACTATTTTCAAGATTTGAGAGATCAGAGGTTTTCTTGGGACTGGAATATGACTATGTTGTAAGGGAAGTTATGTTTATGATTGAAAGATGTGTTCCAGGTTTGTCTGAAACAAAATATTTATATTTTCAGGGGAAAAAAAAAAATGGTTATTTTCACTGTAGCAAGATCTTGCTTTCATTCTAATAGGGACTTCCTTCTTCAGGATAATTTCTGCTTATGTTCAGGTATTTTATGTATTCAATAGTGTTTAAAATCATTGAGACAAGCATCTGGTTAAGCAGAGTCCTAAACAAGGCTTTTGCTCTATAGGCTTGCAGGCAGATGGGGAAATCTCTACTCCATCGCAAGGACAGAGAGAGGGTTAAAGCATTTTTGACTTGAAGACCAGAAGCTTGCATTTGAATATTCTTGCTCAGTTCAGCAAGTTACATGTGCTATTAATTTTAATGATGCTATTAGACCAGCAGAGGCCGTCATCCGTTACTGTGCATCTCTAAGAGAGTAAGAGACCTATGTACACTGGCTATGTCACCCTGAACAAAAGCACATCTCCACTGAAGCACTTCTCTGTTCTGCAGATCTCAACTAACACAGGAGATAGGAAGACAGGTAAAAGTATGCATGTTCTAAGATGCTGGTTGAAAATCTAAGATTTCTCAACAGAAAGCAACACAGACAATAACCAAGAATATGACTAAGCTTGTAGCCAGTATCTGGTCATTTTGCCTTTAAATATATATGTAAGTGAGAAAAGGCTTCTTTAGCCTAATTATCGAAGTTGAAAGTCACAAGAAAATACGATACTTTGGCTCTTCTCAATGGTTTCTGAGCCTTTGTGGACTCTAAGGGTGCCTACACTGATTATAGGATACAGATACTTAAAGCTGGCTTTAAGTAAACCACTGTAACAGAGCAGCCCAGGATATATCTAGCTTTTGGATAGTTGGATGGTTAGATATTTAGACTTCATGCAGTCTCCACACCAGTTTCCAGTTAGCTCAGATATCTTTATACAGCACATACTTTATGAGGGAAAACAGTTCAAGCATCTGAAATTTTTAATAACAGTGAGAACATTTCCAAAATTATGGAGTCGAAGTGCTTTGTTTCTTAACTTAAACTTTATGCATGACAGCTACCACCCAGAATTGTCATATTTAGAAGAATAATGTTGAAAATGGGGGGAATGGGAGTGTTATGGGACTATAACAGTTACAGAAAAAAGCTAGAAAACTAGAATTTCTGATAATAATATGAAAATATGTGTGTCGTGGTTTAGGCCTGGTTGGCAGCCAACCACAATGCAGCAGCTCTCTCTCCCTTCCCCTCCGGCAATGAGAAGGGACAGAGAGCCAGGCTTGGGGTTCAAGATAGGACTGGGATGGGGAAAAAATCCCCTTTATGATCACGAGCAAAAGGCAGACTCGTTAGGGGAAGAAAAAAAAAAAAGAACATGCATTTATTACAGACACTAACAACACATAACAGTGTAGGACAGTGAGAAGCATTGCCACATCTTGAGAACACCTTCCCCCCAGCCCTCCCTTCTTCCCAGGCTCAGCTCTGCTCCCGATATCTCTACCTCCTCCCCCAGTGGCGCAGGGGCAGGGAATGGGGGGTGCAGTCAGCACTGCCACTTTCTTCATCTTCGGTGAGGGGAGTGTCCGAAACTTGTTCCTCCTGCTCCATCGTGGTCCCCCTCTCACAGGAGACAGTCCTCCACAAACTTTCTCCGACTTGAATTCCCCCCATGGGCCGCAGCGTTCCCCACACTGCTCCGTCATGGGTCACTAACTTCCTCCGACTGGATTCCCTCCCACGGCTGCAGCCCTTCCCGAGCTGCTCCGGCGTGGGACACCCCCGCATGCTGCAATCCTCCCAGCGCTGAATTACAACAGCGTGGCTACCTTTTCCCATGAGACCCCGGCCTTCTTCGGGCACAGAACCTTGATCAGCCGAGCAGGAACAACAGGCTGTAAATCAATGTCTGCTCCACCGTAGATCTTCATGGGTGGTTGGGGGGGCCGCCCTGCCGTCTCACCACAGGATACAGGGGGATCTCTGCTCCAGCACACCTCCCCCCTCCTTTCTTTCTCCGTTCCTCCACTGACCTTGGTGTTCATGCAGCTGCAGCAACTCCTCCTCACCAGTCCCCCTGCCCATCACCACGTCCCTTCTTAAATACGTTATCACAGAGGCGCAGCCGATTGGCTCAATTTCCCAAACAGAAGTGGAGCTAACTTGGAGCTCGGGGAGCTTCGAGAAGCTTCTCACAGGGGGCTGCCCCGATAGCACCCTCCCCTGCCACCAAAAAACTCCACCACTCACTCAACCCAGGACAATGTTATGATTTCTCTCCAATATATTTGCTAGGGAAAAATATAATCAGTCATAATTCTCAACCTGGCTTTATTAATTTTTCCAGTTTTAATTAGGAACATACCAGAAGGTTAATCAAGAAAGAATCATGCCTGTTAATGTTTGAACAGAAGATACAGCTTGTCCTAAACATTTCTGAGTGACAATGATCCAGGAAACTAACAACTGTGTGTACTTGACATACACAGAGACATAAACATAATAAGAATAGGAAAGCAAATAAAACAAGAGCTTCTGTTGGCCATATTTCTTCATCCAGTGCAGGTCTATTCATGGCATTCGATTATGTGTGTAAATAATTGCTACTGCTTTGCTAAAATTACAACACAGTATTTATTGCAACAGTGTATTGGTTTTAACACTACAAGTTTCAGCTTGCCAAGGTCATCAAAATTTCTGAAAAAAAACAAAGGAAGAAGCCTGCTCCCTAAGAACAGGTATGCCCTGTGGAAAAAGACCTTGAAGGGTTAAAGTTCAATGCAGAAAGTGAGAAACTTTCACAGTGCTAGACCTAATTATAAATTGAAATAACATGTTTCAAAAAGATGAAGAATATGAAATCAAAGACTTTTGTGAGACAGTAGTGACAAGAGGTTTGACAACTGTCATATTTTTATCCTGAGAGATCATCCTTCTGGGAGTCCTTATGGCTTCAGGACAGTTTATAGTAGTTTAGTTTTGGAAGGGGTGAGCACAGCTTGCAGAAGGAAAAGTTTGTGGAAAACGTAACAAAATCAGTCTGTAAACACATGCTATAGGTAAATAGGTTTTTTCCACAGGAGTCCAATTTAGCTCCAGAAATGTGGAGTCTATATTATTTACCTCCCAAAACACAAGACCTAAAACTTGGTGGGAGCTACATGATTTGGGCTTGTATGAAGGTACTCTAAGATGATAGCAGTCACAAATGGTGTGAGAATCTATTTCAGGGGAAAAACTGCTTTGGTAGTTTAAGCTAAATCAGTACTGAAGCAGTTTATTCATTTTTTACCAACACATAATTAACTGACAAATAGTACATTCAGAGTCAGGATCAGTAGTATGACAGTTGATCACGATACTAGTCACTTACAAATGTTAACACCTATAGATTTCTAAACGTGCTGTCCCTTGCTGGCTGGGTACCAGATTCTTGCAGCATCCCAGGCAAGGATGCTCAGCCCAGCCTGGGCAGGCTGGTGATGCCACAGGGCAACTTCTGGCAACCCCAAAGCAGGTCCACTCTGCTTCTCTTCTCACTTCAAGATCTCTCTCCCCCAGTAAAAATTTTCATGATGCTTCTTTACTTCTTTTAGGATGATTCTTCCTTCATTTCAGTAATCTGTTTGTAATTCACCAGTTACCGTTCAATATGGCTGATGGTCATCTTCCTACTTAACATGATGAGTTTGGGGCACATGCCCTCCAGGCAGTTTTGTGTGCTTTATCCACACTCTCTGTGTGTGCTCTCACACTCTTAGACAAAACAAACAGGCTGTTGTCCTGGCCATTTGCAAAGTGGGCCGTGCAAGCTCTAACAGAAAGGATATGAGCTACACCACCTTAAACTGCATTTCTGGCTTTGAATTTTAATATTAAAATTTTGATTGCTGTAGTTGAAAGAAGTTGAAAGAGACCGCTAGTTTTCATTGTTTCCTACTTGAGTTCCCAGTGGTCTTTTCCCTTGAAGTTTATTCATTGCATATAGTAAGTCTTCCTTTTTTATGTCTGTGTTTATACTGATAAAATTGTCTTTAAATGTAACTGTTTCTTCTACTCATTGCCTGTAGTCTGAAGCCATAAATCTCTAACAGCTGTAACTAGAGTATCTGGCAGCCATTTTACATTTGGTTCACAGGAAGAAGTTGCAGAGGAGGCTTATGTGTTAAGCTTTCTCTTTGAAAATGTGTAGTTGTTCTTTGTTTTATATAGAAAAGGAGCATATAAGTGATCCTAAGAGCCTCAAAAAAATATTACAGGCCAAATCATATGTTCCTTGCCCATGCAAATCATACTAGTGAGAGCTGTGGAATAACTGGCCCAATCCCCATATCATTTTATCACATTTTCTTTGCTCTTCCCTGCTATATAACTCCATTAAACAGTTCTCTTTGCCATATGCAGAGAGAAGTAGCTGCCTGCCCTCATAATTTTGGTGTCCAATGTACATAGTGGATCTGAATATCCATTATTACAGAAATAATATTAACACTCTCTATTAACATTCTCTGTACACAAAGACAAATGAAAAGACAATGTCATTAGGAACCCAAAGAGAGTCAGTATTGACTGAAGGAAGGCGGCTACATTAGTAGCAGGGGTTGTAGAAATTTTTAACTTGCTTTTCTCAGACTTCTTTATTGTGATCAGATTTATTCTGCAGTACTGAGATATATATTTTGGCAGGCCAAGCAAGGAGTTGTAGTACCATGGGAACTATTTATAAGTGTTGGACCCTCAAGTATGTTACTGATGTGCTAACACAATTTCATTGATCCCTGTGGAATGTATTATGGTTCATACAGCTGAAGCATGGTGCAGATGGCAGCAAAATACACAGAGACCTGCTATATCCTCCACTTGTTTAGATATGTTTATTAGTTCCTGGGCTCATCCGACTCTACCTGCTGCTCACTTATTATTTCTGCAAGCATTAAGAAATTGGAAAGGTGACGGGAGGCCCTGGCCTCACTTGGAGCTCAGGCAACTTATGATCTTATGCTTCAGTGCTGTTCAGATACTACATGTTGTTGTGCTTCCTGTACTATGTTAAAAATCATTTTGCAGATGTCTTTTTTACTTCTGTGAGGCATATTACTAGGATTATCAAAGGTGGGGAGTCTTGCTCTTCAATTCTTCTCATTCTGCTTCTGGATAAAGGCCGTATTGACTACTGAGCTTGCAAGAGATAAGCAAATCCTTAGTCCTGAGGGACAATTGCCTATCATTTTAATTAAGAGGGCTGAGAAGCGGTGACCTTGCTGTACTTCCTATACACAAGTGCAGGATTAGTGATGCATCCTTTGGGGATATTATATTGATTTGAGGGAATCTTGCTTTCAAATGAGCGTCATCTAACTTCAGCAGGTTTCAGTTTTGTACACACAGTAGCTCAGGACACATCACTTACCCTTTACCCAAAGGAAGCAGTCTTCTTCTTCATAAATAGGTTGACGAGCATGTCTGTGAGACGGTCATCTTCAGCTGTGGCACTGGCATTCAGAAGGGAGCTAGTCAAAATATACTACAAAGGGTTTGAGATATGCTTGTAACAACACTGGGCCCACCTATAAATTGAACTAGATCAAGAATTTTCAGCAGCAGGGGATCCAGACTCCTCATGAAAACAAAGAAGTAGCAGATACACCTGTTTTAACAAAAAAATATCTTCTTTGGATCCAATTATAAGTGGTGACTGCAAATGAAGAAGGGGCAACGCTATGCAGTAATAGATCTGTTACATTCTACCTCTTCATCCCAGGCAGTTATTGCCTTCAACCACAAGAGGAAAAGCAAAGAGCATCTCTTCTTATTTATCTGATGATGATGAAAAGTAGTTTGGAAAACTCCATAGCACTTTTCTCCTGTGCTCATACCACATAAATGAGACAGTTGTTACAACTGTCTTTTTTTTTTTTTCTCCCAAGGACATTAAATACTGTGCTCAGGGTGAAAGCACTCATATCTGATTAAGGCAAGCAAAAGCAGCAGTCAGTGCAGCAAAGCGTGCATGGTACAGGCGGGTCCTTGGAATGCACTATTTCATGTGAGTTCTCTTTATGTAGAGAAAAAGGCCAACACCACCATTATCGCCAGAAACATGAATAAATCACTCAGAGCTTTCTGCACACCACATACATAGATGACATGAAGGAATGCCAAAATTGATTTGTGATTAGTTGACCCCTCAGAGAAAGCTCTTTCTCTCTCCTCAAATATGGCCAAAACACTCTGTTCAAACTCATTTTTGAAGAGCTAGTGGTAAGTGTGATAAGTGCAGATGAGATCCCACAATCTATTCTTGGGACTGACAGGGATTTTCAAAGTGAGTGACATCTCTGTGGTCAAGTGTGGACAGGGATGCTGTTCCTCTGACCACACCCTGATCCTAAGAGTCCCAGCCTTAGTTTGGAAACAATACAGCTCAGACCAAGGCTAGTGAGGAGGCCATGTACATAGCCAGCTTCCCAGGTCAAGGCAGCTTGTGTCCCACTGGCTGGGGATACATTGTGTGTGATTATGGAGTGAGACTTTAACTGTCTTTTGAAAACATCCATCATTTTTTCATGATGACTGATATCGGTAATTCCTTCTTCATTGTCTAAGCCCTATCTGACTCCTGCTTCTAGATGAATCTCATCACCCTGAGTAAGTGCTCTAGAGAAAAGCAGTAGTTGTAAAATATCTTGAGTAAAGCTTTTGACATCTGATTGCAAAGCATTTTCTGTGATTGAGAAAAGTACAGGCTGGATGAATGGGTTTAAATGGGCTGAATATTAGTTGGATTACCAGGCTTAAAGGGCAGTAATGAATAGTTCAGCATCCAGCTGGCAACCAGTAACAAGTGGAGTACAATAGGGGTTGATTCTGGGATGATATTATTCCACATCTTTATCAATGGCCTGGATGATCAGACAGAAAGCATCTTCAGCAAATTTGCAGGTGAAGTCGGGTGGATGGAAATATGCCAAATGACAGCAAAACTTCAAGTCACGAGGAACTTGATAAACTTGAGTCTAGGGCCAACAGAAATCTCATGATTTTCAGAAATGAAACAACACAACATTCTGCACAGAAAACTTTCAAACTGCATATTTGGCTGCAATTCGAGGAGTACGGCCAGCATATTAAAAGGTGTAACCTTCTTCTGCTTGCTTATGGGGGGGGGGGGGTCACACCTGCAATGTTGTGATATGTTTTGGGTCCCCTAGTTCAAGAGGTGGCCAAGAGAGGCTGTTGTACCTCCAGTCTCAGAGGTTTTCAAAATACAGCTGAACAGTGCTATGGTCTACATGATTTGCTATCAGCAACAGCTCTACTTAAGGTTGGATGTTGGATTAAGTCCCTCCAGAGGTCTCTTCCAGCTAACGTTTCTATGATTTTTTCTCCAGAAGTGCATTGACCACATAGCTATGACAAATGCTAACTGAGAATAGCTCAATTTTTCCACCTCTGTCTCTAGTGGCTGTGTTAGACAATGTTGACAGAGTTTTATTTTACAGTCAATATACTATAAACGTCTTGTCCTTCCCACAATAGAATCATAGGAAAAAATACTGGATTGGAAGGGATATCTGAAGGTCTAGTCCAACCTCCTTCTCAAAGAGCTATCTTCAGAATAAGATCAGGTTGCTCAAGGTTATTCAGCATTTTGAAAATCTCCGATCTTGTCAAGCTGTTCCAGTGCTTAACCATTCTCATTATGAAGAACTTTTTTTTCTAATATGTAATTGAAATATCTCTTGTTATAACTTGTTCCCACTTTCTCTTTTCACTGTGTGTGTTTGAGAAGAGCCTGTTTCTCCTGTCAGCCACTCATTAGGACATGGAAGACTGCAAGTGAATCCCCCCTTAAACTTATGTTTCCCGGTTGAATAAACCCAACTCCTTCAGCCTCTCCCTGTAAATTGTGTGTTCCACATCCAGTTCAACACCATCACTACAATGCATTGCTGATTTTTGTTCAGTTTGTTGCTCCCCAGAACCTGCAGGTCCTTCTTGTAAAGCTTCTTTCTCGCCAGTCAGTCTGAATAGTAACTCTAGCCTCCAGGTTATCAGTTACTCCCCCAGTTTGTTGTAATTTGCTGTAATCCACAAATTTGCTAAATCCAGACAGTTTATCTGCAACTTTTCTGTTCAGCCATTCAGCCCATAACCCCTCAGTCTGGCTACAAGGACATCATGGAAGACCGTGTGAAAGGACTTTCTAAAGTCAAGGTAAAAAATATTCGCTTCTCTTCCCTTGTCCTCAGAGCCCATCTTCTCCTCACAGAAAGTAATCAGGTTGGTATAGAAAGATATAACCTTGGTAAATTCAATCTAGATGTTTCTGGGCACCTTCATGTCGTTTATGCACACCAAAATGGCTTCCTTGGAGACTTCCTCTAGCAATTTCCCAGGCAAGAGGCAAGACTGACCAGTCAGTTTCCCCTTGATTTTTTGCAGATGGGACAAACAATTATCTTTTTTTTCCAGCCTTCAGGGAACACCCAGTTGTTACAGCTTTTCAAATATGATAGAAGGTGGCCTCAGAATGAAGTTGGCCAACTCCTGCAGCACCATGCAAAACATATACCAGAAAATTAAATCTATAATTACATTTTCTAAGAGATCTCAGAAATATCTTTCCCCTTAGCTAGAGCTTGTATAGAATTAAGTGAGCAAATTCAGAACAGGGAAGCTCTCCCCTTTCCCCTTCTATATCACAACTCTTAATATATTATTTTCTATCTATGACTAGGAAATAGGTGAGGATATAAAGGCTAAAAACAAAACCAAAAGGGTTTGATTAAAAAAAAAAAAAAAGTGTCCTGGGTTGAGTGAGTGGTGGAGATTTTTGGTGGCAGGGGAGGGGGCTATCGGGGCGGCCCCCTGTGAGAAGCTTCTCGAAGATCCCCCAGCTCCACGTCAGCTCCACTTCTGTTTGGGAAATTGAGCCAATCAGCTGCGCCTCTGTGATAACGTATTTAAGAAGGGACGTGGTGACGGGCAGTCGGACTTGTGGGGAGGAGTTGCTGCAGCTGCATGAACACCAAGGTCAGTGGAGGAACGGAGGAAGAAAGATGGGGGGAGGTGTGCCGGAGCAGAGACCCCCCTGTATCCTGTGGTGAGACGGCAGGGCGGCCCCACCCTGTCACCCATGAAGATCTACGGTGGAGCAGACATTGATTTGTGGCCTGTGGCTTCTGCTTGCCTGATCAAGGTTCTGTGCCCGAAGAAGGCCGGGGTCTCATGGGAAAAGGTAGCCGCGCTGTTGTAATTCAGCGCTGGGAGGATTGCAGCATGCGGGGGTGTCCCACGCCGGAGCAGCTCGGGAAGGGCTGCAGCCGTGGGAGGGAATCCAGTCGGAGGAAGTTAGTGATCCATGACAGAGCAGTGTGGGGAACGCTGCGGCCCGTGGGAGGAATTCAAGTCGGAGAAAGTTTGTGGAGGACTGTCTCCTGTGAGAGGGGGACCACGATGGAGCAGGAGGAACAAGTTTCGGACACTCCCCTCACCGAAGATGAAGAAAGTGGCAGTGCTGACTGCACCCCCCATTCCCTGCCCCTGCGCCACTGGGGGAGGAGGTAGAGATATCGGGAGCAGAGCTGAGCCTGGGAAGAAGGGAGGGGTTGGGGGAAGGTGTTCTCAAGATGTGGCAATGCTTCTCACTGTCCTACTCTGTTATGTGTTGTTAGTGTCTGTAATAAATGTATGTTCTTTTTTTCTTCCCCTAACGAGTCTACCTTTTGCTCGTGATCATAAAAGGGGGATTTTTTTCCCCATCCCAGTCCTATCTCGAACCCCAAGCCTGGCTCTCTGTCCCTTCTCATTGCCGGAGGGGAAGGGAGAGAGAGCTACTGCATTGTGGTTGGCTGCCAATCAAGCCTAAACCACAACAAAGAGAAAATATTATCATTTCAGAAATATATTGGAAAATGCAAAGTAGAGAAAACTTTGGCAAAAGCAAGAAAAAGGTTCCCCTGGAAAGGTTTCAGAAACAAAACTGAAAGTGAGCAGCAAAATAAACTGACCCATGAAAAATCAAAGCTCTTCTGTTGGTCTCCAGCAAGCAGCACGTCTCTCTTCATTAGAGGAGTAAGAGAACAGATGAGCTGCCCTTGCTGTTCCTTTTGCATAGCTGCCAATGGTGTAACACAGGTGTTGCCAACTCTCTGTACTGTGCAGAACTCTGATTAAAACCAGCTATTGCTTCTTTGTTTTTTTTCCTGGTCTTTTTTTCCCATCTTCTAATCATTCCTATTTTATTTCTTTCGCCTTTTTCTGTGACATTTATTATTTGGTTTCTTTTTCCTTTAATTCTTTTGTTCATTGTGCTTCTCTTCACTATATTTTTATGGCTCTCCTGGCATGTTCTTTGGTTAATCTGTGATATTCAACATAGTTTCCTGACATAGCTTTCTGCCTCCTGACTCTTGCCTCATATTTTACAGTCTCCAGACATACAGATTCCTATATTCATGTGACACAAATGCAGATGAGCCTTATTTCATGCCTGGAGCTGCAGAGTATTAGTGTAACACACAAAAAAAAAAAATAATACACCACAATGGTTAGGAAAATATATTTGTACTAACAGGGAAAGTTACTGAAATAATTTCCCAAGGCAACTCGCAAATTCATCACTGTTGGATGACTACAGTTAAACTAACCTATTTTAGGGTCTGGATAGTCAGAACTAGTGTAATATCTCAGATTATTTCTGCACACAGTTTCTTTTCTGGCTGTCACAGAGCAGAAAACTCAGTCAGGTCCATGTTACCCTGTGTCTCAATTCCTGCCCACCTTCTGAACAACCCCGCTCCTGTTTCCCTCTTATTCACTCTGAACCGTACTGTGAGATCCAGAGCTAAATCCCCTCCAAGTTCAAGCCTGAAGTCTGTCTCTTGCTCCCCAGTATGAGCTCGCAGCCATCAGTTGCAGCCATTTCTCTCTCCCTGGCTCGGAGGAGCACAGTTCTGCTTTGTTCCCTAAGCACTGCCAGGATTTATGAGAACGATCTTTCTTAATGCTTGGTGTCCCATTTTAATGCCAGCCTCAGAGACAGAAACCCACAGTTTGAGAAACGTTCCTGTCACTGTGTCAATATCCTCCTTTTTGAGATTCCCTTTCAGTTCCTGATCTCTAACACATCAAACATCAGGCATGGACGGTTTATCCCAGACCTGCCAGGGCTCTTTCATTCGATGTAGCAGAAGCACATCAGGGCTGCTCTTGTCATCAGCAACATGTTAAGTTTTCAGACACCTTCAGCTTGGCCTGTTGTGCTGTGTGTCCCTGTAAACACCTGGGAGTCAGCTTCATTGCTTGCTTTCATACCTCTGAGCTCTCTTCTGTCTTGACACCAGCAAAAAAATAAGGCTACTGTTAAGATCTGCCAGAACAACAGCCTCATTTTGATGACCAAAATCCTATTGTTTTGGGAGGAAATGTATTGTTTCTTCTCTCATAGTGGATTACAGATACATGTGGGGCAGGGAACCATGCTGTGCTGACATTTAGGCACCATCTGGCACATAACAGAATTGAGGCATCTAAGCCAAAATGGTGCTAATGTCCTCTGCATGTTATGTTACCTGACCTAGCCAGAAGATTCAGTCAGCACTTGAGCTTGTGGGGAAAAATTTCTCCTGGAGCCTTAGGTCCCGATACAGGACAGATCCGTACCGTTTGGCTGAGCAAGCCAGGCACTCGCCGTCCACAAAGCTGCACATCCACCACAGCTCTGCTGCTCACATTGCCTGCTAAAGCCATGAAAAGCAGCAGGCTGCAGTGAGCCTCAGCTGGTCCTTCACCAGAGCATCAATTCCAGTCCCTGTTCCTCCCAGTTCCCAGGTGGCAGTTGAAAAGCCTGTTTGCATCCCTTCCTCCAACCTCCTCTCATAGTAGGAGCAGCCAGCAAGTCACTCAGGGAGAAATAAAACTCCATTTTACCTAACACAGTGGAGAAGTCCTGAGGCAGCTTTCTACCCATACCCAAATCCCTCAGGAGATGAATCACTAAATGTCCTCTGAGCTTGTCCACCACTCAAAGACTGGCAGGAAAAAACTCTCACTCATAGTTCTCACAGAAGCCAGTTCCAAATAATGGGCATATAGGAACCTGCTGTATTAACAGTGTTAATACCAGGTATTAACACAGGGAAAAAAATGGAATTGGTAAACCTTCATAGCAAAGTGCTTTCCTGTGACTGTCAAAGTGTCAAATACTAGCTTTCCAATGAAAGAAACAACATAGCTGCATCCTGATAACAGTTTCACTCCAGGAGGAAAATTTGTTTTATAAACTGAAATTATTTATTTGCTACAAGAGAGATCCAGTTATTCTCCAGCTTCCTCCGATTCCTCGGGGAATTACATGGGGTTGTTTCCATCTTCTGGTGATGCTGATTTCAGGTAATGATGATTTTTTTTCATCTCACCAGAAATATGTCTGTTAAATTGTGTCATCCCCTTGAAGTGCAGTTTCTTGGCATCACCACATAGCAGCATGGTTTAATGAGAGGGAAATGCTGGAGTTACCCACTGGCACCTGCTTTCATTCCCTCTCCAACTTCTCTTTAAATTGAGTGAACTTCTGTTATGCTGGATATTAAATTGCACTGAATCCTACACTTGGCCAATTCTATTATTCTCTCTCTTGCATTTTTCAAAAATACAGCCACAGCTGACCACTCTAAAAAGGTCTTATACTGTTTGTATAGCATATAGATTATATACTGCACACAGTGAATTTAGTGCACAAATATCTAAGCATGTCATCAGAAACCAGTAACTGAGAACTGGAATATATACAACAAAACAGTCAGGAGTGCCAATGTCATTAAAGCAAACCTTGGTGTCAGACAGGGATCACAGCCAGAGGTGACAGTGCAGCTGAGGAAATGTCCCCAGACCCATGAAAGTTGGTAGTCATAAATACCAGCCTTTTGGCTTTTCTTCACCTGCACTAGGAGTCTCCTTCCCCCATAGATAAGTTATTGGTCGGGTTTAAGAATGGTTATACTGGGTCACGCAACAGACACAAGGAATTGTGTCTTTTAAGTTTTGAAGCTGTTAAGTTCCCCGGAGCAGGTTCTGCCCACCCATAGCACCTCTCACCTGTGACATCCTGGGAATGAGCATCATGCCCCCTTCTAAGCCACGTAAAAAGCAGTAGGACAATATGAAGGACTCAGAGGAGTCCAAAATCTGTAGACCAATACACAGCAGCAGGGAGCAGTAGGGTGAAAGAACTGGCTGCTCTAACCTGCAGTACAAGCGGTGCGTTGCTACCTCCTCCGGCAGCTGCCAAAAGCAGCAGTAGCAGCTACTACAGGCAGAAAGAGGAGGCTCTCCTCCCCATCTAAACTGGCTCAGATTTCACTAAACCTTTGCAGCACCCAAAACCCACCCTGAGCTTGCTGGGATCTCACCGATGTCCCTCAGCTCCATACTTCTGTCATTTCCCCAAACTTGCAGTAAGCCTTCCCTCTCTTCCTGAACCAAGTCTGCTGACACAACAAAACTGAGTTTTGTCGTTTTTTGGATGTCATCCTAAGGTAGTTGATCTTATTCCTGCCTGCAGTGCTGAAAGCCTTTGTCCTGGTTGGGGCTGGACTAGAGTTCCCGTTGGTCTGGCAGCGGGAGGAGCTGCAGCACCCTGAGACCCCAGGGGCTCCCCAGGGCCCAGTGCCCTCACCTGTGTGCGGGGGCGGGGGGAGCACAGCTGGAGGGCTGGGCCCCGATTGGCCGATAGTCCATGTCACGTGACATTACGCTCACTATATAAAGGCAGGAGTGAGCTGGGAGGGGCTCTTGTTTCCAGGAGTGTTGCTGTGGGGCCTTTGTGTTCGGGGTTGCTGGCTGGGAGCAGGTGGGTGTCAGCCGGTGGTGAGCAGCTGTATGGTACATTACCCGTTGATACTGCTGTCAGTGTATTATTCTGTTACTGTTATTAAACTGTTTTTATCTCAACCCGCGAGTCTCCCTTTGCCCCTCCGATTCCCTCCGCATTCCCAAGTGGTGGGAGGGTGGGTGAGCGACTGCGGGGCGTTTAGCTGCTGAGTAGGCTCAAACCACGACAGCCTTGAAATGGTTTGTACCTAAAATGAAACTAATAGAGTACTTTCCCCTGCTGAGGAACGGAGAGAAGGATCTACTGAATGCCTCCTGCAAATTGTGTGGGCTCTGGGGAGGAGACTGCTTGTAGAGGACCGCTCAGCCATAGTGTCCTGCAGGAGCTGTGCTCTGTACAGCAAGGAATCTCTTTGCCTGTGTGTGCACCTGCAAATTCAGGCAGTGCAGCTGCCAGATTGGGCTTCCCCAAAATCAAACCCCCCCATATGAAATCATTTTGTAGGCTGACACAAGTGAATACCAGAGCAGAGTCAAATATTTTTGCTTCTTCAGACAATGCTCTATCCGCCGGATTGCACTGTATCTTATGTAACAAACTATTTAACTAGATAAAATCCACCCCAAACGTTAAGCTGAAGTGTACAGAAAGATTTTCTTCATAACAATTGAAACATTGTTTCAATATTTGAAAAAATGCATATGAAATAACCTTTAAAATTATTTTAAAGTTATTATGAAAATGCCAAAACTAGCTTTTCAACATTTTGTTCATTATATTCTGGTTTTTTTAATGAAATTTCACCAGATTTTGTGAAAAATCAAGAAAATCAATATTTTTGACAAGTATTGCTTATCTTATAGTTCTTCCATCTGCTCTAACAACTGATCAAGATAAAATCTGTTGTTCTGTTGATTTCAGTGGGGACTCTGTTATTAATCTCATTGGAGCAATCTTTTGAGGCCAAAAATTCATAATGCATACACATTCAGATAATACTTAAAGAATGACTTTGTGGTTTTGAAAAATAGTGATCTAAAGCAGCTACACTCCTGTTATGTGATGAACTAGTCTTGCAAGGACTGCCTCCAAGTGACATCGTGCATGCAAGCTTGCAGATTATCACCTGACACAAGTAATCAGGTTGGAAAATTGCTGCTACTGTAATTGAGTCACTCAATTGCAACTATTGTTGAAGCTATCTCCTCCCCCTGGCCCAGCAGGCAGAGACAGATGAGCAGTCAGATCCTTGTACTTGAAACACTCCTAGCATGGAAAGCTGCAATGCTGTTGTTTTGTTTTCCAGAAATTAAAGCTGATCCTCGGGGGAAAGGTGTCATTTAAAGATGCAGGGAAATTTATCTATGAATCCGGAGGAGACTGTCAAAGTGAGTATGTCTGAATCAGCCAGTATTGGGACTGATGTTTCATTGGCTTGCAGCTTTCCTTGCTTACTTGTAATTTCTAAAAGTTAGGTACAAAAAAATCTAGCAGAAGAAATTTGTTGGGAATTTTTATTTGGTGACACCCTACTCAGGCTTTTGCTTACCATCTCTGGGTATAAGGATCAAAGCAAATGAAAATCACAAACACACTGAAGCTGACGGTCTACTTTGAAAACTCAAAGCAGCATCAATCACCCAAGTCAGTCAACTGATCATCACATTGCATATATCAAAGCATTACAGGGGTAGAGACTAGCTAAAACTTTTACAGTTTTGATTTGCAAAGGAGCTTGATGGTCTAAGTATATCAGGACAACAAGCTTGTCTCCCCAGGCTCTGCAACACAAGCATAACCTCAGCCTTTCAAAGTACACGAAGACCTGTGCATGCAGTTAAATATAAATAGTGTTGAAATGGAAGCTTAAAAATGGAAGGTCGTGTTCCTTCCATCTGAACATTAAATCCCTTCAAGATCAGTCTGCCCTAGATAGAAGTGGCTGCATTCAGCTGCATGGTAACTGTATTACAAAATGTTCTTTGAAATGATCAGGTGGTAAAAGGAGCTTGACTTGTGCTTTACCTAAGAGCCAAAGCAAAGAGGAAGGGTTTGATACACTGCCTTTTCTAAGTGCTCAGCTAACAGCACAGGCATGTTTGTTATAGCTACTTGACCTCAGGAATGTCTAACTTTGGGCTCTCTTTATTCCACTGGAGATGGACATCGAGGAAAGGGCAAAGCTCACAAAGCATGGGGTATAACACCTGTAGCCATTTAAATACATACATTGAACTTGACAGTATGCCAGGAACCATGACCTGCTTGGTAGGATTTATCACAGCCAACTTTCTTTTAACCCTTCTTCAGACACAAATGTAAAAAATTGAGACCCAGAAGCCTTTGCTAATTATTTGCTGTTGCAAATTGACACTGACCAGAATTACTTTGTTCTTCCCTGAAGGACAACAACCAATAGAAAGCTGTTCCAAGCCTGACTCCAAACCTGTCCTTGATGGAGTGCTAGGTCTGCTCCCCTCTAGGCCTCACTTTGTCCCATTGTTTTTCTTTCTGTCCATGTTAACCCTGTCAATGTTAGCTGTTTCTGACAGCTTTAACCTGCCAAATCCTGTGAACCAAAACCTCCCCAAATGTTTGTGTAAATGACTTAGCTTCTTGTCTGACCATGCCACAGCAGCCAGTTCTGGCAGGACTGTGTACCACGGTCAATCTGTGTGTTTGAGCATCTTTGTGAGAAGGGGAGATTGAAGCCAGTTCAGCCCACTCTTTATGACTCTCAGAAAGTACCCTCAAATACCCCTTGGGTGAGCTGAATAAAGAAAGAAGCTGCTGTTCCTTCTTCTTGTGCGGAGGGGAAATGGGTCCCAGTATGGCCACCTGAAATTGTAACCAAATACTTTTCCTGGGCTTGAATAATTACATTTTTCTTCAAATTTGAAGGAGGGGGGGATTTTTCTGTTTTCAGTGAATACCAAAAATATGTCATTTCTCTTCAGCTTGCTCTTTGTGCTGTTTTTAAGGGTTTCTAATTTAGATCTTAGATTGATTTGCTTGTGCTGTAAATATGTAGGAATACTTAGAAATTCTTGGAAACTGTTTTGACCTTCAACTGCAAAACCAGACAGTCCTGTCTCTCTCCTTCTGCCTTTAAAAACACAGCAGTAGCACCTTCCATCATAAGCCTGTGCTTTAGGAAGCATGCAAGTTATTTTCAGATAACGATCAAGTAAAATTAGTGAAAAGCTCCATTGCACTGTGCACAAAGGATAACATCACCGCTGTTTGGCATAGAGCAAGACCACAGCCTGAAGGACAATGTGAATGTTCCCAAAGCTATTACAAAATGACAACAACATGAAGCCTGTTCCTGAGACAATTCAGCCCATGAGCAGCTCCAGAGCAATGGTGAAAATTCTGTGATTCAAAATATGTATGTGCATGTATATTGTAGGATCAGATACCTTGGCAAGGATATAATGATAAAATGGTAGTGCTGATATTCTTTGCAAGCCTATTATTGCAACTTCTGCTCATATTGGACAGAAACCTGTACAAGTCCTGTCTTATAGGCTGATCAGAGAGGCAACAAAGGCTATAAAAGATTTTACTGACTGATCTCCTAAGGGCACAGATGAGCATCAGTTCTACTCAGGCAAGCACATATTGCAGAATCCGAGCTCTAGTTTTCATACCTCATTGAGTGTTTAGCTTTACACTCTTCAGTTACTGCTCTTGACCAATACTGTAGAATACATTTGTCATTAAAATTCCAGCACCATATTCATCTGATAAGAATTCAAACAATAAAGAAGGTGTCATGAAATTAATCTAGCACTCTGGCAAAAATCAGAGCAATGGGAATTGATGAAGTACAAGCTTAATCCATTCTTCTTTGAGTCTCACTGTCATTTCAAGGTCCACCTGGGATTGTTATATGGGCTGGCTTTTAGGTTGGATGAAGTTTATGAGAAGAGATTAAGTATCTATTGATTGTATCTAGGCAAAGACACTACAGTACACTCGTTCAATTCTTTTTCGTGGCACATAGATTTTATGACAATATGTATTAACTGATATAATCAATTTTCTTAAAGAAAGATAAGAATAGGTCCTTAGCTAAAGATATGTGTTCCCTGGATTTTACTGTGAGAGGCCTGATTTTTGAAAATGCCTTGTATGAAATTTGGAAGAGAGAAGGGACCATTTAAAGCAAAC
This sequence comes from Tyto alba, assembly GCF_018691265.1. Classification (NCBI taxonomy): domain Eukaryota; kingdom Metazoa; phylum Chordata; class Aves; order Strigiformes; family Tytonidae; genus Tyto; species Tyto alba. Next base: position 43,541,812 of record NW_024881316.1, on the reverse strand, counting down.
CCATGCACAAAGGAATCAATACGACAGAAGAAAATCCAGTTCAATATTTTTTGTCAGCTCCTAAATTGCCTGTCTTCGTTCCTTTTTCTATCATGCTTCCCATCAGATAGTGTGAGCATGGGCTCAATGGCAACATGAGATAGGAGGCAAGTCCAGGATACTCTAGGTGACTTCTGCTTAGTTCTTCAGCACCATCTGAAGATGCTTGTGTCATCAAAGAAGTATAAGAATGTACAGATGTCTACGATTTACTGTGACTAAATAGTAGTGACTGCAAATGACAGTGCTAACGATATCCTGGCAATCAGAACTGAGAATGAGTCACGTGCTATTTTTCAAATGGAGCAAAGAAAATCAATTGTATTTCAGTTCTGCAGGTGTTGGAAATTACACTGCTAAATCAGAGTAGAAGACTCATTTATTTTTTGTTGTTTGTTGATATCTCTGTAAAGTAGAATCTCAAACAAAAATTTTGGTTGCACTGAAGCAAAACCCTTCAGATAGCATTTGTTGAACTGAAAAGTAAAATCCAGAAACAAAAATATTTTGGATTCTACAATTATTTTAATTTCAGATACTTTTCCCATGATGAATCCAAAGAAATCTGAAAATTAAGACAATTTCAAATCAAAACTTTTTGGCAATTGTTGTGAAATAAAAGTTAAGATTTTCTGATTATATTATTACTGCTGTTTTAGGAATGTCCTGGGTTGAGTGCGTGGTGGAGTTTTTTGGTGGCAGGGGAGGGGGTTATCGGGGCGGCCCCCTGTTAGAAGCCTCTTGAAGCTCCCCCAGCTCCACATCAGCTCCACTTCTGTTTGGGAAATTGAGCCAATCGGCTGCACCTCTGTGATAACGTATTTAAGAAGGGACGTGGTGACGGGCAGTGGGACTTGTGAGGAGGAGTTGCTGCAGCTGCATGAACACCAAGGTCAGTGGAGGAACAGAGGAAGAAAGGAGGGGGGAGGTGTGCCGGAGCAGAGACCCCCCTGTATCCTGTGGTGAGACGGCAGGGCGGCCCCACCCTGCCACCCATGAAGATCTACGGTGGAGCAGACATTGATTTACGGCCTGTTGTTCCTGCTCGGCTGAGCTGATCAAGGTTCTGTGCCCGAAGAAGGCCGGGGTCTCATGGGAAAAGGTAGCCCTGCTGCTGTAATTCAGCGCTGGGAGGATTGCAGCATGTGGGGGAGTCCCACGCCGGAGCAGCTCGGGAAGGGCTGCAGCCGTGGGAGGGAATCCAGTCGGAGGAAGTTAGTGACCCATGACAGAGCAGTGTGGGGAACGCTGTGGCCCATGGGAGGAATTCAAATCGGAGAAAGTTTGTGGAGGACTGTCTCCTGTGAGAGGGGGACCACGATGGAGCAGGAGGAACAAGTTGCGGACATTCCCCTCACCGAAGATGAAGGAAGTGGCAGCGCTGACTGCACCCCCCGTTCCCTGCCCCTGCGCCACTGGGGGAGGAGGTAGAGATATCGGGAGCAGAGCTGAGCCCGGGAAGAAGGGAGGGCTGGGGGGAAGGTGTTCTCAAGATGTGGCAATGCTTCTCACTGTCCTACTCTGTTATGTGTTGTTAGTGTCTGTAATAAATGTATGTTCTTTTTTTCCTTCCCCTAACGAGTCTGCCTTTTGCTCGTGATCATAAAAGGGGGATTTTCCCCCATCCCAGTCCTATCTTGAACCCCAAGCCTGGCTCTCTGTCCCTTCTCATTGCCAGAGGGGAAGGGAGAGAGAGGTGCTGCATTGTGGTTGGCTGTCAACCAGGCCTAAACCACGACAAGGAACTGGAAATTTGTTAAACTATGCAATATCATGAAATCTACATTAAAAAAAAAATTGAAATGTGAATCTGAAATTTTTTGTACAGCTTCACCTTTGAGATCTATGTGATATATGAAGATTCCCTGTAACTCAAGTTTCCAATGCTCCTGTTGTTGCAGTCATTTAAATTTTAGTGAGGCTATGCCTCAAATATAATGTTTTTTATAAAATAGCACTTCATCTCAAGGGAAGCTGCCTTCATTGTATGTCTGTTTCTGCATGTAGAAGTTATTCACTTCTGTTTTCCATGAAGTCAAAGTACCTGTCATGGTTTCAGCCCAGAGGGCAACTGAGCACCACCCAGCCGTTCACTCACCCCTTCCCCCTATCAGGAATAGGAAGGAGAAAATGGAGCAGCAATGGCTCGGGAATCCAGATAAGGACAGAGAAGGGTGGCTCACCCATTACAGTCATGGGCAAAGGACAGACTTCTTTGGGGAAGAAAAAGAACATCAATTTAATTTAAACAGTGTCAAAATACAACAGTTAACAGACAAAGTGGGACAGTGAGAAGTGCCACCACATCCAAAAACACCTCCCCCCATCCCTCCCTTCTTCCCGGGCTCAGCTCTGCTCCTGATCTCTCTACCTCCTCCCCCAGCGGCACAGGGGGCAGGGGATGGGGGTTACAGTCAGCTCGCTGTTCCTTCCTTCTCGGGAGGTGGGGTGAACACCACATATTCCTCCCATGCTCCACATGACTACACTCTCACTGGAGACAGTCCTCCATGAACCTTCTCTAGCGTGAATCCTTCCACAGGATGCAGCCATTCCCAGGCTGCTCCACAGTGGGTCACCCCCACATGGTGCAGTCCTCCCAATGCCAAACTACAAGAGCGGGATCCACTTGTCCCTTCAGAGTCCTGGCTTCCTTTAAGCGCAACCTCCTGTCCTGGTGTTGGCTCCTCCACAGACTTCAGGTCAGCCTCTACTCCACCGCAGATCTCCATGGGTGGCAGGGGGGTGGCCCTGCCATCTCTCCCCGAGATATAGGGGTCTCTGCTCTGGCACTTCCTTCTTCTTCCTTCCACTGACCTGGGTGTTTGCACAGGTGTCCTTCTCACAACTCCCCCTCACTAGTCCCAGCCCCGCCCCCCCCAACTTCCCCTTCTTAAATATGTTATCACAGAGTCTCAGCCACTATCGCTAATTAGCTCAGCCCTGGCCAGAAGTGGATCTGACTTGGAGCTGGGAGAGCTTTAAGAAGCTTCTCACAGGGGCCACCGTTGTAGCCCCCCTCCCCTGTTACCAAAATCCCTACCACTCAAACGCAGCACTGTACTCAAAACATAGACTGTAGTATATAGAAAACAGCTTTGTACAGGTTACACTCTGGAGAGTCCATGTCACAGAATCTATTCCGTGCTCTAATCCAGAAAGGACAAGACAAAACCAGCGTCAGCTTCAAAAAGTAATAGCCTGTGCTGTTTAGTTCTCAGATCCCTGATTCAGCTACTATTATATTAGCAAAAGTAGCATCTTTCATACACGTATCCTAAGTGCATGTTAGGAACTGCAGTTGAAACTATTTCAGAGATACGTTTGTAATGCACAAACGTCTGTCTAATTTATCCCATTATCTCTCAGATTGTAGAGGTATTACTGACACTTCAAAAACATTTCATAAGAATATCCTACAAAAACACTAAAAATGCTTGCTAAGTTTTTTAGAGCTCTGAAGAGCAAATTCTGCCCCCATCCACAGCTGAAAAGTGCTACTGTCTCATTGATGAACCAAATACGTTGAATAGAATTTTACCAAGAAAGAAATGTATTATCAGCACTTGAAATTCATGTGTAAAAGGGACTCTCACTCAGATATCTCAGTATTTTACAAGCAAGCCTCATTGATGATCTCTGCATGACATCGTATCCATTTTATGGAACACACTGAGGCAGGGCAGAGCGGAATGCTTGGTAGCAGCCATACAAGAACATATTTGCTGTCTTGAGAGACAAACTCTTACGGACCTCACATGTGGTACCACTGATGTGTCTGTGAGACCTCATAGTGAAAGCATGCTGTACGCTTGGGCAGTGCATAATTGCATCAGCAGGATCCTGTTGCAGTAGTAACTAAAGAGAGCCACTGAGAAGAGGAGCAGGAGAATGGGCTGGGAATCTCTATAACAACAGTCACACTGCTAAATTCTGCCCTTGGGCAAGCACAAGTACCTGCTGAAGGCAGGAGGACTTTTTTAAGGGGCTGGTGCTTCATATTGCTGCAAAAATCAAATCCAGGTTGGCTCACTGAGTTCTGAAGGAGAATATCTTTAGGAAATTTCCTATAAATGTTTAATCACGTCATCCTGGATAGCATTTAATTAGCAATCTAATTAACTTATTTGTATTTTTTGTAAATGCATTCGGTTGTCTCCCTTCCTCTCATTTTTAAATCTCATTGATATTTTAGGGCTTTCTAGATGTCCCTAAGCTTGTCAGAATACAGACAAATTCTCACCTTGATTTTAAAGAGGATTATGCATGTGCACAGAACCTTTTAAATCCTCATTATTTCAGAATCTGCTTTAAACCCTTCTAATGTTTTTATCACAGATTTTATATTCTAAAAGAAAAAGTGATAAAGAACAAAGGCAAGATATTTCTTACCTTTCTTTTTGCAGTGAATCTAGTTAAGACATTTAAGAAAATATTTTCCCTCTGGTTTAGTTGGTATATATTAACAAAAAGCATAAGAGAGAGAAGATAAATACTCAGGAGGGGAAGTGCATAGAAAATGTAGGTCAATAAAAACAGCTACATCTTTCCGAACACAATGAAACACACACACTCCTTTACATCCATCTTATCAAACCAAAACCTGAGTTGAACTTCTGGAATCTGAAGTTAATTTCTCAGTACACTCATCCTGCTCTTCTGGCTTGCAGTCCAAGTCAGGGAAAGAAGCAGAAGAGTATCAGAAGAAATCCAAGCCTGGAGCATTCTCAAGAACCACCAAGGTCTTGTCACCACCAGTAAAGAGCAGTGCATCATTAAGAGTATGTAAGTCTTGAAAGCAGTAACTCTGAGTAAACCCCTCTCAGGACTGAGCCTACACTCCTTCAATGCTAACTGGAATAAGTAATTTTCATTACTCTTTCCGGAATTACTTAATTATCAGATCCCCAGATCCCATATTCCTGCAGATAATACAAGTATCTACAGCAGCTTTGCTCAGAAGATAGTCCATGTTGCAGTTTTTTTCTTCTTCTCCATATAAATAACTTCTACTTAATCATTGGTTCATAACAAAGAAAAGCAAAACCTCTTTCTTGCAGTCATCTCCTTGCTGTTCTACAAGTTAAAGCTATTTTCATATAATGGTATTCTCCTCTGAGATGTGCATGGATCTGATAACTAGAATGTTACAGACATCATTACGGCTCAGTCAGGGGCTATTCTGCACTACTGGCTGTTTTGCTTTTGTTGAAAATAGTGGGCTTGCTTAATTCACCTTGTGTACTCAGTATACTGGTTTCTGCTCCTCTTTTGACAGAATTCACCCAGTCCAAGACACCAGCTTGCTGAAGTTTTCAAAGTAACTAACAACTCTCAGAAAAACATGGAAAGGCAGAAATTCTGCAATTAAACAATTTTTAATGAACTCCAGAGATGTTTTAATAAATTTAATTAATTGGTATTTAAATTGATTTAATGATTGACATTTAAAATGAGGCAGTGAATAGATAATCTAGAATTTCTCCCCCTTTCATCTCTTAGTAATGAGGAGAAACTTCAAAACATACTTACATATCAGTACAGAACAAATACCTGAGAATTTCACACATCTGCTACCAGTTTCCCTTCCACAATCTGAGAGCTTTGTCCATACTAAGTGCAAACTATTTTGAGAAATTTTGTGTTGACAAGAGGTGATGCATCATTGGGTGCTTAACAATAGATAGCAAACTTCTTAAAATGGCAAGTGCCATTGGAGAGCAAGAGGCCAATAAGTATGACATCCATGTCATTAATGAGACAATCCCTGAAGGGGGTGATCTTTGCTATGTTAGCAGGACTACCTATTATGTTCTGTTGTCCTTCTGCTCACTTTAATCCCAACAATAGCCTATTCTCAGTCACTGATGAACACGCAGTTCAGTAGAGACTTTCCAAAATAATTGGGGTTTAATTAATTGGGGTTAAATACTAAAGTAACTTGCAACTGTAATTCTACAAGCCTGGATCTGGAAGGGAAATAAAAGCTCAAATTAATCACAAAGCTTGTGTTGCTGCCATTCAGGGACTATATTGATTCAGTGTTTGATTAAAAAAAAAAAAAAAAAAAAAAAAAAAGGACATAGGGACATGGGATTGGTAATTAATCCAGAGTATTGGGAATTTTAAGTTACCAATGAACAAAATGATGTGTGTGTTGGTCTGTGCTATTTGACCAATCTACTGTCTTTTGGTGCTCTAGGAAAAAGAGTTTGGAACTCAAAGTTATGAAGCAGTTTCTTGATGAAGTAATTTATGGCAAAATACTGACAGGTCTCAGCTTTACTCCAAAACATTTTAGTAAGACCCAGACAGTGGGGTGATCAAATCATGTCTCCAGTAGGACATCTGATACCTGAGGAGGGACTGTCATGTATACCCTATTTATAGCATGGTATTTTCTACATCCTCAGTTGATCACAAAGGGGACTGAACTGCAGGTGCAAATTACTCATTGCTTGGAGGTCACAGAAAATCGCACAATAACTTCTGCATGGTAAAAGGATGAAAATTAGTTTACTTGCTTTACAAGGTTTTAGGAACCTGAGTCAGAGCTCTGAAATACATAGCGACATGACATATTGGCTTCAGTAGCTTCTGATCTCCCTTTTGTGCCAATGGTTAAATATACATCACACAATGACCAGTCCTATAACAACATTCCTGGCAATACCATTATGTAGAAATAAGGTCTGAGCACTGCTCTATTTTCTCCTTCCAGACAGAAGGTAAGCATATTTTGCTCAATAGTTAATGACAGTGTTGATCTAAAAGCAAGTCTGCTATCCCATTGCAATTCAGGTGCCCTTCATCTTTCTGACACAGTCTTTGTTTTTTTGGATATTACTGTGTCCCATGAGCTATTTGCAACCCCACAATGATAAGCAGTACTGAGAGGAAAGAAAGGAGTCAGCATCATTGGGTCTGCTTAGTAATGAGCCAGAAGACATTTTGAATGTAAATCATGTTCTTAAATTTGCAAACTACATAAAAAAGATGGGGGACAGGAGGTAGAAACTAGGCCAGACAGATCAAGATCATATTTACCAATATTTGAAGTCTTTGCTCATGCCAGTGAGTTTTATATAGAGACTAATTAAGTTGTCTGAAAAAGAGACATTAAACATTGTAAGGCAGCAAAGTCTGGCGCTAGCGTGCCTCTCTCCTTGTTGTATTCCTGGAGCTTGAAGAATCTGGTTTCTGTTTCAATGCTTTCAAAGACAGTTTTTTATTTACCATATTTCACTGATAATTATTTCATGCAGCAACTTTTATACAAGTGGTTGCTGGATGATTATGCTCCAGATGTCTATTAAAGTTGATGAATGTATTTTGGTATTAACATTCTGTAGCATGTAAAACAGTTGCAAAAGGACAGATGGCCCCTTGTAATTACTATTTCTGATAATTATTTATATTTCTGTGTTGTCTAGAACTCCAAAAGATAAGAAGATTGCTATGTGAGGTGCTGTGTATTCATAGTGAAAGAGATGATCCCTGACCAAGGCAAGAGCAATTGAGCTCTTGACCAAGCAAGAGCTAATCAGCTGTCTCATTAGCCAGAGCACAGGCTGTGGGTGTGATGAGAAGTGGGCACAGAGGTCATCCATGACCTGTGCAGTGAAAAACGTAAAATTAGAGCAAGGCCTCTCCTCTGCACTGTTGTGGTTACTTCCTAGTCACTTCTGGGTTTTAAATCCAAGAACAGCATTATGCAAAATGCATAAATAGGTGTACCTTAGTCCTTTCTTAGGTCTGACCTAGTGAATCAAAAGTAACCAATTCTTTCAGACTTCGTTGTTGTTTTTTTTTTTTTTTTTTTAAAACAGTACACTTGATGGCTTGATTGTTTTTAGGATTAATCTTTCTGGTTATCTAACTCAAATTACTGAAAGTTGCCTGATGTTATGGAGAGTTTTGACGTACTCCAGTGGAAAAGATTTGTGAACTGAAGTAGGATGAAAACTCAGCATCATGCACAAAGCATTGCTTAGACACAGTAGAGGTATGCTAGTAATGAAGGAGTAAAATTGCAGTGGGAAATGCTATGCAGAAAGCTGGAAGAATATCAAGACAGCATTAGACTGTGGTCCATCTCCTTCACAATATAACATTAAAGGCTATCTTCTGTATATACTTAATCACTGAATTTGACTGAAGATAACAAAAGCATATACTTGTTCCTTATGGTAATCAAGCCTCTTTCAAGTATCCCAGACTCAGCAGTTAAACACTGAAGACTCTGTCATCACCTGCATGTGAATTTCAGAATGATCATGTCCATCCCTACAAAGGATGAATTTGTTTGTGTCAATAAGTACACAGAGTTTACCCACTTCTTTGGGGGCAGTAAAAATCGTGTCCAATTCTCACAGCCAGCACTGGACCACAAAATAAACGAGTTTACCTACTTCTTTCTTTATCACCACACCAGTGAATGACATTTTCCTGCTAACCAGTGGCAGAGTTTTACCTCCACTGGAAGTATCTAACTAGCATGTTACACAACACTGATATAAATGTAGTACTTCAGAAATTAGTGCCAGTAGAATTCTGTGAAATGTTTAGACAAGGCAGTAGAAGGGAAGGGCAGTTAAATAAGATACTTAAGCCATTAAATGTTTACATTATAAATTTTTATATTTAGAAACTAGACACACTGCTATTCCTTGAATGTCACCAGCTATTAATTCCATAATCTGTGATTGTAAACACACTTCTGTTGTTTCCGAAGCATTTTGGGCTTTAAAAAGCTGAGAACAGTTGAAAAGCAGTCAAAATTTATTACCAAATAGCTTATTCACCAGACAGATTTCCTTAATAGCTTTTTCCTTGGAAGGATTTGAAATTGCACCATTTCACATCTTGAAGCAACCATATCAGAGATGAATTGGAAACTCTGAAGATGAAGGAGGTTCCAGTAAGTTTTTAGAAACTCTTATATGGGTGATCTTGCTATAAAAATTTGCAAAGTACCCACATATGAGCATAAGAATGCCTATTCCAAGCAAGACTAAATGTCCATTTTTAACAGCATCCTGCCACTAGCAGTGATTACAAGTGAATGGAAACTGTGCAAGAGTATAAGAAAAAGCAAAGTAAATTATAATTTCCCCATATGGTCTGCCAGCCACCAGCAAAGGCTCTCCAGCAGGATTTCTGTTTAGATAACCTATGCTGGCATCAATATAAGCATCCTTCACATAAATAAATTTGTAATATTATCCCAGTGGTCAGACTGAGTTTTTTCACTCTGTTTTATAGTCTTTCCATCTCTAAATCTTTCTCTCCATTGTGGTACCACTGGCCCCTGGCTATACCAGGCTAAATGCTCTCTCTCAAGCCTCAGGAAGCCCATTTTATAGGACTCTTGGCTTGGAGCATGTAATAATGGATGCAGAACAGGCAACAATGTCATGTGAAATGCACTCTTGTAGGCAACAGAGCATGTCATGGATGTCTTACCAGGCATTTTACAGCACGTGGTGGATGGCCTTTCACAATTTTCTAAAATCAGTTCTCTGCCATGGCATTCTCCTGGCTGCAAGACAAAGCTGGTGGTGGACTGTTTTGAAGTCCCAGCCCGTATCAAGATCATAGAATCTTGGAATCATATAACCACAGAATCTTTTAGGTTGGAAAAGACCCTTAATATCATCAAGTCTAACCGTTAACCTAACACTACCAAGTTCACCAGTAAACCATGTCCCTAAACACCACATCTACATATCTTTTAAATACCTTCAGGAATGGTGATTCAACCACTTCCCTGGGAAGCCTTTTACAATGATTGACAACCCTTTCAGTGAAGAAATTTTTCTTAATATCCAATCTAAATCTCCCCTAGTGTAACTTGAGGCTGTTTCCTTTGTCCTATCACTTGTTACTTGGGAAAAGAGTTTGACACCCACCTCGCTACAACCTCATTTCAGGTAGTTGTAGAGAGAAGTAAGGTCTCCCCTGAGCCTCCTTTTCTCCAGGAGAAAAAACCCCAGTTCCCTCAGCTGCTCCTCATAAGACTCGTGCTCTAGGCCCTGCACCAGATTAATTGCTCCTCTTTGGATGCAATGGCCACAGGCATCTACAACAGGGAGTCAAACAGCAGCGGGGAAGTAACCACTGTACTGTTGGTATAAGAGGCACAAATACAATAAGAGGTGAGTGCAAAACAATGGGGAGAAGACCTTGAAGTGAGGGCCAAATCCTCAATCTCATGCTTAGCACAAGCTTGGCAGGTCTGTGGACAGAGTGGAGAAAGCCAAGTGTCAAACTGATACGTCTTCTCTCTTCTAGTGGGATCTCCATGTCCCTTCACTTGTATACTTAACCAGTTCACTTTCCTAATTTCCAGGACTTTCAGAGGGCAATTATACCTCTAAATGACCCCTCAGCTGGAAAATAAGCATGTAGCGTGCAAGTTAATCAGTTACATCTCAACTGTGTAATTCTGTATAAAGCAGTCAAGTCCAGGAAAGCTATGTAAGTTGACAGCAGCTGGAAACCTGAGTCTTCACTCTCCTAGTCCCTAATTGGTGATTTCTCAACTGCAGCTCCTCCCCTTCCTAAAACAACTCTCCTTTTAATTAATATTTTACTTGGAACTGATTCCTTTGTAGAGGTCACAATGTATGTTTGTATGATTCTGTGTTTCCTTATCAGAGAAATTAAATGTCAATGGAGTAGCAATATGCACTGTAGAGAGCTGGCTAAGTAAACAAGCTGTATTTTGCAAAAACCCCAGACTTTCACATTTACAGAAACACTTCTAATCATTCAGTTTGAACCTCCTCATCCTTCACCTTTATTGATGAAAACAAATATAATGACAGTTTCTACTCAAATGGGTTTTTTGAAAACAAAACCAAAAAGTTTAATTTCCAAACCCTCTAAAATGTTATCATTTGATATTTTGAAACTTCTTCTCCCACTTAATTTTTGAAACCATTTCATCAAAATCGGTGGTGCTTTGTGGAATATACTGGAAGCATTGACTAAAGTTTCTGGAAAATATCAATGAGTAAGTACAATCACATTAGGTGTCTTGGAAGAGATAACTAACTACAAAAATGTGTGTGCATCATTCCCATAAAAAGCAAATCTGTTGCTGCCTGCTGTTAAGATCTCGTGGGTAGCTTTGCAGATAGAAATGGTTCCTGCAATTTTCTTTCCTCTGCAGCATGCTGCACAGCTCTTTATTTAGTGCTAAATTTGCCTATAATGATCACACTAGTATATAATTACTATTCATGTGCAATCTCTATGCTTTGTCATCACTCCTAAGTATTGAATAACATCTCTTAGGACAAGAAATAAAGTAGAAGGAATAAAATTGCACTGTCATTTGGAGTTATGCCGTGGTTCTCATGAATGTTACTTGGTGCTGCCAGAAAATCTGGAAGTTGAACTTTATTCCTACTCCTTCTCTCTACACTGAATCAATTTCTCACAAGTCTTGTCCTCCAGTTTTTCATCTCCAGTTTTTGAAATCATTAGAATGATTTTGGCATTGCTTCCAGGACAAGGTCAATAAAACTTCAAGATCTTACTCTGAAAGCTTGGTTGGGGCTGTGAAGGCTGTCTGTGTTTAGCCTATGTGATGTGTTTCTATGCAATGTTAAAAGAACATCAGCTAGCTGAACTCTCATATTTCCATACAGAAGGGAACCCAGTACTGTTAGAAATTGCTGCTCTTACTACAAGTATGACACCTGTTTCTGTGATGAAATCCAAGATGAAAATATAGCTGGTACTAACTGCTGCTCCACTTTCATTTGTGCTTTACAGTGGTTGAACTCAGTCCCTAAGATGGCTATGAAATATAGGTACTGAAAGTTTGGATTTCATCAGATAAGCATTTTGAAATTTCAGAATTTTTGATCTTGCTCAAGATATTAAAAAAAAAAATGTTTTAAAATGCTTTGAAAAATTAGGCTACAGAATCCACTATGAAATGAAATTTCTGATTTTGTTTTTCATTTTTGCTGACCTCTGAAAAAAGACCAAATTTGCAAATCCTTATGTGACAGCATTCTGCATTCAAAAAGAGGGAGTCTTCTTGTTTCTTTATTCAGCTGGCAGGTGTTCAGCCTGGGTTATTTTTCCAGCACAGCCAGTACAGAAAGACTGTAGATGCAAACACCACTACATTCCTCCCCAAAGGTATCTCTGACAGGGAGGCTGAATTATCCTCTCGCATTGCCTGCAGAGGGAACAAGGATAACCAGCTTGGACCACCCAGCTAATTTTTAGAAATTCAGAATTCAGAGGGATGAATGTGACCAAAAGATCCCAAATAAACTGGCATATCTTTAGGAGCAAAAATTAACCTGGACAAAATGCTGCAGTATTAAATCCACACTACCTATATTTTCCCCATCAAAACAAACCCAAAAAAAGCCTAAGTTATCTTGAGAGAGTTATCAGAGAGAAAACAGCATGGTATATAATAAGGGATTAATTTGTTCCCACTTCCTAGAACTGATTCTGATACAAAAAAGTTGCAGGAGACACAAAAAATATCAGACACTGAAAGGATTCTCATTTTCTACTGTGAGGAGGAAAGAAACAAATCAGGATAAAACCTGACATATCCCAGAGATTTCAGTTGTATAGTAAAAGGAGGATAAGTCTATCCTTTAATCTTCTAAAAAGAGTTTGTTTGTTTGTTTATTTGTTTGTTTGATTTTAGCAAAAATGGGCTAATCTTTTTCAGTCTGACATAAGATTTTCTCTCTGATTAAATAAGGTTTTGGATTTTCTTATCAATATGTTGTGGGAAACTATCATACAGGTGCAGCACATATTAGAAATGTCAAAATACCATCTGCAAGCAGAAAAGAAAGAACAGTATAGACACTGAAAAGAAATATTTGGTGGTTTTTAATTAATATGACAGTACTCTGATTTTTAAAACTCAGAGTAATCATGAGTGTCAGAGATAAAGGAAAAGCTGCACCTCCATGCTGGCTTTGAGTGGTGAGGTTTTTGGTAGCAGGGGAGGGGGGCTACAAAGGTGACCGCTGTGAGAAGCTTCTCAAAGCTCCCCAGGCTTCAAGTTGGACCCACCTCTGGCCAGAGCTGAGCCAATCATGGATGGTGGCTGAGCCTCTGCAATCACGTTTTTAAGAAGGGGAATTTGGGAGGGGGTTGGGACCTGTGAGGGGGAGTTACAAGAAGGACAAACACCCAGGTCAGTGGGAGGAAGGAAAAGGAAGGAGGGGAGGTGTGCCATAGAAGAGACCCCTGTATCCCGTGATGAGATGGCAGGTGGAGCAGAGGCCAACCTGAAGCCTGTGGAGGAGCCAGCCCACTCCAGGACAAGTGCCTGCACCTAAAGGAAGCTGGGAGTCTAAGGGGAGAAGCGGCCCCCACTGCTGTGGTTCAGTGCTGGGAGGACTGCAACACGCCGGGGTGACCCACGCTGGAGCAGCCTGGGAACAGCTGCATCCCATGGGGAGGACTCACAGCGGAGAAGGTTCGTGGAGGACTTTCTCCAGTGAGAGGGTAGTCACGTGGAACAGGGGAGGAATGTGCAGAGTTCACCCCACCTCGGGAGAAAGGAGGAGCGGCGAGTTGACTGCAACCCCCGTCCCCTACCCCTGTGCCACTGGGGGAGGAGGTAGGGAGATCAGGAGCAGAGCTGAGCCTGGGAAGAAGGGAGGGGTGGGGCAGGCGTTTTTTTTTGGATGTGATAACCCTTCTCACTGTCCCACTTAGTCTGTTAAGTGTTGTTTTGTTAGTGTTTGAATTAAAATAATGTTCTTTTTCTTCACCTAAGTAGTCTGTCTTTTGCCTTTGACCATAATGGGTGAGCCACCCTTCCCTGTCCTTATCTGGATTCCCAAGCCTTTTTACTTTATTTTCTCCTTTCTAGCGCTGGGGTAGAAGGAGTGAGTGAACGGCTGTGTGGTTCTCGGTTGCCCTCTGGGCTCCGACCACAAGAACCTCATAAGTGAATGCTTTGTACAATCAGCAACTTTACAAAGAATTTTATGGTATTTATTTTTGTCTCAAGTTTAACATTAAAGTAAATTAAAAAACATAAACATTAAATAAAGTAAATTTAAATTAACATTAATGTAAATACCTTGAACTCCCATCAACAATGCCTGAACTAACTTGTTATCCAGTACTCCTAACGGTAACATCTGTCTGTTGTTTGAAACAATGATAATTGAATAGTCATTCCACACATGTAATGTATTCTGATAATTTTGTGAATTAGAATGTAAACTGCATCTTCACTGAAGATCAAATCTTCGGATTGTAGATGTCCAGGAGAGGCCTCAGGAATGGTTAAATCCAGGGATCTGTAAGACTCATTAAACTGACTTCATTACTGGACATCTAGAGAAGAGAATTCAGCTTTATGTTTACAGTCATGTGGTCTTCAGCTTGGGGTAGCCCCAATCCCTAAAAAATTAAAAACAAACAAAAAAAACAGTTAATTCCATGCTTTTAGACAATTCTGTCCATCCACAGAAGACTGCAAAGGATGGGTAAGTACTGAAACAGCCAGTGAAGCAAAATAAAAACAGACTTGTAAGGTATTCAAAATATTTTGAGTTTGACTTTCATGTAGTACAAGTGAAGAATCTCAATTAGTCATTCGAAATGAAGCAATAAATATTTTGTTATTCTGAAAACGCCAGCCTAGGGCACGATGATTTGATGCTTCCCTGCCCTTTTTACTAATTGAAATCCAAAAGAAATCAGACATTTCACTATTTCCTTTTTCTTAATGCCATTTAGTTCCCATGAGGTTCCTTTAAATCCTTCCGTACTGCAGACTCTTTTCAAAGGAGAAATTCAGGATTGGAGAACTTCTGGAAAGAGACTTTATCAGCTGATCCATATCATTGTCAATGTGTACAGCACAATGTTATTCAGGAGAACAATAAGCTAAGTCAAAACTATAGCATTTGGGCAATATCATTAGTTTATGAATCACCTGAAGTCTGTCTGAAAATCCATCTGATACATCTGCTGCTGAATATAGGAAAAATCCACTTTCTTAAATAAAAACGAGCTAAGAAAGATGCATACGTGTACAGCAATGGGGACTACAATCCTCAAATCGATGCTAGCTTGTTTTTATTCCTCTTTATGGAAGAGGAATGCTGTTTACAGTGTTGTTTGCCCTGGTAAAAATCCCAACACACACAAGAGCTTTATCTTTATTGGTCTTTGCTGGTGCAGCTGTCTCTATTGGTTTCTTTTTGTCCTTATCAGTGTTAATAGTAAAGATCATTGCAAACTACAACAGAAAAAGGAAATATTATTATACAGCACATGGCACATTGGAAGTCTCATATTGGTTGGTATTCCTAACTGAAACTAAAATTAATGTTATGTTTACACAGGAAGGAATCAGGCATGCGTTAAATAAAAATATTGCAAGTACGATCAGTTAAACTAGGTTTCAATTCAACCACCCAGCTGGAAAATACTTCATATAAGGAATGGAAATAAGGTCACAATTAATATAAGACACAACATAAGTAATAAGGTTATATATTCAGATGGTTTGTGTTAGTTGAATCTCATCTAGTTCTAAATACTGTGTGATTGTCCAAGTGGCAGGTGAAACTGGATGTAGGATAATGTCATTGTGAAACATGCAGTTTAACTCACTTGAAGATCAGTTTACCTGATATGTTCTTGACCTAATCCTTCATATTCACAAAAGTCTTGAAACCAACTTGTTTTAAATGAAGACCCCAAAGGGACTTCCACCTTTTTTTTTTTTTTTTTGAAACAGCTTTTTTCACTGTATATTGTGGTCCAAAACCATAAAATAACAGATTCAAGAGTGTCCATCACAAATATAATTTTGCAACTTTATCTGACTCAGATGAAAACTCATTCCAAAACAATGTATTGCTGAATGCTTTCAGTAGCCTTGCCTGTATTTTTTGTACTAAAAAACACTGTCACTTGCTATTAATGTAATTAATTACTGTTACATATATAGTAATACAAATATTTACATTTACATTATTCCACTTTCAGAATATTATTTATAATTAAATGGAATTGAGTTGACTGTAATTTTACTGTGTTATAACACAGTAAGACCTAACATCCTATTAATATTAAAAAGTATATTTAAATTAAATAAGAGTTGCCATGAAAGAAACAGAAGACTGCTTGCTTTCCAAATTATTTTGAACACATATTGGGTTAAAAAATACATATTCTGAATCTAGGATTGAAGGTTTAAAAATAACATATTGATGTAAATACTTTAACGAAAATAGTTCATTCATCAAGCCCAAATATATAATACTCAGTTGGCTAGGCTGTTGTTCAAAGTACATCTATTCCACATGTATTTACCTGGATGTAACTGTAGTTTTTATTGAGATTTGGGAGGAATAATGCTGCATAGAAGTGTTATACTTCACTTATATCCAAATTTATGTCAGAATTATTTCAGATTGCTTTACAGTGTTGCTGCATATTTTTATTAAGAAATATTTCTATGTCATGATTTTAAACTTTTGCAGGATTTTGAAGGTGCTCTGCAAGCTGGAGTGCTAGGTCTGAATGACATTTCTGCTGTCATTCACTGTGGTTTAATGTTGTCAGATCATGCAACATCCCCCCGTTGACATTCATGCTGCATAAACAGCTTGCAATTATCAAAATGAAAGGCTGTTACTGCCGCAAGAAGAATGCAGCCCTACCCCGGAGTGTGCAAAATGATGGCTTGCAATCACCAGCCTTGGATAAGCATTCCTGAACAACCCCTTTTGACAGAAGTTCGGGTCTGAATTTTAGAGCCCTATTCAGTGTGGTAATACACATAATTGATGCTTTTTCATCGTCCTTTGTTCAAATCTCCAGTCAGTTTAATTAAGATCCTGTGAGGGGGTAATAAAGTAAACATTTCAACGAATATCTACATTAGTTTGACGGCAGATGCCTGCAATTAAAATACTGTAGCTACATTACAGCACATATACTCCATGTTGCTTTCAGATCTGTTCAGAACCTCCAAAATTATTGTTTGTGGGTTTTTTCCTGGATAGGACAATACCAGCCTGAACTAGGACCTGCACAAAGACCAAGGGAAGTCAAACAGGATGTGGACTAGACCTATACAGAACTTGGGCTGACCTTTGCTTTTCTATTCGTGGCAAGAATTTTGACTGTGGTGATATATGTTAAGAAAATTGTATAAAGCCATCTGAGTATTCACTTTAGTTGCTGAAATTTAGTCAGGGTCAGATTTAAGAAGGATAGGGTGAAAAGGATGAGAAAAAAAAGAGGAGTGACCAAATGGAAGAAGAGATGTGGTACCTAACTTAGCTCCTTTGCCAAAACAGTCACTGGCATGTCTTGAGAGCTTTGAGAGTTTAGTAATATTCACACATCAGATCACACCTTTGAGTTCAGGACCAGAGGATGGGTCAGGATACCCTCTGTGGCATGGAGCACCCTAATTTTCATTGAAAGGATCCTGACTACTATATTTAAAGGTTTTTGAACTGAACCTGTCATCTCAAACTGCCTCCCCTCATAGTCAGGTATGTAATTCCAGCCTTGCAATTGCTCTGACTTATGTTAGCCATCTGCTTTAGGGGGTAGCAAACAGTTCCTATGTGGTATCTGTATGACACCCAGGATAAAAGTATCTCCCATTAAAGTAACCATCTTTACATGCCAGGGAGCAGCAGGCAGTGAAAGCATTCATTTTGGCCATTAAAAGGTAGACCAGCAACCAGGGGTGGGAGAGCTTCCTTGGCAGGTTTTGTTACACTGACCTGTGTTTTGTTACACTGAGCTGTGAAGGACATTTGAGCTCTTGGAAGCTGAAACACCACAGTCCAGAAGCAGAGGAGCTGGTAGTAAATAAGAAGCTGTCAGAGTAATCTGACAGACTATGTGTAGCAGAAAGGCAAATGAATCGGAGACAGCTGGCTTGTAGGTATTACTTCAGAGAAGAAAGAAGAAGCCCACTCAAAGATGGGACAAGAAAATATAAAAAGGTGGCTGTGACATGAAATTTATTGCACAGAAGTAACCCTTAACTTACAGAGTTTTTTAATTGGTATAGTCAAAGCCAACACCAGAGGAAAAAAAGAAAGAAAGGAAAAAACCCCACAACAGTCTGTCTGTGTACCCCTAGTTCTCTTGTTTTGGGAGGGTCAGTAATAGAAAACCTTTTTGGGAAAACCATCATCACTGCTAGCCTGAAGATCAATCAGAGCAGATCGAATACAGAGACATATCTTGGTACTTCTGTTTTGGTCTCATTAAAGAAACACATTCATGCTGCATCTTTGTTTTTATCCCAGATGATGGAAATGGAAGGGGGGAGGGATAGACAAAAACAAAGGAAATAAATAGAATGTCTTTCTTCTTCCATTTCCTTCTTACCCACTATGCAATTAGTACTCTTGCTGTGTTGGCCTTGTATCATTGACTGTGATTTCCAGTACAACAGTAAGTCCTTCATTATTGCTAACTGCCAAAGCTTCTTAATGAGGGAATTATCATTCACAACCTTTACATCAAACACAGGATACACAATCTAGCAAATCCTCTTATCACCTGGTCACTGATAATGATCTAACCTCTGCAAGCCAATTCCAAGCATCCATTCACCTCCATAGTCTGTCTTCTTGCAAGAGAAACCAGTTTGCTGCAGCCTGACCTGGAGAGGACATAGATATTGATAATCAGACTGCAGCCAGTCAGGAGCTTACTTGCTCTGTGCTGCTTTCCTGCAGTGCTCCCAGACATTTGGATGAAAGCTCTCTGGGAAACGTTTATGTTACTATTACTAAAAGGAACGAATTACAGAAAACCGAGATTGAAGAGACCTATTAGAGCTCCAAGGTACTGCACATTGCTCTCAGGAGCCTATTTAATAGTGCTTCGTCCAGTGTAGTTCTCATTTTGCCAAGGGGTTATATGGGATCCAGAGGAAAATGTTTCTGAAAGAGAGCTATAACTATCTACACTAACATAGGAACTCGTCAGCTAACAAAAGATTACTTTTTTTGTTGTGCTACCACATTACCCAAAACAAGGCAATCCTCATGCCACTGGCATAAGTAGGCTTTACTTTATATTGTTAGGAAAGCTAGAAAAACTACTTGGAAAAGTGAGTGTGTCAGAACAAGAGCTTGGATAGAGTGAAAATAAATGTGTGTTGGAAGAATTACAGCAAAGTAATGGAATAGGGCTTTAACGTAATTAAAAATCAACCCCACTTCATACCAAAGAGTGTAACAAGTGAGCAAAATTAACTCCAGCATACTCAACTACTACTACAGCCTGCACATGATAAGTGCAACAAGGTCAATACATGACAGCTTTTGCTGTTGGAATAGATACATGTTAAATAATTGTTCTTACTGTATTCTGGAATGTGGCACTTACACCAGAGGTACATCAGTGTTTCCAGATATGCATTTCACAGGAGGTTTTACAGGTTGGCATATTCTGTAACTTAAAGCTTACACAATGAAAAAATATTGTAGCTGTGACAGCACTTCTGTTTTTGTTGTTTTTTTCACTATTGCCATTTAAAATTGTTTTTCCATCGGCATGCCAAATTACGTCTGTGGCTTAAAAATCACGTATCAACAGCAAATGACAGTCTTCTTCCTTGTCAGCATAATATGTCTCCTCATTTCAGTTTTTAGGACTAAATAATAACATATCAAGACATCAATTCAAACAAAAACTGTTGCTGAGTTTTGAGGCATCTGTTTCAAACGTGACTTTTAAAAATGTGACTTTTCAGAATATTTGCTTTATGCCACTCTTTTGTGTCACAAATTAATGGCTAACAATATATTTCACAGAAGTAAAGTCCAGGAATTTCCACTGTACCATCTCTTATATTTGCTTGTTTTCAAGCATTCTTCAGATTTGCTTCTGCTTACTAGTGAAAGCCCTGATGCATGCTAAATAATTCTATATGTTATCTGAACTATTTCAAGTATTAGAAGTCTTCACATCTGTGAGAGGTGGGGTATAAAATCTAGTGATAGAGTGAACCAGCACAAACCTCCTGCCTGATCACCACATTCAGGGAATAAATAATTTCTCTCAAAAGATCCCAGTCTTATTTAAGTCTTCACGCCCCAGCAAGCTACCCCTGCATTTACCCATCCTTATTGCACAACACAAGAGTAGATTGACTGAAGGTCAATTTTCTTTACCTTCAGTTTGCAGCCCATGGTTCCTGATAAGCTATTGTACATACATTTGAAAACCTCACTGCTGCCACACATCTATATGTATAAAGAGCAACACACAGAGATTAATTCACTTCTTAACTTTCTTTTTCAATGAAGTGAATTAAATAATCTCCATGGAGCTTACACTGCAAGGCTGGTTTCCAACACTTGGATCCTCCCCTGAATTCTCTCTAGTATTATTTCCACATCTTAATATAGATGTCCCACAACTAGAAATGGCTTAGAACAGTCTTATCCAAGCCTTATCCATGGGAAAGATCACTTTCTTATGCCTGACATCTAGCTTTTTGAAGGTTGAACTCAACAGACCCCAAAATCTTCCTTGAGTCCTCAGCAAGTCTCCACATGTCATGACAAAGCCTGTTGGCTTCTTTTCCTGTTTATTACTTTTGTCTATCTGCCCTGAAGTCTTACATGTACAGGTTTCTACTGTAGCTAATGAAGATCTAGTCAATGCAGTCAATTGGGACTACAAAGTTTTTCAGTTGATCAAATGTAGATTTACTGTGGGAAAAACTGTATTCTCCAGGCTTGAATCCAAGCCATCCAAACCATCTTAATAAATAATAATTTACCCCCCCAACTTTTGCTGCTCTGTCAGTCTTCACATCACCAGTAAGCCTTGACATAAAGCATTCATATTTCTTAAAATATTGATAAAAATATTACTTGCAATTGAACAATTATCCAAGAAGCCACACAGGTAATAACTAATAAATAACACCTATTTGAGATCCATCACTAAGCCAGTTTTTAACCCATTTAATACCTGACAAGTTAACTAAAGAATTTTCCATCAAAACAGTACTAAATCTAGAGCTTTTCTAGTCAAAGGAAATTTATTTCCACCCTATTTCTTTTATCAATCATAAATGTAATCCTATCCAAAAAAAAAAAAAAAAACAAACCATGTATTTTACAAAATGTTCTCTGACACCATGATATGTCAATCATATATTTAAACTCTAATGTTTGTTGTTAGAAATTTAACTATTAACCATTTATGAATGGAATTATGCCAAACTAACAGCTCAGAATTCCTAAGAATATTCTAAGGTATTTAAAATCCTTTAGTATTTGGAATCTCTTAAGTTTTCAAAGATGTCTACAATGGCTCACTAAAATATTTCCTCACTTAAAACCGTGACTGCAAGTAGCAAAGACTAGTTGATTGGGAAATGTTTTAATATCAGAAGATAATATTCTCTGAAAAATACTGCAAATGGCAAAAGCTTTGCTCAAGCAGTATTGAAGAGATTAAAATGTGTTGTTGTGGTCTTCCAAGGAAGAACCACATTTTTAAAAAATAATAATAATAATAGCATTATATTGCATTTCCTGCTTGAGGTTTTTTGAAATATTTCAACTTACAGGTTCTTTGAAGAAAACTTAAGGGATAGAATTCAGCCCAGATAAACTCAGTGACCCTGCATATACATTCAGGTCCCCATGTATAAACAAGGTATTTGGCACCCACTGAGAGTCCGTGGGGCACAAATGCTGGTTCACCTACCCAAACACTGATGCCTCCATTCTGTTTTCAGGCATTTCTGTCTTCCCTTTGTAAGGCCTGAGAGAATAATACTGCTATAAATTTAGAGGCAGCTTTTTAAAGCTGTGTAGAATCCCAAGTTGCTGACTGGTGCCTGGAGAGCTTTATGAAGCATACTAGAAATACCAGTCAATGATTATGTGTTTCTTTACACATCTAGCTACCTGTGCTGGTTTTGAATGGATGAGTTAATTTTAGTCATAGTACCTGGTATGGGACCATGGTTTGTATTTGTGCTGAAAACAATGTTGATAATACAGGGACAATTTAGTTATTGCCGAGCAGTGCTTACACAGTCAAGGCTTTTTCTGCTCCTCACCCCACCAGCAAGCAGGCTGGGGGTGCACAAGGAGTTGGGAGGGGGAACAGCTTGGACAGCTGACCCCAGCTGACTAAAGGGATATTCCATACCATATGATGTCATGCTCGGCATATAAAGCTGGGGGAAGAAGAAGGGAGGGAGGAACATTCGGAGTGATGGTGTTTGTCTTCCCAAGTCACCATTACATGTGATGGACCCCGGATGTCCAGGAGACGGCTGAACTCCTGCCTGCCAATGGGAAATGGTGAATGAATTCCTTGTTTTGCTTTGCTTGGGTGCGCAGCTTTTGCTTTACCTTATAAACCGTCTTTATCTCAAACCATCAGTGTTCTAACTTTTACTCTTCAGATTCTCTCCCCTGATGCAGGGGCAGTGAGTTAGTTGCCAGATGCGGTTAGACTATAACACTACCTGACAAATCTGGTCCTTGACCCTTCTTTGAACTATATGATCTAAGTGTTTTTAATAAAGACATGTACTAGTTTTACAGCTGCTATCGTAATTTCAAATATATATACATATATTAAAATTACAATGGCAAATGTAAATTTATTATAGTAACATAAATCCATTACTCTGTTAATTATTCCAGGCATACTGTGTACACAGAATAATATTCCGTACAACAGCTAATATACATTTGGCCTTTTGGGCCATGCATCATATATATTCATTATGATTCAAAATTGTGCTACCTTACGCTGTGGTATTCATGCAATAACTCACAGGTCTAACCTTCAATTTCAAGTGATGCTAGCAAGCCTTTTTGTTTTCCATTGATCCTTCAAGCTATGCCTGTCCTACTAAGTAAAATGATTAAGGCCGTTTCTTTGAGGCCAAAAAAACATGGTGTCGAAATTCAAATTACCAATGGGAATAATTTCTGAGACATGTGACCCCCAAACAGTGCCAAACCACTGTCCAGGGCTGTGCTAGTTAGCACACACCAAAAGCATGCCAAGAGCTGTGCTAACCATTAAACAGTATGGGCATTTGGAGGTCGGTACCTGAGCTTGGATCCTGACACTGGTTTGTTCTCTGGCTGATCTCAGCTGTAGTTTCTACACCACGGAGGCTCTAACATGACTGGTAACACAGTAAGGTAATGAAGAAAATACCTGTGGGCAAAGAACGATGTCTCAAGAATCAGAAAATTCCATATCCCCACAGTTGTCTTATGGAAATAATCAATACCAATGTCAAGATGTTCCACTCTTTAGACAAGCAAGCTGACTATGATAAAGGATCCCAGTGTGCATGTTTTTCTCTCCAGGGATCATAATGGTGGGGAAGCCCACCCAGCATCGACAGAATTACATAGCAATAGGTAATGATCTTGCTGGTGCTGATTTGGTTCATGCTTTAATAGCTCTGAAAGCAGGAGAAGCTATGTTTACAGTAGTTTTATATATAGTATGAGGTCAGATATAGTCTTGGAGTGTACAGCTTAATTCTAATGTTGAGCTGTATAAGACAGAAAACAATACAACATATGTACTTGTGAGTTATCCTAGGCCAGCAACTAGACAACCACATGGCCGCTCACTCATTCCCCCATGTAGCAGGATGAGGAAAAGAATTGGAAAAGCAAAATAAAAAAACTTGTGGGTTGAGATAAAGAGAGCTTAGTAAGTGAAGGGGAAGAAAAAACAAAACAAAACAACAACAAAACAACAACAACAACAAAAAACAACAAAAAAAAAACCACAACCAAACAAGTGATGTAAAGGCAATCACTCACCACCTCACACAAGGAGACCAATGCCCAGCAAGCCTCTGAGCAACGGCTCCTTGGAAAGATAAAACCTCCCCACCACCAGTTTTTATTGCTGAGCATGATGTTATATGGCACGGAATATCCCTATGGCTAATTCAGGTCAGCTGTTTCCCTTCCTTGGCCCCTTCCCAATTTCTTGCCCACTCCCAGCCTACTTACTGTCGTGTGAGAAAAAGAGAAAGCCTTGACTCTGTGCAAGCATTGCTCAGCCATAGCTAAGACATTGGTGTGTTATTAACACTGTTTGAGACACATATCTGAAATACAGCACCAATACAGGCCACTGTGAAGAAAGTTAACTCCATCTAAGCCAGACCCAGAAAAGGAATACTCTACACAAAGGTTTGTTGGTCCATGCCAAGCAGTATGAGATCTCTTTTCCAAAGACTGTACATCTTAAGAAAGCTGTATTTTTTAAAAAAAGAAATGCATTTAAATTACTGTAGAGAATAATGGAGATGCAGAAGGCTTTGAGAAAGACAAAGTCAAAAAGCCCTCAAAATTAAGTACATTAGATTTAGAGTATCTGACGCCCAGGTAACGGCTGGTTCTGACAGATTTTAAAGTGAAAGACATAGGTAAGGGAAGAAAATACAGTAGACATGAACCTTTATGTCTAATGCTATCATTTAAAGCTAAAAAGCAGAAAACGGGAGGAAAGAGGACTTGGCATATCATTCAGAAATCAGATAGCTTACTTCTACATGCTGCTTCAGCTTTAGTCTGTCTGTACTTCCCAGAAGAAGTGTTTGAAGGAAAGAGAACCATTAATATGGGGTGCTCCGTTCGGATATCCCAGTTACCAAATAACAGCTGTTTACTTACACTGGGGAAACTGAAATCACCTGAATTAGATATATTCGTTCCTTCTACAGCCAATGAAGAGATAATTGCCACCAGAGGGATATCCTGAAGATCTATGCAGCTATCCAAAAGGAGTCTGAAGGCAAAGGCTGTATCTCAACTCATTTGTCTCTCTGGACACAGTTTGTTCCTGAGGACGCAGGATGGGCAAAGCGCAATTCACACCTGCAGTGAGGTAAACATCAGAACAGGGCTTGTCCTCTGCCACTGCTGGGGCCCAGATTATCAACTGCCCAGTGGTCAGCTTGTACTGCAGCCTCATTTTATGTATTAATGTAGACAGGCTTGATCCTGTTCTTGGTGCGGTAGCTCAGTCCCCAACCACAAAAATCCATAAGTTTCCACGTAATTACTCCACAGACTATACTGAAGATAGTGTGATAATCAGGGCAGTTTAGATCCCGAAGATACTCATTATTTAACTTACTAAAATGGAATAAAGACAATATTGTTGGTTACAGACACCCACACAGACATACCAGCTTTCTTTAAAAAAAAAACAATTCTCTAGTCCCTAGTCAGCTCTAGAGTAGATTTTTATGTTTGTCATTGAGTTCTAAACAAGATGGATACAAAGATGTTAAAGAAGTTTTTCCTAGAGTTCGCCTCAACTCTTAAGCCTTAGAGATCACATATTACAGATCTAGCATAGAAAGATTACATTCTCCACTGTTACCACTCTTCCTGTGCTTACCTTGTCACCAGACTGACATTCACTATTTCTTCTAATATACTAAAGCTTCTAAAACTGAGCCACTGATCATACCTATAAAATGAAATATTTCATCAAAATAATCAGTTACCTAACCTGAGGAATGACTTGATTAAAAAAAACTTAACTTTTCTCTCCCTCAGATCATCGCCTCCCTCTTCATTTACTTCATGGATTTTGTCGTGACACAAAAATGTCTAGAGATGGCAAATAGCACCATGTTATTACCCTTCATGGTTTCATGGTTCAATGGGGTTTTTGCTTGTTAATTTTAGACATCCAGCTTTAAGCCACTAAGGAATGGCAGACACTCCAGTTAATGCCAAAAGTTCACATTTTAAGAGATGACTTTTTACAAAAGAAGACTATATCTGAAAAGTCTCAAAATGGGTAACAACAAGGACATATAAAGTCAGTTATCCTCTTTAAAGTGCCTGGGACACCTGGATGAAAAAGTTTAAAGTTTGACTAGATTCTTAATGTACTTTAGTCTTTGCTGAACTTGTATAACTTTCATTCTGTGGCAATTTATATAGACACAGATTTGGAGAAGGGTTTTGTTGAGCTCTAGTTCCAGAGCAATTTATGCCACTTTCTCTCTGGAAACAGAGATGATAATGAAGTGAATTTAGTGTTCTCTATTCAAAGGCAATCCATTTAGTTCCTTGATTAGATTGTTTTAGTAATATAAATTGCCTACTGCTGGAAGAAAAATAGCCTAAACTTTTCAATCAGCTTTACCATGAGAACCAAGACTGAGAAAATGTCATTTAAAAAAAAACAACAAAACAGAAACAGAAAAATGAATGTGCCTCTACAGCTCAGTCTGATAATAACCTCCTCTGTAAAATTATATGAACTCTGTGTTCTGGAACAATAGTATAAATGAGTTAATTGTAGATCTAAAAATTGTTTGCCAGCTGCTGTCTATTCTGTTACCAACACCTGTTTTGGCTCATGCCCTCATTAATTAAAATGTGATGAGCAAGCAGACAAGTTCAAAACATAGTGCTGACAATGTCTGTACAGCTGACATGAAATCCATATTTGCACTCTTCATCCAAAGCCAGGAAGCCAGCAAGTAACACATCTGTAATGCAACAGAGGAGGGGTGGGTGGGTGGGTGTGTGTGTGTGTGTGTGCGCGTGCTGGTTTTGGGTTGTTTTTTTTCATTCCTTCAAAACTGCTACAGTAATGAATCTGTTCATTAAGGCTACACTTCTACACATTGAGTGTAGAAATCATGGGATTTTTAGAGCAGAAAAACATCAATTTAGAAGTTATACTTATGAAATATTACTAGTTAATAATTCCAAACATTATTTGGCCATTTAAACATTAAAAGCAGATTGAAAATACTTAAGCTGTTATCAGTTTTAATCGCTGTCTATTACTTCACTTCAGAACAACAGCTGTTTTGACGGTCTGACAGAATCACAGGTAATGTCTCAAACATCCGATAGAGAACTTTGGTAAAGGAAATGATCTCTATGGAAAAAACAGGGCTGTGATGGGAAGATGCAGTAAGAATAGAAGGTACCACGGAGGTAGGACTGCACTTTTACAAGGTTAGACTTCCCTGCCTTGAGTGACTCCACAAAGAGCCAACAGAGAAGCCAATTTCACAACACATGCATCAAGAATAAAGGTCAGACACTGGTCATCCCTACAGGGAGAGGGGAGTAATTCCTCAGTGTCCCCCAAGCCCACCAACCCCTTTCCAGAAGACTCTGAAAGTACAAACTATGCATGCACCAAAGCCAGGAGAACTCTAGAAGTATAGACGGCTCATGACACTTAATTAGCCTAATGAATCTGAGTACCCACCTGGAGGAGGGGAAGGGGATTATAAAGGGACACAAATTGAAGTCCTGAGTGGTAGTGCCCCTCCAGAACTGGACCTTTAGGCTGGATGGACCACACTGGAACCAGGACTAGAGAAATCTTTCATTTTTGTCTCTCTCCTTTCCCCTCTTGCTCTCTTTTCCACTTTCTCCTTTTCTCTCCCATTCTCTATCCATGTATCCCTGCATATATGGCAAGACTTGTCAGGACATGTTTACTTTGTGGCTTGTCAGTATAAACTGTAAGATTTGTGATTTGTCAGTGTAAACTGTGGGGTTTACTGCTCGTTGCAGAGGTTGCAAGACTCACCGACAAAGTTTCATGCCAATATCTGTTGTGAACAAATAAAAGTCGAGGTTTTTGAATCAAAGGATCCGTGGTGTCACTGCACCTTAATCCTGACCTGGGAATCAGCGAATCTGAGTCACTATCCCAAGAAATTGGCACGTGATATCTGTAACATATCATAACTGGATAATATTCTTTTTAAGAATTTGTACTTCCCAGCAGCATTTTTACTTCCTGCAGCAGAAGCCACTAGACCCCCATGACACTCAATCTCATCTGTTTTTCAGAGCTTCTTAAGCTAGTTGGAAACACCTTGAAAGTGTGAATGTCACCCTGTTTATATTGAAACTACTCAGAGCATGTAACAGCTATGTGTACATGTACCTGCATGTATTTCTTTATGATGGGCACTGCCTTTTTCCTAGAGATCCAAAAACATCCTAGCTAGACCACCAGATTCCCCAAAGAAGCCCCAGATATTAATCAATAGAAATATAAGTAATTTGGCAATTTGTGCTACCATCCTGTAATTCTTCCACAAAATTACTTGCCTTTTTAGTGTATGCACCCATAAAATGGAAGGCTTTGTCTTGATGGAGAACTGTACACTAAATTCTGGAGGAGAGACTAAAGAAGTAGGCTGTGCTATAATGAATACATTTTACAATGCAATTTGTTGCTGAGACAGGAGGACAAGCATCATGGGACCAGCAAATGATCAAGCTGGGGGTAATCTGATCCTAGCCTGTTAGTTAAGGAACTCTCAGCTGCAGAGTCCCAGCAGTCCAACCTTGCTTGGTGAAACTCATATGCAGTAGAATATCGCTGGATGAAACCATCCCTGGAAGTTGAGCCCTGAACCCCAGATGTGCCCACTCACCAGTCAGTGTCCTACCAGAATAATTAGCACCTCCTAGCTGCTGTTCTTCTGGCAATTCTCCTGGCAACACAAGGGCTTTAACTTCAAGGAGAGAAGGCAAAAGGAAGGAGAGACATTTATGCAGGATACCCTGAGGCTTTGGAGTGTACATGTGACAATGACCTCAACCCTCAGCATGACCCTTCACTATAATGAAATGAATCACACAGCTGCAAGAAGAATGTAAGAACTTACTTCAGTATCAGAAAATATCTCTGATGATCATACTTAGTCACCATACACCATCTTATTCTAATGCCAAGGAAGTAATCAGGATCTAAACAAAGTTTAAATTAACAAGATCCTGTCCTAGAACAATATGTCTCAGAAGGATCTCTTCCATGCTGTTAATCATCCCTCTAGCAATGATAAACTAACCAACAGAAGTCAGCTACCTATAGACCATCTGTATTGAACAGGTTAAGACTACATTGGTAAAAAATATAAACTTGCCATTCCATCCATGTAACTCCTGCAGTAAAATACAACCTATCAGAGAACCAATAGGCCCTCCATTTTCACCTACAGGATGCACCAAATTCTCTTATGGAACTTGCGCGGGTAAAACAAAAAGACTACCTTGCACCAGAATGAGCCCACTCAGAGAATTGATAAAGAACAAAAACAGATGGGGGAAGACTGTTTCTCACAAGGCAGTCATGAAGCCTCTGACCTTTCAGTCCTGATCCTTCTGGGAGATCTACAAAATCCTTTAAAATATGACCCTAGGAACAAAAGCCCACATCTCTGCAACATGCTAACACATACTCATTCAAAACATTTGTTTTAAGATAGTGCACAACCATAATTCCACAGTAGGCACTCTATATTCTGCACTTGAAAGGAACAATTTATCTTTCCTTTAAAGATAATCACCCCATCATCTCTCCTCTTACAAATGTTCTTCTGCTTCCTAGGTAACAACTACGTTTGATTTCAAATACTGTAAGCAATTAATTGATCTAATTGCACTCTGAGCAGTTGTTCTCAATTTGTATTTAGTTTTGAAGATTTTTGCTTCTACTTTAGAAAGCAAATACTTCACTTTTATAATGTTATATTCTAGCCTTTACTGAGCTATGAAAATAAATAAGCAAGTTGTAGTCCAAAATGTGATTTTGGAACAATTTAAATTGGGAAGATGTGATATGATTTGAGCATCTTCCTAAGTCTAAATGTCTTCTAGAAGATGCCAACTGTGTTAATACCTAGTTTCTCCTTCTAATGATGAAAACCAAATAAAATATTTGGTAATAAAATCATAAAATAATGACAATTGCTGAAGAACTCCCAACAGATATATGTTCTCCAGAAGTGTTTTGCCTTGTTTTGTTTCTTAATGTAAAGCTTCTAAATATTAATTTGACTATGTATCATGAAACAAAATTAAATTATTCAATACTATACCTACTATTTAAGATGTTTTGTTTTTGAAATTAAGTTGGTTTAGATATTTTGCTTTTGGGTACTTTTTTTTCATTTGTTTGTTTGTTTGTTTCTAGGTTATCATTAGTGCTGTGATTTTTTTCCCAGACTGTTGAAATGAAAAAAAAAAAAAACACAATTGTAAAAATGAGAGAAAAGGAAAACAACAAACTGACCTTTTCTAGCACACAACTTAGACCTTTTTAATACTTCCTCAATTTTTTTATGCCCCACACTCTGGACTCATCCAGCCTTAATGTGCATGTGAAGTAGAGATGTATAGTGTTTATTTCATTGCATATGCTGGTGTGCCTTATGCTAAATACTGCTGATGAAGAGGCAGACTGGAGACCCAACTCATGTTATTCAGAAATCTCCTCAAAATGCATTTGAAACAGATTTCCATAGTGAATCTTCATGTTGACTGGCACCTAACTGTTCACCACAGCAGGAGATATGCAAAGGAAGACAACTGCTGGCATGGATTCACTTCACAAAGAGACAGTTATTCTTTCAACTTGTTTAATGATGGCTTTAGAGCTTCTTCCTCTTTTAAATATGAAACCTTCAGATATTTACAGTTCTTATTCTCTTTCTCTGTTTTCACTCATATGGTCTATACACAAAAACAAGTGAAATTCCCATTTCTTCAAGCCTTTTTGTAGTGGACAGTACCAAGATCATATATTAATTTTCTTTATTTTTTGAATTTCTTACAATTTACAGATCTTTCTGCCAGTTTGTTCTTCAGAGCCATAGTAATTGTGCTGTATTTTCAGACTTAATATTGCTCCAAAGAGGAGGCATGAAATTTCTTCAATAACATCTGAAAATACAGTAACATTATTAGTTTCTATATATACTTCTGAAATTGCATTCTAGGCCCATAAAGCAGAGGAAAGGTCTATTGTATCAAATAGATGAGTAAAGAGTCACAAGGAAAATTGAAATTGTCATCTGCTTATATTCAGTGCTAAAAACATTGACAGCTTTTGTTTAACAAATAGAATCCTCGTGTAAATTTAGACAGAAAAGACAATGAAATTATGCCTGTGCCTAAATTCATTTGATTCCATTACTGTAAAGACCCATTAGAAAATAATTACATTGCTACACTTACTGCTGTTGGTGTGTAACCATATTGGAACTGGTGATATTGTAACTGAAAAGTTTTTTAGAAGGCATTTTAATTCAGGAGCAATTATGACACAGCCCACCAATTAACTACATGTTCAGAAGATATATAAGAGAAACAGATGAGACTCAAAGCATCTCACATTATTTGCAGAAGGCCAGAGGTAATCAGGTGAACCCAGAGGTATTTGAGCAATTAAAGCATCATTTCATATACTTAATTATGAGCACTCCACCTAATTTAAAGAGAAATCATATTTTCAAAAATTATCTCATTGAGTTGGTATACAAGAAGCAGAGCTGAGCCTGCATTGCATCCTACCTTTGCTAACCCAAGGGCATAGCAACACCACACTGAGGAGCTATCAGTTCAGAGAACCCAGAGCTTAATCTGAACATGGAAAAACATCCACATGTCATGCAAGAGCCTGCAAAACCCTAATTTAGGTACTGCCTACAACGTTACTTCATCAGTGCGAATTCGGTGTTTTCTGATCTATCACTCCACATACACCGTGACCTTCCTTGGACAGAACAGTTCAAGGGAAGGCTAGAGGCATCATTTCAGGAAGCCTGGTGTAGGTCTCTGCCTGAAGTGGGTTCAGCTGAAGTCCACCCAGCTCAGTTTCCCAGATGCCAGGACAACTGGTCTTGTACAGGAGTGCACATTCTTTAGGCTACAAGTAAGGTACCAGAGCCATAGCATATTCTGTCACCAACTTCTCTGGTTGTTTTTAGGGTGGTTCACTCCAGAACATGACAACCAAAAATAGCAGTGGTTTTGGACAGACCGGCTCGAATTCAATGTCTTCTCATTTGCATCTCTACAAATTCAGGCTAACTGTATGGAAGCATTTTAGCATATATTAGTATAAAACAAGGCAAGTGAGAGACAGGGGGGATGAGGCTCATTAACTTTATATCTACTTTTATGTGAAAGAATTGTAAGGGTGTGTACTGACTCTCGTTGGGATGGAGCTAACTTTCTTCATAGAAGCCCATTTTGGATCTGTGACTAAACCGGTGTTGATAACACACCCGTGTCTTAGCTGTGGCCAAACTATGCTTGCACAGTATCAAGGTCTTGTCTTATTCCCACTCTGTCCCCCCCCCCCCACAGCAAGGAGGCTGAGGTTGGGCAAGACTTTAGGTGGAGACACAGCTGGGGCAGCTGATCTGAACTGGCCAAAGGGACGTTCCATGCCACATGACATCATGCTCAGCAATAAAAACTGAGATTTATGTCTTTCCAAGGCAGCTGTTACTCAGAGACTCTCTGGGCATCAGTCTGCTTGTGGGAGGTGGTGAGTGATTGCCTTTTCATCATTTTTTTTCTCCTGTTTCCTTCACTTTCAAACTGTCTTTACATTAACCCACAAGTTATTTTATTTTGTTCTTCAAATTCTTTCCCCCATCCTGCTGGGAGGGGGCATGAGTGAGTGAGTGGTTGTGTGGGTGCTTAGCTACTGGCTGGGGTAAACCCACAACAAGATCAAACTATGAAATGCTCTATATTTTTAAAAAATAGGCCACTGAAGAATCCAGTTATGAATTTAGGAGTGTGTCTGTATTCAACACTTATGACTCTAACATTTCCAAACATGTTGCTGATTGATTATTTTTAGCATTAACTTTTTCTTGAGCCTGAGCTAAACAATTAGATTTTCCTATATAATTCTGCATAAATATATGAAAACAAAGACCAGAGGCAGGGGGGGAGGGGAAGGTTGTGTGTCTGTGAAACCAAAATAACACTGTTTTTCATTTTGTGTTTTTCCATCCCTGCAGCAAATAGCAAAGAAATGAACTGTGATATCACTGGGTGTCTACAGGTATGTAGGGACTATATTCTAGCCCTGTGAGAGCATGACATTCAAAGGAGTGACCTAATGGCTGATACTTACAATATGTCTCACTCTATTGAACTATCCATCTTTGACAGAAGTGACCGAAGCAAAACCAAGACCAAGGGGAGACATTTGCAGTCATTCATTGTGCTGAACATAGACAACTTTCCTAAACTATTGCTCACTCATGCAGGTGGATACACCTCCAAGGGGAAGGCAGAGAGATCTGGAGGGAAGAGGTGGCCATTATAGAGGCATGCCAGGGCACTTCGTTTCCTACATTCAGTCATCACATTAAGTGCCTTAATCTAGAATGATGTAGCTAAACTACTTAGTGTGTCTTTGAAGTGCCAGAGCTTTGCTTGCGGTTGGATTTGAGACCTTTTGGTCACTTGAAAGGAAGGCTATGGACTAGACTCCAAAGACAGTTTGGATGTAGCCACCTTGTTCTACAGACTAGACAAACAAGCTTGGCCTCTAGTTTAGCTGACTACAATTGATGTAGCTAAAACTGACAGGAGATGGGAGCAAGGTACTTTGCCAGCTCTCCCATTTTTCACAGATCTTACTGTTTCCATTTGAACTTGGACCTGGTACATTTTTATCAATGTACATCACTGTATAGCAAATAATACAAGCTTTGTCTCTTCTCAGTGTTTTAAGCACTTTTCCTAGTTCAGTTACAATAAAAGGCTGGCTATTTGTACAGAAGTGAGTTTTCCATCTCCCCCTTTTAAAACAATTTTTCTTCTGGTGAGTCTGCAGCGTTTCTCAGATGAGTAGCAATCCTGCCTGGTAGTCTGGCATTTGTGCAGGGGAAACCTGAGCAACGTCAGGCATTCAGCTGGATCTCAGCATGTTTAATTCCTTGCTGACCTGCTCCCATTTTTCTCTGTTGTATGCATTCAAGCTGTTTAAAAGGGTCATGGCAAAATTTCACCTACTGCTTTCTTTAAATTACTTGGAAAGCTCTAGTCATTCCTCAGTAAGACAGGAAATATAGATTTTAGAACAACCTTTTTGAATTGACTTGCTGCAGTTTTGTACATGCGGGAGTATGTGCAGATGCAAACGCAAAGTAATTAGGTGGAAGCAATCCCTAGAATTCAACCATATTAAATATTAGTACTGAGCTAGCAGAGATTTTCCCCAAGAAAAAACTTCAGATTTTGCTGACTGGTGCTTTTACTGTGTTATACCTCAACAGAAGTTTCTAAGGTTTTGTTTTTATATTCAGCAAAGGTATTAAAAAAAGAGCATCCTGGAGCTATGAGCAGAACTTAATCTGGAATACTCCACTGGATATTTGAAATGCTAAGGTTCTGCGTGGCTCTGATCACGTTCTTTTTAAATACAGTTGTTAATACTGCCCTTGGTGATCCTAGGGTGTTTCTTACCATTCTAGTGCTCCTGTCACTTCAATTCCAATGAGTTTCCTGGCAGTTGAAGCTGATCACCCTAAAAGCATGACATGCATTTTGTCAACCATGCAACCTGCATCTGGGAGGTTTTAGAAGGTAGAGAGAAAGATGTAAGGGGAGCAGGGGGAAGAAATCATGCAGGAGCTCCCATTTCTGTGATGTGGGTGCTCGGTGAAGCATAACCATAAATCTCCCTTGAAAACATGTACTTTTTCATATGTGAGGTGATTTTTCCCCTTTTTGCAACACGCTAGCTTGGCTGCCCTGTCCATCTCTAAGACAGTAGATGTGAAGGAGAAGGGGAAGGGACAAACTACACATTTGCTGCAGATATCTGTATGAGTTTAGGAACTTAGGACTAGATGTCTGCATCCCACTATTCCTAATCAAAGGCATCCATGTCATACTAATATAACAGACAAATGCTTCCTTTACGAGTCCATTATCTCTGCTCCACTAGATCTTTGAAAGTCTCTTCCAGGACCTTTTTCCTCTGATAGTTCATTCCCTTGTTAAATTCCAGTCTCAGCTTCTTTATTTATGTCCCATTTTATTCTTCTGGAAGTGTTATTCTTTTCCTTAAACAGTTCTTCCTCCTTCCTAATATTCATCTATTTGTTATTACACTTGAAATTTTCTAGAGGTTTGGTTGTGAGTAACTTCTTCTGCCTTATTAGAAGGCCAAAGGTTAGATTTCATTCTGTAAGAAAACTCTCTAGATTTTCCTACCTTTTCCACACCTTCTTTTTCCTACCTTATATGTTTGGTTTGTAAACACTGTAAGGCAGGATATGTTTATACCTAAATACACACATTTGTTATCTTTAACAACAAGGCTCATATTTTGACTAGGGCCTCTGGGGACTGAACTGTGAGTTAATAAAGATGACAAGTGACACAGGCAATGAGGAATAGCCATCCTATTTGTTTGTCACCCTAGAGGAAATTAGTTTGAATTCTTCAGAGTGCTTGTTATCTTCATGAGTGGTATTTCTCCATGATTAATTTTTACTGTATAATACAGAGAAGTAATGCAATTCCCTTCATTACTGACCTGGTTGATAATGTATACTGATAAGAGTCAGAGATGGGATCAACATGACCCCTGCCACGTTGCTATGCTCATGGCCCTCCTTCTGAAAATCCCTTAACATCACTGCCAATCTTTTTGAATCATTAATCATTTTCACAGGAAACATTTTACTATGTTGAACAATTATAATTCATAACTTCCAAGATCATGGCAGAGAAATCTATGCTGCTTTATTGGTGGAAATATTACAATAAACAAAGCATATTTTAAAGATCTGAACTGGAACAAGAGCCAAATAAAAAAAAAAAAAAAATGTACTCAATGTAGACATGAAAAGCACTATCTGATGCTGTTAGTACAGCTACGTAAAACAGAAGGATTGGCCCTCCAGACATCACTCTTAGAAATAACCATATGGCTTATGTTATCAGAGCATTATCATCCCGTGGAAATCAGTTCTAATAGTTCTTATCAAAACTCACTCAGGCTCCAGTTTTTAAATCTCAGACAATAAAAACACAACAAATATTTTGGGTCTGTGGTGTTTCAAGCATTCACCTTTTGACAGCTCTTCTACAAAATGGAATGACTGATCACCTATCTCTTTTGTGGCCTCTTCTGAAACTCTACATTGGAAAATGAGTGCAGATTCTCAGCCAAAGACAGAATTCATCTGTGCCTTCTGGCAGCAGTGCAAGGATGGTCTGTCAGAAGAACATCTAGTGGTATTTATTCTCAGGTGCTCTTAGTCATAATACTGAAACTGTGGGCTATATAAATGCATTGCACAGATGTGCAGATGGGCATAGATGCACAGCACATGCCCACAGTACTACATCAGGCAAATGAGCCCCAGAGCTGTAACATCCTGTATACACCAAAGAGTTCCTTGTGTTATTTGCACTGAAGATTATACTATTCCCAAGCTGTGGACAATAAAATACCACATCTGAGGAATTAAGGTAGATTCTACTTAGCACAGGAAGAAATGTATGTCTACACAGAGAACAATATAATAAAAGGTGATATGGCAGGAAAAAAAAAAATCCCAGGATAGTTAAGCAGTCTAAGGAAATAAGAAGAAGAGTATTAGCAATATCTTTGTTATTCATCACAGTTCATCAATGAATTCTGAGGTCTCATTTCCTTCTGCAAGTAATAAATCTTTATATCCAGGGACATTATTTTTTCATTTCACCATCCAAAACTCAAGCCACAAGAACTTTTCAGACACTCAAAGTTCTGAAATTTTGAATTTCTGAAACCCATAAACAGCGGTGATTTTTTTTTTTTTTTTTTTGCTTTCCGAGACTATGCAAATTCACACCCAAACTAATGTATCATTGTATCAGGTGATGTATCCAGTTGTGGCAACAGTTCCTTTTAAAAGAAATTAGTACCTAAACACAGAAGAAATATGTAGCAACTTCATAATGATCTGCCGGTAGAGCAGTTTGCCTGAAGTTTGTCAAATACTTATGATATTATGCAGGCTTTTCTCAAGTACCCATTAGGCATCTGATTTTTCTCAGATTATGAATAATCTATTGAATTAATACTGAAGTAAACTGAATTTAGACTTCCAAATGCAGAAAAATATCTGCAGTTTAGCTGCCTGGGCCTTGTGTTTGCTTTCTGGCCAAGTCTTTGAACACGGAGTTGCTGGGAACTGGATAATAATGAATGACACTTTTGAAACCATCAGAGTAGATAAACAACCCTTTCAGGAGGGTACACTGATTTGCTTTAAATCAGCTAGAGTAGATACAGCAAGAATGAGTAAAAGATGAAAAAGCTAGACTAAAATGGAACAATTAACCACTCTGCAGGAACGAGGGCAGAAAAACTACCTAAATCAACTGCAGATAGCTGTAATGAAGGGATTGTAACTGTCTTTGAACCAATTAAGGGATACCACAAAGATGAAGATTAATCCAGTTAGTCTAGCACCCTACCTCTTACTGGTCAAAGATGAAGGTTTATGGCCTGTGATATTCAAGAGATTAAGCTAAATGACCACAATGAACTCTTCATTTTCAGATCAGTGAAAGCCACCAGAAAAAACCATCATCTTCCCCACCTTGCGGTGGTGCCCTTAATAGTGCCGTAGGACACCAGGACAAAATCCATGCCTATACGAATACTCAAAAGAAGGTGTCTATTATCAACCAACATGATGAAAACAACTTCCTGAATTATTCCTCACCCCATTTCACCCTGTGAATTTGCAACGGTAGCAATCTACCTCTTTTCTTGCTGCCTAGTAGTTGGAGATACCCACCTTTCTTTGCACCCTTTTCTGAAATTTATTTAGCTGTTTGATCAATAGGTTGTATGTTAAAGTTACTTTCTTCTTAGATACTTTAAATGTACTGAGTTTTGATGTTATAGCATTATTACATCATCATAGCTATCATTAATTGACTATTAATTAGTACCTAGAAGACAAATTAGGGAACTAGTGAAAATGCATGCAGCCTCATCAGAATGGAAATCACTTTCTATGAAGAAAGAAGCTAAATACAAAGTCAGGGAGCTGGACAGCTCTTCCAAAATCCAGGGACATCCTCACAGAAGGAAAATAATAGCAGTAGATGAGCTGCTTCCATAACAGAAGGTGGACCTTGTCTCATATTGTAAAACTTTTTTCTCTTCCTCTTGCTGGGTATTTGCAGATACTTGTATCCATGTTTTCAGCAGAGAGTACAATACTGCAATGAAGAGAACAGAGAGGAAGGGCTTGACCTGACACCAGGCAAAATGTACATCACAATTTAATTTCAAGCAGTTGATCCTCAGATGCAGTCCCCTATATTCTACATGCAGCTTCACTGCATCCTTCCAAAGCAGTTTAATTTTAACCTACTGTATTAAAACACATTTTCTGAATTGACACAGCTCAAGCAAGTGATCTAGGTACTGTATATGACTTTTCACCATAGTAGTTACAACTGCCTGACAATGTCTAAGTCATCCTCAATTTTTATCTACCAGAATTTTATAGATATTTGGAGATCATTGTAATAATGATAGTAATAATGTTAAAGTGTTGGTCCCCAGGAGAAGCATTTCTATTTGACTGACTCTTCAGTGATGATTACCATTCATGATAGTTTGCTATTTTTAAAACTTCTGTTTGACATGATTTGCACTGATGTTACTGAGAGCTAGCAATTTCTTTCAGAAAGTCAGGCAGCATTGAGTAAAACACCTAAAGAAGTCTAAGTCTAGGACCTTAAGGAAAAAAATGAAACCCAGATTTGATTTTGTTTTGCCCAGTTTTTGTGGTCTAAACCCAGAGAGCAACTGAGCACCACCCAGCCGTTCACTCACCCTTTCCCCCTATCAAGAATAGGAAGGAGAAAATGAAGCAGCAATGGCTCAGGAATCCAGATAAGGACAGGGAAGGGTGGCTCACCCATTACAGTCATGGGCAAAGGACAGACTTCTTTGGGGAAGAAAAAGAACATCAATTTAATTTAAACAGTGTCAAAATACAACAGTTAACAGACAAAGTGGGACAGTGAGAAGTGCCACCACATCCAAAAACACCTCCCCCCATCCCTCCCTTCTTCCCAGGCTCAGCTCTGCTCCTGATCTCTCTACCTCCTCCCCCAGTGGCACAGGGGGCAGGGGATGGGGGTTACAGTCAGCTCGCTGTTCCTTCCTTCTCGGGAGGTGGGGTGAACGCCGCACATCCCTCCTCTGCTCCATGTGACTACCCTCTCACTGCAAACAGTCCTCCATGAACATTTTCCAGCATGAGCCCTCCCCAAGGGTTGCAGCCATTCTCATGCTGCTCCAGCATGGGTCATCCCAACATATTGCAGTCCTCCCAGCACCAAACTACAACAGTGCGGGCCACTTCTCCCCTCAGAGTCCTGTCTTCCTTTAGGTTCACACACCTGTCCTGTTGTTGCTTTCTCCACAGGCTTCAGGTTGGTCTCTGGTCCACCGCAGACCTCCATGGGTGGCAGGGTGGGTGGCCCTGACGTCTCACCACAGGATACAGGGGGATCTCTGCTCCAGCACACCTTCCCCATGTCCTTCTCCTTCTTTCCACTGACCTCGGCGTTCGTCCTCATAACTCCTCCTCACAAGTTCCACCCCACCTCAGGTTCCCCTTCTTAAATACATTATCACTGAGGTGCAACCACTGCCACTGATGGGCTCAGCCCTGGACAGAGGTGAGTCCAACTTGGAGCTGAGGGAGCTTCGAGAAGCTTCTTGCAGGGGCCACCATTGTAGACCCCTCCCCTGCTACCAAAAAATTGTGCCACAGAAACACAGCACACCAAGATATGACTCAGGCCACGAGGTGATTTTTTTTTTTTTTTTTTGGATCATGGCATAACAAAGCAGTATCCAAAGTAATGCTTTAAATTGCAGTGGTTTAGGAGTTCATCAACAACAGGTATTTTTTCTGTAGCAGAGATTACAAGACCACCTCAAAGCAATCATCTTCTCTACCCATCCCTGAAAGCCCTTGGGAACTAAAGTCAGTTGATGCAGATACCTCTCTTTTATGTACCTTTCAAAGGTACATCAAAGGTTTTATCTTCTGACTCATTAGAAAAGGGGTAAAGCGAACCATATCCAGAAGAAAATAAGGTTGATTCATCCTTACAGTTTCAGGAATAACATGTAATGGAGAGGTATATACTATTTTTAATTAGTATCCCTATGTTACCCTTAATGAACATTTATCATCACAGACCAAAGAGGAAATAAACTGTGGCATAATGTTTGTAAATGTCATCCTGATTCTACATTTTTGGAAATTAAGCTTGAAAGTAGATTATGATCTTTGTTCTTGAAAACTTTAGCCACAGGACTAAAGTTGCTTTCCCAGGTAATGAAGCTGTGTGGAGAGAGAATCTTGAACAGTAAACTACTAAAAGCTGCGAGCCACAAACCAAAATAGAATACAGTGACTGAATCAAATATCAGAGAAGGAGCAGCAGAAAAAAGTATTTTCTTATGATCCCCACCTAAATGAAGCCCTAAACTGGAATTTCAAAGTACTGACCTAATTAAAGGAAAAAACATTGAAACTCGTGGCCGTATGTAGATGAAAGCAATTACCTGATGCTATGGTTTACAAATGGCAGTGGGCTGGAAATGGTGGTGTTGCTCACAAGTTGCACTAAAACAAATGGCCTGTGAACTTCAGCAGGTGCCAGAAGAGCAGAATGAGTGGAACCTCCCCCTGCCTTGACGATCACAGCTAGAGTTGGACCTCAGCCTCACCCAGGTTCATTTCCTCTTACTTACAGGCATTCAGGTCCAAGGCTCTTTGTGTTTCCATCTGGAAACACTCCATCACAAGCACAGTTAAAAGTACAATTATTAATAGCACTGAAGAACTGCATAACTTTAGCCGTTGTACAAAAACCTTGAAAATACATGAGTTTTGGAGCCACACAGATATTTTTCAGTAGAGTATTTTTTCCTACCAAATATAGTATTTCATAAACAGCAAAAAAAAAAAAAAAAAAAAAGGTCTTCTTGTTAAAAATATCGTGTTTTGAGAGTATCTGAACTTCCTTTTCCAAATAAATTATTTTTAAATTTTTCAGATACTATAATCCATAACAATTAGTTATTAAGGCCTAAAATCAGAATGAAAAATTTCAGTGTTATCAAAATAATACAGTTGTAAAGGCCTGAAATTTACCTTTACAAAATCCTAATTCTGAATTGAGGAATTTGGAAGGTCAAGTTGTGTTGATTTTTTCCTCCCATTTCAGAATAGACCTTTTTCCCCAACTGACAAAATTACCTGGAAAGTAGATTATCCAACTCCCCCATGGCCTTACTAGTTTTGTTGATCATCCTTAAAAATAGGTATGTGGAAACATGTACAAAGTTAAAGTCAGCACTGTAGTATGTGCCAAGGGATAAATCATTGCTTGACACCTAGGTTGAATGTGGGATTTCATTTCAGTATCTCAGTCCTGCCTTTGCCACACTGGCTATCCCAAAAGGAAACCTCTTGAGCAGGGTCCTTCCATATATCATCACTTTATATATGCTGCCACTGTGAGCACTCCCAGAGGATCACAGACAGAAATATGTTAGGTGCCCATGCAGGATCATAAGAAACAAGAGGGTCACAATTCTCCACTTTAGCATACTCGAGTCAGTCATTTGCAGAAATGACTGTTAAGTGCTATCGTTCCAATTCATCTTGCATTCTGCACCAGTATTTACACCGATATAAACAGATACCCAAAGTAAAGGACTGTGGATAATCATATCCAGCTCAGACACCTCTAGTATGAGGCTGTGGTTCTGCTTCCATATAGTTATAATGCTAACGCATCAACAGCATTCTTTGCTTTATTTTGACTCAAAATATGCTAATGATGCATCCAGGAAGGCACAAAAAGTATGAATAGAACAGAATCTCCTCCTCTTCCTTCTCCTCCTCCTGCAACTCTGTAGCCCCTTCTCCACTACCAAAACCCCACCACACAAACCCAGTACAGTTCTTAAATCTCATAAATTTCTAGTTTGCAACAAAAATGTCTGCTCTGAAACACAAGACATTGTTCTCATATATGTCTTATTTGTTGTTTAAGGATACTGTGGTTATCATCACATTTACACTGGGCATGTTAAAGATTCTTAAGAAATTTTGAACTAAAATTAGCATTTTAAAAAATAAAGAAATTTGAATCTCTAGTTATGTCTTTTTAAAATCTTTCTGAATAGGCATACTTCATTTCTAAGCAAAATGTGTAAGGGTCAGCTCTGATCACTGGGGCAGCTGATGCAAATTACCAGTTCAGTTGATTCATGTTATCTAAAAATCAGCCCCTCATTCATGGGCTTTTCAGTTCCATGAAACAAAAATATAAAAGGTGCAAGACTCAGAGGAGATTAACCTTGCAACCCACTTTATAACCCTGATCCTGTCCACTTTTGGGGTTTACTGGATGAAGGTGAAAGCAATGAGAGTTGAATACATTTAAGCACTTTCTAGCTTCAAACTCAAATTCAGGGTTGCCTCTGGCTCTCGCCAGTTCATCTGAACAATGGAAGTTTCCCTTTGTTGCTCCAACGATTTTCATAATTCCTTCTGATAAAACTCCTAATCTTTTCACTTCTCTTCTCACAAAGTCATTTTCTCTAGTCTCCATTATTCAAGATTCATATATTAGAACCTGTACCAAAATTCAGCTGCCCAAAGATGATTCCCAATACTTGTCAGACCTAATTTTCATGATGACCTAAGTTCAGTCTTCCACAAAACCCCATTTTCCTAAACACCATACAAGCACATAATTAGAAACAGTCCCTGCATCTACAAATTTTCTAATTTAAACAGCAAGAGGAAGGTGAAGGTGTCATCTCACTAACACTTTGCTGTCCCATTCTCTGAACTCCAATGCCTCTTGTATCACATCAACTTTCCTCTTGCTTCCAGCATTCTGAAGAGAACAGATGTGGCTGGGCGGCAGGAGGCCAAGTCAGGAGCATTTTTCCTACTCAAGAACCATAATAGTCTTTGGCTCTTCAGGGCTGTTTTTAGCGGTCAGGACAGCAGGTGTCTTTGAATGGTTCAGCATACCTTCTGCCATTTTTACAGGCTGTGTTCAACCATAACATTGCCAAGCCTGCAAATGAACTCCTGAAGTTCCTCCCATACTTGCCTTTTTTACTAGCTGTGCAAGGGAACATAAAGGTAAAAATTCATAGATAAGGGAGAAAGAACGCAAACAGAGGGAACCCCTATCCTCACTATATATATATATATATATTTTTTTTTTTTTTTTTGTATTGCAGAAAATTACAAAAAAGGATCAGATACTTCAGCTTCCAACCTTATGTAACAAAACAGAACAGTGCTTGATGTTGAAAATCATACTGGGAGGAACCATTTCAGAGCTGCTGAGAAAGTTTCTTCACCAATCCACAGCATGGAGGATATGACCATGCCACAGAACACTCTGTGACCACAGCTTACATAGGTACACGTTAGTTTTAAAGCAGCCTAATTAAGGACAGGTAATTGGATATCTGCTGGAACAGCTGCACATAAACAGCTAGGGCATCCAGCAAGCTGGATCAGTGGATGTCAAACTTTGTGCTATCACAAAAGTACCTGAACTGTTTAGTCAAAGGTTAACTCTTGTGTCTATGCTACAGGAAAACAGAATAATTCCCTTAATGACAGCTTTGAAAAATTGCATCTCATCTACTTTAATTACTAGACTTGTTGTCTTAGTTCATTGAGAAGGAGAACAGCATAAAAAAGGTGAGTACCATAAAAAAGGTGAGTTGGCCAAAAGAAGCATAATCATGCCATGGGGGTGCCACTGGATGCTGAGGGTGCTGAGGGACCAGAAATGAATCCTACCCCACAGTGACTATATAGTCACATCCATAGGATCTGGCTCACACATCCTGTCTTATTCCTACCAAGTTACCTGTACATTTCCTCATTAATTCACTATTCATCCTTCTCTCGGTGAGAAGACAAATTGTCAGAAGATAGATAAGGGTTGTGTTGCACATATTTATGAGTAACCCTTGTACGTCTTTGTGATGATCATTCATTTATAGGATGGGCATTCAGAACATTGGTATACATTTAGGAAAAAAGCCCACAAATAATTTACATTGAGAATAATTTTCTTCATTCGACTGAAATACAAACCCTAGTAAGCTTTTGATAAGAAGTTCTAAATATTAATATTGCAGTATGTAAAAAGTTTCTTTTGTCACTTTTAAATAGGTGCTGTTATTCAGTTCCAATTATTTCTGCACTTCATTTCCTATGAAGAAAAAAGTAAATCACTGCACTCATTTTATCTTTTCTAAATACTATTTACTCAATTTTATTAATCATTACTATTCAATAGAGATACCTTAAAGGAACTTAGATTAAGTTCCATTATGCAAAGCATTGTATATTCATATAGCAAGAGACAATGCTTGCCTCAAAGAAGTTACAACACAAATAGATAACAGGCTTGTTAAAGTTCTTATTTTATGAACAGGAATTTATACAGCAAAAATGCACTGAATGCCCAAGGACACAAAGGATGGCCAGAGCAGAACTGTCTTCAAGCCGTTAACACCCTTAAGATATATTTCCTGGTTTTAAGGGACTGAGGTCTTGATCCCCACCCAACCATGACATTCCTGTTATTGTGCTAAGCCCGTCCATGTTGTTTTATTTGGTTAATCACCATTTACTTTGTTTGGGCTAGTCCTGGTTGAGAAAGGAATAAATTCTTTCAGTGCCTCAGATTGACACAACTGATGGTCTGAATGTTCATCATCAGTCACAGTGGAAGTTGAGGAGTGCTTTTCTTCAACTGTGACCCATCCTAACTCTCTGCCCTGGCCTGAGACCACCCAGGGCTTCTTAGCTCATCAGTCACAGTCACTCCACTGCAGCAGAGGTGGCAATGGAAAGCTGAGAGGTGTCTGCCAGCTCCAAGGGATGATAGTAGTGTTAGCGGTCGCAATCGCGAATAGAACTTATCTACACACAGCAGA
Source organism: Tyto alba (assembly GCF_018691265.1). Lineage (NCBI taxonomy): Eukaryota > Metazoa > Chordata > Aves > Strigiformes > Tytonidae > Tyto > Tyto alba. The sequence goes on along the minus strand of NW_024881316.1, from coordinate 43,496,902 downwards.
TAAGCAGGCACTTCTTTATTCCAGCGCTGGGGAACACGGGGGATAACTCCGCCAAAGACGTGTTCGTCGATAGGTACAAAGCACAACATATTTATACACTTTTTCAGCAGAGTCATAGTTACATAAGATCAATAATTCCATAACGTTTAAGCTGACCTTTATAATGATTGGCTTTTAGTTACCTCTCCCTACCTATATTCCTATTCTGCAGAAATCATTGGTCATCCTCACTAATTGATTTAAATAGAATGGGGGGAGGGCAATGATTAGCATATTCATGTTGTTTCTTGGAAATTATTATCATATGCAAATGTCTCCGACGCATGCGTGGTTATACTGGATGGGGGTCTCTGGTGGTCGTTGATAGTCTTCATCACTGTGTCCGCTTGATTGAACTCCATCCTTGCGCATGCTCATTCCACCTTTGGTTAATGTTCACCTCTCCCTTGCCCAATCTTTCCAACCAAACCAGTTTTCCTCAGGTACCTATTGTTTCAAGTCAAGATCCATAACCAGTACCCATTACGTTAATTCAGAGCCCATGACGATTCTTATAATGTTCAAAGCACACAGCATACTAGTTGCTTAATCCTAAGGACCTTAGTGTACTTTATGTTCTCATAGCTACTGTAGCTTCATGTTAAATCAAAATCATACTTTTAAACTAAAATCAAAATAATATTCTAGGATTCCAACTGTTTCATTAAGGTAACTGCAACAGTAGGAGCTCCTCCCAGAGCAAGATCAAACAGGAAGGCATACATCACCTTCTGTGTATCCTCAATGTCACCTGTTTAACTTTCCTGAGATGGCTGGCTGAGACGGTTTTCTAAAAATCTGCCATTTTCTAGTTTCTAAAGGCAGTAATGCCTAAACCTCTGAACTGTTCAGTTGGTTCTCACTTCCATGAAGCAACAAATTTCATGCTCTGCCATATAGTCCACTCCCTTCCTACTCCCTCCGTCATTCTTTTTAGGACCAAAAAGTCTCCCATATAGATAGAAGATACTGACAGTCTCAGAAGATAGTATTAAGTAGCACTTGCAGAAATATCCTTCAAGACAGAAATACACCCATAAGATTATCCGTTCTCGTTGCATCTGTCCTTTACAAGATGTCTATAAACTGCTTCATGTGCATCTGCACTAACCAGATTTTTGGGATATAGTCAAAATAAGGCTGGATCTCTCATTATCTGTAGATGAGTTTAAGTTTGTGTTCCATAAAAAATATTATCTATCTGATTTTATATTCTGTAATGCTGTGCCATCTGAAAGCTTGTCCCTTGGACTTTTGACTAAACCTATCAATGGAACAGAAATATTTACATCATTTTTTTTCTCTGCTGCCAAACACCACTAACAAGACAAATGTCATATATTTTTTTCCCCTATTAACTCTACTCAGGTTTTTTAGTTGTAGGTCATAAGAGCACAGTATTTTTCCCCAAAGGCCTGCAGTAAAGGAAGAAAAACTGTTTATTCTCTATTTTTCCTGTTGCAAAGCATCTTATAAACTTAAATATAGTTGCAAGACTACATTTTTGCTCTTTTTCAATTATGAGATCTTCTTTCCTGTGACTGTGGGGAAATAGCTAATTTTAAGAAAGTAACACAGGAAACATTTCTCCTAATCTTATAGAAATAACATACCGTGCAGACCATCTCAGCAGTGCCAGAGATCAGCACCTACCAAGCACATCACAAAAAGTATACTTAAGCACAGGCCAAACAATGAAATGTTTTGAACTTCCATAAGGTCCTGTGAAATTGTTGCTTAAGACACCCATCAGTAATGGAAGATGTTCCTTTAGCTCCAATATATGCAAGCTTTCCCCTTTTCTATTGGACATATTGTTTTATTTATGACCAATAAACAAGCATGATGGCAATTTCAGTTGTGTTTGCCACATCAACATCACGGCATCATCACTGCCTTTACCATAGCTACCATCCACACCAGGTTCAGCAGAAATGAAAGCACTGTGACTGTGTTGTACTGCTGAAACAGATCTGGTGCCACACAACAGCACAGAACTTCAATTTTCACAGAATCATGCAATGGTTTGGGTTGGAAGGGACCTTTAAAGACCATCTAGTCCAAACTCCCTGCCATTGGCAGGGACATCTTTAGCTAGATCAGGTTGTTTAAAGGCCCGTCAACCTGACTTTGAATATTTCCATCTTAATCGGGGGCATCCACAACTTCTTTGGGCAACCTGTTCCAGTGTCTCACCACCCTCGCCATAAAAAAATTCTTCCTTATGTCCAATCTAAACCTACCTTCTTTCAGGATAAAACCATTGCCTCTTGTCCTGTCACTAATTAATTAATTTTCATAATTGTGACTGTACAAGCCAGGGAAAGAAGATTAATTCAGTACCATACAGTGAAAGCTCTCAATGCAAAGTAACTGCTAAACCTATAAGGAATATAGATATAACACAGATACAATGAAAATTGATGAAGTTGTATCTCATACAACTCTGAAAGTCACCTCAGAATTTAATCAGTCTAGTCTTTCTGGCTAAAACTGTGATGACTGCATGTAAAATAGGGAAAATGTTTTTTTCTTTTATTGCTAAAGAACAAGACAATATGAGGGGAATGTGCAAAAGTGACAAGAGAAATTAAGATATCTCCTTGGTCAAAAAATCCCTTCCTCATCAATGCAGCTCTTAGTGCTCCTCATTTTCCACAGTGTTTTATTCAGTCCTCATCCACTGCCTACTTGACAGAGCATCTACCATTTCCCTTATGCACCTAATCTGCAGTCAAAACATTCTCACCATGCAGGAGTTATTCACTTTATCTAAACAACATGGAAGGATGTAAAAATGACCTTGGTTCCCACCTGCTCTAGGAAGACAGAAACTGTTATTCTGCATGAAGATAGAGCACACCTAATCCCAAATGCCACCTCTGACAATGGCCTTTGCCACAGCTTGAAAAGGACATGAGTACAGGGTCCTTCACCAAACTGAACTGAGATGCTTTTTATCTAGTGTTTATTATATATTACTAATACTGCACCATTAGGTTTGACATTGCTTCCTTGATGTCCAAAGCAATTTGAGAAATATTATTATTATCCTTGTGATGGCAGTTCCATTTTTTAGTTTATTGTGGTTTTAGTCTTAATTGCACACTATAGGAAACCACATTTCTTTTTCTTGATTATAAATTCCCTCCTACATTTCGATTGTACATAAATCTAGCACATCTAAACCTTTTCCCTGGAAGATTTTATACCACTTTCCAAGGCAGAACATACAAGCACTTCTCAGTGGTCCAATAGGTGACACAATCCTTGTCTTCCACTCTGGTTTTGGAAACTGGTACACGCAAGTAATGAGGTTCTAGATTCTGGGTGGTGATATTTACAGTGTGTTCCTTGTTATGCACCAGGAAGAAGTGCAACTTTCATGAACAGTACTTGGTATCCACTTTACATCCCCAAGAATGCCTGTGTGTAGTTCCTCCACATGATCTGGGTACCCATAATATCTTAAAAATATTAACAATTCACACATCTCTGGCAATATGCACATGGTTTTGGTTGAAGTTTCTCTCCCTTCCTATTGACCTTTGAATTGCTACACTCTAGTCCCCTCACTTGTTACCTTTACATACCTTGCTGGGGGTGTAGGGTTAGGCCAAATACAAAGACCTCACTATGGCTGCTCTTTAAATTTCTTAAATTCCTTTAAATTTCATCCTATTCTTATTTGTACAACATATCCAGTGCCATTACAAAAAGAATTGTTCTGTTCTCACCCATTCTACTCCAGTTTTAGTTTTTCATAGTGTTGTGGTTTGGGCCTGATCGGCAACCCACCACTGCAGCTAATCACCCTCCCTTCCCCCTCCCCACCTGGGAATGGGGGAGGGATTAGAGGGGTGAAGGGAGACTTGCAGGCTGAGATAAGAACAGTTTAATAATGGCAATAAAATGAGAACAATAACGATGATGGGGGAAAACAAAAAGAGATATATAAACAGGCGATGTACAGCGTAATTGCTCACCACCCGCTAACCAATATCCAGCCCGTTCCCGGCTAGCAACCCTGAGATACCAAGATCCCACAATCACAATCCCAGAAGCGAGAGAGCTCCTTCCCAACCACCCCTCCTTTATATAGTGAGCATGACGTTCCATGATATGGAATATTTCACTGGCCAGTTAGGGTCAGGTGCTGTGGCTGTGCTCCCTCCCTGCTCCCTGTGCCCTTGCACACGGGCAGGACATGGAGAGTCGGAGAGTCCTTGAAGTCTCGGCAGCAGCTGAAAACATCAGTGTGCTATCAGCATTCTTCCCATACCAAACCCAAAGCTAAATCCAAAACACAGCACTCATCTAGTCCCTGAAAAGGAATATTAACTGTATTTCAGCCCAAACTAAGACACATAGTTCTCCCACCTGCATTCTCTCCACTCAGTCATTATCAACAGAACCCATCATGTGCTTCACAGTGTTCCACCTCCCCACAGCACATGTACCAAGCTGGCATGATTCACAAGGATTTTCATGGGGATTCATGGAGCAAAAGTATCCCAAGAGATAGACCTTGTAGGCTTAGGAATTTAAAGACAAAAGCATAGATTCAGAACCACACCCTTCCAGTGTCAGCAAAATTAAACTAGAGCAATACAGGAGTTGTAGAGGACCTCTGCTGAGGATTGAATCTGCTACACATGTATAAGATGTGAAGTCATTTGAGATGTGCTAAAGTGGCCTCCAGAGGCCTTTGCATAGTGGCACAGGTCTCATATATGTCCTGTGTCATATCTACCACTCTCATATGAATGTCTCAGATATCCTAAAATATATCAAATGGCTGAAAATGCTTACAAACAAGCCTTGATGATCAGCAGACTGCTGATAGATGGGAAGGATCTGCTCATTACAAATGATATCTAAGCTCATTCCTAAAATCCAGTTGTTCAACTAGGACATGAAGCAGTCTTTGGACACTACCTTTTCAAATTAAAGTTCTATTCTGAAGGTTTCACAGATCATTAACAGCTCCCTGATCCAGCTGTAACTGAAAGCAATTAGGCACTAGGAGGTGTAAAAACAGATTTGTCTCCTCAGGCATCTCATTTCTACTGAGTGTTATGGGATATTAGGCACCTATCACACATGTAGACACATACTTTATAGAGACCTAAATCTAAGCATCTAAATCCAGATGCTTGTGTTAAGAAGGCTATCTTCAGGGCTCAGGCTTTAGGTGGGCTAACAGCCTAATACATAGTCAATAAGTATGCATGCAACAGATCTTGACTTGAAACTTTTAACAGCACACTAAGCTTCTGCAAAATGTCCAGGATGTTACCAGTTACTTTTATTTCATCACAAGAAGCATTAAGACTTTAAAATGTGCTGAAGGATAGTAATGATTAGCAATGAACATAATAAACTCTAATATTTCTAATACGTCAAAGAAAACACAGTCCTGCTAGTATATCTTTAAAGAATGATGAGGTACCAAAAGGCAGCATTTCATCCCACAGATCTGAGGTCAAGCAGCCTGCTTTCCATCTTCCTTAAGAAGATCAGAAGTTATTAGATTTAAATCCATATTAAGTAAGAGTCACCAGAAATAACTGATAAAAGTCCTACTAACTTTAAGGTTTTTAGCCAGAACAAATCTTGGAAAAAAAAGTTTTGAGAAATACATTCTTGGTATGTTCTAAATTGATTTGTCTGTTTTTCAGTATACTTCATTTAACAGGACAAAGACTGAGCAGTATTCACATCTAAAATGATGTGATTGATTTAGATTTTTCCATGAGTTGTGCTAAGACCTTTCTTCCTGAAATTGAGTTAGCATCACATTTCTCAGAAAACAGTGTCAGCAACGAAGAGGATAACAGGTCAGTAGATGTAATCCCAAGTAGGATTGTAAGAGTCCGGATGGCAGGTGTAAAAGCTCTTCTTTTCCCATCAAAGTTCTCTTCAGTCATCTATACAAAGCGTGAAATCTTTGAGTCAGGAGGAAAGACAGGGGTTGTGTTTTGCCAAGGATCCCAACAATACTTAGCATCACAAAACTGACATACAGAAGCTGACCAGAACAAACAAAAAATAAATAAACAATTGTAGGACCTTCGATGGCGTGATTTGATTGGGACAAGGATTGCTGTCTGATGACGACAGTGTAGCATTTCTCAGATTCTTGGACAGGACTAATAAGGATATCAGGGTATGATCATTCCTGCAAGCCCCTTTTTTTCTCTTTTCTTCCCTTTTTTCCCTTCTCTCTATCATCCCCAAAAGTTTCTTTCTCACAGACCCACAAGAAACGCATTGCAGTTACTGTGAAGCAATGGAGCCAGGGTGTGTGTGAGCAGCCTGGAAGGCAGGGATGTGCTCATCACCTGCAGAGGCAGAAGTGACTCTCTTCCTATCTCCTTTGTCCTTGCCTGTGCTGTCTTGTATGCTTGCAAATCCCAGGTAAGACTGTTACTCTTCCCAGCAGAACCCAGGCTGGCCAGTTAGGACAAGGAACCTGTGAGATCATGCTATGGATAAGGAGAGAATTGCCTGGTGATTTCTGTGTCAACAAATGTCAGACCAGCTGTAGAAGGGAAATGGCCTTGTTGGCAATGTCGGATATTTGGGAGAGAATCTGCACAGAGATCTTCAGAGGACAAAAGATCTGAAGAGGTCAAGTTTATAAGGGACAAGCCATTTGAGATGTAAAATACTCTGTAGAGAGGAATAGACTGTACTGACTATCAACTATCATCACAGCTTGTAGATATTATCAGCACAGTGATAGTGGCACCTATAGTGAGAAAGTGAGGCTTACATTGCTGTAAAAGAAAATAATATTCCAGTTCTGAAAACTCTGAGAACCAAAGTCTTAGTGGATTTATCCTGTAGACATAAAACAACTTTCCATATCTAAGTTTAGTTGCTTGGACTAGCTCTATTGTCAGAGGAGGAAACAAAATGAGTTGGGCAACTCCAGTGGTTGATTCATCTCAGACACCTACCTAGAGTGAACTCAGTAATTCACAGCAGATGTCAGATTATATCTATCCCTCTGCATGGACTGTAACAAGATCTGAGGATCTAGTTCAAACTTGGGCAACCAAGTTCAAGTGTCTCAGGATAAGATGAATCCCACACAAATTAGCCTTGTAAAAAATGCTCAGTTGTTTAATCAAAGTATAAAACATTTTGATTAAGTTAAATTACTGACTTCTAAACAACGTATGTTTTACCATTTTCATGATTTTTTTTTTCCCCCAAAGGATACTTGCAAACTAAAGGGCTCTAAAACCAGCCTCAGATATATAAGAGCATTAAACATTGCTGTATGAACATTAATTAATGCTGCAATATTAACCAGCTGAAGGACCTCTGACTTTCAGAAACAAAGCTGTAAGTAGGTCACTTCCTGCTCTGCAGCAATCTCCTCTTGGTTGCAGAGCACTTAATTTTGCTAGGGGGTCACTATTTCAAATAACTTCTGCAATTCAGTATTTTCTAAAGATTCCTTGGAAAGAAACTCAAAAGTAATTTTTCCAGAGCACTCATGTATATCACACAGATTCTATTTTAAAATTTCATATCAGTTAAGATTTCCTCTATTCTACTCTCACCAGGGTACTTAATAGTTATTTTTATTTTCTTTCTGGCTGCCATTTACACCACTTCACATAATAGTATTGTGTTAAACAATGTGGAATTCCAAGAAAATAACCTGAAAAGTCCTGATCCCATATCTACTTTTGGGACCTTGTCTGAGATCACTTCTGGTTGAGATCCAAACTTCACTACATCTTGTAATTTTACTGAAAGATATTTCTCAAATATTCAGCACCTCCACCCTTACTTCCATTATCAATTTGGTCTGCTGGCAAATGTGATCTGCCAGCCAATGTTAATCACACCATCATCTTTCTGCAGTATCCTGAGTTTTAGATTGCAATGTATCAAATACCTTACTCAAAAAAGATGGATTACATCCACCATATGTGTTTCACCCACCCACACTGTAATATCAAAAGAGGCTACAGTTTTTGTCAGACATGATTAATGTCTTAAATGCGTGGTGCTTATTGCTCAGCAGGTTCATTTCCTCAAAATACTTATTTTTACAGTTCCCTGCTACTCATTGTATCCTACTGAAGTCAAACTAAGTGGTCACTGATTTCCCAGGTGGTCTTAAACATTCACTGCACTATTTCCAGTCAAATAGCTCCTCATTCACTTTCCAAGATTATTTTTCTATAACCTGTGTGTTGCACTATATATGGCACTTTGCAGAATTAGGACACAATCACTGTGTTTTCCTCAAAGACCTTAAAATTCAGAGGTTTCATCTGGTGAGTCACTGGAAGTGCTCTGTAGCCACATGTCTATCAGAAAGTTATGGTAAATTATAGAAGGCAAGCTGATGATTCAAAAAGACAGAGAGAACTGAAGCCATTTGCAAATGAAAAGTGTTCCCAGTTTTAGAAACCAACAGTTTGAAGAAGAGATTGAAAAAGCACATGAGATAGCAGATGCATGGGGATCAGCGTTGGAGTGGTAGGAAAAAGGAATTCATTTCAGCTGGCATTCAGACTAAAATAACCTTCATCCCAGGAAGTTGGGGATTAAAGGAGGGAGGCAGAGAAAGGACAGAGAGGGGGAGAGAGGCAGGAAAGAACTATATAGTCATTAGTCAAAAAATTTGCTAAACCAAAAGCCATAAAACCAAATTAGCTAAAATGAAGTCAGGCCTTAAGCTGTGCAACACCCTTCACAGCAGGGAGAGAATTTAAATCTGAGAAAGATAGATGCAGAAATGCAGAAAATAAGATGAGAAAGGAGGTGTACTCTTATTCTTTAACTAGAATGGAGAACATTAGACACTGAGGGTAAGGCAGGAAAAAAGAAAAGGTGGTAGCTGTGGTGCAAAGTCAAAAATGGATCTCAAAATTACCAGGGCAAACATATCATATTTTGGAAGGGATCTGAGTGTGATTTAGCATTCTACATTACAGTCTCCTTTTTTCCCCACACTTCAGCTCTGTTCCCCAGAGACAAATAACTTATATTATTGTCAGGACCCACCAGTCTGTCTGCATCCAATGTCATAGGTAGCCACTAGGCTTAACATATTGCTCAGGTCGGCTGTCCACAGACTGTCCATGGGGTGGATCTCTGGTTAAAGAACACTCCCACCTTGGAGTTACCTACCCACGTCACTGCCTGCCTGCAAGACAAAACTCCTAGGGACACACAGACACCATCACGTCACACTCTGGAGAACAGATGCCTACCATGCATGGCCAATTTGAAGAGAATCAGCAAGGATCTAGGGTGTACCTGGGACTCTGTCTTGTGATCATCCCTTGGTAAAATAATGCTGAAGCCAAGGGGTTACATTATCTTACTCCAGTTCAGCTCTCCAAGAAGAGTTCAACAGCAATTTCGGTTCTTTCTGTTTCTATGTGTCCATGAGGAGCCCTTTTTTTTTTTTTTTTTTTCTGAATGAAATACTGTGCCTCTTCCCTTTTCAGACCCATTCTTTCAGACAAATAAAGACTATAAGTAAACAACAGGAAAACATAGTAAAGTATGTTCCTGAATACCAAACAGCAGCTTTGCCAGTTCTAATTACACTTTGTCTATAAACTTATTTTCCTTTATTGCTGGAGCATGCCATTCTTTGTTAAGGAACTGCAGTGATTTGAGAGTTAGTGAGCCATTAGCACATTGTGAAGAGGAAGATTTTTGTTTCCCAAGGCTTTGCAAGCAGGTAGGCAGAGAGAGCATAGATTTTTGCCTAAGAAGCAGGGTGAGAGCTATAGTTACAAAGCCATATCAGCAGGCAGCATATATCTGTCATGTTTATATAGGACCCCATGGTGACTTACTGTACACCTTACAGGTAGAATGTCTCTTTTACCACCCCACAATGATGGCTGAATGGTGCATTGCACTTCTCAGTAAAGATGGATTTGTTGACCAAAAGCATAATTATCTCTAGACAACACGATCTTGATACTTACTGTGAGCTACTGAGGATACCACTAGTGTCAGAGGAACTATGTTGACCCAGGTCACCTGGATCCCAAATAACACTTCTGTTCAATCAATCTTCTTTTCTTCATGGTGATCATTCCTAGCACTGTGCAGCTCCCATTTACTCTGTGCTGTATTTTCATTAGATCAATGATGTGTTCTTGGTCTGGGGATAGCAGTAATTCTTAGCAAGCTGGGTTCAGCAGCCTGCTGTGATCAGCGAGACTTAGTAATGGCCACGGGCTGGGAATCAAACGAAGATTTGGTCCAGCCAGACACCAGTGCTTGTTACCACTTTTCTCCATTTTTGTAGCCCGTAGCATCTGAGAGTTCAACTCTGGATCTTACACTTCTGTTACCCACATCCCTGCCTGAGTAAGAAATTATTAACACTATCTATGTCTCTCTTCTTCATAAAAGTTAAACCCCTACCATGTCAGTCCAGTGCAAGGAGAAATTAATCTGGTTTAATGAAGATACATGAAAGATGTTAAAAACAGTAAGAAAACTTCATCCCTTTGTAAAAGTTTTTTTTTTTTATTTTGGTTAGTGACTAATATTATACTAGCACTCCAAATTCAGGAACCAATTCCTCATTGCGGTGGATTCTACGTAACATTCTGCATTGATTCTGAAGTGAATTAACAGGTAACCAAAAGGGAGAAGGAGAGATGTGATCTACCCAGTTTGTTGATTAGCTATTTCAATTTGTTCTGGTATTTTGTTGTTGTTGTTGATTTGTTTTGCTTAACACGAAAGCTAGGAATTTTGTTTTAATGACAAACAGCTTTCACGTGGTTTCCTTCGGGTGGATCCATTTAAATACCCTAGCATCGGTTCACTAAGCAACAGGAAAGATATGACTTGTTCTGCAGAATTGCCCTCCAAACAGAGGAGTCCTTGATAGCTCACTGAGCAGGCAAATTGACATTGTTGTATCTGCAAATCAGCAAAGGGAAGCTCAGCTTCCCTATGTGAGCTCAGCCAGGGAGTTCTGCAAAGGCCAGGGCAGTGTCCTGTCTTTTGTGAATTTCATGGAAGGAACTAAAAACACATTAACTTTTTGCTGCCATGGAGAGCTGCCTTTGCTGAAGCTCTTCCTTTTCCTCGTCACCCATTTTTTAGCTGTCCTGAGCAAAACATGCAACAGAATTCTCCCGCTCAGTACTGAAGCCCACAATAGAAAACTTCACTTCTCAAGGGCAGTGATAATATCTAATAGATGTGTTAAAGTTCTTGTGCACAAGAGAGATTTTTCAGAGATCCATCTTGCTCACCTCAAGCAGGTAGAGAGAGAGAAAAAAAAAGAGGGTGAAGCAAAGACTGCTAGCAACAGACTTAGCTATTCTTTTAGCTCTATATTCAAAAAAAGCAAACCAATCTCAGCACTGCTCTGGATAAAAAACAACTAAAATATTTGATTAAATGTTTTGAACCGAAGAAAAGGGTGGATTTTTTTCCTCCTTGATAGCTGCTCTAATTCCAGAAGTGCTTAACAGTCTCTACTTTTTCCAAAGTGCTGATACTCCAGTGCTGATGGTCATAACATTTTGTTTGTCTCCTCTGTTTCCAGGCTGTTTCTCCTCCAGAGGACGCTGAAGTCTACCATGAAGCAAGACACTGTACAACTATTGTAGTCCTGGCTTCAGCACTCATTAGGGAACACAGCTGCATGCAAGTGGGGAACACAAGCTGCTGTGTAGTAGGGAAGAGCATGCTGCTTGGCTCAGTTAAGTCAGGAGATTGGTCATATGATACAATGGGTCCCCCTTTTCCTGAAGCCCTATATTTGAAAGGTTGAGGTGCAAAGCCTCAAGAGTAGATACAATCAAAAATAATATATGGATACTGATGTTATGGTAGGATCCCTCTCAGTTATCTACCAAAGGTCTTGGGAGTCTGGAGAGGTCCCTGCTGACTCTAAGCTAGCGAATGTTATTCCAGTTTACAAGAAGGCCATGAGGGAAGTCCCGGGAAACTACAGACCTGTTAGTCTAATCTCAGTTCCTGGAAAAATCATGGAGATTATACTGGGTACTATTGAAAGGCATTTAAAGAATAAGGCAATCATCTTTGTAGGTCCCTTCCAACTGAGATTCTAGTCTAGTCCATTCCATTCCATTCCATTCCATTCCATTCCATTCCATTCCATTCCATTCCATTCCATTCTATTCTATTCTATACAGGTCAGCAGAACTAATTTTGAAGAGGCTGATTTTTATCCCTCCTATAACTCCTCTCCTCTCAGGTCTCTCTCCATGCAGACTTTTCAATTCCTCAAGAATCAAGAGCATGCTACCACATGCTAGCAGTGCTTTGCATTTTTGTAGCACTTGCTGTCAGAGAAATGAAGGTCTTCAAAAGACTTCAGAGACTGAAAAATGGTTGTAAAACTTACTTAGCAAAAGTAAGAAAATGGAAGCTCAGAGCAGCAAATTGACCACCTAAGGATGGGAGACATACACAGGGAGGTAGTTAATCCTGTGCTTTTGGATCATCATCAAGCAATACATACAAGCAGATGCATATCAGTCTTTTAGTTACCAGTGCAGCTGACTTCAAAGCAGAACTGAAGTTAACAAGTGCTTAAATACATGCACTTTATGAATGGATCCTCTGTGACCCCCTATATCACTTTGGTTACACCTAGATCAGCAGAAGACATCACATCAATACAGATGAAGTGAAACCTAAATACATATTGTGTTACTGCTGGATACCACAACATTAATGCAGTGCTAGTCAAAGACATCAGAAAGTCCACTTTAGCTCTCAGTTAGGAAGAGCTTTCCAGTTCATGCATTTTTTGGTACTGGCCAAGGTGAAAAAAATATCAACCAGTTCATTAATGCCTACCAGCAAGGCAATCAAAGAGGAAATAAATGGGCAACCACTAGCCACAATTCAGGCATTGTTATGAAAGAAGAAACATATTCAGTTAAAGGTTTTCTTGACTTCAGCCTTTCAAAAGGGCAGGGGTATGTCCTCTGTTAACAGCCTGAGAAAAAATGTATCTCACTTCAAATGGAGATGTTTTCCCTTCAGTATTGGTACTTGACCATGTTTTCTGTGAAAGGTAGTAGAAAAGTGAATTATGTAGCAGTGGGAGGGATGGCACTTTACATTTTAAACATGCAGGCAGAAAAATAATGTCTTTTGTCTTTAACATGCTCCTTAAATGTAGAGGGTGTTTTCATTGCAGGGAGAATACAACTTGGAGAAAGAAAATTCTTCTTAGCTTAAATGCTCATTTCAAGGTTAGCATTTCTCTAATATTGTTTATAATAGTAGCTTCATTAATTTAACTCCGTAGGATGTAAGTGCAAAGCATCTTTTGCTAACAGTATACTCACAAATAGGTTGATTTTGTATTTGTAAAATGCCGTATGCTATGCAAAAAGCATTTTTTTATTTGCATTTTTATTTCCTACTTCTGTTCCTTTATTGTCATTGCTAGTAATGTTCTTTTCATCTCTTGTACATTCCCTCCACTGATACTTAGTAAGCATCTGGTGTTTCTTCAAAATAAATTTATCCTTAATACCTAATAACAGTATCCTGCATTTGACCTTCAGATGCAACAAATTCTGTCTTTAAAAACAGAAAAACACTGTTGCTTATATTGTCCCCTATTCCTCATCCCTCATTTTTACTTAACCATCACAATATCATCTCTGTTATACACATCCTTAAAATAGCCTTGTTATTTTTAATTTTCTTTTCTGCTGTAATTTTTTATGTAATTGCCTTACCAAGACACCCTCACTCAACTTCTCCCTTTGAAGCATAGTTTCTGTTTGACATATAGGACACTGAAATTGGCCCTAGTCCCAAGAATCATGGTAACAGTACACATATGGAGCAAGCAAGATAGGAGATATGTGTAAACCACAAGTAAAGACTCTTAGGGATGGCTATACCATGTCAAACCAAACTCATCCTCATCTCAGTCTCTATTCAAGGCTTGTAGCATAAGCCTCAGCAAAGGGGACAAGAAAGCAAGTGACTACAGAACAATCTACCTGTTACAGAAGTTTCTAGCAAGCTGCAGTTTAGGGACTTTCAGAGTTAAATTCTATTACTACACACATTAAATAGCCATTATGGACATTTTTTCCACCATTAATTCCTCTGATTACTTTTTTGAGCCTATTTTTATCTTCAGTCTCCACAATGTCCACAGTTATAAGTCACACACTCATCCACCTTGAAAGAGATGGACCAAGAAGTTAGGAAAAGATGCTGTCATTGATGAACATAAATGGGGAAGGTATTTCTACTAGTAAGAGGACCTTACAACCTATTATTTCTATGCTATCTTAAGGTTTTTTCAAAGTCGCCTAAAAAAAAGCTAGTAAATAATTCAGAAAAATGTCAAGTTGAATTCTAGCAGGTCAGAGAGGTTATATGTACTGCTTTTTTTTTTTTTACTTTTTACTTTTACTGTCACAGAACAGTAAAAATTCACTGTAAAGTGTGTTTCAGCTAATACAAAAGATCAACACTACTTAGACCATTGTTCTAAGAAAACAGCCAAGATGGTGTACAGACATGATTGATCTTTGATTGCCAGTTTTTAACTCAGATTTTCAACTGTATTGAAGTTTTAACCACTGACATAGGAAGAGTACAGATAAGTGGTTCAGAGCAACCAACTTGCACTTTTTAAGCACTGTTAGTCTGCTGCAGTTATGAGGAAAAAAATATTGGTGTTATGGTCACTAACATCAATGTATTTTATGCTGTAATGGAAAGGAGGAGCAGAATGCACCTTATCACTTACTGTGGTTCACCTGGGAAACAGTAACTAATTAAGATGCAGCAGCACAACTACTTGCAGTTACATGCCTGTGCCCTAATCCAAAATTTTAGCCTGGATGGGTCAAATCTTCTTTCCATCAACAGAGAATCTTTCAGTGCAGATATTTCTGTTGCAGAAGGATCGGTCTCCGGCACCTAGCATGATTCATTTTATGCACAGGAATAACCAGGATATAGTCCAGCTCTGCTGATCCTCAATTCTATTGAATTAAATCAGTAGGAGGGGATGACCTGAAAGCTTGATGTGAAATTGGGTAGGTTAATTATGTAAAAGACCTAACTACTTATAACTGGAATTGATTTCATGTGTTTAGGTACTTTCCAAGCTTATTCAGGAATTGTCAGTGATGCCACCATCATAAATTCACAGAAATATATATCCCTACACAGCAATGATTTCATTTCTCATACTAGAAAGAACAATGACCTTAAACCAGGATGGTATGCCTGGACTGGAAAATATGGATATATATGTGCATGACTATACTACCCCATGGGAGTATCATGCCCAAGACATGGAAAGATTTCAGAAATCATTTCTATACTCATATTTTTAAGCACTAGTCTTACTGATATAATGGCCAGCATGACTCATAAAACCAGCATTGTGTTTAATCTATTATAGAAAACAAATAAATTAATACAGCTTTATGAATTTTACAGTTCTTAATGGTCAGAGTGAAATGTTTTGTAGCCCTAGGAACTACTGTTAATGAGGAAGTGACAAAGACAATGCAATAGTGCAAGACTTTGCATTAAAGCCAGTAAGTGGGAGGGCTGTGGAGCCCGTGTTTCAGTCATACTTGTTCACACTGTAGTTAAGAGATGTCAGTTCAGGTATGCCTGTAACATGCTCTCACTCAGGTACTTCCCCTGGTGCATCCCTCCCTATAGTGTTAGAACTAATTACCATGTTATCTATAAGATCATGGAATCACAGATTAGTTGAGGTTGGAAGGGACCTCTGGAAGTCATCTGGTCCAACTCCTCTATCAGAAACAGTTGTCCAGGACCACATTCAGATGAGTTCTGAATATCTCCAAGAATGAAAACTCCACCACATCTCTGGGCAACCTGTTCCAGTGCTCTATCACCTTCACAGTAACGAAGTGTTACCTGATGTTCAGATGGCACCTCCTGTGTTTCAGTGTGTGCCCATTGCCTCCGGTCCTGTCACTGGGCACCACTGAAAAGATCCTGGCTCCATCTTCTTTGCACCCTCCTATCAGGTATTTCTGTGCATTGATGAGATCCCCCCCTGAACCTTCTCCAGGACAAACAGTCCCAGCTGTCTCAGCTTTTCCTCATAGGAGAGAAATGTCCCCCATCCTTTCATCTTTGTGATCCTTTGCTGGACTCTCCAGTAGGTCCATGTCTTTCTGGTGCTGAGGAGCCCAGGACTGAACACAGCACTTCAGGTGTGGCCTTACCAGTGCTGAGTAGAGGGGAAGGATCACATCCCTTGACCTGCTGTCAGTGTTTTGCCTAATGCAGCCCAGTATACCATTAACCTTCTTTGTCGCAAGGGAACATTGCTGGCTCACGTTCAACTTGGTGTCCACCAGGATCTCCAGGAACTTTTCTGCAAAGCTGATTTCCAGGAATAAATTTCAAGGTGATGTCTGAAGGCAAAAAATATTTGTCGAGGGAAGAATTTAGCCCATAATGAAAAAGACCTGATAATTTTCACAAAAAGACTATCTTAAATCATTCCTGAGTGGCTATGTTGAGCATTTTGGAAAGGAACTACCTTTCTTCACATATTAAGCTTATCTGTATTTGTTGGACGTAAGTGAAGATTGTTCCACATCTAGCTGCTGGAAGAAGGAGAAAAGTTGTTCAGCATCACTCTGTGGCATTTGATGCTACCAACTGGCAGTGATTGGAAACCAATCTGAGTAATCCTCAGGCCTGATTTGGTGCAGCAGTTTTAAGTGTGGAACAGCTGCAAGACTAAAATCCTTCGTGACATTTCTTGTGTTACTGAAAAGTGAGAAGTATCACATACTATTTTTCCAAGATACTAAAAAATGACACACTGATCTAATTAACTACTCATCATCTTCTGATGTACACATGGTACTCTCATCCCTCTGGTAGGCTGATATTTATCCTGACATCTGAAAACTGTGATAGGTTCCACCCAGCACAATATAATCTCTGTTAACTGATTCTTATAAGTCATTATAGGGGACATAAACAAAGGATGTCAGCACCCATCTCCTGTATGCCAGATATCACACTGAATGGTTCCTTCATTATTATATGTGCATTCATTTTGAAAACTACTGTCGGGAGACAAATTCAAAACTCAAAATCTTTTTATTTCCTTGGTTGAAACACTTCCAGAATTTCTTCCAGAGCTTTTGTCTCAGATAGTCTTTTATGGTTTTATTTAAATTTTGCCTTCCCCCTGATGACCCATCAAAGTGGTTTCCTCACTAAAATTGTCATCCTGCACAAATGGTATAGTCATGCTTCGTAAGTTACACAGACTTGGAAGCAGATGTTCGTTCATGGCTACAGAACAAATTGGAGATGGGTGTATAGGACTCCACACAGAGAAATCTTTGGGTGCTTCCCAGAAGCACAGGTGCAATGGAAATCCATAAGCCTGGTAACTGATTACTCTACAAGCTCACTGAACCAGAGCTGTGCAAAACTACCCTCTTGTGTAAATATACAAGAAAAATGGGACAGTTGGCTTGGCAAGCTGTCGATGCAAAAATTAGCTATGCAAGTAATATGCATGGCTGGGGTTACGCAATTGGCAAACATGCGTTGGGGCAGAAAGAGCATTTGTTACCAAGTCCTTCAGAACTAAAACCAAGGTCAATGTTCAGAAATACAAGCCATTACATGAAATGAACAGCTAATTCATCAGACTCTGTTCCCTGCCTTGTTACCCACATTGTATGGCAGCTTCAGCAGAGTAGGTAGCTTTAAGTACAGAACCACTACGAGTCTTCTTAAGTCCATGATACCCATGGTCCATTCTCAGCAGTAATATTTGACTCTTAGATCTTCAATACTCTAGCTACATCCGTTCCAGTAGGTTATACAGTGCCAGCACTTGTTTTTTGAGTTACCTTGAGGCCAAGTGGATCTATCTGGTCATATCCATGATTCTAGACTCTCCTGCCACTCACTCTGGGGTGGCTGTATCCAGAATGTCCTTTGAAAATGGTCCCTTCTCCCTGATAACTCCAAAAATAAAATAAAAAATATTTTGGAATCTGCTAGTGGGACCATGATAAAGACGTGCCAGGAATAATGCTAGTTTGACAGTGTAGAGGGTTAAGTTTTGGTGCTTAGGAAATCACCAAGCACTGTTTGATTTACTAGTGTAGATTAGCTTAATTAGGCAAAAAACTGCTGTTTGGTTGCACAACATGCTCTACCCTGAAAAGTAGAATGTGGCCATGTCCTACAGCTCCTAACTAGCAGGCTAGAGGTGACTAAGAGCCTTATTTTTTACTGCTTATGTACTTATTTATCTCTTTGTAATTTTTTTTTTGTCTACCAGAAACAGACCACAGACATCCTCACTGTAATGGAAACAAATTTCTGAATTTCACTACTCACTGTGTAAAAACAACCACACCACATTGAAGTTTTTCTAAATTGGTGTCCTACAAGTTTCAAGGAATACTCTGCTGTTCATGTATTGTAGGTTTTCATGAATAAGAGCTCTGTATTTAATTTTTCCACTGCCTTTATGATTTTATAGATGTTGGTTCCTCATTGTTCTTCTCTCTTTTTTCAAAAGCCCATGACATTCTTCTTGAGATATGGACACCCAAAGTCCTCATAGTGTGGGTGCATCAAAATTTTATACAGAAGCAAAGAGACATACTTTGTCTACTCCTCAGTACCCTTCCTGATGGTACCTCTTTTCATGTTGACTTGCTGTCACTGCACATTAAGCCAGTGATTTCAGAGTCCTGCCAACAGTGATGCCAAGGTGCCTCTTCTGAACCAACTGTAAGTATTGGAGGCATGTTTTACATTATTTTCCACAGATGAGCTATTGCACATTTATCCTCCTCTGCCATTTTTTTTACCATTCACTCAGTTTTGTTAGATCCTTCTAGAGTTCCTCATTGTCAGTGAGACATTTGACAGACAGTGAGGATAATCTTTATTATCCAGAAATCATAGAATCATAGAATGGTTTCAGTTTGAAGGGAACTTAAAAACCATCTAGTTCCAATTCCCCTGCCAGGGACAGGGACACTTTCTACTAGACCAGGTTGCTCAAAGCTCTGTCTAGCCTGGCCTTGAACACTTACAGGGAGGGAGCATCCACAACTTCTCCAGGAAACCTGTGCCAGTGTCTCACCACCCCCACCATGAAGAATTTCTTCCTTATAGAGAAGCTAAATCTATCCTCTTTCAGTTTAAAATTGTTACCTCTTGTCCTATCACTGCACTGCCTGATAAAGAGTCCCTCCCAGCTTTTCTGTACCCTCCTTTAAGCTGCTACTAAAGGTCTCCCTGGAGCCTTCTCTTCTCCAGGCTGAAAAACCCCAACTCTCAGCCTATCTTCATTAGGGAGGTGCTCCAGCCACTGATCATCTTTGTGACCCTTTAACAGCTTACTCACCTCAAGACAACAGATGAATGTCAAACACTAAGAGTGCCCACACTTTTAACTGTAAACCCAAGAATACTGGAAACTCAATCCCTTAGGGCCATGCTGGGCACCAAGAAGGGAACAAATCTCACTAATTAATACAAACTGAAAGAAGAACTCACATATTCGCTTAATATCACTGTAAGCTGAGGGTGTGAGCACAAACCGTGACTGCACGAGTTTCTCCAATTCTTGTATGGCCATATAGTTACCATGGATTTTCCATGCTTAATATTACAGAATTAGTAAGATGATATATACCTATGACAAGAAGTATAAGTGACTAAATACTCAGCAAGTTTTACACGCAAGTTCTTTATATGGACTGACAAGTGCTAGAATAGTACTGCTGGTGTTGCTATTCCAACAGGAGCAGTGGGTGGATAGAGAAGCTACTGAAAACCTGAAATTTTACATTGGTTGAACATTTCACTGATGCTAGTGTGAATGGGTCAGTTTTCATCTTCCTGGTAGAGGAAGAAAGGCATTGAAAGCATAGCACAGATTTAACAGAGAGACTCATGTGCAAAACAAAAAGAGAAAGCATGGTATTATTTCATTCTTATTGTAGGTTCATTTCTTCTAGATACTCTTTCAGACTCACCCTCTAGAAGTTTAATGTAGATTCATTTTTTGCACTGAAGCAGAAGAATTCCCTCAGTTTGCAGGAGGGGTTCAGTAATAAAGACATCCATGGTTTTGAAGTGTATACAAACCAAACATAAAGCTCTCTCAGCTACAGCTATGAAGACCACCTGCGATGAAAGCAACCTAACAAGTCTCGTTTTCCTTTTCCTTAGAAGATTCCCTTAAGGCATGTTTGAGAAGATATCTATCCTCCTCTTCTTCTCAGCACCTCTTGCTCTTGGACCACCTAATGTACAAGATAAATCAATAATATGCTGCTTAACATTCTTTTAAAGACTACAGAAACAAATGCAAAACAAGTCCGGCAGGTTATGCAGCAGCAGCACTTTGGCTGTGTGCTAAATGAGATCCATCCTAAAGACAGAAGCAGAGATGTGTAGAAACTAACTCATACAGCTTAAAAACAGAAGTTCCTAAAACAAACCAGCAAAAAAACAGACAAATCTTTTGAGCATATTTGAAGAGGAGCTTGTGTGTTAAAAAACTACCTTCTCCAGAACTAACTGATTCTACAGAAGACGCTGTCTTCCCTTCTACCTCTGTGCTTCTAGTATGGCTCCAAATGGTGACTGAGAGGCCATAGGACAAGTACCCTTGGCCCCAACAGCTTTGAACCCCCCATTTTGTCCTGATGGGGCCTTGGCCAAAGTCCCTTTGTGGTTTATACCCCCAGGGCTTCTGTTCATGCAAAACAAGGGGGAAAATGAAGTCAGTGTGAATGGGGGATTCTCCCAATATTCCAGGGTGCTTCTAGGCTCTGCTGCTGGATGCAGGGACTGGGCACACTAGGGATCCATGAATGCATAAATAGTTTTAGAGCAGAAATACGGGATCTTTATCCTGAATTCTTCTGGGCTGGTAGAAAGAATCCCTGAATTTAAAAGCATGTTTTCTTTTTTTTGTTTTTCTGAGTTTTGGGGTTATTTTTAGCTTTAGGGATGACTGAGGTAGCTACTGTATGTCTTCTACTTCTTATTATGCTTTATTTTTCCTTATGCCAGCATAGGCTTTGTCAGTGACTTACTAAATATGAATGCAGTTAAACCATAATGAAGTGTTAATACACCAGTATTCAAGGGTATGTCCCAGTCACTAGAAGGAAATAGAATACATTGGTGTAGAAACACATAAAGATCCAAATCTGTTCATGCTATCAAGGATAGCTAACATGATACAGCCAAGCCCTCAGCTTCAAAGTGCTTGGAGGTCTGTAACCCTGTAAATCTATCATTTCTGACATATGAGTGACAGAAATGGAGTTTCTGCAGTTTAACAACTTACTGCTTGTCAGCTTCATCAAGGCAAATGGCCACCTTCCCTCTGTTAACTGAAAGAAAACATGTTACCTGACACCACCAGGAAGATTTGGATGGTAACTGAAGTTGATGTATCCCATTCTTCTGGGATAAATAAAAATCATCTTTGTGGAAGAAGGGGCAGCAAAACTCTATGGTGGGCTCAAAAGACTCTGAGGCATCACAGGATTCCAAGTACAAAGTGATTATCATCACAACATCCCAGTGTAAGTGGAATAAGTTTTAACAAGTTTAGTAGCAACCAAGGTCCAAAGAGACCAGCAGGTAGGTAAGCCCCTCTGACCTGCTGCTTGCTGTCAAGCATTTCTCAGGCTCCCTATAAACCATCCTAAAGTACCTAGTCACACAAATATTAAACCCCCCGAAAATAAAATTGTGGACCACAAGCAGATAACGCATGAGGTCACAAAGGGACTACAGATCAAAGCATATGCATTAGCAGAGAACTGGTGACATGAAGAACCCCGAAAAAGTCATAAAGCAAGATGAAAATATTTCCCCAGCAATGAATCCATACTCTCTCACCAAAAGAGCTGTCAGTTGGGAAAAAGCTAAAATATCTCCAAATCAAGAACTCATTGCACAAATATCTTCCTCAGGAAAGAGATTACACTGATCACAGGTACTGCCTCAAAGCATATTGTTTAGAATAGTCCAGGAACATGCTCCACTGATGGCAATGAACACACTCTAGAGACATATGCATGCAGAACAGAGCCTCTGGATGGAAATGTGACCCCAGCTGTTCACACCCTTTCAACAGGCAAGTGGAGCAGGATAGCAATATCTGCCTTCCTATGCTGCAACAGCTCACTGGTCTGGTAGTAATGGATAATATTTCCCAGGCTCAATCTCCAGTTCCACTTGGACTCTTTCAAGGATAAAGGACTTAGACTCTTTCAATGATAATGACAAGATCCTCAAGAGTGATAGTCTTTTCCTGAAAGAGATGCTTGCCATATGAAAATAGACAAGAACATCCAAATTTATTTCATCCAGGATTTCTTATTGTCCTCTACGGATGTTAGAGTGCTATTATTTTAGCAAATGTGCTGGTACAGCATGGCATAGCTGCTGAGAGAGCTCCCAAAAGCAGCAGTTGCCATTAGAAAGGTGTCAGCATATGCACTTTATACACTCATTTTTATTACTGTTGAAGTAATTACCCCTGAAAGATTGTCCATCACTACTGCTTAGTAATTTATCCATCGATTTGATCATCAGCAGAATTGACACCCAGCATCAGGCAAATTATTGCCATCAAAATATTTAAAACAACCCACACTTTGTTTACTGAGGTGCTATATTGAAGAATTGGGTTTTGCCTAGTTGCATAGTGATCCAAAAATAACATTTGTTAATATGCAATAAACCTTTTGGCAATGTCCCATTTACATTAAATTTTTTCTACTATACTAGGCAGAAGAAAATATTTTGGTTTTCCATTTAAACATTGAAAACAGTCACTTTAGTAACTATCCATGTCTAACTAATGCTCTGGTTTGCTATACTTGTAAATGGTTTGTTCCTTTCCCTACTCTCTCCATGGTTGGAGTAGAAAACAAAAGATCTTGGAATCGTTGGCAGATTTTAAGAGCTGGTCCTCATCTTCTCTTGCCTTCACAAATACATTTTCTCTTCCCTTCCTACCAGCATGTAGCTGAAAGTCTATATCCTAAAAGTCTAATGTTTACATCTGTTCTTAATGAGCAGTAACTCTGGATCAAAACAAGCTGAGGAATTTCTCTTTACGAAATGAAGAGTTACAAAATTAATTAAGGAAGTAGAGGGAGAAAAATTTAGAGGTTTGAATCAAGATAGAAAACATACCAGAGGAAATCACAGTACAGCAGGCGTCTCTCTAAAACTGTATTTCATACAACTTCCATGAGCTGTAAGAAGGGAAAAAAAAAAAAAAAAAGCAGAGATATTGTTTCAATTATGATACTCATGTTTTCTTTTAAATTATTTTACTTTTAATCTAATTAAATTTAGTTTAATTTAAAGAGCACAGTCTTCTCACAGCTTTTCTACAGCTACTGGACCTTGTTAGGGATGCGAGGAAATGACTGGATCATTCCTTAAGCCCCGGGCTGAGGTTAAGCTGACTGAATAAGACATGGGAAACTGCTGGACGTGACATCAGAAATTGCTGGACAAGACAAGAGCAATATGAAAAGCTGACAAAAGTCACAGCACCGTAAGGGATCGCTGGGTTGCCATGTCACATAGTTTTCCTTTACCATGCAAGCGAAAGGTATGTGAGAAGTGGACAAACTTCACAGATAATTGAAGGGGACGTTTTGGGAAGTAGAGCCTTGCAAGCCCATAGTGTCTAGGGAACCTGTCAGCAATACCAGACAGCAGTATGTCTAGTGTCAGTAGGTAACAACTTTGCGAATACCAGACTTTGTTATGGAGGTAGCAAACCGGGGCTTTTGAGGAAAAAAAAAAAAAGCAATTAAAGATGTCTTGGTGATTTGGGGTAAGAGTGGGTCAGAGAAAAGGAGATACAAGGGTACTGAGAAAAAGCATCCAGAAACAGCAAAGCTGAACAAGTCTCATTGAACTGAAACCATTTAGTAACGTTTAAAAATTATAGAGCTATTTTCCTCTTTAGAAGATTTAGAAAATTTCTTAATTTCCGTATCCCACATTCAGCCTACATTTATAATTCTGTGCATCAGAAGATCCCAGCACCTCAAAGGTCTTTCCATACTGGAAGAAGCATGTCTTTCTTAGAAGTACTTTACATTATTTCACAGTTTTTCCTGACTGAAAAAGTCTAGTTCAAAATGTGCTTTGGAAATTTTAAATCACCAGTTTGATAGTTATTAAACAGTCAGAACAAAATACACAAGTAATGAAGTACCTGTGGATGAGTTTGCAGTAAAAAAGCAATACAGAAAGATAGTCTGATTTAAAACAAAGACTGCAATATGTTAGAAGCTGACTGTGCAATTACTTCGGGTGGCAGTCTGTAAGTTGTCTAAAGGGACTCTGCTGCCATTAAGAAAGCTATTTGAGCCATGTTTTTTGTCTTGCTGATATACACACAGCCCATAGAGTTGTCACAGCCTGGTATTTCCTCTGGGATCAAGCTATAACTTTGCAATACTATACATTTAAACTTTGAATGCTGACACATCATAAAAATAAAAAGCAAGCAGAAAAAGCCCTCAAACACATTGAAAGAAGTTTAAAAGAGAAGGACATTAAGCTCACAGTGCCCAATTGCTCCTTGCAGAGCATTTTGTGGGTTTGTTTCCTTGCTAACACCCAAGTTCCAATCTAGTGTGTCCTTCAGACCAGCACTAACTGACACACACACACTTTCTGATGTCAAGAACAGGATCTCAGAACTGTTTTGCTTCTCCAAAACCCAGTTCTCTTCCCTTTCACTCTCCCTGTCTCTGCACATATTCGTGCTTTTCCACCTAGAGACACCTTCTGGTCATCCTCAACTTGAAGATGATCAATGTCTGCCATTTCCAGCTTCTTTTCTCCTTTCCTTGCCTAACTTACTGAAAAAAACATGACATTGGACTATGCAGTTAAATACCCATGTCATGCTTTTGCTGAACCCTTTCAACAAACATTCTTTGGAAATTGTACGTAAATCCCAATTTCCTACATAACTGCATAATACTTCCCGTGGCAGAGCCTTGATCCTTTTATCAACTCAGTAGCATTACATATTAAATCATACTAAAATGCACCATTTTACCCGCCATCTGGGACCAATCATTGCCTGATCATTAACACTGTCCCCAGTCTGTATGTCCTCCGGGGCTATTTTGTTTCTATGTGCAGAACAAATGGGTGCTGATCTTTTCCCTAAGCTTCTCAGTGTTACCACTGAACAATTTCACCAACCTGATACTATTAGAGGTCAGAAAGTGGAACTTTCAAAGGAGCTTGGTGCACAGCTCCCTCTGATCTTTCCCTTTGAAAATCTTCAATTTTAGTTTCTCAGAAAAATCCCCCATCTTTGAGTTTTCAATGTGACTGAAAGCGATTATGAATCAAACACTGGATTTTCCTTTCAGACACAAGACACAATAGAATTATAATGATCTGCTGACATTCTTGTCTTATTTAAAAGATAAAAGAACATGTTTTTGTAATTCCTTTTGCAGAGACTGTGATAAGATTCCTTCTGCCTCTCACACAACTCCCTTAATTCCTATTTTCCAATTAGATATCATTGAATCCTGTCCATCCAGTGCTGACCAGCAAGAAGATGCACTTCACATTCAATTCCTACAGATCTAAATAAAGTCAGATGGTGCCAGTTAATGGTGTTTTGGTCTTCGAGTCTAATAGAGGGGGAGTACCTGGCAAAAAAGACATTCCCGCTACAAGACCAAAAGGGAAGACCTACACACTACTGCTAGGGCCACAGCTACAGGGCTTACTTACAGCTCAGGCAAGATCTAGCACAGCGAAACAACAGTCTCCATATAGTCCCTAAGAAATTTCAGGAGGAAATAATGATGCCTGGGAAAGTCCTAGCACTTTGTACATGGCTTTTATAAAGTGTACCCTAAACATATGTTTACAAAAACAGACGCAAAGAAAAGCCTATACTTTTAATCAAAATAGAGAGGGAAGAGATCTCTTTCTTAGTGTTGCAGAGCATATAATCAGTCTCTTGTCATCCTCCACTGTCAGAGAATTTGCTCTACAGAATCACTTCAGAATGTCATCTTTTATTAGAAATAGGATTTACGGAAGAACAGCAAACATAATTTTTTATCTGGCTCTTCTCCACCTGTTTCTTTACCTAACGTTTTCTCACTATGCAGCAGGATTTCTATAATGCAAGTGACACAGCTTTTTTCTATTCAACACTCTTCCTATAATTAGAGCATTCCTGCTCAAAAACTAACAGACTGATGGCAGTGGCCAAAGTGTCTGAGACACCAAGCATGAAATCCTATAAGGCACCATAGATACCTCCAACCTAGGCTATAGATTATCCATCAGGACTGATCGAGGAAAACAGGTTACCACACATCATCTGAGAACTTGTAAAGGACAAGGTGGGTCTACTAGCTCAGAGTTGGCAGAGTGAAATGCATTTCCTCAAATTGTTTCATATGCACCTCACCTCCAAGCTTCTTTTACGCTACATTCGTGAGTTATGTGGCAAGTGTCTCATAATGTCATATTTATTGTGTATTCGGTGCTCATTGGAGTGAGTTGTGTGCTCAGCTATGTGGCATAGTGTAAAGTCTGTCAGTAAATTTCTATTCTAAAAAAAACCTCCTGTCCTTTTATTGCTGCCTGAAACAATCACTATCTTCCACCAATATCTCCAGCATCCTCACCCACTGCATCAGCTGTTTCTGTTTACAAAATCCAAACATTTGTATCGGTGATATTCTATGTGCAGAATATTCATGACAATATAAGAAAATGAAAATTCACAACTCAAAATATCTCTTCTCTGAAGATACAATTATATTTACATAGAGAAAAAAGCATTAGGCCCGCTGCACCACTGAATTTATATGTAGATTTTGTACTGGTCTTTATATAAAAGATGGTCCCACACTGCATGCACTTCAGTCCCTCCCCTGTCCATGGCCTATGTATTCCTGATAGCACTACAAAGGAACAAACACAGTGGAAAAGGTAGGCTTCATCTGCCAATAAATCTCTTCATGTTTCTGAATGTTTTTAAGTATTCCCACACAGACCTAAGTTACCTGAAGTGCCCAAATATATTCTAAAGGGCCACAGATGGTTTATTTAGTTGTCTGACTGCAGTTGCTTGGCTCAGACTGCACTTAATAAAGTGTTTAACAGGAGTTATTTTTTCTGCCCATGTTGACTTTTAAAAAAGTAATTTTTAAAGATAGAAAGACAGATCAATGGATTTGTAGTTCTTCATCCCCCAAAGAGAGTTACTTACTTTTCAGTGTGTGTTCTGCATACACATGCTCAAGGACTGGTCCTTTGTGGTACCCATCCATTCGGCAACAATGATGGGATCTGAGCCCTCCAATTAAGTGCTATTATATTCAAATCACTGGTGAGAGCCAAGACCTGGAGTTTACATCTCTATTAACCTGTGTTCTGGCCCTGCAGCCAAGTGGCAAAGTCTGCCCGCATCCATCCATACTGTTACACTCCTTACAACAGGGTAACATATCCAAACTGCCTTTTGGGGGTTCATATAATTAGAAGGGAACTAGGAACTGGCAGGATATGTAAATTACCTATGGAAAAACTCTTCTACCCTGAGAGCAATTAAATACTCAAAGAGGAGACCAGAGAGGCTGTGAAAACCCCATCCATGGAGATGTTTGGGTCTTGACCGGGCACAGCCCCTGAGCACCTTGCTCTAACTGGACCTGTTTCAAGCATGGAGTTAGACCAGGTGATTTCCAGATTTTCCTTCCAACCTAATTTATTCTAGGAATGGTCCTTGGCCTTTGCTGACTTCCAGACAGTGTCTGAGAAATGTTTGAAAGACTGCATTTGGTCCAGGCAGAACCAAGCCAAGCACTTTGCTAAAAATTTAACAGTAGAAAGTATCAAGTTTCAGTGCTCAGGGATATTCACTGTTGCTGGTTAATTACCTAGAAGAGATGCAGACAGAGATATTGGTATTCCCAAAGTCACACAGAAAGTCTGTAACAGAGTAGTAACGTCAGCGCCTACTCCCCTATCTGAAGTTTACTCCATAACACCTGGAATATTCTTCCTTCATCAAGATGTTAATTTTTTAGAGCATCTAGCTTAGACTGAGGTGAAATATTGTCATGGCTTTTAGTTATTACATTGTGGTTCTTGTTGGAATAGTGTATTCACATTCAGCTGTTCCTTTCTGATACTAACCACAAGCAAAGTACAAATCACCTCTTTCGTAAGTGAGATTGAGGGACCTTAAAGGCCACGATGCTTCAGGAGGTGATGCTGACGAAGCGGTTCTCATGTACTTTTCAGAATCTGGAACTTAGTGAACAGCTTGAAGTCACAAAAGACTAATAACATCAGAGACCTTTAAATAAAGACCTTAGAACTAAATTGGGTACTCACTATATGGTTTTAAATATGACCTCCCAAAAATCTGCACCCAGATTTATTTGTTTGTATTACTGGACAGTGGGTGTATCTCTACAGCTTTTTTCCAGGCAGATGAGCATTTTCTGTGCCTCCCTTCTAAGATGACTGGATGATGATAAACTCTGATTTGAAAGTGTTGGGGTTAACAAAATCAGTAGGACTAACCGTATCAAGAGCAAAAGTCTGACTAGTATTGCCAGCTACTGGATCAGCATGTGTTACCATCAGAAAGACCCTGCAGACAAACAATGTTTCATGATTGTTTTGGAAGTTGTAATTAGGAACAAAATTATGGTCTTCATTTTGTAATTACAGTAGTTATTGCTTTGATATCTATGGGTGAAAAGTGCTTTGCCATAGGTGAAATGATCTACCTAAAGCCTTCCAATTTGCCAGTGGCAGACTCAGGAGAGCCTGTTCTGCTAAGTGCCAGCACACAACAGCATAACTTCTACTTTTTCTGATTTGAATGAACTATTTCCCTATCTTACAAATAAACCCATTTATTCCTGTGGCTAATCTTTCCCATTGTGTGAGTAATATCTGTTGATTAGGCATTCAGGCTTTGTCCTTTAACATCACTGACAGATGGCCATATTAGTGATTTCTCTATAAGTGGAAATGTAATGTTGCTATTCTCTCGGCCCACTGGAGCAAAGAATATTTATTACCCACCTTGCGTTTGTTTCCTTTGCAACTCATGCACTTTGCACCTTTCAAGAAGAGTCCCTGGATGCTACTGATAAAAGAGCAGCTACCTCTGAATGCTGGCTTAGAGGCATTCAGTAGATCAGCTTTATATGAAACAGCAAGGACAACTAAATAAGCGGGATAATTTTCCTGTACTAAAAATAAACATTGAATAACCATTTACATTTAAATAAGCATATTCAGCATGTTCACATATTATATTCTAATTACTTAATAGCTTGAACTTTGTTAAATGGTGCATTTTATAGCACACATTCAATCTTTCTTACATCGCACTGACGATGCTGACAGCAGCAAGTAATTGATCTCGGCTGTGCTTCAGGTACTCAAGTAAATCTTGATATCTCTCTTTTCCTCACACACTCATACAATTAATTTCTCCCTAACTTTAATTGTCATTCCTCTTTTTTCAAGAGTTCCCAAACTTTATTTCCCCAAAAATGCTTTGTCATTCAACTTGGTTCCAAAACCTCTTCCATTTTGTACATTTTGGTCTTCCCCATCTAGCTGCAGATATATCTTCCCTAAATCTTCCTTTCCCCCAAGTCCCAAACATCTTTCCTCTTTCTGTCCATTTCAGTTAACTTATATTTTTAGGGGGGCAGAATTAGGTGCTCAGGCAATGGTATAAAGCTTCAGTTGGTATTGCTGCTGGACTAAGACAGCCCTGTATGACCAACAAGTTGGAAGATTGTTGTTATTAAGTAGGACAAACACTATTAATAAGTTTCCATCCATACAAGAAGGGCAGAGAATATATTTCTTTCTGAGAAAAAAAGGAAGACCTTAGGAAAACACACATAAAAAGATGTTGATGCATTAACAAAAATTAAATTGATGCCTCTCCCTGCCTGGTTGCCTGCCTTGCCTCAGGCTTTGAAGTTAAGGCTCCATCCAGACCATGTGTGTTAAGTTTCTTGCTCATCTCATAGTAGAATCTGCATGTTTTGTACAGCTCAAAAATAATAGTAGAAGATTTCCTCAAATGTGGAAATATCCCCTCTGTTTAAAAATATCTGTTAACAGTAAGGAATGAAAACATTGCAGTGAATTTATGCCTCAGGGAGGGAGCAAAGTTATCCGAGGGATTACTTCAGGTCATTTGTTCCCTAGAGACAGTTGCACAAAATAATATACTATCTTTGACTTTTTGCATGCACAAAAACCCTAAAGCTCAAGGCATAATTTCTCCCTATTAGAGTACTTACTCTGACATACCTTATGACTGCAATAAGTATTTCAATGCTAAGAACATCTATTCTTAACTCCTTTTATGTTTTTAAAAAGGTAA
The DNA here is from genome assembly GCF_018691265.1 of Tyto alba. Classification (NCBI taxonomy): domain Eukaryota; kingdom Metazoa; phylum Chordata; class Aves; order Strigiformes; family Tytonidae; genus Tyto; species Tyto alba. The sequence goes on along the minus strand of NW_024881316.1, from coordinate 43,466,373 downwards.
TGATAAACTGTTTCAAGCTATGCTTCCAAAAGCAGTGGATTGCTGGATCTTATTAAAAACATTTTTATCAATGGATAGAAAATCATTTGCAGAATTATGTTTCTTGCTGTTGGAAAGGCTTCTAAATGATTCTCCTACTCAAAAAAAAAAAAGGAAATTGAAAGATAAAGCAGAATAATTTTAAATAAGTTCTGATTCATAAAGTTTCTCTCATATTAAATCGTGCTCTTAATTGGGCTGCTGGCATAGCTGTGCAGTGAAAGAGCCCTCTAGATCAATGTGAACTGGACTAAGTATACGACTGTGTGCTATAAAGTCACCACTGGTAAAGACAGATTGCAGCTTTAGCTTTGCTGGAGTGTATCTACCAGGCCTTGTGTTTATGTAATTGGCTACTGTCATTTGACAGGATTTGATCTCACTTATGCTCTAAAATGATCAGGAACCTCTCAAAGTATAATCAGTGCAATATAATATACAGCACAGTGTCAACTGGCAAACAACTATGATGTCAATACAACATGGACAGCTATGAATACTGTGTGTGCACGTTCGAGCTGGGGTGTTGTTAATTTTCTAGTGAATTCCTCATCTACAGTATTCTATTTGTGGATGTTCTAGATAAGGCTGAAATAACTTAAATCCTCTCCAAATATTGAGCTTTCAGTAGTGCTTTGATTACATATACATAACAAAGGACAATCTAAGTATTTTATCAAAAGTCATCATTAATACCACTTCTGTAACAATTCAAGATGATAATGTAAATACGCACAGAAAAAATACTATGAATATGCTTGTTTCAGTAGCATCTCAAACCTTGAACACAGATGGAGTTTAATCTTCTAGGCAAGATGTTATAGAAAACATGAAAGCAGACAGGTCTTTTAAATATAAAAGCCTTTTATTAGAAACTGTTTAATTTAATAGGAAATTTTAAATTGTAAAGCAGTCTTCCAAAGAGCACATATAATTGAGTTTATAGAGGGCATAAGAGAAGCAAAGAAAATTAGTACCTTTGCAGTTTTTAATGGGTCATATTCCAATTAGGCTGGGATCTCTACGCTCATCTGAATCAAGAATTATATATATTTGATCAAGGTTGACCCCCATACACATGCTTACACCTAATACAACTTCATTTAATTTCTATTTTTTGAAGCATAAGAGACAATGTGCTATGTTTCCCATTTTATTTTAGAACAAATATACAATAGAAAAATTGATCTGGAAGGGACCTAAAATAATTATTCAGTCCAACTGCCTGACCACATAAGGGCTGACCAAAAGCTAAAGTATGTTTTTAAGGGCATTGCCTAAATGCCTCTTAAACACTCACAGACGGGGCATCAACCACCCCTCTAGGAATCCTGGTCCAGTGTTTGACCACCTTTTCAGTAAAGAAATGTTTCCTAACATCCAGTCTAAACCTCCCCAGATGTAGCTTTGAACCATTCCCACACATTCTATAACTGGATCCCAGGGAGAAGAGCTCAGCACCTCCCTCTCCACATCCCTGCTTCAGGAAGATGCAAAGAGCACTGAGATCACCCCTCATCCTCTTTTCCTCCTAACTAGAAAAACCCAAAGACCTTAGCTGTTTCTCATAGGATATGCCTTCCAGTCCTTTTACCCCCAAAAAAACATGAATCTCAAATTCTTTTTGATACAAGTTTTGCACAGAGATGGTAGGTGGTGCAGAGCTCCCTTTTTCCATGGCTACAACAAGCTTCCAGCTGCCTGCAAGACCATGACAGGGTACAGACTAGGGCTATGTGTGCTTCCTTATCTTTCAATGTCTTTGTAGAAAGTGGCAACACTCCCCAGATGAGTGGTAGAGGAAGGAGTGGACACGTGTGCCATAATCTGGTCATGTCCCTGTCTAGGGATGAGTCTGTCAAAGACAGGAGCACCAAAGAACAAGGCAACCACCCCCCATTTCCATGGAGCATCCCCTGCCTCCCTTCCTGTGGCTCTCCTAGACTCACATCAAGCCTGTCCACCCCATGTCTACCTAACAGACACACGTCCTGGCCCAACCGTGTCACCAACCCCACTACAACATGGGCTACCACCAGTGTTTTCCTCACTGGAACCTAGATGCTAGGGCTGGTGCCAGGACCTCCTGTGTGGCCCAGCCCTGGGCTACCTGGGGAAAAAGGGAGCATGGATTTGCCATGGCTATAGGGAGGCTCCCAGCTCCCTCTAAGACCGTAACAGGGTATGGGTTGGAGCTAGCTTATCTGTCCTGTAGTGCACTGAGAGCTCTCTCACTGACTGTTGGAGGAGGGAGAGGACTAGAGTGTGTCATGGTCTGGTCATGTCCCTGTCCAAGTGTCCAGCTGTAAGAGACAGAAGCAACAATGGAGGAGCAGCCACCCTCCATCGCCATGGGCAGACCCTGCCCATCCCTCCTCTGCCCTTTCCTGTCAGCACTTGTTCATCTGCCTACTTGCCTACCAGTCTGCTTTGGCACAGCCCTTTTTATACCCACCCTGGGCCACCCACAGCACCAACTCCCCTTCGACAGGGCCACCGCCAATGTTCTGTCTGCTGTGACACAGCCATGACACCATTAGGGCTGGTGCCTGGAGTTAGTGCTACATCACTCTGACATGGTTATTATCTTCCAACACTCAGGCAAGAAAAAACAATTAAATAATACAAATAAATAAATAACTTGCTCCAGTTTCAGTTACAGCTCCTCAAAATGAAATTGTAGGAGGCATCTCCCTGTGTTAGAATAGCTTTTCTTAGCATTATCTATGCTGTTTGAACAGACATGTTGTGAATTTCAGCTTGCTGCAATATATTGGAAGATATGGGAGCAATAAATACTTCCCTTTATTTATCTTCAATTAATTATTCTAACATGCAGTTTTCATTCATTTAAAAGAATAATTAGAAATGCAGAGTTAGTAAGAACCTTTTCCAGAAATAAAAGTTCAGTTATATAGCTTGACTGGTTTTATACTAAACTCTGATTGTGTCTGTGACTTTCATTCATTTAGACACCTCAGAACTCAAACAGCTGAACATAAACAGCACATTAGGAACACATTTTTTAAAGCCTGTGCCCCTTCCAAGTTTATTTGTAAATAATACCCGAGATTCAAAGGTTCATTTCAGGTGTTCTCCTCAGATGTTATGCTCCAAGCATCTATTTACTGAAGAAAGTACATGCCAGGAACAAAACCAGAGCATGCACCATTTTCTTCTTGCTTTGGGAAATGTTCAACTATCTAGCCTGAAACTCGTAATACTTTTAGAGAGACAAAATATATATTTTAGTAGACATTTCTAAATTCCCCAAGGTCTAAGTTTAATTTGCTGTGAATTCAGTGCTATGGCAGTCACAAAACTAAGCAGGAAATGTAAAAATGTCTAAAAAATTACACAAGAAATACTATTTTGACTCTTGAATGGTCAGCATGAGAGGAGGAGTTCAGAGTTCATTTCTTTTCAGAAAAATAAAAGGAGAAATAGTTGGGAAAAGGCAAAAAAATGCAGACACCAAAATGGTGCAACAAATCTAGCATCCATGGACCCAATTCTAGCTTCTTACTCTGAAACAGCCCATTCCCCTTTATATGCTTTCTCCATGTATACCCACCTATTGGTCTTACTTTTCCCCTTCCAGATAGACTATACTGCCTGTTCTGATGTCAGTGTCATCGGTTCCAAGTGTGTACAGAGCAAGCTGGATAATTGCTGGAAGCATAGCACTTACAATATATATGGTCAATGTGTATGTGTATGTACACTTTCAAAAACATCACTGGTTTTGTCCAGATGAGCATGAATTTAGCAGTGTGTTGACAAAAACCTTCTTCTACAATTTCCAGAAACATCAGTCAAGTTGGGACAATTTTCATTTCTTCTGTTACTGGAATTATGGGAAAAGTAGAAGTCACTTCCCTAACGGCCAAAAATGGCTGTCAGGGCTTGGATGACAAGAAGACACATAACAGAGGTTTGGTCTGGCAAATAGCAAAGTTTCATTGAATCTGCAGAGCGATGCCAGTTTCTGTCTCTAGCTTTGCTTCCTCCCCTCTTCCAATCTGTCTAGTAAGTGAAGGATCCTCATTAACAATTAATCAGCTTCTCTTGGACTCTGATGCCTGTGTGTGTTTTAGAAGGCTTCTAATTATGGATGGCTTCATTTAAGAATGCATTAAATGCTCTACAGATTTGAAAGGAATTCATCACAGTATAATTAGGTTGATAGCTCTTTGGTCATCAAGTGGCCTATGGTTTAGATAACGATACTGAAAAATGTAATAGCTCTCTATAATGATTGACCCAACATGTTTAGGCATTGCTTAGAACAAATTGCTTGCAGGTCACAATTTTTTATCATCACTAACAATTTCTGGCCTCACCATCATCACAGACAGCTGTCAATCAAAACTATTTTTGACTCGTAAGCAACATGCAAGTTCTTCCAGTGGGACAGTGCAATGGGACAGTGTCTGTATTAGGAAGCCCTGCACAGGAAGGGAATACAGAGTCAATAGCTGATCTTTACCGGTGACAAGGTGCAGTTCAATATTCATTTATGGCATTCCTGTCATCAGTTTGAGAGTTAGACCCTGGTCCATTCCTAGGCACAGCAGGAATAATATTAATTGAGCTATAGAGCTCAAGACAAAAAATTTCTGTAGAGACATAATTTCTTGCAATTCCAGAGCAGGGACAGTCTCGTGATCCTTTTGAAAAGCTGGGAGAGTAACATTTAATTTCAGTGGTCAATCCACAGAAGTAAGTGAGAGGAGAGGAGAGGAGAAAGAAAAGGAGATTTATTTGAGCCCAAAGACAATTATTCTTTTCAATCAAGGAAACCAACAAGAATTCCCCTCAGAATAATCCATTTTGCATCAGACTAAAACATGTTTCATTTCATTTTAAATTATTAATATCCTTTGATATTTTTCAACTCAGCTGACTTTGAGATGAGCTGCTGTTTCTAAAAACAATACATTTTTTCATCTAAATCAAAACAAGACTTTTAACATTTAAGCCATTTCTCCCGTTTCTTAGTAAAGCTACTTGATACAGTTTCACAAAAAGCTTCATTTCCCCTGCAACCCATTTTCAAGCAAATTCAATAAATGTACACAGAACTTGCCTGCTTGACTTCCCCAGAAAAAATTCAAGTCAGGGTTCTCTGGCCCGCTGCTAAAAACAGACTGTTTCCATAGCTGTCACTTCCCCTGCAGTGAGGGAGTCTGAAACATCCCTAATGCCTCGCCACATGTATTAAGCTTCTCCTCGCTGGCTGGCATGCTGCTTGCAGCAGCAAATGCAGGCAGGAGTTGGGAGCAGCCTTGTCTGCTGCAGTCCTGATTCACTTTCTTGGCCCAGCTTCAATCAGTTGGGGAATTCCCTGGAGGATGGATGTGTCAGCAATGTTTAAAGGTTAAAGAAGCCCAGAGATACCAGTGGAAGAGGTCTTCCTGCAACCACCTTCATGGAAGTCATAAAAGCCTTTCTAGATGCAAGGGCACCAGAGAACAACTCTATGTGGCAAGCTGCAAACACCCTTCTGCCAGTAGACTTGCATAAGAGTCTGTTCAGCCTGTTTCTACCCATTTGTGCCTAGTTTTGTCCACAGAGAGAAAAAAAAAAAAAAAAAAAAGCAAGAATAAGTATTTTACCTAGCAGCAGAGACTGCTTCGGGGCTGCTAGAAGTGCCCTGAAGGTTACACAAGATGGCAGAGAGCAGCATAAGCCAAAACAGGTGCGTAACCCAGCGGCACTGTTTGTACATCCTGCATACAACAAGAGTACGGGACTGGACTGAGAGAGTTCCCAACCCCAGCAACAGTTTCCTACTCACCACCCATCAACATCCAAGATCATGAAGCCTTTTGGGAATGAGAAAAAACCTTCCTGTCATCAACAACAAATCTTTGTCCAGACTGGACTTAGGTAACAAGTCTTAGTTAAGCCATTTCTCATCCACATATGGAAATGAGGGCTGGCAAGTTTGTCTTGATTGTATCATGTTGCTTTTCTGACAGAAAAAGCAGATTAACTATTTCATACCCACATATCCTTAGTGAAACATTTAACATGTTAAAATCAAAATTAACTTGCTGTAGTTCTAAATTTTAACACCTAAATATGCCTAAAAGTACAGCATCATGGCTTGAGCTCAGAGGGCAACTGAGCACCACGCAGCCACACACTACCCTTTTTCCTCCCAGCATTGAGAAGGAGAAAATAAGCAAAGGCTTGAAATTCAAGATAGGACAGGGAGGGATAAATCACCCATTACGGTCATGGGCAAAAGGCAGACTTGTTAGGGGAAGAAAAAAAGAACATAGATTTATTACAGACACTAACAACACTTAACAGAGTAGGACAGTGATAAGCATTACCACATCTTGAGAACTTCTTCCCCCCCAACCATCCCTTCTTTCCAGGCTCAGCTCTGTTCCCAATATCTCTACCTCTTCCCTCAGTGGCGCAGGGGGGCAGGGAATGTGGGGTGCAGTCAGTGCTGACACTTCTTCCATCTTTGGTGGGGGGAGCTTCTGGAACTTTTTCCCCCTGCTCCAGCATGGTTCCCCTCTCACAGGAGACAATCCTCCACAACATTTTTCAGACATAAGCCCTTCCCAAGCTGCTCCAGCATGGGACACGCTCACATGCTGCAATCCTCCCAGCGCCGAACTACAACATCAGGGTTGCTTCATCCCACAGGATCCAGGCTGACTTCAGGTGCAGGCACCTTAATTGTGGGGGCCCCTCACAGGCCATAAATCAGTGTCTGCACCACTGTAGACCTCCATGGGTGGCAGGAGGGGCCTCCCTGCTGTCTCACCACAGGATACAGGGGGGTCTCTGCTTCAGCACACCTCCCTGCCTTTCTTCCTCCATTCCTCCACTGACCTTGGAGTTCACGTAGATGTCACAACTCCTTCTCATAACTCCAACTCCTCCTCACCAGGTCCCTTCTTAAATATGTTATTGCAGAGGCGCAGCTGATCGGCTCGGCCTTGGTGCAGAGGTGGGGCCGACTTGGAGGAAGGGGAGCTTCAAGAAACTTCTCATGGGGAGGCCACAGATGTAGCCCCCTCCCCTGCCACCAAAAATCACTCAAACCCAGGACATTGAGTTACTTTCACTTGAATACGAAGCTTTGTCTAGTTCAAAACACATTGTTTTGAAAATTTTGGTTTGGGTTTTGATTCTTTTTTTCTTCTTTTTTTTTCTAAGAGACAATTCTTTTACTTAAACTGATTTTGTTGTTGTTTTTTTGTATTATTAGCATATTGATAAGGTTTGCTCTGTTGATATCCAGACCAAACTTTTCTCTAAAATGAAAAATTCCATAATTTGATTCCATTTTGAAAAAAAACCTAGACCACACAACATCGAGGAGAAATGTCACAGAGGGGATTTTTGCAGTTTTGCTTTAGTGGCCACTGGCTTATACAGTTCTAAAGATTTGATCATAAACCTGCAGCCACTGGTAGCACTGTATAATCATGCATTTCCATTTACTGCAAAGTCCAGGAAAATGATGTCCCAGGTGTGTTCTGTAGGGTACACAAAGTCAATGGCTTCTTCTAATAACAGTTGTTTACATCTTGGGGCCCCATTGTAGCATCTCAGTATGGTCCACATGCAATTTTATTCATGCAGTAGTATCACAGATTTTATGCTTTGCAAGTTGTGCAAAGGATACAAGACAATCATAGTGACTTCCAAAAAACCCACTCTGTTGATTCTCTCACTGGACTAAATTCTAAGGAAACACAATCACAGCTCGCCCTAAGGTTGCAGAATAAAGTCAGGGCAACATCAGAAAAAACTACACCAGGCAATCGAGCAAGTTGGACTTGCTCAGTGAGAGCTTAGATTTCTTCACTTCTACATCAGGAATTATAATTTCAGAACACTGTATGTTTCAGGGAAAGTGATTATGACTTATGCTCCATGAGAAAAGGTGCAGAAGATACAGTTGCTCTACAAAAAAACCCCATAGATTAATACATACACATGAGTTAGTTGGGGATGAATGAACCAGCTGATTGAAAACAAGAACCAGACTAAACAATACATCACATCCAACCTACACAAAATAACTTGAAACAGTTGAAAACTTTCTGGTAAGAAATGCTCCTTCTGTCTTTTTCCTCACCACCATCTATCCCTGATGGTTGGAGGTGTGAAGACAAAATCTGGAACAAGTACATGGAGCATTTGTTGATTCCATGGGAACAGAAGAGACCTTTCATCATCCAGGAGGACATTGATAATCCATTGTGTGAGCAGCCAACAAGCAAAATGTTACTGATCCTTTAACTGAAGCAAAGAGCAAATTGCCTTTCTCTGTTTTTAGTATTTTGTTAGACTTTCCTTTTCAATTTCTGATTGCAAGGACAGGAAGGAAAAAGAATGCAGGGACAGTCACACAGGTTCTGAGGTACCGTCCAAGGCAGGGTGCAGAACACACATGGAACTTGAGCAAATGCAATCATTGGTTTAGCATTTGTTGAAGCAATGGGGAGGGTTTTGTCACTAAATCCCCTCAGAGATGCTGGTAAGTCTGGATCCCTGGAAGAAAGGAAATTGGGATGATGTTGTTGGGATAACAGAAGGACAGCAAGCTTATAGACCTGCAACAGAGAAAAGAGGATGCAAGAGAATTATTAAGGAAGCTGTGAAAGCGGTCAGGAAGTTTTGCAATGAGGATTTTAGATAATTTCTGAACTCATTATATACTTTAATAAAAATATTGCCAAAATAGGATATTTTGCTTATCTATTTTCATCCTTCTGGTTTTTTACTCTTGATATCAAGGCAGTGTTCTCTTACTGGGACAATATGAATCCATGCATTCAGGGGCTAGGAAGGTTCAGGATTATTTTTCCTTTAGTTTGGCAATATTCCACGGCACTGACAGATTTTTTTAATACATATTTTTTTTTCCTAGAGAGACATTTAAGTGAATTGATTTTGAATCTTTGACATTGTAATCAATATATGTAAGAAAAATATTAACTCACAGCTGCCAGTTTCTGCTGTGATAGTCGTTTTCTTCCTTAGTACCAGATAAGATCAGTCAGTATCTAAATATAACATGCTGGGTAAACACATTTTACCTAAAAGCAAAGCTCTACCAAAACAAACAAGGATAAAAATATCAGGGATCCCAAGTACATCCAGTTCTAGTGTCCTAGATAATGGAGCCCTCCCATATCCTCTGCACTTTGGGCTCTCCCTTGAGCACGTGCCCAGTCCATTGGACTAAAATAAGTCTGGTACAGGCTCATGTGAAGAAGAAGAGGCTGAAATTCCTCATACTGTTTGCAAATGAAACGAAGCAAAATGTGTCTGTATCCATTCAAAGCAATTCTACCTTCTTCCTTGAAGTGTATCTTTCCTCTGAAGTATTGCTTCCCAGCACAGAGATTAACACAGCTCTCTGCAGTCACAAATAGAAATGTGAGATTGGGATGTTTTCATAGAGTGGCCAGAATTAAATTATCTTTTGTATTGTCAAGTTTCATACAGATCATTATGTGTCACTAACTAGTCAAATAACGGATGCAACCCCCACAGCATGAAGAGCTGTTCTTGTTTTCCTTTGCTTTTCAATTACTGCCCTGTAAGCATCACATTTAAACGGGGATTAATTGTGTGAAATATGAGGTTATTGTTTTGTATATTTAATGTTATAATCCCTGTGATAAAAGATATGTTGGGCTCTGCTCTCAAAACTCAAAGGGATCACAAGAAAGAAGACATTAGGACTGTGTCCATATTAGAAAATTAAGTATTGCCAGGCCCAAGTGTTGGAAATCCATCTCCTACTACCTTCTAGACTAGTCCCTCACTAATTTTTCCTCTTGAATGCCAGTTCCTTCTGAAGAAGAGGTCAGAGCCAGAACAGGCCAAAGACCTTTGCAGGTGTCCCCCATATTGTGGCAGTCAGACACACCTGACAGTGTCATACGTTACCTCTTCCATGCTATCTGGCCTTAAAGCTGGTGGGTGGACATTCGTTTGGTGTCCACCACTGAGTGTATTGGGTTTTTTGCCTCTAGTTCTGCTTCCTCTTAAGAAAGTGCGCTACACGTTGCACCTCTATAGAAGTGTCCAGCTGTCTTCCTCTTTATAGGCCAAACAACCAGTTTTCAACTATGTATTATATTTGTGGTGTTTGTTAACTTTTAGTCTCCACTTCCTCGGTGGTCACACCCCACTGCTTGCTTCTCCTCGCCTCGTTTTCCAGTGATCTACGTCCTCCTACATGTTGTTTTGTCAGGCTGAACAAATCAGCCTCAGCTAATCTGTCTCTTGTGATAGATTCATCCTCCTAGTTACCAATGAGACTAGAAGTAAAGCAATGATATGGATCAAGAGCAACCTCCCCTCCTGCCATGGAAACAAGAACTGCAAGTTTCATAGACCCTTGTGTCCAGATAGTGAATGATGTTAATAAATAATTGCCATTCCCTAGCATCAGATCTGAATAATGCTTCTAGTTAATAAAGAAAATTCTACTCTATGCACTGACAGGATTTCACACATAATAAAAGAGATCTTAAAATATTTTCTGCAAACTGCAAGTAAAGAATGGGCAGGAATTCAACACATCCTTTGGGTTGGATTTCCCAATAACAGAAGAAACTGCTGACTTCCTTAGTAGCACAAAATCTTTAAAGTTTGATTTTTTAGCTGCTACTATATTTGTGACATTTTGTTTGAACTTGTTAAAAGTCATTAATTACTACCAAAGAATAGACTTCTTATAAATGAACTAGTGACTTCTTTTCACTTCAGTCCTCAGAGTTTCTTTGCATTCCATCTTCATATTGTCTCTATCTTTCCAAATTGCACTTTTGATTCTAACATATAAGTTTCAAATATTTCCCCAATTCTCCTAAGCTGTGTATTTGTAGGCACATCCATTTCTACATGCAATCACCCTCACACATTTGTACCAGATAATGAATACTTGAGTGTTCTTCATTATAGAAAGTCAGAAGTTCAAGAGTTGCAAACTAAGCAGCTGTTGATTAAAACTGCTCTATTGAGAGCCCTGAACCTCTCCACAGTTCTATGAGACAAACTAGGGAACAGTATTTGAACTTCATGTTGTAACACTAGAGAGGCCTTCTAAATAGTGGGAGTAAGCAGTTATGGAAAGGGTCATAATCCAGGATGCTGTCATTATTTCAATGCACTGTGCAAGTAAAAGGTAGAATTTGATTGAAAATAGCTCAGAGTGCATGCTCTAAATCTTCATTTGCCAATGGAAAGGGATATTTTGCATTTGCAAAAGCTGCAAGTGCATTTAAGAGTGTTATTAGCACCCTAAATGCTAATCTCACACCGGAAAATTAATCTGTGCTAGTGAACACACTTGGGTGCTAAAACCCAGTTGTCTATATATTGTTAAATTGTTAGAATGGTCCCTGGCCAAATGCAGCTCCCGCAGACAACTCCTGGATATGGTTCAGAAGGTAGCATAAGCCAGAAACTATTCCTAATCGGCACTTTGGATTGCAGTTACCCTGCTTTGAAGGTTAAGATAGTTTAATAACATAGATTTGGGTCATTCTGTGCCAGTTGGCTTCAAGTACTCAATTCTATTCTCTCACTATTTAATTAACTAATGAAGATACAGCCAAGCCCACCAAAGTGATCTCTTTTACTGCTTTGTCTTTGGTTATTAGACAAATACTAAATATAAATACTCCAAATTTCTTACTAAGTACATAAATCAATTTACAGGGGTTAAGGAGGTGTCTGAGTCAATGGAGATACAAAGAAAATAATCCACAATCACACACGCAGCCAGCAGCAGAGGGACTTGGCTCTAGACCTCTCATAGTCCAGGTTAGGTAAATACACACTATTGGACCTTACCCAGCCCAGTTTTCCTTTTCACTAGACTGACCTTTCTCCGATTGTCTGGCTACAGGCTTCTTGATGATTTTACAATATTTTAGGCTTTATAGTGGCTTTGTGTTATTTATTTAGGAACTCTGAGTGGAAAACCAACCTTTTTCATATCAGTTTGCTAAGAGTATTTTCACATGTATGCAGTGAAGCAAATCAGATGAGCAGTGAGGATCTTTTCCCAATTTTCCGCTCTTTACCTCCCTGAATACGCTAGAGAAAATACCAAGTTTGTGTATATTAGTCCATCCCTAATAGTTAACCTTAATGTGTGGAAGGGACACTCAGGGATTCTAACTGTCTTATGATTTTTTTGTTGGTTATGGTAAAGTAATTCAAGGCACTTCAAATCCAGCAATAACCAGAACATAAGAAGAAAAAAGTACAGATCAAGCTGTCAACATCAAGAGATATATGCACAATTTAAGGTGTTTTCTTTCACCCCACACTTTTCTCAGTAATCAAGACATATTCAGTGCCTATTCAAAATAAAATAATTTAAAAACCTACTGTCTTACCAACTCTTCTTTACTTCCACTGCTTTAAATTATGCTATCTCCCCTGCATAATTATTGGTATGAGAATAATATATTCATTTCCAAACCAGCTGCCCACTGATTACCACCAAGGATCATTTGCTCATGAAGGATATATGACTCTGCTCATTTGTAGATATATAAATGCATGATGTTCTGCTCCATTCTCAAAAAGGAAAAATAGTGCAGCATCTTCTATCAGAATGGCCACTCTCTTGCCTCCTGTAACTGCTAGTTTGGCTGGAAGAGCTGTGGCTGTTGAGATTTAAAGGCTTGAGGAAACTCAGCCATTCTGTTGTTAGTGGAGCTAATAAGCCAAAGAAGTCCATGTGCTAACTCAGATGGCTAAATCCTGCAGTCGTTCCCCAGTGGAATTCAGTGGTAAAGAAGCCAAAGGAGCCTGTGAAATTCTGATTATTTCTGAATGCACAACTAGTAGTCAGTCTGTCTGCATGTGACCAGTCACCAAGAAATAAACATTGATTAAGCTCTGGTCTTACTTAGGAAGTTTAGTGCTGGCCAGAGCAGTTGAGATGGGATGAGGTTGAGTTACTTGACAAGAATCTCTGTACACATTCACACCTTTGTCTATGCTCTTTCAGCATGACAGAAAAAGGTGTACAGAAACATGTCTGAACAGAAAATCCTGTTCAATAGACAAGCAAGCACTTCCTGAAATCACATCAGAGGGAGATTCAAGGGGAGTAAAGGACCAAGTAGGACAGCTCTTATGTTTTTTGATTGTCCAGTTTCATCATTTTTAGAACAAAAATTTGCCATTTTATCTTGTAGAAACCATTTTTCATTTTATAGTTTTGAAATGTTATATTATACACTAATAAAAATAGAGAATGACCTATTTTGTCTGAACTGAAACTACTCTTTTTATACCCCAGAACTTCACTGAAATATTTAAAGAGAGGACAGATTTCAGAAAACATTTAAAAAACCCATGATCTCCCTTTGTTCCATTCATCCCATGAATGTATCCTATACAGAGAGAAAGGATGACATCACCATTTATAAGACAGGGGAACTGGCACATGTTCCCTAATGAAATAATTAGGAGCAGTTAGACGAAATATAGCAAATGAAATGACAGGTGGTCATCAGTAAATCTTTATGTCTCCATGAACAGGTCCACAGGAAATGAGAGGAGTTCTCAGTCTGAATCACAGAGGAATTAATTCATCTCATCCCCTTAAACATACATAGGATGCTATCAGGATTGCTGGAAATGGAGAAACCCCGAAGTTCGTCTGGTTACCCCCCATAAAACACCACTCAGCCAGTCTGATTCACAAACAGCTGATGTGCAGAAGGCATCAGCATGCAGCATAGAAGACATCAAGCATCAATTTTCCATTTTCACACCCTTCCTCTCACAGTGTACCATGACACATTCTGCCTGGAAACATTTTTTTCAGGACCACTTTAAACTTTATTTTGGGACAGGAAGTGTAAGTTTCCTGAGAAATTAAATTTCCAGGTGTCTTTTGACCATCTGTAGTGATGATAAGCCCCAGGAAACCTAGCAGCTTGGGATCTGCTCATCACCGCTGTGTGTTTTACCACTATGGCACAAACCAGTGCACACAATGTAACTCAGACGTGCTGTTCCACAGTGTGGCACAAACCTGCTCTCCTCTGAAGACATAGTTACCACATCAACACTTTGGGTGACAACCTGATACCACCAAAGTCAAACAGAAGTTTCTCCCATTCAGCTGAATTAAGCTGAAATTGTATTCCCAGTTGAAAATGGAAGATGCACTACCTTTCTTGCCCTTGGCAATCTGTAGCATTGCCATCTTCCAAAGAGTCAATCAAGATCTATTTAACTTACTGCTCTGAAACAGAGATTTTTACTTCCGGACTTTCCTTCCTGGCATTTCTGAGCAGCTGCTGAAGGGAGCTCTCAAATGTTCTTCCCAATGCAGAGCTTGCTAGAACAGAAGCCTTTGGCCTTGGCATAAGCACAAGAGATGATAGTTGGCTCCCACGCCTGCCCAATGTATTTTGCAAACCCCCAGCCATCTGGGCAGAGAAAGCACTACCTTGGAAAGGAATGTATCCCCCACTGTGAGCAAGTTCTAAAAAGGGGGTGGATATTTAATGTTAAATAATAAAAATATCCATGAGCACTTTCTCTACCTGAAAAGAAGACATCTATGCTCTACATCAACACTTTCCCCCTCCAGCCTTTTGCATTTGTCAGGTTGCTTCTGTTACTCTAACACACACAGCAAATCCTTCTTTATCCTGCCTCAGTGCCTGCGTGCCTTGCACAAATATAAAGCCACTTATGTTCTCTGAGGGGTGGAATTAGAGCCATGGTCCATCACTACAGCAAGAGCAGGGCTGAGCAACCTGCTGTTAAGGTATGCTCTTTCCTCATCTCTTCCACAGCATCATAAGGTACTTTTTCTTGTGGCAACTGCAAGCATATGCAAGACAGATCTAAATAACAGCCAGAATTATTTAGATTTTGAGTTAAAAGAGCCTTGTTTGATGAAGATGTTTCATCTCTTTAAGACCATGGCTTGGGCTAAGCTCACTCTGCCTGTGGAAACTCTATATCAATGTTTTAGGTGGGATAGTGCCAACTCATATTTGTCCAGTGACTCATGTCAAAGATGTTTTGAAATCCCCCAAGACAACCATATAGATGAGGTTCCATTATCAAGGAATTGAACTAGTTATGAATTTTCTTGTGGCTTTTTCTAGTAAGAAGACACTGATTTATTTATAAAATAAGTTTACCAGTGAAAGTGTCCACAAAGAAGAGTATAGATTATTTTTTTCTATCAGCAATGGATATTTTCTAGAAGCAATAGAAAATGCAAGAACAGTCTGGTGCTCAAGGCATTCAACTTTGATATGACAGACAAGGCTACACCAAGCTGGTACAAACCAGAACTGAAAACTGGAGCCATTTCCCTACCCCAACACAGCCCACAGCCAGTAACCCAGAATTCTCACTCAGATACTCAAAAATCCCCCAAAAGCTACTGACATTTCCCAGAGCAGATTGGGAAGTTTTCTAACACCTTCCCACTGCAGAAACAATTTTTCCTGCTCCTCTCTATTAAGAGAACCTATTAAACTGTCTATCAACATGAACCCTCTCCCACAACAGAGCTGGTCATGAAAGTGCTATTTCCATGCCCTCTCATACTATATTTGCAGAGCAGGAACAAGACCAAGTGCTTCATTTGAGTGAGATCCACTAATCTCTCACCTAAGCTTGAACATATTTTCATATACTGAACCATGTCTCAGCTCCTGCATTCTCCCTGCAGATGAAGCATAGGAGCAATCCCAAGAGAAGAAACATGACTCCAAGAAAGAAGTCCAAGGTGATGCCTCCAGAATAACTCCTACCCAAGACCAGATCCTGTGGCTACACCAGACGTTTCATTTCACCCCATCTCCTAATCTTCTTCACCTTGAGCACTTCACATATGAGCTTTTCCACTTAAATAGTGGTTAACATGGAATTGTTTTAATTAGTAGAAAAGGCCTCCTGCATGACTAATTCCTCTGTTAAACAGAACAAGGTAGGTGTAATAAATACTACAACTGGGTATTATATGACTGCAGGGCAAAAAAAAAAAATAATATGAAAGAAAAAATGATTAGATATAAAAACTTTATTTGGGATTAATCTTAGAAGGTGCTTTTAGAAGCAATAATAACAATTATAATTAATGAATGCACTGGCAAGTATTGACCAAAAAATACTTACAAGTTACAAGTTCATATTTCATTTTCTCAGTGCCTGACTACTCAAATTTTTCTTATTAAAATGCAAGGGCTTTGTGAAAATGCCTTTGAAAACAATCATTGGGATACAACTACTCCTTGTAAAAAAAAAATATATTCAATATGAAATTTTATGCACCATTTCCCTGTTAATATATATTATTTTAAAAGGTTTCTATGGTATTTTAAAATCAATGCCAAGTCAGAAAAAAAGTACTGTCATATTTGCCTGTCAGATATATTACATATTTAAAGATGATTGTATAGTCGAAGAAACAATGGAAACTCAAAAATTACCAGAGTAAAGTTATTTAGAGAATAAGTAGAATGAGGGTAAATCAAGAGAAGGAATAACGTGATAGTTAACCACTGAATAACAAAAAATCAGACTATGTTGTCCAAAAGATAAGCTCAAATAACAATGAAATACAAAGGGAAAAAAAAATGTAAACCAGAATTCACAAAATTAATCTAAATCATAATTTTCCTGGCATAATTTTCCTTTTAGTGTTTCCACTGATAGCATTTTATGCTGCTGTATGCAAGCAAAAATATACAAATCACTCAGACCATGCACAAAAAGATACTGGAGTGGGTCCATCCTTCCCACTCTTTCCACAGATATTCCCAGAAGTGACATTCAGTGTGCTTCATCAGTGCTCACATCCCACTACATGCTTGGGTGAGCCATCAGTAACAAGAAGTGAAACCTTGAGCTTCAGTTTAACACACATAAATTATTTCTTGAGCCAAAAACATGCTCAGTAGTGAAGACAGTAGTAACCCAGGTGGTAAAGGGAAACAGAAATGTACCTTCAGTACAAATTCAGGACAGACAGTTTTGAGAAACTGGACACAACGAAGTCTTGCTTCCATACAGAGCAAACCCAAAGAATATTTGTAAATTATGGAGATGTCTTGTTGGATCCAATTAAATATATTAGTAAGTCTGCCTCACATGCTGGTACATCAATACACAGAACTATTTGCATTAAGTTTATCCATGCAGCTAAGGTCTACTCAGCAAAGGAAAATTTCACAAAATTGAAAGTGTTTCTCCTTTCTTTGTAGCAGAGGACACACATCATACAGGCATTTTCAATGCATAAATCCTCTCCTATTCCCAATACCTACATTATCAGCAATGCCCTTTTCTGTGGGACCCTGAAGGTTCCAAATCATTCACATGGAACAGTGTTCTTTTGTTCTTAAACTGAGTACACAAAAAAGGCATCAATGCAACCCCTAGTCTTTTTGTCTTTGGTTTGCTAGCAATCTCCAGAAAGTTTGCAACTCACGTTATATAGCATGGATCCTTTGAACTAGCTGTCCATAACACAGTCTGCCTGTGATTATGAAACAAACAGATTTCAATCTCCCACTGTTCTTTCCATTCTTATATGGTTTTATGCTGTGAAAAGTTACTTCATTAAATTATATGCCAGATTATGAAACAATGGTTGTTTCCCATTTTTACCTCTGTGTCAGATATGTTGGAGCAAAAGGTTTCCCTTGATAATTAAGATATAAACAGCAGTGCTTGACATGTGGGCTTCACTTCCATGTGCAGCTGCCAAATGGACTGGAGCAGAGGATCTCTAAGCATGAGACTGCAAGAGCAGGGAAAGCAAGTACACAGCTCCCTTAAAAATAGAAACACTCTCTGCAGGGAGGGATTGCCCTTTCTATACAAATGTATCTGGGCTTCTGGAAAAGGGATAACTGTGGCAGAGGTACATTATGGGCCTTATCTATGATGGCTGGCAAGACAGGAGGAACTGAGTCCACAATGTGTACAGCTCCTAGGTCCAAGACTTTGATTTATATTGTTGCCACTGATGGGTGAGTTAAGGGGAACTTTGTGTGAGTAAAGATGATAAAAATTCTTGGGCAAATACTGGGTTTCTCCAAACTTCTTCCCAGTGCAGTAGAGCAGACAACCCAAGTCAGCGCTGAGGCTGAACGTTGTACAAAAAACCTAATACTCTCCCGAAGTATGAATCTTTCCTCCAGAAGAGTCGCTGCTGCTAGCATATACCTATCCCAAAATATGATGCTCCCTGTTCTGGTTTGGCAGTAATAGCCTCTGAACCAGGGTTTGAGGGGCTATTTGCCTCATCCCTTCCTCAAATTGGTTTGTTCACCTACATCAGGCATGGGCAGGTGTTCAGAATTTTGCTCCGGAGATAGATTTGAAATAGAGCTTTCATATCCTACCTGGATTCAGTAAGTCTTTAATATCATGCACTGAATTGCAGATGAAATGGAGAGCAAACTCCTAACTTCTCTGAGCTAACTAAGTGCTCCTCTTTCCCCCTAAAATACATAACCTTTTTTTTTGTTCAACCTTCCAACAAGTACCAAATAAATATGCTAGCAACTGAAAAATCAATGAAGACTTGACTCTGACGTTTTTCCCTACTATATGTATTTTCTTTGTCCTTTAACACCCAACTACAAAGTGAATGATGATAGATAATTTTTCAATTTGAATCATGATCACTGTTAGATGTTAAAGGACAAAGAAAATAAATCATTCTGAAGAGACATAAGGATGTGATGGCGTTTTCATCATTCAAAGCTCTTTCCAAGTTGTTGGCAAATAAAAGTCGTCTTTGATGATGGTAATTTCATGGTCTTTATCTCTCCTTGAGGAGGAAATGCACCTGATGGCTTCGATTTCTTGTTATCAGTAGTGAGGTCATTTTTCAGGAGAAAAGGTCAAAAGCCATGCATAACATTAAAAAGAAAGTTGTGAATAAGAAATAAACATTGCAGGTGCAGGGAAGAGGAATTTTATGCTCTTTGAAACTTCTGTAAGAGGAAAAAAGTCTCTCAACAAACTAAGTTTTCCTTGCAAACTCAAGAAAAGAAAATAAAATTCAGTTCTAGTCAAGTTATGTTCTGAAGTTTTTGCTACAAGGTACCTGACAACAAACCCTGCAGGTGTGTGTCGTCTCCAATTGTGACCATCAGTTGAAAAGCTGAAGGTGCTGGATGCAGTAGAGTTTTGCAATACTAGGGCATCTTCTTTGGGGATTTGCCTCTGAGTCAGTGAAGCACTGATATTACGTCCTTCAGCCATGATAAACCATTGTTAGGAATAAGGTCTTGAATGCTGAAAAACATGCATCACATTTTTCTACAGACTATTCTGTTGCTGACCTACTGAGCATTAGCATCATCAGAACCATCATGGGTTCATATTTGGTGTCCAGCAGTGCAAGGCATTTCATTTGAGTTTCATTACAGAAGCCGAAAATAAAAACATTTTGTACTTTGACAGGGATTTCCCCTAGCCTCTTAAAGTAGCTTTAGAATTTACATCAGCACAAATTCTCCAGTGTTACAGCTGAATGATCCAAAAGTCTGGGTAAGTCCAGATGTTTATACTCTCCATATCTCCAAGATCATAAACATGCAAAGTCAATTGTGGTATCAGGGATGAAAAAATCAGTCCTGTGATCCACATTGCTTTATTATATATTGCTTTACTATAGCATTAATGTAAGTCTTCTTGTCATCCCCTTTAGCACAGATGGTGGATCCCTTACACTGATAGTGGTCCCACTGGAGTCCCTTTAATCTTGACAGCCTTCCTGTAACTTGGCTGTTCTGATTAAATGGCAGATCAGGCCCTCCAACAAGGCACAGGAAGTTGAAGATATTTAGGACTTTGCAGGGATACTTTTACCCTCTGCAGGGCAGACTGTGGGTTACACTTAGGTTCTGGAATAAACTCAAAAATCCTGTAATAGTTGTTGATAATAAATTGCTAATAAATTGTTGCACATAAATATATTTTAAAAAGCCTGCCTTGCTCCAGCATATTTACCAAAATAATGGAATTAACTTTCTGGCTTTTGTTTGGGGTTCATGAATATTTATTGATACCTTACCAAAAAAGCCCTGGTTTTATAGCCAAAGGTATCACAGCATAAAACAAAAAACAGACAGTAAGTGAAATCTGTACAAAAAATTTTAGTCATTAACTTTTACTGACAAACCCACTTGATTAAATTATCATCTGATGCAGGTAATGGGCAGAGACGTAGTTTACCAGTGCAGTTTTTTTCACCCGTCACCACAAGTAAATCCTCAAATATAAAGCAAAGTCCTACTCTGTGCCACAGTGATGTCCCGCCCTGGTAGAAAACCAGGCAGGCTGTTCTAGTTAGAGAACCATGCTACTGGTAACTGACTATAACGGATTTTTCCATATATAACATCAAAGTCTTCCTCTAGATATTTTAAATAGAGCTAGGAAAAAGAGGTTTCCTTCTAAACTTGCTATCTGTCTTACTGCCACCACCAGCATATAAGCACAGCTCCTGATTTAACACTCTTAAGGATCTGGAATTAAAGGCTGTTTGTGATAAAATGTAATTAAACCATAGGTCTACTATTCAAATTTATTTATGTGTTATGTTGCCTAAGACACTACTAAAACACTAGAGATTTCTATCCCCTGTATATCATAAACATCACAAAGCGACCAATTTAAACAATATTACCGATAGTGAGTTCAATGCAGTACTCACTCCTCCTTCTATTAAAGAGCAGGCAGTTTTTGTAAAAAGATGTTTCCTTCCTGTATCTCCTTTTCCTCCCAGCATATTGCACGTCTCATCAATGCATCACCTCTCCATCTCATTAAACATCTGTGCTTCAGAAGACCTCTTTTTTCCCTTGCTTCTGCTCATTAATTTCCTTCTTCCTATTTCCCACTGTTTCTTTCTGCCATATTATTTTTTGTCTCTGGAGTATTAGGGGATGACTGATGAGAGAATGTTGTTTGTAGTACAGATGATATAGTGTACAAAATCCTATTGTTCTCATATGAATAGAAGCTTGCAGCAGATCTGGCTTAATTTCTCAGCAGTCTATATGTAATCGTCTTTTAGAGGGACATAGAAAAGATTTGGAACCAACCAGTTTAAAACCCAATTAGAGGGACATGGAGAGAGGTGCAGGTTAATGACTCAAGTCAAGGACGAAAAATATACAAGTCTATGATGCTTAAGCTAAAACATTAATAACAGACAGAAAAAAGGGAAGCATGTGATACCAGTCAGGAAAGGCTGCACTTTTTTAACTTGGACTTTGTATCTCAATGCCTTCCATGTCAATTTTTCAAGGAAGGAAGGTCATTAATTGTATTTAAGCAAGGCTCCACCCTTTCTGGATGCTGTAATAGCAAAAAGGCCAAACAGTCATTCAGGCAGAAAACACTGGAAATAGACATTGAACAGAAAAGACGAGGCTATTATGTAATATGAATCAGCACCTTTCCACAGACATCACAGAAGAAGTAGCAACTCAGGCAAGCCAGAATTAGAAGTCTCAAAGAGAAACCAAAGTGTTGTCGGTCTAGTTTTGCAAAGACAGTGCTGTCCATCTCTTTAAAGTGAAGAGGATTAGAGTTAAATAAAGAGCCCTATTTAAAAATAGCAGAGGTTTGTACCTTGGTCCTTAATCTGCACAAGTTGTAGAGTAGGTATCATTGGCAACTGTAGCAGTGAATAAATAAGGAATTCAGTTGCAGACTCCACAATGACCATTACACCTGAGGACAATATCATCTGTTGTGGGATGACTTGAGTTTAAGGTTGTTTGGGTTTTTTGGAAGGAATAATACAATTATAAATGGCAATTTGTCATTGGCCACATTAAAACTTTAGTAGATTAATAAGGTCCCAGGTTTGACCATCTGGATAACATTAGCGAGCTCATTTTATCCAGTTACTCCCTGTATATAATCGTATTCCCTCTTTTTGAACAAAGCATATTTTCTTTGTGGCCAGTCTGAAAGTACCATAGTGGCCTGATCCCAAAAGAAAACCTTCCCTTTCTTTAGCCCATTTTGATCACCTTTCTCTGAACAATTTCTACTTCCATTATATCCTTTTTATGATACAGTATAAAAAGGTAGGAATCAAGGTTGAGATACAGCATTGATTTATATACAGCAATGAAAATGACCCTAAGTATTCCCTACACTTTTACTACTAAATAGTCACTTCATCACATCACTGCATATTACTGACCTTCAGCAGCATTGCCATGCAATCTCCCAATGCCATGTCCATAGTCATGCAGTGAAGGTGTCCCCCTTCTTCTATTATTTTTATCTTCTTCCCAAAGCATTGTGAACTGGTATTAATCTAGCTGGACCAGTCAAGTGTATACCTGCAGTGTTTCATAGTAAACATCACTGCAACTGAGGTGCCATTTACTGATTCATATGTATAAGATACTAAAGCATGCAACAGACATAAGTAGCACACATTTTATAGACTGTTTTACACACATGAATAGAAAGTGCTAAAGGTGGCATCCCTTGTGACACAGGATTGCCACCTCTGCCATAAGGAGTGACTGGTACTTCTGTGCTATGACACAAGCCTGGGCCAGCACGGGAGGCTGCGGACATGCTGAACTGATGAGCACATTCTCAAAAAGATCAGGCAATGGTGCTGCAGGCATGTGAGATAAGGTAAAGGAACAGGCTGAGCTTAGGAGTGATGCTGATGGCTTTCAGTAATATCAGGAATTATTTCTTCGCAAGTGTTAGCTCCCACACTCCTGGCAGAATCATTCATGTTGTAGAGGTGAAGAAAATGCTCCTGACAAGCCCATCACCAGAGACATTTAGGTGTTTCTCCTCCAGAAGGAGCAAGGGCCAAATGATTTTCTGTTCTCTGCCTATCTCTAACTGCCCAAGGCAGGGCACACAGACATGTCAAGAGAAGTGGGAGAGGCTATTCATGTGTTTGCCACTTCTCCTGCTGTCCTAAAATATGTCTGTCCAAGTCCCTCTGGTCCTACTCCCTCCCTCCCACCCCCACTCTGCTTCCTGTCGAGTCATCTGTTATCTCTCAGCATCTCTCTTAAGACAGGGTGTGACTCCAAAACCATCACAAGTAATGCTATGACTTGGTGCCATGTGCAAAGAAACAGCTGAATTGGAAGGACTTTAGAAATTATTAAACTTCCTGCTTGAATATCCTCAGTGTTGTCGCCTCTCCGATCAGCCCGATGTCAGTCATGGCTCTTTAGAGGCTTGGGTAGTTACAGCTGAGGATGTCCTCCTTTTAGTCTTGCTGTTTTGAAAACCTTTCACATCTCTTTGTCTTGCTCTCCCCTTCCTCTCCTCTCATTCCTCATGAACATCTAAAATGCAGCATAGACACAAACAGGCCCTTTCCCAGCCTTCCTCTCATTTTTCAGAGCATTCTTAGTTATAAGAGCAGAAACTCAAAAGTTAAAAAAAACCCTCTACTTAAATAACCCCATTGAAATTCTGTCTGAAAGGAAGACACTTAAAAATAAGTGGTACATTCAGACTGTGGTAGGACTATTTTGAGCCTTCCCTTCTTGGATTTTTTTTTTTTTTTGAGCTCAAGTTCAAAGATGACAGCACAGTAGCTCCTCTGAGAAGAAGTGAAATATGTGGATGACTTTGATAAATGAAACTACTCTTTCCTATGATTAGCCTATAAGAAAAAAGAAAGCTAAATAGGACTAAACTCTTCCACAGCAAAAAATAAAATAACCAGAAAGGAACAAATTCTCAGTAGATAGTCCCTTTGACTGCTGTTCAATGGTGACTGAAGTGAAAAAAGAAAATAACCTGCAAAGAGCGCTTACATCTGGGTCTGTTTAGTTGGTAGAAGTGATCAAACACACAAGAAACCTGAGTGCTTGTCTAGAGAAGGGAAAACTTGGATTGCTGCAAATTCCTGCAACTTTCCTAAATCAGCTGCTCTAATGCAAGACTGAAAAAAATTCAAGATAATACTGCATTGTACCTGAGCTGCAGCAATCAACCCCGCTGAATCAGGAACAGCTCTGAAGTAATGGGAAAGGGCTGTACTCATATGATAATAAGAAAAGTCATTGTGCCTGTGCTTAATGGTATTTCTAGGTCTTATAGTAATAAACATCCCAACTACCAGGGAATGCAATGACCTAAGAAATTGTGATGCTACTTCTAACCTCACAACATGAGAAGTTTTACT
The DNA here is from genome assembly GCF_018691265.1 of Tyto alba. Lineage (NCBI taxonomy): Eukaryota > Metazoa > Chordata > Aves > Strigiformes > Tytonidae > Tyto > Tyto alba. Next base: position 43,442,129 of record NW_024881316.1, on the reverse strand, counting down.
CGCCTCACAAAACATAGCATTCCCTACAGGGAATTGCTTGATTGGGATTATTGTCTAAGAGAAAAAATGGGACTGCTACCCTTAAATCACTTCCTATTTAGGCTGTGCTACCTACCTGACAATCTTCTTAAAACCCTAGCTGTATTTGATATTTACTTTAAAATTCCAGCTCCAAGAACAAAGACAGTATGGAAATATCAAACAACTTCTGTTTGTCATGTGTTTCCAACATGTCTGGCAGAAGGTATTTCATAGGAAACAAATATTGAATATTTCTCGGACTCAAAAAGTTCAAAAGTTTTAAAATCCTTAGGAGACATTTTCCTTCTGTAAAAGCCTCATAATTTGTGATACTGTTTCATGATTTTGGGATGGTCTTCTTCCTGATTCTGGCGGTGAGTACTGGGAACAGCTGTAGGGTTTAATTCTCAGTCTCAAGATAGGCCAAAATAAATGTTCTGAGAAGGAAAAACAAGTTGTTAGACTTGTTCAGCTCAATAAAAACAAAGTCATCAGCTTCACTATACATTTTTAGCAGAAATCTAAAATTCTAAAATCTGTAAACGATATTAGAAACAGGGGAAAAAAAGCCACACTGATTTTTTTCATCTGGATCCCCAGACATGCTATCTTAGTTACTGTACTGGGCTGCTAACACACAATAAATAATGGTCCAAATTTATCCCAGGTGTAATGCAGTGGAGTTACTACAGGAATAAACTGCTCTGTTCAGATGTGATTGCCCCTATTTATTATAAACTCTTTTGATAACTTGTCATAAATCTTGAGTATTTCTAGCTTCCATGCCAGCAGTACTGGCAACATGCTACATGCAACTGCAGCCGAGGTGACAGCTTGGCTGACAGAGAAAGAGACATTCAGGCACAGATGCACTTTCCTGCTATGTGAGGCAAGATCAAGACTATATTCAGAAAAAAAAGGTCATTTCAGAGCATTTGTAAGGAACTTCATAGTTTAATGCATTTGTTTAATGTGCAATTGTTGGGAGGCCTCCACAGGTCTCCAGATATGCCAACCTATTCTGCTTTTTCACATAAATAAGCGAACAGAAGGTCTGCAGTGAAAAACTACAGACTGATATGATGTATGGATGTGGTAGATGCATTCTTCCTCCTCTCCCCCCTGCAAAGCTGGAAAAGCTCTCACATAACAGCTGACACCATGAAGCATTCAACCCTGTGACATGCAGTCATCCCCTCCACTGCAGCCCATCCAGGAGAGCACCCACTCCTCTGCCGGGTACAGGGTAAGGGATCCTTCAGTCTCCAAGAGGTGGCTGTATTCCCAGTTGCTTATCTTCACATATGATTTCCAAAGAGCAAAGAGACTCTGTCAACATAGATAGAGGCAGCTTGAAAAGAAGTGTAGAAGAAGCCTGGAAGTGTGTGATGGGGGGAGAGAGACCTTGCAGTGTGAAGAGCAGCAGTCTGAACCTCGTTTGGTACTGCCAGCAGTCACCCCATGCCATCACCACCCTGCCCAGACTGGGACAAGTATCCTTCCCTGGAAGATCATGGGGATACAACACCTTTCCAGCAAGGGACAGCCAGGGGCGGTGAGTAGGGACCCCCAGGTGCTGTGTGTGACCTTGCAGGGCATTTTACCCCAGCACATGTCATAGAAACACATGTACATCTGGAGCACCCACATCTACCATGGGAGGGAGGTGCAAGAGGGGACCTGCACCCCTAGTATAATCCTAACTGCATTATTCAGGTTTATCTATTGAATTAATTGACATTGAACCTGAATGTACTGTTCAGGGATTGTCAGTTAATTACATGTCATTATCAATATACTGCTTTGGATATGAATTGATTTTAAACCATGTGAAACTACTTCTTGTAAAAACCAGCAGCATTACTTTTTCATGACAACAGTAAAATATCTTATCATATTTAATAGTGACTGGAGACCCTTATTTCCACTGATCTTTTGTTAGATCTCATACAGAACATAAAATACAGTGTAATAGCACTGCAGTGTAATAGCGTTATCCTTACCTCTTCACTACTAACAAAACAGTTCTGCAACAATTCAGTTTTAAAACTTGTGGCTCATTTATCTATTTACTAATGTGCCTCAAAACCAATTTACAGTTAACTGCCAGGTGAATCTGGAGAAAATACAGACCTGACATGGCAAGTCATTGTATTACACCCATTATGCTTTCTTCTTCAACAGTAACCTCTTTGATCAAATTAAAGCCAATGAAAAACTTAACTATTGCAAGCAGAAGCTTGCCAGCTTCCTGTTCACATCCCTTAAGCACAGCAATTTTGCAAATGGATATGGTGAAAACAAATCCCTGGAACCTTATTTTGCCTGGTAATTGATGAGTAACCTTGGGGTACAGATATGGATCACTCTGATGGAGGCTGAGCACAAACATTTATTGTGTTCTTTTGTAGGTAATGGGTTTCCTTTCTGAGAGGTTTAAGAGTTGTTTGCTCTTACAAGCAAGCTAACATAAGGCACAGGGTGACAACCATTTTATTTTTACTGTAGAAAAAGGTAACAAAACTGGTTAGCAGTCTAACTTCCCATCTAACCAGTCCTGTTTGGGCATAACAGAAGGAAGACCTACTTGTGTCTTGATAATTTATTTAATTGAACTACACTGAAAAAAATAAGTCAGGACATGTTTTTCAAACTATTGATATTTATGCTGTTTTATGTTGTCTTTTGCAGCAGACAGTTTCACTCAAAACTCTACCTCACCTAGAATCCAGAAAGTGAAGAAAATTTCCTCTTTTTGTGTGATTTGCCAGTCAGTGGCTTCCCAAGACAGACGTAAAATTATTTTGTATAGTTGCCCATGGACTTTTTTTCCCTAGTAGTATGATATTGCTTTTGGATATTTGTTGTCATAGAGTGGTCCATGATTTGTAGTCTGTATCCTGAGACCAAAACATCACCAAGCAATGATACTTGTCATAAAAGGGAGAATTATCATACAGCCCAGTTCAAATACATGTAAGGAACTGCTCAAGTCTGAAGTATCTCTGGATGCAGAGTTTAACAAGAATTTAATTTTGCAGTGCTGCCATAGTGGTCTGTTTTCTTAAGTGACAGAGCAAAGATTTTTAGACTCAGAGGATGAGGTCAGTCTCTACTCCAGCTATGAATGACTATAGTCATTAATATACATCTACAGCTTTTTGAGTATTCGTCACTTGAATTTAAGAAAAGAACTGCAAAGGTCACCTTCCCACAAGCACATGTTGCATCAGCAGTTACTAACTCTACAGAAAATAGGACATTTCAGGAATAAAGCAGGATTCAAGAACATCGTGAAGACGCTAAGACACCCGATGGGAATGTGGTTATCATTCATCCTCCCTCCACTAGAGCAGACAATAGCAGAGGTATACTCCTGTGGAGACATGAGGAGATGAGCAGGAGGAATGCCTACCATGAAAAGATATGTCACACATCCATCTTTCTTCCCTTGGCAAGTGGAGACACACTATTAGCTACACAAGGACAGAAAGGAATAAGAGACTGCAGTGGCCTGAACAGTAACAATTTGCATCCAAAGTCATCTGCCTAATATTGGATATATTTAGGTTTGTGTGTGATAAATAGGCCCAGACCCATTAGCGTATAAATTGACTCCTTGTTATCCTACCACATGAGAGAAGGAAGGAAGGGAGGTGTTCATGATGTTAAGACAAAAAGGCTTGTATCCTTCTGCAGTCAATTGAAAGAACAAGTTGGCCGCTTTCGTGAGCAATTCAGAGCAGCAGACTCCTGTGTAGATGAGATCTTCCCATCTTGAGTGATGGTGAACGGATCTCCAACTGATTGTGCCTGTTCCTCTTGATCATATAGGGACCTTGGACTAACAGATACCACTTTTGATTCCTTTGGTCACATGCTGATATTTACAAAGTAAATATCAATATTTGATCCAATTGTCCAGTCTCTAAACTTAATGGAGGCTCACTCTGATCTCAATGGATAGTATAACCATTTAAAGTCCTTTTCTTTCACTCTAACAAAAGACAGCTAAAATAGATAAAATAGCCCATCGCTTTTCATCATGCATAAAGTGTCCAAGATGACTGTTTCAGATGCAGACATCTACACTGCAGACATACAAAACCAGAAGGATGGAGTCCCCTTCCTGAATAAGGTGAGCTGAATCTCATCAATGTGAGTCTGTGTTCAGTTAATGTAATATTCTGCTTTAGATAGTAGTAAATCATTAAAATGCAAAGAAAGACCAAATTCAGTTGGTCTATGATCATAACTGACTTTAGATGCCTTTCCAGTTAATGAACCATTCACAGGAAGCTTTGACTTCTCATCTAACATACTTATGAATTTTAAATACCCACAAATCATAGTTTCTAGTAATAACCGTATGATTTGTAAAGTATCCATTTCAATCAATCATCATATGCACAGGATCACACAGCTATCTATATCCCCTCATTCAGTGTTTGAAACAGTGGCCTGGTTTAAATCCTAATGAAGACAGTGAAGGATATCCATTGAATTAAATGGGTTTTGCATCTTGACCAAGGAGATTATCAAATTATGAGTATCAGAATAGAAACCTCCTAGTACTGTTCACATGAAGAATTCTGTTCCAGAAATCACCAATACCTCCACAAATATCTGAATATTTTCTTTTGAGATGTCAGGCAACTATGAAGGACAACAAATTGATCATGGTATCTTTTTTCATTAAAATAATATCACACTCCAAACCCAGTGTCTCTATTGCTAAAAATATGCAATATCTGCAAGTGTAAGATCTAAGCAGTAGTGCTACAAATACAAAGGAGATCTCCTGTAACCCTGGAGTTACCTATTCCATGCTAGGATCCGTAACATTTTCTCTCTTATTTTACTCAGTTGGTCTGAACACTCATAACTTTCACTCCAAATTTGATGTTTTAAAGATGGCTTTTGTTCCACACTGTAATGTGACATGGACTGGTCTCAGATCATCCATTATCAAATTATAAAGGCAATGTTTTCTCTTCATATTTCTCTCAGTCAGACCTCCTGTCAGCCCCTTTATCTAACCTGTCTAGGTTCCTCAGTATAGCAACCATACTATCCATATATCAACCACACCACCAATATGATACTGTCCATGAAATTGCAGACAGTGTGATGCCCCATCATCCAGATTATAAATGAAGATATTAAGCTGTATTTACCCCAGTAATTTGCCTTCAGGGTTGCCCATAAAACCAACTTCCATTTGGACTTTGTACCACTGAACATCACTCCCCAAGCCCAGTGGTCCAGACAATTTTTCACACTTTGTCATCCATTCGTGCAGACTTTATCTCCTACATTTGACCATAAGTTTACCGTGGGAGATCATGCTGAAGGCCTTGCTAAATTGAAGACAAACATCCACTGTTCTTCTCTTGTTTTCTCATCACAGAATGTAATCAGTTATTAAGCAGTACGTTCTACAGGAATTTTAAATGTTTTATTTTATTGGGTATTTTTGTGGAGAAAAAACAGTGTGAATAGAAATCATAGAAATCTAAGCACCTACATATCCATTTGATATCAATCATAAAAAGCACTTCAATGTCAATGAAAACACCTGCAGCATTTTCTCCTGTCTGTTGATAACACTAAAGAATATCAAATCCATACAAGCATGGTGAGAAGAGACTTTTGGTGTCCTCTTTTCACTGCCTTAGAGCTACAAGGGAAACAAAGGTGCTGCAGCATGATTTCCTAGTGCTTCACATTCTGTGTTCCCACCTTGAAATGATGGGCAGGTGGCCCCCAAAAAATGAGAAGCCTGCATTGTAGTGCTTAGCTAGAACAGTGAACCACAGAGGACTATGAGGTTTGCTCTGTATTTTCTTTTCAGTATTGCTACTACTGAAGAAAGAGACCTTTACTGGGGTACTGAGCACTTGATATTAAATACAGTCTCTCTCAGGATTGAGAGAAAAATATATATATTTGCAGTTTTGCTCCTGCACCCCTGGAATGTTATATTAGATCCCCTCCAGAGTCTGATCATCTTTCTTCATTTGCCATTGTCTATTTCTGCAGCAGTAAATTTAAAAGCACCAGGGTACAGGTGCAGGAATTCAACATCCATGATGTTAAAAAGAAAAAAAATCCCTTAGCTGCTTTTGGCCCAGACCAGCCAGCAGCCTCCCAAATAATTGGTTCCCGATCACAGTTTGGGACTCAGTTCAGACCAGGAACCTTTCCCATCAACCACTGGATGTCGGAGGGAGGTGAATGGCACATCACGACCTGGTTGAGCTGGCTGGCCTCAAGGTTCCACAACAGCTCCTGGCACTGGATAGTTTACTAGTAGAGATGTGAGAGTAAATACTTTCCCAATCAAATCAGAAGCAAATCCAGCTTCTCCCCCATGTTGTAATTCAAATGTCGTCCCTCTTCAAGGATGTACAGGACTCCCCCATGACAGTGGATGTTTGGGATATTTTTCCCAGCATCTGGGTTTCTCATTACCTGTCCTTAATGTTTCCTCACTGTGTTTTCTCCAGACTGCTGCTGTCTTTGAAGAAATTCAGTACTAATAGCACTGTCTGGCAGGGAGTGACAAGATCAGAGGATCAAAGACAAAAACATAAATCTAACAACTTCCATCTCAGGAACTATCTCCCCCTCCCCAAAGATAAGGATGGAAAATTGAGGAGAGGTGGGAAGATTTTTTGGGAACAGAAAACAGTGTATGAGGAATAAAGGAATGAGGGTTAACCATTAATGAACTTATGAAAGCAAGAAGTTTCCCTATAACCTAATATAGACAGATCACTTCTAAGTCCTCCTGAACCCTCTTAAGGTGTTTGGTTTTGTTGTATTTTCTCACCCTGGGACAGGGACATCCCATTGTTGTGACACTTGGCATGCTAAACAAGGTCATCTTCTCCCTTTCCCTCAAAGACATTCCAGCCAGGTTCTGCTGGTTTGCCTGGTCAGGGTTTCTCTTTATTGATATAAACCTGCTATTTAGCAAAGTTTAATAGTAAATGCAACAGTGGTTTAACAAGATTTGGTGGCAAGGTTCATTTGATATTTACTGCACAGAGGACAGGGTCAGACAAAACTGTCAGGGAGACCTTCCCACTGAGTTATGACGTTCAGAGTGGACCATTTTGCTTTCTAAACTCTTTCTCAGAGATGAATCTAGGTGCATCTGGATCCACTCGTAGTCCCAGATGTGGTTAATGGTTTTTGTCTAAAGGATTATATGTGCGCAATCAATTTTTTATATCACTTAATTAGAAATTCAAAGTTTATCATGCTATTAATCACTTACCAAGAATCTGCTGTGACAGTGACTCTCTCAACCTCGAGGAGTAACCCTGAGAGGTGTCCCTACTCAAGGGGAGATCCTGGTGTGCAACCTGCTGCTGTGTAGGAGAGTTAATTGCCCTGGGATGTCCACTATTTATGGAGTAAGATAATTGACTCATAGTCATATTTACATACCAACTACAGAAGTTCCAAATATGTTTTGAGTCGGACATTGACCAGCACCATGATTAGGTGGGTGCATTGTTCAAATTATCCCTTGGTTATTCTATTGTTATCTGTCTCCCCCAAATCCACTTTGAGCAGAATGCAGCCATCACGACCAGATTACAACTGCCACTGGTGGTTATCACTTGAAATACTTGAATATGAGAAATACAGGAAGGGGGGGAGCATACCACCACAGTGTATCATCACGTCCTCCATCTCAAAGTTCCTCTGTTGCTCTCAATATCATAGAATTACTTAGGTTTCAAAAGATCTTTAACAACATCGAGTCCAACCATAAACCTAACGCTACCAAGTCCACCACTAAACCGTGTCTCTAAGCAACACATCTACACATCTTTTAAATACCTTCAGGGATGGTGAGTCAACCACTGCCCTGGGAAGCCTGTTCCAATGTTTGACAACCCTTCCAGTGAAGAAATTTTTCTTAATATCCAATCTAAATCTCCCCTGATGCAGCTTGAGGACAATTTCTTCTCGTTCTGAAAATGTCTTTCAGCCTCTTCTGCCTGTTCTCTGCTCTCCAGGCCTGCTGGGATACACTCAGGGGAGTATGACATCCATCTTAATGTTAATTAATTTATTGAGGTCTGTTAGATTAGTGCTTTACGGGCTGGGAAAATTTTAAAAGATATGTACAAATAGCAAGGGACATAGAAAGTTTACTAGTGCCCTCCACTGTTTTCCATTTCTTCATCCCGGTCAGCTCTACATAAACAATGGGGTTTTTAGTTATACTGTTAATTACCTTGGAAATCCTTTCTCAGACAACATGACCTCAAATGAGCTCTTTACCTGGACTAGTATAAATTAAAGCACGGAAGTCTTCTTTCCAGATTCAGAGACTTCTTTGTCCCAAAGGAACTCAGCTATTTCAGCTGACAGAGGATGGTCCCTGTTAATAACTATAACATCGTTGACATTGACTGTTTCAAAATTGGGCCCATGCCATTTTTATAGGTAGTGGAACCAGCTGAAGGAGAGTTTGGGTTGTAGAAGGTGATTTTACCCAAAGATAAAGTAGATTTTATCCTTTCTGATCTGCTGAAATAACCTCAGCTTCCACCTAATCACTGACTCCCTGTCAGAGAGGGAAGAGGAACACCAGACAATGTGACAATGCTAAACTTAACTTATTAAGTGAATCATGAGAGGAACAGGCTGTTTCAGGATATGCCTGGCTTGAAAGGTCCATGATGTAGAAGTATGCCTACCCCTAAAATACATGAAAGCTAATTTTCTTAATATTTTTGAGAAACTCGTTTTTTGAAGCCCATAACAGATGACTGTGAGCAGTCAGGATGGTCATCAGTGCCAACTTGCAGATCCACATGAAGACAGGAACAGGACTGGAAACAGCCTATTACAAAATAGGATTTTTAATCTTGCCCTAGAATTGCAATTGACAGACTTTCTATCTAAGTGAAAAAGCAATTACCATTTTCTCCCTGCCACCAAAGCTGCTTCTGCCTTCCTGCCTCCCATCTCCCATAATTAGAGTAGACACACGTAAAGTTTGATACTGACATTGAACACCACTGAGGGGATGGAAACCCCCAGGAAAAAGAACAAGTGTGAATAGGTATCTTAGAGTTTTACAATACCTTGTGTTGCAGCCTCCAAAAGCTGTCAGAAAAATAGAGATCACTTACTTTACACTTAAATGACTACAAGATAACTATGTGGTCCTATCTCACTAATGTCTTTGAACATAAAAGTTGCATTGAAAAAGTTAAGGGTTATTAAATGGGATGAAGTAAGTAAAAATTATCAATAGTAGTTACAATGGATAATCATTTGTTCCACTTTCCTGAAGAGGAATAAAAGTGGCTTTTTGTTTAATGACACACACAACATACATACCTTAATCAATGTTTTTTCCATGCTAAGTTATAAACCTTCTCATTGTAAATGTTCTGTACAAATACAGAAGAAAAGTCTTTCATTTGGCTAATAAATTTACATCAAGAAATGCAGCTACAAAAAGAAAAAAAACAAAACAAAACAAACAAAAAAAAACAAAAAAAAACAAAAAAAAACAAAAAAAAAACAAAAAAAAAAAAAAAAAACAAACACCACCCAAGAAACCACCCAATCAGTTGTATGAATATAAATTGCTTTTAAAGTGCAAATGGATCCAACTGAATGAAGATGAAATCTACATATATGTGCCGAGCTGCTAGTTTGTATTTTCTGTCACCTTTGGTCTGAATTTCAAGTTGTAGAACAGCCTTCTTTATATTCATAGTTCATTACAGTCCAGTCACTTGTGGGCTTCTGCTCTGACTCAGTCACTGCATCCATGTGTTTGAATTGAAAATTGAGGCTATTTAGCATGCTTGTTTCTGTGCATATCTGTTTAATTATGCCAGACTGGGCAGATGATCACTTTGCAAAAGGACCAAGACCAACACATTTTCTTTTATTCTTTTTTGGGCCAATACCAAATCATCAATGTTACTTATTTTTTCATTTTAATTATGGAAAAAAATAATCTATTTTTAGTGCTTGGCATTGAAAGATTTGAGGTTAATTTTATATTTTATATGATTTTTTCAAGGATTATGTCTATAAAAAATAGATTTTAGAATTCTAGTGAAAAACAACCAATTGTAGGGTCTCTGTGGCCTCCCAGAAACAACAATTTGAGTGCCAGAATGCCATGTTCCATGCTGCTGTCTAGCCAAGATGGAAATCTCACTATAGTTGCTATTTTCAGACTACCATTGTAATCATTATACAGCAGTAGTAATTGAAAAGGCCTTTACTATAAAATCCTGCACACAGCAGTAATAATAGAGAAGTCATTATTATAAATTCTTGCATGCCATGAGCTAGGCAGTTTTTGTGTTATTGGTAAAAAACCCCTCAACTCCAGATCACGGGTCAGAATAAGAACCTGTGAAGCAGCATATGGATATGAGCTGTTGTAGTCAAGGAGGGAAAAGTAGAAGAACTGGGTCCAAAAAGGTTAGAGTTTAAAGGAGAATGAAGATATCCTTGATATTCACAGAGTTCTTCTGAAATGAGGGGTGTTTCCCAAAGGTCTTGAATGACTAAAAGTGATATCCTAGTTAAGCCAAGGTGGCTGAAGGGAATAAATAAATAGCATCATATTTCTCTGAGGATGATCTCCAATATGTTTTTTGTGTATTAAGCTTCCAGTTTTAGACCTGCCTGTGTCCCCTGCTTTTTCCAACACAACAGTAACAAATATTCAGCAGAATTCCCTGCATCTTACAACTTGTTTTCTAGAAGTCTCTTTCAATATTAATAATAATTTACCTACAACTGACTGACTGGGTCACCTTCCATCCAAAATGCCATTTGTCCTAGGTCTTTCTGTTTTCATGCCTGCACAATTCAGTGACATTTTGTTCCATCTGTCCATCTGGTTAACACACCTGCCTTTTCTTCCTCCAGGTACAGAAGCTGATGACTATGACAAATAAAAGATTAGGCTGAAAAACAATGCAGTCTTGTTACTTCATCACATATGCTATTTTTAAAGGTAAACGTCAATGAAGTTCCAGCTCACTTTTTATTTCAGCAGTAATGGTCCCCTGAAGGTTTGCAGGGAGTGAAAGTCAAAACGAAAATATAGAGAAGCAAGTCTATTGTTCAAGCAGCCTGAAACATCACAGCCACACATGACCTGCAAAAGAATTGAATCAGTTCTTTCATTTTTATATCACATTGCCCAACATATCACAGTCTGTTCCAAAATAATTTTATATGGAACAAATTTTACTGATTGTTAAGGAGGGCCAATATTTTTTCAGCATAAAGCAAGTATTCAGTTTTGACTGGAAAATAAGACAAAGATGTAACAAATCTATGCTATATATTGTTGATTTTGTCATTAAACTTTAAAGGGGAAAGGCATAGCTTCCAGACTGCACTACAAGGCACTTCACTATATATATATATATATACCTTATATAAATTATGCAAATGACTTTGTGTGTGTCTGAGAGAGATAGGAGAGAGAAGAGGGAGAGCAAAAAGATTTGTGTTTTTCCTTAGTAGCACTTCATAGATTATTTTATTTGTCCATGGACTCATGATACATGGACCTTTACTTTCCCAAACTTTACTAAGTAGAGATGACAGACATGCTCTTCTCAATGTTAGTATTGTGCCTGAACACTCCTGAAGTTAATTAAAACATCAACATGCACAACGGAAACCATAACAAGAGTCTTACACACGAAAGGATCTGTGGCATGTGGCTGATTCTTATTCAGCTTTTTATTTAATGATAATTATTTTTCATATGATCTGGGATAGTTCAGAAAAAAAATGCCTGCAGAAGAATTCTGCAATTCTGGTTGAGATCACTAAACTGGTCAATGACTGACCAAATTCTTTACACTGAATCAGGTATCTGATATAGACTCTCAGGCCAGGAAGGAAGAACATCAGATAAGCCAAGCAGGTCCCACTTGCACAGGAGCAGGTGGGTTGGCTGCAGAACTGTTTAGAAGGAAGAGATATAATTTTGTATAAGCCTTACAAAACCTGGGTAGAAAAGGAAGGAAGGTATTAAACCTTATTAAAGGATGCTTATGAACATGCCTGTCAATAAAAGTTTGCCTCAAGTTTCTCTCAGTAGATGAGCCTGGGGTTCAGGAGATGTGGATTCCTCTGACCTCATTAGAAGGTCTCTGACCTCTAAAGGCTAGACATCTAGATTGAGGATTTAGATCATGGTGCTCTTAATGAAAATAAAGAAGTAGAGGGTAATTTATCCTATCCTGAAATACAAGCATACAAGATTAATTGCTCTCTGGTGCCTGGAAAACCAACCTTTCTGAAGGATCTCCAGCAAGACATTGCACCTGCCTAAGCAGCCAGTGCCGAAGGATGTCAGTCAGGACAAAGACAAGCCTTCAAAGACAGATCCTGCAAGACACTGTCTACTCAAGAAATTGAGATATTTACTTCCAGCAGGATTGTTTCACCATTAATCTAAAATTTAGGTTCATCCTGACAGTCTCAGTTCCCTGGAGAATTTTTAGTCAATTTTCAGTCCTGTTCTTCAGGAATCAAGTGAGGAACTCAACATAAGACAATTAACAAGACCTATGTTCACTTTGCAGTTAGAAGGGGAGGACTCTTCCATGGCAACACATAGGAAGGAATGCCAGATAGATGGAAATGTCTCCAAATTCTCTGTGGCAAAGTTATTTTGAAATTAAATTGATCTTTGGAAACTCGTCTACAAGTTAATACTAGACAATAATTCTCGGGTATTTACTCTGGGGTAGGGGTAGCTCCAGGTTCACAGGAAATATGTCAAGAATGTTTCTGACAGTGTCCCACAGCTAGAGTGAGAACAGAAAACCTAAGCCTTATCATGGCAGATATGGGGCTGATAAAGGAACCAACTTGGCGCTTTCTGCAGTTATTCAACAGGAGAGGCAGGAGCCCTGTTTCCACAGTGAGGGGCTGCACCTCACAAAACTGCCTGTCTGAGGAAAAAAGGAAGAAATGGACAGGCCCATAACAAGAAAATACCATTTTGATATTATCGGGTCAACACTGGTACTTCAGTGATTCCTCCGCTCAACACCCTGCACGTGGGTGGCTGCTGTCCCATGGGTGGGATCTGTATGCACACTCTGCCCCATGTGCAGCTGAATAACACTCTGCGGTGCAAGTCTGAGCAATGGAACAAGTGTTTGCTGGTCTCTGCTCAGAGACATCTTGTCCCTGGAGCCAAATTCAGCTCACACATAAGTCAGCTGTGAAGTTTACCCACACCACTCTGGGAACAAGATCAGGCCTTTTCTATTATGCACTTAATGCTCCTCCAATTGTTGCTTATGAAACATGATATTATGCACCACCAAGAGAGCACTTTATCAAGAATAAGGAATAGTACCAAGTACAAGAAAAAAGTTGTTGAATTGAGCAGCCCATTGTCCGAAAGCTGTAAAATTCATCTATAAGAATCATATTCAGCAATTGCTTTGCAATTACTGTAAGCTCTGAGGAGACAAATCTTTGTCCTTAGCTTTTGTCATCCCAATAGAGTCTCAGAAGCTTAGAAATATAAGCTGGAAAAGACCTCAAAAGAAGATCTAATACATTGCCCAGAGTCTTTGCTATTCAAACAAATAAAGGGTAATTTTTCCACTACAGGTGCTCTACAATTACTCTACTTCAATTACTGTTACAAAAATGGACTTTACCATCATGCCAGTAACTAACAAATCGAAGACTGTGCTATTCTCTGAGGTCCTCTAAGATTTACAGCAAAATATATGCATATCTTCATTTTGCACCATGAAATACAGTGAAATTGTTATAACACATGGCAGTAAATCTCAGAGAGCCTTTCCATAAATCAAGGGAGAACTTTACCTGCTCTACCAGGGCTGTGATTAGGCGTCATGCTGATGAGGGTCCAGTGCAGATGATATCAGTGTTACCATTGCAGTGACCATATTCAGAAGAAGGCAGAGTCATAACCCAGAGTTGCAGTCTGGGCAGGAGGTGGTGTAGCACTTCTCTAACAGCAACCAAGACATGCGTACACGACCAAATTAGATCTTACGTGAAAGCCAAAAATGGTCAGAAATATTCTTCTTTCTGCTGGGTCCCTCATCATGCTGCCTGTCTACCTCACTACAGTTTGACCTGTAGTGAGGTAGACAGTAGCTATATGAAAAGGGAATTTAAGGTGCTACCAGTGAAGACACATGTCTATATATCCCTCCCCTCTTAGATAGACAGCAAAGAGCACGCAATTTGTACAGCTACACACCCAGGACAACACACAAGCTCCAGGAAAGCCCACTGGTTCAGGGTGATATTTTTGGGTTGGGGTTTTCTTTGGGTTTGGATTTGTTTTGGGTTTTGTTTTATTTTGTTTTAATAACTTAAGTAAAATTACCACTTGCATGGCTGAACGATGCCTTGCTTCTTATGCCAGGTCACCTCTGAGGCAGGCACTATAATCAGGTTTTATCTGATAATGTCAGAGCAGATGATCCAGCTTACTGTACATACAGTAAATGAAAGATGCTAATAAAGATGCCTGACACTGGGCATAAAGTTGCTGAGATCCACAGTCGAGTGCAAAGTAGCATGTGCACTGACAGTTAAGGTCCATCATGTGATAAGCTGGATGTGACAGAAGACTAACAGAAAAATTAATTAGCAACAGCTGAATTCTTATGTGACCCAGCTTCAGGAAAAACAGTGAAAGTGTTTTCTTTAAACAGCTTTCAGCATCATCAGCTTCCTCAATACCTTTGAATCTTTTGTGAAAAATGAGACACTGGATGCAGGGGATGGTAACATGCACTCAGTCGTCCATCAATTTTGATTCAAAACACTGCAGGATACACCCTGATGCCCCACATTTTACAAGCACTAGAAAATACGCATTTTTATAAGCACTAGAAAACATAAGTTTTCTAGCAGAAAGGTCATTTTTAATAGCAGTGTGATAAATATGAACAGGAGCTGCCCTGGAAAATCATCCACAGAGGGCTTCCATAGTACAGGGCTTCATTTAATTGGGGTCTCCTGCTTCTCAGTACAGCCCATCCCATCAAAGTACAACCTCCAGATCATCAAATCAAGACAAGTAAATATCAGACATGGTTTACATAAGATTTTTTTAAACTCGTGATTTCTTTCACACTAAGAAGGAAAATGGATTTCAGAAATGTAAGACCTATAAATGCAACGCAGTTCTCTACACGGTTCACATTTAATTATGGTCAAAGATCAAATCTTCCATTTTTGCCAAGGTGAGAGAATTCAGAAAAGCCAAGGAGTAACAGGAGGTATAGAGAAACATAAGGCCAGTGTAATTTGGTGCTTCATCTCAGTCTTGGAACTGGAATTTTATTGAATGCTGTAATTAAAATTAAAATACAGCAGCATGCCTTGCCTGTTTCCTATTTCTTTGCATAAACAAGTGAATATAAGTGATAAGGAAAGATTCCAGATTATTAGCACTGGAAGCTGAAATATTCTACTGATCTAGAGGTAAAGTAAATCTGGGAGAAAGAAATGTGACTGTGAAACTTCCATTTATTGTTGATAAAAGCTTAATTTAATGCAGCTTTCCTAACAGAAGAATAATTTTTTAAGCTCTTCTTTATTTACTAGAAGACCTGTAGCTGTTCTATCATTCCTATGCAAGCAGCTTCATCCAGTTTTGAGGGGATAAAACAGACACTTATAAAAAAAATATTTTCTAAAATAAACAACTGAAACAAAATGACAAATAACAAGACATTGATTTGTTGCTGGAAATTATTCACTTGTATCTTGTGGACACATACTGGAAACCTGGAACTGCATAATATCAGAGTCAAGTAGGGAAGAATAATCCTGTTTTGCATAAACTATTGAGCCTTCACTATCTGGATTAATTTTGCAGGAGACAAAAGAGAGGCTTTTTGCACTGTTTCACAAAGAAAAAGAGAGATGTGCACTTGCAAATATATCAATTCAGTGATCCAGGCATAAAAAATTCAGAGACCTCACATACTTTGCAACATTACCTGGCCCCAAGCATAGACTTCAAGTGAGGTTTTCCTCAACACTGAAAGCCCCCATTAAAGCTGTGAGATTTACTTTTATTTACTCCTAAAAAAAGTTACATCTCACCCAAGAGAAACCTTTCCAAGTGAAATTTTTGCCAAACTGAGTACATTTCTGTGTATTACTTACTAAATTTTGGTATTGGTGTTAATTTATGGACACTTTTCAATTACAAAGCTCCCAGCTAAGAAAACAAACAAACAAAAAAAAAAAAACCCTATCGAGATCTATATGCTATAATCAACATTTTGATTTGCCATGAGATTGCTATCAGTGTTGTTTCCATTTCTACAGAATACCAAGTGTAGCACTATCAAGACAGACTGAAAATGTACACAAATACTTTGCAGCCAGTTCAGATCAGTGCTGGGAGGGTGCTTCCCACCTCACCCAATCTGTAAAAACAGCCAGAGCAGCCTCTGCTGCTTATCTACCTTCATCCCTTCCAGTTTTCACAGACAAATTATATCACCAGATCCAACCACAGGCAGTTAGATCACAGTATCTCTGTTTGCCTCTGCAATGTAATAGTTCAACATGTTTGTCTCATGCTGTATCGTATGTCTTCAGGCACGGTAATAATGCTCAATGTTGCCTGTGAGAAGGATCCAGCTGGTTCACCCAGTGCAGGGGTAGTTTATCTTTTAATGAGATGCCTATCAAAACCACTGCTGAGAGAGGCTGAAGTGAACGGGATGGGGTTTTTAGCCTAAAGAGGGCTAAAAAGGACTCTCAGTGCTTTCTTCCACTCCTGAAAGGGTTCCCAACGCTTCTAATAAGTGGGCAGTATGAGGGAAAGAAGCAACAGATGCAAGTTGCAGAAGGAGCATTTCTGTTTTTACAAGAGGAAAATAAATTCCAATTGATTAAGCACTAGGAAGTGTGCCCAGAGAGATCATGAAATCTCAGTCCTCAGAGATATTCGAAACTTGAAAGCAAGTAAATCTTTAAGGAAGCTGGTCTAACTTTAAAGTTAGACCTGCTCTGATCAGAAGTTTGAACTGGAGACCTGTGGAGCTCCCTTCCAGACTGACTTATTCTGTGAATCTATTCATTATTCTCTTCCATATACCAGAATTTAACGAAAACTCTGAATAGTGGCCCTGATCAGAGAGAGGTGCACTTAGCTTTCACTCAAGGTCATAAAGAAACAGAAACTCATAAGTTGCAGCTTGTGTCCTGCAGCTTCAACAAGAAAAGCTCTTTATGCTCACTTAACCTAAGTCATATCACTTCTGTTCCATGAAGGACAGTACAAGCCATAACAGTAAGGTCTGGATACAATTGCAACCGCCTTATTAAACTTTTTTAAAAAGATGAAATATAAGCATATAACTCTTGACTAACACCAACACTGCAATCCATACAGATGAGGCTGCTCAAGGAAAGTGCAACGTATTTTAATGTATTTTAATAGTTCCCTGGTATACCCTCCCAGTACGTAAGCATTTGCAACTCAGTTTCATTCCTAAACCAAAGGTTACTTATTTTTATTTCTGACATTTCAATAGAATAGTTTTCTATTAGTTGTCAGGACAATTTTTAAGTTCATGGATATTTTACTATCTACAGTATTTTATGTTAAATCATCCAGTGAAAGACACTGAATAAATAAAAAAAAAAAAACATCATACCAGAAATAGGTCTTGGTTTTGTTTTGCATTGTTGGGTAAGAATTCCCATCCACAAGTACAACAGCTCCATCAATACTTGAACAAAAGCAATTAGACTTTTGATTAACTCATACAATTTTTTAAAGTTCAGTTTAAAAAAAAAAAAAAAAAGTCAATCGATTTCATTTCACCCACAAGAAAGCGAAATATAACCCATGGAAATTAACACTGTAATAAAACTGTTCCTGTTTTCTAACCACTCTGGCATAGCTGTGTTCATCTGGAAAGTGTCAGATTGGTCTGAAAATCCCAGGCAGGATGAGTGCTTTGCTTGTCTTGGTCCACATGTCTGCATAGTAGGTTTCATAACACAAGCTGAAAATCTTGAACACAACCTGGAAAGAAATGGATCTGGAAGCCCCAGAACAAGTTACATTGACCATTTTTTAATCCCAGCCTACATTTTCTGCTACTTTCTGCTACTTCTTCTATGAAATTATTTTCATTGAAAAAGGAAAGGGAAGGGTTGAAGGTAAAGCCCCAAGCAGAAGCATGATGGTTAATGTAATTTCTTGAAAGATGAGTGCCTTAGAAAATCCAGCTCAGAGAAACATCCAGACAGTAAGTGGTGAGCTGCTGAGGGCAAAAGGGTTTTTTAACCCTGTATGCAATAATGCAGGACAGCATCTTGCTTCTCTCAGGTCAACAGCCACAAGCTCTTCCCTGGAGGTCCACAAATGGTCCCTTTCTTGAAACGAAAAGCAATGATTGTCCTAAAATGCCTTTTTACGCTATCTCACTCCTCCAACACCTCACTTCCAGTTTCACCATCACCTCCTCCATGAGTTTATGCAACTACTGCAAGCATCTGCTACCTCTCTGCCTCCCTCTGCCTTGCCAACAGATTTGTCTGACAGTCCAATACTATCGGTACCATTTCCAGCTCAGGATCATCACCTGGCATGTGCCATATGGTCTGATTGGCTCTAGTGGCTTGCAGGCATGGCTCTAAAGTTTTCTTTGATGATTGCCAAAGCCCCCATCACCTTGATACATATATTACTGCTATTACAGGCAAGTAATTTTTAGTACCACACTGACCAGAAGCTTCTATGGGTTAAAGAAGGCATAAAAATTCATGAGTCAGATGTTGCCTTTGGTCCAGAACATCTTTTCTCCCACTTCAGCAATAAACATTCCTTACTTTGACTCCGATTTAATTCAGAATATTTTGAAATATTTGCAAGGACTGCTTCTTATTAGAATTCAGCTGCTCTTATAGTATCTCATGAAATTTTATTTCCTTTCTAAGTTTTCTATTTTCTGTTGTTATTTTTTTATCTCATTTCTGATGGATTTTCTTTCTTGTCAGTGTGTATTTCTAATTGATTAGCCAAGTCAGACATTGAAAACCATCAAAACTGAGAACTCTTTAAAATAAAATAATGAGATAATATTGATTGGAAATATTCAAAACCAGAAAAGGCAGGACTGTTAAAAAAACTGAGTGTAACAAAACTGTCAAGTAAAAATATGTTTTTACCAATCTGAAATTAATTACAAAGCTGCAGCATTTCTTTAGAAACTGCCAGTCATTTTAACAATGTGAAACAGCACACAGGCACTTCCCAACAAATAAGAAGCATTTTTTCTTTCACAGTTGTGTCGGTCAGAAATTAATTTCATACATTCTCAGGTACAATTTGATAAATCTACTGCTGTAGTGGTGAGCTGCTGAAGTGGTAGAAGCAGTGAGGTGTAATGGGCAGTATTCCATATTCATTTAAACCACCTAAGATTTTTCAGAGTTTTTTGCTAAACACAGATTTTTTCCAAGTGTTAACATATAATTAATCCCACTGAAATCAACAGAATGTGTTTTGTAGCAAATAAAGCAAGGATTGTAAAGCAACAAAACTCTGCAGAATGAGGAAATTATTATTTCAATTTGGTGGGTATTTTCCAAAAAACAAACCAGACATATGAGAAATAGCAGTCTAGAGTTGAGCACGGGGTTGTGTGCTCCCACATGCATGGATTATCTAGTCCATCCTACACTGTTATTAGTGGATTGGTAAAAATCTCATCCCTCACTAACATAGCAAGACTGCCATAACTTCACAAGATTAATTGTCACTAGAGCCTTTCACCTGAGTTAACCAAGAAGTTTATAAAATCCTAAAAAATACTTTGCATGCTTCATCTGAGCACAAGGAAAAAGTCTAACCTGTTGCAGGTGGCCCAACCATGTTCTACCCTAATTTCACTGTTACGAGAGCATGCAAATAATGCTGCCAGAACTTAGGCTTTTTCTGTGTAAGTAAAGGCACCCTGAAATTATGGATTTTGACCACTAATTAATGTTCTTAAGGTCTGCAGAAAGAGACTGGATCTGTCATAACACAGATGCTGTATTAGTGAGACACCGACAGAGGAACCGTTTATGCTCTGAGTATGTCCTGTTACATGTGGAAATCAAGTGACTGGAGGCAGCACAGGCAGGACACAGCAAAGCAGCAGAACAGTGTCTCAGGGAACTTGGGAACCTGAGATTAAATGTGGGTTGCAGGAGATGTGAGTAAACTGATAACGAAAAGGAATTATCTCCTGCAATTGGAAGTTAAGCAGCATGAATGAGCCTGGATTGAATAAATGTGAATAGTGCTTTTTATTTTACTAAAGTCACCCTGTGAATAGGTAGGATGACTACTGATGCAAATATGCACACAGAAAATAGGGTATTTCAAACATGGCACAGATCTATGTGCAAGACTGACTGATAATTGATTAATTTTCATTTTTAATTTGAATTAGAAAATGCTGATGCTTTTGAAGATGCTAGCAGCAGGTCAAAGCCAGAGGCATCCCTTTACATTAAATGAAGGATTTCCTCCTGGAAGCAGGAATCAGCGAAGGCAAAAACATTATGAAAGAGCTGAAGCTGGAAGCATCACGCATTTGACTCATTAAGCTCCAACTTCAAGGACTTCTGAGTCTTCTAGCACCTTGCAGGATCATGCCCTCCATGTTTGCCCGGAGGCTGCAATACATGCAGGATTTTCAAAAAGATAAATTTTTACACTTGGTTAGGCTTCTGGGAAAAAGAGAGTGGTCTATGAGCACTTCAAATAGGAGGCAAAAAGTACAACGGAGGTCTCATTCATTTTGCAGTGGCTGACCTTGGGTGTCTGTGAACAGCAGACATGACTGTCTCTCGGGATAAGCAGCGCACTGAAAGCCACAGGGACTGCTACTCCCTTGCAAGGCTGTCTCCTGTGCAGGTACACCTATCTCATCCCCATGCCTGCTTTTGTTCTCAAATGATTTTATTTCAAATAGATGTGATGTTTGTGGTACTGACCTGTTTGCTCTTGCTCACCAGTACAGGTCTCTCTGCCACTGAAGCAGCTAGCGATTTCACTTTATTGTTCTCAGATTTCTCTCTGGAAAAAATAATACCTCCTCTGGACTAATTATTCTGTTATGTGAGCACATGTAAAACTTTGAGTTCTGAAGAAAAACAGGGATGCTTAGAGTCTGATGCCCACAGATGAATATATTAAGATTATATTTTCTGTTGTTTTCCCTTTATGTACTAACTTTCTTATGAAAGAAGTACACTCACTACTCAGTATTTCTCTTTTGCTTCCCCTTTTCATTTATTTATTAAGAGCCAAAACCAACAAGGTCTTACTGTCTCAGAGTGTCATCACTACTGACTGTAACGAGTAACAGTGTTTTTGGGGGTGACATTATTATACCTTCTGAAAGAATAATCCTGACATATGACAAATTTTATCTCTCTTTTTTTTTCTGAAATGCATTGTTAACTAATAAAAGATCTGTGATTCTACTATTTAAAAATATAATAACACACATGGGTCCAAAAGATGGATGTCATTTTAAACATGCCAAAGTTTGATTGGTTTAGGGTGCAGTGGGTGGGTGGATTTTGGAAATAAGAGACAGTAGAACTTTAACTGGAGGGAACTGTTTAACCAAGAGGGTCCTCACCTATGTTATCCAGTATAAAACAAGAGAAAAAAAATCAATTTTCACACAAGCCATAATTATGTGGCAGAACTCATTGGCTTTTCTGCAAACCCACCACTAACCTAAATCAGGTGCTTTGGGTAGAGTTTAAGTAAACAGAGCTTTACATAAAAGATGTTTCCACAGGTGTATTCTCCCAGTAAAATATCTGAGCCATTATTGTCATTGCTATTAAGAGAATTGAAGAGCTATTATCAAGAGTTTTCATTGTATGATATTCCTAAGGTCAGAATTGATTAGGATACCTGATTATGATTCTTGATTACTGGATATAAGACCATGATTTCTTAATACACAGAGATTCAGAAGAATTCAACATCTCGGAATAGGCTTATAGGACTGTAACCATGGGTGATGTGGGGAAAAGAGAGCAAGGGGTACATAACTGTGCTGCCCTCTAAGCACCCATGTGATAAATGGCCAGGAAGAGAGACGTTTGCATGGTTCTACCTCTGTGAACCTCAGTGACTACCAAAGTAGCTGTGCATGCATGAGAAGTCTGATATACCCAAATAAAATTTTCATTTTCTCTTTTCAGGGAAGAAGCATCACTCTGAGTGGTCAATTCTTCCACGAAGCTTCCTCAGCTGTGACACAGCTATTCATACTGAGCAAAAAATATTACTTAGCACATAGCTGCATTATTTCACAGACAAGACAGATTTGAGAAGCTGAAATCTTGATTCTGTACATGACGAAATAATCTTAACCATTCCTTCACTATAATAGACATAAATTTATGACTACCACACACCTTTGACTGCAAAATGGAGCAATATGTTCAGGAAAGTCTGTTATTATATCAGAGCAGGTGTGAAAAGGCAATTTTGGACAACTAGCTCCTATTTGGATGCTTAAATCTTGACTTATTTGCCTGTCTGTGACTGTGATATAAAGAAGGAACTCCATCCAAATCTGCAGGCAGTGGAAATCATATCTCAAATATGGGTATTTCAGCACAAGTTTCAGGCACATGTAGCACAATGGGAGACACCAGCCATGACGCGAGTCCAGGCAAGAAGCTGGAAATTATTTCAAATATATTTCTTCCTCTGTAAATTTGTGGGAAGAATTTTAAATCTTCACACCCAACATTGTATCAACAAAACATGCAAAGTGCAGCAATACAACTGATAAGAGAATCCATTCTTTGAATTTTTAGCA
This sequence comes from Tyto alba, assembly GCF_018691265.1. Lineage (NCBI taxonomy): Eukaryota > Metazoa > Chordata > Aves > Strigiformes > Tytonidae > Tyto > Tyto alba. Next base: position 43,419,201 of record NW_024881316.1, on the reverse strand, counting down.
CATTAAATACTGTAAAGCCCTAGAAAATAATGCATTTCAATTTTCCTTAGTGAAAATAACAGTATTTCCTTCTTAAGTATGGAAAATTGTAAAAGTGTACATTACTTTTAAAAGCTGACTATAATCCCCACCTTTGCTAGAAAACAGATCTGAGTGTTAAGCTACAAAAAAGTGTACCAGAAAATTTTTATTTCATATTACTTCTTAATTCAAATGATAGCACTTGACACCCACTTTGGCTTTGTTCTCAGGGTCAACAAAGCCTCATTATTCTGTCTGACCTAAATATAGATGAGAGAAAGTGTCTCTGGCCATGAAAGGGATTTCCTTTCAAGTCGGAGAGGTGATATTAAAGATCTCTACACGACCCTTGTTCTCAAACATGGAGCCGAGGTGAGAAGTCAGAAGACTGCATGCTGAAACTAGATGCTATACTTGATATAGAGAGTAGTGCATGGTTTTGTGAGTGTCAGAACCTGAACCCTGTGACCAATTTTGCAGCATGCTGGACTCCATTTGTGTGGTCCCATAATTACTGGAATATAAAAATAAAGTTAACTTTATTACTTGGGTACTTTCTGGTTCCTAGAATGAGGGAATTGAGAATTAGAACATTTTGACAAGCACAAACAACTAAGGTGAGAAACGGTGGAAAATTCATTGAATTATAGATAGGCTAGAACAAGAGACCAGACCTCTGGATGTCTCTAGTCCAACCTCTGCTCAAAGAAGGGCCATGATCAGCTCTAGATCAGGTCAGCTGTGTCTTTTTCTGGCCAGTTCTTGAAAATCTCCAAGGATGGGGATGTCAACACCCATCTGAGAAATCTGTCCAAGTGTTACTCCATCCTCTTGGAGAAAGTCTTTTTCCTAACATACAATTTGAACAACTCAAATCACTGTCCGTGGCTCTCATGTTATGCTAAATCAACTGTCACTGTCACAAAAAGATGGATGTATATACCAAGAACAGTTTAGCTTCATCATATTGGTAAATGCCATTCAATTAGTTGTAGGCTGTTACTAGGTAACCTTTTGGCATCCCCTTTACCTGCCTCACCATTCATTAACAAGACTCATGTCCTGACATTCTTGAGCTGCTTGTTGTTCAGTTAAATAGTAAGTTCCTGGCATCCACTTCTATTTCCTGGCCTTTCATGGCATTCACCTTCTGAAAAGGATTGAAGACAAAGTTATTTGGCCCTTCTGTACTGATAGTCATTATCATTCCTTTCCAGTTTCAGTTGTTCTAATTCATGATAACAAATGCAAAAAAAAAAAAAAAAAAAAAATTAGTATATTGATAATAATATGTATCTGGTGTTATTTGACAGACTGTATAACTTGGATGCTGAATAGTAGAATAGAAGCGTCTGGACAAGGAATGAAAATGCAAGTCCCTCATTGCCTTGATTCATTGCAATATGAAAAAAAATCCATTTAGTGTTCAATGAATTTCACTCTTACTGTCCTGGGTTGAATGAGTGGTGGAGTTGTTTTGGTGTCAGGGGAGGGTGCTATAGGGGCAGTCCCCTGTGAGAAGCTTCTCAAAGTTCCCCCAGCTCCAAGTCAGCTCCACTTCTGTTTGGAAACTGAGCCAATCAGCTGCGCCTCTGCGATAACGTATTTAAGAAGGGACGTGGTGACGGGCAGTCGGACTTGTGAGGAGGAGTTGCTGCAGCTGCATGAACACCAAGGTCAGTGGAGGAACGGAGGAAGAAAGGAGGGGGGAGGTGTGCCGGAGCAGAGACCCCCCTGTATCCTGTGGTGAGACAGCAGGGCGGCCCCCCCTGCCACCCATGGAGATCTACAGTGGAGCAGACATTGATTTGTGGCCTGTGGCTTCCGCCTGGATGATCACGGTGCTCTGCCCGAAGAAGGCTGGGGTCTTGTGGGAAAAGGTAGACCCTACTGCTCTAATTCAGTGCTGGGAGGATTGCAGCATGTGGGGGAGTCCCACGCCGGAGCAGCTCAGGAAGGGCTGCAGCCATGGGATGGAATCCAGTTGGAGAAAGTTAGAGACCCATGATGGAGCAGTGTGGGGAAAGCTGAGGCTCATGGGAGGAACTCATGTCGGAGAAAGTTTGTGGAGGACTGTCTCCTGTGAGAGGAGATGGAGCAGGAGGAACAAGTTTCGGACACTCTCCTCACCGAACATGAAGAAAGTGGCAGTGCTGACTGCACCCCCCATTCCCTGCCCCTGCGCCACTGGGGGAGGAGGTAGAGATATCGGGAGCAGAGCTGAGCCCGGGAAGAAGGGAGGGGTGGGGGGAAGGTGTTCTCAAGATGTGGCAATGCTTCTCACTGTCCTACTCTGTTTTGTGTTGTTAGTGTCTGTAATAAATGTATGTTCTTTTTTTCCTTCCCCTAACGAGTCTGCCTTTTGCTTGTGCCCATAAAGAGGGATTTTTTCCCCATCCCAGTCCTATCTCGAACCCCAAGCCTGGCTCTCTGTCCCTTCTTATTGCCAGAAGAGAAGGGATAGAGAGTGGCTGCGTGGTGGTTGGCTGCCGACCAGGCTCAAACCACGACACTTACCTATGGTGAACTTACTCTGTAAGGCAAGAAATTTTTGAACTAAAGTTAAAATTCTCACTAGAGCAAGGCACATTACTGCTATGCTGGCTCTCTGCAATCCAAACAGACTTCTATGTGAGGTTCACTCTTCCTCTTCTTACAGGATCCAGCTCCTGTAGTAATTACAAAGGTCCAAGGCCTGGTCTTGTTTCGTTTACTACCACAGAGGTAGGCTGTATGACTTTTGGAAGGTCACTAAGACCTAGATGCATCCCACATAACTTTAGATCACTGAGTTAAGGATGGTGTTTCGTCACCACTACAAAAACCCTCTATCATCAATGGGAAGAGACACACCGATTCTCAATCTGAAGGCCTAACATTTGACACAGAGGAAGTCTTTGATGACTGTAAGGTTATCATGCCCCTCAGAAATGCCCCCAACTTGGGCATTTCTTTTTTAGTACTTAGGAAAAATCTGCTCCTTTCTCTTTCTTGTTCCCCACTCCCATGCTCCTCTCTGAAATGTCACTAATAGCTCACTGAAAGCTGTTAGACTGTCATATCATCATAGCAAATGCAAGTTATGTACAGGGGATGAGGTCCTGACTCACATCATTGCATTGCAACTCAGAGGTTGCAATCTGAATTGTGAGAGATTACAGCCCAATACATCCTGAACCCAAGAAAATTACTCTTGAATAATTCATTTTTTCATAAGGAAAGCTTTTGAGATGTTTTTAATTTTCTGGTATGTAATGCATCTCCCTGACATTTCTTCTGATTTATGTTTTGCTTTTTCATAAAGAAATTATTACTATGAACATCAGAACAATTCATAATTTAATCCCCCAGACTCATATAAAATTTTGAATGGAATCCAGTGGAAAGACATCACATTTACACATTCACTGTGCCTATTTCTAATTGGATTCACAACTTTAAAAGAAACAGCATGCCTTTCTTTGGGGAACATGTGGTTTTGGAGAGAGAACAGAAACTATTTTCGTTCACTGTCATCTATATTTGATATGGTCTATATCAATACCGATCCAGAGTATAAAATTAAACAGTGATGCCTGGTCATTCAACCCTCAGATGCTCCTGCTTTGAATGAAAATCATGTTTCTGAAGGGACATGTACTGAAACAATTTTCCTCATCCTTTTCAACCTGGGAGAGACAGAGGAAAGTATCAACGTCCAGAAAGGAAGAATATTTTTTCTCATTTGAAAAAATAATTTTAATTGAGTTTCAGGTTTTTTCGCCTCCAGAGTGAAAAAGGGAGGGCAGATGGTTGGCGCGTATCAGTTTGCTATTCCATTTGTGTCTGCAAATATATAAATATATGTGTGCATATACACGTATTCTATGTCTTACAACTTTCATTCATCCTTCAACTTTGACAAGAAAATCAATTTAGTATCAGCTATGCAATTTTTATCATTTCTTTGAAAAGCACCCACCTTTTTACTAAATCTTTAAAACCACAAAACCTTCAGGTTGCATGTGCTTTACAAATATTTGTAAGAGTACAGTAAATAAATTAGGTGTTCAGTCCACCTGCACTGGTCATGGCCAGCCTGAGCAGCACAAAGAAACACAACCTCATTCGTGAGGTTTTTACTGCCAGAGGGCAGTGATGTTTAAGAGCCTGAAGGTACTGCCAGAGGCAATGCCTATAGCATGGAGAAGACATTTTCCATGGTTCAGTAATAGTCCCGGAGTTCTCCAGAGTTACCTTAAGAATATTGTGCCTTGGATCCTTTCTAACCTATATGTGATGAAGTCCATAGAAGCTGGGGCAGAAGGAGAGGTTGAACCTGAGTTACACCTTCACATAGTCAGGATACAGCCTCTCAGAAGCAATCTCAGGGCCACGCATGTTGGCATGCCCTGAGTGTGCCAGGGTCCACGAATGTCTTAACAATGCCTCCAGCAGACTGGTAAATGAAGGGGGCTCTACTGGGGCTGGCAGAAAGGCCTGGCTTGTAATCACATATGGTGACTGCAGTTTAAGACCAAATAGGAATTGCTATCTATGTATCCAAGGAGCTGTTTAGTTCAGTGCTGGTGGAGTCTGAGAAGTGTAAGGACCATAAGAGGAATGTCAAATGTGCTGCAGCAGAACCTCCCTGCATCAGCCTCCATCCCACCCACCTCCCAGGACTTCTTGGCTCCACCTGCTCCCAGGTAGGATGTCCAGAAAATACATTGCTCCAGATACTATTCTGCCTCCTGAGGTGTCCTGCCAGGCAATGTTTTGCAGCAGTTTGTCTTGCTTTGAGCTCCTGTAAGGAACTGGATGAGTTAATGTCTCAAACATTCATCAACTCCGAAAGCCTGAAAGACAAGTTGTGGACTTTGCAGTTAGTCTAAGGAACGAACTATCTGCCTAGGGATGCACAGAGTGCATCAAAGGGTGCACAGCTCCACTCCCTCATGGTTGTATTGCCAAGTTCCCTAGATAAGCCTCAAAGGGGGGAGACATAGACTGAGTGAAACCATATATTGGGTTAATGTCTACACTTTAATTTATGACTATACCCTTGAAGAAGAACTAAAAGATGGATAAGAGAGAATACCTCCATCACCAGAAAGATCCAAAGGCTGGATAACTGTCCGAGACCTGCCTCTTTTTGTCTAGTATGCAAATCAGCCAATAAGATTAACTTAAAAGGCAACAGAAAACTTTTCTGGTAGTGCACTCACTACCCAAGATTACCAGACCTGAGACAATGCTGGAACCTGGAGTGGTGATCCAGATTCTTTGACTCTCTTTCTCTCATTTTATTTTCTTTTCTTACCTTTCTTTTCTCTCGCATAGATTTATCAATAAGAGACCACATTTCTTACTATTATTTTCCAAGTTTAAGTTTTTTATACCACAAGTAAAATATTTTAACAGGTTGTTTGGTGTCATTTCACCTTAATTTTACCTGAGGGATCACAAAACCTTTAAAACTCCCTGGGTTCCCCTTCCAGGTCAGTCCTCAGCTCCTTCTGGCCATTAACTTCTTGTTGGCAGGACAGGATGTCACTTGTGACCTTGCTGAGAGAAATCATTTTCAAAGGGAGAGAAGGGGCTGGATCTGGAAGTAATTTTTGAGGTGAATAAAGAAGGATCTTACTCCTTAAGATACACTGAAAGAGGTGATCCACTGGATTGCAGCTGTCACAGGGGGCATCCACAGAATGTCTTCACCTCTTCCTTCCACCCTCACACTGCATGATGCACACCTCACGCCCACATGGAGAACAGGACAGCAGGTAGAATGGGGCTTGGGAGCTGGGCTCAGCAGGTTCAACATACTGGGGATCACTATCTTCTAGTTTGCAAATATTTGTTGATTTGTACCAAACCACATCTTTTGGGTGCTACCTGATCCTTCTGCTGACATGGGGAAAGGAAGGAGGAGGAAGAAGTGACACAGAGAGACAGGAGCTGGACAATAAGGTGTCAAGTCTATTGGAGAAATCCAGGCAGAACTGCAACCTCCCAAGTGGACCTATAATCATCCAGTGAACTATCAGAGATTTGAAAACTTCCTTTGAGATTATTTAGAAAGTATGTATTTCCTGTGGGCCATATCCTGGGGGCATGAGGTAAAAATACATTCAGCTACTTTGACCTTAAAGGAATTATGTTGATTTGCATTTAAACTAATAATGAAGCAGAATTCTCATCTGCCTCCATCACTACATGTTTTTCATCACATGTTTTTGATCACTTACTGAGTTCCTTGAACACAGTTACATGTGCATGAAGTTGCTCACATTTTATTTCTAGGCCTGAGTATTTAAGATTGCAGGATGCATGTGCAATGTCTGGAAACTAGATTATTATTATCATTAGCTCATTTTCTCCATGACAAAAGAGTAGTGAATGTTAACTGTTTTCATTTTCCAGATGCTCCATTAATTCTGTGCTGTACCGAATGGGGTGGTATCATCGATCACCCATTAGAATAAATGTGAATCTATATTCGCCGGAACATAGTGTGATTGCTGGGAAGGCTTAGTTCAAGTGTGTCTGGGAAACCTCACTGTTAGCCAAGTAAATTCTTAGACACTGTATTTGGTGTGACAGGTACATATGATTTACTGGTTACGTTAGCTGCAGAACTGTACTGTGGTTTTTTGTGGTTTTTTTTTTTTTTTTCTTGTGCTGCTGACTGGAAATATCAGAACACGTATTAGAAATCAGACAGGATTTGAAACTGTGTCCAGGTTGCAGCAAAGCATAAATTGCATCAGCACATCTTGTGGTTTAACATTTCCACATCGGCAGATGATAAGCAGTAACAGTAGTTGTATGACCAGCTGGTTTGCCTCAATAAGCGGAGCTGGAGACCTCTGGATCCTCCCCACAAGTCACGTAGGTGTGCACATAAAGGATCACACCTGGTGCATGGCAGAATGGCAGGCAAGCGAACCTGCCAAACACATGTTTTAGCCAGCAGGGAAGGGGCACTGCTGCATCTCCTGAACATGACCAGCTCAAACCTTTGTGAGCTTTTTTGATCAGCAGTGTATAAGTAGTTAGCCTGTGAAGCTTCTGTCTAGTGCTCTATCTACATCTCCATTTCTGGGCTAAAGAACATCAGCCTAAGCTTTCCCCTGAGGAAGATGAGTTATAGGTTTTCCCTGTTTGCATGTACATTCTTTTCTTTCCCTCCACCCTGTCTCAGGAATAACAGAAATCACCTGCTCTGGCTTTGAGGATACCTGGGCAGAACAACGGTGTATTTTGTCTAAAGCCCTAGTACCCATCTTCCTGCTATCAAGTGAAAGAAAGGGCAGTTCAGTCTTCAGGCTCAGTTGGTATTTACTTTTTCTATTGAGAATAAAAAGAACAGAAAAAAGTACCTATATAACGTAAATTGTGATGCAGAATTTGCAATATGTAATTGCCTACTGGGAGGAGGGACAGCTCCTGCAGCCTATACTGAGCACCCATTTCATGACAAATAACTGAGCTGCTCCATTAATTTTCTTTTTTCTGCTCAGAAATTACTGAAGGGAAAAAAAAAAAAAAAAAAAAAAAAAAAAAAAAAAAAAAAAAAGAAGAAATCTTCTAGATACATTTTTTATTTGACTTTGTCCAAAAATTATTGTGTTCAACAGAGTGGCTTACGGTATTCAAAATGGCATTGCTAAAAGGAGACAAGTGAGGTGAGTCATTGCATTTGCAAGGTCTAGCATCTGCCCTTGGGTGCTTCAGTAAAGTCACCTCATTGTTCTGTGCCTCAGTTTTCTCTGTAGATGAAGGGGCTGACTCAAGGCTGATCTGTGTACTGCACTTTTGGAGGTACTGTTGCAGCTCAGTCTCCTCTACCCTCATCACATGACAACCCAAGATTTCTCATATCAGAAGAGAGATCTGAGAAAATCTCCAAAGAAGTTTCTCTACCAGCAGGAAATCTAAGTTTTCTCATACAAAATCTTGAGCTCATAAGAAAATAGTACTCTAACTTTGAATGATTCAAAACCTTTATTTAGAATGATCAGAGAAAACTCCAAGGCCTTAGTAGTGCACAACAGTCCTCATCACTTTTATTTATGGACATTAAGAGTTCAGGTCATAAAAGGTGATGGCGCAAAGACTGTTATTTTCTCCCTTTTATTCTTCAGAACAAACCAATTTGTGCCGAGAGGCATACAGTGACACTGAAAAGATGTCATGTAATGGAAATGTGTCATCAAAAGATGATGAATGCATGTAATTAACTGTAGGAGTACACACCCGAGATTATGTAAATCTACAGATAAAGGCATCAGAGTGCTCAGGTCCAAATGTACCCTTCTGTCTAGCCTCACCCTGCGCTATTTCAAACATGAGGATGCTGAATGAAAATGTAATTCCAAATGTGTGCAGTATACAAATATGAAAAAGATCTGTCTTTAGAGTACAACGTTATTTCTCACAGTTAAAGCCTGAGTCTGCAATTCCCATCTTTTCAGCAAAACAGGTACTTCACTTCACCCACATGCTTAAGACCTACTGAACAGTTCGTATCTAAATATTTTGTCAAATGGCACCCTAGAGAAGGCTGATGGGTCTGCAGGGCAACCAGAACTGTTCAGTTCATCCCGGCTCTGAGAGAGAAATCTCTATTCTTTTCCCATTAAAATGAACGTCTAAACCTAACAACATGCCTTCCTCATATGCAGAACATCCATAAAGCTGACAAATGGTAAATATATAAACAGATGAATCCTGCTTCCATGCTCAACAACAAGAGAGACATGCAGTATTCAATTCGCTAGCCTGTTTCCCCAGCCTGAGCAAAACTGTTCTTTGCAAGACCCTTGCTCCTGTTTCTTCCACTTTGGTTTTCTTAAGACCAGGCTAACTTTAACCTTTTTAAGATGATGTTTGCTAGTCTGAAATCAATAGAACATCCTACTGAAGACTGATGGCATTTCTGTATGAGTTTCACTATTTGGGCTTTTTTCATTAGAAAAATGAGCTGGCCACAAACTAAATATAGAGTAATAGAGAAATGTTTCAAGCTATGAAAACAAGTCAGGACAAAGCTATTGTGACCTTTGAGTATAAACAACAGTTTTGGTGCTGAGTTAGACAGCGGTGGAAGTATGGGACTCCTGGTGTAAGACCAGGTGACGGCACTCAGAAAAATGTTCCCTTTGAAGTCAGTGGGACTCTTGTTGCTACTCCCTGAGTGTGAAGCAGTCAGCATTTCAGTTCCAGTAATATAAAAACTCAGCTCTGTCTCTCATGTTCAACCAAACTTTGCTCTGCAACTGTCCAACCAGCCTCTTGTGTCAGATGAGTGAGTAAAGTAAAACACCAGCAGACTAAGAGTGGCAGACTCATTGTTAAATGTAACAGCAAAGTCTCAGAATGCTCCCCATGATATTAAAGGCAAACTTTTATCTTTTTTTTTGCCCCAGAAGAGCTCTCTATATCTAAACCAATATATCTAAACCAATTGATCAGTTATAGTGTAAGCTGTCCTTTCTCAGTAGAGTTGTCTAATCACATCCCAGGCCAGAGTGAATTCCTTTACGCTACTTAACATATATTCAACACAGAAGTAAAGCATGGCTTTTTGTAGCCAGTTTTGAGATACTGCTGGCGGCAACACGAGTGTGAGGCCATGGGACATTCTGCTTAGCTGCCACCACAAGGGCCTTTTGAGGGCCAGTTCCACCAGGCTACTTCAGAATTGTCCTTTTGGTTCAGGAGTACCTGAACAAGACTACTTCTTCTCCCATTGATTCTTTTGCCTTTTCTTTTAATTGTCCGGGAAGCAAAAATGAAACCAAGTTTTACAAGGTGACACAAAAATACAGGTGGACGTAAAGCCTCGGCTATAAAAAACTTATCATTTGATAACATAGAAACAGGTAGGGGAAAGGAATGTACACCTAGCACTAAGGGACACACATCAGATGATGCAGGTGGCAATATTGTTTGTAGCACCCTTGTCGCATTTGTGGCAATAGGTAGTGATGTCTAAATCAGGATTATGATTTCATTTTGTGATCAAGCAAACAGGCAGGGATATAGAAAAATTCCTCTGTAATACAAAAATCTCTGCAGTAATAACAAGAAACACAGAACAGGAGAGTCCATGCACACTTCTGGTATTATAAATGTTCACTTTTACAGAAACGACTTTGCAAACATAGAGAGAATAATTGTTTCCATTTTTTACCAGCAGCTCTTAAAGTCAGTGTTGGTTTTGTGGGTATTTTTATAAATAATATGTTGCTAACCACAGAAACTTATTTATTCAGCACTTGCTGTGCTTCAAGTATTTTTACAGTAAGTCTTCAGAATTCCAAAACAGACACAGATGCCACATCTATACCAGTAAATTACACTGGCTAGGCTCCTTTCTCTGCCCCCAGGTCTAGCAATACAGCATATCTCAGCTGCACACTACTAGACTCTCTGCCTCTATCACACAGGGGGCCTCATCCATATAATCTATAGGGAATATTCCTTGAACCACGATATCTTCCAAAGTGTAACTAGACATTGTGACAATGCTAAATAAAATAAGTAGTATAGATAACCACATGCTGGAGCTTGCACTCAAACTTTGTCCCTCTTTAGTTACTACTGTAGACATGACTCAATAAACTTCCCAAGCTTACCCTGAGGGTTAATTTGCGCAAATGACCATTCTCCATGCACAGCTCCATTCTTAATTGAGAAGATAAATACTTTAATAGTATGAACATGGACAGACTGTTCTCAGAGTAGACAACAGAGGCCACGGCACTGGCACATTCTGAAAATGTAGCCTGGGAGCAGTGGACAAGGGTCTTGGAGTGAGCCACACTCCTGAAACTCTTACCATGGGGCTGGCATTGGAGCAGAAAAGCACACAGTTTATTTTCTTCTGTCTCCTTTCCATTTACTAGGTATTTACAAGAGACAATTTTACAACTGTCAAGTAAATGATGCCTTATTACAGGAAGTATTACAAGTGCAACAAGTATAAGTAGTATTTAATCTTGTAACACAGGAAATGTCTTCTTGCTATCTTCAAACATTTCCTTCTGCAGTCCATTCTCCTCTCTACAAGTTTCACACACTTTTGTTGCAAGCTCAAAATCTAAATTACTAAAATATTCAAAGTGAAGTTGAAGAAGATGACCTCTCCTCTGGTATCCTCAATAGTTAATGCTTTGGAAGTCCTCTACACATTTTCCTCTTCTATGACCTGTCCAAAATCTAACATCTAGCACTGACTCAATGGATCTCATGAAAACCATCCTGTGCAGCTGTCGCTGAGGCTATGTAAGCCCCTGGAATGATACTTTCTGTGAACACATCTGGCATTAACTTAGGAGGTGCCTGCTATGGCTTGTTGTGCTGTAATATCATAGTTAACTAGAGAAACAAAGGCAACCCAAACAACTATCTCAATTTTAATGTGCACTGAGTTACAATGAGATTTTGCATGATCTAGAAAGACCAGGGTTGGTGAACCAGGGGCAACTATATTAGCCATGAAATAATTCAGGTGAGAGTTAGGAGCCTGATTTTTGCCTCTCAAAAAAATTTTCTTTTTGTTCATGATTTCAGTGGTAACAGGTTCACATTCCAGCTACCTCACTAAGGCAGTGTTTTGAAAAGGTAATTGTTGCTCATGATAATTAAGCTTTCTGATGATAATTAAGCTTTATGCATATATTTATATACAGAATCAACAGTTTCATAAACAAGGAAGGTGAAGATTGGTCTACACCTTCTTAGCACCTAGCTGTTATTCTATATACGAGACAGAAAAATATACTATTGCTCTGTTTACTTTAAAAACATCAGCCCATCTTTTCTTTTTTCTTGCATGCACTGGTGCCAGTTACATGATTAAGTTACTCTCTAATAAATTTTGGATCAGCAGACACTATTACCCTGCACTAAACTTTCTCCTCAGTAATGTGGATTTATGTGTCTGGAGGTAAATAAGCAGAATGCCTGAAAATGGAGGTGTGCCCTCCAAAAAGATATATTGTTCTTTTATCGTGTCCCTTAATTCAGAGATCAATACATTATTAATCAATTTATTGCTAAAGATTTGTGATATTCATTTATTTTTTATCAAATGTGTCACCCTCAGGGCTAGAAAAAATTACTGTATCCTCCAGGTACTAACTTTGCCCTATGCATAAAGAGAAAAAAAGTTTCAGCAAATTGATTTTTTGCATCAGAATCTCAAAGAAAAGCATACCTCTTTTTTCTTTCCTCTGACACAAAGAAAGCTTTGTTATAATCTTTAAATAATATCTTGGTGGAGCTTATTCAAATGGTAAGGATGTGATTCTTCACCAACTTTCTACTATTGTGCCTAATCTGCTGATGTGCCAGATCTCATTGGGAGTGACATACGATTTGAGAACGATCTTCTGATGTCCTTCTCTCAAAAAAGACATAGGAGGTCCCCGAACATAAAGAACTGAGAATTCAGTAAATAGGCTCAAGAAGTCAGTTGTACGTTTTCCTTGCTGTTATCCTATGGTGGAGGCACAGCACAGGGCAAGAATGACCATTGGTCAGATTCCAGAGGGCTTTGCCTCTCCCTTGGCAGGGCTAAGCAAAAATGGGCCATCCACGTCCCTCCTGGTGAAGCTGTTCAACTTAATTTATTTGTTATACCAAAAGGAGCAAGTCAAAAATATTGCTGCTTGGGACTGGGATGCTCACACAGGAGTAAGCTGGAAAGACCAGGAAGGGCAGGATGCACTGCTGTTCTCTGCTTCCTTGAGATGCCTGGGAGTCAGAAAAGTTGGAGTATGGTTTACAGCTATTCTGAAGAAATAAGTGTTGGGTCCAGGGAGTTGGTATTTTCAAAGATCCTGTGAACCTGTCTGCCTACTGTTTATCACTGCTGTCAGAAGGATGTAGCTTTTGGAGAAAGGTGACATTTGCTACTGTGACACTGACACATTGCAGACAACAGATGAGACAGCTGCACTGTGAGATTAAAAGAAAAGAAGATTCTTTCATCTCTGATGTTCTGCTCAAGTTTAAAACCACAGAGAGAGTGGGTGTATTTTTATTTTTCTATTCTTCCTCTGAAGTGTCTCTTTGTTTTTTGCTTCACTTTCATTGCAAACGCATGCAAATAGGTTTTTAAACAAGATAGAGTTGTTTCATAATCATCACAAAATCCAGGTGCTTGTGCTGGTAGAAACTGATACAGCAAGATAGAGCCTTTTGGCTCTATTTACCAATCCTCAGAGATTACCTGCTTGACGAGTAAGGCCAAGACACAAGGTTTGAATGCAGACCTTCCAAAATCTGAGTTTATAACTTTTTGCTCAGCTTCCAGCATAACTCAAGTTTATTTTATTTATCTGTCAAACATGGGCATGTAACTCAATAAACTTGGCTGCATTCTAACAGTTGCATGGAATAAAACACCCAACAATGCACCAATATATTATTTTCCTTTTCTGTTGAACCAAAGTAACTTGAGCATCACCTTCTGGGGTTTTATAGGTTTTTTAATTGTCATTAAGTAAAATGCTGACACACCTAGTGCAATTAAATTATTGCTAAAATTCAGGAAAGGAAAGAAAATTCAAAGGAAAGTCTCTTGTCATCCAGCACATTTAAATGAAGCTTTTGCTCCAAACCATGGAGCTATTCTTTGTGTCTTCTTCTCCTATAGGACCGGTGGAGAAGATAAACCTATATATAAATGGCTCATGAGAAAAGAAGAATCTTTAAAATCTGTGTACACATATCTTCTGAATTTTCCTTTATAAAAGTGACCTGAGACAAAAATTAGTCATGGTGACTCAGCTAATGAGTGTCCATAAATTCAAATTCCATAGTTCTTGAATTCATCCCAGCAAAAGAGGAGTCTGTTAAATCTGCAGCATATTGGGCCATAGTCAAGGCCCTCTGAGAAATGTTTGTACCTCTGAATGGACAGAGTCCAGTGTGCATTAATGCAAGGGACAAGTAGGGTTTGGAAATATTCTTGCTTGGGACACTGGCACTAGTGGAAGGATAGCACTACCCATGCTGCCAGACTGTAAGGTGGTTGCAGAGTGTGCCCATGAATGCCAGTCTCTGAAACCCAGGCTTCAAGGAGAAGGCAGCCTACATTATCATCTTGGGGACCTGCATCTGACCTGTATTCAGCTGCTGCATCTGTATACTAACTGCATACGAGGTCAGATCTCCAAATCTAATGCTGAATTGCTCTTACAAGGGAACTCCCCTCTCTAGATTATCATCTTGCAATTCATTTTAGGTAGGCATCTTTCCCTGACCAGACTACAGGGGGCACAGGTGTGTTCAACATCTAAATTCTCTGGTGGTTTCCTCCCATGCAACACAACTTCACCTGTTCTTTTCTCTGCTGCTGTCCATAAAGACAATTTCCGCATAAATATGATTAAAATTCCTTAAACTGTGTTCTTCAAACCCACTTTCAGAAAACGTTGTGCTAGAATTAAGGTTAGTGGTTATAAAGGAAGTTAATTTTTGTGGCCACCTCCAGTCAGGCTGTCTCCCCTTATCCCACTCTCTAGCTGCATAATACAGAGTCAAAGACCACTTAAGAGACCTCTGTGTCCATGCTTCTACAATAAGGTGGCTGGGAAACATGGCATGTACCCATGCCCTACACATGTTTTGTTCACGGTCTTGGCTATGAGCCTGGTGGTAGGTGGGCACAGAGCTCACGTGGTGACCAGGAAAAGCCAGAATCAGGGCAGCTGATGGTGGTCAAAGTTGTAGCTCATCTATCCTACCTTCAGGTACAGGATGTGTACAAGCTCCTGTCCTCTGAAAAGTTCTCTGATTTGGCTTAGATCGACACTTGGTCTCAAGCTTAGGTGTCATGTGAATGACAGGACAGGGTAGACTTGAAAAGATGCACTTAACTGTCCATGACAGCTGCTATTCAAAATAAAGTACCTCTCCCAACCCCCACTTTTCACTTTTACTTTCACTTCATGGACTGTCTTCACCTGAAGAGGTGAAGACATTCTGTATTTCTGACAAGGACATGTTTGTTTGCTTTGCTACCTATTGATCTGTAACAGCAAGAATTTGCTAACTTCCAGGCTTGCACCGCACAGCGCTTTCCCATGCATTGCAAAGGCAGCCTGCATGGAGATGAACGCAGACATCAATAGATAAGCAAACTTGCAAGTACAAACAGAAGCCCTTTTATTTACATAATTAAGTATATCACTTAATCAATTCCCACTAGACTATGGTGTGGAAGGGTGATTGTGAACAGGGCTGGGGAGTGATGTGCTTCAGACTCCAGTGGGGATTCAGCAAAGGGCCAGCAATTAATGTTTGGTAGCTGACTTACTGCCAGCTTGCTTGGAACTGGATAATGATGCTTGTTTATGTAGAGTTTGGGTTTTTTACTGATCTTCAGTATGAATGTTCATCCAATCCAATCCCAGCTTCTAAAAATTAATATCTACCAAAAAAAAAAAAAAAAAACCACAAACAAACAAAAAAAAAAAAAGGGGGGGAGGGAAGAGCAAAAGATTCTATTTTCAAAGTAAAAGCCTGAGCATTGGGATGAATACGAACTTTCCCTTTTCTTCAGAAAAGTGTGTCAGGTTCTGAAAGGTGTGGCGAACTGTCCTGAAAAAGTCATCATAATGCACACTAATCCCTCAGAAGTCATCAGGCAAAAAGAATGAAGCATTTGCTTACAAAAATAATAAACCAGAAGATACTTGGGACGTTGACATCAATGGGAGCTTTAACATATGATTCTTCATATACAGTCCATGAAGAACACCACACCATGAGTACTGGAAACTATACTGAAAAATTTAGTGATTTTTTTAATAAGAATCAGTGATATCTTTTGGGGGGGGGGGAGGGGAATCAAAAGGAAATAGTAGAACTGCCACTTTAAACCCATATGTTTATTTCTAAACAGGCATTAAAATACAGCTAGGAGCCAAACGGAGTTTGCCTGAAGTTAGCAGCAAATGCTCCTACAGTGGATCTTATCATGACAGACAGGAATTTGATGCCCTCTCAAATGCCCAGCAGACTTCACACGGAACACTGATTAGATGATTCTTGCATTAATAGGGCCAGCCTGATTCAAAGCTTGACATATTAAGTAATAAACTCTCATCAAATAAACCTCAAATAATAATTTTTTTCCTTCTCTACTAAAGAAAACAACAAGGCAGCAATGGAATATGTCAGCTCACAGCAAAACAGGCTGATCAGTACTTTTTGCTACTTAGCACCAGCCTTCTAAACAAGGGAAGTGATTTATTATCTCAAGCAACCAATTGATCCCCTTTCTCTATCAAAATATATCATCGGCCTGTCACTTAAAGGTGTCTCCCAACCACAGTGAGTGGACACTCTGTCAATATACATATACTCTTCTCACAATATATATGTTTTTTTTTTTCTTTAAACCACTTTGCCAGAAAGTGAAGCCCAGAGCTCCCAGGGGCAATGTAGAAGTCAAAGCCTCAGGGAATTCTTTAAATTCAAAGTGTATCACTGAGCAGTCTGCAAAGCACCCGTGTTTTGAAGCTCATGGTGCAAACACTATGGGTCTTCCCATATATGTGTATCCAGATTGAACTTTAATGGATCCTTTATGTATCTTTTTAGAAAGTCATAATGGCACAGCTTCCAGTCATAGATATTGGATTTCAGTTTAGGGAGCAGTTTAGCCAGAAACCGATGTTCCTCAGGAAATTATTTTCTTCAACCAATAAAGGACATTATAATATATTAGATTTCTGTGAGGTAATGGCAAGGGAGCATTTTGTAGTGATTCAGCAATGAAAGATTAACTCTGATTATATTGCTGCTTTAGTGACAATCCCTGGGTTGTCAAAACCACTTTTGATTCCTCTGACACGAAGTAACACCAGCTACTCATTATGTAAAACTTGCATCCAAGCCCCGAGCCTGAAATTGAATGAGGACTTATAAATAATGTATCGATAAGGTAAATTATGCAAGCAATCATTCCAGAAAGTGTCTGAACTCATCAACAAATTAGATAACAAGGAAGTCTTTTTTCTACTAACTTAAATAAGGAAATTGAAATGGGATTTCTTCAAGAGCTTCCTCAGCACTTTCTTAGCAGCTACTTGGGGTTCCTGGGCAATTTCTTTAAAATGAGGACTTGCAAAGTCTATCATAAACCTAGTAAATCCTCATTTCATTTTATCTCATGCAATGTAATTAAAGGCGCTTTCCTGCTCCACTGACCGCTGAGCCAGCTGGCATTGCGGGTGCATTGGTCTTTCTTCCATTCTCCCCTTCTGCATTGAGGGGATTGCATAGGAGACGTGAGAGCACCTCTAGAGCACCACAGTCCTAACAAGCACAAGGTTGGAAGCTCATGCATTAGCCTCTGTGCCTCTTGCTCTCCGAAATGGTGGGCAGGTACCCAGGGTGACAGTGTGCAGACTGCAGTGTTAACTGGGACTCTCCAGGAACTTTCTTATTGCTAGCATCAAGTGTCATTACATTACCATCACATAGGATCTCATCTCTAAAAGCCTTTTTAGAGAGGTTTAAGCACCTTGTAGGTTCATAATCTTATCTCCCTTTTGCATTTATAAAGATCATTCCTGCTGCCCTTTATTAGAGAAGAAATTTGGTTCCCATCTCTGCAACAAATTCTGCACAGTTAGCTCAAACTCCTTTTCAAGGCAGACAGTTTAAAATATTCAGTAAAGAAAAGATTATTTCCAGGTTTCAATTAATATATTTAATTTAAACATATAAATTACTTCTGTAAAACAAATACAGCTACTGTTGTTACAATCCCAAAAAGAGGTTAGAGGTTTGGGTATGTTTCTCCTTAATCTACTGCCAGAAAGATACCTGTCCTAAATTAGCAGTAGATGCCCACATCCCTCTGCAGCTTAGTGGAGTAACACCCCACACATTCTTGTGAGTCCTAGAGATTTGAGTGAGGGATGCTGCATGATATCAGGATGGACCAGTGTCTCCACTTCTGATCGCTCTTCCTGTGGGAATTTAATTTCCATGGCTTCCCATCCATCCCAAGGTCACTATGGATACTAAGCAGGTTTTAAGAGAAAAGAGTGAATTTATTTGACCAGAGTATAGAATAATAAAATTATTATTATATTTAGGGATAGATGAGCAGATTCACCAACTGACTTGTAAGTAAAGGTATAGTTCCTCTGTGCCACCCCAGACATCTATTTTAGAATGAGAAAAATCACCATCTGGAGATACATATTTCTCTGTACTGACTCTACAGAGAGTCCAAGGTGATTAGTTCGGACTTTGACAATGAATTTTTAGATGAATAAGACAAGTGAGATGAACCTGATCCAAGAGGATAGGATGATTGCTCATGCAACTAACAGCTGACAATGATGAAATAAGTCATATTTTGGCCCAAGATCTAATTTCAGTAGATTGCAGCTGGTATGCAAGGTAGCCTTTTCCTAAATATTCAAGAGGTAAGGTTTTGTCATTGGTTTTGCATTATAAATGTATGGTTGGGCTTTGCTAGTAACATATAATCATATTTCTTTCACGATGTGCAGTGCTCTCAGCTGTACACACTGACATTATTAAAGCTACTAATATAATGGATAGCAGCAGGGGATACGTTTGTGTTAAATGGCCTGTAGTAATTGTGTCACTGAATTGAGCTAATAATCATCACACTGTGCCACAATATCTTGGAAGACCATCTTTGCAGCTTGTCTGATACTATAAAAATGAGATTCTTAGGCTTACTGAAGGCCAGTTTCTCCTCATCTATGAATTTTATTTGGTCCTGATTCACTATTTCCAACTTTTCTCTGGAAGCTTGCTTGCAGGATTTAGTGAGCAATGTAGCACAACCAAACTCCATCACACAGCTTTTCAAGACAAATATCTGCAGCTATTACAGCAGTAGTGTCAAACAAAATCTAGACTGTAAGTCTTTTTTCAAACTTAGCTCATGCAATATAACTCAATGACCTACAGTCACACTTGATCAACAATGGCAGAAACAATTGGAGAAATGAAACAAATAGAGAAATAGACATCATACATAAAGAATCAAATTTTTTCATCTGTGTTACAAATTTCATTTAATATATCTGGAAATCAGCAATGATTCACAAGACTGAGCCTGGCATTAATTTCTCAGTTCCCTTTAGACCTCAGCAGAAGGGACTTGACAGCATAGTCCAGAATTATTCTTTGTAAAATTTCTCCAATGGGATTTTCCAGATTTTATCTGCAGCAGCTGTCTGAAAATGTTGTGTTTAGTGACTCCATTGCAAGGTGCTTGTTCAGAAAAATATTGCACTCATTTGTAAAAATGCAGTTTTATTTCACTGAGAGTGGGTTGCCCCGGTCTCATGGGGATTTCGTGTGAGAACATTTGTGACCAAGACATTAGAATTGTTTCCATCGCATGAACTCCACGGTACTGAATGTTTGTTTAGCAATGGAAAAACTCCCAGACAGATAAGTTTAACTATTCTCTTATATTTTTAAATAAAGCACCTTTTAATAACTGTATTTTCTCCATAAATATTAGATGGAAATGGTAAGCATTTTCTTGATTTAAAAGCCTCATATAGCATTAGTCTGAGAAGAGGAACATACAGGTAAAGATCCAGGCTCTAGCTCAATTTCCTTTCTTTTTGCACATTCTCCAGCCTGGCATGTGTTCAGTGTTGGTATTGCTGCCTCTGTCAGCTATGCTACCTAAGCTGATTAGCCCACCCTTGTTGACAGAGGTGTATATATTTCCTAGCCATTTCCACCCACTGTTCCTGTCTTACCATTGTTCGCTTGTTAATTCTCTTTGCAGCAAAAATGACACTAAATCAGGAATGTGAGCTATGGATGCTATAAGGAAGTGGAGCTTCATTTTTCATGTCTGCATAGCAATGGAGCAACACTTCTAACCTGAACCATGCAACATTAAATGTGTGCAGAGAGCAAATGCAGAGATCTGAGACAAATCTAATGGTTTAAGTGCAGAGCAAATCCACAGGGAGATGATTCCCCCATATTTTCACCACAGTGTATAGATATGACTATTTAGTTTTCTTGTTAACATCCTTCTCTCATTATTTCCTCTCTTCTCTGCTACAAGGAAAAAAAAATCTTTGCTGCTGAAGGCAAACAAATAAAATGATTGCAGCTGTGTTTTCAAACTGTAACTTTAACACAATCAATTCCCATGGGAGTTAGTTGTCCATTGTAAATATTAATTGATTAATGCAGGTGCAAGCAGATAAAAAAAAAATGTTATGTAATTGCTTTTCCAATTCTTTTGCTGATGTCAATAAAACCAACTCATCATACATAACTGCATTTTTTAAAAATACCTCATACGACTATGAGAAATCACTAGATGAAAAGGTATTTGCCAGAAAAACATAGTCTTAAAACAGGTTAACTGACAAAAATTTGTGCATTGCAAATTTTAAAAATGCCCTTCCAGGGTTTCAGCTATTTCCTGTGTTTGATATCTGGGCATGTGAAATAAAAGCACTAGTTCCATCTGAACAGCAGGAAACAAACTGAATTTATCAGCAAAGGAGAAGCATGAGTTTAGCTCCATATTGAATTTGCTTTCCTTGATGTCAGGGAGCTACATGGTCTATTGTCACACTATGCCAGTTGGCCTCCAGGCCATAGAGCAGATCCTCATTTATTAATAGCAGAAAAATGTGGTTCTGTTTTCTGAGAACTGATTTCTTTTCCCATATCGGGCAGCTCTGTGACATCTCTCCTCATCTTTCCACATTCACTGTGGACAAGGAGCACACCAGATGCTAACTGCCTCCTCCCAGTACCATTAACTTGCTCTGTAACTCTTCTTGTACCAGGGAACAAGGCCTTCAGGTGGTTCTAGCTCTATTTTTTTTTTTGCTGATTAAACAGAACAGAGGTAGCTTGTAGCAGGCAAAGGAATTGTCTCTAAACCTCTACTCTATCAGATTGTGCTCCCCATTTGGCATGTAAATTAAATCCCCTCACAAATGGTTTTGGTAATAACACAGGATATCTCACCGGATTAAAGATGAATCACTGTGGGGAGACCCTTCCCAGCACCTGCCCGTGCTGTAACACACATTTCAGATCGGTGTAAATGGCTTAGCTCCCCACATCGCGTGGCCACCTGGCCCCAACCCTCTCCCACCCACAGCGTGCGTGGGGCTGAGCACTGGTGTGACACAAGAGAGGGCACTGCACAACGGGGATGGAATAGCGCTGCTGCTTCACATTGATTGGCACCATTTAGCAAGGACCATACCACAGCTTGGCCTGAATTACCAAGGGACAGCAGCTGTGGGTCTGGCACCACTATGGGCAGTTTCACTGGCTTACCTCTTCTGTCATTTCCTAAGACTTGCCAAAAAATAGCCCTTTACCGAGTAAAACAGCTATACATGAGAATAATTGCTTAATCACAATGTCAACTAGGAAAACAGTATTGTTTGATGACTTTAAGCAACTGGTATTAACATCGAGTTTTCCTTTCACATGAATTCTGCTTAGAGCAGAAATCACTGAGGCACAAATACTCTAAGGCATTGAAGCACTCAGGCCTAACTGGCATCAGTAGGAATTGATGAACCACAAAAACAGGCTAATTACTCCCATTGAAGTAAGAGAAAATAAAAATGATGAAAAAAGGGGGAAAAAAAGGAAGAAAATAAGGTAATGTAGAGTCACTACAATTACAAAATCAGCAGTGGTCCTTATCACAAGCAGAACAAGCCTTACAGACACAGAGTATATTTCTGATGCTAAATAAACCAAAACATCTGACCTCAACCACAAGCAAACTTCATACCCTTGTGCCCCCTGAGGTGGCCTGAAGATACGTTTGTGATTATTTTCTGTGTGGTTCTCCTAATCACCTGAAGATAAGGTAGAAACAAAACATGCAAGAGGAGAAAAGGAAATGTGTGAGACACAGGAGAGAAACACTGGGTAAGATGGAGACAATGGGGTAATGGAAGCCAAGGCAAACAAAATGTTTTGGTCAAATAAGTGAGTCAATTTAAAAAAAAAAAAAAAAAAAAGAAACTAAAACAGGAATCAGAATTTCCATTCCAAATCACTCATTTTCCCAGTTTTGTCTTAAAATAGCACTCTGTCTACTCTTCCCTCCTCCCTGCCCACCAATTTCATCAGTCACACTATCTTCCCTTCTGCCAGCTTTGGCCAGGAAATTGAAAAAGTCATTGATGTGCAGACCTCTGTTTCTTCTGTCGTGTGTAGAAGAGTGTTCAGCAACTCTCATTCAGCAAGATGTTTTCTCTACAGATCCTATATTCAAAGATTTTGTTAATGCATAATTCAGTTATTAAAGGGTAAAGTAACTGCACATGAGAAACATTCCACAGTTACAGATGCACCTGGTAAATATTACATGTGGTTCAGCAGTGTTGTTCAGTTCCTTTTTTTTTCTTTTTTTTTGCTAGTAACTGAAAAATCAAATTGTCAAGAAGTTGCATTTCCTCCATTTTTGATACCATACATCAATCAATTGAAAATTACAAGCTAAGGAGATACAGAGGAGGCGGACACCACAGTAAGGCATTTGTCAAATGATGCACCTGCTTCCTGACAGATTGTCAAACCCAGAAGGTGCAAGAGTAAACAAATTTGAACAATAATTTCCTTCCCTCACATTAGATGTGTGCTGGATCCATCCCATTTGCTCTGCTGATAGCTCCTTAGCCAAAAGCTTCCTCCACATGCCACGAGACAGATCAAAGGCACGTATCCCATGCTCCTAACTTACAGCAGAATAGAATAGAATAGAATAGAATAGAATAGAATAGAATAGAATAGAATAGAATAGAATAGAATAGAATAGAATAGAATAGAATAGGAATAGAAAGAATAGAATAGAATAGAATAGAATAGAATAGAATAGAATAGAATAGAATAGAATAGAATAGAATAGAATAGAATAGAATAGAATAGAATAGAATAGAATAGAATAGAATAGAATAGAATAGAATAGAATAGAATAGTTTCAGTTGGAAGTGACCTACAATGGTCATCTAGTCCAACCGCCTGACCACTTCAGGGCAAACCAAAAGTTAAAGTATGTTAAGGGCATTGTTCAAATGCCTCTTAAACACTGTCTCTTAGAAAGCCTGGGACATTGACCACCTCTATAGGAAGCCTCTTCCAGTGTTTGACCACTCTCTCAGTAAAGAAATGCTTCCTAATGTCCAGTCTCAACCTCCCCTGGTACCGGTTTGAACTATTCCTACATGCCCTATGACGTTCTATCACTTGATTTCAGCAAGAAACAATGAAGAACTTAATATCTGAAGGCCACTGGGGTTCAAGTGCTATTGATGTTGGTGGAAAGTTTTTCACATAACAGGTCCAGAGGACATGTTCATAGAACAAGTCCAGAGAAAGCCATTGCTCTCTGATGCTTGAGAAGGCATGGATCTGCAAATAACAATTTTTCACTAATCTGAAGTTCTGGTCCAAGGCATAACATCAATGAAGGAATTTTCATGCTGCTCTCTACAGGACTTTTAGGCATGATGTGTTTATAATAATTGTGCCATTTTGGAAGACTGTACGTAGCAGAAAAGTGTATTTCTGTTAAAACTCCTCAAACCCAGCAGAAACTGAGTGTATGGATGGAACCAAAACAAAGTTATCTTTCATTCGTGAAACCATTAACACAGCTGACACTTCAGAACAGTCTGCAAGAGTCTCTGAAAATGTACTTGGCTATCCATGTGCGAAACTGACTACTCACCATTCAGCTGTCACCTACACAAGAGTATAGCAACCTATAATATCTCACCTACAGTCCTTTTCAACAGGTCCAAGAAATGAACAAACATCTATTTTATAGGCAGTGACTGGAAATAAAGGGCATGGATGTAACAGGTACTCACACCTCTCAGTATCTAGGCAGCCACATTAACCACAAGGCCACTGCTAAGCAATGGGGGATTTGTTCAAATAACCTTTGTTCCAGCATTTTAAATTTTTGGCATCCTTTATGTGTAAAAGATTCTTTCACTTGGATGTGATAAAGGACTGACCAGAAGTATGAGAACTCAATTTCATTCATAAAAAATAAAATCCTACTTCTTGTTCTTCATCTAGGCCCTCCCCAAAAAAAACAGAACATGCAGAAAGCAAGAGTCCTGAGGCCAGGATATTCACCTGGGAAGAAGGTGATCCAGTTATAAATGCTACCTGGGAGATTTTAGAGGATGGATTTGAACTGGCTTGTATGTGACCAGTGCTCAGCCACTGTCAAGGTATAGTTATCAATCACTAAGCAAATAAATATCTCACTGGCTCAAAGTGGAGCAGTTCCAACCAGAGAAATTGCCTCCATAAGCAAGTGTCTGCCCTGGTTCAATTCTCTGCTGCAAATCAGGTAGAAGTCGTACCTTCATCACTTCCTAATCAGGGAGCTGTTTCTTCCTCTGCTGAGCATTGCTGCTCTCGTCTCCCAAACCAGACAGAGCAGAGGGTCTCCCTGGGCCTCAACATGCAATGCTGTGTGAGTAGGCTTCATCCACAGCTGCCCCATACATGTCCTGGAGAGCCCAAACTACTGCCCGAAGCAGCAGACACTTCATCTGTAGGAATTAGGACTTGTGAATATGTCCGGTTTGTTCTGCATCGGCTGCTCCCAATGAAGCTGCACATAGAGCAGATGGAAGCATAGGCAGCTCAGGGCAAAGCTGGAACAAAGCCACCAATTAAATCAATCTCTCCCTAGTCAGGCTTGCTCTTTATATACATTGGTTACACTAGCAGCTGATCTGTCGTTCAGCCCTGTCCGTTGGCGTAGGCGATAGCCGTATTTGTTTGGTGAGATACCACTTTTTTAATAATTTGACCATTCAAAAAAATAAAACCATTTGAATAAACAAATAAATAACTTGGCTCTCCACAGCTCTGCACCCTCAGCCTGTTTTTGACAACTACACAAAGCAGATGTGAAGTGGCACCACTTGGGAGATAGAGAATGGGGAGGATCATAGCCACATCCTGAGCAATGGAGGCTGGCACATTTCCACTGAAATCAGTGTGCAGTTCCAATGATGAAGACCGTGCCAGCTTCCATAAGTTGAGGGTCTGCTCACAGCCCTAATATCCAAACTGCTCTGAACATTTCTTACCTGAACATGTCTATCTCTAAAGCACTCATCACCCTCAGCACCTAGAAGCAAGGAACAGACTCACACAGGTGTAGATTCTGGTGACACAACAAAGAGAAGCAAGGTAGATTTGCTCACAGCAGATGGAAGGAGGCACCTGACAGGTGGTTTCTCATCTCCATCTGTGGCAGTTCTGGTAATCTTTATTGCTCCTTACACACTGGAGATGTTGGAGACCATTGGTTTTATCCTCTTGAGCTGATGGTGGTAGTTTTAGCACATAGAGCAAGTTTTAGGTCTCACCAGAGCCTGTAACAATAAGGTCTTCACAGAGACATGGTAAGAGGCTCAAGTCTCCTCTCAACATCCTGGCCCAACCAAGCTTGGTGTTTAAGGAGTCATTGAGACAATAAAACAGCAATAGCTGAAAAACTAGTAAAAATCTCTTAACAGTGTGCACCAAGAATCTAAATTTCCCAGCAATTAGTTTGTCTGTCCTTAAAATATTTTGCTGCTGTAGCACCATTTCTAGCTATTTGTAACTTGGAGCTATAGACCACACTAGGCATGGCTGGCCAGGGCAGTAGCAGGAAGAATGGAGCAAAGAGATGCAGGCAGCAGTAACATCAGCCATGTCCCAGCAAAACAGTCTGGCATCTGATCTGTCATGCACTGCCTACATGCTCAGCAGCTAGCCAGGGCCCTTCCATGTTGCTAAATACTTCATGAAAACAAAGGGAAAAGACAGTGCCAGCACCCAGAAGTATGGGTCTGCCCGCAGTCAAGTCCAGAGTTTCAAAACATACCCCTCAAGTTCATCTTCTCCACCTGGAAATGGGCTGATTCTGTTGGTTCAAGTAGGGAGTGGTTCTCTGTGACTTTGGGAGCTAGAGCTCACTGTGTCACATTAATGAAGGAAAAAGAAAGGGAATATCTTTATCAGGAACTAAATATCTGATACAGGAGGGCTTTCTAATATCACTGATGAAGGGCTAATCAAATCTAATAGATGGATCTCAACCCTGGGGAATTTCATACTGCAAACACAAGCATATTTTTTATAGTAGAGGCAATTAGAAGCAGTTAACAGGAAAATATGATGAACTGTCTCAGCGTCTTTAAATTGGGTTCAGTTCTGGAGTCTCAGCTCACAGAAACCACAGCAGATCTTGGATTCATAGTCATTCATACTGGTTAATCTTCCAGCCTTACACATCTTGCTAAAAGCTACGCTCTATTTCATCCATAATCTATTGGATTTGGCACAGGAATTCCTGGATAAAAGTCTATGGCCTGTGTTGTCAGACTGGAGGAACATAATAAAATTTTCTAGCCTTAAAATATCTGCGGGGCAGTTGGTGTAAGTCTGCATGATTTTACTAAAGTTACTGGAATTATACGATTTACACCAGCTGAGAATATGTCCCATTTTAATTTCTTCAGTGGTTCAAACCAGAATGATAAAACTGGTATAAACAGAGAGTGAGCCAGCCCATTTGCATCCTGTGAGGCTACTGAGGAGCAACCCTTTCTGATCCAGATGGTAATTCAGCCCATTTTAGAAGCAATTTTTTTTCCTTTCACACTTTGATTCAGCATTTGTCAGTCATTGTGGGGAGGACAAGGCTGTGAGGCAGGTGCTTAGAGAACCATATTAAATTATGCACAGCAGAAAATCTGTAAAACGTACTTCAAGAGTTGGAAACTTACCATGTGTGACTGAAAATTGCAGAGAGACAGAATCCTAATTTCCAGATTAACTATTTCATCAATTAAAGCTGCATTTGCAATCCTTTCTTATTTGTCTGACAATCTGCAACTACTGCTAATACAAAGCCATCACCAAAATAGAAACCAAAGTGGATATTTGATGCCATGTGCATATGGCAACCTATGCTTTTTTTCAAGCATAATATTTCCAGCTAATTAGTTTTTTAATGTATTTGCATTAGTTTGTGGAATTCCATAATTCCTACTGAGCGGAGACGGGTAATCAAATAAGAAAATTAAGTGAGTTCTGCTTCGTGTTATGTGTTTACAAAGCTGAGAGGGGCAAGGTTTATAGTTAATGTGGTAGCTGTTTACACAAGAACAAAACATCTCTTGCTGATCCACCCAAATCTCAACATATTTTGCCAATGTACTTCAGCTCCCAAATCCCTCCTGAGTCCAGATTCCTCCTAAGTGTGCCTTCCAGCTCTCTAAGATCCAACCTTTTCTGAGTCTGTGCTAAGCCACGTTATATTTTGCTTAAACCCAAATTAAATTTTGCAGGGCCTCAACTGAGAAGATGAGGAATCAGCTTCTGATTCCAATCCAACCCAATCTGAGAAAGTCCAGTGGCATCAAACTCCTAGCAAAGGAGAAGATATATGATTGTGTTATTAGCAAAAAGCAGGTCTGCAAAGACTGAGAGAGAAGTGGGACTGAAAGCAGTGCCAATGGCACAAACCTGCAACCTTGAAAAACACACCCAGCCCTGCCTTGCTGCCTGCATCCAAACTCAATTACTTTAAAATTCCTGCATAGAGTTGTGACACTGAAATTGTACCCAGAATTGCATCCATCCCCTCAGAACTCAGCACTTCTGCACCTCATCCATGCTACATCCTGTTGTCTGAGTGATGGAGCAGTGCTTCACCCTGTTGCAGGTACATCTGCAGTATTTCTTTCCCAATACAGCCCTTTCCCCTAGGAGGGGAGCAATGAAAGTAGAATATGTAGGCTGGGTTAGGGAAGACTTCCAATGTTCATTTGCAATCAGTTTATAGACCATTTTGTACCTTCCGGCAGGCACAGAGGTGTAAAACCCAGCTTGTGAAGTCTCCCAGATACCCACCAAGCCAGACACCATCCAGCACAGTGTAGCTCTGACATTAAATCCTGTAAGGCCTTCGCACATGCTGACAGTGCTGGCAAGGCTTTAAGCCACGCTTTGGTGCCAGGCCAGGGCTGATCCCCATTGTCTTCCCAATGCAAATGAGGAGGCAGCAGCTCCTGGCTTCCCAGCCAGAGGTGAGAAGCATCTCCCAGAAGACAGGGTGTCACCATCAATCTGCAGACCAAACTGGAGATGGTGGGAGGACCAAGGGAGAGCTGCAGCCAGATTCTACTTGTAACTGAACGTAGCACCACCCATGACACTGAGACTGTGATAACTCATCCCTTGGTGCCTGAGGCTGACTCTCAGCTGCTTGTGAAGTGCTTTTTCTGGCACTTTATTAAGGTGCAGTTTTAGTCTCATCTCATTCTAAAATCATCTTTTCTATCTGCAATTGTGTATGTCTCTCTTTAAACTGATTAACTTTTTGTTTAACTTTTGGATTTGATTAACTTCTTTTAAATCTTTTGCATATCCTGGACTCCATATGCAGAGACCCAGTCTCTTTGAAATTAACAATACATATTCTACCACTTTAAAAGATACATATTTTTTGGCTACAAGCTAGCAATACTGAAACTCTGACTTTATGACTTTTTTTTAAAAAAAAAAAAAAAAAAAAAGAAAGTTAATAAAAAGCACACTGCCTGGAATAGTTATTTTAGGGCTATATATCTAAGAAATTGTTTGCTACTCCAACACAGTGAGGTTTGTTAAGGTTTGGCAGGGGTGGGGGATGAGTGGGGTTGAATTATTGTCAGAACATCTGTAAAAACTGAGTCCAGAAAGAACCAGACACTCTCATAAATCTAACCATTTTATATGGTACATCTGGGAATTTTTATTGTCATTATTGTGGTGGGCAGAGTATAGAGTGCATTGTCTTTTTAAATTCTATAACAGAATCAGATGAGTTGCTTCCTTATAAGTAAGTAAATCACATACTACATTATTTGAGTTACGCAAAACCCCATGGGCTCCTGCTGAGATTAAGCCCTTATTGTACAGACAAGTAGTAAGAGATAATACTCATTCTTAAGAATTTATGATCTGCATGACCAAAATGTTAAAGGCTATCAACAGTGAAACTATTCCCATTTTTCATACAGAAAGCTACGGCAGAGGGAACTGAGGGGATCTGATTTTAATTCCCTCTCTCTGAAGTTTATCCATATCTTTAAAAACATCCCATTCTATGTGACCTCATCAGAAGTCATCCAGGGTGCTCTTAGGCAGATCGAGGGATAATCCCATGTCCTGGATGTTGTGGAAATGCAGTTGTTTCAGCTCTCAGTGCCACAGCTGAAACAGGAGCCCTGGTAAACACCAGCTGCAGATGGGACTTGGCAGGTTCAGAAAACATACTGAGAGCATCTATGGATAAGAGCTGTAGAAGAAAAGACACTGTCCTTTAGTAATCACCTTTATTTATTCGCCCAGGCTGGCCTATTTGCCCATTCTCTTCTTCAGTAACTGTCCACTTGCTTCAGAGAAAGGCCAAGGGCAGCCTCAGGTCACCAAGAGCCCAATTTCTAAAGTTATTTCAGTACTTAATGTAGGATCCATAACTTTAGAAACATACAATAGAAGTCTCTAAACGTTATCTAGTCATGAAAGCTCTCTTCATAGTCAGGAGAGAAGGAATCATTAGTGGATGATTCATATGATCCGTTTCTCATCTCATCTATTTTGCAATCAGACAAATCTTTCTCTAAAAACATCAATTTATCTCCTATTACCATGAACAGGGTCTAGAAATTTGGTCAGACAGAGATATCTATAATTAGGCAAAAATATGCCACCTTCAAAGCTTGGAAAGAATGTGCCCTAAAGCATTCAAGACCTCCAGCTGACATCTAAATGTACCAAAATATGTTTTAAAATCCAGACCTTGTTGCCTGAATGCTCTCCTCTGTCCCTCTTTGGTCTCCCCTAAACTGTATGCATTTCAGAGATCAAGACATCATGACAAAAGCAGCTCCCTTTCCAGATTTTCTGCCAGTCATGGGAGAGGGCTTTTGAGTCAGCTCAGCAAGCCACCTGGCTCTAAGGCTGACTTTGAACCCACCAAACCCCCAGGCAGAGGTTCCCCCTAAGCCTGAGCTGAAAGCAGATCTGGAGAGCAACAGGGTCTCCCATTTCTCTGCTGGAGCTGATACATCAAACCTGTGCAAGATCACACTCATCAAGCAGTGAAAGACTTTCTCTTTACTGAATTGCCTCATCTGTTCATGTTTCTCCCACGTATTTGGAGGTAAGTACAAGAAATATTGCACAGAGACTGTCTAGGGGCTGAATGGCTGAAGGTTTCCATGGGACTGACACTCCCAGCCCAGGCAAAGCTTGTGTGTAGGGCTTGCTGACAAGGAGAGATGCAGCCAGCTGCTCTGTATCTCTGAAACAAGCAGGGAAAAAATATTCTTTGCATTTTTTATCCCTAATTTAATGGAGCAACCTTCTGTTCTGCTCCTCTGGAAGTCAGTGATACATCCATGGTATCACTGGATCAGCAATACCTGTTATGAAAGTGAACTTCTACACTATTTTTAAGAGCTGAATCAGCTGCTTTGATATTTCACTCCAAATGTCAGAAGCAAGTTATCCTGAAGCAATAATCTCAAAAGCATCAGACCACCACATGCTTTTCACAGGAACCAGAAGTTCAAAACAAGCTGGAAAGGAGAGGTGGGATCTCTGGATAAAATTATAAAAGCCCATCAACATTAGTAAGGGGTAGAATACTATTCCTAAAACTAAAATCTGAGAGGGCCAAATTGCTAAAATTATAGAAGTGCAGGATTTAGTAATAGCAGTATGAAATTATACTCCCTTCTAGATGTAATTACTGGACTCATTTGCATAATTTGCCTGGCAGACATCCAATTACAATTTGCAAAAACAGAAGTGTCTCTCCACCTCCAGGACCAGGTTTCCAGCAAGAATGCGCAAAAGAGGTACCACATCCAGTCTCACTCCACTTTGCAACTTTTTCAGTATGTGTGGGAATCTCAGAACCAGACTGCAGACCAGTGTGCCTGTCTGAGCATGCCTGAGAAAGCCTTTTTCAAGACAGCTGCTCTTAGTCTCGGAAGCTCCAGAGGGTACACTCCAACAGTGCCTCCAGCCATCTACAAATTTATTGTCTACACAATCAGCAGAATTGCCTGGCTTGCAAGTTAAATCCTAACCCCATTAAATAGCTTACTGTCTTCTTGCAAGATAGTGAGACTATTAAAGCTTCAAAGAAACAGAAGCACCATCACTAATTTGCAAGTCAGGAATAAAAAACTTCAATTCCAAAAGCACCACATGCTTCAATCTCCCTTCTGCTTTTAGCAGTACTAGATAAGTACTCATAACAAGGGGAAAGGCAGCATACAGGTAAGGTGATCAATTGCCTCCTTTCCCTCTTGCTCAGAAAATCTTACACTCATGCACCCAAAGGGATTAAAAGCAGGAAACTCAGATATTATCAAAGCTGGAACCTTCACCCAGGAATATCCAGCTATCCCATACAAATGCCACGAGTTCAAACTTTCATCCTCAAGAAACGTCAGGTAACCTGCAGGAATTGCTGTGAGCATTACTGAATTATTCACTCTCAAAGCAGGATAATCATGAATAAAGCAAGAAAAACAGCAATTCAGACATTTCGCTTACGAGAAAAAATAAGACATGTTTGTATGATCCCTCTCTCACACATAAAGGCAATAAATACACTGATTTGATAAGCACAGGTGGCTTTCACATGCCTGGTGGATATCACAAGCAAATTAAATCATGCAACCTGAGGCATGTGTATAGAAAAGGCTGCAAAATAAATTAGAAATACTCAAAACACAAAATGAGGTTAAGCCATACAGAGCTTGATTGAGTTTATTTTAGCCTGTTAAGAACAAGAGTAAGTTAGCCTGACTGAGCTCCAGGATGCCACAGCTGGACTGCTACCCCTCCCTGATCTGGTTCATCAAAAGCTGTGCTAGGGACTTTTTCACTGCAACCATGGGTAACTATATATAGCCTGATTTCATGTATGGCAGGTAAAATAATAGCCGCTGCTACCTGTCCCTGCTCTGAGGGTTAACAGCTTTCTCAGTCACAGGAGCTTTACTCCTCAGCATTTTATCTGGCCTAATCAGGCAGGTAGTGCCCTTTCCTTACATCAAAAGAAGTCAGCATGGTTATAGTGTTGACAGCTGCATCTGACCTCATCTCAGAGATGGGCAATGTGAATACTTAAGGTTTCTACTTGGTAGAGCCATGTGCCATCAGCATTCAGAAAAGAACTCCCTCCAGAAAAACACTAGTCTTGTTCTTAACTTCTCAGAAACTGTTTGGAGTGCAGGT
Source organism: Tyto alba (assembly GCF_018691265.1). NCBI lineage: Eukaryota > Metazoa > Chordata > Aves > Strigiformes > Tytonidae > Tyto > Tyto alba. The sequence goes on along the minus strand of NW_024881316.1, from coordinate 43,386,843 downwards.
GCATGCAGTGGCCACCCAGCTTTCCTTTGGAAACATATTTTGAGAGAGGGAAGTGTCAGTCCATGAGCATCCTTTCTTAGAATCGTCAAACTGTCTTGGAAGGAGAGACAGAAAAATAACAATGCTTTTTTGAGAATTTAAGAGATCATTATATAAGCCTAATGTGTTATAGATATCACATAGCATGTGAATGTAATAAATTAAAGTAGTCAATATGTTTTAATATACTCTAATGCAAGTGAAATGCACTGTATATGTGATTATACAAATGGTTGTCACAGAGAATTCTGGCTTCTTTCTCACTGCCATGTTTCAGACTACCATAAAAGCAGAGACAAGCAGAGAAATCATCTTGGTACAAAACCTACAGGGCCGTGACTCATACCTGTTTATCCAGGGCTAATCTGGCCTTCAGTGAACTCCCTGGGGGCCTTGCAGTCGTAAGGGTGGCCCTGCTCACCCATCACCGAAGGAGGGGACCTTCCGAGACCTCACCAGGGAACCGGACTCAAGTTCTTCCTACTGCCTCCTTCCCCTGCACAGAGAAGCAAGTTTCATCCTAGTGAAACGAAACCTGGGGCAAGAAGTCAGGAGAGAGTGAGTGAGTGAGTGGATAAAAGTCCAGAGACAGCAGGGAGACAACAGTGCTGCAGTGAATTATGTGGTCTCTTTTGAATAGTGTTATCCAATTCCTAAATGCCCAAATGCCAGGTAAGCCTGCCACAGGTATGGATGTGCATCTGGGCTGCTCAGGCTGAAAAGCCTGAAGTCCTTGTTTAAACTGTGGCTAAAATAATAATGTTTTTTCAAATCTATGAGCCTGAGGCAGAAGAGCAGATGATGAGGAAGGGAAGAAGGGTGAAGTCTTGAAGGAGGCTGAATGTCCCAGGTCAGTAACCGTAACTGTAAGCAGAAGAGGGATGAACAATTAACACTCTCTGATGCAATAAGCTGTGTTAGGAAGTGAGCTTCTGCACTAATTCACTACAGTATTTTCTGTACCCAAAATCTACAGCTGTATGCCCTGGATAAACTCCTGCTATGTGGTTCAGGGGACAGTCACAGCAGGAGGCTCCCCAAATGCACCAGGATTGTTCATCCACTGTAAATGCATAGGTATGAAACTAGCGAGTTGTTCATCTTCCTCACACTCCAATATGAACTTTCCCATTTATCTCCAATAGGTCTCAGTACCTGAGCAATAATGCAAAGATCAGATTTCTTGTTTTCTCATGGTTTGTTTGCCTGAGTGATTTAGATTAGAAGATCTTCAGGATGATGTTTGCCTTACCTGAAGCATTCATACAGCATCTAGCAACATAGTGTTGTGGTTCAGCAGGCAGTTCTCAGTTGACAGTAATACAAAAAAAATCACAGTAGACCAGAAGGAAGAAGTAAGATCAATTTTAGGACATACAGCCATAGCTCTAATATAGAAAAATTTGTTGAAAACAAACTCAGTTTCTGTACTGAACTGAGAAACAGAATAAATGTCAGGCTTGGAAAAATTAAGAAACTATCTTTAAAGAAGCTCTTTCATTTTCTGATCCTTTTTTTAAGCACTAGCAATGGCAAACTGTGCAATCTTTTAAAACCAGTTATGTACATCCAAAATAGTGGCTGTCCTATAAGGAAATTTAAAAATCTGCATCTCATTCTACAGCAGGATAAAGAATGCAAGTATTTGTAATGATGATGGATTTCTGAAATAAAATTAATTTACTAAAATATATTTTAAAAATTTTTACTCTTTTGCAAGTAGCTATGAAGAGCCATTCTAAATTAAACAGAGACACTTTTAACTTTTGTCCATTCATTTTGAGGTTGGAGTCACAATACGATTTTCACTACAAAAAATGAAATACATTAATTTCAAATAGCTAATTTTTCGAGAGTCAATGAAATGCTTCAGAAATATCAGTACAAAGAAAACAAAACCAGTAATAAAAATGAATCAACTGACTCAAAAAAATGATTAGCAACAACTTTTATTGTCCAAAGGCTAAAATATACTTCCTTTGATTGAATATTTTGGCCAGCATTGGAGATAGGAGTCACAGTCATTAGGCCAAGCAGCAATAACAACAATATTAACAGATAACTCATATTTATGTCAATTCACTCTGTGGCTCAAGAAAAGTCTAGTATGATTCTCCTCTCTGCAATTCAGCATTAATATCAGCACTTCAATGGACAGCTTCCAAAGGGCACATAAACCAGCTCACTTATAGAAAAAAAGTCTCTCCAGCAATTTTGCTTGCACAAAATAAATGCAAGATCCTTCCCCACTGTCCATTAGCAGATGTTTTCTGGAGGAACAGCAGGAGATGTACGTTTGCAGGGCCCACAGGATGGCCCCGGAGGTCACCATCTGGGCTGCTGAAAAGCAGTAACAAACCAGAGGCCAATCTCTGCTCTGGAGTCAGTGGGTAAAGTGCTCTCAACTTTCATATGGCAGAATGCATTAGAGTAGATTTGAGGGATATGTTGGATCAAAGGATTCAGCTTGAAATAAATAAAAATTACACCAGCATTTTCTCCTCTGTAAAATGTCATTTCTGAAAAGCTTCTCTGAATGAAAACAACTTTTGATATGTTATTTGACTGGATTTGAACTGGTAGGATGTATGCAGATTTTGCATTTAAGATCTGTAGTGCTACTTTTGGAAGCAGGGAATGTTTCTAGGCTAATGGGGGCACATACAATACTTAGTATAGAAAATACCTATATTTAGCAATTATGAGCAAAACTACAGGTTCATTACTTCCTGATGGAGATGTTAATATGAGCCATTAAGCAACACATTGATTTAATGTTAACAGAGAGTTTCTATTTTCAATATTGCTGTAGGATTTTGGAACAAAGAATTGCTAAGAGATATCACAGCACAGAAAGATTATTATAAGGTACTTTTAACACAGACTTCTGCCAGAAATGGGTATAACACGAAACACATCATGTATATTTTCTTACATTTATTTCATCTGTCTGCTGGTTCTATGTTAATTCTAAGATATGATGCCTATAAACCATACATTTTGAATGAACTCCCTTGTTTGTGATTGCTGTGCACAGATTCATGAAGGACATTACAAATATATATTAACTGGTGCCTGTGTGGTTTTCCTAGTAGTCAATTTTTAAAGCACTGTGTTATTGAGCTATAAATTCTCCCATAACAGAAATTGTAGGTTCTGAAAGGTTTCCTGTGGGACACTTTTACCTTTTACCTGATGAAGTTAATAAATAAGGTAAGTAATAGTCAAATAAGGTATGTAGTAGTCAAGAGGAGAATGCATTTGAGTGGAAATGTTGCACTAATAGGCTTCTCATTGAACTGCAGAGAACCATTAGATGTTACAGGCTTCATTCAAGCTTGCAGGTACAAGTGCAACCTTCTCCCAGCCTGGCAGTCTCCACCTGCAGCCTGTTCCTCATCTCCTGCTTCAGTGTCTGACCAACAACACAAGGAAGGTGTCTGCAGAGCAACAAAGTAAGAGCTTTGGAAGAAGGAGACATCTGGATTTCTTCGGGCAGCAAGATCAGTATTTACCTGGCCACCATGTTGGGTGGTCTTGCATGTGGTTAAGAAGGATGTGGCTAGGCAAGCACCACAGCTGGTGACTGTCTCAATAGCCACAGGAGAAGAGCAGGTCCAGTGCTCTAAATCAGCCTGTGAAAGGCTGAATCCCAACGCATCACTCAGTGTGTTTGCAGGATCTTGTATTCAGAAAGCACAAAAATTATCTGCTGCCACTCTGTTGGGACTCCCTTTTGGTCACATCCAACTGTCCACACCAAGGTGAGCTCGTGGGCTCCTGTTCTGTCTTTAGACAGCCCAGCATAACATCCCCTCCACTTCCCTTGCTCCATTGAGGTCTGCAGTGAGTGTTTGGCCCCAGGCAGGGGGTAAACCCAAGGGCAGCACCGCTGTAGCATGGGGTTTGCACCACAGCCCTGACTGCCCAGCCCATCCCCTAAGCCATGAGACACAGGGGTGCCATCACCACTGGGATTCTCTGTTGTCTGAGAAGGACTGGGCCCTCACTAGTTCCTCTAAATCACTTGGGGTGAAAGCACGCTGTCTGAGAAAGTAAAATATTTCCCTTTTTTTCTAACATGAAATATTTTTATTTTATATTTATTTGAAATTTCTTTCAGATGTTTCCAAACCAGCAAAATCTGAAGTCATGCTAAGTGCAAATTAAACTTTTGCTGCAAATCAAACAAAGTGTTTTCAACAGATCTCATGTAATTTTAACTTTTTTCAATTTATTGATTTTTTTCACATAAAAACTTCCATTCACTCCTTACCTTTTTATTGGGTGTTATGGTTTGAGCCTATTCAGCAACTAAATGCCACACAGTTGCTTACCCACCGTCCCCCCACTTGGGAATGGGGAGGGAATCAGAGGGGCAAAGGGAGACTCACTGGTTGAGATAAAAACAGTTTAATAACAGTAACAGATATGTTACTGTTATAAACAGTAACAATACACTGACAGCAGTATCAGCAGGTAATGTACAATACAACTGCTCACCACCCACCGACCAACACCCACCTGCTCCTGGCTGGTGATCCCAAACACAACAGCAACACTCCCAGAAGTGAGAGGCCCTCCTGGCCCACTCCTGCCTTTATCTAGTGAGCACAATGTCACGTGACACGGACTATCGGCCAATCCGGGCCCAGCCCTCCAGCTGTGCTCCCCCCGCCCCCGCACACAGGTGAGGGCACTGGGACCTGGGGAGCCCCTGGGGTCTCAGGGTGCTGCAGCTCCTCCCGCTGCCAGACCCACGGGAACTCTAGTCCTGCCACAACCAGGACATTGGGTTTTGTTGCTTACAAACTCAAATATCACAATATCAATTCACAGACCTGATTAAGCTTTCCAAAGGAAAAAAATATCATTTATACCAAATAATGACAAGTCCAACCTATACTTTCTCACAATATATATTTAGATCTTTTAAACCTTTAAGTCAATTCACTTTTTTGTTTTCAGAAGAATTAATTCCACACAAGAATAAACACTTGGAAATGAGGATGTGGTATTGATTCTAAGACTGTTCAGTATATGACCTGGACATTCACCTTGTGATGTGCAATTAAAAAATAGATGCAAGGAGCCAGATTATGAGCCCAGCCACTGTGGAGCAAATCTGAGATGAAAATGAGGGACCTCCTGAGTGACTGGGGTTGGAATCTCCCACTCCAGGTTTTTTTCACCATGTGCAGTTTCCATTTAGCAGCTGACTGACATTTGCTGACAGCACTGCTGGAACAGATCAGCAGAAACAGGTGAGATTCCTGAGGAAAGGTGAGAGACAAGTTAAATTAAGAGTAACACCTGTATGAGTAATGAAAACATTTCATCTTCCCTCATTGAATGTATTTTTTAAGATGTTAATATATCTTCTCCAAATAAGCGTGAGTTTTTAAGAAAATTAGGTAGTGTAGGACTGAGATTTACAATAGTATCTATGTGTTAATGCTATCATTGTTCAAACTGAAAATTCTGCAGTAAGCTGACTTGATAAATAAAACAAACAGCTATGTTAAAACATAAGCACAAATATTCAGGATATACACATTTTCACTTCCACTTTCCAAGACTATTACATGTGTGTCAAATTATTTGACCTCAGTGGAATCTGTCAGAAAATATGCGGTTTGTGCTTATCCTCTGTATTAAAGAAGCACTAGAAGTCATGAGCAGAGACAGGACATGGGTGATGTGGTGCAGTAAAGAGAGTATGAAAATCTCAACTTCAAAGAGACAGAACTCATTGAGAAATGACATGGCAAATGAGATGATGATGTAAAACTTGTCTGACTTTTACACCTCCATAGTAGTCATCTGTCTGACTAAGTTAAAGCCCCTAATTCAGGCAGATGAAATTCTCCTCTGGATGCTTCAAAGGTGCCTTCCTGTGTTTATAAAAATGTAAGCACGTGCATGTGTTTGAGTGAGTGTTTTCTCTGCAAACTCTTCACGTTCCTCCTCCCTAGCTAAGCCCTTGATGAAACCTTAATATATATAAATTAATCTTGGGTTATTTAAGATAACAATTGGACAATACAATCCATTTCTAAAGCACCACAAGAGATTGGTTTATTTAGAAGAAAACTGTATCCTTGTTATCTTTGTCAGCTGACGGGTTTAAGAAGCTGCTTCTACAACAAAAGTGCTTCAATTCGTGTGTAAGGGTCACGGGAGAGGTATGGTGAAGGAAACTTTTACTATCACAGTGTTTAGTGCATAAGACCTTGAGCTCAACAGTAGATTACTATCTTCATATCTTCAGTTCAGCTCTGCTCAACAGTATTTAGTTCACTTATAAATCATAAACCACAATCTAATTTATAAGAAAATTAACACTGCTATCACCCTAGCTCATGTCGGAGCCTGCCACGAACATAAAATTGCACTGAATTGTTATTATTAGATATAACTGAAAGATATGGAATCAGAATAGCTACCTTATTTGGGAACTTTCTGATCAGCAATGTCTCTACTTACTATCTTAATATCCTAATATAAGTCTTTACAGCACAGATTTCATACTTCTGGTCTGAACTTGGCACACATTCATTCTGTTGTAGAAATACAAGGAAAGACATCTGGGTTCCTAGATCAGTGGTTTAGGACCTGGGAGGTCACTGTATTTGGCTATGTATTTATTGGATTAACAATTCTGCAGTGCCGTCTTAAGAAATGCAGACAAACACTTCTATCTTAGTTGGCTTGATGCCTTGCTATTCACAAAAATTGAATTTGTGGCTCTTTAATTTAAAGGCTTCTACTTCGTGCCTAAAACTTAAATCAATCCTGTTGTCCTGAGCACTGCACATTTAATTCTAACATCTCATCTTGAATTTGCCTCGAATTCCTCAAAGTCAACACTGTCTATATGAGCAACCTCTTTCTATCACGTCTGAAAATAGGAACACATTGTCTAGGATAGGTTTCTCTTGTATGTGTACAAAAATCACTTTGGAATTTGCCAGCCTGTCTTATGCTGCACAGTGTTTCAGTTCACCATAAATTCCAAGGCTTTTACCATTAACATGTAGGAGTAAGATGCTTTTAATCAATACTGAATTCAATCAGGTTAGGAATTGTTGTAGCATATGGCTTTGAACTGTAACAATACTAATACACACAGATCAGGACTGAACTTCTAGAATGTGAAAAGTGTAAACTGTGAATAAGTGACAAGGAAAAGGAGGCAACCAATAATACATGTTTGAACAGAGATTCTGGCTGTCTAGATCAACATGGAAATATGTCATCTCCTAGAGACGCCTATCTTTCAGTTTTTTAAAAGCTTATATACCTTGCCTAGAATAGATACCTGCTTGTAGACAGCTAAACTTAGCTGAAATGATCCCCACCCTTAATGAAGGGTAATATTTTATATAACATGGAAACAGGAGAGATTGATCATGGATACATACACATTTAGAAACAGATTAAACATACTACTTTAGGTGTAATAGCAGTTGGCACATTTGCAGATGAGGAAGAAGATGAATAAAATGTTATCAATTGGTATTAAGCAGTTTTCCTCAAGGACGGTGTTTAAAATCTGGATGAGGTAATGAATAGTCCTGGAGTTTATAAAAGAAAAGAAAACAGGTCTTTCTTGATTGAGCCATCAGTCCATCCACCAGCCAGCTCAAGTCAGCTCTGTCAGACCACAGGTTGATGAGGCTGCAGGTGACTGGATTTCACCCACTGTGATGCAAACATTTGGGATATAAAAGATCATGCTTCAGTACCTCAGCTCTAGGAGTTGTGATGAATATAAAGCATAAATGATTATCACCAAAACTGCTTAATTTAGAATTCACTATGAGCAATTGTCGGAGACAGGATGTTGGCTTTGGACAGACCATGAACTATTCCTACAATAAATGTTCCAAAGTGAAAACAAATGCTGAGCTTCACAGCAGTATTTTTCATCTTGAAAGTGTTTAAACCTCACAGTCTAAATTTGCACTACTTGAAATCAATGACAAAGGTCTTGCTGTGTTCTGTTGAAGCAGGATGGGGACCATCATCTGATAGATCTCCAAATTACTCTGCAGAGTAAGCCAAAGCTATTTTCCAGTTCTGAAATAAATGCTACTGACATTCAGAGAATGTGAGGGTCTAATCACACCAGACAATTGAACTTATTTAGTATATTGACGGATTTAAGAGGTGCCTTGATCATTTGTTGTAGACACATCTGGAGAAGATACATAGCTTGTAAAGGGGAAGTTCTGCATTTTTGCTGAAAAAAACCCAGAAAGATCAAGGGACTAAAAGTTGAAGGTAGATAAGCTTCACCTTGAAATCAGAGGCCATTTTCCAGCATTGATAGTGATTAGTCATTGGATCGCATTACTGGAAAATGTGATGTCTTTATCAGTCTGGTTTCATCACACCTCACTTTAGGCATTGAAATGATACACCTCATAGAGAAGCAGTCATCCTCAGCCCCATGTCAATGGGGACACAGAAGTACTTCTAGAGAGCAACTCACACTTGAAGTAGTCCGAGTCATCCTCCAAAAGTGCCTTTCGCTGATTGTAGAGACTGAGTCTGAGATCATGTAGGCAACCACACTGCTGATTTGGAGGCCTCACTTAGGCTGGAACAAAACCAATCCAGTATCGATGCTGTTCTCTTGCAGTAAAACTGTATTTTTATCAAAAAATACTATTTAATGAGTTTCTGGTAAAAATACACGTTTGTGGGTGGAGGGGAACAGAGAGAAGGCTAGATGACCGTGGTCCTTCCTGGAGAGGTGTGTCCATTAGTTATCTACTTTCTCAGCGTGTCCTGAGAAAAATAAAATCGCCCTTGATATGTCAATAATATTCATGCCTCTCCACTGATGTCCTGAGTATACTAAAATACAACATTTCTGGGCCCTAGCCTGTTGTTTGAAGGATTGAGGAATGTTTTTCCTCACTGAGTAGTTGACTTGAGATACAGAGTTATATTTTTCCCCTTCTTTTTTGCATCACAGATTTATCCCTGCAGGACAGAAAATATTCTTATTTTTATGTTCAAACCAATGTTGAGGACAGAAATGTCCTTTGTATCAGGTTGGGAGAAATCTTGGGAAATTTTTGCTTTTTTCTGCAACATGGGTTGGATTAGCAGGGCATCTTCTGATGATTCTGTAAAAGCTTCAGCTTTTGCAAAAGATTCAGCACAGTCTTTCTTCTCCTGATTAGAGAAGTTTTTTTCTCCTGAATTCTGATATGCTTCATCTTCTCCTTGCATGGGGAAGATTTCAGACTGCAACGTAGGCCTTCAAGGCCAAGGTGAGCTTCATGATCTCACTTGGAAACAAATCTTTGCTCAGCTCACTGTATCAAGGGTTGGCTAATTTCAGGCTTTGCTTGTTTTGCTTTATCTTCAGAGTCCTGTTCTCAGACCTCAGCCTTATTCATATGGATAGGTAGTTATTGGTATTAATAAGCAGTAATAACATATTAGGGGAGGCATACAGTCATTTATTCTTTATTTAAAGAGTGATAACCTCCATCAAAGCAAATAACAGCTCCAATGTTATTAATGTGTCAGAAGAGCACACAAGAAAGATGGAATTAGTTCCCATTCACAGTCTGTTTCTGCAAACCCAGGCTATATGCATACAGATCATAAAAACCCAGCTATTCTGTTTATAACCTCAGTTCCCTTCCTTCTGGTTGTCTGTCTTCTTCTGAACTCTCTGCCTCATATTTCCTATTTTTTAGATTTCCCAGCATACTCTCCTGGCAAATTACATCTGGTCAGCTATGAAACAGTGGTTTTGCATGAGATTCATTTACTTTTACTGGTTTCAATGTTAAATATCTAGTCTCAGCAAGTAACCCTCTGTGCTGAGAAGATGATGAGGAGACCTAGCTTGCATCCCTACCTTAGGTGACATTAATTATGCCTCTGCCAGTGCCTCTCTCTCCATCAGCTATAGAGGCAGCCTAGCTTAGACCAGCTGATTTTCACGTAGCTGAAGTTACATTACAGTAATCCTAATATTTTGACACTCAAGGGTTTATAAATCTTCTTCACAGACAGTCTGTACATGAGACAGTTTATATCTTTTTCTCACTTTGCAAGCAAAGTGTGATTAGTCACCTTTGAATCCCACACAGCCAATGAGACTTTAAACCCACCAGAGGAATAACAAAAGTCCTTATGGTCCTATCAAAATGTTAGCTAGGAAGTCTTTTTAAGAAGCAAAATAAAACCTACTTATATAGTGCCCATGCATATTAGGGAATATGATGTGGCACTGTGGATACTTTAATACACCATGAGCATTTTAATAATTTCACTAAACAGAACCATATCAAGATCTGGGTAAATTAAATTTCAGGGTTCATCATCCTCAGACACCCAGAAATATTGTGAATTTTTGGTAGTTCCTTTAAAAATTAAGAAGCAGCAGAAGAAAATAGTTCTTATACCAGAGAGGTAAAGTTGCAAAATCACATAAAAATCCTAAAGTCATTGAGAATAGGAACAGGCCAGAAGTAAAGGAAAAAAATAAAGCAAGCAACAAAGGGGGCCTTGCTCATTGTGTCTTTCACAGAATTATCATTTTCAATACAGAATGAATTGTTTAGAATCATAGAATGGTTTGAATTGGAAGAGACCTTAAAGATCATCTCGTCCCAACCCCCCTGCCATGGGCAGGGACACCTTCTACTAGACCAGGTTGCTCAAAGCCCCATCTAACCTGGCCTTGAACCCTTCCAGGGAAGGGACATCCACAGCTTCTCTAAGAAACCTGTGGCAGTGTCTCACTTCCCTCATAGTGAAGAATTTCTTCCTTATATGATTCTGATTCCATATCTAATCTAAATCTACCCTCTTTCAGTGTAAAGCCATTACCCCTTGTCCTATTACTACATGCCCTTGTAAATTGTCCATCTCCACTTTTCTTGTAGGCTCACTTTAGCTGCTTTCTGCGTAGACGAATGTTTGAGGCATTAACTCCTTCAGTTCCTTACAGCTCCAGAGTCCATTACCACCGCTCCCAGGGCTCTGTAATACTTGATACTCTGCAGACTGCTCCTGGTTGTATCACTGGTGCCCATGTGAAACAATAGCAGCAGATAATAGTCAGTGGGCTGTACAGGGCTCGGTAGTCTCTCAGTGACATCCCTGCTACGAGCCCCTGGTAAGCAGGACAGCTCTCTAGAGCGTGTGTCAGGTTGGCAGCTGGTGCCTCTGTACCTCTCAGAGGAGAGTCTCCTACCACTGTCACCCATCGCCTTTTCTTAGTTGCACTGGTTGTTATACAGGCAGCAGACCAGGCTGCCTCACTCAGCTCCAGCATCTTTCCTGATGTGACACCTCTTCTCTTCAGTCTGCAGAGCGGTGAAGCAGTTCTGCAAGGGCACCTCAGGTGTTATAGGTAGATTAAGGCAAATCACATCCAAATATGGATTAATGAATCTTTATTAAGGTAAGAGAGCAAATGCAGCGCTGGGGTGGCCCAGGAGTCGCAGCTCCGTCCAGGCTCACCAAATTGTTTAAGTTTCAACCCCCTTTTATCCACACAGCTGCCGGTTTCAACACCTTCTTCGGCACGCCTCCTGGCTTCTTCTACAATCTTATCTTCTTCTTTCTTCAGTCCTGTGGTCCCGTACACCTTGTCCTTCAAGTCTGGGCCAATTTGCAGCTCCTTTGTCTTTTATGGCTCAGTGGTTTCAGCTCCTCTCTTATCTCAAGGACAAGGGATACCAGAGATGGCCCATTCTGTTCTTTCTCATTCCATTGCAAAGGAGTTACCACCCTTTGATATGGATCATCTGGCAGCATCCCAAGGAGGGGGGGCTGTTGGGTTGATGTTTCCTCAGATCAATTCCCCCCTTTTCTTTTCCCAGTAGTAAAGTCTTTTATTTTTCTTAAAATTTGGATCATTGTACTAATAATAGCTTTAGCCTATGAAGCAATAGTTTAATTACTTTTAGCGAAAGCAAAATTCTTCTATTATTTATCACATCAGGATTTAGGGTAAGTTTCTTCTTCCTGCAGGTTCTCACCGTGGCAAATTTCCATTCTTCTGCATTATTAGCCCCCCTCCCTTCTGTGTGTGCTGCGGGGGGAGTTTTTGGCTATGGGGCTGTGGGTCCACTGCAGACTGTGCTTGGAACCAGCTATCTAACTCCTCAGCCTCCCTGACGCTGCCCAGCCTTCTCACCGCCACCTGCAGCCCAGCCGCCGGCTGCAGGAGCTCCTCCCCCCGGGCACCCTTTTGCCACGAGGTCCGCTGCCCATCTGTCCTGGATTGAGTGAATGGTGGAGTTTTTTGGTGGCAGGGGAGGGGGCTATCGGGGCGGCCCCCTGTGAGAAGCTTCTCGAAGCTCCCCCAGCTCCACGTCAGCTCCACTTCTGTTTGGGAAATTGAGCCAATCGGCTGCACCTCTGCGATAACGTATTTAAGAAGGGACGTGGTGACGGGCAGGGGGACTGGTGAGGAGGAGTTGCTGCAGCTGCATGAACACCAAGGTCAGTGGAGGAATGGAGGAAGAAAGGAGGGGGGAGGTGTGCCGGAGCAGAGACCCCCCTGCATCCTGTGGTGAGACGGCAGGGCGGCCCCCCCCTGCCACCCATGGAGAGCTACGGTGGAGCAGACATTGATTTACAGCCTGTTGTTCCTGCTTGCCTGATCAAGGTGCTGTGCCCGAAGAAGGCCGGGGTCTCATGGGAAAAGGTAGCCCCGCTGCTGTATTTCAGCGCTGGGAGGATTGCAGCATGCGGGGGAGTCCCACGCCGGAGCAGCTCGGGAAGGGCTGCAGCCGTGGGAGGGAATCCAGTCGGAGGAAGTTAGTGACCCATGACGGAGCAGTGTGGGGAACGCTGCGGCCCATGGGAGGAATTCAAGTTGGAGAAAGTTTGTGGAGGACTGTCTGCTGTGAGAGGGGGACCACGATGGAGCAGGGGGGAACAAGTTTTGAACACTCCCCTCACCGAACATGAAGGAAGTGGCAGCGCTGACTGCACCCCCCATTCCCTGCCCCTGCGCCACTGGGGGAGGAGGTAGAGATATTGGGAGCAGAGCTGAGCCCGGGAAGAAGGGAGGGGTGGGGGGAAGGTGTTCTCAAGATGTGGCAATGCTTCTCACTGTCTTACTCTGTTATGTGTTGTTAGTGTCTGTAATAAATGTATGTTCTTTTTTTTTTCTTCCCCTAACGAGTCTGCCTTTTGCTCGTGATCATAAAAGGGGGATTTTCCCCCATCCCAGTCCTATCTTGAACCCCAAGCCTGGCTCTCTGTCCCTTCTCATTGCCGGAGGGGAAGGGAGAGAGAGCTGCTGCATTGTGGTTGGCTGCCAACCAGGCCTAAACCACGACACCATCCCTGCCCCGGGAGAAGGGTCTGGGCACTCACGGCAGCCCGGGGCCTGCCCTGCGGCCTCTCCCATCAGCAGCCCCGTCTGGGTGGAGGCATCGCCTGGGGCAGGAGGCGCGGACCCCCCGTCGGAGCTGCAGCCTTCGCTCTCGGACGAGTGCCCGCCTCCCGGCCATGGGGGCCCGGTGGGGTGAGAGCCCTGGGCCCGTGCGGATGGTCCCGGAGCGGCGCCCCGCTGCTGGGTGATGGGGACTGCAAGCCTCTCCCCTCGGCCCGTGGAAGGTCCCTCCTCCCACCAGGCGCCCTCCCGTGCAAACTGCCGCCCAAACCGGCGCGCAAACAGCCCCCCGAACTGCCGCCCCACGCCCTGGCTGAGGCTCCGCACCCTCTCGTCCTGCCCTGGCTGCAGCGCTCGTGGTGCCCGGCACTCCCCGGGGCTGCCCGCTGTGGGAGTGGGGGGTGGCCGCCATTTGCCCGGCACTCCCCGGGCCTGCCCGCTGTGGGAGTGGGGGGTGGCCGCCATTTGCCCGGCACTCCCCGGGGCTGCCCGCTGTGGGAGTGGGGGGTGGCCGCCATTTGCCCGGCACTCCCCGGGGCTGCCCGCTGTGGGAGCGGGGGGTGGCCGCCATTTGCCCGGCACTCCCCGGGGCTGCCCGCTGAGGGAGTGGGGGGTGGCCGCCATTACTCTTGGCCCTGCCCGCGCCTACAGCCGCTCTCTCTCGTGAGAGCTGCCAGTTCCTGGGGGGGTCTCCGCACTACCCTGTAGGTTCCCCAGCTCAGGAAACCCCCCTGTACATCAAAATCCCCCACTTCGTTGCACAATGTGCTTGCACCAGAGCTGATCACCTCGGTAAGTGACCTTTCTATTACGCATCAATAGGGAAGTTAGAAAGCATTTTTATCAGCAATATATCTCAGTGGTGCACTCAAGGAGCAACTAAAATCTCCTTTGAACAGTAAAAAGGTAAAGTCATAAACCAAATACAAAGCGTTTCCTGCAATACAAGTTGTTTTTACAAACTAGCCCAAAGTCAAGCTCTAATATTCTCTCACGCCAATTCACACACACACAAAATAAAGGATTAAGGGAATAACTACTGTTGCTGTCTTTAAATCCTTTATTAAGTGATACAAATTAGTGTCTTCGCCATTGTCATCTAACTGAATTTTTGGAATACATTTTGGAATAGTATCTCTACATAAGTTCCAGCATAAGGTTGACGGTGTGGATATGAGCTGTTCTCCATTCCCCTGACACTAAAGAAAACAAGCTAGGAGGCAGATATGATGAGATCTGTCTTCACTTTGCTATTGGCAAAGAGTAAAATTCTGGCCCCAGTAGGGGTAGGGGTATTTTTAACATTGAATTAAATGGAGCTAGGATTTCATGAGCAGAGACACTTATCAGACTCTTTCTTCTTGAAATGGAAATTTTCCTCCATTCATTCCCAAGGATCTAGTCCCACTGGAAAAATACAAGGAGACCTGGCTAGAGGTGCTGCACAGGAAAGCAAGGCAAAATAACTAAAAAATAAATTTCATCTGTGGAATGGTTACAGAGGAAAGCAGACATTCAAATGCAATCTTCATTACACAGATATGATACACTTGGAGGAAGCAGCATAGAATGGGACAAAAGACCTGTAACTTCAGTTTCTGCACTAATGATATACTCTTGTGTCATGTTATGCACCTAAAAACTGATGAGATAATGAACAAATGCCAGTGCAAAAACCTTCCTCAAGAAAGTAAGGTACTTGCTCTAGCTACTGCAACAGTTTAGGATATCTGTGTTGTTATTTCTGGAAAATGACTTCTCTACTTTGAGTCACATTTCTTCCATTTTCTGCCATGCTGGAGGACTGAATAGTCTGAAGCAACAGTGGAGCAGGTTTCCATTTGTCTAGGTTCTTCACATCACTCTTGTCTTCTGCTAATTTTTCCTGTTTCTCATTCATGTGGAAAGGCACGCCAAGAACAAAACAGAAGCAAGCGAGTTAACTGCCAAGTCCACTTGATACAAGAATGTAGCTTTCTGAGTTTTCATTCCTCAAGAAATGCAGCTGGCATGGCATTTGTTGTCACAACAAGACAGTCTCACCACCTTTGTCTATATTTAAAGCATGTTTGGTGGAGGTTTTTGAGTAAAGGACTACTATTTAAATTTACTGGGCTTTTAGAAAAAAAGGTAATTGTTTCTCTTGAAAGATACATGCATTTTATAGGTTAAGAAATGCATTTTTAAGCGAAATGTTTTTTAATGTAAGTTTATTTTAAATCACAGTGTTCTTGTTTGTAAAGCATTTATTTAATACTCTAATCTCTTCGTGTCTTAATAGGCTTAAAATATTGACAAGCTCCGTGACCTAGTTCTATTTAGAGGATGCAGTGCCATAATTCTAAAGCAGGAAACAGTATAGAAAATTTTATGTTTTTTCTAATGAGCAACTGAAAATAGGTATTATAAGAAACAGGACCAGATAAGCATGGTAACAGATGGGTGATAGGTACAACTACCTGAAATCAAGGAGTGAAACGTTAGCTTAGTAAACTGAAAGGTTCTTCAGAAACACTGTCACATAACTTCAAAGTTTCTAGTCCCCAGAAGAGTAGCTGGAAAAAACTACATAACTCCTGCCAGTTCAAGCTTTCTAGAGACTTGCAGCAGCTGGAAGTCTGCTTCCAAATATCACAGGTGCTCTAAAACAAACCATTTCTTTAGAAACCTCCCTACCTGAAATCCTGAAAATGGATTAGCTGGCATGAGGATTTGAATACAGGAGTTCTTGAGAATTTGTGGAAATAATGCAGTTAAGTCCAAGCACTCTAGCTTTCACTGGAAAGACAAGTGCTTATTTTGGAGAACTTGCAGATGAAGGAAAAAACATAGGTTACCTAGAGTGGGCATCAAAACTGACACTTCTGTGGAGGTGTCTGTAGACAGGTGTCTACAAGCGTTGGGAGTATCTAAGCAGCTTTTATCATCAGCACAGATCTCAGATCCATTGCTTTAACATAGCTGTCTAGCATCATTTGAGACATGTATGGGTATCCAAGACATGTCCACAGGTCTACAAGATATGCAAAGGGACACACAGGAGACTGAAGCCCATCTGGAGACTTTGCTCTTGCCCTCAAGTATTGGTGTGTGGGCAGCTGAGACAAGTCTCTAACACAGCTGCAGGCATTCATGTGTAGGCACCAAGTATTGCTGCCTATAAATCCATCCAGCCTTTGACAATCAAAAGCTTATGGACTTCTCAGAAGGCAATCCACCTTATGTGCATGAGGATGAGATGAACTGCCTTCCAGACCTGCTCCTTGCCACTGACTACAGAAATTAAATGTCCACACGGGTGTGACAGGATCTATGGCACACCTGAGTCCAGGACCAGGAATTGAATTAGTAGCATTTCAGCTACATGTAACCAGCATAACCAAGTCTTAGGTGTGTAGCCCTCAAACTATCAAATCTAAGTGAACTCCCTGCTGGAGTTCAATGAGATTAGCCATACTCACCAAATCAGGTGTTTGTTTCATTTTATGTAAGTGACATTCCTTGACACTCAGGCCCAGATAAACCAAGCAGACCCTGCCCCCTACTCTGTTTATGATGACAATGGGCACACTCTCTCCATATAATATTAAAAAATACTATTAAATACCACAGCACTATTAAATTATTTTACTTCCACAGCCAGGTGATCATCTCCAAGCTGCCTATTTAGACTGAAATCCAGATCAGTCCAGTTCCCAATCTGTATCTAATATTAATTTTGGAGGGTACTTTTTTGGTCTAGTCTAGAATTATATCAGGAACCATTTGAACAATTCAGTGGTAGAGACCATCACATTCCATTGCAGAGGACTGTTCCCTGAAATCTTTTAATTTTCCAGTATAGATATGCCCTTGAGTCCGATTGTGATCTACACCGGTCCCATATGCTCTTAGTTTTGCCCTCTACTTAAAAGCACACACTTACCTTGGAGTCTCTGGCAAGTACTGGAGATGAATAAATGTATCTATCTGCTCTCTTTTTATATGTTGTGCTGTAAAAGAATATAAAGTTGAAACTCTGTCATAGCTTGCTGAAGAAGCATACCAATAGCTGGCTCATTTTCAGCAAAACTCACTTCCTGGTATTCAATTAAAAAAAGAAAATTACTGCATTTCATATGCATTCTATTTTAGAATTTCATAAACAGCCACAAATTCTGTGGCAGTCATGAAATTTGCTTTCCTTATTCAGATATTCCAGTATATTCTGTTCCACAATAAATTCATTAGGTATTTTTTCCATATCCCGTCCAAGTGACTTCCACTGTGCAGCTGAGCTTTATCTATCCATAATCTAGAAATGCTCAGTCATCCAAAAGACTTCAACATGTATAATTTTAAATACTGAGGAATATTCACTGATTTCAGTAGGATTCTTTATATGTTTAAAATTATGTGTGTGCTGAAATACTTTGTTGAAAATAGGACAACATCTCCATCACTGATATTCTTCTGCCTGTGGACGGTAACTCCGTATTTTACCATGGGCCATATTTTCTGTCTGCTCACACTTCAAGTCAGTTTATCTCCAGACTGCTATTCACAGTCTTTGTCACATTATAAAAACCTGCTACCATCCAACTTGAGAAAGCATGCCTTCCATTTCTTAGTGTTATTAAGCATTATTAAGTAGGCCAGATTTAAACTGATTTAAAAGCAACAGTTATTTACATTTTCTATATTAGTTTCCTACTAGTTCTGTGTTTCACTCATAAACACAACTGAAGTCTGGCATGACTAAATAAGCAACATTTTCTCAGTCTCTTGTTCTTGGGCAATAATCTTTCCTTTTGAGTAACACAGCCCCAACTACTCCACTATTGTATCACAACTTGTAGCTGTCTTAATTTGCAACAAAGCTGCGAAGCTCAGATAGACTCTTTCATACGAATATGACTTCCTTCCAAAGATTTTCTATGGTTGTGACCCATTGTCTCTGAGTTTTCATATTCAGATGTCAGGTTAAAAATTAGCCTGAAAAATTCTCAACCACAGTATGATCAAATATTTCTCTCTGAAGATATACCTACTTGAAGTACAACTGCAGAGGCAAACCATGGTTCATTAAAAGAACTACAGTGTCAGTTATTTAATGAAATAGACATTATGAAGGCAGAATCACATCCATCTTTTTTCTACAATGTATATGAATGGAAAAATGCCATTTTATTTTTGATGTTTCTTTTTATCTATAAAATTTTTACCCAATCTGGCTACTATCACAGAATGCCTGAGGCTGGAAGGGACCTCTGGAAGTCATCTGGTCCAATCCCCCTGCTCAAGTAGGGCCACCTAGAGAAAGTTGCTCAGGACCATGTCCAAATGGGTTTTGAATATCTCTAAGGATGGAGATTCCAGAACCTCTCTGGGCAACTTGTGCCAGTGCTTGGCCACCTTCACAGTAAAGAAGTGTTACCTGATGTTCAGATGGCACCTCCTGTGTTTCAGTGTGTGCCCATTGCCTCTGGTCCTGTGACTGGGCACCACTGTAAAGATGCTGGCTCCATCTTCTTTGCACCCTCCTATCAGGTATTCCTGTTCATTGATGAGATCCGCCCCTGAACCTTCTCTTCTCCAGACCAAACACTCCCAGCTGTCTCAGCTTTTCCTCATAGGAGAGAAATATTCCTAGTCCCTTCACCATCTTTGTGGCTCTTTGTTGGACTCTCTCTAGTATGTCCATATCTTTCTTGTACTGAAGACCCCAGAACTAGACACAGTGCTCTAGGTGTGGCCTCACCAGTGCTGAGTAGAGGGGAAGGATCATTTCCCTTGACCTGCTGGCAATACTTTGGCTAACGAAGTTGTCTTTGCCACAAGAGCACGTTGACAGCTTATGTTCAACTTGGTGTCCACCAGGACCCCCAGGTCTTTTTCTGCCAAACTGTTTTCCAGCTGGGTAGCCCCCAACTTATATTAATGCATGGCAGTGTTCCTTCCCAGGTGCGGGACTTGAACTTCTCCCTGTTGAATTTCATGAGGTTCCTGTCAGCCCATTTCTCCAACCTGTTGAGGTCCCTCTGGAAAGTAGCATGACCCTCTGGCATATCGGCTAGTCCTTCCAGTTTTGTGTCATCTGCAAACTTGATGAGAGTAAACTCTTCCCCATTATCCATATCACTGATGAAGTTAAACAGGACTGGACCCAGTATTGACCCCTGAGGTATACCACTAATTATTGGCCTCCAACTAGACTTTGTCCCATTGATCACCACCCTCTGGGCCTGGGCATTCAGACAGTTTTCAATCCACCTTACTGTCTGCTCTCATCCACCCAATACACAAACATCTTGTCTACAAGGAACTTGCTATGCTAGGCAGATGAAATTATGGGAGTGAAGAAGGTAGGAATTAAAGTTTTGTGTATAAAGAGTTGGTCCCATAGCTCAACTGGTGAGACTGGGGGATCATCTCATTCCATTCACATCAGTAAAATTACTCTTGAATTTCATGGAGAAGAGTCAGATTTTCCAAACTGACTGGTTATTTTGGATATTTGAGTCTCTGGAGGTCCTAATGTCAAAAAAAAATGAAACATTTTGCTAGTCTATCCCAACTCTTCTATTAGTTGCATTTTATTATGCAGAATCTCAAATTCATAAGTATTTAATTACATTTAATTAATTACTACCCCATCCTACCTGAGATCCCCGTAGTCAGGAATGACTCATAATTAGTTACCAAAAGATAAAAAATCATCTCTACACTCTGAGCTTCACAGTCAAAATTCAAGCCTGATCTTGTTGATCCAAATTTGTGAAAATTCAAAAACTATTCTTCACATTCATAATTGTTGTTACAAGAATTTAGCACTGAAATGTCATTTCTGCAATCCATTCTTACCAGTATTTTAATAAATAAAATAAGACATTATTTCTTTATAGGACAAGCAAAATTTTGAGCTAAATGATGAGCTAAATTTTATAAGTTAACTGCATGAATTATTTACTTGGAGTAATATAACTGCCTCTGCTCTCCTGTTTATTTGATTTTCTAATAATATTTCCTAAAACTATAGCATAATTTTCTTTCACTTCCCCAGCATTTCCTTTGCAGGGGCTCAAAAGATCCAGAAGCAATTTGAATCAAAATCTTTATTCATTATTTTAAGCATTAAATGATTTTGCTCAGCTCTTATACATCACTGCCATTCAAGAATTTCAAAGCATTTAGAAAGTGTATCATCTGCTTAATTTACAGGCAAATGAAGACACAAAGCGATAAAGTAACTGGATCCACACTAACCAGTAAATCTGTGGCAAAGTCAGAAATGGCAACAAGGTCTTTTATATTTCATTGTGCAGACACTTCCACTAAAGCTTTCACTTTTTTTTCAATTCCCAGGGAATAGTGGATGGCCCCTAAGGACTTCAGCTGTGTTATTATGACAGCCCTGCTTAGCTGTGTTGGTCTCAGGAGAGCAGCTTTTGTGTCCTTTGCACTTTCCTGCAGCTTGTATGAGGACCGTGGATAATTCAGAGGGAGCATTTTTCAGAAGCATTTTTGATTTTTCAGAGAAAAGAAAGTACTTATGAGAGATGCTACCTAAAAAAGTCTTGCAGGTAGGTAAAAACATTTACAACTCAATATTAAGACACCGTAGATGGTCTTCAGAAACACCCAGCATCATGGAAGGACATGCAAGACACCAATCAATGCATAGTTGGCTTTTGTGGCACGAGACAAGACCTACAGGAAAGACTTTTCTTCTTGGAAAAAAAAGACTCAGACAGGATACCTTAGGGCATTGTAAATGACACAAAACACCTGTGTTTAGACATCTGTACCACAGCCCTGGTCACTGGTCACCTAAACCTCTCTAGGCTATGCTGACTGCACTGATTAGCTCTCCACTGACTATGGCACGGTTAGGATACCAAGAGCCTATATACACTTCTACATAAGTAGCTAAATTTTGATGTTAAACTTCAGACTGTTTAGATTCGGTTTAAATTTCTAACTGAATCCCACCCATAAAGTCAATGACAGCTGCCCCTCTGTACTTGTATCTCAGATCTAAAGAAAAAGATACAACCTCTTACACAAATCATTTCACTCGGCATGCCAACTGCATTTGCAAAAGTTCTAAATGTTGGTTCAATAGAGAAAGGCATTTGCCAATGATCGTGGATCTAGAATCATAGAATCATTTCAGTTGGGAAAGATCTTTAAGATCATCAGGTCCAGATGTAAACCTAACACTGCCAAGTTCACCACTAAACCATGTCCCTAAGCACCACATCTACACATCTTTTAAATACCTCTAGGGATGGTCAGTCAACCACTTCCCTGGGCAACCTGTTCCAATGCTCGACAATCCTTTTGGTGAATAAATTCTTCCTAATATCTAATCTGAACCTCTCCTGGCTCAACTTGAGGTCATTTCCTCTTGTTCTCTCACTTGTTACTTGAAAAAAAGAGACCAACACCCACCTCACTACAACACCCTTGCAGCTAGTTGTAGAGAGCAATAATGTCTCCCCTGAGCCTCCTTTTCTCCAGGCTAAAGAACCCCAGTTCCCTCAGCTGCTCCTCACAAGATTTGTGCTCTAGACCCTTCACCAGCTTCATTGCCCTTTTCTGGACATGCTCTAGCACTTCAATGTCTTTCTTCTAGTGAGAGGCCCAAAACTGAACACACTATTTGAGGTCCAGCCTCACCAGTGCTGCGTACAGGGGCACAATCACTTCCCTAGTCTTGCTGGCCACACTATTTCTGGCATAAACTAGTTCAACTTTGTGCATGTTTGTGGTGGCCTGATATATAGTTTTCCTTGATTAAACACCATAGTTTTTCTTTCACTTTTAACTGATGAAATTATGCTCCAGATGTTCCTAATGGTTGTCAGAAGAATTTACATCTGAACACTCAGCAAACATACAGATAAACAGGCTACAGGTGAAAGAGTTCGTCTGCCTATATGCAGACACATGCGGTATAAACATCCACATCTGAGCTAATCACTTCCATTTCTAGGCCAGAGAAAAACAGTTCATAGAGAGCCCCTTGGCAGCCAGATCTAACATTGCAGTTAGCCTTGCTTTAAGCAGTCGTGCATTAGATGACATCCAGGCATCAGCTCCAGCCTAATTTTTTCTCATTTAATTTTTCCATTTTTTATCATAAATATGCACTTAATGGCCTGTGACTCATCTGAGCTGTTTTGAACATCTAGGTTAGAAGGAAAGAGCTTAAAAGCACTTGCTTTTCTCCATTGGCTATAAAAGAAGTCTAGAAAATCAGCTCAGATGTAGACTTCTAAATTGAAAATGTATTAATTTGCTTAGCAGACTCCTGCAGGCATTGTTTGGATAAGAGGATGGGGAGGCAATATTCTGTCTGATCCTCCATTTAGGACCAATATAATTTTAAAGACTGGTCTGTATATTTCAATAATATTATATAAAGATAAAAGCAACAGTTAATTATTTTTTTAAACGACGTTCTCTTCTATGTCCTAAATTAGAAATATTGAGACTAAGAGTAGAGGCAGAGCTGATCCAATGGCTCTACATTTCCTGGCAATGTCTGGTATTTCAACCTATCAAATCCTATGGCATCAGCTGACTATACAATTAAGTTTGCTGTTGTGAGAGGCAGCTGACATCTGTACTAGTGAACTAATTAGTAACATTGCCTTAACTGACCCAGTATGACCACAGTCACACTATTAAATTCTCATTTAAACAACAAATGGGTAAATGTATCCAATTTTCTTATTAGGGATAGTCTACAGTACATGCTAACTGTGCAGCATACACAGGAATCCCATGGGAAAATACTAGACGTCCCCATTAAGAATATTGGACAATCAAGCTCCAATGCTCAGCCCCTGGAACTGTTTAATTTAACAGTCTTGAAATATTTGTAAAATATGCCAAGGATTCCTGTATGAATTATCTTTGCCACTGTAGACAATCTCCCTGATTTGCTAGGAAAAAAAGTAACAAGATCTGTGTCACTTTCATTTTATCTGTGTTGTTATGAAGGCAAGTTTTGGTGTACACTTTGAGCCAAATCTTTCAGTAATTTCAATAAAACATTTAGTTGTACAGAGAAAAGTCAGGACTATAGAATTTGTATCAAGAAGTTAATTTTCCCAGGACCTTCCAAAGAAAAATTCCAGTCTATAAAGTCATAAAATGTATTTTCTGCAAGGAGTATAATTTCTTTATAATATCTGTTATTTCAAAAACCTAAAAATATAGTAATTATGTATACAGTCTAGCTGAAGTCATCATGTTTGAACATCCTGTTTCTAATTTGGCTGTCTTAAACAGTTTAATTGGAAAGGATAGAACTAAATTAAAGATAAACTTGCAATTGCATTTTAGCTATGTGGTGTTACTAGACTCTCTGAAAGCAAATTCCAAAATGGCACAGTGTCTATACTGTTAATTATACTTTGCTCACAAATATGAGCTTAATTGTCCATATCAAATGATATCGTCACGTTTAATTATGTAAAATATAAAGCATCACTAATTCATGATATGAACTGAGTTCTCCAGAATATAAGAGATGCCATCTCTGGACGAACTACAAAATATTCACATCTGCTAAAGTCAACAATGTCATTTTGTGGACATTCATAATGTTCCTTTTCACTGAAGATCAGAGTATTTGAGCATTTGATGGTCAGCTGGAAATAAATAGGCAAATCAAGAACTGCACTCATGCTGTAAGGCGATATTAAAAGCAAGGTTAAAATTCAAACAGTTGCAGTGCAGATAGAGGTCTGTGCTCATGGTTTTGTAAGAGTCAGAAGCTGATTATGAGAAAGGACAATACAATTAGGATTTCTTGCATGATTAGGACTTGCACATCCTGTGATTTCTAGCTCCCAACCTGGTACTTCCTATAGTAAAGAAGAAGGTTTCTATGTGTAGATGTGAATGCACGTAATATCATACATACTAGAAAAAAACAGCAGCTCAAAGGCTGCTTGATCCTTCCTATTCAGGGGCAGCTGAAACAAAGCCTTCAGGCACTATGGGTCAGGAGCAGCTGACCATGCTGATTAGAAGCTTCTAGATCTTCCTCAGTCCCAGACCCTTGTGGTTCCCCTTACCTTGTCCTTACCTGGCAGCAGCAGGAACATTCAGTTCTCAGAGGGTTCCCATGCATTCCCCAGTGACGCTGGCCATTTTCCCCACAAGATCCAGAAGCTCCCAAAGCAGAACTCAGAGACTGCTGCACAAGTTGCTGCATCTCCTGCTGTCTCAATTATCTGTGTTCGTGAGCCTCAAGGAGGTTCATGCATTTTATTCGGGACTCTTTAATAATAAAAACAGTGGGGAGTGGAACCTGGGATTCCCCAATCATGCTTCATGGCTTGTTTAAAGAACCAAATTTCTTCCTTCTTCTCCTGCTCTCCCCATAAAGTTTGGGGGTTTGTCTTCACAGTCTCAACTGGAAGGAAGTAGGGGGCTCCTTTATTTTGTTGTGGTTTAAGCCCAGAGGGAAACAGGACCACAAGGCTGCTCACTCACTCCTTCCCCCCAGTAGGATGGAGAGAAAATAAAACAAAAAGTTTAGGGGTCAAGACAAGGGGAGGGAGGGATGACTCACCAGTTATGGTCACAGGCAAAAGACAGACTCCACTTGAGAAAGAACATTAATCTAATTTGAACACCACCACTAATTTACCACTCAAAACAGAATAGGACAGTGAGAAATACAACCACATCTTAAAAACACCTTCCCTTCACCCCTCCCTTCTTCCTGGGATCAGCTTTACTCTCAATTTTGCTAAATCATTTCCCCCCCCAGCAACACAGAAGGGCTGGGGGTTGTGGCCAGTTCATCATCCATTATCTCTGCTGCTCCTTCTTCCTCAGGGGGAGGACCCCTCACACTCCGCCCCTTCTCCAGTTTGGGGTCCCTCCCACAGGAAACAGTCCTCCATGAACTTCTCCAACATAAATCCTTCCCACAGGCTGCAGCTCTTTATGAACTGCTCCAGTAGTCCCTCCCACAAGTCACAATCCTCCCAGTGACAAATTGCTCCAGTTCAAGCTTCCTTCAGAGTGCTGGCCTTGATCTGACATGGCCACTTGCTCCAACGTGGGGTCCTCCACAGGCTGCAGTGGTGGGCATCTGTTCCACCATGACTCTCCATGGGCTGCAGGGCACAGCCTGCCATCTCAACTCAACACAGGATGAAGGGTATGTCTGCCCCCCCCCCTCCACCTTCTCCTTTCTTCCAGTGACCTCAGTGTTTGCATAGGTATTTCCCTCATTCTTCTTCCTCTCAGGTTCCCCTTCTTAAACACATTATCACAGAGGTGCAGCCACCATCACTAATTGGCTCGGCCTTGGTCAAAGGCGAGTCCAGCTCAGAGGCGGGGGAGCTTAGAGAAGCTTCTCACAGGAGCCACCCCTGCACTACCAAAATCCTACCACACACAAACCCAGTACAATGTGCATTAAGTTAATAGCAGCTGGTTCAGGCATTCCTACTGGAAAAAAAGCAATTGCTGAGCCTGAAGAACTTCAGTCTGAGGAGCTCAGATGTCCTTCATCCATGCTGCAAATAATAACCATCACAGGTCTTACAAAAAATGTAGTCTCCTCTCTGTCTCCTCTCTGTTCTAACAGAAAATGAGCCAGCTATCTGTATCCAAAAGCAGAATTCAGGTTCCTGAATCTAAATTTTGTATAGGTAACTACATCTAAGAGAGAAAGAGGACTCTAGAATAGGTTATTCTTACATTTTAAACTTGTGCAAGTCCATAGAACCACCCCACAGATGATTATCAAACCTGTCGTTATTACACAGTAGTATAATATGATGACATTTCTGCAATCCATCATAGGCTTTTTAAGCAGGAAGAATTACACTTGGAAGAAGTTCTGCAGTGGTGCCAAACTGCCTTTTAATTGCTTCTTTCAGTGCATTCACCTGTAGGCAATTTCTTCCAAGTCATCTTCTCTGGAGAGTCAGCAAATGAATGGATGTTTACATTATTTTTCATGTGATGAAACTTTGAAAGAGTGCAAGAAGGAAGGTGATGATGACTGGCTAGACTTGGATTCAAGATCATGGCTAATGCAAAGTGAAAGTAGAAAAGAATAAGCTATTTCCTCCTAAAACTAAGAACAATTCTAGTTAAACATCCCTTGTGGTTACATAGTTGTAAAAACAAGGCCCTTCTGACTTTCCAGATCTGCTGAGGCTGCCTTTCCTTGCAGTAAGAGGTGGTGCATGGTCAGAGTCTTGAAACCCGCTGTGTTTCATTCTGCTGCTGTTGAGTTCAGCATAGCAGAGTGATTTGCTCTCTCAGGCCCTGTAATACACATCTGATCTTCACCAAACACTTTTCATTACAGTTTCAGTTTCAGAATGAAAACTGCCTTCAAAATCACAGATTTCCCTCTCCTGCAAAAGAAAAATTCTATTCTCCTGACCTTTTACTTGGGAATCAAACCCTTAAAAATCACATTTTTTTCATTCCAGCCTACCTAGAAAGGCAAATAGAGGTTATTGTTGAAATGAATAATTTAACCATTAAATGAAAGCTATTTAGAAACCAACCATTTGGGAGTAGAAAAAATCACAAGGGTTCCATTCCAAGAACATTGCCAATAATAGCTGGAGTTGAGAACACTGGCTTTGGCATGCTTTTTCTGAATATAACATAAATGAATCGACATGTTCCTATGGAAAGTTTTTATATTGATAAAGCTGCATTTTTTTCATTCAAAAATGACAGGTCTAGTCCTGAGCACATGGAGTTAAATTTTTGCAGCATCTCAAAAGAGAATGATAGATACAGTTCTCTCTAAATCATCTTCCCACCCAGTAAACAGATGTCAAAGATCAGCACTATTTCCAGCATTAAAACTTTTACTGCATCCTTTAGCAGCTTGTGCTTCAGTGTCACTATCTTTTCATTTAACACATACAATGCAGTGGGACCAAACTAGCCAAAAATCCTTTGTGCAAAGCACTATATATAATACACATTCAAAACACATTCTTTTGTCTGCATCAGCAGGACTACAGGAGAATGAAACTAAACCAAGTGAATGTAGGATTGTGATGAGTGTATTCATAATTCTCCTAATGTTTAACATATCATTGACTATCAGGTGCTAGAAAGATCTGACTACACACGTATACCAGAACATTTCACGTCAGGTCAGCAGTACCTCTGTGATCTTTAGTATTTTCTTCCAGGCAGAACTGGAGTCTCTGTAATCCTCAGAAGTCCTCTGTAAATAGAGCTGCAGTTCTGATTGAAATAGCAGCCCCCTATGTCTTTCTAAAGTTCATCCTTGCTTTTCAAGAGACAAAGAAATGCTCTGGGCTACTGGAGCAGGGGAAGGAAATGTCCAGTGCCTGTGCTGCAACATAGTCACCAACATCTGCTGAAGAGAGAGCATGCCATCGTGTGGTGAAATAACCTCACCACAACAGCATAATTTTTCACCACTATATAGATGTAACCGAAGATAAATATACAGTGAGAGAGGATCCTTCAGATCCCACTAATTTCCCTACTCCCTCAAATTCATTGGAAGATATCTCGAGTTTTTCTGTGTGTCTGTACTATGGCTCCACTCAGCCAGAGCTTTTGGAGGTCACCACCAGCGAAAAGCATACTGAGGCTGAAAGCTGGGGTGCCATCAAGAAGACATGACTTGGTCCCCTGTGATGCAGGGAAGTCCCCTAGAAATGCTAACACCTTCTCTGAGCTTTACCAGACTCCTCACCGTCCTGTGATAAGAGTGGTTTCTCCATGCCACAAGCCTGGCCAGCATTAGGGAGCCCAGGTCTATTCACAGGCAGGTCCTGGGATTTTTCTCATCTCCACTGCACCTGCATGTAGCTGGGCAGGAGCAGAGTGCTCTGCCGTCTGCACCAGCCACTTGTGATGTCTCTTGGACATCACTGAGGTGGGAGATGCCAGCTTCGGCAGTCCAGTTCTTCTGAGAAGCTCTTGGCAAAGTGAATCTTTCCAGGTGAAGGTTCACTTTGGCTGTGGGTGGGGGCTGAAGTGTCCTGAGCTTACTCACACATGGCTCCACCCTACCTGATCTGTGCTTCTCCTGGCTAAGTGGTGCCTACCCTGAGTCATTCCAGAAAGGGCACAGCAGAGCAGGGGCATTGCCATGGGGAAAGGGCTGCAGATAGAGTCTACACAGGCTGCACAGTGCCACACAGTAATTTTAGTGCAATAAACAAGCAAAGCAGAGCTGTGAGGATGACTGATATCACAGCATGTTACCAGAAGGATAACTCACTAACAACCTTTATCCTGAAATGCACAAACTCTGAGAAGCAGCCAAGCTCAGATAGCTATTACTCATTTGGAAACTAGACATAACCACAAGATATC
This sequence comes from Tyto alba, assembly GCF_018691265.1. Taxonomy (NCBI): domain Eukaryota; kingdom Metazoa; phylum Chordata; class Aves; order Strigiformes; family Tytonidae; genus Tyto; species Tyto alba. Next base: position 43,358,072 of record NW_024881316.1, on the reverse strand, counting down.
ATCTGATCTTGGTAATGTTACTGACTTTCATCCTATATAATTCCCAACATCTAATTTTGTCTTTTGTCCATGATATTCAATTATAAAACTTCTGCAGAGCTTCTTAGAAAGGTGGAAGTGTGTCTCATACCCTGGAGAGTACACAAGTCAGGGAAAGGGCCACAACGGGATATGGAAGGGAGGAGGTGGGAAGGATTGCTGTTTTTTCAGTAAGTTTTTGGAGGTAAAAGAGCTGGAAAAAACAGAGAGAGTGTCCAAACTTTTCAAGAAGTTGACACATCTTTAGAGGGTGACTTTCATGAATACTTTCTTGCCTGAGACATTTCCATCACCTCCAGAGATACTGTTTCAAATCTAATTCTTGAACCACTGCACTATTGATCTCAGGCAGACAGAGAGCAAGTAATTGGATCTATTTATTCCTCACACAATTCCCTCTCCGGCTTCTCCACCTCAGAAAGTCTCTACTCTGATTTCCCTCCATCCTGTCTCCATGTCCATCTGATCCTTCAGGTGACAACTGACAAAACAGTACAACCCAAAAGGGACAGTATTATCTTTCTCCCTCTAGATGGTGCCATGGGCTTTCCCTGGCTTAATTAGCATCTCCTAAAGTCGAGGCTTTGGTGGAGTGGGATTCACCCAGATGTAGGCAGACCTCAGCGGCTGCTATGGCAGAGGCTGTGTTGCCTTACAGTCAAGAAATCATATGTGGAGAGGAAACATAAATAGAAGGGGTGGGGTTTTTTGTTTGGTTTTTTTTTTTTTTTTTTTAAGTGAGTGCAGTCTGGACAACTGGATGTCGTTCTCTGTTGTAAGATCTCTGATCTCTTCCTTCCTTTTTTCATTGGATTTCACTTTCTCACCATCCTTTCTTTATTGCCCGGAGTGGCCTCTTCTGGTGGAATATGAAACAAAGCATATTAGAGCATTAAACTGACCGTTGAGACCCAGGGAGCAGTATTTATCTATAGATAATGCTGTCTGAGATAATCAAAGAGTTTTTTTATAGTCAAAGGAAGGAAATAGAGGTGGTTCCTCCTGGGCTAAAGTAGGTACCTGAAACAGGGTAGCACTGTCACCACCAGAAAAGTGCCATTTCTCTCCAGGGACTGAAAAGGGAGCCCCAGTTAAATAGTTCAGGTGTGTGTCTGCATAGTTGACACCTAAAGTTAGGTGAGATGAATAACATCTAAAAGTTCTAAAGCAACTAGATGGCATTTATTTGCTCTAAATACTAAGCACAACACAGGCAAAACACATACAGAAATGAATAGCATCATTCTATTGTGGTAAGCCTTGAAGGGCATTGTAATCTCAGCCCGCAGGAGAAGACGGTTTGCTTTAGTAATGAAAATATTAATTCTGAGCCAAATTAATCTTGACCTAGGTATCAGAGTCCAGTTTCAGTGGTTGAGGCTTTCTTTGCTGGCCTGAAGGGTAACTCCAGTGAGACAGACTCACAGGCTTCATTCACACTTGGATCCCTACATTTATTCCTGTGTAGACTCTTTCTGATTTGACATGTTATTACACCCAGAGAATCAGGCCTGAGGTTTGCAGCTTTTTGGGCCTGAGCATCACCGTAAGCAGGAGGAGCACAGCTGTGAGCAGTGAGCATGAGAAAACTGTCCTGAGCTCCCGGGCATGCCTGGGATGGTGATTGCAACAATTCCCACTAAGGGGTGCACTTTGCCACCACATTTTTTCCTCTCCCTTCCTTCTATAGGTGTTACAGGGCAATAAAAAGAAGTATACCTTTCCAGTAAGGGATTTGTAAGTGTAGCATTGCACTGGCAACCTGCAGCTGCAGATTTAACAGGGAGGCACAGCCTTCCCTAGCCTTTTTCTTTTTCCCTGGGAAATGGATGAATTGCTGTTTTCTGTGTCATTCCGAAGCAGTATCATCTGCAATGTTTCTCCTCTATTATATGTGGCGGAGTGGGAGGAAATTGCTTGTCACCCAGTGGTGATATGCAGCTTTTATTTACATGGCAAAGCAATAAAACTGATAATTTCTGAACTGAATGTAAATCACTTGGCTGGAGTTCAAAGCAAAAGGTCATGTGGGCAACTCTGCTTTCTAATCCATACAGGAGGGGACCGCTAGGCTCCAGTCTGGTCTCTACCTTGGGCAGGTCATTTACTCACCCACATTTTATTTTGCCCACATGAAAACAAGACTCTTAATATTAATTGGTTTCATAGAAGTCTTGTGATATTTAGTTAGATGGTCTTGTAAAACTCGAGAGAGCTCTGAATGGCAGAGTGGAGATACCGTCATCTGATGAGCAAGTATTAAAGCAGAGACATCCAGACACCACTAATAGAGCACTGTGTACAGTCCTGACACAGCTTGTTTTTAAAACCATGTTGAAAAAGCAAATGCAATAAGCACAGAAAAGAGCCACAGGTTCAAGGGCTGGGAAAAGCACCTTACACTGGGAAGCCTTTAAGAATTTATTCTGTGTAAAGTATTGGAGAGAGTTTGAGAGTACAAATACATTTATGAGAAATTAGCAGAAAATACTGGTAAGCTTTTGGAGCTTTAAGAAGGTCATAGTAAGAACCAGTATGTGAAAACTAAAGCTTAAACATCCTGCAGTCCTGAATCTAGGCTTGGTTAAGAAAGTACTATTTCAAGGGAAACAAACAGATACCAAGTTCTCCATCCCTGAGAAATACCTTCTGCTGTAGGACACAATGGGACAAAGAGAAACTGAAGTTATCCAGTAACTATCCTCAGTGGTAAGTCAATTCTCATTTAACTGGCAGTGCATAGAGGGAAGGCTGGTAGAAATCATTAAACCTGCACAATCGGTTGCTTCAGTAATCCACTGGAAACTCAGAAAATCGAGTTGAGCCATAACAAGATGAAAGGATTTTCCTTACCACATTCTGACCCAGTAATGAGAGAGCAAGGCTGGTCTGCTGACGGGAATGTTAAGTACTGCGATTTTTGTATGAGACAAGGCTTGTGGGGAGAGTTAAGATCTCTGTCCACAAACTCTGTCCGGGTCATGTACTTAGATTATGACAACTAAAATGACTCTAACCTTGGAGACTTTAAAGGCCATTTTAATTTCATTCAGTCTCTTTTTCTTCCAAGTTAGGTATTTATTTATACAAATCCCTCAGAAACAACATATTTTTTTTTCTCCATTGTGATATGAACCCCTCAATATATTTTCATTGCTTAACTTTGCTCTATCAAATGCCACCCCACTCCCTTTGGCTGTATCCACCATGTGCAGTGCAAGGTCAGGCTGGAGAACAAAGGCAAGAGCACCCCAGCCCAGCTGCTATGCCCAAAGAAGGCAGCTGAATAACTGCTTTGCAAGCAATTCACCTTTTTTTGAAGCAAATACATTCTAAACAGCTTGGGTGACTCGGGTCTTAGAAGTACCTGGCTCCAACCTCAATTTTCTCTGTGCATTTTCAGTCACTAGGATGACTAGCTCAGGTGCACTGCTTTGTTCTGCAGAGACGTGGTGTTAGGTATACATATCCCATCTTGCATTTATCCTCATAGAAGATATTAGACTCTTTATGCTGGTCATCCTCGCCTCTCCAGCTTGCCCAAAATTCTGCCTGAAAATGTGACTTATTGCAGCCAAGCTCCCCCATGTTTTCATAAGGAGAAAGATGCACCGAGAATGCCACGTAATAACCAGAGCATTCATGTTTGTCAGTGGTTGTCAGAAGAATAGACAGGCTAGCAAAATATGCACCTGAATGTAGCTACTGTATTTTCTGAGGGACCATTTCTTTCTGCAAAACCCATAAAAAGTATATGACAGCTATAGCAGACCTCCTTAGAGACATCTGAAAGCATACCTCAATGCAACAGCACTGCCGGGAAAGCAAGTTCAAAGGCATCCAGTTCTCTCTGGAGGATACAGCTATGTTAGACCCTGCTGGATAGATGACTAGGTACCTGTTTTAGCACCAAAGTATTACAAAGAGCTTTTTCTGCCTCAAGGCAGTAATTTGCTGAAGCACATAAGACATATTTCCCATTGGCAGGATGAAAAGAAAACTTTCACCCCATTTTTTTTGCAAAACACTACATTATGTCATCTCTGAAAAGAGGTATTGTACTTGTGGGCCATGGCAAATATGGACAGAATAAAACTGAAATGACAGCTTGTGATGCTTTCATAAACACACATTAACCCTACATGCCCAGGGTTTCAGCTGAACTCCAAAGCCTTGTTTATACCAGATGCCTTGAACTGCAATCAGTAGGTATTGTGCAGCTTTCTTGTTGTGTTTCTTAGCACAAAACTGGTGAAGTGCCTTGTCCATTCTTGTTTGCTTTATAGCGAGCCTGGGAGTTCAGGAGAAAATCCTGAATTTTCCTCTCCCAAACAGATGGTGTGCTGTGTCAGTTTCCCATTTGTATAAATGGGTGAATATTTTTAATCTAGATTGCAACTTGGAAAGATACAGAGCAAAAAGCAAATTAGATTTTACCCAGGCTAATTCTTCTCTCATTTCCTCCAATTTTACACCAGTGACATTAACACGGTTAGCTTTTGATTTATGCGGGTACAAGTGAGAGAAGAATGGGCCCTTGAAGAGTTGGCTTTAATTCAAAGCAGCTGGGCAGAAAAAAGGTGGAGTAGGAAAATCCTATTTTCCAAGAAAACAAGGGCTCACAGAGCCATTAGCTGTCCCCAAAGATATCTGTTTTAATGCATTGCTTTAGAAGTACAGTTAGCAATTCTTGCTGAATCTAAAACCCTCCATGAATGACTAGCTTTCTGAAATTAGTAATTTAGTAAAAAGACCAGGGTGGGCTGGAAGATGCTCACATTTAACTAGAGTTCACACATTTTTAATTTTACCCACTTCTCAGTGCCCAGCCTGGATCACCAAACAGGAGAATGTGTTTATCGTTAAACTATTAAACTACACAAACCAATGCAGCAGATAAAATTTAACAATTAAAATCATGGATGTTATTCTGTATAATCTAGGAAATGGTTTCTCACATGTTCTGTCAATGTCACAGCCTTCGCAATCTGGTAACTTGCTGAAAATTGCCGTTAGCTCTTAATAAGACCTGGGGGAACTGAGTAATTTGCTGCGTTGATTAACATGCATTAAGTAGAGGGACAATAATTATTTTGTAATAGAAGCTGTGCTTTAGCAGATAAGAGTACAATCAAGTATTTTCTATTTGAATCTGCACATCAGTTTTATATCCTCTTCTTTCATGGCCACTTTGGATGCTCAATACCTTTTCCTGTGAAATCACATTCAATTATATGCCTGCATAGGGATCTCAGTGCCTGTCTTTAAGCACTGGATTTTTCTAATCTGCTTGGCATCGTTTCACTGCAGCAGTGCTTTCCATGCTTTGGACCTCTGGGTGTCCAGGACGGCTTCTGGGGTTGTTGTCAAGATGCATAGCACAGACCAACAGCTTTTTATTCCCCCCGGACTGTGGATAATCCACATTTATGCATCTGAGAGCAGGGTTTTCTCTCAAGTAGCTGCTATTCTGCAAGCTGGTCAGGAGCCATCTATTACACAGGGCACAGTACATTTCCACAAGCAGCATCACTGGAGGATTTTCTATTTGGATGTGCCTGCCAGGGAACGACTGGAGAAGGATGGCAAAGATGGTGACACAGAGGCAGAAAGTGCTGATAGAGTAGGCAAAAGAACATGAAATGTGGGAATGCTCTTGGGGATTGTACAGGCCCTGGTGGTGCCACCAGCAGGGACCAGTCAAGGTCAGCAGAGAGTGGAAGGCACCACATTTGTGCACCGCCAAAGCCACACTAAGAGTGTGTTGCCTCCTGCTGCCAAAAAGTCAGTTATCTTGAGCCAATCTCCTCTTTTTTTTTTTTTTTTTTTTTTTTTAATAAACGAGGCAAAATGCAGCCACTGATGATTAGCCTGACTACAGACTGGGAAAGAGAGAGATAGCCCTTTCTTGTCTTTCTAGTCAAAGGTGGGAATGGATTTACCAGGTGATACCTTGTTTCCTTGGCCATGAGCAAGCAATATGCCATCAGCTCCCTCTTGTGATGAAAAGAAGCAAGAAGAGCTCCAGCCATGAATTTCGTTATCCAAACAATTTTGTGAATTTGGGCAGGGCCACACAACCCATAACTTCTCCAGGGCTTGTACAGTGAACTGGTCCTATTTGGTAGACTGTCACACACTGGCGAAGCACATTACAGTCCTTGTCTGGTATGTCCCCAAAGCCACCATCAGGCGGCCAGAGGAAGCCTGTTAGGTACGGCTAGTACATGTGGTATACATTAGCAAATAGGGTGTTTTGGACCCAACTGAAACCCCTGTGGCTCTTTAATATTGAATTTGCTGCGTCAAGACCAAAAACCAGATGGTTTGATTCATTGTGCAGCCTGTCTTCTGCAGTAGACCCTTTAACAGCTCAGGGAGAAATGCTGGATCTTTCAGGCATCTGAGGGAATTGTCAAACCCCAGATCCAGACCTTATCACTCACCCTGCTCAATTCCTATGCGATACAGCCCATTAACACCACTCCTCTCCAGACCTCAGCACATTCAGCTCCATAGCCACAATGAGCTACACAGCCAGCTCCACTGCTTTCCCTTATTGCACCATCATCTGCTAAACACCTCACCTAAAAGATTATGCAATTCAAAAGCCAAAAATAACATATTTCACTGCTCTTTGGGTTTTACGGTTGGCTGATACAGAGCAAAGCCTGGGAACAAGGGACAGAGTGCAGATTAAACTGAATTTAAGCAACAATTATTCTTTTCCTCTGCAGAAGAGCCACACAGGGAGGGACTGTATTTTCTCACCTTTGTCTGGCTTGCGCTCTCATTCCAAGGGAGGAGAGAGGACGTGTCAGTGCCTCAGCAGACCTTGGGAAGCAAGTTGTTACTTTTTTCATTTAAATCACAGTTCATACAACCCTGGAGTGAATGAGCTGCTACCTGAGGGGTCACAGCCTCCATGCAGCCATGTGTTTTCAGCTGCTTGGCCAAATGTCTTCTTGTTCCGAAAATATTTGCAATTGTTCTCAGGGTGAGAAAAGGGACTTTTAAAAAATTATTGCAAGATGCAAACATCCAGTTCAACAATATCTATAGAACTGTCTTCTTAGCAGCTCTCAAATGCAAAGGGAGACATTGAATAAAAGGTGCTTCCTCTTTCAGAACTGAAGTGAATCCTCAGCAGAGGGTGGGGCAGCTGACAACACATTTTTCTCTAGAAAAATCTCTCACAGTTTCCTTTTAATTTTTTCAGTCTCTTCTGAGCTGAAAATACAACGCTCTAAATTTCATAATGGAATAGAAGTGACCCAAGTTGTTTCCCTTTGAACAGCTTTGAAGAAAATACTCTCGGATACACTCCACATCAGTAACACAGAAGCATTTCATATTGGGTTTTGTTTATTTTACTCCTCACTTCACTGGCACCCAACCAATGAAAAAATATGCAGGGAAATATAGGAAACACTAGCAGGAAAGTGGAATTAAAGCCCCCAAATCAAACACATAGGTAATAATTTAAAATAAAGGCAACATTTAAAAAAACTAACTGGATTTCAGGACATTCTTCCAAACATGACTGTACCATTTCTTAATGCTTGTAATCCTTCAGACAGCTTCAGGAGTATTTAATAGGAAATTGTCTTGCTGAAGAGCACACATTCATATGACATGTAAGACATGTAAACTTGTAATCAATATCCATCTTAGAACTCTTGGCACATTTAGTTTATTTAAGGGCATTTGAATTCATAGAATCATAGAATTGTATAATAGTTTGGGTTGCAAAGGACCTTTAATGGTCATCTAGTTCAACCCCCCCACAATGAGCAGGGACAAGGGGTGTGGTTCCAATAGTATTTTACCAATAATTTACTATCAGTTTGCTCAGATACATAGAAACTGGGAACCACATACAAAGTCACCCACACCCACAGATGTCCTCAAACCTTGAAGCCAAGATGGAAAAAGACCTTCAAAATAGTAAATTTTTTTTCTGTTCTCCAAACTTTTCCATATATGACTGCATGCCTGTTAGTTTTCAGCTAAGAGCCATGAGATAGAAACTTGAATAGCAGCCACAAAATGCAGCATGAAAAAACCTCAAGGATTTTGCACACCACTAGAACACATGAAGCACAAGACCCACCAACTGTTTTGAAAAGCAAAGCTTGCTGCTACTCTGGCTATCCCAGGCAAGTAATCCAGTGACCTGCTATAAGATGCATCTTAAAAGACTCTAAATGTTACTGTTTAATTCAGATAATGCTTGATAGTTTTGTACAATGGTGTCGGGCCTGCAGAGCCCTGAAGATCTGCAGTTGCACAGCTAAAGAGTCAGAGGATCCCAGACCCTATCCATTCACAGTCTTCTATCAAGTTGCTTTAAGACTGCAGAGGCTGTGGATAAGCAGCTTGAGGGTTATACGTGACCTCAAGGTGACTGGAAACAACATGTCACAAAGGTTAACAAGACAGCAGATATATTGATACTGGCCTCTGACATGTTCAGTTGCCTCTATGAAGAAGGACTCCAGTTTACTCTCTGTCCCTGACTTGCCCGTTAGTCTCACTGTTTATGAGATGTCTCATGTTTAGACTCAAGTATGTCATATGCTGACTCTGTAGAGAAACGGACACTGGAGGAGACTACCCAGAGCTTGAACCCAAACCCTCAGCAGGGCCATGACTTAGAAATCCAGGACTGATCTAGTCTAAGGGACCATCCGGAGCCTCTATGCTGCACTTAACCTCTCATTCTCTGCCCTGCTCCCAGCCTTATATGAAAGCATTACCACCACCTTGTTCTTTTCCAAAAAGAGCATCACCACCCAGCATGGAAGACCAGACACTCAACCAATAACCCCTGATGATCCCCAACTTGCAGTCTGAATGGCAAGTTCGGTCAAAATACTTTCTTCCCCTTCACACATAGACCATTTTTAAAGGTCTAAGAAGGTCATGCTACTAGCTGGACACATTAGAAAGCAAATGAAATAAAATGGGGTACTGAATTGTTTCACTAAAGGAGGATAGCCCAAGCGAAATGGGTCCAGCTTGCCTTTTGCTTGGGACCACTAAAACCCTTCAGTCTGTTTTTATCCTGAACACTTGTCCTCAAAGACAGCAGAGAGACCAGCCCATCCCCAGGGGTTTCATCCACGCCAGAGCCTGTCAGTGTTCCTCCTCCAGACCAGCAGCCCTCCTACACAATGTCTTGAGAAACAGCTGCTGTTTCACAGGCCAACTCATGTCATAACCTTTCCCATACACATTTGTGATCTTTGCTAAAAATACCACAGTCCCTTTCAATTCACGTGCCCTACCAGAGGGAGAAGCACTATGCACCCGCCTCCATCCTGTAGCAAAGTGTGCTGGCCAAGCCAAGAGGACAGCAGCGTACATGCTTTGATAACCAGCAGCTCAGGGATGGATGAAGCAGAAAGGCAGTTCTCCCTTGGTTCTTATTCCCTTCCTTCATGCTACTGCGTTGCTTTAATCCATTCCTCCTGGACCTGTTTGTAACCATGATGCCAAGTCCTGGGTTTTTTTTTCCCAGTATTTCAAATGACATTACCGGTTCCCCACTTTGAAGACCACCAGGAGGATATGGGGTGACAACCACAGCTCCTGCAAAGGGGGCAGTTCTGCGATTTCCTTGCAAATTTACAAACTTGTGATTACTTGAAAACTTTCAAACAGACAGCAAAGGAATGGAGCTGCTGTCTTTTCTCTCCTCATACACCCACTCTTCTCCTCAATCCTGGGGATCTCTTCAGGCTCTGTAAGACCTAGTGTAGCTGATGAGGTTTCCAGTATAAGGTCTGAGAAGGGTGAGATCTTTGAAAGAGGCTTCAAAGAGTCCACAAGTTACACATGGAAACACGACTGACTTAGTCATAAGAAATACTGAGCCTTTCTGAAGGGTGCTTCACAACCAGCCTGTGTTAGTGGGAAGAAGGAGCATCATTTATCTGGCACGGACTCGGTGTTATGGTGGGGGGACTATAAGTGTCATCCCTGCTCCAGCCTCTCACCAGGGTCTCCCATCACAGCAAACTCAGATCTGCTGTCTGCTTCCTTCGCTGCAGCTGCATGTGACATGGCCTCCCCCTTGAGACCTGTTCCCAGAGACAGAAAAATAATTAATGGAGAGAGAAAGCATCCCCTGAATGGAAAACCTGACTAGAATAGTCAAAGCTTTGTTGGTTCCAGTGGTGGGGGTAACATGCTATGGGTATAACACGTTTGATAAAACACCAGTGCAAACACCAAGGTCCTTGAATTTATAGGCTTTGGGAGGACGGATGGAGTTTTCTCAGGTTTCTTCAGTGGATGCTGGTGTTTGAAAAGCATCTAGTTACAGGAGCACTGGCACCCAGACTGGATGTGGTGCCCACACATCTGCAAAAATGTTTGACATCAAATATGGTGCATGTAAGGGGTGGCTACTTGTCCACCCCTTGGAGAATGTAGGGCAGCCAAGTTAGCCTGGCCCCAGGTGGTTTAAAGAACAGATCGGCTCCTTACAGGAGCAGAGGGAATTAGGAAAACTTCTGGGAGAGAAAAGCAATAAACCTCAGTGAAGCAGGCTGAGTCGGAGGCTTTTTAAAGAGTGACTCAGACAGTGTCTAGCAATTCTGGGTAAGACTCCATGCTATAAAGAGTTCCTAAGCAGAGGTGCTGAGTGATTGCTTTATTGTTTCTTACAAACCTTGCTGTGAAATCCCTGTAAATATGTTTATGAGCTTGTTGGGGCGGCTTCCCCACTGCTGACTGTACTGTAAATAAACATGCGTGCCTTTGATTCACGGAAGTTTGTCTTCTGGACTCCATTATGGTCCCTGGCTCTGCTTCCAGTTCAGACGTGGGGCCCCTCTTGCCCCAGCTCACAGGGAGCACGACATTTCTGCTCTCCAGCGAATAACTAGAAGAATCAGTGCACATGTTTAGGATTACACATCCCCATATGGCAGCCTCGCTTGCCTCCTCCTCCCTTCTACTTCCCCCTAGAAGAGCCCTGTGAACCTCACCAGCACTGCAAAAGCAGCCTGTGAGCAGGCCACCAGGCCTGGACACATCTTTCATGCACTGTCCTCCTTCCTCCCACACAGCAAGGACATTTGAACATGACCTTCTGAGCTTGGGTAGGCAACGCAAGTTGAGGGATGAACGTTGCCTGCATCCAGGGCAGATGTTTGCAAGCATATGGTGCATCTACATTTGAGGGCAACCTCAAGAAACTTCGTGTATTTTGGCTCCTGCTCTGCAGTTTGCTTGGAGCAACCCATGGCAAAGCAGTGTGACCGAGGCCAGCTGACAAGGCTGCTGTCCTGTGCTGTCTGCCCTGTTCTCCTTCATAGCCAAGCTGCATCTGCACCATCACAGTCTTGTGTTCAAAGCAAGATGAATCTGCTGCTGTTTTACCCTAAGAGCCAGAATTTTGTCATGCCAGGGATGTTCAGGTACTGCCGGAGGAGTGGCCAAGATGTCTGTGCAAAGGGGGTTCAACACAGGGATAGAAAAATCCTCTGCATCTAACACAAGCTGTCCAGCTTTTGGGGAAGGATTCTCCAAATCTCAATACAGACCTGAAGACAGATAATTTTTACACATACTTGTGACTTTCCTGCCATTCTGGTGTGTCCATATAAAGGAATGGTCCCAGCACACTGGACATAGCCATGACCTTCAGTGAAACCTCCGCTGAGGCATCTTTCTGTCTCTAAGCAAACCAGACCCCAGCCAGGGCTTATTCAATATCAGATGGTGTGACACTAAACATGGATTCCTAACCACAATATAAAAAAAAAACCCCACAACACCTTAAGCTGAATAAAACATCTCAGAAATGCAACAGCAGCAAAGGGAGATTTTATCAGTTTCTCTGATTCCACACACTCTCCTATTACGGAGTTAAAATATGGGCTTGGTCCAGGAAACAATATACATCAAAATAAAAGAACCAGGATATTTGCCCATCAGTATAAACCAAGTGAGAGACACACCAAATAACACAAAGGATCCTGAAAGCAAGGAAACATTTTGTACACTCAGAGGGCAAAAAGCTCCTATTTTGTGTAATGCCTTGAAGCCCAACTGTGATCTGAAATGTTTGAAGCATAACTTTCTAAATTGTCATAAGCATAAACAGGAGACCAGGGAGATATTTCTTAGCTGGATTTTGAAATTAAACAGAATCAGTGGTGCAAGACAGCAGTTCAAGAGGATGAAACATTGGACAGAAGTTTCCTGAAGGGAAAAAAAGGACCTGCCTGTAAGTGAGGAGCATGAGGAGGTTTTGTATTATAAAAGGCTAATGCCAAGTAGGGGTGAAAGTTTAAGCTGATATGCACCTGAGTATCATCATGCCTGTGTCTGAGCATCTGTGGCATCGAGTCTATGTACACAGAGAAGTGGGTCTTAACCAAACGGCAGACAGTCACCCTGTAATTAGGGCACTGGGCAAGAACTCTATAGGCTAGCTCAGGTCGGGTCATATTTCAGCATATTATTTTCTATAACACCTAGGCACTGTATTTCCATGCATGCCAGTGGGGAATCAGGTATCGGTTTTCAAGTGGGAATGTGAGTTTCCAGCTTTCTGAGTCCGTCCAGTCATTTGGATCCTTTGTACCCAACTTGTGGGTCTCCCTTCCTTATCCATAGGATAGAAATAATAGCCCCCCTGTTCTGCCTGCCTTGGCTATTTGGGTTGCTCATGTCACTGGGTGGAGACTGCTTCCCACTACAGGGTTCTGTTTGGACCACACATTAATTTGGACCACTCATTTGGACCACGATAAACTGAGGACCCAGAAGTATTGTGCCAGATACCCCCATAGCTGTCAGACACCTTTTCCCAGGCTGGGAAAAAACTAATCAGGTAACCAGTCTGGCACCAATAGCAGCCAGATCTTATTTGGATCACCTACAAACTACAAGGATAATAAAAGTGTCTCCAACTATCTTCCAGAAAACCAATCAGAAGAAACCTATCAATGAACCTCCCTAATTTCTGCCTCTGCAAAAACATCTATCTTCTGCCTCTTTTTTTTGGTTTTCATTTCTGGTTTTCAACTAAATATCAAGCATAATCAAGTAAGATGAGTGATGAAGAGGAGAGGTCTGGTGCTTGATGATTTAGTTTAATGGTTTGACCATGGGGTCTCAGACTGGTACCTACAACACAAAAAGTTCCCATCCATTCCCAGCTGTCTGTGAAGACTTCCAGGGACAACCAGAGCAGGAGGGGAAATCCCAAGGAAAAGGAAAACCTGATGAGTCATCTCTGAGATATGTTTGCAGGGTCATCCTGAGAAACCAGTAAGATTTGTCCAGTCTGCCACTTTGCAGTGCCAATATATGTTTTTCCAAAGCAGGTATCCAGAATATTTTTCCTGATATGTTCACATCTTACATCTCTGGCTCATCCTTCCTCCAAACACTCTCATTTTTTGGAGAAACTCAGATCCTACCCTGAACTCTCTGGTGTAGTCCCATCCTTAATTTTAACTTTTAGTTATCTGGACTATCCAACTTTAGTGAAAGGGAAATTAAGAGGATTTCCCTCTCCCGGCATGTGGTTGTCAGTTGATCCCAGGAACAATTCAGATTTACTGCTTCTATTTGATGGCTCATGGGGAAGGAATTGGCCCATTGCAGTAAGTCAAAGATGGGAACAGACAGTTGCCTGAGCAATGTGACTGATGGCCACAGACAGAAATACTTTCCTCACTCTTTTGCAGGTCAACTGCTACACCTTGGACCTTAAACAAACATATGGTGACCGACCTTCGGATGCTCATCTGGAGCCTCACCTTTCATCTCTCTCCACTGTTCAAGTTTTCCTCTCTGTTCTCATCCAAGCCATTGCAAATATTCCTCTTTTCTTTTTCTCCTCCCCTTACTTTGGCTCAGACAGGGCCTGAAGACTCAAGACAGGAATCATTCAGCATAATTCTACACCCTGTGTAATGCAGATAGTCAAGGGAATGATCTAGTGGCCCCTTCTGGCTTGAAAAAATATTCAGGTTAAATCCATAATGGCAATGCTAATGTAGACATTTTGCAGATGTTTATTTCGGGACATGCATGTTTGTAATTTTCTTTGCTGTCTAGAAATAATTCAGTTCCCAAACCAGCACTGACAACCATGTTCATTAAGTTATTGGCAATCACTTAATTCAGTTTAAAACTAACTTAGAAATTCTTGACCATTTTATTTTAATATGCATTACTTGTTCATGCAGGCTCTAGGAACAGGAGTTTTGGACAAGTACATTTCATTACTTAGCATGTCTGAACATTAGTTTTCAAATAAGTTGGTTAAAGCATATTAGCTAGTAAGGAAATTTTTAGTCCTTCTACCCTAGTCTGCAGCACTTGAGTGTCTGGAGAAGCCAGACCACTACTTCTAACCAATATGAAATTTACCTCCAAAAACAATAAATCAGATAGCTCTTCCAACTATGCAAGTCATTTTGTCATGATGTTAAGCTCTTGCAAAGGTTACCTGTCCTAGAAGATGGTCATCCAGAATCAGATATAAAATAGTCTGGTTTTGACTGCCTGTTCTCAGTTCAACAGGATTAAGTGCCTTGCCGGGTTTGTTCTGATTGTAAAAATGAAGCTTGTAGTAGGTTATGAATTTACACGATTCACAGCCGCTTTAAGTAGAGGTGATTCATCCCTCTCCTGCCAAAAAACATCTCCAAAAGATCTGGTGCCAGGCTGTCCTCATAACTGGACACAAAATCAACCCCAAAAAAAGAGGGAGTATGGAAAGAGAGAGGGATAAATGTCCAGTTAATCCAAACACTGCTTTATTCCTCAATCCACATGCTTAAAAGATTTAACAAGGGGAGAGCTGCCGTGTAGCCTGCACATACGTGCTAGAGAATGGTTAATGTGCCCTAAAGTTTGATAATCAGAATAAAAATGGATTTGAGAAAATGATTTGGATTAACTTGATCTGCTTTTTAGTGAAAAGATTTGGAATCCTAAACAAGCAGCTTAGCCACGATTAACTTATTTAAACACTTTCACAGCTAAATGTATCCCCAATGCACCAAGCTGTAGGAGCTTTATCCATTGGGGATTAAGCAGAACCTCATCTGTGGGTTCTCCTGCCTTTCTCCTCCATGTCTTCTCACTCTGCAGATGTCTCCTCATCATATCACCTCTTTTCTTCCTTTCACTGTAAGGGGCTGGAGAAATCAAGTCATGGGAATTTCTCCCCATCTATTCCCATCTGGTTGCAATTTCCTCCCACTATTGTTTGGTGGTAAAAAAGATGAACCGAGTCACACTCGATTTGCCAGGTCACTGAAGAAGCCCAACGATGGAGAGTCAGCCATGCAGCTGCTGCCTTAGACTGATGTACAAGTCCTTCAAGAAGAGGGGGATCCTGGGTTCACCTCTCTGCTTAGAGACTACCCAGTAATAAGAATTAGTCCTTGAATTATATATGAACACCCAGAGAGGTTCTGCTCCTTTCTCTTTGCCTCTGGACCTGTCAGGATTCCTTGTTTATACCTACACTAATAAACGAAATGAAATGAGGACATGGGCCCAAAAAGCATCACGAAGCCATTCACACTGTTATATTATTTGCATTCCTCTTGGCACTGGTCAGACCTAGGTCAAGTTGCAGTGCATGGGCACGCCTCACAGGTTAGCACAGGGCCCAGGAGGCAATTTGGATGCAGCTATCCTGGTTTTGAGTAGAGGGATTAATATAAGCATAAATTGCACAAATTGGCCTCAGAGCCAAAGGCAGCTCCTCACCCACTTTATTTGCTAGTATAGAAGGAGCTGCTAAGGGCAAACTAAGGATACAACAGGCCAGTTCTAGAGTTCCTTGAGGCAACAGAGATGCTGAGTAGGGGACAGTGGTGTTGTTGAGGTGCAGTCAGCACTTCTGGAAGCCAGAACAAGGTGATTCACCTCACTGTTCACCACAAAAAAGGATCTGCCTGCAAAAAACTTCATTTCACACCATCAGGTTACAGTGTGTGCCTGTTTTGGGATAAAGAGCAAGTCTACATCCTCACAGGTATCTCCGAAGAAGCTAACACTGAGAGCCAGAAAGTCCTCCAAAGGTGAAATATTTTCTGTCCATTAGCTAAAATGAGCTATGAAATTCCAGTGCCAGAATTCATCAGAAGTAGTCCATTTTTCCCATATATATATATATTTTTTTTTTAACAAAAGACTATAATTTTTTTAATCTCCACAGGAATGTTCCAGGGTTTTGTTTTGTCTTGTTTTGTTTCTTTCCCAGAGGAGAGGGAAGATCTGTTTTCAGGACTAAAAGCACCTGGAAATAAAATGCATGATTTATACTAGACCTTAAAAAATTTATGCTTTGGCTCTTTGAATTCCTTGAGGCTTACTGGTGAAAACTGGCATTTTGTGACCAGACGCAAACTATTACAAGGCAGATGTCTAACCTTAAACTGCTTCTCAGCACCGACACACAAGCTGTACTTTCTCATCCAGACACTTTTGGTTTAATTCTTTTTTGGGTTTACTGCTTTTTTTACAGCTTTTCTCCATTTTTTTTTTTTAATTAAAATATATATATATATATATATATTTTAAATTCGAATGCGTAAAAGATGAACAAAAAGTCTTGTGAAGAGAGCAGAGTCTGAGCCTCTGCGGCAGCATTAAGCTGCCCTTTCCACTAAATGGAAAAGTCCTACTCCAAAAGCCCCAACAAGACGAGGTATGGAGAAAACCAAATCTAATTAGAAATGTAGCTTCATTAATTCAAAATTAATCACGTCACTTATATAGAAGCTCCATCTTGCAGTCTGGTGATTCAGTGCAAAAGCTATGAAGCTTTTCCTCTCTTTCATTTGATCAATTAATGTAAATGCAACATTTACCAAAGGCATTGGATCCACTGTCCTCTGGGGACAAAATGTGATGTAAAGGGGATCTAGAGCTGCAGAGAAAAGTAGGTTCCTGCCCTGAACATTTAATTCCACTGCAGTCTTCAGGATCCACTAGGGCTCTCACTGAATCACCTCCATCCAAAGTTCTCCAGAACCTCAAATTTCTCTCACCATCCTTAAGCAAAACCACTGAGACATTACATTGCCTTCCAGTACTTGGATCAGGGTCAAATCAGACCTTGAGGTCTCTGAAGCCCACTGATCTAAAAGAGACTTTCCCCTACTTATTCTTTGTGCTACCATGAAGCACATAGGAAACACATTTCTCCAGACCCCACAGGCCAGAAGGGACAAAGTACCAGGTTACAAGGATGGGAAAAGATGTGAGTCCCCTGACAGCTGGTACTATCCATGTTCTTGTGTCAGCTACACCATGCCACTCTTTCTGCTACACTGAATGCTCAGTTTATGAACGTAGATATGTAAGAGGAGAATAATATTACACCCCACTAGTGTAGGAAATGGACCTGGGATGTAGAGGTGGAGGGGTGTCTGATTATCAAAGCTATGAGATAATGAGCATGAATATATGGGCAGAAGACCTTACATGGAGAAGACCTAGAGACATGTGCCTTAGAGCACCCTACAGTACCCAGGATCTCTCTTCTGTGTGGATAGACTCACAGCCAAGCCAAGTGAAAACTGGAAAAATGTTCCTATATCAAGGATGAATACTTCACTAATGTCTTCTTGGATGGACTTGAGCCACAGCTGCACATGTCGTTTTACAGAGCCTGGATACAAGATCAGCCCTGATGTCAAATAACCTTATTGCTGCAGGCCTCGGGATATAGTCATGGGCAGAATCAGGGTTTCAGTAACTTGCCTCCCATATCCCCTAAGTCACTGTGTGGCAACTGAGCAGAGGATTTTGGTGGTTCCCAGAAAAGCCCTCAGAGAACAATTAAGTTGTTCTGCCTTAGATACCTATCTCAGGATGAGCTGAACCACCTTCCAGAGGTTCTGACTTCTATATGTTGACAGAGCCAGCTCAGACTAATTCACAATTAAATGTCTTATTCTTGACCTAACTTAGGGCAGATTGGTCCCATCCGTAGATGCGTCATGTCTAATAGTTAGACATTTCCTTCACTACACTCTGCTGAGCTTCAGCTATACTTGGATGAAATATCCACAGACCATAGTGTCTATTGTGCTCCCAAAATACACACATATGACCACCTTTGTGCTGACACTTTCAAGATGCCTGAAGCCCCACCTCTTGCCTGAAACCCAACAACAGCTTCAACCTTGCATTACCTTATTTTACTGGTGGAACCTGAGTCAGTGTATTTCTGAGCTTGCCTACTACATTTGGCCTTCTATAAAATTCAGTCCAAACAACTAGCTTATTTTGCCTGGTACCTGCATACCTATTCTATACAAGGTGGGTGGTTTGTTTTCAAAGCCTCATTCTGCTTGCTTGGGAGTGGTATCCCAATTGTCCACATCTCTTAGGCCCCCTCATACAATGCCCTCATGACAGTGGGTTGTGTCTAGTAGTGCCTTGTGCTTATTCTTATGTGGTTGGCACGCACGTGAACAGCATGGTGCAACAGGGAACAGACCACAGCAGTTAGCTGCTTTTTACTCTGAAGCCTTGCTAGATGGTGCCACAGTCTGCCCCACACCAAATATTAGGCAGGCAATCAACCAGTCCTCAGAGTATATAAATATTGTTTTAAACATGGACTCCTAGAACGAATAGCAGATGAGGAGGTAATGCTGCAGATGGATATTTTATTAGAGACCTAGACTTCTACTCAGAGCTGTGTATTTACCTAGGTTATATGTTAGCTAAGAGTTAGGCATTGCAATGTCTAATACACACTATGGGCACATCTTCTAGATCCTTCACAAGATAGGAGTGGGAAAAACAATGAAAACTTTCCAACACACTGCTCCAAGCCAAAGCTTAATCCTGGCATACCGTGACTGAATAGTTATAGACTGAGAGTAACTCTGTGGCAAATTATTTTTCCTGCACCAGCTCAATTTCAAGGTTATAATTCAGAGCACTTCAATTCTTTCAGCTTAAACAAAACCACTGATCTCTTTACTAGTGCTCATGATTCCTTAGTTCTGTTTTTACATTTCTGCTTTTTTTGCCCCAAAGCTCAAGATGAGCATTATAAATTGCTTGCTGCACAGAAGGAAATGTGCACAAAGTTGTGTACATGGTTTTGCCTTCAGAAAAGTTGGAACAGAGTTTATGAGAAAACTCTCAGGAAACCAGCCTACTTAATGATGGCCATGCCATGTTTTTCTGGTTATGATTAACACCGGAGAGCTGACATTGCTTAGCTCAAATGGTGTTTTCAGTGTAGATCTGGGAAGGATCCAAAGCTTCTTTTTGTTAATTTGTCAGAGTGGATTAATTTTTCAGCAGCCCATTACTGGAATGCAGCCTGCCCAGCTTCAGTACTTCACTGTGAGAAGCCAGTGATACTGAGCTGACAGTAGTTGTGGGCAGACAGAGCCCAGATGTGGTACAGAGCTGTAGGAACATACTGATGACATCTGGAGATCAGCTTGCTGCTCATGAGTAAGACTTGGAGGATGTATTTCAGCCAAAGCCTATCTACTTCCACAACCAAGCAATCAGTTCCCAAACAAATCAGTCCCAGAATCACAATTGATGGTTCTTGGAAATTATCCATCCTTGCCTTACAGCTCTAATGGGACACTAGGAAAGAGAATATACAACACAACTGTTATTTCAAGCACTGGATACCAACCCTGAAATATTCCACTGAACAGACTCCTATTTAGCACTGGCTCTCTCACTTAGCACTAGTAAGAGGTTCTAATGAGGATCAAGTCCCACGAATTGCAGGAGACCAAGGAGAAGCTTGGTCTGAATCCAAACTTTATATCACCGAGATAGTGAAGGACAGAGATATCAAAAGAAACAGTTGTTATGAGCAGGTCTAAGACTTTTACAGGCAGACACATGCCCTCTCACCCCACATTCTGAATTAGCCAGCTCTGTCCCACAGTGCAGAACTATAGCACAAAAGCATCAAATTACTGTTTCTGCATGACTTCTTATCTCAAGGATAGCACAGAAGAAACAATACCAATATAGCATAGACCCCAGCCAAAAGGTATGGGAAATGTGGTTGCCTCTCATTCTGCAAACATATCTCCAGTTACACAAGGATTGCTATAGTCAGAGACCACTGTTCTCCTGTTTGTACACATTGGTGGGGTGCTTAGTGATGTCCCTGCTTTCTGCCTCCTGTTTGCAAAGCCACACGTAAGTCTAGCAGACCCATATTATTATTCCGTACATGAGGTATCTGAGAAAGTTAGGTCTGCTTCAGACATAGAGGTGGGTTTCTCTTTAACAATACCAGAACATTATGCTTTTCACTCCTGCAGATTCAGTGACTGCAATGAAGTTTTCACTGATTCCATTGATGCATTTATTGGCTACCTTCTCTCTTGTACAACCTAAAGCAGTATAACTCTATTGAAGCCAGTGTTATTGCATCTTATAATAGACCAATGTAGAAGCTTCCCTTTAGTTCATTTGTTTTTAATTAACGAATCAATTGCAAGAGCCTTCTTCACCTCTTATGTATACATTCACAAAACAGATGAAACATCAACTACTAAAAATAATGTGATGTGAAAAACGAGCATGAAGTGAAAATCAGACCCTTTGCCATCTGTTCTCCTAGTTGTTCTTTATTCAAAAGAAAGATCTGCTGCATACACGTCTTCTATACCTGAATGAAGAAGCATTTGCATAGATCAGCATGTATGTTGGGAGGGTTAAGCCTGAAATTCATGAGCAAATGACAATGACAATGACAATTGAATGAACAATGACAAAAGAGTCATTGGGAAGACTACAATATTAAACATGGGGGCAGATGGCTCACAGAGACCAGCAGTCAAACTCTGATTTGGGTATACTTGTTTTCTATAAATGCAGGGTCACATTCTCAAGAGCTGCAGCTTTATGTGGCCAAAAACTGCTCCTCACAAACCTCAACAGTCTTTGAGAGAAGAGAGTTGTTTGCTGCTGCCCCAAAGGATGCTGAGGCACACAGTCCTGCTCCATCAGAATTCCCCTGCCCAGAATAACTGTTACTCTTGACTTCTGATGTTAAATTCTTTCTTGCTACATTTTGCAGCTCTCCAGTGCTGAATACAAAATCCTTAAGCACAATTTATATAGAAAGGCAAAAAATGCTTACAAATTCTTGAGGTGGATCCCCATAAAGTATAAGCACGATATTATTGTTGTTGAATGCACACTGCCCATTTTCCAAAGGAGTGCCTAATCATCAGGATATAGGTCTGAGTGTGTTTGTCAGTGTGTGTTTGTGCGTATCTATGTATATATATATATATGCACGCATCTGAATGTGCTTCCATTTTTCCAACTGAAGTTTTCCTTTCTGCATGGGATAACAAAGTGCTTGCTGGGCCAAAAACCAGGATTGACCTTGAAATTGTTTCTTATTTTCATGAATGAAAGCCTCAAGCCGTTATAACAAGAGCTGGGTTGTGCTCTTCAGACCCCTATGACTTCAATATTAATAAATCACCTAATCTCTTACATAAAAAAGGAAGAGTAACTGCCAGGCTGTTGGCACTAGCAAAGGCTGACCTGAATTTGAGATGCTGAACTCTTCAGTGCTATAAAGATTCATATGCAAAAAGACAGATGTAACTTCTATAGAGGTGACCAAGGTGACAATTTTGGAGATGAAAAACACCAAAAATTTCCTTAATTCTATGGGGTTTTCTGGCACTTTAATAACTTGATATGAACTAGAAATGGTCCAAATCAAAATGACGCATTCAGAAATTATTTACTCCTTTATCATTTCACTGGAAGAGGTCTGTGTGGGTGTATGAGACATAAACATTGACTGCTGTCACAGCTTCTTTTGCTTTTGAATAGCAATTTATAATGAGGAAGTAAATATAATTAGTTCATATTCAAATGGCACTTTTCCATCCTGGAAAACTGAGTATATTTTATAGGCAGTGTATAAATATGCCTGTGGTAAATCACATCCCACCAGTGAACTGAATTGGCCATACAGCACCAGCCATGCCAAGCTGTTTGCAAGAAGAAATGGGATTTTTTTTTTTTTTTCTTTTTTTGTGGAAGATAGAGAGGACTTATTCCACACCAGAAACAGTTTTCACTTTTAAGGCTTGGGCTTTCATCCAAAAGGACCATGTAGCCTACTGGAGACTGTGTCCTCCAGGCAAACAAGCCTCCAGAAGGACTACAGCTGGGAGGGATTTTTGAAGGCCTTGATGCTGGGGAGAGGGACCTGAGAAATGAGGTGCTTAGAGGCAAGGGGCTCTCTGTTTCCCATGCCTCTTGTTCCTGACACCTTCTCCTCTCCTTTCCATTAGGAACCCCAGATGGCAACCACATCTACATCCCCCTCAGCCTTCCCATGCTGCTGCCTGTCTCCTTGCTGCAGTCAGTCCTTTTCATCCCCATGCAGATCCCACCCATGCAGGGAAAGTCGTGATCCTGACACCAGGGAGGAGGCAGGACTGGAAGTGAGAAGGCAGCCTCAGATGGAGCAGGTTTGGTCTCCTCACTGCCCGCCATGTGTGGGGCACAGAGGGACATAGGGTGTGTAGACAAATGTGTTTGGAGCAGGACAGGGTCACCAAGGAGCAGTAGCGCATTCCCTGGTAGACCCCAGCCTTCAGCAAGCGGTCTGGGAAGAGGTTCAGCTTCACCAGCCTCATCCCTTCTTGTGCTGGTGGTGTTTCTCCTCCCCCGGTCAACAAGGAAATCTACTAAAGGATCCAGAATCACTAGCACTGTAAACCCTGACATAGATCCAGATAGATAAGCCTGCTGAGACGCTGCTATAGTAGAGGAAGCATCAAGGGAGTCTCAAAAGTATAACAAGATTGTGAGTGGCTGCTTTCAGGGTCTTGTCAGACAGCATTAAACCTTCCCTCCCAGGAAAAGCATCCTCTGGAAGCGCTGACTGATTAAATCCCCAGTCTTCAGGCAGTACCATCAGTAATCACTTTTTCTATTTTTTCAGTCAGTTCTCAGAAGTAAACTTGTCATTGCCAGATCACTCGCAGTTCCAGGAGAAAAGTCCTGCATTGTTTTTGGATGCAAAGTCACCACTTCCTACTCACATTGGTTTGCTTGATCCCTCTTGAACTTTTTCTCTTAAATTGTCCTTTTAAAAGATGCCAGGAATTCACAGATGCTTTACTGGTACTGTAATCACATTGGGAACTTGGACACCTAGGACAACTATGGGCTGAAACAGCAACACTCACAGATACTGCTGGGCCAGTTACTTTGAAGCAGCGCTATTTCCAGAAAGGAAAGCAACTCATACAAAGAACAGTTTAGAAAAAGCATCAGATGCCTTGGAGCTCTGCTGTTCCTGGGTGGTCTAGAGGCTCCAAAAATGCAGGAGCTGGAGAAAGGAGAACTACTTCTGCCCCTTCTAAACAATTAATTCATTTAAATAAAAGACCCCTTACACCAAGAATGAGGCAAGGACCATTCCACATGGAAGGGGAATTAAAAGACCTTTTCAAGAAATGGAATGTACAGATTACTGCCTTTTTAAAAGCCAAAGGATGTTTTTCCAGCATGGCATCGCATCCTCAGAAAAAAAAAAAAAAAGTGCTGAGGGGAGTTTATATTACACTCATGATACAGAATAATACCAGACTCCAAACACAATCAGAAAATAAACAAGCCAAGTCAGTGCTCTGCCAGAAACTATGAAGAAAGATAGCTTTTCACTCAGTTGTCCCATTTCAGAGCTTTAAATGTCACTTTCCATTGCATCATTTATAGCTTATATTTCTTCCTGAAGTCACAATGGAAATGGAAAGGTGTTTTCTCATAGCTCAAAAAGAAATTTGATGTTGTTCCCATCTGCTATCACTAGTTGTCCTCAGAAAGTGTTTGCTCCAAAAACATAAGCTTATTATGCAGGAGAAGTCATTGAAGCTCTCAGCAGGTGCCAAAGTGGCAATGTTTGCATTTGGCAAAAGACACAAAGCCTTGGCAGAAATAAGTCCCCCCACAAGACTTCATTTTCCCTGTTCAAGCTCAGCTTCAACATGAGGATTTGCTTTCCTTTGCAGTCACCCAGCTTTGAACAGAACAATGTCCTTCAACAGGAAAGCAATCCAAACCCAGGTTTTGATTTTTCCCTTCCACTCCCCAATCCATGTGTTGTTCAACAGAAAAATGGCAGATGAACTAATGAAATCCAAGATCCATTCCAGTGACATGAAAAATGTGGAGTTTCCTCAACAGTTAGCAGAAAATAGGTAGCACAGGTCCCCAGCCAGCTAGGAGAAATAGAGAAGGAGGAAAGATCAGCCACAGGAATGTAGTCTGCCACAATTTACAGTCCCAGCCATAGTTGGGCAATGTAGGGGTGAAACAGAAGGAGAACTCTAAGAGGTTACTCAGCAAAGGCATAAGGTAGAAGGGACTGGGATATGTCAAAGAAAAAATGCTTCCAAAGAAAGATGGATTGGACATTAGCACAATGCTACACCCGCTTCCATTCATTAGAAGTTCCTCTGGAAGGATAGCTGATAAAAAAACATGACATACTCTTTGGAGAACTCACTTTTTAAATTAATTCCTTTAAATAAAAAAAAAAAAAATCCCCAACAATATTTTTACAAAGCACTGTATTTAGAATTTCTTATTGCAGAATGAAAAAAATAAAGCATGCTTGGGTTTGCTTAGGTCTTGGGAGGGTATGCTGAAGCTTTAGCTTCAACAATTCATTCTGCCATTGGGATGGAAGGGAAAAAGAGAAAGCAGGTGAAAAAAAACCATAAAATCAGGTAGTGATTTCCTTGAATTAAAAATACATCCACGTTTTGAAATGTTTTCTGGATGATTCTGACAGTACTGAGTGGTTTGGGAAAAAAAAAAAAACGTGTTTTCAAGCATACAAGTGCACTGTGAAACCATCACTGACACGTGTAGATGGGTAGCTTTTCACCAGTTTACTCCCAAACCCCAAATCAGTGACTTTTCTGGCACTATAAAATCAGACTGTCCCCCAACAACTGTTCCCCGAAGAGCAGGTCAGCAAATTTTGCCATTTTTGACAGGTTGCAGTAATAGTGATGAAGATCAGGGATGCCTAGCCACTCTCATGGTCTTGACCACAGTGCCCCAGTACTAAGTCAACAGTCTTTTGCCGGCAGAGGGTGGTTCCATTCCCTTAGTTCCTGTTGACGCTTCAGCTCTAGGAAATCTTGTTTGGTGAGGACAGGTCTGACAGCAGGAGTCCCCTGTCCCCAATCCCCAACCTGCCAAGGGCTCTGATCAGAGGTTCAGTGTGGAGCACGTTGGTCCAGCACCTACTCTCCTTCTGGGGACCTTCCTGAGCTGCCCATTAGTGATCAGGCGGAGGGAAAAGAGAACCAGTGTTGACATCCATCAAACCTGCCTCTGGAGTTGTTCTGAACATATTTCTAGGCATTTGACCAAGGAATGTATCTTGTACCTCCCCCCTCAGCAAGCAGACACTTACCAAGGGAAATCATGGGCCAGTTGCACTCTTCCATCCTTGAGGACAAAGCCACGTGCACCTACCCTTCTGGAGAGACCCACGTAGGAACTGGTAGGTTTTCCTGGAGCCACTGTCCAGCAGAATGTACTTCCCAGAGCATCTATTGCACATACACCTCTGAGCAGCTTTCAGGTGGTCATGGTTCAGCCAACACATAGTTCATAATGACATTGCACCAGTGACACAGTGCTCCCCTGATGCTACACTCCAAATGGTGACAATTACAATAGGTCCATTCACTGGTGGGTAACTGAAAACACCCAAAACAACTGATTTGGTTAAATGCTACTAAACTGCCACATCCACTCAGAGTATGCAAGAACCTTCAGACCAGGGGCATAGCAAGTGCACACTCGCTGCAACATAAAGGTGAGCTGCAATGTAATGAACCAAAACCATTACTGTCTTTTTGGTGAATTAGGCTTAACTGTGACAGTCCTTGAGACAACCACAAAAAAACAGACGCGTAGACAAAGAGAAAAGGGAGAAAATTATAAGAAGATGCAAGCTGCACCAGTTCTAGTGAATGGACATGAAAAGGCAAGCAACAATCAGCAAATTTTTTTTCAGGTATCTAAAGACACTAGAAACTCAGATTGGATTAAACTTCACTATGATGGAGATCTCAGTAATGATTGTGAGCAGAAGGATTTCTGGGCCAGTCTAAAATGATTAATTGCTTGTGATGCCTCCAGAAATTTGAGAGAATCCATGCAGCACAAGAGGAAATTCAGATTCCCCACAGCACCACAAGCATATGCTTTACATCCTGGCAGTACAACAGCTAACCAGGCTCGTTTTATTTGTGTAGCCCCTGGGGTGCTGGGAAAGATGGTAGGCAAGGGGTTAAGTAGTGGCACTGTGGTTTCTGGAAGGGAAAGGCACGCCTCATTAACTGGCTGGAATGCATCAAGGATATGAACACCAGAGTGGACATAGGAAAGGCAGCAAGCACCGTATTACCAAGATTTTCAAGGTACATTGAACACAGGTCCGCAAAAGGTCAGTGCCAATGGACCAGATGATAGCAGGAGGTGAAAATGGCCCTGACAAGTCAAGGGCGATGGGGAGCAAGTAGGAGAGCATAGTGGATATCTAACTGGAACAACTTACCTCTCTGCAGTCTCTCCATACACAGCTGTGACTTCTGTAACCAGGCCCATCTGTCCCACCGGGCAGGAGGATAATGAATGTCCGGTTGACTCTTCGAAAGTCTGGCCTGTTGTCTCCATGTGTTCAGCTTCTCCCAGGATTACGACCCTCAACGTTCCAACCCATCACATTCATTTACAAAACTAACATGGTACGAGTTATTGAACTGTAATTTAATGATTCTGTGGTTACTAATTTGAGTATCCTGTAATTTGTAGAAGCATGAAAGTGTCCAGATATGTAGCACAGGCACTTCACTTTCTGAGACTCACCTGCCACAAGCCTGCAGCCCAGCAGATAGTACATGGTAACTGCAATGCTATCTCCTTTAAATGCAATATCATGTGTCCTATTACCAACTGGCTAAGCAACTCAGAGTCCAAGATCTCTCTGTTATAAAATTATAAAGGCAAACTGAGGCATAAAGAATAGATTCACATGGAAAACTACCTCAGCATCTTTTTATTGAAAAGGTCACTGATTAGAAAATTCGCTCATGAAACAGGAAAAGTTGATTTCAATTCCTTTGTCTGTCTTGGGGAATTTGAATAATGTTATTCTGGAAATAATATTTCACTTCAATGTAAAAAATTAAATAGGCATGGAAGTAAGAGAGCAGATCTATGCGTAACCTCTCAGAAGAGGGATTCACACTAGGCTGATAGAAAAGCATTCATCCTCTGCTCTCCGGCTCTACAAGTGTTTAAATGCTTCATATGACACAGTGAGTACAACACAAAGGATTGAAACCAGACAAGTCCAAAGCTCTGTGTGCTTAACGTACTCTTTTGTGAGGTGAGAAATATGGTTTTTACCACCTCCCACAGTGAATCCAGCTCTTCTGTAGTCCAGGTGAGTTGTTTTGCTCCGTTGGTTGATAAGAGTATAAGGCAAACAACCAACTCCTGTCCCATGAATCTTCCTTTTGTTTTTTCCCCCAGACAAACTATTCAGCACTTTTGGGACAAATCCAGAAATAGTTATGGAATGACTTAGTCTTTTACTTACAGTAGCTCAAAGGACTGTATTTTTTCTTTTTCTTTAGTCAAAGCCTTTTTAGAAATGCATGGCCCTGAGACAAAAAGAGTTAGAAGGTACATAAAAGTATTGCATGTGCTGTGAAGACAGTGAGTCTACTTTTGTTACATCTTGTCACCTAGGGCAAGGCTGAGCTGGGCTTGTCTGCTTAACTCTGAAAAGCAGCATGCACAACTTGCTCCTTTGTATTGCCAGCTTCAGCTGGAAGATTTACAGCAGCACTAGTAATGCTAAGGGAGGACTGTTCATCCATTTGTAACTTAAGTTCAGTTGTGATTTACATTTGAAGCAGATATTTTAATCCCTCAGTTGCATATGAAGTACACTCAGACTTACTTCACTTGCTCTTTCCTCTGGTCAAAAAAAATCATTTGGGAAAATCATATACATAAATCTATTCGTTTATAGCATTTTTAAAATCAGTTTTCAAGCTATCTCCCAGGCCACAGCACTTTAAATCTGAAAATTTGCTGTCCCTTAATCATCAAGGTTGAGGGACTGTATCTTGTTACAGGGGAAAACACACAACCAGTAAAACTGATCCCACTGATCTCATCATGTTGTTTTGCTCCTTGACACCCTCAGCAGAGCGCATTCAACATTCCAGCTAAAGCAAAGCACCTGGCAATGCACCCAGGATTTGGGACCTGCCACCTGCTTTATTTCTAAATATCAGCCGCAAAATTACATCACAGGTCAACACTGAGTCTTTCCATTTGAACCTTCACCGGACCAGAAATCACTCTGTGGCACTAGTATTGCCTTCCCAGCTGAAGTCACCCCCCACCAGTCAGCCTTACCTCTGATGTTACCAGTACTACCAGTTGCAGTTACTCAACTTTGCTCTCACAGTGCAAGAGCCAAGTTGTGGGCACCTCAAATGCAGCTTTCCTTGGCCAGAGAAGGTGCCCCACAGTGACCCCAAAGAGTGTCAAGAAGGTCCTTGGTGTCAGGGGTCTGTCCCACTGTATAGATGTTTGGCATGTGGCACATGAACACTTGCAACCCCACTCTAACATCCTCAGTCATCTTGTAGGGAGGTCCACCCATCTTCATCTCTCCTTGAGGCCAGGGGAAAGCTCTCGGAATTCAGAGGTTTTCATCATTATTTGCTTTGCTGGCATTTTGTGAACTCTTAAGAAATAAGCATGCCTCAGTGACAGAGGCACACATCCCAAAACCATGCAGGCTACAGCAGCATCATACAGACTTGAAAAACACCAATACTGAAGAGATGTGAATTCGTGCTTGGGAGTGAGTAGAGTGATGATATCCCATTGAACACTCCATGGGACAACTGAAGGAGCATTAAAATATATTTCAAATTTTTTTCCATGTATTTTTTTTGTTCATTTAACATTTTCTTCTAGCCCAGGTATGATTTGGGTGTGGGGGACAGACTCAAAGCATCATGAAATCACTGGGACTCTCCCTTGGTGCAGACAAGCATTGGGATGGCCCCTTGAGAACCAACCCACTGCTGATCTGCTCCTGCCCATGTGCATTGCAGAAGTAGACTGATGGGCTGCAGCCAACGGAGAAAGTGCCTCCAGCTTCCAGCATGCAGAAGACGTCAGCCTTGATTGCTTGCAGAGGTGTGCTACTCTTCCAGAGCATCTCCCTTGAGCAACACCTACGCCAAAAGTGAGGATGCAAATTCAAATACATTGAAGCAAACCAGAGTTTATTTAGCATTTATTACCCATTCTGTTGTCATATGTGGCTTCTTCTGGCTTCATTTTTCTCTGGTAAACATAGACCTTTTATTTTTTTAATTTTTTTTAATAAAATATATAAAACATTGTGCATTGCTATCCATAGGAAAACTGTAGTTTAACAACAACAACAAAAAAGAATAAGGCACATTCCTGTGCAGCATCTTCAAATATATATATATATATTTATAACAAAACAAACAGAAAACCCTTTTCAACCTCTTTGAGGTTGTTAACTTCTCACCAGTCACTGACACATCTCTTATATTACCATAATTTCACTGTTGGAGGTGGGTTGGGTTGTGTATGATAGGGGCCAGGAGGGAGAACAGTCTCAAAAAAATAATAGGATTTTATCCCTGAGGTGTCAGTAAAAAAAAAAAAATAAATGTTTCTATTGAAAAGGAAGATGAAAAGACAGCCATAAATAACTGAATACACTATGGCAAACATCCAAGCACCGAGATGATTTCATGATGGAAGAATCCCCCTCCCTCCATCCCCCAGTTCTTAACAAGTCATATCTGCCATTGGGTTTTAATT
This sequence comes from Tyto alba, assembly GCF_018691265.1. Classification (NCBI taxonomy): domain Eukaryota; kingdom Metazoa; phylum Chordata; class Aves; order Strigiformes; family Tytonidae; genus Tyto; species Tyto alba. The sequence continues at coordinate 43,328,084 of NW_024881316.1, read as the reverse complement.
AGGTTAATCTCATGGCTTCTGAAGTCACAAGACAATCGGTCAGGATGCACCTCCCCCTCCCTTCCCAAATCATCTTTCCAGATTTGTCATTTTGTTCACAATTCTCCCACAGTCCTCAGGAAAGGGAAACCAAAAAACCTAAATGAATACCAAAATCTGGACGACTTCTCCCGCCCGGCCAAGAGAGGAGCACTCGTACCGCAACATGCCAAGCTCCATATCCCACATGGAAGGACTGTAACCGTCACCTTCCTGCCTGCTACTAAGAAATGAATTTGGCAACTACCTCCGTTGAAACCAGAAAGTGTCTGTGAAGAGAGGTGATAGCAATATGTCAGGGAGAAGGAGATGGGGAAAGCTTTATTGCTGTCCATCCACACTGCTCCAGGTAGCACGCCTGGAAGGAAAAGGGGAGATCAACCACACAATATACCTTCCTCCCTCTCCTCCATCAGGTGTGGAGGAGCCCCAGGGTGCAGGGCAGGACGGTTAGTAGTAGCGGTTGAGGCTCCTGGTCCCTGGGATGTCTGGCTGGCCGTTCATCCAGATCTCCCGGATGATGCGCTCCCGCTCCTCCAGCCGCTGGGCTCGCTCCAGCTCCTCTGCCGAAGTGAAGACGTTCATGTTCAAAGTCCTCTCGAACCTGCGGTGCCTGCGGGCGGACAGGTCCGAAGTGGTGTCTGAGTCGCCGTCGCTGTCGCTGCTGTCGCTGTCGCTCTCCCGCTCCCGAGGAGGCTTTTTCGCGGAGGAGCGTTGGCAGTCCGTTCGGCAGGACACCCTGAGCACCAGGGCCAGCAGGGTCAAGACGAGTCCAACACACACTCCGGAGACGAAATACAGAGCAGCCCGCTCAGGGTTTTCTGAAAGGGGAAGGAAAGTCATTGTCAAGAACAACCCTTAAAAGAACGAAGCACACAGGGCTCCTCTGTGCACATGCCAGACACTGTCTCTGGAGGGGCAGAGTTCCGAACGGTCGCTTTACTTCCATGCCCTCCCTTGCCTCCTCCCCCTGGGGAAATCAGGAAGGGGAATTTAAACGGTGCATTTGCTGCCAAGGCATTTGCCCGCATGCAGAATGTGGGTTCGCTGCAGTCGTGTCTTGGAGTTGTCTGGAAGAAGGAGCAGCCCACAGAATTAAGTGCTAATTCCAGTGGCTGCATGAGCAGGGTTGACACCAGGGTACTGTGCACCCAAGAGCAGCTGAGTGCATCTTCTTGTCACAGCCATTATCATCGGACCAGGAATAAAGACAATTACAAAGTTTTATATGCAGCCTTTCATCATGGAAAAATGCGTATTATTTATTCATAGGCTTCATTTGCTTATCTAAGGCAAGTGTGCTGGCTTGCCGCCCAGACCACCAAAACGTATCTGTGCTACACCAGCATAGCTGGAGCCAGTGCACTAACAGGATGAATCCTGCATAGCCACATTTCAGAGGTGATATAACAAGACTCCAAAGAATCCACAATGCCTTTTAAACTAGGTCATCTTGTTTATTTGCTACTTAGAAGTGTAATTATGACAAATGTTACTGCAGTTGCCCTGGTCTGAATCATCTCTGTTTATAGGTACACTGAACGGGTGAAAGTGAACCAAGCAGAAGTGTCAAAGTCAGCTTTACTCTGCTGTGTCTGTTGGGAGTCCTGAGTTCAAGGATGGAGTCTGTTCCTCAGATGAGTCTTATTCCCTTGAACTCTGTGATGGAGCTGTAACAGTTCCCACCAGCTGAGAGCCTGACATTCAGTCCCAAAAAATCTCTGTAACTAAAAGGCTCTGCTCTACCTTCACTTCCCCCCATTGTGCTTTTAGAAACTGTCCTCTCCAGCTGATTTCCTTAAAACAAAGTTTGCAGAAGGTGAACTGGAAGCCATCTGGAGATATTCAGGACAAGACCTTGCTCTAACTTCAAAGCTGGCTCTAAATTTGAAGTTAGCCATGTTCTGAGTAGGGGGTTGGACAAAGTGACCCCTAGAGACCTCTTCCAACCTAAATTATCCTCTGATTCTGTGGTCAGAGCCCAAACACTGATGTGTGCACAGTTCAAGGCAACACATATTTCAATGCCTGGAGATGCTCATGGAACAGTTACAGGGACAAAACACCTTTGTACTCTTCACTTCTCCCCTACCAAACAAATCCCAAAGATGACTGACAAGCCAGAGTGGAGGAAGATGTCGTGGTAATCTCAAATGTGGCTAATACAACAGGAGTCTGCTGGTTAGAGCCGTTGAGGTGTATGGCATGAGGAAAAAACAGGCTGAAGAAAAACGACAAAAAAAAAAAAAAAAAAAAAAAAGAGGAGGAAACTGCAGCAGATGCATTCAACAAGTCAAAAAAAAAAAAAAAAGAGGAGAGTAGTTGGAAAGTCAAGTGAGACTAAAGCCAGAGGGTTTAGGCTAAGATATTTTGACAAAAGTGAGACAGCAAAAACTCAAAGGTAACGGAGAAGATACCAGAGCAGGCATGAAGGGTGTGCCAGCAGCTCTTGTAGCAGTGTGGCTGAGTGAAATCCTGGTTCCAATTAAGTTAGTGGCAATTCTGAACTCAAGGGGCAGAACTCAAATTAAAACTGCAGCCCTGTTTGTGTAGTAGTAAGGCTGCTGCCTATCTGGCACACTGTGAACAGCAAAGAAATGGCCTAAATTCCAGGGATTTGAAAATCCCAGGAAAAGTGGAATCACGCTCTGATATGGCTTCCACCTCCATGTGCATTATAGCTCAGAACAGTAACTGCAAAGCTTTCTTTGCAGGTTGGGCTAAGGAGGACGCACAGACTGTGGGAGTGTGGGAAGAACAAATGAGCAGGACTGATCTGTTCGTCCTGGAAGACGCTTGGTCCAGCCTGCCTCCACTCTGCCTGGATGACAGGATGCCAGGCACGCTCTCCTGAGCACCACGTTCCTGCACTCACACGGGCTTGATTTGGTTGCATTAGTTCCACTATTCACTCTTTTAAAGCAACTCATTAAGAAAACATAGATTGGAGCCTAAGACCCAGACACATGCAGTTTCTCTTCCCCCATTTTTGTCTAAGTCCTGCTTTTCCTTTCTTCTTCCCACTCTTTTCTCCACACTACTGTATCCAGCTCATGAGCAAGCTGCACCTCAATTGCTACTTAAACAACAATTTTTCATCCCTTACTTGTGCTTATATGTATACCCCTTCATGCAGTGCGATGGCTGTAATTGAATCTTCGGGCTCCAGTGGCATTTATGAGCTCCTACAGCTACTCTGTCAATATCTGAGACACTGTCTGGACTTCCTCACTGAGCTGTAACCCTATGTTCAACTGCAGCCTTTGCATTTATCACACGGACAATCCACTCCCACAGCAACATCTTTTTTTCACAGCAGAAAAAGCAACTTAAGCTAAAAAACACGGGGTCTGCTTTTTCTCAGTTGAAGTAGCAAAGTCAGCAATAACCTAGATTTGGGGGTTTGACAGTTGATTTTGAGAGCCTCCCCCATTGCATGTTTTACTTGCAAAGACTAAAAAGGGGTATCCTCTTCAGAAAATGGATGCTCAGCATCTTCCAAAAACTCGACAGTAGTTCAGATTTATCATGCCAACACTGAAGCTCCCCAAAACACTCATTATATTTGGAAAACAAAAACAAAAACAAAAACCAGCTCTTTAAAAGTGTATAGACATTAGTAGCAGGAGTTAACATAATTCTGATATGAATTCATGTGTGGGTGTGTGTATACTGGCTAACACATGAATTCTGACCAGTGTAACTTTTTCTTCCACTGCTGTGGATGACAGCTCAGAGACATGTTTTTCTCCTAAACTTCTAGCAGGACCCAGTTGCTGTCGATCTCTTTAGCTGGGGTTATCTTTCCCCTTCCTGGTATTACTTTTTCTGGACTGAAGGCATTGATGAAAATGTCACTGATTCAAGACTGAGTTTAATACTTGCAGACAAAAGATATATGCTTTTTATAACCCTCTATACAAAAAGCCACCATTTTCTAGGCGCTCAAACTGGACAAAAATTAGAAACACATTTTATTGTGTTTTTCCAACCAAACCAGCAGCAATTACAGAGCCTGTTTCCTGAGGGCTAACAATCTGCTGGGAGCATCAGCCCAGACTGCCATTAATTCCCCAGGAAATGCCCCAGGCCAAGGTTGTTATTGCTATTATAATAAATTGTTTCAATAAATAAAAACCAATCTAGGCATTAACGCTGCTGGCTTCCTGTGATGGCTTCATGTATTCAGAAACCTCAGTGGGGAGGAAAATTTCAGAGGGCCCCAGTAAAAGGTTCAGCATTAAGCATGGCCAGACGAACAGTAGGAGCAATATCTTCTAGGGAATTTACAGTCAGCCCCACAGGCTGCTGAAATCCCCTGGTAGAACAGAGGAAGCACTCCAGGAGCCCCTTATTAATAAGGCTCAGGCCAAGCAGTCTAAAAATTGGAATGATCTTCCCGGGTTGTGTTTTGGAAGCCTCTTGTTAATAACTTGGCAGCAAATCTTTGCTTGCGGAAGAATAAAACAGGGATTTGTGGAGGTTTCCCTCCAACTACTTCAGCCTGAATGCAACAAGAAAACTGAAATAAGTCTCTTGTCCAAAGGGAGGCATTGGAAATGCTCTGATAGAATTTGAATGTTTAATATATACATACAACCACGAGGGGCAGTTCTGGTCTCGCTGGTAGACTGTGACTGCAAAGAGAGTTCCAGATGTCACTGGTACTGGTGAAGTCTTTCCAAACACTCAGACAGGTTTTGGAACAAGCCCATAACAAATAATAGGCCTAAGGTTTGCAGGCATAGATTGCATATAATTAAAATCTTAAATCTGTAAAGAAAATCAGCTTTCAAATTAAGGACATCCCCGAGTTTTTTGCAGGATCATGCTCTGAATAAGACTTACTTGTTTGATCAGATGACAAATTCACTCCTCATTGACATTGTTCACTCTTTCTGCCTATTTCTGTAGAAATGTTGTTTTCAAGGTTCTGGAAGCTGGAATAAGACTAACACCTAACTGTCTTTGATACTCCTAACCATGATGATAACTGCAAACAGATTTGACAGTGAAAATCAACACTCCTGAAAAGAGCTTTTGCTTCCTGAAGGCATGATTTTTCACTCCTCCATTGTCAATAGGAACATTCCCAACTTTCATATGGGAACATCAGTCAAAAACCATGATGGAAATGAGCACAGAGGCTTTCATTAATATTGGCACTTCTCCCCTCCGTGCACTGCAAGACTGTGCATGTGTGAGTGACTGAGCCCACAGACTCTTCATCTGCAACTTCCCACCCAAACCTGCCATTTAGTGCCAAAAGTATGAACAACACTGAGCACAGAGGGGATGCCACTGATTTATGGATGCTCTCCTCAAGATAAGAAACATCCCACTGCCAGGATGTAAGAAAAGTACTAGAGGGGGTCCTCCTTTCAAGCACACACTTTACCCATGAAATACCAAGTGCATGTAGCTTTATCCTGGAGTGGGTTTCAGAGTATACACTACCCTCTTCCCTAACAGAAAAAAATCTTTATATGTAGCTCCTGCCTATTTAAAATTTTCTCTCGCAAAGTCCTGTTCTGAGCCAACTCATCAGCACAGGGAAGCCCTGAATACAGCACTTTCAGTCTGCAGAGTTTACCTGAGGGACATTTTAGTGTTATGAAACAGAGTTGTTCTTGCACTAATGTTTCCCTTTGGCACCAAGGCTGTGGTCAGGAGCACGGGGAAGATGTGTGAACCATCACCAGCCCTTCTTGGCTGCCTGATATCCTGCCTCTCCTGAGCCTCTATAATGGCTCCTCTATGGACATCAACAGCTTTTGTGGCTTAAGCTGCCTTCAGGGCCCCAGACTCAGGCAAGAGCAAAAATTTCCAAATGTTCTGCTGCTCAAAAATTGCAATATGAAGGGCGATGGCTTTGCAGTGCTCTAGTTTTATGCAGATTATATTTGTGCCCTGCGACATGGCTTGTCTTTAAACTCATAATCTGAAACCTCTCCATATTCATGTACAACAAAATAAAACATCCCAAATGAATCCTCTCCACTAGAAGCAGTGGGCTAAATGACATGCAGCAGATACAGATGGTTCAAGGCATCTGCTGTTTCAATCCATGGGGCAGCCGTCAATTGTTTTTGTAATAAATAACAAACTGAACATATATAGCATTGAGACTAAAACTCATCTAACAGCCATGGTTAGGTGCACTGGAAAACATAAGCAACAAGCTCCTGAACTCATCACTGGAAACCAAAGTCATGAGGTCTGAGTTCTACCTATTTGACATCCAGTGGATGTGAACACATCACAAGGAGATCACATCATGAAAGGGCAAGCAACTCCCACAGTAACAAGATAGTTAAAGCTGTCTTTATTTATTATTTGTGCTACAGTAAAATCTAGAGGCTCCTGCCAAGACTGACACCTTGTGAAGGGGATGAATCAAGGCTTTGTGCCCTACAAAACCAATGCAGGGTCAAAGAGTTCTGCTGTGGTAAATGGAAGGAAAGTCCATGGGGCATCATCAGTAGCCCTGAATCCCAGTCCCAACTGTCCCCAAACATAAATCCTACAACCTTCTGCTGCCCATTACTGTTCAGATGGGGAAAATAACGTTAACAGCATTCTATTTTATAGTAAGATTGGGAATGCAGGCATTTTCATGTCAAAAAATGGGCAGCTGTAGGTAAGTGTGATAGACAAAAAATTCATTTAAACTTTGTTTTTTCTAATCCTTTGTTAGAAAAGGTCATGCAAGAAAATATATATCCTACTCAGCTATCTTTTGTGAAGGACACTACTAATTCCATGTAAGCTGCCTGCTTCTTAAAGGTGTCACAAAAATACAGATCCTGATGCCACTATTGGGACGTGTAGAAAGGCAGAACTTTGGATTCAGCATTCATGGTCTTTTTAGAAGGACCCTCCACTAAATATGCAGAAACACTCTTACTAATCTACTCAACGATTACAAAATGTAAAGCCCCAGTTAGTTGTTTCAAACATCAAGGAAGTCTGGCCAGCAGGTTGAGGGAGGTTATTCTCCCCCTCCACTCTGTTCTCCTGAGACCCCACCTGGAGTCCTGTGTCCAGCTCTGGAGTTCTCAGCACAGGAAAGACATGGACCTGTTGGAGCAGGTCCAGAGGAGGGCCACAAAAATTATCAGAGGGGAAAGGCTGGGAGAGTTGAGGCTGTTCAGCCTGGAGAAGAGAAGGCTCCAGGGAGACCTTATAGCAGCCTTCCAGTATTTATAAGTACTTATAAGTATAAGGAGGATTATAGAAAGATGAGGACAAACATTTTAGCAGGGCCTGTTGTAATAGGACAAGGGGCAGTGCTTTTAAACTAAAAGAGGGTAGATTTAGACTAGGCATAAAGAAGACATTTTTTACGAGTGTGGTGAAACACTGGAACAGATTGCCCAAAGAGCTGGTGGATGCCCCATCCCTGGAAACGTTCAAGGTCAGATTAGATGGGGATTTGAGCAACCTGATCTACTTGAAGATGTCCCTGTTCATCCAAGGGGGCTGCACTAGATGACCTTTAAAGGTCCCTTCCAACCCAAATCTTTCTATCATTCTGTGAGGTCCAAATACTTGTCTGTAGCAGCATGGTGGTATCGCAGCAAGAGCAAGATCATGGCACCAAGAATGAGTTACTATTTAATGAACTGGCAAGACTGAATGACACACAGACATGAAAAACTAACTTACAGATATAGAAGTTTTAGTTATATAGACCTCAGTGCTCCAGAACAGCATAATTGCATTACAGTGGTGCTAGCAGACTAGATGCAGTACACAGAATTATTAACAGTATGTAGTAAAAGAACAACATGTTAATATTATTAGCAAGGTAATATTGCTTGGCAATAAACATTGCAGGGTAATAAGTATACAAACCTTTCATTAAACAAATTGAGAACACTCATTCAAAAAAGTGACCACAAACAGTATGTCTTGCCTCAGGAGGCTAGTTACACACAGGCCCTCCTTCTGGGGAAAACAGCAGAGATTGGCCTAAAATATGCTGAATTAATACATCCGTTGCTATTCAGCCAGTTCTCCTCCTTTTTTGGGTTAGGTCCTCTAACTCTGTAGGCAATCCCTACTGCTGACAAGGTACCTCATGCAGTTGTGGGACGGGAAATATTTGCACTATATCACCTGTCTCTGCTGTACTTTTTGCTATCAATGGTATTGACCCTAAGCACTCAGTAGAGTACACAATCTTTATTTCAACTTTTAAAGTGAATCTTACTAGAAGATTGCTCCTCTGATACTTGAAAGATACATGTGGGTGAAAGATAAACTGTGATCCAAGGAAACCTTCTCTAAATGAGATTTAAATATATAATTAAGCAGACTCTCAAGTTACTTCATCTTCACACTTCTACTGAAGATAAGCCAAATTCTCTTAAGCAGGGTAATGATCTGAGTGCTGCTTCTTTTCCAAATTACAGGACAACAAGCTTGCCTCCCTAATGAGTCAGGCTTTGATCTCGAGGAAAAGGGAGCATTACAAATAATACCACGTGTAAGATTACATTGCATCTAACTTCAGATGAGAGCAAATCCAGAGGAAAGCAAAGCACAATAAACCCTGCTATATACTGTCTGATATAGCTGACCTGGTCAGGTCTTTCAAGGGAGAATTTGCTGAGAGACAACTGAAAAATATAAACAGTTCAAAGAGGCAGATTTAGCCCTAGATGACTGTGAAAAGTAGTCTCAGTTGTGGGTCTACAAAGAGTTTGTGAGATCCCAGAGAGGTGGCAGCCCCAAGACCTACCTGTGATAAAGGCATACGCTGCTAGGATGTTGCTGAGCAGTGCCATCTCTGTGCTAACGCCCACTGGCTCCATGCTGCTGTTGAGTGCCGGCGGTTGTGTCTCATCCACAGAAAGCAGAAAGGGGCTGTTGTCTAGAGGGTAGAAGGTGGCCGATCTCCCTTTCTTCTTCTCTGCTTTGGAACAGAAAAGGAATGAGGAGCAAGGCACGTGCCCCAGCCCTACCCTGCCCTATCCCCACCAGGTCAGTATCTGTGTTCAGAAATCTGGAGCCACTCAACAGCAAGCCACCCAAATTTGCCCCTTTTAGGGGGGCAACTAAATCTCAGGTAGCTTCAGCTGAGCACATACTCTGTCTGCATCCAGGCAGCATCTTCTCTCCCCCGTCTCCTGCTCTTTCATGTCACCACTTAGACACACCCACCTACACTACAGCAAATATATAATCAGGTTTCTTTTCTCTTATGTAAATCAAAGGAGCCTTTATCAACAGTGAGTTCAGCTAAGCTTGTAATAAGGACTGGAAAACACAGGCAGAGCCAGCAACCCTCTGTCGGTGTCACGCTGTAGTGATCCATCCACACCTGGCAAACAGACATGCCTTCTCCAGCCTTCGCTGGGAAGGGCAGACCTGAGTTTATGACTTCCTTCAGAAGCCTGCTCATATTGTGTTTCACCCAGACACCATTTCCCCTTTGGAGAGGTGAGTGAACATGGGTTAATGATTTGATTTTATTTGTTGAAGACTGGAGCTAAGGAGGCAGCTAATTCCAGGAGGCTCAAAGAGACCCTTTCAGACCTTATCAGTTTGCTGCTGAGTGCTCCCTGCACCTTGATCTGCAGGCAGACACCCCCACTAGTCACAAAACACTGATTGTTTTAAACACATGAAAAAGTCGGTGCACAGGATCCAGCTCCATCATCCATGTGATTGTTTAACTGTAGCTATTACAGTTTTTCAGAGTCCCTTCCCTGGGTGCCTGGTTCTGGCCAAAAGCAAGCATCGCACTGTAAAATCACAGAATTGCACTTGGCTTCCACTTATCTGCAGATATTAAATTCAGGAAACTGTCAGGTCCATCTCTAGTAATGCCATCAGTGCCATGCAAGCAAAGGTATTCTGACAGCAGCCACGATGTGAGATGGTCTGTGTTCACTGGCTGCCTAATCCTTTCCCTGCAAACCTGAGAGCGTGCGACGTCACATTCAGCTTCCCATCGTGCGTGCCAGGAGGTGGCTCAGACCAGGGAAGCAGTAACAGAAATTGAGGGGTGTCAAAGAGAACAGGTAATACTGGATGGAGAAGGACTGAGCGCATGAACGTGCATGCAGCGATACCAACTCCTAATCTGCCTCAGAGGAGAAGCAGCAGGGATGGATGTCCAGGTGTTGCTGTAAGGGATCAGCCCCAAGGAATGCGGGCACAGTTGTATCTCTGCCACTGAGTAGCTGCATGGCCTTGGGAAAGCCACATGTTACAACCTACTGAGGTGTTAATGACTCACCCTGAAGCAAAGTTTTCAAACATAGGTGCCTGAGTGTCAGATCCAAAAGGGGAAAATATCCCAAGAACCTCTTGTTTTAGGAGAATGGAGGTCACTGAAGATCAGCTGTACAAATGGAGGCACTGGGACACAGAGGGTCCAGGTCACATTCAGCAGGAAATCAATAGCAAAGCTTTGTAAAATCTTTTCATTCCAATGTAGGCAGCAGAAATACCAATGTTACCTCTAATCCTTCCTTTTTTTCTCCCTTTCTGGTAAATCTATGTCCTAGAAGTGGTTGGATTTTTCTCTACCACTGCTACCACAAAGAAATCCACGCAGGGTAAATTTTTCATTTCTAAAAACTGAACCACTATCCTCCTAAAGATGTCCCAGATACTTCAGAGCATCTAAAGTAGCACTGTGCATCTAAACCGAGGCAACTGAATCCTGTCTTTAGTTGACAGATCCTAGAGTCATTCAGCTCTCCCCATAGCAGATTCTTAAAGCTTGATATATTTGTTCATACACAGACATCTAAGACACCCTGGGGTCAGCAGGACATTCATGCAGAGATGGCAGGTATGAGAAAGGATGAAGGGGAAACTCTCACCCTTCTAGGGCGTCATCTAGAAGCCAGGTGAACATCCCAGGTTGTCTCAAATGATACATTTATATGGGGGTAACTGAATCCTGACAGAGACATGCTGAGTCTGGCTCTGAACTAGTTAATCTAAAATCCCTTTACAATTACTCAAAAGGAAGGGCACTGCATGGGTATAATCTCATATAGATGTCATAACCATATATCTCATCATAAAGAGGACTGATGATTTAGGTGGATCCAGGTTCCTACTAGGTCTTTGAGAGTTTTCTACAACTCTGCATGCAGTAAAGTCCAGTTAATGTGGCTGGTAGGACATCAACCTGGGGCCTCTGCGCCATGCACATGTCCAGTTCTGGTTTAGTGACAACCCAGCTGTCCCTCACTGTCAATACATTCATGGCATCTCACAAGGACTAAAGTTTAAATTATACTTACAGTGGGGGCTTCCATGTGCATGTGCATGTGCTAGATTAGCCAGGAAAGGCTCAGATGGCCATCACTTCTTCTGTTGGGTATGGGGCATTCCTTGTAAACCATGCTGTGCAACGGTGGTGTATTTAGGAGACAGAGTAAGGCACAACTCCTCTCATGTGAGATGTAAGAAAAAAACTTTTTTTTTTTTTTCCTACTTCTGACTTGCCCAAAGAACAGATGCAATCAAGTTTTTAAATTAATACTCTGCATACACAATACTCCAGCAAAGAGCACCACAAAACCACAGAACTGGTTTTGTCATCTGCAGGACTGTACAAGCACAGACAGGGAAGACAGACAAGGACTAGAGTTATGCAGGAGGGAAAAAACAAACACAATTTCACAAGGGCCATGTGTTGCTATGCTATGTGGTTCCCTGGTCTGTCATTTATTCCAGGATCATACTAAAAGACATCTCCTTTCTTTTTTGTTAGCTTTGAAGATCTTGTCTATGACTAATCAGTTTAGCTACTAATGGTTTTCTCTATACCACCCTTTCTTAGCTGTTCCCAGTCACTTGAACTCTTTCCCTGTGACTTTACACCAAAGCTGAGCAAAATTATTTCAGCTAGCAGCAAATTTAACCAACACCACAGTAGAAGCATAGGAGAGGTTACTCATGACACAAGGCTGACTTTAGCAAATAGTTTTAATAAAAGAAATAAAACGGGAAGGGAGATTACAGAAATGTCCAAATATTTCCTTTTACTATTTTCAAAACATTATTTTACCTTTAATTTCAAAATGACATCTTTCTTTGAAAAAATGTGCATATTTTAAAAAATTAATGAATAAACCATGTGAAAACTAAACAAAAGGTGTCATTTGTAGAAGTGAAATGTCTAGAAGAATGAAAATGAGTTCAGGATTACTTTTTTCCTTTGCTTAAATAATCACCAGGGTCACAGAATTTAATCTGGGCTAACTCAAAATTCTTTTCTTTGACAATTTTTCAGTAAGGCCTCCAGACTGAGAAATCTGTTATTGCTGACTCTTAACTATCTGTGGATTGACTATCCAAGCTGTGGATTAATTTTGCCAGGAGTGTAGACAGACAGAAGGTAGCTCTGCCCATACCCACCCTAGAGCTGAATCTCGGGGAGCACAGGCTGGGAATTTCAGCTGTAATGTCACATACCATCTCCTGCATGTTGGGAAACACAATGCAAAACCACTGACTAACTCAATATGTGCTCACCTGTACTTTTGCTTTATTCATACACCATCCCTTCCTCCTACCCACCTACGCCTATAGACAGCTAAGACTTGGCTTCATTCATATCTCTTGACTTTACATTTTATGGAAATAGCATCATATTTCAAAGCTCAGTTGAAAACAACTCTGTGCCCTGTGAGGTGTATCTACTCTCTCTGACCTGTTTTCTTCAGTTTGCCACTGTATAAGATGGGTCTGCAAACTATTTCTATGATGACTTTTGACATGCATGGCCATGACTGCTATTTCAAGAAACCCAGTATGAGTTTCACAGTTCACTTATATCCATCACTGGTCATGCCTTGAAGCTTCTCTTTCTGACTGTGGCATGGATAGGGTTTGGGAACAATACAGAAACCCAGAGAAAGTGAGGTAGAAGGGAACAGTTACCAAAACACAGTTAGGTTTGGGCCAACATCACAATAGACATAGCTACCTGGGAGAGTTCGCCCTATGTCGGACAGAGAGACATCAGAAAGGAACACGCCGTCCCCTATAACATTGGGATCAAACACTCTTGGCCGCAGTGGAAAATGTGGCTTCTGAAATCCTTGGTGATTGGTTGGTCTTGGCTGGGTTTCATGCAGAAGCTTCTTGGGAACTGAAAGAGAGGAGTAAGAAGAGCACAGTTATTAGAGTGAGTTATTTCAGCCGGTCAGAATGAGAATTATCTTATTATGCTATGGGCTCAGCTGATGCTTAATTATACCATGTGCAGACCAAACACACGCATTTACCACTATGATGAATGCTCTCCAAATGCCAGCACAGAGACGTTCAATCAGAGAATGCTGGAAACCATAAAGTGATTAAGATATTGTTTATTTACAATTAAGCTTTGAGACTAGACTAAGGATCAGATGCAAACATCTTATTTAGACACCCATCTTAGAAACTGAAATGCCTAGTAAGCCAGGCTTCAGCCTTAGCCCTAAGCTTAGAGCACTCCAGCTAGACACCTCTGTTCCTACAATGACAGCAGGCTGGGCAGGATGCCCCATAACAATGGGGACTATAGGGTATGCCTGAATTGCTGCTGCTCGCCAGCCATCAAGACTGCGCATCAGAAGTTTCTGTCCACCTTGGATTCACAAAACCAGCTTCTGGAGGATGCTGTTCACATGAAATCATAAAGCTTAAACCATCTAACATGGAAGTAAGAAACCTTACCTGCTAGAAACCCTCCCCACCCCATGAGATCCAAAATTGACCATTCTCCATTGGGTTTCAGGCTTTAAGTAAGCTGAGAAAGACCCATTCTTCATTCCCACCACCCTGAGAAGGAGGGTGAAGAGTCAGCTAATCCCTACTGCTGTCCATATTTCATCAGCCACGGTGTTAGCAATAAGCAGGTGAGACAGGTTAATATGTGACAGTATTGGTCTCTTCTTTGGACCAAAGCATGCCTTACTAAGAAAAATATTTTCTCCTTCTTGATGTTGCAAGGCCAGCTTTTCAGCTGTACATCCAGGTAAGGAAATCAAAGTTGTTGCAGCCTCAGTGTACACCCACTGAAGGTGAATCCACACAGTAAATTCACTAATTTGCCCTGTAGGGACAAAGCATTTACAGAGCTGAACCAGTTCTCTGCCTCAGCCACAGCCAACACCTAAGGCTATTTAAGAGCAAAGTGCTTTTCCATACAAAGAGAAGGGACACATACACAGGCCTTTCTGCTCAGAAATTAGAGGAATAGAATGATGAAAGACAAAAATAAATAAATGAAGATTTCCAGCAGAGAAAGATATATTTTCCCCGTCACTGATCATATACTAATATATACATAAAAGCACCATTTTGTCCCTTCAGACAACCAAGACTTAATGTGTTAAAGACAGACTGTTGAGACTAGGCATAAGTTCACTAGACCCACGGAAACCCCAAGAGAAGATTTCTGGGATGCTCAGCTCTCCTTTCTCCAAGTCTAATGGCAACTGCCTCTCTCATCCCAAGCAGGCTGCCACCTCCTAGCGCCTCAGTTTCCCCACTGCTCCGCTGCTGATCATGCTCTCATCTCCAATTTTTACAGTGGCATGAAAAAGCACAATTAAAAATGCAAAGCACTTTGAGATCCTTGGCACAAGCATGAAGGAGGACTTGGAAAGAGTGCTACCCTGGAACAGAAAGGAAATTCCTGCCTGCCCCCTGCAGCTAATCATCTGCCAAGCTGAAGCATGAGATTTAATCACGCCCATTCAATTTGCCTGCATAACTACAAATATTACTGGTGGGGGAAGTGATCCAACCACCTTGTTTACATTGTGTTCAACTTACTGTCTTTGCTGAGGCAAAGAAAATTGTAACTATATTTACTGACTGACCTTCTGTATTAGGCTGCCAAGATATCAGCACTGAAGTTCTTGCATTATTCGCAGAGTCATGCTAGGTCAGGAAACAGACATAAAACCCCACAGATTTTGAATATCAAAGAGCTGGCACAGCAGTTTCTATTGAAACCTGAATTGGCAACTGTCCTCTGATGGGAAGGCAGCAAAAGAAACACATCCCCAGTTAGGAATTAGACAGGAGCAAGGGGATACCTGTGCCAGAGAAATATTAGAAAGTCTGGGGAAGAGGTGGGTAGAACAGAGATTATCCTGCAAATCATGCAGTCAGGGAGAATTACAATTCTGGGTGCCTAATTTGAGATCCTCAAAGGGACTTAATATTCAAGAGGGTGTAGGGCTCAGCACACTCCAAAAATAAAGACCCTTTTTGCTGCATCTCAGGCTGAGGACCTGAAAGGCATTTAAAATACATGAATCAGTACACACTTTTCATCCAAACTGTATCACAGGTAGCCTGCTGATATGCATCCAATAAATAAAATGAAGCAAAAGGAGCATAGGAACACATTTTTAGCAGATTTGGGCTAGTCTTTCATGTTTCAGGCTGGCTCTTCAAAAACATCTCTTCTCACCTCCCAGTATTCATGGCCATCTCCGAGGCAGAACACAGGCTGGGTTTCTGTGTGTCTGACCGGGGGTTTGGTAGCAGGGGAGGGGGCTACAGCCGTGGCCCCTGTGAGAAGCTTCTCAAAGCTCCGCTGTCCTACTCTGTTAAGTGTTGTTGTTAGTGTCTGAATTAAATACATGTTCTTTTTTTCTTCCCTTAACCAGTCTGTCTTTTGACCACAATGGGTGAGTCATACCTCCCTGTCCTTATCTCTATTCTAGAGCCCTTTGCTTCATTTTATCCTTTCCATTCCTGAGGGGAGAGGGGTAAGTGAGCACCTTCGTGGTGCCCAGTTGCCCTCTGGGCTCAAACCACAACAGAACACAGGCTGGGTGGACCTGCATCTTTCTTTGAAAGAGTGACACCACCACCCACTTAAACATTCTAAACAAATGGGGGAAAGAAACACCATCTTTTCCTAAGCACACCCGGGGAATTGAGCTATGGCTTTTCCCCCTTGACATCTGTGCCACCACCACTATGAATGCTACCTATGGGACCATGAGAGGAGTCAGGGCAAAGCAAAACATTGCTAAATCAGTCAGGAACTGGTCAACAGCATCCCAAGGAAGAGTAATAATGGAGAAGTATTCAGAGGGAAGCATTCATAGAGACTACTTATTGTCATGGCACCTTAATAGAGTAGGGTTGTGCTGTTATCCCTTTGGGATGGCTGAGAAAGTAAGATGACTACCAGGTAGGCACTCGGTGCCTAAAAACGCACATGAATATGAAAAGAGATTCCCAAAAGCAGGCATGTGCTTAACATCTGTGATTGGCATGCACTTTGGTACCTTCAAAAATCCTAAGAGGTGCTTGTCTTCAGCAGCTAAACCCCTTTAAAACTCTGGAAGCAACTTAGTGCAACACAGGATGTCTATGGCATATGAACCTCGGACTTTTTCATTTCAAGGGACCATTTTTTGATGTGGACTCCATAAACTTCTTGGGGACATTTTGTCAGGAAAGGCCTATCTTGGCAGAGAGTAAATAGAGGGACAGCATGCAGCAAGTCTGTTCTTTTTCTAGTTTATATGATGCTAAACCAATATACAGCTTAGATAGATAGCTTGATTTAGAAAGACAGTAAAATGGAAAGGCTTTTTCAAGTGCAAAACACCTCACAATTTCCAGTTAGCTTCTGTGTGGCAGCCAAATCCACAAGAAAGATTAAACATCTGGTTCCTCTGAAATACCCTCCTTAAATTCCCCAGAGAGGAGTGCATCTGACACATAGTATGGCATGAACTGAAGCAAGGTGTCAAGAAAAGTTATTTATGATTAAAAACACCAGAAATAAAGCACCTGGGATTTTAGTCTTATCTCAGCATTAAGCACAGAAATCCTGGCAGGGAAGGGTTGGCACTTGGCCTGCTCCATTCAATCAAGTGGAGAAGTTAAAGCAACTCAGTCAGCAGAACAAATGATATATGTGGACAAGAGGGGAAGAAATAATGCCTTCAATCAAATTGTTAACACGTCTGGGAGTCAGGAGGCCTGCACCTTAAAATGCACATGAGAAATGAGCTGGGATCATCTGGAAGAGAGGAGATGAGTTGTTCTGGGGATCTCTGGGGACCTTTGGTCTCTCAGAGGGTAGCAGTCAACATTGAGAGGTGGGCATTCATCCAAATTATAAAATTCTCCAGTAACTTGCACTGGGCAGCTGAGCAGTGCAAGCAGAGTTGTTACTTTTCAGGATGGCAAGGCATGCGCTGCCACCCAGCCCAGAGTCCAGCTCGGGCATCACCACACGGACTCTGCGTGAGCCAGGACTCAATCTGGAGAGTCAAGTGTCACCATCGCTGTGACACTCCGTGAAGGCACCTGCAGAAGGTGGTTCTACTTTATAAACCACCAAGGGAGCTTTTGGATCAGCAGGTCCATTCCTCTGCCATTAAAGGCTTTCAAGTCTTTATATAATCTCTCTGCATCTGTTTTAAAAGCAGTCCCAGCTACCAGCTCCCACTGCTCATCTGTCTGAATCAGCATCATGCTAGCAATAATTCATACCAGTTCCCAACCCAAGACCTGCATTACCCATCCGCAATGAATTAATGGTATCAGTCCCACAACAAAACCTCACCACCACTGCCTGGCAGCTTCCCCCGGCGGGAACAGGGGCAAAGGAGAATCAAAGCGGGAGTGTGCTCTCGCTGGCAGAGCAGATCCATCAGATTCCAGTACAAGCAACCAGCAGGACAGCGTGAAAAGGCACATGCTGGTCCTGCTGACAGTATCCTTGTTTGTACTTGGTGGAGACTCCTTCTGCTCAGATTTTCACACAAGCACTCTCTTGTGTGGCCGGAAAACTGAGGGCTGATGAAAAGAAAAAGTTACTGTGCCTACAAGAAGCAAAATTCTGAATTACAGTGATAAGAGATGGAAAAGGCCAGCCAATACCTCACCTCTGTTCGTCAATATAATTTGCTGTGTTTTCTACTATTTTGATCTATCTGATTTTAAACGCTCCAGTTCTGGCGGTTTTGTCAATTGCCATAAGAGATTATTTTCCAGAGGAATATTGCTCTTTCTGAGGAATTATTTTCCAATATGCTGGCTGAGTGTTTCAATTTAAGCACATATATTATTCCCCTAATCAAAACATTTGAGTGCGATAGCCCGCAAATTTTACAGAAAGGGAATTGGCTCAGAGACAGAGTTTTGAAAGTGTTTAAATATCAAAATGATTTCTCCAATTTCACAGAGGGAGTTTGTGCCAAAAAAAAAAAAGGAACAAAATCAAGGTCCCTATATTTCAGCCTTGCACTCAAACCATCCCTTCTCTTTGCTAATTTGATCATTTTGTGTTTCCTGATGCTTGCCCAGTCCTAAACATGCTTAAAGACTCCCACTCCCAACAAGCAATTATCTCCTGACCTCCATCCTCACTGTATATACAGATCAGTCAGCTGGAGGGGAGATCAGTGAAAGCTCAGTCTTAAAAATGTGCAGACAGGGACTTCATCATTTGCCAGTTCTCTGCTATATATTGGCTTGTGCACTTCCAGCCCATAAGGTTTACTCTGAAGACTCAGTATGATTAAAGCAAATCTTCAGGACCATCAGCAAATCCTCCTGTGAATGCTTGAAGCAGAGTGCAATTTGAACAAAACATGACTCCCTCAACAATGAAAATTACAACCAAGCCTTTTATCTGGGCAAGTTGGGGCCAGGAACTGTTGATGCTCAACATATTTTTAAAATAATAAAAAAAAATCCTACTGTGAGTAAACACCCAATATAAACTAATGCAGGTTTTTAGAGGTAGCAGCTCTAAAGGATTTTTGTCTGAGACTTGAAAATACACAGCATCCAGACAGAAATGGGATTATTCATGTTTCTGAACTATTACAAGAAAGCAATTCCTTAGCATGTATGTAAAGTATATGGCTCTCTCATATTGCAGAATTAAGTATTTTATGTGCCGTAAAACTGAAATTCACTAAGCAGTCTGTCAACAATATCTGTTAAAATAACAGATTTCAGCTGTGTCAGACCATGAAATATCACAATATAATCACAGAGCAAGAAGGAAAAATCCCATACATAAGAATACTCTGCACCTGGTGACAACAGTAACACCACTGTGTAGCTAGAAACATGGGGATGGAAGATGCTAATTTGATTAACAAAAGTAAATTGAGGCACAGCCTACCCCCTTGGCTTTTTCCCAGGGGTCTCAGACATGGCCAAGGAGCAAGTTGAAACCTTTTCCAGATGCTTGTGCCCCATCTTGCTCAGTGCTGGATGTGCCCCTTTCAAGTGAATAAAAACCCGTTTGCATCACACGGCAAGAGGTTTCGCCTCTTCTCATGATCATGTGTGTCATGTCAGACATCCAAAGCCTACCTTCAATTCCTGCCCTGCCACCAGGCGTTCCCCCTTCATCTGACAAGAGAGCTCTCTGGTCAGATATAGGTATGATCACTTGATAGGAAACCATCAGACCCTACAGCTCTCAAATGTCCTCATGAGCAGCTAGATGGCCTGGGCAGCCCCATGTAAAAGGCTGAGTGCACTGGACATCAACTTTGTGCCTTGACTGCAAAGCCAAACTGTACCTCTGGTCATCCTATATCATATTTAGAGTAAAAGTATAGTACAGTTTACACAGAAAGTGTAAAGTGTCACAGGAGACAGCAGGAGATGTGAAGGGACTTTGTGCAACAGAACATAAGTCTAAAAGCTGGGATTTGATCAACCAGTTGCCATGTGAAATCTTCATTCTCACAAAAAAAAAAAAAAAACCAAAACAGAGTAAAGTCTTAGTGAACATAAGTGGTCAAGTCCTCAGCTTTCCATCTCCTTCAGTCATTTTAAAAAGGGAATTTTTTCACCCAGCATCAATACAGACTGCAATTTTGAAACTGAATGCAAAACTCAAGAGAAAGAGGGAGTTACTCAGACTGCTGCAGGCGTGTTTTCCGTGCATGGTGGTTCCAAACCACCAATAACAAGGAAGTGACTCATGCCAATTACAGTAAGTCCACTTCCAAGCACCACGCAAGAACCAACTGAGACTGTCTGGGAAAATATCCCTGTCATAACCAAAGCCACCTACACCTCCCCTAGCCCACAGCCTGCACCAGGGCCCTCCTCCCGTGCCCCTCCCTTCAGACACTGCCCGAAGCAGAAATCCGTCTCTTCTGCTGGTGACTTTTGGGCTGGTGGGAAGCGGTGCAAACTGGGAAGCCTGACACAACTCATACAAACTTTCAGAGCGCTCTGCCAAGACAATTCCTGAGGCACCCCAGATGCTTTGCCCTTTAATGAATCTTCTGACAGCAGCTAACTGCAGAAAAGTTGTTCAATAAGAATGTAACGCAGACAACCTTTTATCTTTTTTGCCCTCCACAGAAAAGATGTTCATCCTTTTCTCATGCAGCTGCAATCAGAGAAGTGACTTCAGAAGTGGAAGCAATTCCAGTCCAGAAACAAAACCCATGCAACACAAATTAGCTCGTTCTCACCACTCCTCCCAGTGAAATCTCCTGCAGGAGTATGGCCCTGTGATGTGAGAGGCTTTAGGAGATGAGGGAGATTTAGGAAATGGTGCACCTCCAGCTGAGACTCCACGGGACAGACACGGACACAAGCACTGCTCCCCTCAGCCTCTCTCCCTCCTTGCACAGGGCTGCAGAACACCTTCCTCTGATTCCTCTTATTTCTACCTCTCCAGAAATGCTATAACTTTATTAAAAGATTCAGTTCAACTAATCTGGGAATTCAACCCATGAATGCCCTGTAGGTACCTAATGAAGAGGTCCTCCTTAAAAAAGCTGTGTTCCTAAACTCCCTGTATCATCAACAGTGAAAGGTGGGTGCCTTTGAAAGCCTCCAGGGGAGCTTCAGTCTACTTAAATTTAGGAGCCTAATTAGGGACAGTTAACAAATCATAATGTTACTTTTGGATTTATTCTTCTGAGTGTATCTGAGTTAAAATCTTATGAACTGCTTCACATCTTTTACTCAGGTATTTTTTTTCTATCTTGAACTTTTCAAATCAGGATTTGAAGCTACAAACACCTTAATTTCTATCCAATGATGCACGTGCTTGATCTATCCACAGGCATTTTTCCTCCTGCTTTCATAGCCATGAAAGTCAGTTGTTCTTCTTTCATCGTCTTAAATGTAATAACAGAATATGAAGCATCTGTTGCCAGCAACTCATAAATCTCCTGCTTGATGTGGCTTTTGGTCTCCAAAGGGCACAGTGGAAAGCATCGCATGCACCCGTCTGCTCCCTACATGTTCTGTTTGGAAGCAAAAGTGGATCAAAAGGAAGAAAGCCTTGTAAGAGATACCTGCAGATACGAAGAGTTACTTTCATCTGGTAGATTTCTGCCTGATCCTAAAGTCAGGAGAGTTCTGCATTTTCACAAGATAACACATCTTTAAGAGGATGAGACTCGAGCTGAGGCTTGTTCAAATTCCAGCACTCTCAGCTACAACCCCCACAGGACCTTCTGCCAGCCACAGCTGTAGGACCTCTCTGGCAGTCCGGCTGCATCTAACCTCCACCAGGCCCAGAGACTGTGACAGCAACGTTATACACCTGAGAAGCAGTAGTGTATTTTAGGGAATTGAGATGGGTCTAGATCAAAACATAATGTCACCTTCAGGCGCTACTGCCAGAAGCATGGGTAACTACTATCAGTAAGGTCACTGCAGGAACAGAAATCTGACTCGGCACTCACATATGGAGTGAGTTCAACCCTGCTGAATTAAGCAACTTTCCCTTTATTTACATGCTGAGTATGGTCAGAATCTGACCTTTTAATTACATAGCCTCAATTCCAGAAGTGGCAGCAGGCAGGGAAGAAAAATACTCTAATAATTACAAGGGTGCTAAGCAAGGACTGACAGCACCTGGGGAGAAGCTGTCAGCCTCCCAGACTAGGAAGGCTATACCAGGAGAGTCTGAGAGTCAGTTTTGGGTTTCCTTTTTCTGCAGCACACAAGAATGTCTGAATTGCAGGCCTGGGCCCTTTATCAATGAAGAGGAAGACACAGTACAGAGGATGGCACAGAACCAAGAATAAGATTAATAAGGAAGTCAGAGTCATTCTTCCAGTTTTCCCTATTTCCCCTATTTGAACTGCATCTATCACACTTTGCACACCAGCCCATTCATGTATGGATTTCTCAGGCATTATGAAGAACACTAGTTTGATGGTCTCTTCAGAGGAGACTTTTATTACAGACTGTAATTTTACGCAATGCTCTAAGTATATCCACTCCATTTTGGATCAAAGCAGAGCAATACCAAATTTCAGATTTTAACACAATTCCTTTTCTTTCTCATCATGTTCAGTCATTTTAATCAAACATTTAACACTGCAAGACTTTACTATTTTAAATTACTTTTATAGTGCAGAACTTTTGTCCGTTTTTCATTAAAATATGTGACACAATATGTGGCTCCCAGGAGGATGCTGACGGAGAAGTAAGCACTGTGTGTTCAAGTGCACCTGATCCGGAGCCAGTGCATTGCTCATGCTCAGAATTGCTTGCCAGCTAGGGAGGAGAGTCTCTGTGCTCAGGATACCAACACATACCCAAATCATTTCAGCCCTGAAAATTACCAGGAATCAGCTGAGTCACAGCAACAGATTCTGTAAAACTTGGGGCAAAAGCTACTCCCTTAAATTTCAGTGAAAGTTATACAAGCACTGTCAGTGAAAGAGGCCCTTGGAAGTCTTCTCTATTACACACCCAATGCAGTGGCTGGATGAGTATTATGTATCACTGTGAGACAGTTAAATGATAGCCAGAGTAAGGTTATCCAAGATACAGTAAAAAGAAAGGGATGGAGTAAAGGGCCAGAAGCCCTGAAATACTCTGGAACAGATGGGAAGTCGTGCCAACCTCCACCAGGGACAGGACAGGGATGGCAGGGAAGCAGGAGCCCAGGAAGGAAAGGCACGTACCAGGGAAAGTAAGAACATCTACAGCTACACTGCACTGCCAAAATATTTGAATAAAGAGTAAGAGGCCTCATGCTTCAGCATCGGAGCTAACAACTGGCCTGATACGATCCAACCATTATATTCCAAGAGTAAGGAATATAATTTCTCTTCTGAGACTACTGACCAAGACGGACATTTAGGGGATTTCTTGGGCCTATCTCTGAAGCAGTGTCACCCATCCTGTAGCCCACAGACTACTGGTGACCTGTAAGGCATCAGAAAAGTGATCCAGAAAAAACCTACTTCAAAGAAAAAACAAAACCAGCATATGCCTGGATGCTCCCCTATGGTTTGTCTCAGTGTCTGCTGGCAGGCATAGCCAGGAGATGCTTCCCATCTGCTTTCCTTGTCTAATTAAAAATGTTTGTAATTACAGCAGTAAAACTAAGCCGTGTAAAAAAAATATTTTCTTTTTATCTCAGTGCTACTTATCCAACAGTGCATGCTAGTTCTTTATCAGTTCATCAGCTTTTTCTCTTGGTAATCAAACAGCAGAGAACTAGACAAGTGGCTAGATTTTTTTCCAGAAAGATAGCGGTGCGTTGCTAACACAAGCTGAAGAATGTTATCAGAAAGTAGCCAGTAACCTCTGCCAATAAAGACATTGACTTTGTCTGGTCAATTGGTTGGCTTAGTGTGGCAATTCCCAGTTTCCCATGAGATGCCCAAACTGGAAACCCTGCACAAAGGTTATCAACAGCATTGGAATAAAGAGTAGGAGTGAACAAAACCATATAAAGTAGTTACCGTGGTAAATGCCCTTCAGTTAGATACAGATGAATGCAGATTAATATTTACTGAACAAAAATACAATTTAGTTTGAGATCATTGACTCCTATTGTTCAGGACTTGGCTTATACACTAATAAACCTGAAATCCATGGATCTATGAACAAAGTGGCAAAACTGTTTTCACTATAAATCCTGCTATTCACATGGTCATAACCTGTGAGGCATCCTCCTTTGGGACTGAGACTTCCTGAGCACAGTGGAAAGTTTGAGGAAAAACCCTATAGACGTTTTTGAATTATGAGAGTAGTAAACCTCCCCTGTTTTTTTGAAGTATATTTAACTGGCAGAAACTCTCTAATACACAGCATCAGCCTTAAATTATCTGGCTTGTAGACTGTGAAAAGTTCTTTGCATGGTTTATGTATTTTTTTTTTCTGGTAGAAAAACACGTAGCATGCATCATCTTGCTTCCACGCATGTCCTGAGGGAGCAGTAAGGACTGCGAGCTCAAGTGTTACTACAATTGCTACTGTGAGTAACTGCCAGTTTTGTAGAACAGCAAATTATAGTCACTTTCCTGACGCCACATAAAAGGAGATACACACCATAGAAAACAATGCCAAGGTTTTGTTTTAGCCCAGCAAGGATGTTACTGAGTGCCTACCCTACGCTCTTATGCAACTTGCCCTGCAGCTACTTCCACCAGCACAGTCTGGGAGCACAGGGAAAAAAACTGTGGGAATATGCAGTGCTGGATGCTTGTGGCAGCTTTCCAGTACTTCATAATGATTTTTTTTTTTTTAAGAGAACACAAGGTTTTTTGAAGATAAATGTTTGTTTCTATTAGGCTTCATGAAATGTTCAGCAAGGACGATATCTCATGCACACTAGTCTGCTCTTTTCCACTTTTGATGCAGGTAATTAATATTCACTTATATGAATATCCCTATCTCAAATGATACCTGGATTCATGCCACCTAATTGAAGGCACTTTACTGGGATGGGAGGTAGCTACTTCATCCCTCTATCAATTATACAGATAGGCTGACTAATCTCTCAGTTTAACCACTTCAGTTAAATACCTGCGTTAGTGGAAGTAAGGCTTTGCAAGACCGAGCTGCAAGTATGTAAATTATATAAATATATATTGGTGTCGGACATTGCTGGGCAAAAGCCTTATCTCATTTATTCCAAAGTTAACGGAGCTGAATGATCCTGAATCAAACCCTAGCCACCAATTAGTGCAGAAATATTCCAGGACTACTTGGGACTCCCTTGAGGCCTCTCTAACAGACTAGCAGAATTCTGACACATCCTAGCTACTCATAAGACTTGATTCACTAGGTTGCCATTCCAGCCAAGCCCTGTGGCCATCATTCTCGGAAGGTCAACAACACTCCCTTTCTAGCAGCCTTTGCCAAGCATGGTCCAGCTTCTGCCTGTCTGTGTAGCAAGGCTGGTCAACTGCCATCTCTCATGCCTCACCTTTCCAAATGACTGAATTCAATCAGTTAAAAAGTGTAAATGGAGATGTATCTTAATCTGCCATGTGTTTAAAAGTGTTTCTTATTACATATTCCCTAGGAAATGCACGTTGCCAACTCACAGTCAAGGAACTCACTTCAAGCTGTAGGACCTCTATTTTTAGGCTTCCTTTTTGGGATTCTTACAATCAAAAATTTTAAGACTTTAACACATACCTATGCTGCTAGTAACTTGAACCCAGTGCAGATCCTTTATCTGGCATGCACTCAACTTAAGTTGCCACTTCTTTCAAGTGGAATATAATGCTCTGTATTTCAGTATTTGTTCCCTCTACTGGATATCTTGAGCCCACAAACCTTGATATCTTATCATCAGATGAAAGGATTAATCCAACACAAAGAGGCTGTGAACATCTTTTGAATAAGTAAGCCTTTAACCAACAAATTTCCAGGAGGTGGTATAGACAGGGATGGTTTACAAGACCCTGTAAACAGCAAAAAACCTCATAAATACAGTCCTTCAAAGTATTTCTGTCCCATGCTGGGATGACCCCTGTTCATACCAACAGAGAGACTGCCCATCCCTGTAAAGACACATGCCGCAGAATTTGCTCAGCTCACAGATAGGAGTGGCCAGTCCTCCAAAGGAAGATGAATCCATATCAATGCAATTGCACAGGATAAAATCTACCGCACAACCTGCTTGGATTATAGCGACAAGATGTTATTAATTACAGTTCCAATAACCATCCACGTTACTTAAAATCTGAAGTAATCCACCTTAATTACCTTAAGTCTAATAACTGCATGGGATCATAACAGTTAGAGGAGAAAAATAGTTGTTAACTTGTTGACTGCCTGATGCATACTGCTGATAGGAGATATATCAGATACTAAAGTATTAAAACTGACCTCAGCCTGGCAGGAGAAGGCTGTGATTCGTGCCCATGACTCTAGGCACAGTGGGAGTGCAAATAATTGAACAAAGATCAAAGCATTAACTGTTTCAGTGGAATAAGGCAGGAGATTAATCTCTCATTTACTATCAGGTAAACCTTCTTCCTGATTTTCTCCCAGTTCAGCAGGAACTTCAACAAGTCCAATGCGGAATTCTGTTACATTGCCACCTTGTTTACATCTCTACCATCCCATTAAAATTGCTGTTACAGTGGAGGGTGAGAACTGGACCACTATTCTGCTTAGTCAGAGCTTTCCATCTCTGAGTTGCCTCAGACTTTTCCCTGTGAAAAATAAAGAACCTATCTGAACAATCTATATTTAAAAATAATCTTGCATGAAAGCTATTTTCTTCATTCTTGAGAAATTATTTATTATATGAATTATTATTATATGAGCAATTACTTATATATCTGAATTATTTATTCACTTCCAATTATGTCCCAGGTAATGGAAAGTCTAAGACAAATAGAGTTCAAAACAAGGCACATTGTGAAAGAGGCACACTAATTAAAAATGCAGTATGTAGAAGAAATGTCATCTTTGTGCTTGTATAGCAGTCAGTGCAAAGAACTGTCTGTCCAATTTCTCAAGAGCAATACAAGCTTTAGAGAAACTTAAGTACAGATTTGCAGCCAAGTTTCACAGAGCTGGAAATCAAAACCTATCATCAGTCTAGTCTCCTAGAGGCTGATAAAAGGAGTGAAATGGCTATGACATTATTCAAACTCAGACATCTAATGAAATGTATGAATGGTAACTCTGATATATCACCCATAAACAGCTTCTCAGACTCTTAAGGAGAATCACAGCAGTTTGGAAAGGAGGGCATTTCACCAGTTCTCATGCATCTTGTACCTCTCTGTAAATCTACTCTCACAGGACTGAAAGGACAGAGGTGAGACAAATGGTCAAACTGGCTCTTCCTGACCTCGGAGTCTGAGACTCAACTTGTCTGTTTCCCTGTGGGCCAAGCAGGCCATGAAGTGGTTGGTGCTGCTTGCTCTGCACGAAGATGATGCCTACCCTTAAATTTTGTATTTCTGCTGATCATCTTCACAGACAGAAAGGATTCTTCCTCAGCGGGGGCCTGATGTCATCTGAGGATGTTTTGTTTTCTTTACCTTCTTCTGAAAGGTCAAGGACTAAATATACAATATCCACAGCTATCTGCAGGCAACAAGCACCTGGTCATAGAGGAAGATAGAGGCTGTGATCTGGAAAGGAACCCACGCATAGGAGGCATGACCCTAGCCTCGTCAGCAGACCCTGACCTTCATGCAAAGATTGCCTGAAGTGATGAGGAAACCCAGGAAGGGAAATGTGTGTGGTCTTTCCAGTGTTCTATTTAGAACCATGAAGATTTTGTGACAGATAAAATAAAGTTCATCTAATCTTTGGAATCATTACACCTGGAACAGTCTGACAATCTGTGTGCCATTAAACTCTCTTAGCATTCAAAACAGGGTGGTTCCATCCAGAATGCCTGCTGGGAATAATGTGTGGCCCATGCTAACTTCTAAGACATGTCAGGACCACACAACACCTAACATTGTTTCTG
This sequence comes from Tyto alba, assembly GCF_018691265.1. Lineage (NCBI taxonomy): Eukaryota > Metazoa > Chordata > Aves > Strigiformes > Tytonidae > Tyto > Tyto alba. The sequence continues at coordinate 43,300,360 of NW_024881316.1, read as the reverse complement.
CAACTTAACAGGATTGTCCATTTGAGTTCCAACGTCAGGAGCTCCTGGGCTTTGGCACTATTTTGTACATCAGTACAGGCATAGTTAAGTCCAAGGCTCAAACACAGAAGATGAAGCAGCTATCCTAGCCTGGGAGGTCAGTACTGCTCCTCAGGGCTCAAAGCATCTGGCACATGAAATCACAGGTCTGTAGCAGCACAACAGACATGGGACCCAATGACCTGGAGATGTGTCTACCAAGAAAGAGCTGGATCTGCTGCCTGCCCACAGCAAAGGAAATTGGGATAGCCCTGTGGGACAGTACCTAGACACAGGGCCATGACACATATTCAGCTCAGGGATGTTATCAGCTATGTGTTATATGAATGGACAGGCCTTTAGAAACACTGAATGTTGATATGTTCCACCGGGAAAGAAGACAGCTGAAAAAATTCACCTAGTGTCCCCTGAACTGTCCCTGCACACATGTGCCAGCCATGGTTGTAAAAAAAATACTGATTTATACAGAGGTACCTGCCTCCAATGGGCCATCTGTGCTGCGCCATCTGCCCTCGTGGAGCAGTACACATCCCCTCAACTTGTTGGAACTACACGGAGACCAGTGCTCAGCCCCCACCGAGAATGAAAAGAGACTGAACTCAGTCAGCCCAAGCTGAACACTCTTATCAAACTACTTTATTAGCATAGTGTAGAGCTGCTACTGCCCAGAAGCAGGAAGGAAACGTATTACCATATCTCTCCCTAATGCCCCTCCTTTCCTTTTAAACACAAAGAACAAAAAGTTTGTGTTAGAGAGCCCAGCAGGCTCATGTGATTGTAAAAGGATATTATACTGGGCATCTCATCCATCAAAGAGACCAGCAGGGTTTAAGGGAGAGATGGTGGGATAAAATAGTCTCCTGGGCCAAATTTAAGTCATAAATGTTGCTCCTTTTTATGTCAAAGGGAAGTCTTTGACTTTTAATCTTTCCATATTTCAATTAAATGATGCAAATGACAGAGAGCTAAAATAGATGATAGATGCATAGCTAACCTCCCACATGGTCTTGGGTTCCTAAGATTTCTCTCTTAAATACCATTACAACCACTTTGTAAAATTACAGTGGAACTTATTCGTGAGCCATGTTTGTATCAATCATTTGATTTAATGAGCTATCCAAAGACTGTTTCCCATCGGTGCTTTTCCTCAGTCATGGCTGTGCTAGAACCAACAGCAGAGATAAAAGATAACTTCCTATGTGGAAACTCTCATCCCTCACCCATTCTCATCTAGGCAAGGCTTTAGAGCCATACTTGTACACAATTAATCATGACTGCATTTTTGCAAAAATGTGATGGTATGATCTGATATTAAAACTCCTTTTGCCTCTCAATTTGACTGAATAAAAACAAATGTCCATTTCCTGACAGAGCTCCCTCAGACCAATACCTCTAGCTGTTTAAAGAAGAACATCTCTTGCAGACATGTTTTGCATTTATTTTTTTTTTCTTGTTCTTCTATTGGTATTTATCAGGGTTTTTCCAGCAAGGAATACCCTGATTACACTATCAGGAAAACCAGCAGAATAAACAGTTCCTAGAGAAATAAGTCCACATCAGCATTGAGCATGTGAAGTCAGAGACACAGCTATGACAAGCCAGTACCCACAGACAGGACAAACTGCATCTCCCCACTTCCACAACAGCTACAGATTTACAAGCACGCCAGCTCTCTTGAGCCAGAAACCTTCCACCCAACCTAAATACAAGTATTTCCCTTCCCTGGGTGACAAGCTTACCAGGGCTGCGCTCCCAGGTCCAGCTCCAACTCTGAAGAGCACAAACTCCTCCTAGAAATAATTATTAACGGAAATCTTGCCCTGAGACACCTTGACATAGAGCTCAATAGGAGGTCTTACACTGGCTTCTGCTAGTGCTGGCACATACACACAGATGGACACAAGTCACTCTGAAAGATGGACTGTCAGGAGGGGGATTAAAAGCTGCTTGTGCAACTAGTCCTGAATCCAGCCTTCTACCTCCTTTGTTCTGTGCTGCAGTTTTAACACTAATTGCAGCAAAGAGCTGCAGAAATAAATGTTGCTGATAAATGTGGAGCTTAATCAAACAAAGAATACATAATTATTTGATTAAGAATCAATTTCTTTTTACAAATATAGACAAAATTCAAAACAGTTGTGCCCTTCTGCATTCATAGTGTGGAAGTAACCACTGTGGTATCTGAGCGGAATTATCTGAGGTTTCTGACTGCCAGACCAACGCGAGCCAGACCATGTCCTGGCCTCTTGGGAGGAATGTTTGGACATTGGAATTACTCTTTTCCCTGGGTGGACACAGCCAGGCAGCTGGCCTGTAACAGGCACCAACAGATAGGGATTCGAGCACTGCACAGATGTCAGTCAAAAAATATGCAGAAAAGGCAAAAGATTATATCTGAGTGATGAACTACGTGAAATTAATGTGCTACCCCTGTTCCAGTAGTCAGTAGGAAAAGTCATAATTACAATGTTAATAGTAAGACAGTTTACATACCGAAGACACAATGAATGATACCTCTACCCTGGGATAGCATGACTTCCATATCCAGAGGTGGTCCTTCCAAAATAAGCTCATGAAAGGCCAGGGACGTGTGCAGGAAGCTGACATGGCCAAGCCTGCATCATTTCTGCAGATAATCAGAGCACATCAACCCCAGACTACAGGGCTGTCAGCTCCACAACCCTCATCAGTTCCCAATTATAAGTCAAATGCTGAAGGCAATAAACTGTTTAGAGACTGGTCCTATGTGTCTGCCTTCAACAGAACTGAAGAGTATAGCAGAGGCTATAACCTAGTAACCACAAAAAACAAAGTAAATTTGATTTGAATATTAGATTCAAATATTCTACTCCCACATAAACATTACCATCAAATCTGATTGAGTAAAACCAATCCTTTGTCAAGGAGAAAATATTTCCTTTTAAAGTCTTCAAACAGCCTTGGTCCATAGCTGACAATTACCATCTGTTCCTCCTCAAAAATTAATCCAACCAGAATGTTTCCCAAGCAGCACTGTACATTAAGTACACAGGCATGCTCAGCCCAGCCACCAGGCCTTAGGGGTGCACTGGGCTCACATCACAAGCACTGCTAGCTTTTAGAGGAAACACAGCACAAGAGGAGATGGGGTTAGAGCTGGCACCCAGAGCCTGTCTGGATGCTCCAAACTGAGCGGCTGGATACCTGGTCAAAGCCCCAGGATCACCACAGGGAACTTTTGTCATGAGCTTAGAAGAAGGTTTGAACACCAAATTTCTAGTGTGAGTCATTAATTGGTGCATCAGCACAAGCTTCACCTGGATGATGTGCCATCCCCCAGGATGGAACTCCAGAGCATCCTACAGAGCTCAGCTGTATGGTCCTCCCAGCACTGGGCTCCATGGTCTGTGGCACTGCTGCTGTAGGTCCACAAACTACACTTCTTGAAAACTAAGGAGGCCCAGGGCATTGGTCCAAGCACTAGCAAATGATCATTTGTACTCTTTAAATGTTCACATAGTCCTCAACAGAAACTTGGCCCATGTCAACTAGTGCTCTCCCCAGTTATGGCTGGCCATAGCCTGGATCATTGGCCTCAGGCAGTTGGGATACATGTAACTACACTGTTGTGAAGAAAAAACATCTGGCTAGATGCAAGCCCTGCTGTGCCACTCACCCCCAAGACCAGAGAAGTTTTAGCACATTTTATTTACTAGCACAGGTGCAGCCCCTCTGCTCTGAGCAGTGCCCTTTCATCACCATTCATTAACACCTAACTCAAGAAGTTTTGGTAAGGAGTAAGACCCCCAGCACGTATGATCATACCTTCCTGTTTGCACGAGCCAGAGCAAGCCGGAGTCTGAGCTGATTTAAACTGTCCTGAGAAATCTGGCTGGGATTCTTGTGCTGTAGAGTGAAGCCAGCTGGAAAGTAAGACTTTCCACTGCACGCTCTGCGTACACAGCCAAAAATTACATGTGGGTAACATTGCCAAAAACCAAACACCTTCTCCTGTCCTGCCTCAAGTTCTGTGTGAAAACAAATGACCACCTTCATGGTTGGAAAACTCATATTTCAAGGTAGAGTTTTCTCCTTCAGGAAGAAGTATCCCAAAGTGAAGGAGCAGTGTTAACTTCTGGCACTGTGGAAGAGAAGCTCGAGGAGAGATCTACTGGAAAATAGACAGAGGAGCACAACAAATCCTGGCCCTGTGAACAACACACAACATGGCTTTAGGCAAGTCTCTAGATCAGCCTGAGACAGCTGCAAAATAAAGTTGAGTGGCACAGAGTAGTAGGGCTGAAAAAGACTTTGCAGGGTCATCTAGTCTACCCTTCTGGTCATGTAGCAGGATCCAATTCAGCTTGCTTTTAAAGACACCCCACAATTACCATTCAGACTCTTCCAGAACTTCCCTCTTTTCACCACTATAATATTTTTTTTGAATATAAAACCTGAGTTTCCTTTGCTACATCCTCTTTAGCAAGGCAGTTAAGAACAGGCAGTCTTCCCCATCTCTGCCACAGCCTTTTATGTATCTGAAACTACTAACCCACTCTCTTCCCAGACTTTTCCTTTTAGGCTAAACAACTTTCAATTAGGATTCATATTATAACTGTACCCAAAGGCAAAAACAAGGCTGAGGTCCTCCCTGGGACCACACAAATATAATTTAAGAATGTCCCTGCTCCAAAATGCTTATAATGGATGCAGAAAAGAAAGGGAAGGGAAAATGAAAGTAAATGGTCAAAGAAAGAGATTATTCCTATTTTAAAAGTAGGAACTTGGTACACACAGACACGTTTAGTCTTTTCAAGAACTCCCATAACTGCAAAGTTTACAGAGGGCTTAGTACCTAACAAAATTATTGCATTTGAAAATGTGGTTATTTCTGCTTCTACTGAGCTGCTAGATAAACTGTCTTGAAATACAACCTGAAGATGTATGAATGTTTGTAACAGAGATTGGAAACACAAACCAGATCGTCCAAGCCCCCTTCCAAAGCCCTAATCTCAAAACCATTCTTCCTTGTAGGGGAAGCAGTGATGATTAATGGTATTTCTCAAAGCTCTCCGAAAACCATATTTTTTCTACAGCAGCTTGAGACAAAATGATCATTACTTGCTTGAAACACTTACATGCACCCTCCTTTGCAGGGCAAACCATAACAACTAATACAAGTTTAAAGGATTCTGCACATCAAATTTACTGTATATGCAATTTTCCTTCAGACAGAACCATTGTTAATTTCCTGAATGGTCAAATTAAGGATTTTCTAAAAATGCCTTCTGAGTTTGAATAGTCATTCCTTATTATCCACATGCTTCACTGAGCAATCACTCATCATTTTAATTCATTCATTTTGACATTAGCACATGCATAAATTCCCTGCTTGTTGCAATTTTATGCTTTAGCAATGTTTTGCTTGCCCTGCACTGCCGTAGTTTTAAATTTAAAATAACTCACACAGTAGAGAGAGGCGAGCACAGTTCCAGCATATCCACAGAATATCAGACAGTTTTTGCCAATCTGGAGGATTAGAATGTTAGAAAAATAGCAGACCCTGAATATATTGTAATAAACACAAAGTTAATACTAATGACTTTAAAAAAAAAAATAAGGAAAACAGGGAACAGAATGACTCTAAATAGATGCAAACACTACATAGTTTGATTTTGTGTTGAGGTAGGAAGTTACATGTGAGGATGGAGTTAGACAAACAATCTGATGAAAAAATCTGGTCCTAAAAGAACCTCAGGGAAAGCAATAAATCTTGAATTGTTCAGATGTAAAACATAGCCTCCAACTGGAAAATCTGCTAGGGGTAGTTAGCCACAGAGTGGGCTTGGGTTGACGACCTCAGTCTGTTCATGCCCATATAACTACGGCAGCAAACCATCACTCAGAACAGCAGAAGGGCTGGAGTCAAGTCAAATTGTACCTAAAGGATGGAAGAGCTGTAGTACATTTGGAACAGCAGCACTGGAAAAACACACAGAAGTCACAGTGGATAAAGACAATATAGCACAGTGCTCTGATCATGGCACACTACTTGAAGACGTAAAAGGGAGGAGTATTTTAGGAACAGGGCATGTTACCTCTCCTACATGGCATAGGTGAGACTGAAACTGGAACATCATGTAAAATTCATGCAGTCCATTTGTTTTAACTTGAAAAAAGATGAAAGAAGAAGCAGAGATGAGGCTGTGGTGTGACTTAAGACCTGAAAAAATGCTTTATGCTGGAAAATGGAAAGAGCATGATGTTTAGTGTGTCAACATGGAGCTTGTGAAAGATTACTTGATTTGATGTATGAAGAGAAAAAAAAACACCAGCTTCCAGTGAACACTTCCTTCTAGCAGAGGGAGTCATAACAAGAACCACTAGCTGGACACATCCCGGATTAGAGACACAGTGCAAGTCTTGAACAGTCAGGATCACTCACCTTTACTATCACTGCCACAGATGACTTGTCCTTCTTATGTGTTCTCCAAATCAGGCATGAACCCCAAGATGGGTTATGTTTATTGTACTGAGCTTAGTATAGAAGCAACTGGATAAGATGTAATAACACATATTAGATCATGTTGGGCGATACCATGGTCCCTTCTGGCTTTTAAATTCTATGTATGAACCTATGACCTTTATAAAACACTGGCTGCACTGGAGAAGATATTTAAATGTATGCGTAATGAGTTTCCCACTGTGCTAAAGCATGCCTCTTCAACTCTGTTCCTAAGAACACTTAACCTGATGTTTTTCCAAACATGGCCTATACTCCTATACTATCAGGTCCTGCATTACTCTATTATCACACTAAGGTAGCATTCGCTGTGATCTCAGCATCACCAGGCTGCTCTCTTTTCTGCCAAAGTTGTCTGGTCCCCTCCCAGCTCTTCCCCATGTACTCATGCAGCCAACACTCTTCCTTCTCGTGTGTGCTGGGTTTATGTGGTGGGCTTTTTGGTAGCAGGGGAGGGGTCTACAGTGGTGGCCTCTGTGAGAAGCTTCTCAAAAGCTCCCCCAGCTCCAAGTCAGACCCGCCTCTGGCCAGAGCTGAGCCAATAAATGACAGTGGCTGCGCCTCTGTGAGAAAGTATTTAAGAAGAGGAACCTGGGGGGCGAGGGGGGACACGACTTGTGAGGAGGAATTATGGAAAGGACGAGCACCAAGGTCAGTGGAAGGAGGAAGAAGGGGATATGCGCTAGAGCAGAGACCCCTGTATCCCGTGGTGAGACAGCAAGGCTGCCCACCCTGCTACCCATGGAGGTCTGCAGTGGAATAGAGGCCGACCTGAAGCCTATGGAGGTGCTCACACCAGGACAAGTGTCTGTATTTAAAAGAAGCCAGGACTCTGAGGGGAGAAGTGGTCCCTGCTGTTGTGGTTTGGCGCTGGGAGGACTGCAACACACGGGGGGTGACCCACACCGGAGCAGCATGGGGAGGACTCATAGCAGAGAAGGTTCATGGGGGACTGTCTCCAGTGAGAGGGGAGCCACGTGGAAGGGAGGAATGTGCAGCGTTCACCCCACCTCCCAAGAAGGAAGGAGCGGCCAGCTGACTGTAACCCCCATCCCCTGCCCCCTGTGCCACTGGGGGAGGAGGGAGAGAGATCAGGAGCAAAGATGAGCCTGGGAAGAAGGGAAGGGTGGGGGAAGATATTGTTTGGATGTGATGGCATTTCTCACTGCCCCACCTTGTCTGTTAAGTGGTGTCTTTGTTAGCATTTGAATTAAAGTGATGTTTTCTTTTCTTCCCCCAAGGAGTCTGTCTTTTGCCCTTGACCATAATGGGTGAGCCACTCCTCCCTGTCCTTCTCTGGATTCCTGAGATATTGATGCTTCATTTTCCCCTTCCTATTCCTGATAGGGGGAAGGGGTGAGTGAAGCTGTGTAGTGCTCAGTTGCCCTCTGGGATCAAACCACAACATCCTGTTTCCCCTAACTGGTGTCCCTCTTGCTGTCTCACCCTGCTGTCTCTAAGGAATCCCCCTAATTAGGCATCACTTCTTAAATCATCTGTCTTGCTTTGGGCCAGTCCTTCAGGAGCCAGATTTCTACCAGTACACAGATACATGCTCCTTCTCTAGTTTTTAATCCTCTCTCTCTTCCCATCCCAGACCCTACACTGGCCACACAGACAATTTAAGGCACTTTGAAACAGCTGTGCTGTATTCATGTCTGTATGTACAGTATTAGCTGAGGATGACTGAATGGTAAGGGGACTCAGCTCAAACCTCTTTAATTGCGGTTCAAACAGAAACGCCTAATTTAAAACTAGATTAGGACAAAGCTAAAGACTGCTGTTTTCAACATGCACACAGAAAGAAAGGCCCGTGTCTAACTCCTATAGATATCTTGTAAATGCTTGTAAGTATATTGCACACCAGTCCTGCACCAGCACACAGATTAACTGGGCCACCCCCAAGTGTGGCCTGTCTTCATGCTCAGTGACTCTTTGCTGATGTCTCTCCATGTACACTTTCACTGCATTGCCTCTAAGACTGAGTCAAAACTGTCCCTATGCAAAGAAACATTCAAAGAGTAAAAAGTTAGTTTCCTTGCCTTTACAATTTGGAAGTGGCAGAAGACACCAGAGCTATATACACTATCTCAGTAATTGTCCCCTTTTCCAGCATCCTATATGCTACCTACCGTAAAGCCTCAAGCAAACCAATCTGCCCTCATAGCTGATCCAGCTTTGAGCAGGAGGTAGGACTAGAGTCCTTCAGAGCTCCCTCCGAACGTGAATTGCCCTATGGCCTACAATCCTATGGTCCTATTTAATTGCCTATATGTGAAGGACTTCTTCTGGAGACCATTGCAAGAATCATGGTTTATTTCACCTGTATTGGTTCTCGGTATGTTACTGCTCTCAACACTGTAGATCATACACTTGGGGGCAAAAAAAAAGTAAATGAAAAAAAAAAAGACAGGCAGGTCCACCTGACCATAAATAGTATATTAAGCAGACAATGGAGTCTTTTACACATAATCCTCTAAGACTAGCTAATAAGACCCTTTATCCTAAATAAAGGCATTTTGCATATGTTTATATCACATCGATGCTCTTTTCTCATAGTCCTGACTCCTAAAGCCTAGTTATAACCTTCCTGTGCTTGCATTTGTCCAATGGAGACAACATGTAAGTTAGTGTGTCTTACCCAACATGTAAGTTAGTGTGCCTTTGCAAATCAGCACACAGCCCCACAGATGCCAAGCCCCTCTTTGTTTACTGCCTTGTTATTTTCATTCACTCTCTATTGCACTTGCAAAGCGAATCGTTAATAGCAATCACATGTGCATAGGGTGTCACACCCCAACACATGCCTGTCTGTGATTTATCACCCTCAACTTCCTGGCACACAAGGCAGCCCAACATCTGGTTGTGACTAGTGCCCCATTTTGGTCTGAGGTTCCTTCCCTCCCACAGCGTCTGAAAGCACTGAGAACCAAAAATGATACAGGGACCAAACCAGCCCATGCTGCGCTGGAGCGGGGCTTGAGTCTTGCCGTAAAAGCAAGCGGGAAGCAACTTTCAGCAGTGCGCATCTACAAAACAATCTAATTTCTGTTTACAGTGCTCTATGACCACACACACCCCTATGTCCTGCTGACACCTAAGATGTCGTTCACAAACAACTCAGAAGTGGATTGTTAAAGAAAATTCATTTTTGTCCCCTTCACCTTTAACAATTTGAGGAGCTTCCCGGTCTGCTTTCACAGCATGCAGATGACTTGAAAAATAGTAACTTACGTGATGGAGGGTGAGATCAGATTGCCCACTCTTACTGCCTAACTCAGGCATCCTAATTATCATTAAATTTAAATTCAAGATTGTGATGAGCAATTCAGAGAACTGCCAAAGGCTCAGAGCTTGGCTCCTAACACTGTCAACAGAGAAGAATAATCACCGATTCTATGCTAGAAACCTGTTACAGACAGACCCCATAAATGCCAATCAATCAGAAGTATCAAAAAAAAAAAAAATCAACTTCTAATAAACATCACAGAGCTGGCAAGTCTTAAGGGTGGACCAATTACTGTTGGAGCTACTAAGGACATTTCAGAAGGTATGTCTATAGGTAAAGTTCAAAGTGGGAACTTAAAACAGACCTGTCTGTGAACTTTTAGAAGTATCTTGTGGAAAAAACCCAAATATTTCAGTATGCTTCTACTCTGGTCCATTATGTAATTACCATAGGAGTTCATATGCCTTGTTAAAATTAGTGGTGTGACATAGTGGATCCTGGTACATAAGGCCATTTTAGGACTGTTTATGTACACAGTGTCAGAAGAAAAGCAATATCACCACTAGTCTGAAGACGTGAAATGACCTTTCAAGGCAAAAACTGACAGACAATGCTGAGAGCTCCAGTACAACAGTGGCTAAGGTTGTCATTAATGCACCTGAAATGCAAACAGAAACCACGTTTCTGATGAAATGTTTCTCACTGAGGAATCCTTTATAGCTCAGGGTGGGTTATTCTTTATTTCACATTTTGTCTTTACGTGTTTTCCCAGTCTTTCTGATTTAACAGAGATATTTAAGAACAACAAGGCTTAAATTTGCAAGAGAGAATTGCAAAGAGATGTGACATATAAAATAAACTGAAAACCAGTCTTGAGATATGTTAACAGGAGTCCAAATCATAGAATGGTCTGGGTTGAAAGGGACCTTCAAAGATCATCTAGTAAAACCCCCCTGCCATGGGCAGGGACACCTTCCACCAGACCAGGTTGCTCAAAGCCGCGTCCAACCTGACCTTGAACACTTCCAATGATGGGGCATCCACAACTTCTCTGGGTAACCTGTTCCAGCATCTCACCACCCTCATCACAGATAATTTCTTCCTTATATCTAATTTAAATCTACCCTCTTTTAGTTTAAAACCATTGCCCCTTGTCCTGACACTACAGGCCTCGGTAAAAAATCTCTCTTTGTCTTTCTTATAAGCACCATCAAAGTATTGAAAAGCTGCAATAAGGTCTCCCAGAAACCTTCTCTTCTCCAGGCTGAACAACCCCAACTCTCTCAGCCTTTCTTCATCAGAGAGGTGTTTCAGTCCTCTGATCATTTTCATGGCCCTCCTCCAGACCTGATCTAGCAGGTCCAAATCTTTCTTAGCTTAAGGACTCCAGAGCTGGACACAGTACTCCAGGGTGGTCCCACAAGAGCAGAGTAGAGGGGAAGAATCACCTCCCTCAACCTGCTGGCCACACTTCTTTTGATGCAGCCCAAGATAAAATTGGCTTTCTGGGCTGCAAGTGCATATTGCTGGCTCATAGTCAGTTTTCCATCCACCAGTACCACCAAGTCCTTCTCCACAGGACTGCTCTCAATCCATTCACCCTCCAGTCTATATCAATACTGGGGATTGCCCAGGTGCAGGACCTTGAATTTGGCCTTGTTGAACTTCATGAGGTTCACATGGGCCCTCTCCTCAAGGCTGTCAAGGCCCCTCTGGATGGGATCCCTTCTCTCAAGCTAATCAACTGCATCACTCATCTTTGTGTCATCTGCAAACTTGTTGCCACAAATGAGGTACAACTTCAAACATGGCTGCTGTGGGAGTAGGTGGTGACCAATGCATTTTAGCATCAAGAAATGCTTCTGGTAGTTGGTTTTTATATAATTCAAGATACCAAATATTAGCTCCACTAACAGAAGGAACAGGAACTTTGGTTGAGACTAAGTATACAGGAATGTCTCACTTCATCTTTACCATGACTTTTCAATGTTGAAGCATATCCTGCTCACATGTTGATAATGTTACATGTACTGGTCTAACATCATGCTTCACCTAACATCAGGCCTGGTCTAAAATCTAAGAGATTATCTTAAACTAAATGATGAAATTCCCTGTGTCACTAACAGGTGGAAATAATCACCTTCCCAAGGCAATTCAGCCTGTCCTACAATAGGTGTCATGGATTCTTGGACTGACCTATTCTTTGAAGTCATCTACCTTTCTCCATCAGCTAGGAAAACAAGGTTTCACCAAACAGCTAAGTCAAATTAAAAGTCTACTGTTGCTAAGAAGGGGAGGTTTTAGTTTCCCTCCCTTCTTCCCTGCTTTTCTCTCCTTCTGACTCTGACTCCCTTCTTTCCCTACTTCTAGCTATCCCCATACCCACACCCTTTAAGTTGAACACTCCCCTGTTGCCCAGTCAAAAATAAGATGATTTCACTTTCAAATCCAGTCACTTTTTTTGCCTTTTTAGTTTTCTGCCATTTCAGTGAATTGAATGAACCAATTTATCAATCAGCAGGAACAAGCAGCCAGATTTGCCCTGCTTTGGTGCTAAAGAGCTTATAATTCAGACCAAGCCACATCATGAACCATATGTGTAAGCATCCTTGCACACAAAATTACTCATCTGCTCACAGGATAAAGCTAGAGTCAAAAATCTAAACAACACACTTTCCTTTCTCCTCCTCCACACCATAAATTAGATATTAACACTCATGAAAAAAACTATTTTGAAGACAAACCCATGGCTCACAGAGCACTAAGCCTCAAGCACAAAAGAACCTTTGTCCAAACAAATTCAGACACATGTGAATGGTAATAAAACTTACCTATGTGCAAGTATTAACATCTGGACTCAAAAAGAACCCTGGTGGATGCACAAGGAGAAGGAGACCTTTCAAATAATTGAAAATGTATATCTAAGTATTTTGCACCTTTTCTTACAATTGCAAGGGTGCTGCAGTCACTATGTCTTTGCTTATAAGACAGGTCAAGGCTCATTCTCTGACCCTCAGGGCAATATGCACAGCACAGCTTGTGTCCATATGGCTAAACTTTCTCCCTCACACCCTCCCACACAGCATGGCTTCATTCATACTGCTTACAGGGAAGAGCCATTGGCCCATGCTAGCTTCCAAACCATGCCTGGACAAGGGAATAAAGCCAAGGTAAAGAGCACAGGGACAATTAAACAGTTTGAATGATGCAGGGCAGCATTTGAGCCCACAACTTGGACCTGTGCAGTTTGCTAGTATGGATGCAAGCAGTGAGAGTAGTCAGAGGTGCAGACAAAAAGTCGTGTGTTTGTATATTTAATATAAATAGAGTTTGATCAGAGGTGAGTTAAAGTCAGAATCTGTGATGCAAACACTGTATAAAGAAAATTAATTTTTGCCTTCCTCCCAGCTAATACAGTTGCACTATAAAACTATCCTAACAGCATATTCCTACTTAGCATCTATTTATATGCAGTATCATATATTCTGACTGGCTGGATCTCACTTATTATTGTCAACAAGCAATCTGACTCTTATGTTCTAATCAACAAAAACATCATCACAAACCAAGACTTACCAATTTCTCAAATAAAATCTATTTTCCAGGCAAGGCTGGCTGCCTACTGTACAGCTATTCAGAAAGGTGTGGGAACACCAACACTCATTCTACACAGTATTTCCCTGTCCTGGGAAAGGTGTTTTGGAGAGGGAAGACTTCATGTGCCTCTAGCATAAAAGTCAAAATGAAATATTCTGAAAGATGCACTGTTTGCCTTGCAGCATTAGAATCAAATGCAGTGTGGTCTTGAGAAACAGAGCTGTGCTGCTTCTCAGAAAATGAGGAAAGAAAAATGAGCAGTAGCCTTCAGTATGACTACTGTGTGTTTTAGCATTTCATTTATGGTTTGCCTTCACCAGAGGATTAATTTGCTGTTAATCTGAACCTACCCTATCCAGAGGCTCCACATCAGCAGTGTCTTGGAAAGAGCAGTGTCTCTCAGGACTTTCTCATAATCAAACTACAGAAACACGATGTGCTATTAGGGCAGGAACTAAACTAGCTGGAAAAGTGTTTAGACTGTAGTTATCAATGATTCATTTTTCACAGTGAAAGGATACATCAAGTGGGGTTTTGCAAAGGTCAGTCCTAGATCCGGTTCTAGTGAAAATATTTTCATTTTCCTGGACACACAGTACCTGGATGATGACCAAGGTGCTGGAATATAGATAATGTTTATTACATTTACAGATGATACCAAGCTAGGAAGGACTGCAATAATGGGAAAGGAGAGACTTCAACATGATCTTGAGAGGCTGGACGTACAGACAAGTCCAAGATACCAAAGTCAGCCAGGAACAATGCACTAGGCAAATACAGGATGAAAATCAGCTTTCCACACAGCAGTCCTGTAGATCAGCAGGGTGAACATCAACCAGTGATCTCAAGTGGCTAATGGACCTCCGACCAGAAGATCTGAACCCTTTCCTTCTGCTCAACAACAGTAAGATCTCAGCTAGAGTACTGTGCCTGATATGGATTTCTTGGTTGCAAGTGAAACATGAACCTCCAGGAGAGAGTCTAGAGGAAAGAAAAAGGACAATCACTAATTTCAGCAATACTGATACTGTCACCATAAACAGCAGAAGACTGAGAAGGAACCTGAGAGACGTGAAAACAGGCTTCAAAAATATAAAGGTTGCTAGGCAGCAGAAAGAAATAATCTGTTTTCTATGCTCATTTGGACACATGAGAAGTAATGGGCTAAGAGAAATTGCATCAGGAAAATTTTGGTTAGTCACTAGGAAAACACTCCTAATGGAAAGCATGAAAGTGCATTGCCAGAAGAGTGTCCCCTGACCGAATATGTCAGGAGTGGTCAGTGTCCATCCTGCTTGGTGACTAATGAGCTCCTGCTTCATGACTAATGAGCTCTTGAAAGGATCTTACAGTTATATGACTCAAGAGTGAAGCAGTTACTTCTGCATGTGTGCAAGAAAATCCTGACAAAGCCAGCCTGCGTTAGCAACTTTAAATTGCCTGCTAGCCATAGACACACTACTATTACAAATTCTTGGTTTCCCAGTCCCTTTCCCCAAATTTCCAGAGCCTTCCAGAATTAATCCAGACTAATTCAACCCCAGTTGCTTACTCAGTCATCAAGTCCCTTTACCTGGATATGACAACTAAGCTTTGATCATCTCTGTTCTCCAAGATGGCAATGATAAGGTCTATATTAAGTTACAGAGGCATCACTTTGCCAGCTGACCGGGACCTCTTACCAAAACACCTTTAAACTTTACAAGGATGGCAGAAAAGCATAAAAGTTAGGGAAGCAGATAGAAAACTTGAATCTGTCCAGCGGGAGCTAAATAAAAGGTGAACCTTTAGATCATCTATTCAGGTCAGCTACACCAGCCAAAGATCCAGTGAGCAAAGGACTGGAAGAGTTGATTTGGATTTTCCAGTCCTTACAGACTTGACAAACTGTGTACTAGAAATTTAGTCTAAATGGATTTCCTTCACACTCTCCATGCAGCCAACCATTACCAGCAAAGAACTGTTTCAAACCTACAGCATGACAGAAAAAAAAGCAAGAAAGTCCAGAATCACTCTCCAAGTCTTACTGGGGATCTTGAGGGTGGGCATGTGCAGAGGGTTGTAGGAAATGCCTTCCCATGCCCCCAAACACATCAGACCTCCCAGTCCCTGAACATGAGGAAGGCAAAGCAACCAGGAGTCACCTCTGCATTACTACACGTTCCATCCCCTCTTCCATAAATTATCTAGGACTACGATTTGAAACAGACAACTTCTCATTAGCATCTCTGACTTGTGAGACAGTTAAGTGTTTTTTTTATTGTTTTCAAGCAGTATAAAGGCCACCAGTCAGCAGGCTGATAGGTTTCATCCTTGAAAGAAGAAGGTATTTCTTTTTACCTTTTGCATTTCTGCCTTGGAACAACGAACTGTCATCTCTTTGTAGTAGGATTAAATGACCTCACCACCCACCTCCACACCTTCAATGTGTGTCTTTGGAGTTGTATTTCCTTTCCTCTTGCTTTTGGTTTCGGAGAAGCACATCTATGTGTTTACTGAGGGATGTATCCTGCCTTGCTTCAGCCCTGCCCAAAGCCCATCCAATGAGTTTTAGAAAGTGGAGTGTGATTTGGATGGGAGCTTCCACAATGCAACGTTTGTAAATCATCTAAGTGTTGAAGAGTGCCAAAGCCTGAAATAACCAAGCATTCAACAAGTGACCAGCAGTGACCTGATTCTGGCAGTCAGCGGTGGTGTTCTAGCAGTGGATGTTGCTTGACACCTAACCCAAATAAATGCATCATCCTGGCAAAGCAAAGAGAAAAAGAAAAGATGCAGACAAGGTAGCCTTTCTCTGCAGTCACTACATCAGATAGAGGAAAGTGAAAGAGTTGTGGCCACTGTCATGAAGGATTTTGCTGGTGTTACCACATCAGCCATAGCAAAGAAAAAGCCATAAGGTTGATCCCAGCTGTACAGAAGAAAAACCTTGGAGCAGCAGCTTGGGCTCTGCCTGCTTTTTCTTTGCACTCATTTTATTTCTCACCCTGGACATATTACCTAAGGTAGGATTCGTGACACAGCAATCAGGCATATGAATTTCTTTCCAGGGCGAAGGTAAGTGGTTAACACTAACAAAATGAGTCATACACACACACAAAATACTGATTTACTGACCAGGCACCTCACTAAATTTCTTCACACCTAGACTTACTTTGACATCTAAGGTTGGCATCTGCTGCACATGCCTGGGAATGCCACAGCTCATCTAAGCACCCCTGAAGGACCCCACCTCCTGCAGCGGTCTCTTGCCACACTGACAGCATCAGCTTCAGCACAAAGCCCAGCAGTCACAGCCACTCTCCATCAAAAATGTGCACACAACAGCCACCTTCTACAAGCTTGTCAGTGGAGCTCAGGAAACAAGAGATGCACTTCCAAACTCCAGCTCAGCCCCAGGAGCTCTTAATAATTTCTGCATCCTGAAAGGACCAAAGGGCCCTGCTGAAGTACTTGCCTTCTCCTCCTGGGGAAGCTCAGCAGCTGCACAGCCCTGAGCCCAAAAGCCACAGGGCAGAGCCTTGCTGTGGAGCTTCACCATCACATGGACTGATTCGAGTTTTGCAATGCAGGTGAGGAAGGGCCGTGTCCTGTACAGCAGCCCTGATGGTCCATGCTGCTGCAATTCTCTAAGGAGCAACAGTAAAAAAAGCCTAGCCATCCCAGCAGTCTAGGTAAAGAAAACAGCAAACGTTTCCTTGCTTCAGTCATCAGCCACACAATGCAAAACCCTGCTGGGTGCCTCAAGTGGACCTTGGTCACAGAGGCAGAAAAATTGCTGGAAGCATGGCATTTGGCTCCTGTAGACTTCAAGCAGGGACTGGGAGAACTGGTATCTGGTCCCGATTCCTGGGTGATGCACACAAGCACCTAAGTGCTCACAGGGATCATGCTTTACATCCCTCCTGGCCTCAGTTCTCCATGCAGCATCTCTCAGCACCCTTTGGGGTACCAAAGGCTAACACAAAGCCTTTGAGTGACAGTGATTAGGACCCATAAATCGCTCTCATAGACAGGTACAACCTTTTCCATTTCAGGCACTACAAGAGGAAACAAGTAAAAACACATCCATGTTCCCTTGGACTTCAAAAGGACCAAATCTCGATCTAAACACTTTAGTGAAGGTTACAGGCTGGAGGACTGTTCATAGCAAGAGTCAAAAAGCATCCTGAGAAAAGAGGAGCTACAGCCTCTACTGCCCTGTGACTCTCTCAGGACTGTGTCATTCTTTCACTGGCCCCCACTACAGTGATTTTATGGTTTTCCTGCTTTCCTTTTCTGCTCTCTTTTCAGGGTCCCCCAGAGTTTCAATCAAAGTTGTATTTCGCCGCTTCTCCTTCTCCCCAGCCCCTTGCATTCCTGGAAGGAAAACAATGACAGATGGAGCTGGCTGGCCGTAAAAAGCTGTTCTCACAACAAAAGCAGCACTTTCCAATAAAACTTAAGCAGTCCGGCTGCACTGCCTGTGCTTCGCTTCCCTGCTTTAGGGCACATCTGCAATGATACAGCAGCCTCAGATGGGTGACATAAATAATAAAGAATCATTCTTAATAATCAAGCAACTTCAGCCTTGCCAAAAAAGTAGCCAATACACCCATTCCAGCTACTGCATACTTATAAATATGTTGATCTCTGGAGCCTCCCTCCCCTCAGAGCTGGTGACTGAACCAATCCCAGGTTTGATTTTTCTCTTGACTTGTTTATTGGCAAATTCCAAAACCAAAAAAAAAAAAAAAAATGCACTTTTCAAATGTGATTTATGAAGTGCCTCTAAGTAAGCACATGCAGGCACACATAAAAACAGACAGGGCTGTGGTTCCAGCTGCACGAGAAAAGCAGCAACAGGAACTCTCGCTGCATAATAAACACTACCTGAGCAAGCCCTTTTCTTTGTCTGTGAAGGCTTGGGGCAAGATCTTTGGAGGGAGGCATAACTGTATCACTTCATTAGCTTCCTTCAGATTGTGAAATGATGATTTTTTTGTTTCATTTTGAAAAACTTCCCTTAAACACAGGCATGCACACATGCAAAAGAGGAGTATCAGCCTTTGGTCAGTTCAGACTAAGCCATCCCTGCATGTCCAAATATTTTAACAGACCTAGCTTTAAGCCTTTAGAAGCATCTCTTCCCATCATCAAAGAGGAAAGCTTCTTAATTTTCATTTTAAAGGGCAGAAGAAAAGCATATTAATCTTCAACTCATCTTTGGTTAATGAGAGTTCTGTGTACTCTGTCCCAGAGCAGCAGTCATCATCCAAGATGCTCTCACAGCTATTTGCAGAGCTGGGACTCTTGCATCATTCTTGTAAACTCAATATGTAAGTCACTGAGAAGCAAAACAGGGTTTTCAGCAAGAACAGAGGTTGTTTGCTGCAACTTGCAAGCTCTGAGTGGCTAAATGTGAGCAAAGCAATTTACACCCCAAGACATACTCCATGGTAAAGCCCGGTCTGACAAAGGTGGTGTGCACAGGGTGACAGGGACCTGCAGCCGCTGCTCAGCTCTGTAAAAGAGCTCAAAATTGCATCTCCAGTGGTCCATGCTCTCAGCTTTATCCCGACTCCTGCTATCTTCCCCAGGCCTGTGGAAGTTCAGATATTTTTAGCTGTTTGCCATGAGTGAAGGAATGTCTCTTCCTAAATTACCTCATTCATAAGGGCAGCTCCGCCAAGACAAACAGGTCCTAAGTGTGATTACACTGACTCCAGCCAGGGGAGAGAGCTCACACTACATGCTCGAATCGTAAGTACCTGGAATTATTAGTATTTATGGTGCATGAAATTACATTCTTGACTTCCTCACCTGGCCACACAGGTAGGAGGGGGAAGGAATACCAGGCCCTTCCTGCCCTTATGTGGTTGAGCACCTCTGAAATCGAGTGAGCAAGATGAGCTTGGGGTCATCATGGGGTGCTCCCTGAACTGGGGCCTTTCCAGGAATACATGCCAAAAGGAAACCCGGAGGCCAACAGCAACTCAATTTCTTGCCTGGGGAAATCTGGTCTACCCCAGGCTTGATTCATTAATCACATACTCACCCCCATATGCCTATACTCTCATCTCATTAGAGCCATCCCATAAGCAGACAGCAATTAACACTCTCCCAAGCAAAGGAACAAAGGACTTCATGAATAACCCCTATACAAAACTATTGTGCCTCAAACACCAACTAATTAACTCTCAGAAACACCATCTATGTTGTAACATCAGCATAGCACTTCTCTTTCACAAGTGAGAAAGTTAAACCATGGAAGTTAATTGACTTGCCTAAGGCCACCAAGGTAAATCAGTGTCAGAGCAAACTAAAGACGGGAAAGCTGCTCCCTTGCTCTGCCCCACAACTGCCTATGTGTCCCCAGGCCTGAAAGACCTACATGCTGAGGGGAGAGGGCTTCTCTGCTTCACAGTGATTTTAACAAATCCATTCAAGGTGTTCAGACACAATCTTACCTGCAGATACTACATAAGCACTGATGGTAACTACTTGGAGGTCTGGGCTTAGGCACTTCAGCTGTGCCAGGCGCAAAAATGTAGATATTAAAATCTTTATCTATCACACACTTTATCTACCTATCTATCTAAAAAAAAATAGCAGACCCACAGAAACGTAAGAAAACACAGTTCAGTGCACAGACAGAACCTTTTTTGTGTTATCCACCACTGGCAAATATACATTGAATGCAGGTGCCTGATCCATAAGGAGTTAGTATCCAAACAGGCTTAAGATAGGAAAATACTGATATCCACCCCCTCAAAGTCCTGCTTTGCTCATTTTGGACACTGCCTCAGAATTACTGAGCAGCCCGCTGCCACAACCTCAGAGCTGCTCTACACTGCACAAGTTGTTGCACTATGAGCACTTTCTGGCTTTTCATTAATGTAGACTGCAATATAGGTGACGATGGGCAACGAGACAATTACATCCATCCCCTCAAAGGGCCGTGCGTTCATTGCGGTTTGTCTCGTGCGCAGCATTTATCATCCTCTCAGCAACGACAAACTCAAGACCAACAACAACAACAACAAAAAGGCTTAATCCCTTTCCAGGGAGTTCTTGTCTGAAAAATCCTCCTTATGAAAGACAGATGTGAACCTGCTGGTCCAGTCAGATGCAGAAAGCCCTGGTAAATGCAGGAATGAACATTCTCGCACACAGAATTGGCAAGAAATAACGGGAAGATTCAAACAAGGAAAAAAGTAAATCATTTCAATATGACAGGTTGGATTTGAGAACGATTTCAGACCATGGACATAGAAATCAAAGACCATCATCTCTGGCAATCCCAAAGGAAAACAAACCTTTCCTTTCCCCAGAAAGTAAAGCTATAAGCCAAGGTGAAGCGAATTGAGACTGAGGAAGGGAATGATCCCTATTCAGTGAGGCACATTGCAATAATCAGAGTGCACACGTTACCGAAGACATAATTTAAAGCAGAGAGCAAATTCTACAAAGTAAGACAAAAAAGAAAAGTAATAGTATAGGAATGCTATGAGCAACAGGAAACCCCAGCCCTGACAGGGCCTTGCTGAACACTACACAAACCATACAGCCCAAGCCGCACCTGAGCAGACCTTTCATATTGCACAAATATTCAATCCCCCTGCCAGACTGTGTGCTTGATTTTTCTTTACTTTTTATTAGCTAAGATCAAAATCCAGCATCTAATGAAAGCTCTAAATCTCTCTAAACAGCAGGAATAAGAAAGATGCCAGCCTAATTTCCTGGATTAAGACAAAATGACAGGAGCATTTGGGAGGTCCGAGTCTTACCTTAGACTCCTGAGAGCAAATTGTGGCAGCACCACATCTGCTTCATCCATCAAAAAAAAAATGCCCGAGTCCATTTTTAGGGTGATGTTGACAGCAGCTTCCCAAATTAAAAAAATCACCATTGTTCAGAAATCCAGGGCACCTGGTTAAAATCATCAAGGTGACAAATGGCAGCTCAGCAAAGCTCAGCCCATTGCTGGATGCCATGGACATTGAACAGACACACCGACCCCCCAAATTTCTCACCAATGCATGACAAACTTCCCACTCTTAAAAAAGTATGCACAGGTTGCGACAAGCCTGAAAAAATGAACCAGGATGGAGAACTCTAGGCCCAAAACAATGCTCTCTTCATCCACCAAATGTCACATCCCTGCTCACCAGCTCTGCAATAACAGGAGGTGCTGGCTGTATTAATTCTTCTGTCTTTTTTTTTTTTTTTTTCAATTTGAAATCATATCTTAATTCTCCCCTCAAACAGATTATTATTTCAATTACTTTATTGTAAGTTTCTTTAATTTCATGTTGAAGTGTTCCCAAACTTTCTTTCTAATCAAAATATGAGCAATTAATTTAGAAAGCATGATTTGTAGGTGAGTTAGGTCCATTTACACCTCTCTGGCCTGCAAACCAGCCAGCTCTGAGTCTTACAATCCTTTGGGAAATCAGGATGACATTTTAGGGAGAGATACTGCAATTAAGAAAATGTAAGAAATATATAGCATTGTTTGCTATTCCCCCACCATCTCAAAGTCATTTCAGGGTAGTGTGGCACTTCTACATTTGCCTCCTTTGTGTCAGCTTTCACAGCTGGGGGCATATAATTTCTTCAGTCTTCCAGTTGCTCTTTTCCCCAGAAAGTTACCAAACCTTTTTTGCAAGCTACAGGGATGATCTCACAAGTTTCTAATCACAAACATTTCTGCTGTGGGTGACTGCAAGTGATGATTCAAACTATGTGAGTCCTGTTCCAATACAAGAGCGTAAAAATGCAGCCGCTGCTGCTTGGAACGTGGCCACTGCTTAGCAGAGCAGAAGCACACCGCACATTCCTGGGAAAAGCAAGAGGGAGTCATCTGTGTTGCATGTGAAAGGTTAGGTAAAGCTGTGGAATTTGCACAGATACAGGAGAGATGGCAATTCCAGCACCATCAGCTCGGGCATCAGTGCAATACTGACCTGTGCAATAATCCCCTGAAGCCCTTCCCTAATGCCCTCTTCTTCCTTTAGCCCTTATGCATCCCACTGTTGAGGCAAAAAATCCAGTTGACTTGCTGCAACACTAGAGGCTCTAACTATAGTGTAAAGTTGCCTTTTTCCAGCCAAGACCATACATAAAAATAATACTTGTCCTCCCTCTTCAACCCAGAGGGTTCCCATACATGAATGCAGGTTACCACTAGCTAAGGAGAAAAACACTTTCACATCGTTCCTCTCCTTTCATAGTTCTTGTTTATCAGTCTTCCATATTTATCACTGTGAAATCAAGTTATATATATGAAAATATATATCAACTGTCTGACATTTGAAAATCTATTTACAGTGCTTGTCTTCTCATTACTCTGTTTACTTTACAACCTTGATTTTATTGAAAAGCCATTTTGGAATATTGATTTCACTCAAATTGCAAATAAAAATAAGCTTTCTTGAAGAAAATTACATATGTATTTCATAGTCAACAGACAGGAAAATCTCTCTGAGTCGCTCTTGCATAGAGAAATAATTGGCCCATTTAAGAGGGCTGTGTAATACTGTACAACTCAGGAGATGGAGGGCTAAGTGCTCCAGTGCAAGGGAGATTGAGGGTTCAAAACCTGCTCACAGTCCAGCATCATCAGACCCATTTGTTCAGTCTGTGTTTCCACTTTCCCCAGCTGTGACAATGAAAAGCTCTACAGCAAAACTTGGCATTTAACTCTTTCTCTTCTCTACTGCATCTATCACCATGTCACCAGCACTGCAGCTCTCTCTATTAAACTTTTGGTAAAAGGTAGGTGAGTGGGACAACCTTCTCCAGCAGATGGGGAAGGTAAGTGACATTGCCTCATTTTGTACATAAACATTTTGCCAGTAACACTTTGTCAACGAGACGTGTGAAAAATCACACACTGAACATAGCTATGCAAACAGAGTACCTCATTCTGGGCCCAGGAACTCTATTTGCTCCTTAATATCTCCTTCCAAGTAATAGAGTTAAACTACATGAGTAAAAGAACTTTTTGGCAGAGACTAGCTATGTCTTTACTTGGAAATTTATTAATAGAGTTTGAGCTGATGGAGTTGTAAATCCAAGTAAGTACAGCAACCCTTTATTTGAGGAGAAAAAAAGGAATCTTTACAAAGGATATAGATTGTGTTCATTGCAGGGCTAGAGATTGATCACTAAAGATTGATCCACCTTTCTATCAGAGGGAAGCCCTAAAATTCCATGTGCCACATGGTCCAAGTGCCTTCCCACCCCATCCAGGGTCTTATTGTGAGTGCTAAACCCTGCATATCACTCATTGCCCTACCACAGGGAGAAGAGTCAATGTGTTCGAAGAAAAGAGCTTTTCAAGCCCTTATGGGGCTCCATAGATGGAAACTCCAGCTGTGAATCTTCATACCAACTAAAACGACTGGAGGCATGTTGAACCAAGATATACAACTAAAATAATTTCAAGTGAAGCAAAGATCTAGTGAAATGGAACTCCCCCTGCAAACCTTCTCCCTGAAGATCATTATCAGCCACTGAGCTGCCTCTGATAAGGGCTGTTTCTTCAGCGTTAGCAGCCACTCATTGCTCATTGGTTATTACTGTTCATCAGTTGACCAGTAAAACAGACAGATTTTGAGTTTCTCATGGGCAGAATTACTAATTATTCAGTTATAGCAGACAGAACATGGTAATGTGCTGACCCACAGAGCACTGGAAATACCTGCAGATGGGTGCAGAAATACTGTCCCTCTATCACTTGAGCTGGTTTTGGCTGGGCTAGAATTAATATTCTTCATAGTAGCTTGTATGGGGCTAGATTTTGGATTTGTGCTGGAAAGAGTGTTGATAATACAGGGATGGTTTAGTCATTGCCCAGCAGTGCTTACACAGAGCCAAGGCCTTTTCTGCTCCTCACCCCACCAGCGAGCAGGCTGGAGGTGCACAAGGAGTTGGGAGGGGACACATCTGGGACAGGTGACCCCAACTGACCAAAGGGATATTCCATACCACCTGGCATCGTGCCCAGCATATAAAGCTGGTAGAAGAAGAAGGGAGGAGGGGATGTTCAGAACAATGGTGTTTGTCTTCCCAGGCCACCATTACACGTGATGGAGCCCAGCTGTCCTGGAGATGGCTGAACTCCTGCCCATGGGACATGGTGAAGGAATTCCTTGTTTTGCTTTGCTTATGTGCATGGATTTTGCTTTACCTATTAAACTGTCTTTATCTCAACTCACAAGTTTTCTCACTTTTAGTCTTCCAATTCTCTCCCCCATCCCACTGCAAGGGACTGAGCGAGTGGCTGTGTGGTGCTTAGTTGCCAGCTGGGGTTAAACCGCAACACCACCTAACCCTGAGAGAAGCATCCTCCTAGACATTCTGCAATGAGCCAGTCAAGACAAATCTTAGTCTGAAGCCACCTGTAGCATGACTAGACCTGAACGTTTCTTCCCAGGATCCGAGGAGAAAGTCACTCTTCCTCCAGCATCACAGCTCAGCCAATCCCAGCACGTGCTTCCCAGCATCATATGGGAGGAGAAGACCTCCTGGGGTGGGCATCAGCCTCAGCCACGTCACAGAGCTACTACCTGCCTCCTCCTAGACAGAGTGCGTGCCCAGACAGAGACGTGGCATAGTGTCTGCCCTCAACAGTAACACGCAAGATAAGCAAAGCAATGGCAGCTGTGTCAGCTTCTTCTCCTCTGTGTCTTGGCTCCAGGCAAGAAAGAACATTTCACAGATGTGTGAGAATTTTCTCTTTGGAATCTCTACTGAAATGAGCATGAGACCCCATTTAATGTGAGCAGTGAGGATGTACTCAATGCAGCTGTCATCTACTGCAGTGCCCAAACAACTTGCAGTCTCCAAAACACTGCTCTTCACAACCTTGTGATGAAGCAAGTCACTGCTCTGAGTCTCATTTTACAAAACCCCGTCTGAGGTACTCTCCCATGTTGGCAGTCTATGGCAGCCCAGGGACCTGGACATGTATCACCAACAGGGCTGATACCACCAAGAAGATACAACTAGAAGCATTCCCATCCAGACTTTTGCTTAGAAAAACAACAAACAAACAAACAAACAAACAAAAAACAAAAACAAACAAACAAACAAACAAAAAAAAAAAAAAAAACAGCAGAACTGTTGCAGAAAGAAAGCTCTTGGAAACATTAAGGCCAGAGTTTCAGACTCAGGGGAGTCTTCTACAACTGAGAAAATGGGACAGCTGGAAATATGGAAGCAACACAAACTTGCCACAAAGTGGTCTCTGCAATTTGCTGCAAAGCTAACAGACAGCTGTATTTCTTCATGCTACTCCTGTGCTTAACAATGAAAATAAACAAATAGCTTTAATTATCTGTATCCTGAAAGAACAGCCACATTATGTGGCAAGTCTCCCAAGGTGTCAGGACAGAAACTGGGCCCTGGAGAGCCCAAAAGGCCACAACTTCACCACTTGGACTGAAGAACAAGCAGTGCCTTTCGCTCCCACAAGCACAGTTCTTCCGTGGGGCACAGGGCTGCAGTGACAAAACAGCTTCAGTGGAGCCAACCTGTGCACAGGCAGCTCAGGACAGCTGAAGTCACAGATGTTGGGTCAACTCCCAGGGGACGAGATGCCATGTGCTAAGATACTATAGCCCTGTGAGATTTGATGGAATTACATCTAGCCCCTACAGCAGGTGGGCTGGAGCTAATGACTCCAGCCAAATCTCCAGCTTAATGTCTTATTAAAGTAAATCCCTACATAACGCTACTGACTCGTTATGGCAGATGCCATTTGTTGCTTACAAGAGAGGCAAAGGAAGCTCTTGGGTAGGAGGGACCTCCAGATACAGAATTTGGTGACAGGGAGTGATGTCCCACTGTTTCAAGAGTACGTACATTACCCAATGGGCCAAACACCAAGAGGAGGGGAATTCTGAATTTTTTGAAGCAGTTCTTAATGTCCATTGAACCACTGAATTTACCAACAGCTACCAGAAAGATATTTAAGATACTTTTCCTCTTAAATTTTCTATAAGAAACAATGCCTATTAGCCAAAGCTGCCTTTGAAGTGACAGCTAGAGTATATACGTGAATCTCAATCTATACAATAGGGGGATCAAGAAACAGGAAGCTTATACTATAGAAACTTGCCTTAAAAATGCTGTCATTGCAATGCTTGCATTTGTTCCTAATTCATCTGCAGGAAACCTTCAAATACAAAAAGTTATTAAATCCAGAAACAATAAATTATCTACAAGGAAAAGGGAGAAGAGGCAGCTCCTTTAATCTCCCAATAAAGAAGCAAAGGAAATTGCATCATACCCAGATGGGAGACCGATGCGGCTGGCAGACAGACAGAGGGATCGGTGTGTTGGCATTAATGGCATTGCTTCCACAGATACAGACAGACAGACACTAGCTACAGAGAAGAGGGCCAAAGTGAATGCCTTGATCCAACTCCCTCTTGGCCATCTGAGAGTCTTGACGCAATTTTTGTATCTGGTTACTATTTCTCATATAAAGTGCATCAAACCCCTGGCCCTAATGCATGGAAGGGAGTGAACTTTGCCACTCAGACACATTTCTAATGTGGTTCTCAAACAACGTGGGAAAGGAAAGTTATAATTCTCTTCTGTCAAGTGTAAAACCCACCAACTCTACAAAGCAAGGCTGAGCTGAAAAACTACACTTGTCTTACTTTTCAGGGCAACGTAAAAAGAAATAAGAAACAGCTTTTTGACTGGGTTTTCTTTTAGCACTGCAATCTTTTTTTTTTTTTTTTTTTCTGATCCATTATCTCGTCAGTAGCAACACAGGTTTTTTTCTGGCCTCCTTCCACAAGCTCTCTGGGTCAGATAGTGGTATTTGTTTTAAAGTAACAAAAATGGTTGTTAACCAAAAAGATGCAGATGTTTATCCCCTGAATGTTCCCAACCCCCGTTTCACACCAAGATTACTTCTGTCTGAATTAAGTGCATTTAAAAACCTGTCTGAAGTAACTACTCCAGAGACCAACAAATAACTGTTACTTAGTGGAGAATGATACCCTCTGGAGCTTGTTCCCTCTGGCCCTGCACCTTACCATTTACACCTCCCCAAGCAGAGTAAGTACTGCCAAATCAGAGGAGCACCATTTCAGACTTGGTCTCCCTCTCTTATTGCTGGGTAAGGGTTTATTCTATGCATCGGCACCCCTGAAGACTTAATACATGGAGACCAAAAACACCATTAGCCTTGACCCAGATGCTGTGACTCTCAAAAAAAAAAAAAAAAAAAGAAAGTAAGAGCAGAAATCAACAGGAAGCTGCTTTCATAGGCGACTAAATGAAGGCAGATGATCTGCCATTGCCTGAGACCAAGTTCACATCCAGTTACTACATAGCCACCAAGAAACAGTAACTATTGCTCATGTGATCCCTGAAAAGCCCTGATACACCATCTGCTTTTGCTCTGTCATACATCCTAAGTGTAGTTTCATGCTCACCAGGGAGCATCCTACAGCACAGACAGCCAAGGCATTGCTGCTCACTTTTTTGATACAAGATCCAATTTAAGGGAGAAGTTCCTCATCTTGCCCGAGTTGGCCATTCCTAAGGATCTGCTAGAAAGCTGGGTGCAAGATCAAAGCCAAATGTACATCAAACCCTGGAGAAACAGAACAGACATTACCAGCAATGACAGGGAGCTCCATATTTCTGTAGGGACCTCAGCACCAACTGATCAGTCTGAATGGCTTGGCACGGCAGAGGTTAATGCAAAGGGCCACAGAAGGAGGGAAAACATTTTAAGTTAGAGGCAGGAATATTTATCAGCTAAAAGAAAAACCTCCCTCTCCATTGGGATCTGCCTTTGTAAACACAGAGGACACAAATCAACCTAATCGCCTGGCCAACCCCTCACCCCACATCCAGCCTGTGTGCAGAGCTGGTCCCCTTTGCTCTCTCCGGCAGGACGCTCTGCAGCTTTCCTTCTCTGAAGTTTGCTTACATTACTGGCTCCCTTTGCTGACATTGGCAGCTTGCTCAAGCCTTTGCAAAACTGGGGGGGGGGGGGCGGGGTTTGGATATACTTAATCTATCTTATTTTTATCCCATCTGTGAGAAAAAATGGCCACAGTGCAAACCAATCTGCTCAGCAGTGCTGCCAGCTACGCAGATCCCATGACCTCCTAGCTAGGTTGCTGCAATGTTTTCTGTTTATCTGGTGCTGCTCTTGTGCACTCACCCATATCCTATCCCTAACACAGCTTGCATTTGCAAGTTCTCTTAAAGGCCTCTTTCAAGGTGAATTAACTGAGTCTCATGCATACTATATTGCTGAGTGTGGGCTTTCAGACCTTTCTTTTTCCATATAAAGTTTTAAATAGGTTTAGACTCAAAATCTTCCTGAGGGACCCCGCATGTTCTTCATACACAGGTCCTGTAAATGAAGTTGAATGTACTGCCTGAGAGAATCTACTGCAGCTCAGGGTGTCCCAAACAAGAATACATGGACTACTAACGTCACATATGCTGCTAGGATACAGGGCCAAGAAGAGAGACAGTCACGGCTGTAGTCACGTCAGCTGCTGGCAATGGTGGAATTTCCACCTGAAAAACAAAGGTGGGATGCCTGCTGTAATTGCCAAGAGAGTTAATTCAAGGAAAGTCTATGGCTGCTGTTATCCACAAAGACAGACTTAATGATCTCACTGGTCCTTTTTCACCTTTTCTTTGGGTACCTATGAAAACAGCTGGGTTGGCCTAGTTAGTGAGACGGTGGCCAGAGACGGCTGCTCCATGCAGGGCCATGCTGGCTTGCCAAGTGCTGGAAAAGTCTCCAGGACACGAGGAAGGTGAGACTGTTTGCCTCCTTCTGCCAGTCCAGGTAGCGCTGCACTGGTACTAAAACTATGATTTGGAGACACGAATGATACGTCATTATCACAAGGAGATCTGCAAAACCACTTCAAGCAACTGTTTGTAAATCCATGTCTGTTTGTAAGTCCAAACATTTGTAAATCCATTCCCACCAACCAGAAATACACGAGTCAGTGACTATATCCATAGTTTTCACAGGAAGACGGAAAGACATCATCCTTTTTTAAATCAATATTTTTAACCAAAATTTCCTGAAGTAAATCAGTAAAGCAAAGATTTCTGTAAAAGTACTGACTTAGGTACTTAACTCTGCCATTCACTCTTCCCACTTCCAAATGAAGGAGCGGGACAAGATGGTCCTTCTATTAGCAAGGACTGACAGGTCAAGCTATTCTCTTATACCACTTCACCTTCTTAAAAAGAAAAAAATTCATGGCCCAGCTTGTGCAGCATTATAAAATCATTTTAATTTATACATAATCTAAAAATTGGTTAATCTTTGAACCTCTTATTTTTATTTTCCCCATTTTCTTTGCTGGCTCACTGTCCAACATGGAAATGTACAGGCATGGGTCATCTTCATTTGTTTGCAGGCTGCCTGAGACTTACAGATGAAGGAATGCTGCTCCAGAATGTTCTGCTGGGAGGTGCCCTTCTTGGCATGCTGAGGAGGTGAGAGTCTTCTCAAGATACCATGCAACTTGTGCTTCCTCTACCTCTGAAGACACTGTAACTCCACAGTGTGCAGTAGCACAGCACAGTACTTAATGCTGAATTAATTCAAAAGAATCAGAGTATATGGTGTTCTTAGGGAGAGGGATATAATTATTGCATTTTAAGTTCTCCTGGAAAAGTCTAAAAGTGGCATTTTTTTGGAGTTAATGTCTTTTCCTGATGCTCATTCTGGCTGGAGGCATCCTCCTGTCTTTCCTGACTAGCATTCATCTGTTCCTTTCTGAAATGCAGGAGATAACGGAGACACCTCCTGTGAGATTGGGTGGGGAAGGAGTTGTGGTCCACAGGTGAAGCAGAGAAACATGAAAGATCTGGAATGCTCATTTTCTTAAGGATTTCACTTGATCAAATTATCACCAAACTGCAAGCCATTTCTAACCACTAATCACCCACTGCCTGGAAACTATTCTGAGCAAATGTAAATGTACAAAATCTGGTGGATGAAAGCCTTGAAATGTAGATCCTGGGAAGTTTGTGAACTCTAACAACTGTGGAGAAACAAAACCACAGTTTCTTTTTGTAACTTTGATCCTATTCTAGGGGCAATACACAGGCACTTGTAACAGATCTTTCCTTCCTCTCTATTTTCTTGCCAAGGATGCCATTTAAACTCTTTGGAAACAAGACTATAGCTACTCCATGCTGTCTATCCTCCAGAATATATCAGATGTTATTTAAATAAATGCATGCTAGATTTTTTCTACAATGGCTCCTGGTAAACAGCAGCTGTAATGAGCCTATGTTCAGAGTGAATGGGCTGAAAAAAGCTGAACTGAAATCAAACAGAACAATTCGGTATCGTCCTACAGTACCAGACTCTGCATAGTGATATAACAAATTAAATATTTAGAAGAAAGAACAAGGGATCACAGATGTTCCCCCACAAAAACTGCAGCCTGCCTTAGCGCTGACTTCTCTTTGTCCTTGGAACCTTGCAGGAAAGACTTCTCCCTGTATATTGTACCCTAGCAGTGCAACACCTGAATTGACTACCCAGACATGGACAAGGGGGAAACAACCCCACAGATACCCTCAAGCAGTCCATGTCTCCTCCCGAGGATTTCCAAGCAGGTTTACTTCATACTTCTCTAGTTGCATGGTTCACTGGAAACAATAAGGTAGAACTAATTCCCTTCAAAGCCATGGAGATTTTGTGTTAAGTTTTCCTATACTATGAGTTTTTAATCTGTAGGTTCTTGAGGCCCAAAGTGATTTTGCAGATTGAAATATCAGGTTGTTTTCTGTAGAAGAAAGTTCAAACCCTGATGGAGGTTCACATTTTCCCTGTGGTAATCTAGTCCCCACAGGCCCCATCACAAAATTTCTGCTCAAAACAAGACCTCAAGCTCAGAAATTCAGTGAAAGAGAGGATGGAAGAGATGATGTGGCTCTTTAGCCTCCTACCTTGCAGCCAGCTCTTGAAACTATAATTACCCAGAAATAAAATGTATGCAAATTCAGAAAACAAACAGGACTAAACCACAACGCAAGCAAGCTGCATCCATTCATCAATAAAGCAAGAGAAAATATGGGTGAAACAGGGGATTTTTTTTCTGAGCCCCTGTTTAGAATCTTCTTTTTTTTCCAGGGTCAACAAAACCTCCGGTTTCAAACTTTTGCGTATGTGCTTTGAGAAAGAGCATGCTGTGAGGTCTTGCCACGGATAGCATGTCTTTTCTCAAGCAACATGTACAACAAAGTCATGGGGATTTTTTCCATCCTTCTCTCGTTAATAACACAAAGCAGTCACATAGAGCTTTTCATTTTTACAGCTTGTTGCAAGAAGGAATGAAACCTCTGACAGGTGTCTTTGAGGTAGCACTCCCATTTTGCAGTTGGAAAAGATGACCTTCCTGCCATCATGAATGTTGAACTGGTGGAGGACACACGCTTCTTAGTTCTTCCAGCTGCACTTAGTCCCCCCTTCAGATCCACAGAGCACATTAACTCCCAAAGAGCCACTGCAAGAGAGCTATAGTTAAGGGTGCCTGCTTCAAGCTGTGCTTTTGTGAAATAACTAGGTTGTCCAGGAGACATGGAAAGGCAAGTTAGGAAGTTTCATGTCCACCTCTCGAGGTTGCTTCTTTTGAGCAGGTAGATTTCTTCATATCTTTGCCTGCATTCCTGTATTTTCCAGAAAATAACCTTTATTCCTTCCTCCCCAGTTCAGGTTGTCTTTTGCTGTATGCTTTCACTTTATCTCTGAGCTGATTTAAACAATGTGACCTCTACCATGAGAGGAAAGAATCAAAGGTCTAGAAGACTTTTATGCTCTTTCTATAGTTGTGAATTTCTATAGCAGTGAACATTTCAGGACATGAGCATGGGTGATAGAACTTGACCATCTATGCTATTACATAACTATCTCACCACCCAGATAAGGCTCAGGAATCTGCATACACCAAGTGCATGGGAAAGAACCACTGGAGCACTTGGTATCCACAGACACAGGTTCCTCAACCTTCCCAAAATTTCCCTCCAACATCCATTGTGGCCATCAGACATCAGCACTATGTCCTAAGCACCTGTCTCAGAGGGATAGGTGACAACTCAGTTTGGTATCCATCTCCCCACAAATGTTTGCAAAACATACTCACTTCAGAATAGGGAACTTATTTGTCTGATTCTGGAATCAATTTGTACTACTTTGATGACACCACTTACATTTGCTTTAAGGATATTTTATATACTCAGGAAGGGGTAAAAGCAGCCTAGTGTACATGACAATTGGTCCTACCAAATCTCCACCTTTCCTTTAACTGGTATTATCACACATAATAGGAACAGCAAGTGTTTCAGAGCAGAAACCCTACCAGATCAGGGCAAATGGGTGCACAGGCTTTATCATTGTTGCAATACCAGGGAAATGAACAAATTTGCCCCCTGGGTTGAAGCTAAAGGAATTAAATTCTTGAGCCCTGCCTAAAATCACATGGGTCCACTTGGCTCGTCTGATGTTGCTCCGTGGTGAGTCACAAGCACTTCTCTGCCTTGCTTTCTGCTCTGTTGTGTGATGCTTGGCAGAGAGATGCACAGTTAAAGCTGTGCAGAGAGCAAACTAGGGCCCTGGATGGATACTTTTTTTTTTTTTTTTTTTTTTTTTTTTTTGCAAGCAAGCTCCTGCCTCAGAGACAACTCTAGAAAATTACAGAACAGGCAAGGTCTGGACAGAATCAGCAAGTATTTAGTGTTGAAAAATAAAATCACATTGCATGGTGTGATAGCCATGTGATCCCCTTCCTAACGTGCATAATTTCTCTTAGTAACAACAACAGGTAGTACCTTACGTGCTGCTTTGCAAATATCGATGAAGGCCAACAATACTTCTCTAGATTGTAGCCTGTCCTTTGCACCTGCAAAACCTGAGCTATGGAAAGTTGACTTCAGGCCACATTTAATAAAAGCCTTACCTTGGTGTCACAATAACGAACCTGTAGACATCACGCCCAGCAGCGTGGCCCAGAGCACTTATCTTAAGTGTTCAGGCATTCAACATAGTCAAAAGGAGAGCACTGAATTTCTGAGTGACTCAGAACCTGTAAGCGTACACGTACAGTCCAGGGAGACAAGGTGTCTGTGCAGGGCAATTAGGTGTTCCCGCATGCTGAGAGCCAGCCAGCTGGAAACACCAAGCCTAAGGATATATCTGAATAGGCACCTACCTCCTGGTTTGGTCCTCTCAGAAGCTGCTTGACATGGCAGAGAAGCCATTCCTAAGTATCAGCTGAAAGTTCTCACTAGTGGTGCATGAGATATTCACCACCTGACACAACATCCACTTGAAGGATAGGTGATGCAGACCCATGCAGGAAGACATAATCAGAAGATGGATGTTGACCTGACTACTGTCATGGTGTCCATGGTGTATTCCTTCCTATCTGGGAAGGGTTTCTGCTGCCTATGTTGCTGTCACTACATGCAACTCCTGTTTTAAAGCAGTTTGTCAGGAAGAGTTAGTATGCCTGGCAGGTTTGCCTAGCTGGGGCTCCTTAAGTAAGCAAACAGAAAGGAGGGAATTCCCAATTTTGCATTTGTTTGCTCTCTAAACAATAAGACTCAATACTGAAAGCTCTTTAGCCTCCAGCCGACCAAATTTCATACCCAGAGTTTCCATACAGGCCAACGGTTGCAGGTTTGGGACAGAGAAGTGACGTGACAATTCTTTGGACACAAAACTCAGGAGGAAATGGGAGTCCTCCTTGCAGGCTCAGTGCCATTCAAGCCTCCTCAGATGACTGAAGAGCACCCTTCTGAATTGCAGCAGAGAAGAGAAAACACAGACTTCTTCAACAGAAAAAAAGAAGGGAGAAGAACTGTCACCAGCAGTTGATCCCTCCCTGCTTCCAACTCCTCTCTGTGGAAGAGAGATAAGGGATCTTCCCTGAATTTTGGGCAGATCTTTACCTCTTCATTCCTGTGCACACCTGGTACCTGGTACCACACACTGCTGTGACATTCATGGTATTGCTCTCAGGAGCGCTTTTTGTGTTTGCCCTGTAATCAGCTCCAAATCTGCTAAATATGTTAATATGATTGTAACCATTGTATCAAATTGAGGAAAAGAAATAAGAAATTTAATCTTACAACCTGCCAACTACTCCAAAAACCGGAGCATTGTGGAGAGTAAATAGAGAGAAACAAGAAAACAGGGGTCAGAAGAATTTGAGTCTTTCATGGTCACTGATGTAGTAAATCAGCACTGAAGCTTAACACAGCCAAATGTAGTGTAAAGTAATATGTCTGAGGGAAAGGACTGAAAGCACATATTTAAATGTGACATTCATGCACTACACTAGCCAGGAAAAGGAGGCTGATTTCATTAAAGAAAAATAAATCTCTGAAGACTATACAGTCTGTGTATGCATTAATAAAGGAAAAAAAAAAAAAATGAATCCAAGCATAATTTAGTCTATGTCAGAGGGGAATCACAGTGACTAGTAAAATAAAAGGAGCACAAGATGCATATTATTAAGCTGGTGAAATTAAGTCTGGCTGGGAAACTCCAGAAGAGTATCTCACAGGTAGTGTGTCAGGTACCACCGAGGATGAGATATGGGCTTCAGCTGTTGTTCTCTCTATCCTTAGTACAGTGACTGATGACCAAGAAGCAAATTCAGATTTAATTAGCAAGCTCTCTGTATATATTTAAGTTAAGGTAGTGCCTGCATATTTAAATTATGGCAAATTCAGATGTTCTCAGCTTTCCACTGCACCAGTCCCTATAGAAACAATCCCCACTTCAAAGACAGTCAAAGAGGAGAGATCATGGAGTGGTGGTCTTTCCACTGCAAGTGGTCAGTGGAGGAGGAGAATAATTGTGGTCACAAAGGAAATCAGAGTGACAGATCTGTATATTTCTTCATAATCACATAAAGTCTCTGAGAACACTCTCCAAACTGCAGGTACAAAGACATGTTTGACCCAGTGAAAACCAGACACCACTGGTGTGGAAGGGGACAGACTGTTCTGTGCTCCTCAGGGTAAAAGCAAACTAACTCTAGCCAAGGACACTGGAGGAAAACTTGCTTTTAGCAACGTTGTGGTTCTGCAATGGTGCAAATGGCCTGGGGTGCCTTCAGAGAGACTCATCCCCAGTAAACTGCTGGGAGCTTGCAGCAGGGATGTGACATGTGAGCAGCTTGAGCTAGGATTCCCACCAGTGGCTCTGTGGAAATCAAGTACCTCAAGGTGAACATCCCAACGTTGACCTTCTTCAGAAGCCAAGTTTATTTTCAGAAGGGAAAGAAAACCTTTCACAGTTGCCAGATTAAGCTGATCAAGAATTGACAAGAATTGGAGAAGCAACAGGAGTGGCCTCCTCCACTCTGCCTCCAGAGAAAAATCTGGCTTTTATTACAAAATTCCAGCCTCGAGCTTCCTCCCACAGGATAGACCAAGGCGTCCCAGACTTGTATGAATTAACCAAAAATAACACTTCCATGGAGGGAGAGGATGACTGAGAGGATTTCTGATGGGATAGAGAGGCCTCTCACCTTCAACTCCAGAAGAAGTCAGGAGTAAGGAGGAAAACCCTTTGGCTTTGAGTGTTCAGTGCCCTTAGCCAAATTCCCAGAAGCAAACTTCATTGCCACAACCACCAACATGTCAGGCAGCCCCAAGCCAGGGGACAGAACAAAAACTGTCCTTCTAGCCTCAGCACAAATCCATTTTAAACATCTGTGAGTCTCATGGTGGCAAGGCTCAGACTGATAGCAAGCTTCAGTCTCCAGCCAGCAAATATGTTTAAAAATAGCCAAAGCAAACAAGATACTGTTTGGAGAGGGAATGAGGCATGCACCTTTTTAGCTGTGTTTGACCAGCAGTAGGGATATCATCTGGTCAATCCTGAGAACCTCTGCTACACATCCTCACTGCTATGGCAATGTCCCATGAACAGAGCAGTGATCAACAGCTGCCTGGAGCAAGGAGGCAAGGCCTGTCCTCAGGTAGTGACACTGCATTAGAAGAAGGAAAACAAGAGATTTGTGCAGGCAAGCTGAAGACTCACTACAGCATGTAAATGTTTTTTTAATTTGTGCATCAGCACTTAAATACCACAAGAACTGGAGCTGGAGCTGCACAAGAGCAAAGCGGATGAACAGTGTGTCTGATTCAGCCTGGGGAGACAGCCAGGACCAAGCTGGGTAGCACCCACAAACATTAGTGGGCCAAACACATCCCAAATGCTGGTGCTATTCCCCAGGTGAACACCATCAGAAACTGCAGCAGATGTCCAACGACATGTTGTTGGGCAGCAGCAGAGCATCCTTGGAGCAACCTCAGGCAGGACAGGGAGCACCACACCAAGCTCAAGCACTGAAGCAGGGAAAAGCAGATCAGAGAAAAGGACCACCAGAGCCATGAGATGTCACAAGTCATGAGAGATCTCTCCTGGAGATCTCAGTGGCCACCATGGTCTTCTGAAGAAGCAAAGGGTCTGGCTCAGGGACTAGAAGTAGCACAAACCTGCTGTTACAAAGCAAGACTTGTTCGCCCTACCCTGGTGCAAGATGGAGGAAGGGGGAAGGGAAGCACGTGCTCACTCCACCTTCTTAAAGAGAGTTTTCACAACCTGCAGCCTCTTACAATACTGGTTCCCCCACTGCAGTGAAGTGGCTGTGAAGAGAGAGAGGCTTTACTCAAGGTAGTACTTTGGTGAGGTAATTTAAGACAACAGGATTAAACTGAAACAGACAATTTATGTTGTGCAACAGGAAATATTTCCAGACAGTAAAGTCTGTTGGGCTCCAGAGCACTTTCCCAAGGTAAGCAGCAGAACTGGAATCTCCATCCCTTGACTCATCTGTCAGAGCTACATAAGCACTGAAAGTGCGGTGTGGTGAACACTCTTGCACGAGGAGAGAAATGGGACAGGGACGCTGGTCTTGAGCATCTGCTTTTCCATAGAACAAATTCTATTAACAGAACAAAAAACTGAGATTTAGGGAAAGCAAGAAATCAAAAAAAGCCAGAAAGGTCCCGGCGGTACTCAAGACCTTTCAGTTCCCATCATAATCTCACCCTGGGTGGGTTTCTCTTGTCTTGCTTTCTCCTTTGCAAGTCACAGAAAAAAAGCAGATATAAAGGGACTGATTCTTATCTGTCTTCAACTGATGTAAATTTGGAATCACTTCACTGAAATCAGTGGAGTGATGCCAGCTTAAAATAAAGTGGGTTCACATTTAGATCTGAAATAATTAAGGATGAAATTATGTTCATCTCCCACTATAGCACCCATAGGTAAAGTTTTAGGATAGTTTAGAAACAGACTCCCAAAAAACTGCATTTGAGACAAAGGCTCATCTCTCAACACCTATGCATATGGATGGATTTCTAAAGGACTTCAGGTCCTACCCATCCTTCAAGCACCACCTCAAGTGCAGTTAGCCCCCTTAGTCACCTTGCACAGGCAATGATTCAGTTCACCTCAGAGCTGAGCTGCCTGTTGGACCCCTGCAAAAACGTCAGTCTGTCACTCCATTTCCTCTCAGACCAAGAAACACAGAGCACAGTTCCAGGTAAGTACTGTTTCTTCAGTTCCTCAGAGGTGCTGGGAGTGGCTTCTGCTACAGCTTCTCTCCTCCCTCTGTTACATGAGCTCATTAGCCTCTTGGCTACGTCTCTTCTAGTAAACTAAATCATGCCAGAGCCCATTCTTCAGCCCTGAAGCCAGCTGGCACGGCCTGACGCCTACATATTATTAAACTCTCTTATGCTCTGAAACAAGGTGGCCACATCCAAACTGCCTTTCTGGAGTGTCCTGGCCCATCCTAACTCCCAGTAACACCCAAGAGTTGTCCCAGACCAACCCATATGTATCACCAGTGTGGCAGCACAGACCATCAAGACCAGATCACTAGTACAGGTATAAGCTAGCTGTGGGGAATGCTGAAAATGAATAATGCTTACTGAAAAATCAGTAAGGAGTCACACAGTACTCAGAAATAGTCCAGGAGATGGAAAGACCCGAAGAAGCATTTCCTGTTCAACTCGATTTTTAAAAAACCATGCCTTTCATATAGGAACTGTGAAACAAACTTTGAGCTTTTACCTAGAAACCAACTCCCGGCAAAGCTGTTAGCCATGTCTCCTGGGTCCCCCATTGCTAATGGCAGCAAGACAAGGGATGCCAAGGCTGGGCAGGGAGCTTGAACTTTCCCCAGCCGTGGGAGGTGATATGCCTCGGCTGGAGGCCAGGGCAAAGGGCTGACGTGTTCAGAGTGTGCCCAAAGCCCCCTTCCTATGTTCCCCATCTTGTACCATCTTCCACTGCATTCCCATTGGGGGTTGGGGGGGAGGAAGGCACACGAAGAGGTAAACACACTGTACCCAAAACCTTAGGATCACTTTTCCCAGGGCCAACCCCGAGGCTTTTTATCTCTCCCCCTTATAATTAGCTGATAAATACTGTCCATATAACTGACCTTTCTAAATGCTGCTGAGTAGCTGGAGGTGTTGGGAACTAATCCTGCGTGTGAAGAACCTGGGGTTGTGCAGCACTGACTCTATCTGTGGGTGTATAATGCTCTGCAAGCGCTTTTTTCCCTCACTTACTGACATGTTGAAATTTACTGCCCTGTGTCAGTGAGTTCAAGAAAGCCTTTTAACTCTGAAAGCTCCAGAAACTGGCTCCAGCACACGCTTCAGGATTTCTCTGTCAGTTTGTTATGCCTTGTTTGTCCAAGTAAGTCAAGACTGAACAAGTCAGGAATGACAGAAATAGTACATGAAGTCACTTCAAAGTGCAAACATTTGTGTCATTTTCCTACCAAATAAATAAATATATGTGCATTTAACTAGCAAGTAAGGAAATGTCAAAGGAAAGGCATTACAGGCAGGATTTTACAGATGCCAGCTGATTTGTGCCTGATCCTCCAAGTACATGTAATACAGTTTCCTGAAAGTATCAATCCTTTCTGGTCAGAAAAGCAATCACTGGCACCGTACACACCCACAAACCCCCTTGAGTGGCACTGCAAGCAAGCCCTAGGAAAAACCTCTAAACACTATAGTGAAGCTGAAAGACAAGCACCTAAGTATAAATGCTGAGCACCCCTTGCTCTTCCCCTCACCTCCCTTCACTGCCTTCCCAGCTTCTGTACAGCCCCACGCCGGCTTCTCCCTCCCTTAAATAGCTCTTTTTTTTTTCCATCAGTCACATCAAGCCACCAGCATCTGCAAAACAGCACCAATGCCAGCCCGCGCAGATGCTGACCTCTCCCACGGAGAGTGCGACCCACGCCGGGCTCCCGCACGGCCGGCGCTGCCCGGCCGCTGTCCCGTCCCCATCCCTCCCACGCGCCGCAGGACCGCACCGCAGACCCTCGCCCACCCAAACGCACAGCACCAGCATCCTGCAACCTCCTCGCTCCCAACCACCTGCACGGATGGGACCAACAGCCGTCAGCAGCGAAAGTTTGCCAGACAGAAGGACGTTTTTGCTCTCACCGCCTTAGGTTCGCAGCAGCCCGGGAAGTACAGCTGAGCTGCTCGGAGAGAAGAAAGTTATTTTACCGTTCGGTTCTTTGGCGTCGCCGGCAGCGGGTTGGGAGCGGAGCCCAGTGAGGACGGCGAGAGGAGGAATGCGGTGTGACAGGCGAGAGCGTGAGGTCTGCCCCTGGCCTCTCACATCCTCCCCAAAACCCGCCAGTCGGGAGGGCGGACGCCTTGTGCG
Organism: Tyto alba; assembly: GCF_018691265.1. Lineage (NCBI taxonomy): Eukaryota > Metazoa > Chordata > Aves > Strigiformes > Tytonidae > Tyto > Tyto alba. The sequence goes on along the minus strand of NW_024881316.1, from coordinate 43,260,268 downwards.
TCTGCGGGAGGAGAGGAGAGCGGAGCAGAGCACAGGAGCGAGTGTCGAGGAGGGCAGCAACAGGAAATGACACAGAAACTTCACCAGGCTCCAATCCAAACTTGGCCCCTGACATGAAAGAAAGGGGGGGCAATTTTTTTTTTTTTTTTGGGGGGGGGGGGGGGAGTTGGGGAGGGGAGAAGAGAAATTTTTCCCCCTCATTAACCAGCCGAAAAATCTGCTGACTGGAAAAAAAAAACCAGCACTGTGACACGTTTTATTAAAGCAAGGAATGAATGGGGTGGGGGGGATTCCCATCAGAGTTTATTTATTTAAGCAGGAGTGGTGCAATGATGTTAGACGCTGAGAGCAAAATGCCATTTTCAGCAGCTTTCTGGCTTTTCTAAACTCCTCGAATGCTCCAGCTTGTGCCTGAGGGCAGCAGGCAGGATGCAACGTCCCCCTTGCACCCCGTGGGTCAGCTGCTGCCTGCGAGAGCCCGGCTCATTCTGCTGGGGTCCCATGCCCAGCCTGGGGAGGAACACACGGCTCCGCACACTGCCGGGCCAAGGCAGGCGGCAGCCCAAGCACCAGCGAGACATGACGATGGCAGGACACACAGAAGTAGAAAATCACACTGGGAGTGTGGTCATACTTTTGCCCTGCTAGATGAAAAATACTGCCTAAATTGAACAGTGCTGGGATGAATATCTTCCAGCAAGGCAAATCCTCTGAACCCCTCTCTACAGGCTGGGTACAAGGGGACAGTGGCTATTGAACTGGGTGGCAGTTTTTAAAACATCCTTTAGATCTACCACCTGGCATACATGTGTCCTTGCAGGCAAGCTTAACTTCAGGTTCTCTGCAAATCCCACCTGCCTTTGCAGTAGGCAGTGACATAAACACTCTGGTAGGAGCCCACTGTCTTCCCAGTTTGGGACACACACCACCACTGTAGAGTGGGTGAGGTGTCCACACAACGGGTCACTGTTGACTGAGAGGCAGGTCAAATGGAAACTTTTCACTTGGAAGTCAGTGAATCACTCCTCACCCTGCTCAGAAATGTCCCACCAGATACAGTAAGCTCTAGGGACAGTTGGAATCCAGGCCTAAGATTCAACTCCTTCCTGGAAATAAAACATAACGTAGTCATTCTGGCCACAAATTTGAAAGTGGTGGGAGATTTTTTTTTTTCCTTAAAATAGAGCTTTCTCAGGCTAAAGATGGTCTCCATGAGACCTCTCCATTCCCCAATCAGTTTAATAGGAATATAATATTCTTATTAAAATAAGAGTGTTAAAATATTGCTATTTAATAGAGATATCTTAAGGCCAGGTGAGATCGCTCATTTGATCATTTCAATCAGCCTGAAGAGCTGAAGCCACAGAGTGGTGTCCCAAAGCAACACCAGAACTGCTACAAGTTATGGTACATATTTCAAGGAGACATCCCATCCTGAATCAGAGACTCAGTGAAGAACAGTCTACCCCAGATAAGTTATTTCAGTGGCTATCACCCTGTCAGGAGGAAAGGCTGCCATTTTAATCTATATTTGCCTGGCCTCACTCTCCACCTTCAACCCTCGCCATCACTCATCAATCCACTCCAAGAAGCTACAGATCAGTCTTGGGCAGAGAAGGACTGCAGCCCACCAAGGCGCAGCCCAAACTCAGTTTAACCTCAACACAGCAGGAATATTTCAAGCCCAGGCATAGCTGGGGTTCCTCCAGTATTTTGGTGGAAAGCACCCAGTCCATGCAGCTCCAAGGGGAAACTGGAGCCTCCTGTTCCCTCACCATGTAGGCTCAACCTTACAAAACCACAGACAAGTTATATCATAACTTTGTTCTGAATAAATAAAATTAGCTGAGCTTTTTTTAGTCTCTCATGGTAAGGCAGACTTTACGGACAGACCACAAATCGTGCTTGTCACTCTCTTGAGATTCATTTCCATTGCATTAAAGTCTTTTTTGGAATGTGCCTACCAGAACTGGATGCGGTATTACAGTAATGATCTCACCTATGCTTTACATTTTTAACACACTCACACTGGTATCGAGTTGCTCCATCAGAAGCATCTCTCTCTTTGCTGTGCCTTTGTGAATGTGGTAGCGTGTTAACAAGTTGAATTAGGAATTTATTGTTATAGTATCGTTTTACTCCAAACTTCAACCTTAAATACAAAACACTTTAAAATTTGGCATTTATACAGTGTTCAACATATGCTTTGATCCAAACAAGGTCTTTGACCCGCCTAACCTTTGCTGTATTTTTTTCGGTCTTGTGAATGACTTGAGCACAATCTTAAGGTATCGGTTGTCACTCCCTTAACAAGAGGTTATTTTCAATTAATCAAAGAAATACAAACAGAGCCTTGTATTGAGTTCAAATAAGCTCAGCATAGTTATGACCTTAAAACAGATGTCTAAGGCTGTGTCTCCTTTCAGATCAGAGCTAGTGTACTGTCAAGAAGAGGTCTTGCAGATCTGTTTGCTCAACCAGCTCAAAAAACTATCAGCTCCAAGCCCTGACATACTCCAGTATGTCCCACTGAAGTCAGTAAATGGGGCAGCCCATGATCCAAATTAGGGCATCCAGGTCAAAATCACATTTTCAAGGCCTTTATAAATTAGAGAGAACAGTAGAAAGGAATTAGATAGCACCATACTATTTCAAAGTAAGCATAGCCCTGTATGGAGCCCAGCATACCAGACCTGTTTCCCCATGGTTCTGATCCTGACAAGGTAAAATAATAAAAACAGAAGATGAAGAAACTGTAAGAAACTGTTGGTGCACCTTGTAATGAACTAAACAGGGTCAGAGCTGGTCTTTGGCCCTGGGGCCAGGAGGCATGGTTCAGCCACACGCACATTCGAGGCTAAACGCCCTTAACCTCCAAAAGAGAACAGCCCTATTCAGACAGCCTGTTGAGAACAAGCTCTGGCCAATCCTAATGTTCAAGCCATTCCAGAGAGCTTCCACTGTACTGGGATAAACAGGGACCATGGATAAAAGTTTTCCAGTGGCAAGGTCCTGGTGCTATTTAATTAACCAATTCACTAAAATATAGCTAGTCTCAGAATGACAAGTTATCCAAAACTCTCACAAGGCTTTTTCTTCATCCCAAAGCCTTGGATAAATGCAAGCTTGTCCCTTTGAGTCCCAGACTTTTCTACACAGCCTTAACATCCTTATTTCTTGTGCTTCAGACACTCTGTTTTTTGTCCATAATCTATCCAAACCAAGGAGCATGCCTACCCCTAGAACTTTACCCTTGCAGTTCAAAGCACAAGTATGGGGCTGCTTAAATCCATGGGGTGGGATGTATCTCCACTCAGTTTTGCCACCTCAGAGTTAGATCTGAACTAAATACCTGTGCTGTCTTTCTGTAGTTAATAAAGAGAGATTGGCACTAGTGGAGGATAATTTGTTTTATCTAAACATAGTTTAAAACAGGTGTGATGAATCACCTCTGGAGCTGCCCTTCCTGCTCCAGGGATTATGGAGCAAGCCTAGCTAACTCTTTCAATCTCTGCACCTAATGTTTCAGTGTCTACCATAGGGTCCAAAAGGAAGATATATGTTTGCTTGGAATTACAGAGCATAGATATTTCATATCTATAAAATAAATATGATAATAGCGTCATCATGATTTTGGATGCCAGAAACAAGTAATCTTGTGTAGCCTCTGAATGTGATAGACTCTGATTAGGCCATTAGGTTTCATGCAGCTACTGCTGGAGACTGATAAACTGTGTGTCACTAAAGTGTATCTCCTCAGCAGGGCATCCACTCTGGATTTCAAGGTGTCAAGAGAGAGGAGAAACCACCTTGTCTTCCATTAGCTCATTATCCTGAGAGTAATAAACAAGTTTTCAATATGAATTAATCTGCGGTAGCTTCCTGTACTTGGTTTTGTTGTACATTCATGTATATAATTAAATATCTCTTTGCTAGGTGCCATTTTCTCTCTCTAGAAATACTCTACTCAGTATAATCAGTCAGCTTTTTTGAGTTTGTTCTGATAAACTAAGATCACTCACAAATAGCACCTGCAGAAACACCTGGAAAAGGTATGGGCAACACATTTGAGAGTGGTCACTTTGCAATTAACTATCTTGACAATGAACATCGCATTTCCATTTTTACCTAAAAATAAGACTAGTGTCAGGGAAAAAGCATGTCTCAAAAGGACAGGTTTTGCCTGCTCATTTGTGAGGATGTGCAACATGCAATCCTTTTCTGATAGCCGTTCACCTGTGAGGTGTTTAGGTCTACAAACTTAGGTTTATCTGTCCTATCCAGACAAGCAACTGATGAGATTTTAAGCAAAAATAACACAATTTTGCATTTGGGTGCTATATAAGGGGAATAAATAAGGGCTTTGTTTTACTTGCTTGTCTTTGATTGTCTTGCTTTTTTTTTTTTTTTTTTTTTTTTTTTTTAATGAGAACTGTCCAGAGCTTTGTTTGAAATCCAATGGCATCATGGTCCACGGTGGGAATCAGTGGGCTCTGTGGATGAATGACCTGCACTACCCCGGATAGGACTAGAAGAGGGGAAACAATCTTTTTTATCCTACTGGTAGATCTATAACTAAAACCACAATCTCCATGTGCCAAAACATTATTTTTATTAGCTATACCCTCACCTTGTTTTATCATTCAGAGGAAACTACTTCTCTTTGAAAGTATCTTAAACCACTTAGAGGAGCAGCATTAAGGTCTGGTGAATTCAAACAGAAGAAACAGCCTTACATACAATTTTTTGTTCAATACCTTTCATTTCATGCTAGAATGTCTGAATCCCACAAACAAAACTATAATACCCCGGAGATTAAGCCTTTTCTGGCTTTTGCAGTTTCATAGAGATCACTGCAGTTTTCATACATTAACATTAGATTACCTGCTATTTTAGAAAAAATATTCCTATACCTTTCCAGGCATGCCTGCTCCTTCCCATATTACTTTTGGTATTTTTGAAGCTAGCTACACAGACTTCACAGGCAAATGACCTTTAAAAATGAATGAAGATCTGTAACATTAACATCCTACGTATTTTACAGCAGGAGAAAAGCTGGTTTCAGCTTCTCCTCTCTCCCTGCTTCCCCCCCTCCCCACCCCCCCACCGTAACAAATAAGAACTGTTTCTCCCAAGTCCATCCCTCTCCAGAAAAATCTGACCTACAAATGGCTTTCTCATAACTCAGCAGACTAGTTTAGTCCTCAGATGGATTTATCATTAACCACATAAGCACATGTTGTCCATTCTGTCCGACCTAATGAACGTGCTATAAATAAAATATCTCTAAAAGCAGGTTTCACCACACTTATCCAAGCTGTTGCTGCAAGTCCTTGTAACTCCCAAGCCCACTTATGTTAGAAACATTAATCACTTGATTATAATTCAAAGTATCAGCTCTCTACATCTGAAACTCCCTAGCACTTGACTTTGGCTAGACCTCTAACCTCAACTTATCACTTTCAGGCATACTCCATATTTTCTTCTCCAATCTGTCACTAATGTAGAAAAGACGTGGGAAGTCACTTTTGAAAGGTATTTTTAACCTAGGAGTGTCTCATTAAAAGGAGGACTTAGTATGGAAACTCTTAAACAAAACCTTTCCCACTTGGCGTAGCAATATGTGGTGTATTTCACAACTCATGTAATTTAAAACCAAAGCAACCTAAAGAAAAAGCAAATTATTTTAGAAAAGACATCATGAGTGTAATTCTTACTTATTCCACAAACATTTTATATAATCATAGGATTATCTGTAGAGCTTTGTATTGTGCGTCTTGAATGAAGGAAGCTGAATCAAGCCATCTATTAATTCTGACTTGCCTGATCATTCATTAAGAGTATATACGGACAGTTTGGGTTATTTTTTACTTACTTCAGCTGACAATACAGAGATTATATTCCATTTTGAGCAAAGTTTTTAAAAGACTAGAGAAACAAAAGCTTAATTGTAGGAAATTATTTTTAAACTTCATATGCATTAGCCTGGAAATACAAAGACAAAGCTAAAACTCCCAGAAGGACAGCCACAGCTAATGAAAGCCTGAGAGAAAATGATCACACATTCTCAGTTCTTCTGATGGATGTTCTTCTAGCCTTATTAATCAGAAGTTTGTGATGTCGATAAATCACTAAGTATGATAACAGATGAAGGTGAGTTTGGACGTAAAATGATCCATGATGAAGGATTACAATAAAAGAGAAAAAAGAGGGGCAGCCAAATACAGTTTTATAAACTGCATCCTCAGTTTGTGAGGACTGTAGATAATAAATGTCATTCCTCTTCCACATTATCTAGGAGATTAAGAATGTTTCTCAATGTATAACTGCTGGGAAGCCTCTGTAGCACCTTCTCCAGTTACTCTAGGAGGTTTACATTACATCAGTTGCTTTGTTTTTCCATCAGTTATGATTTCCTTTACAAAGAGGAACTTAAAAGTACCTTTCTTCTTTAACCTCTTTTGGAGGAAGTAGGCTCCAGTGGCAGAAAAGGAGAATCCAGATGAAACACCAATGTTTTTGACCTTCCAAGGTTTGTCAGAGTCTGCTCTGAGATTCCAGCAAGTTTTCTAGTATGACCTTATCCTGCCTGAATGATCCTATATCACAGAGATGTCAGCAAGGTCCCTACACCTCCAATTAGTCTATATACAGAGCTGTTGGTTTCTATATTCAGCAAAACCACCCAGCTATCAACGTACATGTATCGCAGCTTGCATTATTCAAGGAAAGCATTTCCCAGAGCACTTCAGAAGTAAATAAATGCATTTGAGATGTTATTACTGATGAATCACTTCCATTCTCTGCCTTCTAGTAGTGAGTTTTATGCTGCAAAATACAGCCCTGATCATCTGAAGCAAACCAAAGCCATGCTTACATACTGCAAATTCAAAACGGAAGGTTATTAAAACAAGAAAGTTTGGCAATAAGGCAAAATTTGCTTTGAGCAATGAAAGCCAGAGGCATACCAGACACCTAGGAGAGAGCCTTTGAGGATGCTTTCAAGTGAAATTCAAATTTGGGTGTTTCCCATGTATGTTTTAATCAGTTTTGCCACAACACAGAGGGATGATCCAATTTGATGCCCTAGCAAGCTGTCAATGCTACCTGATGCTGCAGGACAGCATTTGGTAGATAAATGCATAAGCTTGGTCCAGATGCAGTGAAGCTATGCAAGGGACATTGCTTCTTTAACTGATAAGCCCTACCAACAGAGCACATTGGCTTGGATGCACTGTGGGTATTGTCTTGCTCTGTGTGGAGCCAGCCCAAACACCTCCATACTGTTCTGTATTCTTCAGTAATATAAACTGGGGATTATATTTGAGTTTCACTATACTCCTCAGAGCTTCCCTTGCTGGGACGTCTCTGGCACCACTGACCCAAACGCTTCCAATTCTAGGTTGCAGCAGCTAACAGGAAGATAGATCAGCTGGGCAGCCAAAGGGACAGCCTTTGAAGTGATGAGATATTGCCGTAGAAAATAAGGACAGTTTATGACTGTAATGACTGCTTTGTACACCATGGAATAGTGCGGACAGCATTTCTGTTATTTCTGTTCTTGCTAAGGTTTCTGTATGTAGCTATGTTTAAAGGAAAGTACTAAAAACACACATGAATGGATATTAAAGTACAGATTTTTCCTCCAGGCTTTCTAACATAAATTCTAAGATGAGATGTGTAATTTTACCAAATTTCATAGAAACTGAAAGAGTGGAGAAGAGGGAAAATTAGGAACAAAAGACAACAAGAAGGAAAAGGGGGGTGGGCAGGAAGGGCAAAGCAAGCCCTATAAATAAGGTCTAGCATTTGAGGAAAAAGAAAGCAAAATACTTGGTGTCCAGTGTTGCAATCTGAGGTCTGCTGTGAATGGATGCATGAATCTGTGGCATGGAAACGAGTCAGAATTACTGTCCCAGGGAACACACTCCACTGGATCAGTCTAACTCATCTCAGCGGAAAATATAAGACTTACAGATCTGATTCTTGCCGTGTGATTCTTGCCATATGTCTGGCTGTACACAACTGATCACTAGCAGACTATCTTAAGAGAGTCTTCAACTGAGACACACCACTTCCATCCCAAGGGCACTTAATTCTTAAAATGCAAAGAATTGAGTGCTTGCAATCAGCATAGGAATAACCTTAAATTACACCTTCATGCTACAAAGACTCTGCTCTTGAAATATGGAGGCAGCTCAAAACAGTAAAGGAGTATCCAGGCCCACTTGCCATTGCTCTTGAATGAAGTACGATATAGATTTCTAGCTCTGGATTCAGACCTGGAAGCACATCTGGAAGTATCTATCCTTGCATACACTAGATTTGTGCTACAGCAAAGAAATCATGTCTTTCACAAATATCATAGATGATGGAGAAAATTCCTGGCCTGAAACTAAATATTATTGTTTATTATGTTACATTGAGACTGACTTCTTAAAAGCTGCTGATACCAAAGCCATGAAGTGTCATCTGCAGAGCCTTGGACTGCCATAGCAATGTTCCTGTGAAGGCAACTGTTTGACAAACCACCCCTGAGCTAAGACAACAAAATCTTCCCAAACCACATGGTTGGCCTGCATTTGGCACAACAGCAAAAAAATTACACATATCAACTAGGAGTCACCTCACTGCAACACTCAACCAGTATCCCTTACCTGCAGGCGGGAAGAAGTTGCAACACAAGAAAAGGAGGAGCCTTTGGCAACATCCTATGAGACAAAAGAGCAAACACAGCCCTTCTCAGCAAGCTCACTTGGCAGAGTAGGCATGCATAAACACCGCCGGCTTCCAGCGCCAGTCTTGTGATGATTGTGAAGAAATCTCCTCCTTCCTGATGTGGCATTTGTTGAATTGAATAGCTAGAAAGACCTTTAAAATTGGAGGTGGAGTTACCTCTGTTCACAGGAACAGACATGTCTCCAGCAGCAGCACTGCGGCTAGGAAGCATTACATAAATTAGTTCATGTCAGGTCACGGTCAGAAGATGGTCAGAGGCAGAAACACTCCAGTAGGCATTATTTTTCCACAGCACAGCCAAAAGCAGGCAATTTTTTAAAAACAGTAAAATACCACTGTGGTTGCAGACACCATTTATTAATAGCAGGATGGTTTTGCATCCAGTTTGCACCACTGACACTAATACCATCATTGTAGCACTAAATTGGTGAAAGTGACATAAATTTTCAATGAACAGTTATTTAAATTAAGGCACACAACTCACTGGGACACCTTCTGTGGAAACCTCCATTTTCTTGAGGCCCAAGATCTGTTCCCAAATCCAAATCCACTGAGTAGCTACTTATCCATGAGCATGTCCCATATATTAGAGAAGAAAACATGAGATCAAGGGTCCGCTTCTTAAAAATTAAAAAGATAACAATACACAGAGGAGTGATGAAAGCTTTCGTCCCACTTGCATAGCACTGATGATGCTTTCTCATTTCTAGCAGAGATTACAGAGTAGAAAGAAACAGTCTCATGAAAGTGCAGACTTCGTGACTCAAGGGGCTCAGCAAGGAGAGTGTTTGCTCTGTCAGGAACTGACAGGGCAGGAGCAGGGGTTCCCAAACTGGGCTGCATCCCAAGCCCAGAACTGGAAATGCTTGTGGTCCTGGAAGTACAAGTAAATACTGTACCATAGCACAAAAGACAGCTTCACAAATAGGAAACTTTGGGAACTGCTGCTCTTAGGGGTTTTAGTTAGGTATTTCTAGTCATGTGTTGTTATGGTTTAAGTGTATTCAACATCCCAGAGTTGCATTTCTACCCTTAGGAAGGCGAAAAATTTGAGCAAGAGGCTTACCATATAAACAAGCTGTCAGGAGAAAAAAAAAAAAAAAAAAAAAAAAACAAATAAAATCTCTCTATGTGACCTCCCTGAAGCTTATAAATTCTGCCCCAACTTGTTATTGGATGGCAAACCCTTTTCAGTGACTACAGGGTGCATCAAAACTGGACACTGCAAAGAAAAATTTAGTCCCTGTGAGAAATACCATCTATCTATTTATAGCACAGCTCTTTTTGGGTTTTAGCCATTAACCATTGGCCCATCTCAACCAGAGATGACCCAGAACTTAACCTTGCCAACATATTCTGGACTCTGAGATAAGTTCCTGAATCAAATATCCCTTCTTTTTGACTTATGCCATGGTAACATTTAAATCTGAAATCCCAAGCACCTCAGATAATGAACCTTTCTCTCCAACACAATGTAGTACAGCTGACAATGAATGTTGATGCTAAGCTCCCATATACTGCTATTTTTGAGCAATGCCTTTCAGGTTGGGCTTGGCTAGATGAATACAGTTATGGGACAGATATGGGCATGGAGACACCGTGATACAAGAAACTCAGCCAGCTGAGAATATCACTGCACATCAAATCTCTCCTCCACCATCTAGTCCAGATTCATGAAGAACTCTGAAATCAATTTTATGCCCTGATCCTCATATTTGTCGTCTGGACCCAGGACATCTCCAAGACATACTAAGTGTCCAGAAGAAGACAGAGTTAAGAAATTATGATACTCTGGCTCAGTGGAAAGAGAAAAAAGGGTCTCATCAAAATAGTAGAATGAATTCCTTTAGGAACTGCAGACTGCTTCAAATCTCATCCCCTTTCACTAAATGTACATTGTGCGATTCTTTAGCATCTCCTATGTGAAATAAAAGTGTGGCTACTGCCATAAAAGACAATAAAAAATGTTTCTATAAATACATTAGCAACAAAAGGAGGGCTAAGGAGAATCTCCATCCTTTACTGGATGTGGGGGGAAACACAGTGACAAACGATGAAGAAAAGGCTGAGGTTCTTAATCTCCTCTTTAATAATAAGACTGGTTGTTCTCAGGGTACTCAGACCTCTAAGTGGAAGATGGGGACAGGGAGCAGATGGAAGCCCCATAATCTGAGGGGTAATGGTTAGTGACCTGCTACACCACTTAGACACACAAAAGCCTATGAAGTTGGGTGGGAACCACATGAGAGTAATGAGGGATCTGGCAGAAGTGCTCATCAAGCCACTTGCGATCATTTATCAGCAGTCCTGGCTAACCAGGGAGGTCCCAGTTGACTGCAGGTTAGCAAAAGTGATGCCCATCTACAAGATGAGCCATAAGGAGGATCTGGGGAACTACACTCCTATCAGTCTGACCTCAGTGCCAGGGAAGGTTATGGAGCAGATCATATTGAGTGCCATCACATGGCACATAGAGGACAGCTAGGTGATCAGGCCCAGTCAGCATGAGTTTGTGAAAGTCAGGTCCTGCTTGACTAACCTGATCTTCTACAACAAGGTGACCCACTTAGTGGATGTTGTTTACCTAAATTTTAGTAAAGCCTTTGACACTATTTCCCACAGCATTCTCCTGGAGAAACTGGCTGCTCATGACTTAGATGGGTGCCCTCTTTGCTGGGTAAAAAACTGGCTGGATGGCTGGGACCAAAGAATGGTGGTGAATGGAGTTAAATCCATTTGGTGGCCGGTCACATGTGGTGTTCCTCAGAGCTCAGTATTTGGGCCAGTTCTGTTTAATATCTTTGTCAATGATCTGGACAAGGGGATAGAGTGCACCTTCAGTAAGTTTGTAGACAACAGCAACTTGGACAGGAGTGGCTGAGGAGCAGCTGAGGGAGCTGGAGAAAAGGAGACTCGGGGGAGACATTATCACTCTCTGCCACTACCTGAAAGGAGGTTGTAGTGAGGTGGGTGTTGGTCTCTTTTCCCAAGTAACAAGTGATAGGACAAGAGCAAATGTCCTCAAGTTGCACCAGAGGAGGTTTAGCTTGGATATGAGGAAAAATTTCTTCACCAAGAAGGTTATCAAGTATTTGGAACAGGCTGCTCAGGGAAGTGGTTGAGTGACCCTCCCTGGAGGTATTTAAAAGACATGTAGGTATGATGCTTAGGGACATGGTTTAGGGATGGACTTGTCAGTGTTAGGTGAACAGTTAGACTCAATGATTTTAAAGGTCTTTTCCAACCTAAATTATTATATGATTCTAAAATACATAAGATACACATTTCACAAAAATCAAATTGCCTTAAAGTCCTACCAAAATAATATGCTGCATTTCAAACACTACTCCCCAGAGGGGAGGTCGTGAAAACAATAGTTGAAAGATGTATAATCATTTTGCTTAATGCACTACTGGAAGATGTTCAAATGCTCATCTGATGAGTGCGGGAATAGAAGAGAAAATAAAATGGTTTGGCTCAGGCCAGGTCAGGTGTTCTTCCCAAAGATTCCTCCTGTCCATTTTCTGAAGAAACACATACCCAAGGGAATTTGTATGCAAATTGCTCCTCAGAGGGAAGCATGACACAATAATAAAAACCAGAAGACACATTTGGAATAATATTCAAAATTAAAATTCCTTACTGAAGTCCAGTAGCTGCTTGTGTGCATGCCCCCAGCTCACAGTGACACAATTCTTTTCTGTAACTTCTGGAAGATTTTAGAAGGTGGTGAATAAATTTATGCTCTCCACGCATCACATATAATAAAAAGGGGTAAATAGACCTATCACCGTAGGCTTCTCTACTGCACATCAGTCCCAGGGGAAAACACAGAACAGCTGTGATGGGACACAACAAATAAATAATTAATGTCCATCAACAATGTGTAATAGAAAAGGAATCTTGTGAAATTAATCCAGTCTCACATTTTGATGAGCCCAAAAATGAGGTTGATAAAAGTAATAGTGTTGACATAATGGGCTTCTGAAAAGCACCAGAATTGAATTATTGAGAAATAACCTGGCTGGTTTAAAATCAACATAGTACAGTGTAGAGGAATTGAACACCAGCTAACTGATACCTTTCTGAATTAAATATTAAATGGCAAGTGAGTTTTTGGTTCCATATAGATCCTGGCTTACCGGTTGCTATTTAATATTTTTATTGCTGACATGGAAGAAAAAGTTAAATCATAACTTAGTAAATTTGTGAAATTTTGGGAAGTGGTATGGAATAAAGAGAACAATAAAGCAAAACAATCCAGAGGGCAATCCAATAAACTGCACACAAGCCAACAGTATGAATTTCAGTACAGACATAAGCAAAATCCAGAATGTAAGATTAAACAGTGGAGATCTTAATTCTCAGACATGTGAAAGGAGGCCAGAAGCAAACTAGAAAAAACCTACCAAGTTATAGAATCTAATTGCTTTAATATGGACTATCAGTCTGACATCTTCAGCAGGGTAATGCATGTACTAGAGATGTAATATCAAGTAGAAAAAGCAAAGAAATTATATAAGATCCCAATCTGGCATTGGTACAACTGCAGCTAATATTCAGAGCCTATTTCAGAGGCTGCAGATACTAAGAAACAGGAAAGAGTTCAGGGAAAATTCACAAGAATGAATGAAGAATTGGGAAACTTCATTCTGGAGAAAGACGAGAGAAGATTTACCTCTTTAATTTTACAAAGAAAAGGCTGAGAGGTTTCTTAGTCACAGACTATAAATATTTAAAGAGAGAATAAAAATTAGCTAATAAGGTTTCTTCAGCCTTAAGAGTAAAAGATCTAGCAATGACTGAGAGCTAAAAGTTAAATCTAAACATTCAGAACCAAAATAAATCCAGTTTCTTTTACAATTTTGCAAGAGCTGTGGGATCCTTACAGTCACTGGTAATCTTCAAACCAACTTTTTAAAAGTTTCACTCCAGTTCAGACAACAATTTATTGAGGGAGGTCTTATGGCCTCTTGGTTTCAGTAACCTATCAATTCAGTGACATAGCTTCAAATGCTTCTGTGGGAGACCATTTTACAACTTAATAAATGTCATCTTTGTGAAAAGCTTCATGGCATTCTGCTTTTTACTTTAACACACTACTAACGGACCACACAGTAACTGATTCCCTTGTTTTTTGATCTCATCAAAGGACAATTAAAATAATGATCTTTCACAAGTAATAGATAATAACACCTTTTCTAATACTTGTAAAGAATGATCGGAGAATGAATCAAGCAACTAATTCTTAGTTCTTAGTCATTCCTCCTACTTAAGTCCCAAACCAATGTTTACTTAAGCACAGGAATATGTGATGAATGTTTCCTTCAGCCAAGTACTAGAGAAGGAGAAGAAGGAAATTTGGCACTGGTGACCCTCAGACTGCTATGTTTTATGCTATCTCTACCTTAACCAGACTTCACAGAGAAAACTGAGATTCTTGTAGGGGCTGAAATAAATGTTCTTCTGTGGTTAACGCACACTCTCTCTACCTCTCCATCCTCACCTGCTTTTTGGCTGTGGCTTGTCCCTTTTGTCACTCATGTTTTAATTTGCCTCCTAATCTCAATCCTGCTATTCAGTGTGTAAACACATGTTTCTCTAAAACCACAAAGAAGCAACCCCATTGTGTAAATGAAACCCATTAAGACATTCTCTGCCCCAGGGAGTTCACAACAGAATATAAACCAGCCCTGTTGAACTGGTGGCCTGCAAGCTGAATCCAGCACAGACAATCCCACCGTATTTCTTCTGGAGCCTTGCAGGAGACACGTACCACAATGATGTAGCACTCCTGGGGCAGCACAGAAATGCCTAGTGGATGAATAACTTCCACTGGGCCTTACAACTAGTGACGGACAATGTCAACAACCACATTTTGAAATGATAGCAGAATTGCTTGGCATTACCCTGCACCCATTTCCAGATGTGTGATGGGGTCACCTGTACAGCTCCTTTTGCCCAGATGTGTGCAGCAAGGCAAGCTGCATTGCCCCATCCCTCTTCCCAGCCAGCACCATGCTCTTCTCCCCTCAGCAGGACTCCTGAACACCCACAATCAAAGTCAAGTGGTGGCAGGTGACCAAGGGGACTGAATCTCCATTCTCAAAGCAATGCTGATAGTCCCCAAAGGACAGCCTTGAAGTGCAGCCTTCACTAAGTAAATCCCAGGCCTCTGGAAACAGGCTGGGGAACAGTCAATTTAGTAAGGAAACAGGGACCCTACAGCTCCCTACTGCTTCACCGGCCCTCTGCCCGAAATGTCTAATAGTATCAAGATACTTGCTAGAACCACAATACATGTTCAAATACCAGTACAATGAAACAGCATGCTATGGGGTCAGCCAGGAGGCTCTGGTATGGAGGCTCCAGTGTGCACAAAGTTGGACGAACATTAGATAAATAAGTGGGAGAGGCTGAATCACAGTGGAAACCAAGAGAACTTAGTTTGCTCTAAATGGTGGACCTCATGGACCTAGATTTCAAACTGAAGCATCTATAGGCAGGTGCATTCACTAGGACTCTACGTAGGGCCCCCAGACTGAACTTTCTGGCACCATTTTCTCTGATTCTGATTTATCCAAAATTTGCCAGATCAAAAGTTGTTAGTATTAATGCATAATTTCTTCCAAGATGAGCACCATCACAGCACTGAGTTTACATCATAGTCAACCCTCCTTCCAAATCATTAATAAGGATCTTAAGCAAAAACAGTTTAACATTGTTCCCTACTGCTCCCGTGAGGTATCTCCCACCAAGTGCTGGCATTTATTCACCATTATGTGTTTCTGGTCCCTCCAGTCTGTTTTCAGTTTGTTTCATAATCTTCATCTCCAGTCAATTTAAATTAATTTTTCAGCTCAGACTGCATGAAACAATCAATACATTAATTGCCTCGGTACATGAACAGACATCTTATTTATACAGATTAATTGACCACATTCTTTTCATCTACTTGGTCTGCAGTTGGATCAAACTAAGTGATTAAGTTACTTCTGGGTTTTCTTTTTACAAATCTGTGTGTGTGTCATTCATGTTCCTTTTTAACGGTAAAGCTAACTTGTGTAGAGGGTCTGCATACTTCCTACATGCCACTAAAGGAATTGAATTAATAACTAAACTGTGCTCTGTGTCACACAGAAAACTCAATAAACTCTTCTTCACCAGGGAAGAGGTTTACTTTAACTGCTTACAGATTTACTTTGTTTAGTATTTTCTCCATTATTCTGAACAAAATTCACCCCTTTCTTTTTCCATCATTTACATTCTGTTTTGGAAACTATCTTGAGGTTTAGCTAAGAGACACATGGCTCCATGTGAATGCATGGCACAGCAAATTCTTCTTCTTTCCTTATTTAAACTGTTTTACTAGAGATGGAAGCCAAAGTTATTGGATAGTTACTAGCTCTTCTAATGACTTCTGTTTATTTGTAAAGATCAATACAACATAATTTCCTCTGTCCTCTGGTTTTTGATTCTCCTGTTTTTCAGAGAAAATTGTATGTGAGCCAGCTCCTTGACTAATTGTAATAAAAACATGGCAGGCAGATCTGGTTTCCCGAGTTTTTTTTATAATATTTTCCTTTTTCCCATATCCCTGAAACTCATCTCACAGAGGTCATATTCTGCCCCATTCCCAATGTATTCAGTTAATGTTTGTGTCAGGAGATAGCACAGAGATTCAGTAAATCCAACAGTTCTCATTTTGTGGGGCTTCCTAATGCTGTTAGACAGTTTGAGGTCTAAAATGGAATGAAAGGAGACAAGGTGAGGTAAATATGTCACTTCCACTCACAGCTGTGCTCATGGATGTTTCTCGACTTGGAAGTCAGCTAAGCCACAAGAACAGCAGTGAGGTATATTGGCACATGAAAAAGTTAATGCCTAAAGCCACACTTTGCAGAAATCAGAAATCTTTTTTCCACCACGTATAATGGGGTCACCCCAGTATTAAGAACAGGATTCTGGATCAGTTTAATGTCTGAATCAACAACTTTTTGTGATTAAAGGGGAAGATTGGGGTCATGAAAAAAGACCTCTTAATTTCTTTGTGTCATTCCACTAAACATAAGTGTGAATTTCCATTAGCAGAAATGAAATAGCTGTTTCAACAGAGTTCCTGAAATTTAGAGACACACACACACACAAGATGCAAAATAAGCCAAACATCTGAGAAGTAAAATGACATACATTGAAGAAATGTAAGTGTCCTCTATAAGAGGCCCTACCCTTTTAAAGCAGACAGAGTTTTCCAAAGATTGATGAAGAGAACAGCTTGTTCAAGCTGCCTTGTGACTCAGACTGGCATAAACGCAATAACTGGCCAGGGCAGTTCTTGGACAGCAAAGTGATGAGAAAATTACAGTCAAATACTGCCTCAGTTCAGAAGATGTGCAACTTTCAAGTAAATGAACACCAAATTATTGAACATCTCTGGGTCTCTACTATGTCCCACCAGTCAACATATCTACAGTATACATATGCAAGTGAAGCACAAGATCAGAGATTATGGTAGACAAGTAACAGCCTAACAGTCACAACTGTATCTGAAAACCTCATCACTTACTTTGGTTCTGAAAAGAGAACATCTGAATGTATGGTGAAGAAGTTCAAAATGGCTGGTGTTTTAGGGATCTTCAGGGTTGAGCTGTGGATCCTAAGAGAGGATCTCAAAGAGACTCAGTTGTGGAGTCCAGCAGCAATTGTTTAATGAGATAAGAAAAGCAAGACAAAAAAAGATCACAATGAACTAGATAAGTCTCTTGATGTCAGCATCTGTGACTCTTTTGCTATCAGCATTGTGACACTGAATTATTTGCCTCTGTTGTCTTGACTAAGACCTACTGAAATGAGAAACAGCACATCTCAGGCAATTTGTTAAAATCACTTCAGGTGTCTGAGTAATGTTAATGATCACCAACTGAGGGTGGAGTGCAGCAAGGTGAATGGCATAATGAATAGCAGATGAAAAACATCAACCTTTCCAATTAAACTCTATCTGTTCACTGCCACAGACTCTCAGTACACCTCATCACATTCTACTCTTTACCTTACTTACCTTCATCACTCTCCTGGGAAGTATCCTCATATTTGTTTTTTTTTTTTTAAATACAGAGATGAAGCAGAGAGGGAATAAATTACTTGTCTAAGGTCACCCTGGTCTGTCCAGGTCTCCAGCACTGGTGCAGGCAGAGACCTCCATCACTTGCACTTTTGGAGCTGCAGACAAATCTTATGGCTGGTTGGTACTTCAGGATGTGCTCAGAGCTCTGCTGCTCCCTCCCTTCGTGACAGCCTCTGCACCACCAGACATTGCAAAATCTGTCACAAGGAGGCAGAACAGTTAAGGTCATAAGTACCAGCATCAGACCTTGTGAAGGTCCTTCAGGTTTGGTGTACGTGCTTTAAGAGCTGCCAAATTTAAAGACACTCAAGAAGATTTTCACAGAAGTATTCACAGAGACAGCCTGTCTCCACATGCCTATCATTAATGCTCAAGTGTCAACACTTCGAGGCTAGGATCTTAAGAAGCCCTCACCTGCTATAGGGCTGCTAATGGCCATTATCCCCAGTTCATAAATGGAGATTCAGGCACACAAAAATAAAACAATTCTACGGTAACTCACAGATCAAAGCTGAAATTAAAAAAAAAAAATATATATTAAATCCTGGCTCAAGTATCTTGTATTATCTACAAAGTGATCAAACCATTCCTCAGAGTTTTCTCTTCTATTGCCTCTCCGTCAGCTCCACCTTACTCTGATTGCCAATCATTTCTGTCTTTGCTATTGCCTTTTCCCTTCCAATAGTCTTTCCCACTGTCCCTCTCCCAGCAATGATCCCTTCCTCACAGTTCTGCAGTTTTGCCTTAGGTCTTTCCCTAAATTTCATTGCATCAGACCATCTCCCTAGGACCAGAGCTGCTTCACAGGAAGGGAGCATGCAGCTATTGGTGGCTGGAAAGTAGCCAGTGGATTCCCCATTGCCCCTAGCTAAGCTGCAGGAGGATGCTGAGTAACGATGCCAGCAGAGAGAGCAGTAAGAGGCCTTGGCTGCCTGTACAATACCCTGGAAGCAGCCCCTAGCCACTGGAAGAGGGATCTCAAGGAGAAAGGTTACTCCTCCTGGCCTTACCCAAATGATATGTCATCCGGCATGAAGGAGTTGTTGACAGAAGGGTTAGTGTGTCACCAGATATGAGAGATTCTTGGCTGGTAAGGATGTGCCTCCACCAGTCACCTCCATTCCAGAAAGAGGGCAGACAGCTATTTGAGCCTCCTGTTCACCCACAGCCAGAGGTTGAACACACAATATTTCAGTCTGCTCATAAAAAGAACTGTGAGGTAGAGCAGAGGGAGGGCACAGGCAAGACAGCCAGCTCTCTTGTGTTATGTGGAAGAAAGGAGGATGAGGAGCAGGTTTATTTATGGCACTGCTGATCTGATTTGAGCACACAGGGATTTTAAAGTGCACAGTTTTCATGCTTATTTATTTTTAAACTCAGGAGGAAGGGTTGGACTTACTATTTGTGAGCATATCACTGACCTGCTCCTTGGGTCTATTAATCTATGACATCCTTCTCCAGTGCATATCTCCCCAGATATACTTCATTAGCTAAACCTTACTACACACAATTTTCTCTCAGGATGCACAATGGTTAAGCAATGGGACCAGTGCAATATGCAACCACAGGGAAATGGGTTTGAGCAGAGCACAGGTAGCCTCCAAGCCTGCATTCCCAAGCAGTGTGTCTCCAAGTGATGAAATGCAGTGCTATCAAATATCATGACAGAAAGCAGGAATAAATAAAACACGAGGGTGCCTCCTAAAAACAAATGTTGCTCCGTGATCTTTTTCCCAGGAGAATGAAGTTTCCAGTGCGCTAGTTCTCTCTGTGTGTGGTATCACATACTGCATGGTCTGTTCCCTATAAGCTCTCAACATATGCTACGAATCTGACTCTAAAGTACAAGTATTCTAAATCAGATGCTTATGCCTTCTTCTGATCTTTTGCAGTCACACATACATACATTGGATTTTGCCACAGGCTATCTATCATTTCTCCCTTTCCAGCATCTGAAATGCATGACCCACAATTTGGTTTTATGTATGTTTTACTGCAGTTTCCACATAATCATGCAGGAAACTTTAATTCTCACCTTATGAGGCCAAGCACAAACACATAACACTGGACACAGGCTGCAGTTCTAATCCTTGTCTTTCAGAAGTGTCATGACTGCCTCTCTGATCACTAACAGGCTGTATTTCTCACAACTGATGAAAAGCTATCTAAATCAAATTCCACTGCAAGCAAAGTCTTACCCTTCCTGCATCATTCTCCACCTTCTAACCCAAAGAAACACCTAAAGTCATTAGGCGATTGTTGCCTTCTGCCTCTGAGTTCTCCTTATTTCAGCTATGGATTAAGCACAGTGGTGGTGCATGAGATGGGCATTTTCCATCACTGCAGCACAGACAGCTCTGCAAAGGCATCCACCTCCCTGTAATGGCCCACAGCACACTGCAAGATCGTGTTGCACTAGGCCAGGGTTGGGGATGAATAAACACATCCTCTGCATGTAATATTTTGTGCAAATAGACTAACCTCTAAAGCAGGTCAGAATACAGTGATGAAGTAGGTACAGATTTCCTGTGGGCATCAAGGGAAAGCAGCCGCATCCACTGCTATCATGTCTCAAGGCTGTGATTTGCCCTTCTCATTTCTCCCCTCATCCCCTTCTACTCATTCACCAGGAATTCACCACGCCTGGCCCCTTCCCCATTACAGACTGCAAGCAGCAGACACAGCTGGTCAGCATCATCCACCTTCCAGCTGTCTCTGTTTAAGGCCACAAAAAGGAAAAGAGGCTGTGGGTCACCCCAGCGCCTGGCTTACTGCAACCACCTACCAGCTGTACAAACCCTCCTGCCTCAAGGACTGACATAATTTGGCACAGCCCTCATCAGAACAGTGCTGTCTGTACACACGCATGTTTAATACCTCACCAAGTGATCCTGATTCAAGTCAGGCTCACCCACCACCGTCTGACATCATGTTATATGTGCCTCATCCTCTCTGATGGCACATTTCTGTTTGCAGTCAGGAACATGACTCTTCCAGGAGGTCATATCCCAGGCACAGGGAGATTTCTAGCGGGGATATGCCCTCACTGGTTGGATGCAAGAAGATGGAGGATTTTTTAGCTCTCTGGAAGGGGACTAGCTGGGGAGTGGTGACAGGAAATGATCTTGTAAAATACTTGCCCCTGCACAGAGGCATCAGAGAAGCCCTGTAAACAACCAGTTGAGCTTTAGCCACAAGCCATTTAATCTGCTTCGAATATAGGCTCTGTCACCTTCCAGCTGGGGCTGGAAAACATCAGGTCTTCTCTGCCTGCTGGGCTTTTCAAATTTGTATATCTTGAACTATTACCAGGAGTAACTTTGGTGCTGGAAAGATCAATGCTGGGCCCTCAGCAGCACACCAGTAAGGCAGTGACTTATCCATGGAGGAGGGAAGCTAGGGAAATTCCCTCCCTCTCTAGACTGTTTCTTGGCTCTTTACATTAGTTATCAGCCCTTGGGAATATATTTTCCTCTCTCTGTACTTTTCTGTGGTCTGCATTATCATTTGCTAAATATTAGCGCATGCTATTTATCATGAGGTCTGCAACCCTCGTCCGCTCTGGGGAGTTTGCGACTAAGTCACAGCAATAAATTTTCTGATATTCTATGAGTTTTATAGCACTGAGAGGCACACAGATGAAATTATTATCTCAGAGCCTTCAACCCCTAATTTCACAGTGAAAAGTTAGTCACCAAAGGCAGGGAGGATGCACACCAACACAGGTTGTTTATACTCACAGCAGATTCAGACTCAGTCTCCAAGTCTGCTTACTAATAATGATGATTACTTTGGCTCCACTGGTTTTATAACATGTTTGAAAGGCTCAGGAAACCACATTTTCTGCAACTCCCTTTCAACAGCATGTTTGGTTCCTAAGAGCTGCCAGACAAGTAAAGGAAACAGGGTGTGTTTGTGGACGGGGAATCAGTTATAACATCATAGTGACCAAAATGAACACCATGGTCTACAATTACTGCTGTTCCTCTATGTCTATTGCAGAACAGAATCACCTGAGACCTGACTCAAAACCTATTGACTCCACTGAAAGATTTTGCAGCAGGTCATAGGACCCACTCAGACAAGACATTATCTCTTGCTGATCTGCTCTGCCCAGTGTGTTCGAGGAGTTTTGACTTTCTCCCTGCAATAGATGTTGCCCAAGAAGGGATTCACACCTTGAGTAGAAGGGTTACTCCAACACCTTCACATTTCTGAGCCGCAAAGCCCCTTTCAGACTCATTCTTTATTAATGAATAGAAATGCTCTGGCTTCTCCTGGCTACAGGATATGATCCCAAGCACCTTCAAAGCAAATCAGAGTTCAGATTGAATTGGTAACACTTAATAAAGAGTATTAGAGGGTTTTTTATTAAAGAAATAAATTAAATGCTACTTGAATGTACATGTCCAAAAAAAACACTGGTCTGAGGAGTCTGTATTTTTCAAAGTTATCAAATTAGCCCAGCTTGGTTTCCACCGCCAATCTAAATAATGGTGGATGTTGTCCAACAACTTCTTTTTCCTTCCAAACAGGATGAGAAATCATGAGCAAAGTCATTAGTATCAGAGAGGAAACATCTTCCTGCCCTGAATGTACCAGACAGAGGTACATGGAGCAGCCACTGCTCTCTGAGAAGGGGAGCCCAGGAAAAGGAGGAGACTTGCTGAAGAGCTGAGTGGCCATGTCGCATGTGCAGAAAGAACAACTGGCATCAGCAGGTTTTGCTTTGCAACCTTATGGCAACAAAAACAAGAGAAAGAACTGGACCAAAATATTTGAGAACAGCCAAGGAGCAAAAAATGGGTTGCAGCAGCAGGACACAGCCCTCTCCTCTATCCCTCTCTTGCTCTCCCACTATCGCGGGAGCCAAGGCAGAATATGCTCCCAAGTTCAGGGTTCATCGGCCATTCCCTGGTCAATGCCAGACTCAGTCCCCATCACACAAGGGCCAGACTGTCTCAACACTTTGCATGTAAGAGGTCGTTCTGCAGCCTCATAGCCCTTTCTGGCAGGAAAGCTGTCCTGAACCAGGGCAGGGATGTTTCTAAGTATGCCAGGCTGCTGAATGCAGTAGCCTGTTATCCTTGAAAAACTGAAGAATAAACAATGAGAGACTGGAAGAATAACGATCAATAAACTTCCTTGATCTGGAGGTCAAATCTAGGGCATATCTATATTAATAAACTAAAGGGCTCAAGCACTGGCTTGCAATTGTACACATGTTGTAACTAATAAAATTTCCAGAGATATTTTGGCCTGTGACCACTCGAACAGCATCCTGGCACGGGCCAAGTCTTCAGCACTGCCAGGGAACTGTTCACTACAGACAGTTTAGGTATAGGGAATTTTTCTCTTCAAATGCAAGCCATGCCACGCCATGTCAACTCATCCCCTGCCCTCTCTGCTGCCTGGGAGACACAAAGGGAGCAGAAGATGCTGGGGACTGCAAGTTGGGAGGCTTCCCCCTGGCACAGGGATTTCCTATAGGTGGGCTCAGAACCAACACCAGTAGCTCCCAGGACACCTCCGTGGTGTGGGGACGGTGAAGTGGCCAAGCCATGGCACACTGCAACACGTCCACTGGCAGATAGTGCCAATGGGCTCGGAGCCGGCTGGAAGGGCCTCGAACGAGACTGTGCTGGATTCTGCCAAGATCAGGGCTGGGTAGTCCCTGGAGAGACTCCTGGGCCATGGGGTCTAGCTGGAAGCTACATGTGCTAACCACTCTACTATGATGGAGAGAAGAGAGTTTCCCTGTGTTACTGGGGGTGCTCACTCCACTAGAGGGTCCCTGGTCCTTTCTTCTGGTGACACAGGGTGTCAAATTAGCCAGCTCCTTGTCCAGCCAGAACATGTTCTCCAAATCAGGCAGGACCTCCCATGCTTGAATAAGGCTGTCGAGGTAGCACACCTCCAGGCATGTGAGGCCATGCCATGGTCAACTGCACCTTGGCAGTGCAGAGTGTACACAGGACAGACATGCCATCAGAACGCAGGAGGGTTATGGAGGTGCTCACAGCTCTGCTGGTGTCACCCCAGCTGCTTTCATGTGGGCAAACATCCCACAGAGATGGTGTGCGAAATATGGACTTGCCAGAGCACTCTACATTACAATAGTGCACAAATACCACCAGGAGCTTTTGACTGCAGGAAGTTGTTATTCATGGGTTGGTACAAAGCATTTCTGGTTGCAAATTATCACATTTACAATGTTATAGACTCTAGCTCTAACCCCAAACCCTTGCATCTGAGCTGGGTAAGTTTCCACTGAAATAAAAAAATGGGAAACTTTTTTATTATTATTATCACTAACTGGGAAAAGGAGATGCCCTTTGGAAGGACATGGATTCCTTTGATGTCTCAAAATAGAGAAGAGGCTCTTTGCTCTTCTGTGCC
The DNA here is from genome assembly GCF_018691265.1 of Tyto alba. NCBI lineage: Eukaryota > Metazoa > Chordata > Aves > Strigiformes > Tytonidae > Tyto > Tyto alba. Next base: position 43,236,006 of record NW_024881316.1, on the reverse strand, counting down.
ATAAGAAGAATAACACTGCCATGTCCATTTTTGGGATCCGTTGTTTTCAAAAATGGCTAAAAACAAGAAATAAATAGCAACACTAGCTTTCTCTCTCTTGCATTCTTGCCTTGTCCTCCACAGGGACAGCTGCCAGAGCAGTGAAACTATATTAGGACCACTGCATGCTTTACAAAAAGATAAACCCTTCCCAGGGTTTCATCCTTGCTCATTGACCAGAAGTGGGGGATTCAACACTGGATTCAAACACCTGTATTTTGGTGTCCACAATGTAAATGTTCACATGTGCATTAGGTGTGTGAGTTCCCATTATTATCAGCACTGATCTGGTCTTCACAGTCTGAGAATAATTCAGCTGGTCAAATACCCATGATCCAGTTAAACATGAGTGTCCAGTGATTTTGAAAGGCCCTAGGCTGACACATCAAAGACAAGGTGTGCAAATATTAGGCAGGACCTATAAATAAAACAAATTGTCAACAATATCATTATATGCGTATATAAGGGCAACAGAGCTCTAGGTATCTATTAAGTACAAAACTAAGTTTCCTTGACTCACTATGTACAGTAGTAGCTTTGATATCTATCTCATTGACCTCTAGACAGCTACATTCACTATCAGAATCAAAACTTTTATATCATCCTGCAAAACTGGGTACAAACCCACTGAAGAATAAGAACCCTTCAGAAGAGACATTATTGCCCAAAAGCATATATTATTGAACCACCTACCTATTTTTTGTCTCTTCTGGTAATAAGATATGAAACTGTCAATGACTAGTAAGTTTAAAAAGAAAAATATTTTAAGCAATTTAGTAAACTTATAATCAACAAGGTGCTATCACTTCATTTAAACATCATGAGGTTTGAAGACTCAGGAAAGTAATGACAAATAGTCATTGAAAATATGTAATTTTGTTGAAAGCACATCCAAGGTAAGAATTATCTTACCTAACTTTAGATGTCAACAATGAGGATATTCACACTTGGTCTAGTCATCATGGTTTCATTTAAAAACAAAAGAGAGAAATAAGCGCTTGTAAGGTACCTGAGATATCTACTTGAAAATGGGATGAACTGCAACCTAGAAATGCTCATTTCTTTTAAAATACTGACTACAAAGGGAGGCCAGCATATCTAGTCCATATGTAGCTGATTATACTGTAGACGGCTACATCTGGTCAGCGTTAGAGCGTGTTTAATAACATACCTATTTGCAACTGCATTCCTATTCAGATCAATATGTCTATGCACTCAGTACTCCATTCCTCTACTTACACTCAAGATTGCATCCACTGCTAGTCCAAAACTTTAGTCTTGAACTTCAAAAGCATCTGTAGGCTGGACCTGGCTACACTGAGATCTACGACTTGCTCAGTAAGGTCCCTCAGGAAAACACAACTCAGCAAGCCAGGAGAAGACACCTGAGATGCAACAAGAGACATGGAACTCCCTCCAAGAAGTCTGCAGAGAAGTGCTTACAGAGAAACAGAGGAATAATTACAAGTCCCTTCACATAGGAAAATATTTTTGCCCTAACCAAAATGTCAGTGCTAATGATTAAATACATTTCCTTGAATAAAACCTATCTGCTCAAGACTTCAGGAAACACATTTATGAAGAGCCATCATGCCAAAAAGTAAAGCAATTTGTATGATTCTGAATTCAAGTGAGCCAGCCTCACATATGTAAAGAGCTGGTGAACCTTTTGCAGTCTAGGGCAGGTAAATCATTTCTTGCACCAGTCTAGCTTGAAAGTCAAAAAGCCTGGCTCAGCCATGAGTGTGTCAGCATCCCAGGGTATGGGGCGCAGTTTCTTGGCCAGCTGCTAAAGGAAAGTAAGTCAGTCATCCAGATCTATAAAGCGGCAACTTGCACTGTTGTTAGAAGCTGGACTCCTCATCTGGAAATTAAATGCAAACATATGCATATGCCTAAGTGTTGCTTAAGAGAAAATCACTACTCTGACAACGCTGAACAGGAACAGAAAGGAAAGAAAAACAAAAAATACAAACCCATATCTGTGCCTTCCTCGTTTAATTTTCTTTACTGTCAGAAGCACCCTGGTATTTAATTAAGCCCAATTTAGGGGACAAAGAATGATGAGGTGGAAAAGGAAAGAAAATCCATTTGTTTGTTAATACTGTAATAGCCTAGGAAATATCTGACTGAAACTTTACATTAAACACTTTCCAACTCCAATTTACTAGGTGGCTTGATCCTTTCAAAAGAGAGTCACAACACAGCACTGACATCCTATACTTCGTTCTTCAACAATATCCAAGGCATCTGCAGAAGGTTTTGATAATCTCTAATAGCACAAAGGAAAAAATTTGCTTTTCTTACTTGTGGGAATCAGGTACAGCTTTCACACGGCAGAATTCAGGCCCTTTGATCAATATACAGCATGTTAAAAAATGTGTGTTAGTATGTAATCCTGGGATAAATCCTGGATGGTTTGGTTTTTTCATTGAAAAAACATAGGGGAGTAGAGAATTTAATATAAGTTAATTTTCAGAGTAACAAAAATTATAAGAATATTTCAGAAGAAACAACAAAAGACAGAGAAATGTGAGACAGTCACTGAATTCATGACTGAGTGAATTATTGTGACAACAATGGAAATGTCAGGCAGGAGCTTAACACCTGATCTTTCCAAACCTTCTTCTCAATAAAGCTCAACAGCAACTGTAAGCACTGAAAGCAGAAACTCGTCACATCTGTATGATCATGTCTGCACTAGATGCATAAGCTGAAATCCCAAGGGAGGTTGTGAGGCTGCTGTTTTCTCCTGCCAGATGCTGAGCAAACAGCCCTAGGACATGCAGCCTAACCACACAAGGCAGGAGAAAGCCAAGTGGCTGCCCAGCACCAAAGAGCTGGTAACAAATCAGGGTTAAGAAGAAAGACTCTTGGCCTTAAGCCAGTGCCCATCCACTGGGCCATGATAACTACCATACCTGTCCAATAACAAAGAGGCAACACTTGCTGATAAGGAGGAGAGGCAGTAATGTGGTAGGGTTGTGCCCTTTTATGAGCTGATCTATTTTCTTTCTAATTTTTCACATACTCTTGTAAAAAAAGGGATTTCTTATCTATTCCAAGAGGTGTTCTTTTTCTTCTAAAGGAAATCAATACCTGCATCAACAAGGGCATCAAAAGCATAGATAAAGAAGTCATTATCCCACTCTACTCAGCGCTTGTCAGGCCACACCTGGAATATTGTGTTCAGCTTTGGTCCCCACTATGCAAAAAATACGTGGATGGGCTGGAAAGGGTCCAGAGCAGGGTTCCAAAGATGATCAAAGGACTGGGAAGACTGCCCTGTGAGGAAAGTCTGAGAGAACTGGGTTTGTTCAGCCTTGAGAAGAAAAGGCTTAGGGGAGACCTTACCACCATGTTCCAGTATTTAAAGGGTGGCTACAAAGCAGATGGAGACTCCCTTTTTAGAAGGAGTTACATGGAAAAGATGAGGGGTGATGGGTACAAGTTACTCCTGGGGAGATTCCAAATGGACACAGAGGAAAATTTTTCACAATGAGAACAATCAGCCACTGGAATAATCTCCCCAGGGAAGTGGTGGATGCCACAACATTGGACCTTTTTAAGATTCATCTGGACAGGGTGCTGGGCCATCTTGTCCAGACCATGTTTTTGCCAAGAAAGATTGGACCAGATGATCCTTGAGGTCCCTTCCAACCTGGTATTCTGTTATTCTATGATATGAAATACTACAAGAATTTCATCAAAGCTTGACGTAAATAAACATGATCTAGGGACTGGATCTAGTCAAGTCCCATCTACAGACTGATCCTTGATACATACTCCCCAGGTCACTACAAGCTATGAGCATCCAGGCTGAGGCAACTTTTGACCAGCCAGGGAACATATCTGTTGGACTCCAGATGGAGCTGCATACCAGATATCTTCCATTCCTTGAAGCTTTGGCTTGGACTGAAATGGGGTGACACCCATTCAAAAAAGAGGCCTCCAAGTCTCTGCCCTCCCACTTCTTCCCCTGAAGGCACCAGCACCAAGTGTCCATCTGCTTGGATTAACCAGCCTCCAGAGTCTTTGCAGGCAGCTGTGCGATGGCTTTCAAAGATAAGAGATGGGCCAGGGTGGCCTCATGGGTTAGGAATTTAGTTAAATATCATCTAAAGGGATTTAGTAAGATTTGCTTCATTGTTTATATTATGCAGTATCAGTCATTCTTAAGGCCGCAGGCCTTTGTATTAGTAAGTATGGAAACACAACCAGCCAGCAAGGGATGCTGATACTGTCCCCCATGATCCTGTTTTCCCCGTGCAGAAATGCTTCCCTACTCTGACATTCAGAAATTGCTACTTTCTTTGGCTCAGTTCACCGAAATGAGGGAAAATAAGTGAAATACTGGCAGCAGGATACTTGGGACTGAAACTCCAGAAAGTCAGCTTTTCTTGCTGGTCAGTGGTGCTGGTACTGCATGATGCTGAAACAACAGCCATTGCTAATATATGGCAAAGAAATTGTAAGTCTCTGCTGGCCCCCAGGGGAAAAATAATCATAAGCCTGATCAGTGTTTGTTAAAAGACCTAGGTAAATGTGGAAAAGAGTAACAGAAAGACAATTGAGCGGATGGACAGGTTGATTTATGAGGAAAGATTAAAGGAGTTGAACATGAATGGCTTAGCTAAACAATGACTAAAACAGGACATGAAAAGTAGCCACTGTCAACAGTATTTGAAGTGTCTGAATGAAGAGGCATTAACCGTTTGGGTGCATATACTTGGAATAAATGGAGGTCATGAAATGGAGGTAGGAAAAGTAGATGCTAGATGAATGTTCAGGAAAGTTTCTCGAAGAAAAAGACTGCTGGGGTGTAAGTCCCATGGCAATATCCTCCCCATTGGGTGGGGTGCCCTCCTAAAAAGGTCATCTGTGCTGAGGAGACATTACCTAAGGAACTTTTGGGGGGTCTCTACTCTTAAATGCCTCACTGGCATCCCCATCCCTAAGCACCAGTGCAGGGATAACCAGACACCAAGACTGTAAAAGCCCATTCCAAGACCTCCATACAACCAGAAGAATATCCATGCCTTCGTCCTCAGAGATCAAGCAGGAATGCAAGAAAATGTCCAAAGTGAGAGAAAAGGGTGGTTCTCTGAAATCCTCTTATACCACTGAAGGATGAAATGGGGTTGGGCATGTTTCTAGTTAGTGGGAAGACATGGAAATGTCAGCCTCTACCATCACTTTGCCTCTCCCAGCTGAGAACTTGGAACTGGAACAAGAGGAATGCTCTTCAGTGACACATAGCTAAAGAGACCCAGGATGGCCATCATTCAGCTGTTATGAATCACGTAAATCGTATAAAACACAGCATTCTCCTCCCTGCCTACTCCATGCAGGAGAGGGGGTGTTAACGGCTGCCTGCTACAGAGCTCCCTCCCTAGTTGGTTTCGCCATGGAGAGCCACAGCTCAGGTTCAAAACAGGAAAAGAGTAGAAATTCTCTCGCCACATCCTGCTGCTTTCTCTTCATCTCATATAGCAGAGGATTAGGCAGGAAATACTGCATGGTGAAAAGTCCACCTGGAGAACAAAGCATGGATCTACTCATCTAACAAAGTCACCATCGAATGTACATCAATAAACTACCAGGTAGGGAGGAGGCATGAACAGGTAAGGCATTATGTTGATAGATCTTAGGTTCAGCTCCTGTGACACAAACCCTTGAGTAAATGTTGTCTCCCCATGTAAAATGAGACTAGTACTTTCTCCCTAAGTCTGCCTGGCCCTGCCTATATAACCACTAAATTACTCATAGCAGGGACTGCTTCTTAATAATTGAGCATGTTGCACAACAGGACAGTCCTTCCTGAGGCCTGTAGGCATAGCAACATCGTGTAAATCATTAGTGCACTTCCCAGCAATTGAATACGCATTTGATGCCCATGTACCTTTCATAAATGGGCTATAGACACCCCTGAGTGGCTGTTACTGTTACTCTATTTCAACGGCATCTCACAAACCCCAATTGTACCAAGGGACCCCATCACAGAGGTCGCATATATTTGCATCTTTGGTGGCTTTCACAAAATTGCTATTTATTTCCCCTCTCAGTCCCACTCTTCCAGTTCTCTTTTCATGGTCAGGAACAAGGATTTTCCAAATCCCAGAGAATTTCCTGTTTGCTTCGCATTAAAGTGGAGAAAGAGAAGAGAGGGCAGCTAGAAAACAGCAGGGCAGTGGTACGTGCACAGCAGAGAAATGTGCACGTGCTTGCAGAAAGACACCAGCTGTGAATCCTTCTATAAATGGTGCAAGGAAATGTCATTGTCTTGATACATTTCCAAAAAGGGAAGGCAAATATGTATGTGATCCATGCAAATATATCTTAATTGGTCATGGTGTCAAATGATCCCTTTAAATTTAATCTAATGAGTGTTTCACTCAGCTGTCAGCAATCTCCAGTAGCCTCCAGGCACTAATGAGTTAGAATCAAGGTGTCAATGCTTTTGGCATTAACCTCAATTAGGAGGAGTTAGGGTGATCACTGAATGAAGGGTCAGCCATTCATTGCAGAGACATTCCTCTGGCTATAGCCTTCAGTCTCCTGCATGAAAGGGGCTGGCAGACTGGCTGCCTACCACCTCCTCAGTAAAGACTCATACGTGGCAAGTTTACTGTTAATTACTATATTTGAAACCTGTGCAGGTCTTGACAGGCACGAAGAATCAACAGTAATCCTATTTAATAACGCTATTCAATGATGTTCCCAGATAAAAAAGGAGATTGTGACAATAAAATGGTAAACATCTACCACTTATTAGTGGTCAGAATTTTTAAAAGAACACCATTAAGGGAGTCAGTATGTTAAAGAACAGAAAGTCTGTGCAGCAGTTATGTTTACATAAAAAAAAAAATCACCACATAGATAATCCATGTAACTTTAATTCTGTTCCACTTATCTCTCTGCAGACTTCCAGAAAGATTTCCTTTAGATATATATTATATTCAGATGTCATCTTGCACAATCATTCTCCTGTAGATCTGCTTTTCTGGGGAGAAATCCTAGCTGGATTACAATTGCCTTCAAGATTGTGCCCTCCTTGTTCAAGCATGGAGGTCTCAGGAGAGCCAGGCAGATGGCCCGGATCCACCCCCAGCCTGAAATCAGTTGCCTAGTTGGCAGATTGCTGTTCAAGCCCAGGAACATGCATATGTATGCCAGAGGAAATCATTCAATGAGCAAATCTGTTTAGAAATCTCAAACGTTTATCAGCCACCATAAAATCATGGTTACATTACAGTTTAGCATTACAATAGAAACTCTGGGTTCATTCTAAAACTTTTCTTAAATTTTTAAAATATATAGATAATACCAGAATAAAAAGAAGTCCCACTTGCCTCCTTCCCATTCTTGTCATCACCACTCCACCACAACACTCTGACCGCCCTTCCCTCCATCCAGCCATGACTGTAACTCCAGCATCCCCCAGCCAGGAGCAGCATGGACCCTGCACAAAATGACATGCAGCAGCCCCTTACACTCAACAGGAACCTCGCAAAGATCCCCTGATGCAGTCCCCTGTGGCTTTTAGACCACGGTCCTTATCAACTGAAACAAATTAAAAAAAAAAAAAAAAAAATAGAGACAAAAGGAATAAAGGCCTCAGGTGCACACACCTTGTGAACAGTAGGGGTTAGGGGTTGCAGAGTATTTTAGCTAACTCTTTATGGGACTCTGCTTTTTTTCCACAGTAGAAGCTCTATAATAGCAGAACCTCCCAGTAATAGCAGAGATGGAGGACCACAGCAACAGACTTGCAAAGCTTGCCTAATTGTAAGGCAGCACTTGTCTTACAGCTCATTCTGCTTAGGATCATTGTAAAAGTTGTCCTTTGAACTCCCTCTCTGCTTCCTCCAGCCCCATCTTCCTTCCTCCCCATCCCCAAGGCAATGATTTTTATCTCCAGGTCTCCATTTCTTCTCTGCAAGAATCAAAGGGCTTTCAAGCCTTTCCCTTGAGGTGACAGCATTACCTGCTCCTCCTCCACCTGAGATGCAGAGCTCTGCTTCCTCAGAATATTTATTTACCCTAATCTATGTTAGACATTCTGCCCTGGTAATGAAGAGTTGCTGTGTCTGGGCCAGCCAGGCCAGACGTGTTCGGACTCTTCTGGATGCATGATTCAAATCAAGCTACAGTGAGTTGTACAGTAAACAAAGACGAACAGGACCACCACAGTGACAGCTTCCAATTACCTAATTTACTAAGCTTCATTTTAAAACTAATCAGGCTGTTTGTGGCATGTCACTCATGTTTCACATTCTTGTGCAACCACTAACTTTACACCTAAACAGTTCTTTGCCTTTATAGCATACTCTTCCTCAATGTAGCATGGCAGAGTTACTATAGTCTGTTATTAGCAGGTACCTCCAAGCCCATTAGTAAAGCATGTGCCCCCACTCACTTTAGATCAGCAAAAGAGATGGCATCTTGCTTTTTCCCCTAAGTACTCCATGATCTCCAAGAGATCTGTGCCATGAATCCAAACTATATGAGTCTTGCTGACTGAGGGATTTCCCTCTTTGCTTCTAAGGGCTAGGAAACTGCATCCACAAAGACTATTAAGACAACATCACCAAAGATGACAAAGTCACAGGCTCAGAAGTTTGAAAAGGTCATTCTTGATCTTTGTGCTCACCCATCATGGTGCAGTCTTTAGTTACACTGCCATGTGCTTCTTTAACAGGTTCTGTGAAGTATGAGTATTGCTGAAGGTGAGGTCCAAGTTTCTGAAAGGAGAAACAAGTTCCTTGCATTTCCTTCCCGTAGATGGAAATGTGTAAAAGTCTGGAAGGAAGCTCAACAATTCAATTCACTTTCAGGAACTGGCAACAGATGTAACATCACCAATGAAAATCTACTCTGCTGCCTCTTCCATATCAACAGCTGCAGTCCCTGACAGTCTACAACAAATGTGACCTTGAGAACAAAAGATCAAAAGAATAAAAACCTGAAAGCCAGTCAAAGAAGACAGCAAGGCTATTGACCCTATTGTAGCTTCTAGAAACATCAAGGGAATTTATAAAGGTGAAATGTAGAAAGTGAATCTCAATACACTCATATTATCATTATGTGGCAGTGATAATTTTGACCAAAAGGACCACTTGCATAAGAGCATGGTGGTTGAAAGCCATAAATCAGATGTAGATTTCTGCATTGTAGAGGTCCTACATGTCCTACGGATAACAATATGCCAGCTAAGAACCAGAAGCTCCCTTTATAGTCAATACAGAAGAACTGTCACTTCAAATATGCAGTTCATCTCTTTCAGACATCTACTTTAGGATGAGATGATTTGTGCCTCAAGAGCAGCTGTTTCTCTCCATTACCTGTAAAAGGAATTTTTCTCAGATGGGAATACCTACACTATAAATCTCTTTGGCTTATGTGTCTACACTTGGTCAGATGAATCCTGCTTCATTAATTTTTCATTATTTACAGTCATTACATGAGGACTGGATAAATTTTTTTAAAAATACACTATAGCTTGAAGAGAAGCATAAGCTTGATAGAAAAATTACTGGAAAAACTTCTATTATCTTAGGAAAATAAGACAGAATTTGAACAGATGTCCTAAACCGTCTCTGAACCCAGTGTCTTGACATTGAAAGTAGCCACATAATAGAATTATATTATTTCATTATTCTGTTCTTTACTTATTTGGTAGATAAAACTACAAGGCCATGAATTTAAAATCTACATGTCTGTGAGTTCCATTTGTTTACAGTATGACACAAGAATTTCAGTTAAGCAGACATTATCAAACATTATACATTCAGTGCAACATCCCTAGAGCTAGGTTACCTAAAATGTTTACTGGTTTGTAAACATCAATTTTATTTTAACTTTTGAAGAAAGGAAGTCTACATTATACATTCTGTGTCTATCTTTCTCTATCAAGACCCTGTCTGCTTTGCCCTGCTTCAAAAAGGTGTAAAAGGCTTTTGTTTTTTCTTGGAAGTCTGGAATTGCTCCTTTTCTAATTTTTGCAGATCTTGGACATTGTTTTTTATAGCAACAGAAAGAGTTTTTGCAGTGATAAAAATACATTTTCTACATTCATGAATTCATAAATTTTAAGAGCAAAAGAGACCATTATATTCATCCAGCCTGAGGCATTGATAGATTTACTGCACAGGAGCTAATGGGCTAGAGCACAGTCCCTTTGAGATGACAGGAGATAATTTGCGCAGCTTTTTAGCCTCCCTCCTCATCACCATCATGAGAGCAACCACTTCAGAGCTCTCCTGTCTAACACAGACCTTGTCTCTAGTCCAACTTAATACAATATTTATTTAAAGACAACATTTTAGCAAAAGCCAGACTGCTTTCCCAAGTACCCAGAGAAAGCAAAGGTCAGCACACCCCTGTCACCCCAAAGCATCTCTACCACCTCTCAATGACCCCATTTGGTCTCCCAGCAGCACCAGACACCACAAAACAACAGTAGCTGCTGTCCCTGTGCTTATGCTTTATCCTTTACCTGCCCAGTTCTCTCATCAGCATGTGAAACGCTTGGCCTCTGGGACTCATCTTATTGCCTCATAATGCCGGATGGCAGGATTATTAATGTGGCAGAACTGGAGGATTTTCCAAGCAATTTATGAGTTACCATGGCAGTTCATTAGCTCTCAGCCCAATGACCCCTTTCTATCAAGCATGAATCAAGCAGGAGGCACACACACATCTAAATGCACAATGGAGATTCACATCAAAAATACATCTAAGGCCACATTTCCTCCATTTTGTCCAACATATGTCTAACAAAGGCACTAAAAATTCACCAGTTATTGGACCACTGAAATGTGCCTAAACACGGAGAAATTCATAACCCCCCATCTGCTTGTTTTTTTGTTTTTTTTTTTTTTTTCTCATTAGGCCATTTCTGACCGATGCCTGTATTTAAAGAATAGCAGTTACTTAGCAGAGGGTTTACATTTACAGCCTCCACTGACTGCACAGGGAGGCAGGTCCCGTTGTTGGAACAGTAGGCACTCTGAATTATTCTCTTGACTTTCATTGCTAAGAATAAGGTTTCTCTTTACACACAGACAAGCCCTCATCCCCTCTCAAGGAAGCATTTGAGAAAATATTTAACTTTCAGGGTATTTATGCATGGGTCTTAAAATAAAGCACACACTTAAACACTTCCTTGAATCCAAGTGGCATTATGTGCATGAAAAAATTCAACAGGTTTTAATACATTGCTGAGTTAGGACTTCAGCAGAGGCCAAAAAATCAAGCCTAGCATATTAGAGAGGAAAGTGATCTAGAGATTTAAAGGGAGTCTTTGAAGGTAATAAGTGGATGATTAAGAAAAAGGAAAAGATCAGAAGCACAGTAACTTTATCAGTAAGAACAAAACCACTAGCAAGCTACCCACAGATATTATAGATCCGATGCTTTATATCAAAGAAAGACAGAGAGACAGGGAGACAGGGGGATGGGGGGAGGGAGGCAGAAGAGAAAGAAAGAGATAAAGCCTTCTATTAAGTCTTTATTGCACTATTTTTCTCAGTTGCATTAATAATATTTTATTTTCTGTTACCCTCTAAGATTTCAGGGTATTTTTAAGAAAAGACAGAGTTAAAATTTTTATACCTCCCTCTAGTTACAGCTGCCACATTTAGAAAGCAATGTCACCATGCGTTATGTGCTTTCCCAGAATTAACTTGCCTTTTCTTTTTAAAGAAATAATTAAAGTATTTATTAATGCAGTAATGGGGCCCGCATACTGGAAAACCCTACCTTCCACACCATCCCATTGGCTAAACCTGGATTTGGGCCAAAATTTAGGATTACGCCTCCTGCCAAGGTTCAAGTTTGGAATGTTTTTAAGTTGGAGGATTTTTCATCTGTTTCTTTGGCTAGGCTAGTGGGACCCCAATGCACATGAGAGATGGCTATCGTGTTGGGCTGCTGGTTACTTACTTGTTTCAATCATCTTGTATGTACACGCTAACTTGTAGCATTTTCCTCTCAGCAAAGTGATACCAACAGGCATTTAACACAAGATGCAAAGGGATATAATATGATATGGAGAAATACTGACTTGAGACACTCCCACTGGTCATAGTAATTACAACAAATTACTCAAAAAAATACAGCTGGGCAAAAAGTTAGATGACACCTTTACTTAAAACCAGATTCATCAAAAAACCATGTGTATGTCTGGCAGGAAATCTTATGTCCAAAAAAACATGGAGGCTGGAGGAATGAACCTCCGTGAAATTTAGACATGGCTCAAAGAAAGAAAAGCTGTTGCTTCACCCATTTACCTCCTGGAGATCCAGAACAGGGCTCAGCTACTGCTGTCAGCCAGAGAAGAACAGTCTGTACGTGCTGACCTGAGAGACACTTACAGATGTTCTCCTGCCAGGACTGGGATATAAGTCACCTCACTATCTCTTCACTAGTCATTGGTCTACACAGCCAACACCAGCATTAATGCCTGTCACAAAGTACATCTCAGCAAAGGGCCATGATTTCTGCTAACAACACATGAATTTTTAATTAATATTACGTTTTGTCACCTCACAAATTACTCCCTCAATAGTTTTTTTTTCATTAATTGCTCTCAGAAGATGACCCATTTTTCTCTTTCCAGCCCTCCCCATGCTTGATCACCAAGAGGGGAGTTCAGCTGTCCTGTCCTCATAATTACTAAACCTTCTCACATCAGAAACATCTGCATGAAGGCCCTCCTACCCACACTGCCATGTCCAGCAGTATGCTTGCCCTCACCACCTCTTCTGAAGCAGCACAGTGGGTTGGTAACACTGGTTAAGGACACATCACAGTTTTTCTCGCAGGTAAGACCAATGATATGGTCCAAACTGCTGAACCATGGCAGGACATTTCTGCCACAGCCTGGTAGCCGGGGAGTGACAGAGAAGAACAGACTGACTGCACTGCTTGATCTCAGAGAGTGATGAAGTCACCTTTTTGAATCAGCAACAAGAAAAGCTGAAGTGATGCTCAGAGAAACTCAGTTTGTACACTCATCACATTTCCCAAGCTATGCCAGGATCACCCTACATCTTTCACTGCTCAACAGTGAAGAGCAGCAAAGCCACATTCTGTGCTCCAGGGATCAAGTGTTTCCAACGGCAAGAGGTGGGGAACAGGGATATGTACCCAGACACAGGTCACAGGCAAGTGCAGGCACATGTCAGACACAGTCTGTCCCCTTTCACTCCCACAGGTTTTGTGGAACTGGGAGAACAGCATACCAGGAACAATAATGTATGCAGCTTTATGGAAACCTGAAACAAACATATATCCAACAAGAGGTTTTCTACAGTGCAGTTGTTCTCTAAATCATAAGAATATGAAATTCCTTGGTTTTATCATGTGTTTTAAAAGAATGCCAGGATTTACTTCTGTCCAGTACGAGCATATGGGACTGGAATTTGATTTCTTGTTTATTTGGTTTTCACATTTTGAAGGATTTTGTTGTTTGAGGGGAGAAATATGTGTCTGATGATCACAAAATCCATCTCAGAGACATGTCTGAGATCATGGTTTTGAAAAGAACCCATGGCCACCTTCAAAGGATGAGGCAGATTTCACCCACTAAAAAGCAAAACATGCCATTCTGTGCTCTCAAGCGTGACTCATTTCCTGATGCAGTTTGGCTATGACTAGGAAAGTTAAGGTCAGATTAAGAAATCATTAATGCCTTTTGTAGTGGATTTTGAGACTGGGACCAGAATACGAGAATAAGGCTGTGGAGGCCTTTGAAGGAGATATCCTCTTGGAAATACATCATGGGGCTCTGTTTGGTTTGTCCCTGGTTTTCTGAGTTATGGAGCTCCTGGTTTTCTCCATTTCCTTCATTTCTGTCAAATCCCCATGAGGATAAGCCCTCTTTACAATAAAAGTTATATAAAAACATCACCTTCCTGACTAGAAAATACACAGGGCTTTGCATGGATAGCCTTGCTTCTTGATACATCATTTCAAACAAAAACCAAGATGGCAAGAAAAAAAAAAAAATCAACCTTCCTGCCACTCCCGCCAAAAGAAACTACAGCCAGACAGGAGCTCAGAGCCTGATGCTCCTGCATCAATCTCTCTGCTCTTTAGAGTGCCGTACATCTGCCACGCTATAGCAGCTATACAAAATTCTATGCTAACTGCATCTCAAATACTACCTAGCAGATTCAACATGCTGCAGTTACACACAGGGATTGAGCCACAGACCTATTGTTGTCTGAGGACACAGCCAGCACCTACTCTACTACATGTTCCACCACCCATTCAACAGATTCAAAATAGCGCTAGAATTTCCTCTTCCAGGTGTAGAAAGATGTAGAAACAAACAGACAGAGAAAGAGACTGAGCTGATCCTAGCAACAACTATATAAGCAAAATCCTGAAGCGATTATTTTCAAATATATCAGCTACAAATGACCAAAATGTTACCACTGGAAGAAGACAGACCTGGTGTTGTTTTCATACCACAGAGCTCAGACAGGAACAATTTTTTCTCTGTTGCAAAAACCAGATGACTGGTCAGGTAGGAGCAGTTTCTCTTCAACACCATGGCTCAAGCTCCCAAGTGAGAGATTCTGCTGTTTATTTTTGACAAATAACAGTGTTTTGTTAGGAAAATCTTGCAATGTTCACCTGAAGATTTTGGGAGTGATTTTCTATTAACACCATAGATGAGTATGGATTATTCTACTGTACAAAATGAAATACAGAACAAAGTAATAAGAATCCTACTGACAACCACAACTTTGCTTCTGCAAAATGAAACAGTGAGATGTTAACATTCAGGATGTAAGTATCCACTGAGTGGACTGGTTCCACCTCCAGATTTACCTGCCTTGCAGAGGCAGTGTTGAATGGTTTAATAGAATACCATTTCCGTGTTTTCTGCTTTTTCTATCAAGCTGATGAGTAGAAAAAGAGACAGAATTAAACCACTAAGGTGATCCACAGAGCTTTCCCTTGTTGATCAAATAAAAATGACCGTGAGCAAAAAAGTTGAACAACTTTTTAAGTATGATTACAAGTCTTGTCATTCTTCACACACCACTGTTCAAACACATAACCCAGTGAAAGTAAGAGAATTTTGTGGCTCACCACAGGTGTAGATGACATTAAGATGCTTTCGGATGCCTGGGTAACAAGGATCTCCAAATTCATAGGTGCTGGCATATATGCTGCAGCTTCTTTTCCCATGACAGCGCTTGATCATGAGTTGAAGAGCAGTAGCCGACTGACACTCTAAAAGGGAAAAAGGATACCTATTTGTGAATATTTGTCTATTCACATCAGAAATTGCCTACAAAAATTTACCAGATGGAGACTGTGAAAGCACATACATATGAGTTTTCCATGAGCATTTTAAAATCTTTGTGTTTACATGGGAAGGCGTATCTGACTCTTAAACACCTCTAATAAACTGTAAATTGATGAAAGGAAATTACCAAAAAGAAGAGTGAAGAATCAAAAATCCTCATACATCTGTAGAAAGAAGGCTGCAAATAAAAGATGGCTTTTTTTTCAAAGAGAAAAGGCTATTCATAATAAAAATAATACCTCCTAGAAAGTTCTGAAAGGACCCTAAGACACGTATCAGTATTTTCATTTTAACATATGGAGAAACAGAGTCATAGAAAAGTAAAAAGACTAACAGCAAATCAGTGCAGAGCATGGAAAAAGGCTCATACCCTTGGAGTCTCACTCCAGTGTATTTATACAGAAACACTACAAGCTTCCCCATAAACTAAGATACTGTCATAGGAACAGAAAATACGTTAATACTACAGTTATAATATTCATATTAAATTCCTGTAGATTTATTTAGGTGCCTGATAATTCAATTGATAACAGTAACATGCAAAGTTATTAGCAAATTCCCACCTCACAGGTGTAAGGGAGATGGACATTGTGATCTTGTTTGGGGAAGGGTAAAACTCTAATTCAGTTTGGGTGTGTCAATTTTTTCCAGGTTTTGCTTGTGTGGTGGGCTGACCCTGGCTGAATGTCAGGTGCTCACCAATGCCACTCTCTCACTCCCCTCCTTGGCTGGACAGGGGAGAGAAAACATAACAAAAGGCTTGTGGGTCATGATAAGGACAGGGAGAAATCATTTATCAATTACTGTCACAGACTTGTGACAGGACAAAACAGACTTGACTTGGGGAAATCAGCTTAATTTATTACTAATCAAAATCAGAATAGGGTAATGAGAAATAAAAACTAAATCTTAAAACACCCTTCTACCATCCCTCCTTTTCTTCCAAGACTTAACTTCACTCCCTGTTTCTCTACTTTCTCCCCATTCAGTAGGGAACAGGGAATGGTGATTGCAGTCAATTCATCTCACGTTTTCTCTGCTGCTCCTTCCTCCTCAGGGAAAGGACTCCTCACACTCCTCCCCTGCTCCAGTTTGGGGTCCCTCCCACAAGAGACAGTCCTCCATGAACTTGTCCAACATGAGTCCTTCCCACATGCTACAGTTCTTCATGAACTGTTCCAACATGTGTCCCTTCTACAGGGTGCAGTCTTTCAGGAACAGACTGCTCCAGTGTGGGTCCCTCATGGGGTCACAAGTCCTGCCAGCAAACCTCCTCCAGCGTGGGCTCCTATGTCCATGGGTCCACGGGTCCTGCCAAGACCCTGCTTCAACACAGGTTTCCCATGGGGTCACAGCCTCCTTTGGGCACCCATCTGCTCTGGTGTGGGGTCCTCCATGAGCTGCAGGTGGAGATCTGCTCCACTGTGGACCTCCATGGGCTGCAGGGGCACAGCCTGCCTCACCATGGGCTTCACCACAGGCTGCAGGGGAATCCCTGCTCCAACACCCGGATCACCTCCTCCCCCTCCTTCTTTACTGACCTTCATGTCTGCAGAGCTGTTGCTCTCACATATTCTCACTCCTCTCTTTGGCTGCAATTGCTATTGGGCAGCAACTTTTTCCTCTTCTTAAATACGTCATCCCAGAAGCACTACCACCATGGCTGATGGGCTTGGCCTGAGCCAGCAGCAGGTCCGTCTTGGCGCTGGCATTGGCTCTGATGGACATGGAAGCTTCTGGCAGCTTCTCACAGGAGCCACACCTGTAGTCCCACCACTACCACACAGACCCAATAGAGCTTGTTTCATTTTGAGGGGAAGAGATAGGGAGAGTTTGGATAAGCTTTTTTTAGATTTTGTTACGTCTAAGAGATATGTCTCAAGTCACCATCTCTGGCCCCCTTCT
Organism: Tyto alba; assembly: GCF_018691265.1. Lineage (NCBI taxonomy): Eukaryota > Metazoa > Chordata > Aves > Strigiformes > Tytonidae > Tyto > Tyto alba. The sequence goes on along the minus strand of NW_024881316.1, from coordinate 43,218,734 downwards.
GCAGACAGAGGTGACCAGTGTCCCTGTCTGATCTTAGATGTTGTATTTCTAAGACTAATGAGGATTACTATAAGGTCAAATAACTGTAATGTTACCATCTATCATCTAAGTAAAAATGTTCTGTTAGGCATGTTTATTCCATGCAAGTAGAAATGTTTGTCATCTCAGGAATTTAGAATATGGAAAGCTCAAAATTAAATATTTTCCCAAGTATTATTTTCTGTTGGATGGTTTGTTCCTGTTTTCTCAGCTATGGTGAAAATAATTTGTACAGACAAGCTCTCAAACTTTTAGGTGCTAGACTGATGGTGTGCTTTCACTGTCCAGCTAGGGTCAAGTACAAGAGGAGCCGACAAAAAGACATTTCAACATTAAGCTGTTGCTAAAAGCAACAGGAAAACTACAAAGAAAGCTACACAGAGAGGAATACAATCCCATTTTGGTCACTAACCAGGAGGGAGTGAAGGGGAAAATGAACCCCAAAAGGTATTGAATGCTAGAACCAGCACAACAAAAGTCATGAGAGACATGGGAAAGCCATCGAAAATTAAGCTTGGAGGGCAACACGTCTTTTTTCTCAAACCAAAGGCAGCTTTTTATTTCACATGCTGCAAATGACAAAAGAACAGGGCCCCATGTGAGCATTTTCATACTGAACCACCCAAACTTCCTTAGGGGATTTTTGATCCAATGAGTGTCAGAGGTTCCAGTAGAAACATCTGGCATGCAGCAATCCTGCCTTATTGTCTTTTTGACAAATGTCCAGTCAGAGAAACTCATCAAATCTAAGCACTGCACAGAATTTCATGGAGGATGCCTATTCTTTTCATTTGTTATTGTTCTCACACAAAACAAACAGCATCCCATGGCTGTCTGTCTGCACAGGGGCCTCCCCCTGCCAGCACAGGAGCACACTACCTCCATGGGAGGGCAGAGAATTACCCATTACTGGTCCTGTAAGAAGCACAAGTCTTTTGCATACATCTTCACCAGAGCCTTTAGGACACTGCTCTTGGAGGAATGAGTGGTAACGAACTACAGACTCTTTCTTCCATCTTAACTAACTGCATTGACCCTTCAGGTGCCATATCTGTAGATTCAGCACATCAAAAACACTTTTAGGAGATTTATCATATACCCTCACAGTAACATCACCAGCTTTTCTACCCATCACCAGTCAAGTCTTTGTATTGATGACCTACTCCCTCCCATGCAGTTCTGATCAGGCTATGGTCTCCACTCATATTGACTTCAGCAGCATCATATGCATTAGGAAACCAAACAGGGCTCAAATCTGGTAACACTACTATACCTCTCATTTAAGTACTATCCTGCTCCTCAGAGTGATTTTGCCAACTAGCATTACCCAAACAGGTAATATAACCCAAGATATAACAGGGCTAGTCCTAATTGTCAATTTGCAGAAGGACCCCCCACAGATATTTTGGATGGAAAGTAGAGGAGCAGGAGTACAAGGTAGAGGGTTTAGTTGCATGGACATGAGGTCAGCCAGTTACAGGTCCAGGCAAGCAAGCTCTTTCTCGCTGCATTCAGTACAGAGTAGCTGATGTGTACATGGTAGGTAAGCACAGTCCTGATGTTACCTTTATGAGGTAGTAGCTGCATTATTTTTTTTCCTCAGGAGAGGACAGCCTTGCCCATGATACCCACTGAAAACAACATGCCCTACTGCCTACAGACAGCAGTGGGACTCTGCTCTAGACCCTTCACCAGCCCCATTACCAAGGCAGATGGAGCTTGAGTTATAAGAACCTCTTCCACATAGCCCCAGATACCCAGCCTCTTCTACATAGCTCCGTCTGCCAGAGCAGATACTAACACCACAATCCCTACTTGTATTTTAACAGTGCCCAGGTCTAGCCTACACTGTTTGGCTATATGTTCACTGGTAAATGAAAACTTACCCTGGCCCATTCCCCAGCCCTGAGGCCAACTGTTGTGGAAGAACCCACAACCATGCTATTAAACATTCTTATCCTCAAAAACAGAGTGGTGATACTTGGTCCCTGTCTTATAACCAACCTCAAACCACCTTCTAGAGAGTGCCAGCTGGGCCAAGGCAACGAACCATGCCACAGACTATGATACAATTGAACAGTTCAGAAGATCTATTTCTAGTATCTGTGTCCAGGCTGGCTGTGATACTACTGGTTTACATACATACCTGTAGCCCTAGATATCCAGCCTCTTCAGGCACAGGCCAGGCCTCCATATTCAAAAATATCAGTAGTGAAATCCTCAACTCTCCAATTGCCAGGCTGCTCTAGTTCAACCTGTACTAGCCAAAACGAGCAGAAAAGCAGAAGAGTCTGTCTATGCTTCATTACAGATGGGGATGAAATTCCCTAGCACAGAAAATAAGGCACTGAGATTTTAAAAGCCTCTTTTACATGGACTTTTTGCAAACCTTAATATTGAAAATATATCCAGAAGAAAAGTCACCTGTTGGGACTGCAGCACATAGACCATACAACAATTTAGTTGGAAGCAATATCTGGAGCCTATCCAGTCCAAGCTCCTGCTCAAAGCACAGCCAGCTTTGATGTTACCTCAGGTTGCTCAGGAATTTGCCCAGGCATGTTTTGAAAAATCTCCACAGATAAATATTCCCCAAACTCCTTGGGCACCTGTTCCAGGCCTAAACCACTATTCAGGTGAAGAATTTTTTTCCTTGTATCTCATCAGATTTCCATTGCTTTAACTTGTGTTCATTGCTTTGGCTGTTTGGTATTTTTCTGGGTGTTTCCAAGAATAGTCTTCTGTAGAACCACCTATTAGGTAGTAGAAAACAGCAATAAGATCCCATCCTAAGCTCTCTCTTCTTGACACTAAACAAACCCGCATCCCTCAGCGTTTCCCCATATGCTGTGTGCTCCAGCCCACTGAAAAACTTGGTGGTCTTTCAGTGGCCTTGCTCCAGTTTTTCAACATATCTCATTATCTGTGGAGTCCCAAACTGGATACTCCAGTACTCCAGTTAAGTGGAGTACTGGAATGTCAAATAGAGTGAATAAACTATCTCCTTCATGTGCTTACAATAGTCTTACTAATAAAGTCCAGTATCCACTTAGCCTCCATTACCACAGGACCACACCACTGACTCATGTTCAACTTCTTGCACCACAGGACCCATTGGTCCTTTTTCTGCCACTTTCTAGTCAGCTAGTCCCCATCCTGTGCTGTTGAAGATGGTTATTCAGGTGCAGAACTTGACACTTTGTTGAACTTCACAAGATTTCATAAGGTTCCTCTAGCTCACTGAGGTTCCTCAAGGTCCCTATGACCTGCTGTAACAAATGTCCTATCCAATTTAGTACCACCTACAAACTCCGTCCTATTATCCAGGTCATTACTGAAGATGTTAAGCAATATTGATCTCTAACTGCTTTTCAGTGGCTGTCAGTTTGACTTCAATATAGCATTGAATCATAGAATAACAGAATACCAGGTTGGAAGGGACCTCAAGGATCATCTGGTCCAATCTTTCTTGGCAAAAACATGGTCTGGACAAGATGGCCCAGCACCCTGTCCAGATGAATCTTAAAAAGGTCCAATGTTGTGGCATCCACCACTTCCCTGGGGAGATTATTCCAGTGGCTGATTGTTCTCATTGTGAAAAATTTTCCTCTGTGTCCATTTGGAATCTCCCCAGGAGTAACTTGTACCCATCACCCCTCATGTTTTCCATGTAACTCCTTGTAAAAAGGGAGTCTCCATCTGCTTTGTAGCCACCCTTTAAATACTGGAACATGGTGGTAAGGTCTCCCCTAAGCCTTTTTTTCTCAAGGCTGAACAAACCCAGTTCTCTCAGACTTTCCTCACAGGGCAGTCTTCCCAGTCCTTTGATCATCTTTGGAACCTCCTCTGGACCCTTTCCAGCCCATCCACGTATTTTTTGCATAGTGGGGACCAAAGCTGAACACAATATTCCAGGTGTGGCCTGACAAGCGCTGAGTAGAGTGGGATAATGACTTCTTTATCTCTGCTTTTGATGCCCTTGTTGATGCAAGCCAGCATCTTGTTGTCTGTTTCCAAATGTGAGCAAGTCCTTAGGGAGCTGGGTTGAAGTGAGATCTACAAGTATATTGGAACCTCTTCAGGAGGTGATTCCAGGTCAGAAGTCTTCGCCTCCAGGTGCCCATTCCCAGAACTCAGAGAGGCAAGAAAACAGAGGCTCTCTTACTCATAAACCATGCAGTTAGCCTCTTGAAAAGATGCTGGGAAACCAAGCCCAGCAACGTGGTAAAGCAGAGTTGGGCTATGGTCCCCTTCAGCTGCCTGAATTCACATTTTCCAGATCTTCAGAAGTGGGAGACTAGATGTGAAACTCATCGCACCGGATGGCATGCTCATACAGGGCAACATCTCCTTTCTTTTGTTGCTTGTTTGCTTGCTAAATGCAAACTGAGGATGTTATATGAAATACCATCCTGACATCAGTGACAAACAAGTCATCCCATGTGTCAAGGATATGGGAAGGACACGCACAAATGCCAACACCATATCACTAAGTCTGAGGTAAGTACTGCTAAGCAGAACCAGGCCCCTGCCAAGAACCTTTTAAAGCCCACAAAGCTCAAATCCCACAGCAGAGCAATAAAAACTGCTTTAAGACCTCACAGATGATAGAGAGCCCACTTACACAGGTTGGGCCAGAGTTACCCTCAGCTTTCATTAGTCTTGGATTGCTACAGTACACTGCCAAAGAACAAATATGAATCCTGGCTCCAGTGAAACTTCCACATGTGAAAGTGTTTAAAGATATCAGCTGTGCTTTTGGAATATGGTATTTTAAGCTAAAGTTTCGGTTTAGGGGAGAGTGGGACCAGCTCACTTTATTCTCTTTACTCCTGGCCCCACTTTTTAGAAGTTGCAGGTCTCTCCAGCCTTGCTCCTGGTACAAGGTGAATTCCCTTTCACAGGATCACTCCACACAAATGCAGACTGCTGGCCAGTTTCATTTCACAACTCTTAGTCTAAGCCCTCAGTAGGTAATTCATCTTACCAGTTGCATTTAGTATGATAACTCCCTGATCTACTATCTTTATCAATCCAGCCTCTGACAGGGTAAAAATCCAAATTACATGGCAACAAAGCCACACTGGAGGATTTTACCAGCTGCAGCTTGCAGACAGCACTGGCTTTAAAACTGGAATCAGTCTCAGTGATGTAATGCCCATATCATCAACCTCACCACAATGAATGGGTTTTAGTCAGTTTAAGGCTGCTTCCCAGCATGACTATTTCTTTATTACATCTTCCTGGTGAAAAAATAGAAATTGGAGCCAATGCCTATTAATCACATCCGTTACTTTGGATACTGACTGTTACTTGTTTTTCTCCAATAAGGGTGACAGATCCAAATCTGAAATCCAAGCCATACGTTGCTGCTTTTGATTGAAAAACCTATCTGGGTTTGAAAGAATGGTTCCAAACAGTTTAATTTTTGCATTACGGTAATTCTTAGACCCTCTGGTGGAGATTGGAGCCTCTTCCAAGGCAGCAGTCATCATAAATGAATCCACAAACAGATTTAAACACCTAGTTTTGAGATGGGTGACTAATCCCACTGTGAAGCTGGGCATATGCCAGATGCTCAAGAACATCTGTACATCTGTTAACCTCATGATCAGACTCACCTGCCACATCCATGTTGAGATTGCAAAGGCAGGTTCCCGCACAGATGAGGCAGGCTGTCCAGAGCAAGCAGAACCATGTACACCTGAATGTGTTAGCATGCTGTAAGGCTGTCAGGTAGTGGTTTTCCACAGGTTATTGTCCATGAATCTGGAAAGGCAGCAGGGCATGGAGCACACCCCAGTATCAACAAGTGTGCATTCAAAAAAAATAAAAATAGAGCCTGAGAAGAAAACTTCACCCACTCATCAGAGAATGTACTCTCTGAGTTCATGAATTTAGCAAAAAAAAAATGGAGCATTCATTCTACTTTTTCAACCAGCAAAGTATAAGACCTGGAAGTATCGAAGGACCAAATTATTGGCTGTAATAAAAGGCTTCAGAAAGAGAACCACTGCCTAAAATACCATTTCCAGCAGTGTAAGTGAGGTAAGTGGTTAGGAACTGGAACAGGACTGGTGCTGCCTGATCAAGAGAAAAATTCAGTGGCATGCTTTGGCTCAGTGTAAAGGCATCAGGAGCAGACCTACATCTTGGATTAAAACAGTCAGCAGAACCCTAGCTTTCCTTGCTATCTTTTGAGGAGTGGGTGAAAGGAACAACCTAAGATAAATATTCCCTTGAGGGAAGTAATTTAAAAACACTTGACAGGTCTAGGAGGAAACTTCTCCCAAGCAGAGGACAGGATTTTTCTCTGAAATGTGCAGCATGATTTCTTGTTAAAGAATAAAACAGGAAAAGTTACTTGCTGAGAGCTATGAAACAGAGAGGACAGAATGAAAGATGGAAGATGCAGGAGTCGATTAACTAAGAGGAGAGAAATTTCATTCCTGCAAAGAAAACTGGCAGATGCCTGAATCATCACTGTGGTTATCTACTCATCTGCCAAAAGAGAAAGCACACTTCGACGGAATGGGAAAAAGGACATAAGCAGGAAGAAAGTAACTCCAACCTTGCAGGTGAGGCAGCTGCCTAAATTCCTTCATGTTTTACTTAGGAGTGACTTGAAACTACCTCATTCTGCAAGACAATCTCTATCATAAACAGAAGGGAAGGAAGTTCTTCTCCTGCTCTTGGACAGTTTCTCCTTTATAAAGTGACAGCTGCTGGAGGTGTCTAAGCCTCTGCTTCAGCCACAAATTAGCCAAAATTAGCCATCCTAGCAGCCTGTGAAGGATGTGTTCATAGAGTATTGATGAGCCAGTCTGCACCATGTGCAGTATATCAAATCCCAGGCATTTTCAGCTTAGACAATGCCCATTAAATTTGATGTTCTCTTTAAAAGCCACTGCAGAGACAGTTAAAAAAGATGGGCTTTGTCCACATTCTCTCTGCAGTAAGGAACCTGGAAAAGTAATTTCTTTATCAGTGTAGCACCGTCACACAGTTTCAGATGGGGCAACAGAAATACACTGGATTTCTCTTCCTTGCTGTGGCACACAAGCCTCTATAGAGGACACAAGAAGTGAGCTGGGTTTGGAACGACAGGGATTGTGGAAGACAAGAGGGAGAAAACCAAACTACTGATACCGAGCCCTTAAGACCAACCAATGAAAACAAAGACTACCTTTAAACAAGAAAATATGCAGAAGCAGATATGTAAAGAGGAAATGTGTAACGCAGGAGCAGAGACCCAAAACAAGGTTGCTGGCTTGGAAGCCAGAACACAAGGGGATTCAGAAAACCTGCGTAGTCAAACTGTTCCAAGCACAAGAAAACCCTCTTCAAGTAGGGAAGTAAAGTTAATTAATTAATTTGAAGAGATTGTTAAAAGCACTTCTGAGCCGTAAGCATGGGGTCGGGAGAATTTTTGCTTGAAAGCCACTGGGCTGTGGAAAAGGGTTTGCGTGCAGGACTGCTGGGGATGTATCACTGGGGCTTTGGCCCACACATCAGATCTGGTTTCTCAGGTCCCTGCTCCCCTGCTGTGGTACAAGCAGTATCTTATGCTGTACAGAACAGAGCCAGAGAGATGCTCTAACATCTCACAGTCAATGTTGAGGGCAAGAAGAGTCTAACTCCCCCACAACAGCATCAATCTCAGCATGCTGTTTTTTCTTCTGCAAGCTCTTATTTTGAGGGACTTTCTATTTGGTTTTGTTTGGCAGTGCCAGGTACTTTGGCATCATGTTGAGCTGGGTTTCTGATATAAATTGCCATCACCATTATTACAAATAGCAGCAGGGAACTTCACATCAGTGCAGCTGGATATATCATCTATGTATTGCACAATGTCACTGAAAACAGCTGGCTAAAGAAAGAAATCTACATCCAAACATCACAAGGATATCAGAGAAAGCCAGCTTTATATTAAAAAGTACACTTTAATGAAAGAGAGAGAAAAATTACTCACCATACGCTTCATAAAACTTTGGAAAGTTCAGCAGTAGGCCAGAAAAGACAAAATTGTCTTGAAAGAAACTAATCACATCTAGACACTGCAACTGAAGGACCAACTGCAGGTTTAATCACAAATGCTATAGTCACACTTAGAAATGCTTGGTTTCTTAACATGAACTCAAACCATCTTATCACCCTTGTATCTGGGACCAGCACTCATATAAAACCTATGAGGGTCCAGTTTTGCAGAGACTGAGTCAGAGTGTGTAAAGTTGAATGAATTAATAACATTTTGCAGGTTTGGCAGCTAAAGTGAGAATCTGAGGATGGCTTCAAAGCTGGCTCCAAGTAGTCTCAGATAATAAAGCAGTTTCATTCTGGCAATGACAGTAAAATTTTATTAATTAATTTGCAGCAAAGAGTTGGTTGTCGGCTGTAAGGCATCAAAAATAAAAAGCAAAGAAGCTAACAGCTTTTGCTTCACTCAGTAGAACATAGAGATGGTGCATTCACTGCATCCACTGCTCTGTGAAGTCCCCGAGTTCATTTGTCCTTCCTATTCATTACAGCCCAACAAAAGTATTTTCCTGAACATGGGTATAGTTCAACAAGTGCCTCAACTTGGTTGAAGCAAGGTCTGAACTTCGGAAGGTCTGGCCCACTTTTTTTAAGGCACTACCCAGCTGACAAAATTTCAAGTCACTTCTTGCCCTTGGTTCCTAAAATAAAGCATAGCGTGCTTGCAGACTCACAGGTTTCACATTACCTTTGTTTCTCAGGCTCAGCATTCACCATTGTGATAATGTTGTAATATTCTTGAGTGACATCTGAATTATTTTAAGAGGAACTTTATCAGTTCTGAACAAGTTACACTGGTTTTCAGAGTAACTCCATGGAAATAAGTTGAGATGCTATAGATTTAAATGTTTTAAATTCTGTCCTTTTATTATTAGGATTATATTCTGGATTTGCTTTTAACTAATAGTTAGGCAATAGGCATCTTTTAAAAGATCAACTACTAAAGAAGTTGATACTACTGATAATAGAAATACCCACTTTACTTCCTCAAATATCATAGCAATATCATCACAGACCCTGCTGGTAGTATTTAAATTACTGCTTTCAGAATTTTTATTTACAACCACTGCATGGGGTCATACTCCACTGTAAACAACATTTTTAAAACCAAGTTGAACCTTGGCTTTGAGAAAGATCTTGCCCAGAAGCAAATTTGAATGGATTTTTTCACTTTTTTTAAAAAAATAGCAATTGTGTGCATATAAAAACAACTTAATATAAATCATTTTTTATGACTCTATGGAATCCAACAATAGTTTGAGTTTTCTAGAAATGGCTATAAAGTAGTTTTAATTACCTCCTGGTGTTTTGAGACAAAAAGTGAAATACGCAAAGTATCTAAAATTGAAAAACAACCTTCTGAAAGAAGGCTTTGTCCAACTTAAACTTAGCGTTCTAAATGGGAATTTCATTTCAATTTAAATTTAATAAGGCATTATATGTGAATTAAATAGCAACTGATATTTATTTAGCCTTCGAACTCGGATATGTGTGGGGTGTATTACATACAAAGAGATTGGCCTCTAAAAACATGCTCTTAATCATGAGCTATACACATAATAAAGTAGTTTCTGCACCAAATGTAAATAAAATGTGCATGGAGTCACACCTATGGGCAGGGGTGCTCTGGAAGCCTGGTGTGAACACTAGAGAGGAAAGACACAGTCTGACTCCCTCCCATGTCTGCTGCTCACCCCACAAACCCAGCCTTACAGCCATTTTAAAGGCCATCATCTCCCATATGATGAAACCAAGACGTAGCACGACAGCATTTCAGTCACAAGCACTCAGATCTGCTAAGGACAGCTGTGCTACATGGCGTTATCTGATCAGCACAGCTTTCAGTGGACACCCCATCTTCTCCTGCCGCCCCGGTCCCCCGCTGCTTTCCCCATCAGTGCCAGAGGTTACTATCCGTCATCACTCCAGTTCTACAGTTTGGAGGCCTCTTATTTTTAAGTATTTCACTTAAGATCAAGATTAGAGCACAGCCACAAACTTGTACCAATGGAAACACAGGATGGAAAATGGTCATGGATGGTGAAGCAGAAGAGAGCCAGAAATACACGGCTGGAGGGGCAGCAGTCCCTTAAAACCAGCCCTTGCCTTGTCAGGAACAGTAACATGCACCATGGAATAAAATGGATCTTTTTACTACATGTATTTAATACTTATTCACACGCTAGATCTGATCACAGATAAACAAATTAGAAGGGTCCATTATATATATGGTGTAATAAATATTTACATGAGGGACTGTGAAGGCTCTGGTTCGAGTCATAGGCACATCTGCATTAAGAGGAAGAAATCAAAACAAACTGGGTTGGATCACCTTCTGTCACTGCATTAAAATGAAAAATGCCAGGGAATGAGCACCTAGAGCACAGGCTCCTTTGCTGAACTCATTCCTCTGCTCTTTCATTATCAGATCCAATGAGTTAGAGAGCATCACTGACCACCTGAGTTTCCCCAGGGCTTTGTAAACACATCCATTTTCCCCTCTGGCACAGGAGAGAACTTGTATGTTAAGTGACAAGGACATTCACTTCTCAGCAGACTATTAGCTTAACCCACACACCACGACTCAAAGCTAAGCTTTGGAGCCAGAGTTGCCACAATCTTGTGCCAACTCCAAAACCAAGCCCAGATTCCTTCTACCTAGGATAAGGAGTTAAACTGCTGTGGGTTCTTTGTATACGTGATGGAGAAAGACAGGGTCCTTGAGAAGGAGACCTGGACCTGATGTTAGAGGTCAACCGAGCATGTCCATCTCACTCTCTGTGGCTCAGGGGGGTAGCTACTGTAAAAATGTGTGTGTGAATATGTCAGGTGCCCTGAATATGATCAAGCATATCACTCCATTAAATGATAAAAAGGGCAATTGTTTTACATCCAAGTTCTTCCTCCTCAGCTTGCTAATTAGATCATTAACTTGTACGCAGATACAAGTAGGAAAAAGCCATTTTTTTAAATTGGCTTCTCTTGGTATAAACAAGTCATTCGAAGATGCAGGCAGAGGCAGCCGTAAACAGCACGATAAAGGGGCAAAGGGCACCCTGGGCTGAGGGATATTAATGGTTTGTTGCTTGCAAATAACCTTTTCCCCAGAGACCTCCCTACGCTCTGTGTATTCTCTCTGCATACACTGGCAGCAAAGTGGAGGCTTTATTAAGAAAGCTACAAATAAGGTCAAATTCCTTTAGGAGCTTTTTAGAGTTCCCAAGGCATTTAAGGAAGGGTCCAGCTGTTTGTAGGGGTTTCCCATTACGGCCAGAGACACAAGTTTCAGCATGTTTCCAGCTAAAAGAGGATCCTGGCAGATTTTTCTGTTTAACATGACAGGGATAGGATGGAGTCCTTCACAATAACTTTCCCTTCACACATGCTAAGCATATTCTTATAGACGTTAGACAAAGAGAAAGCATGTGTCTGGCATGGCGTGGTGTGTGCAGTCTGACGTGGAGATCTTACATTACCCAAAAGCAGCACAACAATGGCTGGGTTATGCAGGTGTCAAAGGGCTGCAATGTCACGATATTTCAGATCCCTCCCTGAGCACCTAACATACCTCATGTCTCTACAGAATCCAAGAAACTTATAATTAGTGGACTTTATCTTCTCAACACTCCTATAGGAGTAAAAGGTCTTGTTTTTGAAGGTAGAAACAACACAAATGAAATTATTTGTTCCTTTACCTTATGACAGACTCAGAAATATATACAGTGCTCTATTAGGTCACCCCTTCTCCCCATCTTAGACCTCAATTCTTTATAAAGGCTCATCTGTAGAAGCGGTAGATTTCGAAATTCAACCCAAATGTGCATTTTATTCACAGAAAAAATGGAACAAAATTTTCTAAACTGTTTTTCATTAGGAGAGGAAGAAAAGATACCCTTCCCCACCTTTGGGGCAAGCATGAGTTCTTCACTAATCAAGTAACTCATGCTGCCTGGATAAAAATAATCACTGAAAACTTGTCCAGGACCTACTTCCTGGGAAAGGCCCTTTGCCAAGGCTCAGACTTGACACAAATCATCAGCCCCATGAAATTCAAACAGAATAAATCTTCCATGTGCAGAACATTGCTGGGTTGTGCCTTACGGGAACTGGATGCTGCCACGAAGCCTGAGTCATACAGTCATATTTGTAAGATCAGCTCGTCGCTAATGGCTGGGATCAAAGGCTGTCATGGAGCTGCCTTCCCCGTATCGCAGGGCTGTGGAAACATGCAGGGAAATGTTCTCTAGCTAGCAAAAGCTTTGATTTATTAGCCGTGATGTTTTCACCTGCTCCTGAAAGAACAGAGTTGCCTGCTGGGTTAGGCAGGCCCGTGGCAGGAGTACAGTTTCTGAAGCAGGTTGGGGGACTCTGCACGCTGCTCCCACAGTTGCTAGTGGCAGCTGAGAGCACAACCCACCTCACATCAGTGCTGCAAATGTAGGCAGGACTATTATTTCTTGCAGCATTCTGTGGGGAAAGACGGTGTGAATAAACTTCTCGCTGATTTGGGTCGCAGATGGATCCTTCACTGCTTTCTCCTGTGGGGCCAAGTGATAACTCACATTCCCCTTCCTGCATCACTAGTTCTCTGTGCCATTGGGTCAGCTCACACCAACAGATGAAGGGAAGGCCACAATTAACAGAGACTGCCCGTAGCACTGGCAGCATCGTGCCGAGAGGATCAGCGAGCTGTTACTGAACATGCTAGCAGACCTGGACAAACACTCTCAAATATAGCTGAGATTTGAGGGATGGAGTACGGTGAGTTGAAAGACCACCTGCTCGTTCACATTTTTTTTAGTTAAGCTCACACACCCCCCCTCCACTCAGGATTTCATCATGCAGGGAATCATCAGCATCAACAGCTATACTGTCTGTCTTTCGTCTTACACACACAGTGTCCAAATGGCTGGGAAAATATGGGGAAGGCATCGTTCTATGATGAGTGCCTCACCTCTTATCCGCAGCCCTGCAGGGCATCCCAGAGACACTTCTCACCCTCCTTTTGCTGTTATGCAGCAGGACATACCTACCCCCTCAGCACCCCAGCGGCAGCACACTGATTTAACAGATACTTGAGATGCCAGCAACTCCAAACATGCAGATATTTGCTCCTGTCTGACAACTCAGTCATTTTTAGCATCAGTTCACAATTTAAAACATTGCACTGGATTTCAGTGTAGAGCTACCTCAGCATTACCACCACTAGTTTGGCATTACCTTGTCTTCTACTGAGCCTCACTCTTGTAACGAGTTTAATTTAAGAGCTGACACTGGAGGAAGACCCTGCCTGTCCAACCAGCAGCCTGTGTGCTACACTCTAGGATCCGATATCTTATTTCCTTGGGCAAACATCCCAATTTGTAGAGATCACAAGGCCAGTTTGAAAACAACAGGGCATACAAGCACTATAGGTGGTATGGCACGTGCAGCCCTGCTGTCGCACCTCACTGCTTGTCCTCTTAGCTGCAGCTTTGCTCTCCCAGCTCCACTGACAGCCATCCCTTTTTCTAGTGCCACATACCCTGCTCTCAGCCAGTACTAGTTTCAGGACTTTGCATCTGGGCAAAGAAGAGTAAAACTTCACCCTTTGTGGTTTCACATAGAGTTTTACTTCATGCTGACATTCAAAAGCAGGCCTCAGTGCTAATACCTTGTCACCCGTACGTGCCTGTTTCTGCTGTCTCAGCAGGGACAAAGGAGTGGTGTTCTCAGGTTTATGCTAGAAACCTATCTTGATTTGCTGACTCCCCAAGTTATCACCCAGCAGCCGAACAACCACAGCAACCAGCATGCACACTCCTAGCCCATCCCAAACACCACATAAAAGAGGTATAGGCAAAACCTGTAACACATATCTGTTTCGGCTTCTGCACCCTGGAAACTGGGGGACAAGAGGAGCACATCCAGGGACACAGGTCACCTCAGGAGACAGGAGGTAACTTGTTAAAAGATGGTGACTCTCCTGCCATGCATCTGAACAACAGGACAGGGTAGGAGATCCTGAACTACTCAGTTGTGCTTCAAGTGCTCAGATTTTCCCAGCTACACAACTAAGGCACTCGCTATGCTGCACAAATAACCTGACTGGCCTGATTCTACCTGTGGTTCCCTACTGACACCCATCATCTGCGTATCATATTTTCAAGCAGCCACTTCACATGTTTCCATTTGAATAGCATCTAACTCCTTAAGGGCACTGGATCAGCAGCTGTGAAGCCAAAGATCCCCAGATACAGTTGAACAAATACCATCACGGACAATAGCAGCAGTTCCAGCTTTCCTGTACAGCCACTCCTGAAGCCTTTCCCACTGTGAAGGCAATTCCTTTGGGAAACCAGTTAAGTCTCTCTCACCTCTGCAGAGGATGATGAGGAATGCTGACCACAGGATTTTGTGCTGGAGACAGTTGCCCTCTCTGCCACAGCCTAAATTATTCAAAGTCATTTCACACTGTCTCAAGAGCAGACAGTTCTAGTGAATGTTTTTAAATTTTTCAATCTTTAACACATGAATGTAAGAGACTATGATAGCCTGAGACTAAAGAAACTACCTGAAGGTACTGAAGTCGATCATAACATGATGCAACTTAACAACTTGCTTTTTGAATTTCCACCCCTTGCTTTAACCTCAGTAAAAGTTTAAATGCAATGTCAAGACTTGACTTAGCCACAGATGGTCTATGACACACCAATAATATGGTCCTCCATATTATAGATAGAGGATCAGTGTATGAACCTACCAGGAGGACAGAAAATTGAACAAGAAATTCAAGGAGTAGCTTCAAGCATATAAACTGATGAATCTGCTAAAAGTCTGCGGCTTGGTAACTTGGCTAAGGCATTTGGCTGAACCTCTGGTGCTCATGATGAAGCTCACCACTGGTTAACAAGGTACCACGCATCAGGAGCACAACCATGGCAGGTTGCATGTCCCAGCCTTGATTTTCCTAGTCAGGATCTGCAACAGCTTTATCATGGTGACAGAAAATGAAATAACCCTGCCCAGATCAGTGTGCTCTGTCGAGCTGTTCCCCTGCTTACCAATCATGGGCAGACCTAGGTTTTGGTATGGGCACTCCAGGCTGCCTCCTTGTGTCCTTCCAAAGATAGCAGAGTAAATGGCTATCACCATGCTCTTCTTACAGCTTAGCCTCAGCTTGTCATCTTCACAGGCTACTTTACTCTTGTATTCATCTGGAAGGAAACAAACACTTAATTACTCAGCTGACCCAGAGGCGGGCACTCCGCATGAAGGGACCCCTCTCACCTCCCCGTGGTGTGCGCTTGTCAGAGGCAGAAGCGATTCTGGATATACACCCAGAGGTGCACATCAGCTGTCAGCACAATCCCAGCCTTATAACTGCATTTGCTAGAGTAGCACTGATCATTTGCATTATGTATTCTCTCTCTGGCATTGTCAGCACATTTAATAAACATATTTTAACCTATCACATGTCAGTTCCAGTAAATAGCCAATAATTTCATTTTACAGATAAATAAGTGAGGCGTCGCAACTGAGTGATTTCCACATGGTGTTACTAGAAGCCTGTGGCAGGGGAAGGTAAAACCCCATCTTTAGGTACCTTTCTCACCCACAGATCAGCCCTTTATGTGCCAAGCATTTATTCTACATCACAGCAGCTCAAATGCAAACATAATTACACTCAATAGCTTTTTTTCACACAGCTCTCTCTTGGCAGATTCAATAGGAGCTATACTAAACTTGTTAATGATGGAAGCTGCTCTTGACTGTTGCAGATACAGATATGCAAAGCTGCTCACCAAATCCTTCTTGAAATGGTCAGTCCAAGAATACAAATTACACTCTTGCTTTTGTAAGGCTGCTGCATGCAGAACAGTCACTGAGTTTACATCTGTCAAGGAGACTGGGCAACTATTTCATAAGAAATCACATGTCATTCCCTTCTCTTTACTAATATTATTTGTATTATGGGAACCTCTAGAGGTCCCAACCTAGAACAGGCCCTCCCCATGTATGTCTGCCAACACACCACAGAAGACAAACACTATTTTGAAGAGCTGAGTCTTTAGAGCTAGACATCTACAAGTGTGAAAGAAAGAGACAAAGAAAACTGAAGTGGCATATCTATGGTCACCCCAACCAACCCAGGACACATACAGGAATATAACATCAACCTCCCCAGACTCTGTAGAGTGACCTTCCACTTGATTATGTTATTTACCATTAGAAATGTAGCCATAACAATATTCAAGTTCCTTAACGGGAAGGGTCCCTGACCCATGGTAACCTCTCAAGCATGATCAGTCATTTCATCTGAAATACTCCTAGTTGTACCAGGTCAAAATAGTGCCACAGAGGACACTAACAACCAAACAGTGTAGATAATCATCAACTAGTGCCTGGGGCTGCCTCTAGCCTTGTATCATTTACTAGCATAGACTTTTGCCTCTCCCTGTCACTGGCTCTCTATGCCTAATATCACACATACACACACACACACACACATATATATATATGAAAGCTTATGCAAAGTCCATATACATCAAACTACTTAGTAACTGAGAACACTAGTTAATAATCACTTTATAGTTTAATACTTAAGTCTTTACACCATGGCAGCTAGCACTTAGTGTGACATTTTTGACTGAATTGTAACTATAGGTTCAAAAATCATTTTTCCTTATCAGAGATGAAGAGGAATTTTCCACCAGAGTTGAATCATAGAAGAATTTAGGTTGGAAGACTCCTCAGGAGGTCATCTGGTTTAACCTGTGCTCAAAGCAGGGCTGATTTCTATATTAGGTTAGATTTTTTCAGAAGAAACTGCATGGAGAAAACACGTATTACACCAAAACAGGCACATGCTGATTTAAAAGAAATGTCTGAAAATAAACAACTTCTCACACTCAGTTTGGAAATTCCTACTCAAAGTCAAAAAATAGCACCCTCAAAACAGCCTATTACCTGGTGATCAGAGCAGCCACCTGGAATGTGAAAACCCTGGTTCAAACCCTCACAGTATGGATGAGAATCTTAACCCTGGACACTATTCCAGTATGAAATCATCCTTCTTATTCTGAAACCTTTTTACAAAAAACTCTGAAAGATTCCAGTTTTTATCCCAATGCACTTGCAAACCTCTAAAACATTTACTGAATGGGAAAGTGTTTTCCATCCTCCCCTGCAGATGAGGACAGAATTAAGACCTAGCTCAGTCATGTAAGTATCTATGTGAAGAACGCATATCTTTCAGCAATATCTACAGGGATAAACCCATGACCAGCTGAGTGTGTAAAACAGTGACAGGAATCAGGATAGAAGCTCTTTTCAACATCAGAGTATGTAGGGAGAGAGAAACCTCATACAGCTGTGAAGAATCAATCATCATTTTATCTGTGTAGGTATTTCATCCACAATCACCATGAAGGCATCTGAATAATACACTGAACATATTCAGGGGTATCATCTTCACCTGTAATTGTCTCCTATAGGATTTTTGTTTCTTCTGTGAGGGAAATGGGATCAAAGCTTTAACCTAGCTGTACAGTGTAAAACTTAACAGGGTATAATGGAAATTTATAGACTTAATAGACTACTTTTTCCTTAGGAAAAAAAGTGGATTCAAGCTAAAACCTAAAGGCACAAAAATCTGCAATAGACAAGCTATACATAGTTAATGTTAAACCAATATCATGGAAAGGGAGAGTACTTGTGACTGGCTGAAGTGGTTGAAATATTAAATAGTTGATTAACTTTAGAAAAAGATCAATTTTGAAGTCTCTAATGTGTGAGTGCCAGGGTCCTCTGTGAAGGCCTTATTTTTTACAAAGAACTAACTCAATTTCCTCTTCTGGTTTGGTTATTATTAGATACATCTCCTAATAAACAAGCATAACTGATTGTTTAACCACATGTCCTGTGGACCCATTTAAGGTCCTTAGAATATTTATTAAATTCTGTTGATCATTCAAAGTCAGGGCTTGTTATTTGGAAACTTGCCTGGCATTTAAACACAGTATTGCATTTAGCCCAGAAGACACTGGTATGCACAGACATTCACATCTCTGCTGAAAGTCAGCCTGGCAGTCATGAGACAGTCAACAGCAAAACTCTGCCTCTCACATTCACAGTTCTTACCCTTGAAGCCACTCTGGGAAGTCATGTTCAGGGCTTACGGGGGAAGCTGCCTGATGGGTGGTTCCAGATATTACACCAAGGAGGTGAATCTAGGTGCACACTCCTTGAGAACCAGTGCAGTTTATGGGAGATGTGGTCTTGGCACACTGCAGCGTGGAGTCAGAGGGCTGTGACACCTGAAACAGATGCCACCTCAGGGTCACTAAATTCTGCCCTGGGAAACATTTATTGGAGCTGTCAGTTCCCAAGGCTCTGGTTGAGTCCAGAATAGTCAGGGCTGCAGTCCCCTGGGCTGGCACAGAGAAGACACTGCTTTCTTAAAAAGTAAGAAAAACTGAAGACAAAAGAAAGGATCAAATATGCAGATGTATTTCAGACTCCCAAAAGGTTCCCTTAAGCTTGATCACTGAAGAACAGATACTCTCAGTGTTTCTGGGCAACCTGATAGAAATCTACATAAACAAGCAGATAGAAAGTGATGTTACAGAGGACACAGGTCCCTGACAATATTTTCTGCTTCATAGTATTGCCATCTTAGCCAGGATGAATCAAAGCCAGCTGTCTTTCGTCCAGACACTGATGGCTCCCAGGCACTGGATGATGGTAAGGACTGTGATTGATATAAAAAAAAATACAGAGCTAAGCATCATCCATATATTTACTGGTACTTCAACCCATAATAGCCTTATATAAATATTGAAAAGAACCGAGGCAGCGTAAGTGATATGAGAGCTGGGACTGGGAACAAATCTGCATTTTTTTCTCTCACTCTCCCAAGAAGGAATGGCCTCCTACAGATCAGTCACAATCTGGTCCTAAGCCTGCTATAACTGTTACAGTCTGGATATAATTCAGTCCAAATGCAAACATTTGTATTAGTGGGTTTCATGTTTCACCCTGAAAAATTAAACATGCTTAAATGGCCTAGGAAAGGTGGCAGTGATATTCAGCAAATGGCTTACTCAACTCTAATCCCCCATGCAGTCATTTGTAGGGCAACAGAGATTTACCATGATTAAGATATTTGCTAAGGATAATATCCCTTTTATTACTGCCTGTTTTCAGAGACACTGGCTTAAATATAACTCAGTAGAGAGAAACCAAGAAGGGAACAGCTGCAGGCTTTTCTAGACACATTTTTAAAGGTCATTATATGACATGATTATAACATAGGAGAACAATTAAGGGAAAACAATTATAAATGTTTCTGATGGAAAAATTGTCTCTCTCAAACAATAAAGTGAACAAGCAGACCCTTTGTAATTACAGGATGTGTACAAGAATATTGAAGTATTGATCTGCAGTAAATACATTTACCCAGTGTCTTAAGAATATTTTCACCTATGGTCCAGGACGATTTTCTGAATTATCATGATCAGGAAGCTCAAATGTCAATTGGCTCAATATCTGCAAGACCTTCAAGACACAAGCTCCTAACAGGATTTTCTGTCTAACAAAGTGATGGAATGCATTAATGCCAGAGATCTACCTTGACTAAAATTGTATTTTTCAACAGAACTTGTGGAAAAATTTATGAAGTTTTGCTAATTAAAATATGCATGCTTCACATTATCAGTGCATAACAGTTGACCCTATTTCCCAGATCAAAGAGCTGGAAATACACATAAACAGAAATCTGTCTTGTTCACAAAAATCCTAAAGGATTTAAGTCAGAGTTGGTGATCTGAGCAAAGAGATTTTGTAGGAAACAGAGATGGTTTTGCCTACTTATCAGGTCAGGATTGTTTCCCATAGAAGACTATATTATCTAGTTTATAACTAATTAATGAGACTGCACCCAAAGTGTCACTTCAGAACTGAACTGCACTTCATATTAGCCAATAACTTCACTTTAGCCCAATTTTTGCCTTGCTCACCTTCATCCCAGCTTTGTTAGCTGTTCCACTGCATACCACCCAAAACAAAGAACATTTCTTGACATGAAATTCATAACTCTTCATTATTTCCAGCCATTCCATCAACACCTATTTACCTTTAATTGATAAATGAATACTTCACTATTAGGTGGTGGTTAGTGTTGGTGTGTGAAAAAGGACATAGGAACAACTCCCTTTTTAACTCGGCCACTCTCTCCAGAACTGTGTTCATGGCAGATACATCTCCAATGCTCCATGTCACTCTTCCTATCTACGTCTCTTACTGAAACTATCAGATGTGGATTGGTTGCAAGGCTGAACAGCTGAGATGCACAGTAGGCCAGATGGCACAAGTAGAATACCCAACCTTTTAGTCACAAGTTAGAATTCAACAAACTTTTATGGATCCTGAAAGTCACCACCAAGTAATAAATATGATGATCTCACATGTGGTGAGATTTTGCTCATTTCAGCACATGTCTAGGCAGAATGCTTACACTGCAAAAGTCACCACATATAGCAACTTTTTGTGCCAGCTTAAAGAGAAAAGACAAATTACAGAGTTAGCCATGGAAATACAAACTCTTTACTGTGGATGTAGTCACTTCAGACCATAATTCACAGGGTCACGGAGGACAGAAGGCACCTCTGGAGTCTGTCTAGGCCAAAACCCATGTTCATACCAGAGTCAACTGGAGTAGCAGGTTGCTGAGGGCCGTGTCCATTCAAGTTTTTAATACCTCTAAGGATTGAGACTCCACAACTTGCTTGGACAATCTGTTCCAGTGATCCTGTTAATCATGTGAGAGAGGAGTATAGTGAGTACCTGTTACTATCTCTTCTGGAGGAACTAGGAAGATGAGTCTCTAAGACAGGAAACCTCATAAACACTAGGAGACACCTCTGAGCAACATCCTTGAACAAGAGTGCCTGTGCAACAAAACTGCCCATGAACACCTCATCTTGGAGACACCCATCCTGTATTCTTCCTTGTAACCTGTGACCCTCATTTTTATATGCTTTTATTTTCCCTCATAATCAGCAAATTCTCAGGATCATCTGTAAAATATAGAGATTTTTTTTGGAGTGCATGTAGATCTAAGTCCATCCTCCTAAAATTAAAACAGATAAGTACATCTTAAAGCAGATGGAGCAAAGGTGCCTCAGACAGCTTTCATTAACTCCTACACTGTGAAAAAGGTAACTGTTCTAAAAGGATATTTTCCAGTCAGTGCTCCCTGTCAAACCCTTTCCCCACACTCCTATTCCTGTGTTTGAATATTTATTTACTTTTCATTTCAAGCAGGCATTTGTTATCTGAGTTTTGCATCCTCTTCTACACTTTGTAAGATATAAACAGATTCTGGCCTCCAAGTCCCCGAATGCAAATCAGTTAACATAAATCAGAAATTTCTCACAGTGGCAAATGCCTATTCTTTAGACCAGTGCACATTGCTCTGGGTCCTTGCTTTTTGTTTTCTTCCAATTTCCTTTCACTTACAACATGCACATCCTGAGTCTCAGAGCTTCTACCTCATCTGTGTGAACTTGATACTAATGCGAACTTTCCATTCAGATTGGGATTTTAATAAATCCATATTCAATTCAAGTCAGCATTCCCTTAGGGAGGATTGAGTGGAAGAAACCTTTCCAGGACAGCAAAGGTCTCCAGAGTCCTCAGGTACAGCTTTTCATCTGACTCCCCCACAAGCACTTAAATTGTGGGCTACCTGGTCATTCCCTCATTTCAACAGCCAAGATCTGGAAAGGATCGTCCCCTTTAATTTGGAGCATTAAAAAAGTGAGAATATCACAAATTCATACATTTGCACAGAAATATCTTTTAGCATTACTTCAGTTCAATTTTCCCTTGGGAAACTTTTTGTGAAGATGTTGTAATATGACTTTTAGAAATTGAGGTTAGCTACCCTCGATGGCATGGAGTGCACCGCTTACTTCTGCAGAAGCTAATCTGAAACTCTGAAAGACAGAACTCAGATGACAGTCCACTATTATATCAAATAGGCAGTTTGCCAACTTCAGAAGTACCCTGAAAACTCAAGAGTGACAAGTTTTGGAGGTCTGAAACCATTCTGACAAATAAGAAGACTGTTCCTTGCAAACAACCTTGTCAGATTCCTTTAAAATTATGCTCCTGACGCACCCATCCAATTTGCAATGTTTAAAAGGTGCTTTTCCCCACTGTCACTTTCATTAGTCTGAAGTAGTTGTACTTTTATGTTCTGTTGTGAAAAGTCCGGCAGTGCTGCAAATTAACTGCTACATTTAATTTCCAAAGTAGAGTTCAGATGCACCTAGTTGCATTCTGCTGTTGGACAAACAGAAGTATATTTCTATGTAAAGGGAACAATATTGAAATATATATGCTAGACTGCAAGATGGGAGTTAAACAAAATACTTGGGAGCCAGGGAAAAATTTAATTCTTATCTTACTTCTTCCATTAATTAATTTGGGTTGATTTTCCAAAGAAGCTGTGACTGACTGGTGTTCTGCTGCCTAAATCTCTGCCTCATCATTTATTAGTCATCCTTCCAAGGACCTAAGAACCTGCTGGCTAAATTTCAGTGAAATTTGTCAGAAATATTGAGATGACAAATGTAGTTAAGTCCCTATATGTTTTTTAAGGATTGGTAAACAATTACAGAAGGGAGCCAAATCAGTGCCAAAGCTGGTTGTAATTGTTGCACTATCCCACCAGCCAACCAGCATGGATATAATACCTGGACAATTAACATGGATACAAATATGGGATAGCTACACCATAGGAAGCAACATAGGAAGCATGGTGAAACACCTTGTTTCTGTAGTGAAGAATGGGAGGGATGCACTAAGAAGAAATTACTTGAATATGTAAGGACAAAGACTTCATTAGTACCACTGCTCATGGCACTTTTGTTCTTCTCTTCCAGTGATGGTGTAAATCTGGAGTAATACTTCTTAAAGTTATTCTTAACATAGCTGAAAGGGAGAATTTAGTCTTGTATCATTAAAACAGTCTCCTCCCAATGTTAAAATAATGGTGATAATAATTCTGACACAAGAACATTTAAAGGATACCTGATTGATATTTTTACATATAATCCATGGGGTTGTCTAGAGCAGAAAATATGGGAAAATGAGGCCTACTAGATTAAAAGCTAGTTTACCACTGTCCTAAATAATTAAACACACAGTATTCCCTCAGTGGCTTTGCCTGAGAAGAAAAAGTGTAGCTGGGAGAAATACAGTTCCCAAATATCCCAAATTTATCACAGGTGCTTTACAAGTCCCAGTTGCCAGAGACATGATTAGATGACAACCTCCAGCACTTTTTAAGCAGTCAGAAAAAAGTAAGCATGTAACCGAGAAAAGCTTGATGCACCATTAGGATGATGAAAAACTGAAAATATCAGGAGATACGTGTTTTAAACATGTATAATTATTTTGAAATAAAGTGTAGGACTGATATTGAAAAAATGTTGAAAGAGCTCCTTACCATGCCTCTACCCCAGAGAAGATTTACTCTTTTCTGCTTTTTTTTTCCAAGAGACATTAATTTGAACAGAGAAATTGATCTATATTTTCTGTCTTTAATAAGTCCACATACAGGACCTCCTGCAGTATAAATTTATTACCCTGTTCTGTGAGGCCTACACACATGGTTTAAACTGTGGATTTAATATAACAGCTCCAAACTTTCACAAAAACAAACCTTTGTAGCATCTCAATTTGGTTTATAAGCACACTGGTTTTTGGGACAAGCTTTTCTTCTCAGTTCTTCATCAGTATGCCATAAAACCCTGAAATCTATCATTCAGAGCTGGAAAACCTATACCACAGTAGGACCATGTTGAGATTTAGATTTATGGGTTTCATTTTTAAAAACTTGATTTCCTTGTGTTTATTCTGGTTAATTGCCCCAAGAAGATCCCCTTGCTCTTCTGGGGAGAAGGCTCCCAGATCGCTTTATCTCTGGCAGCAGACAAAGCCATTCATGACACCTGAAGCTCCATCCACAATGCAGCCCCCATCATCAGCACAGAAATGTATCACAGGTGCTCGAAATGCCTAAGGATGGGCTGGATCTCCTGAAGTACATGAGGGCAAGGGCTCCCAGTTCCTCCTAGCAATGCTATTGACCCATGTGTCCCAGCACAGTAAGACTATGGTGTACGCCTTCCTTGTCCTTTACTAAAAATTTAGGGCTTAAAAGGGATTTTTTACCCTTGCTTTCTTCCTGGGACCCCACAGAAAACTTAAATGTCAATGAACAAACCGGATCTATAAAAGTCACAGCTCTATAATTTATACAAGTTAGGCAGATTTCAGAATTTGTCTTTTATAGTGGTTCACATCTGGATACTGGAGACCTGATCCAGCAAAGGGAATCTTTCCACCTTTATCAGTAGGAAGCACTCTGGTCTTCACTGGCTCCTTATTATGTCAGTCAGGGCTGACTGATGAGGTTTGAAAGAAAACTGGGATTTTTTTTTTTTTTTTTTTTTTTTTTTAACTCTCCTGGGTCAGCAGCAGTTTCCTTCTCTGTGGGGGCAGGGGCTAACAATAATCTCTGCATTCGCTGACAATGAAATTATGCGTTCCTCTTAATCCTGCTCCTGACAGTCAAGTGATTAGTGTGCTACAGAGATAGGGCTATTTGACAGCACCTCAAAATCTCTATGCATCAACAGATTAAAACAAAATTAATTGTTAGTATTAAAGATTCTCTAACCCCAATTGTAGGCTGATGGATCTGTCCTCTGTTATTTATAACATTCCTTTATTTACACCTTTTTGTCACCACAGCGTTTGCTGCCTGAGCTTTTATTGCCCTTATAAATTTCCACTCCCTGCACCACCTTAAGAGTTTTGAAATAATACAGATAGGCAAGAGCAAGCTGATGAATGCAGAGGTAAAAGGCTTATTTTGTTGCCTTGGTGGCTGGGCCAGAAGGATGTGCCTATTAAACAGCCCTCACTTCATCACGCTGCTTTGGGAAGCCTGGCCCACCAAAATGCAATGCAGCGAACAATACAGTGAACTTCTCCTGCCACCAATAAACCTGTCTTACAAAGGAGATTAATGCTTTTCTGAAAGGGTTGATAACTACTGAATTACCAATCTATCCAAGCACTAAAATCAATCACTAATGTTAAAGGGACCAGGAATACATTTAGGTCCCTCTTTGCTCTCATCTGAAATTTCTACAAAGACTCTGTTCTTTCCACTGCCCTCCACTCTTGCTCACAGCATTTTGTAAATTCTGCCTAGGGAAAGTCTTGAGCACATGTGATGAGACCAGGCTTTTCATGACGTGTTCACTGAATTTAACAGAAAAGGTGTAATCCTCAGCAAAGTCAATGGCAAAGCCCACTCTAAATTCAATAGTGAAAGAATGCATTGTAGGGAAATTAAAAGGTAAACAAGATGCATTCACTGCAAACCTCGATGGCCCTTTGAAAATGTCCTTTCTATATTTTTCAGTCAATCTAACTGAAATCTGATGAGCAGACCTGACCAGTTCCCCAAGAGACATAAGACAGTTTCACATTCACCAGCAACTGGGAACCATCCACACAGAGAATTAGCTTTTGTGATTCTTTGATAGCTGGAAAGGCTCTGTCACTAGTAATGGTATTTGGCTGTTTGTACAGGTTTTGAAGCACCACTGACAAAAAAAAAATCACACATCCTCACCAAAAGGCAGACACTCTTGGGACGGACATACTATGGTAGCTCCATTACTATATGATAGAGAGAGCAAATCTGAAGATGACATTTTTATAAGAAGATGATCTAGTAGGAATTAATTCCTAATTAAAGTTCAGTGATTTTCTAATTCTAATTAAAATTCTGTTAAGAAAAATAAAGTTACCTAAGTATGATTTTGGTAAGGATATCAGCATGGGTATTCCTATGCTTGAAAAAAAGTAATTGACATTTCACAAGAATTAACTGGGCCTCTTAGAGTAGAATTAAACCTATGGTGGAGAGAATGACTTCCTGCTCTCTTCAAAACATGTGTCCAGGTTGATTCTCAGCACAAAAGTTTTCCCATAAATCAAAGCTACAGGTTCTGAACCAGAATAAAGTGACCTCCCCGATGCCCTTTCCTCCTCCTACCACCTCACAAACTTTTGGCACTTCACCCTTTGGCAAAAAACGTAAGTTTTCTTCCCAGATGCATTTCTCAGAGCCTTGATGTGCCTTTCACAAATATGTTTTTGTATTGTTACAGAGGGAATTGAGCTGCAATTGGAGCCCAGGTCAAAATCCAGGCTTTCAGAAACTGCAAAGACTTTAAGCTTATGTTTGTGAATAGAAGGGAGTGCAGCAAAGTTTGGATTTACACTTTGTTACATCACTGGGATGATTAATACAGGGAGGCTTCACACCCACCAGCCCCCCAATTATCACATCCAGCTGCTCAATGCAGCATTTTAAAATTAAATAAAAATAATAATAACTAATTAAAAAAAAAAAAAGAAAAGAAAAGAAAAAACACTGGATAGAGATTCTCTCTCCCAGAGTCCTTGAAGTCATAAGCTAAACTAGCAACTGCCCAGTAGGAAAAAGGGAAAATACCATTACAGTATTACAGGAGGTTGCAGTTTAGGCTGTTCAGAGCTGAGAAGCAGATGGTGCATCCAGGACAGTGTGGCAATGGCAGAGGAGAAGACAAGAGATAGGGACTACGTGGAGGACTCATGGGGGAAGCCACATAAGCAGGGTAGGAGCCCTCTTCATTCTCGACAGCACTGCCAGCAAATGGCCATTCAGACAACACACCTCATCCTAAGTAATGCATTTGCAGAGAAAGGTAACACTTATGTCCCCATTTTGTTCAGGACCATTGGCACTTTTGAAATAGCAAAGTAAAAACAATAACCAAACAACCAAAAAGCCACTGTGGGCAAACAGATGCTGTGCAGGAGCAGGTCGATCCCTGCTTGTACAATAGCCCAGAGCAGCAACCAACCCTGGTAAAAATCAGCTGCAATGGCATTTCCGGGGTGCAGAGAAGTGAAGTTCTTTCTTCAGCAAGACTTGGGCAGCCCCACAGATCCTGTTCCCAGCCAGGATTAGACTGTGCAGCCCCTTCGGAAAGTCTGGCACACAGAGCAAATATTTCCTAGCTTACAATAACACACGATCTTACACGGTTCTCTGTCTCTGAAGTCAAGGGGATGAAGAAACACTGAATTGTTTGAATAATATTGGTGAATTCAGATTTCAGTTAGAGGGAATTCATGCTAGACCAATTAAATAGTATGTCAATTCCCTCTAATTATATGTTCCTGCAGCCTACCCGGTAATTACACTTAATGGGTCTAAATCAAATCAGCATGTTACCTGAGAAATAATTGGATTTGCGTGCAATTTTTTAATGATCCTGAAAGGTACCCCAGAGATTGAAGTCCTCTGTGTGTTCAGGACTTGATCCTAGGTTTCAGTGTGCTTTGGGTGTGGATCTCAGGCTATATTGGCCCTGATAAAGTAAATGTGCCAGTTCTCTGGCACTGAGGCCAGAGCCATTGGACAATGGGATATGTCCCAGCTGGCACGGGACAGCCCACAGCCATTCTCAGAAACTTTTTAAGCCTCTAACACACATTGGCTGTATCCAGACTTCTCCCTGGAAATCATCCCTGGCCAGTGCTAAATGCCAGATTACATCTACGCTATCAGAGAACAACTTCAGGTTTCCCTGCTACAGCCACATATACCAACCTTGACCTCCAGAGACCCTCTGGGGGCTCGCCACTGAGGCTGTCAATAGCAAGATGATTTGCAGAGGAACCTCCAAGTTTAGAAGCACAAGTCATAGCTGTGCTCTGCTGAGACCTGTACAGTGCATTTGAACATCTTCCCAAAGGTTGGTGCATATTAGAATCTAAGGCCCACTCACTGTGGGAAAAGAAAATAAAACCTAAACCTCTATACACTTTGATGAACCTTGGCCCTCAAAACATATAGCAGCAATAAGTCAGTCTCACTTACCTCAAACTGAGGTACAGAATAGAGCATTTTATTGACTATTTCTGGTCTCCTTAAACATTCTGTACATTAAAAAGTATACACACATATAATTTATTTATTTGTTTACAGACACAGAGAATACTCAGGACTGCCAAACACCTGACATTTAAAAGCAGTCCCATTAACATACCTGAGTCTTGTACATGCAGGATGAGTGTCCACTAGAGCCCAGATCCATCTACTGGATCAGAGGGGACCCATAATTAGCACAAGACTTCCCAAAAAACACACAACCCATTGAATGTCTCACTGTTTCTAGTTAAGAATACGCTCCTCTGAAGTGTTTCTTTGAATTTCTAGAGGAGGTGAACACCTTTGAATGATTCTTCCCTGCTTCCAGAGAAAGCAGTCTCAGAGAGATTAGTGTAGTAGAGATTCCCCCCACTGCCCTGCTCCACGGAACCCCATCACTTGGAAAATCTGGGGCTTTCAGTTTCAGCATGATTTAGTTTCCTCTGTCTCCTTGAAATTCCACCCATGAGAAACCAAAATAGCCCTTGGCTTGTGAGTGAACCCCATACAGCCAGCAAGCATCAAAAGCACTAGATTTCAAATGCAACGTAATGTCAGAGAGGCATAACTGCAATGACAGTGGCTGGAGGGGATGCCTGCACCATCTAGTTATCCTTCAGCAAAGGTACAAGTAAATGCCACTGACTTCAGTTTTGCTTTCTTTCAAGCAAGTTATAAATAACTTTCCTATATTCAGAGGCCTTTTGAGGCTCCAGCATGACTCAGAGTGGGAGGGCTTGGGCATCCTTATTTTATGTTAAAGACGTCATGTCCAAACTCTGCAGGCCACTTCCCAAGGCACCTCCCATACCTGTGTACAGGAAAACTCACATTCATTCTACCTAGGTAGGCACTTAACCAAGACACCTACTTCCGTAGTATGGGTACATCAGGATCCCTCAATAAGCAAAGGAAAGAAATAGGTGTCTCTAGAGGACAATTCAGGCCTTAAATAGATCCTTATTGAAGTACTTCTGTCATGTCTAGTGTTAAGAAGGACAAATTCAAGACCAGAACCCAAAAAATTGCATTTGTCTTCTGATAAAGTTATACATCAAACCATGTGCCAGGAAGTGAGCTCTTGACAGGACTCTCTGGTGCCCTTTGGTTACATTATGCATGCTCATACTTTCTGGAGCAGACCAACACTTCATGGGACCACAGGTTTTGGGATCATCTCTTAAACCTATATTCATTTGCAGCTCATAAGCAACGCTCAAATACTCAATAGCCGAAAAAGCCCACCAAAATTTCCCATAGTCCTGTATTTTGCATTCTATGGATCCATCTTTCTTCTGTCCCTTCATTATCCTTCTCCTTACAGAAAGGTGGAAAGGCTTATCAAACTCATACAAACACTAGATTCTGTTTGTGAGACTCAAACTTAACATTTTGAATCATCAAGAAAAGGTTGACCATGTCCTGGTATCTCTGTGCAAAGCTAATCCTCACATATTTGAATCCTTGTTTTTAATCCAGTGGTTTCTGATTAAAAGTTTTCCCAGTGACTAGGAAACAATAATTTGAGTCAGATTGTCCCGTTTCACCCTGAAAAATTGGCACTGACTGAAAAATGTCTTGGTGAAATGTTTTCAAGCTGCTTCCCATGCTCTCTTTCAGAAGAATCGCTTACCCAACACATATGCCAACTCCTTCTTTTCTATCATATCTGTAATTAGCAAAGAATGCCATAAACATTTATGCATAGATGGGATCCTGAAGTACCTTCATAAATTCAGCACAGGCCTCAGTAGTCAGATTTTTAAAGTGAGATTTGATACAAAACTTGCAGGTTTAGGAGGACTTGTCAGAACACCCTGATAATCACCCCTCTCGGAGATGCATTTCTCACCCAACAAGGGATGTTACAATCACTCACAAAAGCCCCACAACAAATGCAGGTGCTTCATTACCTACTTTTCATTTGAATTCCTCATAGAGCTTGCCAGATCCCTTCATTTCATTAGCACAGGTCTCTGCGTGCTGGGGCAAAAAGTCTTCTTCTATCTGCTGACAGAGGCTGAATGTTTCTGTTTTTGTTTCAAACCTTTTCTGAAATCAGATAAGTTTTTCTTCCCTGTGCAAACTATTTTTTTTTATTTCTTCCTAAAAGATGTTGCTGATGTGATGCTGGAACCATGTTAGTTTCGTCATCTAAAAAGCTTGGGATTGGGTTGGTCTGAAATGCCATGTCCAGACTATTAATTCAGATACAGTCAGGTCCTGTTCTCTGTCTGAAAACAGTTGGCGCAGATTGGCCAGCATCAAACTCTATCTGTCTCCAAACTAACGTGTCTGCTTCCAAAGCACTGATGGAGAACGGTGCCCAGGCTGTGCTAACTCCATCAGTGGGGACAGGAATTGGCCAAGAAGGTGTTGGTTGTCCTGGGCCAAAGCCACACCAGGCTCACTCCTCTGCAGAGCTCCCAGTATCCAGGCACCAGCCCCATTTAATTTAAACACAGTTAATGAGATCAGGCAAAACACAGGTTAACATTTCCCAGCCTGATCTGGGAGCAATTAAAAATTGGCTTATGGCACCGTGTGGGCAGGTGAACTTCCAGTTGCACCACCATCTCCAGTGCCTGCCTTAGGCATCCAGGTCTGAAGTCTTTGCCCACGTAAAGAGCTCCCACTCCCTCTGGAGGGGCAGGCAGAGAGGCGACAAGTCCCACTAGCCCACCGGGACAGGAGGAGGGTGGCTGCAGACAGGAGCAGGAGCAGCCCACCCACCGCCGACAGCGTGAGCTCAGCGTTGGCAAAGGCTTTCGCTGGCACCTGCAAAAACAATCTGCAACTCGGGCTGCCAGCAAGGAGGAAGGAGCTGGAGCAGTTGGAGCAGCAGCATCCCAGCAAGGCAGCAAGCAAGGGGGAGAGCAGAAACGCTCTGCACCCAGGGAGTTATCTTACACCAAAAATAAAGATGGAAGGGAACAAAAAGTCCTAGGAGGTCTCTCTGGTGAGTATTAAGTAGGAAAACGCTTTGGTCTCGCCAGAGCAAACAGATCTGATAGTGAGATACTTACTTGGCCTGCACTTGTACCACACGATGAGGTACTTGCCGGTTCCAGGGCACGGATCTGCACCGAACAGCCGACTATTGACAAGAAACTGGCAGCTCCGCCTGTCCTGGCACTCGTCCAGCGTCTTCTGCAGCCAGGGATGCATACAAGAAACAGAGAAACAAAAGCACTTCAGTATCTCCACCAAAGGGATGGTCAAATGGTGACAAGCTGGGGAATGGCAGGGCCATCCTTCCCTCCTCAACTGGCCCTGACACGAGGCAGGCAACGGTGCTCAGTGCAATAGGTACCGCAGGAGTCGCGGACTAGGAGAGGACTAAGTCTTGCACTGTTTGAAGGGGCATGATTTCTTTCCCTTTCATGCATGCAAAAGGAAGGATTTGCACTGGGACGGTTACAGAGATTTTGAAGGATTTATATGCAATTTAATCATAGCATAAGGCAGCACTGTCCCAGGAAAAGCATGTCTGAAGACGGGGATCAGCCTCAACAGCTAAAAGCAGAGACCCAAACTCTGCCACCACCATTCTTCTTTGGATTTGTCTGGAGATGCACAATTTCAACCACAGCTTTCAAGACAACTCTTGTCTCAGTTATATAGAAGCTTTGGCAATTGCTGGTATTCCAGTAATTAGTAGTTGTGGTGGGAACACTGTTACACAGCCAACTTAGTCAGTTTTTAATAGGGCTCACTCCTCCTCCCCCATGAGTATCACATTCCTTTTAGCTAAACACAGCATGGGCCTGTGAGTTGGAGGGTCCTCCCACTGCCAGAATTTTGGGTCCTATCCCCTTTTTTGTACTGCTTCTCCTCTAGCGTTCGCTCCCCACTTCCCCATTCATAACACTCATAAAAACTCCATCTCAGAATCCACAGGGGCAAGACATTCTGTCTCCTGCTAGAAAATAGCTTCATTAAGGAAGATTAATGATTTATTTTAACCCTATGATCCTCCTAAGCAGTAGTAAGGGGAGAGAATGCTATTAAGTGGGGCAGTAAGTAAGTTTTCAATTCAGCTGGATGGCTTAGATGGTATTTATGTTCTCCTGTAGAGCCCCTAAAGCGCTAAAATTACCATAATGTTTGCCTGACACACATGAACCTGTCAGAGCATTTTGAGACCACAGAGCGAGGTAATCCACCACCCTCGCTAAGTCCCTGCAATACAGAGCTGTGAATTCCAGTCCCAAAACAATTAATTTTCACTTGCAAGGAGGAGCTGGAAAATCCTTTCTCAGAATTTCCTCTAGACTCCCCTGGTCTCTTTTGTCTTCTCCCTGTTCCCTTTTCTTACATCCACCTCGATATTTGGGCTTTCCCACAATCTTATCCCTGTGCCATTAACATAAAGGCTGTTCCTTTACAACGTGCCACCCAAACCAATTTTCTCTCTGCCTCAGTGACTACTCTCTATTTTTGAGTTCTCCTTGAACATAATATATATAATCTTTAGGATTATAACTTTGAATGTCACCCTCTGAACAACAGGAACAACAGCTGTTCCAGTTGAAACTGCCTCATTTGTGGTTGCTCATAACTTCCTAAGCTTTCACCTTTTGGGCTGACACATGCAAGAATTCATGCCTACCTCAAGTCTGACCTTAATTTTAAAGTTCAAACCAAAACAATTCAGGCCTTTTATAGCAATCAGAGAACATATGCTATTGTTTTCCACTTATGAAGGTAATAAAATGCAGGCATCTTGTTTCAAAATACAGGGCTTAGGATGGAAAGGCTGAAAGGTGAACACTAAAGGAGGTGCCTGGGAGCATTAGCCCCAATTTGACCATCACGTTAAAATGCATAGAAACAGCATATTCTTTCCTCTAGGCTCATAAGGGTTGACTGCTCACTCAGCATGTGAAATTCAATTTAATGGAAAATCCAATGAATTGCAAAGGAATTTAAGTGAGGCCTCTA
Source organism: Tyto alba (assembly GCF_018691265.1). Lineage (NCBI taxonomy): Eukaryota > Metazoa > Chordata > Aves > Strigiformes > Tytonidae > Tyto > Tyto alba. The sequence goes on along the minus strand of NW_024881316.1, from coordinate 43,185,661 downwards.
CACAGATACCTCTTTTGATCTCAAAAGGCAAAGAACAACTGGAACAACTCTTGAGTGCTTCATATATGGAGAGGAATCCTCTCCAAATCACTGTGGACCTGAAAGGATTTCCTGGTACTGGACAGCCACACCTGTGTTTACACCCAAGCAGTGCTAAGAATATGGAGCAAAGGGAAAGAAGCAGCAACCCAAATGATTTCTTTCCCACAAGGGAAGCTTTCTCATCTCAAAGGCTGCAGACTCGGGTTTTTGGTCAACAAACCTGTTCATAGCAGATGGATGGGATTTTCAAAAGCCATCAGTATTGCATAATAGGTGCTATTAAAACGAGTGGGAAAACCACCCTGGGTTTTGCAGAGACTGAGTTTGGCCACCAAGAAGCATCTTTGAAAACCTTAGCTTAGATGCCTAAGCAGCACTTGTTCATCTGTCTTTAGGCTCAGCACCAGGAGTGAAGGCAATTACCTACCAACCTCAGAGAACAATGAACACGGGCAGCCTTCACATATTGTCACTTTGTCTTGCTCTGCTCCAACTTTCAGCAGCTCTTGCTTTCTCCATGTACTCTACATAAGTAAAACCTCCTGAGTTTACTTCCTGCAGTATGCAAAGTAACACAGAGCCTGAGGGAGAAGTTTGTACCTAAATTAAGGAGCAAAAGTAATCTATGCCATTGTGAGACCATAGAAAAAGGCAAGTGTTCTTGAGGCTGAATATGCCTTTTACTAGTTGGTTTTAGTGTTTAGCTACAGTTTCAACTTAATTTGATAGCAGCTGTGATTCTGAGAAGTAATTTCATGCTGGGAGAGGAATCAATACTTCCTTTTCATTCATGTAATTTTAACATGCCTCCCTCTGAAGGGCAACGGTTTTCCTGCAAATATAAAAAAACATTAAGATTTCTGATTTCCTGCACAGTGTTTGAGTAATGTCTTAGGTGTAATGAAATATATCCATAAAGAATAAAATAAAAAAAATATGCTCAACGCTCAGATAAATACATCAGGAAAAATGCAAAGAAAATTAGCAGTGGTTGACTGTGACATGTTCTTGATTAAAAGTAAACAACAATGTTACACTAGCCCTAACATTAGCTTAAAAACTTGCACATACAATTTTTACCTATCCTTGTATACACAGAAATCTTCTTCCCCACTGCTTTCATCAGTATGTGCTATATACCAGCATCTTCTTAAACACTGTCCAACACAGCAACTACAGATCACACGTGAGAAGATGGTCTACTACAGGCCCACTTCCCTGCCAGACCAGTGCATCTGGTGTTTACAGGGGCCCTTACAAACCAAGACCTTGACTTTCTAGTCTTACTCTCAGAAACCATACTTCTAGGGAGCATCAGAGCTCTGGCAGATGTCAGATCTCATTGCTGAAGTATTTGCAGATGCTCAGCTAGATTGACACCAGAAAAGCTGTGAGTTTCCTTGATAGTGAGGGAATGTCCTGAGCTCACAAGGCTTTAATGGCTGGAAAAATTTAGGCAATTCATTCTACGTCTACCTTGTTCTTCTAGCTGTCACTGTCAGCTGTAAAGGTGAGAAAACACAACCACAAGACCAAACAAAAAGAGGCCCACAAACAATCTGAACTTGCATAGAAATAGTAGTAGACACACAGAATCATCCCTGACTGAGATATATAATCAGCTGTTTATGTCATTGCCATCTGGTAGACCCCTCACTAATGCAAAATAAAGTTGCATTGGATTAAATTATATTATAAAAATCATTCCAACTGAAGAAGATGGAGGAGGAATTCCTGTCTGGCATGAAAGTGGAGGGAAGACACATTAATTGCACTGTGCCATTTTGTAATTGCGTTCCAGTGGTAAATCAAGCCTAAGGGCTGACAGCCAGTGCACAGGAGGGAAGTTGTGGCTGTTTAAACCCATTCCATTTTCTGGTTCATGATTGAGCTAAGAAGCTGCAAGATTTAGAGGAGATAAGGGACCAAGAAATGTGAATTCAAGAAAAACAACTACTAATCTAACCCCTGTGATTTATGCCCTGGATTAATCTCACTGCAGTGACCCAGGTTTTAAAGGAAGGGCAGCCTCCAGCTCAAAACCATGTCTTTCTAGTGGGCATTGCAGATGAAATGCATTTCTCGTGCTTATTTTGTTGTGCTCATTAGCTAAGTAATTGCTTGTGCTCATTAGATAACAACCTTTTAAATCTGGAACTGGATGCAAGCTCTGCAATAAGGCTGTCCTCAGCCATTCCCCAGGGTGCATTCATTTTTATTCTGTCTCTTTGAATCACTCTTCAAGAAGTTATTCCCCTGCAAGCTTAAAATAAGCCACAACTGAGTTTAACACCCAAGGCAATTAAACTTATCTCAGTTCTTAGTCCCTTGTAGTAGTTCATAGATTCAACACACTTAGAGAGAAACTTTGGACCTCTAGAAGCCAATGATGAAACTCAATGGGAACTAGGATTTTGCCACAGGGCTGCTCTCTGTACAGCCTCCATCATCAAAAGAACATAAGGATGACTGTAGGGAATGTCAGCCAGGCATGAAATTACACAGTTGAACCCCACTAAATAATTGCCCAAATTGTATGTTGCTGAGGAGAATAACTCAGAGAGCAAACTGTATGAAGGGATCAGAGCTGTGTGCAGACAAATGAAGATGGGCAAAGATTTGTAATAAGAATTTTACACAAGAAGATACCAGTAATTTTAAAAAACATTATTAATCATTTTTAGGTCAAGTTCAATCCAAGTATAGCCATTACGGTGGAATTACACCAACATTTATACTGGTGCACCTCCATGAGTTTTGCAATGGTAAGAACTAAATATAACAAACAAGGCACCATGGGTTTTCCCTACAAAGCCACACAGCACAGTGCATTCATAATGGCTTCATGTCACGTTTCTATTGAATTTTGATACTCTTTTATATACCCTTGATTGTTAGTATTACTTTAAAACACACTGTAAACTTAGTACTTTCAAGTTGCAAACTTATTTACAGGTCCTTTTCCCAATTATCTGATGATTGCACCTTCATCTCTATTCATTCATGCAAATTACTGAAGTCCATGGAGCAAGAAGATTTTTCAAAGATCAGAAACAGGGAAGGACAGACTACATGAGTAAGTGAAACCCATGTTGATGAGATACAGGTTACCTGCCTACGTCTTCATCAACTACTTTCCCAGCCTGCTCCACTAGAAAGTAATTCAGCTTTGCCCAAATTGCCACATTCAAACTGTGCATCACATGAAGAAGAGATCAAAGACCCTGAATCCTGACTGCTTATCTGTGGCAAATATTACTACTATACTAGCTATCTCTTATCACTCTCCCATGGACCTTGTAATGCTCACAGCAGAGTCAGCAGGAGGGAACTATGCTCACACATTTGGTGACTCACAGTAACACACAAGACTGTGAAATAAAGAGTTGAAAACTGGGCACACATTCCCTTTCACCAGCTCTGCTATGAGAGTAGTAAACACCAGAAGGGCAGCCGTCGGGTGGGATGTTACAACATGAGAGCAAGATTCACCAGAGCTCCTCTCGCAGAGCCTTGAAAGAGCCCAGAAGCAGCAATACACAAAAAGCAGGAAAATGCTCAGCAAATAGAAGGATCCTATAAAAGCTGCATTACAGATATCACCTAATTAATATTACCTACATTTCCTAACAGTAGGAAACTTAATCTGTGTGCGGGGTCAACTTCAAAGGGAGAGGAGGTCTATGCTGAAGAAATACAAAAGGATGCATAACCAAAAGTCATGGGATAAAAGAAAGGGAAAGCTTAGAACACAAAGTGGAAAAAAAAAATCATTGAGAGCAAACCATTACACTGTCAAGCAGGGTCTTAGTGGCAATGATGGAAGCCCCATGACTTGGAAAGTTTAAATTTAGAGTAAACAAAGCATTAGTAAGCTTACACCCCAGGGAGCAGTCCTGCCTCATCAGGCAGACAGGCTGCACCGGCCACCTCTGCCTCCACTGTCGCTTCTTCTGAAAAACATAATCACACTGCTCTGATGAGCTATTTCAGTCAATCCAAAGATTTCAAAGATACAGCAATTTAGAGATTATCTATGACCTCTGCATCAAGCAGTTCTTCTACTTGCAAATAATTAGCTGGGGAGCTGCTTGCCAGAATTACATTTCAGCCTGGGCAAGATTCATGAATGAAGCTGCGCTGGTTCTGTGATTTTTAAGAGCAACTTTGGCACTACAGTAACCTCTCCTGGACCCTGAGCAAACTGCTCACCATTCTCTGCAAAGTAATTAATATAGTCTGAGGAAGCGCTGCCCAATCTGCTCTTTAATTCTCTGATGTTCTGTGACTGAAACTTTCCTTGTTCAGAGTCATGAGAAAGGGCCCTTTCTCATTCCTGTTGAGGACACTTAGGGCTCTTACATCAGTGGGACCATGCGATAATCTAGGGCTGGACATGGCAGTAGCCACTGTCTTTGGCCTACCAAGAAGGCTAGAGCAGTTGGATCATTTTCTTCTACTTTGTATTTTACTCTGCCACACTGTTAATCCAGAATACTTGGGGAAAATAAAACCCTTTTCAGAAACAGTAACACATACCCCCACCTTCCAGCCCCATCATTTTGTGATCAGCAGCTGGCCCATGCTTTGAGAGTCATGCAGCTACTGGAAAGTTTATCTCATCTTTCCATCACCAAAGAGATCAGCTTCCCTTTGCTTTCTATCACAGAAACCTTCCTGGTAGATGCAAATAAAAATGAAGAAGGGTTCAGGGAATCCTGTGGTTAGCATGCAAGGAATCTGCTTCCTTTTGTACCGCTGCTGGAACACAGCAGGAGAGGTGGCAGCAAAGGTGTCCTGTATCTCACTTAAAGGACAAAAGGAAATACCACAGCAGCAGCACTAGTGATTCTTGTCACCAACAACTGGTTGTCCCGGAGAGTGTTGAAAGAGACTCAGGCCACAGGCTATGCCTACATTCTCTCACCAAACTGGCTAATCTTTCTACTCCTGACTCGGCCCCAGAGCACCTTCTAAGCACAGCTCCTCTTGGGGAAACAAGTCACACGGTAAAACATTGCCCTCTGAAGTGCAGTTTCCCGCTGATTTCAGTACATGCAACTGTGAAGCCAGAAGTTAGCCTGCAATGTCTTTGAAAAATATCTGGAAGCAGAAACACCACAGATAAGTGCCTCTCCAGGGCTTTTTATTTTCCTTCTAAATAAGCTTTCCTCCAGGCTTTCTGTTTTCCTTCTAAATGAGCTATGGTTTTACTTTTCTGTCAATTTATCAAAATGAGTGTATTACAGGTAATCTGCTGTGAAGTGTAATCTAGTTTTCTGGTAATAAGCAATAATTTTAGGCCAACCATTAAAAATTCTTCCATAGAGACCTTGAGTAGTTTATTGCCGAAAACAAGTGACAACAGGAATACTGACCCAGCAATGAGTATCTGTGGAAAGCTTTATAAGCCAACTGCTCCAAACTTCCTCCTTTTCAGCTGAGCAGCTTCCTTCAAATATAAATGTGTCTCCATGTATTTTTGTAGGCATAAGTTGGGCATTGTGAGCTTGGCTTATTCACTTATCAGGAGGCACTTATAATTAGGCAGTGCAGAACACTTAACAATCCTATTTCTCCTTTGTCCTCTGTGCCAGCATTTATGTGTTCATCTGAATAAACATACACTGCTGCAGTATCTATCAGCTTCCTTATTTTCCCAGAGGCAAGATCTCCTGAGATGTCCCCACAGTAGTAAAGAGTGACAGGTAAGAGAACCATGGCATAAGGGAGAGGCTAAAGCAGATGAGGATGGTCCCCAGCAGATCTCCTTGGAGTAAAAGTTCTCTCCAGAAATTCCTGTGTCACCCCCTGTTGTGCAGCAATGTAATTTATTTCCATATTCATCGTAAAAAAATCAGATATTGGGCAGATTAAAAATGGGCTTGACCAACTCTATTGGGGTGACATGGGACACAGCAAGAAAACTCCACTGTGAAAGCATAATGCACAGAACTACCAAAAATCTTCAAGCTCTCAAAATGGTTAGGTTACATGCTCAGAACAACTGCAGCTGCACAGTTGCTCCAAACAGGGAAAGGTAAGTGGGAGTTAGAGATCATGACAGACACCAACACACACAGGACCATGCTAATGAAGCTCTGCTCTTTAGGACCCAAACTAACGTCTTTGGATGATCCTGCTTTGCCAACATAGACTTTCTAGTGGGCAAACAACTCATCTGCATAAATTATGCAGTGTGGATAAACACCCTCTTACCTACTGCCAACCATTTTCAGTTGCATGACTTCAATATGCCTAAATGACCCTTAATATTCAAGGATTTACTTTCCTGGATGAAAGAGGAATATATTTTGGTCCTGGCAGCTGCTCTTCCTGTCCTACAAGCAACAAAACAGATGGTTCAGCCACCATAAAGCTCCTCCTCACAGTCCTCCTCTGCCAAAGAAGGACAATCTGCACTGCACTGCATGGGTCCCTTTTACCAGAGTCACCAAGGCTCCAGATGTTTCTCTCCTCTGTCCCCCATCCATCCCTCCTGCCTGGGACAAGGACATTGCTCTCTATTACTTGGCAGTCAGGAATACCCTCTGCAGGACTCCACAAGGAAAGTACAGAAGAGCCAGTAGCAGACAGGACTGTTAATTAACAGCACTAGTGCCCCAAATTAGCATCTATTATTAAAGGTCTTCAAAATATCTCAAAGATGCTTCACAAATACAGCACAAATCTCTCTCTCCTTCCTGCCATATATCTCATGTGGCTTGTGCTAACTCTAGGCTCCCCTATTAAACTGAATGGAGTGGGGGAAGTGGGAGGAGATTTTTTTAAAAGCAAATAATGTCTGACTTTCAACACAACTTTATTTTGATGTTCTGATCTCTCCATATTCATGTGACTTGATCTAAAAGTTAACAAGAGACCAACCACATCAAAACTGAAATCTCAGTCTCAATCTGACATCACAGTGTTAGAATAACAGGAGTGTGTATTTTGGGGTCACTGCCTTAATATCTTGGACACGCTCTCCCAAGTAGTCCTCATTTCATTTCAAACAAAAACAAGTGACTAAAGCATGGCAGTCAACCACATAAGGCTGGATTAGTCGTGATTGTCTCAGTGTAATCAACCCTTTCTTTTCCCTTTTTAACATAGAAATGATGTCTGAACTGGACATTTACAGAGGAGATAGCTTCTAAATGGGAATTAACTGTTACTCACAAGTAGTGCTTGCAGGGAATAAGATTAATAGCTGCCCCTTACGCTCCCTCCAGACCACTCTCCAGAGAAGCAGCAAATTTATAGAGTCATGGGTTTGATTAGACACAGTGATTTTATATACTTAATTTTGAAGGGTTTGGTTTGGCTGACTTTGTAAATTACTGACAATCAGAATACACACATAATTTGTCCTGCCTATAGCATACATATAGCTGAACTTCAAAATCACAAAAATACACACTATTTCCTTGACTATAGCTTTCCAATTTTCCTACATACATGCATTTCCTACTAGCAAGCTGCAGGCAGCTTGCCATTCATCTGGTGGAGTTTCTGGCTTACACTTCGAAGAGGCCTCACCCCCTCCAGGATTGAGAAAGAAGACAAGATTCATCTCTGACATTTGGATTTATCCTACTCTGGCCAAGCACAGCACATTGAGGTATCAAAGCCACATTCGGGGGCACAAAAGAGGCACTATGCATCTCCTCCAAAGAGACTCAGGAACTTGCCCAAGGTCCCCTAAGAAATCTGTGGCAGAACAGCGAATTTCAGCAACTTCCCTGGCATATCTACATACCCAAAAGTGGGTGAATAAGAGTGTTCTAGTCTCAGTCATGTAACAAATGCACTGTATAAGAGACCTGCTGCAAGACTACTTACAGGGAACATGATTCTCACTCTGATAAATAAGGGAGCTGTAATTACAAGCACTATAAATGTTGGAGGCAAAGCTAATGGGTAACAGCTCTGAGGATGTAAGGAGCTAAGAGAGGCAAGTAAGGATTTCTTTTAAATCCTTTCTGCACATAAAACCATGGCCTGGAAAGCCAAAGGTTACATCTTCTCTGTTTTAAAGTTCTTCCAGATGCCTTAAGTGGGCCACTCACCCACAAGGGATGAGGCTACACACATAGCTATCAATCACTCTGGTAAATGAAATGTTTCAAGTAAATTTTGCAGTAAATCAATAAAATGAAGAGGGGAAGGCTAGCCTCTGACAAAGTCTTCAGTCCATGTTCTCCTGTCCTAAACAACACAACTGCCTCGTGTCTGTTGTACTACAAACTTTCATTATCATATCTGGGAAAACCGTCCACTGATAAGGACCCTGTCCTCCCATACTACAATTGTCATTTGTTGTGCCATGGACATGTTGTGAGGGCAACTGCAAATCTGTCAGCTTATGGGTTACACTACAGGCAAACACCAACCCTGTGTAATTTCTTGAGGATTTACCACTGACATTTGGAAGGCAAAGCACTTGTATCAACTTAAAAAAAATGCTGTAAATTCCTCTTAAAAACCCTGGATGCAAGAGTGAGAAGCAATGTGGGAAACTCTGGCCTTTAGCCAAATTATAAAAGAAATTATTCACTAGCCCTGTAGGTTCATTAATCTAGTTCTGCTATAAATTTTTATTATGAGTTATTATTGATTCATAGCCATAAACACACTAGGTGCTTGAGAACTTTGCCCAAAAGTTTTCACAGTTCCAAATCCTGCACTTGGAAAGACTTGTGCTTACTTCAACATCCAGGAGCAGATGCCATTCATCTCAACAACATCAGCCAACTCAGGTTTCTAATTTTAGTTGTTCCTACTGACAGTTGAGTAACACTGGCACCTTTCAAATAATCCTTTGATTTGCTGATGTCACATGTGCTCTTGGGAGGACACATGTAGTCAACATCCCCTACACCAATGAAGAGAGCTGATTAACTACTGATGCTTGGGACATTACAAGCTTAAGTCATGTACAATCACTTACAGCGGCCTAAAAGCCAAATGAGTCAGAAGAAGTAAAGCCAAGGATTCTTTTGGGGTTTCAAGTTACCAAAGTAAAAGCCTCTTGAAATAGGATCAGTTCTAAAGTAAAAAGAATGCCACAGCAACTTCTCAATGTGTTGAAAAAGCTAACCATTGGGAAGGAAAACTATAAAAAAATACTCTTCGAATCTAGTCAAACATAATGTGATCCTGAAGTGCAATTCTGTTTCAAGCCCATTCCTGAACTGACTAGAGTTGCAGCAAAAATAAGAAATTCATCAGCAAAATCTAATTCAGTCCTGTCTAAACTACAAAGATGAATTATTCACTAAAATGTATGAGATGTCAGTGCTCCCACACTGGGTAGCACTGCTTAATACAGGTCTATGCAGCACCAGCACAGAAAGCTGCTGCCTGGCCAAGGAAAGATGAAGTCCAAAATGAACAGGTCCAGTTTAACATGCAATACCTGAAGGGAAGTGCCAACTGAACAGGCAACATCTTCTTTAATTAAAGTTGCATAGGAGTGGGGATAGCGAGAAGGACACATCTGATGACTTGGTACAATTCGGCCATAAAAAGAAGACTGGATGCTGATGGTGGTTCTGTGAGGACATCTCAGGGAGACATATTCTCCATCGCAGGCATGATCAGTGTAATTCTTTAGTACTTGTGATATGTAACCTGCAAAAACCATGACAAAACCCATCATTAGTGAAAGGTAGTTAATATTTAGATGATTTACAGCAGAGCAGTCTAACAAACACATAACTAACAAGCAATGAGGGATGGAGATTTTATTACTCATCTCACACATGTGCAAAGGAGAGAGACAATGACATGGCCGGGGGGGAAGGCTTGGTGATTTGGCCTTCAGCCATCTTATATATCCTTAGTGGAAGCAATATTCAAATGCTCCAAACTCTCAGTCCGATCATACCACTTATTTACTTTGGCATATCTGTCAAGTTTACAGGAAATGCAGCTGAGCCACACTCATCATTTAGACCACATCTAGATACTACATGCAATTTTTGGCCCCCCAATACAAGACAAACTTCAATAAACTGCAGTGAGTTCAACAGAGGGCCACCAAAATGGTTAGGAGCTGGAGTACTTGCCCTGTAAGACATGCCTTATTCAGTCTGGAGAAGAGAGAGCTTCGAGGGAAACAAATAGAAGCTGCCAGTATCTACAGAGAGGTTATCAAGGAGACGGAGCCAGGCTCTTCACAGTGCTTCACAGTAGGAGAATGAGAGATAACAGGCACAAGATGAAACAATAGTTTCAGACCAGGTATATAGAGCAACTTTTTCACTGTGAGGGCAGTCAAGCAGTGGAGCAGATTGCTCAGAGTTGTGCCGTCTACATTCTTGGAGGTTTTCAAGACCATACTAGATAAGGCCCTGAGCAACCTGGTCTGAGCAGGAGGTTAGACTAGAGAACTGAAGTCCCTTCCAATCTCACTTTTCCTGTGAGCTTATGATGATGGGCAAGAAAGGCCCAGACACAAAGCCACTAAGGGGAAAGTTGGGGTTACAGTTGGTTGTATGAGGTCCTATTCCGTCAGGGCACACCAGTCACATCTTTGATCTCCTTTCACAATATACCATTTTAATTCTTCTGGTTGCACCTTCTAGGCCACTGATATAAAAGCTTTGCTTTCTCTCCAATTTTGCAGTTTCCGTCTTTTTAGAAGGAAAACAGTACACAGAGCCAAATCCGTTCTTGTTTATTAGAGGATGACATCAACCACAATAATAAAGTTGTTAAGAATAAAGCATGGGGACAAAGCTATGTCAAAGTTGCACCAAGTTAAAAGGGCTGATTGCAGTCGGGTTACCATGGGAACTGCCAAACAAATCCTGACTTTGCCAAACTCACTCATGAGGGGAAACTACTGTGGTGTTGATATAGGGACATCTGTGCAGGGAACTCTACAGCAGGTCCCATATCAGCATCAGCCACAGTCCCATTCAACCCTACAGACTTCTTCACTGTAATGAATTTGGAAGTCCCCTTCCCACTATTGGCCACCAACACAACTCTACCAGCATCAATCCCACAATGCCTTGTCCCTATCTTCCCCTACCTTTTCATGAAAGAAAACAAAGAGCCTCTTTTCTTAAGAGGCAGAGAGAAAAGACAAAACCATTAAGAGAAACAGGTAATCCCTGGACAAATTCCTAAAAGGGAACCTGAAGTATATCTTAGACTTGTTTTTAAAAAATGGCTACAATGTGACTATTCTCTTGGTGGCCCATAATCATAAAATAATTTAGGCTGGTCTCTGCCAGTCATCTAGTCCAACTTTCTGCTCAAAGCAGGACCAACTTAGAGCAGGTTTCCCAGAGTCATGTCCAGTTCTGAATATCTCCAAGGACGGGGGACTCCACAACCTCTCTGGGCAACCTGTGCCAGTGCTTAACAATTTTCACAGTGAAAAATTTTTTCATTACATGAAATTGGCATTTCCCATGTTATGACTTTTTTTTTGTTGCCCCTGGTTCTTTCATTGTACATTTCAGAGAAAAGACTATTCCATTTCCTCTATACCTTTAGGTAGCATAAAACAGTAATTAGATCCCATTCTCCTTATTCTTTACTTTTCCTAGATGAACAGACCAAATCCCTCAGTCTCTTACTATTTATAATATGTTCCAGTACCCTTGCCTTCTTGGCAGCCAAAGGGACTCTCTCCAGATTCTCAACATCTTTTCTATAGTAAGAGGCCAGCTTGGTATGCAGATACCCTTCATTACTGCAAGGTGCACTCTGTTCTCACATTCATCATCCTGTCTTCCAAGACAGAATAATGCACACAGCGAAGCACAATTCATGTGGTTTGAGAGAATTCATGTGGCTTGCTCAGAATCATTTCAACATCAACTCTAGCTATACTTGTAGTCACATCTGTAGGGTATATTTACTCCACTAAGTTAAACATTCCCAGGGCATTTTCTCTGTCCCTAAGGTCATATCCTGAAACTTTCTCTTACTCTCCAAAATAGTAAGGCCTACATACAGAGATTTTACTGAGAATAGTTCTTCTTCCATACCAACACTGAAACCTGTCTCAGGAGTTGTGTGAAAGAATAGTGGTCTGAACAAATTTCAAGGTGCCTAAAACTACTAAACTTGTTCTTCAAGATAACCAACACACAGTAATCTAGCTTCAGCATTCAAGCTGCCACTATGATGGCTATATTCTCTGATTTCTCTAAATTTTAGTCTGTAGTTCTTATTTAGCAGTTCTGTCACTGCAGTGCCTCAAGGTGTGTGCCACATAGACATTTACTCAAATCAACATATTAATTTCCAAGTCACCAGGGCATCATTTGCTTATAAGAAAAAAACTGAGACAAAGCGCTGGTAATTAGAGTGACAGGGCTGCACCAGATCAGAAAACAGCACTGTTTAATTTAGTGCCTTTATCTCACTTGTTCAAGGAAGCGCCCTGGGAATAAAATGAACTACTGGAGTGCATCTCTTTTCCCAGTCAGTAGAATACATGATCTGTGTGATGCTGTACACCTAGTCCTGGAGTCAGATCAGCTCTTCTCCCTCAGAAGTAAGGCAACCATACAAGATGGACATCAGGAAAAGCAAACTACACACAAAACCAGAACATAACACAAAACATTAAACCCTGCTTTCCATGCTGTTATTCCAGTGCATTAGGACTTTTCCCTGAGGCTGACCTATTAGGGAGCCAGAGAAATACAACCAAAGTGCAGTCAAGACTCTACTGGCTCCTCTGAATATTAAATTTTTCTGTCAGAACAGCCACCCTAGAGCATGCCTTTCATATTACCAATTCAGGATCACGGAAAGTTTCAACGCCTGCAATTAGTGCAGATCACTTGTTGAAACAACTCCTTCCTCTCATCTTCCATCAGCAATCACAAAATAACTTGAGCTCATTTAAGCTCAAGATATTGAAGGAATTTAATGTTTTAATGGTGACTGGCTAATAATAAACAAAGCACAATGTCTGAAACATCTGGCACTGACCGCTGTTAGAGAGAAGATACTGAATTAGGCATGGGCATGATCAGGGATGGCATGATGTTCTTTAAAGAGCAAAAGGAAGTGACTGTAGAGAATTAATGCTCTTTTTTTTTTTCCTCTTTAAATGTTCCAAATTTGCATAACATTCATTAGTAGTTCTTTTGAAAGTGTTGTAACTTTGTTACCCATTGATTCATGGTTCAGTAACCCAAAATCTGAATTGTTTTCAGCATCCTTGCTGAATTTTCAGTAACAAGTCTTCAGTGACTTTTTGTACCACTACATTTTGCACCAGGGAGGGAATTACTGGGATGCTCTTTACTGAATTAAATGCATAAACATGTAGCCAATGGCAGGTGTTTAAGGACCTGAATGGCACTTATATACTAAAGGTAAGAAGCACTTCATAAGTACACAGGGAATAGCTTACAGAGCTCTTTGACTCTTTCCTGGCAAGCATGAAAAAATCTCTTTTGGATGGCCACAAGAAACTCTTTTACTTTAGCAAAAGGCAACAGCAGCTCACCAATCAGCTATTGATAGACCACAGAATATGACAGACAAGAAACTGAGATGATAAAGGTATTATCAAATGATGTTATCATTCCCTACCAAGTATATGTCTCTGCATTATTATCTGGGATATAGGCTACAGTCCTACAACTGTCCACTCCAAAAAAAGATAAGGCAAGCTGTTTTTAAAGATGGCCAAAAACATTTGCCACTCTTTTCTTCATCCTCAGATTCTGGGATGTGAAATCACCATTGTCAGATCCAGAGCTGCAGGCAAGCAACTATTTGAGGAAAATATCCCAGCTGTACTACTACAGTCAAATCTATTTTGTCAGGGTTCATCTTGGAGTGGAAGTGACATAAATTCTCATGATTTATCAGGAAATTTTTTGTCAGTTCACTTATTAGTCTGTCTAGGGAAGACAATGTTAGAGCAGGTAGTAATTTGAGCTTTTCTTTAAGAATATGTATTTCATTTCAAAGGATGGTAAAAGCATAAAAGAAATCTAAAGCATTAAGCCCAAATGCTACAAGTTTTTAAAAACTGCGTCACAAAATAGATAGACCATTTTTGCCCGCTAGCAAGAAGGAAATGTTTCTTTCAAACACCACTTGCAATTTGTTTTTCCAAAGTCCAGAGTTTGACTCCTATTAGTCATCAGCAATTATTCTCCACTATTCACCAAACACAACACTTAGTGCTGACTATAACTCTATCCCACCCAGCAATGTCAGTTCCCAAGAACCATTTTCACCACTGCCTCTCCAGGGAACTGTTGCTCAGTTCTCATCCAAAAGCCAGTTCTAACGCCTATGCGGACCAGAGAAAAATAACAGTTTCATACAGATTATCATCATTCTACAGGTACTTTAAATCTAAACATCATCCTTTACTTACACTCATAGAGCTACAACCCTGCCTTTTTGAAACTAAAGCAACTGACAGAGTGGTTCCCAAAAGCACGGATGATATAAGAGCTTCCATCCCATACAGATACAGGATAATAGTAGAGTATACAAACACTCATTTATATATCCTATTTAACCATGGTTGTCTAAAATTGGTAAGCACTCTTCTCCATCTTCCACTAAACACAGTCTGAGTTTTGCTTGACAAGGCATATACCAACGCACCAGCTCACCAGTCACCAGATGATGAATTTCATCTTTTACCAGGAAACATCTCTGTGAGTGTGTGCTGGAGAAATAATCAAAAAAAAACTAACTCCTTGTACAGTTCGGATATGATCTGAAACTTCTAAAAAATTACAAGGAAACTCTAAGTATTTTAATGGCTAATGAACTACTACACACAATTCAAGAGAGAGCTTCATTAATATCTGCATCAAGCTATATCTAAGCTATAGTAATGTCGTCCTGAAATATCCCATTTTGAGCTTTTGTAGTTACAAATATAGAAGTGTATACATATAATAGAGAAAAATCAATGTAATGAAAAAAGAACATTATACTTAGAAACAAGTCATTTCCCATTGTCTGAAACACATGAAGTCAGTGCGATTAATTGTTAGTGCATAAAGCATTGTCTTGCTCGTGGTTGATACAGATTCTTTTATTTTTAGTCTCTTATTTTCTAAATCTGTACTGTTTTTTTTAATATCTACTGTTATTTTTTTCTAATTTCCTCAGCTTCCTTGCAGATGTTTTGGGACTCTGAAAGTGAAACAGAATTTTCTTCATAGAGAGACCTTAATCAGATACTTTTCTGGAGCTCAGACTACCCCAATATCACCCTGTTTTTCAACTAGGCTATGGACTGGAAAATTTCAGTTTATTCTTTATATGCAGAACACCGATACTTGTAACATCTCACAGAAACAGTGCTAAGCCAGTGGAATAGAATAACACGCCATGAGGATAGGCAAACAGGGCTGAAATGTGACCCCAGGCAAGGCTTGAAGCCAGAGCAAGTAACTCAATGAGTGCGTTTCATACCAGGCATTACTGATAATCCTGTGGTTGCAGTAGTAAAAGCAGCTCTCTGAAATCACAGAGCAGCCTCGTATGGACAAGTAGGGTTTGTTTTGCTTTGTTACTAATACTGGAGATTAAAACTTGCTATTACAAACCTTCTACAGAGAGATTTGCTTTCACTTCGGCTACTCCTCAACCCTTTCACCTTTCAGATACTATACAGCACTGGAAAAACTTGAGCATCTTGTAAGCATACTTAGGAAAATATTTTTATTTTAAGTCAACAGTTCCTTGTCCACTATCTGATCTTCTGTACCGCAGTTGTGGCTCCAAACAGTATCTATCCAGCGTTAACTTAGAAAACCAGCTTTGAAGCAAAAGTGAATTTAGAACTGCAGCTTAGTGCCAGCATTTCAAGGCTAAACAAGGTAACATTTTGTAAATGCTGAACAGTATTTCATACGTCTCCTGGGTTTGTATAAGGATGAGAAGGTAGTGGAAATTAGATTGGTGAGGGCTTGGGGTGACAGTAATAAAAGCATGGTGGTTTTCAACTCTGCAGGCTTGAATCTAATGCAGGTATTAGTGAGGATTATCACTAATTATACCCTTAAATTTCCTAACTGTAAACTCCTATAGAATTTAATAAAACACTACAACCCTTCCACAGACTGTTGGAATACCTCTGGAGAATTTAATAAGCAACTCCAACTGCAAGTTTATTAGGTCTAGAACTTTAAAAAATTGATCCAAAAATTCAATACAAAAAATCTTGTTTGCCACTTGAACACCATCTTAGTTGATTTTCTTTGAATGTCTCATAAATCTATGGTTTCTTGAGAACTTACTTTTTTCTAAAACAAGTTTTTAAAGCCCTTAGGACTACGGAAATTTTTTTTCCCCGATCTTTTACATTTTGAAAGCATAAATTAAAAGAGTTTTAAAACTGTCTTTTTTTTTCATTTTATGTTTCTAGAATCAGGGAAATTTAGCCTGGAAGGGCCTCCTGCAGGTCATTAAGTCCAAACTGCTGCTCAGAGTAGGGCCAATATCAAAGTGAGATCCAGCTGCTCAGCACCTCGTTCAGCCCTGAGCAAGGACTGCCAAGGACAGGGATTCCCCAGCCTCTGAAGCACCCATACCAGTGGTTCATCACTCTCCTGATTAAAATTATTTTCAAATTAGTGCTCAGAATTACCCCTGTTACAGCTCATGTCTGTTGCCTCTTGCTTTTTTATTTTGCACCTCTGAGAGAAGCCTAGCTTTGGTTTATGTATAACCATTTTTAGGAATCAGAAGGAAGCATCTGGATATCCCCTCAGGCTTCTCTTCTAGAGCCTCCCCTCCCATGCCATGTGCTCCAGCCTCTAACTATCTATCCTACTGGTTCTCCACTGGACTCCCTCCAGTTTGTCAGTGTTTCTCTTATAAGCTTGTACCAGTATCATAATCTGTAATTCAAGGCACTGACCATCCAATTCCTCTGGATTTAAGGAATTTTTTTAAAACTTTTGTTTCACTAGCTGTATGGTTGCAAGCAGCCAAGATGCTGAAGGAAAACTGACAGTACAGAGAATTCGGCTGGAAGAAGCTGCACCAGGACTTCACCAACTTGCAACTTTCTCTCCAGCCATTTATTCCTGCTCCCCTATTTCAGATCAAAGCCTCTTCCACTGCTCTGTGTGCATGGAGGTGTGTATGTGTGTGTCTCAGTGACAGCAACCAGAGTTGGACAACAGGCCAGAGGGTCTATATGTGTGCTGCCAGTAACCAGAGCAAGTGAGGCTGTGCATATTGCATGGGTATGTACGTCCGTCTGTGGCCACTAGTGACTATCAAGCCATCAAGCCAGCCTAGCTGGCATATAGAAGAGCTTTGGGAGCCAGGTATAAAAGCAGCCACAAGTCTGGGTCAGATACTGGAGACAGCAGGCAGCCTGTGAATTGGCTACAGGACAGACCAGGAGCCCCAGGCCAGCTACAGGAAGACCAGGGGTCAGGGAGTCAACTGAGAGACCAGTCTGCCTGCACACATCTGAGATGTGACTTCAGGTGACTGGAGATGTGAGGCCCCACGAGCCAGCTGCTGCACGGACTGTCTAAGGCCAGCTCCTGGGGGATCCACATTGTACGTTTGTATGCATATTTTCTAACAGGTTTTCATCCTGATCAACCAGAGAGGGGAAGAGGATGAGGCCCCTGGGGCTGTTTGTGCTTGTGTGAATGCTGAGTGTTTCCACCTGTGTTGATCTGCGTGGTCTGAGACACACACATCTCTCTGTCAGGAGCAGATGCTCAGCATCACTGCTTCTCGCACCTGGGAACACAGGGCCATTGCTGCCTTTCCTCTATTAGGCTTCCATATTTGGCAACTCCTAACACTTCCCACTAAAAATTCCACACGTGTGTGTGTATCTCTGTGTATATATATATCTATATGCAGACATACACACACACACACATATGCATATGTTAAAAAAAAAAATAAAAATCAACTTCACAGAATATTTTACCTAGTCTAAGTTGCAGTAGAAGCCTGAATCCCACTATGTGGAGTTCATTTTTTGCAGTGCTAAATTTCTTAAACACTGTGTTAAAACAGTGTTACAGCATTATAAATATTAATACATAATATAATTAATGTTAGTGTTACAGCATTATAAATATTAATGTCTTTAATTGTAAAAAGTATAACTTAGCATACATTAGTATGTATTATGTGTCAATTATATAAAGTATATTGCACATAACACAATCATATTTATAAAATATATCTTATAGCATAACCTAAAGGTGATTACCAGGTCGCCTTGGGAAAACTTATGGGGTTTGTTCAGTACTCAGAGAATGAAAGCTGTAATTTTGAGAGATGCTTAGTGTATACTTCTTACAGCCCGAAAAGGTCAATTCCATGCACTATAGACAAGCTAGGCACTATTTCATTCTAGAGATACAGCTGCAGTAAGTGTTAAGGTCATTGCTTTATAGCTGAAGGAACTACATGGGTGATACTTCCTGAGCAGCTTCAGTTGGCTCTTTCTCCTTGGCTCTCAACCAAGTCCTTTCCAAAACACAGTCATCTCACAAATAAATCACAGCGCTGCTCACTGTGGCCTTGCTGTTGCATTCTAAGTAGTGATAAAGAGCTCACATCACCTGGGGTCATGTAGCTCTTCTAAATTAAGTTCTAACAGGTTTATTTTATTGAAAGGACCATTTTCTCTAGATAGCATATATACAAGAGATTTTTAACATCAAAACTACATTGATATAATTAGGCTGCCATAATGATACCCATATAGTTTTTCATAGTAAACAGTCACACAGGAACACAATTGCATAACTACCAATGCACCTTTGCTGGTAAACTTCCTCATGTAGGTAAGTTTCATTGGTGTTCATTTTGACTTCCAGTTCCACAATAAAGTCCTTTTGATCCCAGCCCTTCCTGTGATAATTCTTATGGAAAACAAATTTGACCTTGGAAATCAACATCATTACAAATCTGCCATGAAAATGGAAAGACCCTAGCTAAGCTAAAACAATCCCACATCTTAGTGTCTTCCTGCAGCCATAGGCAGCACTGCCTGCAGAAAAGTTTAAGAGCTCAAACAGGATCTGTCCCCACACTCAGCCTGCTCCCAGGGCATGCTAATGCTCAACCTTTCCTACAAGCATCACTGGGTCTTACACCAAGAGACTGATGGCCTTCATGCACCTTCTGGTCCAGTCACTAAAATTGCTGAAATCAAATTTTTGCCATTTCTCAAGTCCCAGGGGCCAACTTACTCATGTGTCACTAAAGCAATTAACCAACGTAATATTCTTATGGAGCAGGGAAAGGAGTTAGGAGCTGGATCCATGCACCTCCCTCAGGACATGCTCTGAGCTCACAGAGTGTCCCACTGCTTCTTCAGGATGCCAAAAACATTTTATGGCGATCAACATCTTAATCCATCTCCACTTAACCCATCATATAGAATAGCATAGCATAGCATAGAATTTGCACTTCCATGGCTTGTGTGTTGAATCTGCAATCACTGCCACTTTCTCCACAGCCAGGGGAGAAGCACCCTATAAGTCTCTGCAAGGCATCTCTTTATCTCCATCAAATCCCTTCTGAGGCCCTTCTTAGCCATATCACCCACAGCGAAGTCAATGTTGGTGAGCACAGTGCCCAACAGCAGTCTTCTGGTGTACCCTCGTGCCCAATAAATGCACCTTTTGTTTTGATCTCTAGTATTTTGAAAGTGCAGAGTTTACCACTTCACCACATACCAAAGATCTTCTGGAAGTAGGAAATATTCAGAATCTGTCATGAAAGCAGCTGCTGTATATCAGGTCTCTCATAATAAGGTCTGTGACAGCTCCTGCATGTCCTCACCCAGTGTGACAGAGTACCAACCCGGGAAGGTTGGGGACTGTCCAATTTGACCAGAACACAGAATTTCCCCATTGCAAACACAGGAAAAAGGGTTTTTTCCTGTATTAGAAACATGAAACAAGGGAAATATAAATCAGCCTTGTTAAAACCATGAGCTTCTGCAGAGCTACAGTAGTAGTACCACCTAAAAGCAGCCTGGTCTTTGCCCACAGCTTTACTGGGAGTGACAGAGAAATATCCTGTTACCACTCAAATTAAAAGAAAGCTTTCTCATAGCATATCACACTGGGACAAAGCAAACAGCTATTTGACCACACAAGTGATAGACAAGACTTTATGCACACTGACCAATTCTTTAAGTAAATCAAGAACTAAGCCATGACAATCTGCCAAGGGTTAATAAAAACCAACACTAAATAAAAAGGTTTCTTCCCATTCGGGAGAACTTATTCTGACAAGACTATGAGTACAGAAAGATGGCAGCTTTGTTTAGAGTAAGGCAAATGACAGGAGTGAAGGCAAAAGTGCATAGCCCTACAGGAGCTTCTGCTAAAGTCATCAAAAGCAGATGTGAGCACTTTGCACATAGCGACAGAAGACAGCTCTGGGGCTCTCCAAGTGACCTACACATCCCTTTTTCAGCAGATTTCAACTGACAGGTCAAAATGTTGAACAATTCCTCTGATTCTGGAGAGCAAACTTGAAATCCTGTTACCTTTCATGAAACAATACAACATGAATTACATGTTCAAATACCAACTTGGCAGTAAAGAGTTCTCCTACAGGAAAATACCTCCAGTCAGGTTGTAGTCTCATTGATTTTAACAAGCACTTCAATGCTCCAATTGTCATTTTTATTAGAAACCTTTTTATATTGCAAACTGTGAAATTCAAGGCCTTCTTCATTTGATGTTGTGTAATAAGGGTAACGGGTAAGCAATTTTAGTGCTCAAGTAAGGTCAAATCGTTCTGGATTGCTTTGCCACCTAGCAATTTTTCCACTGAAGAAGCAGGAAATTTTGGGGAACAGTGACAAATCGCTGTCTGTGGTGGGAAGGACAGGCAATGCTCACAGACATACGGTGTGAGCTCTACCAAGACACTGTGGAGAATCCACACTTGTCATTCCCCTTCAGACTGGAGATCTTGTGCTTAATTCTCCTAGAATGCAACTCCTATGAAAACTCAAAAATTAGGCAAAAGCTTGTTTCCAACACTGGGATTTTAACATCTCCCTTTTCCTTCTGTTTTAAATTCCATGTTTTATTTATTTATTCTTATTCAGGGTAGATTTGACAAATCTAATGAAAGCAACAGCTCTGTAATGAGCATGCATCCTTTTCCCCAGGACCTGCAATAAGAACTATGATGCTGCCCTCTGCATGACCTTCGCCTGTGAAATGTATATTTCTCTTTTCTTTGGCCAGGCCTTGGCAGCTTTATGAACCCCAAGAGAAAAAAGGAAATGAGGAGAGACTGAGACAAGATAGAAAAGGCTAAACAGTGAAAGGAAGAAGCAGAGTAGGGGAAAAAGAAGGAAATTAAAAAGAGAAAACAAAAGGAGACACAGGGTAGAGTAGACATATGAAAAAAAATTCTCTTTCTCATTTTCCAATTAGAAGTTTGGTCCCAGGAGCTTATCCTGCCAACAAGAATCAGCTGGAAGCATCATGGAGCCTGGGTCACTTGAAACTGGAGAAATGGAGAGCAGCCTTAAAATACTAAAAAGGAGAAAAGAGAAAGATTTTGAGCAAGAATACCCATTTGTAAGTGAACTTCTCTTTATGTTCCCATGTGGTAGAGCTCAAAATCATACTTCCTTGCAGAAAGAACTGTGTTACCCAGAGATAACAATTATCCAGGAGAAAAGGGAGCTCAGACTGGCTGTAAAAAGAGAAAAAAATATGAAGATAAAAAAGTAGGTTTGCATGAGTCTCCCCTTATTTCTGATATGCCCTATCTCTGATGACTTGGCTACAAACCTCAGATATTGTCTTAACAGAACGTGCAGTGTGTTGCATATGCAATAACCAGGCAAAACTGCCAGATCAGCATCTTCTGTTTAAGCCATTGACTTCAGCCAAGAGAGAATTTATTATTCACCAGTAACTGGACAACTTAAAGCAACGATAAATGTCAGGGTAAGAGGAATGATGATTTCACAGGTAAATTGGGTTTTTATTGTTTGCTATAAACAATACTAACAAGAGACAGGCATCTTGAACATCACCAGTTCAAGTTGTCAGGCTGCCCAACCAGCCTGAAGGTAACTAACCTCAACTTCCCACAAGCTCCTTCTGGAAAAGACATTGCAGGAATAGACAGAAAATCAGCACTTGGGAGTAAAAGCAGGATGGTCTCTGTACCTTGGGCTGAAGATCAAGCCTTAATGCAGGAGCTTCTTTTCTGCCTGTTAAAAAAGCTATACCTTCCTGGTGGCTCAAGCAAAAAGCCTTGCCTGTTTCAAAAAACTACAGTTAAATTGGTGAGATATTATTTTTCCTCAAGAATCACATCACTCCATCACAGAACTTGTAATCTTTTGGGGCTTTAAAAATTACTGGCTAAATTAGTTTATCCTAGTTTAGGCTTCATTATTTAGACCTATTAGATCCCTGTCCTCAGTTTTTTTTTTCATTTTTGCATTGGTGGGAAGGGAGCTTTGCTTCCCAGTTAGGCAAAGCCATAGCATGAAGGAAAACTTTGGCTTAGAAGACTGTCCCTTACAGCCCACCACGTACGGGGTTTAACTACCATTTGAGCTCTCTCCATACAGTCCGTAAAAAGAAAAAAGCACTGTCAGTTGTGAAACTTTATTCCAAAGTAGATGTCTAACTGAGAAAAGAAGACAAGCCACGTCTGAAACTGGTTTACCCCTCTGCTGACTGTAAGGGAGCCCCATCTAACTAGTGCAAACATATTTTCCTTATAAGCATCAGAAGAAAGATGAGCTGAACTGCTCATTCTGTATCATAGAATTGAGGAATGGTTTCATGACCTCCTTCTGGTAAAGGTTTCCCAAGGTGGAGCTCACCATGTGTATGGAAGGTCGGTATAGTGGCAGCTCACTGCTCTGTCCCCTCTGGGGTCCCACAGATGAATGAGGGTTTATGGTACAGCAACACAGTGGTTGCTAGTGCTAGAACATAATCTTTGGAGAGACTCTAGTGTTCTTCAGACTCTGCCATTCCTGAAGTCTTGCCACTACTATAACTTTTGTCTTTAGTACCTTAAATCACTTTAAAGTGATTCCTACATAAAACAAAAGAAAAATTGCACTTATGTAAACAAGTAAATCAAGCCCAGGCTCAATCCATAGCCCTGAGGGAGAAACTATGACTGATAAACTAGAATTACTACATTCTACTCTTTGCCCAAAAAACAAGGTGAAGTTGTCTATTTGGACAGTCTGCACTCTCCTGAGCCATGCTCTGACTATGACTGGGAAATTGATAGTTACTGCAGGTCTAAATGGTGACTGTGAGCATGTAAAATCTTGAACAGGACAATTGTGTGGCAGTGGTTAGCACACCCTCCTGATGCTCTTTAGTTTTCTAACATAAAGCTTTAACCATACTAGTTTAGCTTCTCGGGACCAAAAGGCCATTCACAGACAGCTTCTACCTCCTCCTCGGTGCTGTCACGAATGGTCAGCTCTGGCTGCCGGCCACAGGGCCAGAGAAGAGTTCCCAGCACACTTCATCTGATATCAGTTTCATCTGCACCACAGTTTCCCAAATATCAGCTAAAGATGATCCTATTTCTACATCCATGGGAAAACCAGGAAAAAAATAAGGACCTGTGAATGTGAAGTAACAGGGGCCACAGAAAGACTGGAGATAAAGAAATATAAATGCATACTGATTTTTAATCAGGAGCAGTGAGTAACAGTTCAGGACATAACAAAGGATACACAAAGGGAGGGAACTGCTTAGCCTGGAATATAAGCTAATAATAATAATGAAGACATCTGACTAACAGAGAAAAGACAGAACAACCCCGTTCTAGCACATCAGCCCAATCATCTTTATAAAGGCAATAAGAGAAAACACAAAAGGTATTTTTCCACATGGTCCCTTTCCTCCCCCACCTCTCACTAAGGCCATTCCCCATATTTGCAGCTTCTTTCAAGGACAGAAATAATATTTGGCTTCCTTGGCAACGAAGAACAAAGAGACAATAGAAATCCAACAGTGGAATTTATTAAGCCACATAGTACACTAACCCCTTGTTATAGGGACAGCAATCAGGCAGAGCAGAATGGCCCCAGCGTAACAGCAGTTAGAAAAGCTTTTTGGCTAAAAGCTATTTGCGCTGCTTTGACACAGAGCAGTTGTTTTGACTAACAGGCTAAAGAAGGGGATTTCTTTTGCAGAGTAACACTTTGAAGGGCTCTTCGCCTCACAGCTGTAACAGCAACTACATCCACAGCACCCGTTTTCCTCCTACCTATTGTATTACATACCAAAACACATCACAGGCCAAAACAGTTTCAGGGTCAGTGCTAAACTCAGTGAGAATTGTGCTCATATATGGACAGCATTACAGCTAAAGGCTGTGATTAAAGTACAAGGCCTGGGAGCATTTCCCAGTCTTTGGGTCTGAGTGCACATCCCAGCTGTATCCCAACTCCATACTGGAACCCAGACACATCATCCCTCCCCAGAAAAGGGGATTTTTTTTTTAATTATTATTATTTTTCATCGTCATACAGCTTAGACAGATCAATAAATATCACCTCCTACATTATCCTGGTTTGGAACAGGACAGGGAACTGCACCCAGTTATTCTGATTTTGAGTCTAATGTTATGCTTTTCTGTTACACTAAGGAACACTTCTGAACCTGTGTATGTCATCTGCATATTTTGCAGATGATGCAGAACTGGAAGGAGCAGTTAATAGACCAGATGGTTGTTCCATCATTCAGAGGGACCTTGACAATATGCAGAAATGAGCAAACAGGAATCTCATGAATTTTAACTAAAGGAAAAGTCCTGCTCATGGGGAGGAGTATCCCCACACACCATGCTGGAGACCAACAAGCTGGAAAGCAGATTTGTAGAAAAGGACCAAGGTGTCCTGGTGGACGTCAAGTTGACCATGAGCCAGTAACATGCCCTCACAGCAAAGGCAGCCATTGTTAGGACTATCGCCAGCAGGTCAAGAGAGGTAAGCCTGCCCCTCAGCACTGGTAAGACCCATCTGGAGTATTGTGTCCAGCTGTGAATTCACCAGTACAAGAGAGACATGGACATACCAGTGAGAGTCCAGCGAAGGACCACAAAGAAGATCAAGGGACTGGAGTATCTGTCATATGGGAAGAGGCTGACAGAGGTGGGACTGCTTAGACGGGAGAAGAGAAGGTTCAGTGGGATCTTGTAAATGTGTATAAATGACTGATGTGGAGGGAGTAAAGAAGACAGAGTCAGACTCTTCTCAATGGTATCCAGTGAATGAACAAGAAGCAATGGGCACAAACTGAAACACAGGAAGTTCCATTTAAATATATACGTATAGCTGTGCAGGTGGTCAAACACTGGAATGGGCTGCCCAGAGAGGTAGTGGAGTCTCCAACCTTGCAGATACTCAAAATCCAACTAGACACAGCCCTGAGCAACCTGCTGTAGGTGACCATGCTCTAATCAGGTTCTTGTTCTAAGTGGGCTGGAAGGGTTGGACTAGACGATATCAAGAGTACCTTTCAACCTCAGCCATTCTGTGATATCAAATCACTTCTCAGGATGCATTGAAAAGCCCCGGTCTCATTTAAAACACCTTGGAAAAAAAACTTCATTCAGAGTTGGAGTTCTGTTTGTTGTGACCCCAGATAACATTTCAGCATCATCTCAGATCTGTTCACATAGAGAAGCCTATTACTTAGACTTGGATTGTCCTGCAACAGAGTTCAGGGAAGTGAGAAATGGCTTTCCCAGATACAACTTCTGGACAAGCACCATCACTGACCTTTATAAACAACAGTATCATTCAAGCAAACTGCTGCTCCAGACAATAGAAATGGCATTTGGCACTTTGTGTCTGCCAAGTAAGCACTGTAACATCACCTTTCAGGATTTGTTTAGTCTTCACGTTTATGTTTATTAATTATATTTACTCTGATGCAAACATGGAGAGTGCTACAGCAACACAGTTTTAGATAATGAAACATTTGTTATGAATTTTACACAATGTTTTAGTGCCCAGACTTTACACAAGTAAAGTAGCCTGCTTGTTTACTCTTTCTGAAGTTTGCTCACCAAATCTCAACAAATGCTTTCCCAGATCATCACAAGAAATCTCTTAGCAAAGAGGAGAAAATCACCTGGCAGGTGAAGAGATGATGACATATAGTGTCTGTCATCATGCTCTGACCAGAAACACCACCCTCCACAGAGAGAGCCGCTTTCCATGACCAGGAGAAAAGGCCATGCCAGGGGTGCTACAGAAAATGTTCTGGCAGATGCAATCCACCTTGACCTCTGTTTTTCCCCCACGACAGTGCCAAAAGGAAGGACAACCTACTTGTGAGCATGTGCTATGCTGGCAGCAAACCCAGCACTCTGAGGTCTATCTTCATGCACTGTCCAGCAAAAGGGCTCCATAGGTGAGTGACACGTTCAGCCTCCCCTCAGAGCTAGTGAAGAGAAGCAGGCATTTCTGTAATGTCTTATGTTAAAGCATATATCCACCCCAGGTTTGAAGTATCACATACTGAAAGTACTGCAGAGTGTACTGCAGGGTGAACAGCAGAAAGATGGCCTGACGCTGAGAAGTTTGGTTGTAATTCACAGATAAAAGTCAATGTACATACATGCAAAGTAACACACGATAGAGGTTTTGCAGTAGTAACAGTTCTGTGAAAATATAAAAATCATTATTCAATAATAACTAGGAAAAAATAATGATAAATACTAAGAATTGTTAGGAAGGAATAAAAAGCAATCCAGAAACCACCATGGTGTTACTGTACAGACATTCAAGGACTCGTATCCGGAAGACTGCATTCCTGGGTCCTCCCTCCCCACTCAGAAAACATGCAGTGGATTTAGAGGCAGTTAAGAGAAAGGTGTTAAGTTGCAACTAGCCTTCTTCCACCTGGAAGACAGAAAACTGAGAGGTGCAACAGACTACACAGAACCTGGAAGGGAGGTAAAGGAATTGAAAGTGTTGTTTCTTGCAATTAAAAAAAAAAAAGGTTAGTGTAGGAGCATCAAATGAGGTAAACAAAAGGAGGCATTTCCTTACCTTCTGCGAAGCTGAGCTGTGGCACTTACTGCCACGGCCCTTCTGCAGGTCTCACACATTTACATGGAGTAAAACCATTGCAACATCAATGAATGGAAGAAAAATCCATCAAGAACCAGTGAACTCACTCACAGTTCTTGATTTAAGAAGTCCTTGAGCTGTGAGGGTGATCAAATACTACAACAGGTTGCCCAGAGCAGTTGTGGGTGGCCCTTTGATTGAAGCTAGTATAGCTGCTCTTGCATGGTGTTTAAAGGGCCTACATCTCTGCAGTGCCCATGCAAGGAGCCAAGGATGAGTATCTCAGATGTAGAAATCTGCATGGTAGACTCAGAAGTTAGGACAGGGTAATCTCAGCCCTACTTTGTTTTGGGTTTTTCTCTCAAGCTAGCCAATCTATCAGAAAGCAAAAGAGCACTAATAATAATAGTAATAGTTGAATTCTCTGGAAATAAGCTGTGGCATGTTAGGTAACATGATAATACAGCAGAAAAGTCAGCAGGCTACTCTTATTAGTAGATAAAGAAATAGTGGAAGGGAACATGCCTGTCAAAGTCACGTGAAGATTGGCCTTTGCAGAGAGCATAGCCTTCAGCATTGGGTGGCATGTTTATTAAATGAGTCTATCAATCTGCTTACAGTATCTGTCCCTGTTTCCATAGCCTGGAGCTCTGGTACTGAGGTGGATTGTATTAAGCAGGGTGAAAGACAAAGGAGAGAGAAAAGTGAAACAGGAGAACGGTGGAGAGCATGGAGATGAAAGACACACAGGAAGGCACCGTATTAATGGACAAGCATTTATGTTGCAGTCAGCTAATGCACAGAGATTAGCATGCAAGGTATTTTCTGAAAAAAGATGTCCTGTCAGCCACAAAGTGATGTACAAAAGATGAAACAGCCAAATGTCCAGGAAGCTGTAACTCCATCTTCCCTTCACTGTCTCTCACCCTCGAGGTGGGAGGGGGGTAAGACAGGAGAAAGGTCACAGGATAGAAACAACAGTGGGGAACTGGCAGAATGCCTCAGGTTCTGCAGAGCACAACTGTCTCTCACAGAGGATAAAACAAGAGCACAAAGCTTGGGCTTCCACAACCTGCACCTTACCAAGGAGAGAAACTTCTTGGATACAATTTCGGTGTAGACATTACTTTCCCTGCATCAAGAAACAACAGAACTGTTATATCTTGGCTAAGCAGTGTGAAACAGCACCAAAATCCTCCTACATACCATTTTTAAAGTAGTAGGGGTCAAGCAGAATTATTCTCCAAAGAAAAACATTTAAGTGGGATGGAAAACTTCCTCAGGACTGGAAAGAGTAGGACAGCAAGGAATAATTGACAAAAACAAACTAACAATTCCAAAGAGCAGCTTTCAGAGCTTAGTGACTCTAAGATCTCATGAGGCTGAAATAATTTCTCCCAGCACTTCTTGTTCCCCACAGGAAAAGGCAAAAATGGGAGGCTTCTGGGATACTTAGCAGATCCATCTGGCACCAACAGCTAAAAGAGACTGATCTGATACTCAGACCCTCATATGCAGCATATTAATCCAGGGATTTCCAAAATCAACAGCCTTCTCAAAGAGTACTGGAGGCAGGTGATCCACCACAACCCTTCCAAATGTAGAAGGAAGGCTTGTTCTGGCTGGAACTTTTTGAAGTGCTTAACTAATATGCCCATCACTGAAAAGAGTAATACTGACTCTTTTTCCACAGGACCCAATGTGAATCAAGGGAGAGATGGACCAAGCATTAACAAAAGCACCACTCTAACATAGAGTGGGCTTGATTGTATTGATATTTCAGATTCCTGAGCTTCTGATGTGAGTTGGGGGAAATCTCATTGAAGCAGCTGGCTTCAGAGGGACAAAAGCAATGGCAGGAAATAGTAGTGGTCTTCATCCCAGTAACTACCCTATGGAATCTTGCAAACACAGCAAAAACTTCCTTGTTCAACATCTGCTGTGTTCAAGGAAGAACATTTACCTATGTGATTAAAATGGCACCAAAAAGAGAGCTGGCTCCCTGAGGAATGTCTCTTCTAACAAAACCAATGCCCAAAAACTTTGACCAACCAGTCTTCTCAAAACAGTTTAGCTGTCTTTGCTCTCTTTACACTAAATTCAACCCAGAAATTGGGGGAGGTTTATAACTCAAACCCAGTATGATGTTTTCAGGTGACCTTGAGCTTTAAAAACTGCAAAAATCCCTATATATCTGTACCATGTCACACTCCTCAAAACCCCCTCCGAACAAATTTCAGTCAGCTGGCAAAACATCCACACATCTGAAAATTGTAAATACAGGAAACAAAAATTTACCCAGTTCTAATGTGTAATACAAAGGATACCCACGTCTCCCTTCCCTACCTTGAATATTAAACACATTTACCACTATCATACCCATACAACATTCTCATTCAAACCCAAATTCCCACAACTCTGAGCAGATGAAAGCATCCTGCTCCTGTTCACACCTGACTGGCCACCCAACCCTACAGAAGCAGATCTAAGCTGAAGTAGACTATTTGTGTAAGGATGTATCAGGTAGAAATCCATTTGATACTAAGGCATTTAAATTAACATCAAAATCTGAACTACCAATGTTTGCAGCTCTTTAAAGTCAATAGTGAGAAACAGGCACCTCCCAAGGACAATTTGTGGGCTGTCCCTTTTAAGATGACATCGTCCAATCTCTGTTCTTGGTGACACTCAAAACTCAGCTGAACAAAGCCCCAAGCAACTTTGAAAACTGTTGTGGTCATAACTTTGTTCCAGCTCCAGGAGAGCACTTAAGAGATAGTTTAAGCACGCACTGAAATCTTCCTTCAGTGGCCAAGGGACTGATGACTCCTATCTACCCTGCACCCATGAAAATCCTACTAAAACAGAAATGTTGAGCAACTGGAAAGAGTTCACTAAGAGCACCACCAAGATGATTAGAGGGGTGGAGCACATAACTTATAAGGCTAATGAAAGTATGTTTGTTTAGCCTGGCAAAAATTAATTGGAAGACCTAACTGCAGGCTTACACTTCCTAATGGGGTTGGTTATTGAAAACCCAGAGCCTTCCCAGAAGTGCACAGAGAGAGGACAAGAAGCAACGGTCACAACTTGCAACAAGGGAAAACACAACCAAACTTAACGAAACAATTTTTCACCACCAGAGAGGTTAAGTCCTGGAACATATTGCCTAGAGAGACTATGGAAGCTCCATCCTCAGGATATTTGCAGGCTTAATTGGGCAAGGCCACAAGCACTCTAACATAACTTTGAAGTCCACCTTGTTTTAAGCAGGGGTTTGAACTAGAAGACCTCCAATGGTCTCTTCCACCCTAAACCCCTTTATGAATCTGTGATTGAGTTTCAGTCCCTTGGTGTCCCTTGAAAGTGTTTAATTTTCTAGTACAAGCATAGCCACATAGTACAACTGCTATCCAAAGCATAGGTACGATTTCCTGAGTCACGGACCTGTTCATTTACCTTCTCTTCCCCCAGCCAATTTTAATCAAACTTTCTCTTGCCAAAAGATAGAATGTTTTATTAAACATTTTTTTAATAATTTGGAGAATTAAAGCTTGTAATACTAGACTAATTTCTTCACCCTACAGAATGAAACATTCCATCTCCTGAACACCTTTAGGCAGCTCATAAGACTTTCATAATTATCATCGTCTGCTCTGTTGAACTGCTGAGAATTAGTTTTAATCTATAATCCTTAAAATTGTATTTCATATTGCACCTTGCACTTCTTTTGAGGAAGGAGGCATACAACATGTTACATTAGAACTGGCTCAGTGGCAACAATAGGCGCTTTTATACCAGGGAATGGCATGTTGCCTGGGAATGGGCCAGAATAACAAATTGATATGACAGGCTTTGCCTGCTGTGGAAGTATTAAATCTCAACTGATAGTGGAACTATCACTTTTCTCTGAAAAGCACCATGATCTGAGCTATGCTGTCCCTTAACCATAGAATGTAAATGACCCCCAGACACAAGGAGAGACTGGCATAAGTCCCATTCAGCCTGAAGACTGGGGAAGGGCATTTCCTAGACAGCTCCTAAAATTAAGCATAACGATATGCAGCTCTCCCAGTCCTTGAGACAAGTGGGTCTCTGGAGAAGTGAAGCACAGAGACACATATTCAGAAACACAGGTCCTCTCAAGAAGCCTTTGTTTGCACATCAGTATATTGAAGTCAGTTCCCTCATTAAAGCTAATGCCAGGACTCCCTCACTTTAGGGCAGTCAAGCTCTACCAATGTACATTTTGCAGAAGAGTAAGGACTGGTAGATTTAACTAGAGTAGCAAAAGCCAGTAATCTAGAAAGTTCCTGAAGGATACCAAAGCCAGTGTTACTTGGGTCCCTCTCTTTTCACTCAGCTGAGCTATTTGGATTAGTGCAGGCTCTGAACACATCCTGATGCCCATACTTGATTCCCCCACATGAGGCAGCTTGGCAACAAAGGGCAGCAGTGACAATCCCAGCCTAGACATTACTTCCTTCTCTGCAAGCAAGTCGGGGCAGTGCACCAGACTGCACCAGACAGTTTGCAATCTAGGACTTTATGCTCACTTCATGTTAACAAGAGACACGTTTTAGGCATCTGTATAGCATCCCTAAAAACAGCACGGCAGTCCTGACTGGGCTATAGCAAATGCATTCAGGGTCACCTGCCTAATATTGTCAATTTACTGAGCTATGTAGCAGTACCATCTCTCCAGGTTCCATCTGCCATCCATGGAGACAGAAGGGCACTTCAGCAGGGCAATTCATCCAGCCTGAGATACAAATTGGCCTCGAGGTACCTGGGTCCCTCCACAGATCACAGGGTATGACCAGGCCATATATATTCCTTACACAGACATTGCTTTTACATATAGGAGTACAGCAGGTTGTTACTTCCCTTATTGCTGTTTAAGACTTTGACAGATGTGAATCTCTCTAAAGATAAGAAACAACATCTTGTTAGTGACTGAATAACAGCTTTACAGATCTGAGCTGTGCCTGTTTTAAATCCCACCCAATTATTTCTAAGCAGCTTCCATTAATCTAGGACCCAGCCTGGGACAATGTCCCATGTGCACACCACAACCCTGCTCCTCGGAGCTGTATGTGCTGAACTGGGGTCGGGGGTAGCACATGGAGGAAGAGAAGCAATTACCAAATAACTCTGTCACAAAGCATGGGGAATTGCAAAGCATGGATTTTACCACCTTCAGAAAGGTGGTATCAGACCCTTGACACTTCATGAGAAGTACACAGTGAAAAGGAGATTGATCCAGTCTGGGATTCTAAAAAAGAAAAAAAAAAAAATAATACCAGCAACACTGTCAAAACTCACATTCAAGGTTCATTTATCTCTTAACTCTTTGTCTTTAATCCTTTTGCAAGAAATAAGTTATCCAAGCTAATTAGTCCAAAGGTTTATGAAGCAAGCAAGTAAGAGAAACAGCAGAAAGAAACTGTTCCTTAAATCCATAGAGTAAACAAGGTAAGCTTCACTTAGCATTAGACCATAAATTTCCCCAAACCGTCCTCTTTTTGGTTTATTGCTTATACTAGTAAGTTCTCTGAAATTCTTGTTGTAATCAGAACAAAGTAACCAGCACATGCACCGTCTTTAATTAACATATCTATTCAAAGATGCTCACCTACCAAGTTGTTCTAATAAATAATTGTCCCTTTTCACCATTGGCTAGATGTGCCCCATTTGATCCCTGCAGCAGAGAAAGAAAGTGGCAACAGCAGAAGAGGAGTGGGCAGCACCTGTACCACTCACTGCCGAGTCTTTCACACAGACATTTCCCAGGATGAAAACTGGAACAGCAAACAGAGATGACAAAGAAGAGGTGGAGGAGGGATCTGAGAAGACAGAGGAAACTTACCGATTTGTTTGCCAGAAGTTTCATCAGCAATGAGCAGCCTGAGTATCCACTGTAGGCAAAGGACAGGAACATCTGATTTTCTCTCTAGTATCTCTCTCCCCTCCTCACGAAGATGAAGGAGGATTCATGGCCAAGGTTTCCATGTTTTTAACTCCCATATAAGCCTGAGACATCCAGCCCATGACTTACAATTCAGACAGGCTAACTCAGTGCCCTAACTAGTGGGTCATCTACAGTCAAGAGCACAAGGAGCTGATACGAGCGGTGAGGCTCTGGTGCCTTGCACAGACCACATGGACAAGTAGAGCCCATCACTCAGTTCATCAGGAGCAAGTGCCAAATGTATTAGTTGTGGCAACTTCTCTCCACTGACTAAATGAGACAGTAATGACAAGTGACCCCATGCACCCCCCCATATTTACCACTATCAGTCAACAAAGCAGAAAAAGCAATTGGGGCTGTTTCAAAGAAAGGCTCCTCCCAGAAAATGGTCAGCTTGCATGAGAGGCAAGAAATGAAGCTTGTATCAATAACATAGGGAAGAAGACTTGTGCCTCCAACACTAGAGCTCTTCTTCCAGTTTGTTTTGCACATTAATAACCCCACTAACACATTAAGGAGTTTGTGGCTTCAGAGATTCACTATCCTTGTATTATATCACACTGCAGCTACAACATTTACAGGCTTTAGAAAAATTCACCCTAACAGCAGCACTGATCTTTTTGGAAGCTCTCTTCAATAAGGGAGCCTCACAAAGACTCTTAGGAAGGAGGATTTTCAGGGGATTAGGATTAAGCCAGTTTCAGTTACTGAAAAATGAACTTCTGCTGAGGGAATTAGGGCTGGGATGGCTAATTATATGGTTTTCTTTTGCTTATATCTTTTACTACCAAAATTCAGAGCATGCTACAGACACAGAAGAAAGAAGCCAGACCTGCAGCCAACAGGGTCACACACTGCCTGAATGAGTGTAACATGGGTGGGAAAAAAAAAAAAAAAAAAAAAAAAACAAACAAAACTCTGAGAATACCCACACACAGCCGTCTAGGCAGGAATCCAAGGGGCAGGGAATAGTTCTGGGTCACTCTCAGGGCAAGAACATTTTGAGGCTGAGGGAGAAATGAAGATTGGCCTCCACTACTTGTGTGCAAAGATCTGCACAGGGCCCCTTGAACATTGTCATCAAAAAGACCATTGGAGCACAAGAGACACCATCCTAATTTCACTTGGGACACAGCTCACTTCACACCATATCACATATATTGCTTTTATGTTAAGTGAAATGCAATGACTGCAACCTTAAAAAAAGAATGGGTCATTGTCTAATGGATAAAGTGCTAGACTAGGTTTCTGGGGTTCCAGCCAAGTCACTGAAACTGCTTTGTGGTGTCCTGGAAGTCTTCTTCATTTCCTGTTGTACATGTTACTTCCTATTCTGTCCTCTCCTTTTATGTCCCAGGTTTTGTCCCTGAAAGTCTCTCAGTCACCAGATGCTCCTGCAGCACCTATTTTGACCCCAGTATTAGAGTATCAATACCTCAGCACCACCATTAATCATTTTTTTAATTCAGTCTCTGCTGCAGTTGCTTTTACAGTCTGCAGGACAAAGAACACACACTACATGAAGACCAACACTCAGATACTGAAAACTGTTAGGCAGGTTTTGGAGAATATATAAGCTGGGGGAGTCATCCAGAGAAATCCAGTCTCTCACTAC
Organism: Tyto alba; assembly: GCF_018691265.1. Lineage (NCBI taxonomy): Eukaryota > Metazoa > Chordata > Aves > Strigiformes > Tytonidae > Tyto > Tyto alba. Next base: position 43,150,975 of record NW_024881316.1, on the reverse strand, counting down.
CCATCCCCTTGTTGCAGGAAGGCTGTGCCAGGCATTACCTTCTTAGAAAAGGCCTTATTGCCAGGGGAAAAAAAAAATCCTATTTAAATTCCCAAGTCCAAGAAGTCTCTTGGTTTCAATAAATTAGCTACCCACTGTTTGTCTTTGACTTGCTCACTTGCAAGACTTTCTTTCAAAATCCCAAAGATGGTCTCTTCTGCTGTAGGTACAGTGAAAAGGGCCTATTTAGCTGAAATTAACCTCAGAGAAATTCATTGCGATCTTGTAAAACAGCTTATCATCACAAAGTGAAAGCCTAACCCAAAAGGTTTCTAACCTCATAAACCACAAGCTTCTAACAAGGGAAGAATCAAGAGACTTTTATAACTCAGCTCTTTGCAAGAACAGCCACTGGAGTACATCAGGCCCCTGAGTCACCCTGGGAGAACAAAACCACAGCAGAGCAGTTAGAGAATCTAAAACTTAACAGAACTATTAACTTCCAGAGCCTTATAAATACTAATTGCTGGACTAAAGGGACATTCAAAGATTGATTAAGACCTGCTGTCGCTCCTGACATTGGACACTATCTCAGTCAGGATTTAGTGCTATTAGGTCATTTAGGTATCAACCCATGCAAATATTTTATGTATTTGACCTTTAACTTCAGTAAGATACGTGGGAATATTAATCCACTTTTAAAAACCAACCATGCATTCACTCGTGTCTTGGTAGACTAGGGCCTTGGTTTATGCAGATCTAAATTACCATCTCTGCCATGCTAATCAAGGTGAACTCTCCTGCTTCTACTACCCAAAGAGGGGTCCATGCAGATGTATCTGCTCCCTGTGTCAATATATTAACGGCCATGCCTGACATTGTGATTTTAATTGCACAAGAGTGAAACTAACCACCACCACACAAAGGTCTAAGCATCTAACCACCTCCTCAGTACTAATACGACACATAATTTTATTAAAAAAAAAAAAAAAAAATTAGGAGCTCAGCTCCAGAACCTGCTCTTTGGCAAAAAATGTCACCACTTGGTGACTTTGACAGATTGATAAAGTTTTCCATAGCCAAATATAACTGCATTGCAGCATCTTGTCCATGCAAATTTCATGTTATCATCTGACTGATGGCACTCACAGTCCCACACATGCCAGGATACCTCTGCTGTTCCATCTTCCCTCTCTGCCTCCCACAGTGAGGAGGAGTTCGTGGCCATCCGGGGAAACTGTGGAACTGGACCAAGACGATGAAAGAAGGGAAAAAGACAGTACAATTTTATCAGATGTATCCACAAACCATCCTAGGCACAGATCAACAGGGAATGTGTACTTGCTCCTATGATTAGATTTATAGCATGAATTATGTTTCAGTCTTCTTCTAATTAGAAGTGTATTAAAAACTGGGGTATGAAATAGGGTAAAGGCCACACAGCTAATACACTAATTATTAATTTCTATGTATGAAGAAAAGGAAACCCAGCACAGTTGTCTTGCTTATCATAGCACACAAAAACCTCCCTGACTGAATCTCAGCAGTCCCTCCCCATTCTGGCCTCCTCCAGAATTTATTCCCACCTCCAGGCTCTGCATTTTGTCTAGCAAAAAGCAGGTGAGATTGGCTGTGTGGTCTCATAAAGCAGAATAATCTTTAGCTCAAACCTGCCTTCTTGATCCTTCTGCCTAACAAAAAGAAACAACTCAGCTTTCAGCCTTGTTTACATGGGTGCTTAGAAGCAGCTCAGTTCAGACAGCAGCAGCTCAAGTCCCCCTCACAAGCAGGGTGAAAGATGTGCTGCCCTAACTGCGGCAAAACATGGGTTCTGGCACAATCTAACCCGAGAGCCATTCACATGCAGCCCTTCAGCTGTTCTTGTGTTTCACCACAGTTTTCTGAGTAAGCTCAATGGCAGCCACAGTGCAGGACACATGCAAAATGTGGGGATGTTTTATATGGCAGGCCTGCCCACCTGCCTACCTATGAGCTGAAAGACCTAGGATACAGTTTAAAACAAGAACATCTATTTCTGTGGATAAGGATCCAAAGAAAAATACAATACTTCCACACTTCCAAACTTGTTTTCATTCCGATTTCATTTTGATGGAGATGTTTCCTGACTCCCAAACCAAGACACCAGAGCAGCTACAACCTTAGGACAGATAAATAAGTTGAAACGGAAATCCCTGAGCTGTTCTATATGGGATAGCTTCTAGTCCATGAATTCTCTTTCTCATGCAACTGCCATAACTGCTGCGCTCTTATGGTGAAGATCAGCTAACATCTCATTCACCAAAGGAATACACCACAGGACAGAAGAGCTTCAACTGGGGGGATTCAAAGAGAAATAGACACTATAGATCAGGCCTTCAGGCACTTGAACATGCCTTTCCCAACTCCCAGGTGAGTATCCAAAAAGAAAATGTATTCTAGAAAAAGGAGTACAGTGAAAGAGTTAGTGTCTCTGATTATGAAAAATGCCTAAGGATCTTCAAAGCTAAAAACCTCAAAACATTTCATCACAGATTTATTTTCTGTCCATCCCTATCTAGGAAGACTCAGTACCCCAAATCCCCCATGTTTCCTTTGAACTACCAGCCTTAACTTATGTGAGTCACTGTTTTCCGTACCTCAGATTAAGTCAAGATAATTAACTGAAGAACTGTGAATAAATATCTGCTTAGATTAACACTGTTCTTTTCCTCACACAGAGAGGCCAAGACAGCCCAATGTGTATGACCGGGTCTACCACTAACAAGTTGTTTCACATTTACTGAAGACTTAACCATGGGTGACTAAGTGGCTTGGTCAAAATGGCGATGGCATTGATCTGTAAGTGAAGGAGAGATCAGAGACCTCCATTAGTATTCCCCCTGCCTGGCTGCACTGATTCCCAACCAAAAGGGAAGGAGGATTTTCTCTGTGTTTTTTCACCCCCCTGTCACAACAACAGTTTTAACTAGACTTCAAGTAACATTTGGATGCAAAACAGATGTCACTTCCTCCTTGCATACCCCTGCAGGAATTTGGTGCTGTTTTCATGTGTGCTGTCTCCCAGGATCCTGGGGATATCCAATTTCCCATTCAAACACAGGCAATAGAAAAAGCTGAAAGGCAGATTTTTGTGGATTTCTCTTCTGTCCCATGCCCGAACCTGTAACATTAATGAGGCTTTTGGTAGCTTTGTCCTTCCTTTTTAATAACTACTTTATTTACCACTTACAAAAGCCAGTCTTCTTTCCTCATTGCAACCTCCTAATAAGATTCCCCCCACATCACTGAAGCCCAATTGTGCCTAGAGGCTGCGTTATTCAAGAAACAAGAAAGTTTGGATTACACAGATATTCCTGCTAGCATTCAAAGCCACCACACCCCTCCCCACACAGCTCAGCTCTTCTGCAGGGAGAGATCCTCCAGCCAGTGCCACTTCCAGAGTGGTGGGACAGGCTGAACAGCTACGTGCTTTCCCTCCCTGCCCGGTTTACATTTTTACATCTGTGGTGGAAAAGAGAAATCTCTTAGGTGAGAAGCTAAAATTCTGCCAAGCCAAGATAACCCTTCTCTGTTGGCATATCCCCACTATCACATTGAATCTCACAGCTGCCAACCACGCTGTGGAGGTGTGAAATCCCCTTATATCGCAGTCAGGCTTGAGGTGCTTCCATAGGGAAAAGGGGTCTGCTGCATACATGGTCTCTGACACACCATCATCTGAGGACTTCACTGTAATTCTGGAGTTTCATCTCACCATATGCCACGTTGCATTAGGAAGTGATGTAGTAATCATACCCTTCACGGGAGTTGGTCAATAGCAGCAACAAGGGGTTGGGGCTGCTCTAAACAACTTTTAAAAGACTAAATCACCCCTGTCCCTCCTAGATCTTTGAGATGTTAAGCATGTCATCCTGGCACAAGTGCTTCTTTCCAAGCAGTTTGCACATGAAGATAGAAAATGGTGGCATCTGGATCCATCCCCCCTGCAATTACTTTGGCAATAAACCAGTATCTCTGAGTACACCCAAGAAGCAAAGGTCCCTTAACCTGCCCATTCACTGATCTCACCACAGGGCTGTCAATAGGCACTTTAACCCCAGAGTTTGAGGAACCTGGAGGAGCCCTGTTTCTTTGAAAAATGGTGTCTTTCCTCTTCTGGTCCTGGTTCCCTCTCAAGCCACAGAGTCGCTTTAGCTGTTTTGAGTAGCAGCTGAAAACCTGCACCTTTTTTTTTTTTTTTTTAAGTGCTTCCCCCCCCTCTTTTTTTTCCTTAAGGAAAGTCACCTCCTTTTTCCCCATGCAGATGCATTAGATAGACAAAATGGAGGGATTTATTACCCCTGTAAGTAAAGGGTATAATTCAGTCCTATCATCTGACTCATAACAGACAATACATGCAGAGGAAGAGAGGAAAAGGAGAGACACAGAGAGATGAAACCACTTACGGAGTCACATTGCAATTCAGCGAAAGTGCCGGGGAACAGAAGCCCAGCCGTATGCCCTGCTGATACTGTTCTGCTCATCTAGCCATCAGACCATGAAATGACCCTTTTTACATGGCTGAGAAAAGTTTGAGGGCTCAAAGCAGTAATGACATTCTGGGCATAATCCACTTGAGTATCCTAATTACAAACTTCATCTTCAGCTTCTTACTGCAATGGTATAGCTGTGCTGGGTCACAGTGTTTCTGACACTGTCACACATGGACGTTAGTAATAACAAGCTCACTTGAACCCAATTCCACAGCTTTGATGTGTTCTTACCCAAAAAAAGTAATCAAGGGGAGGAGAGCAGCATTTGGCTACTCAGCATTTTGGCTGCTTTGAATCTGGTAGTTCAGTGGAACCCTGACAGCTTTATAATAAACATAGCAAATGTCTTGGAATGGCAGGCAAGACTTAGTAGTCATTTCCTTAGTCTGGGACTGTTTGATTTCCATTTATCACACTCATGCAAAGCAAGGTGTATAGACAATACAGGGCAGGGAGACAACTTCAAAGAAAATTCCTCTCTGCAAGGGAGTATGGGTTCCCTCAGAAAGGAGCTGTTCCACTTGTCAGGCCAATTAGCGGCAACTCTGCTGCTTTGGTGGGAGAAGTAGGGGAGAGGGTCCGGTCAGGAGAGGAATGAAACCCCTGCATGATTCATTGAAACACCCCTGAAATATCCTGGGAAAATCTACATGCAGAAACGTATATTTCCTGCAGACATAGTCAGCCCACATAAGGAGGCTGCCAAGAAACACTGGGTGCATAAAAAACCCAATTCTTCACTCCATGTTGACAAGCAGAGAGGGACCTGCATGCTCATCTAGAATTTGCCATGGGAAATCAGGGAGAAAGGCTATGCACTTCAACTGCTTTTTCCAGACCCCCAAGCCTTTGATAGCTCTCCCCAGTAATAAACAATGTGGACCAGTGATTCACAAGGAGCCAAGCTCTAGCACAGTAAATTAGAAGGGGCAAAGCAAACCATCCTTTTGCTAACCATTAAAACAGCAGAAGTAAAAGCTGGTACTTGCAAGCATTTGCACCATAGCACTAGGGACAGCAGCTGTTAGAACCTCTGACTCTCTGGAGACATCTGTCCCATGCTTTTATGTGGCACCAATGTGAATATGTGACACTCTCAGGGGACACTTCCCCCCCCCCCCCCCGCTGCCCTTAGATCATGAGAGAAGGGCCAGAGGAACTTTTCCTCCTTCCAGAAAGGACAAGCACATAGAGCTGATGGCTACATAAAGCTAACCCAAGCCCTCAGCTCCTGAAGAAAACATCTGAGTGGTCATTTATACATTAATGTCTGTGTGCACACTGTTACACAAGGGCAGCTTTGTTGGTGTGCTTGAGGCCAAATTTGAGTCTGTCCACAGAACTTTACCCTCTGCAGTGACAGTACCGAAGGAGCTGGTGCTGTTCAAGTCAGCCCCAAAAGCATCCTAAATTTTAGATCATGCTCAAGGCCACACTTGTCTCACAACTTTTTCACTTCTGCCCTTCTAGCTCATTTGCCTTTGTTGTAATACTATGACTGATACTGCCTAAGGACCCTCCTAAAAGGGAGCTATCACTGCCTCCTGCAAGAGCTGGTAGGATCTGTAGTCACTATGATTTCAGCGCAACCATCACAGAAACATATACTTCAGGTGCCATAACATGCTGTCACCCAGCTCAGGTATATATGGACCATACCAGTGAGTCCATCATCTTCAGCTGACCCAGGTGATTTCCTACCCTTTTGGGCTTCACACATCTAGTCACATGACAAGAATGAATGCCTTGATCACCCATTTTTCTTGTACACCCTTAAAAATAATAACTAGTGGCAGGTCCCCTTCTCTTGCCCTGAGACAACTGGCATTGCCTGGGCCTTGGCTATATGATTAATCCCTTGTAGCCTCCAAACCATTAATGCTAGACCCCACATGCCCATCCCTAACTCCAGAAATTGCACACAAACTATTTAGGAAAGTGCCAGGGGACTGGTCTGACAGTACGACAGACTATCAAAACATCCCGGAACTATGGTCACAATCCTTGATTTCTTCTATAAATCACAAAGAAAAAATACAAAGAGAAGATATAGCCCACAGCAAAACTATGGCACAGCAGGAACCTCTCAGGCACACTCTTGAGTCATTACTATACTTCATGCAGAGCCTAAAAGTGATGGGAGCATATAATTCCCAAAAATCTATGTCGAATAACAAAATCCTGTGAGAGTTACAGCTTGCAAAGACAGAACTCAGCACTTCAAAGCATCACCTGCATGTTAAAGCATTCCCACATGTCAGAAAATTATATTAAAAACCAGTGATATTGGCACTCACAAAAACAGGTCTCTATTTCTTTGTCTGAAGGGACATCTTGATTCCTGTATTACTCATCTTCAGAAAAAGGGTTCTGTGTATTTCCAACAGCATGAAGCTGTGTTAAATTGATTTCATCCCCTAGATGGACTATTATTGGGGTAGATGTTTGGTCTAAACTCATAAAAACAAATTGAGGGCTCCAGCTGGTTATATGTGAACATTTCTGCCTACACAAACAACAGTTATTTTTCAGGCTGAAGTGCCATCTTTTATAATCTTCATTATTGATTTTAGTGTTGGTTTAAAAACTCCTAAAAAACTTAAGAATTCATTGTGACCAAAGGGCCCTACCTGTCTTAGATTATTAAAAATAAATGAAAAAACACAACCATGTACCTCACTATCAATTATTTTCTTCTTATCGTTTTTCTTCCCACATTTTAAAAAAAATGCTTTTTAGGCAAAAGTTTTTGGTTTGTTTTTTCTTTGAAAATTTTCATCTTATTTGGAATTTTCAGGCTCAAAAACTCAGGAAAAAAATCTCACACAAAAAGAACTTGTAGAACCTGTTTTAATTTTTGTTTAAAATAAAAACTACGACTGTTACTTGGCATTATGTTTTAAAGTGAGGTGGTTTTCCTCCACCACAATAATAACTGACACTTTTGACGAGCCATTTGCTAAATAGCTTTGAACTATTTGGTAGCCTGTTAAGGCTAAGCTGAAGTCATGGTCCCTCTCTTGGTAGCAAAATTTTTCATTCTTTTTGCAAAGAAGTCTAGTACTGAATAGGCTGAATTTCTCCCCATCAAGTCTCATCCCGGGATCCTCTAGACTGCATATGTGCACAGCCAGTTCTCCCTCAGGAAGGAGAGCACTTTCCAGGCAAACCCTTGCTTTCCCGACGACCACAGGAGAGCACGTCCAGGCCAGCCAGGGAGGCAGAAGAAGCAGTCGGGGCCAGGGGAACAGTGGGGTGCAAGGGCTTTGCTGCTGACTGATCAGGGGTTTCACCTCTTTTAAGAATTTCTTTTGAAAGCTGTCAGAGCCAAAAGAGTGTGGTCTATTCAAGTTCCAAATGCATAGGGTCTCTTTGGTATACATTTTCTTAATCAGGAAAGACCAAATCCTAGCCTCACATCCCTGTGTGCAACCCAATTACTAAGATTTCAAAGCCAAGCAGTACTATTAAGCCTGTTTAGCCAGATCTCCACCATAACACAGGTCTTAGGTGTTCACACGACAAACCTTTCACTAAAGCTCAATACCTTCAAATAGAAGTATTCACTGAGTAAAACCCGTCATTTTGGATTGAAAAGATCTGAGCAAGCAAAAATCTGTGGCATATCATCATAAGCTACACTAATAATTAATTACCTTCCTTGTTAAATGCTCGTGTCTTGTTTCCAGAAAGCATTACTCACGACTGGATATAGGCCCAGGCTCTCTCTAGCTGGGGTAAATGAGTGTATTTTTCTCTTCTCAGTTCCTTTCACTATGCTTCTGGAATACAAAATGAGAATCACTAATGGTAATTGAGCTGTTGACAGGTCTTCCCAGTCAGGGACATAGAATTAGTGTTGCTAACCTTCATAATTTAAATTACAAACCCAACAGTAATTAGTGTTTTTCTTGGAGCTCCATCTCCTGGAGACAGGTGATTATGGGAGAATCCCTACTTTACTAACTTTAAAAGTACATTTTAGACACTGTGGAAAAATCAAGAAGTGCCTTGAGTACCCCTAATAGATGTATGGGTAAACGAAAGACAGATTGAATTAACTCTAACTTTACTTATTTCTTGTTAAAATTAATGATTATTGTTATAGCAGATGTCACGATTTGCAACTGTTGAATGTTTGGAGGGAGAGAGACCGCAGAGTTATCTCTGAGACAAGTAAAGGGTAAGAATATAAAAAGAAACCAGAAAGTCCTTCTTCTGATGCTGAGAGGAAAAGAGATGACCTCAGGAATTCTGAGGTTTGGGAAGTCACCACCAGCAGAAATGATGCAGGCACCAAGGGAGTTCATGTCAGCTTTGCTGGTAACTCTGGGATATTGAGTATCAACTCTCATCACTGGAAAAGTCTGAAGTTTGCTTTGCCAGTGGAAATCTTCTCTAGCCAAGAAGACCTACAGAGATACCTAAACACAATAACAGCTGAAACACAATAAAATCAGTATGCTCCTGATCTGAACACGTCAAGGTAGATGCACCTCCTGCACTTGTCCTGATATAAAAAAAAAAAAAAAAAAAAAAAAAAAACAACAAGTTTTGGCCCAGGACATTCAAGTCCTACACAGCAACTAAGAAATGACGACTACTATAAACTATCACTGCTACTACTACTTAGTGATCATCCATTAACTGAACATGATCTGTGTTATTCTATTATTTATTATTTAAATTGAACTAGTAAGTTTAACTGAAGACAACAGATATCTAACTGAAGTTTCCCTGCAGGCTGGTCCTTGTGTATTCTGAAAACAGACAAACATCTTTTGCAACAACACAGAGTGACTTCCTTGAACTGCAAGAGCATACAGGATGTTCAGCTTTCACATTCCCCACATGTTTTTCTTCTTCTGAACCTGCACTGTCAATGTTTGTCTCCAAGTTCAATTTGCCTTAAGGGTAATATAACAGTCCCCAGGTTCTCGCACTGCACAGGGTTAAATCAGGCTAATTCAATTGGTCTCCCACTGAGCTCAGACAAACAAGTTCACATATCCCTCCCAAGGCAGGGGGGAACCCACTACTCTGAGAATGACTCCACAATATTAGTAGAAGTTGAGACCCTCTTCTCTCAAGAAAATTACATTTTCTAGTATCTGCAGTAAACATGGAAAGTATTTTGTCTGGGAATTCAGGCTCCCATGCTCAGCTGGAGAAAGACCTTAGTTCACAAATAGCAAATTTCTGCTTTATTTTTGACTATTCAGTGAAAATTTCTATTCACTCAAGGCCTGGAAAACAGATTATTGGGTGCTGTTTTACTGGAGCTAGAGCTCTGCAGAAAACCATTTGATAGATTAGCTCTTCCTTAGGTGTGGTCCCCAGGAGACAATTTAGGAAGTCTCTCCTCTGAGTAAAATGCTGCTGTTTGTCACTGTAAATTCTTAACCCTTTTTGTTTGTTTTTGTTTTCAGTATGCGGTAGGCAAGAAGATAATCCCACATCTGGGTCGCAGTGCATAATCTCACCAAGTATTTATGTGATTTCCCCATTTACCTGTGCTGTACAAAGTCCCACTTTACGTGCTCAAACCTCTCAATTTTCCTGAAACCCAGCAGCACTTCCCCAGTGACTCTTCACTCAACTGCTAATCATCTTGATAACCCTTGGTATTTAGATAGTATAGTCTAAATATGTATCCTATAAAAGGTTTATGTATCCTTAATTTATTAACTCTGATTTCCCTTTATCTCAAAATACAGTTCAGGGGAAAAATAACTAACTCCCACCTATGGTGCTACTTCAGCAATGGCATCAAATAAGATTCTGCAGTAAATCTCTAATTTACAAGTACATTTTAAAAGCTCCACTTAACTCCGTTAGAAGTTTAAAAAGAAGTTAATATTTAACTTTATGCTACATGTTTTAAAAGTTTATTCTCCTTTGGCTTTTTGTTGCAAAAGGGATTTTTGTGTGTGAAAGTTTAACAAGAAATGCTTTGAAAGAGGGGTATCCAATCTGATTTGGCTGAGCTACAGCTCTGTTCTTCTTAAAATTATAGTCCTTTTAACAAAAAAAATAATCCAGATACACATCAAAATTGAACATTTCCAGAGAATCACTGAATATTTTCCAAGTCTCAGTGTCCTGTACAATGGCAATGGACACTACAAATACCACAAAATAGACAGAGAGATAAATAAAGAATCCAGAATTATTTTTAAAAGTAGAGTAGAAAGAATATATCCTCCTCCCAGAGCTGTCAGATGCTATTAACATCTGGCTACATCTGCATGAATTTGTAAATGGGAAATGGTAGTGCAGAATGACAATCTCTAGCTGCACCTGATCAAGATGGCAATTTTAACTGAGGCAGCTGAAAACACAGCAGAATTGATGGGAAAGGCAACCTTTAAAATGGCATGTGCAGAAGCATTAGGCACCTGTTTGCTTTATTAACAGGGCAGGCTTTGTTTAAAAAGAATAGCAAGCATATTTAATCTTCATGTCAAAAGACACAGTGGCATTAAAGGGTAGAGAGTTACCTCAGGGACAAAACTACAGTCTTTAATCATCCCGATCTTCATTGTTTTGGACACTGGAGCTTGATTCAATGACTTCACCCTTGTGTTCTTACTCCCCACTTCCACTGAGCCGACTTCGAAAGGACTGGCATTCTAGCCCTTGTTTTAAAGGTGGTAATTACACAAAACTGGCAACACCAGCAGGTTCTGGTTCCAGGTCAAGTAACACCAGAGAATAAGAAGGAGATATTAATTATAGAGAGTGGATAATTGCTTCCTTAGCAGCTAATCCTCCCATTTATCCACCCAAAAGGTCAGATCCAGAAACCCAATACCTTTTCAAAGTACAGTGAATAATCTGTCCTTGTGGCCCTACGCCAGAACTCTTGGCTATGCACTAATCTGGACTACTTAGGGACAAGTAGCCTGCGCCAGCCATTTAAAGAAAATGTAAACACTCATCTTTTTTCCTCGCCACTTGAAATAGGCGCCTTAAACTGATCAGAAACAGGCACAAATGCAATTCATCATAGCCAATTTCTGTCGTTTAGCCAAGACAAGCAATACTTTGGTGTCTTATTATGCAAAGACAAGGCAAAACACAAGGGCTGCAAGTCTGTCTTCATATAAACTGGTATGAGGAATGACTGTGTTTAAGTAAAGATCTGTTGGGCTAGACATTAAGGTGCACTTCTCCTTCCCTATGGGGAGAGAAAGTAGCTTTTATCTGACCTGCCAATATTGGGCACACAACCAGCACCACCAACGCACATCACCTCTGAGCAGATACACTCCCACTCTTCCAGTCGAAGCCATTTGGGGTCAGACAGCCAAGTGAACAGTCTGGCAGCAGGTCAATGGCCTCCAACTAATCAGACCAAACTAAATAGTAAAGTTAGCAATATTTTCCTGTAATGATTCCTATTGATCAGCCACCTTGGATGTATGATGTGTGCAGAAAATCACTGTGAGGGATTCGGGTAAAATATACCTGGTGTTTCATTACTCTTTGAAGAACCCCTAGCATCCACCAAGCGAGCAGACATTTTCCCCTCTATCTCTAGCTCTCACCTCCAAACCATCTGTTCTACTTTATTTTGGTCAGACTATTCTTACATCCCCATACATAGGCCTTCTCACATGATAGGCAGAGTGACAGCAAGCCAAGCTGTGGGGAAAAAGCCACAATGCCAGGCAAGAGCTGGAAATCTGCTCTCTGCTACAGCCCCTTCCGCAACTCCTGTATACATTTTCCCCCATCTCAACTGCAGAACAAGACCACACTTCTGAACGAATATAAAATTAAACCCATCAAACTCTGTTTTAACAACTTTGAACCAGCAGAGGAAGTTCTTGCATTACAGTGCTGCAGCATGTTTGATTGCAGAAGTCCTAAAGCCAGATTTCCTTTTTGGTAAGATTAGACTCCCACAGTGAAGTTTTGCTCCATTAGTTATTCCATAGGAAAACCATCCAGCAACTTTAAGTAACGTGGGCTAAGACCCAGATTCAGTACAAGATTTAGCTCTTGCGTCCTGCTTAAAATCCTTACTTCCTACCAAAAATCAACCGAGAAGCCAGGAGTCTGAGCAGAAGCTCAGATCCTACTTAAGCCATAGTGTTTCAAAGACCACTCGAAGGAACTGACTTCTGGAGCTGTGTCTCCCTCCCTGTTGTCCATTATAGGAACTGCGACAACACTGAAGGTAGAAGGAGTTAAATTCTAGTCTACAAAGTAAGGAAGGATCATTGCAAAGCAGACTGTTCTCACAAGCAACCACCTCAGACCAGGGCAGAGCAAGCCATTTGGCTTTATTTCCTGTAATATCTAGACAATTCAAATAAGCCTCGATAGCCTCTTTTACAAAACTAGAGAAACAAAATAATGATCACACAGAAGACCTGAATAAATGCATCAGGCAGACGAGGAGATGCTCTCCATGACATTTAAGAATTATGTAATAACTTTTATTTAATGTGTCAGCAACTAGTCTCATTTGTTTTCTTTCCTGATGGCACTTTTTGCTCCCCTCACAGACCCAAATCTTAATTTGTTACAGAACAACAGAAACTTTTTGGTTTTGATATTTATTATCAGCAGTTCGCTGGCACACACAGGGAGTATTTTAAAGTTATATTTCCCAGTCGTTGCTCTGCTTACTGATCAGAAAGTGACTCTGGAGAGCTGGGAAGAGGCGGTGCCTCAGCAGCAGCTGGCAGAGATACAGCCTGTACCTCGTCCTGTAGTTATTGTAGTCCTGTAGTCTATGCTGCCTTGGAAAGAAAGAGCAGGAGAGAGACCTTCACAGCCTCAGATTTGGGCAGAATTTGATATTACCTTCAACACACGAAACACCATATAATCAAACTCTGTAAAATCAAATCAAAGTCAGTTTTGAGCTACAATCCTGTGGCAAAGACTCCATTATCTGAAGAGTGCCAACTCTGTGTTTGAAGTACACATCTGGGGTATTTCCCCCTGGTTTGGGGCTTTTTAAAATTCCTTTCCCCCACCCTGCTTGCTATTCAGTCTCTGCCTGCAACATTCCTCAGTGAAATGCCTTTGTTTCCTTTCCTGTTAGGAAAACGCCTGCCATACAGCAGGCACAGTCACAGCCTAGTAAGTTGGCACTTTGTTATGCTTTTCCACTCCAACAGCTCTCTGCAGCCATCAGCTGCAAAGCAACCTACAGAGGTTGCCAATTAATTTACTGGGCCATTAATCAATGTATTCTATACTGGTAACTTTCAAACAGATAAAAGCCATGCAGGACCAGAGCAGAGATGCCAAATTGCCCGTGCTTGGCTGAACTGTACTTGCTTCAGCTTCTCTTCTGTGTAAGGGCAGAAAGGGAGGGGAGGGGTTGGAAAGCAGCTCCGAGGGCTCCAACAGACGTATGGTCATACATTAAAATCAGATGGTTGAAGCTGTTTTCATGCCTTCTCTCCTTTGATGGAAACATCCAATTCACTTGAAAATTGGCTCCTGAACTGCCAGTTCTTACTTTGGTTAGCTGAAGAGGTACCCAACCTTTGGCTAGGGCAAGTCACACAGGCCCCTCCTTTCAAACAGCCTTATTTATGATATGAGCACAAACCAGATGCAGGACAGGACATGGAAGCCATATCTGATTCCCAATACCTGTTTCTGTCACGTACATACATGTGACAGAGGCATTTGTGTTTGCATCATACAATGCTTGGACAAGTACCCATCACATAGCCCCTCTGAAAGACTATGACAGGGAGCAGGTCACCGTAGCAGCTCAGATGGCCAGAAGTTATTCCCTGTCTATATGTTGGGGAACTCAAAAAGGAAAATGCCTGGGAGCAGAGAAGGTCAATTTTTCTGGCAGAGACCTCCACTACCGGGAATTCAAGACATCTCTAAATGACTGTTCCCCTGACTGTGGGACCCCAGACACACAGTATATTTATATCTGACTTACAGTTAAACCATCAGGCCTGGCAAAGCCTTATGCCGGGTCACTGGAGTACCCATGGGATACCTAGTCTGTTTTACAATGCCCAGAGAAACAAATCCCCAGGTTGTTTCAGAGTGAATGAATGGCAATGGAGTGTGGAAACTCTCCTCTGCCCCAGTGCCACCAGCACCCCGCACCATGCTCAGGCTGCAAGGGTGCAGGGATATGTATAGCTGTGCGTGGCTTCAGGCATGATATTGAGCACATGCTAGCAACAACCACCACACTCCAACACAACCCATCTCTTTTGCGGGGAACTAAGGCATTGAACAGCATTTTCCCTGGATCACCAATATAATGCTTATGGAGGCTAACTCCAGTTAATGTTTGTGGGGTTTTAACCAGCCCACTTGCTTTCAGGCTTTTACTACCAGCCCTGTCAGAATTTCCACTGTTCATTGACACAAACATTACTGTAAAGAGGAGCACTGAATATCTCCAAGCACATTCACACTCCACCTCACAAGGTACAGGGGTGGGTCCTGTATAAACAGGTTTTTTTGTTTGAGGGTGCCTGACAAAGCAGAGCCTGACCTTTCCCCTTCAGGGGAACAGCAGGCTTCAATTAAATGTTGCTGAGGGTTGGGGCTATTTTCCCCTCTCACAGGTCAGGGTGATGCTTGAACTCTCCTTGCCTCAGCTCTCCCACCCACCCCATCAATCTCTCCGCTGCCCTGCCTGACAGCTAGGGCCACCATGATTTATAACAGCGTCCCCTGCAGCTGCGCCTCTTTTGGGACCTTCCCTGCTACAGCTAAGTCCCTCTGCTTGCTGGACTGCCTGGCGGTTGAGTCCCCTTCCAGCGGCAGAACCTAGACCCTTTGCAGGAGGAGGAGGACATTTGCCAGATTAACACTTTCCACATCAAATTCTACTCTCAGTATATGGTGCGCTCTTAGGAAGACATTAGTTTGGAACTGAGTCATATGTATAGTGTTGGCTTTGACCCATGATAACGTAAATAGGGCTCAAGATGGGGGCTAAGAAACTAGAGCCTGTATTCCTCTACGGAGATGGTGAAGGATTCTAGGAGAATGTTCCAGCTATGTTTAACCTGAGCTACTCTCAGGTTGTATACAGATCATTATCACTGTGGCATCACTGCTGTCAGACCTATGTTATTGTATGCTCGCTGAAGATTCAGCCCATTGACCTTTCATAATACCAAACACACTAAACTACTATGAAAAAGTTCCTCCTTTCTCTTCTGCCAGGAGATAGAGTGCTTACCGGCTGCATCCCAATTACATTTTTCAGCAAGGCTTTTCATTATTTCAGGGCCAGATGAAGTCTGGCTACTCTTCTGGTCATGCTTTAAAGACTAAGAGCTTTTATCAGACTGTTCCTAGCTTGGACGCTCATCAGTAGATCTGCTGCAATGGCCCAGAGCCCAGAACAAGCCTTTGCTTGCACTGGACACTTGCTAAAAGAAAATAGCACCAGGGTGCTGCCAGGTAAGGCGGCCAGAGTGTGCAATTGGATTTCCTTGGCTCTTGTTTTAGGCAATATAGCCAAGTTTGGCGAACCCTGCTTGTTGTTTCCTGGAAAAATATAAGTGTAGGTAGATGAGAAAGGTAAGGAATGAGTGGTTGTGCTGACCACGGAGCAAAGCAGAAAGGAACAGGACTATACCCAACTTCTTCCCACTTACCTCTTGGGCCACAACCCTGCAGAGAAACTCAAGATGGGAAGTGCCTCAGTGTGTGCTGATGCATCAGTGTGTGCTGGAGCCAAGCACACTAAAAAAGCATGGAAATTAAAGGAGCTGGCAGGTCCTCTCTGAAAGCAAAATCTGGTGACAGTATCTCAAGTTGTGCCAACCCAAAACAGAGATATTCTTATCTCAGAGGTCACACTTGAAAACCGCAACATTTTTCTTTCTCTACTTTTTAGCCCCCAAACCTCTATTTCTTGCTTACTTCAGCTGGGATGAGAGGTCTGATCCCAGAAAATGAAGAGTTGAGCCCAAACAAAGCATTTGCTGAAAGAGCCTACAATCTCAGCCCAAAAACAAATACCAGGATTTCTGAATCTTAAGTCTTACATATTTGTGGATGAGGGGACACCATAAACACAACCTTCCCTACAGAATAAAGATATTTAAATTATCAGCCCTTTCCAAAAGAATGAGATGTCAGGATTATTTCTTCTTGTTGAGCCACTGATCATACAAGCACAGAAATATACTGCCAGTCACTCATTAACTTTTTCTGAAGGCCTGTCTCTTACTGCCCAAAACAGGACAAAAAGACCAAAAAAAGAGAGCAGGCCTGGATGAACCCCACAGGTCTGCACTCAGCTGAGACATCACAAAACCAGGTATTTAGCTCAGAGAAATCTCATGCGACCTCTTGCTACAGCTTTTGTTCTTCAAAGCTACTACTGGCTCTCCTTCCTTCCAAATTAGTGGAACCACTATGCCAGGCCATCTGGCATATCAAAATTTATCTTCAGATTTCATTATCCAACCCACTGACCCAAGTGTTTCTTCCCACTGACTAAAGAGATTAGCCCATCACCTCCTAATTGCAGCATTTATACCTAGTCTGTTTTACCACGCCCAGGAAAACAAATCCTCAGGTCGTTTCAGAGTGAATGAATGTCATTCTGATAGAAATAATAGGAGATGGCACATACATCAACGCATTTAATTAATGTCCTTAGGCTGGAAAGTGAAAAATATAAAATACAAACATAAACACACTAATCTCAAACCACTAAGGCCAGTATCCTCATTCCTTGGGCTTGTTTAGCTCTATCAGAGAAGTACAAGGAGTATTATCTAGCAGTCATCATGGCAAAGGAGGAACTGCAAGGCTAGAAATCCACCATGTAGACATTACTTGTAAGGACACTAACAGGGGGTGATATTCCAGTTCCACACCTCACCACCCTAACAGGCAGTTTTCTGCAAAATTGTCAAAAAATAAATAAAGAGTTACAGAATGACCTTACATCCATTGCATATCAGCAAAGTGCCAAGAATTAAAAAAGGCTCAGAAGATGGGCTAGAAGTCAGATTGTCAACTTTACTTCTCTCCACTTTAGTGGTTCTAAGGAGGATCCATTTAGTCTAAGCTAGCTGTCTGGACCTTCTTTGGGTCAATGGAGGGGAACCAGAAATCATGGGATGTCAGTGATATCTAGATGTAGATGTGATGCAAGTCAGATGATGCATCCCCTAGAAATCCAAACAAACAGCTTAGTAAGAAGAAGGTGTCTTTGGAACAGTTAAGGAAAATGGAATCCCACTGCTGATGATACAATCTGTACCTCAGTTTCTGCATCTGCAAGATAGTGCTATTGGTATTTATTCTCTACAGCAAAATGCTTCTAACAGCCATGAATGATCGATGCTATGTAACTGTGAATTACTCAGTAGATTTATTGAGTGTGCTTGAACATGTTAGACCTGCTGGAAATTCAGAACTAGAGGTAAAAGAGGCAAGAAACATTAAAACCTTCAATGAAAGCTAGAAAATTTAGAGTCAAGTCACAAACAAAAAGCACCTGGCCTGAGTTGCCTTGGAGGCACACCAAGACTCCAAGGTGTTTAACCTGCATCCTTACCTTACTACTACAGGTTTTAAAGTTTCCAGAGCAGTCCTAAAAGTCTCATTAGAAATACCAATAATGATCTATCACTGAAGCACTAGCATGAACAAGCCATTAGATTGAGAATAAAACAGCCTTCATCAGAGCACTCAAAATACACCAAGTTTTGCTCATGCCTGGGCATCACGAGGTCTGGATGGTCCCCTCACATGGCCAGGCAAGATTAAGATAGAGAACAGCCTGGGAGAGTAAATTTCTGCCTGTCCTCCAATTTCCTGCATGCTCAATCTCTGTTTAAATACATCATCTTTTCCCCACCACTCCCCACCATGATTCTGTGATAAGTGTGCCTTCCACATGCCTCGCGTCTAAGAAAACTTCTTATCCTCACTGCACATCCCACAGGGGCTGGAGCACAGCTGATCTCTGTTATCACATGAACCAGACACCTTTACATGACAGCTTCTCTACAATGCAAATCAGGTTCATTGTCACCAATGGAAAAAGACCTAAATGAAAAGTTATTGTCCCCTGATAGCGATTCCTTCCAGAACAGGAAAGGTGTTGACCTCACTCTTTCCCCTCTGCCACCAGTCCAAGTGTTCAGGGAAAAGCCTGATCTCCCACGACATCCATCAGTGCTGCCATTAAACCAATGACATACAACTGGGATGGAGGCAGCTCTGATTTCCTCCAGAAAACTATGCTAGGAAATAGGCCATAAAGGCCCTGAAACAAGGGATCAAGCATCTAGTCAGCCTCCCTCCCCATCCAGCATTTTCTAGTTTGGGATGCTTTGGCCAGAAGGCACAGAAATGCAGCTCTGTACTAATCTCCCAACACAGACAAGGCTGAGAGGGGCTTTAGAAGGCAATTCTGCATCCAACAGGCATGGATACTAGGATAATGTCTCACTCAGGGTAGTAACAGCATCCTGCAGCCTTCACTAACCCCACAGCAGAAAAGTAGTTTTCAACCAGCAGAAGACTTTTGCACAACAGGACAGATCTGAATTTAAAGACAATTCTGAAATCTGTTATGATCATAGAATCACATAACAGTTTGGGTTGGAAGGAACCTTTAAAGATCATCTAGTCCAAGCCCCACAACATCTTTCACTAAACCAGGTTGCTCAAAGCCCTGTCCAACCTGATCTTGAACATTTCCAGGGATGGGGCAGCCACAGCTTCTCTGGGCAACCTGTTCCAGTGTCTCACTACCCTCATTATAAAAAATTTTTTCCTTATGTCTAGTCTAAATATACCCACTTTCAGTTTAAAACCATTGCCCCTTGTCCTATCACTACAGGCCTTGGTAAAAAGTCTCTGTCTGTCTTTCTTATTTACCCTTTAAGTGCTGAAAGGTTGCAATAAGATCTCCCCTGGAGATCAAGGTGGGTCAGGCTGATTTGATCCTTTGTAAGACAATATGTAAAGTTTAGACCAAGACAATTCTGATACTGCACTGGGGAGCAGGAGGCATGGCTGGACCACAGCCCAGTGGTAAAAAAAGCAGAAGTGTTTCTTTCTCTACCACTTTGACAAGAAGGGGGTGGCGTCCCTGAAGAAGGTAATATCAGAGCCTGCTGTTGTCAGGCCGAGCTGTCAAAAAAAATGCACCTACCTGCCACAGCTGCCCCTTTACCTTACTCCAGGTCTGCTGCATGGTATAGGCAGGCAGCCACCATAGGTCTTACAGGCTAGCAACTTGCTGGAGCAGTGTCTCATCAAAAGCATTTGCTGGCAAACTTCACAGACATGGGTAAACCCTCTGTATGCTACTTGTGAACCTACACTGGTGTTTTGGATTGCAGAAGTGCAAATAAAGGCATCCTTTCCATGAGTAACTTCATCTAACTAGTCACAGACAGGATCAAGTAAAAACATTCATTCGAAAGCAGCAGATAGACGGGACTATCTATTTATCTGCTCAGTTATCTACTTTGTGAGACCCTTCTGTATCAAAAAGTCTTCAGAGAGGCAGCACTATTAATAAGGCAGTACACATATCCTTCAGCTTTCCAGCCTCAAAACTATTTAGAAGTTACCAAATCCAGGTAACTATTGGGTCTGGGCTCAAAAAAAAAAAAAACAAAAAAAAAAAACAAAAAACCAAAACACCAAAGAATCAAGCCACGGTAAAAGACGTACAGAGACACTCAAGAGATGTGTAATCAAAAGGGACAGGGGGCAGGGAAACAGAGGCTGAGTCCCACGGACTCAAGACTCTTGCAGAGAACTTCTGGGCTGTGTAAGCAGGGACACACAGGAGGTCTGTGACAGTCTCCTTAATCACAGGCTCCCCTCACACTTGAACCAGGCTTGGGGCTACATCCTCAGACTTCAGGAGTCCTAAGGACTGTGGCTCCAATTGGCTTGATGGTATTTCATTTCACTGAATGTGATTTCTTTCCCACCTGCCTCATTCTCCCCCATGTACATAAAGGATGGAAGACTTTGAAAAAGCATTGAGAGAAATTCAGGGTGGGTATTAGTTACTATTTTTGACACCACTAAAACAGCATATGAAAAGGGTTTCTTTGTCGCTATTATTTTTTGTATCCTGAGTTGCAGATTAGAGGGAGAAAATAGAAGACAGTGTCCCATCTGATGCCTGCCTGACAGAGCAACAGAGGCTGGGTCTGTCACAGCACTGCAGAAGTTGTGGTTTTGGGGGAGTATTGTTCTTAATTCAGGCAAAAAAAAATTAAAAAAAAGGAAATGAGCAATCCCAGAAGGAAAGGGTCTGAATGCCTGCTCAGGCTGCGCCATGAAGAAAAAAGATTGCTATTGTTAAAGGGTGTTTCATTGTTCTGGTCTTTCTGAGAAACCTTAAAATATATCCAGAAATGTAACAAGAACAGAAAACAGACCTGTTTCTTCAGCTGCCAATTTTCAGCCTAGTTGGTGAGACAAAGACTATAGATTAGTAGTGTTAATTACCCTGGTTAACCCTTGTTCTCGCCAATGACACTTATTTAAAAAAAGACACATTTATTTAAAAAAAAAAAACACATCAGGAGTGGGCATAATGCAAAACCAACTCTCCCTCATGTGAATAGCCCCACTGCTTAATACTGAATTACTCACCAAGTCAGGACTCTTCACCACTTAAGCATTAGCTTCCAGGCTAATCAACAGCAACAAATTACTACAATAACTAGCCAAGCTTCTTATTTCATTGGTGCCACTTTCAAACATTGTAGTCTGTCCTCCCTGCCAGATTGCTTCAAGCATGAACTTCCAGCCAGGAGTCAGGCTCCAGGCAATACTTCCAAGATCAGTCAAGAGAAGTAGGACATAGGAGAGATGCAAGGGCACAAGGATTTCCTTAAGGATCAAAAAATGGCTCTTAACGAAGGAAGTGGTGGGATTTGCCCCTCTTAACATCCTTATCATGGCTCCATCACATGGGAGCATCTGGAAACAGCCAGGGCTGTACCTCTAATCTCCCAGAACTAAGGAACCTCAGAAAGAGGAAAAATTGCAGATAATACAAATAAATTGATAGGGTGGATCCCAAAAGCAGAATGTGAGGATGCAAAGGGAAGAAAGCAAAGAACTGACAACAGCAGCACATACAACATCAGCACTGAGCTAGGACCGAGACGGGCATGCACATGAGCATCTCCAGAAGCAGCACCCCCACAGCTCAGCACTGCTCGTGAGCCACAACAGCTCACTGAGAGCCTGCTGCAGGCACAGTCATGCTGTTCTCTTTCAGGCACTGGTCTGCACAGAGCCAGCTCAAGGCTTTTGGTCCCAACGGCTTGATAAAGCATCTCGGACAGTCCACATGCAACCCATCAAGAGCCATCACCAAGAAGGACAGACAGAACCAACACTGGTCACAGGTGAAAAGGTTTGTCTTTCTTTTCCACAAAAAAGAGCTCCTGTGCCCAGACGTTGGAGAGGTTGGTGTGAATAGGTCCAGAGTTTCTGATCTGTAGAAGAGAGTAAAGCTGAGAGGCAGAACAAGATTGTCTTCTGTCTCACAGGTCAAATCAGTGAAGAGTGGCCCTTAATCTCCAATACCCTGCAACTGGCATTTTAATCAATCTTGTACTCCAATGACTTAAATCAAGGGAAACATTTAAAAAACATTTTATCATTTGTATTGTGATACCACGCTGGCAAATCAGCTTCCTTTTCATCCCTCAGTAGGCTTTTCATGAGCAGAAATAATCACCACCAGCTCCACCACACAGATATATAAGAAATGGGAAGATAGAGCAGAGTGGAACGAACAAAAGGCACTTCAAGCCTGCTAGGGTCAGAATGGCTATCTGTACTGTAGGTTGGACTCTTCACTAATCCAGCTCTGTTTCTAATGAGATTGGTTCCCATTACAGCAAAAGGAGGTCCATGACTTAATTTGCCAAGGGGAGCATTGTCACACAGTTTAAGAAAGCAAAATAATCTTATCAGTTTGAACTTGAACCCTGCCCTCCAATTATATGGACAATGTTTAAGAAAAGAGAGATAAAGTGATTTACATTTATCCAAAAAGAAAAAAGGATTATCTAACACAAAGCATTCAGCTTCCTGCAGCTGCTGATAGACCTTTACACTACAGCCACTGGCTATGCTCTTGCCAAAATGCACTAACTACTATCTGCGCATGCTAACTCTGAACCAAATCCAAGCCAAATGGCACCAACCATGCAACTTATTGTTATAGCAGAGCCTCTACTCTTGCAGTATAGCCAAAGCGAAAGCCTGGAGCTGTTAGCTAAAGATAAACCAAGCCAAAGGGCAGGAAGAATCAGAAGATTTTTTCACCCCTTCTTGCTGAACCTCTGTCTTTGCCTCCCTATTCAATCCATCGGCTTCCCTTGGCTGCTACAGAAGAGAGACTATCCTCTTCTGGGAGTTCCTCATCCACACAACACAGCTAAAACAAAGAACATTTTGGCAAATAACAGCCAGGCTTCATCTATTCTTTTTACTATACAATTCATTCCATCAAAGTTGTTTAGCTGAACAAAAACCAGTGTTATCCTTTATTGTGAGACTAACAATAAACTAACATGTGAGCACAGCGTGGGTCACAGATGTGTGCGTTTCATCATCAGCTGTGAAGCCACTTCCCTGCTCAATTCACTTTTATAAAGCTTTAACCTCTTTGAGCTGGAATTCAGCCTGAGCACATAAACCAGGAAGCACACAGTGTTAACACAACAGAAGCGGCCCCTGTACAAAAGACACATGAAAAGATGGACGTGCTTTGGAAACCATCAGATCAACAACCTCAGTTTCCAAGGGGCTACCCACACAGTAAAAAAACTAGAGAGAAACTAAACAGGACAAATCTCAGGGGCTCTATTTTTAGTGATATCACTTGCATCAGAGGCTCTTTATTTGTGCATTTGAATAGACACATTTACATTTTTTTTTTCTCCTATGAAAGGACAGAAACAAACAAAAATTTGGAGGGGGAATGTCTTCAAAATTCATTTTTAAAGATCTTTTAGAATACGTTCCAAATTTATAACCCAATTTTATGACTCATCTCATCCCCAAAGAAGTAACCCTCAAAGAATGACTGCTATAAGAAAAAGGAAAAAAAAATGCACGACAGACCCTTCTTAGAACTGCACTTTATGGGCTGAGATCATATCTGCCGACTGAAGGCTTCCTATCCTATTCACCTCTAGCTCACATTACATATAAAATACAGGTGTAATGCTGCCCTTTCCTTAGTGTACTGGGTCTGGCTGCGATGCAGTTAATTTTCTTCATAGCAGCTTGTATAGTGCTGTGCTTTGGATCTGTGACCAAAACAGTACTGAAATATATCAGTGTTTTAGCTATTGCTGAACAGTGTTTGCACAGCATCAATGCCTTCTCCATTTCTCACTTTGCCCCCCCAGTGAATAGACGGGGGGATGCACAAGAGGTTGGGAGGGGACAGAAACAGGCAGATGACCCCAACTAACCAAAGAGATATTCCATGCCATATAAAGTCATGTTCAGCAACAAAACAGAGTGAAGTGGGGTTTAGGCAAGTCAGCCATCTTTTGCTTAGGAACTGGCTGGGCATCAGTCTAGCTGTGGGACATGGTGAATGATTGCCTTTGCATCACTTTTTTTTTATTTCTTTCTTCTTCCACTTCCCCTTGAGTTATGAAACTATTTTTACCTCGACCCAGGAGTTTTCTTGCTTTAGCCCTTGCTTTCCTCTTCCCCTGTCCTTCTGAGGGTGGGAAGGGTAAGTGAGCAAGAGGTTGTGTGGTGCTTAACTGCCTACAGGGGTTAACCCACAACACTTAGTTACATGAACTTGATTTTGCAACTGTAATGCTCACTTTAACCCATGCACTCCATTTGCATATATGCATTACTATACTGGAGAAGAAACTGTGTATCAAATACCACATATTTCTTGTTACGTATCACAGCTTGGGAGAATGGATAAGGGGCTGCTCATGGAGAAAAAGGTAGATACTGAACAGTCTCTGAATATTGGGCAGTTAGAGCTCCTGATGCTAATCTCTCTGCCTTGGATCCTCATCTGTGCAATGCAGTTAACACTCAAGACTCTACTTCCAGAAGGGTAAGTACATCCCTGTTTATAGGACATTCACAACATGCTGAATAGTGTTTAAATAACACATGGTAAATAAGGCCCTAGGGCCATCATGAACCAGAAGGATAAATAAAACAATTGTAAGGCAGCTATCCTGTGTACTGGACAATACACTAGTCCCAAGGAGGTGGAGAAAAAGTAGTATGTTCTCACTAAAGAGCAACTTGTAACATAAAAACCCAAAAGGCTGGATTCAAGTAGTTAAAACTACCTTAATTTTAACATTTCTTAACTTTCAAATGTTTGATTTGCAACCTTAATGCTGTTCTTTGAATGTTCCACACAAAAGCCGAACTTTTTCAAACCCAAAGTGCAGAATTTTGTGTCCCACAGCATCTTATGGGCACCGCCAGGGCCACAGCAGCACTGCACTTACAGGCCCTACACAGACCACAGATGTAAGAGATTTCCCAAAGATGGTATCAAAATTGAACATAAACCAGCTACAGCAGCTCAAGTTACCACCTATCAGTCTAATTGTACTAAGTGTCTGCACTCTTGGCCCAACCTAGCTTTAAGGGAAAATGTGTGAGCCAAAAGCCTTTGCAAAATACATCAAACATGGGAAATGAATGACAGGAATGGCACCTGCCATAAAGCAACCTTAATATCTATGCAGAGGAGCAAACAATGCAGGATCACAGCTGAGCCCACAGGTCCTAGGCACAGGATGCAGGTCACCCCAGCACACAGTGTGATACAAAAATCACATAGAAAAAAAATAACAGAAAATCCCCCCACTGCTATATTTATATTTACTTGTTGTAGTAAAAGCCCATTTTACACCCTTGAGGCTAATACAACACATGTTGATAACATCATAGCAGTAAAACCACAGGCATCTGATAGCAGATAAAAATAAAATAACACAATCACATAGGGGGTCTCAGAGTAGGTGGTCTGAATGGTCCCTTTTTGACAGCAGCACCATCAGGTACCTAGTCTATTGAGATGTTAATATAACTTACCTGAAGACAGCCCTCTCTCACACCCTGATGATTCTGGTGCTTTTATGGGCGGCTGGAGGAAGAGTGAAAAGTGTCTCTCCTGGCAACTTAGTGTGTTGATACCAGCTCAAAAGATGGTGTACAAAAGTACATAGTGATGTTCTTTGATTGTAAGTGGCTGATAAAACTTCTCACAATCTGGATCTCTAGGCTTTTTTTTCTTAATGTAACATTAAAAAAGGAAATATATTTTTTATGTCTTTCTTCCTCTGTTGTTAAGGATGTGGGATACTTTGCCAGCAAGGGGATGTGACCTCTCCTTCCCACCACAACTTAAGTGCTCAGACAATACCTACTGTAAATTCTTCAGCAGTATGCTATATCCATCTGTTAATTCAAATGCACTTCTGAAACCTGACCACTTGGAGAGTTTGCCCAAATTGCAGGTCCCACACATGTTGCTTCATCTTCATGCAAGGATCCAGATGGATCCAAGAGTGATTATTGTATAGCAAGCCTTAACATCCAACTGAGCCTCATCAACACTGATACCACAGCATCTACCAACACGGTTCAAGAGCACATGGTATATCTGAAGAGACCCAGCCAAGATTTATTTTACTGTGCAACTCAAAACAGCCAAACCACCATTGTCTCTCTGACATGAAAAGACACGCACTGGGTTCCAGGCATCCAAGCTTTAAGCATCCCCGAAAGAGCAAACATACATACTTCAATTACTATGAATGAGCTCATATCCTCGGTTAGTGAGCTGAGCCAGGCATACTTGGATCAGCCCAAACCCAGGCTGAGACACACAGAACTCACCATCTTTCCTCAGGCAAAAGGAGCAGCTAGGTAAATAAATAAATAATATGTAACCCAAGCAGTTCTCTTAAACATGTTCACAATTATTACTTCTATATCAGATTTAATCAGCAAGAAGATGAGTTGGGATTAACTTCTGTGCATCCTGCAAAGCTCTTGGCAAGTCAGCAAAGTTGCCTCACAGCTGAGCAGAATTTGGCCCTTGACTGTCTCTTGGAAAGAGCACAAAAATCCCAGACAATAGCAGTACCAGATCAGTGAGGCAGAGCACTGGAAAGAACACAAGGAACCTTCTAGTATTGCACCAAACCAACCTGACCAAAAGTCCTGTGAACTACTTTGAGCAGTACATTGGGTCTGTTCCTGCAGGCAGCCACATACCTTTCAAGGGACAGAACCAGACTGAATCTGTGAAGGTCAAAAGGAATGACAAGAGCACAGAAAAAAAACAGGGGTAGTTGCTTCAAATGGTCCCCCACAGGGACTGGGATTGCTATCTTGGAATGGAAAGCAGAAGGTTCAATCTATACATGCACAAACATGCCAAGCACAAGCAGCCAACCTCAAACAAGATATGTAAACAGTCCTAGTGTTGGCCACCTAAATCACTGCACTCCCACCTAAACGCACCGTCCAAGTTTCAGTTCTGAACACTGAGCACTTTGGGAGATCAGGCCATGTTTAAATTGGCATCAATAAAAGGATCAGCAAAAGTGTCAAGTGTAAATATATAGTCTTTCTCCCCCTGCAGAAACTAAACTTATTCTGCTCCCCCTACCCCAGCTTAAATTATTTTAGCTTTTAAGTATCAAGTATCTTGGTTGAGAAAGGATACATTAAAATTCCCACTTTTTTTTTTTTTTTTAATTGACCAAACTATTTGCATTATACAAAAATCTGCTTTCACAGAGTCTTAAATCAAGGACCAATTTTTACCTGAGGACATAAACAGTTGCTTTATTTAATTCTGAAGCATTTGTATCCCTAACAACACATACACACATAGGAAGAATGCTGGAAGGATATTTTCCTCAAATAGACTGTGCATCTAGTGGGTACTGATTACTCGGGATACTTTCAAGTGATTAAAACTACCACAGTGGATGTTTTGTTTTGGTGTTTTTTTGTTTTGTTTTGGGTTTTTTTTGTTAATACTAATTAAATAAAATGTTCCTGGTGCTGACAAAAGTTTGCATCATCGGATCAGTTTCTGGGACACTACAATAAGTAGATACTGTATAAACATTGTCAGTCATCACACAGATGTTGGCATCCCTGAGGTCTCTTGGCTCTTGCTGGCAGCTCTGATGGTTAAAACAGTGGATTTCCGCATGACGTGAGCCAGATGCATACATATGACTCTTGAGATTGACGTCATTGCCTACATGAGGTTTCACACAGACCCCTCACGAGACATCCTGGCACCCACAGCAACCCCATCCATCCCTCCCCTACAGTGCTTCCTTTCCCTGGCACCACAAATACAGACCTGCAGCTGCTTTTTCACAGCAGTAACAGCAGCGCCTCTGGTCACAGCCCAGGACCACAAACACAGAATTGGAAACACGTGTTTCTCTTCCTGAGGCTCAGTCTGGTCCCCTCAGCTATCAGTAAAAGTAAAATCAGAACATTTAAAGAGTCAGCAAACGCTGGGTCCTCCCTCACAGCATTATCATCACAACTGTTGGGAAACTCACAGTGGTTTCTGGAGCAGGCCTCAGGACAGGAGTGCACAGACACCTGTACCTTTGCTTAACATGGTAGACCGATGCCCACAAAGCTGCATCCCTGACGACAAGTTCTAAGGCACCAATATAGCCCCAGCTTCTGTTCTGCTGCTTCTTCTCCTTTCCCAACAGCAGCAGAACTGGCACTTGATACCCCTCCATTGATTTCCTCCTCCAACACCCCTCAGCTCTCTGAGGTCTTTAGACTGCTTCCCACTGACAGAAATACATCACGCAAAACCAAACGCAGCTTCCCCTTGTGAGAACTGCTCAGCCGTGGGTGCCAGAGCCAGCCATCCCCTACAGATCACCATGAGCCACATCACCAGAACATTACCAGAAGAGGTAAACTGGTTTTAAACTGGCTTTGATGAGGTTTTGGATTTCGTCACCTCTGCAAAGGAGAATTTCTCTACCCCAGTACAGACACCGCTCAGTAAGCCAAAATGCAGCCCACACAGCTGCGATGGATGGGTTGGCATATATGACTTCCAGCCAAGGAGGAAAACGTCACCTGCAGCAAGGACCTCTCCAAGCAGCTGCCTGGGGTCCATCCAACCTCATCACTCAGAGTCCTGCACCATAAGAAGGTGGCCTGGGTTTGGCCCAGTCTTTAAACAAAGCCTAAAGCATGTCTGTTTGCCTCTGGGATCAGAAACACAAACCTCATTACTGAGTTACACCACCACACTGGCAAAGAAATTCTATCTGTCTTTCTCTTGAAAATCCCCCTTTCACAGCGTGCAGCTTTCAACACATGGAAATCCTGGACCACCCTTGACACCATTGACCCATTCAGGGCTCCAAAACCAATATCAAAGTCTGACTAAAGCCATTCAGAAGCTGTTAGCATGTAGATTTTGGTGATAATTTGGTGAATGGACTTGTCAAACAAATTGCCTTTATTATGGGCTGATTAAATGCAATCAGGGAGAAGTGCCTTTCCCCTCCCAACTCCAGCCCTCATCAACTCAGACAAACAAACTGAGCCAATTATCAGGGAGGTGGCAAAAGCAGCTTTCACTTGAAACCTGCCATTCTTAGGGAGAAAAACAAAAAAAAAAAAAACACAAAAAAACAAAACAAACAAACAAAAAAACAACAACAAAAAAACAACAACAACAACAAAACCCACCAATCTTTGTGCTTTCAAAGCCAGGATGGAGCTAAGAGTATTCATCTGGCTCAATGCTGGATCAGCTCCCTTAAGCAAAGTGCTGCTCATATCGAGCTTGTGCCAAATATAATGCAAAGAACATAAAAATTAAAGCAGGCCCAGGGGGAGCAGCACTACTATTGGGGCTGTTATTCCTACAGCTTTATGTCCTGCAGCAGGGTTCTCCTGTCAGAAAAGGCATGAGCTCCCATCAAAGCTATTTCCATGGCTAGAAACCTAAGTTTTTGGCTTAGGTCCCTGTAGTGGATTCTCTGATGTCTACAAATGGTTGAGTTCACAGCAAAGCCTTTCCGGTACCGCAGCACTAGTGAAGTGATCTGCCTCCACTAACACGAAACTCAGGGCAATCGCATAGATCTGATGTGCCTGCAATTAGCTAATGAATGGGAAAGTTATTGAGGAGAATTGGAGCACAGCACCATAATCATATAAACCTAATTCCCTGCAGATATGCAGCTGGAAATGAAATGGTCACCTTGGCTGCCAGTGGGCAGAGCAGAATTCAACATATGTTTGTACAAATTAGCTTCAGAGACAGGAATCTCATGGCTGGAGCTAGAGACAGCACATGGGATATGAGCAATACCTGTTGACTAAGCTTTTGACTAAGCTTTCAACACCTTCATTTTAAGTTAGCACCAAAGACTAATTTTGGCCCCATTTTCATTAACCTAGTTCCTCTAAGGAGCAAGTTCTGTGCACTGCATATGGGTCACTGCCTCCCAAAGCCTACACAGAGGAGCTATGGCACAGTTTCCTCTGGCAGGGCAAGGACGTTGCTTTGTCTTTGACTCCCACCACAAATAGAAAAGGGCTAAAACAAAGGTGAAGTTCTGTCAACCAGCAAGGATCTCCAAGAGTTCGTGGCTGGGACTGAGATTAGGATTAAGGGTTTATAGTTAAAGCACAGAGATTCAAAAGACCAGCCTCTTAACTCACACCTCATCAGAGTCTTCAAGTGTCACCTTGAACATAAGGAGCATGTGACACATCACAACACTAGATCCTAAACTTTAAAACAGTCCTGAGCACAAGAACTGATCACAGAATGAGATTAGATCAAGAACCATACTACAAGCAGCCACAGAGAAAAAGTCCAGGCCTTAAGAAGTGGCTGCAAAGCGCCTGATAACTCTACTTTCTCCCCAAGGACCTTTTTCCTACCCACACACCCTCCTGCAAACATCAATGTTTAAAGAACTATTAAAGAAAACAACTTCAAAACTCTTCACATAGTTCAAATGCTTCACTTAAAAGGAATTTTAATTCTTACATCTCAGATTGCACCAGTCCCCAGCAGGACATGAAGTCATCATGTTCATGTTGTGGCATTTGAGCTGTTCAAACGGAAGGGATGGAGCCACAACGTGAGACCATGATCTCAGGGGCCTGGGAGCTGAGATGGTGGAGATCCCCACCAGTTCTACCTGTGCTTTCCCATGAGTGCCACACTGGGCCTCTCCTTACCCTCTCAGGGTACCTTCCCATGACCTCTGTAAACAAGAAATCTTCCTGCAGCCAAGAGACCCACACCTTGAAGACTCAACTAGTGGGAGAGCATTGGGAGCAATGGGACATGAGTGGATGTGCAATTCTTGGTAAGTCTTTTGGCCAGTCCCACTGCACAGCTGCAGTGTGTGAGTCAGATCAGTGCTGCTTATGGTGTGCTTAGAGCTCAAGACTGGCCATCCCTAAACTGTTTCTTTCCAGGGCTGGATCTATTCACTCTGTCTGGCCCATCACAAAAAGGCCATGACTAACAGCAGCACCTCCCTGGTAGTGCCGAGTCAAACCAAAGCAGAGAAGCTTTTGTGTTAAACAAGGTCTACAAGGTTGAGCTTAAGAAACCATTATTTGCCAAAGAGCTCCAGCTGCTCTTTCTGGACTGTACTGCTATTTGCAACCTGGAAGAGCTTTTACACCCCAATGAGCTGTGTCATGTCCCTCCAGCATGAGAGCAGCAACAGAACTGCTGCAAAAACCTCTCATGGGAATCACAGCAAGCCTTGCATTCCTCAGCACCAATAATAAATACATATCCATTCATCTCCTTGGGATGCAGACAATGCATGTTTTGGATGCACCACCTCTAGGTGGGATGGCATATGGTAAGGCTATAAGGCTTCCCCAAACACATTCACCTGCGCAATTCCAGCCATGCTGGAGAAGAACCCAGAACACCCCAAAGTACAGAAAAAGTATATAAGTGGGAAGAAACCATTACAGTCAAATTATGTTAGAAGGCTACACCACTTCCATTCCTCATGTCAGCTGACAGTTCATACATAGGGGCAACAGTAACAAACAAGGTGCTCCATCAGGTAGGAAGAGTTATCTGGGACACTGCTTTTTCACAGAGGCACATGGTGCATGCCCTCAAGCATTGGAGGGAGATGAATGGGGTCTTTGCAAAATGTTTTGGGGAAGCATAAAGTGTGATTTGGGAAATACTGTACCTTTTCCTACCCACTTTCACCCTGTGGCTAACCAGCCACTGAATTTACAAAACCATATTTGAGATGCTACATACCGGGTACAGCCCTTTCCTGCAGAAAATCATGTTTCCTGTCCTGCAAGGTACAGTCACTCCAACAAGACTGGGGACATTTGCCAAGCCTTCTATCAGGAAACATGGCTTGGATCTGGTGGAAGATTTCAACAGTTGTGGAAACACACAGGAGGTTGTGCTGTTGGGATTACAGACCCTGATTCAGAGTACAGCCTTGCCATGCACGTACACAGGGTTATAAGCCACCCCTCTTCTCCCAAAGTGTGACAGTACAGTTGGATGTTGCAGAAAACATGATTTTGTTACCAGCAACCTTCTTACCTATTTTTTAAAAGGATAGCATCTGCCCCCCTGCCAGCATGACCAAAACCTATCAAATTTGTTTCCATTGGTCTGGTTATGTTTTGCAGACACAACATAAAGTACCCTTGCTCTGGGACATTTTTGCACATTTTAATGCTTAGGAATTTGGCCTGGCTGGGACAAACTTTATCTGTACTTCAGAAGGACCAGTACTTTCCCCATTGCAGCTTTAGCTGCTGTCATGCCCACTCCATGCACCCCTTCTGCACTAACTTGCTTGAAAGGAGGAGCACAGAGAAAGCTCAATGACAAGAAATAAAAACACACTAGAAACAGAGAAATGCCTCAGTCCTTTCCATTCAGAGGCAGATCTCCCTTGAATGGCAGCCCCCAGGACTGATCTGCCTCCAAAGGAGACTGAATCATAAGCAAGTCAGCCCACTTCAATTCGCATTAAGACTTCAAGCTACTGTATATATTCCCCCCCACTCCACCACAAGCTCCTCCTTTCTAACACAAATTTCTCACAGCACGCAGACACATGCACTCCCAGAAAGCATGTAGCAGTGTTGTGATGTGTTGAAACCAGAGTTCAGTGAGATTCAGCTCTTGTTATTGGCACTTTTTCATCAGCAAACTATAATTGGCAGCTCTTATCCATTACATGAGTTTT
This sequence comes from Tyto alba, assembly GCF_018691265.1. Classification (NCBI taxonomy): domain Eukaryota; kingdom Metazoa; phylum Chordata; class Aves; order Strigiformes; family Tytonidae; genus Tyto; species Tyto alba. Next base: position 43,118,193 of record NW_024881316.1, on the reverse strand, counting down.
GCAACACACACCTAAAGAATATGTCAGACTAGATCTTCACACTAAGACCCAAAATTAGAACTGATATCCCAAAAGCAAAGTGACCCTCATCAGCCATTCCTGAGCAAACTAATCAAACTTGCTCAACTGTAAAATGAGATCTGCTATATTTTCTCTGATCCACATGCACATACACAAAGAACAGAAGCAGAATGGTAATTTAAAAGTGACTGATGCAGCTGCACATAGTTATAAAACTTATATTGGAATCCATACCTCCAAAGTGCTGTGTATTTACCTGCTGTGCACAACTCAAAACAAGTGCTATGAACAGTTTTAGATTCAGAAATTATTTTGCTTCAGAAATGGGATGCTTTTTCTCCTGGCGTAAGCAAATACAGGCTCAGAATATAATTCATTCTGTGCAAGTAACATCTCCTTTATCTCAGCTCAGGGGGTTTTTGCAACAATCAGGAGCTGTATATTAAGAGAAAGGGAATCTGGCCCAGTACAAAATACTTTGCTCTTGCTATGTTAACTGTCACTAATGTCCTAGACTTTCCCAGTGTCCTAATCTAGCTCTTTTCACTACTCAGAGAAACACAGCACAAAACCTGCTACAAACTTACACAAGTTAACACTATTCCCTTTCTTGCTCCCAGAGTTACTCAGACTAACTCTGCTGAAATAGTTTTGCTAAGGGTTATTTAGAAAGGCTTTTAACAAACTCAAAATCCTCTTATGGAAGATTCTTTTCATCAGCTTATTTTAAAAAGATTAAAATTACTTCCCACATAACTATTACAGATCTGCTCACATGCATTTTCCCTGAGCTGCTCCTGAACGCTCTAATAAGAGTGCCTATGCATAAGCAGCCACCCAGCATACGAAAGGATCAGCACTTCTCCCCTACCTGAGAAGTCTGCAGAAGTCTTAGCAAAGTTGCTGAAAGCTGTCAAGCACATGAGTCCTATGAGGAAGGTGGAGGTGGGAGACACATCTGGGCAGCACATCCTTAAGTATCCTCACAGCTTGTTTTCTTCCAGAGAAAAGGAAAATGCTTTCTGCCCCAATCCAGTACTCCTCATTGCTCGGAGAACAGCGTTAGTCCCATTGCTTGGAAGGATCACAGCCAGCAGCGGGGAAGGAAAAGCACTCAGCACACACACACACACACATCCCTGGGAGTGAATGAACCCAGGCTGAGTGAGGCTGACGAATGAGACAGACCTACCTGAGCCTTGGCGGAGGTCCCAGGGTCCTAAAAGCCATCGCTTCCCCCAAATTTGCTGCAGACTATTACTGTGCAGCTGTCCAGCAGCGGCACCGCAAGCTGTTAAGGGGGAGAGATGGAGGGGGGAGAGGATGGGGGGGGGGTACCCGGGGGCGCTGGTTTGGAGAAGCCTGATTGCTCTTGATTTAGATACCCGGGGATCTTGTCTCTCTGGTGCAGACATACAGACAGCAGGATGAGCAGTATTTTAAAAGGAGGGAAACCAAAACAAAGCACCTGAATTCACACAGATTTTTGGAGTGATGGGTATTTGTAGTTGCTGTCAAAATCAGTGTGAGCAGTGGTGTCTTGCCAGGCTGGTGACAGGACAGTTCTTCAGCCGTGTCCACTGTTGAGGGTGATCCTACAATGGAGGAGACTTTGCACAGGCCCAGAAATAAAACCCTCCTGGATATCATTGCAGGACTGGGACTGGCATCAGCTCACATATCCAAAATCCTTTCTTTTGACAGCAGCCAACCATGCCAGGCTCCCTCTCTCCCACTGGACCCCTCTGCTCTCCATTAAACTCAGCAAAGGATTTTCATGCAGATCCTAACCTGTGGTGTTCAGACCCAGGAGACCCATCTCCTTCCATAGCAATTACTTTAACCTCCAATTAGCATGGCCTTAGCTGCTAGCGCAAGCACTGCTCACCTTGCAGAGTTAAAAGAAGGCTCCAGCATACCTGGAAGCACATGCAGTACTTGATCCTGCCTAATCTTCATCCACATCCTGGCAGCATCAAGCCAGCCACACTAACTTGGAAGAGCTGAGCTGAGGTCTGAGGACACAGAGGTGGACTGGACTGATGGACCTTGTTCTCCTGTCATCAGCGTTAGTTGCAGCTCAGGCATAGGTTTGCATATAAATAATGGACATAACCAACATATCTAGGCTAGAGCAGAGGCTGAGTGTCAGTGCAGAGAACAGGGGATAGTTTTCATAGGCAAAGCTAACACCAGCCATTTAGCAGCCCGTGTATACCCATACATAAACTTATGGAGAAGCACTATGTGGGGCTGACAAGGAAGGGGAGATGGAGCCAGGCACTCGCACAGCTGCTGAACAAAGCAAAAATAACCTGTGTGGGAACATCTAAGGAAAGCCACAACTAGTTTTCACTCCTCTGTCCTCCATCCACATGGAATTAAGCAAAACTTTCCAAAAACTTTCACCTTAGAGCTGAAAAGAAACATAAGAGACTTCAGCCCAAAGGGCTCTGGGTTTGTTTTTTTTTTTTTTTTTCAGAACTGAGTGCACTTGTAAAGAGTTTCTTATGCTGAAATTTCTAACAATGTTTCAGCTGTTCTCAGATGAAAATCAGACTGGCTGTCAGACTATATGTGAAAGACATTTTCAAGAGTGCTGCCATAAATACCACAGTCATTCTTTCCACCAGAGATCTGTCTTGGGATGATCTGTGTGCTAGAAGCAGACCTCAAGGGAAGCTGTAAGTCCTGTGGCCCCATTTGTTTTCTGTCCATCCTGCCACTTGCTCACCACACTGAGGATGAGGGTAGTATGGGAAATCCTGAATTTAAGCTTGAATCCTGTCCATGACCCATCCACTCAGACCACATGAACAAGAGGCTGGTCTGGCCTGAATTGCACCTAAGCAACCCTCCCTCCCACAAACAGCTCTTCACACCCTTGGGATCTACAGCAAAGGTACAGATGAGTCACCTCTTGAGGACAGCGGTGGCTCTGGGAGGACATGACAAGCACAGACATACCCTGAGGTCCAACAGGCTCAGTACAATCCAGTTTCAGTCCCTCCTCTCTGCAGACAGTCCTGCCACCTTATCTTTTTGCAGAGGGATGCTTAAGTGAGATCAAAGACCAGGAACTTCTATGGGCTGCCTTACTCTTTATTTCACCTGATACTTTAATCCCACATGCCAGACCTCTCTGACCCATACTTTCCAAGGTTGACCTAAGTTTTAAAATTAAAAGATCAGGACATTTGGCTCCTAGCATCTATGTATAATTCTTGACTCGCCTAGTTGTGCTGCCCTTGCCAAGAGGAAGATTCACCACTGTTGCCTTATAGGCATGAGATAACCATACCCATTACCAGATTATCAGTCAAATCTCCTTATCAGCAGGACAAAGAAACAATATGTCCCCTGGAAATTTATCAGTGCTCTGGAAAAGGGAAGGACTATTTGCTGAAAAGAGCCCACCCTGTTAGCAGGTGTTGATTTTACTGATTAAAGGGTAATTAGGTTTGGTGGACTCAGCACATAGGGAAGAAAAAAACTCCGGTGACAAAGGGTTTAAGGCTAAACATGGGAAATGTGCTTGAGCAGCCCTTTAGATTATTGATAATAAAGTCAAACCAGAGGGGAGGAAGTTTACATCAGTGTCATGTGAGGTCTTTGTTTTTAAGCAAGTTTTTAAAAATGCCTTCCAAAAGGAAAGCAGAAAGCAGCACTTGCTAAAATATATATATATATATATATAATATATATATATATATATATATATATAAAAAATATATATTGGCCTTTGAGAAACAGACAGTTCAGTTAAAGCCCATCTCCATAATGCCCTTATTCCTTAGGGCATGTGGGAACATTAGCTGAGTGTTTCACATGGAAAGAGGCCACCTGTCTCAACTGAAGTACAGACAAAGGATGGTCTTTCTGTAATGGGCAGTCTCACGGGGTAAACGTGAATCAAAAGGACACCAATATGGATCTTTATTTTTAGGAGTAACAGCCCTCAAAATCCAGCCACATCTTCAAATATGTCTCCTGGGGATAGGTACTAATGCATATGATGATACACAATGTCTTGGATCCCTTGCCTGGAACCAAAGCCACACAGAAGCAGGAATAGGCCAGTACTGATGCAGTTCAGGATTGCATCTTAGCTGGGAATAATGATTATTTGGTCTCTTTCTCTTCACAGAGTAACTATGGAGAATGACTGCTTTGGTTTAGATACAGCATTTGGATATACTTAAAAACACTTCTTCCCTCTAGAAGGCACCGAGCCTTGTGTCTGAGCTGGGTTTTAGTACCTTCTGATCACGGCAAAAAGCACATGGGGTCTCTGTGCCCAGCTTAAGAAGTGAAGTCCATAGCAGCTAGTTATAAACACAGAGCATAGGCCTGAGATCAGCAGCTCAGCTTCCCCTGCAATAACCAGTGCTGTAGCCACTCAGCATCAAGACGCAGGCACACAAACCAGTCCCACCTCCTGGGGTACCTCTCTAGCCAGAGCTAAACCATGAGTTAGGCACCTGAATCCCAAGAGAAGCTTTAGTCCAGGATGCTTAACAACTGTACCTCAGTCCTCCTTTTTGACCATGATGCTTAAGTGAATTGATCTTTGTCCTCCCATACTCCTCTCTTGCAAATCCTCTCCTCCTGCTACACATAAAACTGTAATAGCTGAAACATGCATGCAAATTCCCAAAATGCTTTAAAAGCAGTTAAGTACAACTGCAGCTGGGGAAACTGAGGCACTTGAGAAGTGAAGCAGTTTGTCATCCAATGTTGTCACCCCAACATCACTCAGTTTATAAATGGTAATCAGGAATCCAGTTAGGATGATTCCCAGTTTAATGATGTATGTGCTGATTTTTGGTAATTCTTTCCTATTTTTCACTGACCCTGCACCATCTCTACCTTGCTGACTAAACCATCAACAGCTTGAAGAAGGGCTGGTCAGTAGAAGAGCCAGATCAGGACCAGCTTTCAGCTAGAGAACCATATGTACTGTTGAAGCCACATTTGTTTACACAGTGACAAGCAGGTTTATTTGCACAAATGTGCTAGGACTAGTCTTGCTTTCTGAACCCTAGTAACATTATTACTTCTTACTGTTTTCCATAAGGTCTCAAAGCACTCTCCACAAGACCACCACTGCATTCTGCCATTTCACACAAGGGTGAAGCACAGTTGTATGTCTGAGATCACTATTTTTTTAAGGTCGGCCAAGGGAAACTGTCAGAGATGAGAAAAGATTAAATACTTTTAATCTTTAAGTCCAGTTAGAACTCCTTCCACTTAGCCACATTGCCTCCTTGTAAATGAATGTAAATTAATTACAATGTATATGTGCATTTATACCTATAGAAATACATCTAAACTGGGTAGACAGAGATTCAAATATAAAATAGCAAAGCTTCCCAGCATAGTACATCTCTTTGTTCTTTTTCCTTTTTTAATCTTTCCACCAAGTGTCTTATGGAAACAGATGGTGTTACTCATGGAAGTAAGCACTGTTTGCTTTCATCAATTTGAAGGCACAGGACTTCACGTAATGCAGTTTTGCAATATAACACCAAGTATCTTACAAGCAAAATCTTCCCCTGTCTCCATATTCAATGTTAAACAACAGCTGGGCAGAATATTCAAACCGATAAGCCTTTGAAGTTTTCACATTTTGTGTCACTCAATCATCCCACTTCAAAAAAACAAATATAAAACCTGGGGGACTTCATACTGGGACAGGTTTAGAGGGGGGATGTTGCTTTAACATAATTCTGTGGAGTCACTTCAGGTTACAGACCCCTGTTAATCTTGATCTCCACTGTTTTTTCCCTTTTGCTTCCTGTTTTACTGCCAACCCTCACAGATTACTTACATTGTCATTCTTTTCCACAGAAACCAGAATTCTTCCTCAGATTTACTTGTCTGGAAGTTCTGTTTGTCCTGTGGGAGAAACATGCCATGATGCAATTTTATACAAACTGGGAATCACCTCAACATTCATCCTTAAAATGATACCACAGGCACCTATACCAAACCTCAGGAGTACTGTGGACTCCACCTTGAACAAGTGCAGTAGCAAGAAGGACAACAAAAGAGTCCTTCAGCACTTCCCCAGATTCTCCTGTCCCTCATGGTCACACACCCATCCTTATTGCAGCTACTGTTATAACTTACATTGGGAAAGCCATTTTCATTGCCAGAGACCTTCTTTCCCACAAAACAGATTGTTTCCAAGCATAGTCATGAAGCCTTTGCATAACATCTGCATCTACAGTAATATGCTGAACCAAGCAAGGGTCTGGACACAGGCATTGCAACTCATCTGGTTACAGTTACCTGTTGGAGTAGTCCTTAGCACACTTTTGACCCAAGCCACCCAGCATCCAGACAATTCCTGAGCATGGCTTGGGCATCAGCAGGGACTTTGGCCATCCCAGAAGGCAGGAAGGAATCCTTCTTTGGAGTCTGATAGCCTGAACATGGCCAGATGATGTGTGCTAAAGACCCACCACTGTTTCAGAAGTTCTTAACAGCCATAGTGAAGACACAGTGGGATGGGCTAAGATCTGAATAAATAACCCAGGGCAGACTGGTACTGTCTGCCAGTGCTACAGCATCTTCTCCATCTTGCTACCTAGGCAAGCCTGATTAGAGCTGCCCAGGAATGACAGTACATCCTGCAGCACCACCTCCAGACCCCAGCACAGCTATAGCCCAGGCTGCTACCTGCCATACTCCCAGCTATTTACAGAGGTTAGCAGGATAGACTGCTCCTACAGGGGCATTCAGCATGGACTGCGCTCAAGTTTGAACTGGTGAAGTCATTGAAAAAAACCTTATTGGCTTCCCTGGTTCAGGGCCAGGACTGTCTTCTCTTTTGAGAGTGAACCAACAACACATCTCTCTAAGTCCCTCCCATCCTCACAGCTTTGATTATGGATGGATTTGAACAATTCCAGATTGCAGGAAAGCAATTTCACTGAAACTTAACACTTTCTCATGTTCTCTTTATTAAAGGACAAATCTAATGGAAGGCAGAGCTAAAGAACATGTAAGGAAGATATAGTGAGCCAATCTCTTTCCAGCATAACTTGGACAGATCAGCTTTCGCCTCAGGCTTATCATTGCCTAGGGGCACAGGGTATTTCCCTCCTTTTTGTACAGACAGCAAATTACACAAAAAACCTATCGCTCACAGATCACAAACAGGTAAGAAATCAAAGGGAATCAGAGGAAAAGCCTTTCTGCTGAATGGGTAAAATTAATCCCAAGTTTAATTTCACTGGCATCAGTGCAAATTCAACAATGGACTAGGTTTGCCATTTGCAAGAACAGATTTATGTTCTCTTTTCACCTGTGTTTAAAAATACATTTTTTTTCCCTTTTTTAAATCTTTTCTATTGGAAAGGACTGTTTCAAGAGTAACTGTATGCTTCCACATGCATTTAAGTACTCAGGACAATAATATCACCAGGTATTTGTTTTACAATTGTCTCAAGAGACTATCCAGTAACAAAGTCCAGGTGCACTGGGCATTGCAGACAGTGCTGGACTATGTCATCTAAAACAGCCCAAGGAACTTACAATGGCATTGAAGTTCAAGAATTCAAACCTTTGCCATCTGTAGCCACAACACTAGCATTAGGGAACTCCATTTAATTTGCTTCTAGGGGAAGAGGCACTTCCCACTTAAGAAATCTCATACTGAAATTTTACTGCATTCATTCTCTCTGGGCATCTGGCTCGAAGACACATCACTGATACTTAATGCAGTCACGTCACTTACTGGACCAGCTACAAGGAATACAGAGGAAGGATGGAGACTGTACAGTGGCTTACAAGAGATTTGCAGATGTCCAAGTTCACCAGGCTAGGCACTGTCTGGACTAGGAGCAGTGTTACATGCAGAGCTGTGCATGCATGATAATCTTTAGTTTAGTGGCTGCAAGCAACAGGGAAATGCACAAGACTAGAATGAAAGGTGTCATTTCTATACACGGGTAACCTGCCTCAGAAACAATTCCACTGAGGTAAAAAGGGACTAGAGCCCACCCAGCTTCCGACCCCTTTTTGATTTTTGCTGAATCAGCCCTTTGCAATAGATTGACAAGCCACCATCACCCTCCCAGGCTTCCCCTGCCTGCCATGCTGGTGCTTGTTCTCCGCCCTGTTCTTCAGTTAACCTCTCTGTGCTGTTTCATGCACAGACCCTTCCTACTTATTCTCAACCTGAGATGTCATTGCCCATAGAGAATCTTTTCTATTTATTACTATACTGCTGATAATTTCTTGCTTCACTTGCCAACCCCATCTTGGGACACACATAACTAGACAAACCATCTTTCCTGCAGTGACAGGTAAAAAAATTTATTTTCAGCTCACTGAATCTACCCAGACACAGCACACCAGCTAGCCTCCACATCACACTCCCTCTGCAAAATGTACCTTCTGACATTAAAGGAAAAGAAGCTGTGCTCATTAAAAGCAGTCCCAGTCCTAAGCTCTGATTTCAGGCAGTCTGGTTTTCACCAAGAGAAGATTGTCACAAAGGGTGTTATGAATACCTAGGAGAGTTAAGGGCTTCTTCAGCTGATTTAGGAAGCCAGTGTCCATAGCTACTGCTGCTTCTGTGGAGAAGGAGGTAGAGATGCAAAGCTTGTAAATCCCAGTTCTCAGGTGAAAGCCCTGCTGTGAATCCAGGGGAAGCTAAGTGAGACATAAAACGAAGCAGCAGTTTTTCTCTCCCACCTTTCTGCATGCAATAATGCTGCGTGCAGTTGAACCAGTGTAGTAGAAAATAACGTTATGATTTCTAAAGGATTTTTGCAAAACAAAGGATATTGGATCACATTTTCTCCTAGTTTAGTCACTGTTCACACAGTAATGAAGAGTATAAGTTGGCTTGCTTGGTTTAAAATAATGAGTGACTTTAAGCAATTTGATCATAAATTTTTGTCTTGCTTTTTCCCCTGTATGAGCAGGTTGTGATAGTAGGTATAATTTACTATGACAAACCACTAGCATTAATACATTAATCAAAAAAAAACAAATGGTCCTCCTTTGAAATCTCCTGCCCACCTAGAGAGGGTAATGGGGTTATAAATGAAGAAAGAACAAATATTGACTCTATGAAATGTAAAGGTACCTGGGAGTTCACCCATCAGTCTTTAGATTACACTTGCCTTTCAAGATGAATGGGATTTCTTTCATAATCCATTTTGATTATTTTTTTTAAGCATCTCAGGAAACAGGATGGGGACGTGCAACTCAGAGCTCTCTTCAGGTTTTCAAGATGTTCCAGACTGTCTCTGAAGGAGTACCTCTGATTTCTGGAATCAGGAAGATGCTCCTAACCCAAGAGTTGTCTTTCAGTTTGACATAATTACTGAAGGAGCTGCCTGGAGTGATCAATGAGCTATTAGATGGTGTTTCTGGTGTGGCTTTCTGTAAGATGGCTCCAGAGACTGACCTTCCATCACTTACACTATGGAAACTCAGGGACACAGACACCCTTTGGCATCTGGGCCCATACAGGACTCAAGAGAACCCAAGAATTTTATGTCTAAGGGAAAGGCCTCTGGCACCATTTACTGAACTTAATCTTACTTTGTCACACACTCCTCATCCATCCCCCTCCAAACTCACATCTCACTCATTTAACCTCTGAAGCAACACTATACCTGTCTTCTACATAGACTATTGGAGTCTACATTAGATTAAATTACTCATAAAAATCCCTTATTGACTCAGAAAATCAGGAGAATCAAGTGTTTCATGAATGCTGAGATGGGCCAGTGTTGCTGTCCCTTCTGTAACCTGTAAGGGTGCCAGGCATCCCACAGGGAACTCTATACTGAGTGGGAACACAACCAAGAGCCAAAACCCCAAGAGAAGCTGCAAAGCCAGTCACATCTTAAATTCTTGATGATGCAACAACACCACAGATTCCAAGAGGAATTTAAAGACACTTCTGACTCTGAACATAGGGCCAGTATCTACCAAGACACTGGCAAAGCTGACAACAGACCAGTTCATATTTCATATACCACCTTCACCCTGATAGAAATCTTTGGCACCTGTTTTTTTTTTCTTCTCCCATAAAGGTTATACAATAACAATTTATCCTTCAGGGCTGGAATGTAACAGAGGGAAACGGAAACGGAAAAAAATAGGTGTGCATGAACACACTGGTGATGTGCCATGGAAACCGTGCCCATGGCCAGATGCCCTCCAGGATCCTCAGGCTCAGGGGAGCAGATGTGATCACTTCTCCAGCAACTGCATGCAAGGGGGAGAACACGCAGTTGGTCTGGCAGGGTTAACTGTATGTGGCTCCAACAGGATGTACACTCCAAAACGACCAAGGCCTGGGAATGTTATGTCAGAACCAGCTGAAGATTTTCCAGTCCACCGCTTCTCCAAGCTCAGTGCTAGGAGTCTGAAGAACAGTCCTCCTACTCCTCTTCACTTGCTCTACAGTAAGGCAAAACATGTGGATGCCTGTGGATGCTTGATGGCCACCTTAATGAACAGCTGTTCAAGCCAGAAGGGTCTGGCACCTTAGGTTATTTTAAGCAACATTTTGGGATATCTCCAATTACTAAGTTTCAGCAAGGTCAACTCACTTTAAACCAACAACTCATGTATCATTAAAGTTAAGCTTCCAGAAAGACTGGAGCTGCCATCAGATTGTTTAAATATTCTAATAAAATCCACTGTACTAAAACCTTTCTAGTTTGTAGGGTTGTTCTGATACCTGGGATAAACAGAACACACATGAATCCAGAGATTGCCTTGTGCCCACACTGACATGGTTTTGCAGGAGAGCTTGAAGGACTCAGATACTCCTGTACTCTGTGACATACATGGCCCCTCAGTCTGCTCCACCAGCCCCTGGTAAGACTACAGCAACTATGAATGACTTGACAGTTGTTCTGTAAAGGGCAGGATTTAGCTACAGCAAAAGAAGACTCCCGGCTGCTTTTCTCAGGAAGATGTCATCATGCAAGCCATGGAGCAGTGGAGATACTCCACACCACTGAGTCTGTTCTCGTTCTTCTAGTTAGCTTCTTTGGGCCTCAATTTCTTGTTTGGATAAGCAGCTCAGAAAAGCCTCAGAAGTGCCAGAAAACAGCCAAGCATCTCGAAGCAATAAGGGCATATTGAATGCTTGAGGGGATTCACCCTTTAACCTTTCTTCTTCCCACTCTGACATTTGGGTGATGCCTCTGTGAGCAGGGATCACTTCCAGGCTCTGTACCTGGCATTACAACTGTAGAAACCAACAAAACACAGATGAGAGGACAGGAGATGCATTTGTGCCACACTGTTGCATAAATATCAGGGGAAGAAGCTTCACTCCTGAGGTAGCAAAAGCCAAAGTAAGGTTTTAAACATTAATTATCAAAAGCAGTGTTTCCACTTTCAAATCCAACTGAAACCAAACCATGCCAAGTCCTGAGGTCTGTATTGAGCCAGTCCTCATTCCCATTTGTGAAGGAGATGACCACAGGTGTCCTCTGCACACCCAGAGAGGATGAGGTGAGGAAGGCCCTCCAGGAGCCAGTTCCAATTCTGATGGAATCTGGGGACATCTGACTGCCTATTCTTCAGAACAGAATAGAGCAGAATATTATTTCAGTTGGAAGGGATACAGTGATCACCCAGTCTAACTGTCTGAACAATTCAGCACTGACCGAAAGTTAAAGCATGTTATTAAGGTCATTGTCCAAAAGCCTCTTAAACACTGCCTCTTAGAATGCCTGGGGCATCGACCACCTCTCTAGGAAGACTGTTCCAGTGTTTGACCATTCTCTTAGTAAAGAAATGCTTCTTAATGTCCAGTCTGAACCACCCCTGGTGCAGCTTTGAAGGTTTAGGTCTTCTCAACCCCAAATGCACAACAGACTGCATCTCCAGAGCAGCTCAGTCCTGTGTAGACATCTCTTTCTGGTTAGAGACATAATAACAATAACAGCAGGTGTTACCAACTTTTGCTGTCTTTCCTCTAAAAAGACATCCAAGTTCCCTTCAGCAACATGAAAACTCAGTCCCTTCTTCACACACTCTGACACTCCACAGACAGCTGTGTCAGGGATGCTGCAACGTGGCCTCGAGTGTTTAGAAGAAATCTCTGTGATTTCAGACTGCAACGCAACCTGTTTCAGAAGGTGATATTGACAGCCCTCATCCTGGTGCTGCAGAGATTGGTGCACATATCTATGCTGGGACTGAAGCACCACGTCCCTGGCCTCGTGGGGACAGGAGAGGGTTCAATCCCACATGCACTAGATGCTAGTTAAATCAGCATGTGCTAGGTGCAGGTAGGCATGTCAGCTCCAGCCAGGAAGCAGCCTGCCTTTGTTCACACAACTCCGAGTAAGAGTTGTGTGCCCCAATGCTTGTAACAAGTTTTTGAGATTTCTTAATTCACAATCAGTGTCATATAAACCCAGATGTGTCCTAGACCTCAAGTAGCTACCTCTGAACTCATTCTGAGCCAACACTTGTACAGCCTGTCAGGCACCTCCACATCAGAACGTATAACGCTTCCCTATCTGGCCAAAAGCAGCACACGGTCTGAGAAGGTCAGCACTTCAGGCTTCCATGCTTACAATAAAGTTGAGATAAATCACAAAAAAACAGAAATTAAAATGGCTCAGAGTCACAAAGAACAGGTGGAGCAAAACACAAGGCAGGTCTCCTTCATCCCAGGGTAATCCCTAAACATCTGCTTTCTTTCCTCTAATGAGGAATGCTAAAATCTTTAGCAAGGCAATGTGTTTCTACACAGGTCCAAGAAGGATCAGTTATAGTGGTGACCTAAGAAAGAATATGTTGTCTTTACTGATATACCTGCAAGGACACAAACACTGGGGGAAGAAGACAGATCACTGAAATGCCCATGCCAAAAGAGATTTGGTTTTGCAATAGGCTGTATGTATGTGGGAGTATGTCCAGCTGGATAACTGAGTGAACCCAACCTCACAATGCAATGTTGTGTCCAAAAGGCCTACCTCAGTACTGGATATAAACAAAGCTGAGGACTGATCTGTCATATCTCCGTATTTGGGATGACTGTGAGCATTACTGAACTGCTGTGTTCAGTTTTGAAACAAACAGTTCAAGAAGAATATTGAAATACTGGATGAGACTTCAAAGACTCTAACATAAAGGGTTACATTTAATGGATGACCTTGACCACATCCTGCTTCCAGAGATGAGAGGGGATCAGGCTAAGCACTGTTTTCTACCTGTCTGGGTTTTCTTCCCAAGGAAAGTCAGATGCTCAGACAGGGAACTGCAGTGCATTTTGGCGGAAACAAAAAAGAGCTGCAGGGCACAGCACCCCTAGATTGAGTCACAGCTGCCTAGGAATTGTGGAAACACAACTTTTGTGTGCTTCATGGGACATACCTGCTCCTCCAGGGTAGATTCAGCCAAAACTTCTTGTCAAAAAGAACTTAAAGAGTGTCTTGACCATGACTATTTGAGAGGATTACTCACACTTAGTAATAGGGGGCAAAAATTCAAGCTGCACAAGCAGTCACAAATAAATTTTGTACAGTAGTAGTAAGGAACCACAGGTGAGATTCCCTGGGACCTGACAGGGGGGACTAGAAATATGCTCAAATCAAACAGAATTAATTCAGAGAAGTCACAAAGTCTGCTTAATCTTTGCCAGATCACCTGAGTACAGTGATGCCTTTAATTTATGAATCTCACCCTACTCCTAGAAGCATTTTACAGAAGTAATTAATGGATGTGATTGTAAAGTGACCCATATTTTCATAGATATAAGAAAGAAAAGTAGGAAGGCAGCCTTTCCTCTACTCTGTCTGACCTGACAGAGCGAAGAAACTCAAGGTGAGTGCCTTGTACCTGTATTTCAAACTCAAGAAAGTTGTCCCTGAAAAAGAGACCCAACAGAGGGTCCTCCTTAAGAAGCTCACACAGTACAAATGACAAACCTAAGGAAACAGCTGTCTGCAAGTCAACCTTGATAACCTGCGCTTTTGCTCCTTAAAAATGGAAAGCTGGGGCATACCTGACTGGCTTAACCAAGGAGACCAGGCGTGCTGTGATGCCAGGGTGCCTCAACAGGCCATGCAGGAACTAGATGCAGGGTGCAGGGGCAAGGTGCTGGGCCCTGTAGAGCACTTCAAGTGAAGTGAGGTTAACTTATAGTAACTTGGAAAGTCCTGAGCTCGGTGCAGTTCCAGCCTGTCAAGATGGCCTTGTTAGGCTGCAATCAGCAGTGGTCAGCTGAGGAGTTCGAAATGCCTCCCTTACACTGAAGCATCCAATTCTTTTCAAAGACAGTTGTGAGCCACAAATCTGCAGTTTTCCAAGTCATATAACTCACACATCTTGTTACAGCTGTTTTGGAATCTTCTTGATCACCATTAAGTTATTTGATTTACCTCGATATGCTCTATTCCTCACCCCCTTGAGATATACTCTTTTGCTTTTTTAATAGGGTTTAGGTAGTGACAAGAACTTAAAAAAACAGTAATACTGAGAAGAAATCTTTGCTTCAAGCAGTATGCTTAGTGTTGGTGGAGATTTTTTTGTATTTTAAGGGTCAGAGTGCCCTCTTCTGTCCCATCCACATCATGATTATTAAGTCATTTCTGAGTCAGACTAGCAGATTATCGAGAAATACTGTGTTCTGCACGTTCTGCACACCCTACCATCTTCTAAAATACAGTTAAGAAACCAAACAGCTGATCACAAACTATAAAATAACTCTCCTTAACGTGGGGGCTCAGGCAGGCTACAAAGTCAGCTGTCACCAATAAAAAGGGCTGGGGGAACATCACAGACAACATGATTGAGCTAATTAGCTGATGAGGTCAGGCATATTTTGAAGTGAGTCTCTGTGAAATTTAAAGTGGGGTGTTATTTATAGTTCCACACTCTGCATTTAAACTTCATCTTTCTCTTGCCTGTGTAGCTCCTACTTGAATCCAGACTGCTACTGATACCTGAGGAAATCTGACTGAGACAACCATATTAAAAGTAGCTCAATGTATATAATAATTTCTAAAGTAAACACGGTGAAAACACTGGGACTGCAGCTTATCTGAATTATGGATAGAGCTAACAATGGCCCAGAAAAAAATTATTACCTGAACCTTTCTATCACAAAACCACACAAGAATGTGCTTCTGCTTCTGGAAACCATAAAACCACTTCCATGCTGCAAAGCCGGCCTTAATAAACTATGGTGGATCTGCCCGATGTCCCAAGGAGGATGCTTACACTCTATTCCCACCACCGCTGAGTCCACCGCCACCCAGGAAGCTCCATCTTTGCAACCCAACGCCACATCATCTGCCCCTCACCCCTTCCATGTCTGCTTTAGGGCTGGGGGTGCTCTCTGATGCTCTCTGTGGGTCCTTCTCCCCCATTCAAATTCTCCTTGAGGGACGGGGCTGAAAGGAGCCACTTTGTCTCCTTCCACCCCTGAAGGGACGGTTGGCTCCAGGGCCAAACGCCCACCCTGTGAGGAGGCAGCCACAGCGGCCTTCTCCCATTTGGGGTCCCCACCCGGGCGGACCACAGCCCTTCCCTCACGCATGAGCCGAGCCGCCCCACGGCCAGGATTTGATGTGGGAAAGCCCCGCCGAGGAGCCGAGGCGGGCCCGCCGCAGGGACGGGAAGGCAGCACTCGCCCTCACACCCTCCGCTTCGCGCCCGCCACCGCGGCGCCGCGCGCATGCGCCGTGCAGGCCGGAAGCGGCCGCAGCCGCCATGGCAGCCGCCTGCGGGAGGCTGCTGCCGCGGGGTCCCGTCGCGGGGGCGGTGGGCTTCGCCGCCGCCCTACCCGGCCGTGAGGATCGCCCGCGCCCCCTCCCCTCTGCCAGCCCGGTGCCCTGCTCCCGCCCGCGGCGGGGAGCGGCTGCCTGCGGCCTCCCCCTCACAGCGCGGCCCGGCGCGTTTGCTGAGGGAGCGGGGGTGGGGGGGTGCCCCGGGCCTGCTGTGCTGGGATCTGGAGCTGGTGCAGCGGTTGGGGGCAGTTCAACTCGAAAACACGAGTTGTTTTTTTTTTGTTTTTTTTTTTTTTAATATTTTGTTTTTACAGGGTGTATTTCTTCCTCGAGCTGTCGAATTAGCAGCGATGGAAAGCCAGCAAAGTTTCAGCCTCCTCCAAAGCCCATCATTATTGACAAGCAGAAGCAGAGGGAGGAGAGGAGGTAGGGTGTCCTGGCGCTTCTCACAGCGGGTCTGCTGTCAGGCTGATAATTGTGTGAGCGCCTTCTTAAAGCTCCTAGGCATTGCTACACAAAAAGTATTTGCAGAGTTCTACCGAAGGTCATTTATGGTGAAATATGCTTTGCAAACTTGGGGTTGATGTGTGAGGTTTTCGACTGTTAATGGCATGCATCTCTTCAGTATGCCACAAGGTGACAAGGACATGGGTCCTGTGTCTGCCTTTGACTTAGACCTCGAGATCAGCTATAAGTGCATGCATTACTGCTTATGAAATGGAGCTGCAAAATGCTTTTGTTTTACACTTACAGAAGTTTGGATTTTCTTACAGGTTCCTGAGCCCTGAATTTATACCTCCCAGAGGGAGAACAGATCCTTTTAAGTTTTATATAGAAAGAAAGGATATGATACAGAGGCGGAAAGTCTTCAACATTCCAGAGTTCTATGTTGGTCAGTAACAGCTCTAGAACTTTCATAATTTCATCAGTATGTTTTGTAGGGTGGGATGGCAAAAGGTGTGGTTGGGGTTTCATGTTGTAGAATATCATAGAACATCACAGCATCAGGTAGGTTAGATCGAGTATGTGTTTCTATACATATTATTGCATATTTTAATTTGATGTTTACATCTGGTATCCATTAAAAGTATAATACTAATGTGTTACTTAATGTGTTTTTTAAATCCTGGCACTTTAGTGTGTCATTTACCAGAAAAGCTCGAGAAAGTAAAATAAATTAGATTGTTTGTATTCAGGTTGCATAATGAAGATTAAAATACAA
The DNA here is from genome assembly GCF_018691265.1 of Tyto alba. Classification (NCBI taxonomy): domain Eukaryota; kingdom Metazoa; phylum Chordata; class Aves; order Strigiformes; family Tytonidae; genus Tyto; species Tyto alba. The sequence goes on along the minus strand of NW_024881316.1, from coordinate 43,101,219 downwards.
AAGTAAAGAAGCTTCATAGTTAACCTGCAGAATGTCTTTAATATATATTAATTTAGGGCACGTTAGAACTTTATTCTGACAGTTTTCATGTGAAATAAAAAACATTTTTTAAATGTACCTGAACGCATGCGCTTTGTCTGACTCTCTTCCCACATTTTGGTATATATTTACTTGAACAGTCTATTTATTTTAATTTAATGCGTTTTTTTTTTGGGGGGGGGGTGGGCACACAGGCAGTATACTTGCTGTTACTACTGCCAATCCCTATGCCACTGAGAAAGCCAGCCGGTTTGTAGGCATCTGCATTCAAAGAGGAGGAAAAGGACTTGGCGCGACCTTTGTCCTTCGGAATGTTATAGAAGACCAAGGTGGGTTTTAAACTCTGATAATTATGCTAGAAATGCTAAACAAAAAATGTTGAAATTGTGTATGAAGGGATATCTGGTGTAGACATTTACTCTGTGGAGAGGATGACAATAGATTAAAATGAAATTGTGAGTTTACGTACTAGGGGGTGCTACAGGTTTAAAACTGTATACACCGAGATGCTAGTGTGCGATATATTTGAAGGCGTGGAACTGCTTAGTAATTTTTTGTCTGTATACTTGGTGATTTTTAGAGCTGTATTCCGAGGAGACTGAATGTGATCCACAATGGTGGTGCTTGTATTTGAGCCTGGGAAGTCTACTGCCAGCCATGTGAATATCAGCCCAGTTTGAGCGCTGTGTATTTGCATGAACTGGGGACATTTGTGTGAACTGTTTAACAAGCAACAGATAAGCAGAGTTTTGTAGTGGGCGCATACTCTGTTTTGTAAGAAAATGGAGGAAGATGCAAATACTGATGTTCTGAGAGCAAATATGAAAGGGGTGGGTGTCTGTTTTATATATGCTACATATACAGTGAAATAGTAACAGCCGTTGTAATCAAAAGGGGGTAAAGTTTAAAACCTAAGCTTATCTTCGTTAAATTCAAGCCAATCTGTTGTCAAAGACTTAACTTATGAAAGAAATCTGCATTTACCTGTGCAGACACAATGACATACATATATTCATGTTCATGCAGAAATGTATATTGTAGTTCTCTCTATAAGTAAAAAGCAGTTCTTGAATAATACAAGAATGTATAACACTGAAGAAATACTAATTTGGTGTTACTATTTCTAGTGAATTTCATTCATTAAACCAGACTTTCTCTCTCCAAGGTGTTGAAATACGTTATGAACTGTACAATCCTCAAATCCAGGCAATTGAAGTTCTGAAGCTAGAGAAGAGGCTGGATGACAACCTGATGTACCTGCGAGATGCCCTCCCTGAATATAGTACTTTTGATGTTAATATGAAACCTGTGTCTCGTTTAGAACATGAAGAAATTCCTGTGAACAAGGTAGGAGCTGCATGTTTCAGAGGGAAAGTAGAGGATCATTTAGGTCCCTTTCATATCTGACTGATGCCCTGGAAGGCCATTAAACAGCTCTGTGCTACATTAGTTACCAGGGTGACAAAAGTATACAAAATAAGGCAAGTCTTTATGCAATCTCTATAGTGAAGAAATGTTGAGAATGCACATATCTGTCATCCTAAGTAGTTAATTTAGAAGATACACAGTAGTGGTCTCCACATGCCCCTGTATAACACTGTGCAGAGATGAAAGCTTTTCTTACAGAAATGTTGTTGTTAATGTTGTTACTGATTTGGGAGTGCTGTGTGTCAGGAAAGGTAAGAAAGATTGGAAGAATCAGCTAAAATCTGTGTCCCGGAAAAGACCCACAAACCTGCAGACCCCGCCTAGTAACTCAGTAACTTACAGTGATCATTCCTCCCTTTCCCGATCGTGCTCCTTTTCTTTTTTCTTAATAAGGAACAGGAGTAGAACTACAAATGACAAGTTTACTTCATGGGTCAATTTAAAGACTGTGTCATAAATAACAACAGTGTTAATTCAAATGTTTTACAAGGTACTATGACAACAGTCACATGCAAAAAAAACCCAAAACCAACAGGTGCTAGTTCCTTAGTATACTGACAAACTGGTCTGTTTTCTTTCTTCTGTTAGAGCAGCACTTGTCTCACCTTTTACAAAGCTCAATCAAAATTCTGATACTTAACACCTTTTGATTATTTTTTTTTTTATTTCACCATAGCTGCAGGTACGAATGAAACCTAAACCATGGTCAAAACGGTGGGAGAGGCCAAAATACAATATAAAAGGAATAAAGTTTGAGCTACCTGAAAAAAAAATGAAGGAAGCACAAAAGTGGAGCCAGCCATGGCTAGAGTTTGATATGCTGCGAGAATATGATACGTCAAAAATAGAGGAAGAAATTTGGAAAGAAGTGAGTGAAGAGCTGAAAAAATAATAATGGTTTTTGCAGTCTAGGAATTACTGAGGAAATTAATATTTACTTTGAAGACAACTGATATTTCAAACAGTAACAAGTTTTGTATATACATAGGCAAAACACACAATAAAGCTAACCTTTCCAGAAGATTGAAGTGTACAAACTTTTGTGGTTGAGCACTCACTTTCTATTCCTGAACACAGCCATTCCTTTCTGGAGAGAGTAATGCTATGTTCACTCCTTCTCCAGAAATGAGAAGCATCCTTTTTTAAATTGCCATTACAAAGCTCTCTTGTTATCACCCAGTCCACATACTATGTTGTCATTTCCAAATACTTGTTACTTTTCTCTTTACAGACTAGGTAAGGGCCAGTTGTAGAACTGCTTGACTCAAGTTTGGAAATTAGCTGTAGCAGGGAAGTAGACATGTCTGAGCCAACCACCTGCTCTCAGACTAAGTTCTAAAAAGTAAGTAACAAAATGTTTCTGATGGTAGTAATATTAATGAGCAGCAAGTAAAAATGCTTAAATCTGTTTTGAAGAACTAAGCCAGTTTAAGCCAAATCATGTGAATTAGTGTAAGGTTCACAACGAAGTGCTCACAAAGTATCAGAGCAGGTTTCATAAAATTTTATTTCCATGGAAGTACACAGGGGGTCCAAGCTCAAGCATTAACTGCCTGCCTTAAGTAATCTTTTTTCCAGAAACATACACCTACAGAGCTCAAGTGTGAGAACATACCTGTTACATAACAGCACAAGGCTGGATGCTTCAGGGGAAACCTTTAGCTGGGATGCAACAAACAAGAGAAAAGCAGCAAGAGCAGGAGGTTGTGGCAACAGCTGATCAGCTATTGAATTTTTGTTGACGTTGATAGGAAAAACAACAGAAATTCAGTTATTAGAAAGCAGGATTTGCACTGTGACTCCTACCTCCTGGAGGCTAATGTCTGAGCTGGGTTTTTTATACTTCTAAGAACATTCTTACCACATGTTAAAGAATTGAACTGTAGGAGTCATTAACACAGGAAAATATTTTTTATTTTCAAAATAAAATTATTTTTAATGTTTTTTGTTTGTAATACTCTTCAAAGCTATTTACAATTAAAATATTTTACAAAAATATATTCTTAACTTAAAAAAATATAAAATCATAGGAGTTAATTCTGCAAAAGTTAAATTCTAGTCCCAGAGGATTACAGAGAAATACAAGTAAGCATACAGAGTCTGTGATGCACTACAGTTTCTACAAGATAGCATCCTTGTTACTCTACAACTATTTATTGCAAATATATGAAGTTATAAAACATCAGAAGTCTAGTAAAGGGTACGATGAAGTAAGGTTCAGTAGATCTTGCTAGGAAGCAAAAGGAAGACTTTCCTAGAGTTTTGGTTACTAGAAGGTAACTGAAGTTGTTCTTGTGCTTCTCGTCATCAAGATGTCTGTTAGTAAAAACCTGACAAAGCAGGATGGGTGACAACTCCAGCTCTGCGCACACAAATTCAGTCCATGTCACTCGAGTACAAAACTCAAACATATCTCAGACACCATCTTCACTACGTTTGCTCTTCCCCAGATATTCTGTGCAGCTCACCTCGCCCAACCCACATTTACCATCAATAAACCTTCATCAAACTCCAAACCTGCACCCTGACTTCCCTTGTTTCTGTACCAGCAAACCCCTGAAACATTATGAATTCTTTTTCACCAGGGATGGCTTAAAAGTAACCCTACCAAAAACCACTGTGGACCAAAAGTTAGAAGAGCTCAATGACGACTGAGTCAGTCATATTTAACAATTAATACTAAAAAAAGCTTGTAAAGTTGTCTACTGACTAGCACAGATAAACTTTACAGGCACTTTCTATCTTTCTAGGAATCCTTCCAAAAAGGATAAAACAAAGCACTGTCATACATTTTAGAATGCCTGAACCATTGCTTTGACAACTGCAACTTCTAAAAAGACTCCTTAACCTAGGAGTAGATGGCAGAAGATGACATTTGGGAAAAAAATCCTCCAGTATTTAACAGTAAGACAGTGATTACAACATCTTTGAGCAGGCAGGATTCACTAATTAAATTTCGTATTAGAACTGCTTTAGTGTGAATAGCATGCTTGTTTCAGCAATATAAATACTGCTTCAAAAATGTCTATTTCCCAATCATTGATTTAAGGTGTTCAAGTTTATATTCTTCAATGAAGTCTTCAACAACATGCAGAGCCTTGACTTTCAGCAGCAGGAGAAGAACTTCTTTTGTTTCATCACTAAAGAAAAAAAAGGAAAAAAATTATATAGCAGCACTTATGTACACTTTATCTTCATTAATTTTAAAGAGTCATGTACCTCTCCTTGGCCACTTGTCATCAGGTGACTTTGGCTACACTGATCACTAACACTCCCCAACATTAAGCACCTCAAACTATCACATTAAACTAGAACTGCGGCAGCACTCCTTTACATTATGGACCCCATCTTTTGTTTTATGCACATGTATATTTGACAAGAGCATCCTTGAAAGTGTCAAATATATGAGATTTAAGGAATTTAAGACATTTAACACAAGGTATTCAAGGAAGTGCTTGAATCCCAATGAAAGCCTTATCTATTACCTGTGGTTATTCTTCTGTAGCGTACGGGCACATTGCAGCAAGTGCTGGCAGAAATTCCGCAATTCAGGGAGAGTTGATCCACTTTTAAGATCTTGGAACCATCTTTCTGGGAAGCATGCAACCACCTGTTCACACAAAATTAGTTGGAAAAAGTTTAAAAAGTCTTTCAATATAACCAAGTTACATCACTTCTGGCAGGGACTTTTTGGCAGGTTCAGTCATTATTAGTTGTGTGGTTTTTCTGTGAAACCAAGATTTATCACCTTCACAAGTAGTTATTCCTAAGAATTTATGAACCAGCATTTGCTCTAAAATGCTTCTATGCACCAAGGTCATAAAAAAATAAATTCACATTTTAAACATTGTGTAAGTTTTAAATGTTTGAAATATTCCATCTTCAGTTTCAACCCCTCTTAATGAAAAAAAGCTTTTAGCATACACCCTCTTCCAACATACATGTTGTCTTTTACCTTATTACACTTTTCTATATTATCTGGCCCTGGCAGTGTGTTTAAGAGGTTCAGAAGAAGGTAACGATTCAGCAGCTTGCTCAGTCCCAAATCACGGACCGTATCTTCTTGTACAATTCCATCCCAGAGAAGAACATTGGAGAAGAGCTGCAGCAATGAAGAAACAGATAATATGTATACCTGGTGGCTAAAAGTGTGCTAACACACAGTATTACAAGTTTTACATAAGATAAAAAGATAGTCTTACATCCATCCCATATAAGTACTCAAAACCCAGGATATATACTCTCCAAACTTAGTCAGTTAGCCACTGACAAGCTGTATATAGTAAATAATGTTAAGTAGGATAATTTTACATGTGCATATGAACTGTGCCCTACACTGTGTGTATATATGACCTCCCAAGGCTGAAAGAGCATTTTATCCTTGTAATAGGTTAACAATTTGCTAATGCCCAAGTACAGAAGTCAACTATGCTTTACACAGAAGAGCTAGCAGTCAGAGTATTAAGACACTCCCACTACAAAGCATAGGGACCAAAACCAAGTGACATCCAGTTATAAGCAAACCATCAGAGAATCCATGACAGAAGTAAAAAAAGTTACATCTGCTCAGGATAAGACATCCCTCATAACATGATGAGGTTGGTAGCCACGGTTCATAGCAGTAAAAATTTTTTTGTAGTTGATATCAGTATTATTAGGTACTGAGAGTTTTCTTCTGTTGCCCCTATCACTATAAATCCTTACAGTTGTCATTTTTGAGTCATGTAAGAACATGACTATTTTTCCCCTTAACTCAGAATAGGTTAACTTGCAGGTAACTGTTAACCTCAAGGTATTTTACCCTCACAGACACAGCCTGCTGCCTTTTCAGTCATCAGTCAAAACGCAATCAACGCCCACCATCTGTGCACATTGCTCTGGAGCATCTGATGTGACACTTCCATCTTACTGCATGAGCAACTAAAAACATAGATCAAATTGAAAAGAGTGCTTCCACTGGCCAACATTAACCAGGGAAGTACACACTGCTGTAAACAAGAAGCACATTTTGAGCTACATGCTGTATCTACACTAGGCAAGTTAGGCAATACAGTACAAACACTGAACTCAAGCCAATTAGTATTCTTCCATACAATTCCTGGGCATGGTTTGGAGGCCATTCCTAATAATCACTGTGAAGATGGCAGCCTGTACTGACAGGGCTTAACAACATGAATGGGGGCTGCACAACAGCAGAGGGTCTCAGAGCCACGGAGCAGTCTCAAGCACAGATGAGTTACACTAGTCTAAGTACTAAGTCCCAAGAGTTTAACACAGATGAGATGCAGTACTACTTGCCCTGGGATGACTGAATTCACACCTGCACTCCAGAAAAATTGATGTGACAACTATTCAACAGATACACAGAACAAGAACACTTCAAACTACTCTCTATTATCACCCCTTCAGAAATGACCCCTGTGACAGTAAAGATAGAAATCAAAAGCTAAACAGAGAATAATTCAGTCCACAGAGAGCACACAGGTCTGATTTTCAGGAAAACACACCGCACAGTCTGAGAAAATGGGATCAGAATCCCAAGTCTGCCTTGATTTTTACTAGGTGTCCTAACCCTCAAGTATAAGCTCCCCTTGGCTTTCTCTTCAACTGTCCAGGACAGATTCCTGCACAGCAACTTACTCCAGCAGCAGAGATGGCAAGTCTTTTGCCAAACAGACCTCAACACATCCAACTTTCCAGGCTTTTCAAAAGAAAGAAAGCTCTGCATCATAACAAGAAACCTGTACAGGGCTAGGCGTCACAAATAGCAGGGGACCTGGAATATTGTCTGGGATTTTAATGGGGTTTTATGCATCTAAATCTTATCTTTAGTAAGAACCCATGTCTGCTCCTGAAGAAAACACATCTTAAGTAGGAACTAAATCACAGGCATTTAGAAATTCCCAACTCAGCACCCCAAAAGTAAAACTACACTGATGTACTTATATGAACAGTGCTCATATTCTACAACAAAGGTTAGCATAACTAACACCATTTCATTAGGCAAATGGCTATTTTCTGTGACCGACGGTCACGTATTAGCCCCCTTTCCCCTTATTACCAGGCCATGAAGGTCCTGTGCATCAAGTACATGGAACCAGATTTCTTCCCCTCCCTACCAGCCTCAAAATTCCCAGGTGCCAGGCTGCCTGCTCCCCTCCTTATCAGCCCTGAAGGTCCCAAGCACCTGGCGGTAGTGACAACCCCATCACAGAGCAGGGAAGAGTAACCACTCACAGAGCACTGTCTATAAAATCAAGCAGTTACAAGTCCTGAGGGGAACTTGCACCAGAACTGCTGGTGGACAGCGAGACCCATGAGCCCACCCAGTGGCCAGGGACACCACCATCCTCTGCTTCCTCCAAGGACTGACTTGTATTCTTTTATATGTTTCTAGTCTAGATTATGACTGGTTTATTATTGCTACTGCAAGCCTACTGATACTACAATATTAAGATTTGACCCAATCTGCAGAGTCCAGGTGATTAGGAACCATAAACTAAGCTGTGTTATAAATTCTGTGCTACACTACTTACAAAGTTGTGCTACACTGAATCTGATTATAAAAACACTGTGCTACTCTGAACATAAAATTCTGCTCAAAAAAGTTTTAATTGTACATACAACTTAGTGCTATCATCATTCTGCCCAGGATCCCCAAAAGAACCTGTCTGTCCCCATAGCTTTGGGTGACAACAACTAACTAATATGATGTAAGGCCAACACACCTGGCTGACCCACTCAAGGGAAAACAATGAACCAACAGGAACAGACAGTCAGGTCAAAGTCTTTTACAAAAGATGTACCAGTTGGGTAAACAGAAATAGTGTTCATTTATAGTTCATTCTTAAATCATTACATGCAGGTTGCACAGAGAACACATCCTTCACTGAGAAAAATGGTTATCCACCCTAATAAAAATGTATTAATCTCCCAGGAATTGGATTTGCCTGAAGATATATTTCCTGACTGAATGCAAAATATTTTTTCACTAAAATGAATTTCAAAGAGAAAAACAACTGTATTTTCTCTACCTTAACAGCTGACCAAAACCGTCTTTCTTGAAATTTTGAACATAGTGATGACTTGTCTTCCACAGTGCTGGTCATGGAAAGAAGAAAAAGTTAAAATAAGGATTTCTTTTGTTTGCTTGTTTTTAAAAGAAGATAAACAGATAATTGACTTCTTAGAGACTGATGAATGTTAATTCAGGAATTCTTTCAGCAGTGATAGCCACAATCAGAATAAAGGTCTAGGAAAACAGCTGACAATTTGAACCCATTACAATGCAACTACTATGAAATAATTGCCAATAAAATTACCAGTTGAAAACACCCATGACTACATTTTCTGGATTCAAACCAAAACAGCATTGCTTAGAACCAAACGTCCTACCACCAGCTTTAGCAAAGCTTCTCTCCTAGCTATATCTTAACACCGCATCTCCCAGATTCCTACTTATTCCCATCTTTGAAATAGTGTTCCGTAATAAGCATCAACAATAAACCCTCTATTTTAGGAATGACAGGAGGAATCAGGGAACACATGCACATGACACCAGACCACCTAAACTAACACGGGCCCTCAGATATAAGTTGCTATGCTACAACCAGACTGTGGACCTCGTATAACAAAAAGCTTTTGGTTATGAGAGCAGAAGAGCACTAAGTCAGTGGAGTTACCCTTATTAGAAGTTTAGGCTTCAAAACCTTTCCTATAAAAAAACAGTATAAAGCACGTGTGTCCCATTAGCTTTTAATGGATGTATACAATATTTCACCTATGTCTGTGGGAGAGGAGGGTAGAATAATTAAAAAAAGTTTGAAAGAATCCCAGAGTCAGCTTACCTTTTAGGATATAGAGGAATAAAGACATCTTCCTCTATAGATTTCTTCATTCTTAGGACAACCATGTTAATTAAATCCTATTAAAAAAGAATGATTAATGGGTCCTCACAAGAAAGACTTCATCTTCCATTTGTAACAACTTCAATGGTTATTTGTTCATCTAGACATGTATTATGTTCATGTGAGATAAGTACAGTTACCACTTGTATATAATACACAGAGACCATGAATACATTAAAAACAGTAGACAAATCACATTAATTATAATTTCCTACAGCATTAACTTGAAGGATTTTATTTTTTTTTTTAAAGATTAATTTATTTCCCTAAGTGAGGCCTTTTTTTGCATGTTAATTTGCAAGGCAGCTGGAAAACTGTACAGATTAGCAATGAAATGAGTTATGAACATAGGATATCCATAAAAAGGTGTAAAATTCTACGTGAAAAAAAAAAAAAAAAATCACCATAGATATGATAGTATGCATTTTTTTTAGGCAACACGCTTTTAGGTGCCAGAGATTGCCATCTACCTTTTTTTTAAAAAAAAGTCAATTTATTTAAAGTTCTGGTTTGGTTTATCTTCCACACAAACAGTATCTTGGCTAAGGTCTATTGTACCACTTCAAGTCATGGTTTGAAATCAGCAACCTTTGGAAGACTCAGTTGGAAAGTATGAACATTTTCTTAAAAATGCTTTTTTCATACTCGGGTCCTAAACATCCATCTCATTTCACCAGTTTTACACTAGATAAACCTCCAGATTTACAACAGAATAAAACTGGAATCAGGCTGAAGAAGGGCATACTAGAGTGACTATATGTATAAAATTAATTATTGGCTAAGATTATGAAGTAGTATCTCTCCTAGCCAATTAATTAGCCTTTGGGATTTTCAGGTTTTTAAAATTCTTGATCTAATATAAATAAGATCTTAAGAAGCTGACCACTGGAGCATTATTAGCATTTAAGATCAAATTTTGGAAGACAATTAAATACAAATCTGATTTCTAACCATTGTTATTGTAGTAGAGCAAGATTAGATCTACGATCAGAGTCTTGATAGGTACGGGCAGAATTTTTCTAGGAACAGGAGCTAAATTCTGCCTCAAGAGTGTCCCATCTCCCATCATGCTCAATAAGGAGACCATGAGAGAGCTGGAAGTTTAACTGTTAAATCTTCTTAATATAATGTGACAAAACTAAGTAATCAGAACCAAACAACTTCAGGACAATGTTCTAAGTGCCCACAGGAGCACGTACAGAAAGCACACGCAGTGCATGAAGTTCTCCCTACCCCAATACCACAGGAGCTTTTACCTCTTCTGCTCGACGACATTCATTTTTGGAAAGGACTTGTTTTTCAAAGATGTTATTGCAAAGCTGCACAAGGTTCTTGGTCTGAGAAGCAGATAAAGGATCCCACACACTCTTTACAAATGCTGAAAAAAAAAAAATAGGGATTTATAAGTAAACACATAAAAAGCTAAGCCTCTGACAGTAATCTTAAGGGGCTACCTCATCCTCACTCTGTGGAACTATGTAACCACTACATCTGGCGAGCACCACTATTTGATAGCTATCACTTCTATTTAAGGTTTGATTGCCTAGCTGCAGCAAACATTTTCAAGACAATCTTACTTTACCTGTAATTTTTGGAAGAATAGTTTTTTCAATCACTCTAGGCAAAACTTCTTGATCAGGATCATCCCTTTTTGATTCAGATACATTTTTGGCATCACTGAATTCTTTTATAGCTCTGAACCAGGACATCTCTTCAAACTCTGTAAAATTCTGCTGAAAGATCATTCCTGTTAGTTGTTCAGCTAGTCAGGATTAAAAGAAAAGCTCCACCTAATGATATCACAGATTCCCACTGAATTTCAGATCCACCCTCATCACTGAATGGGCCAGAACAGAGAATCACGAAAACTACATTTAAAGCTAGAATTTAAAGGATGAGATTTTTAAAGTCTTCAAAGAACTTGGGAGAAGAATTCTTTTTACAGAGGGTGTTGCAAAAGGGGCTGAAGGTAAGGAGAAAGTTAAGAAGATTCCAAGCACATGCTTCAATTTGAGACCAGCACAGTATCTTTCTATTAATTTCTAATGCACTGTGCTATATATACAAAAGGTATTATTTTTCATATTTATACGTAATACACAAACACAATTTTTTAAGAAAAAAATCAGCTGATGCACCTACCTCAAGAGGATTCCAATTTATTAACTGAACTCTGATCAATGGATTTAATATCTTAGGCAGGCAGAAACTGATATAAGCATCACAGTAAGAGTCAGGAAACTTCTCTTTCCATTCCTGGAATTTCAACAGGATTTTTCTGATGTCACAAAAATCTGCATCTACATCTTCAAAGACTTTCCTACTATCCTCTAAAACGTTATCTATGGATAATATTCATTGGGAATAAAAAGAAACAATCACAGAACTTATTGATGCATAAGCTGAAGAGTTTATTCATCTAAATAACATAAGAAATATCCATATGATAACTGCATCTGTCATTTATCTTTGATACACCCGACACTGAAATGGGTTTTAAAACCAGCTCCCTGGAAAACCCAGTTTCAGAAAAAAAATATTGTCAGAAGACCAAAAATGACAAGTTTCTTCATGATCTATTCAACAGATTTATACAAACACTGTGTTTCAAGCTTTATACCGCAACAAGAAAATTTCAGACATTAAAACGTTTCTGCTGTTACCTAGAGAAAAGGTATTATGCCTTACCCTGCTCCTCTTCATCCATTAATTCAACATAATTAAAACACCAACCTTTAATTCACTTTATCTTCAGAAAACAGATTATACAGAACACACTGTATCACTGCACTTAGTGCTGCCTGATCAGCTTTGGCATAATCTAAAAGAGTTTACTTCTGGTTGAAAGAGTCATGTGTAATGCCACCGCCACATAACTCATACCAAAAGAAATCTACAACCACACAACTAATTATTACCAAGTCATCAGTCAGAACTGCCTGAATGCATTTCTTTTCTACGGTGTGTAACTAAGAATATGAAACTCAATGAAGTATTTTTTTTAAGAAAGGTGAAGAAAAATTAATTAAAAAATATCAGAAAGAGAGTTTGTTCTAGGACATCATGTTAAGATTGTCACAAACCTTTGCTCTTCTGGAACTCCTTCACCTCTGACAGAGTCAACTCATCATCACTTGACATGCCTTCATGGTGATCAGCTTCTCCGGCACACTCTCTCACTTGCCGTCTGCAAGTCCTGTATTTTGTAATGAACGCAGATGAGTTATCCTCTCCCATGTATGCAGAAGGAAGCTTAATGAAAAATAATCCGACCTCAAAAAAAACATACTTAAAGCAAGTTGCAAAAGCAGCAACCTAAGGAAATGCAATGAGGGAGCAACAGTAATTATGTTAACCATAAATAAGGATATAAATAGTGGAAGGAGGAGGGGATTTGGGAACTGATATAAAAGAGGTTAGAGCAACATCTCTGATCTCCCCTGTGAACCATGTAATAACCCTTACTTCACCTCATTCCCACTGATGAGGCTAGTTACCCATCCCACCTGGAACAATGAACATCTAGCATGGTACTAGACACTGTCTCTGACAGTTTTAGTGTACAGTAAACTGCTGAGCTCTCAGTTTTTGTCATCTCAGTTCTGGATTATTTGTGCAACAACCCATGTAAAAACTGTCATAGAACCCAAGTGCCAGTTGGGTGCAAAAAACTATTGCCATGACACCAAGAATCATAACAGGCTGCAAAATCAGTAACTTGTATCTCTGCCACAGGAAAATGATACATGATGAAAGTGATATTGCATAAATACTTTTATATGGTTATGTACATCAATCAGCATTAAAGATTAACTGCTTCAAGTGAAGTTGTTCTTATACCATTTTTCATCCATTAAAACTGCAAGGTTCTTGCTGCTTTAAAGTATAAGTTGAGGAGCTAATGCAACTATAAAACTTTCAAAGCTCCCAATTTAAAAAAACAAAAACAAAACAAAAAAAACCAACCAACCAAAAAAAAAAAACATGGTACCAATCTCTGAACACTATAATATCCAAAAAGTAGTATCTGTCTGAACTACACTGATAACAGAGTTGGGATTAGATATTGCTTTGCTCCCCTCACCACCACACCCCCAGCAGCAACAATACCACCTATTTTTGCAATCTATACAATACAAAAGTATGTCTGTATAAGGCCATAATATTATTTATTAAGAGGAGAGAAAAAGCTCCCCTCATATACTTTTGCCTCACTTAAGACTTGTTAATTTAAAATAACATGATGTATTAGCATTTATATTCAAATCAACATGAAGAAAGTTACATTAGACAAAAAAATATGTATTTGCTTTCCAAAACTCTAAATAACTGGAAACAATCTATTTGTTAATCTCATTTAATAATCCTAGAGGTTTACATTAATCACTGCATAAACGACAGGAAGTCAGTACACCATACACCTATCAGAGTTAAGTGCACCTGTATGTAATAACTACCTTCGATGTTCACACATTTCCAGAAGCTGTGTCTTCCCATCACCTTCCAATCCACCATTACTTGGTTTGTCACTCCCACCTGTCAGAAGACAGAAACAGCCAAAAAAAAAAAAAAAGGTATGATTTTAAAGTTCCTGTTTTTTCAAACAGGAAACACAGATTCTCCTTCTATTGTTCTTGATTTGGAAAATAGCCAAAGATAAATCAAACCTCCTAATCAAAACTCTAAGTCTCCAGAGTATTGCACAGTAAATACTATTTGTTAACTGCATATAGTCAGATGTGGTTGTTTCCTTATAGCCGTTGACGAAAAGGTGAGTTTGATGACATTCCAGTCAATGCTCTCTGCTTCCTAATCCTGGAAAAAGAACTTAAGTTTCTTCCACAACAGCTTCTTAGCAGTATGAAAGGCAATCATAGGGACCTACCTTTGTCCTGTGTGTCAAAAATGAATCCATTAAATAAACAAGAATAACTTTTGAGCTTTACTTCCAACATTTAACAGAAGTTAAATCACTGATTTACACTATTCAAAATCATTGCATTTAGATTTCAAAACTAGTCAGCTCCCCACTGTCTCCTGTTATCCGAGTGGCCGCTGACTGTGACTCCAATTACAACTACTCTGATTCTTGAGTTCAGCAGAGAAGTAGAAACTAGAAGCATTTTCTAGTTGTGCCATTAATTTGTAGCACTATTAGCTGGCTGATATGCGTACAACATGCCAAAAAGGTGTACTACTACTGAAGTATTATGTGAGAAAAATTGCATTTCCACTATATTAAATACAACTAGGAACATAAAAAACAATTAGAAGTGCTGTTAAACATGCAAGTACAATCTCATTTGTAATGAGTTGGAAGTAAAATAATTGTAATGGCAACTATTATTATGGCACTACCCTTTTCTTCCTGACACCTGTTGTCAGTCTGCTACACCATTTTACAAAATCATACAGGCTGCGAGCTTTCTCTAATGAGCAGTTTATCCTGTGTAGTGAGAAGACTGAACACATATGATTAGTAGTTACCAGGAATTGGTGCATCTGGCCTCCATCTGTTCCCAGCAGCTCCAAGCATACTGCTCTTAGCTTTGCCTAAACAGTTTCAAAGGGTTTGGTTTTGGAGGTTGGGTTTGTTTTAAACAGCAGTAGCTAAAGATTTGCACAGCACACCAAAAAAAAACATTGGTGTGGAAAGAAAGTATGAAAAAGTTGTAATAATTTTTCCTACAGTGACAAAAAAAAAAACACACACAGTTTTTTTCTTGATAAAATCCTTACACAAAGAGGCTTCTTTACGGCCTTCCCTTCACATGTCACCTCCTAGTCTGAAATCTCCATTCTGAGAACACACGTAGCCTTAAAAACACTCTCATGTAAGACTGGTGTTGCCAAGTAAACACTGCTTTTTCATATATTCACAGAATCGCACATCAGCAAGCTTTCTCCAACTTAAGACCTACTAGAAAACCAACTATATTTTTATTTTTAAGTATCGAGAGGAAATTGTTGACATGAATAACTCAAAATTAACAAAGTATTTGGTCATGCTATGTTCACTATTAAACTAGCCAAAAACAACATCATGGACCTTCCCAAGGTGAGGATTTCAACTGACATAGTAGAACATGGCAACTGACAGAAGAGGAAAGGAGATCAAAGGTGAGAATAAAATACTTCACCAAAAAAAAGTAATTGTGTATTTCAGCTCAAAAAGTGAATGTTTCAATAAGAAAGTAGCTTTTAACCTCACACTAACCTGTCAGATGCTGAATATAAGCAGATTCATTTTTCAGCTCATCTTGCCTTCGTTTCAATACTGTCACAGCTCGTTGCTGAAGCAGTACATGTATGGCCAATTCCAGCTCATTAATGTATTTCAGCTGAAATATAGTAAAAACAGCAATCAGGTTTTCAATCAAATAAAATGCAACAAGAATTAAAAAAAACAGTTTTCAGTACTTGGTTAGAACCAAAGTATTACAGATTGAAAAGTATATTTGGAGTCAGAGTTTTTCAGACTGTTTTGTAAGACTGAAAAACAGAAACTAAATGCCAATTGTTCATCATAGGACTACCCAAGACTTCATACAAAAGGGTTCAACAGGACACTACTGGTGTACTTAGCATTCAATTTGCCTTTGAGCCACTAGCCATTAAAGACTTCTCCGTCAAATTATGTAAAGAGGGGTGATGGGTACAAGTTACTCCTGGGGAGATTCCAATTGGACACAAGAGAAAAATTTTTCACAGTGAGAACAATCAGCCACTGGAATAATCTCCCCAAGGAAGTGGTGGATTCCCCAACATCGGACCTTTTTAAGATTCATCTGGACAGGGTGCTGGGCCATCTTGTCCAGACTGTGCTTTTGCCAAGGAAGGTCAGAGCAGATGATCCTTGAGGTCCCTCCCAACCTGATATTCTGTGATTGATTCTCGGAATTGCAATGCAGTCAACTGACATACGTTAGATTTCATAGCACTATCTGTAGTGGATAACAGCAGTTTACTTCCACTGAGGCCAAACTTTAGGCAGCTCCTCCCCCTTTTTCAAATACATAAAGTTTGTAGTTCATGAAACAGATGCAGCCAATAAGATAGACAAATTCTCTCTGCTAACTCAATCTCAACTCAAACTTAACATGAAATCCTTACTACCTCTGCTACATAACCCTGAGTAAAGACATTTACAGAGATCCCCAAAGTGAATTTAAGAGTCACCTCTCATTCAACTTCAGAGCACTCTAGTAGACCTGCAGAAAACTAACTCCAATAACATTGTTTTCATCCAACAGAACCTAGTGAGACCATAGCTTAAATCAGTACACCTACACCAGGTTGATCACCACTTTAGGTAAGGGCAAGGGTTGATTTGTTTTCAATATATTTTGTTTCTTGATACATTAAAAACTCTGATAGAATTTATTTTTAACTGAGTGGTTTCCCTTACCATTTTCAAAGAAAAAACACATTATCCTTCATTGACAGATTGCACCTTTATCATCCAAGGGAAAAAAAAAAAAAGAGAAGAGGAAGATATACATACCTTTTCATTCAAACAGTTTATCAAGTTCCCTACATATATTTTCATGGCTCTGTAGAATTTGTAATTCAGAGCTGCATCCGAAGACTTCTCTAACTCCTGGACAGTCATTTTTGACCTTTCAATGTCCTCCACATATTTTTCATACTCCCTCTGGTGGGCACAGTGTACATCTTGTAATGATGTTAACCTAAAGAAGAGAAACTGGGACAACTAGAACTACTGCCAAATTACCAGTTGATACTTTTTGAAACATTATTCCCATTATAACCACATACAAGATCTTTGCCTGTGCTAATAATAGCAGTTGCATTTGAGCTAGCAAGTGTTAAAACATTTATCAATGCCAACATTTGCAGAAGTATGGACAAGCATCATGCTCTGGAGACTTAAATGTCACTTAAATGGTGCTAGTTTTGAAAGCACCACTGACTTTTTACCTAGATCCCTCAAAACACTATGCTTGCCAAAAACAGAAAACCACAAATGTTGTGATATCACGTTAAATGGATTCTACCCAATATAATCTGGATAAAACTACAGCTCATGCTAGTATGTACATACTACTTTAAGTTGCATGGATAGAAACACCTATAAGCATTCTCCATGAGCTCACTACTAAATACCAACCAGCTAAGGACTCTTGCTCCTAGTAGGTGATAAAACCCAAGAACCTATGTCTACAGCTGTCACTATTAGGTAGGTAGTACAGGAATGTTTACATATATGACTACCCTGCTTCCTTTTTTGTTTTCCTTCTCTCCTTACATATCCCAAGCAATTGCTCAGCTTGAAAAAGCCTGTAACAGAACAAAACCAGACTTATTTAACTTCCCTGAAGTAGGAAACACTTCTCAATGAAAATATTTTGACAAAGCTATTGTTCTCTGCTGTGCTAGAAGTTAAAAAAAGCTATTTCAGCATTTAGCATGTTAAACACAAAGTTTACATCAAACAGGTTCCCCCTCCCCTTCTTGCTACTTTCCAGATAGGTTTCCCACTCTTGATAGCTTTATTCTCATTTTTCTTTGATTCTGTACATAAATTCATACTTTAATTCATTCCTTCCAGGTAATTATGGCAAGGAGAACATACACTTCCACAAAAAAAAAAAAATATATTTACTCCAACGTAGTTGCAATTCTTTAAACAAGCAGGTCAGTGACAGTCTGAACAAAGCAAACCATAGACAGAGAAAGCTCCCTTACAGTCCATAGACCATATTTAAGCTTCAGCTGGATACTGTTACTTGTCTAAACTTATCTGAACAGCTGCTGCTTGGTACTCAGAGATGACAGGGGATGGCTTACCTTAGGATGCCTGACCCCAGCTGTCCTTCTCACACACCCTCTTGGGGGTTCCCACTTCCACCCCAGGACACCTCAGCTGCCCATATAACGGCTGCTGAATTGCTAAAAGTCACAGCCTGGCACACTACAGAAAAAAAACAGGGCAGATTCCAGTTTGCCTAAATAGGCTGAAGAGAATTTACTGCTCCTTTAGGAAATAATGAGCTATTTTTGCAGCTGGCATAAGAGCCACCACAAGAGGGCTAGGATTGCCAGCTCCATCTGCCTTGATTAAATTTTTGCTTGCTGGGCAAACATAACATTGAACCAACACTCATGTCAAAAAGTAGTAGCAAGC
The DNA here is from genome assembly GCF_018691265.1 of Tyto alba. Classification (NCBI taxonomy): domain Eukaryota; kingdom Metazoa; phylum Chordata; class Aves; order Strigiformes; family Tytonidae; genus Tyto; species Tyto alba. Next base: position 43,082,697 of record NW_024881316.1, on the reverse strand, counting down.
ATAAAAAGCTGCTGCCATTTAAATGCACTTACTTTCTAAAGTTCTAGTTGATAAAACACTGTTGAAAAGTCCAAATGCTCCCCTACAACAAAGCACTGGCAGGTAAAATTAAAAAATTGTTGTATTCTACTGGACAGGCATATTATACATCAAGTGACCTAAAAATCCTCCGCTGCTCTAGAAAAAAATAAGACTTCAAAGCTGCCACCTCTTTTCGTGACAAAAACTCAAGACAACTCAAAAGTTAAGTTCATAAGAGCAGGATTTACCTTTCAGTCAGTCGCTTCTTTACAATTTCCAAGTTCACAGGTGGTAGAGAAACAGAGGGATCAAACTTTGGTTTAGCTACTTGAGATTTATGCAGGGAAGCATCACCGTAAGTTTCCTACAAGAATTTAAGTATTAATTTTTAATACACCAGTTACACAAAAAGTTTTCCCTCTGCAGCTCTATAGATCAACAAGACGTATCATTTAAATACACGAGGCATATGATACAGAAAAGCACAACACAAAAGGAAAACTGAACATATAAAAAACTGCATATATATGTTGTATAAAAACATATAGTGCATACACGTGTAAACAGCACAAAGTAATCTGTAATTTAGGGTACACTTCAGTTGCTGTCCTGGTCTGAAAATATTAATAGCTTTCAATAATGAATAATGCTTCCACACTGACAGCTGAGACTTTGCTAATATCAAGATTCTAAATATAAAGTGTAGAAAAACTACAGTCAAGTGGTGATGACTCATATCTTGCTTTTTTAAAACTATTTGAATTTATTTATGATAAATTATTTGCCATCTATTAGTCATTTAATATTTTATTTTCTCATAGTAAACTTTCTAATTTCCACCTCCCGACATGCAATAAATATGAATGCTGCTTTCTGAGAAAGCCAGGGGCCAAAAGAAAATTTTTCAGACAACTCAGCTTAACTGTAATTATCACTAAAAAAAGACCCCACTGAATTTTAGCTTATAAAAAGACACCTTGCATTCTAAACCAGTAGAAGTTTGTATACTAAAATCTATCCAAAACACAATCAGTTGAAGCAATCAAGTCCATGACTAATGAGGTCAGCTACTAAAAACTGACAGTTTCCTGAACAGCAGAAATTAACAGTTTTCCAGAAACGACTATGAGGACCGAAGAACACCAATCATACTGGATTTGAAATTCAGCAGCAGAAGGATGTAACTTTCTCCCACTCCTCTAACTACTCCCAGCTTAACAGGCAAAAATTTCTACAATTTTCTATTGACATAAAAAACTGGTTATTCAGATTTTCCCAGTCTGATCCAGAGTAGGTGATTCAAGCCAGAAACAAAACTTCCAGCTCAGCAGAAGATACACAGTTTATTTTTGCCAATTACCTACAAAAAAGTTAGACAGAATTCTGCTGAACTGTGAAAAGCGCTCTCATTGTCACCCAACAGAAATTTAGCATAATAAAAGAACAATTTTTGCTTTGCGACTTTTCAATGTTTGTATTATTTGCATATTCTTGCTCTCAAGATCCCTTGCACAGCAGCAAAATAATAATCATCAGGGCTCAATTTTATTCTCTGTTTTTCAGTCTTGCATCACATATGGGTACCTGTCTTTGAAGTAGACAACAATACCCTGCACTTCTGAACAGCTAGACAGATAGTACAGATTTTCACTATCATCTTCCTGTATTTCTGATCATCTTTTCACTGATGAATCAGGGTATAATTTCATAAAAACCTCTCTGATGAGAGCGCAGGAAGGAGATACTACAGTGCTCCAGACAAGCTCTCTTGTCTACAAGTGAAAAGTAACTTCCAGTTGTTAAGAAAGCAGGTGTCACCTGAGAGAGTTTAACAGCTTTCTTTATTTGCTGTTCTTCCCACTTAATTTGTGCTTCATCTTCACTTGTTTCATCACTCACAGACACTGGAAGTTAAAACAATCATAATTAGATGTGATTACATCCTTTATTTCCCCACCATGTTCTCCTCCCTCTAAAGCAACAATGGTTCTCCCAACCATTATTGGGAAGTGATAGATAGGAAAAACATCAGATGAAAAACCTGCAAACGGAGGACTTCCAAACTGAAAGGCAAGGGCTTGGAAATGGCTAGTGGGATTTGTAGAATTCACACCAATATTAATTCCCCCACCCTACTGTTTCTCAGACAACTACTACTGCAGTACGAGGAGCACAAATACCTCGTTTTTATGTCTCAAAGCAAAGCTGTGTATAATGCATGTAAGTACACAGTGTAACATAGTTACTGACATTATACACAGTAAATCCTTGAGTGTTCCAAAATGCACACTGTACTACAGATACAAAAATCTCATTAGCATTAATTAGAATTGCAGAATTGGCTCGTAGTTATGCACTGCTTATAACCCTTATTCAAATAATAAATCAAACCATTGCTTCATTACAAAAAAAAAAAAAAAACTATAAGCAGCTATAAGAGGAGAAAAGCAATGGAAAAGCCAGATATGATTTGCATGCAACAGGTTTGTTTACTTCTGAAGGCCTCAGTTGTTGTATTATGATTTTCTTTTTTAAGAGCAGTCATCATGTCAATGCAGGGAGAGCATTCAGAAGATTAGACCAGAAGCAGGAGGCAGGATTTACACCAACTTTATTCACATTAAATGCTGTGCCTCCTACAAGGCAATTTTTTTTGCAGTCAAGGCCAAAAAGAATCTTTCAGATGTGTCTCAAAGCATCTTGCACCACCACATTCATGAGACCTAAATCATCAGATTAACATCCTATATAAACCTCAAGTACCAGCTGTACAGCCTTTTGCCAAGACCCCTGAGGAGCAAAGCCTTGCGCTGCACTCACTCTTTATTGGATATGTCCCACATTCTTCCAGACATCAGTAAAACAAAGCCACAACCACTGGGAGAAATGGCACAGACTCACCCATGTGTTCAGCCACCCTCTGCCTAAGAGTTCTCATTTTAGGAATAAAATTAAGGTTCTTCATATCAGACTCATCTTCACTCTCCAAGTCACTGCTTTCTCTTCTCTGAGAGACCCGATGGCTGTTTGAAACATCTAGTGGAAGATAATCAGCATGTGCCCTGGCTAAGTGACGTTTCCTCCGAGCAGCCTCAATACAAGCTGCACTGGGGATAGTACCTGCATTGAAGAGAAAGAAAATATAAGCCAAAGACTAAAAGCAACACTCAGTATCACTTCTGATGTCACCTAACATCCATAATCACCACAGCTCATAACTGTACAATTCTGAATGTAGGACACAACATATTTTTCTATTAAGCTCACCATGTTGAATATAAGGAGAAGGAAAAGCATCCTTAAAAAGTGGCTCTCAGTCCAAAAACAAAGCTCAGGCTTTTTTCTTTTAAATAAATTGCTGTTAGCCTGTCCTTTTTACTTCCATCTCTCCAAAAGATGAGGGTTACTAAACTTAGTGATTTACAAAGGAATCCAAAGTTTACCAATCAGCACAAATGAGATTAAAATATAATCACATGAAGGGACTTGTTCATCGTTACACAGGAATTTTTTGCTGTCTGTCTTCTGAAACCAATGGTCATCATTTCTAATCCATTTCCAAAATTAACACAGAATACAAACATCTGTAACCAAAAATATTGGGAAACCGTCACTATTGTTTCAGAAAGGTAGCCCTGTCTCAGCACAAACAAGATGCCTACACCCTACTGATTTAAACTGAGTGGGATTCATCTCACCTATCTTGTCATGTACTTGAAACAAACTTGAAACAAAACAAAGAATGCTGCAAAATAGTTTGCTTAAAAAAAAAACAAAACAAAAACAAAAAACAACAACAAAAAAACCCACACTCTAGGAAACTAACCTGGTGATAAATCCTTCTTCCTCTGTAAAGAGCTGGATTCATTTTCAGAGTCTGAGCTGTTGTAGTCCTCACTTCGTGAAGAATAACTTTTATCCTCTCTCTCCTCCTCTTCTTCACAAGCACCTTTGGTGTTGCCAGTTCTAGGCTCCAACTGACAGATTTCTGGTTTAGGGGGAAAAAAGTAAGATTCGTGATTTCAATTTCAGCTGCTGGAGGCTGATGTGCCATAACTGGTTACCAGTAACTATTTACACCTTGGTGCAGCAAAGACTGGTTGCTTATCTATCTCCACTTATCATCAAAACATGTCAAATTTTCCAACACTCCAAGACAGTAATTTACAAGCCAGTTCTTGTCACGAATCAAAGCATCTGTGATAGCCCTAAACTAATATGTCCTTCTGAGACACAGAGTGCATTTACATCCACAAAAGCAGTGATACAAGCTCCCAGATGACAATGGATTAATACACTGACAGTTCACAACATGTTTGGATTCATCTCCCTTGACTTTATAAAAAAGGTGCTTTCTAAATAGAGGTTTGGAGTTTTTTAAAACAATGAGGGGGTCATTATGTAAACTATAAAGGTTTAGGTATGTCTGCCTGGTCTCCAATTATTCTTGAATTCTTTAAAAACATTGATTTCTCTTCATCTGTCACTACATCTTCAGTAAATCATCAGATTGCTGAACAACAGAATGTGGCACCTGTTATAAGAGTATGAGGTATACCTTTTATAAGAAGTTACTAATAAAATTTACCATCTCATCTGAATCACAATCTCAAAGGGAATTATTTCTCAATCTAATTTATTTTTATCTAACAGTAGCAATTAGGGTACATCTGTGAATTGACAGATGTGTCAAAAGGGGACAAGAGGGGAAGAGAACTTTTAAGACATACTTATTTGCAAAACACACAACCCCCAAATATCCTAACAGGAAACTTACTATAGTTCAATGAGACTATGAATACTACTGGAACAATCCAGGCTACTGTCTGTATTCAATTAAAATATTCAAATGCTGTAACAGCACACAGTTTAATAACACAACATTTAAAGTTTATATTAAGTTTTATCAAACAAAATCCTACTAAGCTCATATTTCCTCTCAATGCAAGTACTCAAATCAAACTGCAATCTGACAGCATGTTGTTTAAACCCAGCTGGCAACAAAACACCACACAGCCACTTGCTGACCCTCGCCCACCCCTGGGGAATGGGGCAGGGAGTTGGAGGGCTAAGGGTAGGAAAACTCACAGGTTAAGATAAAAACAACTTAATAATTGAAATAAAATTAAAATAATAATGATAATAATAATATAAAATACAAACAAGGAACACACAATGTGATTGTTCACCACCCGCTGACCGATGCCCAGCCTGTTCCCAGCTAATGATCTCAATGAGCATCCTGAAACCACCGTCATGAACACCTGAGTGGGGCTTCCCAATCAACCCTTATCTATATACTGAGCATGATGTTAGATGATATGGAATTGGCCAACTTGGGTCTGTTTCGGCTATGCTCCCCCCCTAGCTTCTTATGTACCTGCACACTAGCAGGACACAAGAAGCTGGAAAGTCCTTGATTTCTTAGCAACAACTAAAAACATCAGTACATTATCAACATTCTTCTCGTATCAAATACCATACCGAAACCAAAACACAGCACTACTCTAGCCACTAAGAAAGAAGGGACAAAAGCCAATCAGCTCTATCCCAGATAAAACCAGGACACAGCAGTAAGCAGTGAATAGTTGCCACACAGTTTGAAAGGTATGATGCTGAGGTATAAATTTACCAGAAGTTTATTAACTCCACTGTATTACAAGGGTTCTGCATGCCCAGGTCTTCTCAAAGACAGCCTCCAAGTTCTGATACTGTTTTACGAAGCTCATATGAAAAATAATTTCAGCACAAGTAGATTAAAATTATAAACCTGTAAAGTAACATTATAAGGATAATCCTGGGTTGAATTAACAAGTAAACAGCATCCAAAGCAGTATTTGTACATCACTCTTCACTTACCGATTTTCTAACAGATTTTCACATAAGTATGCCATAAAATAATTAACTGAAAAAAGTACTTACTTTTGTTTTCTTCAATTTCTGTCTGTGCAGGCAGTAAGCTTTCCTTCTTTTGAATGCTAAAAGTCACTTCACTGAAGGATGGTTTTTTAACTTTGAAAAATTCTTCATCACCTATCCAGGCAAAACAAAATGATTCTGAGTAACATTAACAGAGAGAACAAAATACGTGCATATATATACGTATTACATATAAAATGCACGTAATCTCTATGTGTGCACAGCACGTTTTTTAAAGTTCAAGCTGCACTAAGTCTAACTAGTTCTGTTCTATGGCTTTATGACGCAAGATCCATCACCTCTCAATTTAAAACTCTGCAGCTTAGCATCCTCAATACACCAGCTGTGTACTGCTGAAACGTATCAATACTTTGCAGCCTGTGTCCATCACAAATTGACTCCTATGAGCTGTCCTGACCTGTCGTGTCACCAGCCACAAAAGCAACAGCCCAGAAGAGTCAATTAAATATTTAAGTTTCAGTTATTTAAGCTTGTTCATCATTAACTAGCTTAGGCACGGACTAACACAGTATCTGTTTTCTCTGCTCCAAGAAGCTTTCAGAAGCTTCCTAGCCAAAAGCACACGGACTTGTGTCATCTTCAGAGTGCTTTTAGAGGCATTTCTGTTATAAACTCTCACAACAGCCCTATCCATAATACAGCATTGCAGTTTTCGGTCACAAAGAGGCATAAAGGTGCTTGCGGCTCCCCGGGTCACCAGCCCGGATCTCAGGCAGGCAGGAACCGTCCCCGTACGCGGGGTGCGGAGGAGCGGCCTGTTCACCCAACCTCCCGGCGCGGCTACTCCCCGCGAGCCGGCGTGAGGCTGCCGACCGCCACCTGGGGCCACCCAGCCCTCACCTTCCCGCTCCTCCTCGCTACCGAAGCTCAGCGCCGCCTTTCCCCCCCGCGCCGGCCCTGGGGCGGGGAGGCGCGGCCTTCGGCCCGTAGCCGCCCTTCCGCTCTGCTCCCGGGCGCCCAGGCTGCCCGCCAGCTTCCCTGGGGACAGCGGCCCCTCCGCCGCGGAGGGGTCGCCCTCATCAGGCTCCGCTTCCCGCTCGGAGTCGGCGTCTGGCGGCGGGACCGGCACCGGCTCCTCATCGCTGCTGCCGCTGGAGGCCGCGCGCCGCCGGCCGCGGAAGTTGCGCGGGGGACGCCGGAACATTCCGCGCAGCGACCGACCGCGGAGTGCCGGTACGCATGCGCAATGACCCCCTCCTCCTGACCCGCCGGGAGGTGGGAGGGGCACAGGGAGCAGCTGCCCAATGAGGGAGAGGGGGCGTGTCCACTGTTTAGCCGTTGAGGAGCCGGAAGGTGAGCGACAGTGGTGCGGGAAGGATCCCGGGGCAGAAAGTATTTTACTGGTAATTAATTGATCATTGATGCATAAAAATTAAATCTGTTTGCAGGGCCGTGGGCCTGTCTGTGGCAGAGGCTGCCATGGTGGGTGCTTCCCCTGCTTGTTGCTAGGTCATCAAAAACCTGCCCGGTTTTGTCATTATGTATATAATTTTTAATAATTTATAAAGAATTAAAAATAAATTATAAACTAGATCAACTAATAATTACTATAGAATTAATGATGCCTACTCATAAACTGATTTTTTTATTATATATCCTGTAAATTAATATGTGATTACTAATTCATAAATGAAATAGCTCTTCCCGAATTATTAATAATACAAACAAATAGTAAATATACACAATAATAAAATATTATAAATGTGAAGCTTATTCCGTAGCTTGTTGTCAGAAGCCAATTGCACATTTTAATTCCTTTCCCTAGGTTTAGCTCACTGGAGGAGGCAGGCAGGTGCCAGCACTGGTGCAAGGGGAGGGGAACATATGGCTGGGAACAGATGGAAGGTGGGATTGTGGCAAGCGATGACTTAAATTGCTTTGCACGGTGAAGTATTGTGCTGTAGCTTGTACCAGCCTTTCATTTCTATGGTGCTGACTTGAGCTGTATGTGGTGGGCTCTGTGGAAAACAAGCACATCCAGCTTCAAATGAAACCATGACAGCTACACAGAGCAAGTCCTCCAAGTAAGGCCTTTGTGTCTCAAGAGAAATATCCAAAAATAGCAGATGTTTGAAATGTTCTTGCTTAAATTGCTCCACCTTTCTGTCCTTCATCTGTAAGGTGAATATACTAATATTAACTTGCCTCAGGAATCTTGTGAAGAAAAAGCTACACTGGTGAAGCATCCATTACAGTAAGAACAACATAAAAACCCAAGAGAAAGATAACTTAAAATATATTTCTACTCAGCATTGGTTCTTAATAGTATATATTAAATAAAGCCCAAGGCTATACAATGAATAATGAGGATTACAAAATCTTTAAAGTAACAGTTCAATAAGCACCATTCACCTTGCAAGCATTATTCATCTTCTGCACTGAAAAGGGTTGGGGGTCTGACAAAAAAATAAAATAGTTCTGCAAGCACTGGAACTAAACTTCTCTATGGATCTGTGCCTTAAATTGACTTACTGCGAGCTCTGATTCAAAGCTGCGTTATTGCTGTAGAATTGATACGTGCTTTCCCTGTGTATCTTCTCTGACTGAGGGATGATGTCAAGGATAGTCTGGGGATGCACAAGTATATTGAGTTTCTCCATTGTAACCTGGACAACACGTGGTTTGCTGATGTAGATGGGCTTGGAATAATGCCCATGAAGTTACTCATTTCTTGTTTACCACTCCAGGACTGCTGAAGACTTGATGATGCTAGACAAAGATCTTGTGAGTTTTACTAAGAACATATGGTTATTCTGATGTCCTTGTAACAATGACAATGCCCCTTTCCTTTGCCATGACTCTGTATTCAAGAGTTTCTTCTCCTTCACCTTATTTTAAATTCTCTCAATCTAGTGAGTGCTACTTAGGCAGGACTGAGCTGGCTCCTTATAAGACAAAATGGTGCTGCACTTAAGCATGGCAGAAACATGGGACGCGATTGTTGTATGCTTGGTATTTCTAGCAGGTTGAAACTGCCACGTTTGCAGTTGTCACTCCAGTTAATATGCTCAGGGAGTGCCAAGATAGTAATCTAGGCAATGGCATCCAGTCAAGATCATCCCAGTGCGGAAGAGGAAAAGCAAATTCAACTGCAGCAATGCAGCACAGTACCTCTTAAGAAGCACTCCCAGTGCCAAATGACAATGGCTTTATTTTATTAGGCAGTAAAAAACCTTTTCCTGACACTGCTGACATAGGGCAAAAAGATAATTTTGCATTAAGCTATTTAGAGTTGAAGGTTAAAGGTAACAGACAGGTGAGGATTATTTCTCAGAAATATTAGAATCATTAGTTATTAGACCCCCAATACCATTTTAGTGATTCTGCAGTCTAACCATTATAACATTCCTCAGGCAAATTAATTTTAAGAAGGGCTCTGAGAAGATCAGTGAAGTAGAACAGCAAATTGTTATAGATTTCCCTTACCAAAGAAGGAAGCAGCATGAAAGCAAGACAAACCTTGCACAAAAACTCAGTGAAGCATTGATGGCTGATAGTATGGTCTTTTTTCATACTCCATTGATTTCAGCTCTGGCTTGAGCTCTGTTAAACTTCAATGTCAATGTAAGTTACAAAGTGACTTCCTCTGAAAGACTTACCACTCTTCAAAAATAAATTTAAAGTGCAGAAAAACCCTATATCTAAAAGGCCAACCCAGTTTTGGCAAAAGACTGCAAAACTAAACCCAACCCTCTGAATGCAACAACTTTAAGCCCCTGATTGGAGGTATTGCATGATGTTGTTCTTTGCAGCAACCGGGGGGAAGAGTTTGTCTTTGCTTCTGTTGCTGGTCACAGAAAAGTCCAGCAGAATGCCCGGCAGAAGAGGGCAGTAGTATCTCAAACTGTCAGCGTTACATCTGGCAAGCAAGAGTCACAGTCGGGCGAAACTCCTGTGTTTCAACAACACAGAGCTTTTGTGTAGGCTTCCAGAAGTGTCGTGGTTTAGGCCTGGTTGGCAGCCAACCACAATGCAGCAGCTCTCTCTCCCTTCCCCTCCGGCAATGAGAAGGGACAGAGAGCCAGGCTTGGGGTTTGAGATAGGACTGGGATGGGGAAAAATTCCCCTTTATGATCACGAACAAAAGACAGACTCGTTAGGGGAAGGAAAAAAAAGAGCATACATTTATTACAGACATTAACAACACATAACAGAGTAGAACAGTGAGAAGCATTGCCACATCTTGAGAACACCTTCCCCCCACCCCTCCCTTCTTCCCGGGCTCAGCTCTGCTCCTGATATCTCTACCTCCTCCCCCAGTGGCGCAGGGGCAGGGAATGGGGGTTGCAGTCAGCGCTGCCACTTCCCTTATCTTTGGTGAGGGGAGTGTCCAGAACTTGTTCCTCCTGCTCCACCGTGGTCCCCCTCTCACAGGAGACAGTCCTCCACAAACTTTCTCTGACTTGAATTCCTCCCATGGGCCGCAGCGTTCCCCACACTGCTCCGTCATGGGTCACTAACTTCCTCCGACTGGATTCTCTCCCACGGCTGCAGCCCTTCCCGAGCTGCTCTGGTGTGGGACTCCCCCGCATGCTGCAATCCTCCCAGCACTGAATTACAGCAGCGGGGCTACCTTTTCCCATGAGACCCCGGCCTTCTTCGGGCACAGAACCTTGATCAGGCAAGCAGAAGTCACAGGCCATAAATCAATGTCTGCTCCACCGTAGATCTTCATGGGTGGCAGGGGGGGGCCGCCCTGCCGTCTCACCACAGCATACAGGGGGGTCTCTGCTCCGGCACACCTCCCCCCTCCTTTCTTCCTCCGTTCCTCCACTGACCTTGGTGTTCATGCAGCTGCAGCAACTCCTCCTCACCAGTCCCCCTGCCCGTCACCACATCCCTTCTTAAATACGTTATCACAGAGGCACAGCTGATTGGCTCAGTTTCCAAACAGAAGTGGAGCTGACGTGGAGCTGGTGGAGCTTCAAGAAGCTTCTCACAGGGGGCCGCCCTGATAGCCCCCTCCCCTGCCACCAAAAAACTCCACCGTTCGCTCAACCCAGGACAATAAGCCATCCTAAAACCAGAGTGATTTGTTTGCCCTGACAATGAATCCCCAATATTATTCATTATGTTATCAATCATACACTTACTTTACTGTCTTACACTGTTTTGCCTGTCTTTACCGTAGTACTCATTTCCTCTATAGCATGCCTGCATCTTTCCAGAAATCTGTGAATGTGGAAATCTTTCCTTTTCACAGCAACTCACAAAACATTCTGAAAGATCTGAGATTTATTTCGAAGTTGATTCTTCTATGATTCAACCCTTAAAAACAACATGTAATTCCAGAGAACCTCACAAAACTCAGGTAAGAGGTACACCACAAGGTACACTACTTAAGAGCAGTACCGGTTCCTGGGTTCCAGTCTCCCCAGTTGCTGGCACCTGAACATACGATCCTCCAAGGCCCCTCTATTTCCCACACTTGTTCCTCCCTAAGTCATCTAAATCCCTCCCTTTTCCCACCTTTGGTTCCTGCCCTAAACATTCCATAATAAGTCCCGTGCAACGCTAAAATGCTTTTCCCCTGCATCCCATAATGTGCAGCACACCCCCAAGGCAGTGACCCCCCATAGTCCTGGAGAGCTGCTCCCAAGACTCCCCTTGCTGAGTTCCAGGCCTGGACTGGGTATGATGTCCCCGCTGATGGCTCTGCTGGGACAGCCCTGGGAAAGCCCCAGACAAGGTGTTCACTCCTCTGGAGACTGTAACTTGGGTTGTCACCTGCCACTGTGCCCCTGTGCTCCTCTGGGCTTGTGGAGATGGATCTTTGATGGGCTGATGGCCTCTGTAATGAGTAAGCGGGGCTGGGTATTATTTGGTCTTCGCCACCATTGTCTCCCTGTAGGCACACACACTGGTTTTTACCATATAACCTAACAATACATTCCCAATTATATACTTCTAGCACCTAAAACTGAAAGCTTTGGGAAAAAAATAATTTATAGCAAATGCAGTAGGGATACTAGCCTAGTGGGATTAGACTGGCTTCTTGACTTTGCATTAAAACATGAGTGTGGAGAAACAAATGCACCTGAAATGAACTTGCAACTCTGGCTTACCAAGGTATTATTTACCAATTATAGCGTAAGGATTGCAAATTGCAACAAATAACCTTGCTTAACCTCACTACTGTGTTATTGTCAGCACTTGAAACTTGTGAAATTCATCTGTATTTGAACATTTCTGACCCTCTGCAGTGCAGCTATGTTTTGCAAGTAAAACTCTTGTGTCTGCTCAGCAGTTGGCAAAATTTTATTTGCCATAATTCAGTCTGCATGAGTCAGCGCTGCCTTCCTTCACAACACATTCTAGCCTGTCTGGAAATCTACTTTCTCTATGGCTACATAGATGTTCTATAAATCTCAAAATACTTTCAGTGTGGCAGGCAAAGAAGCCTTTGCCAATCTTTGAACAAATACAGTCCAGCTCTCCATCCCCCACCAAATAATTTCAATGCTTAGCAGGGAACAAAGCTGGAACATTAATATTTTATTTTATATAGCTATTAAGTAACAGAAAATCCTGCAAATTAATACAGTAACATGCACCATTTGTTGTTTTAAAAACTCTGTGGGTTTCTGGTTCAAAAACCAAACCAGCATCTCTAGAAGTGCTATTTTTGATGCAGTGTGTGCTTTGTGCCTTCTATACCTTTTTGATAAATTACTACTCAGAATCAACATCAGAAATGCACCACCCCTGTTGTGTTTGGTGTGGAAAGTAAACATTAACTTGTCCCTTTTTTTTTATCCCATTGTGTTTTGTGCCGCCAGGTTTAAATAGACCTAGGCTAAAGACAGTATCTAGCATTTGCTCAAGAGGAAGAAAACGATTGAATACTGATGTAAAAATGAAACCTGGCAGCTGCATTGAGGGCTTATTGCTTCTGTATTACCTGAAGGGAAAAAGAGGAGACACAAAAGGAAATTTAGCATGAATAATAGAGTTGAATCTAATAAAGGGGTCAGAGCTGTCACTCATCAGGTAGGTGTGGCTGTTTCCAAGTAGTTCTTTATAGTTGGGACAACAAGCTGAACTCTCCAGATGAGGAAATGCCTCTCATTAGACAGCAAAATTAAACGGGACACCATGCAAGGAACCTGTGCAGATCACTGTGCTGCAATTACAGCTTTTTGAACAATTATTCAGAAATGTGGCTTTAATTTAGATTCTTTGATCCCTGATCAGTAACTGTACACAAAGCGTGGCTTATTCTTGGCTGTAACTGATTTCTGGTGTTCATTTATATTCTGGCTTAACTTTATATGTTTTAAGCATACATTTGCAGAAAAATGTCTATCAGCAAGCTTAGATGCTGCCTGGTCAGAGGGCTTGGACAGGGAAAATAAACCATTCACTTCTGGTCTGTTTTCCTGCAGCACAGCAGAGAAAAATAAGAAATATTGTGAAGTAAACTGAGAGCAGGGAAGAAGTCATATTACCTACTGCCACTCAATTCAGGCTAAGCAACTTTATTCACAACATCTTTTCCTATCAGTGGAGATCTTCCCTTATTACTCTAAAGATAGCAAAATTGCCTGTAACAAGAATTGGAGGACAGAATACAGATAATGATCAAAAATTAAAACCTTAATGTGAAAATTGAGTTGCTTTTAATATTTCCAGTTTCTCCATCTTCATTATATCTTGTTAGCTTTTGCTATTGTATGTTGGTTTTGGCTCAGATATGACAAGGATATGCAGGATAGTAAATGATAACATAGCAATACTAGAGGATGAGACATTGCTTATAGTAAATCCTGCTCCTTTTCTGCTTCTCCCACACATTTCATTTTGATTGGTCTCTGCTGGGTAGCTGCTGTGCTGTAACCCTGCCCCTATGTCTGGAAAAAGTCTCTGTGCTATTATACCATCAGTTTTGTTTCCTTTCAGCTGTCTTTTCTATTACTCATCAGTTATTATTAAGTAATTTCCCTCACTTTAATGGCCTTCTGAGACAAACTAATTAATTCCTGCAGTTTTAAGTTGCTTTGCCATTGTCTACTCCTTACTATAATTATGGGTACTAACTACCACCAGAAGGGACTTTTATTTCACCTGGAACTTGATATCAGCCCCCAAAGCTGCATGTTGAAGCTTGCAAAAAGCACTCTCCCCAAACCCTGCGATGTCCAAAGGTGGCATCCGCAACAGTGCCTTTAGGAACTCCACCTTCATAAAAGTAGAGTGTTTTTTCTTTTTAACCTACTTTCAGCTGTAGGCAAAGTCTAAATGAAGCAAAATTAATTCTAGAAAACCAGAGGACAAAATTATTATTTTTAAAGAAATGGTAATACAGTTACTAATTAAAACAGAACAAACAAAAAAAAAATAACAAAGTAGATGTAAGATACTAGTTTGTGCCTCAGACATCACTAAAAAAACATCTCTGTAAGAGTTAGTTCAGCTTCTCTCAATCGATGCTTTTTTTTATAGCTCACACAAAACTTTGGATGTCAATGTGCTCCAGTTCCAAGGAAGAGTGACGGAGGGTCTCTGCATTCAAATGTGCCTTCACATCAGCCTGTTAGTCCTGCTCCTCTTCTTGCTAATTAATGAATCTTACAGATATTTATTGTTCTAATACCTCTGATTAGAGCTGGTTGTCTGTGGTAATGCAGATGAAACAGCATTCAGTTTGTCTAGAATAAGAATACATAAAGCTTTGATATGCTAATTTTTTACACAAGGTTTTTTCTCTAGGGAGTCAGCTGAATTTTGCATTCTCTCTGACTTCTCCCTTCCCAGGCAACAAAGCTCACAGTATTGCAGGTTTTCCTAGCTTCAGTTTTGTATCAAAAGAGGTATTAGGCAACATCTGTAGTTATCTCAAAATGAGTTACATTGCTGCTTTTCTGTTGGGATCTCACATACCATCAATAACATAGGTGGGTCCTTCCCCATCTGTCATATTTACAGAATCAAGTATCCCAGTGTCCTTTATACATCTCCTGCTTTGGGCACTTTGTCACTTCAAAGGCAATAGTTAAGCACCATGTTTGGTTGCCATTTTTAAAAAATAAGTTTAATAACATCTTCAGACAGGAGTAGAGAAGCAATTTGGGATTTTTTTCAGTATCATATATGGAATCTCATTCCCAGTAGTGAAGAAGGCATATGTATATTCTTTCATATGTACAGATTGGGAAATCTGGGTATTAAAAAAAAAAAAAAAAAGCCACTATTGCCTTTATTTAGCACATAAATTATCTAGTGTGGGGAGAGCAGAATGTTTAACAGTAAAAACATAAAATATCAAAATATGTAATGAATAGTTGTAAACACTGTTAGGGTACAAAATTGCATGTAGTGTTGTAAGGTGGTATTCAAAGCCAAGATGTTATAGCTTCCAGGTATCTCCCTTGTTTCTGCTGGAGTTTGCAACAGAGGCAACGGAAACAGCAAAGCAGGTAGAGTCACTAAAGGTCATATTCTAGCCTAGCCATAGGCTTAAGTAGTTGCAGAACTGTATATAAAAGTAAAATCAACTAAATATACATTAAAGCTAACCACCTGTATGGTTTATCTTCCCTTTGATCATGTGCACAAAACACATGCCCTACCACATACTCAGCCCCCTGCACAGCTTCCCAACTCTCCCCCCAAGCTTTCTGCACAGCCTTTTTTCTAGTGGGACAAATGTCAGAACATGGCCCAAGTCCATTTTCTTGGCCAGATCTAGTGGTAACATTAATTGTAGAAGAAAAGAGCTGTGAGGTTCTTTGAGAAGACACCTAGTTCAATGTTCAAGGCAGGATCAACTGTATTTACCGCACTCCTCACAGATAATCTAACATATTCTTAGACACTTTTGTTGATAGATTTTTCCACTGCCCTTCCCAACACTTAACTACCGTAATCGGTAACCTGAGCTTTTTATCTTTTTCTTCCTATGAGAAGAGACATGTTTATATGGTTTACTGTTATCTTAATCCTCTCTACAATAGCCTTTATGAAGCTGTAGACTATTACATCAATGCGATCGCTTATCTTCAATCCAAAGAAGGCTGTAGGTGTTGCCTGCACAACAAAGCCACCTTTAGAACTATATTGTATGACTATAATGTATACTAAATGGAGTAATGGCTGCATTTTAAGAGACATTAGAAAGTAATTCAAATGAAAAGTTGTCAGATAAGAGACTTTTTAATTGAGTTCCAAATAAATCTGCTCTTGATCCAGGGCTGCTCTGTTATCTCAATTATCTGGAATTAAATGAAACAGTGCTCATGAAATCTGTGGGTCACTTCAAAACAGCAGAAAGGGGAAAGCCACCTGGGTTGGGGGGCACTGAGTGATTTAAATTCACAAAGTCATCAAGTGCCCCTTGAACAACATGTGTTTTAATCCACCTATGTGACTAGTATCTGTGCATCAAAGATGAGGCTGCTGGCTGTGTGTAGGAATGAAAATACAAAGCATGCTTTCAGGCTGGGAAGTAAGGAAGGAGAATACTGTATCTTCAAAAGTGTTAAATCAGATGAAAGCTGAGGAAAACACGAGGAATAAATACACAAATGCAAGCTGCCAATGCAATGTGGCAGCTGTAACAGCAAATGCAAACATTAGGTGTCTTGTCTAAGCAAAAATACCAAGGAGTAGTAGTATGTGCTAGTATGTGACTATGACCATTACAGGGCACAGTAACATGACTGTTCTGGAATCACAGTGAATGATAAAAGGTGTAACAAACTGGAAAGGCTTATTAAGAGCCTAGAAGAATGAGTCAGTGTAAAAATCTGGTCTGTACAAAGGTGGTATGTAATTATCCACACAGCAAAATCATAGCAGAAAGGTGCTGTAATCTTCTGTATGTAGCAAGATCCACTCTCTGAAGAAAAAAAAATATTTAATGTTTAAAAATTATGGCATTTTTAATGTGCTTCTTTTCTATGGGATTCTTTAATTTTTGAAGAGATAAATCCCTGAAAGCCTACATATTTCAGTATACTGAGCGGTGCCTGACGTGAGCCAAATTTAGCACCTGGTGCCAGCCTCCTCCTCCCCAGCGTGGGTGGCCCAGCAGGACAGGCTTCTACTGGAGCACCACCAGTTACTGCCAAGGGCGCTGTCATCCCTCCCTCACAGCATGAAAAAATCACCTTAACCTGGGAGTCCTGCTTCTGCAGAACAATCCAAGGCAGAGGCGTTAGCTTTTCATCTTCCACATGAAACTAAGTCGAGATAGGGCTGAGATTAGTCTGGAGTTTATCACCTTTTTGGTTTTTTTTTCCCCTAAATATAGATACACAACTGGAAGACTAAAGAGAAATTTATGGAGCAGATGGGGTGGCAGCTGTTGGAACCAACAGTGAGGAAAAACTTAAATAAGAACGTGGTAAATTTTCTGCCAGTTAAGGTTTTTAAGCGGTAGGTCATCCCTATGCACAAACCGCCCTGTAGAGCTGAGGGCCCGGACCGGCGCTGGCTGCCTGGGGCCCCAGCGCTCGCTGAGCTCGGGCCAGACCCCAGGGCAGAGCCCAACACCCTTCGCTTAGTCTCCGGCTCCGCACCCCAAGGACTGCTGTCCCGGGGCTGCCTGCCTCGGGTCGCGGTCGAGCTCCGCTGAGGTAACACCGCGCCCCCGCTGCCGGGCGCCCAGCGGCGCCCCCAGTCCGTGCCCGCCGGCCCCGGCTCCCCCACTTCCTTTCCGGGCGGCCCCGGCCCCCGCCCCCGCCGCCATGTTGTGGGGCTGACGCCGCCGCAGGAGGCGGAGGCGGCAGCCGGCGCGGAGCAGGCGCTCACGGGCAGCGCAACAGGTACAAGCGGCCGGGCGGCCTGCGGCTCCTCCGCTCCCGGAGGAAGCGGGGCGGGTTCGTCCTCAGGGTTGCCGGGGAAAGGGACGTGTGTGTGGGGGGGAAGCTGTCAACCCGGCCGCCCCGCGGGGCCTCGCTGCGGGCCCGGGGCGGCGCCGTGCGGGGAAGCGCCTGTTCCTGCCGTCCCGTCAGCACAGCGGCCGCCCGGGCAGGGGGCGGCCGTGGGGCGGAACAGCCGAGGTTTCTGTTGCACCGAGCGGTTTTCTTTGTATTTTCCCCCCACCCCGCTCTGCGAGGGTGGTGGGGTTTGGAGTTGTTTTTCTCTTAAAAACAGCGACGTGAGTACCTTTCTCCGTGACAGAGGCTCCCCGGCACGGCCGTGAGACCCCCCCCCCCCCCCCCCCCCGCTGGCGGCGGGGCTGGGCGCTGTCAGGGCGCCGGGCCGGGCAGCGGCTGCCCCGCGTTCCCCGCCGCGGTCCGGTCCCC
The DNA here is from genome assembly GCF_018691265.1 of Tyto alba. Classification (NCBI taxonomy): domain Eukaryota; kingdom Metazoa; phylum Chordata; class Aves; order Strigiformes; family Tytonidae; genus Tyto; species Tyto alba. The sequence continues at coordinate 43,064,488 of NW_024881316.1, read as the reverse complement.
GGCGGGAGCCGCTCTAGCCTTTCTATGGGAACTACTCGGAAATCCCGGGAGTCGGCTCCATCGCTTAGCCCGGGCGTTCCACTGCCTGTCTGCGGGGCGGGGGGCAGGCGGCAGGCCGGGTAGAGCTGCCGGTCGCGGCGGCGGCGGCTAGCACTGCTGCTCGCCTTTGCTTTATTACTGCTCTGCGAGGGGAAGAAATACCGGTGTCGGTACCCGTACGGCTCACTGTCTGCCTGCGGAAGCGCCCTGGCCAGGTGAGGTAACTCGGACGTGTTAAGAGACCCCGGTTTGTTGTGATGATGGTGGTTTTGCTTCTTGTAGTTACTGTGAAAACCTGAGTTTGGAGAAATAGAACTCGTTTCTGCAGTTGAAGTTCGTTAACTGTTTTGTCTGTAAATAGACTGGCTTCCCTTAGTCTTGGCTTTGCACTGAGTCATTCAGGAAATAAAATGACTCTGAGATATCCAATTCGGTTTCCTAACTATTCAGATTCTATTTTGAATACATTAAATGGTTTTCATAGCAGTTGACATCTATCACAAAACAGAACTTGAAAGTAAATTGACTTGGCATACTACCTGTGATCTTTAACCTATGCTCATAGCAGTTCTCTTAAACATTAGCTGGAAATTCCCTATCTGAAACACTGGAATGAGAAGTTACAACCTGCTTGCTTTTGTGTTCAGGCTCACCTACTGTTTGCATCTCTTTTGGGAACATGATGTTTTTTTAAACTTGTTTTTGTTCATGCTTGCCTGTGGTGGCAGCAGTTCCCACACTTTTATGTACACAGGAAAACATACAAAGTGTGTGAAGCTGTACAGTTTTGTCACGGTGTGGATAACATCAGTGATACCTAAAATGGAGCTTGCATTCAATATTTTTAAATTGTTTATCTGAAATTTGTTTGAAATTAAAAGACTTCTTACAAGGGCACGTAGTGATAGGACAAGGGGTAATGGCTTTAAACTAAAAGCAGGTAGATTTCTATTAGATATAAGGAAGAAATTCTTCCCTGGGAGAGTGTTGAGACACTGGCCCAGGGTGCCCGGAGCAGCTGTGGCTGCCCCCTCCCTGGAAGGGTTCAAAGCCAGGTTGGACGGGGCTGGGAGCACCCTGGGCTGGGGGAAGATGTCCCTGCCCAGGGCAGGGGGGTTGGGACTAGGTGATCTTTCAGGTCCCTTCCAACCCAAACCGTTCTATGATTCTATGGCTGTAGCTGTAACAGACATCTGTATCCTCTGATACAACAGTGGCGTTTAGAAATAAAGAGCATTAAGAACTAATTGGATAAATAGCTAGCTGGGCTTCATCCTTCTACTAAACTTTGTTAATTTTTATTTCCTTGTTTCCACTCTACATCCCCTGTTTGGTTTGTCTGTATTTTTTTATTCTGACTAAGCTGGGAGGGGCATTCATACCAGTGTACCTCTGGATATTTAGAGAAACCTTAGTTCAGACTCTAGGCTCCATATGATATTAAGATAATCGCATGCATCCCTGCAAACATGGATTTAAGCCATTCCACACACTTATACAAAACTTTTGGTCAGATTAGCCTCCTGACTCAGATGCCTAAATTAGATCAAGTGGAAATTCTTCTTTTAATTACTATCCCGAGGGAATTGCATTTATTTTTCTCCTCTGTCTATACAAGGTGTGGGGTATGGAATGGGTTCCTGACTGAGTTGTTAGCTGCCACTGTAATATAAACAAAGAGTATGTTCCTGTGGCACTAACAATAACAAAATGTGGTATCTATGGCTCATTTGTGCTAATCACCATATGGGATTGTCTACCATAGGTGGTGTTCTGCTGTCAGAGCTTTATGACTGCTTGTTTTTTTCACCATTCTTCTTGTGGACCGAGTGAGACAGATCAAGGCAGAAGTGACCCATGGATTATTTTGAACTGTGTTGATAAGGCTTTACTTCCTGAGATTCAGGTATTACAGTGATAGGGACCGTGGCAGTTTTCACAGTAGGTTTTTTAACAAGTATTTATGTAGTAGTCTTTAATATTGAAAAGTGAATTCATTTCACGCCATAACAAAGTAGCAAGTATGAAAAATGTAGCTAAATTCTGTAGGTGATAATGATTCTTCATTGAGCTACTCATCTGAAGCTGGTGGGGAAAATGAGACAGCATTTGAAAAGTGAAAGGTGATGTATGTTCGTGGCTTGGGGCGTTATCAAAAAGCTTCACGCCCTTGAAAGGTGCCTGTCAGAAAAAGACCTTGTGATTAGTTCTTGAAGAGCAGTGTAGTCCAGATCACTAATTCCTGTTGCAGATTGAGACAGAGGTCTCTGGGCTGAGACATAACCCATTAATTAACAGTTTACAAGTAAAGTCTGCGCTTACCTCAAAATACTTAGTTTGATCAGCATGTAAAATGTGTGAAAACAGCACTTCATGAGATTTTCTTGTAAAGTCCAGAGCTGTTCTCTTTGCCTTTTTAAAATTGATTTAAAAGTTTGACGTCTTTACTTTTAATGTTCATTTCTGGCCTATTTTCACTTGAAAGGAAGTATCTCCAATATCTCAGCTTTAAAAAATAGCTTTTAACTGCTTCCGTTTGCTTTTATTTACCTAAAGTGTAGTCATAGAATAATATAATTTTGAAGGAACTATTGGAGATCATCTGGTCCAACCCTCACTAAAAACATGGTCAAGTTAGATCAGGTTGCTCAGAGCCATGTCTGGTTGTGTTTGCACTACCTCCAGCGGTGGAGATACCACAGACTCACCAGGCAGCCCTCTCCATATTGATATCCACACTTGCTTAGGGTACATCCCATCCTGTTGCCCACATTGTCAGTGAAGATATTAAACAATATCAGCCATGGTATCAACCCTTGGGGAACATCTTTGGTTCCAATCAGATGGATGTTGGACTACTGCTCGCAGCCCTTTGAGTCTCGTTGTCAAGCTAGTTTTCTAACCTCTTCAAGTTATATTTTACCAGTTTGGTTCTAAGGATACTATGGGAGACCTTGTTGAAAGCCTTGGTAAACTCAAAACAAGCTGCTCTGCCCTCATTCACAGTCAGTCATCTCAACACAGAAAGCTGTGAGATGTCAGGTGTGGTTCATCCTGGGTAGGTGTATGCTAGCAGTTTCCCCATCACCTTTTTGTTCCTCAAGCATCTGTAGGTGTGTCCCAGGCAGATTAACTGCATAATCTTTCCAGGGACTGAAGTCAGATTTAGCAGCCTTTTATATTGTTGAACTGTCCCTCTTGCCCTTCCAGAAGACAGGGGTGATGTCTGCCTTTTTCCAGGCATCAGGATCCTTGACCAGTCACCAAGACCGTCCAAAAATCATAGAGCTTGGTCTTTCAGTGACATCAGCCAGTGTTCCTGGCAGCAATAGTGCTGTGATTTGTTACATATATATGTATGGATAGATAGATAGATATATATGCAACTGCTGTACTACTTTGTTTTTAAGTTACTTTATTTTGTCTTCCAAAAGCTGCTTTCATTTCAGTGTAATGCCACATCTCTTGGCAGGGTATATTAGATGATGGATCCTGCCATGTTTTTAAGTTCTGGGGTGAAGCTTGATGTAAACATAGTCCTTTTGTGAAAGTTGTGAGAGCGGTAGGTTGTTGACTTTGTGAATTTGTGGTGTTGCTTTTAGATTGGAGAGGGCTCATTTCATGTGGCTGAATGATGTGGGAAAGTCAGTGACCTTTCCTTACCTTTTTGATCTTCGGTGATGATGGGTGATTATAAAGATAACAAAGATAGTGTAGAGTGAATTAGAGAATTCTCTTTTTTTTTTTTTTTTGTGAACGACTGACCTATCTCAAGCACTATCACTTGTCAGTAAAACACTTAAGGCAAAGTGTACTTTGAGGCTCGGAAGTTGATCCTGGGTATGGGATGAATTAGGGTAGTTACTGTATTCTTTTTAGCTTTAAAAAAAGTTAACACCCTTTAACTTCACCTTTTAAAATTGCATTTTCCTTGTGTACCCTGGGTGGTGACAGAGGATGCAACAGACTATTTTGGGGCAAAGTACTCTTTTTTTAGTGTCTAGTCAGATTTTTGGAAGCAGCTGTTTTAAGTGATCCCAAAATTTTCAAATGCTTAGTTGCAAACATTTCAGATGCCTGAATTACTATTGGAAATCTGTTTTTGAATCCTGATCAATTTAGAACTGGGAGGATTATTTCTACGTGTAAATTCAAATTCCTTCCAGTGACAGACTAATGTAAGCTGAAATTTTAAGCTAGCTGTGAGCAGTGCCACTGGTGAAGCCTTGTTTTCTGTGGTGTTGGCTGTCTGAGTCAGATGTAAGCTTGTGTTCAGGTTTTTCTCATGGTTAGTATATTTAGAGCAGCTTTTAGCCATGTGGATTCTCTGGTGTCTAATATTGGTACTCAAACATACAGCAGCCTTTCTCATTGAAGGGGGGGGCACTAAATTTGGTAGTGTCTTCTCTATTTGGTTGGCTGTTTTCATTAATCTTGTAGGCAGTTAAGATCTTTGCAAGGTACACCCTTCTGTTAAGTTTGATTCATGTTGCGTGGTGGGATTTATCAAAGTACATATTAACCACTCATGTCTCATACACTTAGAAAGCCAAGCTAAGATTTTAAGCATGCTAGTTACTTGCTTACTAGGATGTTACTCCTTAATTGATTAACTTGTCTATCAGGATTATTTTTTTTTTTTTTTTGAATTCTCTAATTTATTTAAGCATAAGTCTTTCTCTAGAAAACAAGATAGTCGATTTTATTTTGTGAGGAGTCTTTGATTCTTCTTAATGACTATGCATACTTTGTTTTATTGCCCATTGCAAGATTACGCAGAGACTGTAGTAGCTTGTTTTTCTGGCACTGTTGTGCCATTAGCACCGAATCATAGAATGGTTTGGGTTGGAAGGAATTTTAGAGATTATCTAGTTCCAACCCCTCTGCCATGGACAGGGACACCTTCCATGAGACCAGGTTGCGCCAAGCCCCATCCAACCTGGCCTTGAACCCTTCCAGGGAGGGGGCAGCCACAGCTGCTCTGGGCACCCTGTGCCAGCACCTCGCCACCCTCACAGTGAAGAACTTCTGCCTTACATCTAAATCTAAATGTTCAAAAGGTGAGGATTAGGTCACATAAAAATCATAAAGTAGAAGTGGAGCTGATGAAATTTGATTTTTCTTCAAATTCAGAATGTTTAAGACTTTGTCAGTATAAGAGCACAGCCTGGCCAAGTTGGTTACTTGGATCCTAGAGTTAAAGTAGTGGATTAAGCATTAATATATAGATGAGCACAGTGTTGTGTAACTTATTTTCAGAACACCGCATGAAATTCAAATGATGTAACATGATGACAGTAGTAGCACAACGCATTGGAATTGCTTAATAGAGGACAATTACCTGAGAACTATTTTTGAACATTTTTGCAATTATAGATGGTTGAAAAAAACCCATGATTGATCCAGATAAGTCACAGCTTCTTTGGAACAGTGATTCTGAGAACAATCAGTTTGACTTGAGACTTTTTGGTATGGGACATGGTTTCTTCAGCTTCAGAAGTAGCAGATAATAATTCTGAGCTGGCTCTTCTAGTGAAAATTTTCAAGGCTGATGCAAGTGGAACTTGTGAAATGCTGTGACATCCGTCATGAGTGGTATCCGAAGTTTGTAATTCAACAGAATACGCATAAAATAAGGGAACAACAGGAAATGGGAGTTACTCTCCTTTTTTTCTAAAAATATTACAATAAGAATGCAAAAAAAAATTACCTATAATGGCTACGCTAATAAATGTATCAAAAATCAGACCTGATTCAAATAATACTTTTAGTCTTTCTTAGACTTTCTTTAGACTTTCAAAGGTCAAGAATTTTACTAATCAAAATTTCAAACTTGTCTTTTTCACTACACTGTTAGTGTAGTCATAATATTATGAGTTTCTTAAGGTAGGGCAAGTGTCTTTCTAATTAAGATATACTTTTGCTCATAGGGACTTTACATGACATTGAGATGTATGTCTAATCTAGGCAATAATTGATTCCTTAAGTTCATGAAATTAATTTGTAATGGTCAAAACATTATTACTGTATGCTGTAGAGCTCAGTGTTAAAGGTTGAGAGACCAAGTTCAACTGGATGCTTCAAAGGACTGTTCTTGGTAATATATCATGGAGGAGACGTGTGGCTGAGAGCAGGGTCGGAAGCAGGAGGCTTCATCTAGGGCAGGTAAGAGGTGCTGTGGCCACGCTGCCTGGGTCCTGCTCAGGACCAGCATGTGTCCTGGGACTCCTGTACTGGGCAGGATCTCTTGGACATCCATTACACCCATGCTATTCTATCTCACTTTGGGGAATGCATTTTTATTCATCATTTGCCCATCTGAAATAATGCTATGTAGTTAATTTTTCTTATTTGACTGCCTTATGCTGATCTTTGTTTTTCGTCCCATGAGGCTTTCCTGGGTTTTGTTTCATCAAAGATAAACAACATTGCTTTGCTTTAAAGGCCTCTTGTGGCCTACCTCCTTTCTGTTTGTCATCTCATTCAATTTAGAGAAGTTAAGCCTGTGATGGCTTTGTGCACCTGCCCAGCTCAAAAGCAGATACCTAAAATGTAAATCCAAGTCTCACTGAATGTTTTACTTTCTTTAATTTTACAAATAGTGAAAGATTGTTCTCTGCTGGCCACTGAAGACTGCCCACATATTCTGTATCTTTTGTTTTATGCTTAGCTATAGCAGTTCATTAGAAGTTCTGTATGTTTTGCACTGTTACTTGGGTCTGGAAGCCAAGCAACGAGTTAAGTAGCAGCTCTTGTATCATAAGGAGAAGATAACATAAGAATTCTTCTTTTTTTTTTTTTTGCTCTGTTAGGGGGCAGATTTTGTTTGTGAACCTTATGGAAAGGCAGGAGGGTGCTCAAAAATTTCCTTTAAGATTTCAAGATTTCGAATGGATAAGCTCTTAAGTAATATACTCTGAATGTTTCCAGTCATGGTTGAAGCAAGAAAATAACAAAAAGAAAACTCAAAGATTTATTTTTTGCCTAAGTCCACGTTGACATAAATTAGGAGTCACAATGTGGAAGTGGAGAATGGCAGGTTTCAGGGTGTGTGGACCTCACTGAACAGCATCTTAGGGTTCTTGTACAATGCTTGGAAATAATTAGATGTAATAATTGATGTGTCTCAGAACAAGATCTAGAAAAAACAGCATATGGAGTGAGGAGTCATGTAAATTAGAAAGTAGGAAGCAAAAAAGACGAGTATATTTTAAGTTGCCACCCGTTCAGGAGAAAGTATATCTCACTCAGCTCTCTGGAAAGGTTATGATATGCAGCCTGGAGTTCCTTCTCAAAGGCAGAAGCTCAGAGCCTTTCCAAAAAAATATTTTATAAATAATCAAACCTCTACTCTTTAATTCTTTTTTTTTCTTTTCATTTTAAGCAAACCAAGCAGAGATGGTGATTTCTGTCTGTCAGGTTAGTGAATGTATTCTTCCAGGGCATGATAGGGTTCAATTCCCATCTTTTCCTGTGGAAGTTCACGTCTCCTGGGAGAGGGGTCAGGGATTTAAATAGTGAGCTTCCTGAAGTGGGATTCTCATTACCTCCTTCAGAATTTTTTATTCTTTGTGAAGAAGAATCACAGCTGGAGGAGCTAGGACAGAGGGACCTGTGGCGCTCTGGCTCAATGGTAGAGAATTTGATGTAGGAGGTTCAAGTCCTGAGTTGATGTTACTATTCAAAATACCGTGCATAGGTTTCCTTAAATGACTGCACAATAAAATGTGGGAAGGCCTTCTTCTAGGAGGAAGGAAGGATCGGTTTCAATCTCCAGAGACTGAGGACAGAGTTGAACTGGTTCTTGATATTTTGAATGGGTGCTTTCACAGCTGTGCAGCTGTGTAAGAAACTAGAGTAAACCCATCAATACTGACGACACAATTATGTTTTTTAAACAGAAACAGAGATTCTTGTATTTTGTGTGACATCCATTTTGCATGGTCAGTATATTCAGAAAACCTATTAGTTGGGCAAGGTAGGCAGAAGGATATTTGTCAGGAAAAAAAAATATTTTTTGTGTTCAGTCTTAATTACTGTTTGGAAGCAAGGTGCTCTATGACAGTGAGCAACAAAGGGACTTTGTCCTACATGGTTAAGAAGTAAAATATTTAACTTCTTTTTTCTTACAATGTCAAAACGTTAGCTAAAGCTTGCTAGTACTTTTATCCACAATAACAGGCAAGCAGGAAGAGCTAGCAATCTGCTAGCTACAATGGATCAACTTCTTCGTTTTGCTACTGATGTCATTCATTTGTTATCAGAGTGGGTGGACCTTGTGAAGCTGGACACAGTACATTTTGAAAAGGCAATGTCACTGTGCATAGCTCTACTGTACAAAGGAGATAAATTTTTGGCCTGCCAAAATGTTGTGTTTTCTTTTACTTTTTTAAATAGGTAAACGTTTCTACTGCTATGTCTTTAACAAAGAGAAATTCTAGACTCTGTTGGTTTATAATGCCTTACTAATGCTTATTATTCTCTGATTTTCAAGGGGGATAATCCAAAAAAGACACGGAACAGCTACATGGGCTATTGTACTGTCACTGTTTGCTTTGCAGGTACTAATGAGTAGTCTTTGTGTTGCCTGCATCTACAAGTGTTGCAAAGAGTAAATTGGTACATTAGTACTGCAATCTCTGACCTTGATAATTGGTTCTTAGAAAAATTTGCAATGTATCTTCCTTCTGTCCTTGAGAAAAGCAAAAGATTAGTGGTGTGTCCACACATGCTGCTTCTATGATATTTGCTTTCTTCCAGTTAAAACTAGTGGGACATAGCCTGATGCACCAGACTTTCATTCCTACTAAAACTATGTGACTGTGGTTTTTCTGAGAAATATTTTGAAAAAAAACTGATTCAAGTATAAATAATAACAGAGATTGTGGTAAGGCTGTTTTTCATAAAATGGCAATATGCCTGTGATGGAAAAGAAGCTTTTTTTTTTCCCCTTTCTCCTGCAGTCTGCCCAGCTCTAATGTTTTCTAATGCTTTTATCATGGTAGTAGGGTCCCCCCTGCTTCTTGCAATCTTCTAATTTCTTTTCTCAACTTGTATCAGCTATAACAAGCACCGAGAGGGCAGAAGTTGCAGTTTGGCAGGTCAGTTTGTAAAAACAATTAGTACTTTAAACGTCGGGACTAGTCAAACGGTTTGTTTACAAGAACTTGTAGTTCTGCCATTTAAACATAACATCCAAGTTTTCCTGTTTTCACCCTAAATGGCAGCAGGGCTTAATGTTGTCTACAGTGTTCACAGGGATGTTTGATCTTGTTTTGTTACGACATGGATTTTGTGCTGTGGCTGCCACAGTTTCTTATGGATGATAATTGAGTTCACCAAGCATGTCTCCTAGAACATTTTGCAGAAGTAAATAATTTTCTGTGAGATACTCTGGTTGTGATGGCCATTTTTTCATCTATGTCATCTGTTTGGGATACTGGTCTTTTCCTGAGTTTTTTTTCTTCAGTGAACATTTTTATATGGCATTGGGTTTCTCTATGGTATTGTGTAACAAGATTCTTTGGAAATTTACAGCTTTCACCTTGATTAATGATTAAAAGTTATTGGAGTCATTCTAAAAAAAGTAAGTTTGGCCTAAAGTGAGAATATTTTGCTGAGATTTCCATTGGTAAATAAATGGTGCACACCTGTGTTCTAAAGGTGCAAGGTGCTTTTACAGATGGCATCAAGAGCAAATTTATTTGGAATTTGTGAAAATTAGCTTCATTTAACTTTGATATATGCATATCCAAGCCCTTGGGGCATGCTGTGGAAACATAGAAGACAGAATACTTGTTGTGGCAAGCTCCACTCTTAGGGAAGGATTGTTTCCACAAACCTTTGAAAAACTGTGTGTAGATGTTGAGCTTACTGGGTTGTTTCCTCCTTCCCTAAAAGATTGAATGAGGGGAGATTATATTGCAGCAATATTTTATTTTTCCTTTTTTTATCTCTTGGTACAACTTCTGCATCTGTCACTGGAGAAGCATGTGTGCTTGATGTAACCCTGGCATCTGGATGAAATGTATCTGTGCAAAGGGGTAGAATGGTGTCTCAGTGCTGGTGCAATCTGAAATTCTGTAAAAATCCTGTTTATGATTTCTGGTTGCTTCTGTAAGGTCGTAGTTTTAAGTATCATCTGTGAGTGGTTAATGTATCAAGGTTTTGATGCCTTTCAGGTCTAGTATTTTAAAGTATGACAAGATCTGCCTATAGGCATAATAGTGAGATGACAGAGCTAAATCATGAATTGGTTGCATCACGTTGGTGTAATGTACAGATCTGTTGGGAAGTTCCCTCTTGTTTTTGGACCTAAGGTTGGTGCATCTACATGGCAATGCCTGGTGCAGATTTATCAGACTGGGTGGGGAAACTTGGGGAGTTTTCCAGTATGCTGAAAAAACCTGTATCAGTAGTTTAGGCTGATCTGGTCATTATTTTTGAGTGCTGCACTGAAACAGAGTATCAAACTGTGATATAAGAAACGTCTGATTTTGGACTCCTTTTGAGAGGACAGTCACTGGTATGGATGATAACTTGGATGTGGTGTAGTCAGTATTTGACTACAGTTTCTAATTCTGCTTGACGTGACCTGTGAAATTTCCATTATCACAGGATGGCTTGGGTTGGAAGGGACCATTAAAGATCATCTAGTCCAACCCCCCTGCTATGAGCAGGGACACCCTTTGCTAGATCAGGTTGCTCAGAGCCCTGTCCAACCCAGCCCTGAACACTTCAAATGATGGAGCATCCACAGGTTCCCTGGGCAACCTGTTCCAGTGACTCACCACCCTATTCATATTTTCTCCTTGTGTTCAATCTAAATCTACCCTCTTCTAATTTAAAACTGTTGCCCCTTGTTCTGTCACTACAGGCCATGGGAAAAAGTCTCTCTCCATCTTTTTATAAGCCCCATTCAAGTATTGCAATAAGGTTTCCCCAGAGCCTTCTCTTCTCCAAGCTGAACCACCCCAACGCTCAGCTGTTCCTTGTAGGAAAGCCAGCCCCCTGACCATTTTTGCAGCCCTCCTCTGGACCCGCTCCAACAGGTCCCTGTCTGTCTTGTGCTGGGGACCCCAAAACTGGATGCAGTATTCCAAGTGGGGTCTCAGGAGTACAGAGGGGCAGAATCACCTGCGTCAACCTGCTGGCCATGCTGCTTTTTAATGCAGCCCAGGATAGAGATCAGTTGTCTTACAGATTAGTGAAAGGTAGTTGCCTGTATATGTAGCTGTCGGTAACAGTGGGCTGGAGTTACCCCAGCTGATGAAAATGAACCAGGAACACATGTACTCTGTGTGAGCTTTCATGAATAAGACAGACCCTCACTGTGCTAACGTGTGATGGTTTTGACCTCAAAATTTTTCGGTTGAAATTGATTTTAAGATATGGTATAGTGGAGGCTCTAGGGACATCAAAATGAGGAAGAAAGATTTTATATTTTTGTGTGCATGAAGCTGCCTGGGTTACTTCTCCCACTCACGTGGTCAGTGTTTGGGAATTTAGAAAGCTCAATCTACATGAGCCATTTCAGCAAAACCAAAGAATTCAAAGTCTGATTTTCTCTATATCTGTAAATTGTAAAAAGTATTTTAAGGAGTTAATTAGTTTATTATCAGACTTGTATTGTCTGATAATTATCTGATTTGTATTGTGGGGCCTCATTTCAAGTACTATGTGCAGTTTTGGGCTCCACAATGTAAGAAGGACATATCAGATTGTGTCCAAAGGAAGGCAACAAAGATGGTGAAGGAACTAGAGGGCAAGACTTACAAGGAGCAGCTGAGAATACTAGGTTTGTTCAGTTTAGAGGAAAAGAGAGTGAGGAGTGACCTCACTGCTCTCTATAGTTTCCTCATGAGGGGGAATGGCAAGAGAGGTGCTGATCTCTTCTCTGGTGATAGGATGCAAGGGAACGGCATAAAGCTGTGTCAGGGGAAGTTAAGATTGGACAGCAGGGAAAAGTTCTCCACTGAGAAGGGTGGTCATGCACTGGAACAAGCTCCCCAGGGAAGTGGTCATGGCCCCGAACCAGTTGGTGTCCATAAAATGTTTGGACAGTGCTCTTGGATATCTGGTTTAACTTTTAGGTTGTCCTGTGTGAAGTCTGAGATTGGACTCGGTGATCTTTGTGGGTCCCTTCCAACTTTGGATATTCTATGGTTCTGTGATTCTATTGTAATTACTCATATAAAAAAACCTGAAAAGCGATCAGAAAATAAGAGAATATAATATGTTGGAGGAAAGATCAAATGTGTAACCTTTATCCAATAAGTCTGTAAATCTAAGATGTGTCACATGCAGTAGAAGTCTGCCAACACAGAGCTCTCCTGAGCTTTGCTCTGTTGATTCTGGGGATGTTCTCCAGCATCCCACTTCTGTGTCATGGTTTCAGGTTCTCTTTTATCCCTCCTTGACAGAACAGCTTTTGCAGAAAAACATGCTGTAGAAATGTTTAACAACATTGGAAGCAATTTTTGGGAAGGCTATATATAGGTTTCAAGTGTCTCTCGATAGGTTGCTGGTAAGGCCTGTGAAGGGATGCTGGAAGCAACCTAAAAATACTTCAGTTTGTTTTAGAATTCATGTCTTGGAATAGATCCATGCTCCCTTTTTTCATCTTTCTGCAGCTGATGCCTAATGTCACCCTGAGAGATCATTTGGACTTACCAATCATTTAATTTACTTTTTATACATACGTATAGGTGCATATGTATACACAAATGTATGTATGTATAATGTATATAAAAACAGCTCAAATGTCAGGTGTCTTAATGACAGTGGTCTGTATTGTCAGATTGTAAAAAAAAAAAAAAAAAAAAAAATTTGTTCATTCCTCACTGGACAGTTACATAAGCAACACAGAGCAAGATAACTTCAGATAAAATAATGTTCTTCATTCATTCTGGGGGACACACACACCAGATGCGCATGTGGCTGAGGTTTACAGATGACCCAGGGAGAACGAATTATTTGTGGCCTATTACAACAGCATGATTTTAGATGTTATCTATGGGATATATAAATAATAATATATGACCATACAAACCCCATAATTATTATGTAAAAAATATAGAGAGAGGGTTGTTAACAACTGATCCTAGACATTTTTATTTTTGTCACTGTAATGTGCAATAGATGCAAAAAATGCTGTCCTGTCCACGCACGAAACCAGAGTGCTTTCCAGTTGTGTGTTTTTTGTGATGAGATTTTCAGGAGGAGGGAGTGTGGGAGATGTGATATTTCTGCACTTCGTATCAAAATCTGTGGTTGTATTGAAAGGTGAAGGGTTTTATTGGTGGGGGGAGAAGGTTTGGTATCTGAAAAGGGTGTGACGGGGATCTGAGATGCGATTTTTGAACTTTATTTATTTTTAAATTTTTATTAAAATAAAAATTTAATTTTTGTAGCTTCATCCTGACCAATAGTTTCTTCATGTAGAGTGCAGGATAATGATGCATAAATTTCAGTATTTAACTAAAATTATCTCATCCAAAGCAAAAGCGTGCTGCATTATTGTCTTAGTTCTAAGTTTGTAAAGCAGTGCTGATGCTTATCCCTCAGATAAGTATTAGTGAATAATTTGCAATTCTAAAGAATTAATGACAGTATAGGTACTCTTGAAAGGATACATACTAGAAAAACAAAATAAGTCTTACTACTCTGATATTTATTCTGAAAGTAAATTATATTGAGACCCCTTTAAATGCTGCTTTTGATTCTTCATGCAATAGCTCCAGAGAAGGAATAACTGCATGGTGTTGGTTATGGAAAACCGGCTCACCACAAATTTTTATTAGGACGAGTAATTTTTTTGAAATATATAATGTAAGAGCATATTCTTCATAAATAGTGCCTGGAGTAGTGGAATGGATGAATTTGAATAATAATTGTTCTTCCACTTTTCTCGGCAGAAGCATTTAGTTACAGAGCTGTGCATTGAACTTTTTTTATGATATGCATAAATATTTACAGTGGAAAGCTGGAAGAGGTCTGCTAGGACCCAGAGTCTGTCCTTCTGCCAGGAGGGGGCTGTTCTCCATGCCATATGTTCTGACATGTTGTCAACTGTTTGTGTACATTATGCAGCAGTTGCTAAACAGTTGGTACTGTTTTCCTTTAAGAATGTGCCACTAGCTTCAGGACTGCACTGCATACCCTATAAAAAAATAGAAAAAAAAAAAAAAAAATTCCCCCACCCCCTCCCAAATGCAAATTCAGCTTGTTCAGCAGCAGCCTGAAGCCCGGCATTGTTTGCTATCGGAAGTGTGAGCTGAGGGGGACAGGCATTCCCCCTGCTCAGCGGGAGCGAAGAGCTACGTTTTGCCCTTGTTGCATTATTAATTGCACAATGTTTTTATGTTGCAGATGGCTAAGAGCTAGCAAGGCGTATTCAAGATCATGATGGCTCAGTTTCCCACAGCCATGAATGGTGAGTAGCTCGGGTTGGTTTGTTTTGGTAGGGGTGGGAGCATTTGTCTTTTTTTTTTTTTAATGCTGATTTTAGAACCTGCAGCAGCTTTATGGTCAGTTTGCTGCGTATTGCTTCCTGTAGCCTTACTTGTACTGTAACACAGGGAGAAATTCAGTAGAATTATTACTGCAGGGTGATTTAGAGTACAGATATGCCTGGAGCATCTAGTAATCGCAGATCATTTAAAGGGTTGAGGAATGTGTGACTTGTAGTGTGAATACTGTCTGACTTCAACTGGGGAATATGCTAAGTAATAGTTGATTAAACTTGCATACCTTTTCTGTTACGTCATTTGGCACAAAATGTGTTTCGTTATAATATATTATGATACTTATTTTAAATCAGAATATTTGAATGTGTTAAGCAATTTGCTACATTGACAAAAATAATCAGTCTTTCTCAAAAAAACGTTAAGATTTTTCCTCTTGATTCTGTGCCCCATCTACTATAGAAACTTTTGGATTTGTTTCTTGGTGATTTCCTTTCAAAGATGTATGAGAGTTGAAACTGTAACATTTTTTGTGTGTGTATGTATGTGTTGGAGCTCTTTATTGCTAGACCAAGCTTATTTGTGAAGACAGAATTTGCAAGTATCTGCTGAGAAGTTTGATGTTTACATGTTGTGGCTTACAGAGCTAGCCAAAATGAAAAGACAAGTGTAGGAACAATGCTTTGCACTTCAGATATCCCAGATAGGGGATATTTCTCCTGATAAAAATAAGGAAATAGATATAAGAAAAAGTATTTTTTTATCTCATTTATCTGTGAAGGTTACTGCAGGACTGGGAGATCTTTATTTAACTAATTTAGGAAATCATCACTGCTGAGATAAATTTGGCGAATAAGGAGAAGTGTTTTTTTTTTTTCAGAAGAACATTCAAATTTCAAATTAAACCTGTTTTATGCACGTGAAGCATGTTTAAAACATTTTGTGAAAAAATAATCTGTGTGATCATCATGGTTTTTTGTTTCTTTTTTTTTTTTTTTTTTTTTTAAATACCGTCTGCTGCAGTTTGTTCCAGACTTCATTTCACAGACTTAAAAATAAAGGAGAAGTAAAAGGAATCAGTATATTGCATATATTCGGGAAAAACCTAAATACCACATTTTATTTTTTTCCCCCCACTTCCTTGGACATAATGAAAAAGCTTTTTTTTTTTTTTTTTTTTAATTGTCACATGCTTTTTGCTCCTCAATTTAAAATAAACAAACAGAATCTCTCTTCAACGGGGGATATGATCTTGTCTATCTCCATGGTTGATTTATTCACAAGCTGCTTGGTATCTTTTTGGTTTGGTGTTTTTACTCCTTGGTTTTGTTGGAGGATTGCAAATGTACTGACAGCACTGAGCATTTACATGACTTGATCTCAGAAGTCTTAGTTTGGGAAAGTGATCCTTCCCTTGATCTGGAATCCCTTGCGCAGTGCTGTCCGCCACTCTCAAAAGAAACGGTGCCACAAGACACAGCCTTTCCCTTCGTAGAATTTTGCTGTGTTGAAAAACATAGTAAGAGAATGTGAGTAAGAGGGATACCAGGCAATAGTTAAACTATTGCTCATCACAGAATATTTGAATGACTGTGTAGTTTTGCTGTCATATTTCTTATTAGAATTGATTAAATTTCAAACAAGTCAGGTGGGGAAAAAAAGTAGTTTTAATGTGATCTCTGGATAAATACTAAGCAACTTCTGTCGTTGAAATTGTTCTTCTCTAATCTGTGTTCTTCTTCCCTGCTACTAACTGCCACTGTTGTTTGCATTCAAAGCAGATCACCTGCTTTTACCACTCACTGCTCAGTGGAAACCTCTAATTATGTTGTTAGGCCTTGGTAGTGACTTCAAGCATGAGATGAAGAATGAGGTTATGCATGAGGCAACTAAACCATTAGGCATGGCTGCAGCCTGAGAGCACTAGCTGCCTGCCACACCTTCATATTAGCAGAAGGTTGACCCTTTCCTTTTGTATCCTACTAGGGAGAAATGGTGTTTTTCTTCTGGAGAAGAAAACTCTTATTTTTATCAAGGTACAACAAACGTAGCTTTTGGTTCATTAGTAGTGTAAGGCATGAAGTAGCTTCTGTTTCAGGATTATTTTTGGCATTCAGTGTTAGAGAAAAGTGAGTGGATAGCATGGAGTAGGTGTGTGTACAAGTATGTGATTATATGACACAGAGTGACAAAGCATGACACTCAAACAAATACAAGTAGAAGATGCTACAACACTTTGATTACCAACCTAAGCAGAGTAAGGGAAGTCTGCACAGGACCTCAAGAAGGAGGGGTACCTGAGTCATGTGCTTGAGTTCCAATTTTGGGAGGCTCAACTAAACTGAAGGCACCTTGAGTTGTTACTCAGAATATACCTTCATCAGGGCAGGCTCCAAGACTGTCCAGCCTCAGCATAAGGCTGATGACCAATCTGCATGTTATACTGAGAACTGGCATACTCTTTTTTAGTTATGTGGCCACACTTAAACTTGAGTTTGTTTTGATGCCATGTGCTCTAGGGGCACATGCTCTTGCTAGGCTGCTTACCTTTCTTCTCTAAAGTAATGAAAAAATGCAGTGAACAGAATGGAGTTCCCTTTGACTCTTCATTTCTGTTGGAGGTGTCTTTTGGGGGTGCCTTACGAACAGGCTGGAAATTCCAAGAGGAAAAGCAGGACTTGGAGAGCATGTTGATTTTTCAGGAACTCGGGGCAGGCCTGCCAGTTTTTACAAATTTATCTCCCGTGCAAAATGTAAAGGTTGTGATGACATTTTATATGAACCGGCAAGGTTGAGTAACATGTTTCTTATGTAAAAAGGCTGCCAATTACAAAATACACGTACGGCACCAGGTGGATAACAGACATTTATCTCTGTGAAGTCCAGTTCCATGAGAGCCCCTCCAGGTATATCCATCTCCCCAGTCTGCAAAGGAGAGCAAGGATTCTTTACTGAGGATTTAGTTTTATCCTGTAACTGTCTGAATATTGACCATTATCTCTGTGAAAATGGTAAAACCCAGTTTCTGGTAGTGTCCTCACATACAAAGCTTTCTTAGGAATTTATCCCAAGTCTTGCAAAAGCTTTTGGAAGTGGCATTTAGTTACTCTAAATAATAAATACCTTCAACAGTTCAATTTCTAAAGGAGTTAATATACTAACCACAAACAACAGTTAAAAAGATAAAGGTTTTAATAGGTTAAAATGTACTTCCACTTAGTTTGTTTCTGTGATTGCTCTCTTCATCACAGATCAGGAGGAAGTGTAGCTTTCACTGCCACAAGATGCCTTCTTTACAGCTGGGGAGCAGTTGCAAGATGTTGCTGTCCTCCCCTTCTTCTGTAGGCTAGATTTTTTTTCCGGGTTTAATACCCATGCTGATGCTGGCTCTTGGTTTGGGGAGATTTAATCTTGGAGAGTCTAGCCAAAACAGGGAAAGCAGTATTTGCTGATCAGTATCTTTCACATTGTTTCCTTAAGTACCCTTGGAATTTTTGGGCTGTGCTGTTTTTTGTTTATGTTTTTATTTGTCCTCCTTCTTCCTTCCTACCACCTGTTTCCTTTTGATATAATTTTTTTGTGGTCCAGCAGGAAAATAGCTCTGATA
This sequence comes from Tyto alba, assembly GCF_018691265.1. Lineage (NCBI taxonomy): Eukaryota > Metazoa > Chordata > Aves > Strigiformes > Tytonidae > Tyto > Tyto alba. Next base: position 43,046,377 of record NW_024881316.1, on the reverse strand, counting down.
AACTGATGTGCAAAAAGTAATACTCATCACTTATTTCACATGCTTCTCAACCTTCATAAGTCAAAGACGATTTTATGCTGCTGTGAATTTGAGTTTTGTGTCCCTGCATTTAGGTGTGTTGGAGACTAGGGTAGACATTAATGGGTTTGAGTAGGGTCTTGGTTCCACTGATGTCAAGGGTAAAACACTCACTGATGCTAAGTTCTGCTGCAGCTTCTCTATTAAGAAAAAGTTTGTCTCAAGATCTGTGGTCTGAATTCTTCTGAATTAGAAGGAACTCTGGTCATCACAGTTCAGTTAAACTACTTGAATGAAATTTGACTCAACCTGGTGTGCTCTGTAGATATGGAAACTGTGGACTTGGATATCAACAAGTGCAAAGATACTAAGTTGTATTAGACCTTGCAAAGAAAATATCAGAACTTGATCTCCTATTTAAAAGAAGGTAAAGGAAAGAAATTCTAAGACAAGGACAAATATTTTCTGTGTCCTTACTTATAATTTAATCCTTCCTGTCACTTTTTGATGAGGACACTGGTGTCAGTTGATAAGGAGCAAAATTCATATGCTCAAGTCAGAGGGGCATATATCTTCCATTCTCACACCCTGCAAAAAATTAGATTTTCATTTGTGTGTGCTGTGTTACATGCTTTCTTTAATATTAACAAGTCAGAAATAGCCCTACAGGATTGTGGAATACAAAGTGTCTTATTCATACTTAATTATGAGGATAATACGATTCACACAGAAGATGTAACAGGAAATCTTGGAAGAAATAATAAGACATGGAGGTAAATGTTTAAATTCAATAAATGGAACTAGGTTTTTAACAAAAGAAGGTCGCACCTTATGCCTTCTTCAATGTCTGGATTTTGTAGACAAGATGTAACAGATCCCATGTTTGGACTTTATTAGAGGAGTAACTGGCTAAAATGGAGAGAAAATACAAATTTTAAACTAGGATGTTGCAATAGTGATATTCTCCATGGATTTTTATTTTGAGACCTGTCTTAGTTGTTATTATTTAGGGCAACATCATCATTAAAAAGCAAATGTATGCTGGTTAAATTGGTTGACAGAGATTTAGGAGTCATTTTCCAGCCAGAGTTATACAATATGAACTGCATATCAGTGGTTAAATTTCATCACGTTTCTGTTGTGCTGACTTCAAATAGCTTTTTAGTCATGCCATTATGGTCTAGAAGAAGTCTTGCTGTATGCTGGGAACTCAGCAGTTGTCTGTGACTAAGGAGGAAGACAACCGGATATATTACTTGATCAGGGAATAATTACATGATTTGAGGGAAAGGAAATGCATCCTAAAATGTGATGGGTGAAATAAGGAGTACTGTGTTCTATTGCGTAAGGCACTGGTGAGACATCTTGTGGGATATAGGGTAGAATTTGGGTTATCTGATTATGAGGGAAAAAAACCAAGGAAGTGTAATAGATGCAGAGTTAGGCTTCAATGTTATCCAGGAGAAATGAATTAAGTGTTGAGAAAGACTAAAGAGATTGGCTTTGTTAACCTACCAAAATAAGAACTTACTGTTTTTTTAATTTAATTGTATTTACTTTACAGTAAATAGATTTGCTCTTTACTTTTTTCTTAAGATGATAAACATTAAGGAGGGAAACTAAGTACAATGTTAGCATAAGGTTAAATAGAAATGAATCAGCTGTTGGTGCAGTTGGTCTGGAAGTGGGAACGGTTCTGTAAGCAGTGATATTCTGGACGATGGTCAAGGAAAAGGTCTGATTGCCTTAAGACAGAATTTACATTTTAGGAAGGAATTTAGGGTTTCTTGGAGTATCAGTAGTCTGTACTTGGTGACACTGGAAGTCCCTTCCAATCCTATGCTCCTGAAATGTAAAAAATAAATAAAAAGTTGGATCATAACCTAGTGAAGATTAGTGTTAGATCTTCATCCATTAACTTACTTTAAGCCTATAGCTACTTTGTCTTGCTAAAATTTTATTTTGTTAGTATCCCGTGTTGGTTTTTATAAGGTAAGTTTACACTGAGTGGGGAACCCAGGATGTTTTCTGTCTGGAATAATTATACTATACTGCAAACTGCTTTATTAATTTTGGATGTCAGTGAGACTTTCTGATGTTTTTTCTTCAAAGCATACAAAAACCTAAACAAAAAAAAAAAAAAAACAGCAACAACAACAAAACCCCACAACAAAATAATCTACAAATAATTCCCCAAAATGGAGCCAGAGAACTGAAGGCTTGCTTAGCTGAAGGGACTCAGAAACATAAATCTCACATGGCTGAGCTTCAAAGGGCTTTGACTGTTAGAATTTTCATTTCCTGAACGTGTAGCTCCAAAACTTTGGGAAGTGTACTACTCTGATAAACCACTTTGTGTGGTTGTTGCAATTTAGGGCTGATGGGCATTGTGTAAAGTGGTACCATCTGAACATGTACTAAATTCCATGTCATCTATGATCATTGTGGCTACTTTAAACAGGCCATAGATTATATTAATTGGTATTGGCAGAGTGAGTTCAGGTTTAGCCCTGATCGTAATGTCAAGAATAAACATGGTTTTAGACATTGTGATTTATCAAATGTATTTATGTAATGTGTGTCTCAGCTTGTCACTTTGTGCTGGGAGCTTCGCTAGGTGAATATTCAGTCTGTGCTGGCAGGGTCGTTACTGTGTTTTGTCTCCTAATTTAATTTTATTCCACAGGTCATTTGGGAAATGCTTCATTTTCCTTCTTTCCCACCCTTCCTGTGTATTTTTTTTTTTTTTTTAATTTGGCAGTTGTTCTCTTTTCCTCTTTCCTTTGAAGTCTGTATCCCAATTCTCTATTGCAAATATAGCCCTTCAGCCTTCCTCCTTGTCCCAGACTTCCTTCTCGAGTCTGAGAACCTGGAAATACCATTTTTAGTCTAATGGACAGATAATGTTGACAACTCCAAAAATTACTATAAAGGATCTATTATTCCTTGAACAGAGTTCTGCTCTGATTTTGTGTCAAGTGTATGTTTTTGTAGGAGAATCATTTCCTTTACTCCACCTAATTTCAAGGTTCATTTTGCATCCTCTTGCCCAGTATTTTTACTGTGTACATTTCTCCTGGTGTGGAAAGATTTACTAGCTGCCTCAGATGGAAACTCACCTGAATCTTCTTAGTTTTGCTGCATTCCACAGAGATTTGCTAGACAGTAATGAAGCAAATTATCCTTTTGTAAATTTTGAATTAAGTTGTAGGGGTTTTTTTGTGGATGCTGGTGAGCAGCAGCAGCATTAAAAAATCTGTTTTCAGAATTAGAAAAGTTTAGTCTAAGCTCTGGTGACCTTTTTCCTTAAGCACGGTGACTAAAAACTTTTATTTTCCTCATGGAAGACTTTGCTATACAGGTTGACAGGAGTTTACTCAATAAAGCTTCTGACTTGTCCTAAATTGAAGGGTAAGCATATCTTCCATCTTCTGTGTCATGCTGTGAAGGAAGCATACGGAGTTCATCAGCTGGAGGTATGCCTACCTTAACAACAAATGGAAGCAGGTCTTGCAGCTGGTAGGGGGAAACTTGTCAAAGTATGCTTATTTTATGCCTTAATAACATTGCTTACTTCAAACTTTTCATACCTTCCATTGGAAAAATTCTTGTTGGTGTGACTTTCTTCTTCTTTTTCCCATCTCTAATATCCATCCAAAAGTATTAATTGCAGGATTAGGGAAGCGATTGTCCCCCTGTACTCGGTACTGGTGAGGCCGCACCTCAAATACTGTGTTCAGTTTTGGGCTCCTCACTACAAGAAAGACATTGAGGTGCTGAAGCATGTCCAGAGAAGGGCAGCGGAGCTGGTGAAGGGTCTTGAGAGCAAGACTTATGAGGAGCAGCTGAGGCAACTGGGGTTGTTCAGCCTGGAGAAAAGGAGGCTCAGGGGAGATGTTACCACTCTCTACAACTACCCGAAAGGAGGGTGTAGTGAGGTAGGTGTCGATCTCTTCTCCCAAGTAGCAAGCGATAGGACAAGAGGAAATGGCCTCAAGTTGCACCAGGGGAGATTTAGATTGTATATTAAGAAAAATTTTTCACCGAAAGGGTTGTCAGTCATTGGAACAGGCTGGCCACGGTAGTGGTTGAGTCACCATCCCTGGAGGTACTTAGAAGATATGTAGATGTGGCGCTTAGGGCCATGGTTTAGTGGTGGCCTTGGCAGCGCAAGGTTTGCGACTGGACTCAGTCTTAAAGGTGTCTTCCAACCTAAATGGTACTGTGATTCTGGACAAAGAAATGGCAATGTTATTGGATAGAAGAATGGGCTTGTATCATATGCTGCATCAGTGTTCGTAACTCAACAGCTACAGGTGATTGCAATGGCATTGTTTTTCCAGTATTAGGCAGAAAATACTTTTATATTTATTGCTAGTATTGAATCTAAATATGTGGAAGGCTTAGGTTAAGCCAAGTCTGTGTGCCAATTTTTTCTGGTAAGAAAAGGAAAATTTAAATTAGCTGTCGAGAATAAAGTATGAATTTACCAGCATTGTAGGTTACAGTAATTGGACTTATTCGGGAGAAACAGTAAACTTGTTTCATTAAAACTTCAGAAAGTGCTATTGAACAAGTTGTCACAAATTCTGCAGAAAACCAATGTAAAAGGTAGCATGGTAATGTGCAGCTGAGAGTACTGTCCTGTTTATATATGTTTCCTAATGTATTTTTTACATTAATGGAGCTCTAACAGAGCTTTAAAAAAAAAAATTTTGTTTACACATCTTCAAGTAAAATTGCTGCAATTTGCTATGCCTATGGTTTTGACCTTTTTTTTTTTAATACTCTTTGCTTGCTTGATGTGTTGCTTCATGTTTCAGTGGAGCTTGGCAATAATTTAATTAAAAGGTAGCTTCTGAAAATGGATAGCCATAATGAGGTAAATGATTCTGTGATTTTTATAAAATACCGAATTACTATCCTATCATTATAAACTGATAGTTTAAGTGCTTTGGAATCGTCAAGTTCCACTGTAAAATTCAGAAAACAAGTGGATTTTACTGTCAGCATGGACTAGACTATTACGTATCTTCAAATTCTTTTAGGGATTATATTAATTCTAAAAGCAAGGATTATATTTCTGTATTGAGATCTTTGCATGGCACAGAAATTTGAGTGTTCTTCCTTTGCAGATAGATTTTTCTGTATCAAAGTGGAGGGATGCCCAAGACCATATCAAGCAAAATACCTCATCATACGGAGTTCTGTTCCTGTTTTGTGTGGAGCAGGTGGTTAGTTTCAACAAGCCCAGTATTTGATTTTGGTGAGCTGCTGAACCTAATGATTCCCAATATGCTAAAATATCTAGAAATCCTGTATGTAATGTAGAGAATATGAATTATGCCCTAAAATACAATGTGTCTGCTGCTGCTTTGCCCGCATTTCTGTAAGCATGCTCTTCGATTAAGCAAGCATTTCTTCACCAAGTCAGTGTAGCTTTGCACTTGCCTGATGCTACTTAACAGCCTGTTTGTAGGTAACAGTGATTTTTGGATGGCACGTCAGAGACACTTGAAAATCTTTAAAAATTCTCTTGGCTTCAGTGGGCACAATTCTTTTAATTTCAGTGGAAATAAAAAACCGAAGGAGACACACACTTCCCTCTGTTTAACATGCTTTAGCTACAGTTGTTTCCTTTATATTAAAGAAACTCCTGAAGTTGTGATAAGCGCAGACACACCCTTTTCTTCTGGCAGTTGCTGCAATGTTGCTGAATATGCTGAGAGCCTCTGTGAAGCATTTCTGGTAGGACAAGCAATAGCGGGATTGATGTGTGCATTGTGAAAAGTGGTTGCATGTGGTTCCTGCCGCGGTCCAAGAATATAGGAGCTGAGAATGGGAGGTGCTCAAGGAAGAGCAGGTGGTACTTTGGGATGGACCAAAGCCACCACAGTAATGGTTCATAACACATTTCCACACCTAAATAAGAATAAATGCTTGTTATCGGTCAGCATTTTCCCCTACATTTGATATAAAGAATCAGCAACAAAGGAGGGAAGCAAATATTAAAAATAGCAGTAACATTAATAAGGAATCTGGAAACTCAGACTAGTGGTAAAGTGTTCTGTATATTTTCAGGCTCCTGGAGTGTATACTCATCACTGAGGAAGAATTTGAGGTGTGATTCAGCATCTCAGTTGGTAGCATTAAATCTGATCTGTAATAAAGAAAATAAATAAATAAATAAACACTAAATATTAAAAATAAATAAAAATAAACAAACTTGCCTACAAACACACATAGAGAAAGACCAGAGTTATTAGATTTATCCCAATATGTCTTATACCAAACAACTCTCTTGAGGCTTCTAATGGGAGACAGTAATGCAGTTGCTGGTTGCGTTAAGGAAAAACCCTTGTTGTGCAGCTTGAGGCATGCTGCTGCATGTCCGTGTTGAAATTTTCCCGTCTTTAAACATAGAGATAAATATTTATTTAGGGTCATTATGAAGCTTAATGCTAGTTTTTTGGATGGTTAAAAAGGTGGTAGTATAATCACTCATCCTTATGACTTACGTGTACAAGGAATGCTCTTTCAATTTAGGTTTATTATCTCTGCAGAATTAATTAACTTTGTAGGTCATAGGAGCACAGTTTTTATTAGAGAAAAACAAGCAATGCCTACGGGTGAAAAACACACACAGTTCTTTGGAGAATGTGAGAAATGTCTTAAGATTTTCCACAAGTGAAAAGTTGCCTTTATCCTTTTCAGTGGTAGTACAGCTCTCAGTACAGCTACCTTTTGCCTACGAGTAGTGTCCTAACCAGTGACAGAGGTCTTATCGAGGATTTTCAAGTGTATTTACTTTTCTACGATTGTGCTCTCTTTTCTCCCCTATTTCAATGGCAGCTTACTGTTTTAAGGAAAGAACAGTGTTTCCGTCTCTGATGTTGGCAGCCCATCAAAGCAAGTCCTTTATTTTCGTCAGAATATTATCTGTCTGATGTAGTGTTGTAAAGACATTTCTGGAGCTGTCCTACCAAGTATTGTGATCCTGCCATAAGTAGACCCTCACACTATCTTGTAGAAAAATGTCTTTTATTTAAAATGAACTTAAAGGAATGGGAAATGTTGTTTAATCCTCAGCATAGTCGCTTGTTTGCAACGCTATAAAATTGTGAGTGCTACCACATTGAATTACATATTAATACCTGTTAAGTGAAGGTGAAGTTGGTATGTGTTTTGTCATCTTTAGAGAAGTCTTGAAGATATGTTAAAATGATGTTTAGCGCCAGCTTGTTTGCGTGGGTCTTCATCGTTCTATACAGGCTTTCTATGTCAGTAGAATCCACATGCGACTGAACTCTTGAATGTATTTGTAGAGCTGTGGAGTGGGCAGGTAAATGAGCTTTCTCTGTTTGTTTTCTGATCAGGTATAAGGAATCTGTTGAGACATTTCTAGACCTTGAGTCCAGGTTCCCCATGTTGGATCTCAAGAGCACTTGCCAGTCCTGGTGTTTATCCAGAGTCTTCCCTGAAAGTACAAGCGTTCTCTAGAAAATAAACACAGCTTAACATCTGTCTTCCAAAAGTGTTCCTAATACAAAAACCCCACATTTCTATAAACAGAAAAAGTATGTGAAGGCAATAGTTACTTTATTCTAGGGAAAAACCTTGTGGGGAACATCTCCCAGCATTTCTTGAGTTTTTATTCACAAAAATGCAGTGTACTCAAATACAGTGTTAGCTTTATCCAGGTGGGTCTTGCTTCGTGTATGTAGTTGTGAGATTGTGAAGTAACCTCTTTTGAGGAATAATGATTTTATGAGATATCTTCTTGTCAGAGAGATTGTACTTTTTTTTTTTCCCTTCCAAAATTGTACAATCTACGGTTGGGAAAAAAATTACTTATCTCTTGAAAATTTCCAGGAAACTTAAGCTAAGTCAGAAAAGTAGTAATATACTAATCATTGGCTGCAGCAAAGCCTGTTGTGAGAGCATGTAGTGGCAACCATAATTTGATTTCTGATGCTGAACTGATTTGTGAAAGTACTTTTATTCACTGCTACTTGGTGCCAGCTGAAAATCACTGGAGAGCCAAAGGTTGACCACTACTCCATCAGGGAGATGCGTGCCACTTGCCCCATCCTGCGATCAGAGAGGTGTCTGCAAAGAGGAGATGTCTGCAGTTCAGTTTTGCAATGTGTGTATGACTTGCCATGAGTAAGGGCTGGGGCTGAGAGGAGGGAAGAACAATGATGCTTCTGGGCAGAATTAATTGTCCCCTTTAGCTGGATCTTGCTGATGGGCAAGATGTTTCTCAGCCCTGGGTTTGAAGGCTTGTTAGTGCAAAAAAAAAATGTTGAGCTAAGCCAGATAAGTTTAGATGATACGTCTTGGATGACAGATGTTTCTGTTTGACTCTTCCTGCAGCTTTGTCCTTTCAAGAAAAGGAGCAGTCTTCCCTTTGTCACAGTTCAGCGTGCCCATAACCTGGTTGGTTGTAAACCAAGCAGTGTAGTTTTTCTCAGCAGTGATGCTGAGTAGCCGGTTTTACCACTGGTGGTAGCTTTGGGAAGCAACCACAGTATTTGTGAGGGTTGTAACATGTTTTGATGGTGATTGCACAGGAGGACTGAGTTTCAAACTAATTTTGTCTGTGGTAAGTCTTTATTGTGATGGTCTCGGTTATACTGTAAGTAAACACAGCAATTACTTTGAAGAATGGTTTCGTGACGTGATTTGTGGATTTGCCAAGACCTTGTGATCCCCGTTGTTCAAAGTATTAATTTCAGATAGACCTATGTGGTATTTTTGCTCTGTATTTTGAGGAATCTTAACTTAAAAGACACTTAGCGTACACAGATTTTTCTTTTCTTATTTGTATCACCAAATGGTAATATTAGAAGAGTCATGAGCACCTGGTTATGCTAAAAATAAATTATCACAATGCTTTAACCTTCCCTCTTGTTCTATGCCCTTTATTTTGTTTCTGTTGCATATTGGGGTAGGAGTGGGAAAAAACAGTGAATACTTTAAATAAGAAGTGTTGGGTGGGGCTTGAATGCCCACACTGTGGACCTCTACCATAAGTACTGGGTGTTTTTTAAATTTTTTTCTTGTAAACAAGTGCTTTCATTGTCCAGTGGCTATTAACCTGTATTCATAAAACAAAGACCTAGTTCAGGCTGAAAATGGCAGACTCTCTTAAATGACATTAGGTTAAAACTTAGTGTTCTGTGACTTTGTTCAGTTATACACAAGCACCAAAAATCTCATCAGACTGGGAGAGCTGTGCTGACTTGTATGCTGTTCTCTAGATACTAATTCCTGATTAAAAAACCCCCAACATTACTTTCTAGACTTATCTTGCAAGGAATCACAGCTTTGGAAGGACTTTGTACACTGCCTTGCTTCCTTTGCCCTTCCCCCCCCATCTCATTTCTAGTTGGAACTTAGTACGTGTTTTCATTCAACCTTCTAAATTAAAAGATGCTCTGATATCTTCTTTTAAACATCTTAAATTTCAAGGTGTTACTGAATGTTGATAGGTGTTAGAGATGTGGCTAAAATTGTATGAACTCGAATATGTTTTCTTTGAATTTATATTTATAAAAGTATGTAGATTTTTATATATTTACTTTGAAGTAAGACGATAAAATTGTGTGAGAGGAGGCCTGCTTTGGATTTTAAGTCGTACTACATTGTTTTTTTCCATGCCTATAAAAAAAAAAAAAACAAAAAAAAAAAAACCAAAACAAAACAAAAAAACCCAAAAAACAAAAAAAGACAACAAAGGAGAGCATATCTTTATGTAATTGGTCACAAAAAAAAAGGATTTTTAGTCTCTGTCCTCAGGGACAGGGAAAATCTGAAATTCATCTTACCTTGAAAGTAAATTATTAGCAGGTTGGGCTTTTCAGCATATATATTTAGTCTTCTGAAACATTCACAAAATATACTTTTGATAACGTGTGTTTGTAGTTACCACTTTGCTGTAACAGTAGGTGCTTGCACTGTGCTAGAAGGACTTGTTGCTATAATAATGTGAGTTGTAGTTAAAGATTTTTTTTTTTTTTTAATTAAATTTATACTTGCAAGAAACCTGTCATGGAGATGGCTGCTGAAGAAATGCTTTTGCATGTTTAATCTGGAAGTGAATAAACTTTTCTAACAGCCTAATTTTAGCAGTAGCGTGTGCGTCTAAAGGCCTTTTGTTATGGCTGCACTGAAGGGGGGTTTTTTGTGGGTTGTTTTATTTTCCTCAAGTAGGCTAGCATCAGCAACGTGAAGTACGTGGTGGTAAGAGTTAGTGAAGCTGGAGATGGGGTGCAGTGAGCCGTCATGCACCCAACTCGTTCTGCCTTGTAGAGAGCCCTGCGATGATCCTGAGGTGGTTGGGGCAATGGTGACACTCCTGCGCTCAGCACCCCTGTGTGTTAGAGAAAAGTTGTCACAGTCTGAGTAAAAGTGCACAAAATCTTCAGTGTGCAAAAAAATAGTGAGATTCTTGGGGTGTCTTAATGGAGGCAAGAATGAGAATGAAGGGCAAATGTGGATCTTGAAACACTCCCAGAATGAGATGTTAATTGTCATACAGCTACAGGTGTGAATCTGGTAATTCACTGAACTGCAGAATTTTAACATGTTCGAGATGATGCCATGTAGAACTTTGAATTTCATAGTTGGAGAGGAAACATAATTTACCAGATTGTATTCAAAGAGATGTTTGCTGAAGTATATTAGAAGAGTTTCAAGATTGACTGCGATCTACTTGCTTACTTTGTGACGTATAAATATGAAATTGTGCATTTCAGTACATATTTAGACAGAAATTCCCTTACAATGTAAGTTGGATTCTTTAGAGAGTCTATGGTGGTGGTGGTAACTCCAGTCAATTGTTACCCTGTTTTTAGCACTTCACAGCCACTGACGGCATGAATATACTGTGGTTGTCTTAATCTTTCTGTTATTGATTATAAAAAGCTGAGGAATGTGGTAGCTACCTGCTTCAGAAGATGATCAGAACAAGGTATTTCATATAAGGAAAATGTGATGTTGCTAATATTTCATTTTCCATAAATGAAAAAAAACTGGTCATGTTTTCTGAAGTTGCTGCTGACAGCTTTAGGAGCACTTCTTCATCTTGTCCAGATAATTTCTATAAGCGTTAACCACATTATGGACTTTCCATTCATATCTTAAAATTAATACTTTAAGAAGTTTTAAGTGTCATTCTGATTTCTGCCATTGAGTGGAAATTGTCCTTATTTGTGTATTACAGCAATACTTAGATTACTCATAAACTTCCAGGCATCCAATATAGATTTATTTACATTTATTATCAGTGTCTAATTGGATTTATTTAGACTCATTTAGTCAGAAGAGGGAAAGGGGGGGGTTCATGAAGTGCAGTTCTGCTTGCAGCCTGCAAGACAACCCTTTCATTGAGGCCACACTAAAAAAAAAATTGGTATATCCTCAAGAAAGGGAAGCAGAACTCCTAATTCAGGTGCATAGAAGTTGCATCCTAATGCCCTCCTACCTTTTCTGTCACTCATATCTCCAGTGAGTTTCTGGTTTGATTTGTTTTTTTTTTTTTTTAAATTACATATATTTCCATATGAAGCAGCAGGGGTAAATAATTAAATTTGTACACATGCAAGTAAAATGGCAGTCCTAACAACCTTCTTAAGAGGATACATTAAGTCTTTTTGGAAAATGTATTTGCATATATGGATAAACACAGATGAGGGGTGATTAACATCGTTAATGTGTCAATATTGTAATGTACCTCAGCTTGCAGTCCCTTTGTTATTCTCTGAAAAACAGTGAAAAAAGTTGTTGAAATTTTGGAGATTCAATGATTTGAAATTAGATTTATGTAGGAAAAGCAGAAAGATTTTTAGTAATTTTCTTGCAAAGCACTGTGGTTTTTAAAGCAACTTGTTAATGTCTTAATAGAAGAATCATTTATTCCCTTGACTGTCTTTTAGTGAGCAATACTTGAAGAACAGATTAGCAGTCCTTTGGAAGTGGTAATGCTCCACAGAATATATTTTTTAAAGGTGTTGTTTTAAGTAATAAAGTTTTAATTATGTTTTGGGGGTTTCCATTCAGAATTTTGGCTAATTCTTGCATTCATTGGTTTGGAAATTTAGTTATTTGTCAAGAACTTCCAGATGAAAACTTTCTCCTGCTTAAAAGCCAAACCTATTTCTGGCAAACTGCCTTTCCTGTAAAGGACACACACCTTGACCTTTATACAGCAGGTTGGAGCATTTCTGAAAGTCATTCTGGTTCTGCCTGGTATATCAGCACAGCTCTGTAAACATGATTATTCCCTGCAATTTCTCTTTGTTACTTTGATACTGTAATATTGTATACGTTTTTTTTGAAGCACTGAAAAATGGCAAGTTGAAATTGTATCCTGTTTTTAAAAAAACAACCACCCAGAATGTTACTTTTGTGTCAGACAAAACCAACATATTTTTGTAAGCAGTCCCAATTTTGTTTTTAGAGTATTGTCAAGACGAAGCATGAGTCTTTCTGGCAGCTGTAGGGTATTAGCTCTCTGTATGAGAACCTTTAAGTGACATTGAACACCATTTGTTTATCAGTGAACCAGAGGAGTATTTGGTTCACACAGGGTATGGTGAGCAACGTGCATCCTGCCCGGGTTGCAAACAATCAGCAGCAACAGGAAACTGCTTTGCACCAGCTTTGAAGGACGACAGAGCTTGTTTGAAAGCCGAGTGTAAAGCAATTTAGCTGAGGAATTGTCTCAGCTAGGGCTTGCACATCTGGGAAGCAGGTCTGTGTTTCATAACACCCTTGCCAAACTGGTAGGAGCTGGGTGTGTCTAGATCTAACTTTGTCTCTTCAGAAGCCAAACTTTTATTTCACAAGTGGTGTGCTTTATTTTTAAAAGTCTTCAATTTGTTTAGTTGTTCAGTTTTGGGTTTGGTTTTTTTTTTTTTCTTTAGGAGGTCCAAACATATGGGCCATCACCTCTGAAGAGCGGGCCAAGCATGACAAGCAGTTTGATAGCCTTAAACCCACAGGAGGCTACATTACAGGTTGGTCTGAGATTCTGCATTACACATTAACTTCCGTGTACACATAAGTATCTTTGTAAAACAGCTTGAAAACTACATCCTATTTCTAGCCCTTTGTTTTGTGACTAATAACCATACTCTTTGGGCAAACAGCCACAAGTTATTGCTAAGCTTCTACAAGTTTTGGGCTAAAGTCTGGTACGGGAATGCTCTTTTATTAACCCTGTCACTTCTGCAGCTAGTGGTTATGTGCTGTCATTCTGTCTAGTTTCAAAACCCAAAGAATATCAGGCAAAATCTGTGCTTAGATGGGAGGCTGCCAAGGAGCACTTAGAGTAGCTATTGTGGCAAGTGACGCCAGAGACACCAGAAGTGGCTCTCCTCTGTCTGAACAGTGTTAGAAAATACTGTGCTGTTAGATATCTTTGTTTTGGAGGAGGAGGCAGGGAGAGGGATGCTGACAGCTTGTCCTTGTTAATGATTGCTTGAAATTTATTAACCTTGGGGCCTTCAGTGAGTTCTGGATAGGCTAATGGCATTTTACAGTGGCCTGCTGTCAGTTCCAGTTGCATTCAGCTGCTTCTACTCTGAAGCAATTGGGTCATGTTGCTGCTAACCTCAGAATTCGCAGGTTTAAAATTTAAGAATCTGCTTGTGACATCAGGGAAAGGCTCAATTTCACTGGCAAAGATGACTTAATTTAAGAATGCCCCATTCTTTGTGTGTGGGTGGGCACTAAAGACCAGCCCTGATTACTCCTACCCTCCTAACTATCTGACAATTCTCTGTCTTGTGACTCCACTGCCCCTACTTTTCCTCATTTTGGTCCAAAAAGGACTGAGGAAACAGTGGGAAGTTGTCTGTTTGGAACATGCAGATCTTCTGGTCAAGTGATACATAACTCCTGCTTTAGACAAACAGCTCTGGCAGGCTGAGGTTTACCACTAGCTGAAAAGTATGCAGTCCCAGGGACTACCTTTAGGCCACACCTGGGCTCTTACCTGCATGTACATCCGCAGACTTCATTATTTATTTGGCAAGTGCTTGAAATGAAAGGCTATGTATGAATATAAGGGAAGAGCGAGCTGAAAGAATAACTTGGAAGTCTTAACTTTAAGTTTATGTAATTCACTCATAAGTAAGCATAAACACCACTATCCATGTTTTATTATGAGTTTGTTTAACAGTGCGGTCAGTACAAATTGATGTGGAGCTTGGTATGGAATTGCACAACAGTTCCCCTTCCCTTCCTGAAATACTGAAATAGTGGGTGTTCTCTGATGGAATGGAATATTATTTAGGACATGACATTTTTCCAGTTTTTCTGGAGAGGCAGTATTGGCTAAAGTTAGATTGGATGAAGGAGAAGGAAAGAAATAGCATGCACATCCTTTCCTGTAAAAGTAATTGAGTCAAGACTAAATTTTCAGTCATTTTTACTTTAAATCTTGCATGTATTAAACTGTTTGCAGCTGTTGATTTGTGACCTGTTAAAGCTTTTCATAGCTATTTGAAATCACTTCTCAAAGCAAAGATTCAGGATTACAGAATGCATGGGTATCACAATGACTGTCACCAGGGAAGGAGTTAGGTGGTACAAAACAGGGAAGCTTGGCATCTAATGTGCTAGTTCTTCTTGAAAATCTGGTCCCACAAGAGAGTGCTGAGGCCTTCTGAAAATCTGTCTCTATTGTAAAAGTTTGTTTGTTTTGTTTATCACAGGTGATCAAGCACGTACCTTTTTCTTGCAATCGGGTCTACCAGCTTCAATCCTTGCTGAAATATGGTAAGGTTTTTTGTTTTGTTTTGTTCTCTGATAGGAGCTGCATAGCGTTCAAATACTATCTTTGGTATGTTGTGTTGCCTCAAAGAGGCTTTCAGCAGTCAAAGTAGGAGTGTTGTCTGAATCACTGTTTTAATTTTTTATTAAATTTATAGGAAGGATTGAGCCCATATGTGTGTGATGTTAATTCACATTGGATCATATTGAACACAACCTTTTTAAACTATAGTAAGGCTTGAAACCAAAAGCAATGGTAAATTGCAAGGCTTTCATAGAGGGAAGTGCTTGTTGAACTGCCCCAAATGTAATTGTTAAGGCTTGTTGTTATATTTCGAATAATATGGAAGCAAAAAAAGGTAATTAATGAGTTAATGAATTCCTGGAGATACTAAATTGAATTATGTTTGAAATACTAGTAATCACAAAAAAATGGCAATAAGATTAAGTCTGGGAAAAAATATATGCCACTAAACCGGGAGAAGAAGATACACTAAAAGTAGATGACAGGAAAAAAAAGCTAAAGCCACAGAAAATGGTAATAGAAGGTCAGTTATAATACACTGTAGGATACCAACCAATGCTGTAATAAAGGAATGGGAAAAATTGCTGCTGTTTGTAGCATATATGTGGTAGTTGCAAAACTTGAAACAAACATCTTTTCCTTTACAATTCAGCTTTCTCTAGAATACTGTTTGTTTGGGGGTACTTGATTGTTATCAGGATGTACACACGCTAAAAGACGTGTAATGGAGGCTCATACTAAATAAGAACTCACTTCTGAAAGAATATTAAAGAAACTAACTAAATGCAAAGTTAGTTCCTTCTTCAGAAACTTGAAGTGCCTAAAAAAGAGTGGTGAGGAAAGTTTCAAGTAGGGTCTTGGGGTTTTATACTGAATAGTCACAGAATGAAAGGGAAGATGTAGCTTAATATTAAGTCTGATTTTTTTTTTTTTTTTTTCTCCTAATTTTATTTATATTCCTGTGCCTGATCCTCACATGTTTAAGTGTGAATAAGATTTCATATTTTGTCTGACCAGAAATTTTATCTGTTTATGTATGCACTATGCATATATTTCCTGTTGTATTTAAGTTTATTTGGAAAAGTGTCAAAGGAAGACTGTGTGGATGTCAGGCTTAAAAAAAACACTGTTTGTGAATTAATGCAGTTTTCACAGTGATGCATAGTGCCTCTGACAGATTTCTGCATCCTCCTGTTTCAGATTCTTGAATTAATCCCTTATGTTACCACACATTAATTTAAAATCAGTAGTCTGGCTAGTAGCATAGAAAGAAGTATGGCAGAGGTATATCTAGCAACAAGTATATCCACTGAGCAGGAGACTACTGCTTTTCTGTCTTCCTGCTTTCTCAGGTGTTAAGCATTTAATAAGCAACTTTAAAACTGAACTCTGCAGAAGACTACCAAATGAATTAATACAGCTAGATGGACATTATGTGTGGAAGTCTGGGTTGACCTTCAATACCTGTGGGCTGTCAAACTAGAAAAATGAAGAGCTGCAAACTTCTGAGGGTTTGAATGCTGTAAAAAAAATCTACGAGTGGTTGCGATAAGTTTGTTGTTTTATTTTACAAAAGCAGTAAATTGATAGAAAAGTTTCTCATTAAGTGAAAAAGTTAACTTTACATTTCTTCCTTGTGGGCTTTTAAAATTTAAATTTATTTTGGTTTTAAGGACACTGTCAGACCTGAACAAGGACGGAAAAATGGATCAACAGGAGTTCTCTATAGCCATGAAACTCATCAAGCTGAAATTGCAAGGACAGCACTTGCCTGCGGTTCTCCCTCCTGTCATGAAACAAACTCCAGTATTTTCACCGCTAATGTCAGCTCGCTTTGGTACTTATGAATATATAATTACTTAATGTTCAGAGGTAAAAAAGCCATAGTTAATTGCATCCAAATACAAGCATTAATCTGACCACAGCAGCTGAGTGAATCAGTAGAAAAACCCCAGGGATATTCCGATTTAGGAAATTCACAAAGTCACTGTCTTGACATTTTTGATAATTTCATTCTTTGAAGACATTTAACAATAAAGAAAAACTTTCTATTGAATTTTGACATGAGGTGCAAGAAGGCCATTCACATTTGCCATCTGATTTGCAGGCTGTCATCTTGTCCTGAAGGTCTTTTTTTGTCTCCCTCCTACACATTCACCTATTTATACTCGGAGTTTTTAAAGTTAAACTTAGTGAAGGTCAGAGTTTTGGTAGAATGCTTCTTTTAAATATTTTTTTTTCAGAATTAGTCAGATTGTCTATTCTGGTTATATGATCAATTTAATTTCTGATGGTGTTTTGGGATTCAGTGCATGCCTGTTACGACTTCAAGTGGATTACAAAATTAGTGCATACTTTTGTGCTGAAATTAAATGTATGCATATACTAATTACGTACATGATTTTAAACATCTGCCCGTTGGTAAACCTTGTGTGTTTGTGTTACAGGTACATGCATGTATAGATAGCTGTGGCTTGCATACGATTACTTCCTACTAACCTTTCATCACAGCATCTGTGTACTGTTGTCTTCCACAGGATTCAGCCAGTAATTCAAGTGCCCTTATTCACTTAGGGCAACTGCCTTAAAGAAACCATTTACTAGGCATGGTCCCTAAGTATGGACTTCTTACCCATATGTATTTTTCCAAGGCTGACGCTTGGAAGAGACAGTTCAGAAGCAGCATCAGCTTTTCCCCCTAGAGGATTGTCACAACTTCTGAGTTGCATTGTAATTTTCTCTCAGGGGCCAGAAGTGGAAAGGCCTGTTGAAGAGCTAGTTATAGCTGCAATTGTAGAAAACTAGGTTTTACTCTTTTGTGAAATACTAGCTAAATCTACCTTGAGAATTAATTGCTTGTAAGGACTTTTTTTTTTTTAATTCATGTTCTTTGTTATATTCTCCTCTGTGACCTGTCTTGTCTAAACTTTAGAGAAAAAGTAAATAATATACAACAGCATTTGTTTAAGCTCATTGTATCTTTAGACGCAGGTTGCTTTGTGTAGTTTCTGTCTAGTGTGAAGCCAATTTCTTCCTGCAGCCTCTGCAGTATTAAATCGTGAATTGTTGGATTTTATTCTAGGAATGGGTAGTATGCCAAATCTGTCCATGCCAACATCTATGTCTACAATGGCACCATTAGCTCCCATGTCTCTGACCTCCATGACTTCCATCCCTCCTTTGGTTATCTCTGCTCCCTTGGTGCCTTCTGTCAGTACCTCCTCGTTGCCAAATGGAACATCCAGCCTCTTGCAGCCTTTGTCCATACCTTTCTCTTCAAGTAAGTATAATACAGTCCAGTACTTGCTTTCAGAACTGCGCATCTTATATTCTCTCTGGCTAATTTCAGACAAGAATATTAATACTTGCATGTGAGTTTTAAAAAAAAGTAAATTTATTTTTTCCAAAGTTCACATTTGTCAAATCAGTTCTAACTTGTTAATCTTAACTACAAGGCACTGATTAGCTTTTCTTCTGTCAAAGCCTTGAGTGTTTATTGCAAAACTTTACCTTCTACCCAGTTGCTTTACATTTTTTTGGTTTTGTTTTTTGTTTGTTTGTTTCAGCACTGCCTCATACTGGTTCTTTAGGTCCCATAACAGGAGGGTTTGGTGGTACTAGTATACAGAAGGCGCAGTCACTTATTGATTTAGGATCTAGCAGGTATGAAAGTTAAGTTTAAAATGATTATATCTTAAACTTGAGTAGTATGCTTTCCAAAACTTAGGGAGCATTTCTGTTTTCAAAATAGTCATTAAAAATTAGTCTATGTAATATGACCTACTAAGTCTGAAAATAGATTGTTTTGATATGCATAATAAATAATATTTTCAGTAAATCTGACAAAACCATCCAAAGTTAGGTGAGGAGTTCAAATGAGAGAAAGCAGTGCCAAAAAGAAGGGAATGTACCTCACAGTAAATTTTTATTTCTGTTTACTAAAGTGATTATAAAAGCAATGTTTATGGATTGATGTGCTCATTCATTATGGAGGGCCCCATGTAATTAGCAGGCATGTAAGAATAGTATTTGTTATAAATATTTATGTGTGAATTTTTTATATGAATAATAGAAGATTGAGTCTTTGTACTCAGCTGCTCTGTTTCACTGATTTTAGAGCTTTGCCATAGACATAGAGCAGGCTTATCTATGCATTTTAGGCATCCAGGGAACAGACTCCCAAAAGACAATCCAGAGGGCGTCTCAGCCCCAGCTCAGTTCCAGAAGGTGACTCAGAGGTGCTTGTACCTCTTTACTGCTGAGACAATGCATCTAGGATGAATGGATGTCTAACTGTGGGCTCCTCATACAGACACACCTGGTGCTTGCAGATGTTCAATAAGATGATTATAGGCATGGTGTGTGCTTGTAATAATCTTTTTTTTTTTTTTTTTTTTTTTTTTTTTAACTGAAAAGCATTCTTTTGCTGGTGGTGCAGTTGACAGCATTTTCACCACAATATCTAATTCCATGCAAGGGATGTCTATCCAGCATCACACCCAAAAGGCTTTGTTTGTATGAGTGTTCTTTACTTTATTGCCTTGGGTAACACTGCAAATAAATTTTTACTTGACAGAGTAGGAGATTACCTTAAACAAGGCCAGCTGGATGCACGTGGTTTTGTCTGATCTTCAAAGATGGGACACTGTGAAAATGCTGGGAGTTGCACGTAGAAGTTTTATAGGTATAACTAAACACTCCATTCTATTCTGCAGTAGCTGAATGAGTTGGAAAAATTCCATTCAGCCTGTCATTATCACTAATAAAAAGAGTATGTATGCTCATGGTTATTCATTTGCATACTTCTTAAAGTTAGGCATCCAGCCAGTGCTTCACAGCCCTTGTAAACATTCTTGTGAAAGTTGAGATGCTTTCCTGTGGTTTTCTATAGTATTGTTTTGCAGTGGTGGACCGATGAATTATGTGGCGTGTCTGTGATACCAAGGGAACAGGATCTTGAATTCAAGATTTAGTTTTTAGATACATGTCCCTGCTTTCACAGTAAAATTCCACCAGTAGTGATGAAAATATTTATAGCAATTTAGCAGAGGTAAAACTTTGTGGAGGTTGTTTCATGTTACCAGAAAATGTTACATATCTTCTGTTACAATGCCTGTTTATTAAGCCAAGTGATTTATAGTTCTTTCTTTTTCTCTCTTTTTTTTTTTAATTTTTTTTTTTTTTTTTTTTTAACAATTGTATTACAGTTCAAATTCTTCTTCTAGTGCTTCACTAGCTGGGAATTCACCAAAGATTGCATCCTCAGACTGGGCAGTTCCTCAGGCCTCCAGATTAAAATACAGACAGAAGTTTAACAGTCTTGATAAAAGTATGAGTGGATATTTATCAGGTGAGTATAAGGTTTGATATGAAGGGGGAAAACCAGCAGTGTTTTCTGCCTCTGGAATGTCACAGGCTGAGGGATGGAATCCCAACTCGGGATTTGACTTCCATATGAAATAGAAGCTGAAGTTGTTGACATTCAGACCTATGCAGGAGAGAGTGGGTTTCAGCTACTGATTCCAGTTAGCCGAGAAATGGGGATGGCCATCAGTAGTTTGACTTGGGTGCTGTGTTAGACCTGGAGGGGCCTGAGGAGGCAGCAGTCTCCAGATAGGCTGGGGAAGCTACAGCAGCAGTCAAGGGGAAGATGAGAAGAGTGGCAGGATCTAACTAGAAGAGTCTGAGAACCATAAGGCTAGGGAAGTTAGCTCCATGAAGTCAGCAGTCATTTTTCAAGCATCACTCTTTGGACTGAGACTCTTTCTTAGGAATTTATAAAATGGGGGACATGTCACAATCATTTCTGTGCTGTGTGCTGCTACACATACATATTAGCAATTGCTTAGATATTTGGGCTTTATCTCTTCAAATAATGTAGTTTGGGAAAGACACTGCAGTACTGCAACCATTGATTAGAATTTTTCAAAAGGTATTTAAGGGCATAATTCCTTGTTGACTTTTAGTGACATTTGTGCTGTGCCACAGCATTGTGGTAGCTTTAAAAGAGTTCAAGCAAAGTTAGTACAAGAGTAGAGTTTTATGAAGGTTCTTATAAAACTAGATTACTCACTGTAATGCAGTGAGTAGAGCTCTGGCCAGTTAATCAATATAAAGTCAGTATGTATGTCTGTAGCTGACTACCTTTCCCATTTTGAATTGGCGCTTACCAAGCCTCTGCCTCAGTTTCCTAGACCACAAAAAAGGATAATTTTCTCTTTCAAGAAAGGGACTCAGTGCTATTTATTTTCTTCAGTTGATTTTGGGCTTAAGGTTTCGTCGACCTGCCTAGAAAGGTATATGGTTCTGTGCTATCAAAGGAAAGATGACAGCTTTCCAGCATTCTAGTTCAAGCTTTAGGTGGACAGTCAGTTGTGCTTTTGTAACAGCTGTGAGGATTACCATAAATATCCATTTTTCATGTCAATTTTTGTTAGGTGCTCTGAATGAAAAAAGTACACAAGAATACTTACATCTTTGTTGTGTTCAGGTTGTAATGCCTGTTGTTAAGCCTGGTAGTAAAAGCCAGCTGTCAGGCACTGATGAAAATGGATTAGATTAATATTAAAAATAAACATGCCCCAATTCATGACCCATTTTTTTTCTACACGTGAATCTTTAAGATATTTATTTTTCTTTAAATCTTTTGCACTTTCACTAAGGATTTCAAGCAAGGAATGCCCTTCTGCAGTCAAACCTTTCACAGACTCAGCTGGCTACTATCTGGTAAGTTTAGTTACTGTTGATGAATTCAGTGCATTTATGGTGTTAAGAGAGGAAACACTGTATTTAACAAGAAATGATGAAGGGACACCATAGATCTGAAATCATAAGCTGAAACTAAGCTACTTCTTAAACTAATTTATTCATTAGTACGTTTTCAAAAGACGTCTTGATATAATATGATTAATTTTTTCACTCTGTGTTTGTTGAAGTCCATGTAATAGTACAGATAATAATTTCAGTTTCTGATTCAGTGATGCACTAGTTAAGCTGAGATGAAGGTTTGTTCATTTTAAAAGTAGAATTCTGAAATCAAGCTTGTTAGTTTTAAAATGTGGAGAAATATTAAAAATTAAGTAACCCTTTAGATTTTTAGAGTTTTACTGCAGTTCCCATAAAGGCATCTGCATTTACACATTTGTTAAGACTTGCCTTTACTGTGGTGATAGAAGTGGCACAGTTGTCTGAAGGCTTGAATAATCTGTCCTGCTAGACATGGTAGTTTGGATTATACCTTCAGACATAACTTGGATGTTATACATAAAATACACTGGCCCAGCAGAATTCACAGTAGCTTGGTGCTTTACATCCGTTTCCGAGTTCCCTTTCTTCTTCATCTTTATCCCAGGGCAGTCATTTGTTTGTCTCTAGTAGCAGCAAGCTGAAATATTCCTTATATTTGTTCAACATGTTTGATTGCATGCTGTGAAGGTAAAAAAGAGAGTGTTGAGTTGTACTTCTCCACTCTGGAGTATGGGGAAAAACTATTATATAAAATTACTGGCTGTTTTCCGCTGGGTGCCTAGCCTGAAGATACCAAGTAGCCAGTGCAAGGAGGTCTGTGTACCTATGTGGATAATTAACAGCCCAAGTTTCAATTTTGCCCAAAGGACTTACCAATATTTCTACTGGGATACTGTGTTCACGGTAATTACTGTAATAGTGGTACTGTTACGTGTAAATAGTGCTGGTCTGTCAACATAATAAAAATCTTGTTTCATCATCTCCTGCTTTTGTTTTTCACTGTGGGGTGTGTTGTGTGTGTGTGATGTTTTTTTGTTTTGTTGTTTCCTTTTTGGTTTTAGTAGGGTTTCTTTAAGAAGCAGTTAATGTATTAATCATTTCACTTAAGTGCAGACTAAGGACACATAATCAAGACAGCAGGAACCTATGTAGATAGTTCTTTGAGAAAGGTTCCTGCTTTCTTGCCTGCATCTCTGGAAACATGTCACTGGTTTCCCAGCCCCTCCACCCCCCTAGTTGTGTGGGAGGCATTTTGTAGGCTGATGATACAATTGTGTGGTTTGCCCTCTCCTTAGAGAGGGTAGGTGATCCTTTTCCTGCTCATTGCAAGTCACTCTGGGGCAGCTCGTGTCTTCCCTGAACTGTCAAGGAGACACAGGGGAAAAAAAGAATTCTTTGCAAAGGTTCCTGTTATAGATTTTAATGTAATTTTATATAATGTTTTCTTTTACTTTAAAAAAAATTTTGAAAAAGTGGTTTCTAGCATTTTGAACTGGTTCAGAACAGTCCTGAATTCTCTTCCCAGCTCTTCTCTTGGTGATACAATAAATCAAGAGATATCTCTTAATCTTTCATATCCTTTTTGCTGTGTTTTATGAAGACATCTGAATAGCAGTGCATTATTAAACAAAATAATATCTCCCTTTGTCAACTATTCATGTTATTAATTGTAATTATTTTTACCAGAACATTTCATAGGAATTCTCTATTTTAAAAATTATTTTTTGCAGTAAATTGTTTCAGCCATCATTTGTGAGTGATTGTGATGTCTGGTTCCAATTATTATTGCTGTTACAACTATGCAGGTCTCTAGCTGATATTGATGGAGATGGACAGCTGAAAGCTGATGAGTTTGTGTTAGCCATGCACCTAACTGATATGGCCAAAGCCGGACAACCTCTGCCACTAACTCTGCCTCTTGAACTGGTACCACCTTCTTTCAGGTATATGACTGAGGGCAGGGAAACATAATATATTTTCAGCTGAAGTGTTTTACACAAAGAAAATAAATGTGCTATTTCCCTAACAATGATGGGGTTTTTTTCACTCCAGGAGTGGAAAATATACTGAAAATATAAATGGAACTCTGCCGTCTTACCAGCCTGTGCAAGAGGAGGAACCACAGAAAAAACAGCCTGGTAAAATGGAGTTCACATTCTTAATGTATAGGTCTGTCTGTGAAGGGTACTGAAACTTTTAGAAAGTGGAAGAAATAATCAAATCTCTAGGGAGCTTCATTTTAGGAGCTAAATTCCTTTTAACGTGGATGGTAAGAAGGTTGTTAAGTGGATGTGGTCAGCCTACTACATCTAATTGAATTGACAAGACAGAGATAGGAGCTATTTTTAGCTGTAGGAAAGGAAAAGTGTGCTGATTAATAATGTATTTTGGAAAAGAAACCCTTCATGACCAAATACTGCCTTGCTGCTGCAATTTTTTTTTTCGATTGAAAGTTTCTGGCATTACTTTGTTCTGGACATTTTGAAAGCAATGAGTTCCGGTGTAGTTTAAGTCTCTGAAAACTAGATGCTATTTGAGCATAAATTCTACTATTGAGTCCCTGTTGCTAAGGTCTCTTATACGCACACTGCAAGACACGACTTGCCTCTATTTTTGGAAGGATGGTTGCTGGGAGGCTAAACCATTCCTTCGTATCTCTTTTTATCCTATACTACAGTAACTGAGCTTGATCCTGTGTTGTTTTCTGCTGGTTTTAACTTCAGGAGCTCTTACAGGGAGCACTCTTAAAAACTAAGATCTTTCTCTGTGTTAATGTTTCTCGGACAGTAGAAAACCTTTTCAACAGAAGATAGTGTTCCAGCTTATAAAAGTTGTTCTTTTATGTTTCCTCTAAAATTCAAGTCATTTTTGTGGTCAGTTTTAAAGTACAACTTCTGTCTTTTTTTTTTTTTTTCAATTGGAATAGACTTAGGAACATTTAAAGGTATTATTGAAAAGAAAAATAATACTTCAGTAAATGCAAGATGCTTACATCATCCATGACCCAACAACCTGAGCTTGCCAAAAAAGAAAGTACCTATCTTCAGTGGCATAACCAAGGTGCTTATTTGAGAGCAGTGTTGCACAGGACGGAAATAACTATGTTTCCATATTTTAGTGACATTTGAGGACAAAAGGAAAGCCAACTATGAGAGGGGAAATATGGAGCTGGAAAAACGCCGTCAGGTCCTTTTGGAGCAGCAGCAGAGAGAAGCTGAACGTAAGGCTCAGAAAGAAAGAGAAAAACAAGAGCGAAGAGAGAGGGAACGTCAGGAACAGGAACGGAAAAAACAACTCGAAATGGAAAGGCAGCTGGAGAGACAACGAGAGTTGGAAAGACAAAGGGAAGAGGAAAGGAGAAAAGAAATAGAAAGGCGCGAGGTTGTTTTATTGAAATTATTTTTTTAATATTTTAAGGAATATGTACGTGCATACAGTATTCACTTGACAGCATTCAGTATTTGAATGCTGGCTTTGGTTCTGTCTCCTCTCGTGGCCATTGTCAAGCTGTCTTGGAGAGAGAACATTTCTGTCTGAAAACAGTGTCATAAATGAATCAAGCCTTGGTATAGGCTGAAGATTTTCAGATACTTCATGTGACAGATGAGATTTTCTTGGACAGATTTCTTGGATATATGCAAAAATCTGTACAGCAAACAAGGTTGTACTGAGTTCATAGCTGATAATATTTTGACAGTTGAACTTGAGACAAATTTGCTTCTATGTGGTGTTTCAGTGCATGCATAAGACTTGCATATTTTATGTAGTTCTGTGAAATATTCAGGGGAGGTTATGAGTAATATCTGTCAGTGTGCTCATTTATGGGCAGTATTCCAAACTAAAGAGACTTTCTGAATTACGTATCTTTTCTTCATCCAGAGTTAGGAGCATGTCATGAAGAATCTTAGGGGATCACTTCATTCTTTGATGCTGAAGTATATAAGAGCATTTTACAAGAGAAAATATGTTGTGTTGCTGTTATGCTATTTAGAAATAGAACACTTTATATTAAATCATGGTCTCGAGTTCTGCATCTCCACTGTAATTTAAGGTAATGTAACTTTTCTGCAGGCAGCAAAGCAAGAACTTGAGCGCCAGCGACGATTGGAATGGGAGAGAATTCGTCGCCAAGAGCTTCTTAATCAACGTAACAGGGAACAAGAAGAAATTGCCAAGTTGACTTCTAAAAAGAAGAGCCTTAATCTTGAATTAGAAGCCCTGGTAAGACAGAAATTTCACTACTTATCACGAAATACATTATTTTAAAGTATGCAAATCTTAGAATCTACATTAATGGCCTACTAGGAATTTCACTCTTTTTTGGATAAGGAATCTAAAGCAGATATTTTGGGTTGTTTTAAAGAATTGATCATGAACTAATCTGCCCACAGATTTAGTGGAGAAGCGATTTTTGCTGTATGTGGTATAATTTGTCTTTGATTTCTTTCTAGACGGACAAACATCAGCAAATCTCAGGCAGATTGCAAGATATTCGAAGCAAAAAGCAAATTCGAAAAACTGAACTGGAAGCTTTAGATAAGAAATATGACCAAGGAATCATGGAAGTCAAGCAACTACAGCAACAGCTTAAGGTATGTAACTTTCTGTTAAGCTTGTAGTTTTCATTTGCTTCCTGTTCTGTGTTTCCGTAATGCTGTTGATAATGCATCCCCATAGGGAGGAGATGATTATAGTGGAGACAGGAAATCAGTGAGGCCATCATCATTGCAGAGCATTTTAGTTGTATTGGTGATGGTAAAAAACTATTACAGGTACTACAACAAGCTGATATTTAAATGAGGACAGTTGTCAAAATCTCAGCTGTTCTTTTGTCAACATGTAATAGGGACTTCTCTTTAATTATGAATTCTTTTATGGCTTCAGACTTAAATTTTTGAGGAATGTTTTCTTGTACGCAGAGCAAGGTGATCTTTGGGCTGAATTACCTTGCTGTTCTTTTTTCTTTCTGAATAGGAAGACATGAATTACTTCAACTTGGTTGACAACCATAGATTATCCTCTACTATATTTTTGTGTAATGCTCCTCCATGTCAGGGAAACTTTTCATGTTCCTTTGTGTCACAAAAAGCTACTGTTTTATGTTAGGCTTGCGGCAGTCAACTTAAATGTTCTCATGATAATAATTTACACTTTTAGCGTGTTTGTTATTTTTTTTTCCAGCTGTGTTAATTTTTTTGGGGTCAAAAAGCATTCAATTTTAGTAGTATTTATGCTGAGAGTATAGAATTTATTCTTTACCCCCCATAATGATAACGTACACCCACATTTCATTTACATGAGTTGAAGTTATGTTTGAAAATTCACCCTTTTTTACTTACTGATTTATAAACAATACTAAAAATCTGTTATGTTCTCTTCAATATCTACAGGAGTATCAGAATAAACTAATCTATCTAGTTCCTGAAAAGCAATTGTTAAGTGAAAGAATTAAAAACGCTCAGCTTGAAAACACTCAGAGTAAGTGCTTGCAAATGAATTTTCTTCTGTTTGCTTTGGTGGCTTTTCATCATTTGTAAAAAAGGCTGAAGGATACAGAAGTGTTAATCACACCTTCATTTTTATATCTTCTCAGTGCCATGTCAGCATTGTTTCATCTGCATTTCATTATTTTCTTAGTGTTCTAAATAAGGGACAAGCAAACACGTTTTTGCAAGAAAGCACAGATTTTGCTTTAAACTTTTATTTATACAGACTAGACAGCCCACAGATATTATTACACCTTGTCTTTTTTTGGTAGTATAAACTCAATGGCATTCACTTACATAAATTTACACTGGTCCTTACATCATCTCATACCAGAAGTCCCTAGATAGAGAAGTTTGCTATGAATTGATCTGATATTTAAAAAAACAACTCGTAAATTATTCTGTATATGCTACATGTAATGCCTGTGTGTCTTGGGCCCATATCATGCTCTATACAAATAGAAAGGTAAATCAAGGAATTTTTGTCAGGAAAGTGCTTGGAACTGTGTGTATATTAGGAAAATAATAAATCAGTGAAAAGATAAATCCCTGTAAAATTGCTTATCTTTCTTTATGCAGGTACAGGAATCAGTTCAGTGCACAAAAAGTCCCTAGAGAAGGAAGAATTATGCCAAAGACTTAAGGAACAACTAGATGCCCTTGAGAAAGAAACTGCTTCTAAACTTGCTGAAATGGATGTATTTAACAGTCAGCTTAAGGTACACCTGTTCTCTAAATACTTATTCTTACACTGGTAAGCAGTATCTTTATTTCTACATCCAGTTGTAAAGATTGGTGGCACTTCTACCAGGCTCCCAAAAAGCTTTTCGCAACTTTCAATGTCAAATAAGGACTATCAGAAGTCATAGAGTAAATAGTGCAATAAAAATTCATTTCAAACTATTGCTAATGTACTAAAACATGAACCTCTTGCTAATCATTGCTTTGCATGAATCAACTGTTGCTCACTCTCAACTTTTGTCTTCTAGAATTCATTTTGATTTAGAATTGAAGTTTTTCAGGCCCTTGCACATTCTGTTCTTACAGTACTGAGGTTATATTGGCTACTACTTTTGAATTGTGGACTAAAATTTAGCTTTCATTGAAAGAAATACAGGGTTTCATAGTAAATTGTACAAGATCTGGTAGCAGACTTAGGTATGCATAGGCCACTTATTTGTGTAGTAGTTAAGAAATATTGGCCACTGGCCCTGAAGGCGTTTTTGTTTCAGAGGCAACTCTTCACTTTCCTAAAAACTCATGCGACTCTCAGGCAGGGTAGCATGCATCCACTTAATTTTATTTACCAGCTTATTCCTAGTGGCACTGATGTGAACTTTATTCTTAAGTAATGGATTTATGCTGGGCCAGTGTGAGAGCTTTGCACCCTCCAATAAAAAGTACACAAAGAAAAATTTGTAAACATTTAAGTAGTTTCTTTTCTTTTTAAAAAACGGCTACATATAATATGCATTTTTAGTTACTTGTTTCTTGCATGGCTTGCTGTGTTCAGTGGCTGAATCCATCATTTACTCTCCCCTAAATATGTTTTTCAAAATACAGTGCAAAGATTAATTGGCTTTTTATCTGCCTTATCTTACAGTGTGAGAATATGGATGATTCTGTTCTTCAGTGCCTTTTGTCTCTGCTAAGCTGTCTCAACAACCTCTTCCTCTTACTTAAGGTTATTTTCTAATCTTTGGCTCTTTTGGTTTTTAATTATTTCGCAATTTTTCTCTGCTTCCCTTTCTGTTTGGACATATAACTTCTATTAAATAAATTTTCCTAAAAGAAAATTGATAGGTTCTTTTTCTTTCTGCTAGCTTTTACATCTTCTTAAGCACTTAAAATTTTCTTACCTACTTAGAAATCCAAACTGTAAAATACCAAACGCCATTTTGTTTCTTAATAGACTATGTTCAGTAAGTTAGTTTACCCAGATATTTTTATTTTCAGTTAAGGCAACATCAACCAAAAAAATACTATTTTAGATGGAAACAGTGTCTTCTCCCACTTTTCCGTCTGTTCCTCTCTACCTGTATCCATACATCTTAATCTGTGAGTCAGGTATATGAATTCTTTTTCAAGTTTAAGTCTAGAAATAGCATCAGTATCCAGAATATGACAGGTGACACGGCAAATGCAATGCTATTAAACCTCCAGATTAACCCAGTACTAAAACCTATTTGCTGTTTTTCCTCAACAATGGTTTTGCCTGCTGAGGTTATAAATCTGACTTTGAGAAAAATTTGAGGGGGGGAAAAAAAAAATCATAATTACTTAACTGACCTTTACGTTTTGTATAAGGGTTATTCTGTATATGGGTTATTCTGTCCTTAAATCAAAGATACAGGAGTTTTTATAATGCAAGTTTGTTTCTTCAGTGATCCTCAATTTCTATGCAAAATGCGAAGAACAAGTGTTCTCAGCTGTGAATATGTTTGGGGAAAAATAGTAGTCAATTGTTTGGTTTAGTTTCTTGCTACAGACACTTTCACCTACACAGAAATCTTGTTATTTTGCCCTTTTCATATAAATTGCGCATTATCTCTTAGGCAACATGATTATTGGTAGAGGTGCATGTTGTAGTGAGACTAGATCATTCTTAATTGATTTATTTACATTTATGAGATCAGATATGAAAAATCAGAGTATACCTGTTGCACTGCTCAGTCTATATCTATACAATTCCTAAGAAGACATAAGGTAGTATCTTACAGATGTTTTGTAACACGGTGAAGTACAATCTGAAGTAATTCTATTATTGATTTTTTTTTTTTCTTTTGTAAATTTAATGATCCCAAAGATTCATGCTGATTTTCTGCTGTGAAAAGGTTTGTTATGAGCGGGAGGTAGAATAGGAACTGAAGGATATGTTCGAAAGAAAAAGAGTAAAATTGTGAAGTTTACAAATATAGGAAAAATACAGTCTGAGTTAGTGTCTTTAGGCTATGGCTTCCCACAGTGGTAAACTTACTGCATATTTTCATTAAGTTTTTCTGATTTAAATATGAGACTGTTCATTCAGACAGCATTACAAAGGTGAATACCCTACTGAAGGGATGTGTTCTCAGGTTTATGGTATTGTGTTGTCTTTCAGTTGAGGTCTGCTTCCTTGGCAAATGTCTTGTAGTTATTTAAAATATGCTTCTTGCCTTCTGTGTCCTTCTGTGTTTGAACACTCATTTTTATATCTTCCCTTCTCCTCTGTTATATTTGCCATTTCCAGGAGGTGTAGGACTGGAAGGGCTCTTTGAAAGCCTAAGTTACGTCAAAGGCTTTGCAAACCTGCCAGCTACTTTGATACTTTTGTTTATTTGACTTTCTTTACAGTGACTGCCAAGGACTATTAATAACTTAATATTACTTTGTCCATTTGTATTGAAACTTGGTACACAAAGCATGAAAATGCCTGGATACTTTTCTTGGAAGATTGGCTTTATTCCTTTTGATGCACTTCATTGTCTTTCCTCATTAGGACCTGAGAGAAAGTTACAGTACACAGCAGTTAGCCTTGGAGCAGCTCCACAGGATCAAACAGGACAAAATAAGAGAGGTAGAAAAAAGAAGAGCTGAACTTGCACAGAAAAAGCGACTGGAAGATGAGGCTGCAAGGTACCGTGTCTTAACATATCAGCATTGCAGTTTAAAGCAAAAGAATGCTGTGATGACTTGTAAGACTCTGACTAGTAAGCAGGAGGTCTAATCAATGAAAGTACATCTAGTGAGTTGCCTTAGACCAAAAGTTTTATATGGAGTACCACTGATACAAGATGGTTTGAATTTCCTCTTTCCAATCTGTTTTTATCTTAAAAAAAAAAAAAAAGCACCTTGTGTTTCAGATAAACCAAGTAGTCACTTTTACTAATGAGATTTTTTTAGCTCCTTTAACAGATAATCCTCGAACATTTAAAATTCCTTATCTTTTCTGCCTTGTTTTTCTGGCCTTCGAAAGATCTGACCTGTTTTCTTAAAAGCACTTCTGACTGTGAGTAGATACTAGCATTTTGTCATGTATATCCAGACAGTTGTGAGATTAAGACAATAGGATGGGAATTAACTGCTTAATTCCTATGTTAATCTTGAAAGCTGGATGAGTGAACGAGCTTTGAGTTTTAAATTTTGTTCCTTTTTTAGGAGGACAATGAGAAAATTCAAATACATGCCTGAAAGGATCATCCCTTCACTTACAGGGTCCTGATTTTGCTCAGCCCAGCCTTGTATCAAGCACTCATACTTTTACTGTTTTCAGTTCTTGGTTCTCATGGTCTTGTTTCCAAGTAGTTTTGTTTTCTTTTGTTCCACTGCTTAAACCATAGTTTTTGCAGTTCGATTCTGGCTCTCTTAAGATGCCACTCTGTTTTTCCTCTCTCCAGACCTTCTTCAATCAGCTGCCTATTTTGTGTTTAGCAGCCCTGGATTGAAACAGTGCTAGAGTGAGGATGGGTGGGCACTTTCGATGGGCAGTCCTCAGCTCTGGGGTTGCTTTGGTGTACTCGTTTTGACTTCTCATTCAGAGAATTGTGGTGTTTTGTCTTTTTAGTTGAGAGAGATTTTCAGATTCTCATGTTTGCTGTGACTGTTTTTAATGAAGCAGAGCTAGCGACCTTCTAGTGTGTGTTTCATGCTCTTAACTCATGACAGCATTTTTCTACAACACTGGAGTTTTATAACATTGTGACAGTCCCTTTAAGAGCACCGTATCCCACATGTACAGTGATGTCACATTCACTTTTCTGTTAAACATAGCTATCTGATAAAGTAACTATTACTGCACGGCTCCTACTAGATCCTGTCGTGCTTGAAAACACACTAAAATGACCATCAGATGAGTAGACCTCCCACAGTGATTTGATGAAGTAGTCTCCTCTAGGCGTGATCCCTCCTCAGAAACCTCTTTAGAAGGTGGCCCAATGGGTTAGGTCCATTCTTTTCAGAAGAAAGTTCTTGACAGCTAAAATACAATTATTTTTAAGAGTGATGAATTAGATATAACTTCTTTGGAAAAGTGAGGCACAGGATAAAATGAGAGCAATTTCAGAGAATACAGTCAAATTTCCAGTTTCTGTTTGCTAAAGAGTGTTGCAGTGGTGGGGATAAGCATATTGAATAGATTACAACTACTGAAGGTGAAAAATTAAAGCAGCAAAGATCAGTATGCAAAGGCTATTTTTCTATATATAGTAGAGTGAAATTTTGTTATTAATCTGTTTGGAAATCTTAGTTTCCAGTCATGAGATTTGGATACTATGTTGGTGGACAGCTTTAAAAGCACCTTTGTTCAATTAACAGATCACTTCTTGCTTATCAGGACGTAGGTGAGCAGAAGTGCTCATGGAGGCACTGCACAAATAACCATGTGGTAGTGTTTCTACACCAAGAATTTTAATCCAGTTGTTATTTATATGAGAAATATACTGGCACTCATGTTAAGGCTCAGCATGGTCTCCTGTGGAAGACCTTATTGCCCAGAGAGAAAAGTAGTCAGTTGAGTCTGTGATGACTGAGTTTTACTTAAAAGTGCAGTTGATTACTCTCTAAACATGATCACATTCATTTTTATCTGAATGTTCTCCCACTCCTCTCATTGTTTTATATCAGAAAAGCAAAGCGGGAAAAGGAGAACCAATGGCAGGAAAACATCCGAAGGGAAGAGGAAGAGAAAAAGAAGCGTTTGGAGGAAGAACGAATGCAGGAAAGAGTTCAAGAAAAGCTGAAAGCTGAAGAAGCAGTTGCTCTGATGAGAGAAAGGGAAAATAAACAACAGCTTCATGCAGAGGAGGAGAAAAATAGGCAAGCCACGATCTTGAAGGAAGCAGAGCAACAAAGGCAGAGGCAACTAGAAGAAGAGAAAAGAAAGCAAGAACAAATTGCAAAAGAAGCTGAGGAAAGACGTAAGCAAAATGAAGAAATAAAGAAGGTAAAAGAAGTGACCAACTCTCAAGAGGTGGAGAAACGCATTTCTAAATTAAACATAAATGAGAAGTTTGCAGATCTGTTGAAACCAACAGAGGGTAAAAGTCTTAAGCCACCCTGGAAAAATGAAGGTAATCTTACTCAGTAGATTTTTGCTTTATTGGCTCTTATTTTCCTGAGTGTTACTTCATTCTTTAGAAGTATTATTGCTAATGTGACACTATGGCAGGCTTATTGTCTAAAATACTATTAAAAAAACCCCCAAACTGTTCC
Source organism: Tyto alba (assembly GCF_018691265.1). NCBI lineage: Eukaryota > Metazoa > Chordata > Aves > Strigiformes > Tytonidae > Tyto > Tyto alba. The sequence goes on along the minus strand of NW_024881316.1, from coordinate 43,013,131 downwards.
ATGTATTTATTTTGGTATAAATCATCCTATTAACTTAGGTTATTTTTATCAGTTTTCAGCACCTATGACTCTGACAAATCTTCCAGTGATCATGGCCAACAAACTGCAGATGCTGGAAACAGTAATATTTTAGTTTGTAGCTGAGGCCTGCACTTTCTGTCATTAAAGCAGAATGCTAATATGGAAGAGTTTTGTTCACTGATGAGTGGATGGGCACATAATGCTCAGCAAAGTGATTTATTAACATTGAAATCTAGTTTATTTCTACATTAATCAATGCCTCTTATTAAAAGAACAGAGAACTGAAGTCAACCTAACTCTAGTTGTGCGACTGAAAAATAATGGCTTAACAATATTTTTGCTAAAGGCAGTTTTGATTAGTTCCATCCTTCATTAGTTCTTGTCAGTTTTTATTAGCCACTTTTATCACTGAGTTCAGCAAGAACCAAATTTGAACACTGCTGAAAGGTATTTTCACACCTCAGCTATACCTTGTAAAACATTCAGAGTTAGCAACATCGATCAGACTTGGGGAACGTAGATGCAAAGAAAATAGAAATCGTAGTGGTTTAGGTTTCCAAGTAAAATCTTCACACCTGCTGCTGAACACTTGCTGTTGTGGCAGTGGTATCTTTTCAACTTGGAAAATTATAATTGTGTTAAACAAGACTATATTGAAGTACTGGCTTAGCCAGTGTGCTTTGACAAAGAAAGATGAGAATATATTTTTTTTTTTTCCAACAGAAGACAATGTATTTTATTGCCTGTATTATGTTTACTATGATTAGCATGTTAAACTCTTGCATTGTATGCATCCTATCAGTCTTTGGTAGTTCTCTTATATCCATACCTATTGCTTAGAATGGTGGGGCTCCAACTAAGTGCCTATCTTTCAGCTGTATCAAAATGGTAACTAGTTCTCTTACCCTTTCAGGCAATGCAGTTAGTGTCACAGAGTCTAGGAATTCAGTTGCCTTGGTGAATTACAGAGCTTTATACCCCTTTGAAGCAAGGAATCATGATGAGATGAGCTTTAATGCAGGGGATATAATTCAGGTAAGTTTTGGCTAAGACATTTAACTTGCAAAAACCCGACCCTGCTTCCCCACCCTTGAGATACACCAAGATCTTAAATGTCATAAGCATTATTTTGACATATTTTAAGACTTAAACAAAATTTAAATGTGTTTTTTGTTTCATTTTTTTGGGTTTTGTTTAATGGGTGAAATTCAGCTAAAATCTTTATTTGGCTCTTACACATCCTAGAGGTGTTGAGAATATGTTTAGAATAACAATAGTGAACTCTAAATGTAAACTTTCTGAAATTAGTTGATTAGGAGTGATGTAGTTCCTGCAGTTAGTTGTACATGTACAGGTTGGTCTTTAAGTGTCTCCTTGAAGTATGAGTGTAGAAAATAGAGACATGAATGTCTACATAAAATGACAAAATTATGAATGCCATTTCAATTCGAATTAAACAAACTAGTTATTTAACAAGTAGATGTGAAAAGTTCTTCTGAATCTTAATACCATTTTCTAATATTTTGTTAACATAGACTTCTGCCTCTTGTTGGCTGTCCTTTATAAATGTCTCCTCAGGCAGATATCTATAGTAGTTTATTTTATGTCCATTCTTTGTAGCACTTTTCTACATTCAGCTGAATACTTATCTATAATATTACAGCAGGACCATAAGATTGGAAATGTATTCTCACTTTTCAGTTGAAATCTGTGTTATTTCATGTAATTATATAACTTGTCAGCATACATGTATTTGAAAGCATGTGCATTTAGGTGGACTTGTGAAAATTGATATACGACTGTGGTAATGCAATTAATATATATGTATCTAATATATAAGTATGTATGGTTCCTCATTCAGACTATAAGCTTTATAGGTAGTTGATAAGAGAGAGTTTACAAAGCAGTGTGGCACAAAATACTAAAACACTGAAGTATTAGCCTTCAGTTTAACATTAAATACTTTATTTGCATTTTCATACCAGTGAGGCATGGAAGAGGGAACAAGAGAAGTAGGTTTTGTTTTGGCTTCCTTCTCAGATATAATTGTGTCATTTAACTACTGATAACTTATTTTAGAAATAGGCTAACAGCTGCTGCCACCTCCTCATCTTATACCCCAAACCTCAACTAAGCTAACTATCTGATAGTATTTGACAAGCTGCTAATTTTCACAAATTTGCTAATTTGCAGCATAACGGAGGCTTCAGTATCGCTATGAATGTTTAAGGATGTTCTACACTTAATCATATAGTAAAGAACAGAATTTTTGGGCATGGTTGGATGCAGTCACATGGCACAGTTAATTATATCTGTAAGCAGCACTGCAGCAGTTGTTTTCACGCACTGCTAGCTGCTGCCTCTTGGCCATGCGTTTGGCAAAATACAACACAAAACACCCTAAGTTTTGGCAAGCCAGAGCGACTCCAGGTATAGTACGTGATCCCTAGTGTGCATGTTGGGGGCCCATTTGAAAAAATATGTCTTTGAGGCTTGTCTCTACCTGTGTCTAAAAACAGTGCAGTTGCATCATCACCCTGTTTCTTGAGCAGAGCAAAGTCAGCTCAATTTTGAAAGGGAAGAGAATGAAAATGCTGATCCTTGTATGCATGGTGCTCATGCTGTTCTAGTCAGAGTGCCAGCAGGTGCTGACGCATTAGATACCCTGTTAGTTTCATGCTGCTAATTGTGTTTTCTTTGTATGTATCCTCCTGTCCATAGGTTGATGAAAAAACTGTAGGAGAGCCTGGTTGGCTTTATGGGAATTTTCAAGGACATTTTGGTTGGTTTCCATGCAATTATGTAGAAAAGATATCAGAAGGAGAAAAATCTTTATCTCCTAAAAAGGCCTTGCTTCCTCCTACAGTATCTTTATCTACTACCTCAGCTGCTTCAGAGTGAGTTTTTGTTATGTTTGTGTTAAAATTTTTCTAAATTTAGCTAATACATAATGTGCTACATCGTTTCATTTGGTGTTGTTTTTTAAAATATAAATGCAGAAAACCTATTGAAGAACATACCTGAAAGTCTTAGCTTGGAAATTTTAAGTATTTGATAGTCTGCTTCACCATTGTATAGAGTATCTGTTTTATAAATGTTAAAAAAAAAAAAGTTATTCTGCTTGAGGTACTTTTTAAATAAAAATTGTCATGTCTTGAATATGCCTGTATTCAATTTGCAGACCACTTTCACCAAGTAAATCTGCAGAAGAATCTGATTACCAAAACATACCTTTTTCTAGCCTGAACGTTAATACAGCATGGCAACAGAAATCGGCTTTTACTCGCACTGTGTCCCCTGGATCTGTTTCACCCATTCATGGGCAGGTATACTGTGTGAGAGTGGAGAACTTTCAGTATTTTAGATTCATGTTAAAGAAACTGATTTAAAGAAAAATTAAAACAAAACACAACTTTTCTAGTACTGGATGCACTGAATAGGCTAGAGGATAAAGAAGCTAGTCTGAATGCACTAGTGTGCATTGACATAATTTCAGGGACCACTGAGCAAGAAGACTTGTTTCATAATTCTAAAATAATTTTCACCTGTAATTAGACACACAAGGTATTTCTAACAAATAAGAAATAGAATTGAGAGATTGTTCCTCAACAGCTTGTTCACATCAATGTAACCAAAAAATTTAAAAAAATATTCAGCCATCGCTTAGGAATGAAGTTGTTTAAACTTCAGTAAAAGATACATCAATGTTTCTTTGTTTTTAACACTTGTACCAGTTTGGGATAGTGTGGTCAATAAGCATCTCCATTTCTGTTTTAACAGGGGCAGCCTGTCGAGAACTTAAAAGCACAAGCACTTTGCTCTTGGACTGCAAAAAAAGATAACCACTTGAATTTTTCCAAAAATGATATCATTACAGTCTTGGAGCAGCAGGAAAACTGGTGGTTTGGAGAGGTACACGGAGGAAGGGGCTGGTTTCCAAAATCCTATGTCAAGCTCTTACCTGGGAGCGAAATCAAGAAAGAGGAGTAAGTGTGACTTTTATTTTTGTTTTATTCAACAGGTTACAAAAAGAGGTGGTTTAGAGTGCAGAATTCTTGCAGTGCTTTAAAGTACAGAATATAAATACTAGTTACAGTTTACACTGGGCCATTTTAGGCTTTTATTATTTCATTCTGGCAAGCCAAGTAATGTTAGGCTCACTGCTGTGTAAATAGACAGTCTTCTAGGGCTGAGTGCTGTGAAAAATCAGTGGTAGTTATTCATCAAGTGCCAGACTTTGTTTTGGTTCATTATGGAATCAGCTCTCTTGCAGTGTGGTTGCATTCTGCCTCTGAAGGTGCCAGTTTCTAAGTGACCTACAAATAATTGTAAGCTTATAAGGCACATCTTGCAGATTTACTTGAAAAGATCGTTATGTGTAGTCTAATGCTGCAAGGTATGCGTTCAGGTCACAATTCAAAGTCTGGTTACTGCTGAGATGGCTGCATCATTGTGGGTGAATTGTTCTTTTCATGATTTATGATAAAAGCTCTTAGAAATTCTATAGAATGAGAGAATTTACACAAAATCTTTAATTTGTATTTCTTTTGGATAGCATAATTTGCGAATATATCTTCTCATCTTTCATCACATTACTTCTTTTTTTGGTGTTTGTTTTTTGTTTTTTTTTTTTTATTTTGTTTTTTGGAAGTGGTGTGCTCTTGGATGCCATTCTTACCTTAAATGTTCAGTAATACCCATCCCTGTTTGACAGTCATGGAAGTCTTTGCAATTAATTCTGAGGCAAGATCGACTTTGAGATAACCAAAGTGAGCTTAGTCTCATACTAATAGAGATTTGTTCTTGATCAGCCTTTAGTTACTCAAACTTTTTTTGATTTCTGCAGACCAGAAGCTATTTATGCAGCTGTAAACAAAAAGCCTAATACACAGTCTTACACAACAGGAGATGGTAAGACAGCATGGAATATGCTACTCGATGATACAGTCTGTTTCTGCTTAATGGCATGTGAATAAGCTTAAATATATGAAGAGTTTCTGAGCAGAACTCTTAATTTTTGTCCAAAAGATACTGTGCAAATGTTGAGCTACTGTTACAAGAATTCTAAAACAGGAACTTAAGTAAATATTATAACTAATTCAGGTTGAGCATAGGCCTGGGTTTTGTTTTTGTTTTTAAGACTTTTGCTCAAGAATTCATTTATTTCTGGAAACTTAAATATCTCATACCCATAAACCAAGGTATCTTCCTGCTGTTCTCTGCTGTATTATGCTACACTGTAGATACATGAGAAGGGATTCTTAGCCTCCTTGAGTGTGGATCATTCTCTTTTAATTGGTAGGGAGTAAAGAAAGCAAACGAAAAATTTTGGAGAAAAATTTGAGGGAAGCACTTTTTAAGCCTTTTAATCTAGTGTATCTCCATGGTTCCCCACTTACATTTTAATTCCACTTGTGGTTTTCATTTTTGCTGTGTTAGTCAGATAAGAATGGTTTTAATAAGGTTTAGGTGTGGAATGTACATGTTTGCTGTGAAACACTGAGGTGAGATGGAATACTTAATGCAAGAGATGAGTTTTCAAGCTGTGGTCTACAGGGCTCTGCTGATCTACAGGATGATCACAGGGTTTTAACTCACTATGCTAAATTCATCTAGCTGTACAAAGTTGTGTACGTGTAAGTAAGAGTTGTAAGCATGAGGAGAGGTGTGATTACAATCAAGCAAGTAGGTAGGTTGATTCACAGACTTGTGAAGACACGATCCATGTTAGGAACACACTGATGAACACTATCAGATACCTTTACTTGCATCTGATGTACTTTTATCCTCCTATCTGAAACTGTTGTCTCCTTCTCTATATGTGCTGTTTGCACAGAGTATGTTGCACTCTATTCATATTCAAGCTCTGAGCCTGGTGACTTGACTTTCACGGAAGGTGAGGAAATTCTAGTAACCCAGAAGGAAGGGGAATGGTGGACTGGGAGCATTGATGGCAGAACTGGAATCTTCCCCTCCAATTATGTCAGACCAAAGGATCAAGAAGTGAGTTCCTATCCTGAGAATGAATGCATGATGCTTTCTCTCCATTTTGTTGTATTACTCTTAGATAGTGATTTTAAGCTGAGGTTATTGTGCTTGACAGAAAAGTCAAACCTCGGTAGCTTGAGTGATGAACCTGTGCTCTAGCTACAGTGTCACACTGTCTCTCTCCGAACAGGATGGTTGGTTGTTAAATAGAGGCTCACAATTTAAATCTCCACCTGCTTTTCTTTCCACATGCTTAAAGTTGGTGTAAATTCTCCTGTTTTTATTTCACATTAAAAGATGATTGTTGTGTTTTTGTAGGCTTCTAGCAATGCTGGCAAAACTGGAACAATAAATAAGAAACCTGGTAAGTGCATGATAACTTCTTAATATTCAGGACTGTTTCTTAAGTGACTATGAGCATTTGGGCTCATAGCAATGTTTTAATGGTGACTGATGTGCTTAGCTGCAAGATATGTACCAGGATATTTCTGTGGATCCAGCTCCTACTGTAATGAAAAATAACAAATGCAATTAATATATTATCTTTTCAGAAATTGCTCAGGTTACTACTGCCTATGCTGCATCAGGAACTGAACAGCTTAGTCTTGCTCCAGGACAGCTAATACTTATTCTGAAGAAAAATGCTAGTGGATGGTGGCAAGGAGAGTTGCAGGTAGTTATTGAAGGAGAAATAATTGTGACTTCATGAACGGCAAGGAGGTGATCTTGGGTTTAATTCAAGAAAACAACAAAGTATAATGTTCTAAAAGCTGGCTAGAAAGTTATTTTCATCTTGTATAAACTGTATTTGGGGAAAAAAAAAAAAGTTTTTAATTAAACCTTGGGTTGCTATGTTTTTTTGGTTAAGTTTTTTTTTTTTTTTTGACACAAAATAGAACTGTCAAAGAATATGTGCATGGGAGGGGAAGAGGAATTTTGACAGTTAATAAATTGGTTAGGATTTAATTGGTAAGACATTAAATTGTAAAATTATTCTAATGAAAGAACAGAAAGTTGGAGTTGGAAACTAATTTATTGTGAAGGTTGCTGTTCCCACTTTTTTCCTTTCCCCACCTAGTGATAAATTTCTAGTCCCAAGGGTTGAGGGTACTGTTACATTACATTCTTCTTAAATCATAGCTGATATTTTGACTTTTGGAGCCCCATGGATCTTGCCCATAATAGCCTTCATCTTTGCAACCAATGAAAAAATTTAAAAAATGTGTCTTTGTTACCCTTTTCTTTAGCTGAAGCTGCAAGATTAGCTTTCAGTATTGGAAGTAACAAACTTAAATTCGGGCTATTTCCAATATTGGGATTGAACAGCACAATAGAAAGTTTTGTCCTCTTAATATCACTTAATTGGCACTTCCCAAGGTATCCTATGGCTGCACACACTGTTTTGTGTGAATACTCTTGTTAATGCTTGTCTTCCCTCTCCAACAGTTAGAACAGGACTGACTATTTAGCATCTGTTTTTACAACCAGCCTGCTTTACAGGTAGAGGAGAGATCACAGTGAGCAGGTTCAGAAATTGCTGCACTGCATTTCTGTAACTTAAGAGCAGTGGAAAATTTATTCACAGTATGTGCAAAAAATAAATACTGAAAAAAAATGAATAGTTTGTATTTTAAGAAAAGTAGGCCCGATGCTGGTTCAGGAAGAAGCTTCAAAAGATTTTTTTTTTTTTTTTTTTTTTTTAAAAAGGCAGGAGAAGGGAAACCAAGATACATAATTATCAAATTTTGCTAGTTTGAATTTCTAGCTTTGTTGTAATAGAGCTCAATCTGCAGTTACTGCTTTCTAAAAACCTACATTCACTTTTACATTCTGACTTTTTTGTGCACTCTGGAGTATTTGTTTCTTCAGTGTGTGCAGAGATATCTTTACTTGTGGGCCTAAAAAAATCAAAGACAAAAAAATGAGAAAATTCTTTTCAACTCTCACATGCAGTACTAGGTAGGAAGTGATATCAAATACTTAGGTCAGGATTTCCAGAAGTAGCTTATGGTAATTGCTACCTCTGTTCTGGGTATCTTGTTAGAGACTCCTTATATGATGCATAAGTGGAATGTTCATAGCGTGAATTTTCAGCCCTACAATTAAATTGTGGACTGAAATAATTAGCTGCACTTGAAATTTTGGATTAATACATTTGCCAGAACGTATTAGGGTACAGTTTTATTTTATTTGGGTTGTTTTATCCTTTTTGAGATCTGGTTAGTATTTAGTTGGTGTTTGGAAGTCTGACTTGTTATCTTTTGTTGGCAAAACCATATGACATATTAATTGCATTTTTTCCAGTCTATAGACTATTTGCTTTCTTAATTGTCTAATAATCATTTTAAATATTTACAGGCAAGAGGGAAAAAGAGACAGAAAGGATGGTTCCCTGCCAGCCATGTGAAATTACTGGGTCCCAGCAGTGAAAGAACCACATCTGCTGCTCCCTCAGGTGAAAAAAGACTTTATATTTCATTTAGAGTATTTTATGTAACTGCCTCAGTTGTTCAGATACCAGTCTGAATTACATAACTAGCATAATACTGTGTTTAATAGTTTTATCTGATTGTGGTATCACTGTGGAAGGTAAAGTCCTAGTCAGAATCTGGGTCTTTTGACAGACTTGTCCATTCTGCTTTTATCTCTGTCCAAGAAAGCTGAAATCTCAACTTCTTAATCAAAACAGTTCTTCGTAGGGTCCCTCCCTAGCTTATACTACCCACTACATACCTTAAAACAGAAAATCTCAGTCATACAAAGATGTTTATATCCAGAAATCTGTGAGGATCAGCAGTGCTTCTTCTATGGCAAGAGCTTTGTAATTTTACTGAATGCACTGAGAGCCAAACTCTTCTCATTTGGAAACCCCATTTTTCCAAATGCTAGCAAAAATCTTACAGAAAACTAGCAATCATTGTCAAACACCTTGGAATTACTTGCACTGCTCCGTATGAGGAGGGAGACTAAGCAGCAAATTTCCACTAGATTTTTCTATTTGAATGGCTGGGTACAAATGAGATTGTTGCAGAGCAAATGAGCTTTTTTGGTTCTGCATGCTTAAATTGTGCTGTTCTCCATAGCTATGATTTGCTCATACAACAGCTTCCTGGGTATTACTGGACAAAACTTCCCTTTGACTGAACTAGCAGCTCACAATTAGTTAATGCACATTTCATCTTCCTTTGCCATGTTTTTCTCACAAGTATCAGCTATAAAGTAATCAAACTCACTTTCTTTTCTGAGCCTGTAAGAGAGATAGAAACATAGTGGATTATATTTTTAAATATTTAGAAGGTCACTAGATGCTATACTAACTGAATCAATTCACCATATAAGTGCATATAAAGTGGAAATAAAGATTACTGCCTGGCTCAGTTAAAAAAAAAAAATAAAGGGGAGAACAGTTGTACACCAGGATAAGATCGTGTGGCATTTTTCTTATGTAACAGGGTATGTGAAATTGTTGTTTCTTTCCTGTGGTTATGTAAAACACCCAAAACCAGTCTTAATACTTGTGTAACAGTGTTCTGCTATATTTGGTTTTGATTCATAGTGTGTCAAGTGATAGCGATGTATGATTACATGGCAAACAATGAAGATGAGCTCAGTTTCTCCAAAGGGCAGCTTATTAATGTACTGAGCAAAGATGATGCTGACTGGTGGCAAGGAGAAATCAGTGGTGTGACAGGTCTCTTCCCCTCAAACTACGTGAAGATGACCACGGATTCTGATCCAAGTCAGCAGTGTAAGCAATTTCTATTTTTTATTAATTTTGATACTTTATTTCAAAAGTGCATTGCTATTCTGCTTTGTGTTTAGATTTTGGTCTTCCACGCATCAGCTGAATTTATTGGTACTTTAACCTTTCTTTAAATACTTTACTATATTACTAAGTACTTTAAATACTTTTCTACTTAAGTTACAAACAACCAACATATTAGTAACCAGCCAGTGTGTAATAGAGTGCTAGAATAAGCTAAAATATGTGATTTGGTAGATGTTCCACTTCCACTACAGGTACTGATGTTTGATAACTGCCACTGACTGGGAGTCGGTGCAGGCATACTGTGCTCGATTATAGAACTTGCTCTAGCTTTGTAAAATATGAAGAAGTGTCTGCTGTAGTCATCTTTTAAACAGTTTAAATAGAAGTTAAAGTTAAGTAAAAATAATCATAGAAAGAATAAGGAAAAGATTCTAGCATTAGCAGTGATCTATCCTATGGTAAATGTGTGTGTCCTAGCTCCCAGCAATCCAGCTCTCATCCAATTCTGAGAAATGGGATATATATCAAAACATGCATTAAGCTGAAAATTAGCAGCAGCAGGCTGAGAACTGAATGCTAGAATATACACCTGTCTGACAGTGAAAACTTTCTTCGCTTTTTTTCACAAAAACACAGTAAAGGGTTCTGATGTGTGTGTCCCCCCCCCCCACTCCACCATTTTTACTCTCGGCTCTTCATCCTGCAGCGCTGTGATTAAACCAACTTTTATATCAATCCATGCCATCAGAGGGTTTGGGAACATATTTTGATGTCAAAGTTGCTCTTTTGACATAACAAGCCTTGTCCTTTCACTTGCTGTTTTTTCCCTAGGCGTCATTTGTAGTTTTCTCAACATAAAGACATGCATCCAGAAGTCTGGTTGAGTTTCACTCTTAATACCCTATAGCTTGTGTGTAGGACCAGTTTGCACCTAAGATTTGGTCAACACAGCAACATAGTTGTATTCTTATAGAAGAATTCACAAACTCAGTGATGAGGGTACAGCTTGGATTGTAAAATTAAAATATTTTCCTTGGGTACCTTGTTACAGTTCCTGGGAAAAATAGAGTTCTTGAGGTTTACTTTTTAGCTAAATTATATCTGTGTTCACATTTTTGGTAACACATTGATTTTTAATTTTTAAGTGCCTCTGGTTAGCATGGTTGTGATGTCAAAAACTTCTGCATTTAGACTGAATTTAACATTCTTTTGATTAGGCATATCCAAATCATTAAAATGATCCTTTGAAAGTTTTTTTCTTTTTGTTTATAAAATCTCAATTTTGCAGAAATAGTATAGGCTAAATCCAGATGGGCTATAAAATTAAGATTCTGGCTGAGTCTCAAAACTTCCTGAATTTTCAAAAATGATAGTGATACTTGCTTATCACACAAGGTGTGTTTCCATTTACAGTTATGTGGCTGAATGTGGTAAGTGCCAGGTGATTTCATATACCACTAATTTTCAACAAAAGCAATGCTAAGGCCAAGTTGTAATTGGGAACTTTCAATGTGATGATTAATTTTCTGTCATTGTTTGCTGATACAGTGTTAGGCTTTTTCTCAGATTTCAGTGTTATGAAGTAAAAGTATTTCCATCCACATCAAACCATGGCTATGTGAACAGAGTTTTCCTTCGAAAGTATATTGACAGGGGTCAGCCAGTGGCAGTCAGATGAGCAGATGTGCACCAGGTCACCTGTACTTGGTTGTTAAACTTTTGTCTAAGTAGTCTGTTTGCTATGAAGCAGATCTACTGGTGCTTAATTAAGAAAACCTGCCTATTGGTGAACAAAGAGTATGTTGAATTTACTCTTTTTAAATTCTCCGAGTATTTGAAATAAGCTAACTTGTATATCAGTTTTGTGCTGGGATTTGCCGCTTTTTTGTGATATTAAAACATACGCATTTGGAAACTTCAGGAAAAATCCTGCTGTAAGTCCAGAACGTGCGCAAAGCCAGCATAGCTTGTTAGCTCAAGTGCAGCGTTGTTCAAATATTGTTACACAGATTTCAGCTGGAGTGCTTTCATATGGTGTGAAGGCTGAGCTAGTAAGTTGTGTTAGCAGTAAGCTAGCACTGGATCATTCTTCTGTAACCAGAGAAATATTTAAATACGCACTGACTGAAGTTTCAAACTTCCTTGGGTTTCCTTAAAATATTTTTTGTTCGTATTTAAATATAGTGCAGAAACTATCACTAGTGTTCCTGAGAAATCACAAAGGAATTGTCCCACAGAAATGTTGATGTGGCCCTCTAGGGACCAGTTTAGGGATATGACAGAATATAATCTTAAAAATGCATTGTTCTATTTTAAGGAATTGTTAATCTGAGTATTGTAATGTTTCTGTTGAAGAATAGCAGTTTCTCACACCATCTTTTCTAAGTGGTCACATGTAATAGTATTTGAAAGAAGGCAGGCAGATCCCATTTACTCAAATGTTTGCGGCTTAGGAAGATTCTGCTTTTTCCTCAAATTTAAACTCTGTTATATGGACCACCTTTGTATCCAGAGTCTTTCCTGGGACTTACAGCTGTTATAGTTACAGCTGTAATGGCAAACTTCCCTAGCAAAGAAGGAACTTAGGTCAGCAAGATGTTTCTTCTTTTAGGTTGCTGAAATAGCTCTCTGAACAGAATAAGCTGTGGTGACAAGATCACTTTTCCTGCTGGTGTAGCTGCACATCCTGGCACAGGGTCTCTGCAAGGATAAACAAATAAAATCAATTAAGGGTGTCATAGGTCTGTCAGCAGGTCTCTTAAATACCACCGAGTCCTGGTGACTTTAGAACACAGAATACTTGAGAGTCATGCTCTCAGTGACCTTGGTGATGATTAGGCTTACTCATGTTTTAATGACATTTTAACAGCCCTTATTCTAATGTTTGCACAAAAGTCATTGTAGAAAATAAATAATACACACAGGAGGTTTCAAAATGGAAATAGCTGTAGATTTAAAGTAAAGGAATATGTATGATCTCATAATCTTCTGTTCTTTGTTGGGTGCTTGCTCAACCATTCAGGGTCAGATCTTTTGTCTAGGACATGTCTACCAGGTTTTCTTCCCAAGGTGAGTAAGGCAGGGTAGGCATGGTGCACTTAGCACTTTACAGTTCTGCCCAATGGCCTGGTCTGGAGATAATTTTGTTATTTCAGCCAGTCTTTGTCTGCCTTAAACAGTTGCTCTTACAAACTTGTTCTCTCCTTATTTGTTGGCTTTTTCAGCAAGATAGCTTTTTTCAGTTTGTTGTCTTATCCATGGGAATAGCCTTGTCCTTACATTTTCCTTCAGTGAGATTTTCTCCCCTCATGTACCTCAGATGGAGGCAAAACAGATGTTCTAGCTATATCTGCCTACTTGGTTGCTGGATGTCTCTTAATGTTAGAGATCTGTTCATCTCTCAGACGTACTTCCTCAGAGCTGGACAACTCAGCCAGGTAGACATACCTGTGTACAGAGGCTTCTAGTTCATCTTATCTGATGTAATCTCATCTCCCTTCGTGAGACTGGTCTTTCGTAGAGCTGAATGGTGGACCAGTTCTTTCTACTCAAATGTACATATAGTTATTGTTTGTGTTTACTCTTTTTTGCTTTTCATAGCCCAACATTGCTGCAGTTCCTCAGGCATCTAAGTTACTCCTTCAGGTGCTCAGGCGTGAGCTCCAGGTAGTCCCCATAGCCTGATAAGCACCTCCTGCCCTTATTTAAACCTGTCTGCTCTGCCTTTGGCAGTGCAGTGACCAAAATTGGTTAGACAGGGAACAGATCCTCTCTCCGTAGACTGTTCTTGACATGCGTATGATGACAGTTTCCTTAGGTACAAACTTGATGTTTTTAGTAATACCACGAGATCTACCAAATTTATTTCTTCCTCAAGCCTTACTTGTAGATATGTCATGTTACAGATAAGACACAAGTTCTGTCCTTTCAACAAGGATCTGTATTTCCAGAAGTTTATCTCTGTGCACAAAAGATTATTAGTAATTCCTGTCCACCACTAATGAATGAAGCTGACCGATTTTCAAGGGTGTTCATAGTGAAAAAACAACTTCTGAACTAACGTGCTCGTGGCAAGTGCATTTCTGTGTCTATATAAGGACAACACATTTTCAAGTTCTCTAGTTATTGCCAAGTAACTTCTCTTTATGATTATGGAGTAAGAGTTCATGGTATCAGTGGCTTTGAGGTGTTGCATGTTGCAGGTCCACATTCTTTTTTTAATACATGAAGATTAATAATTTATTCTAAGATTTTACTCAATGGCTCTAGAACTTTATCCCTTTTACCAAGGATCAAATACAAAATCAATCCCTTAGTTCATAGTGACATAGACACCTTGTATTTCTAAATCTATTTGATGAATGTCAGTCAGACTTGATAAAGCTTCCAGGTTGAAATCCTGGGGTCTGGAATAGTCTCCAGATTGCCCACAAGGTGTGTGAAGCTGCAGCCCACGTCGTACATCTACCTTTAACCTGACTTCGCAGTGCCTCCTCTAGACTGTGTAGACCTTGGTTTCTGATGGGTATATTGAGTGATGTGGTACATCCTATTTCATGGACACATAGTATTAGAGACAAGGTTTTCATTTATTTCAGGCTTTGAACAGAGTCAAACAGGTTCATTTTTATGTGTCGATATGAATTAAGTTTCAATGAAGATTTTCTTTACAAGTTTAGTTTTTATTTGATTTTCTAATGTCTCATTACAAGCTTCTCAGAAGAAATCCTGGCTTTGTTGAAATCTCGGGGAATTTTGCAATTGCCTTTAAAACAAACCCTAGGACCTGACCTTGTATTGTTGAGTCTATGTAACTGAAGTCTTTCTTAGGAGGAAACTTCCTTCAAGTGATTCAGCTATAAGTGTTTTTCAGAGTCAATGATGGCTGGTCACAAGTACTTAAAACTCTGTGTGTTTACAAATATGAAAATGCAAGAGTAGAAACTCATGATATCTGTTTTCAGAAAGTTGAATGTTCGTCATTCCTTTCTGATGTTTTTGGTGTTGTTCTGTCTTTGTCCATAGAACTCATATGTTTCACTCTTCAAATTTATGTTCATTTTATCCTTCATTTTTTTTTTTGTTTTTTTTAGGACCCAATGTTGTCTTCCAGTGTGAAAGCACCTCAGAGACCCACTATCCAAGTTTGACTGTAGCGTGGAGGCAGGGTGGCCAGCTCTGCTCACATGTCTCTGACACAATCCTTTTGCTTCGTTTGAACGTTAGATCCAGTCAAGAAATTAGGTTTTTGTGGGTTTTCTTATAATCTACAGTTACAGTTGATTTGTAAAAGCAGAAAGGATAGTGGGTCTTTGTGTGGCTTTCACTGCTGTTCATTCTTGTTTCCTTTAGTATTTTTCTTTAGTATTGATAATTGTAGATCATTAGCATGCATATCAAGTTACCGTTTGCATGGTGGGATTGCAGACACACAAAGACCCACTATTTGCACAGTTTCTGAGCTGTTTTGAACCGGCAGTTGTGTTCTTTTAATGTTGTAATGTACATACTTTGCAGAATTAAAATGTTCACTGATTACTGTTCTAATGGACTTGATTTAATCTCTTACACATTGAGCTTTTAAAATTGACAAGCCTACAAGGCTCATCCAGAAAACAAACCCTACCTGTCTCTGCTGCTGATAGTCACTGTGATTACAAACATGCTACAAGATCTAAGATTTAGATCTGGTGCAGTCCATCCAGCCTTTTAAAACCCTTTTTAACTGGAGAAAGAACTATTAAGCAAAGAGTGGAGGATATTTTAAATTTTTCTCCCTTCACAGTAGTACTATAGCAGGAATTCCGTTTGTTCTGGCTTGATATGTCCTATCCCTAAACAATCTCCTTCCTTTAAATAGCTTATTCCGATAATTCATATTTGCTTTCAGTTTTAGCAAATAGCAAACATGTACTAGTTACTGCAGTAAGTACTTATACAGTCCCTGTGCTACTAGACCCTTTCCCTGCCCCTTTTTTTCATTAAATAGTTACAGTGCTGTATAGTGTTTTTACCTGGCTATGTTCTGCAGTGATTTAAAGTACTATCTGAAAGCTGCTGCTCTTCTTTCTGTTAAATAAATTAGCAGCCTAATACATAGGTAACCTCAGTAGAGATGTTGCCAGAAGAGAAACCCTAACAGACACCTGGAGCTGAAGGCAGAGCATTTGGGTTTAGAAATGTGGAACTATACTCCTCAGCTCAAAAGTGGTCCTTAAAGGTACAGTTATGGTATGTCAGCAGTATGGTGCAGTAAAGGTGCCCACATTTTTATTAGTTTGGGAGGAGAGAAGGACCAGGACTTCAGGACTATAACCTTGATACCCCTTTAATAGAAAGGATTCATTTAATAGCAGACTACTTGTCTGATTAAATAGTTCTGTGCTGCTGTAACAACAGGAGGGATCTAGTAGACACAGTATTTAATTTATCTGGTTTCCTGAACTTGGTTACGAAACAGAAAGGTCACTTAGGCAATCAGAAATGTTTACAAAACACTGCTTGTTTACTATATACATACATATATATATATATATATGAATGTTGTGAAGGTACTATCAGGAAAAGGTTAGTCCAATTGCAGACATTTAAATGCCTTTCTCCAAAATTTCTATGTTATGTATTTAATATACTTGATCAAATAATGTATATGTGCCCTTTAGTTCAGAGATATATCTTTTGTGCAATATGGACTACAGCAATGTGCCTACATAAAACTACAAATGGATTTTTATTCTGGATGTATTTTGTCTAAATCAATATTTTATTATAGAATGAAATCATGTTATTGTAGGCAAATAATGTGCTAGATAATTCCTCACATATTCTAGCTGACTTGATTTCCTTATGAAACTACATTTTAAGTATTTCTGCTAAAATATGCTAATAACCCTGAACTGCCTTTTCTGAATTTCTGACTTTGAAAGCCTGTTTAATACAGGCTGAAGTGTGTTGTTGCTGTACCAGTGGCATCAAGCAGTCACTTGTTGTAATCTAATAATTAGGTGATCTTACAAATTATCCCATTTCTAGAAGACACTGTTAACCTGTGGGATTTGAGTGAAACTGACTTCCCAATATTCAGTGACAGTTCTTCTTGAATGCCAAGTTACTACTAACTGTCTTTTGAAAAATTAAAAACAACTTCACATCTTATCTGGGATGTTCTAGGAAATAGTTATATGGCATTTTCCAAAAACAACTGGCATTCTACCCATTTTTCAACTGATGCAATTGGAGATTAGGGTAGTATTGGGCAAAATTTCACACAAGTAGCCCTATTGTTGAGCATTGATAATTATTGAAACAGCTGCCCCTCAGTTTGAATTGATGAGTATTGAAATGAAAAATTTGGGGCTTTCATGGTTACCTTTTCATGTTTCACTATTACATGAGTACGGTCTAAATTCTCTAATAACAAATATAATAATAATAATAGTAATAATGATAACACCTTAATAATGTTGATTGAAAGAGATGTAGTCCCATCCTTCAGTATTAATCTCTACTGCAAAAGTCTGCCTAACACAGCTCAAGCACAATCACCTGAGAGCTCTGCTCTCCTTCGCACACTGGCGCAGAAAGAATTGAATACACACATCAGATCATTGATAGGAAAGACTATGCCAAGGATGTATTTAAGGCAAGATTATTTTAAAATCGTGTCGTGTAGCAGTGAAGAAATAGAGCTAATAGAAGCTGGGTTTAAATCACTTTATCTTTCAAAAATGTTACTTTTTCTCTGGTTGTGTGCAATCCACTCCCTTGTTGCTGAAAGTCCATAGAGTTGAGTTCAGCTGTCATCCCAGCCAGCCAAGTAAAATCAGCACTGAAGTGTTCATCCCTTATTTGGGTGAAAAAGGTTGGCTTTGGAACTAAAGACAACTGGAAAATAGAGATTTTTGTTGTACTGACGGTCCCCAGTCAAGAGCTGAGGGTCTAAATGTTGCTCAGAGCTACACAAGGTTAACAATTAAAACTGAAGCCAACTAGGAGAGTAGAATACGATGTTGCCTGCAGACTATTACTTGCTTAATACTGTTTCCTGTGGGCTAGCAGAGAATAGGGGCCATGGTGTAATTGGGGGCAAGAATGTAAATGATGCTGTAAGTGCACAAAGAACAGGTACTGAAACGCTTCCTAATTTTGTAACTGTCTAGTCTGCATAATGGACTAACTACCTACAAAAGCATAGTTTTACAAAAGCTTAGTTTAGAGAGATGAGTTCCTGATCCCGCAGTTGGATCCATGAAGGAAAGTCTTGTGCCACCACCGAGGCCCAGTTGCAGGGCTGGGGTGTGCGAGTGGTCGGTGATCGTGACGGGCTGCGAAAGCATACAAAGCGCTACCGTAATGTCAGTGTTCATAATGTTACAGTGAGGAGTACAGAAGGCATAACGCTCCATCAGAAAAGTTACATGCTAATAATTGAAATGGCTCCTACCAGTCGTTGAATATTTATGCCATCTCGATGCTTGGTCAGATCGTATCCCTGTGTGATTTTCTTGAGTTGGGTTGAAAACACCTGTAAATAAGTCTGCTCGTAGGAATGCCGACGAACCTTGACCGGTAGTAGTTTTAGGAGCTGCTACAGGGTCATGCTACTTTAATGTAATGAACTAATAAAACTGCTACGTAATGGTGTGTGCTGCCTTAAAATTTCTTTTGTTGTTCTTTTCAAGCTAGAGTATTAATGTTTGGGGATGTTTGTTAAGACATGCAAATGCAGGCCTTGCTTGGCATGGGGCAATTGTTCATCTTTGGTTTTAAACAAAGTTGTAAGATAACTATGCAAATGTATTTTATTAAAGGGACACATAAAAGGATCTAGTTTGTCTGTTGTGGTTTTTTTGTCCATCTGGGGAGGATTTTTTCCCATGTGAATAGTTTGGTACGAGCATTATGTTACCTGGCTCTGTGACAGAGTAACTTGATTTTGCTTTTTACCTCTTGAAAACTGAATCATAAATTTCTTCAGTTGTAGCAGAGAGAGTATACTGCATCTACTACTAGGGGAGATTGGATAAAAGTTTTTATTATTTTTCCCAGGGCCTGGTGGAAACCAGCTTTTCCACAACAGGAAATTTCTTGGATTAGTTCCTTTTATGGGTTTCAGTAGGCGCAGAGGCTACTGTCAGCTACGGGCAGTGACAGGAGTACAGCACAAGTGAGTTAGCCTTGCGTGTGCCAGCAGAGATTGTAAGATGGCTGTGGGTGTTGTCCTGTGGTACGATCTGGCTGTACTAAAGGGCCTATTTTAATGCCAGCCCATGGTACTTAAGACGAGATGTAGTCTTTCTGTGGTAGCCTGGGAAAACAAAGGCAGGCTAATACAGGCACAATCCCCCAACCCTTACCTACTTTTTAGTCGTATCAACTGGCTTGAGCTAAAAAAGTTAAAAACCAACAGAACCCACAACCAACCCCCTCTGCCCCCCAAGCCCCCCAGCCATAAACAAACCAAGCTATTTCCTTACAAATGCTGCTATATAGGCCAACTCTACCCCTATATAGTCTTCACCCAAAGCAGGGATGACTTCAGGACAAGTGCATGAGCTCATGTTTGAGGCTTAAGATGTCTTTCCAGAGCTGTCATTTTTAATGTATTTTTCAATTGTTTGTTGAGTAGGGAAGTTCACTGGGGCAGGGGACAAAACACTTTGTGCCCAGGCAAGTTTGGGCATCTTTGAAAGCATTTTATCCACCTGGTTTTTACTTCAATTGTCTGGAACTGGCTTTTAAGAGAAGAATTTTAATTCACTCATTTTTTTAACAAAGAAAGGAAAAGGAAATTTTTTGAAATGGTGCTAGGTTTCGTTCATCTTTCTTTCATTGGGGGATTTCTTTTCTTCAGAAAGTGTCATTCTTCCCCTTGAACATACTCAAATCCAAAATATGTCAGTAATTGGAAAGGTTTTCTCCCCCAGCTCCCCATGATTTTCAGGCATTTGAATCTCCTGCGTAGGAGAACATCTTTTGACTGGGAAACCTGGTAGTTTTTCATGCAGGGTTAGTTATGTTAGTAGAAAGAATTTCTTGTTCAGGTATATTTGGAGAGGGAACTATAATTTAAACAACCTCAGAGACTGGGATTTCCTGTTTATAAACTCTCCAGCTTGTTTTACCCTGCCCCTGTGAGACAGCTCCTTCCTCGCCTTGGAGAGCAGGATTTATCACAAAAGGTACCACAGTTCTGGTGGGCATCTCTCTCTCTGGCTAAGCCCTAAGTTTCAGAGGTACCAGACACGCACTGTTTGCTCTGTTAGATGTTGTTCTGAGGGACAGCTAGGCAGGTCATGCCCTAGATGTTCTGAACAGCCTGGCAGTACCCTGCTCTCCAGGGAAGAGGGAGGCTGGCTTGCCCTCCAAATATAATGTAAACCTTTTATCCAGTCAGCAGAGGGAGGTGAGCCCCCAGTGTGGGCAGCTGAGATTCCCCTCTGCAGGCACTCCCAAAAATCTCACTGCTTTTCATTAGCTGTATAGGGAGCTTGGGATGAAGCTGCAGAAGACAGAAGCCAAACCAACGGCTTTCTGCTGCCAAAAAAGGCAGTTTTACTGCTTCCACGCACATTCCTGGCTGCTAAACTAGCAGAAAACTACTGTTTTCTTTTTTCCCCTTGGGATTTTTTTGCTGCCAGGGTGTGAGCTGGGAGTCAGATAAGTGCCAGAATTGACGCAAGGAGAGGGGGGAACAGGAATGTGGGAGGAGAATGGGTAGAGATGTAGGTCTGCCCTTTCCATACCAATGAGCCCATGGACTGCTGTGGCCACTTTGGGAAAACATTGGCAAATGCACTAGCTAGGTTGTTTTATTCTCTCTCATTCACCTTTCTTCCCTTCAGATCCTAATGCCTGAATTCACTCTCTAAAATCAGATGTGTGGATTGTGTACTATGTTTTTATGCCAGTATCATCAGACTCCTCAAAATTTGGGGTGCTTTCCTTAGTGCTTATTTAAATATAAAATTGCACTTATCTATTAATCCCAAAAGCTGATAGTCCAAATACGAGGTTAGTGCAGGAGCCAGTTAATTGCATTTTTGTATCTGATAATGAGCTTTATAAACCAAATCTACTTTAGGTGCATAAAAAAGGGCCGGTTTTCCCTTCCAGTGTTTGCTTCAAGTAAATAACATGAGACAGACACAAATCCAAACATGTGGGTTGATCTCACAGTCCTGTGATACAAGCAAACAGCAACAGGAGCTCCAGTCTGTAAAGTCTCTTCAGTAGAGAAGAGAACCACATGGTCAAAGCGGAGAGTTCCAAATCTGGACAAATAAAGTCTGGTTACTCTGCAAGCCCTTGATTGTCCTAAATTTTTGTATCCTAGGAACGAGTTGAGCTTAACCTCAGTCCTGTACAGGCTAAAGAATGATGCGAGGCTCCAGAAGCACCACACATTGGCTACAGTCCACCTCGATGGATTGATATACCAAACTTCCTAGGAATCACTTTGATCTGTACTTTACTTCTTTTTCTCATCTAATTTTGGCCTGATTGTAACTTTAGGAATAACTAAGGCCAGAAGCATTATTCTGCATGATCAAGAGCTGCAGTCCCAGTGCCATTTTTTCAAATCTTGTCAGAAAGCTTAAGATCTGTAATCCTCCCTGGGGGTACAAAACAGAACTGAAAAGTTCTGATTTTAAATCTAGCTATTGCCTTTACTGTTCTACTGCTTTTTGTTGTTCAAAGGGTTTCCCTGTTAAAGTATTTTGCATGGTGTCAAAACTTAAACTGACAAGTGTTTCCCTTCTGCTGAAAGATGCTGCTCTTTCAGAGCAGCTTGATGCCTGTCCAGCCAGAAGCACAAGCCCACGAGTTTCTCACGAGGCCACTGTCACATCAAGTTTAGTCAAATGTTTAGTGTTTCTTGTTTGTTTTTCTCCCCCAGATTTATTACTAACTCATTTTCATTTAATTATTTAGAGCAGCCTTCCCATAAACAGAGCTAAACATTGGCAGTGAATAGAAGAGAGTCACCTTCTAGTGTCCTAGATGCGTTAGGGTGACAAGGGAGACGCAGCCCTTCGTGCTGTAGGTCACGCTGCCTTTCATGACAACTGTAAACTTTCAAAAAGTATCGTTCCTCTAGAAATGCTGGATCTAAATGAGTCCCTGCGATGTCCTTCCTGCTATTCTGCAAAATCCAGTTCACATTGATTTAAAATCTGATGCCATCACATCAAGCAATAGATGTATGTTCTCAAATGCTCTGTAACTGTTTTTTGTTTTGTTTTGTTTTGTTTTTTTTAATTTTCCCTCACCCTGCTACTGTGTAGTACTCTGCTAGCACGTGATAAGAGAGATCAGAGTTTGACTCCATGTGCTGTCCTTTACTCACCTAAACTTATTCACCACTTTGTTTTTACCAGTTTTTGATTTAGTTACTAAATTTTAAACACTGTTGTCGTGCTTACTAAGATGTATACAGTAGAGAAAAAGCAATGTGAAGCTGTAGGGTCTGCATGTTATCACAGAAAACTCGGGTTTGTGTCATTGAATGTCAGTGTGTTCCCATGCATGATTTTGATTATTCATACTTGATGCATAAAAATAATTCAACATATTTCAGGCTCATTTTGTTTCTAAATGAGAAAAAAGAGTTGTGCAACTATGAAGTTGTGCAGCTATAACATTGCGCTTTATAATTTTACAAATTTGTACTAGTGGTTTGTATCATAAATTAACAACCAAGGCAGAGTACTTTAGAAATGGGATGGAGATTAAAGGTGCAATGTCCTAAGTCAGAACCAGACACGTTTTAGATGACTTCATCTCACAAAAAGACATTACATAAGGTAAGAGAAAATCACCATTTTGAAACAGTATGACAGAAAAGGAGAAGGGATGAGAAAAACCATGAAACAGATGGAGTGGCAGGAAGTAAGGAATTCTTATTTTGCATCACAGCACAAGAACAAGGGATGTTTGAAGAAGTGAAAAGGTGACAGGCTAAAAAATTACATGAAGGGGGGAGGGTTCGATCACTACATTACTCGAATTTGAAAACCACTGCTGCTGTGGACAGGGTGTTTAAAAAGAAGGACTGAGTATATAGTCTGAACCATAGGCTGGCATATGTTGATGCAATTTTGTTAATTCATCAGATCTGATGGCCTGAGTGGAATCTAAACTGCTGGCTTACTTCTTGTAGGGTGTGCTGATCTCCAGAGCCTTGACACCATGCAGCCAATGGAAAGGAAAAGGCAGGGCTACATTCACGAACTCATTCAGACAGAAGAAAGGTATATGGATGATCTGCAGCTGGTCTTAGAGGTGAGATGTCTCGCATGTGAAAATGCATTTGGAAGAACACCACCTCCGTCCTATTAAATAATAACAATAAAGGGATTCTTACAAATTGTGAAATGCTAGAGGAAGAAAGGTATGTGAGCACCTCCCTTTCTAGTGAACGTTACATGGTTGTCCACCAGGCAAAAGCATCACGTTGTGAAAGCCATCATCTTACAAGGACCTTCGTATTTTCCAAAACCTGTTCTTAGGTGTTTGGGCTCAGTGTAAAGGTGATGGGCTGGGCCGTGGTGCCTAGCAGAGCTGCACAAGCTCATGACAGAAGCTGTATCGGCACCATAGAAGTTTATCGTCTGCCTTCATCTCCAGTTTTACTTCTGGGTGTCTGACTTGACCTCTCTGTATAGAACAACTGTGTGGTGAAGTGTTAGAGATGTTAAATAACTGAGTTACACGAGTATTCTGCTATCCAGAGATATTGTGCCGAGGGCCGCTGGTAGAAGCTGAAGTTCTGCATGCAGGTTGTCTATGAGTGCTCTGGGTCTGGGAATAGGTGTAGTGCATAAGTGTAATTTGTGTAGCAGTTGACTCCGAAATCGTGGGAATGCTCTTCTGCTGAACAGTCAGCCTGCAGGTCCCAGTGCTTGCCCCTGCTTTGCAAATGGTGATGCTGGTGTCAGAACGAGGTTACACGCTTAGGACAAATAGTGACAGCTGTCACAAATAGTAGTAAGGAATTGCTTTTAACTTCTGAGGAATTGGACAGTGAGCATTCAAATAAAAAAGCAAAATCTTTGCTAGGCTAAACAAGAGGCTGAGCTGCTTTTGTCTCTGAAGAATTGCTCACCTTGCTGATTTTTTGACTGCAGGTTTTCCAAAAACCAATGGCTGATTCGGGCTGTCTCACAGAAGGAGAAATGGGGCTGATCTTTGTTAACTGGAAGGAACTCATCATGTCAAATACAAAGTTACTGAAGTGAGTACTTACCTGCATTTTTTTATGTTTTCCTTTTCATCTTTATTCTCTTGTTCATTTCCCCAGGAAGTAAATATTTCTGACCTTGCTGATTATTGCCTGTGATGTGTGCATTCAGAACAGCTAAATGCATTCAGATTACCTCACAAAGAAGTTTTTACAAGAGAGAGGGCTGGAATAAGCAACAAGAACAGATGCATATTTGCTGTAATACCTTAGAAAGAGAGCCTGCACAAGAGCATGTGCATGGGAGGCGTTCTTCCCAGTTTTCTGCAAAGCAACCCTCTATTCTCTAAAAATAAACTTTAGAGAGACAAAGTGGCTAGTAATTCATTGAAATGGGATGCTGGTTGAATGTAGAAATTGATGCCGATTGTCCCAGAAACCTCAAAGGAGAGGCTCAGTCCCACAGACCCCATCAGGCAGATCGTTCAGCTCAGCATGTTGTGCCGGTGACTTTGGGGGGGTTCAGGCTGGACCCCGCGCCGCCTGGAAGCGCCCGTGCTGTGAGAGGGAATTCACCTCGCAGGCCTGCGTCCTTCCAGAGATGGATGTTGTAAGGATCTTGACTTAGGCCTCGCAGACTTGGCAGCAAAGTTGGATGGTGATTTCTTTCCTCTCCAGAGCCTTGCGAGTGCGTAAGAAAACAGGAGGAGAAAAAATGCCAGTGCAGATGATTGGGGACATCTTAGCAGCAGAGCTCTCTCACATGCAGGCCTACATTCGGTTCTGCAGCTGCCAGCTTAACGGAGCTTCACTGCTGCAGCACAAAACTGACGAAGATGCTGATTTCAAAGACTACTTAAAGGTATCTTACTCGGTAGCTTTTGTGCCTTCTCCTTTCCTCAGTGACAGGAGCCCGTCTAACCAGCATCACCCAGATCAAAATAACCCAGAAGAGTAAAATTTTGCAAAAACAGCTAAGAACCTTACAAGCTGTATTTATATGATCATGGTTAACACTGTGTGTGTGCTTTATTTATATACCTTTCTTTCTCTCTAGCTAATTTATTACTCAATTTCCCATTCTGTTACTTGTTACTTCAGTGTAACACTAATAACACAAATCTACGGTGCTGGTGTCCGCACCTCCCCAAAAATTCATGCTGTCAGAAGGGGTAAGAGTCTGTGGAGTTGAGATAAAATTGTTCTGAATGTGTTCTCAATTCAGTGGGGCGTGCAGTGTGTCTGAAAGGTGGGGTTGCAGCCGGGGCCAGAGATGTGCCATGAGTGTCAGAGTCAGGCATGCCACAGAAATAAATAAGGAATTGCTGCCATACTGCAGCTGATGTGGTGGCTCTGAGGCCATGAAAGGAGAAATGCCAGAACTGTTGACATCACATGTTTGTTTCTTTCATTGCTTTGGGTTTTTTTTCAACCTGAGTGGAGCCTGTAATGTCAAAATAAAAGCTGCAATGTTTTTTGAATTTAAGGATTCTGAATGAACAATGATCCTACAGCTTATGTTGTCACAGCGTCTGGGTACAATGAAAATCTCAGCTTTCCTGTTTGTTCTAGGTACAAGTATTGTTTGCTTACTGAAAAATCTTAAGATTTCTTGGCATGCCTGAAAAAATGAATCTGATCAGACAGTTTCAGGTTTCAGTGCAGTGAGGCAACTGTTTCTTGATGAGTAATGCAATGTCTCTGTTAAATCTCTGGGTTGCACCATAGAAACTTGCCTTGGACCCTCGCTGCAAAGGAATGCCCCTCTCCAGTTTCCTCCTGAAGCCTATGCAAAGAATAACCCGCTACCCTCTGCTCATAAAGAGTGTGAGTACCCCAAGCGAGGTTTTGGAGGTGAATGCTTTTGCATTTGGTTTCAATAGCAAAAGCCAAAAATAGCTTTGTCCCTTCATGGGGATTTCTCTGAGAGCGTGAAGTACTACCTATGCTTACCTCTGTTTTTATCTTGTTTTCTCTCGTTTTTGATCCATACCAGATTCTAGAGAACACTCCAGAAAATCACCCCGATCACAGCAACCTCAAGCTTGCCCTGGAGCGTGCGGAGGAGCTGTGCTCTCAAGTTAACGAAGGGGTGCGTGAGAAAGAGAACTCGGACAGGCTGGAATGGATACAGTCCCACATCCAGTGCGAAGGACTTGCTGAGGTAACGGTGCTGACACGCTGTACGGGGGAGACGTCATTTCAGAAGGGCCGGGGGAGGGCATGGGAGTCCTTGCTCACATCCGTTATGGCAGCATGATCCACTGCTGAGCTGCTGGCAGAGAAGCTTTTATTAGATTCAGCTCGCGGCCATGATGTGATGAGCCCTTGGTTTTGCATTAATCTGGCAGTGAAGAAAATCTGGATTTCTCAGCTTAAAACTGATACCATTTAAACTGTTAAGCGAACAGAAATAACTCTTAACCTGTGAAGTTCTGCTCATGCTGCCACTGGGCTAAGTCAGGTGTTACTGTGTGGAATTTCACTTAGTGTGTGTTTCCCAGGGTTTTCCTTCACGCAGAAAGGGCAGAAGCCCTTAATGCCAGATCCTCAGAGATATGTGGGGTTCAGGCTTCTGTACCTTTTAGGACAGGCTTCAAAATGAGGTGCTGTGACAGTTCTCCACTGGCTGCATAAGGAACCAGGGCTTGACAGGCCCCGGGGGTCTGTCCTAGTTCCATCACCTAATCAGGCACCCATAGGGGGTGACCTGACTGCAGACTCAGCAGGTGCTTCTTAAACGCAGCTTCTGGGCAACAGAAAAGTGACCACGAGGTAAATGCCTTCATCCAGTCAGACCCCTCTGTGTGTTGTTGGTAAAGCTTAAATCTACTTTAAGTTGGGAGTAGTGCTGATAACCATGGCAAGTCAAAAACCAGTTTCCCTTCTCTTAATTCGTAACTAAATTCATTAAACAAAACAGAAGAGCATTTTGAGCAGCTCGAGCGATCTCCACTGTGAAGAGGAGCAGGAACCAATGTCTGCATTAATTTGCTGCTGATGATGGTGGGTTTTGTCTCTCCTAGCAACCTGTGTTCAACTCCCTCACAAACTGCTTGGGACCACGGAAGCTCCTGCACAGTGGCAAGCTGTATAAGGCCAAGAGCAGTAAGGAGCTGTACGGCTTCCTTTTCAACGACTTCCTCCTGCTCACCTACATGGTTAAACAGTTTGTATCTTCTGGTTCCGATAAACTGTTCAGCCCCAAATCCAACTCCCAGTTCAAAATGTACAAAATGGTGAGTGAATCAAGGTGCCCTGTGCTCATGTTGATACAGTGGGACCTGGCTTCTGCTGAGGAGTGCAGTTCTCCCTGCTGGGATGAGCTGTCTGGCCCCGCCTGATCGTTTGCTGTCACACAGGCTCGCACTGGCAGCCAACGTGCACGAATGCCGTCAGCTTCGTCTCTGGAAAAAGACAGGCTTCTGTGTCTTGGTTTAATCAACACTTCTGCCCACTTTGGGGTGAAAGGGCAGAAATAGCATCGTGCCTGAGCAGCTGAGTGGGATGTTCAGGAGCAAGATCCTTGAGTTGGCACAAGTTCCTGCACCCACAAGAAAACACCTCTGCTTCTTTAGAAAACAGTAAAAGGTGCACAACTTTAGTCTCTGTGTCCACAGAGTGCATGTTCTCAAGATGATGGAGTTGAGGAGATAAGTTTAAGTATCAGGGCTGCTTTCTGACAGGGAACCTGAGAGATTCCCCCATTTCCAAGCTCCACACTGTAGCTCTGCTTACACAGTCCTGCCCCTTTCACAAAGCTCTTTATCTAGGAAGACATAGTGGGGTGTATCACCGGCAGTTTTCTCTCAGGCCCTTCTCACATTCTTTACGTGGTGATCTGATTGTTCGTCCTGTGTCCTATGACTTTCGTTTTCCCTACAGTAAAATAGTGTATTTAAACATTCTTGTAGAGTTTCCGCTTATTGTCAGGGTGATGTTGCCACAGAAATGTTTGCTTTTCTTTCAGCCTGTTTTCCTTAACGAAGTCCTAGTGAAATTGCCCACAGACCCTTCAAGTGATGAGCCAGTTTTCCACATATCACACATTGACAGAGTTTACACACTTAAAACTGACAACATTAATGAGCGGTGAGTAGTGAAAATGCTGATCTGAGCTTAAAGGTGTTGATGATGGCTGTAGGCTGTGTTTCCAGTGAGCAGACGTGGGGGTCTCTCACTTCAAGGACAGGGTTTAGTCTCTTGGTTAGGACATAAAACTTGCTTGACTCTCATTTGAATTACACACTTTCTCTGATTTTGTTCTGCTTGTGCGGCAGCTCTCGCAGTGGAATCCAGTCACATTTACTGCTCCTCAGTGTTACTGTTGTACAGAAGAATAGTGTAGGCTGCAAAGTCCAGCCTCCCATAGGATTCTTCCCCAGTCCTGGTCAGTCTTTAATGTGACCCAGCAGTCCTTAATAAAACAGCAGCTCTATTTTCATTTATCTAGGCTGATGTGTAATTGTGGCATAAGATTAAATCCAAAAACTCCATTGCTTTAGTCCTTGACCTAACCTCATCTGTCATGCCTCTGAAACTCAGTGGGGGGAAAAATGGCAAAAGAGATTGGGGCAGAGTCACTGATACTGAAGAATTTCCTGCCTGTGGTATGACCCTGACCGAAGGGATTCCTCTTTGCAGTACTGCCTGGGTCCAGAAAATCAAAGCAGCATCAGAGCAGTACATCGAAACTGAAAAGAAGAAACGTGAAAAGGCTTATCAAGGTACCTACCGCGTTCTGAATTTCCCTCTCACCGCATGGACACGTGAGCGGGGCCTTTTCTGGGGGATGCCACAGTGTCTGTGTAGGATCTCCCTCTTCAAATCTATTGCCGTTTTTTACAGTTGCAGCCAATCCATTTATTTCTGACTTCTTTGTCCCCAGCTCGCTCACAGAAAACCTCAGGAATAGGACGCTTGATGGTGCACGTGATTGAAGCAACAGAACTCAAGGCCTGTAAACCCAATGGTAAGTGAAGGAAGTAGTGTCAAGTCACTTTTATTCCTGCAGCGTTTGGAAAGGCTTGCTGAGAGGAGTTTGCTGATTTGGGAGATGTTATGTGGCTTCAGCTACAGCTTCTGAGGGATTTAGCCGTTACTTAGTTTCAGAGGACCGAGTGAAGAACCAGCCCTGTGCTGCTGTAGGATATAGGGATTGCCTGACCCATGTCTTCTGGACAGCAGCATCGGTGTGTGTCCAAGGAGCCTCCAGACAGGGAGGTTTGTGCGCTGCAGAGGTGTTCCACTGCTCTTTCTGTGTTCAGGGAAGAGCAACCCGTATTGTGAAATCAGCATGGGCTCTCAGAGCTACACTACGAGGACCCTGCAGGACACCTTGAACCCCAAGTGGAACTTCAACTGCCAGTTCTTCATTAAGGATCTCTATCAGGATGTCCTGTGTATCACCATGTTTGACAGGGATCAGTTCTCACCCGATGGTAAGTGTATTTCTTTTAAGAAAAGAATGCTTTTTTGTGATTGGGGGTACACAGTTCCTCACCAGCAGTTCCAAGAGCCTGGAGGTATGATTGCTTCCTGAGAAATGTGTGAAAACAGTAACTCCTTACTCGGGAGGTTCAATAGCCTTCCACAGCCAAGAGCTCTGGGCAGGCAGGTTTGACCCTGCTCTGGGTTTTGTATCAGAATTATTTTTCAGTCAGGCTGGGGAGACAGAGAAGCTGAAAGCAGAAGTTTTTCTCTCTCACTATAGGTGCCCGAAAATAAGATGCCAAATTATATTTGCACAGCAACAGCTTGATATACTTTCTTTTTTTGCTTGGAAACTGAACATGGTTTTTGCAGTCAGCTGCATCTAGTACTCTTTAAAAACCTAAGTGCTTCTTCAGGGCTCAGACACACAGATTATTGCAGATTTGCAAGGTACTGCCTTGACCCAGGTTGCCCTATGTGTAACTATAGCTCGGTCTTTTCTGCTGGGAGATAATGTGACTTTGCTAGGCTGCTTCTCCCAGTTGGAGAGCAGAGTCTGTTGTTTTTTCAGTTCATGGTAAACCTTTTAATGCGCACACACACCCACAAAGGTGTTATATATGAAATGGTTACAAAGAGGGTATATTAACTTCTGGATAGGACTCTAAACCTACTAGTGGCAGTAATTGTTCAAGGTCATTGTTCTGTGAAAACAATTATATATAAACCTAATTAAAAGTTGGCTGAGCCAAAATGGGTTGGTTTTTTTTTTTTTTCAATTGCCTTTGTAGCACCACAGCTGACTTGTAAACAGGTTCCATCCCTTAACTCTGATAGCTCTGCGACAAGAGAATATTTGAAACTGTGTTCCTGAAAGGGAACTGTATTTTTTAAGCCTAATTCTATAGCATTTTTGTCTTCTGAGAAGATCTTTTTTTTGTCACTGCTGGCTGATTTACACAGGGCTGAGGGCTAGTTAAACAGGAAGCTTGGGACCGGTGCTCTGGAACTGAATATACACTATGCAGCATTGCTGCTTAACCTGACACTTTCAGATTTTCTAAGCTTAATGTCTTGGCTTAATGAAATTTCTTCTTCACTTGCCCAACAGATTTTTTGGGGCGCACTGAAGTGCCAGTAGCAAAAATCAGAACAGAACAAGAAAGCAAAGGCCCCACGACCAAACACTTACTGCTGCATGAAGTTCCAACAGGTGAAGTCTGGGTCCGTTTTGACCTGCAGCTCTTTGATCAGAAAACACTCCTCTGAGAACACTTTTTTTAATTTATGAAGGACAACTGAAGCTGACAGACTCAGCATTTTCTGTTAAAGATTCCTTGCGCCATGCTGATTATTAATCAAGAGTTTCTGCTGCTTCTGTATTTCCTCTTAGTTCCTGGTTGCATTTAGTTCCTTGCAGCGTTCAAAGTTGTTGATCTATGCAAACAGAAATGTTACTGTATATACAGTACTATAGCTCAGTGCCTTTTTATTATGTTGGAATATCTTGGTTTTGGATGCCAATGTTTCCATTTTCAGGGCCATAAGAAGTATTAAGTATAAATGTGGCATCAAGATGTATGTATATTTTACCACTTAGTCTAACATATAGACTGAGGAATGGTTTAAGCTCAGCACTAGAATCATTCCATTCGAAATCTGAAAAGTGATATCCACTGGAATCTTCCCGTCTCAGGATGATAGTTTTAAAGATTAAATGCTGAAGAAGCCTTAGCACTGGAGAAGTCTCCACTATATTGAATATTCTTTAAGAATCAAGTGTAGTTCTTTACTTGACTTAGTTCTGCACTGAAATCAGTAACTGCTACTTGATTTTTCTTTCTGCTTCGGTTTGATTTATCATTCTCTGCTGAGACAATGTGGTTGTGAAGAATAACTCAAAAAAAAATATTTTAAATACTGTGACCCACAATAATGTGGAAAAATACTCTTCAGCTTTTGTTTTTTTCCTAAATATAAGTTATTTGTGTACATTTCCTTGGTCTTGCAGACCTCCATGTGAATCTTGAAGCTTTGACATTGCCAACATGTATATAGAGAGTAAAATATAAGTTTATTAATGTAATTTGTCTACAGATGTTTATTGATGCATAGTGATTTTTAAAAAGTATATTTTATTGTACAGGGCAATGTGAAATAATGAGAAAATCTTATAGGATTAAATTCAAGAAAGGTTTATTACAAGTTTAAAAGCTTTGCCTGGGGGAGAACTGACCCCAGCACAAATCTGTAAAATGAGACTGGTTGACAGCAAGAACTTTCTCTTGGCACCAAGATCAGGGATGGTTAAAAAAAAAAAAAAAAGTTTGTTTATAAAGGATTTGATACTTGTAACCATTTTACTGTCTCCTTAAACTGCTTTGTTGAAAAAGCACAGCATGCAATTCTGAGCAGCGCCTGCCCTTGTTTTCCACGGGTGCAGCAATACCTCCCGCTGTCTGACAGCTTCACGCCCCATTGCCATCTGTGCACCCTCCTGCTACAGGGCTGAGGGAACCTCTGTTACTTGTAACAGTTTTCTGTGGTTCAGTATTTCTAATGCTAAATAAAACCAAATCTTGGCAACTCATGAGAGATTGTGTCTGTACAGTGGGAGTTTGAAGCTTCTTGAACAAGCCTAGAGAAAATGCAATTTTTCGGCTTTGAGACCAGAGCTGCTGTGCAGTCACACTCGCAGGGAGCCGAGACCATGCTGCAACAGAGAGCGACAGAGCTGCAGGGCACTGACAGCAGTTGGTGCTCAGCACTGACTCTCTGAAAAGCACTAGACATTCTGTACAAGAACACTTCCCATCTCCTCTCCCCTAATTATTTCCTGCCTTCTCAGAACGATCAACACGTATGTTCAAGTTTGATTTACTGCTTGTACACTGCCTCCAGAAGAAAGTCCTTTGAAAACCTTGGTAGCACCCTAACATCATTCTGCAAATAAGAGTTTGCAAGACATTCACTAGGGGAGTTCTGATAAAGATTTGAACAAAACAAACCAAATCATTATTTCCCTATCAGTGCTAAGCCGCTCTCCTGTGCACATCTGCTAAGCACACACAGAGCCAGCAGCACCTCCTTCTCCTCTTTCTCATTCAAAGAGAGGGTTTGTTCTTAATCTCAAGGTGACCTTTCAGCTTCAGGCAAGATTGCAACAGCTGTAGCTAAAATTTTGCACTCTATACCATTCCCTCTGCCCATGACTTCTTGTAACAGGCAATACAGTGGGCTGGGAGCTGTAGCTGTTGCCAGAGCTGGGGATCCCACACAGACCCTGCACGCTGTAGAAGAGGGCCCTAGCAGACTTCTTTTCTCACCAGTGCATGTCCTTTAATACAAAGACTGTGTCACCCTATAAACCAGAAAACATCAGCACTGGCTTTGTAGCGCTGAGCCTAAGTTAAACCTCCTAAAACAGTAGGTTCTGGCCTGTAGCGTGGACTGGAGCTGGCAATAACAGGAAGAGCATCTCAAACATTTATTTGGCTGCTGGGTAACGGTACTTCAGAACCATGTAATTAAGATAATGAGTTTGTTGCAGTCTGCCAGCAGACCTGGCCTGTTATAACTTGCTTTGGCAGAAGACGTAACCTGTTTTGGAAGTGGTACTTTGTTGGCCGTGCTTGCCACTGCAGGCAGCTGGAGGCCAGGTGCCATCATCAGCTCTCACCAGCTTTGTGGTGGCTGATATCAGACTTTCTGCCTTTAAACAGAAGTGGGAACCATTGCCAGGCCATGCAACACGAAGGCTGCTGTAGCCCAGCGCAGCTTCCTGCACGAGCTCTTTCCCACACTGAGTCACTCCAAGAAATGTCTTTATGACCAGTTTTCCTTCCAGAATGTGCTGTTATCCCATAACTGCTCTGGAGATGCTGAAGTAAAGCCTTGGGCCAGTAAGAGGCATAGAACTCTAGGGTGGGGAGGGGGAAGGAGTGGGCCAGGTTCAGGAGGGCATCAGGCTCCCAGTTGATCTCCAGTGTTTTTGTCACTGGGGAGCAGGAGTTCCCTTAAGGACTGTATACTGCAATGGCAAACCAGGGAGCTTTCAAAAGGGGTGAATCAGAACACTGGGACTTTAAAAAAAACAACCTAATTAAAAAAAAAAAAAAAAATCACTCTTTGCTGATCCCAACTGCTCCTCTACCAGGCCAGGCCAGCTGGGGGTCTGTACCATTATCAGCTTAGGCAGCTGCATCACTGCTCCAGATCAGTTCACCATTAGTGAGCTCTACTATATTTTGAGTCCAGCCAGCCACTCTGCCAAAAAACCCTCAACATTACGAAGCTTATCTCTAGGATGCAACTTTCTGGAGTGGTAGGTAGCTCCCTCAGCACAAGCTGCTCCTTTACAGAACCGGCCTCATGGCTCAAGCCAGGATGTGCACACTGCATCTCAGCAGCCAAAGGGCACTGGTTGAGCAAACATGAGACAAGGCCCAGAGAGCTGGCACAGTTCAGCCTGGAGAAGAGAAGGCTCAGGGGGAATCCCCTTGGTGTGTACAAATCCCTGCAGGGAGGGTGCAAAGAAGATGGAGCCAGGCTCTTTTCAGTGGTGCCCAGCAACAGGACCAGAGGCAATGGGCACACACCGAAACACAGGAGGTGCCATCTGAACATCAGGAAACACCCTTCTACTGTGAGGGTGACCAAGCACTGGCACAGGTCACCCAGAGAGGTTGTGGAGTCTCCATCCTTGGGGGATATTCAAATGCTGCCTGGACATGGTCCTGGGCAACTGGCTCTAGGTGGCCCTGCTTTAGCAGGAGGGGTTGGACAAGATGATCTCCAAAGGTCCCTTCCAACCTCAGCCATACAAGGATGACCTCCCTCTGATCCCAAAATCTACAAACTAAAAGCATAAAAAACCAAACAAACAAACAAACAAACCACAAAACAAAACCCAAAGTAAATATGAACATCAGATCTTCCAGTAAAGCATCCATGAGGTATTCCATGTCTTGACCTGTAAGGCTGGCTGCCAGGCTGCACACAGAAAATGCAGTCAACTCCCCACCAAAAGCCACTTTATTTCAAGGCTCAGCTTGACCATCAATGCTTTACTTGAATACATCCTGCTATCTACTCCATACCTGAAGGCTTTCCCTTCACCAATGCTCCTTTCTCAGGAGAAATACACAATTAAGCAGAATTCACCATGAAATTTAAGTTTTAGCAAATACTTTGCTATGCAGCCAAGAAGGAAAGGCCTCATCCACTGTAGCTGTTGTGCTGCCTCCCAGTAATCAACCTCTTCGTTTGGTGGACCTCACTAGCAATGTAGGCGTGTGGTATCTTCAGCCACTCAGCTGCATCCATACGCTGCCGGCTCAGAGGAAGCAGCGGCAGTTCTGCTTTACTGAGCTCGTGCAGCTCTCTGGCAGAGCATGGTCTTCCTGGCAGGAAAGTAACAAGCGCTTCATGTGAGCATCTACTGTCACAAGCAAGGATGGTCCCCCAAGATGAAACACTTCCAAGGGATACCAATTGTTTTAAAATACCTGTCTCACACTGCTTGATAATGCCTGTCTCAATAATCTTTCTTTGAATGTCTTCTAACAGAGGATCCTGTAATGTTGGTATTGAAACCTGTGACAGAGACAGTTATTTCATGCATATGCACCAACACAAGAACTTTGTTTAGAGTCTCAAAAGACCAAAGCCAGATGTGAACATCAAGGTACTGTTGGTTCGCAGGGAAGGAGCATCAACCTCATTTTTTATGAATAAAAACATGAGGCATAGACCCAAATTGCCTGAGAAACGCTGAGCATCTCAGCTCCTCAGGCAGGCCATAATGCATTCAACAACTCTGCCACTAAGTTAGACCACTGACATGAGATCTGATCTCCTGGAGGCAGCTGATCTTGGTGAACCCTGCGTGGCACACTGCAATGAAGTATCAGCTCGGTCCCCGCAGCTGCTGAGGGCTCACACCATCCAGAAGGGGTTTAATGAATTGCACTTCATGGATTTGTATCCAAGTCCTACCTAACTGAGTGAGCTTCTGTAAAGATCATCTGAACTGTCAGATTATTTCCTTCTTCAGAGCACACAGCCAGCTTGCCTGGGAACTCACCTACCCCTGTTAGCCAGGACACTTCCCACACTGCCACAATCAATTTGAGATGAAGAAAACAAACCTCCCCCCCTCTGCCATTGCCTACTGTGCCTCCAAATCTGGGTTTAGGATGGACCCAAACCATGTTCCCGGTGAAAACCATTTTCAGATGCTCTTGAGCTTAAATGCAGTAGGAGCTGGGACCCGTATTTGTTCAGTTAAAACTACAATGTGCTGCTCTACAGCAGTCCCATAGCAGCACGTCAGTAACACACGCTGCCTCCTCTCTAACCATTAACTTCCTGCTGGTCAAAGGGAGCCTGTAAACCTCACGGCATAAATAACCATCACACCTTCCAGCAGTCTGTACACGTCTTCAGGAAGAACGGATCGTACTCTGACGGGTCATAAACTTCCAAAGCCACATAGCCCTGCGGGAGAAGCAGGTAGCAAGCAGGTCAGGTCTCAGAAGCTATCGGTGATAATCCAGTGAGAGAGCACCCAGCCTAGGTATTACACAGCCAGGCATGGTATAAACACAGCACCAGAGATGGTTGAGAAAAGGACTCCTGAATTTTCACACACTGCAACTCAGAAGGAAAGTGACTTAAATGTAACAGAAAAATTCCTCCATCCATTTTAATTTATCATAGGCATAAATACATAATAAATTATTTAATGAAGCATCCAGAAATAATTACAGCCTAAAATGCTAATCACATCTAGGGCAGTCAAGAAAACTGCAATTTCATTCAAGGGAAAATGTTTTGACCAAGAAGGAAACCGGCATTAGAAAAATAAGAAAAAAAGAAGTGACTGAGCCCCCACCAGCCATAGCCCTAGGCAGGTTATTAGTCTACAAAATGCGAGCCCCGGGTGTAGGTCATGAGCACGCTTTTCATCTATATATAGGAGTAAAGACCTGAACCATACCAAATGGTCCAGACCACAGCTCCACCTCACCAAGAATTTTGCCTGCAACAAACTTCATATTCTGCAGTTCCAGTTCCCTGTGACCAAAGCTGGGGAACGGCAAGTATCACCGCTTGGCACTCACTCCTGATGCCAAGACCAAAGAACAACAGATCAAACAGGCTATCAAGCTGAAGAGACTGAAGTCGACACACTGATCAAGCCTGATGCTGAGAAAGGTAAATTACAACCATTTGTTTCCAAATTATAATGCACTGTTTACAGACAGTAAGCCAGGACTTAACCTATACTGCATCAGATAAAAGCTGTACAGAGGAGGAAACAAAACACAGAAGTAAAAACAAACCAAACAAAAAGAACAGAGGCCACAAGTGATGCCCCAAGAATAGCAAGAACAGGGCAAGCATATCAAATACTTCTCCCTACTACTCTCAGTTATTCTTCTGAAACCATGCAAATAAAGTTTTTCAGCTTTCTTGTGCAGATGATTCTCCAGGGGTCCCCAGGAAGAAGGGAGCATTCAGCCCATGGCCCTCTAGGTCTCAGCCCTACACAGTTCTTTTTGGCAATCTGTGGATGCAATTTCAAGTTGAAAATTGGAAAAGCCATACTTTAACATGAACAGTTCAGGAGTGCTTCAAGATGAGTCCAAACCAAAAAGAAGTGGGATCTGCAGTAGGTTTTAGAGGTTGCTGTGTTACAGGTGCTCACAGGGGCGAGTGAGCCAGGCCCCAAGGGCACCAGCAGGCACCTGGGCAGCTCCACAGGGTCTGAGCTACTGCCAAGTGTGAACACTGCTGCCTCTCAGGGGCCTCTGCTCCCAGGATCTGGCAACTCCACAGAGAGCAAGCAGCAGCCCCACTCACTGTCTACTGTTTCTGTCCCTGGAAAGCTTTAAACCCTAACATGCCTCAATTTGCAGAGTTTTAGTGCCACCCCTTGGTTTGTTATTATGTATCACCCCATTACAGAATGTGCTGAGACCTCAGTTGATTGTGCTAGCTGCTGTGCAGCACACCCATGTTTGATCCCCTCACACAGTCGATGTATTCTCGCTCACACCCCCCTTGGCAGACAGCAGAGCAACTGCCTGATCTTAAAAACGAATCAGAAGTCTCTTACTCCGCAGCATTCCAGCACACAATGCCTACAATATCCTAGGCTACCAGAAGCTGAGTTGTGGCTAACACAGCAGCAACACAGGCTGGGGAAACTTCCCCCTCCTTGCAGACTGCAGCGTAGCACTTCTGCAGATGCCAGAATAAAAGTAGAGCTGATGCCATCTTCATGCTGTGACCAACGATGTCACTGTACATCTGCAGTCCACGTCCCTGGGACTGGGGGTAGGGAAAAGGTGAGAATAGAAGTGAAAAGGAGGCAGGTTTAAGGCAAAAAACCCACTTACGAGCAGGTCACTGGAACAAGACAGTCAAGGAAGGGAGGTAAAGCAGGAAGGCTCAGACTGCATGAGAAAGAAGGCAGAAAAATGAGCTGAGAGGAGGAGTGAGATAGAGGAACCTAGAAGGACAGTGAGAGGAGAGAGAGTCTTAAAAGGTGAGGAGGAGAATGGAGGAAATGGGGAGAAGGCAGCTTTGGAGAGCTAAGGACATTGGGGAACTTGGAAGAATCATCAGAAGCAACAAGGAGAAGGAGACATAGCACTGGGGAGTCTGACAGAAGAAAGATGGGCAAAACAGTAGGAGAGCTGGGGATGGAGTTCCAGGGCTGACTGGAGAGAGAAAGAGAGTGAGAGACTGGAGGAAGAGGAAGAGATACGGAAAGGGGGAATGGACCAGTGACAGACACATGAAGGTGAGGAGGTCTGGTGAACAGGACAAGGAGCCTAATGGCAGGGAAGAGAGCAAGAGAAAATGGACAGAAAGGGGAGGGGGGGGGGGGGGGAAACGCACAGCCTGAATTCAGTATATTAACCAATTCACAGAATTGACTTAAGTTCTGCAAAACTTATCATATGCTGTCACGATTAACACAAGCTTATGCAAATTAAGTGTCCTGTTACTCTGAAAGGCTGCAGCCTGCTTTTCAGAAATGCTGATGATAGAACTGCCACCACAGAGCACGAGGAAAAGGTGGAGGCTGATCACTGGTGCTGTGCTTGTTCAGGGAGAAGGAGATATCCCTGTACACTAGCCATTGCTTTTGGGGGACACCCAGCAAAGTCCTGACCTGATACAGAAGCTTGCAAGAGGGCCTGATGCAGACCCAGATATGTACAGCAAACCCAACAGGTCCTAAATCTCACGACTTCAGTTCTTTGTCATTACGTGCAGTTTAAATGCATGGGTCTTTCACATCAGGCCTTTAAAAAAAGAGACCACTTGCTCTCATTCAAACAACACAGCTCCCACAGCATTTTCATTTCTGGATGGGAAGCTCGTTTACCGTCTCATAACTCCACTGTGCAGTGCTTTCTACTGACAACAAAAGCCTGCTCTATAAGAAATACTATTCTCTTTGTGGCAGATGATGTGACTGCTCTTACTGCTCTATATATCCATTCCTGAGATGCAGAAAGGTGAGTCATGGAATCTGATACTCAACAGTGGTGTGAAATTCAGAGAAAAATCAACAAAACCAACAAGTATTTCCTACAGTGACTGCAATTCTTATGAGTACTGAAACACATGGAACTACAGAATCTGAGCTGGGTCTATTCACCTGCATGCAGACTTAAGAAAATTTTTTGTGTTCTCCCTGTTACCACCTTTTTTTCTTTTCTAAACCTTGATCAGTAGCATCCGAGGCCACAAAATGGTTTCACTCATGCTCTGCCAACATACTGCAGTAGTGCTCTAGCTGAACTCCCGAGACATGTGAGTGCAGTCCACTCCCTGGTCACAGACTCAGCCTTTGGTTTCAGATGACAGAGCTCAAGATTTTCTCTCTAAATGGCCTGGCTCACAGCGGGAAACCCACCACAACATGGTGTCTCACCATATTCAGACCCCAGCACATGCTCACTGCACCAAACAATGCTATTGTTCATACCTGATGGTGAATTTAAACAAGCAGCTATAATGATGTATGTTAACATTAAAGAAGTCCTTGGGAAGAAAAAGTTACAGGTAGGGCATATCTGAACTCCAAGCTACTCAACTGAAAAGCAAGTAACAGCTAAAACCCTGATCTTGTCCACAACCCTCTGTATGCAAGCCTCTCCATGACAGAAATTTACTTCTTGTTGATACCTTCTTTTTACAGTAGTTTAAATAGAGAGAGAGTTGTTGTTCTTTCCTCTTCCGTATTTCTTCATTTGACTGGCTGTCCATTTTGTCCTCAATTTTCTGCAGCAGTGGCTCTGAAACATCCTCAAGCCATTTCTTGTACAGGATCTCCTTCTTTCTCAGATTTAAGTAATCATTGTGCCTCAAATATCTGTCCACCTCCTAAGTAAGAAAGGGAAAATAAAACCCATACAACCTATTGGCCAGCCACATCAAAGATTCCACGGGTAAAGCTACGCAGCTTGGCTGACCTGATCTGGCTGGTCACTGCTGCGAGGGCCCTGTTTTCCAGCCCTTCTTTCTGCTCCACCCTCTCTCCACTTCCCATCGCTTGTTTCCGAGCTCTCCCTTGAACGAGCTCTGGCATTCAGACTCTAATTTTTTAAGCTGTAGTGTAAGACTGGCAGAAAACCATTCATTTTCTCCCA
Source organism: Tyto alba (assembly GCF_018691265.1). NCBI lineage: Eukaryota > Metazoa > Chordata > Aves > Strigiformes > Tytonidae > Tyto > Tyto alba. The sequence goes on along the minus strand of NW_024881316.1, from coordinate 42,973,065 downwards.
CCAGGTTAGTGAGCTGAAATCACTTCAGAGCAGGGGTCTGATAAGCACCAGGCTGTGCAAGACAGGTAGCGGGGAGAAGGACCTGGCCACCTCCCAGATCAGATCAGCCATCCCATCTTTTATTCACGGGCCCACCATCACCACCTAATCACACCCACAAAACAAGTTAGGTGCAAACAGGCAAGTAAGTCACCAAAGATGGATGATTCCTAAGCTTGTATTTAGGTTTACTACTTCAGTCCTATCCCAGGGAGACTGAGGAAGTCAGAAACTTGTATTTCTAAATTTAGTTTTTCAAGAATACAGACAATTGACATTTTCTCATGAATCACTGATGGAGAGAAAAAACACTGACATGCAGGAAAACACACAGCAAATGAGAGAAGAGATACCACATCTTACCCTCACAAAATAATTTTCTCTGTCCAAGATGCACTGAGCAGAAGCAACGATGTCTCGACTTTCATCAGGTGCTACCTAACAAAACATCAAAAAACCACATGAAGTAAAAACAGGACTTACAGTATGAGTTAAGAGTTACCTTTGAATTCAAAATAATTACTTGTGCTGTGACTAAAGGCACGTTATACCATAACCCAGCTGGCAGAACAGCAAGCAGATAAATCCTTGTAAGACTTGCTCTAAATATTTCGGTTAAATGTAGGAACAGAAGAGCGTTGGAAGAACTGGAATGTCCATGTTCAGCAGGACTAGACCATACACCTCCTTGGCCGCTCCTCACTGTGACCGCACCACCACTTGCTCCTTGCCACTGCTGCTCACATGTGCCCGACGAAGGCAGCAAGAGGCATCTCTTCAATACAGATATAGCCACACAATACAAATAGCAATTAAATAAATTAAAACTGTGATGAGGTATTATGTCAAGGAATTCATAAAAGTATAGAAGGAAAAACAGAGGAAAACAGTGAAGTGTAAGAGGAAATATGATGAGAAAAACCCTTCCAAAGCAGGAAACTGCCTCTCTGCTACTTCTGCTCATGAATTTGTCTGCATTTTAAATCTCAGTTACTGGTGTGACATCAGCCAAGTTCTCCTCTAGCATCATCCTCATCTTACTCTTCCTGAAGATCAGAATAGGGGGAAACTGTTCCCTGCATTGTGAATATCAGGACACTAAAACATTATTTAAGAACAACAGTGCTTGTAATGCACTGCTGTTGTCAATTTGATTTTTACACAGGTAATTCCTTGTAACTTGGCTTATTAGCTGCAACTCCTGCACTCTGGCCAAGGAGCACATTCATCTATCACTTGGGGATGGAGTCCCTCCAGGGAAGACTAGCACACGCACGCATTGCAGGTACCTCCCCTGTGATCAGGCAGCACCAACTCTGTGGGCTAACCAAAGGGATCTTGTCTTCAGAAGTCAATCAGCAGCTTTTATAAGCAACAAGTTCACAGAGAATTTTAATTCCGCAGCAAAATTTCTCTTGAATAATCCACTATAAAAAAAATTACCTGCTTTTCAGCATTATGCCAAAAATCCAGGACGTTGCAATGCAGGAAACTAAAACACAAGCTGTTTTAGACAGACTACCTCAGTCAAGCTAAAACAAATTTACAGTCTTTTGCTTTCTGGGACTAACCCTCAGTTCAGACACTGATAGGAACTTGCTTCCCTTGCACCAGCTTAGCTTAAGAGAACAGGCAGGCAACTGCATTCCTACAGCTTAACAAATGACCACGTTAGATGCTTTGCTGTACATGGCACGCTCGCAGCCTGCCCCAGCTGAGAAACATGGCTCAGTTAGTGCACTGTTGCATTTCACAAGAGTTGCACAGACACTAATGCCAGCTGAGGTATCACAAACTTCAAATCAATTTCAGTACATCGTTACTAAATACTTCTACCAACACAAGCTAATCCTGAAGTGGCCTGGTTTTACTTAGACCTAAGCCAGAGGTAGGGCTGAAACACTCACATTTCATCTGTTTGTCCTGCTGCTTACCTCCTGTGGTTTCCACGGGTGAATTCAGTCATCCCTGCTGTGACTTTCTTGTGCCATTTAAAAGCTGAGCTACAGCCATTGTATTTTCGCACAAGCCTATCATGCTGGTGGCAGCACAAGACTCAAGGAATGCATCCGATGCACAGAATGCAAAATTAGCCTGCTACTCCCTGTGCTTAATATTAATTTTTGATCCCAATAAACAGTGTAGTTTCCAGTCATGTCTGCCTTGACCCCACTGACCGACTCCACACTCCAACAGGCTTCTTATCCTGAGATGAGCAGGACATCATACATCAGAGCAAGCAAGGAGGAAACAAGCATCATTAAAAAAATACATAGAAAGGGGAAAAATCTAAATTTCTGGCATGTTTTAAGACTCTTTCATCCTACTATTTGAAACAACCAGCACATTGCATTACACCTGACAGATCTACTTCACATAATCACAGAACTCTCTAAAACTAGTACCTTAACAGCACCAGGGAGGCATGGCAATCTCTCTAGCTGAGAATCACTAGCAGAACGCACTCAGAACACGCATTGGTGAACAGGTTAAAAGTTTTCCTTCAGGATGATACAAATCTAAAGAATCCTTTTAGAACTGAAGGAGTTAGGTCTCATCTCCCTGGAGAAAAGAAAGCTCAGGGGAACCTCATCACAGCATCCCAGTACTGAAAGGATGGCTACAAAGAGGACCGAAGCTCTCTCTTCACAAGGAGACACATGGAAAAGACAATGGGCAACAGAAAAAAAGTTGCATTGGGAGAGGTTTCATCTCAATATAAGACATTTTTTACAGTGAGATCAGTCATCCACTGGAACAACCTCCCCAGGGCTGCCATGGAGTCCCCATGACTGGAGGTTTTTAAGATGCAATTGGCCAGGGTGCTAGATAATCTCACCCAGTGTCCCTGTCCCACAAACGGTGGGATCAGATGATCTTTCAAGGTCCCTTCCAGCCTGGGATGTTCTGAAAGTCCATGATTCTAACTAGTCACAAGCTTGTTTAAAGTTTTATGGAAAACTTTTCCACACACCAAACTGCGTGGAAGTCAGCAGAGCCACCTCAAAAGGAAGAAAGGGCTTGATAAAACCCACTGGATTGCTATTTCCAGAGTTCCTTGTTCCCCTTCCCAATGACAAATATATCTCGGATTTTACAGGACTTTGCAAATAATCATTTTTCATTCCTCTCTTCATACCTTCCATTCCATTTCATTCCTCTATTCCTACCTTCACACGACAGAAGCCCTTCTGTGTTAGCCCATCTTTGGTTACATTTTTCTTCCTCAAAATGTCTACTGTATTCAAAAAGTATTTTCTGCACCAGTCTTTGCTGGTGCTGAAGAGAACCTCTGGATAAATGCAAAAAAAAAAAAGAAAAGGCTTGCATAAAAAGCCAACCTCCTTTACAAAGATCAGGTTCTCATCTAGGTTCCACAATCAAGCTACAAACTGGGATAGAACGGTACGAAGTTCACCTGACATCTTCGCAGCATGCTGCCTTACAAACTTCATTATTTCTGTGTGGGAAGTGCAGCAAAGCATCCCGGTAGCAGTTCTCAGGAATACTCCAGGATAAGAGATGGAGAACATTTCACACAGATGAGACAGACACAATGGAGACTGGGACATCACAATTTAAAGCCATGATTTTAATGATTTGGGCACTCTTTGAAGAAATATATATATAGGACTCATATATATAGGTCCAATTCTACCCATTCCCAGTTTAAGCACCTATTGTAATACCAGACCGCCACTTACCGAGTCAGCAGCCCGCTCATGCATGCATAAGATGGGCCGCGATACAATTTCTGAATGACTAACACTGCTGACCAGCATTAACTTCTGGGATTCCTCTAGAAGATTCATGCAATACTGGAACACTAGACAGACTCAATCTACAAGCTAACAGGAAGAACAGAGCACACACATGTCCCTGTAATACACATTTCTGAGCATGCCTAGGAGGGACAGACTAAAGCACAAAGTCCCTGCTCAGGAGGACTCACAAATTAATTCAGGTACATGCCAGGGATGGCAGTCCTGGAGTGCAGACAGACAGACCAGATCACTGCCCAGAACTTCAGTGGTATTAGGTGACCAGTTTCAAGACAGGAGGCTCAGTTACACCGAAATATCCTGGGATCCCAGTTACAGATAATGGTTTCATGTGTCCTGAACTTTGGTTCTTCACAGTAGAATCTACAGCTGAAGGAATGTTGACAGTCACCCACCTGCCAAGGCCTTTGCTGATCGTGTTCTCTCACAGCTCTCGGACATGTAAATCTTAGTAGCCAGGGAGTCTCAGAGCTATTCACACTACACATTGTTGGACTAGTCTGGGAAAAACATTGAAATATTCAAAACCATATTAAACTATTGTAAAAACAGCAAGAACCAGTTTTCTTACAATTCCCAGCAAACATTGACACAAATCTCTAAAGGAATTCTAACTGCTGATACCAGCACAATTTTCCTATCACAGTAAGTTAAAGAGAGATGCAGTATCAGGTTTAAAGTCAGATACTCCCTCTGATAGTAACTGTCTGTCCTCATCTCCATGAGCAATGGATAGCACGTTGTGCTTCAAAGAACAAAGTGATTCACAAATTAGTCCCGAATGCTTGTCAGCATTGAAAACATTTCAGAGTTATCAAATTCCACCTCCTGACTTTTACTTCTTTCCTCTGTGCCTTTTTCATTACATAAGTCACTTTCAAATAACCACTACATTCCACCACAGGGATGGTTGCATTTTAGTGGTTTTTAAAGTTAGTTCTACCAGATGAAGCTTATGCTAAAGCACTAACCCTGAGCTCCAGCCAGAAAATTCCATCTCCTCTATTGTACGTGAACCAGTATATTTGGATCGATTTTTAACAGGCAGTAGAACCACAGAGGCACAAAGCCCTTTACAGGAACCTCCATTTAAACATCTATTCGTTTCATATTCACTGGAGGCACACTGTTTCCAGGAAACGATGTATTTACAAAATCACTCAGGTAAAGAGTGGACCAAAAGAAAAGCTTACTTCTGCAGAGATACCGACCTCCACACTCTTCAGCCAGATCTTTCAGCTATGAAAAAAATCTGTTCTTCAATTATTTGTTGCAACAGCTAGTTAAAAGAATTACAAAGCCTCTCCAAAACAGGTACTCACTCATACAAGAAAACAACATTTTTTTGTCCAAGACAACTTTTAAGAGTTTACTCTGTCCAATCAGGCACTTCAGTGATACTGACTCCTAACTGCCCTCTCTGGACTGCACATTCAAATCTCTTACCATTCGTTCAAGGTGAAGTCTTTAATGTACATCTTTATTTGTTTCATTTCATATTCCCTGCTCGTATGCACTGACAGACACATCTGCCTGGATGTTCCTGCCTCCTCACAGAAACTCCTTCCTGTCTTTTCTGACTGAAAGAGTTAGAAACCACAGGAAAGCACGTGCTGGAATAGGCCTCTGGAGGTCTTCTGGTCCTGCTGCCTGCTTCAAGAACAGCTAACCTCATAGACAAGATTGCCCAGGGCCTCAACCAATCAAGGTCTGAAAATTTCCTTCCTCAAATTTGCAAGCTCATGTCCTTCATTCCACCTGCTTCTATAAAAGAAACATCATCACTTCTACCATGTATACCAGGACTAACCAAAGCAAGCCAGTGTAATGCACATCGTATCAAAGACCTTCCTTCCCTCCTGCATAACTCTGCAAGATTTCTATTCTTTCATCAGACACAATAAAAACTCAAAGATTTGCAGTGGAACAGGTCACAACATCTCAATCCTCTACTGTATTTTTTTCAGCCCCTGTAAGACAGCTCCCAAAACCAAAAATACATACTAGCCTTATCACTGCGTCAGGCTAGCAGGAACTTCCTCTAACATAACTTCCTGCCTTCTCTGTACAGCAGAGACAAAGGACACAGAATAAAACAGGGGCTCACAATTAGGACACTACTACCTGAATTGAAAAGCAGGTACCCTGCCTCTCTCCATCTGGAAATTAAGATTTTTTTGTGTGTGTGTATATGTGCCCCACCGCTTCTGCAGTGTTGTACCTGCCATGGAGGTTGGCATTCCCTGTGAGAAATCCCGTGCTCTGAAAACAATCTCCCCTTTTTCCAGACAGCCCAAGTCTACTAAGTTCCAGGGAATGCTGTAAAGGATGTCCAACCTCATGGTCTCCGAGGAGCAGGGGAAGGATTCTCACAGTTTATTATTCATTCTGTAATGACCGATGAAAGGAGGCTGTGCACTGTATTACCAACATGGATAAACAACAGCAAGCTCACCCTGATTAGCACTGAACTGATTTCTGATATAAAATAAACAGGCAAACAGTGAGGACTGAAGAACATCCAAATACTGGAGGTGCTACAAACTTGGTATTAGACAAGTCAACATACTTTCCTATGCGCAATATATTCTACCTACCTGCAAAGGTGCCACAGGCTCCTGCTTCAGGCCATCGTTTGTAGATTTCCTTTCACTCAAAGCAGTTTTGTTTTTCTGAGACATGGATGTTGTAAAGCCCTGGACAAGCTTAAGATAAGAAACTATAAAAATATCTATTTTCGTAAGTTTACAAAACAAAGAAAACCCCCCACTAGCTTCCTTTCTATCTGTTTTCAGTTACTAGTACCAAGACTCACTCTTCATCTTTTTTTTTACAAAGACAGAGCCTTTCCATGAGCACAAAGCAAAGGAGATATCTGCTCTCATCACAGAGGAAAGGCAAAACAGAGCAAACATAGAAAATCTGCCTGCTGTAGCAATCTCCTTTAAAGAAACAGCATGTGGTAAAATCTCTAGCTGCAGATTTTTTTCCTCAATCTCAATAACTGAAGATGCCACTACATCTTAATCGTTTCCTTTTCTGTTTTGTTTGGACTCTTACTATGAGATGTCAACTCTCCATGGTTAGCAAGGGAAGGGACCACTTACATGAGACACCAGCTGTTTTGCAGGTCTTAAAACTAAAAGTTTAATCATGTGTTGAGACAGAAACACAGCGAAATATTTCCAAAGCCTGAACAGGTAAAACAAGATTTGAATTTAATCTAACAGTTGTGTCCACAAATGCTAAACCCCATGAACAGGTTGGCTGTTCTCTATTAGGTCATTTATTCTATTCCGATCAAACCTGAGAATAACCCTGCCTAAAATTTCTTGCCAGATATACCTGCATCCTACTTTGCTGTCAGTAGTATAGGTTTGTATCAGTATTTTTTTTTTTTAAGACAGGTTTCTCTTGCTTCATGGGTCCTGTTCACTAAAGCAGAATGCTCTCCCCCACTCACTCATCTGCTAAAATTCAGTCTCTGCCCAAACACGGGTCTCAACAGCAGCTTTGAGAAGACAATTTTAATCATTTATGTGACAAAATGTAAGTATCCTCACACATGCCTCAGTCCTCTCAAAATCACCTTTCTGACAAAAGCCTTTATGCTGGCCATGCCTATAGGCTCAAGTCACCATCTCCTAAGCACAGAGGGCTGTCACCCTTTGCAAGCACAGATTTTACAGGTCTTTACTGGTGGCCTGGTCCCCTCGGATCCCCTCAGGTACTGGGACAGAGCACGAGGTGAGAACCAGCCCCTAGGGCAAACAGATTACCTCTATGAACAGAACCTAGTAGTTTGTGAAGGCTAAGCCAACAAACAACAGGCAAACGTCCAGAGGGCCCACAGGCCCGGCCCCTCCACCGCGGTAGCAGCGATGGGGGCAACACCGGTGAGATGGAAAGGCAGGGCCCCCTCAGGGCCGCAGGGGCCCAGCCCAGCCTTGAGGCGAGCCCCACAGGCCCCAAGGGAGACGAGGGCAGGCAGCGGAGCCCCGCGCTCCCACCGGCCTCCGCACCCCCGTGCCGGAGTCCCCTCACCGGCTCCAGCGAGGCTCCGGGAGACCTGAGGGGAGGCGAGAAGTGGCTGCGGTGGGAGCAACTGCCTCGCCGCACGTCAAAGCCCAGCCACGAGCAACATGGCGGCGTCCCCTCCCCAGGAGTGTTAGTTGTTTCACAACGCGTTTCCTTCCGCCGTAGAAAATAGTCCCTCGGCCGGATAAAACATTCCCTCCCCCATCACCCCCACGCTCTCGAGAAGAGGAAGGGCCGCCCGTGGGGACAGCCACTCGGCTCCTCGGCTGTAGGACCAGCACCCGCTGGCGGCCCGGGACGGGTAGAGGCGGGGTGAGACGGAAGCACGGCCGGATCCCTCCACGCCCGTCCGCCCCGCGTCCCTCGCTGTCATGGCAACCCGAACCTGGGCGCCCGCCCCCGGACTCCATCGTCGTGGGTAGATCTTCATAAAAATCAGGAAGGCAGCGCCTGGGTGAGCGAGGCAATCAGGAGCGCGGGCAGCCGGCCTCCAGGGCAGGTGAGGGACAGGCAGCGCCGAGTCGAGCGCCTCCCGCCATCCTTCAGGTAGAGGCCGGCAGACTACAATTCCCAGCATCCTCGCGCATGTCTCCCGGAGCGAAGCATGCCGGGAGTAGTAGTTCGAGAGCGCGGATGGGGAGGTTAGGAGGCTGTGCGCAGTCGCAGTCGCGCTCCCCGGGGGGCGGGTTGCCGTGGAGACGCCTCAGCGGGCCTTGGCGACTGGCCGTGAGCCCCTCTCACCATTCCTGCCTCTTCTTCATAATTCAAATACCTCCTCGTTGCTCAGGACTTAATAAATGCTCAAGCCAGATGTCTCCATGACAGGCCATTCACCACGCTGCCTGATAAGCCTGTTAGCTTTAGTTGCAATATTAATGTAATTTCCAATACTCCCCTGTAAACTAAGCCCTTCTAGGTTACGTAGCAATAAAGCCACAAGGTTTATCCATAGTTTACTAAATTCTATTACAAGATTTCATAAATCACCGTATAATATGGACTTCATGAAGCTAAACCTGAAACTCAAATTGGATGTATGATATGGCTGTGATCTAGCTAGAAGAAAATACTACTTCTCTACTAATTAATTATGATTTGGGCACAACCAGAACTGTTGGTTTGCAATTTTTGCCAGGACCTAGCAGCTGGCCAGGATTTTGAAGTAAACAAGATGCCTATTGGCAATTCTCTGAAGACTTAATCAGCATCTACCTTTTCTTGTTGCTACTTAGGCAGACAGCCAGCGGTACCATCTCATGAGAGAAATGTAAGGCTTATTCCCAAGCAGCACCCCAGTAGTGTTGCACTGACCCAGAGGTCTAACAATAAGCATGTTAGGGCTGATCATTTAAAAAGAAAATAATTTTTGATTTGTGTCAAGCCTGGCCCAGAAACCACACACAACCCCCCTATTTCTGCTCTGATCTGCTGGTTGTAGCAAGTTTTATCTCATTTCTTAGTGTTTTCATTGGGAACAGTTGCCTCAGATATTCAAATTCCAGGAAAAAAAGAAATCAGAAACACTTACACTATAAAAATATAATTGGACTTTTACAGCCTTTCTGAGAAAGGTGACCATTTCCCTGATGGTCTATTCTGCTGCTCTCTTGGGTTTAGGATTTTTATTTTGTTATTTTGTTTATCTGAAACCTAGCATTACTTCTGCAGAAACTCCTGAATTCCACATAGAGGAAGATCTGGTTTCCAATATAAAAGGGAAGGGGAATGAACATTTATACATCTATTTCTTTTTTTACAGAAGAGAAGGAAAATGAACCAGCTGCAGGCTTTGCTAAATGACAGTCTTATCAGAACAAAACATGTGGAAAACGCAGCTATCATCAACATAGCAGAAAGAGAAGTCTGTGCATCAACCTTTGGCTTTAATGTAAGAGATCAAAGAGCATCCTAGGAAGTGACAGCAGAGGTAGAAACTCCAGGAATCTCGAGCACAAAGTAGCAATAGTGGCAGGGAGCAGAGTGCTCTGCTAAATACACTTGCTTCTTTCAGCCTCTGAGACTGAGTTACAGGGGTCCAGCCTAGCTGCTGTGCTGAGAGGCTAACTTGTGGAGATGATTGCTACTTCCACATCTGTGATCTCTGAGAGAAAGATGCCATTTTACTGGCATTTTCAAGGAGTCCCTTTTAACCACTTTGCGCTCAATAATTCTGCTGGTAAAGCAGATGTATGTAGGACCATCCTCTGGCACTGAGACCTGCTGTTGTGGAGTGACCTGTGCCCACCCTGTAACCCCAAGCAGAGCGGCTGTAGCAGGGTGCCCATGGGGAGCAGTCCTGGACCATTCTGATTTTGCAAACTGTGCGTTGGAATTGTTTGGAAAAGTGCTTGCTGGCCCAGGTCAAAACTCTACCTGGACTGTTCTGACAGTACTCATAACTGCTCCCTGGCACCTTAAATTTGCTGGTATGGATGTAGCTTATCTGTTTTCATTGTCCATCAGCTGACAAACAGCAGAATAATAGCACATCTGGTCATACCATACTACATGGCAAAACTAATACACACTCCCTGACAGAGTCTGTGAACTCTCTAGGAGTTCAGAAATGCTCCCCACACCACAGTCATCCTTATGTTGTTGGAAGGTACTGGGTCCACTCTTAATCCCCACAATACCAGCTCTCAAACAATTCCAGACAGTTTTTCCAGGGGTACATATTGCTACCCTTGGCATGCTCAGAAGAATGTGTTCAGAAGATGATGCTCTTGTTAAGATAGTCCCATCCCTGGGGAGAGAATCTCAGCAGAGTTATCAGTCCACTAGGTAGTAGTGACATTGTCTTTAATATATAAATTATCTTTAGTATAAACCACAGCTTTTAGAGATGTCAGCCTGCTGCATCTTCAGCAAGGCAGATTACATGCTGAGGTCCAGAGTAAAACCCTCAGCCAGTGTAAATTATCACCAGCTCCACTGACTTGAAAGAATTTCAGAGCAGAAGGGATCATTGGATCATCTCATCCAACCAGCTGAATATAAATCTGCCAAACCAGTGACCAGTTGCACATACACTGAGCCCAAGAGCTCACTGACATGAATAGATTTGTGGCTTGTGTAGACTGTTCCATTGAGGTGTGATGATCTAGTCTGGACTTGCTAAAAGCTACACTTCCCATTGAAGACTAAGAATATTTGAAATTGGAGTCCTTGAGTGGGCTTTGTGCAAGCCCAGGGAAGGCCGTGTCCTACCCTATAGCGCCTTTCACAGAAGGGCCTGAATGCCACAGGGCACACTGCCTGCCTAGAGAAGTGTCAGTGAGTAATGGGACTACACAGACAGTAATTACAGACTAAGCAGATTGTTTCAAATGAGACTTTGAAAATATAGTGGACTGTACAGAAACTTGGTCTAGTTTGAAAGCCAGGCAGATTATTTTTCTTTCTTTTTTTTTTTTTTTTTTTTTTAACCTCATGATTTTAAGTGAATTGTCAAAGACAGTGGGAGGGTGGAAAGTAGTTCATCACGGCAAACAGGTGCGTTTTTGCTCCATCACACTGTGTTGTATTAACACAGGTACCACCAGAGAATGCCTTAAACCTTATCTATGCTTTCTACAAGAACTTAGTGCAAATTAGAAGGGGAGGACTCTACTTCAAGGAGAAGTACTATAAATGTGTCCGCGCGGATGAGCATTCCATCTATCTTCAGAATGTACGTTGACAAGAGCTGTGGCCATCCTGAGAAATCTGGAGACTTCCTACTTCCTTCCCTCGCTGCCTGGTTGCGTGAATACCATAAAACAAGCAGAAAACATTCACGTGCTTCTTTCCTTTCCTTCCTTCCTTCCTTCCTTCCTTGAGAAAAAACTATCACTTCATTTTTTTTCTGGGTTGGTTTCTCGCCTCATTAACTAATTAATCAGGTAATAGGAGGGCCAGAGTAAGGTAGCAGGAGCATGTAACCGGGTGGGGGGAGAAAAGAGATATGGGGGAGCCAGACCTTGTTTGACAGCTTACTTGCCTTGTGGGACTCGAGCCTCAGGAATTCATCTGTGGATTACTATGGCCCCAGAAACAGAGACTGAGGTCACAGCTGCATGCAGCCATGCTCAAGATGGCAGAATTTTGTTACTACAGCCGAGTCGCACAATTTGAAATAAATACATCCAATTGGTTGTTACTGGGGGTCTTCTTAGTTCTTCCCCTCCCCAGTAAATCCATCCTGAAATGAGTTAACTTGCAGAATAGGCTGAGTGGCTCTTAAATCTGGATGCTGTTTCAGAAAATTGCAATACTTCGCAATGTCTTTTTCCATTCTTTATTACAAATGAGTGAGGCAGAATTTGGGAGGCAGGGTTCCTAAAACACTGGGTGTGCTTTCATGTAAATACTAGTTATTTGATTTAACAGTGCTTTTTCATATGACATTGAGCACTAGGATAACACTTCTTCACAATGCTGTGCAATAATACATTAATCAATGGAAGTGAGAATAGGAAATATAATAAAGCATTTGACTGACTTGCTTTAATGGTCAGCAGTTTTCAGAGCATGCACTGTCACTGTCTGCATCTTGGTTTAGACTTGGAGACAGTATTTGCCTTTTCTTCCCCAAGAAAATGGGTAGTTTGGCAAAGAAAATGCTTGTAATTGGCCAAATTGGAAGGCAATATGTATACCTCTGTATTTTTTTAGAAACTTGTAACCTTATACCAATTTTCCATCTTACCTAGTCAGATGGAGGCCTGATAGTTGTGAAGACAAAGACTTTCATCCTGGTTGCTACTTACAGAACGGGCATGTATCCCAGTGTGTGTGTGGAAGCTGTGGAGAAACTAGGTAAGAGAAATGCCTGTATTTGTGTGCCTGCATGATGGCATCTCATTGATTAGCTCCACCTTGCAAACAGCTTCAAAAATGAATCTGATTGTTAGCAGTTGCAATCACAAAGAAAATGCGTCTACACAAAGTAGATAAGCAGACACTTCTTTATTCCAGCGATGGGGAATATGGGGGATAGCTCCACCAAAGCCATGTTCACTAACAAGTACAAAGCACAACATATTTATACACTTTTTTTTAGCAGAGTAATTGTTACATATGGTTCAAAAATGCATAGAATGCTCACTCCTTAATTTGACCTTTATAATGATTGGCTTTATCAATTACCTCACCTTATCCATACTTCTATTTTAAGTAATCATTGGTTAACCTTGCTGGCTGTAATCCTTGATATTAAAATAAAAGAGGGGAGGGTAGTGATTAGCATATTCATGTTATTTACTGGAAATCATTATCATATGCAAATGTCCCTAATACATGCATGGTTATGTTGGGTGGGGGTCCTCTGGTGGTCATCAATAGTATTCTTCACTGTGTCTGCTGGTTGAACTCCATTCTCCCCCATGCTCATTTCATCTTTAGGCTGATCTCCCAAACCACAGCCAGTTTCTGTTTTAATTCAGAGTCCATAACTATTTCCATAGTAATCGAGGCAAACACAATACTAGTTGCTCATTCCAAGATCTTAACATACCCTATGTTCTCATAGCTACTATAACTCTATATCACCCATATAACCAAAAATCAAAATCATATTCTAAAATTCAAGCTATTTCATTAGGGTATTTGTAAATTGTAACATGATGAACTAACAAATCCTGAAAATCTGGGAAACTGAATATAGACATGGGTTACTGCTCCATGGCTAAACCCTCCCCTGACATCTCATCCCACTGTGATAGGTACACGTGCTCCAAACCCTCTATCGGTATGAACAGGTTGCAGAACTCCCTTTCCTTGGCTGTTCTGGCACATGTTTTCTGTTAGTTACCCTTCAACAAAATGGGACCTGACAGTCACATTTTCTTGACCTCATATGCCTAATGCTGAGATCTTAAGCAAACTTTTGTAGAGCATCAGCTTTGATACTCACAGTCCACTTCTTCAATGACACGAATTCTCTGAAAGTTTCAAACTTTCTCTAGAAAGCCTAGTGTCTAGAAAAAAGCTGAAGTCTCTTTTCCTACATGTGAATCTTGAGACATCACGAAAGCTATTTTCCCTGTCTCACAATAACAAAGTACCTCTTTTCTAATGAAAGTGCCCATTTCCTTCCCTCTCCAGCTCAAGTTTCCTTTGTGTGAGTCCTCTTAAGTTCCTCTCTTGGGCTCAAGTGTTTTGAAGACAGTGTTAACAGCTCTTTGTTCCCCATTCAGGAATATATCAAAACCCAGGCCCTTGCAGACCAGCTGCAGAATCATGCTTGCATCTCAAATGTAGCTTTCCCTTTGTGTGAGGAGCTGGCAAGGAATAACACCTCTTTATTATCCTTGGTTTGAGAGATAAATAACAGTGTTACATAACTTATTGATGTAATAGATGACTCACTTCATATCAAGGATACAATCATTTTATCGCATCATCCAAATGGATAAAACGCACAAGAGCAGATTCACATAATAGCCTTGATTTTCACTGTAGGTGTAATTCTAGGGAATTTCTAATGAATGTTTTGTAGAGCAATAGGATCCGACTTAATCTATGGATATGCCCATCTCCTTTGACTGAAAAGGAATTAAACTGTATGCCCACTCTGCTCCTAGCTTTTGTTCCTTATTTAGATGCCTAAAAGTAAGTGGAATGCATTTGTGTTTTGGGGCATAAGCTGTTTTGTCTGGAATGAGCTGTAAGGCTCTCAGTAGCAAATTTTTCTTCAGACCTTTTTCAAAAAGGTTTTACAATTCAAAGAACTATGCTAAATGACAGGATTTTTATAGGCTATAATGTGAGTTTTAAAACAAACTTGCCTGCTGGCCCCTCAGAAGCCTAGTTGTGGCTGGCAGGTCTGTGCTTGGTGCCAGGCTGGCACGGACTGACCTCCAGTGCAGCCTCTCCAGTTCACACTTCACAGACCCTGCACTTTGTTTAACCAAAGTGGATCTGACTGCAGACAGGCCAGGAGAAGAGGTAAGTGGATTGCCCACATTTTTTTGATCTTTCCTTTGTTCATTTCAGCCTCAACTATCAGTGAAATCTCAGGCTGCTTTATGTTATGTTCTGCTTTCTATTTTTCTTGGCCATTGTATTTGTCAGTGTCTCAGTGCAGGTTGAGCACAAAACCATTGTACCAGCACTGCACTGTCTACAGTGCTTTGATCTTCTTGCACTCCACATGACTGCCACATCCCTGTCATATTTAGCAGCCGTGATGGATCTGTTAGGGACTAGGCACTGGTCTTTGTCACTGACATGTATGGCCAGGACATTAACTTCAAATTATACGAATTTTGGGGAACATTTATGTGCTGGGCTATGAACTGAGGAACAGGGAGATTTCCCATCCTGGTAACATTTGGCAGAAGGTAAGGACAAATAGCTTCAAGCAGTAACCTCAGCAACGTCCGCTGGGTTACGTCTAATGAGAACATCAGTAGGAATTTTTAATCACTAGGTCAGAACAGGTATGAAATACTGCCAAACCAGAATGGTCTTTCTGGGTATGGAGTGTTTTCAAGGGATTCTTTCCATGTAGGGCAGCATTAATGACACTCACTAAATCTAAGAACTAGGCCTTATATTTTAAGCTAACTTCAGACTAGCTCTATCCTAGTCATTTTCTGCAGCACTACAAATGGAGCTCGAGCAGATCCAAAAGGTGCCATTGTGTTATTTAGCCCCAAGTCTGTCCGTCTGGCTCAGGAATAGGTTCAGGAGCCATATCACAGTTGATTCTAGCTTCTTTGCTGCCATGGGAGGAAGGCAGGAAGTGTAAAGTTGGGAGACTGCAAAAAATGCCAACACTTGGAAAATCCTGTAACAATTTGCACACAAGTTACTTGGTCTTGCAGTCACATAGTCCGTAATTGGCCACTGTTCCCGAGTAAAGTCTAAGGTCCAAGTGTTACCAGGACCAGATTTGCAGTGATTTTGAAAATGTGTATTTTCTGGGGTTTATGCTTGCTGTTCTGGATGATTTCTTTGCAAAAAGAAAACAAAGTTGCTTTTCTTTGAAAGTTATGAGACATTTCTGAAAATGATTTAGAGTCCTCAGTGTTTATTCTTTAAAACAGATATTACCTCATGAATGTAGGTATTAGTATTTTTAATTTTCAGCTAGAAATACAACTGTCTTCTTTCAAGTACAGTATAGTCTGAGGTGGATTTTAACTTTAAAAAAAGCATCTTTATTACAACAGTTCTGTATGTGATTTTTATCATAGTTGATTTTTTTTTTCCTTGTGTTATTATAGCAGACTACTTTAGAGAGAAAGGTAGCTGAATCAACAGAAAACTTGAATTTCATCAACCACAGAAGGACTGCTCGGGACAAAAT
Source organism: Tyto alba (assembly GCF_018691265.1). NCBI lineage: Eukaryota > Metazoa > Chordata > Aves > Strigiformes > Tytonidae > Tyto > Tyto alba. The sequence goes on along the minus strand of NW_024881316.1, from coordinate 42,956,910 downwards.
ATAGAATTTTGAATAATTATCCAGTTTTAGAGAAAAACTACTGCTTTACAACTTTGCAGCTGCTGAGTTTCCTCATGTTTTTTCAAGAACACATGAGGACTCACTGCCCATAAGAAGACTACTCTATGCATCTATCTTCAAAGTTTCTTAACTAAATGGAAAGTAATGGCTTCAAGATTTGGTTTAAGATGTTCTGCTTAGTCTTTGTAATGTTGTCTTTTAGCCTGTTTCCAGATAAGAAAATTATTAATCTTCCTATGCAAAGAAACTTCTCTCAGAGCATATAAAGCTATATGTAGACCCAAGGGACGAAGAACATTGTTATATTAGCAGATTTCAGATTGTCTTGTGCATCTTTCAATATTACAAATAAACTACATTTTTAACATGTCAATTTGCATTGTAATTGCTATAGAAAGTTATTTTAAACTGTAGTAGATTGCAGAGTTCTGGGAGGAGGGACATCACTACCAGGCTTGAGTCAGACTGTGTGTACTGTAAAACATCAAAGAATTCATATTTGAGTGAACCCATTACTGTAGAGGGGACAGCTGCGGCTCTGCCTCATCACCAGGTGAAGAGCAGTCTCCAGAAGACCAGGCTCCATTATCTTTTCCTCTGAAGAAACAAATAAATTACTAGCTCTTGGGGTCAGATGAGAACATAGCTATATTTGACTCTAAATTAGTTTAGTTTCCAAGAAGAGTTTAAAAGCCTGAATCCAAAAATCTCAAAATTCATAGGAAAAAATCCACAGAAGAATCACATACATGGACAGACATATGATCTATCATTTTTAAGTACTCTGAAGTGTCAGTTTTATTCCCTGACAACTCAAGAGCTGGCGACTAGAACACAGAGAAAGGCATGATCTAATCCTCCTTCTGGGGGAAACGGCAAAACTCAACAAAGAGGTGTGATCAGGCAGCTAAAACAACAGGTAGAAATGCACTGGGCTGACGGACGTGAACCAGTAAACTTTGACCAGTGCTGTCGTACAGGAACAAGAGCACAAGAAAGCCTCCTCAGGTGGATACACAGCATAAAGACTGTTACAGCTCACATGCCCTTAACACAATTTAAGTAAATCTGGTCTGCACTACTCAGAGTTCAGAAATCAAAGCATCAGTTCAGTTCTGCCGGAGAACACACAAACAGGCATGCATCCAGTGGCTCTGCACAGCAAAGGCATTAGACCAAACCTCCCTGTGTTACGGGGGCAGCGGCGGATCTCCGCCTCGATGCCGGAGGGGAAAGTAGGTTTCTGCTTCAATCCGTGGAATAAACCAGGCCCGTGGGTAGAAATACTGGTCAGGTATTCTAGTATTTCTGACTCTGCTCATGTCTGTCTCTCTGAAGTAAAACACAACCTCGTCCTGCTCCACCCCTTGACGTACTGGGGAATGGCTGAAAGCAAGGGCAGAGCTGGGAGAGGAGGAACTGGGGTCAGACTCTCTTCCCGAGGGTTTGTTCCCGGTGCGGAGAACGCCCTCCCTACTTTGCAGGAAAAAGGTGAGTCACAAATTGAGCTCGGAAACCATATAACTTCTTTAAATTGTTGTTTTGGGCCACTGCTGGCAGATCTCACAGTTTGAAGTTGTTGCACTTGGGTGGAAACTTGCTTTTCAATTCCTGTGGTTTTCTGTGCCTTTGAAAGCAATGTAGGTGTTCAGATCCTCACTATATATATATTGTGGGTTTGCTTTTAGCAACAACAACAAGCATTTATAAAAATGCAGGTTAGTGGACTGTGTCAGAAGAGGGACAAAAGCTTTTGCATCTTATTTTTAATTGACTAAGTTTGGACACAGTTAAGAGAGCAGAAGCATCTGTTGTGGTGCGGTATCTGGTGGGCTTCCCATTAAATTTTTGTACATACAGATTTTGTGGGAGTGGATTAAATGGTTCAGCTGAAAATAACAAATAGCCTCTCAACAAAAAGCCTTTAAGTTACATTTCATATGATAATTGGAAGTGTTTATTCACCATAAAATAGCCATAGAGCACCACCCCATGGGGATTTACATTCCTGGGGTTTCAGAGTATTTATCATTCCACATTTGCAGTCTTACAACAAATAATAAATTATGTACTTCACTTTTCCTGTGCAGATATCATAATGCAAGTGATTTTTACAGTGGGCATGGTGGTCTGTCACACAGTGCTGTTTAATTGAAGAGGCTCTGGCTTGCAGCCCACCCTGTGCATGTCTTTGGGCAGCAGCCATATACTGTATTCAGTATAGTACCAGCTCTCAGGAAGTAATAGTTGTTCCTGCTGGGATTCTCTCTTCTCATCTCCTGCCGCCCAGCACCTGTTAGTGGTTGCAGTCACGAATAGAACTTAACTACACAAAGCAGATAAGCAGCCACTTCTTTATTCCAGCGCTGGGGAACACGGGGGATAACTCCGCCAAAGACGTGTTCACCGACAGGTACAAAGCACAACATATTTATACACTTTTTCAGCAGAGTCATGGTTACATAAGATCAACAAAATTCACAAAGTTTAGTTTGACCTTAATACTGATTGGCTTTCAGTTACCTCACCTTACCTATATTCCTATTCTACAGAAATCATTGGTCATTTTTACTGATTGATTTGAATAGAATGAGGGGAGGGCAATGATTAGCATATTCATGTTATTTCATGGAAAGCATTATCATATGAAAATGTCTCTAACACATGCATGGTTATGTTGGACAGGGGTCCTCTGGTGGTCGATGATAGTCTTTATCACTGTGTCCGCTGATTGAACTCCATCCCTGTGCATGCTCATTTTATCATTGGCTGATCTTCCCAACCAAACCCAGTTTCTTCTGGTACCTATTGTTTCAAATCAAGATCCATAATCAGTACCCATTGTTTTGATACAGAGTCCATAACAATTTCCATAGTAATCGAGGCAAACACAATGCTAGTTGCTCCTAAGATCTTAAGATATCATATGTTCTCATAGCAACTATAGCTTCATTTTAAATCAAATCCATATTTTAAACTAAAATCAAAATAATATTCTAGGATTCAAGCTATTTTGTTAAGGTAACTGCAACACACCCAGGGGATAAAAAAGGGAAGACTGCTCCAGATTTGATTGTGCCAGGTGGGAGGAGGCTTGACAGCTCAGCTTATCTCAACAGCTGCTGGTGCCAAAACTGAGGAATCCAGAAACCTTGTCTGAGGAGTTACCTAAAAGACTCCTGCATCAGCAGGACGCTCCAGCAGAGCACATCAGGCACACAGGAATCACCTGCTGAGGCAAGGGAAATAAATAAGAATTTTAAAACCCATTTGTTATCTTTTATACGCATTAACTCACCATCATGCCTTTGGGGATCATCAAGTTGTTATCTGTGGGCTGAACCATGAGACAGCACTTCCATGACTTCAGAGGTGTCAAATAAAGGCTCCTTCTACTGAAAGTTTTAAAATCCCATTTGTGTCTACTATGTTAAGGGCCGATGTCCTTTAGTCAGTTGAGCACTGGGGCCCTAATCATGCAGGAGGTCAAGAACAAAGGATTTTATTTTCATTTGCATGCTACTTTTTATAATTAAGGTGGGTGGAAAGCTCTGTGCAGAGTTAAGCCCTATGACTTGGTGCAAAGTGCTCTTCGTTTGTCAAACGGCTTTTGCAACGGTATGTTGTGTCCCAATGTTAATGTATTTCATTGCATTATAACTCCTCAGCTTTCTCTGGCAGCCCTCCCCTCTTCTGCCTTCAAACTGTGTCACAGTTTGCATTGTCTGTCTGCAGAGTGGAGTCTGTGGAGCTTGTGGAGATGCGGTTACTGCTTACTGAGATTTTCTAGCCGCACGTAAGTGTGCCTGCGTTGATGCCAGGTTTTTTGGTTTAGATTTTTTTTTTTCAGATAAAATGTTGGCAGCCTATTTCGATTGCCCAGGAGGACCAGAAAATCTTTATGTGAAAGAAGTGAAGAAACCACATCCGGGAGAAGGAGAAGTTCTTGTGAAGGTCTCTGCCAGTGCTCTGAATAGAGCTGATTTACTCCAGGTATATATATGTTAAGAAGTTTTATGCACCTGAAAACTATACCAAATTTTCAAGCCCCTAACTGAAGTCTTGAGAAATCTGAAGAGTTAAAAGAGATTGGATCTAGTGAGCATTTGGATGGGAGAGTTCACCAGGCTGAAAGAAGAGATGTCTGCTGATTCAGCAGATGAATATTTTTATCTGGGTCTCTGCAGTGCTAGAGTGGCATGGAAAGGCCTTTCAAAAAAAGATGTAAAACCAAAGTTCTTTCTAGATGCTTAGACCATTCTCTGGGTATTTGAGGCGAACATGAAATGCTCTACTGGCTCAATTCCAGCATGGGAAAATCACATTCAAATTGTTAAGTCTGAGCTGCTTTAATTTGAGCTGACAGCCATGCTCTGCAACGGGAGACCATAATACCCTCCCAGCATGGATTGGCGTGGACAAAAGGGGACTCACAACAGACTAAATTTGTGCATAGAGTTTTAAGAATAAAACAGGAAACAAGAAGTATTGCCAGAGGATATAAGATCCTCAAATTACTGGAACATTTGCAAAGTACAAAATCAGGATTAAATAAATAGGAATTTAAGTTGGAGGCATATGAGTAAAATATCACAGGTCATTACACTACTTGATGTGTGGCTTCTCCTTCTTTGCCCTCTCTTTTATTTTGTTCTAGAGGAGAGGGAAGTACCCTCCCCCCAAAGGAGCGAGTGAGATTTTAGGCTTAGAAGCAGCTGGGAGCGTGGCTGGGCTCGGACCTGGCTGCAAGGGCCGGTGGAAGACTGGCGATGCAGTGATGGCTCTGCTCTCCGGAGGTGGCCAGGCAGAATACGTCACAGTGCCCGAAGGCTACCTGATGCCAATTCCCAGTGATACAACTTTTATTCAGGCTGCAGCCATTCCCGAAGCCTGGTTAACAGCCTTTCAGCTGCTGCATTTTATAGGTGAGAGGCGTATTTACAAATCTATCCCACCAAAACAGCTCGTCTTCCTTTCTGTTATGAAATCCTCTCTTTGTTGCCTCTATCTGAATGCTGTTTGCCTTTGAAGAACCTTTTCTCTGTCACTCCATTCACACGGGTGAGAATCCAGTATGCCAGACCCAAATTCTGAAATCTTTACCACATCTCCCCAGTCACAACTTACTCTGCTGATTGCGTATTTACAAGGAAGGATATGCAAAGATGGTCAGTTTTTCTTTTTGGCTATATTTCTCAGCCTGAATGGAAATTTCCGTTAAGCCTAAACCCTGAAGTAACTCACATGTTCTCCAAACAACTGAAAATGCATCCTACTTCTAAGGATTTGGCTTGGATACAAGTGTGACCATATCATGAACTTTCTCACTAATTGCCTGAGGATCTACAGTAGACAAGATCTTCTTGTACCTTGTTTCAGGGAGACATTAATTGTAGGTAAAATATCCTCTGAGCTGATTTAAAACAGACAAACTCACACTCTTAATTTTGAAAATGTGCTACACAGGCACTAACAACAGCACTTGCCAGGGTTTTCCTCAGTTGACAAACATGCTTCTGTATTCTTCAAATATCTTATCTCCAGCAGTAGCACCTAAAAGCTCCACTGAAGAACAGGAGTTACAAACAAGTAACTTTCCTCACTAACCTGAAATGCAGACTTGCTTTGTGCAGTGTTCCTTCCTGGGTGTCTGCAGCAAAATAGGACCATGCCTCCAGGACTACTGGTGCCTCACTTCCATTAGCAATTAGTGGAACACAAACTAATGCATTAGGGCAACTGGTAAGATGGTAAAATGAAAGGTAGAACTGGCCTTCAATGTTACCGAGCACTTCTGGGTAACTCAACTCCACTGCTGAGTGACTGATTTCTCAGTATTAACATCCTCCGACTGTGTTTTCTGTTGGTGGCAGTGGACAGTCCTGGTATAAAAAGGCTGACTGCACTCGCCTAAGCAGCTTGGTCATGAATGCCCAGAACTGGACAGGGCCAAGCTAAAGTCATTCTGCTGAAGTTGGTAAAACGCAGTCCTGTCAGTACACTGTGAGTTGTGTTAGTGCTGGATTTGTTTCTTTTAGGAAGGATGTGAAGATGTAAACAAAGCCCATGCAAAGGTATCTCTTTCAGCTTCTTCTTCAGTATTTTCCACCCCGATCATGTTTTAATCCAAAAGTGGTGCTAAAAAGGTAACCCTTTCCCTTATGTCCTCCTCCAGGTAAAGTACAGAAGGGCGAGAGAGTGTTGATCCACGCTGGAGCTAGCGGAGTTGGCATGGCAGCCATTCAGCTGGTAAGACTGGCAAAAGCTATTCCCATCGTGACAGCAGGAACTCAAGAGAAACTGAAAGCAACAGCAAATGCCGGAGCAGCTGCAGGGTTCAACTACAAGAATGAAGATTTCAGTGAAAAGGTCTTAGCATTCACCCAAGGTAAGAACCTCTACGTGAAAGACAGTTACAGCTGAGGAGTAGTGTCTACCTCCTAACGTATATGCACATACACTCAATTTCAACTGTCCCCTTAGTCGCTGAAGGAGCAGACAGCAATGCCCCTGTTAGCACAACCTAACATCTTGCTCAGCTCAAGAATCGATCTTTCCTTGGTGTTAATTGTGCTGTTTTCCACATGGACTCTCTTTGGATTTGTGTTCATTTGGGGCATAAATATTGTGCCTGTGTTACTGTTGCCTCCATAAGAGACCGCGGGACCAAATCCCCACACTTGTCTTTGTAAGTGTTTGAATATGGGAACAAAACTTAGTTCTCTTACTGTTGGGAAAATTTAGCTTTTCTAAGCTTTTGGGATGGTTTATGGCGGAGTCTGCAACTGGATATCTATAATGATTTCTTTTTGTGCCCCATTCTAGTATTCCTTACAAATCATTGTACCAGTTCCTAAATTCAATAGAAAGATTTAAATAAGAATTGCAGGATTGATTCTGTACCTATAAAGAACTAGGTTTTAGTTTTACCTGAAATTCTCCTGCCTTTAATGCAGCTTGACTACATTGCTGAAATCTTTTCTGTTTCTACTTGAGGTTCTGGAGTAGATATTATTTTAGATTGTGTTGGTGGCTCGTACTGGGAGAAGAATCTCAACTGTCTGAGTACTGATGGCCGATGGATTATTTATGGACTACTGGGTGGAGGTGAAGTACATGGAGATTTGCTTTCAAGGCTGCTTTCCAAAAGAGCGAGCATCCATACAAGTCTATTGCGATCACGAGACAAGGAGGCAAGTAATGGCTATCAACAATATATACAGTTTGATCCTAAAATTGATGATAGTTTTGTGTTTTCTTTTGATACCAATGTTAAAGCAGAATCTAACACATTGTTACCAAAAAAGCACCACCTTGAACTGTTAGTACGTACTTTGGAAAATATTGCAAAATTAAATAATTTCCCTTTTCTATTTTCATCACATGCCTCCCTTTTACAACTAGTGAATCAGAGGAATGATACCCAGGACTTCTTAATGTACTTCATGAGTACCATAATCTAAAGATTTGGCCTAAGAAAAAACAAAACTCAAGTGATCAGGCAACTTGATCAAATCGGGGCCAGGGGTGGGGGGGTGGGGAGAAAAAAACACTGTAAAATAATTTTTAAAAGTAGAGACGGAGGCCATTTGAATGCCCAGAAATTACCAAGGAAAAAATCACTTTATGTGGAAAGTTCTCAGATATGACAGTAAAAGACAACAGTGCAGAGCCCTAGGATAGATTCTGTCTGTGGTCTAATTATTCTCAAGCATTTTATCAGTGTGAGTTTAAATGTTTCCTCTACTGAGCTTATACTACGTTTGGAGAATTTAATCAAATTAAGATATAATTAATCTAAAAGTTTTCTTCTTGCTTGTAATTTATACCTGTCAGATATTTATATGTCCATCTCAGTGTGCAAATGACTGAGTCTCCCTGAGAACTGTGCACATTTTGTATGCTGCGCTGAGAGATTCCTCTGTGAATGAAATGCTTGGAAATAATCTTAAAAATGCTTTCATTTTTTTTTTCAGTATAAGGAACAGCTGGTGAAAGCCTTCACGGAAGATGTGCTGCCGTATTTTTCTGGAGGAACTTCCCCTCATCTCCAACCACTTGTTGACAGTGTTTACCCTCTGCACGAGCTTGCAGAGGCGCACAGGCTTATGGAAGAAAACAAGAATATTGGCAAAATTGTCATCAGAATGCCTTCTTAATCCTAAAGAAAGGCCTACTGCGGTAATTGTTTCAGGGACAGAATTGTTACAGGTATTTGACAAGCAGAGCATCTGCCATTTCTGCTTCGAAGCCGTAATGATGTCGAAATGGAGGGGTAAAGTGGTGACTTGCAGGACGCACTTAATAAAAAGGTTCCCGTTGCAGCTACGGCATCGCGTCTTGGACAAGTAAACACAACGCCTCGGCGCAGAGAAGGCTGCAGGCCCCGCCGGCCCGCCTGGGCGCCCAGTTCCCCTCAGTGCCCGCTCCCCTGACAGGAGCTTCGGCCCGGCGGCCGCGTTCCCCTCGCAGAAGCGCGTTCCCGAGGCCCTGAGGAGGCGGCGGGGCCGCCGGGGCCCCCAGGGCCGGGGGAGGGTGGGGGGGAGGCGGGACGCAGCCGCTGGGGCTGGCGGCAGCGCCTGAGGCGGCGGGGCGGGGCCGGGGGTGCGGTAGGCGGGGCCTGGGACATGGGCGGGGCCGCCGCGCAGGACACGTGCCGCCGCCACCCGTTGGCTGGGCGGGCTGACGCTGCGGCGCGGTGTAGGCTGGGATAGCATCCGGGTTCTCTGCTGAGGCGTTGGGCCTGCTTCTTCCTCGCGTTTCTCTCCGGGGCTGCGGCCGCTTTTCTCCTACCGGCGCCATGGCGATGCAAGCGGCCAAGCGAGCCAACGTGAGTGCTTTCCCCATGCTCCCTCCCCGGCTCTCCGGGGCGATGAGGAGGGGTCCCCCGTCCCGGGGCTGAGAGCAGGCCTTCTCGCCCGGATCGGGCTCCTTCCGCGTCCCCGGCCAAGGGAGCTCGTCCTCCTCAAGACAGGCCTCTTGGCTGGCAGAAACACGTCAAGTTTGTGGCTGTGGAATGTTAAAAAAAAAGACCGGCGAAGCACACGGGCTCTCCCAGTGTTAGCCCCAAAGTTTAGTAGACAAGCTGCTGCTTTTAAGGTTTGAAGTGAGCACTCTAGGCCTAATACACTCTGTGTTGATTCTCCATCAGATTCGGCTGCCTCCAGAAGTCAATCGGATCCTGTATATTAGGAACCTGCCATATAAAATCACAGCGGAGGAAATGTATGATATCTTTGGGAAATACGGGCCTATTCGACAAATCAGAGTGTAAGTATTTTAGTTTTCTTTGAAAATTTAAGGATTTTAGAAGCTTTAGTGTATCCGTTGTATGTCAGTATTCCTGTTACAGGAGGTAGCAAATGAATTTCATAGCTGAAAAAGTTAAATTTGCTTTAGCAGTATCCCTGTGTGCTGGGGTGAATGTGGTACTTATTTTAAGCGTGAATTTGTTAGAAAATAATATTGCTGGTAGGTGGGGTGAAGAAGCTTAAATTTGGAGTGAATTTAGGTAAGCTAGTAAAAATGAGAGGCTTGCTCTCAGGTAAAGCTTAAATACAGCTAACCTTTTACCTTAACTAAAGGCAAAAATAAGAAAGGCAAACTTGAATACAACCAGTTTTCGTATTTAATGAGTGTTAGGTATTTCACTAGTGGGAAAATAAGAGATGTGACTATTGCTGCTGGACCTGTTGACTGGAAACAGATACCAGAAACAACTCCCTGTGCATCAGACTGTCCCTGAGCCACGTGGTCTGTGGGTGATGGTGACCTGCCTGTAATTTTGTTTTGAAATGCGTTATGGTTATATATCGCTACTGCAATTCTGAGGTTCTTCTCTTTAGTTATTCAGAATAGTGAAGACCCAAGCTTTGATGTTCCTTGTTATCCTGAGTACTGTCTGCTGTGGGTTAAACCATAACTCCCATCTGGTTAGTAGTCTGTTCCACTAAGCTTTTAGTGTAAAGAGTTGGCTGAAGCTGGAATTCAGGAGGAGCTTTTGAGAATTGTAGTAAGGCTGTCTGGAGTATGACACTCGTACAAAAGGATTTTTTCTTCCCTTTCTGAAAAATTTTTAGGAGGAAACAAAACTTGGTGTTTAATACTTAAACAAAAACATTCTAAATCACATTTCAATAGATGTGCAAATGGAAAGGAAATGTAGTTTATATTTGATGTGGATTTTTTTGTACTGCTTTTATCTGGATGGTGGCAAAATAACCTGCAGCATCTCTGAGTTGTTGACTAGGTTGCTAATTGGATTAGAGCAGAATATATCCTTGTCATTTATATCACTCTCCATTTCCCCATGCTCTGAGACTGGGGTGGGTAATTAATCCACAATATGTTTAATTGTTTTGACTCTGCAGGATGTAAATACATATACAGTTAAACAGACCAAACTTTACTACCCCAAATAGAAGCTGTAGTGATTAAAAAAGATTGTTCATTGTATAGAATAAAGTAACTTTTACATACAAAATTGCCTTCAGTGACCAAACCAGGGCAGGGGGATGTACTACACTGTGTTGGAACGTGTAGCTCCTGAGATCCTCCCCTTCTGGGGAAGGGCAACAAAAGTGACTGAGGAGATGGCTAAAGGAACAAGGGACAGCATAAACTTCCTGCTTGGCTAAATAGGTGGGATTTTTCACTAATACACATAAAGGAGAACTGATATTTACGGTTTCTGAAAACATGTAGGTTAGAACAGTGGGACATAAAGGATTAAGACTAGTCAGGGGAACTTTCCATCAGAGCGACGTGCTGGCATATGCATTCAATGGGGAACTGCAGGCAGCCTCCCTGCTGATCATTCAGAAGTATTGATTTGTGTTGTTTTCCACAAAACTCCTAACAAGGAATAACATGGAACTCCATATGTAATGACTTCTGTGCTCTGTGCAGTTTTTATCCCATTCTTCCCTTCATTTTTGTACACATCTGTGTGTGATATCATTTGTCCTTCAGGAGTTCTTTTCTAAGAAGTGAGCACCTTAGAGAGGCAGTTATTCTGATTATTAAGTTTGCTATAACTATCTTCTAGCTGAGATTTTCTGGATTTGTAAACTCTGCAGTCTCTCCAGAGGTTAGCGTTATGTGCTCAGACGTGTCTCCTGTCCCTCAGGCAAAGGAAATTGAATTGATGGTCTGAGAGGTGACGGCTGCACATCCAAAGTGGTCTTGTACCGGCAGGGCTGTTTTGACTCTCTTCAATTGACTTTGTGGTGTGCCAGGAGCCATATTCCATCCTGGGGAGACATCTGATCCAGACAGACTTTAACTGGTAGCCTGGTCTTGTAGTATTAAATATACCAAGTTAATCACCATAATAAAAACTTAAAAGTATGTCCAGAAATATGACAAGCCCTGACAGCAACAGCTTCTGCTAGTTGTGGAGAGGTGAATTTCCCTTTGGGAGCACAGTGCAGCGCGTGTCTGTCATGTTTTACCGTTGTCTCCGACTCAGCTGTAAGTGGAGATTAGTGTGGAAAGCAGGGATGTATTTTAATATCTAGAAAAATGTTTTTTAGTGAAGTTGCGTTAGCTAATCTAATCTGTCACTGTTAAAACCAATAGAACTATCTCCTGTTCATTTAGTTTAATGTTAAAACTGATCTTGCTCTGCAGTGGAAACACTCCTGAAACTAGAGGAACGGCCTATGTGGTTTATGAAGACATCTTTGATGCCAAAAATGCTTGTGATCACCTGTCGGGATTCAATGTGTGCAACAGATACCTCGTTGTTTTATACTATAATGCAAACAGGGTATGTACACTTGGGGTTTTTAAGTTACCTGTGAACATAGCTAGCACAAAAACACCCTTAGTTTGAAAAGACAGTTGCTTGGATATTTTTAAGAAATAGATCCAAACTGATAGAGGGCGTACATTGGATAAATTGATAGTATTTAATTTTTTCTTGTGATTTGTGTGCAAAAAAAAAAAAAAGTACCTTTGGACCAGGGGTGTGGAAAACATGTTTCTGGTGAGTGTACTTTGTAGAAGAGGAAGCAAGGGCCTTCAAACCGCATAGTTGCAACAGGATGAGAGGTCTTGCTTACTGAAGGTAGAAAGTCTCCAGGCCTTCATGTTCTACCTGTTACTGACAGTACCCAGGGTCCTGGGGTGCTCTCTGAGGTCTGGAGCTAAGCAGCGCTCTCTGTGTGTTTGTGTGATGTTGGTTGCAGTTACTAGGAAATGACATGTCATAAGATGAGGTTTTTTATTTTTTCTTCTCACGTCTTTTATTTTCCTAATTACAGGCATTCCAAAAGATGGACACAAAGAAGAAAGAGGAACAGCTTAAGCTTCTCAAGGAAAAATACGGAATTAATACAGACCCACCAAAATAAACTGATCTTTTGGAAAACTGTTTTCAAACCCTGCCCTTGAATTCTTGAACTAAACATAGGAGTTCTTAATGAAGTATAACTTCTTTAAAAATTTGATAAACTGTCATTTGAACCTTTAGATCTTCACATTAGAATTTAAAAAATGTAAAACATGAGAAGATTTGCTTTAAGATTAAATCCCCCAAGTGGACATGGCTTCCCTGTGTTGTAAGGATGACCTGGTAAATCCTGCGTAGCCGCAGTCCTGTTTCTAGCAGGACCTTTCAAGACAGGACCGAGCAGGCCGAGTGTTTTGCACTTCCTGAAGTTCTGCCCCATCTCCAGGGCAGATTTGGCAGCCAGTTAATGCAAAGAGCTCAGGGGGCTCTGCACCAGCTGCCTGCACCGAGGTGAATTTCACTTGCTACTTTCTGAAAGTGGAATATTGCAACTAGTCTCCCTGCCACAGGGATTTCTGTGCTTTGTAAAAAAAAAAAGTGAGTATGGTTTGATACTTCATAACACCTGTGTATTGTGCACAAATTGGTGTGCCTTTCTCCCTCTGAGTGTTTGAAGGAGCCTAACTCCCTTACATGATCATGAGGCTGCTTTTTGCTAGAAACAAAGCAAGCCCAAATCTGTGTTTGTAACAAAGTTTCTTTTACAAACTATAGAAAATGAAGGGCCTTTTTAAAATGATTCAGCCACATAGGTGACTTCAGTCAAAATATCTTGTTCCCAGTGACTAAACTGTTAAGATGCAGTAAGATAATCTTGCTCTAATAGTGTGTAGCTGCCGGGCTGACAGTGGTGTACGGGATCTTTATTGCATGTATGGGTTTGCACCGAGGTGAGGAGGAGTCATGGGCTGAAACGAGGAGGAACGCCTGGCTGAAACGAGACAGTAGATGATGGAGGTCATTTTAGATACATGTATTGTGACTGTTTTCTACTCGGTGTGTCTGAACTGTAATATATTTCATGTACATAAATTTTTAGATGTAGCATCTGGTGGAAGAGGATCAGTTATGCTTTTTGGCGCGCTCTTTTTTCAGCACTCATGTCATGTGAATAAAAATCAGTGTGATACAGAGTATGCATAACCAGTATATTTTGAAAGTGGAAAAGAATAGCCTCTACCTCTGTTCTGAACCAGCTGGAAGTCGTGTGAATGTTGGTAGTATCCTGCCTCGGGAGGATTTATTTTTTATTTGGTTGGATGTGATGTTTAACTCCCTGACCACACAACTTCCAGCCAGTACAGAACGTGGACAGATGCAAACATACTTTGCCTGAGGATTTGCAATTAAGTTATTTTTTTTTTCAGTGCATTATACTGTCATAAATGAATGTTTCCATTTCCTTAGATTTTTGTTGAAATCTGTCACTTGAACCGTGCTGTTCTTGTGTCTATTTAGTAAAACAATAAATGTCTACATAGTTTTGCCTTTTTTCATCCAGGCTTGCTTTATGCTGTGCTACTTCTGCATGTAACCTTTCCCGTTAGAAAGGAAATGATTCGTCCCCTGCGTGTTTGATACAGGCAAGAATTTGTGGAGCATCCGTCCCCGTACGTCCGTGAGCATTCGCGCGTGGTCAGCAGGGGAGTGGTGGGGAAGGATGCCCAGGGGTGAGCGCCAGCGCCCCGCTCGAGCGGCGGAGGTCCCTCGTTGCCCCGTGCTGTGCACGTCGCTTCGCGGCTGGGAGGAGCACGAAGGGCAGCGGGGACGCTCTGAACTGGTGGTTTTGCCCTGGCGCAGCAGTGGGGAGGCAGCTGACACAGCTCGGGGGGCGATTTCAGCTTTGGGTGGGTGCTCAAAATCCCATCCTGTGCCTGACCAGGCCCCGCGGGGACGGCGCTGCCTCCTGGTGCAGGTGGGCAGCTGGGACGTGAGCGAAAGCGACGTTTGGCGTGGGTGGTGAAAAGCCTTGTCCTTGCGCTGTGGCTCTTCCACCCTCGTGTCCTTCCCCTAAAACTGACACTGGTTTTTGCAGCGAGAAGCCTTGCAGGCCGCAGCACACCCTGCACCAAGGTTGGGAACAGGCAATGGGAGATGGAGCCCGTGGGCCGCGGGGGTTATGTGTCTGAGCGACAGACACATAGAGCTCTGCTGTGGTGCCCTGCCACCTTTCCCACTTCCCCAGCCCTGTACCGCTTGTCAGGTGCAGCTGTGATGCACATACATTAAATGCAAAGCAGCTGTGATCTGCTGTTGTCCTTGGGTGAGTGGTTACTCTTCCAGTGCCAGCTTGGCTTTGGGTCTTGCCCATGAGATTAATACAAACCTAAGGCAAAAAGCAGCTTGCCTTAAAAATGTTTAAGTGAATGAAATCCTACTGGAGGGCTTGCTTCTGTGTGAGCATCCACAGCTTTTTAAAGGTTACAGATGGCCCCCCCCACATTTATATCTGCATATGCCACGTGTATGCGTACACACACATGCCAAACAGTAGGATGACTGGGGCTGTTTACACCAGTTGCTGGGCATTTAGGCCCCTCGCTGTAACAGGAATTGGAGGTGTTTGTTACCACACTGGATTTAGGCTTCTAATAATAATAAATACTGATAATAAAATATCAAAGTGCTAATAGTGATGCCACATGCTGCCAGCCTTGTTTAAAATCATATGCAAATACCACATCGCTTCTGTCAATAGCAGAGAGCATGGTGCTTGCACTGCAGTGTCTGTTTTGATGAGGGTTTGATGCTGTTTGAAAAATATATATATAAAAAGCAATTCTTTAGGGTAATAAGATTAATAAAAATTCCTTCAATGAATCCTCAAGATCAGCAGCTTTTGATTTCTCTGAGAGCTCAGCTGCTGCCTTTCATTAAATATTCCATTTCATACTTTTTCTTCTAGTGCCTGTTCAGGGCTTTCAATGTCCCTGCACATGTAAAATGAAATAATAATTTGTACCTGCAAGACAGAGGGAATGGAAATCGAATGCCCGGAGGATTGTTTTGATGAGGTCTGCTCAAGATTTTGTTTGAAATGTAATATCAAAGGACAGGGAAATGAGTTCAGTTATATGAATGGCAGAGGGGGCAGCAAATAAGGCAGATGTTACCAGCCTTGTACTCTGCATCTGTGCTGGCTTTTTGTGTGTGTTTACTTCCCATTTAATTTTTCAGGAAGTAGGGCATGAAATTAAGCCTGGAAGGTCATTTTTTTCCATGGATACTGTTTAGAAATTAGTAACAAGAGCATATCTGATTACACAGGCAATGACAGTAAATTTTTTCCAATCCATTATATAGTGGTAATAATTATATGTACTGTGTTGATCGATGATACAATTAAATAAATTAACGCATTTGCAGTCAAATAAAGAGCTGAAGATTACATTTCCTTGAAGACTTAATTTCCCTAAGTATCACAAAGCACAATTAGTTTTCCTTTCAGATTTTTTTTTTTAATGAAATTGGCATGAAAAACGTAATAATCTCTGCTTCCAACAAAGGTCTCTGCAGAGAAAGGGTGATGAGGGAGAGCTTCATCAGCCAGCTGTAATAAGGGTTTTACAGACTCGCTAATGGCTGGGTTGTACTGCTGAGGGCAAAAGGGAAGCGCAAGGCAGCTCTGCAGATACAGATAGTAAGGCTGAATCAGATCAGCTCTGAAACCCGCGTGGTTTTCAGTGGTAGGAAATGTGGCAGAAGCGGAGGGGCAGAGCGGTGCCCAGCCTGTTGCTCCGGACGCAGCCGAAGCTTGCCAACAGCGGGACTAAGAGATGACGGAGGGAGCGTGCAGCCGTTCCAGGGATGCTGAGCCAGTCATCTGCACCACTGTTTGCTTTTGAGGCTTGCAAGCAAGCTCCCAAACCAGGTCCTTTATGTTGGTTTTTCTTTTTTTTTTTTTTTTTTTTTTTTTTAATGAGCAACTAACTTAAACTGGGCCATTGATAGGAGCAGCTTTAGACCAATGTGCTGAACCAACAGGTGTTTGCCAGGCGCGACAGGGCTACGTTACACTTAACCAAGACGCGTGTGGGAGCTCACATCTGCAACTGCTGCAATGCAACTGCAATCTGCAAGCCCAGGCTGAAATCAAGACCAGTGACAGAAGCAGGAGCAGTGGCAAAGGAGACCGGGACCTATTTGAAAGAATTTGGGACAGCTAGTGGGCATCACCCTGGCAAGTCTAATTCTCTATTTATTAACAGGAAATTAGTCTGTCCTAAATAAAAGAACTGTTAGTGAAATGTGGCTGTGTAACCTCACTGCTATGGTGAGCCTAGATTTCCACCAGAAAAGGGTCCTGAAAGGCCTTTTGTTTCTTTACAGAGAGGGGAGCAAGAAAAACACACCACCAACCCTCAGTGAGTAACCGTCTGTAAGAGATGGGTTTTACGGGCTTATTAACTAAAACTCAAATGCAGCTTTGTGGGTAAAATGAACATCTGAAGAAGAGCATGAGCTGGAGTCACAGGCCAGATTGCCCGTCTTGCTTTTCTGTGGGCCTTCTCTCAACCCCAGAAAGCATCACCTGGAGATACCTGCGCAGCTTTGTGGTCTGTCTGCCCATGCTAGGCATGTCCTCCTTACAGACTCACACAAGGAAATAGCTCACCACCTGCTTGAAATCCTGTCAAAAAAATCCATTTGTTGACTATAAACTATTTGCATAGTTTTCAAGTTAAGTGAAAATAACATTATGGCCCAGTGATGCTCTTTTTGTCTACACCAGAGGGGAGAAATCAAGTTTAGGCAAAGCAAAATAACAGCAGAGGCAGCTTCACTCATCAGGTCCTGCTCCTAAAACCAGGTAAATGACAGTCTACGGCTTTTTTGCCAGGGGAGGAACCAGCATTTTGTGAATTCATATAACCATCAAATGAAATACATATTGCTCAGTCTGAAGTGCCAGGAGCCCAGCGCACAAAGTAAGGCTGCAGGCTGTGTGAACAGCATCAGGAGATGCAGCCTAAAAAACCACAGTGTTCAGCGGTTGTATCATCCCTCAGTTCAGATGCACACAGGTCTGCTCTACTCTAGCCTTATCTCAACTCTCACAGAAAATTTTACACTCGTTTTACTGTTGTAAAGACAGAATTGGGCCGCCACTGTGTGTCTTTGAGAAGCATCACTCGCCACCTCTTCAGCAGCCAAATGTTGGCCGGTTGAGGGGCCACCAGCAGGGCAGGGGAGGGAGAGTCAGGAAACCTCTCTGTCCCAGCAGCCCTTACTTGCATGTTCCTGGCACCTCTGGTCCCACAGAGATCTTCCACTGTGCCACCTATAACAGAAGCAGTGCGTGGGATTATGTGTATTTTATATAATAGAAATAATTAACAAAAAATGGGTTGATAATTGTTTGAAGAACTTCTTATAATACACCAGAAAGAATTCCAGTGGCCGGAGGAGAAAAACAGGAAATTGAAACTGTAAAGTATTGAGATTTTATTGTTTTACATATATATACTTACTTTTAAGTCTTAAATGAGACAGTATTTTTTAAAACAGCAGCAAGCAGAACATACAAGTTGAGAAAAGTGGCAGCGCAGGTAACTCGGTTTGGCTAATGCCCGTTCATGTACAAGGCGTACATTGGATTTTTTTGTTTTGAGCACCTTTTGTGTTTTTTTTTTTTTTCCTTGGTTTAAGTGTACAGTAAGGCAGTGGTTTTTCAATAAGGAATATATATATATTTATATTTTATATATATTTTCAATCATCACTGTGAATTCTTACATGCAAATTAAATAAAATGTACAACTTGAAAATGTTACAACGGTAGACATTTTTCCCAATGCAAAGCTTCTAATAAAAGGCAAATACGGACACCACAAAGTTAAAAAAGAGAAGGAAGGCATAAGAAACCGAACGGCAGGCGCTATTGACAGGACAGCTTGAGCAGGGAAGATTGGGATTCCAGTGGAGATTTCTCCTGCTGCTAGCAAGGCAAGAAAGAACGGATGGGTATTAACAGATGTCTGCAGCCAACTCCCTCGAGAGAAGATTCACTCTAACCTGAGAAGCTCCACATCAAAGAGGAGAGTAGCATTGGGGGGGATGACCCCAGGGTGGCCTGTGGCTCCATAGGCCATCTCAGGTGTGCAGGTCAACTTTGCTCTTTGTCCTAAGCTCATCTGGGTTTTGGATGTAGGAGAAAGAAAAAGAGAAGACAAACAGTATTAGGAGGAAAATAAACAAACGTGGCAGATTTACAAATTGAGGAGAGTTGGGACCGTCAGATTCATCTTTCAGCTTCAGGCTGAAGCTGCCACAAACAGCTCAGCCGTAGGTCTCCTGCCTCAGTTACTTAAGTTAGCAGAGCCAGCCTGGGAGTCACACAAAGGCCTTTTAACACGCGCTTTGGTCCAGCCTGCCTACGCTGGGGCCAGCTGTAGGTGTGAGCTCCTTCTGCGGAGCGCAGGGTACGTGTACCACTATCAGTGGGTGTTAGGAAAAGGCTCTCAGTGACAGATAGGACCAGAGCTTGTAGGCATGAGAGATCACTGCTGAAACACGATAGGTTCAGCTTCTGAAAAGTGTTCAGCAATGTTTTTGCCTTCTTCAGCCACCACCAGGGATGACTTCAAAACCACTGCTCAAACGTTAATGTTGTAGGCACCCAACTTTCTGCTGCTGGTCAGATGCAAAGCAAACAAATCCTACTTAAAAGAGATACTTACTTGTCTCAACTCAGCCCAAGCGCACACGTTGCACCTCAGGGGCTGCTTATTCCGGCAGAGAGCTCTTGCCCCTGGGATGGACAGGAATGCTGATTCCTCTCACCCCAGACTAGCTCTGAAGGTAACAGTGCTCACTGAGATTTGGGGTATCAAGAATCAAACCCTGCTCTTCCAACAGAGTATTTTGGGGTGGAGCATTCTCAAACTGCTATTCGTGCACCATGCACTGGTGAGTCATTGGCCAAGAAACAACCCCTGACTTGAAGCGGTGTTTTTTAACTCAGGCCTCTCCCAAGATTGGGCACATCACTGGACTACAGATTCTGTGGTATCTCCTGTTGAATTTTTTTCAGGTCCTATAAAATACGCCAAGGCTAGAGCTTTGATCACTTTAGGTAGAAGAAAAACGTGAATTTGAATTTCCCACATTCAGGGAGTATTCATACCATGGGGCTGAGGGTGTAAGAGCCGATGCTCTCCCCTGGTCGCTGCAGGGGTTTGCGTGGGGCAGGCTGGCTGTTGCTCTGCAGGTCCCTGCGAGTCAGACAATCAAGTCACGCACGGGTTTTAGGCACGGGGCAACCTGGAACTGTCAGAAGTTGAGCAGAGAAATGCAGACGCTGCTGACATCTGACAGTCATTAAACCAAGGTTTGAAAAATCTCTACGTGCTAGACATAGCAAACTGCCTTTTTCCAAGTGCCTCGTGCCAGTCTCACCTCCCCAGACCCCTCAAAGCCCCGGAGTGGAAGGAGAGAGCCACAAGCTCGACTTCAGACAGTGTTCCACTAGGAGGAGCAGGAAGGCAGCATGCTGCCACACCGATTACGGGAAGGGCTTTCAGGCACTTATTAAGGGACAGGAGTCAGGGAGCGAGAGCAGTGAAGGGATAAACTGATTGACCCAGTGCTTGTTGCCACTGCTTTATCTGCACTGGCTTCTGGTTTCTACAGCACATTGGGATCCTGAACTCCTCTTAGGCCTTATGGCAAAGGAAATAATAAATAGTCCAACTCAAATCCCTGAGAGGAAGGTGGGTATTTTCCAGAGAGTCTAGAATACCTCAAATGGACTTTCTGCCTGGCAAGAAGGGAACGCTTGCACTGCTTTCTCCCTAGGGCTGGAAACCATTTTCTCTTCCATCCATTTCTGGAAAAGCATGGTTGCACCACTCCTCAGTGGATTGATTCTCATTTGACATTCTTTCCTTCTCTTTAAGCATAAGAAGTTGTTCCTGTTATAGCTGTTCCTATAATAATATTTGTGCAGTTTCCTCCCACACTGCTTCCTATGACCCTAAAACAGGGAGTCAAGAGGAATTTGCACCCTGATCTCATTCACTCTCGCACTCGAGCAGCCTGACTGCACGCCTCACGTAGTGGGCCTTCACAACACTGCAGACAAAAAGCAAGAGCTGGCAATGAATTGCATTGTGTCTCTCTTTTAGGGTTCTACTGTGTTGGCACTCAAACTATAATTAATGGAGGGCAGTTTCCTTTTTCTCAGTGTAGAGTTGGTCACTGAATGTTAAGTTTTGTAGCTAGGAGCATGAAGTCATAAAAAATTTAACAGCGCAGTTTGGCACCTTATTCAATAAGGGTCAAAATCTGTAGCTTGGCCATGGATGTCACCACAAACAGCCGCTTGGCCTTTTATGGAGTATCTGAATAGAGGCCACTCCATAAAACACTGCCACCTAGAACATTTGAGAGGCCACTGTTGTCTGTTTATGGAGCTGCCCATGGGAAAGGGATGGGGCTTACGTGGCACGCTGGGACCCGGGGAGGGGATTTCACCTCTCCCCTTCCAGACACACACCACATGGAAAGTCTCATGAGCAGGGGATGTCCCTGGATGGATGGATGGATGGATGGATGGATGGATGGATGGATGGATGGATGGATGGATGGATGGATGGATGGATAACTACAGGAAATACTGTTCTCCAATGGGCCACGCTTTTCAGAAAACCACTCTGTAGCTTACACTGTGATTTCTACTTGGTCTTGTCACCATTGCACCGGACATTGCTGTGCTCACACACCCTTCAACTGGCTTGAAGTTCAGCCAGAATAATTTTTGTACCTGTGTAACACCTTCTTCAAATCCTTTAATGACTTCTTGCCTGCCAATCTTGAACCTGAAAGGCTTGTTTCTGTCTCTGGAGGAATCAAACTTCTTTCCATTCTGTAGCATTCCTGCCAAAACAAGGCACACAGTTTCAATCTATCTGAGCTACATCTAAATCTAAGTGCTGGGGGGAAGGGAAAGAGTGAAAAATTAATGTCTTGGTAACATCAGCTGCTCATTTCCATTTTTACTTTGAAGCCTCATCCAAAACGGATAAGGCAGGAGAGTCAAACACAGTGGTATCATATTGTTACCCTTGCTTTCTAATAATTCAGTCTCTAAAATGGAAATACTTATTATTCTTTATGCAATAGGTTATAACTCATATTGTACCAAACATTGCACAGATGTACAGAAGAGCTGTTGCTTGCACAGTGGAGTTTCCCTGCTGAAGATGATAAAAGCAGGCAAGGAACAAGTGGGAAGCAGCAGAAGAGAGAATCCCAATGCAGATGCCTGACCAAGGCCTGCTCCTAAACACAAAAAAACCCTCCCTAAACCAAACCTACTGACAATGAAACCAAATTTAATATAAATTCATCTGGGTTTACTTCTCATTAAATACTTACCATGTATTTTAAGACATTCTTTTAACAGCGTAACCAACTAAAGGGAATAGTCCTTGCAGAGTACACATCAGGTAACCGTGGGCTGCTGCTATGTGTGGTCCAAAGCTCACCACAGTCAGCAGGAGCTTTCCACCTTTGGGTGGGGATGTAGGTTAAGGTTTGGGAACTTTTGAGCCAAATTTGCTGCCAGTTAAATGGCTGCAGGTACAGAGTAGCTCCTTTGACTTGTTCCTGCAAATTTACTCAAGGTTACCTAGAAGGAATGTTTGGTGCCTCGGACTGTTTAACATTTACTCAGCAGTACTAGAATAATATGCATTACACAACCATGGCTATTCCACACCATGCACGTGAAACTTCTACAGAACATTACAACTGCGTGTGTGTCTCCTCCTCACACAGAAAGAACAGAAAAGAATCTACATTCAAAAAATACGACAGTAGCAATGACATTTATATAAATACTCTACTACCCTCATTCTTTATGTTTTCATTCAGCCACATGAGACAGTCACAGAAACACCTTACTCACTCCTTTTGATGGGCACAACACTGTTTCAACCCATACATTATGGACACATGCCCAGATTCTCCAGCAAACAGATCACTACACTTCACAGAGCACTACACGATTAGGTATTCTCATTCTCTTTTCAAACAATGGATAATTATGGTACCTTTCAACTTAAAAGTACCTGGTAATTGCTCTTTCAAAATGCTATACTCTGGATATTGCAAGGATGGGCTGATATTTATACAATAGAATAAATCCTTTCTTTGTAATGCTGTAGTGCCGGTGTTATGGGCATATACCACGACTCTCCTGTGCAAGGTGCTGCACAAAGAAAAGGTCATTAATAAGCAAATATCTGAGAAAGTTTCTGGTTGAAAACAACATTATCAGGCACATCTTTGACTGAAAATGCTGAGAAATACTGCCTTTATGATCCAATATGAAAAATACAGTCTTACAAGTTTCTTTTCATTAAAGCAGTTATAATAATAGACCAGCTTGGTGCACAAGTTTTATTTTCCAGTGAAAATCATCAGTTATTGTCTGAACAAATAAAAAGGCATATTTTGCTTGCTTAAACAGTCTGTGTTATGAATCAAAGGTAAATATAAAGAGATGTGCCAGAATGAAAAAGAAAGCCTAAAAGGGTAGGATTAATCTTACCAACCTTTATGCTTCTAAGATGTAGCCAGCTACTTTTGAGCTAATTACTCTGCTTCCCTCTATAATCAAGTCAGAGAAAAATGCGCTTTCAGGGGGCAATTCATCTAATGAAATCTAGGGATCTACATTAGGACATAATGACTTGCATCCTAGCAGTGCCTATTTTGCTG
This sequence comes from Tyto alba, assembly GCF_018691265.1. Classification (NCBI taxonomy): domain Eukaryota; kingdom Metazoa; phylum Chordata; class Aves; order Strigiformes; family Tytonidae; genus Tyto; species Tyto alba. Next base: position 42,933,869 of record NW_024881316.1, on the reverse strand, counting down.
CAGTGAGTATACGGGGAGTCCAAACAACTAGCGCAGACATAGATGTCTCCAAATTCATTAGTAGTTAAATCAGTGGTGATGGCATCCTCGGCTTGCACTAATGAGTACACGGTATTTGATCATTCCAGTGGGGTTTTGTGCCTAGATATTTTACGTCAATATTAAAACTAAACACCATATTAAGGCAGATTAGCTATTGACCAAGAACAACATTTGTCAAAGTTGGTACTTCAGAGACACGTGTGTGTGTGTATAAGGCCTTAGGAGGAAAATTATGGAATAACCTGCCCATAAAGTATGCTTCCTAACCTTCACCATTAGCCTTGTCACATTCCTTAAGTTTTTCACAGTATAATAGTGAAGTATCTTATGTATGCTCCAATGCCAGTACATACATATATTATGCAACATATCGGCTCAGTGATACCCCTAAACCCCCCCACGCAGGCTGGGAAGTCGCACCAGCTGCTTGCAGAAGGCTTTCTAGTTACAGACAAACATGGGTTCATTTGTAATGTAGAAAACCAGCCTGCATATGGAGGAGGGCAGGCAGGGAGAAGCAGCTCGGGGGGGAGCTCTCAGGCATATCATATAATCCTTTTTGAAGTATCTGATCTTAAATTTAAATGGCAGTCCTTCCTCACAGCAATTTTATTTTTAAACACATCATAAAACCTTATGATTGTATGAAATGGAAGGAGTCTATTACAGAATCCCAATAATTAGTAGTTTTAATATTAAAACTTAGTACTGTCATTACAGTCTGCCTGTTCAAAGCAGTATGTAAACATTAATTATTCTTCACAGCAGCCCAAGGAAGTAGAAGAAGATACTATAAAATAGCCTCAGCCTAGAAGTTCAGATTCAGATGCAAAGTTCCACAACACTTCAGTATGCTTTCACTTCATTTTGTAACTAAATCCTATTAAAATACTGGTGGTTTACTAAATACTACACATCAAACCAGTGGCAGATCCAGAATTAACTCTTCAGAGATCCTATCAACAGCTACTGGACAATGTTTCCCATTTAAAATAATGTTTCTATCTGTCCATAAGCTTGGTAGTCTAATATCTATCACATAAAAACTGACTCCCCTTTTGCCACCAAAAGCCTACTGAGGATGTGTTAGGCCTTGTAAAAGACAACAGGATTCTTCTCCTATGTTTACAGCAACATCTTATTTTCAGCAACTGCTGAAAATTCATCAGGTGCCGAATGCAGAAATGTAACCTCTTCTGTCACCACCTCACCTTACTGCTTTTGGAGGACAAACTGGGATTCAAAGTCAGATGTGTCCATATGCACTGAAGCTCTGGCAGGAGGGTCGATTTTTATATGACTGCCCTTTAAATGCACATCTAGTTTAGAAATGAGTCAGAGTCCCCATGTGCCCTGGAGAGGTTCTGATCTGGAATTTGAGCTGAACTTTAGATCTTTTTTATCTCTCTATTTCTGAAAGTTAGAGTTGACTATTCAGGCTCCTGGGAGCTAAAACAGCATAATGTTTTATTTTCTCTCTTGCTAATACATCAATTGATTTTCTTTTTCTGAAAAAAATTGATTTGGTTAATATTCTTCAACAAGGATGGATGCCCATCTTCAGCCTGCTAGCACCTTTATTTATCTAGCTATCAACAAGAAGAAAAAAAATCACGTTCTGGAACTGAACAACAACATTGTTTTGCAAAGTCAGAACAATCAATAAGAGTTTTGACTGAGCAAGGACATCTAGATGCCTGTATGCTTATTTGTGTATAATAACCTTACATTTGATTCTAAAATGTAACAATCATTGTGTTAAAATAATTAATTGTACAAACTCAGTTATGAGAATATTGTGCAGATTTAAAAACATTCTGATCTACAAGATGTTCTAATTAATAACTAGGTTCTAATAATTAAGTGGCTGTAGAAAAGGAGATGTTTCAGATCATGGCTCCTGCTGAATTGTTTAAGTTCAGCTCACTGAAGCTGAAGATCAGAGAAGACAGATCTTTTTGTTAAAGAACATGACTAGGGATCCATCTAAACTGCCAAAAATACAATGCCATTTGCGCTAAAACAGCAGTGAAAACAAAACTTCGGTCTAGGTTTAACACAAGCTATTATTGTTTATTAAAACATAGGTGTGTCTGCACAACTCTTAACATGAATTCACTAGCTGAGGTCAGTCAACCTCAGCTAAGATCACATCACTTGAAATCTGTTTCCTAAGGGGAGCGTGCTAATGACACCGTCTGTACTTGCCTCCTAACTTTTGACTCTTTTAGCCAATTTCAACCAAGTTTGACAGCGGAGTAGGGTTCGTACTGATGTAAGGATCCGATGCATGTAATTAAAAGAAATCTGCATAGGAAGAAGATCCTGTAAGTGCTTCTACCAAGAGAAAAGCTCAATCTTTATTTGTTATCAGAGAACCTGTATTATTGAGGAGAGGTCAGAAACAGAAAGGCATGAATGCTGCTGCTGGACCACAGTCCAAGTTTCTTTTTACCAGAGGGCTCCTTCATCTGAGAATGATTCAGCTGGGAATTCATCCAACCACATAACACAAATCCACAGATCCAGCCCAGCTATTTAGATAACTAACTCATACCTACGGACCCAGCGAAACCATGCCCCAAACCGTGCTCAAACCATTATCTATACAGAATATGGATGGAGAGAGAGAACACCACAGGCCCTCCATAGATAACCTGTCAAGCTTACGCGCCTGAATCTGGAGAATTTATGTGTAAAATTCCACTGCTAACTTTAGCCATCCCAAAGGTAGAAACTGCGTTTCAATCTGTCATCCAGGCTACTTCTACAGTTAATGGAGAATGAGAGGTTATCTCCAAAAATGATTAATTTCACCTAGACTTAGCTGTTAGGACTGCAATAACCTCTTGGAATTGTTTATCACTCTCAGTCAACTAACTTAGAAAAATTAGAAAAGTTAACAACATTAATTTTAAACACTAGACTGCCAGCTTTTTATAGGGCCCTAGTGAGGAGGTATTAACTCATCCATCCATACCTAAATGAGGTAGACCAAATTGCATCCCAGGCTCCACAGGCTCCAGTGTTTACTGAATTATTTGTCTTTGCAGTGTTGACACATTCTGGGAATCAGAAGACAGAGATTCTAATCCAGGACAAATCCTTTGATTTCACTAGTTGCTCTCCTTTTTTCCTGTACAATGGGATTCAGCTACCTCACAAATATTAAGGAGATAAATGGTGACTTTCAAAAAACAGCAACATTCATCTGCAAAGTATTCCATTTCCTTATTTTTCCAAACTGTAGTTACCTACAGAACATACAGGCAATACATACACTTGAAGGCAGCTACTTTCTGAACATATGTTGGCAGCAGAAAGAGGGGCAGATATTTGGAAGGTGTTTCTAGGACACTATCCTGTTTCATTTTATGTAGACCAGAGGTTCTTCAGGACAGGGACTGTATTTTGATGCCTTTTAATGCCAGCACCTTTCCAATTATGCCTTGTAATAAATCTGTCCTGTTATAAACTTTTCATTCGATTTGGTTCCTAATGCTCTCAGAGGCAGCATTTGCTGCAGTTAGTGTTGCTGTGGGTTAAGAATTTTTCATCTCAAGTGTTTCTTTTTTCCTTAAAATAAATTGTTTCTATGCCAATATTCTGTTGGAAGAATGTCACAAAGGCTGAAAATTCTGATTTTTCCCCCCAATTGCAATCTGTAACTACTACTATTATACACTTTTATTCTGGAAAATATATTATTGGGAAGTTTATAGAAACTGTACAAAAGCCTTTGTGTCAACACTGACACCTTCAGAGTGTATAAAGGAAGACACAGTTCAGCAAAGCAGAAGGGTTCAGCAAAACTGCATAGAATTGGTGGGACAAATCACATCCCAGATTGGTTTATACCAGAACAACTCCACTGATTTCAGTGGTGTTATTTGCATTTTACATTAAAATAGATCCGTTCTCTTCAGGACTTAGTTCTGACACACTGCAGTAAAGCAGGACAACTCCTCTGCACTCAGCGGCATTCCCCCTAGCTCATGGCTGAGTCTCGTGCTAACACACCTGAAAAACTTACGGTTTCCCGTCAGGAGCAAGAACAGTTCCCGTATGTCTTAGTGTTAAAAGGAGAGATCTGGTCAACACTTTTCTAGGCAAATACAGTCAATGCCAGTACAGCCTGCTTCCCAGGGAAATGTCTAGAGGACTTAACATGCCTCAGGTCTCCAAGTCATTCCACCAGAATCCAGATCTGTATAAGCCGGATATGTCATACCTCTTACATCTTCACTTGCCATTTCATTATTACCTCAAAACTCAGTTCACTGTTTTACACCTTTTTGTCATAACAACAGCTCCCAGTGATCTCTAGTTATACCTGGCCATGAGCCTCCTTCTGGACAACCATGCATAAGTAGCCTATTCTTCTGATTTCCTTGATTTGATTTCCAAAGCAAACTCTTTTCTGGACAAATTTGGCATCTCATCAATTTACTGATGAAAATTGTTTTCATAGGAAATAATGATTATTGTAATGGAAATAAAGAAAGAGTGTTGAATGTGACCTGGAGGATGCTTTCATTTCCTACGCTAGGTTTGAAGAGCGGGCCATCTTACTGTGTCCTGCATGGGGACTTTGGCAAGTGAGAAGGGAAGCATGGCTCTTCAAGGGAAATGTTCAACAGAGGTTTAGTACTGCTGTAAACACAAACTCAGTTTTTCCCTGCTAATGTTTCCTCTGCTTAATAGAAAAAAAGTCTTATGAGGCAAAAAGGATTTGCTGGTTTAGACTGTATTTTTTTGACAGTTTAGAGCCACTTAAAAAATGATTAATCTTTTTAAGGGAATTTTCAGTCTAGAGGGATAATTGTTGAAGAGACTGGGGAGTGCATCTCTGCAGCACATCAGCTCTTTACCACAATTTTTTTGTTGTTGTTTAAAAAGGCAACAGCAACGATTTGAATGTGCCATTTGTTGCCATGACAAACAATCACTGACTCAAAGTATAGAAATGGGAAATGGATAGCGGTGGTGGTCACTTCTTAGTTCCTGTTACCTCAGAGCACTTCAGTAATGGTTGATCTTTCCAACACAGGCAGCCTTGCTGCTTCATTTTCTTCATGTATTATATACTCATATATCTTTAATGTGGAGTAAAAGCAACACAATCAATTATTTATTATGCAGCTGACAGCATGCAATGAAGACACAACAGACAACTATTCAATAATGCATTACCATGGACCATATATCAGTGTTGCGTACAACTACAAGACAATATGAAAGAGCCTGGCACTTAGCTTGACTTCACAGCCAAGAAAATTACATGCAGTTGTCTAGTTCACTCCACTGAAAGGCATTATTCTGCCCTAACAGCTTTATAGATTTGCATATTTTTAAAAGAGAAGAAAAAGTAGATTTACTCTCAAGGCAGATATGAGGCTCAATAAGCATATTCTACATGAATTGTAAGGAGACCAAAATAATTCTTTTGGTATCCCGTTGCCTTAAAACAGTAATTTTATTTTAGGGTTTAATTCTGTTACCATTACAAAGTTCAGCTGTAAAATACACATGCTCTGCAGCATAAGGCAAGTTTCATTTGAGTAAGCATGGCAGAATCAGGTCAATCTGGGTATGCTAATGAGTAGGACAATAGATATCTAAAGCAACTTTTTAGACAGAATATATTACTACAGAAATAATTCACATCTCTTGCATCTCTACCCTTAAATACCATGTCCTGTAACACAGGTTCTGGAGGGAGAGGGAACGTTCCTGCCTGAGCTAGGTCTTTCTGTCCTGTCCTCTGGTACCAGCCAAGAAGCACAAAGAACAGTTCAAGAGCACTGCTGTAATACAAAGAAGATATTTCACAAGATTTCCTACCCAAACACATGCAGCAGAGCTTGGCCAAAGAATTCTGGCCATCTAGTGCACCAAGATAATAGGACAATACAATTAATCCTTTTTTTTTTTTTTTCTTTTTGGTTTCATTCTCAGTCTCATCCTATACCACCACACACACGTGTATTTCCTTCCCCCACCATTTTTGTTTTATGGTTGCCCATGCAATGGTGGTATGGATTTGATATTTTAGCCTGTAGCACATACATGAATGTGCAGATAGCCTTCCCTGGGAAGCTATGCACTTCAGTAGGGAGTTAAATCTCACTGAAATAGGTGAACATGATCACCACCTGTGTTTCAGTATACGGCACAAGAAAGGCCCAAGCTGGGCTGTCGAAGGTTCTGAACACAGATCTAGGTGCAGGGAGCATGGAAAACCACCACAGACAGAAAGCAGAAAAGGATCTTCAGACATTTGGAATCATACAACAGTTTGGGTTGGAATGGACCTTAAAGAGTATCTAGTTCCACCCCCCCCCGCCATGGGCAGGGCCCCCTTCCCCCAGCCCAGGGTGCTCCCAGCCCCGTCCAACCTGGCCTTGAACCCTTCCAGGGAGGGGGCAGCCACAGCTGCTCCGGGCACCCTGGGCCAGTGTCTCACCACCCTCACAGCAAAGAATTTCTTCCTTATATCTAACCTAATCTACCCTATTTCAGTTTAAAACCATTACCCCTCATCCTATCCTTACACCCCCTGATCCAGAGTCCCTCCCCACCTTTCCTGTCCCCCCTTTAAGCCCTGGGAGGCCGCTCTAAGGTCTCCCTGGAGCCTTCTCATCTCCAGGCTGAACAACCCCAACTCACTCAACCTGACCTCATAAGGGAGGTGCTCCAGCACCCCGACCATTTCTTCGGAAAGCTCTGAGCATGGCTCCAAGATCAAATGAGAGAGGGGTTTTGAGAGAAAAGAACCAGCTTCTCTACTAGTTAATTCCTCCTCTGGTCAGGGAAAGGGGATATTGACTGATCTGCCAGAAGAAACACCTTACCAACCCAATATAACAATACGGCATCAGCAGTTAGGTGTGCTTTAATGACAAACTGTTCCCAGATTGGTCATCCTTTGATTTTCAACTGTCTAGACTTCCAATATGTGCTTCCATCTCCTCCTGAATAAAATCTGTGCTGAAATCTTAATTTATCAGTGCAACACTTCATACTGCCTTGGCTAGAGGTAGTAACAGCCTAATGAAAAATCCACCCATCTCTAGTAAGGCACTGGATTAAGATGCTGTGCATAGTCAAAGACAGTAAATTTGAACATGGAAAAGGTATATTCTTAATGTGTTACCACTTAACACCAAGATGTTAAATGGCATGTTGGCTTCTGGGGCATTTGGAACTGAAAAATAACATTTCTCCCCACATCCCTTGTGAATGAATGTTTTTTCTCCTGCAGGCCCCTCTTTACCCAGTTCTTCATCTAATCCAACTTTCTGAGCACATAGCATGGCCATACCTCATTCACAGAAGTGTTTTACTGAAACTCATCTTGACAAACACAGCAATCATCTAACATAGTGCAAAGGACTTAGCAACTACTCTGTTCTCAAATAAGGACGAGAAAAAGAAAAATGTTATTGGAAAAAGAGACATGCACACAAGATGTAATCAGAGAAGAAAACACAGGTTTATAAAAATAGGTGTTGTCTGAGTCATGTAAGAAGGCACAGTCAATATGCCAAGATTACATATACTCTAAATAAGTCAGAGGCAGACACTGCCATTCCATCATGATGTCATATGTACATAAAACATACAGAATGCAGAATTCAAATGCTTTTTATTTGGGGTATCCAACTTTTTCATCCAGACTGGTCAGATATTCCTGTAATGTGTCTTATTTTAGAGATGTGGTATAACCTTCCTGGCTGGCGTTATGTAATATCCCCTCCCTTCATAAGCGTTCAGAGAATTCCTGGGGAATCGTCTCCTGCCTGTGATTCCATGTGGGAAAATGAGACATGACTTCACTAGCACCAATTTGGGGCCGTCGTAGGGCCTCACTTCAGCATAATACACAGTTTCCAGGGTAATCAGGTGAAACACACTGCTGTTTCACTCAAGGAACAAGTCCCCTGCTCAAGAGGGGAGAAGAACAGGCACTTAAATACTGTGCTCTCTCCATTGACATGGACAGACCATAGACTTCAGGTAGCTAAAGACAGTTGAGATTAATTCCACCCAAAACAACTTGATATCGGTCAGGATTAGTGAAAAAAAAGGCAGTTTAAACCCAAGTTGGTTTGGATTTGCGTATCAAATACCTTCCTGTTGATTATGTTGCCTAAGGTCCCTTAGACCTGGTGACAACAGAACTACCTAGATCTACCTGGTCATTTTACTGTATAGTAATACTTAGTGTAAGCATGCTGTAGAAATAAAAGGAGAGAAAAGACACTTCTAGTCTTTGAATGAATTCTGAAAAGGGTTTATCAACAAGTTATGTACTGGGTAACCATCATTATGTTGGCAGAAGTTCAGTCTATCATTACGATCAGATAAAACCAGCATTTTGCTAAGCAGTATTTATCATTTGCTGCAACACTCCAGTGGTAGGATGTCTTACTTGCATAACATTATTCTTTCAGGCTGTCTTTTTAAAAGATATATGAGATGATACACTCATCAAATGAATTAATCTTTCTATAGATGTATAATTTGCTCTTCCCACCTACTAGGAACACACCTTCTTTCACAAAAGAGTATTTTTGTGGTATTATTTTCAATGTAAACAGTGTTTTACATGCTCCAAGGCAGACCCTAGCAGTGTCATAAATACCACTCTGCCTGTAAACACTGAGAGTATGTTCTGAAATAATATTAGCTAAAAAATTCTTCTTTTTCCACATCTGTTTCCTATTTTTGTTCATCGTTTCTGGTGTTGCAGATTCTCATTGGTGTAAACTGGCACAGTTCCCCCGATATTAATGAAAGTACAAAAATATATGTAGCAGTTTAAGACCTGGATCACGGTAATTTAAAACTAAGTTGAATGATGCACTGGGGACTATTCTCCAGAGCAGAATCCTGCAAGAATATGGAACAGTATGTATTTGTGATTAGAGCAAAAACCTGGATGTCAAAAAAATAGGTTCTGTCACCAGACAGCTGTGTAAGTATAACTCACATTCATTTCATTCCCTGTGAAATAACGACTGTAGTTTCACCAAGGTCAAAAAGAGAGTCACTAGCATATCCAGCAATAATATTATTAATTAATATACTTTGCCTTAGGTATCTTGAAAGGCTTAATTCAGCAAGCCTTTAAAGTATCTTCAGATTCACAGTGGAAAGGAGCTATTAACAGCGCAGTTTGTTATTATAAATAGGTCTTTTCCATCTCTAAGTTTTGATCTTGGTGATCTTATAAACTAACTATGGAAAAAGTGGCAGCTGTTATCTTGACAGATGGGTCCCAGGCATTGCTCTGCTGGACATTAGACAGTCGTCTCTCTGGAGAACAATAGGAATTTCCAAGTGCCTGTATCTATTTTCATCTACTTAAAAAGCCACTCATGTCTTGGACTGGTGAAGGGAAGAAGCAAGGAGAATGCAAAATAAGTGTTTTAGAGGAAGTGTCTTGGAGACAGGGGTGAGAATCAGGTGAGTATCACCTATTAGTGACTTCCCCCTTGAGTTGTACCGAAGTGACAGGCAGAAAAAGAAACGAAAGTTTCTTATAGAGGCAATGGAGACCAGACACTTCCAGAAGGTGAGATACAGAAAACCTGTGCACTGAGTGAAGTGCAGCCTATAGTCAGCCAGCAGGACATGGTAAGTGCAAGGATGCACCTCAGTTTTCAGCCCTTCCTAGAATTTAGCATCATCATACATTTTGGATGTAGAGCTTTGAATCTGATTTTAAGGACAGGCACAAGCCTGAGAAAGGTTCATCCTTTGCAGAAGGGTGGTTGGTAGAGAAGGTGCTGCTGCCCACCTTTTCTATCATAAACACACGCCAAGAGCACCATGAGTTCAATTCTACCTAAAGCCTGAACTTAAACCCATGTCCTTCACCTTTTCTGATGGTATTCTTGTCACTGGACAACCAAGTACTCAATGGGATCACCCTCTATGCTCCCCCCTTGGATCTGTGTGGTAGCTGAAAATGGAAAATGATGAAGTTAGGAGAAAACTAAGCAAGTGGTAATTATGGAGGTCAGTGGGATGGGCAGAGACCTGGATCCCAATCCTTGCTCCCAGGACTTGTTAGATCAACTGTGCCTGATATTGTGTAGAGTTTTTCCCTGCATTGCTCTCATTAACTTTAGTAGGAGTTTGAGGATGGACTGCATAGACCATAACGTTTTTCCAAAAGCAAAAGTATTTTCACACTCAGGACTGCTGCAAACAAAAGACATAAATTAAGTCAGCTTGGATACTACAAATAGAAACAGCAGTCAGTCCATGGACACAAACAACAAAGATAAACATTGCCAAAAATACCTCAATGGCACAAGAGTAGAAAACAATGCAAGTTGAGAGTGGACCAAACAGCGAACCATTACATAAACAAATGTATTATTACACCAGCAATGAAAAGCCAGAAGATTTCAGACTCTACAGCAAGATGTGTAATATTATAACTTGTAAAAGCAAAGATGGAGATGGTGAATACACTGCATAACTCACAGGAATTGCTGTAGACCAGACAGCTCTCTATCATGGGTCACACTATCTTCAATCATCCCAGTAAGTGTAACTGAAAAAGTAGCATCGTGTATGTGTAACTTACTATATGAAGTCAGTAAAAATCTGTTCCTAACAAATGGCAAAAGCATACAAATCGCAGTAATAAAAGATGTTTTTCTGCAGAAAAATAATGAATGTCCTGTTAAATTTTATCCAAAATCCAAAGAAAATACAATTCAGGGTTGAATGGAATTAAACATTTTGCTTTAGAAAAAAAAAAAAAATCCTTATGTTCATCTGAAATGTTTAATCCTAGTGAGAATACATTGCTTTTTTTCAGATTACTAATATGAACTATTTAAATTCAGCTTTAATGAGGTCTAAGGAGTTCTTGAACACCTTTCCAATTATTTAACACCATGTATTGTTTAGCTACATCCGAGCTAAAAGACACCAGAGCTATTAAGTAGAAAACATAAAGGGAAAAGAGAAAAGTTAAAAATCATATGAAGTATGCTGAAGGGGAGGCATATCAGATAAAATTAAAGTATCCAGAAAGCCAAACCAAGGAAAAGAAAGGCAGAACTGGCCTAAAATTTGGATCAAAGAAACTGAGATTTATGTGAGAAGGATACAGATCTGGTCTAAAATAATAATTTTCCCAGACACTCAGACGTATTCTACATCACTTTTAAAAATAATTGAACAGATCTTCCCTGACCAGGTAATATGATTTACTCTGTAATCCATTATACGTAATGTTATGGAACATGTAAAAGCTCAATTCATTTAGGCTGCTGCTTCCATTTTCTCATTTTGCACACCAAAGAAAAAGGTTTGTGGGAGTTAATTTATCTCAGTTTTGTGTACCATTTTAATGCTTTAACACGTATCTGCAGATTTACTGGCTGCCTGAATAGGGGGTTTCAGTGATCCTGCTCACAAGGGCAGCAATCACCCAGGCTACTGTCGCCAAATTATTCATCAGAATTTTAAGTATTCTGGCTGTTCATGATATCAAACAGTTGCCAGGAAAAAAAGGAAATAAAATGAAAAATTACATAAAACCAATGAATTTATATAATCTAAGTTTCAAATAAATTAAAAAACTTCTGCAGATTCAACTCAAAACATGGGTAGAAATCTCTCTCCTGGGTAAACAATTTTATTTGTGGCTTTTTCAAGAAAAAGGATGCAGAGAATTTAAATTTCTTGGTATATCTAATCTGTGTTCCCTAACACAAGTGAATATCTGTGAGCTTCTGCCTGCTCACGTGACCAAAGATCGCTAAGGACACAGCCAGGCACGCTTAAGCCATAACTCTATTTTAACAGGAACAAACCACATGAAAGCATGTTCTGCATCTCATTCTGCATCTCACGTGTTCTGCACAGTCTGTGGGCTCAGGCAGTATCCTAGAGACACAGAGCACCATATATTACATTCTTATTTTGTCTATTATAAGCATCTACCTAGCACAATAAATACCACTGGGTAGTAAAACCACTATTTTCACCAAATCCACCTACCATTTTTGGCATGATTTTATGGCTTTCAACTTTGTAATCTGCCCTGAAGACAGGACATGTTGATTCATGAGAACTTGCTCGTCATCACTACTCGGTCTTTACCTGCACGTAATTTGGATGAAGACTTCTCCTGTATGTCCATGACCTTGGCTAACACTCCACAATAAATCTGTGCTTTAAAGCTTATAATGTGATCCCAAGTTATGGTTTTCAAATTTTTTGAGTCTTTCTTTGATACCGGAGTCTCTGCTGAGGTCATTCACCGGCTGTATTTTCTTGTTGATAAGCTGAGAGGCTTAGCTGAGTTTTGGCTTTGTCTTGCTTCACATCAGTGGTTCCTGTCTCTTGTAGACATCATGGTGTGATGAGGCTGATCAGGCAGTACCTGTGGCTTTTCCTGACCACCATCTTTGCAACAATACCACACAAGCTATCTCTCTGCTGCCTTGAGCAGCTACCTCACTCTTCCATCACACCCCATATGTTGGGGAAAGCTCTATTTCTGCTATGAGCAAGGTTTTAAATTCTGAAAATGCTCAGTGGAGAACTTCATGTCAGGCAGGCTGTGGCATGAAATCAAAACTTCTGTTCTGAGCTCCTTCTGCCCTACCATACAGGTTTAATGGATGGAGTGCAAGACCACAAGTCTCTGCAGGCTTTTAATATTTGCCTCTTCTCTGCCTTCAGTGAAGTGTGGTAAATCACTAATGGACAGATACCTGATCTTATACATATAGGGCACTGCTGCTTGCACCACATCCTGAATGTCAGCCTGAATACTTGGTGAAGGAAAGGTATCTAAAGCTATCTTATTATTTGCTGGATCAAAAGTCTAAACCAGCCATAACAATTCTGGTAATTCAATTCTTGATCTATGCATATTTCTGTAATTTATGTCTGCTTTGCCTTTTTAAGTCAAAACATCATCTGCCTTGCTTGTCCACTGTGTGCTCTAGTGTTTACCTTCTAGCAAGAGGATTATATATTGCCTTCTGTCCTTATGGAACTTTGCTTTTTTTATTTGCTGTTCATGGCTGCCTTAGAGAGGCGGTCACACATTTCAAGCCCAGTACGGTTGGTATTTAGCAGGTAATTGTCCAGGCAAAAAACCTGCATATAAATTTTTGCACAGCTTGCAAATGAACCAGCAAGCCTTTCTGTGACCTGCCCTTAGTACTAAAGTGGCTTCTGTAACATGAACAGCCTTTTCTGCAAAGATCTGAACAGCGGACTCTGGAGATTATGACACTGGACTCCTAGACAGCAAATCTCAAATTAACATTTTGCTAAACTGTCTCAGAAACACCTCTTTCATCAGTGTTTTTTCAAGGGTTTAAAAGAAAGTAATGGGACTTGAAAAAAAGTAATCTATAAACTAGCTGCATTTGGATTGCAACATTGCATTAAGCAGAGACATTTTTGGAGCATTTTTGGAATAAATATAACATCCTGCTTCTGTTTAGGTGTAATATTTTTTCTACTTCTGTTACACCAGATTATGTTAATAATATAGGCACAGTGCACCTTGGAAGGAGCCCAAACTCAAACAGTGTTTGGTTGCATCCCTTTGAATGGAGTTGCTTTATAACACCATGAAACCTAAACATTGGTGCATTGCAGATTGTCATTTTTAGCTGCTGCAATACCACGTCTTGTTTTGGTGTCTACTGCCAGATGACATCATCTTGTAGCAAGTTTTTCAGTGGAGCAGCCAAAGCTGCTTCTCCCAGGGTACTGTTGACTAGAAATCCAACAATACCACATTTTCTTTATTTTTTTTTTCTTTTTTAGTCTTCCTGCTGCAAGTAAGACTGGAAGGACAGGAAGAAAGAGGAAATCATAGAATTATATCAGCAAGGAAGATCACAGATGGCCCTGGGAAAGGCCGTGATGCAGTTGTAGTACAGCCTAAAGGTGGATCATATCTGCACCCAATAAAGACATAAGCAATATCAATTCTTTCGAACTGGTGCATGCATGGATACATACAATTCTATTTTCTCACATTAGCTTGATCTAATGTGTCAGATTCTCTATCTAGTAACCTAATAATGGCTACAGGTAAAGCCCTAGAAATGAAAAAAAAAAAAAAAAAACAAAACCAAAACAACAGAAAGGCCTTGTTTGCCATGCTGCAATGATGATTTCTGCTACAAATGCTTCATAGGCTATGAGCATGACATCAGGCTGTCATGTAACATGGACTGCACATCCAGGCTGTATGTCTGAATATATTTGTTTTGGCCTCCACATCAAGTTTGAATTTTAGAGATGAACTGTGCATGTTCAAATCAAACCGCAAACTTCCTCTGGGTGAGCTCCAAGACCTGCACTCACTCTTGGTATTGCTTAACAAAGAAGGGAGGCCAATTTAAACTACAGATTTTTGTAATTTTTTTCAGATGATCTAATGCTTTGTGCAGCCATAAAAATGATATGGATTTTCACACATGACACGAATTTGACAGTGAACATTTCTAGCTATGGCACAACGTATGTTTTTACTCTAAGGCAGACAGATTTTGTCCCAGTGACTGGGAGGACATGTTATCTGATCCCTAATTTGTTTAACAGTCCATAGAACCCTTTTAGGCTGGTGCCCAGATATGATCTTTATTTCTGTTTTTGTAGTGACAGTGCTACCAGACTAAGTGCATTGGGCCATGTCTCAGTTTGGTTGTTTATATCTCAATCTTTTAAGGTCTCAGAAGAGAACACAAATCAGCATCACCTGTATTTTTAAGGTTACAAGAACTTCTAAACCTTGTTCCCATCTCATTCAGAGCAACTTCAACATCCTGCTTGCTCTGCTGAAGTGTTAAAGAATGCAGTGCAGGAGCATTACCTTTTTATCTGTTTCAGAAGCCTTCATAAAGATTAGGAAGTGTTGCTCTGATCTCTCCCAGTTCTATGCCACCTTGCTATCTGGACACAAAAGGTCAGATTTTAAGCTGGGGTAAATCAGCTGAACTTCAAAAAGGTCAATAGAGCAATGCTAGCTTGTCCCAGCTGAGGAGAAATTCTCACTGAGCCATTCCAGAGATATGAGACTTGGGCTACATGTTTTTTCCCCACACTTTCCTATAACCATTTTCTACTCTGCTGTACACAGTTTCCCTAGCTCCACAGATATTTTGTTCAATTTCTTGCTATATTTTTTTTTCTCACTCACTGTATTTAAAGACAAGTTGCCTTCCTGGAAGCTAGAAAATTAATATGCTCTAATCTTTGTACCAGTCACTTTTTCTAACATGGATTTACTCTGTTGAACCCAGGACTAATAAACCTTGGTGGAATCATAACAGATACAGTGAAAATATTTACTCACAACTTCTTATTTTTAACAGTAATGAACAGCACACCTGGATCCAAACTCTTTCTTTATTTGTCCTTGAATCAAGAGCCTTCTGAGCGGGTAGGAAGGAGAACTGTCCTTGCATATAGAGTTCGAAAGGACCAGAATTCAAGAGAGGTCTTTGTGCTTTAATTTGTGTGAAGAAAAAAAAAAGACCTGTGTACAAGACATGAAAATAGTTCGGTTTCAACCCTTTTCATTGCAAATGCAGAGCATCTGATGCTAGATGGTAATATCAGTCAAGGACTTCAAGAATAAAGGATGACTTTCTACAAAATTTCCCACTACAGATATAAAGCCTAGTGTGTTAGCTGAGCACAGAATAAAATGAGTAAGTTTCACTACCTTAAGATAATGATTGTTTGGGTTTCTTTTTGTTCACACAAATTCAAAGCAAACTGAGTCAGGTTTAGTTTGGCTGGTTTTGCTGCACTGGTGTGACTTTGCTATAAATAGGCAAATCAAACCAGAGCTCCCTACTCAAGTTTGACCCTATATTAATAGAAATATGACCCTGAGACACTCATACATTAAACAGTCTGAGTCAGGGCAGACTCCCTGACTCATCTAAATTGCTTTCCTCATTTTGGGTAACTTGGAAATAACAGTGGCATAGGTGTTGCAGGAGGGGCACTAAGCAAAACTTGTATTAACACCTTCATTTTTGGAAATTTGGTGTGCCTGCTACAGAGAGCTAGAGGAAGGAAAGCAAAAAATAAATTACTCAAACTCTGGCTTGTATACAGAGACAGCCATCCTTTCCTGTAAGTGAGGAAAGTGCCAAGGAACAAATTGGATAGCGCATACAAAAGGAAGAAAAAACCCTCTATCTGCTGTTTACTTGCACTGGCACATGCTATTAAATGCGTATATCTTGGGGGAGTGCCAACCTAACCCCAGGAAATTCTGGCCCATCTTGAGGAGAGTCATCTCTTACTACTGAAAAAAAAAGAATTAACAGGGGCAGTAAGAGGCTAAGATGATCAGGTTTAACTTTCGCTGGCTCAAAGCCAAATATGCAAGAAAAAGCTTAAGAGAACTTTCTTCTGATGCCTCTGTGCCAACAATAGACATCGACAGGACAAATATTTACAGACCTAAAGTGGAGGGAGACTAAATGGGGGGAGCCAGACTCTACCCGAAGTGCTTATTATAACAATTAGCCCATGGCAGCTCCATGGCCCTGGAGTGACTGCTCTCCACAGCCGCAGACAGGATGGAATGACTCAACGGCGATGCCGCCAGCACAAGATGTCTTTTCACACGTCCTGTACTATGCCATCCTCCCTTTCCCTGGGGGTGTATTAATAGCAGTGTAGTCATACTGTACATACTACAGTATAACCACCTCTCTCTGAAGTGAACACAGGCAAGGCTGCCAGTGGGCTAAAACACATTCAAAACAAACAAAATGATCCTGGAGACCTAGAGGAGGTGTTGACTCTTGTGCTCCATGCTCTGAATGTTCTCTTTCTCTCTGAACATCTCTCTGAGGCCACCTCCCTCTAGAAACATCTCAACACCCAAACGTGTCCTAACATTACAGAAAAAAGAGCTATTAAATAGATAACATGGCTGGGATATGTCTCTTACTTTATTTACCTTTGAAAATAGAAAGAAGTAAATATGATACTAATGTATATGTGTGTATCTGACTGTTTTCTGTCCTCATCTGTTCTTTATTGTTCACCTTCCTTAGCTGTCTGGGAGAGTTTCTCTTTATCTGTTTTTTGCACAGTTAAGCACAATGGAGCTCTTGAGTGATGCTACGATATAAACATAATCAAGTTATCTTTTCTCTGTTCCCAGAAACAATGATGATGTTATAAAAAAAAATAATGGTGGGAACATCTATAGTAGGGGGGAGTGTTTGAGAGCAGAACTTTGTCCAAAAGCACCTGCATTGAAAGCAACCAAAGGATCATTTAAATGGTTGTTTAGTTGTGATAACTAGATAGCTCATTCCTTACTTTTCCAGAGTTGAACTTGTCAATCCACCCTTAAAATTACCATGGATAAATTTGATCTAAAGATCTCCCCAGATTTGCCTTCCTGAATATTTATGTCTGAAGCCCAAGAACTGCCACTGGCTGATCACTGCAGGATAGATCTCTAGCAAAAAGGACCTTGAAATGAATAGCCACATCCTGTAGCATCTGATTACAGGGGTTTAACTGCATTATTTTCAACCATTTAAAAAGCAATCATTCCCCTTTTTCCTACACACCCATGTTTACTAAAATAACTGGAAACACAGTCAGTGATGCTGGAAAAATACAGAAATTTTCTGAAAAAACAGTTATGTAATAAAGAATTAAATACATCTCTTCAGTGGGAGGTTAAACAATGAAGTATCTTCTGTTTCTCAGTCACCTTGAGCTTTAATAAAGGAGTCCTGATGTCCAATGCATGCCAGGGTGTGCAAATGAATAATTTTCTATTTACCTTTTCTCCTAAGAAAATAAAATCAATAATCTAACCCCACAAACCTCACAAACTGCAGCAACATGCAGCCTTCAAGAGGTAGAGAAACATTCTTCCTATGTAGCCCTAAGGAGATCCATAAAGCAAATACAACCCTGTGTCCTCATAGATAAAACACTGTTTACCTTGGGTGATTCTCACGTTACATTGCAGAGTATCAGAAGGGTGTCCCTTGCGACTATGCTGCAGTGCCCATTAATTTCTTTGCTTTCTCTCCCTCTGGCCCCAACATGCCAAGAAATTAGACGGGCATGTCCTGACCATCAGCAGAAGCAAAATCATGCACTGGACATTCTTGTCATCAGGCTCTCAGCCTGCCCAAAGTAAGAGTAGAAAGAAGCGATAAACTGCCCAGTGAGGCCAGTAGCAAGCCCTGCGGTTGGCTCCAGAGCCACGCTTAGATTTGCGAGTCAAGCAAATGCCCTGACAGGCAGCCTGGATGCTGCTCCATGAGCATCTTACGTGGTGCCATCAGGAAGCAGCTCCCAAACGCTGCATGCATGTGTGGCATTGCTACTGCCAAGACAAATGTAATCATTCTCAGTCTAATCCTAAAACTTTTAATTATTCTTCTGTTTTGAGCTCCGTTTCTGTTCCCCAGTAAGAAATCTCTAAGCAGTAGCTGACCTGTCTGATCCCCAGCTGGAGTCTGAGCCAACATGGATTATCACCAGTGGAGAGCTACAAAATCATGGCTGGGGCATGTCGAGGTCATGGATGTTTCCTCAGCTGAAATGGCTCTTTCCCTCTCTCTTTCCTTCATAGCCATGTATCTTCGACCTAGCTTTCCAGTTTAGAGAGCTGGCTGTGCTCTGAGACTATGGGTATTTCCACATTGCATGCCGGGGTCATCCAAAGACTGCCCTCTGGATCAGACTTACTCTGCATTCAGACAGCGAAACTGCAAGTGCAACCCCAGGCACAGCCCAAGGGACTCTATGTCTAAGCCTGTCTGGCAGTTTAATATTCTGCCAGGCCCCTCAGCACACCCGAACATGTGGTCTGTAGAGTGCCTGCAGGGCAAGCCTCTGATCAGAAGCGGTGGCTCGCACAACCATCCTCCTCCTAGCCCTTGTCTGCTGTAATGTAGACACGGCCTGGGGTGGTGTTCAAGAATGAGAACGTGCTTGTCTCCAACACAGCAGATGCTCTTCAGCTAGAGGCTGAGCGTGTCACGTCTCCTAAGCCTGTGAATCGCACATGTATACATAATAAAAGGCAGTCAAAATCGTTATTAAATAAACTAATAAGTACTTAAAATTGCACACCAAATGGGACCAATCTTCATTTAATGTGGCTAGAAATGGTTTACACTCCCCCATCTCTATGATTCATAACATCAAAAGCCCAGTAAAAGCTGAGAAACACTCAGTGCCTGCCATAGAGCAGCACAAAATCTTCTTTTAACTGCAAATGTATACAAAATGCAGTATATATTAATCAGATTAAAAATGTCACGCCTACCAGGACAGAAGAATGCAGTATCTGCTCTCACACACAATTCCTATCATAAAAATGTTGGTTGAAGTTCCTCTCAATACCTCTGCAATGCTCACATCAAATATATCTACGCATTCATGCCAGAAAACACACTATCTACAAATGGCACAGTTTTTACATGTAAACACATCACAGAGGGCAGATATTTGAAGATAATTAGGTGTCTGAAGATGCAGTAGTCATACTGTGGGCATTTCAAATGCATCTGGGCATCTGACTCCTTTGATTTCAACTAAATTAATTTAAAACCTTTTCAACTCTAAATATCTTAAGTTTTCCCCAGACATAAAGTGTAACTATCACAAAGCTACAGTAGTTACCACCACTCCAGAGCCTAAAGATCTCATTTAAAAAGTTAAACTACCTAAACTTCAATGCTGTGTGAAAACACGTATGACATTTATCGCTTAAAAACCCTCAACTCTTGTAAGTGAGGAAATGGACAGGCAAGAACATTGTGAAGTTTATAATTTCCACATAGTACAAAACATGTATTTTTATTATCTGGTATGAAGAACACACACTGCATCACAGCAGGCAGCCATAATTCTGATCTGATGATATGTAAAGTATTGTTTTTCTCAACTTCGGTGCATATATATTTTAAGAAATACTGGGTAGTGGAAAATATCAGTTAATATGTGTATTAATAAATCATTTATCATTATTCATGCTTACATTTTGATAGAGTATTCATAAATACTAATTCTGAGTCAGCTTTGACCTGGCAATTCCCATGAAACAGACTGAGGTCCTACTTGGCTGAACTTGCTCACAAGGCACATCCATCGTTTTAAACCTAAATTTATCTCTGCCCTTGTCAACCTGCTATCTCATTATCTCACTATTCACTGACAAAAGAAATGATGAATCATGAACATTGGGGTACAGGGAATCAAATACACTCAATAAGATTAACCTCATTATGTCAGTTGTGCATAGCATGATGAAACTCTGGTGGGACCTCTAAGGGTTACTGTAACACACGTAAAGAATAGTTGTATTGAAAATAATGATGAATATATACTTCAAGAATAAAATACACATCATGACTGGTGCATGGCAAAATCAGGCCTACAGATGGATTTGCATTTTAGAGTTACTGCTGTGTGACATTCACAGAGAAGTGAATTATAATGTCTTTCACAAAGGTTGTGTTATGTATTTGGTTTGATCATTAAGCGATTCCCACTAGAAGATACACAAAGTAGGTATCATTTTCTACTTAACAGAGCAAAACTACTACAAAATGAAGTGAAAAGTCTTACACCCAAACCACCTATAGGATAAGGCTGTATTTTACCAAAACACAGGCTGCGAGGCTACCCCTGCATCTACTGTCTCATGTAATACCTATGACACAGGCCTATGCTGGGGACGACACCGAGGTGCTCAGTATCATCATGCACAGACCACACCACTGGCCACTGGTGCTGCCCAAGGTTGTGTGGGCAACTCCAGGCTGCCCGTGTGCCTGCACCGCCCTCAGCCAGGCTGCAGCTCCGTCTGCCTCTGCCCACACCTTCCCGTGTAGTCATACCACAGATCCTCTGGTTGCCCCAGGATTTGTCCCCAGACCACTTCCAGTGTCAGCAGGACTTCAAAATCAAGGTGAATTTCTGTGCTAGGTACACATCATATTTTTAGAGGGGATCGTTTTAAAGTCACTCTCTAGAGAATTTTTGCATGTGCCTTCCGGTGTGGCTGTTTTTATTTTTACCATACACAGATGTCCTTGAGGTATGCTTAAAGCACAAACTGTGAACGCTGTTTGCCAGCGTAGGGTTTTCTTGTAACGCGATACAGTTCTGAAGTGCGTGCAACATACAGAACCGCACAACCGTGTGCCCTGTGAGTGGGAGCACGCAGCAGAGCGAGAGGCAGGCAGTCCTGCTGCAAAGCAGGGCAGAGCTGAAGGTGGCACAGGGCTTCAAGTGGCCAGCCTTAGCACCTGTAAACATCTGCTTCAGAAACCTGCTTCGCCCATACTAAATTGATAATGAAAGGTTTTCCAGAACACTCAGTCAAATAAAGTTTTTTGAGAAAAACAAACTAGTGGTATGTCAGTTAAATGAGATGCCGTGACTGTAGGGGATTTATGCAAACAGCTTTTGTTACCCTGAACAGCATGCTGGCTTGTCAATCTTTCTGAGCTGCAATTATTTCTGTGCATTGCAGATCATGACATGATGAAAGCCTCCCTTCTTGTTGATACTGCTGTCTTCTGCTAGGGATTTCTAGTACTCACCTATTTTTATAGAAAGACCTATTACAGCTATCTGGTCAGATTCACAGCACAGATCAAAGGTTTCTGCCCAGTAATCCCCGCATCAAAGACATACCTTGAAGTCAAATACCCATTTGTTTTGATGCAACTATTTTGTTTTTCATACACAATAAGCACTATCTAATAAAAATTGTATCAACCAAAGCGATGTAAAAACATCATTAAGGCCTCTGGCTAAATAGGGAAAATGACTTTGAGTGAAACGTGATATTATGTTCTACAATTGATTAGTCATTTTGTTAATCACCTTTTAATATACTCCAATTAGTTTTCAGAGAAGTGACAAATTCTACAGGTGCCGAATGCAAACTGGAAATCAGAATGCAAGTGGATATAAATGGTTCCAGAGCCCTATACCAGCTCATTTTTCACAATATCAAGCATTTCCTCCAAAACGCCAACTGTCCTCTGATGTTAGTGATTTTCACCCGTGGCAGAACATTTATTTGACCATCATAAAACCAAAAAGTTGAAAAAGCAGATAATATTTTGATTGACTTCATATTTAGTTTTCATCCATATCTATATAGGAAAACATCTCAAAGATATGGACACACAAACAATGAAATGCAAAAGAAGAAAAATAATTGACATGATTAAACCTAGGGAAGCAAATGAGTTCAAGTTCAAACATTGGTATGTGGGGAGTCGGACTAATTGCCAACCCAGCCCTAAAAGCTATGAATCTAGGAAGGACTAACCTACGTGAGTCAAAGACCATTGAACAAGAATGCAACCAAAGCTTCCAAAATACATGGCAAAACTATAAACTAATGCACTTATATGCCAGAACTGATCCTTGCAATCTCCAGCTTTAATGCAGGCTGTAGGATTTGCACTAAATAATTCCTGTTTGAATTAGAGCTGATTTAAAGATTTCTCGGGGCAATGAAATGACTGCAATTATTGATTGGTGTTCAGTTATAAATCAGTATTTCTAGTTCAAATGTACTCCTTATTTTAAGGTGAACTTGTAAAATTTCACTTTCCAGCTATGATATCTTAATGTATCTTGGTGAACCAATGGAACAATGCAGTTGTCCTGTCAATTTTTTGTTCCCCATGTAAGTACAAGCCATCCCTTAACCTCTGCTGAATAAATTAAGCGTTTTATGTTCAGGAAGGTTTCTCTGCACTTCTGCCACCCTCATGTCTCCTTCCAGCATTGTAGACTACAAAAGTGAGCACGCTGTTTTTAAACAGCCATAGCAGTGTGATGCCTCTGGACCTCCTCCCTTCTCCTCAGTGCTCCTGTTTGTATATTCATGGATTGCAGTCAGCTTTTTGTCTAAAGAAGGGCTTTGGAGCCTGTGTTCAGTTGATGATCAACCACCGCTCCCCAAGTGTTTTTCAAAGTCACTGCTTCGCATGACAAAATCCTCTTATCTGTAAGCACAGGCTTCATTCTTTGTTCATCCACCTACAACTCTGTAAAGGATTTTATAGGAACTGAAATGTATTATTGACTTGTGGCCATTTTACATAGTGACCCCTATTACTCTGTATCAATGACCTATGGGATGAGACCCTTTAGGATGTATTTGTTAATTTTTATCACCTTGATATATTTCTCCACTGATAAAAATGTCACTTACAGTGGGTCTAACACTAGTCCATTTTAAGGCTTATTGGAAATTCTTCTACTCAAAAAGGCAATTTTATACCCATTGGCATGTCTATTTTGTATCTGTTTTAGTTTCTTATTCAAAGTATCATAAATTCCTTGCAGATCATGATGGAAAATCTTATGATCCTCTGAAAATATTGTCCAGTCATCCTTATATTTACTCCTGGAGAGCCAGCTTGAAAACATTTGCTATGTGTAAAATTGCCCAAAATTGCCTGTCAGTGTTTAAGAGGCATTTGGACAATACCCTTAAGAACATGCTTTAAGTTTTGGTCAGCCCTGAAGTGGTCAGGAAATTGGTCTAGAGGATTGTTGTAGGTTCCTTCCAACTGAAATAGTCTATTCTATCTCTATTCTACCCTATTCTGTCCTATCCTAAATCAGAATTTTGCCACTATAACTGACCAAAAACACAGCTGAGAAAGACTTGCTGATCAAGGTATGATATAACATAATAAATTTCCAAACTCTGATACCAATTAAAAACAACAATCAGAATTTATTTTAAAATGTTTTGAATACTAAAAAAAAACCCACTCACTCTGACCTGAAGTTTTTAACTGTATGATCTAAAAACGTTATACTTCAAGAGTATGTGCACATACATTTTAGAGATGCCTTACACAACTAAATCCAAGAGCAGGAAAACAAAGTGTAAAAATCCACACTAACCCACCTTAAATATATAAATGCTGATCCCATACTGAAGTTAATACAATATTCTGTTGTATAGGATACACACCACAGTTTAAAAGTATTTGGTATGCAGATTTCATTTTTTATTACGTTGTCTCCTCAGCCCTTTGGCAAACAGCAGGTAGAAGACCATGCATGAGTTGTCCATGCATGAGTTGTGGCTTCTCACTATAAAAAAGCCCTAATTATCTTCCTCATACACAGGGGCAGTCATGGAGTCCATCCTTACTTCGCTCAGACAAAAGAAGCATTTAAAAATTAACAATCACTGCTTCATGAGGAGCAGTATAAGAAAGGTTCAGCAAAACAGAGTTTCTTGACTTTTAAATCCAAGAGCCATAAATCTTTTTGCAGGGGAAAAAGGTAGGCAGATCACCATGTGAAGCATTGCTACTATTTCAGGTTAGGATGGGGGAATTTAAATACTTTACCCTGGGAGGGCTTATCACATCCAAGTTGTTACTGTTCCTTGATCAGGAACAAATGCAGTTCCGATGAATCCTGCTCAGTGACAGGTTTATGTGAACCATGTTCAGAAGTTACCTTGGCTAGTGACATTGATTTATCTTCTGATAAGAAGCTAATTATAAAGGCTTGAAATTTGCAATCACTTAGTAGAAGGGCAGCAATACTTCCTCTAAACAAAGTCATGTACATTCTACTAATAAATATATTAGTAACAGTAATTCTTTCCCTGTGTATAGACACCTTGTCTGACTATTCAAGGTAAAATGATCTCATTGTGAACATTAATCTCAGCCCTGAAATAATTTTCCACCCACCCACTAAACATCTGTGCACCAAAAATGTGCTTTAGTCCAGAGATTCGAGTAGGAAATTTTTTGTCTTCTTTTTTTTTTTTTTTTTTGGGGGGGGGGGGAAGTCAAACAAATTTATTCTGTAGTCACTTACATCAACAAATAACAGCACCACTAGATAGTCCCCACCACAGCAGCATTTATTAAGTGAAGCACGCTAAAAAGAGGAATTTGTCCCAGTACATTATTGCAATAGAAAGATTGAGAGCATCC
This sequence comes from Tyto alba, assembly GCF_018691265.1. Taxonomy (NCBI): domain Eukaryota; kingdom Metazoa; phylum Chordata; class Aves; order Strigiformes; family Tytonidae; genus Tyto; species Tyto alba. The sequence continues at coordinate 42,908,817 of NW_024881316.1, read as the reverse complement.
TATGGGAGGGTCCCCAAACTGTACACTACTAGGAAGTTTGACAGGTCAGAAATGTGAGAAGGAAACAGAAATAAATATTCCTCCTTGCTCCCACAGTCAAGTTGTCATCTCTGTTCTCTACAACCACTCTTGTGCTTTGTGCCTTGGCTCCCCACACCACTGCAAAACTCTGTTCCTGCACCAGTGCTGGATTACAAGTGTTGCTGTTCACGGTGCAGCCACTGCAACATTTCTATGCGCAGGACAGAGCAGTGCAAAGTCAGGAGGAAATAGCTGGGGACGTTCCTGTGTCCCCTGTTGCAGCCCTACCTGTTCACCTTTGGTGCCTATGATGAGCAAGTTATGCTGCAGAACAAGAAACATTTTCAAATGTGGGCTGCACTCAAACGTTCTTTTGGATGTGTTAAAACTCTTCACTGCTTCATCCTCTGAGGATGCAATCAGAAAACAAGTCTCATCATTTAATGTAATGCTAGAACATGCTTAGAAGCTACACGATGAGTAACACCGAAAACTGTAATAAAACTTGCACATGACTAAACAAACAGACCAGAATTTTTTCTAAGAGTCTATTACAACTTGTTGAAGTATTGAAGAAAAACTAGAAGAAGGGTGGTCTTACATGTAGTAACAGAGTAACAGGAGGGTGCAGTGGAAGGGCACAGTGGGAATGTTCATTCATTCATTCACGGTGATGCCGGACAATGTCCGGTTTCTCTTGGATGGCAGGCTCCTTGACATGAAATCCAGGGAACACTTCACATTTGTCTGGCTTTTATCAGCTGACACCCTCTTGCCTGTATTGTACATCAGTTTCTCAAGGGAAAAAGAAGAGCTAAGATAACTATTGCCCTAGTACCCCCTGCTTTTTCAACACAGCTAGTTGTCCACAAAACGTATAGAGGTGTCCAAAATCTAAAGTAAATGTGGCAAGTACTGAAGACTGGGAGCTATTCTTATCTCGCTGCCCTCTATAAACACAATGGCTAACCATGTCCCTTACCGCCTAATACAGCTGTCATCATTTAAATGCTTTGTCACCTACAAATGGACCGGTCCTATGGTGACAGACTGAATAATAGAAAGATCACAGGTTGTATAACTCCATTACAGTATGAAAGAATTTTGCAGTCAGTCAACATTTATTCCCACACTTATGCAGGGGAAAATCCCAGCCCAAGATTTCATTGCTCTTTTTTCTGCAAGGCAAATAATTTCTCAGCTCTCCATCACCTCTGATGCCTGTGTTTATAGCTACAAGCTCTCTCAGGTCCAGCATACTTTGTTTGGTATCATTTTCCCAAATGCTTTAGAAACTTTTGCATCTGAAGAGGAGCTTTGAATGTGCTATGATAGCAAGTCTTAGGAAATCACTTCAGAAATGGCTCTGCAGTTTTAGTGAATCAATGTATCGCAAGCTTTAGTTACTGTATTGAAATAAAGTGAATCGTTACAATCAAATCCCCTATTATTCTTTACAGCAGGGAAGGACTGAGCCCTTAATCGGTTTACAATGCTTACATAACCAATCAAATCAGAATTGGTTAGAGAAAGACAGAAAACCTAATAAAAACTAAAGTACTTTGTGATTTTCCACCATTCATCTTAATTTGAATAGTTTGTTCTCAAAAGTTAAACACGTCTGTGGTCCAGAAAAAAAGAAACAACTCTTCCACAGAGTTGACAGAGCTGCAATAGATATATATATATATATATATGAAATATATAGGCTGATAATGTAATAGATAAATAGATAGGTAAGTATAATGGATAAGGACTTTGAAAGCATGCTAATTTCTACCCCCAGCTTTATCAGAGGCTTGCTGTGTTCCCTGGACAAATAATTCCCCTTCTGAATTTCCCTGTTGTTTAAAGGGGAGTAAACAATGCTTTTCCCTTTCCAAAGGGATTTATGAATGAAGAATGTAGTGCTTTGATCAGATTCAACTTTTTAAGTTGTCCACAGGAGATTAATGATAGCAGTTCTTCATGGTTGTATCAACCATGAATTTGCATCTGACTCATAAACATTTAAAACTCCTACAATCCCAGCCAGGAATCTGAATAACCGTTGAAAGGGAGATGAGCTGTACAAATGGTTTCACATAGAACACGTCTTAATGGTACAGGTAAGGATCATTTTTAATGAGGTATTTCCATCCCGTTCCAAGGCCTTTTCAACACCTCTTTTATAATTACAGGTTCTGGAAGTCCCCAGCATTCAGATATAAAAGGTCATGACTTTTGCGTTCCAGCCAGGAAAAGGTAGGACATGACAAAAAGGGCTCAACCCACGTTAGATGATAGCTTTCAGCTGTGCTGTGCAGAAGCACTGCTGAGTGACTTAAGGAAGGGCTGTGAACCTGTCCCTGCTATTTATTTGACTGAAGACAAGGTACAAATGACAGCAGAAGAAAATCCAAAGGAGAACATAAACTGGAAGCTATTAATGGGGCTGTCTGTGCACTCCAGAAGTTCCCCTGGCAGGGTGGGACAGACAGCCATAGCTTTTCCAGAGTTGTTGCCAGCTGGCCACTGTGGGACACCGAGGGTGTGGGGAATAGTCACAGAGGCAGCGTGACAGAGGAGCATCTCCCGCTGTCATCAGTGGAGAGAGACACTGCCAGGGAGTGATCTCAAGCCCAAGCCAAGGTCAGGTGTTTCAGCATGACACTGCAGAAAAGATCATTCCTCTCCACAAATGACAGATGTAATTGAAGAAGACTTCTTCTCCATGGTTAAAGTTAGTATTTGTGATTACCTTTCCAACTTCTTACAGGAAAAAGGAGAACAGTTTCAAAACGAGAAGATTACATGTAATTCTGCTTTACTCTGTAATTTAAGTGTGCGAGAACAGTGGTCAGGTACAGAGATACTGCAAACTATGGTTGAATGCTTCTATTGTGGCTGCACATGTGTAGTATGTTGACCATCTTGTACTATAACTTTCAAGCAAGAAAGACAAGAAAGGGTTAGAGCAGGGTCAGACACAATAACTTCCAAATAAGAAAAAAAAATTTTGCCTTACAATGAAAATGGGCAGAAATCACGTAAGATTAATTCAGACTACAACTGAAGTTAAACCTGAACTGCAAAATTCAGATTCACAACTTTAAATACTGCTACAAATTTTGGTTAATGTACAACAACACATTAGCCCAGACCAACATGACTAACCTGATGGCCTTCTACAATAGCATGACTGTGAGCATTGGTAGGTAAAGGAAGAGCAATTGATGTCATCTGTCTTGACTTCTGTAAGGCCTTTGACACAGTCTCACACAACATCCTTGTCACTAAACTGGAGAGGCATGGATTTGATGGATGGACTATTTGACGGATAAGGAGTTGGCTGAATCAAGATGGCCAAGTGCAAGGTCCTGCACCTGGGTCAGGGCAATCCCCAATATCAATAGATTGGTGAATGAATGGCTTGAGAGCAGCCCTATGGAGAAGGATTTGAGGACGCTGGTGGATGAAAAATTGGACATTCGCCAACAATGTGTGCTTGCAGCCCAGAAAGCCAGTTGTACTCTGGGCTGCATCAAAAGAAGAGTGACCAGCAGGTTGCAGGAGGTGATTCTCCCTCTCTATTTTGCTCTTATAAGATTCCCCACCTGGATGGAGTACTGCATCCAGTTCTGGGGTCCCCAATACAAGAAAGACATGGACCTGCTAGGGCAGGTTGAGAGGAGGGCCACGAAAATGGTCAGAAGGCTGGAACACCTCTCCTATGAGGAATTGATTAGACAGTTGGAGTTGTTCAGCCTGGAGAAGTCTCAGGGAGACCTTACTGTGGAGTTTCAAAACGTAAAGAGGGCTTATAAGAAAGACAGAGAGACTTTTTACCAAAGCCTGTAGTGACAAGACAAGGGGCAACAGTTTTAAACTGAAAGAGGGTAGGTTTGTATTAAATATAAGGAAGAAATTCTTTACAATGAGGGTAGTGAGACACTAGAACAGGTTGCCCAGAGAAGTTGTGGAAGTGTTTCTGCATTGGAACACATCACTGAAAGGGTTCAAGGCCAGGTTGGACGGGGCTTTGAGAAAACTGGTCTAGTGGAAGGTGTCCCTGCCCATGGCAAGGGGTTGGGTCTAGATGATCTTTAAAGGTCCCTTCCAACCCAAACTATTCTGTGATTCTATGATATAGAGTTGGCAACTAGCCTATGAATTCCAATCTCAGATCCTCAACCTTCAAAATAAAATCCATGGGAAAGGCTTTTCCACCAAAATTACAGCTTTCACAACAAAAATTTACTTCAGTTCTTCAGGCTGAAAATTGTACATTCCAGTCTGGAAATGGCAACACTTGATGGCGATGTCTTGGGAACTTGTCCACTGTGTGACTCATCTTCTATTTTCTTTTATGCGCCCTACATATGGCTCAATTTCACCTACCAAAGCATGAGGCCCTCCTCTCTTCCTGGAAATCCCTGCTTATAGCATAAACAGAAATTTATCCACAGAGAAGAATAAAAATATAAGCTCCTATAACTACAATCTCTATATAGGATTATAGTGTAATTTCCAAACAACAACTTGTGGTTTGTTTTTGGGGTTTGTCTGGGTTTTTTTCTAACACAAGGTAAAGAATTTCTACAGAAACCTGCTACTTTTAATGTTGCAACAGCAGCAACATCAATGGAGTTAGAAGTAGCAAAATAGCATTATTCCTTTGGTCATTTAAAACTAGAAAGAAGCAATGCATCAGGGAGTATATTGTTTGTAGCAATCACAGATTGGAAAATGAACTAATTGTTAGGTCTTTTCCTCTGTCCAGGAGGAAACCACCCTTACCAAAACACAAGTCTTCAATTTCTCACTGAGAGCTGAATAAAAGAAGACAATTTTGCTAAATCAAGGTAGTCGCATCATTAAATACGCAAAGCAGAGTGATATAGAGCAGCAAGAGACAACCAAGAACCAGTAACTATGAGCGATTAAATGGAAATGATCTGGAAGGGGAAACCAGACTTGGGATAACATACGCAGAGACAGAGGGAGACCTGCAAATCAAATGCGCCTCACAACCACTGCTGTAACACTGCGTTTTAGAAGACTCAGGATGTTGGAATGGGAGATAAAGGACTACACTGCCAGACTGCATGGATCTGCTGTTGCCTCAGCTACAAAGATCCACTGGCTTGACCTGATGACACCATGTCTACAACATTTAAGATCCCTTGCACTGAGTGATGTGCAAGGGAGTACAAATTTCTGCAGCCAGCAGTCTTGTGAAAAAAAATTAAGTAAGATTTACAATGCCCTTGAGTAACTAAAGCTACATAATACATCTCAATTGAGAGATGTTGCTTTCAATAGAAAGCCCCCTAGCAGCCCCCTGGCGCTGGTTCAGCAAGACTCAGCAGAACTCATGCCAATGCCGAATCGCTGCTTCCCACAGCAGTAGGTGTCTCCTCTGAGGCTGCCCGTTCAGTTGCTTACCAGCGCTGAAAGATGGGCACTGTGTGAGCTTCTTGGCAATGGTCCTCCCCAGGGATCTCCCACGCACATCACTGCAGCACTAGGACCAACCCACTGGGCTCTGAAGATCACAAGCCTGCAGAGATCTGTGGCCACACAGCAACTGCTCGAGTAACAGACATGAAATGTGGCTGCCATGTGTCCACTGCAGAGAGACGACACCGCATGTTGTCTAATTAAGAAAATATTTCCCCTTCCACAAAACCCGCCTAGCTATCTGACTTAGGAACCATATTAAGTTCTTTATCTAATCCAGAGAGAGAGAGGAGTATCCAAAAGGTAACTATTTAGGTAGCCTAAGGTAACTAAGCTCTCAATTTAGACCTCTTAATTAGATAAATACAGTGATGTCAGTTCTATTTTGTCAATAAAGGGAGACAAGCCTATCACTGGTGCCAGCTGATAGAGTTTCTTGTTTAGCTGATGTAGTAACCATTTGTACATTTTACACTAACAAATACTATTCACTGCACAGTTGTTTCAGCAATTATTTGACTGGGGGGGGAAGGCATAAATTATTAGAAAACTATGTCTATGATCAAGAACTGATGCAAATCTTTCTGGTCCTATTCCTTAAATATATGTATGAGCTGTAAGTAGGCAGAGCAACACACGGGGATCATTGAAAATAAGTGCAAAGAGGACCCAGCAAAAATATTTTGTTTGAAAACATCAATCTAATTTTCTGGAAGATGGCACTGGTTTGGATCAGTTCTGAGCTTTTAAAGCTTCATGAGCAGAATCTATTAGTTCTCTGGTACTTTATATAATCTGCTTTGTGAACTTTTTTTTAATACCTTGAAATCCACTTCTTCAAGGCTTTTGTGAAGTTTAATTATTTGCTAGCAGTTTAATTTATATGCACAATAGGAAGGGCCCATGATGCTACAATCCCTCTGTGAAAGGAAATCCTGTAGAGGTTAGCAGGTGCTCCAAAATCAAAGCAGCAGTCACCAAATCATTCAGCATGTTTCATGCTGAGAGGGAAGTCTCTGTCAAGGGAAAAAGTGCCAGTGTATGTTATCTTGGAGAAATCTCTTTATAATCATCTTTACTCTGCAAGAAACAAATTAATCTTGTATTTTTCCTAAATGAACGTAAGACAGTGTTTACAGGCAATCCTGATTTCTTCCCTTTCTTTGCACAAAACATATTAGCAACTATCCAAATAACACCTCAATGCCATGGGGTCCACCTTTAAGGGGAGAGACTTCCAGTTCTTAGTCAAATCATCACTTCTCAGATGAGGTTGCCAATAAGAATGCTGTTGGATAATTTCAAGCTCCTTTTCTGTTTCACTTAAATACCATCTAATACCACAAGTAATTTCAGTGAAAATGATGGGCACAGGACACAGCAACACAGCATTCAGTGCAAAGGAGGAGCAAGTGGGAAACTTGAGACTACAGTTTATTACACAGATCCTTTTCCATCAGGCAACAATCTGCTATGTTCTATTTAAACTCATTAATTCAGCATCTGAAGCTGATACACTTTTCTTACAAATCTCTGAACCTTTTCTCTTCATCAAATAATTTTTTTCACATCAATAGCCTCTTCTTATAGCAAGTCTCAAGGTACTTGCAAACTTTAATTTCGTGACAATTTTGAGAGGCACAGCCCCCTTTTCTGTCAAATTTAAAAAATGAAAGAGCAAGTAATATACCTGAAATCAGTCACTAAGCTAGTAGCAAAATGCGTAGGAGAAATCTCTTCTCCTCGAACTTTTGCTTCTGGACTCTGATCGCTATCAGGCTGAAGTTGCTGCTAAAATACTTCCAGAGGTAACCAAGATATATTAAATAAGCAAAGATGAGAAATTTACTCTTTTTATCAGCAGAGTTTTAAGACATGCAAATAATTTCTGAGGAACAGCAAAAGACAATGTTCTTCACCAAGGACTAAAGCTACTTTTTGCAGTTATGATTTACCAAAGAAAATGGATACTTGCAAGTGCTCAGCTGCCACCAAGATCTCTGTAGAAGTAAAAGGCTTCCATCCTTTCAAACCAGGGCAATTTGAAGACATTACTTAAGTAAAAAAAATACAGAAAATTGGCAGGCCCCAAAAGATGGACAGCCATCACACTCTCCTGGCATAATGTATCTTGGGAGCATGCTCAATAAAACTATTAAGTTCCCTCTAGGTAAGCAAGATTTAGCTGGCTATAATTCAAGGCTCAGTTATAATGTCTGTTACAATACAATTCTTATTAATGATAACTCTAATTGCAGTGTTCACGATCTTCTTCCAAACCCAACTAGACAGCTTCCTGGAGACAAAGAATTTTGATGAAATTCTTTACTTAGTTCAGTTTTCCTCTAAGATACACATGCACAACTCCCACTGTAGTACAGATGTTTCTGAAAGCAGGACCAGAGAAATAACATACCCCTGTACTCATCTGGCACAAAGTGCTTTCGCACAAAGCTAATGTATATCCAGTCATGCAGATACTGAGGCTCATAGACAAATATATGACATTCAGCAAAGTTATTCTGAATTTACATTAGTCTTTTTGAAAGTATGTCAGTATAGACAAATCTTTGGCTATTACCACATACACTTAAGACTGGGTTGATTTTGATCCAAGAAAAATAGGCAGATCTGCTCTCTTTTTGGCAAGAGTTATTTCAAGGGAATTGCATTATATTTGTATTGTGTTAAATGGAAAATGCTTTTTTAAATCATGGTAAATCAAGCATATTCTATAAATTACTGTTAATCTGCATCTATGCAGCATGCTTTTGTTATAAAAAAAAAAGGTGAAAAAAAGGCTTTTAACTTCACAGACACAACCATAACTCTCAACACTACACCACTGCCAAAGCTAAAGAAATAATATACAGTAATTCTGGTAATATATGGGGAAAGAAGATGATATAAGTTTGTCCTCAGATCACTAGGAAAAGGACAATTAATCACTTGTTCTGCTTTAAATAAAGGTCTGCTTCCTGAAACAGAATGAATTTGTACAGCTCAGCTGAAATAAATAGAGTAGTATTCATTTATTTCACTAGGGAATTTCACTTCAAGCATTAAAAAAAAAAAAAAAAAAAATCAACTTCTCAGTATTGAAATATTGAAGTGGAGAAGGCGGTGCTGATCTTTTCTCCCTGGTATCCAGTGACAGGACACATGGGAATGGTTCAAAGCTGCATCCAGGGAGGTTCAGACTGGACGTTAGGAAGCATTTCTTCACTGAGAGGGTGGTCAAACACTGCCACAGGCTGCCTAGAGAGGTGGTTGATGGCGCAAGCCTGTCAGTGTTTAAGAGGCATTTGGGAAATGCCCTTAATAACATACTTTAACTTTTGGTCAGACCTGAATTGGTCAGGCAGTCGGACAAGATGATCATTGTAGATCCCTTTCAACTGAAAATTTCTATTCTATTCTACTCTATTCTATTTGGTGCAATTTTGTCACCATTGCACTAGCCTAAAAAGTCTATGGAATATCTTTGATAGAAGTCCAGTTTAATAAATAATTAATGATTTAATGTGCCTTTATAGTCTCACTCAAACAAGTCTGTTCCAGCACACTACAAATACTGAACATTATCAGTTCCTTAAAAAGGGTAATTCTCTTATCAGCACAGATTTACAGGTAGCCAAGGAGAAAGATGAAGAGGTTAAGAATTCAGCACTGCCACAAGCTACATGGGACAACACAAGAGAACAGCAGCTCCAAATAATCTGGGAAAAAAATCCCCTCTCACTATTAAGAGCAGATTTGGGACCAGTATACACAAAGTTTTTTTGAGGGTATGCCATCATCCAGCAGGAGGGCCAGGAATGGGATTCAGCTTCTCAGGGTGCAGGTTTTACCCCACAGTCTCTAGACAGAACATTCACAACCCCAGCAAAGGTTTTGTTCAGGGGCGTTTCTAACTCAAAGTCACGTTCGTAAATCTTTGAAAATTCTACACTGCTAATTCCCGTTGTCAGAGTCAACAAATTTAAATCATGGGAAACAAAACTGCAGAAAATGCCTCAATTACGTTGATACACTCCAGGACTAATGACACTGTAATTTGTTTACTTGTATTACTATCAATACTACAATGTAACCTGAAGACGCAATCAAGATTAGGACGCCATTATGCTAGGCCTGAAGAAGGAGGCAGTTCATATCTCAAATTGCTTGCAATCTATCTACACAAGGCAGACAAAGTACAACTATCATTTTGCAGATGGAAAACAGAAGGAGTAAGCAGATTGCCAAAGGCTTTCAGAAGCTTGCTCAATGAAATCTCTGACAAAAACATGACATAAACCAATGCTGCTGGAAATGCATTTTGGTGCCAATGCACTACCTTATCTATTAATCCCATTACTTCAATATTGTGTCAGGTAACTTTTGAGACACAATATAGATGCTGGCTGATAAGAAATTATTGTATTTGTTGTACTTCTTAACAAAGATGAAATATACTGGGATCTGACCACATACTTCTATCATATATTAAGATCGGGATTCAGTTTCATGTTCTATCACAGTTCTCCTATCTAATCTTCTGCAATGATCTGCAGCATCTATTTGTGTACTTAACTCAGGCTGTGTGCAAAGCTGAAAAATTAGCAGGTGATTTACAGTACCAAAGTTAGGCACTAAGGCGTCTTATGTAGTCAGAAAGGGCAATTAGGTACTTCTGAAGGGTAATCCAAAAATCCTGCTCTTATTGTAAAGCAGCCAAGAACTACTCCTTAAGAAAAAAAAAAAAAAAAAAAAAAAGCTTAAATTAAGAGATTCCTTCTAAACTGTTCTCTAGTGAGATTGCACCTTAACTCCTGCTGCCACTGGAATTTATGTCTGTCCGCTAAGGCATCACAATGCATTTGGGAATCAGACTACAAAGTCTGCTCCTGAGATTATGCATCTACTTGAACAAGGAGAGGAAGAGGCAAAGCTGCCACATATAACAGCCTAATAGCTGGAGCGCTGACAGCAGAAGTGTAAAACTTGATCACAGTTCTCCTTCATCTTGAGGAGATTCCAGTTCACACTTCCCACTTCTCTAGAACATGTAGGGTCGTCAGACTAGAAGCTACCCTGCTGAATCCCTACCTTGGTGATGCATGACTCATAAAATCCTGGAGGATGAGCAGACAGGACTCTGAAGTTCTGCCAGATGCCTAAGGTACCAGCCTTTGGTCCTCTCTGAACTTTTTCTGCATGGACTGTCAGGACAACTCATGCAGACAGCTTGCTCCTAAAAACCTTTTTCCCAAAGATGCTTCAGAAGCAAGCTACAGGCCTTTTCCTCCTGTAGTGCCAGCAGTCCGCTCCTGTCCATGCTCTTTGCCATCACCCCATCACATGTTAAATGCACATCTATGAGACTCCTGGAGAGGGAAGGCAAGACAGGGAAGTGAGACAAAATAGAGCCCACAGCTCACTCCTCATTTGAGTCTCCTTAAAAATTCTTAACTTACTCTGGCAGAAACAAGCCCCTTCTAGTCCCCTCCTCCTCCTCCTTGCTAGAAACTTTTGAGACATGGATAATTAGTGGACAAGCAATGTTTTTTCTATGCATGCACAAAAACCCTAGCCCTTCAGGGAATCATGAAACCAACTGTGTTTGTGCTAAGGAGCTGTATCACCAGATAGTGTGCGTTGGTATGACAGTGGAAGAGCCACTGCAAGAAGTTATGTGGCCTATCAAGCTGTCAAGACTATGCACCATCATATGGAAAATCATTGGATTAAAAAAGTACAAAATTAATCCTTGAAGACAAGGACTGGAACACAACTCCTCCAATACTCCTGCATGAGTACCTGCACCAATTACTTGCCCTCCTGCCTGCTCCTTGCCCACAGCTCTTGCATTCTTCACTGCTGAATGTCCCAAGCTAAACTGGACGGAGCAGGAAATTTCAGTTTTCTCCTACCCAAGAACGTAACAGTTGCAGTTAAGGATGTGGCAAATAGAGCTGTGACTCTCTCTGTTGGAAAAGGCAACTGAGCATAGGTTTGCCACACCTGAAACAACTGTTTGGTTATTATACATAAAGTGGGCTCCCACGGGCTATGTTTTAGACTGAAGTTGGCTGTCTCTGCTGTGCTTGATGCTGGATTCAGAGCTGTGCTCTGAGCACTCCAGTGAGGTTAAGCTTTTCTGGTGATCCAAATGATTTTTAGATCATGGTGGAGTCCAGTCAGTGCATGGTTCCCTCACTTCCCAGACCACCACACCTCCCTGCAGGTATCTGTGCCTAGCTCCAGAGTGGCACATAGGCTGAACATGGAGACAACTTGTGAGCTTTACATGCTCCCAATATTAAGCAGCTCTGGAAAGAAGGATTTCTGGATCATTTCCTTGCACCTAGATGTCTTAATTTTTCCTAACTCCCATTTCTGGTGACAAGACAGGTGTTTGGGATATCTCTGTGGACATCTCTGTAACTTAACTATCTACCTCCTAAAGCAGGCCTCACAGGAATGTGGTGAGGATAAGCATTACATACAGTGAGGCCTAGTAAGATCACAAAAACAAGACAGATCATTTCATGATGAATCCCAGCCATACCCAGAATTGCATGAGTATAAAAAGAAGTTATATTTTATTCAGATAAAAGTTTTAAATTAAAACTTTCCATTTATATGTCACTTTTCCCATATGCTTTACAAACCACTGGAAGAAAACACCTTAACCACTAACCATGGGCTCCCTTTAAAAATATTACCACCAGAGACTGCTTAAACATTGCAACAGCGCTGGAACTGAGGCAATGAGCTCTTTCTGATATCTGTTCTAATTTGGGAGTTAGAGAGGTTGCATAGCACCAATAGCAAGATATATGGAGGAAGCACAGTTTACACTGGAGATTGATTTAATGAGTTTTCATAAAGTCTTTTATGTCAAAGACAGCTTATGATAGCCTCATCTAAGACGGCATCTAATATCAATAAAAGAATGTAGTATCTTGTTATCTTTCCACATTTATAATTCACTCTCTCTGAAGCTATCCAGCAAAATTATGCTTTGTGGGTGCCACTGGCCTCAGATTTTTTTGCCTATTTCAGTTCTGACATGTAAATTTATCTCAAACTAACTGGGGGTGGGAGGTGACAATTTTATTTCATAAAAACTTTTGAAGTTTGGACCGGAACAGAAACATATCTTTTGACATCTTCACAAAAATAGTTTCAAAACATCTATTTTCAGATCTAAGTTACTGAGGAACGTCTGTAAGATCTGAAACTGATATGGGAGACCCATGTGTTTAACTTTTAATTCAAACTAGAAATCCTCATCAGATCAAAATACTCTGAATATAGAAATGTATAGGAGCTTAAACACTGACATCCTATATCCCAAGCCAGTGCACTAATTCCTGTATAACCTTATGAAGAGTGATATCACTGAAACTATATCAAAAACCTTCTTAAAAATACAGATAGGTTTACTTCACTAGTTATATTTACCAGAAAATGTTCCCACCTTGCTCCAGCTGTAAGCTACAGAACCAAGTACAAAACTGAAAGAAAGCAACAGTTACCAGTGAGAACTTTACTGTAATATTGAAAGCTAGAGGAAAACAGTACCTGGCAGATCTATGCCCAGATCAGCAGCTGTCAATCCCTACATCACCTATGTCTTCCCTTCTTAAGGAAAAGATCACATAAAATGGCAGCTCTTGATGTGAACTTCTCAGCTGGGGATTTGGACTGCAGAGGTCTTTGCATTCCTTTGACAATTTACATAACTATATACAAAACATAACATTACAAACGGATTTAAAGGACATTTTTCCTCTGTGTGAAGGTGCAGCATAAACAGCTCCATTAACCAACTCACCACTAAGATTCATACAAGTCCATGAAGCAGGTGTTAAATAGACCTTGTATTGATCTCTTCAATCTGGAATGAATTTTACTGCCAATACACAGACACACGCTTTTAAGATATATACAATCATTAATTATTTGTACTGAGATTGGAGGCTGGAAAAATATGAACCCAGCTTTTTCACTGTTTCATGCTTGATTTCATTAGCTAGTATAATGACTCAAAGAATCAGGTCCACAGATTCATCCATTAACCTTCCACCATTGTACACTACACTTGGCAAATTTACTAGGATGCACATCTAGATACTGTAGCCTGAATTGCTCAGCTAGAAGTGAAATATTCTGGAAAGCCATCAGAATATACTCAAATGGATAATGAGTGACAGAACAAAGGAAAAAATACAATAAACACATTTGTAATGGCAAATCACTCCTGACCACAAGGCGTTTGGCATCAAGAGAATATTCAGAACGTGCCTTACCTGTGTAGTGCACCACGCACGTCTGACCCTTCTTCGGAAATGTCCGTCCTGTTAAAGTTATAAAAGGTTATTCTTTTATTTTCTCTGATTAATCTGGGTGGCTAGGCATGTTTATCTATTAAGAGGAAAATGTCAGACTTAGATTTGTATTGACTATGCTTCATCAAATCACTAATACACAAGACAGGAATGGGTATGGTTTAGGGTAGAAAGTCCCAGATTAGCTCTCATTTAGTTGTTATACCACATAGTATTTTCCTTATGTAATTTTTCCTACATATGCGGGCATTATATATGCATTTACATTCTGTAAGTGCAAAAGGACTGTCAAAACTTCACGGATTATAACCTTAAAAAAATCTCAGAATGTTTTCGTTATAATTTTTCAAATAAAGTCTTCATTTGACACTGTGAAAAAATTCCATTCGTATTCACATTTCTAATGCCTTTTATTCAAGACAGCTCTAACAAGGGCACCTTTAATTAGCCAGGAAGGGTTTTAAAAATTTTCACATACAAAGGCAGTTTAATATTGTAGCATCAGGCAACAGGAAAGCAGTGATACACTGAGTTCTTGTAAAAGCCTCTTAAAATTTTCATACTGAAAGGAAAAGAAGGCTTGCCACTGGAAGACAAAATTACCATTTCCATTTTACCTGTTCTAGGTACTGCCAAAGGCAATAAAAGCTAGGGGAAGATTTACCAGGCTCACTTAGGTGCAGTGGCATATTAAAACAGCTAACCTTGATTTCTCAAGTAATGTTGGCCAGGGGAGGGCTCAGGCTCAGAAGAACTCAGAAGTATATATGAGACAAATTATTAAGGGACATCCTTGCCAGAAAGCTAGAAACTGGGGATGTTGATAGAAACTGAGGCTCATATCTTAGTTGGCTTTTTGACCTCTTTGGTCTGAATTAACATGATAAGTTATGCATTACGGGGTGCATCACAGGGTATAAAACATCAAGTGAAACGTAAACTATAGGGCTTACATGACAAAACCGCCACAAGCAGTAAATGGCGTGAGGGCAGGCTGATATGATGAACTGAGATTTATGAAATTAAGAAGACAGTACTTCCAAGCATTGCCTGAACAGCCTTGTTCATCTGCTTGTATTTGGTTGCAATATCTCTAGCTGTGGGTTATACAAAGCACAGTACAACAGGTATCCAGTCAGGGCACCACTGTAACCCTAAAGTAGGATTCATGTCATTTAACTTTAGCCATCTAAAACATAGGCAACTATCATATGCCGGTCTCTGGGGCTTCTCCTATTGACAGTAGAGAATTAGCAGTGCTTTGAGAGAAACACAGCCTATCCAGAGAGAGGCAAGATTAATTATTCTCTGGAGAAGACTACAGATGAAACATAGAAGACTAGCCACCTAACCTGAGAAAAGTTATGTGAGATGAATCCTACCCCTGGTAAAACAGGTATTATTCAAATGATGCACTATTATACAAAGATCTCAGAAAAGGAGTATCAGACACATATTCTCCTGTGTGAGTCTAACACCAGAAAAGTCAGTGAAACTACATAAATTCACATCAAAGCTGAATTAAATGCAGAGATTCTCAAGACCACTGACTAGCTGTGGTTTTAAGACCGTGTTTAAAGTCAGCTGATTTTGATTAAGACTTGCAACCAAGCGAACTAATCCATATAACCTTATTTGGAATAGCATATTGCTTACAAAGACAGTCTTGATATATTTAATAGCTAGAAAGCACCATTACAAGGTTAAGTTCCACCCATCTTTCTACTCTCAACCCAACAATGTTACTTTTACCCACATAAATATTCTGCTTTTACATCTATGCAACCCACAGAAGAATCTGATCTCCAGTGCTAAACAGCACAGAAGAAGAAACCAATTTAAAAGCATACGCAAAGAAAGAAGAGATATCGGGCCAAGAAAGTTAAGCTGAGACCGACTTGAACAAATCGTTTACAGTTGTGTATCAGCCAAGGATGAATCTGGCCTATTACACATATGGTTGTATGTTAGAAATTACATCCTCTTAAAAAAAAAAAGGCAAAAACAAAACCCAAAACCTTATGAAATTATATTGTAACGCCACGGAAGAGCAGAACAAGATGAATTGGCTCTGGAGAGGAGAGCCTGCGCCAAGCAGAGGTTATTGCCACTCGGGCTGCACCTCAGCCCTCGCCAGCATCTCACGTTTAACCAGGAGGAGGCAGGCGGCCGCGCCGGGAGGGATGCTGACACAAATGGCCGGTGGCCCCGGCGAGGCCGGCCGGGGAACCGGGGAAAGTTTGCGGCAGGGCGCGCTCCCGGCGGGGCGCCGCGGCCCCGGGACGCGCCCGGGTTTGTGCAGCTGTCAGCGGATGCCAGAGAAAAATCCCCAGCCCCCTCGCCGCCCCTGCTGCTGCCGCCGCCGCCGGGAGCCGCCGGCTTCCCCCGCCGCCGGGACCCCCCGTGCGGCCGCCTCACCCCGCTGCCCCCCTTTTGGCATCGGCGGTACGTGCCCACGGGGGCGGGGAGTGCGGGGGCGGCCGTGCCTTCCCCCCTTTACCCCGCCGCCTTCCCCGCACCGGGGCCCCGGCGACGGGGACGGCGGCTCCTCCCGGCCTCGGAGCCCCTCGTGCGACAGCCGCCGGGTCGGGTCGCCGCTCGGACCCGGGCGCCCCTCGCCCCCCACGCCGCAGGGCTGCTGCTGCTGCTGCTGCTTCTCCTCCTCCTCCTCCTCCTCCCCCCGCCCCGGTCCCGTACCGTCTCCCGGGGAGATGGTCTCGATCTCTACCCCCATGGCGGCACTGGCGCGGCTCCGTTCGGCTCAGCACCCCGCTCCCCGCCGCGGCCGGACCCCCAGTGCAGGCATGCCCCTCCGCGGCCGGCTGGCAGGGGCCTCCCCAGCTGCCCGTCAGCCGCCCGCAGCCAATGCGGGGCAGGGGCGGGGAGGGGGCCGCCCGCCCCCGCCCGGGGGCCGCCGCGGCTCGGGGGCCCGGCGTGGCGGCGGGGCTGGTGTTTCCCCTCCCGGCGTGTTCCCCGTTCCACTCGGGCCCGGGGGAAGCACCCGTCCTCCGTGCTCTTACGTGTGCGTGGGGAGGTGAATGTGTGCCCGGTTCTTCTGGGGAGCAGCGGTACCCATCGGTGGTGCCCCCCCCCCCCCCCCAACCCCCCGCAGGCCGCTTTGAGGTACCTTTGAGTTTCACTGCGAAACACGATTTAAAGCTTCCTGCCCTGATCCGTGTTTTAAATAAAATCTCTGTGTGCATGTATGTAATGCTCAGGTGCTCCTGTGACGTGAGATTACAAATTCAAAAGCCTGTGGAAAAGCAACAACTACTTCTGATGCGTGTACCCAAAATAGATGAAAAATACTATTTCCTCATAAACTTACTGTGTACCTGAACCTCACAGTTTCCACAGACTAAAGGAATAGTTCTTTCTATGGTTCTGTGTGTTCTGGGTTAAAAAATACAAATGGAACCTCAACATCATCAGTTTTCCAACTGAAAGAGCTGTCTGTATCCATCCAGTTCCAACCTGCGCTTCCCTGACATCGCTTGTTCAGGATTTTTATTGGTTACAAACTGGATTCCATTGAGGTAAAAAAACCTTCATCTACATGGGGCAGATGTCAGGATGATTGAACTGGTGAATTGCTGTGTTGCTTTGTAACTGTGATAATGTGGCCCTTGCATCTACGCTCTGAACCATACCAACCATCTCCCCGCTGCTTTTCACACTGTTCTGATCAGACTGTCTGTTCATGTGTGTGCTTTATTGTATGCATGATTTAGTCTGAGTTGGATATTATGAAATTACTGGGGCTGGCTGGCTGAAGCTCCCTCAAAAGTGGGTAAACGAGGAAAAAGCATGAGTTCACATGAGTTCAGAAGCGGTAGTGAGGACTGGGCAGGGATTCCTTCAGCCTGCCTCCCATGCCAGTTAATTCTGCATCTGTATGTAGGATACAGAATAAACAGGCACATACTTCATCAGAACAGGTCTGTACCAGTGCAAAGTTTGAAAAGGGATTTTTTTCAGTGCCAACCTCAGAATGTCATTTGTTTTCTGATCAGTGGAAGATACTAAAAATGCATTTGAGCAATAGGAAAATGCCAAGTAGGGGATTACATGCCAGTGGCGTGGAAGTATTAAGGAGATATGAACATTACTAATTCCAGATGTGCCTCAGAGTCACTATAGAGCAACAAGGATGGCACAACCAATGCTGAGCATACAAGGGGAGTTGTATAGTGAAATTCTAGGTATGCAGTGTCCCAGTAGAGCCCTTGACTTTACAAGAAAGGGCTGCTTTCATCCAGGCTTCAGATGGATGTCTATGTCCTCTCAGACAATCAGAACATTATAAGGCATAACTCTGATGGATAAAAGCAATTTACACTTTGTTGGTTCCCTTTAGCCTTTATAAGTACATGCTTCCTTTGATCAAGGCTACACATCTCTCCATGATGGTGGAAGAATATCTGTTCCTGAGTCACGTGTTGTGACAGGAAGAGATTGGACTCAATCACATAATTGATACATTTCAGAAGGGACCACAGAATAACTACTCCAAGTGTCATCACAAATAACAGGCCTTAAACACAGATCCCAGCATCCTCAGGCAGACTTACAACCGTAATAAAACAGCAAACCCCACCAACAGAAAAATGCACAAGCCACAAAATGGGATTAGGAGGTACACAGCAGTGACCTAGGTCTAAACCTGCAGTATTTATAAGCATCCTATCCTATGGCATCTTGCCCTATGCTGGGTCCCTAAATGCAGACATGGAGCTTCTTTTAGGCATGAGCATTAGCTCACATAGATGCCCTGCACTTGTATTCCTGAGCACGTGGAAGGAAAGGTGAGACCAAATTCCAGGATAGAAAAAAGGATCTGTAGAGGGTATCTCAAACTTGTTGGGTGGATATTTTTTTAAATCTTTGTCACCACAGATATTGAACAACAAATAATGTTATTTTTTACCTTATACTACTCACCGGAGGCACTGAGGTCCTCAGAGACCCTGTTGTTAACAACTACACAGCATATGAAGATCTTGGAAGGGAAGACTGAAACAAGGAATGTCACATATCTTCAGGAAAGCCTCTGAAATAGAGAAAAGTGGTTTAGGATTAGCAGAGAATTGGAGGAGAAGCAAAGAGGACAAAGGGGCTAAGAGGGAAAGTCCATGACCAATGAAATTGCTAAAACCAAATTATCAAAGCAGACCAGGAGATTAGTGCTTTAAAGAATGCTCTTTGAAAGTTTTTGCATGACATCCACCTCTCCCCCCCCCCCCGCCCTTTGCAATCCAGCATATCTGTATCAAGGATAAAGTCCATTAGTCTCAGCTTTCAGGGCTCGGTAGAGCTCACCTTCCTGAACAGTGGTTTACCACAAGACCTTCCCACAGCATGTCTTTCTATCCTGGCAACAAAACCAGCAGCCTGGAAAAGCAGGGGATTCTCTGAACCCTCCTTCCCAAATGTTCCAGTGGAACCATATGACTTCAATGTCTAAAACTCCTCAGTGGTCACAAAGGGGACAAGTTGATCACAGTCATTATGAGGTTTTGCAGAAACACAAAACCTCAAAGTTTAGCAGCAGAGTATCTCATTTTCTTTGGTTAAAAACCCTACAGCCCGCACTGTTTACTATTTATGCACTTCCACTTTTAGGAAGACAAACAATTTTCAAATATTTAGGGTGTTTTAGATTAGTTCGTAGTTACAGTATTGTGAAATACCATTCTTCACTGTTTTTAAAATCTACAAAGGATTTACAAATCATATGTAATGGATTCCATATGCACACAAAGAACACCCCTGGAAAGCCAAAGCACTAAATTGCTCATAAATGGATAGCACAAATTCTGCACATGTATAAATTCATGGAGGCCACATAAAACCCCAGACAATACACATTTCTTTCACCGGCATCCATGGAGAAGGTCTCAACATTACTTTGAAACACAACCACTGCTCTATGAACAAATAATGAAAGCAAACTAAAAATGTTTTACGAATACTGGCCTTTCCCCTCACTGAACCAACACGCACCATCAAGTAATTTTAATCCAAAAGTGTACAGGACATGCAAAACCAGCGCCACACAGGAAAAAAAAAACAACCAAAATAAACACCAGCCTGTACAGCTCAGCAGGTCATGTCACTGCAAATGTTCCTGTGCATCACTTGCCTTGATTAAAAAAAAGTCAGGCCAGAATCAGTGATTTTCCTCAAAGCAGGTGCCCTGGGCAATTCTGATAGCGTACCCACAGAGATGACCATTTAATGAACTGATCAAAACATAGCAAAATTCTCAATGTGCCTGTCATAGGAGGGCTGTCATTTCTCACCACTGCTGGTTATCACAGGTCTGCAGCACAGTCACCTCCTTCCAGCAGATACTTGTTCCAAATGCCCTGAAACAAAATAAACCTTCTTCCTGAAGCAATTATTCTGAACCCTCATTTTCCTCTTGGATCTCCTCACCCACATCTGTATCCATAGTTTGTAGCTATAAGTGCAAAACTGCAGCCAGAATTTTTCAGCAATACTAAAATTGACTTGAAAGCTGCCACCACTCCCTGGCATTCTCTTCTGCCTCATCAGTCTCTTCCCAACTCAGATTTCATTTATTCTCTATCACAGCACTTACATGTGAGTCATTATGAAGGTCTTCATCCTGACCTTCAGAGCTTTTTACAGGACTACATGAGGTTGCCACAGGTATGCACAGGGAAGAGTTCTAGCTCATCAGGATATATACCACCAGCTGCTAGAGCCATGATATTGGTAGCTTACGCTCCAGGATGGAGGCAAAAATTCCATGAGACCAGGACCTAACTAATGGAGCTCACTTCCCAAAGAGATTTACCAATGCAATTTACCACTTCCAAAAAAAATGTGGGTTTAGATTAAAGTCTTCAGATGGACTCACACCCTCACAAGCTTCTGGCTCCCCAGTACAAGAAAAGACACTGATATACTGGAGCAAGTCCAACCAGTCCAATGTAGTTAGTCACTGAGGGATGTGGAGAGGGTGAGAGCTGGGTTTGTTCAGCCTGCAGAAGGCAAAGCTAAGGAAGGATCATAGTTGCTGTCTACAACTACCAAATGGGTGGTGAGGAGGATGGTGCTACACTTTTCTCAGGGATGCCCACCAAAAGGACAAGAAGCAATGGACACAAGTCACAGCAAGGGAAATTCTGACTAAATATAGGGAAGAAAGTCTCCACAAGATGAGATACAAAATCCTTTAGTAATCTGATCAAACTTTGAAATCAGTCCTATTTCATGCAAGCAGTTGTATCATATGCCCTCTAAAGGTCCCTTCCCCTAAATTGCTTTATGAGTCCATAATATTTTTCTTACAGAATGAAGAAGAGAAGAAAATAAAGAAGTGGTAGTGAGGTTAACCACAGTTCTGAAATTGATTGCATGCTTCTAAATCACCTTGGTTCTGTTTGCAGTGCATAATGCTCCAGAGTGGCTAATACTTTTACTGGGCACTGCATAAAAATATGTGTAAAAACTAGCTAGCATCTTAGATGCAATATAAATATAAAATTGCAGCATCCATCCAGGATAATTAGCACACATGCAGATTGCTGCACTGGTATTGCTTCACTGCCTACTGTTTTGAAGCCAGCTTGCTGAACTGAAGATACGCTCTGAATTGCTCTGTGCCTCAGTATTTCATTTATATAATGAGAATGATCATTCTGCCTTGACTATTTAGACTGCAAACAATTCAGGGGCAGAGGTCCTCTTTTGGACCTCTGTAACACCTTGAGGCCTGGAGCCTAAACTCAGGGTCATGCAGTGTGGTCTCACAAGTAAAATTTCCAATAATAACCATATCATAAGCAGACAGCCCAAGAGCATTAAGTTTTCTCTTCCATCCAATATTTCATAGCAAAAAATGGATTAAAAAATGTAGGTAAGTCTATCTTTCAAACTGAACAAACCAGAACTGGAATCACATCTATAAATTATTCCAGCTCTGTCATTTCCTTGCCATAGAAGTTATAGAAGGAAGTCAGTGACTTTGAGAAACTTTGATTTTACAGTACAACACATTTACTGCTTTCTCCAGTAAAACTCTTTTCTCTATAGTTTTGGTATTTATTCTGCTTGTTGAAGAAATGTCACTGGCAAGACATATTGGAAGCAATTCAAACAACAGGAGAAAACCAAACAAACCACAAATATTAGCTACAAGCTTCTGATTAGTCTTTCGATGATTTTGGAAAATGTAACCGTGGAAAAGAAATTAACTGGCATTCTCAATCCTCCAGATAAATGAATCAAGGGATCTGGGTAATGGAGTCAGAAAATTAAGGTTGTATTTGTTTTCCTTTATTCTGCATGTGCAATTATAACTCTGTTTAATGAGTTTCTAGAACCTCCTGACCAAGACTATCTGAAGTTGCAACTAAAAGATCAGCAGGCAGAGAGGCAGGTTGTACATATACCAGGTCATCTACAAGTAGGACAGCACAGAAATGTTGTAAAAAGTTTGGGTTTTTTTTGTGTGGTACTCCAGAGACAGCTTCAACTCTAGTTGAATGTCAACAGATTGACAACAGCCACTAAAATCTCAGGCTTTTTACATTCATCTCTAGGACAAACACAAACACTAATCTTTCTGGGACTGAATAGGTACTGGAATCCACATGATCCAGCAGCAACTGATTTTTATATACTTTATGAAATTTGCCTTTTAGTGCACTTTCCAAAATAGATGTTGCTAAGAGTTTGTCTACACTGTCAACCAACTGGTTTCAATACAGGGTTATGTCAGGCTCGTACTGTCTTGACTTAAATTACAATAATAAATTATTTTCCTAGTGTAGACAGAGTTTAAGTGACCCTTACAAATCATCAAGCTGGAATAAATATGTATCTGCTAAAAATATTATTATCCTTTGTTCTTCTTCAAGTCACTTTCAAATAAGAGTGATCTGTTTATCATTTAATCATGCAAGAAGTTCCTAAGTTATCTGATGTGTTTGATGCAAATGATAAAAATATGACTTCAAAAGTATAAATTTACCTCTTCATGTGAAAAGGAAGGTACTAATAAGAGACGTCTTCAAAAACAAATACACTTAATGCTTATGAAAGAAAAAGACTGGCATAAGTTGGAAGCTAAATGTTGACTTACAGATGGAAAGACCTATTAGATCATTCATTCCCTCTCTTTGCCAAGACAGGAATGTTTCCTAAAGAACATTTCATACTTCTGCCTAGTCTAATTTTAATAATGTAAGTACTGGAGTTTCTATCACTTTCCTTAAGATTCTATTCCATAGAAACACAGCTCAAGCTCAGGAAATACTTTTTAAGAACAGCATCAAATACTTGATTGCTTTATAAAGTGAGAACAAGAGACTGCCATGTAGAGATGGGAGTATTAAGTCACAAAATAGTGATCTGAGGCAGAGGGGGCATTTGGCAGTGGGAGAGATGGTGGGATGTAGGAATCATGTAGCTCTAGAAAGGGCTATTGGTAGGCTGATCGTTGATAAATGCGCTAGTTATAACAGATGTGTGTAATGACTGTGCAACTATTCCTTGGCATTCATCTGTCCATAACCATGTCCTATCTGAGTACTTCAGCTAGACTCATAAAGCAAGACTCATTTATCTATTTTAGGTACTTTAGGATGGAATGAATCATGCCCTAAGTGTCTATTTCTCACCAATGACTTTTAAGCAAATCAGCAAGCAAGGTCAGACTTAGACCATGATAGTGTGTATGTCTAGAGATATGTTAGAGAGGTGAGGCTCAACTCAGTTGCCCAGTGGGAGCTTGGGTTCTACTTTCATGTAGGCAGCCATACATTTATACCTCAATGTAGAAATGTTAATTTGTGAAATGAAGCCCACCCTTACATTAAAACAAGAGATGAGTCTCATTCTCTGTGACCATGTTTGATTACCACCCTTTATGTACTTTCCCTCCCAATTCCTCACCTATTTTGCTTTAGCACTGTGAAAGCCAGAAAAACATTGAGTTCAACAGTCTCGCTGGGAGCGAGAATGAAGTGGCCTTCTGAAGAGATTTGGTTCTCATCTCCCCATGCTAATGAACCACAAGAGTCTCACTCTAAACCACGAACAGGAAGGCGTGGGAGATTAACACATGCCACATCAACACCACTCCCCACAACTTGCTGGACTGCTATGTTAGAATTGCATGAGATTTGCCTTTCTGTTCCAGAAGAGAGGGAGTTCCAGGAACCACAAACATCAAGAGAACTGTTGACAACCCTCCTACAAGACTGATGGATAGATCAAGGTTGAACAATACAAGGGAGCATCTCTGGCGGCTTCTCTGAGATCCAGGGGGATTTCAGAGAATTGGATGTCACATGTCAGAGAACTCACTGCAGTCAGTTATATACTTACTACATTCGCAAAGTTGCCATCTAGCAGCACATCACTGAGTGTGGAAGTGAGTTCACAGAATTTGTGAACTTCTACAAGAAGCTACAAAACTTCTGTCTGTACTCTAGCAGCGTCTCCTTCATCATATGTGTCCCCATACTAGATGCCTCTATTTAGCAGATGACAGATCAAGCTAGATTGTTACATCTGGCCAAGGCAGCCACTCCAGAAGGGTAGGACCATGGCACTGTAAGTATCAAAGAAATAGTCTTAGAAAGAAGATGTGACTTTCCTGCCTGAAGTCTCCTTAGTTTGAATATAGCCTGCATAGAAAAGATCATGGCCTTACTTTTCCATAATAATTTGCATAAATGTTTTTTTAATTAACCAAACTTCTTAACAGTTTTCTTAAATATATTTATGTAAAAAATACAATCTTCCATTAGATATTTCCCACTTCATGTGACATACATACAAAAACGTGCTAGCGAGTGGGTTAAATCCTATTTTGAGAGCAGTAACAGCACAAACATATCACTGTCAAAAGAATGCTAATTTACATAGTGTGATCAGTAGATCTGCTCTGACAGATTACGTATTTTGTATCTTTATTAACTGTGCATCATTTTTACATTCTGTTCCGGTTAGCTTGTGACAGATAACTATTATTTAAAATCAGATCTCAAGGCAAAGAAATGTCAATGTGGAAAAATAAATACATTACTCAGGCTTCTTCAAAGTATTGAACTAAATGACACATCGACTTAAATTGGTGAAATCATGGTGAATAGCTTTAAATGGAAATATTTTTGAAGTAAAAATACCACAAAGCATTAGACAGTTTATAAAGTTGAGTTAAATTAGTATTAGAAAAAACTATTACTCTTACATTTTTATTACATATTGAGCTGGATCTGTCTTCATCTGAAGTCACCAGGAATATTAACATCAATTTAATTAACTTGAAGTAAGGTTTAGCTCAGAAAGAATTATTTTACCATGAATAAAGGAGAAAATGAAGACTGAATCTCAGTTTTCCCAGCAAGGCAATGAACTCAGATCCACAGAGATATTTAGATACCAATCTCCCACTGGGCAAGAAATAGACAGGTAAATATATTTAAGAATCTAGAACTCATTAGCTCTGATCCATACTGAACACAAAATGTATTCACCATTTCCCAAAACAGGTGAATAGGAAGTATAAGAATGTGGGAAACAGCAATATAAAATCAGTACTAGAAAAAAGGGTAGCTTAGCCTCTGCAATGATGAGGGCTGAATTAATTTTCCAACTTTCATTATAAACCATGGGAACTCACGGCTACTAACTAAGAGCTATGTGCAGCTCTGTGGGTGGCATTCAGTTTTGGACTTTGTATGCTACTTCTAACAACCGTCTCCTCCAACACAACAGAGACTGGCTGGCTGGCATCACTCTGCAGGAGCCAGCCAAGGTGCCACCAGCTGAAACACCTTGTTTAAACCACAGGTGACATTCTGACCTGAGTTATACCAAAGTTAATCAGAATCACAGAGATGATAATAGGATCAGAATCTAGCTCAGTATCAGTGTAAAGACTGTGGTTGCTCACTGGAGTGTCTCAGATTACTAACAGATTACCCCGTGTTGCTTTCTTGGGTCTCAAAGGAAAACTGTAGCATTGCCAGGACAGTTTTCAATTACCAGCATTTATTTTGAGTGTGCACTATATAGATCTGTGCATGCCAAGGTGACACAGAAATATTATTTAATTTTTCTTTTCCAGAAAAATACACTAACTGAATGAGGGGAACTTGGGGTTTCCCCTCTATTTTTATCCTGTTTTTTTAAAAAAAGGCTGTGACAAATACAGGTTCATTGTCTCTTTCAGTTACATCCTGCCAGAATCTGGAATTTGCTTTGATCCCAAGTATAACTTGTTTAAATTCTCTAATCATAGCATAGCTTTTTTTTTTTTTTTCTCCATATATTTTATACTCTTCCATTATTACATAGTTTTTAAAGACACACTCTGAAAGGTAATCTTATCTCAAATTACTGTCATCATATATGGTGTTTATGGAGGTACTAGGTGATTCTGTTCTCACAGAAGTTTCTTGCTCACATTATTCTCTCCCAATGAGAAAACTCACAGAATGAACCATGGGAGGAAATTTTCCTTGAGATCTTCAAATGTTATCCCAAATAGAGCCTGAGGTTCAAACTCAACTATGGAAAAGTCTTGTGGTGTGTTCAAACCCTACAGATTTCAAGGAACACTTGAGTCTTAGAGATTTTTTAAAAGGATGCAGCAAACTCATCAAAGGTTTTGTGTGTCTCCATAAGTCTGGTTTCTCAGTGGGCCTCATCTCATATTCACTGAAGTTGTATTACAAACATTCCATGTAGTCAGAGATCTCTGAATCTCCTTTGCTTTAAATGAACTGTGTAACTCCTTATCTGCTAAGCACCTTTATTGATTGGCTTCAGACTTTCTAGAAAAATTCTACCACAGGATGTAATGGTGTTATGTGATAGGAAACAGGAGGTGAATTATCCCTGTGAACTAAAGGTGCTAGAGTTTGGGGTCAAAAAAGATCTTAACACTGGACAAAACATTAATCAGCTGTGAATATATCATGTCTTACTACCTCACAACCTCACTACCATGCCAGTGGAACTTTATGGATGTTGTCATTTTTATATCTGAGCATTTTAGAGAATTAACTAGAAATAAACATAAGTACATCTGATGAAGTCCTATTTCCTAATGATTTCAGAGATAGATGAAAACTTCACTGTGGCTCTGCTACATATATTTTTCAAGCCTTCAGTGTTTGTGAGACGTCCTTAATTCCAAAATTGAGGATGATTCTGTTACTCGCAAATCTCATAGATTCAGCCTCGTGTTGCCCTCTGATAATGTCACAGACACTGATGAAAAGCAGATGTATGCTATGAGAGATAATGAAAAAAAAAAAAAAAAAAGGAAAGAAAGTCCAATCTTCCACACAAGTAGTCCATGATCTCAAGATGTCTGCATATCTGGCAGAACACACATCATCCTTAGTGAAACATCTTCTAGCATTTCAGTCATACTGAGGCAGAAGTTTCTGCATCCAAAACACATTTTAGGTTGCTAGAATCCAGCTGCAACATAGTTTTGTAATGATATTTAAAGCATCATTCAGAATGTAGATGAGATGACTGTGCTAAAGAATAGCTTTATCAGTTTCAGTAAAATACTGCAAAGCCGTGAAGCAGCATTATTTTAAAGCAAAACAAAAATATCTTATACAGACTTTGCAAATTTGTGGAGCTGTTGGCATTGTATTTTAATGTAATTTATTCATTATAAGTACTATGGGTAAAAAATACCGCTAATATATGACACAATAATCCTGCCACCACTTTGAGGAAGTACAGAATAGTCAGAGCTCCTAGTGAAACAGGTGTGGCAGTGCAGCATCTTAAGTGTGGCCTGGGCATCTATGTCAGCAATGGGTAAGGTAAAATCATTAAAAAACATTGTTTCACTATAAGCACAGACAGAGACCAAAAATTTAGGAGTCTTGCATAAAAAGGGATCTTCTAACCTGTGTATTTAACTTTTTAATTTTTACCTATTCTAGTCATTACTGCTGGCTTGTCCTTGATGAATATAAAAATGTCTTGATTTTGAATCTAAACTTCATGAAATAAACTACAAAAACAAAGGAGCTGTGAATGAGAATATGATATGATTACTTTACATAAATTTGGGAGTTCTTTAGTGGTACTCACCATCCTCAGTAAATACACCTGGAAAAAGGATGCTAAAAAAATTCTTACAACAGAGGCCCAACTGCCTTCAACAAGAGGTCTGTTTTTTCCAGGTATACACAAGTATATAAAGTGTAAATCACCCAAAGATGCAGAATGTGTATAGTTAGGTCTTACATCTTTAACCATAGTGATTATATTGATAATTTATAAATCTCTGCCCAGGTCTAATTTATCCACATTGGTTTTTTATGTAAACAGCAAGAGATACAAGTTGTGTCAAAGCAGAAAGGAGATGCTGGCAAAACAAGTACTACAAAAAGAAGCTGAGGATAGGATTCAGTTACCTGTATATAAGCTTCTAATGCCATCTTAGACAGTCTAGGAACTACTGAGGGATCATCTGTTACCAGCTGCCATTCCAGAATGGCACTACTCCCCTATAAGTCCTATGCCATATCTGCCAGCCCAGTGTGGCTGTCTCAGATATCCTAGGGCATTGAAAATAATAATGGTTGCTTATATCTGAGTAGTGAATCCCACCCTGACAATTTATGTTCAGTGGTATGCAGGCTCTGTCCAAGCTAACCCCAGAAAAAGGTGTACTGAGGAAGGAAGAATGGAGGCACCTGAGGTGGTCCATCTGAACCAGCTCTGGTCCTGAAACAATACAGCTGAACCAACTTGGTGTCTCCTCGCACAGCCCCACTGTATTACATGAGTTTATTGGTTGCGTCTTTGTCAGCTCAAGGATCTTTGCATTATGTTATGTTACATATTGTAGAAACTGCAGAGTTTAGGGAAACAGGAAAATTTTGGCTTCCTCTTTGCCTTTTGGCTATAGAATGAGGGAACAGTCCTCAGATACAGGTGGCTAGGAAGACCAAGGAAGAAATCAATATGTATTTGTAGCTAGGAAATCTGTCCCAGTAAAATGAACACTAATCAGCTGTCTTTGCTTCTAAACTCTTTTGGGTTCTGTTTGTTTGTTTGTTTTTTGTTTTTTGTTTTGTTTTGTTTTGTTTTGTTTTTTTAATCTCACCTTCCTTCCTTCATTCTCTCGTAACTACTAACAGAACAGAGCATGATTTCCCTTTTCTACTTTCTTTTCATAGCCACTTAGGATCTTGTATCTTTGAAATATGCTGTCCATCAGAGATTGCAATCTACCTTGTACAGTTCTCATTTATGTTTAAATCTTCTTTTATCCT
The DNA here is from genome assembly GCF_018691265.1 of Tyto alba. Taxonomy (NCBI): domain Eukaryota; kingdom Metazoa; phylum Chordata; class Aves; order Strigiformes; family Tytonidae; genus Tyto; species Tyto alba. Next base: position 42,879,719 of record NW_024881316.1, on the reverse strand, counting down.
TCAAAGGCTGGTTGAAAGAAGTGCCATTATTTCAGTCTGTAGCTTAACGGTGTATGATCTCTCTCCAGCCTTCACCAAAGACCTTAATTCGCTGCAGGTCAAGGTATTAAAGAGTTATTTTTAAATATACTCCCAGCAGTGAAGAGTTAAAAATAGACTTCTACGAAAACATACAGTAATTGGTTAAACCTGGTTAGCCACCACATGAAGATGATAACTCCTCCCAGGAAAAGACATAGCAAAAGCTGCTTTGACATGGATTTATACTTAGAAGAGCAGCTACAGGCATACTGGGAAGAATAGCAGAAAAAACAAATTGATTCTGGAAAGGAAGGGAAGGAGATACAAGAAAAAAATTTCCTTATTGTGATCTGCAAGTGAATTCCATGGATCCTCTACTTTGGAATAACCACCAATAGAGAGAAAGCTTGAAAAGATGGAGCTGGGAAAGGCAAAGTTGCTGAGAACTGGCCTCAATGCTTTATATCAGGCCATCCACCCCATGCATGGAATTGCCTGGACAGATGGGAAGCAAGTGATACTGACTGCTTTACACTATCATAATGGAGAGCTAAAGTCTGGAGACTCAAGTATTGTTGGTCAATTTGAACATGTTCATGGGCTTTACTGGGGTCCATGTTGCTCTACAGACATCCAAGCTCTGCTCGCTGTTCAGCATAAAAAGCATGTTAGCATTTGGCGGCTGGGCTACAGCACTTCAGAGAAGAACAAACCCATGATTTCTCAGACTTGTGAAGTTGGTGAGCCATTTCCACTGCTTTCTCAGGGCTGCGTCTGGCATCCTAAGAAGGAGGTCTTGGCTGTGCTTACAAAAAGAGATGCTTCAGTCTTGCATGCTGTTCGTACTGACAATACCAGAGTTAAGGCAGATATCAAAAGCAGTGGGCTTATCCACTGTGCTTGCTGGACTAAGGATGGTAATCGTTTAGTAGTTGCTATAGGCAGTGCCCTGCATTCCTACATATGGGATGATGCTCAGAAAACTCTACAGACCTGCTCCTTTTGCCCAGTCTTTGATGTGGGAGGTTATATCTGTGCTGTAGAAGCCACAATGGATTTCCAAATTGCTGTAGCCACTGAGCTTCCTTTAGATAATATCTATGGTTTGAATGCAGGCATTGCATTTGATATTCCATCTGGTACAAAAACTTGTTCTTTAATCTCACGGTCTGCTCTGGTGCTTGGTGATGAGGAATACTCCATGGACCTGCGAAGAAAGTCCACAGATTCAGGTAGATCAGGTGCTGATTCAGTAACTTCTTCTTCATCAGGTCCTGTGGATTTAACCCGTATCCTTGCAAACCACCGTCGGTCTGATCCCGGTCCTCTTATTACTCTGAAACGCAAAGACTCTGCAGCAACAAATAGTCAAGAATCTTCCCATTTGATCTTGGTGACTTTTGAGAGGAAGGTAACCACCACCAGAAAAGTCATCATCCCAGGTATTCTGGTTCCTGATATAATGGCTTTTGACCTTAGAGCTCAGATTGTGGCAGTAGCCTCTAATACTTCTAACATTGTTTTGGTGTATTCAGTAACCTCTTCTTGCATGTCTCATATTCAACAAATCCAGCTGGAAAAAAATGAAAGACCAAAAGGCCTATGCTTTTTGACAGATAAGCTTCTATTGATTCTGATTGGCAAGCAAAAGTTTCCTGAGCCTAGTCTCATTCCACCTTCAAGTTCAGACAAGTATGTAATCCGTTTGATGATCAAAGAATTGATGCTGGAAGAAGATTCTTCAGCATTGCCTGAGACTAAGCAGAATAAGTTTTATAACTTTGAATCCTCTGTTAATATACCTGGAAAAAGAAAGGTCTTTGGAAATCTTGCTACAGAAGACCAACCTCAAATCAGGGAGCTGTTAATACCAAGAAGCACAGTTATTCAATCTTCTAGTGGCAGGAGAAGACCCATTGAAGTAAAGAACCCTAGTTATGAGCAGAGCTCTTCATCAGGTGTGAGTGACCTGGATGAAAAAAGGCTCCCAGGTGACCCCTCAGTGGCTCTGGAAACATTGGATGCTGAACCTACCAATCGTTCAGTGTCTCTTCCTGGTTTTGGAACACCTACCAGGCTTTCCATCAGACCATCTTCCCCTAAAGTGCAGTTCAATGTGATCCAAGAAACATCAAATTCTCCTAAAAAAAATTTGCCAAGTGAAAGAGGAATGAGTCACATATCTAAAAATTTAGAGAGAATTTGTGGAAGCTTCAGTGAGTTACAACTGAGCCTTTCTGAAATGACAGACTTCACTAAGAATGGGAGGAGGATATCTCTAGACTACCCGTGTTCACAGGAACCACCTGTCATTCATATCACTTACCAGGTAACTTTTTTGTCAGCCTAAAAATATTGTGATAGGACACTGAATTTTTAAACAATCTTGTATTTATTTAGCTTTAAATCAAGAGGATGCAGCTTAATTCTTGTCAACCCATGAGAAATGTAACCTGAGTTTGGCATCAAGCTTAATCTAAAATGGTATAATAATTTGTCACTGAAACAATAACTAGGATGATGTGGGTAAACTTAGAGGATACTTCACATGGGAGATTTGTGTCTGTCCTTCTTTGATTATGCACAACTGTCTTGAATACTAGCTGATTTTGTGTGCAACTATCAAAGAGTGAGAACAGAGCTGCTACACAGTTGTTAATGTTTAGTGTAGAGATGAGCCTATGAGTAAGGTGGTACAGTAACCCACCAGAAACATAATAAATTCAAAACTAAGCTCAAATCCAGAGTTTGGAGATTGCTAGACTCTCATGAATACTGAAACAAAGTATTGAATCTTAATTTATGGAAAATTCAGATGAGCATGACATGAAGTTGGTTTATATCTAATTTCTCACCACTAATCTTCACAGACCTGGACATACTAAGTTTGAAAAACATATCTCTTCAAATTTTTGGAAAAAAAAAATCTGTCAATATGTACTTATAATTTAATTAAATAAATAGATGAATGCCAAATCATCATGTTCTTATCCCACCCTTGTTTTGACAAAATTCCTACTGGCTTCAATAAGAATTTCAACTAAGGAATGTAGTTTGGGTAGTTATTTCTGGCTATTATTCTTAGTATTATTTGCAGTAATACTAATATTATACTGATGCTAGTGGTATTGCTGCTAAAACTGGTGTCCCTTTCAGGATCTAGATGCCAATTATAAATGCATTTTTATTTGCTGCAACATAAGCAGCCTTATGTCAAAGTACCAAATTACATTGTGATGATGCTGAAGTATGTACTTCTCAAACAAATTTGACTTCATTTTACTTCAAAGGTATCCATACAGACAACTAAGTGCCCTTCCTTAAACACTCATTAAGGGACTGGTGACTCAGTTCTCTCATATTCATTACTTTTTAGCAATTGTTTACCTGGCATTTAAGCAGATTCTAGTATGTTAGGTACTCTGGATAAAAGCAATGCTTTTAATCTGAATTAGTCAATAATTTAACTTGAATACATTATACAAACTCTGGTGAAAAAAGCAACATGTCTACTTTAAATAATTTAGGATTTTATTTGCCAAGATGCAAGCCCTTCTGTTCTCCAGAATGTTCAAATTAATCCTGATTTCCTAACAGAAATCAACTTATTTATTTAGCAAGCAGCTCTGTCTCTTGGATTTGACTGGATTAACCTTTCCAAAGACAAGTTTTGTTTGTGACACATAACATTAACCTAAGATTTGAAGCCACTGTGCATGTTTGGTTGCACAAGCAGTAAGAATTAATTATCCTGTTTTTTTCGTCGAAAGGAAAAAAAAATATTAGTGCTTCTAAAATACTGCTAGACTAACTACATTTAGAAAGCAAGACTCTTATTTATCTGAACAGGTTAGTTTCACGTTGAGCCAGCAGAAAGCACTGCTAGTACTGCATTTTAATGACTCAGAAAAAGTGGCACTTAATGTCTTTCTGACACACATAGCTTTTCTGTGTAAGTCTCAACTAATGCCTTGCATAGTTCAGCCCCTCTTCTGAAATCTAACGGGATCACAGCATGATGCCAAAAAAGAATGAAAAATAGACTAATGGCAAAAAGGCCTCCAGACAGACAGGGAAATATTTGCTTCATAGGCAGCTAATAATTTTCTCAGAAAATAGTTGTTTTGATTAGTTTGGATTCAGACATCTGAACCTTGTTCCTCCTTCAGGAGTTGATTAGTGCTCTGTGAGCTCAGAGACCAGCTGGGATATGGGTTCCAGCCAGGCTCTGTGTTCACAGTGCAAAAAGTCAGGAAATAGCTTTATTGCCTTATGATATAAATATCAGCCTGTGGAAAACATTCTAAGCTTTAGGAACACTGCAGTCCAGTCAATAATATGGCCATTATCTTTCAGCTTTTTGTGCCAACGGCATGTCTTCTTCAATGTTTGTATAATCCACAGCACAGCAGAGGCTCACTCTTGATTGAGAAACCTATTGTACTATAAAATATAATGATCAGAACTGCATAACCATATTTATGCATTAAAAACATAAAAGGAAAGCTTAAAACATAATAGATAAGTGTAGCAATAATTAATGGTCAATTATGAACACTGCAGTGCAGAAGCTTTATTGATGTATTTATGTTTCCAGTTCTGCTTAGAAAACTGTAATATAAAACAGAATGTGTATTACATAATAATTTATAATGTCTGCTCACAAAATAGTCTTCAAAACCTTTGTTTATTCTGTTAATGCTAGCCTACCTATAACTCCTCTGAAGTCACACGCATGCAGTACTACCAGAATTTATATTCTTTGTAGGCCACAGCCATAAAAGAAAAACATGATCATTCACACTTTGGAAATGTCAGTGCACTATCACTTGTGTAATAGCATTCAGCCACCAGAGGTGACTTGATCATTCAACCCTGAAAAGCAAATATTATTGCTCTTTCATCACATACAGACTTGTGATTCAGTATAGTGTGGGAGGGCAGACAGACAAACGCAATAAGATGATGTTATTTAAAAAGAAAAAAAAAAAAGGCAATGAGGATCTGTCACAGATTTGTTTCTGTTTCATTTTGCAAAAAGATACTTTTATCATCCTTTTCCCCCAGAAGAGAAACAGCTGCAGAATATTTAAACTAGCCTCATTCAAAAGCTAATTTAAGTGGAAATAATGCCAATCTGGATTTGAAATTAATGGCATTTAGGCAAATCTCTCCAGGAGGAATAAGACTCATCTGAATCTGAAGAATATCTTAAAACTCCTACATTTTGCTCACAAGCAGTATTATGTCAAAAGTGTATATCACTGAGAACATATATTGCATAAATAAACAGGAAATAAATATTTTTCAGCAATTAGACATGATGATTTCCTTTTTTTAGCACTCACCAGTAATTGTATACAAGTCAATTTGTACTTTTATAGCATCTTCATACCATTTACTACGGAAAACTTTATTGCCAAGGTCAGCTATAAAATCAACAATTTTTTTACACAGAGCTGAGAGATGAATAGAAAGATCCAAACATATGGCATTAAAGTTCTTCTGATATAAATACATGAAGTAGAGATAAAGAAGGGGGGTATAAGGGTGATACAGAAAAATGAGCAAAAACCAGGCTGCAATGATCAGCTGTAATAAGACCATGAACCTTTCTGAAATCCAAAGGGCAGTTCTGACTTGGGTTGAGCAATAGAAAGTAAGTCATGAAAATGATGGAGGAGAAAGGTGATATGACTTCTCCCTGGAGTAAGAAACCAGTCAGCCGTCCTGAAGTTTAGAAGGAAGAGATTTAGGATGACTGTAAAAGAAAGACCTGCAGTAGTCAAGAGAAGGTGTGATTAATGCATGGATAACATTTTGAGCAAAGGTTGAGGAATTTGTTAAGAACAAATTCTGACAACAGTGTTCTGAAACTGATCAATAGCAGACAAGCAGGGTTTGTAGAGGAGACACAATACCTTTTATTAGAGCAGATGATTTGTTTCTTGGATTCATAGACGCAAAAGAAAAGAAATATGTAATGATAAAAGGGAATCTGAAGTTTTCATGCTATGCAAAGAAAGTAAAGATCTGAGTTAAAAACCCTCACAGTCAAAACATAAAGATAATGGAAGCACAAGCATGAGGACAAGGGCTATATCTTAGATGACAATATACCTGAAACCGTAGTTGCAGAGCTATTAACAGGGACCAAGAGTAGAGAAAACCTATCATCTTATCATCTGAAGTGTTGATGTGCACTATAAATGCAAACTGCACTGGGATTTAAGTACCCCTGAGCACCTCAGATCTCTTCCAATGTAAACATTTTATGGGCTTATGTCTGACAGGTTAATTAGGGTTGCAATTGGAATGTCCCACATAAGGGCAAGCAAAGATATTAAGATCTCCACCAAGATAAAATCAGGATCCACCAATAATCAAACAGGAATCACATCAACAGTAGAAATCCTGACAAGAAAGGGGAGCAGTGCAGGCTGCAAAGCCTAATTAATACTCCCTGTGGCAATGCAGCACAAGGCTTAATGAGACACAGTACTTTGAATGTCAAAAATCATAGTTCTCATTCCTCTTCAGTGCTCTTCCTTAGCCATCTGACTCTCTTTTCATTGTCTTCTGGGCCAGAACCCCCATGTCTATTTAATTTACTAGTTTTTTTTTCTCATCACACACAATGAATGTGAGGGTAAGGCAAAAGCAAGCTCACAAATGGATATTAAGGTATCAAAACTGAAATTTCCACTGAAGCACAACACAAATAGCTGAAATCAAGGGTTTAAGAAAATTTAAATAGAGTTCAAGGCAACTGCAACACTATTCATCTTATTATGCAGAGATGTGACTGACTAACCTGATACCTTTCCTTTATAAAATAAAAATTATTAACACAAAGGATATGAAGAATATTTAAAATATATGCAATTCAGTACTGTACTTGAAATTGTGCCACAGGGGAAATTATTTGTTCAACAGAGAGAATAGGGAATAATAGAAGAAACATAAGGTGGTTAAGGAATTAGCTGGAAGGAAGATAGTAAACGGTTATAGTAATATAAAAGAAAATGGAACAAATTTACTAGTGGATTTTCTCATGATTGATCTTCAGTCTAATCTAAAAGTTTCATTAATGATCTGGTGAGATAAGTTAATAAAATATGTGTATGGCATAAAGTCAGTAGTATTTTCAATAGAGAATCAGGATATCACACCTGTAATTTAATGGCCTTAGCATCTGGAATAAAAAAAATGGATTGAAATGAATTAATATGAAGTGCATAGTGATACATTCCAGGTTTGACAGAAGGAACTTCTGCTATAAACTGGATATTCATTAGCTGGAAATAACCGAGGATGACAAAATTTGTACTGGCTAAGTGACTACAAGATGACTGTGAATCAAAAATGTGTTATGTTTCTGCAAAGAACAAAGGCAGTCTGTGGGTACATCAGTGAGGTACATCCAGTAAGTAATGCATTACTTGGCAACACAAAGGCAAAGGCAGGAACTGGGAGAAGGAAAAACCATCCACTGTAGGAGAATATCAGGCTCGAGATCATCTAAGGAGCTTGAAGGTACACAAGTCCATGGGACCTGATGAGATGCATCCGCAGGTCCTAAGGGAACTGGTGGATGAAGTGCCTAAGCCACTGTCCATCATATTTGAGAAGTCGTGGCAGTCCAGTGAAGCTCCCACTGACTGGAAAAGGGGAAACATAGCCCCCATTTTTAAAAATGGAAAAAAAAAAGACCCAGGGAACTACAGGCCAGTCAGTCTCACCTCTGTGCTTGGCAAGATCTTGGAGTGGATCCTCCTGGAAACTATGCTAGGGCACATGGAAAGGAGTGTGATTGGTGACAGCCAACATGGCTTCACTAAGGGCAAATCGTGCCTGACAAATTTGGTGGCCTTCTATGTCGGGGTTACAGCATTTCTGGATAGGGGAAGAGCAACTGACATCATCTACCTGGACTTGTGCTGCATTTGACACTGTCCCACATGACAACCTTGTCTCAAAATTAGAGAGATCTATTGGATCCAATCTAAATCGGAGTCGATGGATGGACCACTTGGTGGATAAGGAATTGGCTGGATGGTTGTACTCAAAGAGTTGCCATTAATGGCTCGATGTCCAAATGGAGAGCTGTGATGAGCAGCGTTCCTCAGGGGTTGGTGTTGGGACTGGCTCTGTTTAACATCTTTGTTGGCAACAGGGACAGTGGGATTGAGTGCACACTCAGCAAGTTTGCCGACAACACCAAGCTGTGTGGTGCAGTGACACACTGGAGGGAAGGGATGCCATCCAGAGTGACCTGGACAGGCTTGAGAGGTGGGCCCATGCAAACCTCATGAAGTTCAACAAAGCCAAGTGGCAAGGTCCTGCACATGGGTTGGAGCAATCCCAAGCACAGATACAGGCTGGGCAAGGAGTGGATTGAGAACAGCCCTGCAGAGAATGACTTGGGGAGATTAGTGGACGAGAACCTCAGTGTGACCTGGCAATGTGCACTTGCAGCCCGGAAAGCCAATAATATCCTGGGCTGCATCAAGAGAAGCGTGACCAGTAGGTCGAGGGAGAGGATTGTCCCCCTCTACTCCACTCTCATAATACCCCACTTGGAGTACTGCGTTCAGCTCTGGGACTCCCAATATAAGAAGGGCACGGACTTGTTGGAAGAAGTCCAGATCAGGGCCACGAAGTTGATCAGGGGGCTGGAGCACCTCCCTTATGAGGACAGGATGAGAGAGTTGGGTTTATTCAGCCTGGAGAAGAGAAGGCTCTGGGGAGACCTTAGAGCGGCCTTCCAGTGCTTAAGGGGAGCTACAGGAAAGGTGGGGAGGGACTTTATCAGGGAATGTAGGGATAGCACAATGGGTAACAGTTTTAAACTGAAAGAGGGTAGATTTAGTTTAGATATAAGTTCTTCACTCTGGAGGTGGCAGAGACACTGGAACAGGTTGCCCAGAGGAGCTGTGGCTGCCCCCTCCCTGGAAGGGTTCAAGGACAGGTTGGACGGGGCTTTGAGCAACCTGGTCCAGTGGAATTTGTCCCAGCCAATGGCAGGGGTGTTGGAACTAGGTGATCCTTAAGGTTCCTTCCAACCCAAACTGTTGATTCTATGATTCTATGATTCTGTGATTCTATGATTCTATGAACACAGCTGTGAGGCCTCATGTGGAAAACGTTTTACATTTCTAGACATCCGTGTGCAAGAAAGACACATTCAAACTGCAATCGATCATTAACTCACTGTTTCATCAGTCACTGAATTTAAGTTCATGAAGATTATCTTAACATCCAGGCAAATGTAGGCAGTGCATTAGGAAATATGAGATAAATAGTCAGAAAAAGGTCAGAAGGCAGAACTAGCTGACTGCTCAGTGAGGTTCAAAGAAGTGATAGAAGACATGTTTATCATGCAAACATACAGTGTATAACATTTAATCTAGGAAGCCTTTTTGGCTTAGTAAATGGTTTTCTTTTCGTATATATTTGCATTCCAAAAATTGAGTTTTGAAAGACAATTTGGCAATGCTGTGATGGGCTGGCTGCTGCCCAGAAGACCCCTTATAGGCCAGAAAATCTGATCAAGGGGCAGGCTGACACAGATGAAGGAAAACAATTCTTGAATTGATGGTTTCTTTCTGTTGTTTTTTTTTGTTGAGGGAGAGTGGGACTTGACATACTACAGGAAGTTGGATAAAGAAACTTAATCTGAAAATATCCACTCACATATGTGGAAATATATTTGTTTTTTCTGTGATTAATATGTTCTTAGTCTACCAATAAATTTTAGTTTAGGATAAAACAACTAACATTAAGGGATTTTAATCTGAGAATTGCAAGTCCTCTGGCTTCTACAGGAGATAAATAGCAACATATCAAAGCCAAATATATATTTTGGGAAGAGGTGGATTAAATTTATATTTGACTAGAAAATCGTCTTTGGGTTAAGGAATGAAAATGGGAAGTACTAAGGTGAGATTTTAGTTGTATTTTTAACTCTGTCACAAATCACTTCCATGACCTTGAGTACCTGTGAAATGGTTTGATCATCTGTAAAAAAGGAATACTAACAGTTACCTACCTCTCCAGAAGGCATGGGTTTAAATCAGTTAATCTATGATATGACATCTGTAAACATATTCCTCAAACAGAAGGCATGTTATCATCACTTAAACAAATAAAGGCTAAATAATGAGAAGATTAAAACAGAAAAAGATTCTTGACCTGACAGAATTTGCCAGCAGACAAAAATAAATGTAAAGATGATTAAGTTAATCATTATAAACAGAAATATATGACATAGAGAGAGTAGCTAATATGAATGCTCACAAGTAATGAAAGACAAACAACTCTGATATTTAAGCTTTGAGGTCTGTACTTGAAAAACTGGTTAGGATAAAAAATAGATGCCATACTGTTTTGTATATACAAAAATGTCTTCCACTTCCTATGGCTGTTCCAATAAAAACTTGCAAGGCTAAGTAGAAAACATACTAGAATGAAGTCATCCTTAGTATACATTTCCATTCAACTGCTCTCAAGTCAACAGAGGCAGAGGTAGATTGTTTTCTGATTATTCTTGAGTTGAAGAGTATCTACATGAAAAGATGAACCACTGAGGTCAAGGCAATATGCCCGTCTCATTTACAGTCCACGTTTTTCTATAATTCATCAACTGAAGTACAAGTTTGAATAAACTCTGCTATTTCAACTGGAATTCAGGAAAATGAAACAGTTGTTAGATGTGCCAATCCACAATATGCAGCAACAAAAAACTTTGCACAAATACCTGTACAGGCAAATAGCATCTTTGCAATGTAAATGCAAAGCACATGCTCACTGCTGAACATTCAGCCCATTGAGTTCTAAGTGTATTTAGGTTCAACAGAGTATAGTACTATATAATCTGAAGAGACCTAAAAATGACAGAGAAGTTCTGTTAAATAGTTATAGCTGTAATAAAAAGTTACTATAGGTTTACGACTAAGAAAATGATACTTCTTTGATGCATTCCTTAGGTGTTTCCCTATTAATTACACAGCAACAAATTTCTGGCTGTTTTGAATGGGGAAAGAGATGAGAAGACCTTTGAAAGTTTGAAAGTTTAAGTTTTTAATGGAAAGATATTTTTACAGTTCTTACATCTTCAATCAATCATAATACATAAATAAATAACAGTCAGCCATAGACTATCTGCATGGCCAATTTATGATACAGTGAGGAAAAAATACTTTTGTAACAGTTGGTAGACATTCTGATTTACAGAATGCAATGTGGTTGCATGGCAGCATACATACTATGTACAGAAAAATGAAAGTGATTGATTTAGCAAGGTTGTTACACAGCAAAATAAGCACACATTCACCGAGAGAGTGACTGAGTCAAAGGACAGCACAATTAGAAGTGAACACAAGCATTAAAAGAGACTTTTATTTAGTCAAAGGTTAGATTACTATGTACAGAAATAGAAGATGCAGTTGCAAATTCATTCAACTGGAAGTTTCATATTAGTGAGAAAGATTTGAGGGTATGAAGTAGACATAAACAGGATAGGTCTAGAACAGGAGTTAGGATAGATGACATCTTTTCAACCTATTCTAAAACGTTAATTTGGATTTTTTGTGAATGTACAAAATGGAAAAGTCTAGGAAATGGGATAAATAAGACTGTTCATTCAAATTAAAAAATATGTTAAATTGCAAACATAATGGATGTGAAAGGGAAAAAAACCCAACATAACACATGGGAACTACACAGGTGGAAAGTATGGAGAAGAAAGACCAAAATGAAATTTGCAGGACAAAGTATAGCAAGATTATTTAGAAGAAAATGTCCAATTCACATATATTTTATAATGGAATTGAGTCACTGGAAAATTTTTAATGCTAAAATTACTTTCAGATGATGGCAGATGGGAAAATGTAAATGGAAATATATATCCACTTCATAACCATACTAGCTCAACTATTTTGTGATCCTTGTGCTTTGCAGTAATCAGAATGGTGGAACACAAAGGTGTCAATTCTCAAGGCCAGCTGAACTTCATGAAGCATGTATATGCCACCTTTATATTCAAGTGTGTTCTTTTAGTGAATGTCAGAGAAAATTCCAGGGCTGTAAATCCATATATTCCCTCTCAAAGAAAGTCACAGGATTCCCAAGCTACCTTGCTATGACAGCTTCTCAGAGGGACTGTCACCATGGCCAGTCTCTCTGCAATCCTCTCTGTGCCAGAACTGAGGTTATTTTACTGGGGTGGAATAGCTGGCCAATGATTATCAAAACCACCCATTTGTGCAGCTGAAACTGAGCAGAGTACTCATTTGCTCTGGTAGCATCTTGGACAACTTTATTCCAGGCATGATATATTCCCTTCCATTGAACTGACTCTTCAGGCAGAAGGGCCCAGAGGGCACATATATGCATGACCTAATGTATGTTCTGAGCTGCATAAGCACACAACAAAAAGCAAAGTGGCATATTTCTCTTCACATGGGACTATGAGATTGCATTTAGAATTGCAGTGCATGTTGGTGTCATCTATAAATTGTAGCAAAGACAAAAAGAATGGTTAAAAGAACACAGGCACAATGTATAAGACTTTAATGAGATCTTTTCTTTTACATGCATGCATTTGAAGAAAAGTTTTTCAAATGGAACCGTTAGTGAAGAAACAAAAGATGTTCTTCTCTGTAATGGCAAGATCCATTTGAATGTAGTCCAACAGCTGTTTGATCTGTCCATTATTGAAATGAAACATGGTATGTTCTTTTTATTTCCAGTTTCTTGTTTCTCCTGAGAATTTTATTATAAAAGAGGCATTTGTGGTAGAATAATTACCCCATACTGTAATAAACTGAGATAGCTATTTTTTTTTTTTATAAGTATGTGTTTTCCTTTGTCTAAATATGGCAGACTGTCTCCTGAAATCACTTAAATGTTAAGTAGCTGCAGAACAACCTCTTACCAAATTAATATGTTAGATGCTTCTACAGCAGAAGGCTGAGAAAATAATCAAAACAGTGTGTTACTTTGAAATAGAAATGTTTCCTTGAGACCTTTTGGCATTTTGCTTTGCCCACCCTTACAAGCAGGTCCCAAACCTGACAATAGAGAGTAGGTTGAAGAAAGTTTCATTCTCAGAATATTTTTATATATATATGTATCTTGTATCATTTGGGATTATTTTAATGTAAGATAAACAGTGAAGCTCAATGTCCTAATTTGCCAACCTCACATTTCTACCACCCACTACTGATTAACTTGTAAGGACAGAAGCAGCTAGGGAAATCCTAGCTCCAGACTGGTCTCTGAATTGCCTTATCCCTGTCTGTTCATATGTGCTACCTTCTCAGCAACATATATAGTTAATTTTAGCCATTTCTCTATAATGCTTCTGATGGCTTTTCTCATCACAGTCTGAGTATATCATGATCTTACAGTACACAGTAGTTGGCTATAATGATGATCTTCTTGCACGGTTTTCACACCAAGAGATTCATAAATTACTCTGTCTTACTCCTCGTCTTAGCCCCTGACAGGCTGAGACATATTGGCTTAATTGATATACAACGTCTTATGAGAAATGAATTTAACAGTTGGTGAAATCAAAAAGAAAAGGAAAGTAATACTATAAGCTATAGTTTTCTAAATAATGACAGTTACATACCAGATTGCTACCTAACGGGTTTATTGATGAAAAAGAAACCAGGCCTGGGACATTACTTGTGCTGACACCAAGGACAGTGGGAAAAAGAGATATAAAATATGCACCATTCTGTCATTCATATTCTGCTTAACTTGTTGATGAGACTAAAAGAATGAAGAAAAGAGGCTACAAATACAACACAGATCAGGGAACCTGCCTTTATCATGGCTTTTATAGGGCCACTTCAGTTTTCCCCTGGCTTACAGCAGTTTCTGAGAGTTGTTCCAGAAGAAAAGGATATGCAGGCTTCATATTTTTGTCAGCAATCTCTCTTGACTGTACAGTGCAAGCATATATGAAAAAAGTCTACTCGTTGTTGAGGCTTGAGCTATTTCACAGCAAGCTTCTGCAATAACACAATGCAGCTTTGCAGGGCAAGGAGGATAACATTTTTGGCCTGTACTTCCAGCTCTTGATTTTGGAAACAAATGCTCATAACGAAAAAAAAAAAAAAGGTTCAGAATTTAGTATGAAAATAATAAATAATGGGCCTGAGAAAACCTAATTTCAGCTCTATAGAACAGTTGAATATTTAATACTTAATTACTAGAACACCACTCCTCAATTTCATGCATTAGACTTCAGAGATATCAGAAAGACAATGCCTCAGAATCATCCTAATGTGTCCCTCTTTCTGTTCAATGGGGTGCTCAGCTTTTCTGAAATTGAGTCTGTTGACAGCAAAAAAACCCAACTGCAACAAGAATCTTTCTAAAACTCACCAAAATCCTGCCGAATTATCAGGCTTGGGGCAGAATTAGTTATGTAATTCTTTATTCAGTTCTGACCAACACAGGTTTATATTCCTAAATCTTTCCTTTGCCACAAGGCATGAATATTAAATGGGATGTTTAAAAATATCACTCCCATCCTTTAATACTATATAATTAAAGGGGTTGTAATGAAGACCGTGCTTGTATTACAATGACTGCCTGGCATTTTTTACTTTGAATAAACACTTAAACTTGAATATATTGGGGAAAAAAAGTCCACAACTGTAGGCCAAATTCATACTCACAGTAAGGCTATTAAGATCATCAGAATTATATGGCCTCATCGTTTGCACTTTAAGCCTAGGACTGTAATACCATTACCTGTACTAAATATAGCCTGTCATATAGTGCCCTGGAATTAGCACACAGGAGTTTGTCTTTTCAGCGTAATAATAGTGCATAGCAAAAGGGTACTACATGCTGTACAACACTTTTCCACCATTTAAACATTTTGTGGGATACACTTCAGAGCAAGTGTTATAAATGACACAGAGAATTTCAAACATTTCAATGGATAAAAATAAAAAAAGAGTTTGACAGAAGAATATACTTTATCAATTTGACCAACAATGTAACTATCGATTTGGATAGCAGAATTTCCATTTTCAAGGCCATTGCTTACAGAATCAGAAGCCTGTCCAGAATTGGAAAAAAAAGTAGTAAAGAGCAAAAGATTAAAGATTCACGGTTGAAATGACAATCTTATGATGTAACAGGTGACATGACAACATGCAGTAGTGTAGCAGCCTGGAACAGTGCTTTGTTAATAGTATAAGGAGGGGAGATTTGCCTTGTACAGGAACATGCTGTGTTACGACTGGCAAAAATTAAGCATGGTTCTTCTGGATTTTCTACAATTCCTTTTTCCACATTCCTTTTTGAAACACAGTTTTATCTCCCAAAATAAAAAATTTCAGCAACAGAACACATCAGGGCTTTCTTTACCTCATATCCCAGCTAACGCCCCTGCTCAGTAACAACAGGATCATATGCTCTAAGAAAAACATGTGATACAAGGGCTCCCACAATGCTTTTCAGTTGCCACAGATTTTTTTCTTTTCCATAAAATGTCAAACTGAAAAAAAGACGAATAGAGAATTCACTATTTTCTATAAGAACTGCAGTATAAGCATATAGCTTCATTTTCAAGATGACTTGCAAAGGAAAGTAAAAAACAAAGTGCAGGGTAGGTTTATTTTCTGCTTCTGTGGAATATAGAAAATGGACCTGAATGATTTTTATGTCTTTGTTTTTTAATGTTGACTTTTTTTTTTTTCAGAAAAAAAAGGATTAAAAATATAATTCAGATTGCATTCATTCTCTTTATAAGAACATTCAATAAAAAATTAAAGGACAAGAAAATTTATTATATCAGCTTCTGTAAAACGTATTTTAAAAACTGTCTTTAAGGTATAACTTCTATTTGCTATATGGATTTGAAAACATACTGAACAATCTTGACTTGACAGTAAAGGAGATGGAAACTCCTACCTCCTTCTAGAACAAATACAGCACAATCACTTTCTTTGCCAGCTTTCTCAGTTTTTATGATCTCTTCATCATTTCAGTAGAGCAGATGAGCAAAAAGGAGAAGCAGAAATAGATGTCACTAGAACAAAAGTCAGTATGGGAAGGCTGTCTGTGTTTTCAGAAAATGGAGATGCCTACAGTTTATCAGAACTTGCAAAGTTACACCTTCTTTTTCAACTTAATTTAAATAAGGGACAAAATGCCTCAAACATTTCAAGACCTTTCATTTATTCCCCCTTCGCATTTACACAAATGTGTGTTTAGCATGGATTGTCAGATCTTAATGTCATTAGTGTAATAAGGCTTTAATGCACAAAAAGAAACCCTGCTCTGCTCACATGCTGGCTGACTTTTTATTTACATAACCAGAGTATTACACTCATTTACTTTTTTTTTAATTATTATTTGTAGGCTCTTCCTGGATTGTTCTCACTGCAGACAAGGACGGCTTTGTGCCATTAATATTCAAAGCAACACAAGAGATAATCATAAGGGATGGAACTGACAGTTCAGAAGTCCATGGAAGTCACTCCTACAAAAAAGCGTTTCAGTGTGATCACCAAGCGGAGTGACGTAATTTCTGAACAAAGAACGCTAATGACCTTCTTTCCTAATACAATACAGAGTCATTCTGCAGTGTCAGAAACTGAGTGACTAGAAAGTTGTCTTCGCTACTTTCAGCGTATTTTAACTGTAAAATCTGTGGTATTGTTATACTATAGCTAAATCCTAGGGTTGGCTGGACCCTCATGATTTCTTCTGAAAGATCAGACCTAGAGTGAAGTTTATCACCGCTGTTGTCATTAATGGACTGGAGCAGAGAGACTAGCCTCTACTTTAACTGCAGTCAGGATGATCTTGGAGAAACAATATTATGCTAAAAATCATGCAGTAACAACAAATCTAGCTAATACAGGTGTACAGTCCACCCAAAAGCTGAAGAAAATATACCTAAAGAGTATATTAATTAACAAAAACTGGGAAGGGAAAAAAAAAAGAAAACTGCTTCAGGCTCCTTTTGCTGTTCCAGTTGGATCCCATGGAAACCTACAACGTTTTCAGAAATGCTTAATTTTTATATAAAAATGATCAATTACTGAAAAGGCTGCGTCACTGGCTCCTGTCAGTGTCTTACACAATATGTAGATTCATACATGCACACAGAAGAGAAAGAAAAACCTTTCAAGGCAAATTAAGGATCAAAGACATGGAATGTAAATTTCATTTGTCTAAATACCAGTGTCTACACTGAACTTGTCATCTAGACTCCCATATGATTGGTCAAAAAAAGAAAAGCGCTTCTACAGCAGATTACTCATGCGCTAACATAGATTTCTAAAACTGATTGTAGTGAACCATCCCCATTAAGTAAATAGGTGTCTATTCATTTCAACTGACTGCAAAAGCAAGCTAGGGTGACTGCTTTAAATACAAACATTTACATTTAGTTGCATGAACCTCGCCTTCAGAGACAAGAGGCAATACAGATACGTCTGAGAAGCGGGCAGACAGATTCATGAAAATTAAACTACCGTGATTATGTGACAGAAATAGGCATAAGGGAAGAACTGAATGCAGTCCCTAACTTTTCTTCCTCTAAATGCAAAGAAATGAGTAAAGTGTAATGAGTAGCCATGTGTGTGAGGCCTAGCATTTTGTAGTGCTGGACAGGCCCCAGCAGAAACCATGGAAAGGCATGCCTGCTTCATCCTGTGCATTCAGGGAAACATAAAAATGATGAAACTTATTTAAGCTACTGTTAAGACTTATTTTTCATACTGTGCATTTTGGGTCTTGTTAATACTCCTGAAGAGTGTTTTTTCCCTGTCTGAGAGCCATGGCAAGCGTGTTTATAGGGCACAGATATGCTAAAATCCAGTTACAATACATCACCCCATACCAAGGCTGGATCAAGAAGGTAGATCTGTGGTCTGAAGGCACCTAATGGGATTGGAGGTTTGACAGTGGTACCATTCCAGTGATGCAGCCAGAAATCTCATGAGGAACAGTTTCAGTTCCTGAAATAAGGAGAGTTTCAATTCATTGAATTAAATAATGTCCTTCTCATGCAAGTATCCTCCCAGAGACAAAGGAATCATCCTTCTAAATCACCTACAACCACAAGTATGCAATGTAGCTGGGTATATGTGTACCACCTTGTTTGCAAAGACCTTTTTGAGCAGCCTTGAGCAGCATTGCTGTTTGTGAAAAAAACAAACCAAAACCAAATAAATCTGACCTTTTAATTATTAGACACATCTATTACTTTGCAGTTATTTGGTTAATTGGATTGTCTGCTACTTTGCATTAAAAATGTGTTCAGAAAGGTACTTGTATTATTATTGCTTTAAAAAATTGTGTTGTCATGCTTTCCTTCACTGAAATCAGCACAAATCATTGAAATCAAGTAGGTAACACAGAGGTTCACAGACTTAGGATGGTGAGGGAAGACATTATCAGATTTCTAAGAGACATAGCACAATTTGAAGCAGCAGATGTTTCTAATCCTGCAAATACACTTGAACAACATCCTTGTGTCTCACAACAGTATCTGGTATTTACAATACTTATGCTATGGCCAAGTAAAATAAAACTTAATTATAACTAACTAGAATGATAGGAGGATATATTTTAGAGGATTACTTAGGCTCAACTAAAGGAAGAACTAAAATGAAATTTTTCTTACAAATATTGTCCTTTACAGGTGGTAATCCCATAGTTTGTTCCACTTGAAATGAGGCCAATGAATCACAAAAAATATGTTACCTGGAAAATTCCTTCACTCTAAACATATGAACTTGAGGAAAAATGGGTCGATAACACACCAAGACACTTTTGTTTGTACTGTATAGTTTCTCTGAGTTCAATATGTATATTACTCATAAGGACTTGCTGCTAGAGAAATACTCATATTCCATCTTCATGCTTTAGTGCTCTCCATCAGCCAAAAGGGGAATTCTGAGAAGGTGAAAATCTTAACTAGCGGAGATCAGCGAGCATCTAGGCATCAAAGATGCCTCAGAACTTATCACTAGACATTTCATTGTCAGTTTGTCACACTACCATTTTAATTTTGCATATATTACTCTTCTATAAAACAATCTGAATGTTGAGAAGATCAGAAGTGAAAGGAGCTTCTTTGAATAGCTATCAAGGTTTGGTTTGGTTCGGTGCCTGTAAAAAGAGGCATATAAACTTTTAGATGACAAAACGATTAGTTTCAGGGAGTAACTGGCCGTAGAATTAAACAACTTAGTTCTGTGATGCTTAATGAACTTTTGGATTTGTTATATTTTGGTGACATTGTTTTCCCCTGCTGTATGATTCAGGGGTTATTGAACCTAAGTAGGAACTAATCTGCCTGAAGGTGCTATCATCACCCCGCACAATTAGTCTGGTAAAAAATGAGGACTTCAGTTCATCTTGTTGGACACTTACAATTTTACAGAAAGGCTTAAGAAAAATATACTATATATCAATTAAAATTTTATGATGTTAAACAGTAGCACTGCCCGCCCATTTATGAATACACTATTATGTACATGTAGTGTTTACATCATATACATGCACTTAAATATGAACAACAACAATTGAATGAAGAAATATTTGTTTTCATGTAATGATTTAGAAGTGCAGTGCAGTGCAGAACTATCTTATATAGTGTCTATCACAGGGCTGTAAAGTTAAAATGGAAAGTAATAAAAGCCCTGGAAGAAGTGCTGAAGAGATTTATTCAGCGGAGGATAAATTTTCAGCCTTGGTTTGGATGGAGAACAGATGGAGAATCAGTGAAGTAGAGAGATATAAGATGACTGTTCTATTAAGCACAAGCTGTACAGAAGATTTTTGCACAAACAGTGATAAAAGCATGTGGAAAGAGAGAGTTTGTACTAAATGAGTTGAGCAGACAGTAGGCTGTGAAAAGGAGAAAAGCACAGATTGAAAGCATTCACCATCCTCCAGAAGTGCTATTTTATAGGGTCAAAATCGACCAGTTTAGAAAAAGGAGAGTTGTTCAGATCACCTAAATTTCACGAAGGTGCTAACATCCTCTTTTAGGCTTCTTATTTCACCAGCAAAAGGACAAGCTCCTCTGGAAGAATAATGAGACTACTGGTGCTAGGTTCCTGTCCAGTGACCCAGTAGGGGTGTCTGTCTTCCGTAATTAAAACAGAGGAAAGCTAGGAAGACTAGGAGCTTAAATTAGAAGTCAAAGCAGAATGTCTACACTCAGTATGTCATACCAGTGGTGCTCAGAAGACTAAATGGTGTACCAGCTCCTCCAAAACATTTCCCCTGTGGGGAATAAACATACCAGAAAGTCTAAATTTCCATTTTAATTACTCTGCATCTTTATCCAGTACATTTATATGCATCCTAGTATATTTTTAGGAGTTGGTAGATCTTTACTTAAAAGTACAATCTGCTTCGAAGTAAAGTTAAAATGTACCTTACATTTTCCATAACTTTGCTGTTAAACATGCAGCAGTCTGCTTTACTCTTCAGGATTTCTTGTATTGACCCACTTCTTGAGAAAATGCCAACAACAGGAGTTCTATATGCCAGATAGGCTTTTTCTTAACTGATCTTGAAAACAATTTTGTGAGAACAATAAAAAAACAATATAAAAATGAAATACAACAAAACCAAGGTCAGCTGAAATTCTGTTGGCCAATCTACAATGCTGACTTTGCACAATGAAATATTACTTTGATATTCTTCATAATAGCTAAAAAGTGAGAGGCCACTGCAGGAAGGGTATAAAGTAGACCCTGCATGACTCTCCACTAGTTCTTCCCTTTTTTCCTCTACTACTCCAGGATAGTATTATCTATATGCATGTGAAAAATCTTAAGTATCAATTTCCTTTGTTATATTTTTAACCACTGAAATAGTATAAATACTATCATCAAACCTAACTTATTTTCCCCTGTTTCTCATTTTTATCTGTGTTTTCTCAGCTTGGACAATGAACATATTTTTAGCCATTTTTACTTTCAGGTTTTCCTATCTTAACGGAAAACCACAAGTATTAGGCCATTTTCCCCATCCAATATGTAGCTGAAAAGTCCTTTCTAACCCAAGACCATGCCAATTATTCTTAAGTAACTCCTGACAGACATTTCTCTACCTTGTTCTTAAAAAAACATGTAGTACCAGATTGCAATTACAAAACCAGTCCTCTAGACCTGGACTCATCTGACCTAATTTTTAAGCATGTGAAATCAGGTGAGGTAAATCCCAGGGGTTATGCAATTTCACATATGAAAGTATGAATTTATTTGCCATTGTCCCACACAATAGAAATTAGCCTATGTATCAGTGTTTTATATGTTGTCATTGTATAAGTGTTTATATATATGTTAATTAGTCAATATTATGGCTTCATTTTTCTGAGACAATTTCACAATCGTTACGTTAAATGCAAACTCACTTTGCTGAGATTCAGTACTTCCCTGTTAGCGCTATTATCTAATGGACAAGTAGAGGACTGCCATTATCTCCCCGCTAATGACACTTGGGTACCTCTCACATGAGTTTCCAAAGTGCTCAGTGCAATTCAGCCTCTGCTTGCAGCGAGCCAATACTGTACTTGAACTTTATGCTTCCTTTTCCTCCACTATTATTTGACACATATGTGTGAACAGCCAGGTGTGATCAAATGTTTGGAGGCATGTGGTGCCAAAGTCCAGTACTGGCACAGAAAGACTTCCTGCGCAGGAGGTGACATTTGCAGTTATACAGACTTGCCAGTTAAAACCATTAGTACTCGACAACCTCTGTCCTTTGGCAAGGATCCATCCCACTTGTTAGCAGGCACCATGATCTCCTAACAGCCAAGGGAGCACGCAGCCAGGAGAACAGTACATCTAAACACCACAGTGTAATACTCCAGGCAAAAAAATGAACCAAAACTCCAAACAAATACAAACCATTAGTTCCTTTTAGAGGCAACAGCCACTTCCTTCAAATTAAACATGCTTAATATATTTCAAAAATATAAAAGACAATACAGAAAGACACAGTCCACAAACATTATTTAAAAATTTTGTACAAAATTTACAATAAAGTAGTAATTTCAGGAACCAAAAAATAAACTTTTGCCATATAAGAAGAGCTCTAGTGTCTTAATTGAAATTTAGCTGTGGGATGCTGAGGTGAAGTTTTCCAAAGCAATACTGGTGAAAGGCCTTCTCCATTGGACCCCTGTTCATTCATCCTGCGGTCACTGGATGGAAAGGTAAGGACCCCCAAATTTATACGGTTAAACACCTACCAAAACACTTTTGAAGTGGATCAGTTTCTCAATTCAACCAACAGCTCGGCTGCACAGTTGTGCCAGCACAGTTGAGAAGGCATCATGATTCTCAAGTCACAGCAATGGATTACTAACATGCCCACTGTTACCATATCTCATACCTTTTATTTATCAATCAATTCTGTGTCTCTGTAATTATCAAGAAACTTCTTTTTAAGTTCAACACTTCAGTGCATTTTACAATATGGCTAACTGCATTTCTTTACATTTTACCTACCATAGATAGCATAACCAACAATTAACAAACTAGTCACAATTTGATTTGTAAGTATGATGCCAATTGTTTCCCTTGCTATCCTTCCCTTGGAAACTTAGTTCACCTAAAAATTAGTCAAATAAATCCAAAAAAGTATAAGTCAAAATACCAGCTCCACTGCAAATTATTCAGGATTGCCCTTGAACTTCAAACAAGTAATGATTTCACACTCAGTTTGTAAATATTCTTATGCTCATGTAACTTGTATACAGCTGTCATCTCTGTTTCCATGTCTACCTTTCCTTACTAACATTTTATTTAGATATCAGTGGCATTGTTATCAACACAGAATGTAGCTACGCTGATCTTCATTGATACATTGTTATCTCAAAACACTTGTACCTGTTAATAGCACAAATGAAATCTGAGCATGGCAACAGTGTGCCTGAAATGCAGGATTAACCTAAAAAGTAGCAAAGATGAAGGTAGTGCTTTTGCAAATTAGTTATGTAAAAGGAAAACAGAAAATGCAACAGTGGGAGATAGAAGTATTTAGGACTGAATTGTTTACTGACACAAGAAAGAGTTCTCACAGCAGCATTTATAGAGAAGAAGGAGGAAAGGTGCCTATAAATGGTGGCACAAGTAAAAGGGAACGCTAGGTGCCCACTTGAAAGATTAAGATTTGAACAATCTGTCTCACATGATATTGTAAAATATCTGTAAGGATGTGATTTGTGTATTAGTTTGGTTCTGGAGTAACCACAGTTACACGGATGTGTAATTAAAAGAAAATATTATTTGTTCTGAAGAAGTATGCCTGAAAATGTTTTTTGAAAGATTATTCCAAAGAACACTGTCATACAAAAAATTCTTATTTACAAAAAAATTTTCTTACCCAAATCAATTTTAAAACAGACTCTTAAAAGGCTATCTTAATATACATGATGTTATTTTGGTTTTGCATGTTATTTGTGGTACACAACAAACTGTGTGACTAGTCAAGAGAATAATTTTTACTTCCCAGCACTTTCATGGCAGTGCAAGTACATTAGTTTGACATAGAGCTTTATGCTAGCTGACTGGAAGGTCCATTTTTCTGCCCCAAAGCAGAGATTTTGACTATTCACTGTTTATGCCCTTTGTCTTATGCAGCTGTCTGTTAAATATTTGAAAACTGGTTTGTCCATTATGTCTCCCTTTAGTCTTCTTTTCTCTAAGCAATGTCACTCCTTCAGTTTCTCTCATAGACATCCACCCTGGACCTCTTGCTACTCTGCCCTGTGCTAGCACTCAGTATCTTAAACTGCAGGAGAGTTAGTAGAATTTAGCTGAAGGTCTGTTTCAGCACTGGTGTTGTTTTTTACATACAGAAAATGCAGGCTGTCACAGCATGAACAACTGCAGGGGGTGACAGAACATTCCTGTATGAGTTTTCTACATTGTTCATGTCTTCTTCCCAGTGTAGATAACAATCAACTGTTTGAAAACTAATTTAGACAACAGCCTGTGTCTCCTTCTTCTCTACAACAACCAGCAAAGTGCCGGACCTGCTGAAGTCCAACCTGCTAAGGCAGGCATCAGGAGACTGGAGTGATAGCTGCTTTAGGAAGTAAGGCGCGGTAGCTACTGCTGCAGAGAAAAGCAGTAATTCCCACTCGCTTTGTCACTGCCCTAATCCCAAATATTTTCACTGATCCTGTCCATTCCTCAAAGCCTGGAGCCACAAGGAACCCTCTGCAAGACCTTGCACTGCAGAGCACAAAATTCAGTTTCGTCTACACTATGGAAATACTGTGACCCCTTCTGGCTTTACCCAGCCAAGTCGGACAGACCAGATACTCATGTGTCTCGCACAGTGATCCTCTTCACACATCCCACAGCGGTGTCTGCCTTCTTGTAACAGCACGATAGCGACTCAGGTCTAGGTAATTTTCTGCAAAATTGCTCATCTTATATTATCTTTATTATTAATCACCTCAGATTTAAGAGGAAACATTTTTAATCTAATAACAGAAAGCACATAAAACATCTGTACCTCTTAGCTACTGGTATTAGGCTTCACCACATCATATTTTAGGGGTCTAAATTACATGACAATACCTCATTAAATTTTCCCATTAACAAATATGATGAGATCAACTTGCTCATTCAGTAGTGTCCATAACCTGGATTAAATATCTTTTTTGAAAAATTACACTTATGAAGTTAATAGGAAGTATCTTCTAAATATTATTTTCCCTTATAACATTATGTTCTTTGAATATGTACATATTCAATAAGACCAAAGAAAAAAACCTAGAGTGCATAAATAATAACTCTATAGTATGTTTCCCCATCACATTCATTTCACCTTCTTTTCCTGATATTCTTTCCCTCTAACAGGTATTCAGAACTCTTCTTTCTCACTGTCCTATATTCTTATGAATGTTGTGTTCCAAGCTGATCTGTAAAGCAGACACCCAAATGATGCAACAAATTAAGTTATGAGAATGAAAATCTGTTCTAAGTGCAGGGACTGAGAACAGATTTGTGAGACTGTTCAGTGCTTAATGATAAACCTGACTCAATGCAAGCACATATTTTTAAAAGACAAAATGTGTGCTTTAAATAAGCATGACCATAGGAAATGATGTCTGTAATTTCAGCTTTTTCAACACTTTTTGTTGCATAATTTCATTGCCCCACTTTCTACCTTATATACATCTCCTCAGGGGTTCTGCATCATTTAAATCACTGAAGTAACAGAGGCATCATATATATCAGCAGTAAATAGCTTGAAAAGTCTGAAAAAAAAGAAAGAAAGAAAGAAAACAAGATGTTTATTTGTATTACAGCTACTGAGAAATAACCCCTGTGGCTATGCACACCGTGGCTGTGTGAATAGCCGTGGCTAGTGGCTGCTGGCCAAGCAGCCTACAGCAATTTTCATGCTGTTCTACATCACAAAATAACCAGCCTGTGATTACACAGATAAGATACACACTGTTGGGCATGGAAATAAACACCTAGGTGTAATAATAACTACCTACACACCATCCTGGCACTCTGGTGGGCTGAAAGAATTCCATTTCAATCAAAATATTATATAACTGACCATATTTTACAGTTTTGCAAATAACTACAAGCTTTGGTGATATTTTCAGTTCATTTGTAGAACGCAATTAGCATTTATACATATAAGGGAATTTACATGATGAAAATAAAAGTCTTTAAAAATACTTGTATAGTTTAGGTATAGGAAACATAAACATTTCATGTCAAAATGTCTTCTGAGGAATTCTTAAATTGTGGCCTCTCCACCTGATAAAACAATTTTGAAATATTTGTTCCTGTATATTAATATTGATGGCCAATTTAAGTTTATATGAAAAGAGAAAAATGTGAAATCATTACTGTTAAACAAGTTTCTTTGTGAGATTACAGGAATAAAATTATACTCGGTAAACAGTTACTGTCTAGTAAAGCCCTCTGGTGGTGCAGGCTCACAGGCACCGAGTAAAACGACTGCACAGCCAGCCTCACTGCTGAAACACATCCCCAAAAGTTTTCTTATTTATAGATGGCTTGACATCACTTTCAAACCGCATCACTATTAATCTGAAAAAATCACATGGCATATCATTAGTGCCCTAGGAGGTGTATTTTTCAGTCACTCTTATTTGTTGTCCATGTCCATAAGGAGAATGAGATTCAAAGCACAGGCTCTGTCTTATCCTCTGCGCTGCGCAGGACCAAGCACCCCAGGCACCTTCTATGCCAATAACTGATGTAATACAGTGCTGAGTGTTCAAACATATGCAGTTCTGTGGACAGAAGGGAGCTGAACTGGAAAACTGGAAAACAACCCTTACCAACCCACCAGGTGCAACACAGGCGCAGGCAGAGAGAGCAGAAATTCCCAGTGCTGGTTCTGTTCTTATAACTGTGGCAAGTGTGTGCTTCCCAGAAGTAAAAGAATGGGATAAAATAAAACGATCGCCATCGCCATCTCTCAGGCAGGGCTCATCTCTGCTCACCTCTCTGAAATGCATAATACACTAAGGCCCTAACCCTGAGAGTGTATTGACATATATTGTGAACATAAGACTAGATTTCCACAGGAAATTTTTCAGATTTCCTTTTCAAGTTTGGGCTAGTTTTGGATTGTTCTCTCTACAGCTGCACCCTGCCTGTTTTTAATGACAAAGAAAAAGGATTGTTCATTTTCTGATAAATTATCGTACACCTGAGAGCGTGTATTTGCGGAGTAACACAGAAAAGCTGGTATTTGCGTCCACTACTTATATTTCTAAACTAAAAATACAACCTGGGAAACCTATTAATTATCTCAAATCTGTTATTTACGACAACTCGCAGCATCGAGTGCCTAAAGCCTGCAGAAAGACTCTTTCATTTCTAAAATTCAACAGCTCAAACAAATCCTATTTTCTACCTGTAGCCATCCCTGTCTTTATCCCATGGCCACTTCTCCGTTGCTGAACAAGCTTCCAAAGGAACCTGGAAACTTACTTATTTCAATTTGAATGGAATTTCTCTTCCACAAACCTTTTCCAGTATAATCATGTAAAAGAAGAGTTCATACTCCTTCCAGTCTTCTCAAACACAACAACCTACCTTTCAGCATCTTGCAGGTGTCCTGTCAGGTATAACACAGTCAAATTATGTTGAGCTTTTTTGGATAGAGACAGTACATGGAATTTTATCTTGTATCCCACAGATACATAGATATCCTCACCTGTAGTCCTTCACAGGTCATTGAATTTAAA
Source organism: Tyto alba (assembly GCF_018691265.1). NCBI lineage: Eukaryota > Metazoa > Chordata > Aves > Strigiformes > Tytonidae > Tyto > Tyto alba. The sequence goes on along the minus strand of NW_024881316.1, from coordinate 42,852,433 downwards.
CTAAAAACCATTTACTGAGATCAGAACTTTGTCTGTGACTGAGGCAAAATTTTCTTTTAAATAATACATCCCTGAAAGTCACCAAGTTTTAACTTGAAGATGCATGTAGATGATCTGCTCTTTTGGTAGTTCCAGTGATTGCAAGGTCACAGCTGTCTTATATATTTGAATCCATGCGTGGCTTTTGTTAAATCTTTCTTCTCTAACTTAAAGAACTCTTTAGTTCTGATATTTTTTTTCTCTGTAAAGGCAGTCATGCAGTACAGCCAAGTCACCACCTCATGTTCTTCTTTTGATAAGTTTGAGCAAATTACGTATTTGACTTCGCAACCATTTCAAGCTTTTTTTTTTTTTTTTTTTTCCTTTCCCCAGACCTTTCACAGCTCTTTAAGCCACCTTGTCCTGTGTTTCAGCATCCTCTCAAAAGTATCAAGAACTGCACGGTGATCAGACTGCTCAGCAGTACCAAGTCGTGACAAGGCGGCACAGCCTTACAATACAATTAACTTTTAAATGTCCTCTGAGATTTCTAAGAGGTTATGCCCAATGCAGTAACTCAGGATCAAATAAATTGTGTTGGAGTAGTTCTGTATCACATTTATATGCTTTCTTGATTTAAATGTGACCTTCCATGGGAAAAACAAAACAAAACAAAACAAAACAACCACAAAACAGGCACATATCTCATTTTGCATCTTTGTCTGGTGCAGTAGGATCCAAGTAACTCTTGAAACTTTCAGGTTTCTAGTTCAGAGCAGTGTCGTGCCTGCCGGGCCTAAGGAGCTCTCTGCCTCACCGCCCCCCGGCCCCGGGGGGGGCACTGACCCCCGGTAGCAAGGCCATGACAGTGACGCGGCTGATGTCTGAACCACCGGGCAGGGACTCAACCTCCTCCCTCTTTCGGCCCCTTCTCAGGCCTCACCCTGAGCCGCACGGAGGCGGACACGGCAGGGAGGGGGGTGCGTGGGTCGGACATGTCCCCCCGGGGGGGAAGGCGAGGATGAGTCCCGGTCACCTCAGCGGCGGCCGCGGCCGTTGGGGCGCCCCGAGGGGACCCTGCGCGCCACCCGCGGGGCGCGCGCGTCACCGCCCCGCCCCGCTGCCTCTTGGGAGCTGTAGTTCCATCTCCCGCCCCCTGTAGGCGCCGGCTGCATGGGGCATAGAGCTCAGGCGTGCCCGGCTAGAGTGCCGCTGCCCGTCCGCCACGGCTGGCCGTGCGGGGCTGGGCGGGGGAGGCGGGGCCGGTCTGGGCTCCTGGGGCCCGCCGCGGCCCAGCTCCGGGCTGCGCTGCACGGCTGTGGGAATCGTTTCACCGGAGCCGGGCTGAGCTACCGGGCGGGTGAGGCAGCTGGCCCGTGGCGGGGAGGGGAAGGAGCGGGTGGGCTGGTTGCTGGGAGAGGTGGGGAATATCGGTGCGGGCGGGCCCGCGCAGGAGAGCGGCGGGTCTCAGGTGGCGGCGCGGGCGGGCGGGTTTGGGCGCGCTCCCTTCCTTCCCCCGCCGTGGCAGCCCGGGGTCCGGACGCGGTGGCGGCTGCCGGGGGATCCCCCGCAGCGTCTCCTCAGCGCTCCGCCGGCCGCCCAGAGGGGCTGGGGACAGGCGCCGCGTTTCACCGGGCATCCCGGCCTGGCCCTACGGGCGTGACGGTAGCGTGTCACCAGCCCCGGTGCCGAACCGGGGAGGGGGCGAGGGCGTGAGGCGAGGCCGGGGCGGCTGTGGAGGGGGCTGCCCGCCGGTGAGGAGGCGGTTGGCGGGAGCCTCGCTGGTGGCGGCACAGCTTGGCACCCCGAGCAGCGTGGCCTGCGCCGCAGGGAGTGGCGGTGGGCCGAGTGACGGGGTTTGGGCACAGGGCCCAGTGCGTGTCCTGCTGCTCTGGCTTTCCCGGGTCTGCTGGGCATAGTGTAAAGCATCTCTTGTATCACAGGAAACCATCCACATGGCCCGGCAGGCTTAGTATCAGCGTTCCTTACGAGGCACATTCTCATCTCCCGTTAGCAAGTGTTGCTCGGCAACCTACGTGTGATTTGGAGCACTAAAGAATGAGCAACTGATGTTTTGATTTTCCTGCAAGTGGAGGTTGCCTAATGAGATTGAGGCTGGTTATGCTGGAGTTTAGAGGACAGCCAGGTAGATAGTGAAGTTGATTGGGAAGTATTTCGAATGCTCTCTTAACCATGAGGCAGGATCCAGTGTACTTAAATTTATCCCTGACAGACATTTACTTAATTGGCTCTTACAGATTATGAAATTCATGGAGTGCCTTCTCCAAGGTAACCTGCTTCGATGCTTACGATCATTTATAGTTAGAATTTTTCCTTAACAGCTGACCTAAATCTCCTTTGTTGAAACTAAGCTGATTATTATCTTGTGCTATCCAGAGTAGACCTGGAGAACAATGGGTCAGTGTTCTTTTGCCAGCAGACTGGTGGGTATTGGCACATTTTCACTCGCAATCTTCTCCAAACTGAGTGAACTCACTTCTCCTGTTGCTCTGGTCCCTGAGATCTGTTAAGCATTTCCATCATACCTGAACTGTTAAACTCAGAACTAGGCACAGTACTGCAGTGGAGATACTGTTAGCTTGGAGGAACTGGGGTAATTATCTCCCTTGTTTATGGCATCCCTCTTAAAAACATTACAGAATGACACCGTCTTATTTGGCAACATTCTCACATTACTGAAATACTCAATTTGTGATCCACTGTAATCCAGATCCTTTTTTACTATACTGCTACCCAAGGAATTATTCCTGAAGAGGTACCCATGTTTGATTTTTTTTCTTTTTTACTAAGTATATTATTTTACACTTGCTGTTAGTTTGAGAAGAAGTTATCTTGATCATCATAACATAACTTTTTCAGTCTAATGTTAGTCTCTGAAATCCACTCTTCCAATCACCGTCTCCAAGTTTGGGGTCATCCACAAATAGTTAATTAAAATCCAAGTAGCACCAGGCCCTGCACTTTGTGATAACCCTTCCAGTTTGACAATTTGACTTTCTCAAACACTTTCTTCTTGTTTTTCATGTTTCCTACCGAAGCTGCAACTAATTCTGTGCCATGTCTTTGAAGCTGAGACAAATCCTATGGAGAATCTTCAGCGAGGAAGCCATCGATTCCTTTGAATTGGCTTCTGTGCACAGACTAGGGATTGCTCACAGCTCAAAAAGTAGAAATATGTGTAAAATCCCAAACCCTTCTGAAGTTTTGGTGCCTTGCATATGGCTTCTGGATGTCCCAGACACCTGGTTACAGATAATATTTATTGCTGGCAGTTTCCCATTCTCCGTCTTGAAGCTGTTATGCTATGTAGAGAGAACTGGAAAGGCTTCTCTTGAGACACCGGGCAAATCATGTAGCCCATTTTTCAAAAACAATATAATGAAGGTTTTCCGTGGTTTTATTTCCTTTCTATAAAATAGTAATTTCTACTTTGTAGGACACTATGAAAGTAATTACTCCTAAAGCAATATCCAAATGATAAAAATGTCCCCAGAATTACTGTAGCTATAAAAAAAAAAGGCATTAAAAATGTATGTATATTTTTATATGGATATGCAGGTAGGTGGAAATACCAGTCTGCAGGCATAGTCAGCTGCCTACTGTTTTCATCCCTTCTACCCACCAAACAGTAGTGAGCTACAAGATGGCTTGTGAACTTTGACAAAAAGGTGCTGAATCACTTAAGAAAAGAAAAAAAAAATCATCACTGCATTAGAGGATGCTGAAGGTTGAAAGTCATTCATATGCTATCATAGTATGGCTCATGCCTGAGGTAGATGGGTCTGTCCCCCTCCTGTGTTCTAAGTTCTTTTAAATTCTTTTCTCATTAATTTCTTCAGAAAAATCTGCTTCGATCCTAACTTTATTCAAAATTGCATTTGCTTTTTTAGAGGGCTCTCTGGAATAACCATACAAATGCCTCATTCTCACCCACTTAATACAGGTTCAGATTTATAGATAATACATTAATGCTTGGTTATACTTGTAAGGGATTATTTTATCTGATGACAAATGGTCCATGAAGCTGGGAGTAAGAAGTGATATTTTGAAAATTTTTAATACTGAAGTCATTAGAAAATATTCTGAGAATCGGCAACATGTCAGTTAGAATGAAAGGCCTGGTCTTGTGGTGAAGATGCAGCAGGCTAAGCCTTTGTGAACAGCAAAGTTTTTTTCTCTTAAAATTTCATTTCACTGTGGAATCATAATTCTAGGATTGAGGATTAAGCATAAATGAACATTATGTGTGAATTGACTTCACAGGAAAGAAGAGTCCAGCATTGACAGGGTTGTAAGCTAAATAATCGTACAGGTATTGTCCTCTATTGTCTAAAATAAATTCTTTTTTCTTTCTAATTTGTTTAGATGTCTCACATTAAAAATCATGGAGCTAGGAAAGGCAAAGCTTCTGAGAACTGGCCTTAATGCCTTACACCAAGCAATTCACCCAGTGCATGGTATCGCCTGGACGGATGGGAAACAGGTGATACTAACTTCTTTACACCTTCATAATGGAGAACCAAAATTTGGTGACTCAAGTGTTGTCGGTCAGTTTGAACATGTCCATGGGCTCTACTGGGGCCCGTGTCCCCCTGACGCCCCAGCTCTGCTCGCTGTTCAACATAAAAAGCATATCACCATTTGGAAGCTCTGTTTTAACGTTACAGAAAGAAACAAGCTCTTAGTTTCTCAGATATGTGACATCAGTGAGCCGTTCCCAGTGCTCCCCCAAGGCTGCGTGTGGCATCCGAAGAAGGAGATCTTGGCTGTGCTAACTACACGGGATGCCTCTGTCTTACACTCTGTTCATCTCAACAACTCCAGAATTAAAGCAGATATTAAAAGCAGTGGTCTCATCCACTGTGCTTGTTGGACGCAGGAAGGCAGTCGCTTAGTTGTGGGAGTAGGCAGTGCCCTTCATTCTTATATTTGGGATGATGCTCAGAAAACACTGAATGCTTGTTCTTTCTGCCCAATCTTTGATGTGGGAGGCTACATCTGTGCTGTGGAAGCTACTCTGAATTTCCAAGTTGCTGTTGCCACCGAGCTTCCTCTAGACAAGATCTGTGGCTTAAATGCTGGTGTTGCATTTGAAGTTCCAGTGAGCATTGAAACAGAGTCCTTCCCCTCGCAGTCCAGCTTGTGCGGTGAGGAAGAGTATTCCATGGATGGGGGGAGGAGGTCACTGGACTCTGAAAAGCCCTTGTCTGTTGTCACATCTCCTGTGGATCTAACTCACCTACTTTCTAGCAAGCATGGTGCTGATTCCAGTCCTCTTCTTCACCTGAGGCCCAAGGACTATCTAACAGGAAGTGGCCAAGATTCTTCACATCTCATCTTGGTGACCTTTGAAAGAAAGGTTACCACTACCAAAAAAGTTAGCATCCCAGGCATTCTGGTTCCTGATATAATGGCTTTTGACCCGAAAACTCAAACTGTATCAGTTGCCTCCAATACTTGTAATGTTATTTTAGTGTATTCACTGACTTCATCCAATTTACCCAATATTCAACAAATTCAGCTAGAGAAAAGTGAGAAACCAAAGGGTTTGTGCTTCTTGACCAATAAATTGCTACTGATACTGGTTGGAAGACAAAAATTCACTGACCCTGCATTTCTTCCCTCTTCAAGATCAGATAAATATATGATCCGATTGATGATCAAGGAACTAATATTTGAAATGGGTCCTTCAACATCCGCATTGCTTAATGGGAGCTCCAATTTGAACCTTTCAAACATACCTCATGGTCTCTCTACAGATGTTCACCCTCTCAGCCGTGGACTCTTGATACCAGATCGTGCTGCTGTTCAGTCCCCTACCAGCAGAAGGAAACTCATTGAAGAAATTAAGAGTCCTGTTTATGAGCAAAGCTTTTTGTTGAACATGAGTGACCTCAAAGATAAAAAGACTTCCATGAATTTTCCTTCAGCTGTTGAGTCTCTCGATGCTGAACCGGTTAATCGGACTGTGGCACTGTCTGCCACGTCACTGGCGTTTTCTAACAAGCCAACATCTCCAAAAAGGCAGGCAGATTCAGCATCCAAAATACCAAATTCTTACAAGAATAACCTATTAAGTGAAAAGGAGGCAAGTTACTTTTCAAAAAATGTAGAAAAACTGTCTGGTAACTTCTCTGAATTACAGCATCATCTCTGTGAATTAACTGAGCTGCTAAAATCTGGGAAGAGAAATCTTCCAGTGTACCCACCCTCTCAGGAACCCTCTTTTATCAACATCATCTGCCAGGTAATTTTAATGTTGGAAGCCTTGATGATAAAATCTTTTTATGGAAGTATGTTCCTTGTATGGGTTTAAACCACAAAATCTTGTCAGATTATGCACAGGAAGGATGACATCCTATGAATGTTCAGTATGTGCAAATTTGGTACATATGAATGATCTCACTGCAGGCAGGTGAATCCGGTAGGAAACTTATGAAGGCTTTACGAAAGCTGGCCTTGTTTTTGTTGTCCTTCTTCCCTAGTCTTCCTCTAATTGCATCTCAGTCCCTATTTATAGTTCTTTTAAGACTTTGTATTTGTATTTTTCTCTGATGGGAGATAGAATGAGGGAAATATTTCAGATAACTTTTTAAACTAAACCTCTGTATCTAAAATTACTGCTATTTCAAATGGATGCTGTAGTAGTGCTTTCATTCTTGCACAGCTACCTGTACCAGTGGTAAAAACAGAGCATTTAGGGGGAAAAGACCCCAAACATTATCATATAATGGTCAGTAAGATTAGATTTCCATCCTTTTCCTGTAGGTGGGACTAATGTTACAAGTCCCATTACTCCGCAGGCTTTCAGTATTTTTCAAGCGATGTAATATTTGGGAATGTGCAGCTCCCTGTCCTCACCTCGTGCTGGGCTGAGCCCCTTGGCTCCTTCTGCACGGAGGCTGGTGAGACTCCTGGGGACCCACCCATGACCGTTCAGTTGCAGAATTAAAGACCTGTATGAAATTCTAGGAAGGTAATGTTTTTCCTAGGCAACTTATGAATCTTTCTGTTCAGAAATTTGGACAAGTGAAAATTTCTATGTATGGGAATTAGTATCCATCACCCGTCCTCCTGTGAGGGCAACTCAAGTAATGGAGACTGAAACAGAAAAAGAAAAATGCTTTGGCTCTGAAACTGAAATGTTGCTAATTAGTATTGAGAGCGCCAGCTGAGAAAGAAAGAGACCCTTAGGGACATAATAGATAATTCCATTAACATAGCTTAAGAATGGATTTAAAATCAAATTTAATATGAAAAACGCTTTCCTTGGCTGAAAGAAGGCACTTCTAAATCTCATGCTAGAAAGTGTAAGTTACCCAATTATCAAAACATGGCACAAATCTACTAGGTTTCTTCTGGAGTTCAGATTAATAAACCTTAGTCAATATTCGAAGTTACTTAAACTGATGTTTTCCTTTCAATAAGCTCTTATTTTTCAGCTTTATTGCAAAAAATTATAATTCTCGACTTTTGAACTCTCAGGTCCTACATCATATTCCCTCATTCTCTTCACTGTCTTCCATGTAAATGTTTAATAATTGTAATAACTCTAATTTTTCCAGTTCTCTTAAATCTTAATTATCCGTGGGGCATTACTCTGAAAAGTGAAAGTTTCCCTCAGCAAGTTTGGTGTCTCTTATCTGAGGTGTTTGTTTAGAAGCCTACTTTAATTTGAGGTAGCACAAATTTTTGTTGCATTTTTATATTCAGCTCTCTTTTTACATATAGTTTGAAACTGAGTTACATATCAGCTTGTCTTGGTATTTCAAGAGCTAGATTAGCTACACTTGGGTGGAGATGCATTGCAAATTAAAATAATGCTACATATTTTGATTGCTGATGATTTGTGGCAAGAAAAACATTTCAGTTTTGAATTACAAGTGACTTTGGAAAGTCTGGCAGAAAATGCTGTGTCAGAACTATAGTCAGATTACATTTGATTCAGAAATCATTAACAGGCGAAGAGGGACCCTCACCTCGTGTGCTGAGCCCAGATCATTTCTCTACTGTCCAAGTTATTATCTGTATTTCTCAAAATGTTGAGGAAACCCAAGATGTCCCAAATTTTGGAGAGGTGTTCTGGGTTGAGTGAGTGGTGGAGTTTTTTGGTGGCAGGGGAGGGGGCTATCGGGGCGGCCCCCTGTGAGAAGCTTCTCGAAGCTCCCCCAGCTCCAAGTCAGCTCCGCTTCTGTTTGGAAACTGAGCCAATCGGTTGCTCCTCTGCAATAACGTATTTAAGAAGGGACGTGGTGACGGGCAGTCGGACTTGTGAGGAGGAGTTGCTGCAGCTGCATGAACACCAAGGTCAGTGGAGGAACGGAGGAAGAAAGGAGGGGGGAGGTGTGCCGGAGCAGAGACCCCCCTGTATCCTGTGGTGAGACGGCAGGGTGGCCCCCCCCTGCCACCCATGAAGATCTACGGTGGAGCAGACATTGATTTGTGGCCTGTGGCTTCTGCTCGGCTAATCAAGTTCTGTGCCCGAAGAAGGCCGGGGTCTCATGGGAAAAGGCAGCCCCGCTGCTGTAATTCAGTGCTGGGAGGATTGCAGCATGCGGGGGAGTCCCACGCTGGAGCAGCTCGGGAAGGGCTGCAGCCGTGGGAGAGAATCCAGTCGGAGGAAGTTAGTGACCCATGACGGAGCAGTGTGGGGAACGCTGCGGCCCATGGGAGGAATTCATGTCGGAGAAAGTTTGTGGAGGACTGTCTCCTCTGAGAGGGGGACCACGATGGAGCAGGAGGAACAAGTTTCAGACACTCCCCTCACCAAACATGAAGGAAGTGGCAGCACTGACTGCACCCCCCATTCCCTGCCCCTGCGTCACTGGGGGAGGAGGTAGAGATATCGGGAGCAGAGCTGAGCCCGGGAAGAAGGGAGGGGTGGGGGGAAGGTGTTCTCAAGATGTGGCAATGCTTCTCACTGTCCTACTCTGTTACGTGTTGTTAATGTCTGTAATAAATGTATGTTCTTTTTTTCTTCCCCTAATGAGTCTGCCTTTTGCTCGTGATCATAAAGGGGAATTTTTCCCCATCCCAGTCCTATCTCGAACCCCAAGCCTGGCTCTCTGTCCCTTCTCATTGCCGGAGGGGAAGGGAGAGAGAGGTGCTGCATTGTGGTTGGCTGCCAACCAGGCCTAAACCACGACAAGAGGAGAGTTTATTAATGCAGGGAGGCAAGGAGCATGTGTGCATCTCCAACCTCGTTATGGATGGATGGGTCCATCCACAGCATGGGAAAGGAGTCAGAATTTACTTTTTCGTGTTTTTGTCGTGACCCAGAGATGTTATCAAGGCTTCCTGGGAAGTGACGTGGCTGTGTGAATTTGATCCTACACAAAGACAGAGTTTGTAGTTTTGGTAACAACTGATCTTTTGCAGATTTTAAAAATGCTTTGCTCTGCCCCGTGGGGAGATATGCTTTGAAGACGCTTTTTGGATTTTAAGGCCTGGGGCAGTGATGGTCAGAGGTGAGACAAACAAGCCCTTCTGATCTGTCAGTCTCTTCCTCATCCCAAACATTCATGGGCAGGATTTCCCACCTCTTCTTAAGTTGTGGATCAGGGAGGGGGGAGGATGGAAAACTTGCAGCCTTACAACCTACAGCCTTACAGACTCCTCAGGAAAATGTCCCTCACAGGTGGTAGGATGAGAGTCAGGATTGCACTGTGGATGAAGCTCATGGTTTCTTCAGCAGCGGTGTATGATCACTTCTCCTGTTGTTCTGGCACATGATGAATTAGCACAGTTACTTGCTGCTTTCACTCACAGATCATCTCGTTGTGAGCTGAGACTTTAATGTATAAATCTTGCAAATAGGTCTGAATGAATGTAGCATTTGACTTGCTGGAAGTGATGTAGTTGAAGGCATGTCTGTGATCCTGTTTTGATTAATGCCATTTTCATATCTCTGCTTAAATATACATCACGGTATCTAATGATTCTTTCTTGAATTTACAGAAGCAGCTTTCCAGAAGTGATTCAGATGAAAGACGAGCTGTTATTCTTTGTGGTGGTAAACTCCGTCTAAATATAGTCCAGCAGATATTTAATCTCTCTCTTGTAGAAATGCAACATGGTATGTTATAATTATCCAACAATACAAACACTTTAAACACATGTGATGTTCTCAGTGAGCAGTAGCAATGGGCATAATTCCATCTGGAAAAAAAGCAAGGAATAAATTATGAAAGGTTATTAGTAAAAGTTGGCTCATTTGTTTTATAATGTAAAGATTCTTCTCTGGGCTTTTACTGAGAAGAATCTTTACAGTATAAAAAAAAAAATGAGCAAACTTTTATATATTGATACCCCCTTACCAAGTAGCCAGTTATACAGCAAAATTACTGTCACCCTGCATTTTATTTATGTTTTCAGCTATTCTAAATAGAGAAGTCTGAGTAATGAGGAGGTTAGGGTTGATTGGTGGTTTTGGAATATAGTTTTCTATATTTTAATCTGTAGTTCTAGCATCTGGTTTCCCTTAAAAAATCCAGTAGTTTTTTATAAACACAAAAGTAGCTCTGGAAATTTTAGCAGTGTGTTTCACTTCAGTTTTTGCTGTGAAGGAAAATACCTCTCTTATTACTGTGGTGTTCTCTGCTGTTAGCCGTTCACCCCATGCACACCCAGTGTATGCGTGTGTGTTAATTCTAAGTGTCTTACTGTTGGCAAAGGTAGAAAGCGTACATTTGGGATATGATCTCTCACTACTACAGATGTTCTCTGTACTATATTCCAGCTACTTGCCTTCATTGTCTGCTTTCTACTTGCAGATCACTGAACAACTATCCCAAAGCCTTAAGGCTGCTGTTCTTACCATTGTGCAAGTTTTATTTTTCTTTAAGTAGTTGTTGGAATATGTTTAGTATTCCAATACCTAGATAAAACTGCAGTCAGATAATTCGCTAGTGATTGAATCTTGAAGAGGTTCTTACCACTATCTTACATTAGTTTAGTAGTTTTCCTATTGCAGGATCATTGAAACACAGTGACTCTTTTAATAATGTTGTGGCACAAGCCAGAAATGTGTGATATATCCACTGATACCTGTAGGCAGTTTTGTAGAGACTGATCTCCTAATTTTTCAGACTGGAATTTTATTTTGAGCTATCAGACTTTAACAACTTCTCTTTCTGGCAAGAAAAGCATCCCCATTACCTGCATTACTTTCAACTTCTCATTTTCAGCTTAAAAATGTAAACTTAACAGAATTGGTTACCCAGGAATGAGTAATCATCATGCATATGACTAGCCTTACTAGACACATTTTAAAAGCAAACCGTGTGACTGTTAGGCTTCTTTATTAATTTTACAAGTATTACTAGATAAATGGGCAGAGTAGGAATGGTATTTTCAAACTTCAGAATTGTACTGATTTTAAAGTTCGGTCTAAATGAGATATTAAGCCAAAAGATTAAAGGGTTGTATGCTTTTAAGCTACAATCTTCTCGTGACCTTACTTGTGACATGTTACATAATGTAAATTTACAAACAGCTGGAAACGTTCCTCTTAATTCTCTCACCCCCCACAAGCTCTATTTAATTTATTCATCAGCTTAACAGATAAAAGTATGAAAATTTTCTTGTTTATATAAATTGGTAGAAGTCAGTGTTTTGGATTCAGTAAACGATTTCAAATTGTAAAAATAATGCTAATGATGATGTGAACTCAAATAGCAAATGGACCAGACACATGGGGTTTGTACAGTATTTTTTCCTCGTATTTACTGGAATTAATTATATTGAAATGACATAATAAAAGCAGTTTCTAAATTGTTTTTATTATATTAATTTGTTATTTAATTTAATAAATTTCTGCTTTTTACAGTATCTGCACAGCTTAAGCACCATGAAGTAGTTTATGAATACCTAATTAAAACCAAGTCTGGATGTTTATGAATTCTGTTCAGAATTTCATTCCTTGTCCTTATTTGAAGCGTGCACTTATTATAGTCTCATATGCTAGTGTCAAAATTTGTCAGAAAGCTGTTTCGCATAGTCAATAACTGTCCTTTATTTTTGGCATTGTATGACCTGAATCTCCTCGTACTTTTTTTTTTTTTTTTCCTAGAAAAACTATAAATATACAGAAGCATTTAACTTTCATTTTAGAAGAAATATGTTTTATATCTTAAACATACCTAATTACAGGAAAACTTGTAAACAGACATTTACACGTCTTCACAGGTTCATCTTGGATTGTTCTCACAGCGGACAGCGAGGGCTTTGTTCCGTTAATGTTTACATCCCTGCAGGAGATAGTCATAAGAGACGCCAGTACGAAAGGCTACAGTGCCCGTTCTTCCAAAACTTTGGACATCATCAGTTCTACAGAAGGGTGTAGGCCCACTTCTTCTGAAAGTCTGGATATCATGAGTTCTTTGGAAGTCCTCAGAGACTGCTCCTCCAAGACCTTAGACAGCAGCAATCCTTCAGAACAGCCCAGCAGTAAAATGTAATTTTTGACAGTGATTTTGTAATGCCTGTCTTGTGATGGGAGACTTTTAAATGTCCTGTATAGGACTACAACTTCTAAACAACAGTCTGTCTGAAATCTGTTGGATTTCCATAATTTGTTATGTTACATATCACTGTAAATTATTTATTTAATCCTTGGAACCATTCACTTTTTTTATACTGACCAGTGTTTTTTAAATATGCCTCTTGCAGTATAGGGCAGGTCTTTGTATCAGTGGTTGAAAACAGGTGTTCTTACAAGCTTCTGAGCTAATGTTTCCATCTTGGTCTTCAATATTTTGGTGTTTTTAGATAGTAGTAAACTTGCGTAATAAAGAAATCCTTGAAAATGCTGCATTGTCCCCCATTTCCTCACTTCTGTCAAAGCCTGAAATATTACACTGTTGTTATTTAGAAACAGTGCCTGTGGAAGTGCGTGTGTGTTTGCACTGGTGTGACTAAGGGTGTAAGCACTAGTTTTGGTACGTGGAGTTTGGGACAAAGTATGACCGTGTGGACTATCCACAGTGTGTAGAAGCAAGGCCCTTTTCCCCTCCTGTGCCCACCAGTAATGCCTCTCTGTGCTTCCTTCTCTGCGTGGATTTGGGGAAGTGACTCTAATGTGTGTCATCTTATGGGGTGGGCTGAGCCCAGCTGGGAGCCGAGCCCCCACCCAGCCGCTCGCTCGCTCCCCTGTGCAGCACAGGGGAGAGAATTGGAAAGGCAAAAGCAAGAAGAACTCCTGGGGGAGATAAAGAGTGTTTAATAGGTGAAACAAGCTGTGGGTGTGAGCGAAGCAAAACAAGGACTTCATTCAGTACATCCCAGCGGCAGCTGTTCAGCTTGTGGGAAAGCAAGACCTCATCATGTATAACGGTTACTTGGGAAAGTGAGCACCCTAACTCTGAACCTCCGCCCCTTTCTCGCAGTTCTATATGCTGAACACGACGTCGTATGGTATGGAATATGCTTTTGGGCAGCTGGGGTCAGCTGTCCCAGCTGCTTGGGCACCCCCAGCCTCCTCGCTGGTGGGACAGAGCAGGAACAAGAGGAAGCCTCAATACGCTCAGCAATAGCCAAAACTGGGGGTCACTAATGCTGTTTTGGTCACAGATCCAAAGCACCATACAGGCTGCTACAAAGAAAACTAACTCCATCCCAGGCATAAAATGACTTCAGTTATATTTGAATAACTAAACATGTACTAGTTAATATTTCTAAACATCTCTTCATATTGAAATTTTTCCCTATTACCTTTGAAACAATACTGTTAACAGCATTGCCTTCAATACATCTATTTTAATTTTCATAGCTGATACATGCTGAACGAGCAGAAGGGAAGTCCAATAACCTCCAATAACCCATCACCTTGAGAACATCCAATTTAAAGGTTGACAGAAGAAAATGTTCTCTGGGCTTTTGTAGTGAGAGAGAGAGCAAATGCAAAGGTGAAATTTAGAAAACAGCACAAGTTTATGCAGCATAGGTTGCAGCATGGAAGATAAGAGTAATCCAAGCTTGCTACCCATAAACATTGTTACCATGATAACATTAAGCAGTTCATCAGGCTTTCACAGTGGCATTTACTGCGTGAGAAGGAATCAAGTGACAAGATTATAGAATTGGAGCTGCTGTCTCGGGGCTAATATAATCTTTCCTTATTGACTGTTTGGTAATATGGCCACTGTCAAAAATCATCTGTCCACAAAATACAATATTAAAGATACAACATTAGCAAAAGCTGCAAAGTGCCTTCTGTGTCATGTGGTGCAACTAGAAGTTAACAGTTTTTGATGAACAGGGGAGGAGAAAAACAGGTAAAATAATTTGGCGATTGTGGGCTTCGTCCTGTATGTAAGAAGCATCTGCTCCCAGTGATTGTCACTGTTTAATCAGGAGGTGGCCCACGATCACCGTTACTCTCACCAGCAAGTCACTGAATCCAGAGCCTCAGCACTGGGTGCAAGTTCAGAGCAGGCTGGATGCTGGGGATGGTCCATGTTTCTCCTCAGCTGCCTGATGGCCCTTTTTCATGCCAGTTCCTGGTTTCAACACCCCACTAGCCCACGGGAGGGAAGGGATAGGGCTGAGTGCTCCTGGCTCTGCAGGAAACCTGCCACCCACACTGGCCCGAGAGGGTGCCTTGAATTGCACATGCCTCAAATGCTGCTTCTGTCATTTTGCTATGCAGCCAAACGGTGTATAAAAATTAGCTACTTATTTTGGATTTATCATCTATTTGTAGTATTTCTAGATTGACAAAAGACAATGTCTCCCACCAGAAGTGTGCTCAGTCTTGGGTTACGCCAGACAGATTTGTAGGACCCTTCCAGCTCCCCAGGTGAGCACCAGGAGCTACACGCGCACAGGGCATTGCCGTGTTGGGCAACTAGAGCAGACACAGCAAGTCAGCCTCTAAAAGCTGCTAATAGTTTGGTCAAGGGATTGCACTAGCTCTACATGGTGTGTTATGTGCATGTGGACAACTACTGCATTTGAAATATAACCCTAGGAATCTCAGAAGAATTAAACCCTTACATGAAGAGAATTGCTTATTTCTAATCAAGTCCTTTCTAGCCCTATGGGCTGGTCTGCACCAAAGCTGAACATTAAACAAAGGCCTAAATCAAATCACTGAAGATGTATCAAGCGTTATACTAGTGGTAATGAGACTTTACTTTTCAATGCTGAAAACTTTGGAGAGGGATGTGTGAGCAGTTGGGAAGTCACCATGGTCTAACATGGGGGACTGGGGGCAGGAACTAGTAGAATCTGAAAATACGGCTGTCACAGTCTTGCTAAGATACCGTTGGTAAATTAAGTACTTTTTCTATTTCAGCTGAACTGTAATATGGGTTAATAATAGCCTTTTGTAAAGGTTATGTAAGGCATAATGCTACAGGTGTGCCAAATATTATTTATGAATAAATTTAGTGGGGTTACCAGCTTATTTCTTCCAGATAGTTCATCAAAAGGGTTAGAAAAGATTACACTAAAATGTAATACTCATTACACAAATACACTCATGTATGAGTAACACTCATACACAAAACCTTAGAGATTTTAACCTTTGTTTTAATTAACATCTCTCATCTGAAAAAAAGAGTGAATAAACTAGTGGAAAACTGACTAGAGCCGTTATCTTACTCATGTGCATTGTTATTTACCTTCAGGACAACTTCAGGCTCGTTCTTGCCGTGTGAAGCATGAATTCTGGGAGTTGCATTTGAAGTAGAGCTCCTAATTTACCTGGTTTCAAGTCGTCTTCTGAGCTTGGTTTTCATTGAGGCAAATTTCCCTGTGTCCACAGCTGTAGATGGTACAAGTTGTTACGCTGACAATGAGGAACTGTGTGTCTGATGCACATAAGCTTGGGGACGGGGACATGTGTACAACGAGAGTTAAAAAGCACTTGCCAGAATTTCCCTTGATCTTGAAGAGAGAGTCGTAGTTACATTTGGGTTTATGTCCAAGAAATGCACAGCTAATGGTTTTCAAAATCTCTTTGATGAAATATTAAAAATCTTATATTCATGTACTGACTTTTCATTTAATTTTCTTTTACTGAAACTTTCAATGGTTCTTAATTGAATGTGGATTTTGTTCAAATCTGTATGAAGAGGGCCTGTGTCCTCAGGGCCTTTGAAAAAGATAAAGCCTTAAATGATCTTTTTCATCTCAAATCAGAGACTTCCATTCTGTTTACAATGCCCCCAAACTTTAAAAGGTGAATTAACACTGATAAACCAGGTAAGCCTGTGATAATGCAAGTTTCCTCATAAGCACATTTTCAGATGTACATATTGCTATGGTGGTTGTACACTAATGTGGTCATTATATATAATGTGTCTAACCGTCATGTGTAGTTAATAGCTTACTACTTCTATCTTCTAATTACACGTATTATCCATATGCTCCATGGAATGTATCTGGAATTTCTTTCAGCATTATCACGTTCATCATATGTATAACATCCATAAATATCCAGCAGTAGCACCGAGCACTTGATGTCAGCTGGACAACAGAGGATCATCCCCTTTCAGTGCAGCTTCCCAACGAAGGTCCGCAGCTCAGCAGGCACCTCTGAGCCCGCGACTCCCCTGAAGTCGGCCAGACACTTGGGTGACGTTAAGGAGCCAATAACCAGCTTCACTCAGAGCTCTATTGCCTCTACTTGAGGCCTGTGCTCACGGTAGTCCTCTGGCTGCTGGTGAATGTTAAGTAGGAGACTAAGTTAATGGCATTGAAAAGATGCCGTGGGAGGTTTTAAACAATAATTTGAAGCCTTGAGGGATGATCTTTACATTGGTCGTCTGTCCTTGGGGCAGCTTTATTGGTGGCGCTGCTGGGAACCTCTATTAGAAGTTTCTCCCAGTAGCACGAGACTCCAGTCCTGCTGTTCCCATGGCCGCTGAGCAGCAGTTGCAGTTAAGATGGGCTGAGCTGCATGGAGGTTTTCTTTAATTTTAAAAAATCACTTTTGTTGTTTTCAGGAAAAAACACCTTCTCTCAGGTGTTCTGAAATTCATCTTGGATGGTTTTATTTACTTACTGTCAGCACCTCTTATTTTTCTTTTTTTTTTTTTTTTCTTTTTTTATTGCTCTCTTGTTAGCAAGGGAGAAGGAAAGGGAAGAAAGCCAAAGCCCAGTAGCAATCATCACATAGACCAGTAGATGACAAATCATCTCATCCAAAGATCCTTGGCTCTTCGATTCTGCAGAAGTAAGAACACAACACCAAGTGAATGGCTTCTCAATACCAGGCACCAAAGACATAAAAAATTCAAAGCTTCTTGAAGCTAGAAACCTTAAAAATCAAGTTTAGCTTCTGCTGCCAAAGTCCCACCATGTGCCATTGCTTTATCCCCAGTGGGAGTGTTATGCTTCAGGAGCAAATAAAATTATTCATCCTCAATTAGCAGCTGTGAGTTTTCCAAATTAAATAAGTGAAGAAGAAAACCAGAGAGGTACAAGAACAAGTTGGAAAGTGAGGGGTTTTTTTCCTCCATCCTATTTCTTCTAACGTGGGTAGGTGCTGTGATTCCTTTAATTCCTTTACCCCTAGCAGCTCTTTTTTTTTTTTTTTTTTTTTTTTTTTTTTTGGCAAAGTGGGATTCCAACCCCAGCTGGCAGTGGAAGAATGAATTATCTTCCAGTAGCAGTATATGCCCAACACAAAATGGGTTTTATGAATTAAACCTGTTGCCTACTCTGTCCCTGGTTTGTTGCAAGATCTCTAAGCCCCTCTTTGCTATTAGTATTTATTACTTATTCAGGGATATCTGGCTCTCCAGGGACCCTGAGCAACCACCTGAGCAGGGCCAACAGGCACACCAGTGTTCACCAAGTGCCACCACTGACTACTCCAAAACTATGTTGTCTCTATTAATTTCTGGATTAACTCAGTCTGCCCTGCGATATGTTTCGGTCCTGGATTTAGCATAGTTTCCTTTACTCGGGTCCACCCTGTAGGCAACAAGAACAGTATGGTCTGCTGGCAACCAGAGAGAACGTGGTGGGGTCTGAAAATAAAACGAAGGAAAAAAAAAGATTGAACTCTGGTTCCCTTTGTGCATCTTGCGTGAGTTCCCTGTGCAATACAGCCTACACCCGCCTACTGGTTCTCCTCATTTAGAGCTGGTCTGTCGGGCATTT
This sequence comes from Tyto alba, assembly GCF_018691265.1. NCBI lineage: Eukaryota > Metazoa > Chordata > Aves > Strigiformes > Tytonidae > Tyto > Tyto alba. Next base: position 42,834,322 of record NW_024881316.1, on the reverse strand, counting down.
CCACATTGGCTTGTTGCTGTCCGCAGACACCAAGCCTGCAATCAGTACTCACAGTGCCAGGATCAAAACACATTCCCTTCTGTGCTATGACATGGAGAAGGCCGACATCCCAGCATGTTTTCTAACTGCACTCTCTATCAAGCTCCTCGTTATTTTAGTCTCACATCCAGAGCAATTAAGATAAGTCTGTCTTAGGTTTTATAGCATTGCTTCTGCTGACTGTCCAGTTCCTGGGAACGCTCCACCACTGAAATTCCACCCTGTTTGCTGCAGTTGCTGATCATTTCTTGGCTCAAGTTGCTGCTGTTTCCATTCATCTGCTTTTATATGAACAGGGGCTCAGGCAGGGAATCAGGGAGGGACAAGCTGAGTGTGTGGATCTGGCAACCAGAAAGTGTTAACTGATTCTCCGAGTCTCCTCTGCTTTGCATGTGGCATTGGGATCACCACATCTAATGTCTTTCCACCCAGTCATTGATGTCAATCCAAGAGCCCTTAGGAGAGGATTGCAGGGTGTTTTTAGGGAGCTTGCTTGTCTTATGACTGTTTTTTCAACTCAGCAGGTCACTTAGGGCATTCTGGAGTTTCCCATTCTCTCTGTCTGGCCAGCTCAGCACAGCTGAGACTTTTCCAGGATTCTGGAGGTGGCTACAGTTCTGCATTCACCCCACACTGATGTCAGCAGGTACGTCTATGCACTGAGACTCACAATCTGACATGGCCGGCACCGGTGGAATTGTTGAAGTTGCTGGATGTGGCAAATGTGCAGGTTCTTCTCAATGACTTTGACGATAACCAAAGGGTGAATTTGTTTTGGAAACACAAAGGAAATACTTCCTCGTGGGCTGCAGCCAATTTGGGTAAAAACTTCTCAGCCAGTGCAAATCTGGTTCAATCATCATGATGACAAGCTGGTGGCCTGAGTTGGCCCTAGGCAGGTGAAAACATCCTCTAGGTAAAACAGAGATGAAAGTCTGTGATGAAGAATACTAAGGTGTGAAGGAAATCCTTTTGATCCTTTGCTGAATGTAGATGATTCCATGTACATCAGAAAAAACGAGCTGGCAGGGGATGGGTGCTGGGTCTCCAATATGTTCTTCCATCAGAGGAGCTGAGCAAGTGACTATCAGTTCCATAGGGCCTAAGCAATCCTTCCTCACCATCTACAGCAGAGCACATCAAAAATGAGGACGGAAAACTGAAAGGTGTAGCTGAAATTCACAGTCTTGTCTAACATCATTTGGGACGAGAAACAGATCAGGAAATAAGATTTATTTCTGTTTCCACACTTCTAGAGCAAACATTCACATTTCTCCACCATCCAACAGCACAGCTACTCTCCAGTTAGGGTTAGAGACTGCTGCTCTGAAAATGTCTCTGAAATGATACCGAGGACTCAAATTTTCTGCAGAGTGCCACAGCTCTAGGGCCATTTTCCCTCTGTTGTTTGTTCAGTGTTGTGTCATGCCAGTTTGTGTCTTCAGAGACTGTAAATTCTCAGGTGCAGTATAGCAAAAAGTCTCCTCCTCTGCCGCAGGGACAGATACATGCTGGTGCTTTGTCTTTTGAATGAAGCTTCCCAGTGAGTTACCATCTGTTTTATGCAGCAGATTTAGTGCTTAATGATGTGAAAGCTAACTGATTTCATACTTTAAGCCTATGACACATACACATTTTTGTAACCATAATAGTCAGCACTCTTGCTAGGTATCAGACCCATGGTCTTACAGAGAGTTAAGGTGGAAAAAAAAGCATTCAGTGCAGCATGAGGAACTTGTGATCCCAGAAACTGCAGGAAAACAGAAAACTCTCTCCCTTCCCTGCTAGTCATGACTCCAGCCAACTTTTCCATCAATCAGTGTAGAAGTCTTCTGAAGGGAAAGACTGTATTGTACCACTTTGAGTCTGTTTTTTTACGTAAGTATGACATGAAATTCATATGAGCTATGTTACTGACCACTACACACCACACTGCTACTGGCTGTGTCCTAATGCATGAGACTGAACTAACTTGCCTTCTCTTCTACAACTTCAAAGAGCTGGACAACAAATACCAGGTCTTAAATGTTCCGAGTTTCCCTCAGGAAAACTCCTCCTTTAAAGAATATTGATTTAGTTTTAAATTCTCTATCTACAGCTCCCAAAGGCAAGCAGAAAAGGAGATGAACAAGTGATATTTGGCAGCAAACTATGAACCCGAAAAAACAGGGCTTGGCTTTAAAACATTGCCCACTTCAACTATGTTACTTGGAATGTAGATGGCAAATAGAGATGAGAAGATGCAACAGGGATTGAATCTAGCAGGAAGTCTTATAAGGTGCAGGAGTGACTTAAGGAATTAGTTCTCAAATCTACAGAGCCCTTACTGAAAACCCAATGACCTGAAACCAAAGGTCCCAGCCTTCAGGGACTCCCCAAGGACTAGGATGTCCAAGGTGGTATTACTCCCCTATTAAAGCGGGGGACTCAGCACAAGCGATCTAATCCACCTAAGCTGTGGCAGGTCAGCAAGCTCAGGGGCAGACAGGGCACAGCAGGGCGGGAGAACATGGTTAGCAGGAGACACAGCTGGTGGTGGTGGCTAACAGCAGCCCCCTCCTTTGGTGCTGGCTGGGGAGGAGCGGCTCACCTACGCCATCAGCTGCGACCCATGGTGAGACTGATCACCAGCCACAGTGCTCAGGAAGACAGTATAAACCTTGGAAGGTGTCAGTATTATTTTTAGGCAGAAACTCTATGGGCAATGGAGCTGGAAGAGATGACCAGTGACTAGCTCAGCTACTGGCTGCGCCAGAAATCAGCCCCATACAGCAGATTTGGGCTGCCATCACTGTGCTTCAGCAAGGGCAAGGAACGGGCACGCTTTGCCTTACGGGGAACTACCCGGTGACACGTAACTCCGTTATCCTTTTATTTTCTTCCTCTATTTGTGTAAATCCATTTGTTGTAACTGCTGGCGTGCAGGTGGGGAAGTGCTGTCCATTAGGCACCCAGCTGGTTTAATTCAATCTCCCATATTATTGCGACTGTATTTGGGTATTACTTGAATGAGAACCCCTGGGGACTGAGCCTGGCCCTTGTTACTGCCAATCAGTGCAAGGCAGGGGGTTTACATTAGATTAGCATTTAATCTGAATGGTTGTCAATATAAGAATCTGATTCTTTCAGTCACACGTTCTGAATGTACATAAGGCATACACATAATTCAAAACTGACAAGGAGACAAAGTTAATTCATTTTATAGCACCAAGACTGAGCCCTAAAAAAAGAAAATTACAAAAAATAATCTTACCCAGCACTTAATATTCCATTCTTTTTACTTACAAAAATACATTCATTTTCTTAACAAAAGTACAACTCTGATAATCAAATAAGCTAATGAGATTTTCAAAATATAAAAATACTCTGCTACATTGCATCTATGGAACTTTCTTATTTTGGAAGTTCCTATTATTGCTACCATATGCAAAGTGAGGACTGAGTACATCTCTGTTAGATAAATATCACATTGTATCTCTGGAAAAGAGGAAAACAACTTACAATCAACAAAGTTTACCTTGCAAGAGACTGAATTCAGATTGGGTATTGTGCAGTTTAGAGGCAACTGCACAACTGGTCTAGAAACAGTATCTTCAGCTACATTCTAATTAGTCCAATCAACCACAGCCAGCAGTTTCTGGCACCCTTTTATCACTGGGCTAAGTATTCAGCTTACATAAACTGACATGGATCCACTGCCTTGTAGCTACAGATTTCTAGCAACTGAAAACATAACTCATTAAAAAAACATTAACAGCCTTTACTGGGACTTCTGGTTGTTTTCCAAGAAGACTACTCAGAAACACACAAATATTACAGAATAAATCAAAGCCTAAAACTATTTTCTATGATGTTTTGGAGTTATGCGATATTACTACATAACTTACCTACTTCAAAGTGCAGTAAATCTGCTATTTCAAATCCCATCAGACTCAAAATTGTAAACAGGCTTATGGTTTTTATTGTTGTAAACACATATGCCCTAGGCATACAAATCTTGATTTGTCCAAGAACCGAAACAAAACAACCCCAGCCTTAGATGTCAATTTAACAGAAGTCTTAAACTTGGTTAACTCTTATCCATGCACATTCAAAACATATCCTTAAAATCTCATTTATAAATAAGTGTTTTGCTGAATTAGAACAGTTCATTAGGCCTTAGACTTCAAACTTGCCTGAAATTGTTTCGGTATTAAATTTAGTGGGACTCTCAGTGGATGCAGTGATTTTACTTCTCAGTGTCTTTTATCCCAGCTTCCAGTCCCAGCACTGTCACTTCCCAGATAGCCCTGAGCAAGTTCCTTGTGGTCGCTGCCTCCAGTGACACCCACTGCAAGTGCTCCCAAACAGTGGCAAGCCAGTCCTCCAAAGGCACTTCTAGTATAAAATAAAGGCACCCTCCCTCATAATCATACAGTGAAGCCAGTGGGCTATAAATGTGTGTCTTGTCTTGCATTGTGCTAATTTCTTCAAAGCGTCCAGGCCTTCAGCTCTTGGATTTATCACTCTCCCTTCCAGATTTAGATAAGTCTTCAGAGTCCAGTTATTTCAGCTTAAGCTTGGAGCCAGCCTCTGGAGGTCTCTATCTCCACTGGCTACAGAAGAAGCCCAGAGTGACAAGGTCTGAATTTAAGTGCTCCACAAAGTGCCTGAGATTAGGGGTGTCTTCCATTTACAAAATGTGTTCAGCAGTGTGAATCTAAAGTAGAAACGTACCTAAAGCATGATGACATTCTGACTGAAAAAAATCACCATTTAAAATGGAGGTGCAGCATCATTATTATAAAACAGTGTGCAAGCTGAGATTTAACAGCCATGCCATGGTGTTTTGTGAGGCAGAGAGCTTACACCACGTGAGAAATGGGTGAGTATCATGATTACTTAAAGGCCAAAATTTACAGAAATCTGAATGGCACAGTCTAATTATTCGAAGGCACTACCGATTTCGGGTATCATGAGTGGAGATGTTGATTTTGAAAACGTTAAGTACTTATTATCTGAAAGATCAGTTTACAGGTTTCAGAAGCAAGGAACTCCAGTAATGGGAAATGTGAGGTTCTGTTTCATATAAAATCTATGAAGTTAAATTACATCAAAATCTCTTTCAGAAAAACTCTTCATGGGAAAATCCTCCAAACATGTCTGCATCAGTGATTTGCTTAATTTCAAAACAAAGTAAATTCTAACTTTATATAGTATACTTCAGGATTCCCAAGTGCTTTCCAAACACACTAGTGTGCAATTTATAGGTAGAGATTATGTTCCAAGTCCATCCCAGCCTTTAAGGATGTAATACATCACAAGTTAAAATTTGGGTTGTACATCACATTTACACTTTCTTCTCTTGACCTACAAGTCCACAGAATCTCCTGCTACAATGAGATCACAGCTTTCTGTTAATCACTGAAAAAAAAAAAAAAAAAACTAACCAAACCAAAAAACCCCTCCAAGCCTTCAATAGCTTACATTCCTCAACAGCTGCAATGTCTTTTTTAGCACAGTGCAGGGAGTTAGATATGTGTTTTGCACAGTGGTGTCCTCTCTTGATTTCATTACTGACTGTGTCAGAATCATCCTTTATCCATTTTGACAAAATATGAGCAGAGAAATGACCTGGAATACTCTCACAGAGTTTGTGCATGGGATGTGAGACTGCATTTGGAAAGGCAGTGTATTCAAAGCTTTCAGACCGAGATGTCCTCTTTGTGGTCATCCGGGTTCTCTGTGCTTTGATGGCTCCTTCTGTTAAAAGTAGAACAAATGATACATGAACGGACTTCTGGCTTTTATTGCTAACTAAACAAGCTACATTTGGCAATCTCAAACAACTGGGAACCACAAGCAAGGTATGGTTGCTATAGATAGTGACTAAAGTACCTAAACAGAGGGACCAGTCCCATTTTAGATTGTTTAGCCTGTCCCCTCCGGTGTGTAGCTGCCACTCAGGAAAGCACCTGATGCCCAAGAGGCCTGTGCCATATCTGCCAACCCCAGGCAGGTATCTGAGATACCTTCAGGCAATGAAGTGGTCCCAGATGCCCATGCTTAGGCCCTGGAACTGATCCCTCAGCATGGGAATCAGTTTTCAGCTCCAGTAACTTGGGATAAAAAACCCAAGACAGAATAACAACATATTTTGCTATTTAATCCATCAATCTCCTAGGATAGACTGTTCTTATGTATGTCCTCAGTATACCAAGGCTTCATTTGACAGAGGTGGATGATTTTGAGCTAGGCATGATTTTCTTTGGAGAGGGAGGAAAGGGGAGGAAGGGAGAGTCATAGGGTAAAATGGGAAAGAACCACTCAAAACTGCCCTTTCTTTTTCCTGCCTACGCCTCTAAATGGTTTGGATGTTTCTTACATGCCATAAACACCAAGAATGCAGTCAAGAATCCCATTTTCTTCTATATAAAAGTAAATTGTAACTATTCACATTTTCTCCAGAAATGTAATCTATGTAGAATATTCTTAATTTCTGGCTTGAAACACTGTACCATAATAGTGCTTTGTGCCCCCTCAGAGAAAAAGTAAAATACAGCAGTCAATATATCTGATAAACGATCCTCTAAGCAGGTAGAACTACACTACAAAAATAAGATACTGAATCATATAATGGTGCCATTCACTTAATAATTAAATTAATAGAATTTTGTTTTGTTTTGTTATAAGGAATATAGAGGTGTATGCTGGTGGCTAATAATATTTTGCCCAGTATGACTAAGAGCTACTGTGGTGACGTTACTGATGTTTGCTGCCAGTTCAAACCTACCTTAACTCTTCAAGCGCAAGCTTTGTTTCTTTCCGACTTTCTTCAGTGATTGGGTAGAAAAGAAGTATAAATAAACCTACAAGGATGAGGATAGCAGGTACTGCTCCAATGAGGATTTTCAGTGTGAGGATCACATCGTTGGATTGTCTGCATATCCCTGGCTTGTATCCAGTAAACCTAAACAAATGAAAATAACAGCGGTGTGTGTATGTTCAAAGCTAAAAGGCAGTTTTTCATCCAAAGGCTCCCCTTCTTGAGTCATTCCTTTCCTCCAAAACTCTTTGAGACTTTTCTCACATTTTTTCCCTGCACCTCACTTTTTCCTTCCACTCATTACATGTTTTAAATCTTGTTTTTCAGATCTCACCTTTGTGATCAATTTCAGATAACTGCTTTACCTCTGTATTTTCTCATTAGTATTGTGTAACATTTACCTACTAAGAGGAGCATGGAATCCCATGGAATCCCATGTTATTTGTTTCCTGTTAACATTCAGCAAAGTATTTAGGCTCCGCTTTAAAAGTATGCAAGTAATCTGACCAATTTCAACAGCAATAATTAACTTTAATTTAAGCACACACTTAAGCACTCTTCTCAAGATAGACAAATTTACTCAAGTGCTTAGAGTTAGGTACACACTTACAGTTCATAGATTCAGGGCTTCCATGCAGTCCCACAACTGCTGATATACTCAAATTCCCATTCCCAATTTGTGGAATGAGTTTATTTTCCTCTGAACATGCACCTATGAAAGCTACAGCTCACTTGGCATCTGTCTTCTGTTTTCTCCCACAAACATCTGTCTTGGCAAACTGCTGGGAGCTAACTGGAATGCAATTGAAAAAGGGGTAACTGTTGAACAGCGATTTGTTTGAGGGTGTTAGCACTAAGCATCTAAAATTCCTAAGCCCCAAATGTTCAGCCAAGCACTGCCTTTTATTTAGCAGTTTCAGCTGAGGGCCCTAAAGCAAAACATTCTAGTTACCGAAACCTAACCTGAAGCCAAGGGCTGAATAGTATTTCAGACAAGTTCCCTTCTAAGTGTTTATTGCCTGTTTGTGTGATGTACATATACAGAAACCTAGCAGCTGCAGGCAAAGGTCCTTCCTGCTGGGTCATGCACAAAAGCAAGGCAGGAGATGGTTGACCACTTTCTCAACCTGTCTGTCTAATCAGAACAGAGAAGGCAAAAGTGGAAGGAGAACACAAAGCATCTTCCAAACCGACGTGGTCTAGGTAATGGGCAGAGCTGTGAGAAAGACTGTGTTTCTGACTCAGCTCAGTGGTCAGTTCCCTAAAACCATGCAGGGGTCGGTGACCCTTTTTTGTGCTGAAGAGGCTGCCGGGCACCCCTGAAAGCACTCCAATCCATGTAAATACTTACAAGCTCGTATTATATAGTCCAACCCAGATGCAACAAGGAATGCACAAAGCAGCTGTACTACTTGTGGGGGACCTTAATCTCCTGAGCTTTCATGTTTAGTTCTTTATTCATATAAGCCACTCAAATTGACAGGAGTAATTTGGAAAGAGGAAAATCTAAAGGGAAGTCAGATCTTTCTGAACTGAAACATGTTAGGGCAGGAAACAATGCTCAGTGTTCTGGCCTAGAGGATAACAATATTGTCTTTAGTGGTTAGACCTCTGGAGCTGCTGGCACTTCCAGGCTCAGGGCAAAAAGGCAATTAACTCCACAGGGTACAGGCAGAATAACCTCCAAATGCTTTCAGAGTAGATCCACTAAGTGGAAACACAGTGTTACTTACTCCAGGCCTGCTGCAGAAATTCCCAAGCCAATTCCTGCTGACATCTTGGTAAAGAAAACAAAAGAAGAATAGAAAATGGTTTCCTGTCCTTTTTCATGAGGGTTCTGCAGGCGAAAGTTATCAACAACATCAGGCAGCATCGACCTAGAGGTGAGCAAGATAAAAGGAAAACGCAAGCCAAAAGCTCTTTTCAAAGTCCAAACTTACTGACAGAGTACACCCCTCCTCCCTTTTTAAGATCAGATTGATGTAGTCATGCACCTGAAAGAATCCAGTTCAAAAAGTCCTACTGCTGGACAGGAGGGCAAAAATCTGTGTAAAAACACATGGCCTCATATTACAAAGTAGAAAACCAGCTGAAAAACTATCAAACACTTGCTGGGAGGTCACAAAATTCTTTAGACTGACTGTCATTCCAATCAGAAATTGTGGTATTAAAAAAAGAACAACAAAACCCATGTTTCTTAAGATTTTAAGGGACTCTGAATCTCTGAATAGTTTCACTCTGAAATAACTCTTTTGACAAGATAAAATTTTCAGAAATCAGTGAGGCCTATTTTCTCTCTAATTCAAAGAGACTGAATTTGGTAATGGGGAATCAGAATGGAAGCTGCTCAAATGTCAATTGTGAATTGACATTTTGTTTCCAATGTATGTAATGATTTACTGTTGGAGAAAAAGGGCTTCTCACCCTCTGTACAGAAGAGCTTCTGTAGTCTGACAGCTTATTTTGAACTATGTTTGCATGATCTCTTGGAGTTTTCAGGGCATTGTACAAATGAGTAATGCAAAACAGCTCTTTCAGCAATGGTCCTGCTTTCTGGTCAATTTGACCTGAATAATAATTATTCCCTCAAGAGAGGAAATGTCTCATCCTGCTCATCCTTAAGTACTTTTCTCCCCACATATTTTCAGACCTCAAGAGCAAAGGACTTTGAATGCTCAGTTTATTTTAATCATATCCTTGTGTTATTTAATCTATAACAGAGGAGTGCTGAAGCAGGGATACACAGCTTGCCTTATGTTTCCTCTGCTATATTAATTGCTCAGCATTAATTGATTTATCTAACTTCATCATTCCTGTAGATTTAGGTTTAGGTTAGAAATCAAACCTAAGCAACTGATTTACTGTTATCACAAGTTCTATAACTACTTAGATTATTGATTCATCTACATACTCTCGTGTAAAAAGAGCAGCTACAGTTAGAGTAGATGTAATCTGTTAACAACAGGGCAACCAAAGTCACATCACTGCAAATAGCCTCTATTATAAAAGCAGAAAAAGATTCTTCGAAGTGACTCTTGCTAAAGTCTGCCTCTTTTGGAGGCAAAATCCACACAGTAGTACATACATGCAATGTACACACATACCCCTTCCCCACCTCAAATGTAGAATTCTCCTACCATGGCAACAGAAGAGATGCTGCAATGCTCAGACCAGAGACGAAGGCCACGAAGTAAGCCAGGATCAGGTTTGGAATGGTCACTAGCATGACTGCAAAAGGAATCATCCACTGAGGAAGAAGAAAAACAGTTCATCTAACTTACAGTATGCATTGCTCAATGGTATATAAATTGTTCCCTTCAAATAATAAGATTGTGTTACAAAACAGTTCACACAGAGCAACACCTAAGACTTCAGTATTTTGGTGAAATGTCATTTACAAAGAGCCCTGAGCCATCTGTATTTAAGTATCCAGAAGAATCAGAGAAAAATAGGACAGGTCTTCTGTTAGCAGTATTAGGGCTATAACTGCACTAGCAAACTGAACAGTGCCAAGAGCCTATGTACCAGTCATGAGGCCAGCTGGCAGACCCTGGATGCATTCATACTCCTAAACATTCACAGTCTTCAAAAGAAGTGTGGCCATATAAATACTTTTTGTGAAGTGCACTTAAGCGGACTAGTTCCCAGACTCTGCCCAGATACTTCTTTGGAGATTGCTAATCAGCTTGTGCTAAGATTTTTCTGCCAATTTAGTAATAGAGATGACCAAACACCAGTTTGTATTGTAGGCTAGTGAAACTATTTAATTTATTATTAGAGACAAAGCCTTGAAATGTCATCACACTGCATTTCCAGGGGAGGGGTAGGGGTTAAATGGTCATTTTAAACTGTAAATATCCCATTTCACAGATGATCTTGAGTACTGAATGAAGAAGAGTTTGCTTGCACCTTAATTTTCAATGACCACTTTAAAGCAATCTAGGTACTCGGCAACGACTAAAACCAGGAAGGCAATGTGGGTTACTCCTACCCCACAGAGCCAGATACACTCATGACATCTCACAAATCACTAAGGCTACCCTCAAAACCAAAATAATTTGGGATGCTCAGGATTTGTTTTCTGGTAGTACTTAAAACCACCACATTTCCTCAACTTCAATTTGAGGAAATGGTTTTACAGGATTGAAAATCCACTATTTTAAATGATGACTGAATGAATACAGCCCAGCTGTCCTGTGCCCCTCACATGCTCCATCTCCTGTGCCTGTGAACCATGGGCACATAACACACAGGATCCAGAACCAGGGGCTTATCGACAGGGCTTTTTAATGATGGGGGATTAGTTTAACATTAAGTGTTGCAATCCTCTACACTTGCAGCTTGGGAGTTGAGGGTATGAGAAGAGCTTTCACAGAGAGTGATTCCCCTAAGCACTGCTATTTACAGTTCTGTATGGTAAGTGATTCTGGGAGTCCTGGAGTCTAATCCATTAAGTTTATGTTTTAAATGCATTTCCCATCTAAAACATTTGCTCCTAACCTAAGTAGGCAGAAAATAACCTTTCCTGACTGCAGGTTCCCAGCACAAACAGATAATCCTTGCATTAGCCCAATATTGTGGCAAAATCGTTATTTCACCACAAGAGAGCACTCCAGCAATACAAGATTTTATGTTGCCTATAAGCAATTTTATGACTGCCTTATGCTCCACATGGGGCACCCACTGAGAAACCAAAGCACTTAAACAAAATTCTAGATCGATAATAATAATCATTGTAACTGTAATTTTCTACTGAAAGAGAAGCATGACCTGCAGGACTGAGGCTATAATGCCCTAAAGTCTCGCTCATGCAATGGTAGTGTAATCATGGGGGCCAGTGTTCCTGCTGCAATAAACAGCTAATGCAGCTCCTGCTTTCCTACTTGTAAAGCAAATACTCTGTTATTGGCACCCTGCTCCCTAGTCACAGGGCTGCTGTCCTCCAAGTCATAATGGTATCCTACAGTTATCACGTGTCTTCCATCCGTTCCCTGACAGCACTATGGAAGGCAACCCTGCTGGGATGCTAAAGGTGGTGCTGGCCTGTGCAGCAGCACAGTATGAAGGGTGAATCAGCAAAAGATGCAGCTAGGATGTGAGTGGAAATGGGGATGAGAGAGTGGAAAAGGGGCTGCACAGCCAGGATTCGTCACAACGGCATGCCTCCATGCTGCACAGTCCTGATAGATGGCAAATAAACAACTGAGTATGTGTGGGGAGGTTAAAAGATTGGGGGCATAGTTGGATTTGTTTTTATTTTTTTACTAAATACTCTAAAACCCACAGGCAAAAGCTATTATAGGCTAGGATGCTAGCTAGAGTTGTGAGAGAGAATGATCTTCCACTTTTAGACACCTTGCCAAAACCATGAACCAACAAGCTGCCTCACTTCTTAAAATTTCTCATGACAACTTCACCTCCACTCACCAGCTGAGACTTACTAATTGTAAGTTCAACGTTTGCCCCATGAGGGCAGAGTGGACAATCTAAATGAACAACAGCATGTGGAAGCAGAAGCAAATAAACAGAAGAGAATAATTTCTAGCCTGTGCATCAACCTGATCATAGGATGAATGCTATCATGGATCCTGCTTGGGTATGACCCTGTCATTCCAGAAAGTCGAGGCTTTAAATTTCTAGGGAGTTGAGATACTTAGTCACTACTCAGACTGTTGATCTTCTCTTGTGAAGGAATGATTAAAAAGGGAGCAATATCAGTGGAAGGAAGCCAAGGTTCTTGTCGCTTATCTACCTACCTTGCCTTCTATATTCTTTCAGGGGTGTCTTCAACATAGAATCACTTTAACAGAAAAAACTAGTCTGGAGCAGTGTGAAATTTCTTTCAGGAAACAAATTTCAAATTACATCTTCACCCTGAAAGCTGACTAAGGTTTTGAAGAAACGAAACTTGTTTTCTCTCCTGTCTCCTTCCCTTCCAGAAGAACATTCCACAGTGACAAACATAGGAGCCTTACATGATGTGATTTTATTTCACAGTGAGAGAGAACAGATTAGTTGTACAGATCACACAAGGTGGTAGTATAGAAAGCTCCCGTCATGTACTTCCAGACACAAAATCCATCACTGAGCACACACTGAGCCCCTTGAGAAATGTCTACAAGGTGAAATAGAGAGGTGGCTTTTTTTCAATCCAGCCCCCACTTAGACCATAATACAGTCAAGGAACTGAACTGTAAAATTAAGTTAAACCATGTTTACAGAGGTGCTGACAGGCTTTCCAGTCATGTTAAACTAAATTTATAGAGCCAAGTTGGTTGAAGAAAGCATTTTTCATAGCCAAGTAGACAGAGGAGGAGATTTCCTAAGGAGGAAATCTGCATTCCCTGGTCCAGTCAATGGTCCAATACTGCTTTTGGCAATTCTCTTTGCTCAAGTGGTAAAAAGAAATAAGGATGGGACTTGGATTCCAGATGCCTACTTCAAAACACATAACAATTCAGCTTATTTGGAACTTGGGTTTTAAAGTTACTTCTGATTCTTTGGAAGTCATTCCAACACACAGATTTTAATTCCAGAAATTATAACTGTTCAATTATATTCAACAATTGTCACCAGACCTAAACTTTTCAGCTTTGTTCAGATTTTGACATATAGCTTCAGGCTGTATTTTTCAAGTCCTCATGCTTTGTTGTGCACAATGCAGACAATTTTTCTTTCCTCTTTCATAAGTAATTGAAGGTAAACAGGGGGAAAATGGGGAGGAACAGGACTATACAATGACTCACTGAGGATGATGACAGAAAATTGCTGCTGTCTGCACTAAGTGAAGGACTTAAAATAATCCATCAGAGATGAGGGCAGGCTCACTGAGCTGTGTCAAAGTTAAACTAGGCTTCTTCCTCAGACAGGTCACCTATTTCTTCACTAATAATTGTCTGTCTCTGTTCAGAGGGATGTGGGCACCCCTGCCTTCTTACGTTTTTGGAGAAGGATGTGTAACAGACTTCTGTTTGCTCCTCTGTGACTGAATTACAGATGCGGTCAACTCAGCACCATATACAAAGACAAAACAAGCCTTGTACAACAGATAACTTTTCAACCTGAGGCAACACAGATCTGAATTTATAAAACCTCATTGAAACTCACTCCTGAGAGCAGTGAAATGCAGAGCTTGTGCAAATTCTTTCAACTGGGACGTCCCTTCAGCATCAATCCATTTCTCAAAAGTTTCTCTTGGAAACTTGGAATCTGTCTGAAATTTGGTATGATGATTTAAAACAAACTCTGAAACTGAGCAAATTTCATATAGCTTGAGGTTATAAGCACTTGAAAGAGCTCCTGAAGTGGCTCCAGTTGTCAAATGAAGTGAACACAAGCAGATTTTTTTCTCAAAGGATTTGCTTACCGAAATCCCACATGCTGCATACTTCTTGCCAAATCGCTGCAGAAACTTCTGCCAGATGGGAACACTCACAGCTGCTGATACCTAAAAATGACAAAAAACCCATACCTGTACTGTGCTTACTGCTACTGTCTTCTTCAGCTGTAGAGCTCAAAGACATCTTTTAGTCTAGTACATTATGGTCTGAAAGGAAGGTGAACTTGCAGATTCCTGTTTCTCCTCATCCTTTGAGTGACTGAGTTTTTAAATTTCTCTATTATATATTACAAGCAAAAGCTATCCATGAGAGGGTTTTCCACAGTCAAATATCAAAAGGCAGTGTCTTAAAATTTCCTTTTCCTAATGTAAGCTACAGCAGTTAAAGCTATATATGATACATTCATTAAAGTTCAAACATATTGCAAATAGTTATACTTTGTGCTAATGCTTTTTGCCTCTTTACCTGAACCCAAGAAAAGAAAAGTGAATTAAGTTCTACCCCATTGTACGGGAAGAAAGCTGAAGCACAAGATACACTTATTTTAAAATATATTTAGAGTACATATCCCATACTACATGTTTATTCTTAGGAACAACCTGTAAGAGAAATAGTTGCTTACAGTCAACATCACTATTTCATATACTGTAATACTCACCTGGTAGCAGCAACCACTACAGGCAACACAGTACCAATGCACTGAAGTATTGCTACTAATGACAGTCTTACAATTGACCTAAATTCAAATGGCATCTCATTGTTACAGTTATATTTTACTCTTCACTGACTTTACCATCTCTTGTCTCTCTTCTTGGTGTCCATTACTTGCAGAGCGTTAAGATATCCAACAGTCATCCCTTGCTCTCCAACATTTTGGGTTTAACCATTGGAAAATATCTGCCTTATAATGTGGGAAGGGAAGAATCAAAAAGGGGTAGAAAGGATGGGAGGCTAGGACCAAGAAGTGGGAATTAAGTTCTCAGACGGTTCCACAAAGTCTCTGTTCCAAATGGGTCAGAAATCATGCAACAACTTCCCTAAAAACGACTAGTGCTGTATTCTATATGACAGACAAATTCTCTACAAAATATTTCAAAAGTGCACTACACACACATCCCAGTAATTATGCAACATTAAATGTTTTACTTGTGTTAAAAGAACTTCAGTCAGAGGAATGAAAGTGAGTTTTCAACTAAAACTACTGGTAATCATAAAGTAAATCATGCAGAACAGGAGTAGTGTGTAACTGAGTTGTATCACCTAAGCAAGCAAAATTTTACCTCTACATGTTAAGAAAAAAGGTTCTGTAAAATGATCTTTTTATCATACTGCCAATTTCTCTAGAGAGGAACCTTCATATCTCTGGATATTTTAAATATTTATACTTGCAAGCTGCCTAGCCCAGAGGGCTCACGTGTATGGATACACAAATTAAGGTTGTTTAATTTTCAGCATATCGGGCTGGGAAAGGGAAAAAGGAGCTAAAACTCTAGACCTCCTTTCTGGCAGCAGCTTTTGCCCTTCATAGGAGAAGAGAGTGACTTATAGTTAAAAGCAAGAAGGAATGAATTAAAAGCTCCAAAGCATTGATTTTTTAGAAGTACAGTAGGGAACACCAACTTTATTTTAAAGAGGCAATGAAAGAGGTGGTGTAGATTCTTAACAGCTCTGCCTAGACACAAAACTCTTCTTGTTGTCTGTTATTTTGTGTCAAAACCCAGTGAGAAACAGCTACTAAATAAAAATATGTGAGAAAAGTGCAACTCACCAAGATGGTCACCACCAAATACTGGAAGTGATTCCGAAGATCAGCAGCATGAGTGCAGAATAGGACAAAGTTGCTCTGCTCCAGCTGTTGAAGACATTTGGTGACCACCAAAAAAGAAAGGAAAATGAAAAAAGACAAAAATTACATCACACTCCTTACTAGCCAAACGTAGTTGATGACTAGTTTGTTAAATGTAGGATTTGGGAATCTCAAATGTGCAACAATTTAAAGCAGTAACTCCCTCGCTATCACTGGAGTAACATACCCGTAATACTGGGGCAAGCAAGAGGTAAACCATCCACCTAATACAGCATAAAATTGACCAAAACAGGAACTGCCTTACAAGAGGATTCTGTCTAAAGGCTTTATTTCCTATATTGCAATTGCTTTGTGTTGTCACAGCTGCAGACTACTGCAAAATATTGCCCTTCATTTTCCATAGCAATGCCATAAATCTTTCACCAGAAGCTCTGACTCCAAAACAAGTTACTCTTCAGCTGCAATTACACTCATGCCAACTTCCTGTAGTAAAGCAGCTAACTGCTGGTTCTGTATACAACCTTGGCTATGGAGTGTAGCTTTGGGTCAGATAGCACCATAAGCCTGAATATTCATTGTATGGGAGGATTTAGCTGCACTCTGTTATAACGACAGATGAAGCCATTGCCACCATGCCTTTTCAGAACTCAGGGGGGTTCTGAATGCCAGAATATGGGTCAGGCCCAGCTCCAGCAATTCTGCAGAAGCGGAATGACAGAGGAGGATTTAATACTCATGTCACAGCAGTATGATCAGCTCTTGCTCCTTTGTGCACTTGTAGATTATAAGTGGCAAACCATCTGTATACAAATCAGGATAAAAATCACATCCCTTCTCCACTGTCACCAAAGCTTTGCCTAGCTTGTGTCCCAGTCTATGCTGCTGTCATTTTATATATAGAATATCATGCTCTGTGATTACAGCCAAGATATCTTTGCTTGCCTATTCCTTTGTTCACCAGTAATCCACTCCCTAAATCCCATGAAGGCAGCATCCCTCCCTTGAGTAAAAATAGCAAGGGTTACTCCTGCTGGCTGAACTGGTCTAATACAGCTTCCAGTTTCTGCCTCCCCTCACACCTTCCCTTCAGTCTGTACAAATAGAAAAATAAAGAGATATGGACTGACAGAAGATCTTTTCCTCTCAGAGTGTTGTAGCAAGTAGTTGGCTGCCAGCAACCAGATGCACGCTGTATCCTTACTGACTGAATGCACACTGGAAGGATCTGGACCATAAGGGACCTTTCATCTTTCATCTTCTCCTCGTCTCTGCTGTTGCTCACAGTGCCTGCAGCTCCCAGATGTAAGCAGAAATGTGTCTGCTATTGTTTCTCACCCTTGTGCCTTCCAGCAAGGACTGACAGATGCTGCAAATGGCAGCCTACTAACTGTGCCCAAATCCAGGGCAATGGGGAAACTTCAGGGCTTCTTTGGCAAACAGACTTTTAAGCAGCCCTTCCAAGGAACTTACTAATTCACCAGGACTGCTGGTGAACACAGCGCTGCTCTCTTACATGCCCTGTTCTTTCCCTCTGTCCAGATGTTCACTTGGTCAATGGCTCATGTGACTAAGAGTCTGTTGACAAAAATATTTATATTATTTGCTTTTCAAAGTAAAGCCAACTTCAACAGATGTGTACAGGTTCACATTAAAATAACATATTCACTGAGCTGAACATAGCTCAGAAATCAAGCTTAAAAGAGCCTGCTGGACTATGTGGAGTATGGGTTTCTTACCAAGTGGCTTTAAGTTTTTCTACAGCTTCTCTCTATGGGAGGACATATTGCATCTTTTTGTGAGATTCATATTCAACTGCAGGTCCTCATTTGAAAATTAACTCTAGTTAGCTCTGAGACAGGTAAGACCTCCTGCCTCTGAACATCTTGCTCTGACCTGATGCCTACCATCACAAAAGACTCCATAAGAACCAGTTCAGCCACTATCTGAGAACAGCCACCTATGCAAAGGAAAGGGACAATGGTTTAAAGCTGCACACACCATAAAGAAGAACAGAGAGAAGAGAAAAAGCATCCTCTGAGCAACTGAAACCACAGGAGACTGTAGACGGATAACATATAATGACCCAATCTGGGTCACTAGGACTAGCCCCTCACCTTTTATGAAAAAAAAAAAAAAAAAAAAAAAAAAAAGCCATCTTTAAATGGTTGGGTCTTTGGTTTTGCTTCTTGTTTGAAAGAACTATCTCCAGCTGCACAGGACCCCAGGCATTAAAAAGGGACTCTGGCTCCCTATTGACTTGTAGGGGAAGGCACCACCCCTTAGATCACCACCTCCAGTTACCCGCCAAAGGTTATTTGCATTTTAGCTGCCGCAGACTCTCTCATGCTGGGACTGGAATGAGGCCAATGCACAGACTTAGAGAGCCTGAAGTTACCTGAACTGCTGTCGAGATGAGAAGAAACGAAGCTGTAAGCTTCACATATGGACCATGCTTCATGGTGAGTCCAAGTCCCTTACAAAAAGGAATTGCTCTGTCTGAATTTAAGGCATAAGGATCTAAGAGGAGCAGAATACATAAAATAACAATCTTTTCCAGAGATCAATGTGAAATAATAATTATTAAATCTAGGCATATTTAAATATATCTTACCATCTTTTTCCTTTACTCCAAGAAAAAGAATGACAATGCCAAGAAGATACACACCTCCTATGACCCCTGCTGCAATCATATAAACTTTTGCCTTTGAAAAGAAAAAAGACATATTTGAAACTGTGACAGGAGAATGACAAGTCATTACAAAAACTTCAGTCTCTTTCTGGTGAGTCATCTGCAAAGGAAGAAATGCCTGTCTACATACAGCCAACTGACTGTCTTTTACCTCTGAAAAATGTTCACTTGTGAAGTTCATTTATAAACAACACCTACTTTCAGATAAATCCAGGGCACATAAGTATATATTTCCTGCAAAAAACCCCATGAAGCTGTGAACAAAAGGACTACTATGTTGGCAACCTGAATGTTTTAAACATTTGCTTATGTTGAGACTATCTATAGACATACACAGCCATCTATCAAGACAATGCAGCATCCATAGAGTGATGCTAATTTTTAGTAAATCCAGTTGATCTAGCTACGCAGACTGCAATCTGTATCTTCATCCTGTGTGGAAAAGGCCTCAATACTGATGCCAGTATACTTACTACAGTTACTGCATTTATACATAATGATAATAAGAACTTCCTTTAGGTTCTAATGAATTTTAGAAATCACACTTTCATGACAATGTTTTGAGAATGTGGTAGCTTTCATGCTTTTTTTTCTCATTTACTTCATGAAATACTCAAGCAAATTCAGAAATCTTTGTTGTTAGCCAGGGGAACAAAGCCTCCAAGAATGCCTCCCACACCACCAGATCACATTTATTGTTTCTAACTCTGATTACAACGACTGAAATTAAGCGTTAAAAAAATATTTTGCTTTGGTATTCTGTAATAGTTTATTTTATACTGCATTATCAAAGGTAAAATAAGTGCTGGCTACAGAGCTTTCTGGCATAATGATTATTTTATAGGAAAGCTGAATTCTAAATTATCAATTATATAATGCAAATGAAATTATTATAAATCTAGGAAGCAGTTGGTAAATAAGCATATAATTACAAGAATGTACTCCCAAATATAAGGTCACTCAGTACAGATGTAAAGGTAGACAGAGGAACCATGTACTATAGACAAACTTCAAGACAACAGCTTTTGTTAAGATATTTACATTTCAGAAGGGATCATGGTGAAATAAAGGAATGCAGGATTATTATTTATTTGGGATAAAGGTTTGGGGGTTTTTTACTATCAGAGCTACAAATTAAATCAGAGTACTTTTATACTATTGGTTATGGCTCACACAGACTGCAGACTGCAGTATTGCAGATACCTGAATTCACGGAAATGAGGTAATTTCAGCCTCAAAAGCAAACTAGCCAGGAGAGAAGGGACTGAAAAAAAAGGATAGTAACAGAAGTCCATTATAAATTTTATATTTTGTGCCTACTTATTTGTTAATTTGCTCAAAGCAATTGTATTAAATGCTTTCTTTCAGAGGTTATCATTAAGTGTAATTTGAATTTAAACTCTCATGGATATTCATGGTAGGCCAAATAAGATCCTCTGACCCTAAGTGAAACTTGTTAGACCATCTACAGACTATATCAATACTCATGCTTGGTTTAGGTAGGAAAGATCCACTCCTAAGCTTACAGTAACAACTTCAGGAGAGCTTAGAAATAACAATTTCTTCCACTTCTCTTCTTTAATAATGAGCGAAATAGTATCAGCCATTCACTACGTCTTCTTTTAAACTAAGTGTGCTCTTGAGCAACTAAGAATTAGTCCTCATGACAAAAAGGGTCAGGGTCATACTCCTGAATGGCACTAAAAGAAACAGTCAAGATTCAGCCTCTTCTAAATATTTTTTTTAGACTGATGGAGATACTCCAGGTTCATAGAGCCTAGTCCTGCCTCAATTTATAACTCAATGTCCATCAGTCATAAAACTAAAATTCAAGATCAAACATCTCCTGCTGTTCAAGCTGCTAGGTGTGTATTCTGTTGTGCATGGTATGAACAAAAGGCAAGTGCCCCATCATATGATGCAAGCAGCTTCCACATATGTGCTCCTATAATCTAACTAAACTGATGACAGGTTATGTGAATGGCAAAAATTCTGGTCCTCACAGTGGAAGGAGGAAAAAAACAAAGACCAAAACAAATTAACAAGAAATCCTCACAAAAAAATGAACACATGGCTATTTGTAAATAAGATAGTGAAATAATGAAGGTAATTTATTTAATTAAATCAACCCATATAGTTGGGAGGAAAAAAAAAAAAAGTTTTCAGTCACACTGTGGCACGCTTCTTCAGATCTGAAAAATGTTTGTGTGTCTGAAAGCTTTCCCATTGTTTCCCAGTGTTAGTAGCTAGTTTAATGGAAGATATTACTTCTACCTACAAACTGGCTACTTCAGGCTATGTATCTTTGCTATTTTTTCAAAATAAAAAACTACTTGACATTCAACTCATTGTGAAGCTTCTTTCTCTATCTCCTTTCCACCTCAAAAAGAACAGGAAAGCACATATGACTAGACAGAAAGAAATAAATCAAGATCATGGGTTTTTTTGTCCTTGAAAGCCATGTAAGAGATTTGAAAGTGGAAGTTGGTAATTATGGTATGAAGCAGATTCAGACAGGGAATCTGCTGTGCAGTGAAATTCAGCTTGCTCCACAACTTTTCAAGCTATTCCTCTTGACAATTCACATAGCTGTAGTAGCACAGTAGTTTCCTACATCAAGCCATTGTCCTAGAAGCTAAAAAGGAAGACAGGATGATGTTCTATGTCTTGTTAAAATATACAGTAGAAGTTATCTAACAAGCAGCTTCAAAAATGTCTTAATCAGCAATGAAATGACATGGCCATTTCTAGAAGCAGCCCAGGTCTCCCCAAGCAGGTTCCCAGATCAGACACCTGAGAAGCCTTACAATGACCTGTGCCAAAAAACAAGGATCAGGTAGCACAGAGGCAGAGAATAGTCTCTGGGAGGCAAGGGTTGGTCCCCTTCCTGAACCACCATGCTGGTGCCAGAGTATGCAAACTCAAAGCATGTATAAAATCATGCCTTTAGCTTGTGATTTTACTGCTGCTGGAGAGTGGTAATAGGAGCTATTCAACTACACTAAGCAGAGCATGAATAGGTACACCCTGATTTGCACCACGCACCTGATTAGCCTCAGGTCAGGGAATCTTCTTCGTGGGCAATTTTAGGTATCAGTTCGTACATACACTGTCAGAGAAACAGATGAAAATATAAAAAGAAAGACTGAATCTAGCCACTGGTAAAATGGAACCAACAGCTAATTTCACAAGTGACAGAAAAAAACACTACACAAGAGCCTGTTTCAAGACCACTGGAAACAATGGAAGGCTATCAAACTGTGTTCACTGAGGTTTGGATCAGATTTTAGGATTTCCTCCCAAATTTAAAACCTTCTCTGTTTCTCAAAAAATAGCCAACTGAAGCATGAAAAGATTAAATTACTTGTGCAGGATTACAGGAAAAATGTGCTGTGGAAAATTAAATAAAAAAGCATGGATCTCTAGGTTCATTCCACACGTTAACCACTAAGCCCTGCTCACACTAATTGTCTGTTACCAACCATTTAGTTTCAACAGTGCTTTGTACCTTCACAAGAATACAGATTCCAAGTAGAACTTACAGTTTCATTCACATAACAGCCATTAATCTTTACAGGAGATCCCTACTGATAAATACTTTGAAAAGCAGTGTTGCTGAACTGAAAGATCCTGCCATAGACACCATTTTTTCCTAGAATCATATAATTATTTGGGTTGGATGGAACCTTTAAAGCTCACCTAGTTCCAACCGCCCTGCCATGGGCAGGGACATCTTTCACAAGATCAGGTTGCTCAAAGCCCTGTCCAGCCTGACCTTGAACACTTCCAGGGAAGGGGCAGCCACAGCTACTTTTGGGCAACATGTTCCAGTGTCTCACCACCCTCACTGTAAAAATTTCTTCCTTATATCTCATCTAAATCTACCCTCTTCAGTTTAAAACCATTGCCCTTTGTCTTGTCACTACAGGCCTTGGTAAAATGTCTTTTTCCATCTTTCTTATAAGCCCCCTTTATATACTGAAAGGCCACAATAAGGTCTCCCACGGAGCCTTCTCTTCTCCAGACTGAACAAATTCGTCTCTCAGCTGTTTTTCACAGGAGAGGTGTTCTGACCCTCTATTTTTGTGGCCCTCCTCTGGACCCGCTCTAACAGGTCCATGTCTTTCTTGTGCTATGGACCCCAGAACTGGATGCAGTATTCTTGGCGGGGTAGAGTAAGCTTTTCTTACTCTGCTTCTATTTTAAACTGTAAATCAGCCCCTAGAGAAAACAAAGGACAGCCATATAACTCCTAACTACTTCACAGTTTGGCATCTTCAGCAAAGCTCCTCAGTGTAATTCTGCTGTCATGCAGACGTGAAGCCTTGTTTGCAACAAGGTCATTGTCTCAGCTCCAGCATCACTGATTTCAAGGAAGTCATGTTCATGCTGATCTAGCTGGATGATATGATATGGTATTACAGAAAGATCCCCACCCCTCTCCCTAAGAGATTTTGGTGTGCTCCCATAGACACTTACTTGATGAGACAGGGGATCTGAGGGGTCTGGAAAGCTGGGACTGTCATGCCCGGAGTCAGTTGTGTTTATTGGGGGATTCACAGTGCAGTGATGAGAGACATGAGCACTGGCCACAATCTGCCCCTGAAGTGCAGCTCCAATCAAGGTCCCAAGCACTTCCATGGTCATTCCTAAAGAAGGAAGCACAAATGTGCACTGAAGATAAGAACTGGATTTCTCCACTGTCTGCAAGCATTCTCACTGAAGAGAAACCTCATCAAACCATTTTATTTTACAGAGAACAAGCAGAAAAAGCAGTATCAAGAACAGCAGAACTGGAAAATCAGTAATAGAACAGTTTATAGGAAAGAGAATTTTGTCATCTATTTTCTGATCAGCTCTTAGAAGCCTCCATTGAAGACCCTCTTTTATATAAGCTGCATGATGGAAGCAGCTGAGATTAAGAGCCACAAAGGGATAACAAAATCACAGAACAGTTTGGGTTGGAAGGAACCTTAAAGACCTTCTACAGTTCCAACCCTCCCCCTGCCATGGGCCGGGACAACTTCCACCAGTTGCTCAAGGGCCTGTCCAACCTGGCTTTGAACCCTTCCAGAGATGGGACATCTGTAACCTCTCTAGGCAACCTGTTCCAGTGACTCACCACCCTCACAGTAAAGAAATTCTTCCTTATATCTAATCTAAATCTTTCGGTTTAAAACCATTGCTCCTTGTCCTGTCACTACACTTGCTGATAAAGTCCCTCCCTACCTTTTCTGTAGCCCCCCTTTAAGTACTGGAAGGCCACTATAAGGTCTCCCTGGAGCCTTCTCTTCTCCAGGCTGAACAAACTCAACTCCCTCAGCCTGGCCTCATAGGGGAAGTGCTCCAGCCCCGATGATCATCATGGCCTCCTCTGGACTTGTTCCAACAGGTCCTTGTATTTCTTATACTGGGGGCCCCGGAGCTGAATGCAGTACTGCAGATGGGGTCTCACAAGAGTGGAGTAGAGGGAGAGAATTCCCTCCCTCGACCTGCTGGCCACACTTCTCTTGATGCAGGCCAGGGTACAGCTGGCTTTCTGGGCTGCGAGCACACATTGCTGGCTCATAGTCAGTTTTCCATCCACTAATACCACCAAATCCTTCTCTGCAGGGTTGTTCTCAATCCACTCATCACCCAGCCTGTGTCTGTGCTTGGGATTTCCCCGACCCATGTGCAGGACCTTGCACTTGGCCTTGTTGAATTTCATGAGGTTTGCATGGGCCCACCTCTCAAGCCTGTCCAGGTCCCTCTGGATGGCCTCCAGCGTGTCGACTGCATCCCACAGCTTGGTGGTGTCAGCAAACTTGCCGAGGGTGTGCTCAATCCCACTGTCCATGTTGCCAACAAAGATGTTAAGCAGCGCAGGTCCCAACACTGACCCCTGAGGAACCCTACTTGTCACAGCTGTCCACTTGGGACATTGAGCCATTAACCGCAACTCTTTGCAACATAGAAACATTTCATCTCGAGGACCAGAGTGGAACTACGGTTTAAATGCTGAATGCCATTTTTCCAAAGCAGGATAAGGAGTCCTAACATCAGACTTTTCATCTCAAGCTTGATGGTAATTTGTGAAACATTCTTCAAGACGATCTGATCTGATCTGATTAGACCTCTAGGTTCTCCAACTGTAAAATAAAATTATATCTACCTCAGGCTTATGTTGCAAATAATAGAGCTGCAAAACTCTTGGAAACAGCAGATGCTATTCTTAACTGCTTAAGGCCATAGTCAGGCAGAACTAGCCACCTCAGACTCAGAGAATGATTCGGAACACTAACACTGCAAGTACCATCAGAACAACGGATCATCTAGAAAAACAACCAAAGTCTCCATTTGAGAAAGCAAAGTTCTAACCATGGGCATCCAGTTCATGTTTCATGGAATCAGAATCAGTCAACAAGGCAGTGAGTTGTTACGGCTCTGTTGCAGGCAAGCAGCGAGTAATCTGGGCTTCAGACTGTTCTCATCCTGAGGGATTTCAAGCCTACCACTCCTGTTTCCACACAGTATGGCCATACCCAGCATCCCCGTGGCAGGGAGATAAACTGAATTCCTGTCCTAGCTCCAGAGACTATTCACACATTTTGCATAAAGATACATAGGGTTGAATACATGAACAGATTAGGAACAGGGACCAAGACTCCATGTTTATGAGGGAATGCTCTTCTCATTGATCTAAACATCAGGGGTTTTTTCTACTTATTCTCTCTTAGGGGCTCCAGCGGTCCCATGTTCCTTTCCCAGAAGCATCATGGCAGATTTTGAAGGGCCACTTCCAGAGCAGGTTGTGTTCTGGTGACTATCATACTTTCCCTGGGAAGCGACAGGAGTTTCAAAAGCTCCTAGATTCAGGTTTATTCAAGAACCCTGATCTGTAACAGCCTTCTTAGGTGACCTTGGAGACATGCCTTTTTGTGTATCCCTGTAAAGGAATAAAAATGCTCCTCCACCCAATGGGAGGGCAATGCACATAGACTGTGAGGTGTTCAGACAGTGCAATAACAATGGCTGTATGTAGCTATGGAAGATCAAGTAAAGAAAAGGAAGAGAGGCGCCCTATGAGATTTGGATCATTTAAATCATTGCTAGTATGTTCCCAAACAGAGAATGCTTCTGAATGGAAAATTTGAGGCTTAACGTAATATTAATTTAAACCAATTGGAAGTAAGAAAAATAAAGCTTCTTCCTCAAATTTCACATCTAATCTTACTAGCAATGTTACAGTTCAGTCCATACACACAAAAATGCTGGCAGATGGTGGAAATCCTAACCTCAACCTGATCTGAAGTGTTTGGACACAAACTAGTCTCAGTTGGGCCTTGCAGAGCTTCTAAATTGTTGACTACTCAGTGCAAAGTCACACCTTTAGTTCAAAACACCACCTACACATTTATAGACTTTATCTAGGGCTCTAATCTGCATTTTGCCAAGTACTTGTGTAGAATAAAACTCAGAAGCATCATTAGAGGCAACAGAAATAGAACCATTATAAAACCTTATTTTCTAAGAAGTAGCAAGAGCTGAGAAACAGGCATATTTCAAAGTTCTTGTGTGCTCAGAATTTATGTGTTACTTTCCACCTTAGCTGAGTAAGCTGATCTTTCAGAAAGCAGATTGTACCTTGAAGTAGATTATATTTTGCCCAGAACATAAGTAGGATTTATGTTAAAGCAACTTTGGAATCCAGTATTTCTACCTTATGTTCATAGTAAGGAGCAGGATAAAATTTATAATAAGCAGTTCTGTTTGTCTCCAGTAGAGGGTAATGGATTCTCTGATCCCAACCTTTTTTTAAAAGCATACTTCTTATTACACAACTGCTTTTTCTTTAAACAGTTGAAGAAATGCCTGAACAACTGACTGTATCCAAGAATATCTATCAACAAGAATAATTCCCTATGAAACCCAAAGAGAGGCAGAAGTGTTTAAGTAAAGCACTTGTTAAAAAAAAGAGGAGGAAAAAAAAAAAAGAGATTCTCATATAAACATAACCATTACAAGAAAACTTGGCTCCAAACAGATATAATTTCAAAATATACAAACTTATCAGCATTTGAAAAGTCAAAACTATGGTTCATTCCACCACCCTAACTTGGCTTAGGAAAGCAGCTGTACACTCAAAAGTTAAATCCTTTCTGAACAATAAAATGACAGTATAAATATGTAACACCTCTCATTCACAGAGTTCAACAGCTTTTATGAGCACAAATTTCACATGCCTATGAAGCCTTGCATGGGACTATCAGATAGGAAAGCACACTGATTTGGATCACAGCCTCTGAAGACATAAACCTAGACAACAGAAAACACTAGATACATGAATTTAGTTAGAATTTAGGCCAGATGACTCAGAATACAGTCAGTGCCAAAGAATATAACACGACTGGAATCTCCTACTGCTTAGTCCTGTCCTATGACTGTTAGCCCAGACTTTCTCTTGAGATAGTTGACAATAATGCAAATTATAACTGTTCCATGTGGCCAGAAAGGGATTGGATTCCTCAGGGGATACTGTATCTACAATTTCTGACGTGATATTTTTTAGCACTTCTGGCGACTTCATTGTGCCTCTATGATCTAGTTTTCAACACACTTAAGCAAGTATGTTGAGGGCTAGAAGGACTAATGGAAGAGAAAGGGGGTCTTGACAGAAAGAGAAAACATACCCAACAAAAAAATTACAGTTATTCTAAAGCAACATTGAAGGACAGGTTAAAATAGAAAAGTCTTCCATGTGATATTTGACTCTTTCCTCTTTACCTTGCTTAATGCTGGTGGCCATGAAAGATGGCAGTTACATAGTAAAGAAAGTGTGAGAGCTGAAGAGTAGGAAAGGAAGAAACTGTTCTTACATTCAACTTATGACCTATACAGGAAATCTTTAAAATATTTTCATTGCACTTTTTTGGTCTAATCAATTTGCTTCAAAGCAAAACCTTTGCCTGGTTTTGTTTGTTGAAAAGCCTGAGATATGGTCTGGAAGCCCTCATTCTTTTAACTAATACAGTCAGAGTGCTAGTTATATTACAGCAAAATCTGTCCCTAAACTACCTGGTATATGTTAAAATTAAATAAACACAGATGAAATAAAAAGAGAGATTTCAGTTGGTCTGAACATGCACACACAATTACTCTCCCTTTTTGTTGAGGTTAACTGTCTTGGTTCCATGAATTCTAGAAACTTTTTCAGATAAAACAGGTTTGGAATTTGTATTTATAACATGAAATGCATAAACCTAAGGAAATCTGAACAAAAAAAAAAATCAAAATTACTTTCAGACTTCCTTTAATTGAATGCTAAAGATCAGTGCTTTGTTTTTTCCCCTACAAATCACCTTTAAATTAAATCATTATTCCCTACCCTGGCTTGGGTAAGAGTGATTTTTATTGTTTTGTCTGTATAGCAATAAACCAGAAAGACTTTATAGCTAATCAGACAATTTGAGAGAATAAGACATTAATGTCTCCTGTTTAGCTAGAAAAATGGAAGCATTTACAAGACAAAAGATTTTTCATCAGATATTAAAAAGCTCATATAAAAGTCCAGTTTAGGGACACAAACCATTAGGAACTTCCTATAGATAAACAATGATTTTAAATAAAACTCAACCCTAATCCACATGAGAAAGCCCAGAACACACTCACGGTATGCCGTTGCAGAATCTCTTTCCTTCTGGTCTGTGCTGAGAAACATGGTGAGGGCAGAATACGGTACTTGGAATAACTATGCAAAGAAAGAACAACACTTCGGAAATGTCAGGGTAAATGCTATATTCCTTTGATATCAAGAAAAATGGTTTAATGTGACCTTGGAATTCACTTTAGAACATTGTATTTTTTAGCACAAAGATCTGTCTTTTCTTTCTGATTTGTGAAGCATATAAAAGGAAAAAAGTATCTCTCGCAATACAAATAATAAATAATAAATTACCAAGAGGCTTTACCTTAATGCTGTGCTCCTTCAGCTTCCTTGGGAAAATGTCCTTCATAGCTAGGTTATAAAGCATCTAGTTTTCTTTGCTCTGAGAGACTATCATGTTCCTAGTTTGAGCTAACTAACAGGAAGCAAAGCCGTAATGAAGACAATACAATTTTCCACTATATTCAATCCATAACACTGTATTAATCTCCAAAATATTTCAAATACCTGTCTTACTATGTAATTCCAGGAGACAATCATGAAAACTACTTTGTCTTCAGCACCATTTTGCCACACAGTCCTTAATCTGAGTTAAGAATAGGTACAAACACCTAATTGCTATGTCCATGCACTGACAAAAAGGTAGATGAGTAGTGTTTTTTGTTTTTGCAGCACTGTTTCTGGCATGCAATTGATACCTTGCTGAAAATCTTGATGGAAACAATGTGCTGGTAATATTTATTGCACTGCTAGGTAAATAAGCCTCACTTCTACTGGCGAAAGACCTTATTTTCAGTAGTACTTCATTGAAAATAACTATTCAATGTTAAAGGCTTGACCTTTTGGATGGTCATGATGTGAGTGAGACCCTGTCCTCATAGTGTTGAACTAAAATAAAAATCAGTTCTAAAATCTGGGAACAACACCCAGGCCAAACTTTCAGACTATTGTGAAGTGGAAGGGGGACGTGAGCCTGCCTAAAATCAAGTTCTCTGTGGTGTTTCCACAACAGAGATCTGTAATCAGGCAAACTGTGTCTCACAATCTGCATTCTACTCTGCTTGCACAAAATGCAGTTCTGTTCATCAAAACAGCAAGTGTATACACTTTCAAAGCTCTGCCATGGAAAACTTGTGTTTTTTCTTCAAAAAAGAGAGGGAAGAAAATTATTTTAAGCCATTATGAATGTCTTCTGAACCATCTTTCTACAGAGGAAACAAATGACCTAGGGAAACTTCCATGTGTTAAGCTAGAGTATAGAATTCCCAGGTCCAACAGATTTGTAAACAGGAGAAAAGCCAAAGTCAAACAAGAAACACAAACATTTTATATGTCTGGGAACCACCTTTTCAAAGTGTGATTCAGTGAAATTCAGCCAGGATACACCCTGCCAAATTGCAATGGAGCTATCTCACTTCCAGTCTTCATCTGTTTTGTGATACTGCTTTGCACAGAACACACCTTGTTCCACCTTGATATTGGCTACAAGGCAACACAGGGCAACCTACTTGCACATTATGGCATGTGTCACAGAAGTTCTTTGGGATCCACTGAAATGGTGGCTTCTGCATAAATACTGCCAGTTCTGGGCTGTACTAAAACATTAATGTGCTCAAGCACTCCTATCCAGGAATAAACATCATGATGACTACTACTAGGACTATTCCAGCTCTGGTACCCTGAGTTTTCAATGCCTTCTAGCCTGAGTCAAAACACCCAGAACTAGAGTCACAAACCTACTTGGTCTCCTAATCTTGTCCTGAAAATAGCAGTTATTTGAAGTTAGATGTCTAATTGGAATTAGGAATCCAAATGTCTCTGTGGATCTATACAATAATGAGTTGATTATCTAGGGCACTGCTAGTGAAAGTGACTGGAGGTAGTCTGAATTAGCAGGTCATTTTCCAGAGAAAGCATTGTCAGAAACCATCAACCAGCAAAGAGTCTGATAAAAGGATGTCTGCCCATCCCTTAAATTCACTAGAAGTTGAAAGTTTTGGTAAACCCCAGTCAACTAAATCTGAATGCATTAACATAGACAGAAAACAAGCAGGTCACTGCTGAAGAACATCATGACCTGTAATCTACTTACTGTGGTCAGTGATTGGAAAAGGCAGTAGAAAGTCAGGTACCATGCTACTCTTCCTGATACAAAAGGAGGCAGGTACCACATAAAAAAATAGGACACTACTGTGAAGGGTGTACATGCCAGCATCCTGAAAAGAAGATTAACACATGTCAACACTCTTAACGTAGTGATAGCAAAGAACATTAAATTTTCCTGCTAATAATCAATGTCATTTATTTTATGTGTAGTTTTTCTAACTGCAATAATGCTGTGGTTTAAGTATTAAACATTAGTGTGCCTTAAATGCAGATTAATATAAAATGTATACAAGCATTTCCATAAAATGGAAAAAACCCAGCAAATATGAAGGAAAAGAGCTATACTTAAGCTAATATCCCACTCAGAACAGACACAATTTCCTTGCATGTGCACTGCAACAACATACCTATGTTGCCATTCCTTAGTACATGTCTCAGACTACACATTTATTAGAAAGAACCATTGAAAGCTAAGATCTATTGTTGCATCTTCATATACTACATCAGTTTTTACATTAATCTAATTACCAAGGATTTTCTCTTCCAATTGCAATGCCTTCAGTTTTCCTCAACTTAGCCTCTTCGTTGCTACTTCAAGCAAGTGCAAATACACTGATACATGTAAAAATGCTGAAAAGAACATAGAAGATAATGGACAGCCAACTGCAAAAGTTCCTACAGTTTGTATCTACTTGGGTATATGATAATGTGTTCCATTTAACTCAACAGTAAAACTCTTAATCACTTCAAACACAGAAGGATCATCTTCTTCTGAGGAAGGTGGCTTAAAAAAAAGAACCACAGAATCTTAAATTCCAGATGTTGCTATTAAGCAGCAATTAATTACATTAGTCTAAAACTTATTTGAGGCAAAACACCACTTGTCAAACTCCATGATACATAAGTGGTCAGATGCTAATATTTCCCAGAAGTCTGAGCTGCAGCAGCATCAGGGCCCTCCTGTATTCTTGTAAATCAGACATTAAACAATGTAATTAGATGACCAAGATCTCAACAAAAAATATCCAAACATGTAAAAGAGAGAACAGATTAATCCCTTCACAACAGCACAACTGACATTGGGGGTCAGCTGACTATTTTGCAATCGTGAACTGAAAACCTGGAATACAAAAGAGTAATGTGGGTAAATAGTTTAGTAAAACAATGGCTTTCCCACACTGCTCTTTGGGATGGACAGCATCACCGGGAGCTGAGCATTTACAAGGAAAGTGCCAGGTTCTGGTATTCTCTGTCCCTCCAGTCCCCAGGCCACAGTTCATCCACAGCTGGTCAGCAATGGAAAACACAAATAAGGGCAAACTCCTAACACATCTCAGGGAAGCTACCTTCCTCTCCAAAAGCGTGAGCTCTTCCAGAGCTGTCCAGGCAAAGTCACCACAGTAAAATATTTTTATAGTCAATTTTTCATGCAACTTCTCAGAAGTAACCCTCTTAGTACTCTTCCCCCCTTCCATACTCTTTCCACATTTTCCTTTCCTCATTATATGTTAGTAAGTTTTCAGAACCTTGTTGAAGTTGCTGAATATCTGATTGTCTGCTATTACCTCCTTTGACAAAATGTTTGATCAGGTTTGTATATATCAGGTCAATGTCTGCTTATGTGTTTTGAACACATAAAAGAGATCAATAGTGATTGATGAGTTCTTCTTATAGTGAGTACAGTATTAACGTATAGTTAAATGTTAACCTTCTTTACTAATGTCCTTGCTTTGCTGGCAAGCTTTTCTGACTGAGCCAATTCCATTGCTTCACTCTAGATATTTAAGAAGTCGGAATAATTTAAAAAAACTGAAGCATTTTTAAGATAATGTAAGATTCATTTTTTGCTTTGTATAAACATGGTCTGACCTCCAAAGTTGTGCTGGGTTTGTGTGACAGGGTTTTCATAGTGTGAGAAGCTTCTCGAAGCTCCCTTGGCTTCACATTGGACCCGCCTCTGGCCAGGGCCGAGTCAGTTCACGACAGTGGCTGTGCCTCTGTGATAACATATTTAAGAAGGGGAACTTGAGAGGAGGGTTGGACTTGTGAGGGAGGTGTCTATGAAAACACTGAGGCCAGTGGAAGAAAGGAGGAGGAGGAGATGGGGAGGTGTGCCGGAGCAGAGACTCCCCTGCAGCCCATGGTGAGATGGCAGGCTGTGCCCTGCAGCCCATGGAGGTCACCAGTGGAGCAGATGCCCACCTGCGGCCCGTGGAGGGCCCCACACTGGAGAAGGTGGATGGACCTGAAGAAGGCCAGGACTCTGAGCAAAGCCTGTGCTAGAGTGTCGCTGGGAGGACTGGAACACACAGGAGGGACCCACGCTGGAGCAGTTTGGGAAGAGCTGCAGCCCATGGAAAGGACTCTTGCTGGAGGAAGTTTGTGGAGAACTGCCTCCCGTGGGATCAACCCCATGCTGGAGCAGGGGAGGAGTGTGAGGAGTCCTCCTCCTGAGGAGGAGGAGCGGCAGAAACAACGTGTGAGGGTCTAACCACAACTCCCATCCCCTGCCCCACTGTGCCACTCAGGGGGAGGAGGTAGAGAAACTGGGAGCAAAGCTGAGCCGGGGGCGAGAAGGGAGGAGTGGGGGAAGGTGTTATTTTTAAGATATGGTTATACTCCTCACTGTCCTACTCTGATTGTTAAATTAAGTAGTGGTGGTTTTTGAATTAAATTGATGGTTTTTTTCTTCCTCTAAGGAGTCTGTATTTTGTCCCTGACCATAATGGGTGAGTCATCCCTCCCTCTCCTCATCTTGATTCCTGAGCCTTTTGTTTTATTTTCTTCTTCCCATTGCTGAGGGGGAAGCAGTGTGCAAGTGGCTGCGTGGTGCTCAGTTGCCCTCTGGGCTCAAACCACATAAAAGTATAGGAACAAAATTCTCATGAAAAAAATTAGTTACCAAAAAGTTAGACAAAATCCTTCCAGAAAGAAAGTGGCTGTTTGATGAACATATATTAAAGGTTGGGTTAGATAAGTACTTTTCCTGTAAGAAGTGCAAGTTGTACAGTAGTTGGTGTGCAGTACAAACAGCTGATAAGTTCATGCTTGTGCTAGGATGTGAATTATTCTAACATCGATTTAACACTAACAATAAACACATGTATTTGCAGCATTTTCAAAAAACTGAAAAAAAAAAAAGCCATCAGGATACATCTAATAGAAACTGAATAAAAATTTCATTATTTTCTTTTTGAATAATTTTGTTATTTGCTTAATTCAGCGATCATTAAAAAGTACTCCATTTACCTGGCCACAAACCAAATCCTGAAAATAGAAGCAGCAGCAAGCTCCTGTTTTCCCATGGGATTCTTGACAGAAAGCTTAACTTTGACCTGAAGGCCCTGTTCCTGCTGGGGCCAGGAGCAGCTGATCTCAGCCTTCTTCCAACATGTACTTGCCTTCTACACTTTGTCAGATATAAACTGCCCACAGAGAAGTTTCTGTAGCCCTAAAACCACGTGTCAGCAAGACAACGATCAGCTTAAGAACTGGGCTTTTTTTCCATGAAAATTCAACTTCTTTGCTCAGGATACCACAGTTACTCTTACATTTTTTGTTGTGAATCAAGTTTGGGGGCTATATTAATTCAAAATTCATAATTAATTCAATATATATTATAATGCATGAGATAGAGCAGTGATGAAAGACATCTTATTTCACAAACTACTCAGTGCTGATCAAAATCTTACAGCATCTCATTCACTATAAAAGTCATGGTGATTTTTTAATTAAGTATTTTGATTACAGGGATGTAAGAAAAGCAGGACCAGAATGACTGCTGTAATGAAGAATGTAACAGACTGTGAGGGCAGTGATGGCTGCTGAGCCCTTCAGTGCCATGGTGTCACATCTGTTCCACATGTATGCTCACATCCTTTACTGAACTGAAAGGCTGAGAGAATTAAAGTTAACAGAGCTCCTGGAAGACTGATGTGAGAAGTGAAGGCACACTAGGACACAGGTAGAAACAAGTTCCAACTTTGTGGAGGAGTGAGGCCAAGCTAAAGGAATCTAGACAAAGATGAAAATTCAATCACAGATTCAAGGAAGTTTTAGATCTGAACTTGCAGTTTTGTTAACAACACAGTGTCTTTGTTTTATTTGTTTGTGTCTCCACTGGTAGAAAATCTCTTCTGTGTTTTCATGGGTGAAAAAGTTAAAGGGAAATAGATGACATGATAATTTTTCTTGTTCATTTTATATATGTAGAACAAATGCAATCACTGTTGTCTGGGAAACAGGCAAAGAAAAATGAGTCCAATTCAATGAGGTGACTGCATGATCACAACACACACAATATTCATATATATATATACTTAAATATATGTACACGTTTATGCTTACCAAGGCATGAGACGGCCAATTTTTGTCCATCTACTTTTGCTAATAAAAAATCCAGCAACAGGATCAGTAACAGCACCTGAGGCTTTGCCAATGAACAGCACCAAAGAGGCATGAAACGGAGTAATCTGCAAGTACAGACAGAATACTGTAAACAAGAGCTATTGTTTCACAATACAATGAAACAGCATAAAGCAACTTTCCAGAAAAAAACCTCAGTGTTTTAAAGAATAATGATAGTTCATTTACAAAACCTGTCTGCTGCTGTCATAGAAATTACTACTGGTTACCCGTAGAAAACAAATGAGATGTTGAGGCAGGCACCATGCAAGAAGGGATTAGAGGGGAAAAGTGCAAGGAAGGAGAGATTATAAATGTGTTTAGAATCAGAAAAATGAGTCAGATAGTCAAACAGCAGACTAAAGTCCTTGTTTTGGTCATAAAACCTGACAGAGTCCCTCTGTAACTATCCTCTCCCCTTGTTCCCCACACAGTCCCATTTTCCCATATCTTTATCTTGACCTGATCTAGAAAAAGGTAGAGGGAGCTGTTTACATGCACTCATGTTTTTTCATCTCCTGAGATTACCAACAAGGCTGCCAACTGGTGGCATGTGACTGTGGAAGAGGTTGTAGCACAGCAGACCTTATCCACTCAGAACTGAACTGTGACAACTGAACTGCACAAGGCACATCTGTTCAAATCAAAGTTGCCAGCACATGTCCAAAAAATCTCACTTGAAAAATGCTCATGGATTACATAAGAATAGAATGGCCAAATAAAAAAAGCTTTGAAGTTAACCCAGGAGACCATACTTAAGTGCCTATACAGAAACAGTTTATCCTAGGCAATGTAGTTACTTTTCACATATATCTGTGGAGAGGTTATGAATTTGTATCATACACTGGTTAAAAAAGGTGGGTCCTCTTCCAAGTGCTCAGTTCATGCCACTGAAACTACAGGCCTGAAAAAAAGTCATTGAAATCTACATAAACATGAATGTTCCTCAAATCAGTTCTTGAGAGAGGGACTGCTAAAACAGCCTATGTGGCTTAAAGAGAAAGAACAGACAAAACCCCTCCATCTATATGCTATCAGTGCTCCAATGCAGTGGGAAGCCTGGTGAATGCAGCTGATATACCACTGAGCTTGAACTAGTACCCCTGCTTTTCTGCAGAGCTTATTGCCTCCTAGGCAGCATCATACGGCTTCCGACGGGTGCAGGTCCGCTGCCCACACAATTTGCTGTACGCATTCCCTCGGAGATGAAAGAAGGAGGCAATAATCTCTGGATGTCCTGGATGACCTCTGTGAAAGGCAGATGCTATGCACTTTTGTAATCACACCTGTTAAATTTTAGCCCAAACTAGGTGAAATTACAGGGCAGCCAGTCTTCCTGACACCACTAGCTCCAAGACATACTCCACCCTAGAAAACTTAAGAACAGGGAAGGAATGGCAATGGTAGTCTCCAGCAGGTAATGACAGTGGGTCTCCAAGCATCCTATTGCTGCACTGACAAGGCTGGGATGAGCACTGGGTTGTGTCCAGTTTGCTGATGTTCACCTCACCCACCTTTGCTGACTTGTGCCATCCCACAGCCAGCATGGCAAGTAGCCCACCAGCCCTGAGGCAGACTTGCCACAGGGTCTGCAATGGAACTGCTCAGAAGTCCCTACTGCTTCTCAAGGTATAGTTCAGCCAAAACGAGAAAAAAATAGTAGTCAGAAAGATACAGAGCTTGAAATACTGCAGTTACGAGGGACACAGGGACAGAAAACTTCAAATTAGGTGAGTTTTGCATTGGTATTTTGTTCAGATAACTTGAATAGACCGAAAGGAAGTGGATATTAGATAAAGAGAGGTGGAAGAAAGCCCTGAAGAAAATTAAAACCTCTCTTATGTTAGGAGTGGCTTCTGTGTAGTCACCCTGCCTTCACCATCAGTATGGGTTTATATATCCCTTGGCTGCATTTCCTTAGCCCCTCAATCTAGACAGTGTCTATGAGCACCAATGTCAGAAACTTCTCAGTGTTAATAAAATACAAATATACTAAATTCACTCATCTCAAAAGGAATAAAGACCAGGATCCTATTATCAGAAGTTTTGGTGTTTTCTACTAATTTGACTCAAGGATCCTGTGTGGTTTGGAGTTACCTTTATACATCTAGTTTATACAGGTAGTTTAGGTGGAACATGGAGTTCAAATGGAAAAACTGTAAGCTCCAGAAAGTGAATACGAATGTAATTTTCTTAGAAAGGATCCAGATGATGTATGAAAGATTACACCTAGCGATTTTCACAATCTCTCAAAGAGCTAAAAAAGTTCTGCCCTCAAAGTGGGCAAGAATTAAATCCAGGTAGTGACTAAAAAATTACATTCTCTCCCTTGAAAATGTGTGAAGAAGCCCACAGGTTTTCAGAGCTGTTTATCAGCCCCTGAAATAAATCTTGTCCCTGCAGGGTTACTTCAGAGAACACACTAAATTATCAAGGAACAAATAATTAAACCTCTTGATGAAGCAGTAAGTGTATCATTACAAACATTAAGCAAAATTGTTGAGTTTCACTAGGAGCTTGTTATAAAAATAATAATAATTATTATGTCATTTATTTAGGTAGTGTCCAAAGATGCAAGAATGGAACCCCAGCTTTCTGGACAGTATACATAAACACACAAAGAAATAAACAGTCCCCAGCTTCAAGAATTTTACATTTCTCTGATAAGCAGTGAGTAGGGAAATTGCCATATTTATAAGCACCCTGGGAAAACTGTATTAGTGTCTCTCATTCATTTCATGCTTCATCATCTCCAATGGCTTGTATTGCCATCCTTGACCTAAGTGTGAAACAGCTGTAGTCAGAGCTGCATCCACCTCCCTGCTGCATCTCCAAGTTACCTGTTCCAGCTCCAACTTCTCAGACTCCACTCCACCCACCTGACATCCTTGACACTGCTGTACAAAATGGGCCCCTTTTCTAGATCTTGTGACTTTGATCTCAACAAGACACTCAAGATCTGTTTTACATGACAGTCTTATTGTGTTGCCAATTTTATCAAGTAGGTTACACCTCAGCTTCTGGTATCAGACATCTATAGGAAAACCATAAACCCAAGCTTTTTGACACCTCCACTCCCCAAGTCATGATATCCTGTCTTTCTACATCTAAAACAGAAAATGGTTAATGATATCTGATCCAGAAACTCCTGTTCTTTCCAGAAAATAAGACCAGTCATCACTGCTGAAAGCCACTCGTAGTTTCACCTACAGCTGTTCTCACAGTCCCTGCAATTTAGCATCACCTCCCTAAAATCATTTTTTCTATCCTATACTACTTTATCTGTCCCACCTAGTTACCATGAAGACATACAAGACAATCCAAAACAGTAAAAAATGCTCATGGATTAATTTCCTTTGTTTCTCTGCTGTCCTGAAATCTAGCTGGAGCAGCTGAAAGTCATATGAATAGGATGACTCCAATTGCTTTATCAGGTCTGCTTCTGCACCAGAAAGTCACAGACTGGAAGCAAAGAGCCTTCAGGAAGCATAAGTCAGCTTTGTTTGCAAAGAAATTATACTAGACAAACCAAATAAAATGTATGTGAAATTATCTTGTCTACTGGATGAAACTGCAGTGATTCTTAACTAAACTGAATGAACAAAACTTCACAAGCTCAACATGGTGCTATTAATGTTTCAGATGTCCCATATTTTACACTCTGACTCTTGACACAAAGAACTGCTTTTTCTTGTGTCTGCAAGTGTGTGAGCTCTACAGTGCCTAGAGCTCTACCAATAATCACAAACTAAAACCTAACAATGGCCACTATAAGACAGAAAGGAAACTAGAGAAAAAAGAAAAAAAAATACTTCTGGAGAAGTTTATGCAGTTTCCAGGATACTAAACAGCTAAAGGCAATGATAACAAGCCAATTTAAAAGTTTTATTAGGTAATTCACTTTTTACCACTACATGGACATTGTTGACAGCATCACAGCTGAGGTAAGTCTACAATCTGTAAAGGTTTCTGTGCTACTTACATGGGCTATATCTAGCAGGTAGATCTGTAAGAAGAAAGCAGCAGCACTCCCTGCCACTTGATTTGGGGCACCTCCTATTGCATAGCATAATTTGGCGCAAGTTGAGAGCCTGTATTCCTGTTCAAGAAGACACAGAACAAATGATGAGAAAAACAAGGTACACAAGTTAAAAGCTACAGACGTCATAAGGTTAAAGTCTAAGGTTAACACCAAATTCAGGTATTTGCTTCACATGTATTCCAGAAATAAATCTATAGGTCCACAACCCTTATCATCAACAGGCATTTGTATGCCCGTTGCATTGATTTGTAATGATTTTGTTCCTTAATTCATCCCCTAAAAACAGATCGCAGTGTTCCTACAAGGGAATCTAGGCTTACCTACCTGGTACAAATTATTAAAAAGGAACAAGTCTACAAACAAGCAGGGAGCAGCAAAGAACTGCACATAGCGTTAGACTATTTTCTGAGCTTAGCTTTGTCTTTGAATGTTTAATTCAGTTCTTTTTAAAGGTTGAAAACTTTTTTAAAAAAAAATTTATTAATCTTTCAGACCATAATAATTGATATATACTCTCATATCATAGTAACTGGACAACATTCAGAGAAGGAAAGTTCCACAGTCAAGTTCAAACCTAATTGATCCCAAACATTTGTGCTCTGTTCCTTCCTTACTTTGTCACAAAATGCTGGTGTAACCCTGGCAAAGTCACTTGACGTTGTACATGTTCCTTTTGACTTGACTTTTCTGTATCTTTTGTGAAAGTTGGCACAGTAGGGAAAGTGATTTTGGGGCCCAAATCCTCTTTAAGAAGGACTCTTAAGTCACACTAGGCATGTTTAAAAAATTTTGCAAAACTATGCTTTCCCATTTGCCTTTTGATGTTTGAAAAGTACCATAAGCATCCAAGAGT
Organism: Tyto alba; assembly: GCF_018691265.1. Classification (NCBI taxonomy): domain Eukaryota; kingdom Metazoa; phylum Chordata; class Aves; order Strigiformes; family Tytonidae; genus Tyto; species Tyto alba. Next base: position 42,794,591 of record NW_024881316.1, on the reverse strand, counting down.
AGTCTCTAATAGAATTGCCAAGTTAGAGTAAGGTAAAAGATGAAAATAAGGTTTAGTAACAGTAATCAAAAGACAAAAAATGCACAGTCTAACAAAGTCTAATGAAGAACACTGTTTTCCAGCAGTAGAAGTTCCAAATTATTGGAAAGCCTTTAAAAAAAAATCTTAGGACTTTATTTCATGCCATAAAATTTAAAATACAGGAAGAAAATGACTCTTTATTCATATTGTATTCCTTTTACAGGGACAACATACCCAACCCGAATTTAGACTTTTAGGCTTTCAATCCCTTTTTAAAATTGCTGTCAGCAGGAACCAGGAAACATGAAGAGGATCCTGGGTCTGCCTTCTCTGAACTGACTACACAAGCCCTTAATTCTTACATTAGATCAGGATAAAAATTGAGATATGGTAATAAGATCTGCTACAACGATAATATTCTGATATCTTAATTTCTGAACATTTTAAAATTTACTAAGTACCACTATGTTTACTATCTAACACAGTTTTGATAACTTTTAGACTTCTAAACCAAGCCCAAGCCTTTCATCATATTATATTTTTCCTTTGAACTGTTTTATATGAGTGGGTCTGAACAAGCAAGCAGAAGTATCAGGACTCTTTCCTTTATGTATTCCCATGTAGAAAGATGGGGTGGCATGCCATCACTACACCCAGGTAAAGTGGACAGTGTCAGGGCACAAGCAGAAAAATGGTACTGCCACAGCAGGCCTCACTTGTACTCTGTATTGGCAATTTTATTCTTTCCAGGACCAAAAAAAAAAAAGGTGGTAAACAGTCACAAGGCAGACTTCAGAACGATATACTATTGAATTTTATAAGAGATTTTAAACACAACAAACAGACTATATACATATTTGCTGTACAAAGTAACTCTCCATTTTTCATACATAAGTCCTATTAAATGTGAGCTTTACTAGACTTGTGGTGTCTATAGAATCTCATATGCTTGACTAACAACACAGTCCTCTTGAACTTTGTTCCAGGGACTGTGTACTTTTAAACTTTATCAAAGTTTTATTTTTTTGTCATTCCTTTCTCCTAGCCTCACCTCCATCCTCCCAGAAATTAAATTACTTTAAAAGTTTGCCTTTGATACCTTCCCTTCTGATCTCCAAGCATTGGCAAGATGACTGTCAGCTGCAATCAAGAGATATAAACCACTGCTATGTAATTCTTGTATCCCATTCCATCCCCAAAACAAGCTGAGAAAAACTTCTAGATCCATAATGCTGCTTTCCCACTTATTTTCCCTAGTAGCTGTCATAGAAACAGAATGGTTTGGTTCAGAAAGGACTTTTAAAGATCATCCAGTCCAACCTCCCTGCCATGGGCAAGAACATCTTTCATTAGACCAGGTTGCTCCAAGCCCTGTCCAACCCAGCCTTGAACCCTTCCAGGCAGGGGGCAGCCACAGCTTCTCTGGGCAACCTGTGCCAGTATCTCACCACCCTCATTGTAAAAATGTCTTCCATATGTACCTCTTTCAGTTTAAAACCATTGTCACTCATCCCATCAATAGCTAAGGACATGATAACACAGAAAAAGTAAATGCCTCTATACAAGATACGTGATTCCAAAATATTTTTATAACACAAAAAATGTTAAGTTCTTAATAGTTACTCTAATTAAAGTTGTGGTACAGGGAACAGTCAACCAAGATCTAAACTTACAGGCTGTAGGCAGTACTCCTGTCTTTACATCAGTTTCATGGTTAGAAAATTTACAATCTTAATACATTTTCTTTAAAAAGTATCACTGTGATTCCACACACACCCAGGGATGATGCTTAACTACTTTCTGAACAACACTCCCAGATCACCTTGAAGCAAAGTTAATGCTTTAGTCACAGCAGTAGTTTTCACCAGGTTTTGTTTATGAATGTCATTTTCAGAATAAAACAAGCTATCAGATAGACACAGCATACAGAGGTGTCCTGTTCAGTCAGCCACAGAAATGCAGGGAATCAACAGTTCATGAACTTCCTGAAATGGAGGTTACCTCCTGATGACTGCTCAATATCTGTTTTATTTTTATTTTGCCTAATTACTTTTAGAACTCATTCGTACGTTAAGCCGTAATACACCACAGTAGTTCCACATGTGAATGACATATACACATGTGGAAATGTGTATCTGGAAAGGAAATTCCACTGCGTTCACTGCTGATCTGCTGCCTGGTAATTTCATTGAATGCCCCCCAAGTTTCTATCTGCTGAGAAATAATCACTCAGACTCTACATTCTGGTGTCTCTTTCCAAAAGAAGCAGCCCATAATCTACTTTAACTCTCCGTATATGGTAATCACTACATTTTCTACCTCAGTGTGTTATGAGACAGTGGTAAAAATGAAAGTAGGTATCTGCACCAGTAAAGCTGAAAAGTTTCCTTCTAACTTTCAGGGCTTACAGTTATGGGTAGAAAAAAATACATGTGTCAGTTGTCCATTACAGGATCTAGAGGAGTAAGTCCCCAGCCTTGTTGGGTTTACATGGTATTGCTAATAAATGACACCAGAAACTGTCTTGAGAAGGATAACATTGCACTGCGCAGAATGGTGTGATCAAAGGCAGTGCGTTAGCTATGAGCAACTAACAGGGTTTTTCTCTTAAGGCTGGATTTCCCTGCTGCATTGCTTCCTCGAGCAACTGAAATTGCTTGATTTCTGTGAAATCCAGTGAAAGCTTTTTCACCTGTGTAAATTTGACAGCAAGCTTAAAGTACTCAAAAAATTCACTAGAGATCCAAATGTGTAGGCAGTGGTCAAATAAGGAACAAAATACAAAGTATTTACAATTAAAATTTGCTTTTGAGACCCCTGTGGTGTAGTTGAATGTCAACACCAAATTGCTTCTACAAGTTTTAGAAGAAACATGAAAGGATGGGGTGGAAGATAAGAGAAAGAAAGGTCATCTTAAGTTATAACCATTTTTTGTTTTCAGATTAACTTGATGCTTTTGTACTTATACATGCCTCTATCATGTCCAAGTTAATTGTGTCTCAAGGTAAACCAAGAAAGCATAGTAGATGAGAGATTTGATTTTCCTCCTTAAATAGAAGAATAAGTTTAAACATTGTTATAGAAAATGCATCTCCTACACTGTAGTTTATTCTTAATTATTTTGTAAGCTAAACCCCTACTTTTCAGTGCTTGCAAATTTTCCCTTCCTCAACCTAACAGAAATTGAATATAATGTTTGTAATACTTTCTAAAGAAAGTATTTAAGCACATTGAAAACAACTCTGCAACTGTGTGAAGATACAGCATGAACATTTTATGGGCATAGGGAACAGTTGCATTTTGTCCTAAACTATTCTTTATCAGCCGAGTCCAGAGCTGAACCAACAAGTAATTGAAAAGCACTAAGAAGAGAGAGCAAAATGTGTGACTTGAAGATAAACTTTAGTCTAGGTTCATCTGAGAAACAATGAAAACTTAGCTATCAAGGAGAAGCTTTTGAGTCAGCTTTTCTCTCAACATAGAATTAATACTGGTAATGTTTCATTTCTGTGAGTGACCATACAATTGCCTTATAAAATCATGAGAGTGATAGTCACAGCTGGCATCCCAGGTTCCTCATACCAAGTATCCTGAGGACTGTTTTTAGGTTTTTTTAGCAACATCAGCTCAGCCCTAAGTGGAAAAAGTATCAGGAGCAGAGTTTGAGTGCAGGCACCTAGAAAGGGCATATGAACAAGTCAAGATACAGTGGTGCTTTCCCAGGATATTCTTCCAGCTGCTGGCAACGTAGCGCTGAGGGGCTCTGTGAGCCAAAGACAGCGTATCTCTCTTTAAAATCTTAAGATTTCTCTCATGAATTCACCCAGATGCCTTCTGAACACAAAAATTTGAGCCAGAACAGCACGTGCCCACAGCATCTGACAAGTTCCATGGCTTGATCACCTTCCACCACATTGTGAAAGGTTACCTCGGCCCCTGTTTTGAAGCTGCCTCTTCCCAGTTTTACCAGATGCCCTTCCAAGAGCCAGAGTGATCCTCACTTACCTCTTACCTGCCTCTGCACTCCTAGCTCGGCAAGCACCAAGTCTACAGAGGAAGCACTGAGATACTCCCTCATCTGGAAGTTGGGAGTGGATGAGACCCTCCCTCCCCATCCGCACTTCTCTCCTGCCACAGGTACAGCTCCCTTCATCAGAGAGCCCGCCCGGGAGGGAAGAGAACACGGAAAGTGAACGAGCTTTTTCCTGCCACCGAAGTGAACAGTGCGCTCGAGGGGAAATATTGAGTTACACGGAGCTTCTTGTTGAGAGAGAAAGGGGTGGTGAGGATTCAGGAGCTATTTCAGGTACCTCGCTGAGGTAGGCTGCCACACACAACACGGCAGCAGTAAGTTCAGGCTGCCTCAAACCCCCCCGAGAGTGCCCACCCCCTCCTTCCCCGTAACGTACTGGCAATGAAAATAAACACCCAGCGCGCCGGAGCGGGAGGGGGCGGGCGGGACAGCTCCGCACGCCCGGGACCCCAGCCCCGCAATCGTGTCCGAGGGGTTCCCCAAGCACCACGACGGCCGCCTTTCCCCCTCCCCAGCCCCGTACCTCCTCCGCCGGGCGCTCCGGGGTGTCCTTTGCAGCCCCCGCCATGGCGAAGGGGACAACCGACCCCCGTCCAACACCTGAGTGCCCGGGGCGGGGCGGCGCGGCGGAGGAAAGGAGAGGGCGAGCGGGTGGTGTCCGTCCATCCGTCCGCCCGCCCACCCCCTCGCGGGGGCGAAGGCGCTATCGCAGCCCTCCAGGCTCGGGAGAGGATATATTCCCCGCGAGAGGAGCCCTCTCCCCGTCTCGGCCGAGGGCTACACGGCCGCGACCGCCGAGCCCGCCCTGAGTGCGGCTGAAACTGCCCCTCACCCGCTGCCCCCTCACGCCGCTTCCACTGAGAGGCGCGGGGCAGCTACCGGCGGCAGGAGCAGCGACGCTGCCCGCGCTGTTTCCCTGCGGGGGCTGCCGCGGGAACCGCCCGTGAGGTAAAGCCCGGGATTTATTGTTCCAGCAGCTTGCTAACCGGCATGAGCGCCCGGGGAGAGGCCGCCGCAGCGCCCGCCCGGCCGGTCCCCTCAGCGGCACCGCGCGCCCCGCGGCCGCTGTTCCCGCCCCGGTGCTTCATGCCCGGGTGTAAGGCGGAGAAGGCTTCTGAGGCTGTTTTAATCCAAAATCCATCCATTTGATGACTGTTTTCCGATTTATATGAATTTGCAACCGCGCCAGGCAGCAATGCTGTCATCTGGACCGCACAAAACCCGGGCTTGACCCGGGAAGCACGCTGTGGAAAGAGCTGCTGCTGCCGCCCTCAAAGGCCTTGGAGCCGGCACCGTTATTTAGGCACTGCAACTTTATCACTGCCACCCCACTGCCCGCAGGAGAATGGTCTTTCAAGCATGCTCCGCATCAGAGGGAAAAAAAAAAAAAAAAAAAAAAATTGCATTTTGAAGTACAAATTCTTTCAGCAGGGAGACATTCTGAGAGAAGAGGGTTTAAAAACAAACCAAGCAGCTCATGAGGACTCAGTGATCTGCTCGTCTTGGGAAGATGGTAACTAATCTATACACACAGGGCTTCCTGGCTCTGCTGTTGACAGGATCACTCGGTCGGTATTGGACTGCCACTGCAAACTACACCATTAAGTACTGATACGCAAATCCTGCACAACCTCATTTGACAAGAACAATTACAACAAATTCGCAAAATTCTGAAAGAACGAGACATTAAATTTTTTTTCTTAAAAAGACCTTCAACGCAAAACTGAAATTGTGACCTTAATAGGCCTTGTTGAAAACTCTCTGAAGCTTTTAGGCTCCAAGGGTTCAGGCTTTAGGGAGAAGCCGAGGCCAGATGGGCTTCAAAACAAAGGTGGACTGCTCGGTCCCTTAGCCCCAATATAGAATTCATTGTAAAATACCAAGCTAGATACAAGGTATGCATGTAACATTCAAATTCAACATGTAGGTTCTTTTTCTCTTCATATAACATCTTTGTAACACATTAAATCTTTACCACCTGCATTTGCATGTTTCTTCACGAAGGAACTACAGAAAACATTTCCTTTCTTTGTTCTTTTCTAGGCTATTTCAGTTTTGCTGTAAATTATGTTAATACACAGGCTTTACTCAAAACAGTGAAGGCTTGTGAAGAAACAATGAATAACTGATAGCATTTGTGTGTTTCACAAACTCAAGCATTGATCAAGCTAGTTTTACTGTTGTTTGACCAATGCACGATAGCCGTCTACAGCGCTGAGCAAGAGATCAGGCTGTCCAGACACTACAGGTAGCTAATCAATCTTTACAAATTGACTAAAACCAATTAGATTTAGGAGAGCCCTGTATTCATTCCAAAGATTTTCTCCAAATTAGGAAGTTAGCCAATCACAGTTCATTGCCATTTTTTAAAGGCATTTTCTAGTCTAACACAGGATTAGTGCAGTCAGCATCACTCCTGACTTCTTAAAGATTTGCTCTCATTTTGTAATTAAAATCATGACACTTTCAAACTGCAAACAGACACTCAAATACACCAAAGCTGTAGCCAGAAACAGCTGACTTCAGTCAAGCACAATATATAGCCAGACAGAGTCAAGCTATCCAGTCTCTTAAAATATCAGAAGCAGACATGAATCAACACTGATATATTACTTACTGCTCCTTTCAAAAAACACCTTTTGGTAACAAACAAAATGGATTTACCTACCTTAAAATATGACCCCCCCACACCCCTTCAGTTTCAATCAGTCTTACATAAATTATTTCTTTGAATTTCTATGTTGCGAATTCAGGAATAGTATACTGCTACTTTGACATTTCATGCACTTTTTAGGTAAGAACAATTGCGCTTACAATCAAGCATGTGTGGTTTTCTAATACTTAGTTTTACATTAAGACAAATTCAAAAGCACTGATTAATAAAATTCACTGTTCAGGAAACTGCAAACTGAGGGGTTTAGATAGAATTCAAGTCACCCCAGTGAAGTAATTTTCTATTTAAAACAAAACCAGGAAATCCCAAACACATCTTTAATTTAACCATGCAAAAGAATTAAAACCCCAACAATCATCCATTTGCATAGGTAGCACAAACTAGTTGGCGCTTACTAAAGGCCCCAGGACAAGTCTCACCTAGAGACTAGTTTTGTTCACAAACCCACATGCTACTTAGCAAACACAGTACAAAATATTTAGTCTTTATGTTGATTTCTCCTTTAGCAAAACATGGAATAGTTGACTACAGATTTTATGCCTCAAATACATGAATAGCAAAATAAAAGATTTGGATGGAAATGGGGTTGGGGGCAGAAGGGAAGAAGCCTGTTTTCAAATAAGGATTTTCAACATCATTGAAACTTGGCCACATGCAATTAGTGTCTTAATCTGCTGGCCAGTTCAGGACAGGGACAGATACATAGTACAGAGACAGCTGTGTCCCTCTAAACCACTATTCCTGTATGGTAATCTCCAGTAGAGCTGAAGTTTTTGTGACAAGGCTAAAAGTAGATCTCTGTACTAATGAGCTAGGTAGTTTAACATCACCCTATCTGTAAGACCCGTAGGAGCAGAAGAGATGCACAAACCACTTCAACCATTGGCAGTAACAATTCCTTCAGAGTTCACTTTGAGGCACTTCATATGCAGTATGCACCAGACTACCTCATTTCTATCTGCTCACACATGCTCCTACCACCATGTGAAGACTTGATAGAACATTACACTGCAAATCTTGTGATAAAAGTTAAATCCTGAAGATACTGATATTGAAGATTTTCAAGTTAGTTAAGAGTTCAAATGTGAGCTTCCCTGCAGCATCTGTTGCCTACAGATTACTGTAAGAAGAATGCAAACTGCAGCAGCTTACACTGAAATGTAAGTGAAACCAACCAGTTCAGTTTCACTTTAGTCCAAAGTGCAAAAGGTGCTATCAGTAGTAATTAAGTCTCAGAGAACTGTTCTCCCTACATACGCTCTAAAGAACTAAGAAGCTAAGGAAATTCTAAGGATGACCTGTTGTACAGTTATCTCTGCTGCATTACATAGCCAGGCTCTGACTACTGAATTTAGTTGAAAATACTTCTATTATAGGAGATGATAGCACAGCACACATTTTATTCTCTAAGAGCACAGTATATGAGGGTAAGAGTGCATCCAGATATTGCTGGTTACATTTTTGGTTTTGTCTAGTTCCACCTGCATGTAGTTTTTTGCCAGTTAAAAGCTAATTTGATCTTGTACTTTTGATAGCATTTTTTTGCTCATTCTTGAGCTGTCCATTAGGTGTAACAGCAGTTTTATAGTCATTGTCAGGTGCTTTTATCACTAAGAGTCTGAAAGGTTCAGTTGTTTTCCGAAGTCTCTGAACAACAACAGCATTTTGCAACTTTGCTTCCTCTAGCGTGAGTGTCTCATCTTGCAGCTCTTGAAGTGGCAGTGAAGTAGTCAGTGTGAAGGGAACACTTGCCTCTGATCCTTGATACTTTGTTATGAAGTCTCTCACATGGCTTATTCTGAAGAGAAAAAAACTCAGCATTAGAGCATGTGAGAGCCAATCCCAGCACATACCATATGCACAACACACATTATCACCACAAGAAGAGAATGAGACACCCACTTCATGTAATAGATGATGGCATAGAAATGGAGGAATATAGATGATGTGGTATCCTGAAGTGCCTGATCCACTTGGAAGGCAAGGGCCAACGTTTGCATGCTCTGAGAGCAGTACCAAGGGAAAAAGGATGAGGATCTTATTCTGAGCACTCAAATACTTCACTATGGTTCAGACCATAGTTACACAAGCCTACCATTCCTTAACCAGCTGGTGGAGCTCTTACCTGAGGTTTCTGTAGCCAAGAACTAGAATAAAGATGCCTCCAGCGTGCAGTACATGTAGCAGAACCATAATAATAAAGAAAAAGGGGTTGCAGAAATTGTCTGGATAGCTTATGAATTAACTAGGTCTAAATATAGTCTCCTCCTACCAAAGCAGGTGCAACAGTGAATTCATTACAAATTCAAGCTGCCTATTAAGGTGTGAAGAACCTTGTAACAAGTAAGCAAGACAAAGGTTCTGCTGTGGAAGAATCAGAATTGGCCAATTTAGTTAGAAGATGAAGATGACAGGATATATCTACAGTAAAATAAACATAGTTTCAATGCCCATTCTCTGATCTTGAGGCCAACTGGTAGACTCTGGCTACTGGCAAATTGTTAATCTCATCCTTCCTCTCTCCCATGCACAGCGTAGCACATGGGGTGTATTGTCTCCTGGGAATGGCCCATGACCTGAGCTAGCATCTGAACCAAGCTTAGATATTGTTTGAGAAAATGTCAGTTGGCTTGGAGGAAAGTCATGCTAACAGTTTAGCAGCACAGATGACCAAATTTTCATGCCTTAGCCATACTTACTATGACAGATATAGCCAGCATCTGATTTCTGTGCATGCAGGCCTCAACTAAGAGACAGTGCTTGGCCTTATAAGCCTAGAGCCTGAAAAACCTCAAGCAGGAATACGTTTTTGGTTGGATATTTACAGGTGTCTTTGTGCATTATATGAAAGTTCATCAGTTCCCAAGAGCGACCTGGGCAATTAGTCACCAGCTATCTGCTTTAGGATGAACAAGTTCCTTTCCAGACTCCGTACCCAATGCTCCAGGGTCACACAAACTTAGCAACTGCTCAAGAAAGGACACAATTCAAGAGTGAGTGCTATTCCTACAGCACTGCTCTGCTAGTCGCTTCACTCTCAAGTCTCCTCAAATCCCCACACTGCAGTATTATGCTACCTGCACTTTTGCTTCAGTTTTGTAACTTCAATTTGTCATCAGCGATCAAGTCATATCTAAAGTAACAGTTACTGTGGCATATATACATTCTATCTGCAAAAGGGTAAAAGTAATCAATTTATCCAGGCAGCACTGCAGTATATATCCTACAGGTTATTTACCTACAGTTTAATTAACAAATAATTGACTGTTTTCTGCTTCTCCACTGAAAGGATTACTATACATGCAATCATAATGCTTAAGGATAAGTACTCTAAAAGGATTTCCCCCTATTTCTTATTAGGTCATACACAAATACTGTATACAGCACAAACATGCTGGTCTTGTGGTAAGAGGGTATGTTATGATAGAATATTTAACACAAACTACCTGAAAAAGAGCATTGCATCAGTAAGGCTCTAGTTCTGTTCATCTCTGACTATTTTTTTTTCCACTCTAAAAGCACTTAGCAGCTGTTCAAACTGCTATTTACCATGAAGACAAAAAGCTTCTAAATATACTTAAATGTGTGAAACCTGAAATAATTAAGATAAAGACCTTTAATGAAGTATTTTTAATTAAAATAGCAGTTGATCCTTCAGCAGTACCTTGCAACAGTGTTTCAGTTCATACCTCAGGCCATTAACAGTAATAAATTAATACAAGTTAAAGTTACAGTCATTAACCTTCAACTGCTGAGCTTTTCTTCTGATTAGCCACAAAGACATACACAGTTTATCTTGACAGCAACCTGGGTTGTATTAAATCTGTGATCATTTTAAACTGCTTCACAGAGAAGCACTGCTAACATACCCTTTTCATATGATGTGACTGTATAGTACTGGAGTAATTTCTCAAATTACAACTTTGAGAAAGGTCTCTAAAGGCAGTAGTTCTACAATTTAATGTTAAACAGTTAATCCTACTTTCTCAAAGCTCCTGCATACATATGCTGGACTGACACCTTCTGACATTATCCCCATTCATAAGCCTCTTTGGGAACCGAAAATCTCACTAATTAAGAATTAGACACACTGGATGCATTCTATTCTGTCTATGTTGACATCCAGATGATGACCCTCCCCTAGGCAGGGCACTGCCTCTGGCCCTCACTAGAGGTTTCTCTGGCTCAACTCTGTCATATCCTCCAGCTCCCAGCTGTGGTGCTGTTTATGCCCAATGACTAGCAGGCTTTTTACTAAGCCATTTGCTCCACATGTAGTAATTTTGTGAGATATTTGTGATCTTAAAAGCTGTTTCCTCTAGTAATGAGCAATATATACACTTTGACTTCCGCTAACCTACAAAGAACTCCTACAGTTTCCTCAGATTTTCATTTATGCTTAGCTATGTGCTATTAACATCAGTTCTCATTCCTCTTACACTCCTCTCTTGTCAGCTAAAAGATTTCTCAGAATTTGAAAGGAGCTTTTCTAGATACAGCTGAATAGCAGTCCGATGTTAAATGAACTGAGGAGGTAGATTATTCACAGAAATTAGAGACTTATCACACGTACAGGCATAGGACAAATAATTCAGATGCAAATACGTATCACAGTGCTATAACAAATCCTACCTGTGAGAAACATTGAATTTCTGAATTATCCTTTCCCCATCAGCTAACCAGATCTGGATGTTAGTGATAGGCTCCAAATCATTTAAGGGTACTAAAGGCAGGTGTCTTTTGTCAGCAGGTCCTTGATGATCATCTCTTACTTTAGAGATTATCCTTGGAGTAGCACTGAAAAGAAAAGCCATATGAGGTTATGCCATCTGCGTACACATGTAAGCTTGAATCTCTCTCCAGACCTCTGCTTCTGGGGCTTTCTGTCCTGTATCAGGGTGCTCTGATGACTTTTTTTTTTAAAAAAAAGAAGTACAAGAATACTGACATAAATGTCAGCTTTTTTTTTTAACTGTATGTCACTACTTTCTCTTGCAGATTTCAACATGCTAAAGAATATCAGTCTGCTCACGTTAAACATTTTTACAAGATGGAAGGAAACTTAAATATCAAAGGATTAAATATGAATACACAAGAAATGAAACAGCCTGAAGATTCTTCATTAATTTTTTGTACTCTAATCACACAGGTGAAACTTTAAGGGGTTTGAGTACTGGATTTGCATACCCAATGTTAATTTTCACTGTAATATGATTACAGTAATTCAATTTAAGTGAATGCTGTTAGCCTTGATTTAGATCTCAGCATCATCTATTTCAGCTTAGAAGCATTACTCATCTATCAGAAGAATTGACTTAAGGTGAAAATCCAGGTTGATGCACATAGCACTTGGATTTTGTTTTTTTTTTTTTCCAAGGCACTTTTGACAGCTGACCCTACTATAAGGGCAAATATCCATAAAATGATTTGACAGAATACAGGAACCTCAGTCCAAGTGCATGGTCTTCTAAAAAAAAAAAAAAAAAGTTACTTGCAAAACTTTTTATTTTGAAGAAACATTTAGAGCTTAGTGCTTCTTTCAGGACTAAGCTTGTGCAGCATGCACTGTTTAAGTCATCATAAGGCCTGATCCAATGGGCACATCCTCAGCTCACCTAAGTATAACCACATGTTTGCTTGCAAAACAACAGCAATGATTTAAGGAGTTACCATTTCTTCTTTGAGCTCAGCTGTGGTCACTGACTACATGAACACTTCATGGTGGTTTGGGGAAAAACTGCACAGAAAATTGATGAGTTACTGTTTCTTGAGAGAGAAGTTGGTAATCAATGGCCATAGAATAACAGTCTTAACAGTACTACATCTGCTTCATGGACAAAGACCATCCTTGCATCCTTATGTTCTTGTACCTGTCTTAGTTTAATCATAAAGCTGAAAAGTCACAACCAATTTATTAAAACAAAGATGACTAATGACTTAACATATTCAGGCTAATAAAGTCAGAGTCTTGGGCTCAAGTTCTTCTCAGTCTGAGGTATTTCAAAACCTCTTATCATGCACTGCCTCGTTAAGTGCCCTGACTTCCCAGCTATCAGCTAGTAGAGGCACTTTTTATTTCTTCTACTGAAACTCTGCAAAAGGAATCAAGGAATCTCATTCCCAAGTGAGTGATAGGAGATTCACAACAACTGGAGGCAGAAGAGGGGCACAGAACTGACTGTTATGCATTACACAGAAATCAGCTGGGGCACAAGAACTTGGCACTGACAGATCCTAAGAGGCACAGCTGTAAAACATTCTAGTACTCCAAGTACAGGTGACTTACTATCACCCACCTGCCTCTACTGATTTACTTATCTCACACCCAGCTTCTGTTCATGTTTGAATCTGGAAAAGAAGTTTGAGCACCAGCAAGATAATGTTAAACAGTCTTGGGAGCAGAGTAAAAAAAAAACCCACAAAGTTGAAGTCATACTTCAGTCCAGCAATGATCAGCTTTTGCTGTCTACTTGACCAGTGGCTTTCAGTTCCAGGTTCAGACACTGAAGTATAAGCACTTGTGTGTGAGCTAGCTGTCTCCAGTACAGCAGAGGCTGGAGAGGTAGTCAGCTGTGCAGCTGCCAGGCGTCTGGCTTAGCCTGGGCTGAACTACATTTTAGCCCATCAGTCACAGCTGTAGTTCAGACAACTGTCTCGAATGGATACAGATTTTGGTGTCATTCTCAAGCCAACTTCCCTCACGGTCACATCTCAGAGTTTGTGGTAGGCACTGGAGAGGATTCTTTCAACAGCAAGTACGTGTGAAACCGAAGCCAACACGCTAAGCAAGCTGCAAGAGAAAGTAAGATGTATATTCACCAAGGTTTAAAGCATTTCTATACTCATTAACTTTGCTCTTACAGAACTGACAGGTAAAGCCATCTAGTGGTGGGAGCTTTGACTAAAACCACAAACTGAGAATCTTAAATCTCTTATCAGCCTGAGATCAAAGCATTATCACCCATTTTAAAGGCTTATTCCTTCTATAAGATTATCAGAAGATGAAGTAAACTACAGATCGAAGAGACATAAGAGCTTCTTGTCAATTTTCTGAAAAGAAAGGCATGATACTTAAATCTTGGGCTTTTACCCTGACTTATGGTGAAGAAGCTTGACACAATGTTTTACCTCAATGAGGTTATAGAGCAAGACCACTTTGCTAGAAGGGATTTCAGTCATTTAATTAACATGCTTCTGAGGCAGTCTTTAAAATGCATTGATAAACTTAATAGAAAAGTGCAGTTGCAAATCTTGTTATAATCCCAAATTGTTAAATGTGGCTGAACAGTGGCAGATAGAACAGAATATACCCATTATAATACAGATACATAAGGTATATTGGAAAAGTCCAAGTCTCATTTGTTTCTCCTGTACAACAAAAAGGGAGAGGATTAAGCTCATCTGAGTTAATCAACAAATGTATCATTTCTAGTACCTCCATTTTTCCTCTAACAAAACTTTTAATGAGCCAGTCAGACTGATTTCACAGCGGTCATCCACCACATAATCCATCCATCTGGGAACACTGGCAGAAAATCTATAGACTATTTTAAAATGGTTTTCTGATAAGCTGAAGTAAACTGTTCAGTCATTTGCCTTTCTTGTTTCTGCTTAAGCACATAAATGCAACTATGGAAAAGGAGTTCTATAGTTTAAAACTTGCTACAGCTCTCAGACAGTGCTACTATTTCCTCACAAAGCTTTTCTGCTGAAAGAGTAGCATATGTATGCAATGGACATCTATTAACATCAGGAAGCGAGAACTATTTTATGGAGTAAGAGCACTTACAGCTCATGTTTCCAACATCAGCAAAAATATTTAGTCATCTTTAAAGAAAAGGCTATGACAGCATAACACTAGATAGACTAGCAAGAGTAGATTTTTAAAAAAAGGCATTTTGTCCAGTTCATAAAGGAAAAAAAAAAAAAAAAAAAAGCTGAGCAAATTGTAGGATGTCTCAATGTACAAGACCTCAAATTCACAGAACAGCGTGTTTTCAGGACCTAACTCACCTATCAGGAAGCAAGATCATTACTGTAGGCATGACAAGCAACTGAACAACCTACCATTTAGCACTGGTTAGCAGCTGAAACCCAGCACACTGAAGATCTTTTTGCCTTTGCTATATACAGGTTACTTGTAGATAAAATAAGGTTAAGTTCTTAACCCTTGTTTGCTCAGAATTTCAGTGCTACCAAAAAGCAAGTCTTGCAGAATCTCATCCATCTCTCAAGGGAAGATTTTCCCTATTGACCATATCTACTCAAGCATGTAGCATCTGAATGAACTGTGCTACAGAAACAGATGAAACTGATAAAACAGATACATGCTTCTCTGAGGCAGCCTGGACCATTCATCCTTTAACGTTCTCAGTCTCTTACTCTGCACGTTATTATCTTCTTCCCCTGCCTCATCCATTCCTATCCAGGTCACACTCTCCCTCAGCACAAGCACTGGGCCTTAGCAGCAAGCCCTTTCCACTTAATCAAAACAAGCTGTTCTCTTAAGGCTTCACCACAGTCTACTAACCCCAGGTGGTAGGTCACTAAACAGTCCCACCTGTGAAGGCTTCCTGTAGGATCCTGGTCACTGAACATGTTCTGTTCCCTAGGCTGAAGTCTGCTTTTATAGGCACATATGTCTTACACAACAGGAATATGTGAAGCAGATAATTTGGCTGGAGTAAGCAAAAGTCACAGGGATCAAATACATGAACTCCTGGCCTGCCTCTCTATGACAGCCTTCCAAAATACAATATTGTTTGGTTATAAATCAAAAACAGTTTTAGCATTGTCATTAGTGGCTGCCACTCTCCAACTGCAAGAGAGTCATGGAGTAAAGGCAAGAGGATCACTGTAACACACTAAAATGTCTTACTGCAATAAATGCCTAGTTAAATACTGAGGAATTTTAAGAGAATGTGAAATAACCTCTTACTTCTTCAGTTCCCTTTATAGGATTGTCATACTTCTCATACAAAGTATTGCACATAGAGCTCATGGAAGAGTGACGGCCTCTCAGCTGGAAACAGTTCTGCTAATATTGAGACCTTGAAGTAAGCAAGCCAACAGCATCCTGGCTGTATTAACAGGAACACTGCCAGTAGAGCATGGGAGCCGATTATCCCCCATGCAGCACTCATTTAACACACCTAAATACTGCATTCAGATTTGGTACCCAAAATAAAAGAAAAAAAGATAAACAGGAGACAGTTTCATGGAGGGCCACCAAAATGGCCACAGGCTAGAGCATTCGCCCTACAAAGAGAGGCTGGAGGAGAGGGGCTTGTTCAGGCTGTGGAAGAGATAGTGTTGGGGGGGGGGGGGGGGGACACCTAACAGCAACCTGTCAGAGTCTACAGGGCATCATCAGGGGAAGCCAGGCTCTTCATAGAGGGCATAAATTGAAACAAGAGATGTCTAGACTGGATATATGGAAAAATTTCTTTCCCATGAGACAGTCCAGCACTGAAGCAAGCTGCACAGCTTCCACTCTTGCAAGACTTCAAAGCCCAACTGCATAAAAGCCTGAGCAACCTTATCTGTCCCCACAGCTGACCCTGCTTTGAGCAGGAGCTTGGATTAGAGAAATCCACAGGTCACTTTGAACCCAAATGATGAGATCCTTTATCATAGGTATAGTTCCCTTCAGCTACTCAATCACAGATTCCATCAGACTACTCACCTTCCTAATCTGTAACCATGCCCAGAAAAAGGATGAAACATTGGCTTTTTCGATGACAAATACGCCTTATCTTTTTTATCTTCCACTTTCACGTCTACCTCCTCCTTATCAAAAACTTTTCGTAGCTCAAAAGGCAGTTCCCTTAAGAAAAAAAAAAAGTCAGAAAAAGAACCACTATACTGTTTTTAGTATACAAAATAGATTAATGATTAATACCTGCTTTTTGTTTATCCTTTCAAGGATGATGCTTTTAAGAAAACCGACTTAACTCTTAGCAAATACCTGTGAAGTGTATGACATACAAACAACTTCAAGTTCCTGAACTGAAAATTAACTAGCAATTGAACAATAAAAAAATATGTCATCATGCAAGTTGCTGAATGATGTTTAAATTTACTCAGCAGTTACCACTTCAAAGCACATGATGTGTAGGAAGTTCAGTATTGCCATACATTGCCTCAAAAGGTTCAATTATTTTACCCCCATAGTAAAACAAGAAGAAAAAATAAAATTGGCTTTTAAAGAGAAAGAACTGAGTTTAGACACAATGTGTTTAATTGCAAATAAACACGAATCTCGGCTTCTAAAAATTAGATCATCACTAATAACTACTCTTTAGTGCAGTAGCACACCACCTTGGTAATGCTTTATTTGTGTTAAGCAGAACACAGCAATGCCTTTGTCTATGAGCTCTGATGCAGATACTACATTTTCAGGTGGTGGGGCTCAGCTGGCACAGGGGCTGTACTAAGTGCTTCTCTACCATCAACGAATATGCAGGAACCATCTTGTAATTAGCATCTTCTCAAGCAAACAGTGGAAGAAAGCTGGCCAACTTTTGGTGCATGCATATTAAGAAAGCAAAGGGCTTTAAACAGTGTGGTTAATTGCTACTACAACTAACACAGGTCACAGCCATAGAGGAGAAATAGAATGTAGAGTCAGTATTTGTGATGGGCTAGCAAAGTATGGAAAAAACAAAAAAATACAATGGCTTAGTAATTTCACATACTTGAAAAGGAGATACTATATTCGTCATAAAATTATATTCTCCTCTCCAGTTGTATGGGGTGAGGAAACTGACTACAAATTAAATGCTCAAAACTACATTGGCTTGTATGGTCAATCTGCTTTTTTTAAAACAACACTGAAAACAGTAGCAGAAATCAGGATACCATGCTAATTTTTAATGAGGATAAAAGTAAGATTGCTATATACACACAAATGACCGAAACATCAAGTTTATACTAGGAAAAATGTCTGAAATTTAAGACTGATCAGAGTTTCTTGATGTTACATGGAGCAACTGTATCCATTTAAGGCTTTTCAACAATGAAAAGAACACAAAGACCATAAAATCAGAAATGCTCAACCACTTGGTGCATTGAGTTTGTTAGTCAAAGTACCATTTCATCAGTAGCTTTTACTGTGCACTCTGATTTAGTCTTTATTTCATTCTGCACCTGCTGTGCCCACTACCAACACTCACTTTTATCTATTTTGTCAGCAACTGTATAACTACTGCAACTCAAAGCTGTATTAAACCTGTTGATATTAAAACAGCTATTAGCACTGCAGGAACCGAGACAGGCAGTGGCCTACGCTCCCACAGGGATACTGCAGTGCAGCAAAACCAAGCAGCTATGTAAAAAATTTAGAGCATAAGCTAAGTGCTATCCAGAGCACATTAACTCAGCCTGATTAAGAACACAAAACTCACTTACCCTTTTTTAATCGAGTCCAAGAATTGCTGGTTTGCAACATCAGTGTAGCTCCTAAGTTCACCATCATTTACTGTAAACCCATTTTTCCAAAGTTTAATGATTACATCAACCTATAAAGTAAGAACAATTCTCATTATAACACTGATGTAAAACAAACTTGACATACCCACAGTACCCTGTGATTGTAAATCATCCACTGCATGGACTAAAAACAGAGAGAAGGCTCACTATAATCTGTTTCAGCCCTGCGCCAACAGGCATAGCAACTGCAACGGTAAGTGACATTTCCAAGTATCTTGTGTCAATCAGGGTTAGAAATAAACCTTCTCCCAATCGTTTTGCTTTCCTAGGTCAAGAACACTCCTTCAATTCAGCAGCAGGGGGGTGTGGGGGGGTGGAAAGCTGGAAGATCCCAGCCAGCTGCAACTCTTCAAGAGCTAATTTGAGAGCACACATGCCTGGTGTTGGAACACCAGCTACCAGAATAGTCCAGATGGGGATTTATTAGGGTAAAGCCTTGTTCTGATCATTCAGGAGGATTTTCTGAAAGCAAGCCATTGAGATAATGCATGCAGAAGCCTTTCACTCACAAAATGCAGCAAGCATCAGAAAATTTATTTTCAGACAGTCATACTTTTATATTACCCTGGAATTTCTGGGAATATTCAAAACCTTGGTGTTGGGGAATGAAAAATTAAATTCTCAGTAATTAACTTTGTCAGAGAACATTTACTACTTAGACTTGTAACCTTCACACTGTTGACTGATATCTCTCCAACTTTAGCAGGGATATATTTTGGATTGCATTTTCATATTTATGCATTGTAACATTTAAGGACACATTTCACCATCCAGGTCTGATCCTTAAAATAACCTTGTCTTGACAGAAATTTGGCCACATACAAGGTACATGAAGCAGGTACAAATGCAGAATTCACCTCAGATAGAAATTAGTTTGTTGGTAGTACTTGCTCATTTCCCCCCCCCCCCCCCCTATTTTGCAGTTTGACTTACTAGGAGATGATTGCTACATAAATACACAGCATGTGCAAAATACTGAATATAATTCTTTCTCTTTTGGTTGGATAATCTGTCAAAAAGGTACGCAGCACTCAGCAAGATTAGATTCCATTAAGAAGTCTTGTGTCTCATTGTATCAATGCATATGAAAGGAGTTCTCATAATAAGGTTCCTCTATAGTGAGCCAGTATGGAAGTTTAACATGGACTATCCCATACCAACTTCCCCTTTAGACATTGACACAAGTACTGGCATGGAACATTCTTTCAGAACCACAATTTAAGGTATTGCTCCTGACATTCCTTTTCTCCCAGGCTCAGTTGGGGATCCGTGAACATAATTTCCAGCAACACCTACTCCAAATTTCTCCTCGACATCTTTGTTCTACATGGCCTTTTCTCTAGTCCTTTACCAGTCTTTAGGGAGTAACAGAAAAATATGAAAAGGGCAGGATCACTGAGATACAAACTCATGCCAGACATCCCACTATTACCACAACTACACAAATGAGAGTACATGAAAAAAAAAAAAGTGCTATGCCTCTGCATAAAAAGGCTGTAATTCTTTAAACAACTTCTTATGTAATAGTTGTCATTCCTTGCACCTGATGATCAGCATGGTCTCCTACTAATAAAGCAGAAGTGCATTAGCCAATGCCAGCCTAAGTCCTAGAACAACATTAAAACCACTATTAAATAGCAAGAGCCAGAAGCATGGAAGCACAGGCCTGGTTGACTATGAGATGCGAGACTGTTCCTACTGCTGTCTGAATTCTGCATGCATTTATTTACAGATGTACTGGGTAAGACTGCTGGACTGCTTGCATTTGTTTTCCAGAGTACTCCTGAAGTGCTGTTATGTTAACTGTGAGTATTTTTTCTTTACTGCCTACCTGGTTCTTGACTGTAGTTGGGGGCATACATATAGCACCAACCTTCTGAGCTTCTTCAAAAAGATTATCTACAAAGTAGTCACGGTTTTGTTCCCTACCATTCAATATCTGATCATCAGTTCCTGATTTACACATCCTGCAGAACAAAGACATAAGTAAAAATGATGCCTTGGAGAACACATTAGGAGACAAGCAGTTACCCTAGAAGTGCAGTACCAAGAGGTATAAAAGGCACCCGAGCTTACTTGGTTATTACAAAACATCAAGTCAATTTTGCATTGTGCCTTTTCTAGAAACTTCTTACAAATCTCTGACTGCTATTATTTGCACTTCAGAAGCACAAGTTAAAGAATGACAGTAGAAAATGTGAATTCATCTATGCAGAAGCTTCTAAACTTGGTATCTGAGCAAGGAATGCAAGTAAGATGATTCATACTTCTAATTCAGACCATCAAGCCTTTAACTGAACACCAATGAAAGGCCGCCTTTAAAGCATTTCCATGATACAAGATTGGGTGACTTCCTTTGCTGTAAGTTTTAAAAAACACATACAAGAAAATTGCCCTAGGATTTACTCCCCCACCCCCACTTGAACCTCCACATTCCCAGCACCATCACAGAACCACCATTACTGTCTTTGAAAGTGCATTAGAGAAACTCAAGAACAAGTGACTCAAAACCACTTGAACACACTGAAGAAAAACAATAGAAGACTTCAATACTGTGGAGACTGCTACAGTAGATGCATCAACCATATCTTTTTATAGAACTCTGTATACGTGCCAGCTGTTTGTTAGATTTTCACCAATCAAAATGCAGAAATATGCAACCAGAATGAATGATTATCTTTCAGTTTAGGTTCTTTGCATAGTAAGAGGATTATGCAGCTTTTAGTAAACATTGCGGGAGTTACTCTTGTTGGAGATTCAGAAAAGTCTATTTTAAGCAATTCAGAAAAAAAAAATTCAGCTCTTGAAAAATATCCAGTTTTACATAAAACTCTGCATTGAATTCAAGAGCTGCAATGCTTACTTGAATGGTAATTAGATACATTTGCATAAAACTGAATTGTTTGCAGCACATATATGCAATACTAAGAATCCCTACAGATTAACATCTTTAAACAAAAGAAAAACTCAACAAATTAAAGAAAAAAATTCAGAAGTATGCTGTCCCCATTTTACTTTTCCAATAGAACAAAAACTTGAAGTGTTAATCTAGGTATTCACTATGCTTTATCTGGAAACATAACTGGAAAACCAAGTACCTCCATATAAAATGTAGAGGTGCACAGTGAGTTAGCAATTCATAAGGCTGCCTTTCTATTTTAAATTAAAATATCTATGCAGCTTCTTGCATCTAGAAAACATTCCAGGTATGTGAAAAATCTTTTAGCAAAACAATATACTGAAGTTTAAAAAAAAATATATGTGGAATAGGTAGATACAGAAAAAAAATTAACATAAAGGCTGAAAAGTCATGACAGGATACAGACAGCAATAGGAAAGTAAAAGGAAAAAGGGGGTGGGGGGAAACGGCACCTACCATTCTTTCTTTACAGTTTTGATATTGTCCATGTCTTTCATTCTGGTGCTTTGCCTAATTATGGAAAGAAAATGGTTTTAAAAAAAATCCGAAACAAAACAAAACAATCAGACAAAATGCCCAGCACACTTTGCCTCCTTTTGTAGCTTTATAATTTTTCCTGCGTTGATAGTACATTTAACCAGAAACCTCAACCTCCCCCCCCCCGCCACTAAGTCTCCAGATGGTTCTTTGTTTTCCTGCAGTTTCTAATTTAATGACACATGAACCATGCATTTGTTTCAGACATTCAAAACGAAGATTACTTTTTCATAAACACACAAAATAAATTCCCCAATAATCATGTGAATTGAAAATACATGCCTGTATTTATGCTAAGCAAAGAACAAATCTCACAGTCCTTTTCTGAGTGGCATGATTTAAACTCCCCTGATTTTTTCACAACACTAGGAGACAGTTGCGGAAAAACTGCACTGCCACTGCTGGCATTCTAATGACCTTCACCTTAGAGTGCATTACCAAAAGGTCCAGATTTGTCAAGTCTCTCTTCCTACCATACCTCAACATATTGGTGCAGCATCCCAGAAACTGTGAATTAGTATTTGTGGTTCACTGTTTAGCTGAAAAGAAAATACTGGATTTGCAAGTACTAAATATACTATAGGATTAGTCTGCCAAATCAAAAGAAATGAACGCCATACTGATCTCATTACAGTCACTTCCCAGCTCTCTGAAAAAAAGTTAGAGAATGTCACAAAAAGCCTCCCAAAAACACCCTTAAGAAAATAAAAATCACTCTAAAATCAGACAAGCCCCCAGGAAAACAGAAATTTTAAGCTGCAACTGTGTTTAAAAAGTTATTCCTGAAGACTGACGCATACAGGTTACACAGATGATGTTCTGCTCCTGGCAGATTTGAGACTAAATCATGATACTGTGCATGGCTTTTACAGAGTGTCAAACTAAGCAGTGACAACCACCATACTCCTGAAAAAGTAGTATGCACAGCAAGACTAAAATTTTAAGTAGTCTTGACATCTAATTTAACAAGATGGAGAGGTTAGGGGGAAAAAACATTCACTGCAGCACTAACAAAAAACCCGCAACATTCAGTTATTCAGTACTAATTCATGTTCCTCAGGACGTTGGTATCAGTATTCTTTCATCGTGAAAGCTAAATCCTTGTGACACACATTCTGTAGAAATGTATATAAGCTTTCAGAAAACAGCCCTAACAGCCAAAAAGATTCAGTCAATATGTCCATAACAGGTTTTAAAGTTTAGGCAGCCTTCAATTTAATGTGGTTATGAATTAGCTCAAAACATTATACTAAGCACACCTTTGGCATGTCACACAATATGCAGTACAATCTTGGTTTTGTTCTTTTTTTGTTTGTTTGTTTGTTTTTGTTTTTTTGGTTTTTTTTCCTCTCCACAAGTGTTCTGCCAGAGCATTACATATATCAGGCAAGCCTGTGCTGGTACATTATGACCTTAAAAGCATATCTGATCACTGTACTTGGAACTTTGTACCTGCACTTGAAAAAAAATGAACTTTCAGTATCAAGTATATAAGTGAACTTAAAGAGTGCTTAAAAAATACAATTTTTCAAACTTCTCCCAAATGAAGTTTTAACACACTTTAGCACAAAGTTATGTTTTGTGTTCTGTGTTAACGTGCTTATCTTGTAGTCTTTCATTATTCAGTAGTCTACGCCCCAAAGCAACAAGAGCCACCTCCAGCCATCTGCTTTTGTTGATTCTCTGTGACTTGTCATCAGAGCTGTTAAAAAGAGACAGACACAATGAAGCAGCTCTTCAAATTCATTCTTTTGCTACATTAGGCTGGCCTCAAATGTGCATGAAGAGTATTCAAAACTGGTCAGCTGTGAAAGTCGCTGCTCCTTCTAAAGTACACCACCAATTACACTTAGAAGAAATGTTTATGTTGATATATCAAGGTAAAGAAGTCAGCCTATACTGCATATTGACGTTTATTATGACCAACAAGCCATGAAGAGATAGTGATCAGACTGCTCTGCAAGCACTTTAGCTCAGCAAGCCAACCCAACCAGCAAAAACCACGTCTCCCTCCAACTTCTGACAGACATCCTTAGATGTCACTTAAAACACTGAGGAGCTTTGGTACATTTTTTTTTTTTTTGTGCGTCTGTGATAAAAAGTATCACAGAACTTAACTTCCACCTCTGGAAATGAAATTTAAAACACAGGAAAAAACTGAAGCTGCCAGCAGCCGACCACAACTACACCTGATCACAGCGTTAGGATACTCGGGGCTTTTCCTGACACAGACCAGCTTCTCCTGCCTCAGGGGCTCAGTATTGTTCAGCCCACACCCCCAGTTATTTTAATGCAAGAAAAAACTGAAACTACTTTTGATGCTTTCCTTGCTCTGAAGGACAGATATTTTCAAGGAAGCCCACACACTCCTCTCCGCCCCATGAACTTATTGGTCTTACTAGCTTTGGCAGAAACTAAACTTCTCAAGTTGAAAACCACTCACAGCAGAGCGCAGTCTATCACTACACCACACAGAAATGATGACTGAGAACTGCACCGCACCGTGCGACAAACAAGCAGCTACAGAGAAACGGCAAGTGCAAATTAAGAGATGAGCATTAAACCTAATGGCCTGAACGTGACTGATACGCTCAGGTAAAAAACGCAGCAGAAACGTTTCCACCCCCCAGCTGTCTAGAAGGGCTAGGCATTTTGGAAAGAAACGTGTCCCCGGGCTGCCAGTATCTGAACTTCTCTGAACCCCCTATACACGAGTGGGGGCTCTGCCCACGCAGCGCAGTCCCACGCAGAGCGGAGGCTCCGCGCCTCCTGCCAAACCCACTGCCCAAAACACGCCCTGCCCTGCAGCCCACGCCGGCACCCCGGGCAGCAGGGAGGTGTTTTCAGAGAGAGACAACAACGCGGTAGCAAAGCGGAGGAACGCCTCGACGGGTAACTAACACCCGCCTCGCCCGCGCCGGGGGACGCCTCACGCGGGACGGGTCCGAGGGCCGCCGGCGGAAGCAGCAGGAAGAGCTCAGCTCACTCTTCCTCTCGGGGCGGCCACAGGCGAAGTTCAAGCCCCGGTCGGTGCTCAGGGGGCGCCGGCTCGGCGGAACGCGCGGCGCTCCCCGCTCCCCCGCCGCGGCCCGGCCTCTCCCCACAGCAACTCACCCGGCGCCAGCCGCCCCGCCGCGCGCCGTGCGCCTCGCCCCTGTCCCGCGCCCCACCGCGCACGCGCGGCCGCCAACGGCCGGAGCACCCGGTGCCCCCGCCCGGACCGGGCGGGGCGGGGCGGCAGAGCCCCGCCCCTCGGCGGCCGCCATGTCGAGGGGCTGAGGACCCATGCGTGTGGGGTGCGTGGGGTTCGGCACGCGCTTGTGCGGGGCAGGGGAAACGCAGCTTCCTCGCCCTCCCGGAGGAGCCGAGTCCCCCTCGCACCCTCGGAGGGCAGCGGGGCGAAACGTCCGGGCGGGACCTGGCGCGGCACCGCCGCCGCGGGCTGCTGTCACCCTTCGAGGGGCGGATAAACCTCTCTGTGCCAGGCCGGCGTGTTTTACTGCGAAGGCAGGTTTGTCCTCCTAGACTGAAGAACAAAAGATACAGTTTATACGTAAAGCAAAGGACAAAAAGCGGCATTCAGGGAGCGCCCACAATAGCAGAGAATGGGCCCAGTGTCTCGGCCAGACGGCTGCGCCCGCACCTCCGCTCCAGCCCCGCCGCGCTGCGCCCACGGCCCCGCCGGGGAGCTGCCCCCGGCTCTTTGTCTTTCCAGCCCCGCGTAGACGGCAGGAACAGCCGCGCACCGAACCCTTCGGGGTAAGGAATGCCTCATTATGCTGGAAGGACTAATTAAGGGCGAGTGTTGACGTATTTGAACAGGAGCTCTGCCGAGGCCTTGCACCGAGGACAAAAGAGCGGCGCGGTGGCTGGAAAGCAGAGCCCCCCGAGTTCCCGAGGGTACATTAGAAGGGGGAAAAAAGGGACGGGGTCGCCCTGGCCGAAGTCCTGCTCTGCGGGCCGGTGGTGTGGGGAGCTGCCCACAGCAAACACCGCGGCAGGGCGAAAGCCGTGGCTCCCCACGGGTCACAGCTTGCACCTGCATGCTTTGCAACAAGGTGTTGGGTTTGGTTATTTTTTTTTTATTTTATTTTTGTTTCCCTGCCCACCCGCCAAATAATTAGCGATGCACTGTAAAACGTTTAGAATTAAGCTAAATTGAACAGCTACAATTATCTAATTAACATTAATTAATGGAAAATCCACTGCGAATTTACAAGTGCGATCAAAGATAATTCCAAAAGCAAAGGTAATACTTAATTGAATGTCGTTCTTGTGTAGGAGCTGTTTCTGGAATCCCTTAATTGTAACAAAATCACATTCTTCAGAAATACTGAAATAAGATGCTCAGAGTTCAGTGAAGGTAACAGAAGTAAAATCTGACCCTTGACAGAATTCCTTCCTCTTTGTAATCCCAATGCACTAAACCTTTTGAAGGAAGTTTGGATTAATCCTTAAATTTTAACTGAATGAGATCTAATTACAGATCCTGCCTATGAATCTTCAGGGAAAATATTAAAGAAATTTGCCTTTTGTTTTGGTGTAAAATACATACAGTTTTATCTTTCAAAATACAGATTTCTGAGATTCTGTTCTCCCCGTTTCTGTTTAATGTTTTAAAGAACTAAATTTTTGGATAGAAGGCACTTGTTTGTTACAAGTGTTACTGATTCTATTAAAGGAGGTTTTATATATTTAGAACTTGAAACAAGAGTATCATACCACTGTTGAAAAGTTCAAGGAATTTACAAAGCTCTAGGTAAAACTTAAGAAATTTGTTTTGCAGTGCTGGACTGTTTTATATTTTCTTTCAACACTTTAAGTGCATTGGCTCCATTTCATTAAACACAAAAGTTCAGTAATATGCTTAACCCTTGCTTGGGGCCCCTTTCTGCAAAAATTTTATAGACCCAGAGGTAAGCATAGAAGGTGGCAAGATTGGACTTACCTGATGTAATGATGCAGGCTTCCCAACTGCAATCACATATTGATTTAGAAGATTAGGTCTATTACTGGAAATCAGAGTACAGCTGGAGACATGCTGACCTACTACAATAGGAATTGGTGTCCTGGTGAATTTAGTGGTTTCTTAAAAGCTCTTCTAAGTACAGCTGTTCTCCCTCAGGACTGAAACTATTGACAAAGCATAGAAGTAAGAAAAATCTTATGGATGATATTACCGTGTCTTCAGTATAACTTAAAAAATCAGTTTTTCTTCAAAGCTGGAAGTTTTCAAGTGAGTGTTGTTACAATCAAGAGGTCACTAAAATCCTTTTAGACTCTGTGCATTTCATACAGCTTATTCTCTGGCAAGAAACAGTACACGAGATGAACAGAAGCAAATGGTCCTTTTCTTACCCTGTGGTGAATAGAAGCAAACAGCCCAGACTGAGTTCACTGAAAAAAACTCTAACAGGGTATTCATGAGATGAATACAACCATCTCATGCCCCTTTGTCAGGAGAGATCAGATGCACTGGTGTGGAAGATAGTAACAACCCCTTGTTTTATAATATAGGAGTGAATTTCAGTGTTGACAAAGTAAAGCAGTGTTTCAGCTGTCACCACCCATCCCGTCAAGGTCACAGAAGAACCAGTGCACATAGTGTATCTAAAAACAGGCAGAAAATTCATTTTGAAGGGAGATTTTCAAACCATATATTTAACAAGATTAACCTATGCCAGAGGAAACCATCAGCAACCTATAACTAAACATCTGCACATCGGCTATATTGATTGACCTGAACTTGAGGTAGCAGTTGTTGCCTGAAGCCTTTGGCAAGTGTATGCATGTAGAGCTGGAACCGAATGGGAGGGAAATGGGACTGTAAAATAAATAGAACAGAATCTGGTTATTCTGTACTTGGCAATTCCACAGACAAAGACAGCACGTTCTTCTGCACAGCATCCCTTTCCCACACACTCCTTGCAGGAGTGTTAAACCTTGTAGGCTGCCACACAGGGAGAAATAGCTTAAGGAACTGATGTTTCTGGAAAGTTAGCTGCGCAATGGAAACGTGAGTCATTGTTTTATGGGAGATGTTTGGTGAATCAGCATTCATGAAGAGGGTGTTACCCCCATGCAATGAAAGGAATATCCACACATGCTGCTGGGCTCTTGGACTGCACCAGAAAACAAGAACACAACAAAAGTGAATATAGCTTCAATTTTAAAGTAATGTGGAATGCATAAAGCTGTGAAAAATTCACGACAGCCTGAGCAACTGTTTGTACCAGATAACACACATTTGGAAATAACATATGATGTAAATTCTCAAAAAAAGACACTTCTAGAGTGAAATTACAATCATGATATGGGAGTATAGTTTATGAGAATCGTTCTTGGATGTGTAACAAGAAAATAAACTTCTAAGATTGTGTGTGAGGACTAGGGAGATTTATGAGCAAATAATGTTTCCGATGGACTTCCCATGTGACCTTAATCAAGCAATTATGGATTCATATGCTCCTAAAGCTTATCTACAGATGTGCTAATAAATGCCTATTTTTATTGTAAGCCTTTTAGAACAGAGTCTGTTTTTTACTACAGAGCTATATATCACCCAGCATAGTAACAGGCTGGCAGTACTACTTTCATATGATTAATGATCATAAACACCAGAGTGAGATGATTTGCCACTTTTGTCTAAGATGGAAGCAATTTACAGTCTGAATGATAGTGAAAAACACACCCTACAGACTCCTGGCTTACAATATCATCAGCCTGTGAGTTTCACACAATTATTAGTATCAGAAAAACTATCTACTGTAACCTCAGTTCAACGGGAAAAATGTTACGGAAGCTAATGGCTAGATGTGATGGGAAGATAATTTTGAAATATTAGGAGGTAAGTCTTACCACTCCCATTTAATGGCATCTAAGAAGTCTACTCTCTGATCCCGCTTCAAGTTGCAGTGATGTTATCTGTTATAGTGTGGAAAACAATCTTCAGATAGCTGTGCTGATAACAGGACTGAACGTTAACTATTTCATTCTAAAACATTATACAGTTAAAAATTATAATGGTAGTCTTCAAATAATGGACTATCTTTAATCACATTGCAAAATGCTTGCAATGTGGAGTGACTGTATTCAAGTTCAAGGCAGTATCAATCCTGACTGCTGGACACTGATTGTTTGAGGTTTCCAAATTTATATCCCCTGGGCATATCTCTGTAATGGACAGTTCTCAGAGGAGAAACCACACAATCTTAATTTCCTAAGAACCCCCCAGGAAAGGATTTAGAGCAGGTTTACATGAGCAAGATCTCTTGAGAGTTTTTTATTTTGAGATTCAACTGAAACCAGGATGAGTTGACAGCATGACAGAGAGGAACACACGAGCTTATAAGTAGAGTCCTGAAAAGATGATTTGATTTCCATTCTTTGGAATGTTATAGCTATTCAGAGATACTGAAAAGTAATCGCTGGTAAATTGCTCATGATTGAAGCAAATGGTAACTCACTGAATAGAGTCCTCTGGTCCTTACTAGGCAGAAACTCTCTACAAAAGTTCTGAATAAGGGATGAAGGACTTTTTTTTATTGTAACACATTCCTAATTTCTTTGGAAAATAAGGACAGGTAGCAACAAAATCTTCCATCTCCAAATATTTCTTGTGCCATTGTATACTACTGACAGAGCAAAGGCGGCTTTCTGTCCTGGGTCATTTTTAAACGTCTCTACATTGCTAAGTCCCAGTAAGATTTCATTCCCCAAGTCTTGTTTAATGGAAGGAGATTCTTTTGCTCAAGTACTTTTTAATGTTTTTCCAATTTCCCAGTGGTGTACATGCCACAGCAGATGTTGGGGCTTCTTCTCAATACGTTTCAGATATCTTCACCTTCTTTTCTGAACAACGGGAGATAAAAGGGTGTTGAACATTGCTGTAAGCTTCAGCATTTGTTATAAATTGGTTCCATTTGAAATGTAGTCCTACCCAATGGCTTTTATTTTGAGAAGCATTTAGACATCTGTAAGACTAAACTACAAATCTTGAAATTGAATCTTACTGGGAATGAGCTCTACAAAATTTTGACATAGCACTTGTGCAGTGTGGCTCCAATCCTTCTCCCCTTCTTTTCTTCATTGTCTTTTGCTACTTGGAGTTCTTACATTACTTTTTTTCATAAAGCTTTTCTTGCATACAGACACCTGAAGACGGTCAAAATAGGTCTGTCCTGTCTTCATATGACTCTCAAAACAACAAATATAAAAAATGGGAACAAGTAAATTATTGGATTAGTGAAATTACTCTAAATCCATTTCTACAGTAATTCTTTCATTGTTAAACCACATTTAAATCTTTAAGTATGTGTGATATACAGTATTAATCCTATGTTAACATGTTCTCTGTACTACAAACAAAAATTCCAAACAAAAGTAACAAGCAAACCTTGTAATTTATGATTTATTGATTTACATTGTCAGTACTAAAAATGGTGCTGGATCTCACATAGAAGCTATAAAGCCATAAGCTGTTTCAGGCAAAATATCTAGCTGCACCTTGTAAGAGGAACAAGACAACTAAACTAAAATGAAATAAAACCATCTGTGAAAAACAATCTAGGGGGTAAACATCCAAAATGAAGCATGTCTTCACATGTTCCCTACTATGCTAACATAATGAGAATAAAGCACTAAAAATGGTTCAAAGCAGTGAGCAGGGATTTTTAACTACATCAATCCCTCTACAAGAGTAGTCCCTCTGGCGTCATAAAGAGTTCTCACTTGAGTATGGCTCACAGGAATGAGATCAGAACACAAGAAGAAAAAAGGACACAATTATGTTAAAAATATTTAGTAAATATAAAATAAATACTTGCGGGTTTTCTGTCGCTTCAAGCAGATCTGGATAGGCACCCAGGAAAATTAATTTGCTTGCACAATGACTGAGTTTATTTTATTTTTAAGAAATCATCAGCGTTCACGAGAGGAGGAGTGCTGGTTTGAATCAGGCATGTTGCAAACAGATGTTTTGCAAGCTTCCCCAAACAGTCCTGCCAATGCATTGCAATCCTGAGTTATGACATCCTCTATAACTGCTGCAGTCTGGGCCCTTTTTTGGGCCATGGATTGATCTGTTGGTTTTCCCAAAATGGGGATGATATTTTTGTGATGCATACAAAAACTTGAAGATTAGGATACTATTTTTCATTTTCAGTCCAACGTAATTTGGACACTGTATCTGAGTTATGTGGCCTATCAGTAGTACAGGACAGCAATGGAAAAGTGCATTATTTGTCATCACAAGACTGTGATACTAACTCTTAGCTAACAGATCTCCTGGGTCATTCCCACAGTATGTTTAGTAAGGAACAGTCTCTTGCAGTTGCCTTCTATTCCTACTTTTGAAGGATAAAAGGAAGTGATTTCCAAATACCATCATAGGTTTTCAATTAAAATGCTCCTTTAGCCTACAAGTGTATGAAATGGCTACATACTTTCACAACCTTCAAACAAATAAAGAAACAAAGGATATGAAACAATCTCATGGAGCAAAACAACTATACTTTTGAAAGACCCTGCAGATTCTTGAACAGGAGATGAAGTACTGTTGCTAATACTGACTAAAAGCTCTAAATAGAGAATGTCAGATGAGAAAAAGGCCATAGTTCCTGTGCTGAAACACACTATATTTTGGAGTATCTCATAAAAATGAAAATTTGTCACTGTTCACGGTAAGGAAATTTTTGCTTGAAAATCTAAATAGCCCATTTTCTGATTATAGATCCTAATGTCATTGTTGCATATTTTATATTTTTAAGTACATGCTCTACCATACTTTTTTGGACTTTAATCTTGAAAGATGTGGGAGTACGCAGGTAAAGCAGAATAGTATGTTTTTACATTTATTGTTCTTTACTAAAACATTATGGCTCTTTCTATCTTTAAACAATAAGAATACTTTGATAAGGCTTGCTGGAGCCTAACAGCCTGAGCCATGGGATCCGTAATTTTATTATTCTATTCTTTTTCGTTAGAGGCAGAAAGCACTGAAATAACTTGCTGAGCAGTGCCAAACAAGTCAGTATGAAAATTTAAAGGTTGAGACTTTGTCACCTATAGCTCTATGCTTGCATTACTTGGCTACATTTCTTTTCCAAAGCTTTTGGTTTCAGGATTTATGTGCAGGCACTGCGATATGTTCAATAAAGGGCAACAAGTTGTGGGAGAGGAGCGACTCTTACTGCACATCAGTGAGAAGTGATTGGATTATAGTTCGTCAGTAGTCTGGAAAGCATTTAGGCATCCAAAGTACTGTAATACATACTATTATTACCTCTAAAATGCGGTTATTGGATCTGTGATAGAGGAGGGAGGTGAGAGAAAAATAAGCTTTCCAACGACTGAGCAATCAACATCAAATGCAAGTTGAAGCAACCGGCGAGATGTTATCAGTGACTCGTATGGCAGGCAAAGCAAGGGCACATTCTTGATAGCCCGGCTATCAAGAGGATTTCTTAACAGCGAGACTGACCAGGCTGTGAAAGTTTTCCACGGAAAATGGTGGAGATCCTTGGAGGATCTGTTCGACTAAGTTGTCACGCCAGTGACCGGGAAGAGCCTACCTGGGCGAGCAGAGCCGCCAGGCTCAGCCGCTCCGCCAAGGTCCCGGGGCAGAGCGCCCTTTTCGGCTGTAAACGGTGCCACTTTCACCCCCCGCGACCCCGGGCAGCCGCCTCTGCCCTGGCCTTGAACTCCTCACCTAAGCGCACCCCCAGCCCTCGGCTTACACCTTCAGGAGGAGGCGGCGGCTCAACCGCCCCGCCGGGTTATGGCGGGAGCGCCGGGCCAGGCCCGTCCAGCGGCCCGCCGGCTCCCGACAGGGTTCGGGCAGGTTACGGCCCGGGCCCTGGCGCCTCAGCGGCCGCTCGGGCCCCACCGCGGGGCCGCTGTCGGTGCCGCCGCCGCCCGGGTTCCTCCGCTCCCCTCAGCGCCACAAGCCAGAGCAACCCCCCGCCCTGGCTCCCCTGGAAACCGCCCCGGCTGCCGGGAAGCCGGCGGTCGCTGTCCCTCCGGTAGGGGGGCGGGGGGGGGTGTGTGTGTGTGTGAGGACCGGTCGCCCCGCCGCCGCCCCGCTCCCCAAGGACCCCGGCCGGGGGCCACCATCCGCCACCTCCCCCGCGGCGCCCAGCGCCAGGGGCCATAGAGCGCGCCGGCTACGTGCTAGAAAGTACGCAGCGGGGGCCGCCTCGGCCTGCGCGCGGCGGCCGCGCCGTTGCAGCGCCCCCTGGCGGCCACCGAGGGCCTCGCCGCGGACCGAGGAGAGAAAGGGAGAAGGGACAGTAATGGCGGCCAGTTAGTGCGAGGCTGAGCCGAGGAGGCGGCGGCAGCGGCGGGAGGAGCTGGCGCGGCTCCGTCTGTGGCTCTGCCCGGCGGACCGGCTTCCCCAGAGGACTTTGTTTCCTTCCTCCCCCCTCCCCCCTTCCCCCTCTCCCTCCCCTTCCCCTCCCTACCCGAGCCCCCGCCTGTCCGTCCTCCCTCCTCCCTCCGCGCCGGCGGCGGCAGCGGCGGCAGCGGCGGCGGCCCCCCGTGTCCCCCCTCCCCGGGGCCATGGTGAACACCAGGAAGAGCTCTTTGCGCCCCCTGGGCAAAGCGGCGGCCGCTGCGGCCGGAGCCGGCAGCCATTTCATCTCGTCCCGGACCCGCTCTTCCAAAAGAGGCACCAAGGCAGATGCGGCCGGGCTGGAAGAGACGGCGGCAGCGCGGGTGAGGACCGGCGGATTCACGGGGGTCGGGGGAGGGAGAGAGGCGGCGGGGGGGGGGGGGGGAAGGGGGGGGCGGCAGCGGCGGCGGCGAGGGCCCTGGCCGGGGAGTCGCTGGGGACAGCGCCGCCGGTGCCGGGGGGGGCGCGGGTACGGGAGCTCGGGGAGGGGGGGGGCGGGTGTGTGTGGAAATTGCCGAGACGGCTGTCGGCATGGGGGAGGGAGGAGGGACGGCGGAGCCGGCGGGGAGCCCGGCGTGAGGAGGGACCGTGGAGCCGGCGGGGCGGCGAGGGGGGGGGGGGGGGGTGGGGGGGGTGGGTGCTGCGGAGAGCTGTCCGCCGCGTCCCAACTGGGTTCCCGGCTCGGCGGGGAGGAGAGGGCGGTCTCCGCCGGGTCGGCGGGAGGCGCAGGCCACTGACAGGGGCTGGGGGGGGGGGGGGGGCGGCGGGGGCGGCCGGGGTCGCGGGAGGCGAAGTCGCTGCTGCCGCTGCCGCCGGTGTCTGGGGCGGGCAGGGCCGGCGCGGCGGCGGCCGGCGGGGGTCCGGCGGCGGAGCGGGGCTCCCCCTGCGGCCGCGCCCGGCGCTGCGCCCGCTGCCAGACAAAAGTTGGGAGCTGCGCCTGCCGCAACTTCGCAGTTCTCCTTCCCACCCCCCAGTAACCTCAGTGCGGCTGAAGCATCGGGTGGTCGCGGCGTCTTCGACGGGAAAAAAGCCGATGTTTGAGAAAGGTTCCCCCGTTTTTGTGACACCCAACTCCCGAAGCGGGGAGGGTGTAGTTTTGTCGTCAGGTTTACGTGGAGTGTTTTCCCGACGGAATTTATAATAGCTTTGCTTGTACAGTCTAATTCTACGGCCTGATTTTGAAAATTAACATTTGGTAAAATCGAATGGGAAGAAAGAATTCGGGAGCCCCTTCTTTCCCTTGTCGTCTCTTAACAGATTTGTTGACAACTGCATTTTTTTAATTATAGGCAAGACTTTTTTTTCCTTGAGAAAACTTCACTTACTGCTTTGAAGATTTAAACTAGTGGTTAGAATTGCCTGATATGCATACATATTTTAAAAGCAATATAAATGTGGAAGTGAAAATTGAGGGTCAGAGCGTCTGACAGTCATGTACCGACTGACCATGTCCCAGCCTCTGCTAAGGAGGAAGTTAATCAGACAAGTAGAAAAACAGCAATAGCAGCCAGAGACAGATCTGAAGGGTAACACTAGGAATTGTCAGAAAAAATTTTGCCCCATCCTTCTAGTTTTAAAATACTAAATAGAAATAAATCACTGACTAGACACTATACCTTCTGTGCTCTCTTTCAGTTATTTCATGCTTCACAGATCTTCCCTTCCCCCATCTTATTTTTTCCTTGTTGTCCCCTATTTCTTCCTTGTTTAATTTCAGTAGACTCATGGGGATGCAGCACCATAGCTGTAAAAAGCTGTTCTGCTTGTTCTAGTGTGCAGTTTCTATTTATTCATATCGTGGGTTTTGTGGGTTTGTGAGGCAAAGTTTGGTGTAACCCTTACTGACTTACTTTGCAGGGAGTTTACTGCTACTAAAAAAAGTAGTCTGGGCTTCTTTCCAAATATTTTTCATCTATTAATGGTATTTTTGTACTATAAATCATTAAAATGTTTAAATTATGTTATTGTCATGGTATAAGGAAAGGAAATTGTGCAAAATACCGTCACAAGATCTGTAAACACATGCCAAGGTATTTCCCATGCTTCTAAAAAAGCATTTCTTCTAACATTAAGTGTATATTTTGGTATATGAGAAGGGACTTGTTTCACTTCACAACAAATCTCATGTGTTTGAGATAGATTTTATTTTTTTGAGATATGGTTGCCAAAGATGAGCAGAAGTTGTCCAGGAAGGGTTTTTTATTTTTTCCTCCTAGTGAATTTTGTAATATATATACACCATTGTATTTTAAATTTGTCTTTGTACAACTGTTTTTATTCTTCAGATGTAAGTATTTGTCAGAGATACAACACCTTTCTGAGCTTCTGAATCTTCTTGAAGTAGTGCCAGAGGAGGATTTCTGTGATTAGAACATGAATAAGTATAGCAGTCGGAAGACAAAGCCTTTGCTTTTGGAAGTGACTGTCGGCAGACAGATAGTGAGGCTGTTTTGTGCAGAAAGCGTACTGGGGTCATTTTCATGCAGTTGTATGTATTTTTTTTTTTTTTTTCCGAAGTTGACTGGAACAGTGTTTCCTTTTGAAATCTTTTGGGTGTCACATCAGGAAGCCAGCCTTACTACCAGCGGTTAATTGGGTTAATGGGCAGCTAGAGTTTGGAGCTCTGGCAGAGATGGTATGCTTCTTATTTGTACCGTGACTTAATTTTCTTTCAAGGAGGCTCTGACTTGGACTCCCAGAGAAATGCTCTTCAGTGGCAGTGCTTGTAATTACCTTTCAGACTGTATTTGAAAAGACCATCTATTTGTTCCTTATTAGCAAGAAAAACTGAGTTAGTAATCTAATGGCATTCTGTAAGATGCTGATTAGACCAGATGAGGGGTTAGGAGTTGCTTTCCAGCTCTTTTATATCCATCTCCTTTTTTCTTCTTTTTCTGTCTTGGCTTTTTCTGGTGTACATAGTGGTTTGGGATTTTTTTTGCATACAAGGATGGGCTTGAATCCGTCCTTTCCAAAGTACTTAAGTTTCTACTCTTCAGTTCAATATTGTGTTATGTATTAATAATGCCCATTGCTATTTGATCTGAATTTGGAAGGAATGCACATTGTGTGGAAATGGGCCATAATAGTCTAAATGCCTTTATCATATTCTCTGTATTCCCTCTATAGTACTTGCTCATCTTAGAGAAAGCAATGACGTCAGTCTTTTAGAAGTAAACTGTTTTGAATTATTGACTGGCAATCATGCATTTAGTGATTGAGATGAATACATGTGTGTCCGCTGACAGGAAGCCAGATTAAAATGAACAAAATCCCTCACTAAATGGATCAAGGTACCAATAAGTTTATTCCCTGAGATGATGTCATAGCAGACTGCCTAGAGAGGGTATGGAGAGGAAAAACTGGGCTGTGTTTTCTTTCATGTTTTCAGGATTGATATATGCACTATTTAATAAAAATTGAAGCTATTCTTACATAAATTTATATTCTATCTTTATA
The DNA here is from genome assembly GCF_018691265.1 of Tyto alba. Lineage (NCBI taxonomy): Eukaryota > Metazoa > Chordata > Aves > Strigiformes > Tytonidae > Tyto > Tyto alba. The sequence goes on along the minus strand of NW_024881316.1, from coordinate 42,758,068 downwards.
TAAATCATATGTGTTTTTTTTCTTTCTAGTATTAAAACTTGGGAAGTGTTATATGCCTTTATATTAAAGTATTCTGACAAAAAAAAAGTACATCAGAATCTTCCAGAGTTTTCAGAAACGCAGAATTGTAACACAAGGCTTGTGAATCCAGTAGACTTAATTCATACTGTGAAAGAATTGAGGGTACTATGACCATAACTGGTTACATTTGTGCTCTAGATTTACTAATATCTGATGTTTTCAGATACTGAGTTGGGATTGTTGGTAACACTTATTTGGCAATTCAAATGATTTTTCTCAGTCATCTCAAAACAGAAATCAAAAAAGTTGATCAAGAAAACTAATGAATTTATTGTGAAATAAACACTCATATCATGCCAGTGTATTAGACATTTTAGAAATATATACAAAATTAGCTTAATTTAATTAGCCAAGAAAGCATTAGCAGTGCCTTAAGAGCTACTTGAGGGCACTGTGATAATTGTAACACGCGATCCTAGCTAAAAGTAGTACTGCCAACATTGTTCAGCTTACTCAGTGGCAACCTAGAGCTCTCCATTGTACTTAATTGCTAATAGGAGAAAACATGGACCTGAGGATTGACATTGAGTGCTGTACTGTGGGAAGGTATAAAGCTAAGCAGCATTTCTGTGTGCTATAATACCAATATATTTCAGTGTCTCCTACTGTAATTTCTCAGTCTGTAACTATTTTTTTCTGATTTCTGGGTGATAATGCAGCTTTTGTAGCATAAGCTCATTGCTGTGTTTTACTCCTTGAAAAGTCTTTAATGGTCGGCTATTGAAAACATAGAAAATGACCTTAAAAAAGTTACTATTATTTCTCTTAAAATGCTAGCTTTAAACGTACCCCTTAGAGCTTCCTAAAAATTAAACTTTCCTTTATGAAAGAGCCTGATTCAGATTAGCCTATTTCCTTTGTCTTCTTTGCAGCGTGTCTTACAGTGTTCTGGATGTTCTGCAGTTTAGAATAAACCTGTAGAAAAAGTTAAAGTTTTCTTCTTATGCTGGAAAATTTACATTTGCTGGCCACTGCATCTAAAGCTCTCCAGGGAAAAAATACTCCTACCAAATATCTATGCTTTTACAGAACTGCATTGTCTTACTGTTTGAGTTTACAGGCACATCAGTAAAGGGGCTGAGGCTAATGCTTTTACAGTTCTTTGAAATACATCCTGAAATATAGAGCCTTGTGAAGTTATTTTAAACAATTTCATTTAAAGGAAGATTCCCAAGAAAGCTCATCTTTTCAATGTGTAATAAAATGTCAGGTTCTTTCTGGTTTAGTGGTGTGCTGCTCTTTTGGGACTTAGCAGGAGAAAATCAGTGATCTAAAATGAATCGTGCAGTCTGTTCCTTGGTAGCGTGGATGTATTAATACATCTGTGAACAGTGGGAAATTGAGCAATTGTTGGAAGCAATCTGTGTCCAGGTTTCTGTCAGAATACCATGCAGTCAGCATTTGTAATCCTTCCATGTTTCCACAGGGGTGTCCTGAGTTTGAATTCTTCCCATGTATCTTGCCAAGTCAGTCTGGGCTACTATCTGAAGTCAGGACACCTCCGAGGTGTACATATTTTGCTTTGGGAGGCAGTTGTGCATCCTGTTTGCAGCAGGCTATCTTTGCTGTCACACTGTTACAGGGCATTAAAAGGAAGCAATATAAGGACTAATCCAGTGAGTGAAAAAGACCTCCAAAGAACACTCAGGAAATGGCGTTGATGTTTGGTGTGCTGCATAGCTTCCTCTGAATATTTGGCTTGTCCCAGAGTAATATTAATAAAAGCTGCTTCTCCAACTACTGTCTCTCAGCTTAAGCTTAAAGCAGAAGGCTTAACCCATTGCCATGAGAGATCCCATGACAATTTTGCAAGAGTGGCATACAGCTTGGGGTTATGCAAGATAATTAGCTCAGGTAATTACATTCTGATCACCTCCATCCCCCTGCAGTTTCAGTTGGATGCGGTATAGTTTTGCACATCTTGCCCTAAATTGCCAAGCGTATGTTATACTGTGGAAAAGTTTTCATCCCAATCTAACAATGCTTTAAATGATTTCTGCATAAAACTTTATAAAACCCTCCTTAAACCAAAGCATCCAGCAAGTAGGTGTCAGTGAGCTGAAGCTTTGACTTATTTTGTAGCTGTGACCGTTTTAAAGGTTGCTGATGGTTTTATTAGATGTTTCAGCTCTAATGGGTTACTTTGTGTGTGGGTAGTATCACTTATGAACTCACTTATTGCAAAGGGAGCTGACAATATTTTTCAGCCTTTTTCATCCTATCTTTTTTTTTGTACTCTTCATGCATTGCTGCTTTTTCTAAACAATTTTTCCGTCTCTGAGTTTACTCTTGAAAAATTGTCTTTATTACATTTGATGGGATTTTCATGGTTTATTTTAACTATTAATTTTGCTTTAAATTGTTCAAGTGTTGTTTTGCATTTATACTTGCTTGGACTCTTCTCCTGAATAAATTTAATTTCTTCTTGCTTGGTAGCTATTAAAACAGGACACTTACAACCAGTTGTAAGATTAATGTGTTACCTTTGTAAGCTTTTTAATTTTGCACTGCTGAGTATGTGTATGCTGTAATAGCTTCAACTCCAGTTGACCTAGGTATAAAGGGGGTAGTTTTAGTACTCCTACTAGAAATGCAGACTTTACAAGCTTGTCCAAGTTCTCTAGTTTTTGTAGCCTGTTCTGAATTTTGTCGTTTTATCTTTATGCTTCTAGTAGTGTATGTTAGTGACCTAACTAATGCAGACCTTTGGTGGAAAGTTTGTGTACAGTTGCACTCAGAGCAGATGATTAAGTCTGGGCATTTTCATAATTTGGGAGATGAGCTTTTTGCTTTCTCCAACCTCCAGTCATTTGCTTCATTTTAAGTGGATAAGTCGTTGAGCCGAGCTATTTAAATAACCCGAAATGAAGAAGCCGTTCTTTCTGTACACATGGAAGAGATTACTTGTATTGAAATCTGTTGCTGTGCTTCAGCAATCCCTCATTCCAAATACTTAATAAATACCTTCTATTATTTCTCTGATTTATCTTTCAAACCTTGAATGTTGTTTTTATTATGATTTAAATTTCAGTACATTAATCTTCAGATTTCATATTAGGATTTTACACATTTTTTTTTCTTTTGAAATACTGTCTTCAAGTGTATTAGAGATACATAAGTGGTTTTAATCCCACATTTTTTTTTTCACACAGAAGGCCACCTTCCAGTAGCTTGACTTGCTGCACACACTTCCTTGCTTAGTTTACTGAGTCAAGTACCTGGTCATGTCCAGACCTTGGGGAACCCTCTGGTCCAAGGGTTCTCTCTGTTCTCCTTGCTATCCTCATTCTGATCATTCTGCTTCTTTACGTAGGTTTAAAGTAGTACTAAAAAGAGGCCATGTCCTTCAGACTTTTTTGGACGGGGTTGTTTGGTAGAACCAAGATGGATTTTGAGGACTAAGGGTAGGGAAAACAGTTACTATTTGAATGTTTTCACTTTTTCCACTTCTGAATTATAATAATTCTTGAATGTTTACAGAAATACAAATTTTACTTTAAAAATCTTTGTTAACAGAAGTTAGAAACTCATGGAAATTGTTAATATGGTTCTGACTAGAAATGTCTTGCTTTTAGTATCTTCAATGTTAATTTAGGAAGATCAGTGGTTTTAAAAATTTCCGATATGTAGATCTTCTACAAGAGCTTCTGAGTGAGGTGTGAGCCCCCATACAGCAGAGAGATCTCTTAGTAGACTTGCTCTTCTGAAGGTGTGTGATTTCACATGTTCTGCAAGCTGTTAACTCAGCAGTTGTTAAAATGAGTAGACTTGCCAATAATAATGCTTGCCTGGCCATTTGATCAGCTGGATCAGGATCAGGTTACTGGTCTAGCTGAAACTAACCCTCTTCTCCACATCTTCCTGCTTCCCCTTTCCTTCCCTCCATCCCTCTGATTTGATTATTAGCTGAAAATTCACAATGTTACCCTGATTTTAGTGGAGGCACAAGGGAGAAGAAAGGAATGTTCATGGGGAAGTGCTTCAAGTGGGGCAATGATGATGGGTAGAGGACAAACCTCAGCTCCCTGTTTATGCGCTGTCATAGTTTGGCAGAGGCTGCTCTGTAGCTCATTCTCCTTTTCTGTCATGAACCTACAAGGAGCCTGTAGATTGCAAGAGTTTTTTTGGATGTCAGCTCAAAAGCTGTTGAAAGGCACTCAACCTGGATATGAACAGGTGTGTCTCTTTGTCATAAACAGGGAGAATGGCAGCAAATGTGAAAATATACAATAAACAGTGTTGTAGGTAGCGGTTTGTATTTTTAACTTGTAAACTTTTAACTTTTCTCAAAAGCTTTTACATTTGTAAATAACCTGAGTTCTAGAATTGAAGAGTTCCAGGAAATAAAATGGAAATCTATTGAAAAATGAGGCATATCTTCTCATGCAAAAAATATGGTTTTTTACCTGAGTTGGGAAGAATTTATTCTTTTGAAAAGGTCTAGATGATGGTATTCTTTATATTCTGAATGACTGTTACTGACATAAGAATAGTTTACCGAAAAAAACCCCAAAACCTGAGGTTCTTTTAAGCCAACTTTGTCTCTTTTCAAGCTATCAGTAAGGTTAACACAAGAGGTCCTTCATGAAAATTGAAGTTCTTAGTCAGGTAGTTAATGTGCTTTAATCTAAATAATTTTTTCCCCAGCTTCTGTTCATTTGAAGGCACAGGCAGTATTACTTACACTGGATTTTTAGGACACAAAGGTAGATGTTTAGCATGCAGCACCAACAGGAATACAGTCTGTTGTATTATACTGAGACCTGGAGTTGAGTCATGTTACCTTCTTCCCCCAGACAAGTGTATCAGGTCTTACCTCTTCCCACCAAGCAGAGGGGCTAAGGGCATTTGCCAGGAAAATGTGGGCTGGGGTAGGGAGGAGGGAGGAGGTGGTGAGGATGTGTTGGTGCTGGAGAGAGTGGGTAGTGCAATGTGTCATCCTGAAATTAGGACATAGTGCAGATGTGTAAGGCGAGGTGTGGTCCCTTGTTTGAGCTGACGAGAGTGTTTCAGCTACTGAAAATTTGTACTGAGCATAAGGACAGTTTTAGTCTTTTTCTTTTTTTTTTGTGAAGATGCTATAAAGCAAAGTGGTGAACTTAAAAAAAAAAAAAGGTTTGAAGGGATTTACTAGATTCTGGTAAGATGACATTATCACAGTCATGGTAGAAAATTTGATTGATCTAGTTACTAGAACCTTGGAACCAAATAAGAGCAAACCTAAAAATATCTCAAAGAGATTTTGAAGCCTTTTAATTTTTATTTGCTTAGTATACCTAGTCCAACAATGCATTAGAAAGGATGCCTAGCTTTTACCTAACTTTCATCAATAGATCTTAAAATAGGTCTTTAATGTGACAACTATGTAGAATTTAATGTTTTAATCCATATTTTTTACCTTTGCAGAAACTGATACACAAGGGAGCAAGTGGCTTATCCAGAATCACTGGACAGACAGATAGAAAGTGTTTTTGGTGTATTTTATTGGTATGTTTAAAAAGCTGTTATAGTTTGAACACAGAAAAAGCAAGTTACTTCTTAACTGAATAGTTACCTGAGGTCAAAGATGAGTGATGAGTTTAAATAATTGGTACACTGGGGACACAACACAGTTTTTTCCATTAATGCAAGTTTTATTTTGGAAAGACAACTTTTATCTTTTTATACCATTTGGATAAAAATGTTCATTAAATGCATTAAATATCCCCAAGTATGTATTTTATTTTTTTTTTAATGGACAGCCTATTTCCACAAGACCTTTGCATGAACTGGTAGGGGAAGAGGTAGATCAGATTTTTTTCACACATACTTTAAAAATATTATTCCAGATTATTAGTATTCTGGGACATCCGAGAAGTTGTCTTGTTAATCACAAGATACGTTTTAAATGATATTAGAAATAACTGGAGAACCTGAACCCAGTTTCTTCACAGTTAGTAAAAGCAAGATTTAGAGATGTCTGAAGTAACTGTTATCTTTTCAGAGTCAAATGGAGAGGAAAAATTTACTTTTAAATACCAGAAGCTAGGAGTTAACTGAAATTACAAGTAGAGGTTTTTGAAAACCTGTAGCTGAAACAGGTTTCTTGAAAACGTTTATTTTGTTATTATTAAGACAAAAGTAAATTTCAGAGTGTTTTTGTACTTGTTCAGTGGGGCAAAAAGAAATACTAATTAAAATAGTTTGTGCTTTTAACAAAATGTGGAGGAATAGGATTGATCAATTGAAGATTGAACATCATTGCGTCTTATTTTCATGTCTTAGACCTGGGAAGAGGTCATAGAAAAGAGAAAAACATAAGTGCTGAAAGGTTCAAAACCCTAGGTTGAAAACTAATGTCTAACTTGTGAAGTTGTATGAGCAGTCATGCTAACTTGCTGGGTGTGTCAGAGTGTTAGTCAGAAGAAGGGTGTGATCCACAAGATGTATGGCAAGGAGAGCAAGTTTAACCATGGTGGAAAACTGAAATATTCATGTCTGCATACCTGTGTTTTAATACAGCTGAACCTGTGGCAAAGCAGATGGAGTCTTTTACAGAAATTGCAAGGTGTGGTTGTGGTTTCAGTGTTCATCCTGTACTCAAAAACTCAATAAACTTGCATTCACATACTTGGAGATGACAGTGGCGGAGGTGGTTCATATTCATCCTATATTACCAAGACTGCTGAATTATGCTTATCTTGGATGTTCAGACAAGCAGTGTGGTGAGGAGTTCTTCAGATATTCTCTTGGCCATGAGATTTAATTTAGGAAAGAAGCAAACAACCCCTACCGTCTCCCCTTCAATATGCTAGAATTAGTCTTTGTATTTTAACCTGAAAATTGTTTGGCTATCATGCTGTAGCTAGCTGGTCCCTGTGATACACCTGAAGGCAAGTCCTTGCTGGTGAGGGCTCCCTTGGTGTGTGAGTTGTTAGTCATGCTGAAAGACTATCGGTGTAGTCACTTTTTTTCTAAGAGGATAGATTGAGAAGGAAGAAGTCAGTTTTATTAATTGTTTTCTAGTTTGTGTTCTTTGAAAACTTTAAGATTTGTCTCTAAATGTTATAACTAAAGCTCTGTTAGTATCAAATTATTATTTTGAAATTTGGAGATGGATGTGGAAGAGACTACAGGTAATGTTGTATATCAGTGTTTCGTAGCTTGTTCGTGAATGTGTGTATTATAATAAACTTTTTTTTTATCTTTCTCCTTTTCATACAAAGTAGAGAAAACATAGAGATAAGTGTGCAGCTATATTTATTTTATTGTTTTGTTTACGTATTAATTTTAGATTTTGTTTCTAGATTTATTGGCTACCATAATTCAGCTGCTTTTAGTGAAAGTGTGTTATCAGAGTTTAGCCCACTACCTCTGCAGTACTCTTGCTGTTGAATATTAGTTTGACAGCTAATTTGTAGTTTTCATTCAGCTGGCTGTCACATTACATTTTATTCTTGAATCCAAAGATAATGAAGACTATGTTTTGCCAGTCTAGACCATGGATGGTACCCTGTTAACTCCAGTTATTTCCTTGCTCATTATTAGTAAGAGTGCTTTCTGTAAGAAGCTGTGCTGAGTTCTGGTTGTTCTGGATCACAGCTGGAGTTTGATGGGTCTCATTTCTGTTAGATCAATGCAGTTGTGCTGAATTTTGTTTACCTCTTTGTATTTCCTGACACTACATAAGCTCATTTTTTGCTTCTCCTGTGCTTGCATTTTCTTTGTGGCTTTGGTATGCTTTCAGGCAATTTCTGACATGATTAAGGTTTTATTAATTCATATTCTCTGTATTCTCTCAGCATGTGAGTGTGTTTGCTTCAGTGCCAGTGTTTCATTAGGAGCTTGTGAGTTCAGTGCATTGGTTCCTACTTCTGCAATTACATCATTAATTTCTTAATTTTTAAGTTTGATGCTTGTAACATACATTTCTCTTTCTAGTCCCAGAACATTTTCATGATGTGTACTGTTAAGTATTAAGTTTCAGGTTGAAACTGAAATACTATTTTTAATCATTAAAGTCATGAATGGTTTGAGACCCAGTTACTTGAGGGAGCAAGTTGAGTGCAGTGGAATTGTAAGACCTCTTTTACTATAAATGAGAGGAAGAGGTGGATAGACTGCTCTCTGTAAAGCCTTCTCAATTTGAAATTAATTTATTTTCTTGTTCTAGCATATCCCAGTTTGGCTAATCTCTTGAGCGTAATGAAAGCTCCATCTCCATATTTTACAGTAGTTAGGTGAAAGTTCTGGATAGCAGTTTAGGTGCGATTTGATTCCCTAGAGCTCAAATTTTTAAGTTTGTCTGTTAACTGGAAAATGGATCTTGGATTCTTATTAATATATTTAAAGTTTCAGTGATTTCTCCTTGTAGTAGCTTTGTCACTATTTCACAGTAAAACATTTTGTACGTTAGTGCATCTTCTACAGAAGGTGTCCTAATTTACGTTAGTATTTGGGCTTGACTGTTTTAAAATTTAGACTTGCTTTGTAATTGGTAAGTCACTTTGTAGAGTTAATATGCATACAGATGAGGCTCAACTGAAAATAATATCCTAAACAAAGAATAATCAGAAATTGTTGCTTCTGTTAGGTAGAACCCTTCATTGCTAGTCTAGTTCTTTAGGCAGCTGCACTGATGTGACCACATTGATGCTTAGCCTGCCCTTCCAGTTTTTGGAGCTATTGGCCAATATTTGTTCATTTGACAGTATTTAGAAATCTCGGAGATACTCAGCTTTTATAAATTTTGTGAATATTGGTAACTCAGTAGCAGAGGGAAACCTGAAGTAGCAGATATTGTCTTCACATTAATTGCTAGTATTTTGTATTACCCGCCAGCTGACCACTTGGCATTTGCACTGCCTCAGAAGTAACTACATCACTGTATTGCCTTTGACCAATAAGTAGACAGGACAAAGGAGGAATACTAGCTAATTTTGAGACTTTGGACCAGAGGCAAGGAACTGGAGGAAATGCAGAGAAGGGCGGTCATAGATCTGTGAGGAGTTAGGATTTTTGCATGGGAAGGGGTAAACATGGAGTATAGATAGGAACCTATGCATTACTAATTTCACTGCTCACGAAATAGTTTTAACATTAGCCTTTGTAAAACTTCGTTACATGCTTGTTCCTCTTTCTTAGTTTCATTTTCTCTGTCTCACCTAGCCGGTTTGAAACTGGTTCTGTGGCTTACCTTGAAACTCGGCTTCTATCCGGCACAGGATAGCTCTTGTAGTTTCAGAAAGTAGTTACTAAAATTGACTTAGCAATGATGTATTTATCTAAGTCTACAAATAAGCTTGTTGCTGATGAAAGCAAAGAGTACACACACAAATGCTTACAGTATTCAGAAGTGAATATGTACACTATTAAAATGTTGTGAAAAGTTGGTGGTTTGTAGTTTCAGAGTATTATGGAAAACAGCTGGGTGGCTGCACATGTATTTTACAGTGCTATGCAAGGTGCAGGTGTTTTGTATTTAGAAATGGTGGTAGTTACCTCTGCTATGACTTTGACTAAGTCTTCGTTTTAGGTCCCCAAATCTGCTTCATCTAATTTAAAGTTTTAATTAGGATCTTCTAATTAGCATAGATGTTCTTTTGAGTTACATTGATGTGATTCCTGAAGAAGTGAAATAATGAGGAAGAAAAAAGTGTGGGTTTTGCTCTGTGTTGTTTTTTTACTAGGGGTAAATGAGTCCTAAGATTGAATCTTAATACAGACCTCTTTATTTTTGTGGATTTACCTTGACAGGCAAAAAATTATTGAAGCTAAAACTACTTTTAAAATTAAATGTAAACTTGGGCTGGGTAGCATTTAATACTAGTTTTTAGTGTTTAGTATCTTTAAGTATTATCAAAAGTATTTACAAGTTTTTATAGTATAAATAAAAATCACATATAACAATCAGTAAAATACTATATTATAATGAATATCATATTTATTAGTATTAGAAGTATTTAGTATTAGTTAGTATTTGTTCAAAATATATATTGGGGGCAGAATGTTAAGGCATGATGCAGACAGCCTGTTTCACTTGCATCTTCCTCTTCCTGCACATAGTTGTCCCATCCTCATTTCAGGTTTTTTTCTTGCATTATTTTTTGTACTTGTCTGATCCCTCAGTGAAATGACTGAGCTCACTAGCCATGTAGGAAGCTAATCTAACAGAAGGAAAGTGGACTTCTGAAGCTTTAGTGAGCTGATTTTTTGGTTTGTGGGTGTGTCAGAGAAACATCAGCAGATGATCAGAGGAGGTTGGAGTGGTGCTGTGTAGCTAGGCAAGGGAGTACGCGGGCCAGTCCGTGGCCTCAGTGATACTGAGCTCTCTTGTCAGACTACACCTGTACATTTAGATTTCTTTAGGCTTTGCCACTTTCTAAATACTGTGCTGTGATAGTCTATCTCCCTCTCTTAAGAAAAATACTTTTTTTTTTTTTTTTTTTTTTAATTTTCCTGAGTATGTGAGACATCATGATGTTAAATTATCTGGAGTACAAATCAGATTGTTGTTAATAAGCTTGATGAACATATGGGACTTCCATGGTCATCTCCTTGCATATAAGTAAAAGTATCTTTTTTCATAGTTTAAGTATTTACTGACAATTCCTGGATCTTAATATTTCAAAATTGGTTATTCTGTTGTTGCAAGAGAGGATATTCAGTTTTTTTAATAGAGACTGTTTCCGTGAGCTAAAATTCGTGGTTTATAGAATCTTGTTTTTTTGCCCTTTTTTTTTTTTTTTTTCCCCCCCCCCTCTGGTAGTTCACCTTAACAGAAGCAGATCCTCCAAAGTGTGCTGTTTGTCCACTTCATAAATACAGCTCTGAAGTAATCCCTTGCAGCTATCTTTGAGTTTCTGTCTACGTTACCTCTTATAATCGCAACAAAAAAAACCCCCTCCAGTAGTGTTTAGGTGCTTCTTAAAGGTGATAAAGACTAATGTTGTTAGTGTATATAATGCTGTTAATGAACACATTAGACAGAAAGTGCTGTAAAAGTATAAAGTCCATCTTCAGTTACTCCTAGCTGTGTGTTTAACAGTCTAAAGAGAAGGTATTGCAAAACTCGTACAAGAAGGAAGAGATAATATGACTGTTCAAGCATTTTAAAGATGTAGATAATATTAGTAGAATAAATTCATGCTGTGTTTCTAAGCATCCTATTTTTCCTCAGTCTTTTTTTCTCTTTATTGCACTGTTAGTTCTTTTGCAAGTAGGGTAAGAATAGCAGTGTCAGATATGCAAAATACAGTGGGTTAGAGAAACCGAATGCTTGTTCAGAAAGAAATGTAAAATATTATAGAAAAGTTTAAAAAGAAATATTGTCATAGTTTCCATAATGAACATTTTTAATATTTCACACAAGCTGGTTCTTGTGAGTTTGATAGAGACTTCCCTTTTGCTAAGCTTAAGTTTCCTCTTTTTCTGTAAGGATGTATACAAATGAGCCAATTAAGTATGGTCTGGTGCTTTTTTCTTTGCAGAAAGATGAAGGTAGTGATGCTAGTTTGAGCGATAGCCACGTATCTCCTCCCGCCAAACGTACCTCAAAACATGCTGATCCTGTGTGCAAAGACAAATCAAAATCACGCAGTACTGGGCAGCGAGAGGAATGGAGCATCTCAACTGGACAGTCCAGGTAACTTGGTGCCAAGAGAAAAATGAAGTCCTTTTTCCTGTACTGTTAACCCACTTATGCTATTTCTGCAATCAGCTACAGCTTAGTCAAGAGTGTACTTTTGAAGTGTGTTATTTTCATATAATTTTCTTTTAGTTTAAGACTCCAGTAATGTGGGTTACATCAATCCTCTCGTCTCTATGTTTTCTCTCTATGCATATTTGTGCAAAAATGGAAAGTAATTTTATTTGAGATGTTGTCTGAATTCTAGGTTCTTTATACATCCAACAGTGACTTAATTGGTATTTTTATGTACTCAAGTTATAAGAAGACATGACATTTTAATTAGAAAATCAGTCTTATCATCTTTAGGGAATGCATAAAGGTCAAGTTTCTTTCTTTCCATTGTTGTTTTCAGCCTCTCTTCCCTGTTTGGTTATAAAGACTCAAGTAAATTACTGTATTTTATTAAATAGATCCTCAGTGCTGCCACATTTTTATAACTCAAAAGGGAAGTAATTAGTTTCATTTTATAAGTCTGATTAATAATATTTTACAAAGTATTCTTGTTTTCATAAGGTTCTTCACATGATTACAAATAATTATGAGACAGTGTAGACAGTATGTTCCTGGGCCATGAACTTTCAGTTAATACCAATTCTTTTTGTAGAGATGTATTTCATATTTATGTACAAATCAAAATTGTTCTTTCAACACTTTGTATGTAAGAATGACTAATTCTATACTGGACTGTTGTCTGCTAGGATGAAGTATATTTAAAAACGATATAAATCTTAAAATAGATCTCTCTTTTCCCTTTTAAAACAGAGTAAATTAAATAGAGCATATTATGTGCCATGGTCATCTGGGGATGTATTGAAACTCATGCACCTTCTATTTCTTTTGTTTATAAGCGTAGACTTGCACTGTACCTATTAGAAATGTGAAGAAATAATAAAAAAAGAATATTTAATGTGGCTGGGAGAATTTAGATCACTGTGTCAAATTAAATTTGGTCAGGATGCTGAAACTCATGTTGTTACTCATGTAGAACCCACTACAAGATGTCTTTGCATCTGACGTTTTTTTGTTGTTCTCTGCCAAAATCCGAAGTGCTGAGCCTAAAGTAGTGATCTTGAAGTCACAAAGCCTTTTCTTAAAAGCTTTGTTGCTTCCACGAGTTTATCCAAAGTCTTTGAATGATAATTGGCTTTGAAGAGTTATATCAAGTTTCTATTCTGAAACTTAAGGGGAGAGTTAATAGTAGGACATGGCATGAGGGAACATTGGAGAGGTTAATAAAAGAGATGTTTAGATAATTATGGGGATTCATATAATTGGTATTTGGCAGTTTTGTCCGTATTGCAGTGTTGGGCATGAAGCAAACTCATCAGAGGCTACATTATCACAAAGGTTTTGTAGTCATAGTGTATCATAGAACATTCTATGTTTAAAGTTCTACTTTCACTATGTAACTTTTGTTTGACTAAGAAGTGTTAACATTATTTGTGTGTCTAATATAATTATTTCCTAGGTTAACTTCTCAGCCTGGTGCTACACTACCAAATGGACGTAGCTTATGTAAGTGTATTACAGCAGACCTTTTTGTATCTACTTTTACATTTAACAATTTTATATCAATGATTTTCGGTTGCATATATTATTGATAACTTTACTGATGACTATGACCATTTTGACCAGGAAAGTTACTGTTTTGGCTCAGTTTTCTTCTGTCAACATCTTGGATGCTCTCTGTGGACATGGGGAACATTCTTAGATGAAATTCCATTTCTCTTCTCAATTCAGACCTCCTGGCCATGATCTTGATGTTTTCCTTAATTCCCAAATTTACTGTTATGAAGTAATTTTGGCCTTCCCCTCCCAGCTGGTCTCTTTAATTTACTTACTCTCTTTGCTCATTTCAAATTTGGCCTTCTGTGGTTCTTGACATTACTTTACTATTACTTTAGAGAGACCTGCCTTGTCTGCAGCTCCTGCTACCTTGAACAATTTTCCTGTGTTTGTACCTTACAAACTCACCATCTCATTGCATATCTCAGCTACAACCACTTTGTCTTTTGTGTCCTTTTTTCATCAATTCTGTCTTGTTTAGTTCTTTGTTGAATCGATGTGTCAATCCATTAAGTATATTTGGTATTTTTATTATTTATTATGGTATCTAAGGAACAATCAGGAGTGGAATCTCTTGTTTGGCACTGTACAGAGTAGCTAATTCAGGTTTGCTGGTGAAATCGGTGTGTTGTATTTGACCTTTTGATACTGTATTTAAAAGACTAAGAATTCAAATTGTGGGCCAAATGTGCGTTTCAGTATTGATGTTAATTTAAAAATATTGAATGGATATTTGAATGCCAAATTTTCATCATAAAGTAAGATTATCTTATAAGGAAACAAACTCGAGTCTGAAGAAATAGCTTGTAAAACAACTTTGATAGGAATTAATAAAATATATTTCTTTAGTGAATGTAAGGGTGCTCATACTGTGTTCCATAACTTTTGGTTTATTGTCCTTGCTAAGTATTCTCTTATTAATTCTTGTTTGTGAAAATGTTGTTTCCTGCATTTTGAAGTAGTAATACAAATTTCTCTTAGCTCTCAAAAGCCATCCCCTTCGAGGGGAAAAAAAGGGAGATGGGGACCATGCTTGCATAAACGGAGATATAGAAGTCAGAAAAAGTTGTCGGTCCAGGAAAAACAGATTTGAAACTTTGAATCAGAGTTTATTGTTTGATCAGCTAGTAAACAGGTATGTGGGGATACTTCAGTTGTATTCACAAAGCGTCTTAATGATTTTTTAAAAAATTAGAAAATCCTGTCTTCCAGTGCCATCCACGTGTTTTACTGTGGGAATGTATTAGCGTTGAGGCAAGCTAGATTGTGGTTTGAGTTACAGGCTGGGTCCTGTGCTGTAACTGCCTATGTTATCCATGCTCTAAATGCAAAGCAGCTTCCCAGACTTTCATTGAGGAGTAAGCTACTCTGTGTTTACACCTGGATAAAACTCTGTATGTTGGCGGTTATTGCAGAGTGGCTGATATGCTGTAAATCCACACCCTAGTTTGTTTCTTAGTAACCTGTTTATGTAGTGATACCCTAGACGTGGTGTAAATTGGTGATCAGCAGCAATGCTTGGAAGCTTTCTAAATTTTGCTTGTATGATTTTGATCATAAAATATCAAAAGTTTGTAGATTGCTTTTTTTTTTGTTTTTGTTTTTTACCATTTTTTAGTAATTCACATAGGGTGGGTGTCACTTTGACATTTACTGTGCAGACAAAGTAGGTCAGAGAGGGAGGCATGGTCTGGTCTGAGCATAGGAATGGGAGCCAGAAATACTTTTCTTGCAATAATATTTCTGTGTGGCCCTGGACAGGTCACTTAATATAGCTCAATTTTCCCACCTGAAAAATGGGTTTTAATAGTCACATCTGTGAGAGACTGCTTGCTCTAGTGCTTGGAAAATCATTTAAACATAAACATTTAATTGCCAAGTATGATCTTTATTGTTAAATGTATTCTGTTGGATTTTTTATTCATTTAATTTTATTTTTCAATTTACTCAGTAACTACTTGGTATCAGTTTACAAATTTATATTGAGTTACATTTATTTTTCTAGTTGCAGTTGAATCTCCCTCTCCTCATCAACAGTAGGAAAAAGTCTACCATGAAGATTGTAATTTGATAAGATCATGGTACTGAAGTCTGTATATGAACTTATGCTGATAATAGCGTGTCCCATAATCATTGGAGGTTTTTAAGAACAGGTTAGACAAATGTCTGTCAGGAATGATTTAGGTATTGTGTACTTTGTTCTTGCCTGGCAGAGCAGGTGGACTTTTCCAGGTCCCTTCCAACACTATTTTCTTCGGCAGCAAACTGCATCACGATTTTACTTGAAGTAATATTTTTTTAGAAAAATTGCTTAAAATCAGAGAGGCGCTCATAATGAAATCTTAACTTTACTGACTTGTGTCACCAGAACTTTCAATGGCTTCTTTCTAGGCAGGATTTCACCCTTTATATTTACTTTTAAACACCTTGAAAGAAAGGAGGTGGATGTTTCTGCCTTCTTAGAATTATTATACAATTATAGCAGAATTCCAGTGGAAATCTACTGTAATGACCATTGAGAGCAGTAACTTGGTGTTCAGGACAGGTGGCCAAATAATTGACTTGGCCTGGCTAATACTCTGTTTTTTTTCTTCCTTAGCAATGAAGCATCTTGGCCAAGGTTGTTTTCTATACACCACCATTGTTTTGACAGCTGTTTACAAATACTTCAGATAATGAAAATGTAGACTAATTAAATAATAGATGAGAAACAATAGAGTAGTGAGGTCAAATAATGATGAAATTCTAGGTGTTACTGATTAAACATTTAAAAAAAAATGATAAAATCCTTTATCTGTTAGTGTCTTTCTAAGGCCAGGGCAAGAAGTTGTAAAGTTTATGGGGTGGAAGCATTAATTGCTTTCATAATATTACAATTATATAGGTAAAAACTTTACTTTCTTATTCTGCAAACTTAATCTTACCTGACACCTAATCTAACATTGAAGTAGTTACAAATTTATATGCTACAATTTACATTGAGAAAAACAATTTTTTAAAGTATTTTTTAAAATGCCACATCCCAATTTGAACCCCGACTTTTAATAGCATCAGCATTTCTTCTTTTGCATACTCCTTAGTTTATATTCTGTTGGTTCATCTTTCAATTTTCTTTATTATGATTGGTTTTGTAGTTTATTGATAGATGCAAATAGCTATAATTCATTTGTATGTATAGTTGACCTATAGACCTTGGAACAGACATAAAAAATGATAGATTTAGATATATTAAATTGTTGGATGCTATGTAAAAAGTTCTACATGTCTACTGTTTTAAGACTGATTTTTTTTTTGTGTGTTAACCGTTGCATATATTTTAGCACTGCTGAAGCTGTCCTACAGGAAATGGATAATATTAACATCAGGAGAAATAGGCGGTCCGGGGAGGTAGAGCGGCTACGGATGTGGACAGATACAGAATTTGTAAGTGCAGAGTGTCTCCGATCCTCTTCAGTGGATAACATTAAAAACCTTGATAAATTCAGAACAAAATTCATGGATATATACTACATCATGTTTTCTTCATGAATTGACTGTCATGCTCTCATGATGTACTCTGATGGTTCCCCTTTGGTTTGAAGCACAGTCTGGTAGTCTGAAAACAGGACCAGGGGCTATCATCTGCTTTGTTCCCTAAGCCAGCTTGATACTGATGTTAACTATGTATTAGATAATCCAGGTACTATTTGAGAGACTTATTTTACCACCTATTAAATGAGACTGCTTTTGTAGCCTACCTGTGGAGGGCTCTATTGGAAAAAGACTTGGGGGCTTGAGATTGTGTGGAGTATTACTGAACTGTGGGCTAACGCTGGGGGCGACATGGGACAGTACTGATGGGAGTATGTGAATTTTATTCCAGGAAAACATGGATATGTATTCTCGAGTGAAAAGGAGGAGGAAATCACTGAGAAGAAATAGCTATGGGATTCAGAACCACCATGAAGTGTCCACAGAAGGGGAAGAAGAAGGTATGGGTTGTAAAGAATTGTAAGGGTTTGCCTGAAATACTTATAAAACAAACATCTTCTTAACATAAGATAGTAATATATTGGACTACAGTAAGTAATTTGGTTTTGGATCTGGATTTGGAGTTACTAAATAGACCAATTAACAAAACTACTGCAAGTAAGTACACACTGAAGAACTCCCCTTTAGAAGGAGGAGAAGTTTTAGGGATCTCTACATAGTTTTCTTTAAACAAAAGCAAGTTTATCTGAAAGTAGTGGAAAAAAGCCTGGTTTCTAAATGTTTATTTAAGTAGTTGGAGCTTTCCTTATATTTCCTGTAAGAATCCTCTGGTGGAAGCCAGGATGTGATGCATTTAGTCTACAACTATGCATGCTCTAACTGACTCGCTATTTGTCATACGCTGGGTGGCAGTTGCCAGAAAGAATGTGTAATAGTCAGTTCTGCATCCTTCCTTTGGTGAAGGTATTAGCTAAAGTCTCTGTTTTCTATCCATCTGCTGAATTTTAGAAGGCTTGTAGATACACAACTGTATTTGAAATTCTACCTTCCTTTAAAAATTTAGTTGAAACTGGCCAGTGGGTTCAAAAAGTATTGATGAAGAAGGAATTATGGCTAAGTTGGATGGCTTCCTTGAGAAATGAGACTCAGACTTGAGGGTTTAGTGTAGTGTGTCTCGATCTTGAACTGAAACTGCTGTAAGAAGTATGGTCTGTCCCAATAAATAAGAACGCAGTCTTAATTCTGAGATCCATGGATGGAAATTCTGATCCTGTTAATAGATGGAGCTAGGGGGTACCTTTATACAGGGTGTTTATTTGCTTTGTGTAAAAATGATATTGTGAATTGTAAAGTTGTACTTATTTTCATGCTGTGTCAAATACTTGATTTTCTGAGGCTCCTGTGGGAAAAGAGAAGAAAGGCATTACTCTTAATTTGAGGGATAATTATTGAAGGAAAAAGAGACTGGATAGAAGTGATATTTGAAGTACTTTACAACTAAAACTGATTTGACTACATTTATTTTTCTTTCTGTTGCTTTATCAGACCCTTCTGTGGGAAACTAGAAGGAAGCTTGACAATGTGCTGGAGATTTATCTTGGTCTTCAAATTTCCAGTGATTTACTATTCATTGTTAATTAATAACAGCGCAATAACTCTCAGTGGCCATTAAAATATTAATTTTTAGGTTGAAGGTAGCTCTGGCATCAAATAGATGTGTTGTGAAAATATTTTCCTCCCCCCTCCCTTAACAGAGTCTCAGGAAGAAGATGGAGATATAGAAGTGGAAGAAGCTGAGGGAGAAGAAAACGATCGGCCATATAATCTCAGACAGAGAAAAACTGTTGAAAGATACCAGGCCCCTCCAATAGGTGAGGAACTAGGCAGTGCTCATGTAGTTCTGCTCAACTGACCTCCAAGAACACCATGGGTGTGGGAAAGGAAAAGTTGGATGACTACTCCTCATCCGTGACAGAGTTCCCATGCAGCACTTTGAGACTTCCATCTTGTCTCTGGTTTTGTTCACCATGTGAATAGGACTACTCAGACACAGTCTGTCAGTTTGTCAATGGTGATGGCATTACTAGTGCGTGCTGTTTCATTTTTCAAGTACTGCCATGTGCTGTGCTCAGGGTTGGAGGTGTACGGGGTTTAGGTCAAGAAATAGTTGACTGAAGTTGAATTCAGAAAGCAGCTGAATAAATTAGCTAATTACATATTAAAAATAGTTACTGTTATGCTTGCTTCTCTTCTTGAGTGATAAACCTAATTCATAACTGTAGATAAATTACATAGCAGGAGGTACCACATTTTGCCTGGATGATAGAACAGTTCAGTTGGAAGGGACCTACAACGATCATCCAGGCCAACAGACTGACCAAAAGTTAAATCATGATGTTAAGGGTGTTGCCCAAATACCTCTTAAACAGTGACAAGCTTGGGCCATTGAACACATCTCTAGAGAGCCTGGTCCAGTGTTTGACCACCCTCACAGTAAAGAAATGGTTCTTAATGTCCACTCTGAATTTGCCCAGATGCAGCTTTGAATCATTTGCACACATCGTGTCACTTGATCCCAGTGAGAAGTGCTCAGCACCTCCCTCTCCATGTCCCCTTCTCAGGAAGCTGCAAGGAGCAATGAGGTTGCCCCTCAGCCTCCTTTTCTCCCAACTAGACAAACCCAAAGTCCTCAGCTGCTCCTCATAGGATGTACCATCAGGGATCCATACAGGGTTCAGTGTAGTGTCTCTTGATTTTGAACCTTTTAATACTTCTGTTTAAAATAATGTATTCTGTGCATATTTGGTTTAGATTACAGTGGTATATACAGTGTGCTATATGTTAAGGCAACATGGAAATTAGGGCTGTGATAGAGAAATGCTGTGGTTTATTTGTTAAGAGAAATTTCAAAACATCCCATATTATCCACTATGAAGAGGTTTCTGCATGGAGTTTCATGTCCTGCAAATAAACTAAAAATGCATTGGATGAATTGCATTCTCTGATGTGATAGCTGTAGCTGTGATGATTTGAGGAGGCTGAGGATAGAATTCTCGTGACTGTATCAAGCCAAATGTGATAGTGAAATAAAGCATAAGGCATTTGGTTTCCCTCTACCCCCACCTAGTTCTTTTCTTAATTTGAGCTTTTGGAGAAACCAGTGATAACATTGTTAGTAAAGCAGTAATCTAGCACTTTTGTGCTGCATTTAGGTTAGTTGATTATTCTTTTGCAACTGACGTTACAAACCTGTAACTTCTCTTACTCAGTGCCAGCTCATCAAAAAAAGAGGGAAAACACACTGTTTGATATTCACAGATCTCCTGCAAGAAGAAGCCATATCAGGTAAATGTCAGTCTTTTGGTGGGTAGATATCTGCATTCCCTCAGTACATTTCTGTTAGCTTTTGATCCTCAAAACATTCTTGAGTGAATTGTACAGTTCATTCATGCATGTGCATGGGTCTTGCATTGCATCTTTGGTTCAGATCTTGATCAGCATACAAAAATTAATTTCACAGCACTTCATAATACCAGTAGAAGCTTTGTGATAAACAGAATGGAAACAGGTGTGCTGCATGTACTGGAAAGAGAGTTGTGCATTATACACTGTAGATGTTTCTGTAAGTGTGTATATTTAATGTTTAAATCCAAAGCAGCAGTTTAACAAATATCCCCTTTCTATTCTACAAAAAAATAAACAAATCAGGGTAATGTTTTTTGTTTTCTTCCAGTTCAAATTTAATCCAAGTAATATTAACAATTTAATAAAATATTTACAAAGCATAATTTTTGACTCTTATCTTTTGTGTCAAAGATGTTTGGAATACACCAAGCTGTCTTGAAACTGTTGGTAGGCTTTATTTAACAAAGTAGATGAGTTCAGAGTTTAATACATTTAAGAAAAAAACCCCCAACTTACTCAAAACTTCAAAAAGATAAATGTCTATGAACAGAATCCAAGAAATGCTAGTCTTAGCTGAAATTCTTCTCTTATTGCTTAATTTAATGGCATAGTGAAAATATGAAAAATAAAATAACAGCAGAATCTTATGATTCTACACGTTTCTTTGTAATATAAATAAAAACATTTAATTTTGAAGATTTTTTTTTTCCTTGCTTATAGTGCATATGACCTTTTGTTGGATAGTCTCAGAACTTGTACTTTCTCATAGGATATAAAGAGTATGAAAGCTATTATCACCTCAGTTTTATCATGCTTATTGCTGCACACTCATTTTATCCCTTCTTGTCAGGACACTGTCATAAAAATTCTTACTCATTACATGATACTCTCTTTAATGTATTTTAAAATGTACCTAATTTTTGGTCATTGAACAGTAAAAGTGATTGACCGTGTTATCCTTTTGCAAAAACCAGCTAGTCATTGCATTATCGTGTTGATACAAATGTTGCAGCTCACTAAAAAGACATGGATTTTTACTAGCAGCCAACTTTTCATGCAAAAGAAGTGCCGACTTTTTTCAAACTGAGCACCTTTTTGTACAGAAGATGTAATGTACATTCTCTAATGTTTCTGAAATACTCAGTTTTCTGAAACACTGCCATACTAAAATAAGAACTGATTCATGCAGGCTTTGAATAGTAATTTTACTTAGATTGAGATCAGAAATTAAACTACATCACAGGTATTTTTGAAACTTCTGCGGTTCAGAATTAATCACCTCATAAAAAGGCCATATGCTTTAGGAAGTGTGGGCATTTTTCAAAGAATATTTAAAGGGAAGCGTCAAACTGAGTAGAGAAGATGTTGATATTTCTGTTATGTTAGAGGTGACTAAAGTGGATGGAAGCTTTTCTAAGTAGAGTTGCTGCCTGATGAAACTCAGTAACTTATTTACTGAATACTCAGTGACACTTGCTGAGGTAACATGGACTGAACTACATATCTTATAGGGATCTACTGTTTTAGTAATGTTCATGTTCATCAGATATCCCTGTGACAGCAAAAGATGTTGTTCCCCTCCCATATTATTTTGATACTTAATAAAACCAAAAATTTGCATGTATCCTAAACCTGAACAGTACCGTGCTTGACGTTTCAATTTTGTTTTTATAAAAGAATGAAAACATGCCGTTCTACTGCAAAAAGGACTGAGTTTTTTGTCTATTTTGCCACTTTAATAGGAGAAAGAAGCATGCCATTCACAGCAGCGATACAACCTCCTCAGATGAAGAACGTTTTGAAAGAAGAAAATCTAAAAGCATGGCCAGAGCAAGAAATAGGTATCAAAACATACTTGGTCTTTGGGAGGGTTTGATTTTTATTATTCATCAGAAAATAAGCAGTACTATTCCATAATGTTCTACCAGTTCTGCAGGCTTTTTTGATTCTGCCTGTAATTACCTGCAGACACAGTTTAAGGGGATTGTTGGTTATATATTAACATAGATTTTGAAGTCTTATGAGTAGATAATTAACAACAGTGGTAAAAAGATGGAAAGATAAGAGTATCTGATTCAGCTGGGATGTAAAACAAACAGCTTGTCAGTTAAAATAGATTTTTTTTGTTGGTGTTGTTTGGTCCTAGTTAGTTCAGTTGTACTCCCAATACTAGTTCTTATTCTTCTCTCTTCCTGTTGTGTAACAGTATGTGCATTTTACACACCCAGCACATTTTTCTGACCTTCCATTTGTTCACCAGTTATGTAAAAGTGGAAGGTCTATAAGGTATATCAGTAAATTTACTTACTGCCACAGGTACATTAGTTGGAAAACTGAACAGAAAAAAAAAAAAAGCAGCATTTCATCATCTTTTTTCCATCTTTTCCTGTCTGCCACACTGTTCCCTTTTTGATCCTGAGGAACTCCAGTGACATACAGCTACCAGAAGTGTAGTTCCAAGTGTAACGTGTGTCTTTCTGGTACCTTTCTTTCTCCCCTTATCTCTGTATTTGATCTGATGTAATATCTGTGTAGGGACTTAAAGCTTCTTTGTATACACTAAGAAGCTGGAACATGTGGATGTGAGTTATGGCTGATCTGCAAGAAATACTATTTCCTTTATTTGGACTCTAATAAGTTATATTTCTAACAAATCTGTTTTCCTTGTACTGTTAATCCTTTTCTTACCATATTGAACTTCACAATTCATCACTGCTGGTGGAGAGTGACCTGTTCTTTTGGTCAGCATTGTTCCTTTTGCGTTTAATCAAAATAGCCTGTCCAGCCTGTTTCTCCAGATTGAAATATCTGTATGGAAGCATAAAGGTATGCTTATATTTAAGGAACTTCCAGATATACAAGAATAATTACCACAATAAAAAGGTTAGTTTTGATTATCTTATCAATCCAGGAAGATTGTCTCTTCAGGTAACAGGAGTCATTTAGTCTTTTGGTTCTTCCGGTTCCAGCAAAATGATCAAGACACAACAATTTTTTTTTTTTTTGTTGTTGTTGTTGTTGAACAGGTGCCTGCCTTTAAACTTTAGAGCAGAAGATCTAGCTAGTGGAATCCTGCGAGAACGTGTGAAAGTTGGGGCAAGTTTGGCTGATGTTGACCCTATGATTGTTGATAAATCGGTAGGTTTTCTTAAAACTTTATTTTCCTTCCCCCAATTATGCATAAGTAGAATGCAATACAGCCTCCCATTAGAGTTGAAGTAAATTCTCAGTAAACTCATTGATCTTTTTCGATTTTTTTGAAAGCTGTTTTCTGTTTATTCCCTTGGGCTGCAAAGTACTTGCTTTTGGTCTGTAGGTAGTCAACAGGCTGCATACATACTGTAAATAAGCAGAAATAGCAATCGCCCAACTATATTTCTTTGTTTACAGTCATTTTGCAATTACTTGTAATAGTAGGAACTGGGATAATGCTAAGCAGTGTGGAAACCAGAAGTACTGACCACTTGGGTTGGTTAACTTGATGCTAGTCATGTGGGTCCTGTACCTGTTCAGAAACAATGATGCACATGAGCTTATGGTGTGTGTTGTACAGAAGCTGCTGAATTATTACTAGATCTGAACCACTGTCTAGAAGTACTTTGACTATATTCAGGTTACACTGTGCCTGAGCTTAAAATTGGTCTCAGACTTAGGCTGGATCTGTGTAGAACTCGAGGCATCCCTGGCACAGTTAACAAGAGTTGACTTTCTCAAATTTTTTTACACTTTCAAAATTCATGGTGATCAAAAAATACTGGTGATCAATGCAGTATTGTTTGCAATTTGTTGTCAAATATGTTATTTTGTAACTAAAAGTACTTTTGTGGAAAGCTGTTACAATATATACACTTTCTGTGCTTTGTTTTTTTTTCTAAGGTGCGTTTTGATAGTATAGGGGGATTGAGCCATCATATCCTTGCACTTAAGGAAATGGTAGTGTTTCCTCTTCTCTATCCAGAAATATTTGAAAAATTCAAAATTCAGCCACCAAGGTAGGTCTGTTTACTCCTATTGTTGTATTTTATTTTGCTATGCTCCGAAGAATGCTTCACTTGAAAACATATAGGAGATTGATTCTTTCCCTGAAGTGTTTGCAGTTCAAATAGACTTATATGTTTGCTACCCGTATCGGAATGTAATAAGCAGGATGAAGAGTTACAAAGATCTAGTTTATTTTTCTTGTGGTAGGAAGGTGAACTTCATGATTGGGCTAAAGAAAGAATTCTGAAATGTTCTACTTAGCAGTACCTTGACTTTTTTTGCATTATGTTATCAAATATTTTACTAAATCAAGTTAAATGCTGATGTTTCTTTTATAGGAGTAATCTCAATAATATTATGATTTAAATATGTATTAATCAGGCATCTTGGTGTGTGATTTAAATGTGGGTACACATAATCTAAGTAAATTGGAAATTTTGGGATATTTTTGTCATTTAAAGGAAGAATGTCTCTTCAAAAAAGTAACAAGCACTGATTCAAGTATTACGTAAGGTTTAATATTTGAGGAGATATTTAACTAGTGTAAAACAATCCTTTGGAGACTTAATATGCTTTTGATTAATGCTCTCTACAAAGCAAAGATTTACTGATTTGAAAGTGTAAAAAACCCCATCGATTTTATGAAGTCATGTTGAATACACCAAATAATAATACTAGAACTTCAGTCTTTCTTCTCCAGGCTCCCTGTCTTCATTATAAAATTTGACTTGGAGTTTTTCAGGAGACATAAAATAAGTTTGTGACTGTGTTGATCCATTTATCTTCAGGGGCTGTTTATTCTATGGTCCTCCTGGAACAGGTAAAACCTTGGTAGCTAGAGCTCTAGCTAATGAATGCAGTCAAGGAGACAAAAAGGTGGCTTTCTTTATGAGGAAAGGAGCAGACTGTCTCAGTAAGTGGGTTGGTGAATCTGAACGTCAGCTTCGACTCCTTTTTGATCAGGTTAGATGAAAATACATACTTTTCATATAATTTATCTGTGTTTTTTTTTTCCCCCTGTGTGTGTTTTAGGCAGTCAAAGTTATTTGCAATTGAATCTAAATACCTGTAAATTTTCATAGATTGGGCAAGATTTGTCCAAATTGTATATTTAGATGAAAAAATAGAGGAATGCTGACAACAGTTTCTATTGCTCTGAAAACTGAGAGGAAGAAGTCTATTGACTTGTCCATTAATGAAGCAAAGTAGTTTGGGTAAAAACTGAAAAAAAATTCTCAGTCAGCGAGTTTGAGTTTGACTGGCATAAAAGCTACACAGAGGAGGATGCAGGACTGCATTGGTTGAGTGTATATTTTAGTGTCCTTATTTGACTTGGAAGATGATGGACAGAAGAGAGTTGCCTAGAGCAGTGAAATGCAGTTGCTTAAACAAAAGCTGTTTTCAGACACAGATGTCTAAACAAACAGGTTATGAGCAGATAAGATACTGTTTTCTGTAACTGAGTATAAGTTGTCAGTTTGTCTTTAATCTCTCTAACATACAGTAAAACTGGTACACTGGTGCCATCTTGCTTATTCGAAGGAGAATGCAGTCTTTGTCTGAAACAGTACTGTAGTTGAAAATTCAATTTTATTTTCACACTGTACACTTTTTAACAAAGTTGTCTCAATATATGTGTTGGTTTAGCATGTAAATGCTTTGTAATGAAAAGAAACTTTTCAGTGTTGATGGATAAATTATGAACTAACAGGGAATTAATTTTTTTTTTTTTTTGCATACCAGGCATACTTGATGAGACCCTCTATAATCTTTTTTGATGAAATAGATGGCTTGGCTCCAGTTCGTTCTAGTAGACAAGATCAGATTCACAGGTAATATTTCTCATATGCTATAATTATCTCGATATATGCTGCATTATCTTGGTAAACGCTCAAGTGTAATTTTACTCAGTTCCCAAGAAAGGTTTTTACTTTTGCTTAAATCCACTTACACTAAAAAGGACAGATTGTTGAGGTTTTTTTGATGTCAAAAGTCATCTTTTCAGTTTTTCAGACAGACTGTAATTTTGATGTGAATCGAATTGCAGTGGAGATTACCCTTAAGCCACATTATTAATTTAAAGATTTCCAGAGCCTTTCTTTTGGTTGCTGGTTTTGTACTTTAAACAGATTGTCTGTTACCAACCCAATAGAATATCCAGTTGAAAAAAATTTTATCCTAAAATGATGAATTGAATGTTCTATGAATGAACTGGACACCCCTATCATTTTGAATCTGGATGGTGTGGTGTGCAAACTTACCTTGAATTGCTATCATGTTGTTTTTTTAAACATTTTTTACAACAGTTTACTGCTGGCTAAAATTTTTCCTGTCTGCCTTCAGTCTCAGTTTTGCAGTGCTTTTTATGGCAATGCACTTTTATCTTTCATTCTATAGGTGTTTTATTTGTATTGTTGTATTTATGTGTATATCTCCCTCCACTCAACTGAGGGGGACAGAAAATTTTGGGGCCAGCAGACTAGGATATTATGGCAACACGTGGCTTTCTCTTGATGCACCTTTCTTCCGCCTGGTGCTACAGTTGCTCTAAACAGGACGATGCATACTCTGTTAATGGAAGAGAGCTTTTCAGAGGTGCAGTAAGTGGCTTCCCAAGCTCACATTTCCCGAAACTTTTAAAGGAAGTAGTTTTAATTTAATATAATCCTTAATGGAGTCAAAATACTGTCTATAATATGGATTTTATCAAAAGGTTCCTTCTTGCTTTGAGACTGGAAACAGTTATGCAACTGTGTTTTTTAATTTAGCTTTTTCTATTTGAAATTATGAATGTTGCAGTTGAAAAAGGAAAAAATTCTTGCAGTGTTCCCTATACATTATTTTTTTTGAAAACATTCTTTTAGCTCTATAGTGTCTACTCTTCTTGCCCTCATGGATGGACTGGATAATAGAGGTGAAATAGTTGTAATTGGTGCTACAAACAGACTGGATTCTATAGATCCTGCACTCAGGAGACCTGGACGCTTTGACAGGGAATTTCTTTTCAACTTGCCTGATCAAAAGGTAAAACTTACGAAGGAGATTTATTAGTAAACATTTCTAGTATATTAAACTCTTGAATGCCTGACAACCAAGTTTATGAAATAAAAATATGCATACTTCTAAGAATTTAATTTTAGGAAGACATTTTAAGAAAAAACACATTGTATACATAAAGTTGTATTGAACTTCACATCTTAAGAATATAGTTAAAGCTAAACAGGGAGGTAAATTGTTTGCATTAAACTGAATTGCTGATCTAAAACCTTGTTTTGTATGAATTTGTATAACGAGCACTAACTGTTGGGGTTTTGGAAGTTATGGTAAGAGAAGATAGATTTATTATCATGTTGACTGCAAAGCACATAAAAATTGTACACGCAAAGCTAAACATTCTTATATCGTCAACAGAACATTTTAGTTCTTTGTTCTAGACTTCTGTAAACTCAGCCATAATATTTCAGGGATTTATATTTAATATGCAAAGTAAATTTAATTTTGATAGGTGTATTTTGATTCTATAGAATTTCAAAATTAAATAGTTCTGGAATTCATGTTTATTTACTATACTACTGAGCAATAAATTAATTGATGAGGCATTTGACAGTAGAAGCTGATAATCATAGGTGTAGCAATTAAAGATTAAATTAGAAAATCATGATAATTCCTAACAGAACATGAGTTTTGATCAGTTCACGTATAATAATGTTGTTGACTAAACAGCAGTTAAAATGTGTAACTGGTATACTGAAAAAATAACTGATTTTATATTAAATTAAAAAAGAAGGGAAAACCTTTGCTCTTTCAGACTTTTGAGTGCTAAGTTCTATTTTGTGCATCTCAGTGACAGGTCAAAACAGTTAAAATAACTATGTGTGAATATAAATAAATAATATTTTTGTCTAAAATACTATGACATGGATTTGGCTTGCTAGTTTTGATATTTTTTTTTTCCCCTTTTTTAAAATACCAGGCACGAAAGCACATTTTACAAATTCACACCAGGGATTGGAACCCCAAATTGTCAGATCCTTTCTTAGGAGAACTGGCTGAAAAATGTGTTGGTGAGTATTACAATGTTAGTACTTTTACTTCCTCTTCTGTGTAAAACTTTAAAGGTATGTTAAATGTTACCAGGATATTTTATCATTTTTACCTTTCTAAACTTCTGTACTTTCAACAACACTCTTTTTTTGTAATAACAAAATATGTTTCTGTCTTACTAAAACACAAAATGAATAGCTGCTAGTCGTTTGAAAATACAATCATGTTTCCTTTCTGTAACATCACTGTCCTTATATAGGATGCATACCCTCAAAGAGAAGCAAAATGAAGTGGGAATTGGAATCTTTAGGTAAACTTCCCATTAAATTAGTATATTACAGAAGAGATAGGGAGACTGGGGGCTTTTTTCTGTCTACTTATTGAGGGGAAAAAAAAATTGGTACTTGTGTGGGGGTTTTTTTGTCTGTTTGTTTTTGTTTTTACTGACTGGCATGCTCTCCTCTGACATAAATCCAACAAACTAACCAGCCTTTCTAAAGATGAATTTTTTTCCAGATTGCTAGCACAGAACAACCTCAAAGTGTAGATATAGGCAGGGGGGAAAAAAGCACCACACCATGAGTACATTAAATATACCTTTGGAGCACCCAAAGACATGCTGTACTGAATGGAGAATGGTTGTTCAAGATAAACCTAATCGGAAATAAACCCAAATATTTTTATAGTGAATTTAACAGAGGAAACGACCCTAAAACACACACCACAATCTCTTCTCATCAATTTGTCATGCAAAGATCCATCCTCTGTCAGTCATCTGCTTGGACAAGCACTGAAGTTCTCAGAAAAAGGACGGTCTCAAATATCTGTGCATTGGAATCCATCATCAGAGAAATAAGATCTTTAAATTGAACATCAGTCCATTCAGTCAGCTACAGTACATCCGAATTATCCTCTTCATCCACAGGGACATCTATCATCGAAGCAACATCCCTCCGCTTTTGATGCACAAAGACCTCAACATCTTCTGGTGAGGAGAAAACATAACTATCCAGCAAACTCCAGTTTAAGCTTTGCCGGGTATAAGACAGCATGTGCCAAACCCATTTCATGTAAATTCTGCTTGATTTGTGCAAAGACATGGTGCTGCTTAGTGGGAGTGAGGGGATTACATGGGATAAAACCCAGTTGTTTGAAAATTCACCATATTTTTGCGTTGAGAACACAATTATATATTATAAAATTTCACACCGTAGGGAAAGCCGTTTGTAGGTTTGATTGGAAGACATTCTTTGTGCTCAATAAAGCCTGTCAGTTCTGTAGAAAAGCCAGCTAACAAAAAGAAATACCCTTTTCTGTTTTCTTTGGCTTTCCTGCTGTCCAACTACTATGCACTTGATTGTCTCCATTCTGTATCTTGGAATTTAAATGTTTCCATACATCCAAGATTAAAACTTTTTGACTATTACAAGGACTTTTTAAAACAGCTGAAGTAAGACTCGTTTATCTTCTTCATCTCGAGATTGTCTCCTCATTTCTATAAGTGAAATCTGCAGCAACTAATTATTTAAACAGACTTCCCAGAATCTTTGTGGCCATTGCGAATTGGACTCATTGGTATACTTGTCATATGATACAGTATATACTGGTCTATTTCCTCTTGTGTGCAGGTTTTCTTTAAAAACAAACAAACAAACAAACAATACCCCCACCCCCCAAACACCCCACCCCCTCTTCCCCAAGTAAGAGCTGCCTAGTCTCAACAGGCTTTTCGCACAGCGTGGTTTATACTTCTCTCCAGTTCAGCAAACTTTGCAACACTTAACTGCAGCCGTATGGATTCTAATGAAGAAAACTGCTGAAATACTACCAAAGTAAATGACTTTGGGGAAGCAGATATGTGTGCGACTCAGAACTTTTTAAGATCTAGGAGTGTAATTATAAAGAAATTCGCAGGGAAAAGCCCCAGGACTTGCAAAAAATAGGCTATTTCCTGAGGGTTGATTTTTGTCCCAGGTGTTATGGATTGCATACCTTTTAGGAGATTTCTATGTATGTGATAATTAAAGAACCCACTTCAGTGAATGGCCGCATCACTGCAGTGTGTGTGAGACAAAGTGAAGCAGCATGAGGAGAGCATAGACTTGCTCAGAAGACTACACGCTGATGTCTTATTAGTACCTTCACTAAACACAAGTAATTACTATGTTTTTTCTCCTTACTGGAGATGGGCCCCAGATATCCTGAACTTCATAAATCCTTTCTTATCTCTTGTGCTTACTTTGTTGTTCTGAATAACTTTCTGTAGATAGAGAGACTGTTACCTATTAACTCAGTCTTGTAGGAAACAAAACATGTTAGCAACCGAAAAAGTGTGAATTCCTTCATCTGTCATCTTGCAGATGCATCTTTTTACAATGTAGTAAGGGTTATTTAAATAATGTTAAATAGAATTGTAAAGAAGCAAACCATCATGTTCAAGATGCTTGTTAAAAATACTCTATTATGTTCTGCTTATTGCAGGAGCATTTTGTGGCAAAATGATACTAATACTAATTTAATGACGGAGGGGGAAGTTTTGGCATTTAGCGTTCATGTTTCTCACAATTTTTTTTAAAAATACAGTAATGATTTTTTATTTCTGTCATCATGCTGAGTTGTTCGCTAACTCCTTTTCCCTGCAGTCCATTTTAGGAGTTGCAGAGAGTTGTACGACATAAATTGGAAGAAATGGTCAAGATTGCTCAGCTGAATGTTTCACCCAGTTCAGTAGCAGTTTGTTGCAGGTTTTTGTGGTGTGTGTTAGGCAGAAGAAATTTTAAAGAGAACATAATTTCTGCACAGTAGAGTTGGAAGAATATGGCTTTAAAATTTCAGTGGTCAGAGTGCATTCTTTGGAAACCTACATGGGAATCCACTTGTTTGCTGTCCTGCTCTTTGAAAGTTGTACTTCTAAAATGTTTAGCAGAGTGTGGTGGTGATGGGTAGAACAACATGGGCTACTTGACAAGAATACTTGTTTTTGTGCTAAGTTAAAGTGTGCCAGTACATTTTGCCTGCCAAATTGAACATCCTTTGTGAGATGCTTCAAAAATGGAAGCAAATGCACTGAACCTTGGCTTTATATTGTAGGGTCAATTTGGGCTAAAATAAATTTAGGTTACTTACTGTTAGCATGATAAATTTTATCTTGCTTTGACAATACTTTACCCATGTTTTTCTTGCTCTTAATCAGTTTTCATTTACTTCTTAGAAATAAAAAGTTCTTTAATGTTTCACAAGATACAGGATTTTTGCAGTTTTCCTCTCACTGAAATGAATGTACAGTATGCACAAGAGGGTCCCTCAAAAAGAGACACCAATTATTAGTCTTCAAATGTAATTTCTCCTGAGAATTGAAAAGTAGAAATGGAGTCTAATTGTGTATCTGATCACATGAGAATTTAATTTTAAAAATAGGCTACAGGCTATTATTTCCTAATTTCGCAATTCTTTGGAGATGTACAAGCGGTGATTAAAATGAGTGTTAGAAAGTGATATTACAGCATTTATTAATAGAAAAATGGGAAAGGATATAGTTTGTGAGCTGCTGAATCTTTTGTCTCAAAAATACTAAACTAATTTTTACAGTGACAGGCTGTGTATCTCTAGCATATCTTTGATTTAAGCTTTGGTTTAGTGGCCCCCAAAATTTTTTGTTTATTCCAGTATTCTTGCTAGATGAGAAGTGGACCAATTTAAATGGGAATATGATACCTGATATTGGAAGAACAAAGCAGAATTCAGGGGAAGAACCTTGGTTTTGATTTCTCTGATGCACTTGTGGCTACTACTGCGTTCACATATTGATTGAGTGTGCCTGCGTGGCTTTGATTTCATGATGGGGTTTAGTTACAAAAAGTGAAAAAATCTGAGGGCTAAAAATAATTAGTTACCTATTGATGAATATAGTGGATGTATTTGAACACATTTTAAATGTTTCATGTATTTATTTAAAGGTAACTTGAATGTGAATTGCTACATACTTTTTAGATAACAGTCACAGTGTGTGGTCATCCGGGTTACATAATTATTACTAATAAGCATTCTATAAAATCAGAAGGCTTAGTTTTAAAGTTGCAGAAGGAGTCTGATATTTATGGTGATCTTTCATCTGAGTTTTTTACTGCTTTTTAAAAATTATTTTCACATATATATGAGAAACTCAGGTGGAATTTGAAGTCTCAGATGATTTAAGTCATCTTTATAGCTGAAAATTTGGTATCTTATTATTATCTCCCAAATTTATATATCTGAAAGTTGGAGATGGAAAATGATCTATATTCCATATTAATTTCTTCCTTTTTATTTTTCAACACTGTGTATGGAATCATCTTTGTTCCTTGTTGCTGTATGGATCTTGTAAAAATGTGTGCCAGCAGCACTGAAAGAACATCAGAGATAGAGAAAAACAAGGCAGGCTTCGGTTTTGGGAGTTAGCGCTGCCGAAAGACCAGTACAAAAACAGAGTAGAAAAAGTGCAAATGTTGTAAGACCTGGAGGGTGAGGAGGAAGTCTGGTTAAAAAAAAAAAAAAAAGTTAAGAATGAATTAACTAAAGATTTGATTAATTAGCCTCTATAAACACTTCATTGTAAACCCATGAACCTTTATGTGGCAATACCTCAGTGCAACACGTTTTCCTATAGTGACTATAATTCTCTAAAAGACTTTTCCCACTGGAATAGTGTTTTACATTTTTTGAAAGATGGAGCTATGGTGCTGCAGAATACAGTGGCATATTAATGTCTCTTGCTGAGAGATAGGGAAAAAATGGAAATCTAATTTCTAGCTCTGGAGAAACCCCCCCAGACCATTAGTACTGCAAAAGACACAGAGGTATTAAGTCTCTCAGTATTTCATAATTATCAGGTATGTGTTTCTCAGTAAAGATGATTAAGCAATTATAGGTAGCTACCTGTAGATATTTACGAAGCTAGGCTAAATTAAAATTGCAGTGGTTTTTAATAGTTTTTCTGCTCTTTCACTTATATTAGTAAAATTACGAACCTCTAAAAAGCCTGAAACATTCTTCTTGATAGTAAAAGTTCACATTTTTCCAAGACTACACAGTATGCTTTTTTAACAAGAGATTTCATCTCTTTCATATTCTACTCATGATACATTTTTTTTTATACCGCTCTTTTTCTCAATCTGTAAAAGTTTAAAGTTGCAGAAATTCATCCAGTATAACAAAATTACTTTGCTATTAAAAAATATATTCATGTAATGATATTAAAGTAAAAAAGGAGAAGAGGGTCTAGCCAGTTAAAATTGCACACGTACTTTAGACAATACTAAGGAAAAAGAAAGGGCAATAACAGACTTAAAATCCTGGGCTGAAAATACACTATGTATCACACTATATAATGAAAACATAGGTCCTTTTAACCCCAATGTGGAATTAATTTCTTACAGTATTTCAATATACCTGTATATAATTTCTTGGTACACAACACTATCACTGGATTATGACCTGATACCTTTTGGCAGATGCTTTGTGGACCTCAGCACTTAAGTATTACTAATTGTTTTTAGCCTTAGACATTTTTAAAATATATGTAGCACATCAATGCTATTTCATGGAAAATATTTTTGTCTTTGTGTGCATCAGGGTACTGTGGAGCTGACATAAAAGCACTTTGCACTGAGGCTGCCTTGATTGCCCTGAGACGACGCTATCCCCAGATTTATGTGAGCAGTCAGAAACTACAGCTTGATGTTTCTTCAGTAGTTCTCAGTGCACAGGATTTTTATCATGCAATGCAGAATATTGTGCCTGCTTCCCAACGTGCCGTGACATCTTCAGGACATGCGTTATCTCCTGTGATCAGACCACTGTTGGAACGTACCTTCACTAACCTTCTTGAGGTTTTACACAAAGTGTTTCCTCATGCTGAATTTAGCCAGGGTGACAAAAGCGAAGGTATGTGGTTTGGGGTTTGTAATGCAACTGCAGTTTCAATTTGGAAATATTTCAACTGGCTTTCTTGTATTGCTAGCCTTAAACCTGATTTGTATTTGGTTCAATGTTGTTAGTATGTAAATAGAATTTGCTCTGGTGCTTCATAATTATTTTTGCTGATTCCAAGTTGCTGTGGAATTTAATGAACTGATGTATATAGACCAAGAATCTATAGGTGTGAGTGCCACCTGAAAAAAGGTGAACCCCCAAGTAATCTACAATTTAAATACAAGAAATGGTGGGGCATGGTCAGATGGCAGAACAAAAATAAAATAGTTAGATAACATTGCTCAGTATGTTAGGACCTGATGTTGGTGCTTCTGTCCTGAGTGACAGTTAGTTGTCCCCAGTCCTTTGCTTGTTGATGGTGCAGAAGCAAGCTGCAAAGGAGCGCTGTGGGGAGCTTGCAGCTCAGCAGGTGAGACACTGGTTAGCTGAGATACCTGAGCCTATGTAACGGTCATCTACTGGTTAAGGAGAAAATCCTGAGGCTTC
This sequence comes from Tyto alba, assembly GCF_018691265.1. NCBI lineage: Eukaryota > Metazoa > Chordata > Aves > Strigiformes > Tytonidae > Tyto > Tyto alba. The sequence continues at coordinate 42,723,396 of NW_024881316.1, read as the reverse complement.
AGTTCCCTTGAACTGGCCTGATACACTCCTGATCCTCTGAGTTGATTCTGTTGGCTTAGCAAGTGGAGAACTATTTGCTGTTTTGTCAAGTTAGCTTTTTGCCAAATTAGTGAGTAAAATCAACTCCCTAAGGGATCAGATGTATGCCAGAACGCTGTTGCAATGGGAGCAGTGTGAGTGCACTAAGGAAGCAAGGAATAAGAAGAATGCAACTGACTGTTTTGACTGGCAGTGAGTCAATAGGTTCTGAGTTTTTTTTACTCGGCTCTTCTCTGAGACATACTTTAATAGTTACCCAGGTCATTGGAAGTTAAATGTTGAGCAAGATATCTTGGTTTTGATACCTGCTTATTCTGACATACTGATCTCTACTGTTCTTATCTGGGATCACCCTCACACCTCCAACTATGTAAACAGTCCTTGTGGTTGTGTGTTATTAACTTGAAAATAGCCCAGTCATAAAGCAAATCTGTGACAGCAATGACTTTCTTTGCATTCCTATTCCAGAGCATAGTTCCAGACTGCAGCCCAGGCAGCTTAAGCTGATCCTTGTGCTGGCTGCTACAGTTCCTCCAGCCCAGCTGTGCATTTTTGCTCTATCCCTTCCACTTACTTTAGTACGTCAGGCCCTTTGTTAAACCATTTTAGCCAGCAAACTCATCCAAAAATGATGTATTTTTGTTGAGTTAGTTTTCTGCTGACTCTGGGATAGCTGGAGGTTTTAACAACTGTTGGAGTTGGAATGAGATGGGGCCTGGGAACATGTGGTGGTGAGTAGGGGGGAAGTGAGCTGGGTTGCAGCTGCAGTTAGATCGTATTAGGCTCTTGTAACCAAAGTTGTTTAAGTTGCTTAAGTCTGTTTGTACACTGATCACTTGTTGGTAATGGCCAGTTTAAAGGTTGTCATTATTGTTGAAGAATTGAATTAAGTGTCCCTGTCTTTGTTGAAAAGTTCTAGTTCAGAATATTTTCTTCGGTTACATTCTTTACATTCCTATTTATTACTGCTCATTATGGCTAACAAAGTGAGTCTGGAAGCATTCATTGATTTAACCTAGTAGTTTTACTAGGTAATTCTGCTGGTATGGCTACTATTAAATGTTTGTATATAATCAGTTTTGAAGGCACATGAACTAAGGTTTCTTTTAATGTTTCCTCTGTACCTTAGTTTTTCTTCTTACCCCTTTAAGCACAAGAAAATACTGAATGATAAGCTTAATTCATGTTAAAAACAGCAAAATCCACTATCATGTACAATGATTTTAAATGTAAATGTAGATTACAGACTAGGGCTTCAATTTTTCTTTAATTCAGAGCCACATATATAGCAGTCCAATCTAGTTTTCTATGTGTCTTTGCAGTTCACTAATGGTTCCTGTTTCTCATAATTCAGTGACTCAGATGCTCAAGGAAAGGATGGCACAGAGGCTTGTTGCTTGGGATTAAAAGATAGGCTGCCTTTTAAAATAATTCTGTAGTTTAGGAAGTGAAAGCTGTGTCCAGTGCACAAGCATAGGATTTACCCTATGGTCTACATTTGTGTAGCAAAAATTCTGCCTGTTTAGGGACTGCAGCAAGCTGAGTTAGGAGGCCTCTGTCCAGTTGATTTGAAGGCCTCTATCCTTGCCCAGAGCTAAAAGGCCAGCAGCTGCTGAACTGCTCTTTCTCGCTACGGACTAGCGTTTGGCCACTGATTGGGGTGTGCAAACTGCTTTTATCTTTGCCCCCTGAGGAATGATTTTCAGGTGTATCATGCATTATGCCTTGCCAAGGGATGTGGCACAACCTCTTCCCGTACCATTGGAATATTATTATTGCCCAGCCTACTCTGAATCCAATTTCTTGTATCACACACCCAACTAAGGGAACCTTTGTTGTCTTTTAACAGTTTTTCTTGGGACCATATGTCTAGATGCATAGACCTTAGATGGTGTCTCCATCCAACGCTTAACACTGCCTTGAAGTTGATTCCTCTGTCCCACAGTGGTGGTTTGATCAGTGTGGCAGGACTTGTGCTGTGTCTTTGTGTAAATCAGGCAAATCATACGTACTTGAGAACAACACTTAGATCTCTCTGTATTTCACACTTTCCCAGTAGTACGTTTTTCTAAGTGGCTGTGGCCAACTTGAGCTACTGTTAGGATGTCTCGTGGTTGCCCTGAACAGCAGTGTGCAGCAGTGACTCTGGGCTGCTCTTGAAAATGCTGTCCATCCATCCCAGAGCATTATACTTCTCTGGAGACCTGGCCCTCTGCACTGCACTTAATGTACAGCTGAGTGGCTGTGACCATTTTCATCCCATCGTTGTAGACTGATTTCTCAATGGGAATGGGAGTGAGTGGCTTATGTTAGGGGTAGCACCAACTAAAGTCCTTTCCTGGGACAAATAAAGATCTTGCTGCAGTTTTTTCCCATTACAAATCACAGCAGTCTACTTTTAATCCCATTGCAGCTCTGGTAGCTAATTTAACAGTATCTGATTTTCACCTGTCAACTGGTTGTTTTGTTTTAGTGCCATATTTGTATTTTTTGCAGTTGTTTGTCCCTGCGCTTTGTGTTTTGAATATAATCAGTCTTTTAGCTTTTTGTTTGTGAAAGTCTGTATAGAAAGGACTTCAGTTCACTATGCTTCTATATTAGCAAAGGAATTAAAATAGGTTAAGGTATAGTATGTAAACACGGAATGAATTTAACTGTTTTTCATAAGTAGTAGTTTTATATTCTTTGTCAGATTATCATAGGGTGGAAAACAGTTCTTCATAAACATACATTTTCTAGGTAGTCATGCTGAGAATAATTTTGGAAGAAGCGTACCTGTAAAAATTTGGGCACTTAGAACAAATAAATAAGTACAAAATTCTGTATAGTCTGAGGAATTACAGATTTTATAACTCTATCCTTGAAAAACCTCTAGCTGTGAAATAAAACCAAAGAAAGCATTTCATAACAAGTTAAACATTTGTTATGTTGTTGAGTTGTTCTGCTTGATGGTTTAAAAAAAAAATTGTAATTATGATTAGACTTCTACAATATTAAATTTGGTTTAGTTTTTGAAGTAATAAGTATTCTGATATTTAGACAGTTTTAACTCATTCTTTCTACATTTGAAAATGTGTTATAATTTACATGAAGAAAATTGTAATGTCTCTTCTTGTTTGTTGTGTGCGTACTTAGAAGTGGTAAAGTTCTAATAAATATATTTCTTGGAACAGATGTACCAAGTCTAATATTAGATGACAGTGAAGATGAGAACACTTCATCAATTTTTGAGACGAGCTGTCACTCAGGATCACCAAAGAAACAGTCATCAGCTGCTATACATAAACCCTACCTTCATTTTACAATGTGAGTGTTTCTCCAAATGCATATAACCACATAGATAGAACCGTTAAGTTCTTACATCAGGAGAGTAAAGAAAGATGATCTTTTACTTTGTGGTGGCAATGGTGTTCTATAATAGAAACATGTAAGTGTGGACAATAGTTATAGATACATGAATGGTCTTAGGAAAGACCACATCCTGGGCACAGTAACCAGAAATATTTTGAAACAGACAGGTGTAGCTTAGAAGCAAGGATGTTAACAGCGATTCTTAATTGTAACAAGCCATTTTGATTTGAAAGATTAAGAACGAGGAGAGGTATTAAGGAATATTTTGGAGGAATTGTTTGCTTTTTCTTGGTCTAAAGTATTGTTGAGATTCAGTGTATGCAGCTGTCTGGATACATTATATAATGAATGTATTCAGCATTTCTAACTTTTTTTTTTTATGGAAAGTTTTGGGAAAATGGGTAATTGGTGTGTGTGAAATTTGGATGAGTCTCTCATTTATAATTGGACTGGCTACAATAATTAACAATAAAAAACTAACATTTCTTTGTTATGCTTTAAGAACAATTTTAGACTACTTTGATGGGATCTGCAGGGAGTTTGCTAAATAAAGAAAATGAGGTTAGGAAAACTGTTCAGTAGTAATACTGTTTAGTAGAGCCATCTTGTGGAAAACCGATAAAGTTTTAGCAGTAAAAAGTAATACTAGAACAGCATTTATAGAAATCTAATCTTAAAAATAAGAATTTAAGTTCAAATAGTTTGAGGTACATAGTCACGTACTTTAATGCCAAATTTAAGCTTCTGTTGGGGGGAGGGAACCCAAAGCCAAAACAACTACATATATTTGTGTGGATATGTGTCTAAAAATAATAATCTTGAAGAGTATGTTTATTTTTGTGAAGTATATAAGCCTCCCTTAATCTACCTTCCTGAGCATTTTTGATTGCTTATCTCTGTGTGTAACCTCCACTACCAGAACTGAAAAACCAAAGGTCAACAATGTTCACAGCTGTTACAATGTTACGAAATACTTAACCTGAAATAAAATCAGTCTTGTTTCACTGCTCAAGCTGATTGATGTGCAGATAAAAATGCCTTAATAAGAGAAAATGCAAATTAACTTTTAAACTTTATTGTTTCATAATCAGTTTTCTGTAACTGGAAAATACTTTGAATGGAAAAACCTAATACTTCTCTCTTCATGTCTCAGCCACAAAATGGGGCAGCTACCCCCTCCCCCCCCCCCCCCCCTCCCAACACAGAACCCCCAAAATCATTGTATGGACTCCTTAGGATTTCTTCTCAATGGCAAAACCAAAATAATACATTCACCTTTGCATTTTTTCCTTTAAAATCTTTGTTCTGTGTGGAAATCTGCTGAATAGAAGCCTATGAATATGCTAGAGTAGAAGATGAATAATGATTTTATTCAACTCTATTTCTTAAATAAACGAAGTATTGAAATGTTAGGTGGTTCTTGGAAATCTTGGGTAGCATTTTAGGGATGAGTGGATTGACCTGGGATTCCTGAGGCTACTGAAGAGATGCCTTAGTAGTTAAGACTGATCTAGACATGATTAAATAGATAGCTTCACTGGAAACCATTAAGTCTTTTTATATGATCAAGGAATTGGTTTTAAATAAAGTAGTTATAACAAAAATTTTCACGAATTTAATATGTGCATACCTTTGCATGGAGGAGTTTGAATTAAATTGTTGTGAAATCAGAGAATAGACAAAGATCAAGTTTTGAGACTTGGAGTAGTGTACAGTAGAGTTAATTGAATACTTTTAGGCTATTGTAGGAAACTATTACCCATTACCGAAAGTCTTTTGGATTCTAAAATATTTTACTATTCATCCATTGATAATATTGGCATGTTAATTGTATTTTGTCACTGTTATTCTGTCACAGGTCAGCTTATCACCAGCCAACCTCTTACAGACCAAGATTACTGCTATCTGGAGAGAGAGGTTCGGGTCAGACTTCGCACCTTGCTCCAGCACTATTGCACACTCTTGAAAAATTCTCTGTACACAGGCTAGATCTGCCAGCACTTTATTCAGTCAGTGCCAAAACGCCTGAAGAATCATGTGCACAGGTGACATTTCAGGTTCTCTTGTAATGAGTAAATTATGTAATTCTGAAGCAGATTGATTGCATTAATATAAAGGCAGCTGACTGGAATGTAACTTAAAAGCCAGGTTTTCATAGGCTCCTTCTATTTTCATGTTTAAAAGAAAGGGGTCTCTAGAGGGCGACTGAGGTTTCTCTGCTGACCAGTGAGAGTAATTATATTTTTGACTTGTACCCTCAGTCACATACCTAATGTCAAGTGAACTTAATCTGGGCATTCGGTTTCTGATTTTAATTTTATTAGCTTGTGTATGAATTAGTGTGCAGTGGTTCTAGGTTCGTTTACTTAATTTTAAATGTTTTAGGTTTCAAAACAGTTTGTGGTGGATTTTGCATGGATTGCAAACCAGCAATTTTCATATTGATTGTTCTGTTTTAGCAAGTTTTTAAAACATATGTGACAAGGAGGTGTTTTGTAGTCTCCCTAGCACATTGATGTAAAATAATTGAATGATACTGGTAACAGTCACAAACATTTGTTTAGAAGGCCTTTATCACTAGATAATTTTATTTTACTGGAACATTTGAATGTAAAATATCACAAACATGAGTAATTTTATAGTCCCTAAGAATTTTATTATTCATAAGTGATAATAACAATTAGTTTTTTAGTTACCACTGTTTTTTTTAATTAGATCTTTCGTGAAGCTCGAAGAACAGTACCAAGTATTGTTTACATGCCTCATATTGGTGATTGGTGGGAAGCTGTCAGTGAAACTGTGAGAGCTACTTTTCTAACTTTGCTGCAAGACATACCATCTTTCTCCCCTATATTTCTACTGTCTACCTCTGAGTCCATGTATAGTGAATTGCCTGAAGAGGTAAGTTTATTGTGGAAAGTGGTGGGGTTAGGGAAGTATGTGCTCTTCAGAATGTTTTGATCATGTAAAAACATTCTGTTTTTTAGTGGTTGTCTAACTTATTTTCAGTTTGATGTATTTTAAATTGTAATATTAATTAAATGTTTGTAATTTTCTTTAATGAGGCTTGTATGTGTGCATTACCAATTTTCGTAATTTCCATGCTACTTTGCTGAGAAGACAAAATTGTTCGTCGATTGTTCATTTTGACAAATTACTCCAGTATAATTAAATGCAGCTTTAGTTTAAAGGCCTAACCTTTAGCTTTACATCTTCAGAGGCTCAGAATGAGGGAGGGGAGTTTCTATTTTTTTTCCTCAACAATTTCTTTGATTTTGTTGTGTGCTTTTTTTTTTTTTTTTTTGTTCCCCCCCCTTTGTCTTCTTTTCAATGCAGAGGTGGCCATTGTTAGTATCATAAGATGCTGCAGGTTTAGGAACTACAGAAAATTCAGTGAGAATCACAAGTTTTCTCTAGGCTGCATATGCAGCTTTGGGTAGAGTTTACCTCTCTTCTCTTGTGTGGCTAATTTTGAAAAGTTTGTGACTAGTGTTTTAATGTGGTCATTAATCATGTATTTTTGAGTGGGGACTCAATTTTCATGTGGCTTTTTTTTTTTTTTAGGTGAAATGTATTTTCAGAATCCAGTACGAAGAGGTTTTTTATATTCAAAGACCAAGTGAAGAAGACAGATTGCGATTTTTCAAAGGGTTAATTCTTGATGAGGTAGCAATGCCACCACCAAGAAGGAAACAGGCTGGTAAACTAAATTACAGTAAACCCAATAATAATGTGATCTGAGTGAATGTTTTACTTTGTGATAGTTGCCTTTTTCAAAAGGTGTGGATAAATGACAGTGTAGTTAATATTTGACAGTGTTAATCAGTGCCCAGAATAAATTCTGTGTATTACAGTTAACAGTTTTGGTAAATGGAGAGCTGTTGGGGTTAAGAGTGCAGTAATAGTTAGATTGATGAGGCAGATTAAATATGTAATGAAATGTCGAGTGGCATAATCCCAAGAGCCACTGTGTTGTTAATATTTCCATTGTCTGACTTCTTGGTTTTTTCCCTAGCTCTTCGTGCTCTGGAAGTTCTTCCTCTTGCATTGCCATGTCCTGCCCGTGAGCTGTCAGAAGCAGAAAAACAGCGAATGGAGGACCAGGAAGAGAATACATTGAGAGAGCTGCGGTTGTTTCTCAGGGATGTTACCAAGAGGCTGGCCACAGACAAACGCTTTAACATCTTCAGCAAACCGGTGGATATTGAAGAGGTCTTGTTTCCGTAATGTGCAAACAATGAAGTTGAAACTATTAGAAAAATAATAAAAATTAGAAAATGGAAATGGATAAGTTAATAAGAAAGTAGATGTTTGATCCATGATCTTTCCAATCTAAAATACTGATTTTCAGCTGGTGACATAGTCACAGCCTCATCATCTGTGATGCAAGGAGTTGGAGCATGTTCTTTGGCTATACCAGTGACCTATTGAAAAACTTTGTGCATTCCTGTCAATGGTAGAACTGAAATCAGCATTTAAAAATGCCGTCACTCCTATCCCTACCAGTTCTCCTGAAATATTTGAAACCATAAATATATTTCTCTAATAAAAGCTTTTACAACATTGCAATCATAGGCATGATAATATTGGGAAAATGATCTGTATTCTGTAATGTGTTCAGCATTAATAGTATTGTTGAATAATTTCAGCAGTAATGGTTGTGGATGCTATTAATCACAGATGGTAGCACATTATAAGGCATTAAGTGGTCGATTATCGAGTGTGCACACCTAACTGATGAGACAGTTTGATCTGCAAATCTATTCTGAGGTGCTGCTATATGAATAGGATTGGGTTTGGTCTGACTTTGAGATCAGGTGCTGGCCCACTGCAAGCTTTACAAGCTTGCTAATTGGAAAAAAAAAAAAGCTTAATTGCTTCTGAAGAAAAGCATCTCTTTTGTAAGACGTTAAGAGATGAATTTGAGACATGCAAAGTACAGCATTGTAAAAAGCAGATTTGCAGCATCAATTCCATGCAGGATGGAACAGGCATCTTTCATGGGCCCATGCAGTCCTCTCTTAATTTGAGCTTTCCATAGTGTTTGGTAGCTGACTGTTTTTGAAAGACTGACAAGAGGTCTTTAATGTGGCAGCTTACAGTGTGAGCATGATCTGAGCAGTAATTCTGTTTGATTTTTATTATGAAACTGCTTAGGAGGTCCATTATTGTAGGAAACTTCATACTTATAGTAAAGGCAGTTTCTTTACCCAAAGAACTTGTGGTCTAAACTTAAGTGAATAAGGGCATGTAAAGAAAAAACAAATTACTGTTCTTGTTTTGTGGATGGAGAGAATCAACATGTGAATTTGTTGTTTAAAGACTTGCCACCCCTGTTAATATATCAAAGCACCAAAAATTAAATGTAATCCTTTTTGTCCCACCTGGTGCATTTAAGCACAGGATTATCCGTTCCTTTTCTACAGCACCCTGTCTGCTTGAGTTTCTTAGAAAATGTGTTGTTTGTTCCACTCCTACTTGCGTTGCAGAGAATGCTGCAATGTGATAAGTCAAGGATTTTTCTAACTAATTCAGCAGCAATGTTTACAGTTTCCAGTGAAAAGTCTTTCTGATGATGTGCTAACAAGAAAAGGAAGCCTGTGGCTTGGCTTTCCAACCACTGAACCAATTATCATCATGTTTCCATACAGGGAGACAAAAAGAGAATTTTTGTGATTTTTAATTTTCATCATACATTTCAGTGTGTATATGTAAGGAATTAGGCGATAGACTGCTGTCTGCTGGAGTGATGCATTAATGTTAGTTTATGTTGTAATATATTTTTAGTAAAGTATCTGTAGACATTTATACAAAAAAAGAATTCTTATGGAGCCGATATGGCTTGATATGAATATTTATTTAACGCATCAGTATTTTGACAGCCAGCATCATACGTGGGTGATTTCAGAAGAAGAAACACCTCAAACTTTCTGAGGCTGCTAGTATTTTTTTTGTAACCTAAATCACACTGAAACATTCAAGTATAGGGTTTTTTTCCTCAAAGTAAATAACAAATTCATAGGTTTTTTTTTTTTTTTGGTGAACTTTGTTACAGCAGCTGTGCTTATGCATTTGAATATCAAGTTTGAGACCCTTATGATATCATTAATTACGTTAAATACTTTTTAGTGTACTCTAGTGGTTGCTAAATCTCCAGTTACAAGCTAAGTTCATAGTAAGATGTGAACTATGACACAAGGGTTTCTCTTTAGACTGCCCTTTTGTACGGTCCTGCTAATGTCTTCAGTCGATAAGACCTGACTTTTTTTGCTGAATGACTAATTGAAGGAATTATTCAATAGAAGATACTGAAAAGCTGATAATTTGACTGTTCAGTTTAATGAGAACTTTCCCTACAAGGTGAACAAAGTATCGCTTCCCTAGTTTTTCCTAGGGTTTTGAGTTAGGCTGATTGATTTTGCCTTTCTAACCCAAGATGGTATTATAACATTATATTACAAAAAAAACCAAAAAACAACCAAACAGTCTAAATAAAGTTAAAAATAAGTTTATGTTAAAATGCTTTGCCTCAAAAACACTATTAAGTTAATTTTGAAAGATAAATTGGTGAGCTACTGAAGTGGCAGCAGCTTTGGAAATCCTGTCTTTTATTTAGTCTGCTAAAACTTCTGTTTTCAACGTAACATTTCGATTTCTAAACAAATTTTGGTTAATGTATTAGAGCTAAGCAGGTGGAATGCGTAAGAGTATAAAGATGTGAAATTGGCAATGTTCAAATGGAATGCATATGGTCCTGTGTCATTTCTGTATGCTTTTTTTTATAGGTTTCAGATTACCTTGAAGTTATCAAAGAGCCAATGGACCTATCAACAGTAATAACCAAAATTGATAAACACAACTACTTAACAGCCAAGGATTTCCTAACAGATATTGACCTGATCTGCAGCAATGCATTGGAGTACAATCCAGACAAAGATCCTGGAGGTAAGGACCTACTTTGGTTTGGTCTACCTAAACCCAAAAGCCTGATATTTCATCACATATTTGGTTACTATTCAGGCTTTTACATAAACTGCATGCTATGTGATAATTAGGATATACAAGCCCTAATGGTCTGTGCTTATAGTGTTCTGAGGCATGTGGTGCACTGGGGCACATTATAAGAGCAGGAGAGAGAATTTACAGCATTCAGAGTTGTTTTCTAATAAATTAGGTTTTGTAGTTCCTTTTCAAATTTGATAGCTCCTTTTCAGTGAATATACTTTGTATATGCAACAAAACCCCAACGTAATTTGGAGAGCTCTGTAGAGAATCCTGCATGCAATCTGGCAGTGGTCTGCTTTATTTCCACATCGGCTTAGAGCATGAAATTCACACACAGAAATAAAGAACAGTGTATTTGGGGATAGAAATAAACCAGGATAAATCATCAGGCAAGGAAGTCAGTTGCAGCTGATTAGGAGAGATTAGAAGGTATTGTCTTGACAAAGTGTGGTGGGATGCTTTCAATTAAAATGGAATTTGTAGATTGAAAGGCATGTAAAAGCTGTTCATGCTCAAAACTAAGGAAAGAACATCTTGCGTACCCTTCGCTAGTGCCGCCTTATAGTGTACATTGACAAAAGAAAGTCTTCCAACTGGCAACATCAACAATAAAACAGCAACGATAGAAAAACAACCTTTTAATGTAGTTGTATTTAATATATGTGATAGTCAGAAATCTGGGTCCATCTACAGATGTAGTCTAAGGTGTTAAAAAGTTTTTCATTGAATCCTTTGAAATAATTTTACCAGGTTAAAGCCTGATTTGTTTGTACATTCCTTGTTTCTCAAAGTTTTGATTTTTTGAGACGTTTGCAAATGTCTCATATGTGGACTAGCTACAGTATAGTCTGGTCAAGTAGTTACACTTGTTTTTCACATATGCATTTTGAAGCCAGTGCTGGTTCATATTCTGGAAAATAAACTTTATGTCTTCAATTTATGACACATTTTGTTTTACAACTAAAAAAAAAAATGTGATAAAATACAGCAAAAGGTTTCCTGTGTTATTGATAATGTGCTTTTGAGGACTTCTAATGTGTAATTGATGTGAACTAATCAAAGCCTTGATGGTCACTTGGGGTTATGAGTGTCTCTGAAGGAGCGCCTGTTCAGAAGACAAGGACTATGAGCCATACGTCCTGCACCTGACTGATGTATGTTTGTGACTTAGTGGTGGGCTTTGGGAAAAATTGCCATTAATACATACCCTTTGTTTTAAGGGTATTTGCATCTATGGGCTTGGTGGTTTAATTCTAGGCAATGTAGTCTGAATAGGTTTTTTGAAGTTTTAGAGCAGGTGTTTTAGGACTACCTACAGACTTCGAAGGTCAGATCTGCTCAGTGTCACAAACAAGTCACAGGTTCAGTGTGGCAGAAACATAAAATAGCAAAGATAGCTTGGGGAACATTTAGTGGCAGAACTTTTCATTGAGCTTGTCCAAAGAGGAAGTGTCTTAAGAAATATATTTAGGGAACAAAAATAGGGATATTTTTGATTTTCCTTGTCATCAAGACTGAGCTGGGAGAAATGGATGTGTCTATTTCTAGGTTAAATTTTGGGCTGGAGTTTCTCATTGAGTAGGTAGTGGAAGACAGTTCTGTCCCCTGCATTGTCAACGGTCAGTGATGTATTGCTCTTCTGGCATGAAACATTTCTTGAGCTGTTGTATGAATACACTGCTGAAACAGCACATCATCTCTGTGTGTGTAAACATTACATGCATTTAGATGCATTAACTGAATATTAATCTGTAAATGCTCACATTGTTTAAAGCTGAGCATATATGCTTGTCTCTGCTTCATGCTTAAATTTGCAGAAGAATCACTGTACCTACCTCTATCCTGTCATTCAGTTGGAAAGGCAATAGGAGTACCAGCTGGTTTTATATACAGTATAAATATTCAAAACTGGCTTCTTCCCCCCCCCGCCCCGCCCTGTTCTTTGCTATAAAATTTCAGATAGATTATATAGTAAGATTGATTTTGTTGTTGTTGGTGGTGGTTTTGTTTTTTTTTCCACTCCATTGTTTGACTAGGAAATGTTCTTAAAGGCATGGAAACATAACCATTGTGTGTTAGACATAATAGTGTTTGCCTCTTTGAAGCACTGTCTATGGGAAAGTCTTGCTCATCACAGGATATGAGGAAAGTAGTAGTTCAAATAATCTTGATTTGATTTTTATTTATTTTTTTTTTTCTTCTTTTTTTTTTTTTTTTCCTTTTTCTTTCTTTTGCAAGGGCATCTTAAACTTTATTATCTGATCAACTTTTTAAGGTCTAAAATTGCAAAATTATGTCTGCAAAAATGCAGTGTATTTTTTGTGATCATAAAATATAATGCTTCACAAATATATGAGGGTAAATATTTCTAGTTTTTGGTTGATTTAAGTGGCGGTAGATTTCCACAGAAAACATATGTATGGCTCTTTGAGCTGGATACTGGATATTCTTTTTCACTCAGCAGTTTTTCCAGCTGTAACATTTTCTGTTTCTAGAATTATAAAACTTGTTTAATAAATGTTCACCGATATTCTTAATTGTTGTCTTTAGTGATTATTAAAACAGATTAAATATGCTAATTGTATAATATGTTGGAGATATTAATGTTGGTATTTGCTGTTGAACTACCTCCATCAGCTGGGAAAAGTAATTCAGTATGGATGAAATGACAAATTAAATATGTTTGTACTACAAGCAAACACTGAGCGTTGTAAGTTTCATTGAAAAACAACATTCAATCTTCTCCACCTGTGACCTTACTTACTAAGTTACAGATACTTTTCAAATTTCAGAAGCATTGGAATAGTTTCTTTTGTATATTTCAAAGGTATGGTAACTGGTGTTCTCTGAAAAAATGTTTTTTCATGAGTTGCCTTTCAGCTTCCAATGTGGACAATATTTTTTTGTCCTGTTCCCCAAATAGAGATGAAAATGCAGCAGACTCAAGGCTTGTTTCTTGCTGTTTTTTCTCAATGGATTAAAATGAGAAATAGCTATTTACTATAAGCAATGAAGTAATCTATTTTAGCACAGTTTTGAATTTTCTAGCAGTTACTAAATAAAAATTAAGCAATAATGTAAGGTTAAAAAAAAAACAACAGGGGAGGAATATAAACAAGCCATAACTGCCTTACAGATTCAGAAGATGTCCAGTGTGAATTTTCAGGAGTATAAGTGTATGAATGTTCCTAGACCCTAGTGGATAAATTAATTCCTGGACAAGTCTCGTTACTTTTGGGACTCTCTGCACTGTACTCCATTATATTGTGTAGATCTGCCTGTATAAACTGGTATACTTGCCGATTCTATGAAGTTTCTAAGGGTTGCAAGTTGATTTAGGTGTGTTCATCATTCACTGTTTGCATTTGTTTATAAATGCCACTGTTGATTAAAGTAACAGTTTATACTTCTGAAAATTCCTATATCTCTTAAATAGCAGGGTTGTGATTTTTGAGCATGTTACGGTATTGATCCATCTAGATTTTCGTATATTAGTAATATTTCCCAGTTATTTCTGTTTATACCAGTGTTGCAATATACAATACAGAACAACAATTTACATAATTATGATAAAATTAACAAGTGTGCTTTCTGATTTTGTAGATAAAATAATTAGACATAGAGCTTGTACTTTGAAGGACACTGCTCATGCTATCATTGCTGCTGAGCTAGATCCAGAATTTAATAAGATGTGTGAAGAAATCAAGGAAGCAAGAAGAAAAAGAGGTATGTTTAACTTCATTTATTGTAACATATATGGGATAGAAAGCAGAATTTACAGATGTCCGTATAAAAATTTAAATGTATGATGAAATATCAAATGTGTGTCAGACTCAGGCAGTGCATGTTAAAGGATGCCTGAGCTTGGAAACTTGGCTACTTTTTGCAGCTGTGTGAGCTGGTCCGATAAAGCACCATCCTTCTTTACAGAAGAAGGATGCATTGCCTATTGGTACAAAAAGTATCGTTGAACATGGTGAACAGATAAATGTTGGGATTACTGTAGCAACTGAAGATGTGGTGAAACCAGAGTTATATTCTAAAAATACCATATGGTACAGTGTAATACCAATTATGATTAGGGAGAATAGCATTTAAGGCAGTGGATTTTCAATTTTCCCTGACATGTACACAAGTGTACTTTTGGTGATAATTGTTTGATTAAGAAACAACAATTATATCCACATTGAGGGGAACATGAGGTTGACAGTCTAGTAGTCCAGAATCAGGAAATACAGTCCTCTGTATTGGAGCACATCACCGACTTAGTTTTGTTTAAATTAGTGCAGTTACTTTCAACTTGCAGTCTATAGACCTCCAAGTCTGTGGACAGCTTCTAAACTGACCAGAAAAGGTAAACAAAAGCCCAAACATATTCCCACTTTGGGAACAGGTCTGTTTACATGAAAGGTTCCGTACCGCCATGGAAAATTTTTCAAGTTCTGAAAATTGGAAAAGGTTGAAAATCACCAAACTATAACATTAGAAAGAAATTTCATGCTGATTTAGTGATTACTGATCTCAATAATTCTAGCTTTCTTTGGCAGGTTGTTTCCTGCTTTGCCTCCTACTATGGTAAAAACTTGCATTATTTGATTTCTAGGTTGAATTTGGCTGGTCTTAAGTTACAGCTGATGTTTCTTTAAGTACTTTTATCAGTAGATTGAGGACCCTTTATTAATAAATTTCTTTGAACTATACAAGTATCTGTAGGCTTTCTCTTCTTCAGGTTTAAATGGATACAGTTCCTTTTATTTTCTCATTGTCATGCATTTTTTTGTCTAATTCTGTACAAGCTTCCAATGTGTGTCTTGAATTGTGGATAAGAGAACCAATTGTAATTCACTGTGGTTGTAAAATAGAACTAATATAATGCCTTCATTTCTCCTCTGTACTTTCCTATTAGAAGTATAAGAATATTCACAATTCTGGCCTTAGTGTCATGCTGTGAGCTGTGCTCAGTTAATTATCCATTACGAGTCCCCCATGATTGTTAAAGGTTATTGCTTCCGAGGTTAAAGTAACTGTTTATAAGAGCTCTTTGTTACAGAGAGTGACTATATAGCTTGTAAGGCCCTCCTTGCAAGTCTCCCAAGAGCTAACTGGAATGCTGCCCATCTTTTTGTGGCAGTGACCAAGTAATACATATTTTTAGGGGCAAAACCTGCAGACCCTGTTGAAAGAGGTGGGTTTTCAGAAATCGTAATTAAGGCTGATGTCATGCAATGAACTTGTTTAATTAGAAAAAGAAGATATTATTGGTGTCAGATGCTGGTTAGTAGACTTTCAGATATAGGTGGGTGACTAGCAGTACCAGTTGTTTGAGAGTGAGAGCAGCTCACATACAACAGTGGACAGGTTTCAAAGTGCACTCTACACATTGGCATGGAAACTGTTACACTGTCACAGATACCTGCAAGTCACATTTCAAAGATGGTCATTTTTTGCTCACATTGTTGCAGTTTCAGGAACAAATGAGCTCTGCAGTTGGTCCAGGTGCAGAGTGTGGAAGGCTAAAATCACTTGCTGGATTAGCAAGGACAGAAGATCTGGAATGCATGGCAGAAACTGTTAGATTAACTGGTTATGAACAGAGAAAAATATATCAAGCTCTTGAGGTCTGAGGAAACATCATACTGTAAGGCAAGCACAAGAGATTGTCCTGTCTCTGGATTGGGAGATGTGTCAAAGGTTCTGGTATAGATCATCAAGAAGATGACTCTTCAGGTAGCATAGCCTTGGCACTGGTCACTGTAATGAGCGGAAGGGATGTGAAATGCAGATCAACCCTGCTTCCCCTCTGCTTCATTGTAACAGTGTATTTTGAAATAATGGACTGTTTCAATGAGGAAATGCTGAGAAAAACTGCATAATCAGTGTAAACTATGCCTTTTGCTGTCCAAAGGCTTTGTGCAACTGGTCACTTCAGTGCAAGGGTGGTTGCTTATACCAGGCTGTTTGCCTAAGTGGAGCTGCCAGATGAAATCTTACTGAATCAAGCAGCCAGTCATTGCCTGACCAGTGTATGAGTGGTAGGGAATTGAACCCTTAAGTACTACCTCTTAATATCAACAAGAGATGTCCAAGCAAGGCTTTAAATGAATGTTGAGACTGAAGTCACAATGTGTGTGCTGCACTGTATGATGCAGACTTTTTTTTCAGTTCAGAGTACCCTAAGCTGCTCTTTTCATCTTCCTTTAAAAGTGCCAGACTGGCATGTATACAGTGTGATGGGGAAAAAGGGAAAAAAAAAAAAACAAAACAACAAAACAAAAAAACCAAAAAACAACAACAAAAAAAACCAACAACAACAAAAAAAGAAAAACAAAAACAAAAACAAAAAAAACCCCAACCAACCAAACAAAACATCCAGTGTGCAGATTTCTCTGCATGTGTTTCTGGACTCATCTTAATAAAGGATCCTAACTTCAAGCCTTACAGGAATTAAAATTCTTAGCTTGCCAGTTGGGCTCTTGTGAAAGAAGGGTAATAACACAAACAGTGGACTATGGAGAAAGATAGTTCAGGTTTATCATGAGAATCTAGCAGTTCTTGGGCTGAATATAAAACTTGTATTAATACTTTATCAGAAGAGGTCAAGGTAGTGTTGCAGTCACAGATGGAGTCAGAGTGGGTGGCTGGGGCCATCAGAAAGGAAATTCATCTTCTGACAAAAATAACATGCCCCATACTTGGTTAAATCTTGGCCAACATTTTATTGGCTTCATGCGGAGAGACTTCAATATTCAACGTGAGATTTGGATGGAATCAAGCAAGCTGATCTGCATGAGGCTTCTAATAGATTCTCTGGAAATGTTATCAAGTGTTTCTGTCTGGAATCACAGAGGAGTTTGGAAGGCAAATGACACATACTGTAGGCTTTTTAATCTTTACTCAGTTAAAAAGACATCGATTTTCTGAATTGGGCCATGTATTAGGTCTTAATTTATTTCCAGGATACTGAAGATCAGAGTTAAGGCTAAAAAGCTGCATATCCATTTTCTTCGCAATTCTCTTGGCAAGTTATTTAGCAATCTTAAGTAGTTTTAAAATGGAAGGTATTTTCTACATCACTTTCTTTTTCTACAACTTTCCTATTTTTTTGGCAGATCTGGCATTTTTATTTAGTACTGAGACTGGTGACCAATCTCAAAGGAAGTACTGCAGTGTAACAATAATAAACTGTATAATAAAATTAGTATCTAGAAGTTACACTAGAATTTCTTGGTTTTGTATTACTGAAATGAGGTGCTGTTGTTGAAAGACCTAAATCTAAGGATAACATCTTCTAAGTTGGTAAATTAAAAAAATAAATATATATACTAGATTACTGGAATTTGCAGCTTCTTGTTGAAACCAGAAGATAACAAGGTAGAAGTGCTGGATGTTTTGAGTAATGAAATTTGCTTGATATGCAGTTGAAAATACTTGTAACGGTACCTAAAAACTTAGGCTGTAACTATTAACTGTTAGGTGAGAGTTCCTTTGTGAATCTCGTCGTTTCTGCATCCATCAGTTTTAGAGCTTCTTGTAAGCTCTTGATCACTTGGTTCTGGTTACTATTGGAGACATGGTATGACATTTTGAAGACTGTTACAGTAGATGGATAGGAAATTCTAATTCACAAATATGAAACTTCAGAGATTTGTTTGTCTTTAAAATGTGCTTAACCAATATGAAAGTTTGCATTTTTAGAATTTAATTAAAACCACTTGGAAATAGTAGAGGCTATGAGATGAATTTATATTACAGAAAGCAAACCAGACTTTTTGTTAAAAGCAGAATTGCATATTTCTTAATCTAAGAACTCATATTGACTCTGAAATGGATCCATTTCACATAACATAGATCATGGTGACAATACAAGGTTTTTTTCAGATACTCTTTTTGATATGGCATACAATGCCATTATGAATTGCCACTTATTTTAAATCATCTTCTTAAAATTAGGAAAAATTGAAACTGTCAATACAAATTTGCTTTATAGAGGAAATACGAATAGAAGAGTGCAATCTTTGGGGACCCAAGTGTGAGAGACAGTCATATTTTTCTAAGCTGTCAGAGCTGACAGTTTTAAGACCATGCAACCAGTAAGTTATTTTGTCAGTAGGAAACAAATATTCATGATTCTAATCTTCGTTTTGAATGTCCAGCTAAATATTAATTGATGTGTTCTTATTGCAGCATGTTATTCCAAGTTTATTCTAAAATTCAAGTTTTATGCAGCCTGGTTTATTTAAATAGGTATGGTTATCTTCTGTATGCAGGCTTGTCAGTAACAGCAGAACAGATAAATCCTCATGGTTCTACTGTACGGAAAACAGAAGCTAGAGTTGAAGAGGCTTTTCGGAACAAACAAAAACCCACAATGGCGGTGTGGCCCAACTCGGCGAATAAATGTGCATGTGAGTACCTTGGTTGATAATTGTGCAGAATTTGAGGTAATTCTGATGGCATACATTTCAAATGTGTCTCTACAGCTGTTTACAGATTTATTTCCAGAAGTTATTTTAGGCATGAAACACACGGAACTTTAGGAAATAGTCTTTTTCTGATTGCATGAACTTTCTGCCCAAGAAGTTGTAAAGAAGCAGGATTTCTGTTTTTGTGACAAAGAATAACTTTTCTAATGTAATAGTAGTATTACATTTTTCTTTGTAAAAGACTGCTTTCAGTATAAGACAACTCTGATCCAATGAGAAGGATCCCATTTATCCGTTTGATGAGTGTTCAGATTTGTTTATTTTGTGTGTGTATTCACAGATACATACCTACATGCTGCTTCATACTCTCTCACATGCACTATAGTTATGCAATTCCTATCTTGAATACATAAAATATCATGCTAAAAGTTAGAAAAATTATAAATTTAACTGTACTTCCTTTTGTGGCACCTGTTTTTCAATAGTCGGTTCCCATTATTGGAGGATGCTAAGATACCCTGGCCACAGCCTACTGGTTTAGTCTAATTAAGTGATCAAAATATCCAGAATTGTAAGGAGTGACTGTGGTGTAGGTAATCAGAAGTAGTGTTAATTATTGTCAAGAGGTAAGCTGATTAGAACAGGTATTTTTGTTATAAACAAAAAGTATAAGAGAAAGTGAGTGAGTGGTATACTGATAGTTGTACATGGCTTTTCTGCTGAAGATGTGAAATCCATTATTAATATATTATTAATAGCATTATCAATTATCGCTTAATAGGAAAACTGATAGATTGAAACTGACGAATTTTCATTGGTCTCTGTGCCCTCCTTCATGGTGCTTTTCCTTGATGAGAGTGAGTTTTCTAGTCATGTTGATAACTGCCCAGAGATGAAAACTGTTTATATATGAATGATAGTGTTGATGTCAAATAGTTTAATTAATTAGAGGTGTAGGGTTTTATTTCCTGAAGCTGTAATTTCTTCCATTAAAGGAATTAAAGTCAATCATACAGAGTTATGGCTTGAATAAATTGTTATGTAATAAATTGACGATGTGGATCCAAGCTGCTGTTTATTCATTTGGCAGCTCATGTAAAAACAGAGAGGAGGGAAGGGAGTCTCAATTTATTTTTTTAGTTTCCTATGAAATCCAAGATGGAGATTCTCATGCTGGCTGATTCCTGGCTCTGCATGCCGTGCAGCAGACAGTAGGGTTTATGGGCCTCCAAGCCAGACAAATCTGGGAGAGATAGTGGCTGTTCTTGGTGACTTGTTTAACAAGAAGCTCTGGTACCTCTGCTCTCTTCTCCACCAAATCAAATGCAGTGACAGTCGTTTGAAGACGAGAACCATTGACTGAAGGAAACTGCCAGTGTTTCTGTGTGTAAACAAAAAATAAGTTAATGTTAAGGCACCATTTCTGCCAGTGTTTTGGTGATTTAGGTTGGAAGGGCAAGAAAATTTGAGACTTGGTGTTTGGAACTATGATCAAATGAAAATCTGCCTTTTAAGGCTGAGGCTGAGAAATATAACTAGTCTGGGAGAGATGTGATGCATCTAGTAATCGAGAGAACCAGGAATTGATGAGCAAGAAATCTGCAGAAGGGGTTCAAGTAGTACATGGGCACACTTAAAGACTCATGTCATAAGTTCAGTAGAGATTAGAAACTAGGAAGAGAAACAGTCTTAAAAGGATGTTTGGCGGAAGGAGCTAGAGTAAGATGAGAGCAGGTCTGAGCAGATTGTAGGGAGCTCAAATAGCAGCCAGTTATATGGTGGATTGTGATTGTATAAATGGAAAAAACAAGTTTACAGAAGGGATTTCTGAACAGAGATAATTTTAGAGGTACAGTGGATATATTTTTATGGTCAAGAACTAAGATTTTTTTTTTTTAAGACCAAAATATTACAGAGGCAGAGTAACAAGGACAATGATTGATGTATTTTAATTACAGAGGATAAAACCAGTACTTTCCAAGTAATAATTCTGTAAATCTTCCTTTTTTTTTCTATATTTTAACTTGAATTAATTTTTTTCCTTAGGCAAGTCTAAGGAAAAAATCACCAATCATAACATTATTTTCCTGATTCAATTAATTTTTAGGAGCTTAGTTTACAGGGTTTTAGAAAATAGCTGCAAAAATGTTGGTTCAGATGAAACACTTGAGAACCCTAAAGGAAATTATTGTCAAGCATCTTCTCTAAAAACAGAGTGGACTACAGACAGTGCAGCAGCCTTGCCTAATGTAAAGTCCTGTTTACTGTTCAGGGCTAGTACCATAGAGAACAAGAGTGAGTTTTTCATGTGTTGGTTTATTTTCTGAGGTTATGTATTTTGTATGAAACTTTAGGTTTTTAGTTCGTTATTATTTTGTGATTTATTTACTTTGTCTAATGTATTTTAGATTTCCTTTTTTTAAATTTGATTAGACCAGATGGGCTATCAGAAATGTGGCACAAAATAGTTGTTCTAATTGAAGGCATGGTGAAAAATGTTCCTGAGTTAATCTGCAACTTCCGTTTCCATTGTTGAAGGTATATATGTGATGGATTGTGTAGATGAGTTTTAAAAGTATTGCAATACTAGAAGTTGCTGAAAATCTATTTGGGAGAGTGATGCCACAGATAATTTAAAATATTTCCATATTGACGGTAGAGAGGTGCAGGTGTTCTGCAGATCAAAAGCCTGATGTAAGTAGTTGCTTGATCATAGAATCACAAAATTGCTGTGGTTGGAAGGAACCTCTGGAGATCATCTAGTCTAACTCCCCTGCTCATAGCTGGTTGCTCAAGGCTGTGTCCAGTTGTGTTTTGAATACCTCCAAGAATGGAGGCTCCGCAGCATGCCTGGGAAACCTCTTCTAGTGCTTGGCCAGTCACACAATTTATTTTTCTTAATTTTGATTTGAATGTCTTGTATTTCAGTCTGTGCCTGTTACTTCTTATCACTGGTCACTGATGAGAAGGGTCTCATTTTGTCTTTGTATGTATGTATATGGAATAGGAAGCTACCAGCAATGTGCAGTTTGGTGTGTCTGGTAGATTAATCATTGCTAAGTGGTTTAGATACACATTAGTGCATAAAACGTTAGCATCTATTTAATTACTGGGGTGCTGTATAGTAAAACTTTGTTCTACTGCTCTGTTTTGCCAGTAGATGGAGTATAATGCATATTATTTTAGTGTCTTGCAGTTGCTTCCTTTAGTGTTACATATAAATAAAGTGTATGGGGAAGATCTGGGTTTACATTCTTAGCTTTTTTTTTTCAGTATTTAACAATAATATATTGTAGTGAGACGCTGCAGATTTTATGTTTTCTTCATAGAAAAGGTGTCTTTTATGCCGTATGATAAATATGATAGCTGTGAAAATGGCATTTTGAGCAAATAAAAAAATGAAAATATTTTGTGTTATGTGAAGTATTAAAAAATACAAGTTTTAGATAAAAGTAATCTTATGAAATATGAAGTAAGCACACTGCTAACTTTTCTCAATGACTGAAGTGATTAGTGGTCTCTATAAAAAGAAATGTAGAGGGATCAAGCAAGGATTTAAAAAACTGCTGCAGAAAATCTAGTTCTTAAATAAATAATATTTTGTGCGCATTTTTGTGTGGGTTGTATTGTTGTTGCTGTTTTTTTGTTTTTTTTTTTTTTTTTTGTTTTTTTTTTTTTTTTGTTTTGTTTTGTTTTGTTTTGTTTGTTTTTTTTTTTTTTTTCCCCGAGTGGTGATGTCATATGAAACTATGCTGCTTTATAACGGAAAGGTTTTGTCTATGATTCTGATTTTTTTGGCAGGAATATTTTCTAAAAATGTTTTCAGAAGACCTTTTGTTTATAATCTTTCTCAGAAACCATTTTATTCTCATTTTTTTTCTGATTTTCATCTGTTTAGTGTCTTTTCTTCGACCTCTCTGCTACAGTGGTGTCAGCGATCACTATACTTCAGACATTCATATGATTGCAGCATGTCTTATCGAAGGGCATGGCAGACCAGATGCCATATGTTTTTTATTGTTTAACTACTTTCTGCCTTTTGGACTAGTTCTGAATTTGGATTCAGAATTTAGATTCTGGCATATTAACAGTCATCCAGATGCTAACATTAAAATCCTAGTAGCTGCTGATTTTTTGTCACAAATCCTATACTTCCTACTGTTTTCTTGTCTCCTCCTGCTCTCCAGACTTGACTTGGATTAATTCTCACTTGAGATAGAGGCAAGTACTGTAACTTGACAAACACGGTTAAAAATGCTTTTCTGGAATTTGAGGACATCTTTACTCAGTGCTGAGACAGCTGTCTCTTTTTGTCTCTTTATCATTTTGTTCTGGGTAGTGTAGGAGTTGCCATTCTGGATGAAAGTAGTTTGATCTTCTGTATCTGACGCTTTGACCAGATGCTTTAAAAGAAGTTGCAAACATTTGAGAAATAAAAATCATTTTTTTCATGCCTGATTTTGAAGGAAATACCAACTTAGATGATTCTGAGTTGGTTAACAGTTCTTTTAAAACTCATAGGCTTTGTAATTCTTCTAATTTAAAATGCCATCTAGTGAATTTGTGGGACTTACAATAAATCCTGACTGCCAGTTCTTTTTTGGGATCCCATCAAACTTTTGGACTCAGTAATATCTAGTGGCAAAGAAACTTTCTTTCATCACTATTAAATACCTGCCTCTTGAATTAATCAAATGTCTTTTCTCTGACAGAGGGCAAAGAGTTGCACAATTTATCTGATCAGTGACTTTTTTTATATTCTCTTGTTATTCATCTCCTTTCTAACTCAGTAATGGCAAGGTTACTCAGTCTCTCTTAAGAAGGAGGTTTTTATGAAAGCATTATCATCACCTTTCTTATAAACATGGTAAAAAGAGAGACTTTTTAGAAAAATTTTTTTTAATGAGTTCTAAAAATTTTTTTTTCCTCTAAGTGGTATGCACAAGTGATGTAATAAACATTTTTAAGACCTTTTGATATATCTTACTCCTTCTTCTCTTTTGAAAACTGTGGCAATGTTTGCTTTAAATTGTTTCTGTCTGCAGAAGTTGTTGATTTTCTTGTGATTACTACCCATTTCTTCAGTTTTCTTTGTATTTTTTTTTTTTTTTAATTTTGCCTCCTTAACACAGAAACCAACCAACAGTCATGAGCCTTTCAGATATGTGATATAAATGAATGCTGTAAACTCTGTTGAATCTAATTTTAATTCAAGTGGGAGCCTCTTTGCTGCTTGTGAAGTTGCAGGAGAACCTTGCGTTTGTTCATGGCTCTCTTGCAGCAGGGAAGGTGTCATTCAGTAGTCCTTAAGAGCCAACTGAATGTACCAAAAATGTATACAGCTGTAAAAGTTGCTACTGTACAAAGCTACTCAGCAGAGGAAAGATGAGCAGATCTATAGAGGTGGAAAGTGATCTCCACAGGCATTATTAATCTGATTGTCTCTTCTGACTTCATTTTTCTCTTTAATTTTTCTATGAGACTGTCTTGTCATGTACTTTGCTAATGTAATTACTCTGGTTTCATGTAAATTATATTTTTAGCTTGGTTTCCCAAGAAAATAATACCTGTGCTCTCTGCCCATCTCTGCTCCCCTAATAACTTCTGAATTATTTAGCTGGGTTCAGACAGATTTGACAGGAGTTGAGGGCTGAAAGATTGGATTCCTGCAGGTTCTGTGAAAATTGGTAGCTGGATTAAATCTACACAACTACGGAAGAAAAAGGCTGTAGATTGAAGATGGTAGTTACTGTTCTGCCTGGCCTCGTTAGCTGATCAGTTAAAACACTGTATTGCCCAGGCATGGCACGCAGACCTCAAATGTAGAGTATCTTGTATCCTGTTCAGCTGTGGTGGTGGGGAACAGAAGATATTGGGAGAGTTTTGTGAGAAATACTGGGAAGAGATTGAGTTGAGAGCATTGTAGGACATGGTAGGGGAAGGCAGTTGACAAGGGGGAGAAAATGCTGGAGATACTGCAGCCAGGATTTTTTTTGGAAATGTGCTCCATCTTCTTAGGGAACTTGACGACTCCTTGTTGACTAGAGCTGCCCAGCTTCTTCAAGTATCTGTTTACAGAAAATAAACTGTTATATAGGCTGATGAAGACCATAAATACGTTAGGGTGTTGCATACAACATTTTTAACTTATAAGTCAGTGCCTTGAGTGCCTTCCATCTAGGTGAAGAAAATGTTATGTCTCTCAGGGGTTAGTTCCACAGTCACTTCAAGCTGGTCCAACTGCAGGTTACTAATAAAGGTGCTGTCTTGCGTTTTCACTGGTTGCATATTCCCACCATCTCCCCTGTGCCAGCACTGTCATTCATGGTTGGAAAGCTCAACCAAATATGTTGAAAATGAACCCAGAAAAAAACCCCAAACCCATAATGTTTCAGACAGATTTAGTTCTGTTATCTGTTTTACTGCAGGAACAGTAGTGCTAGTACAAATGAGGTAGTGGAAATGCTATATCTGGCTTTGGAGGGAGAAATGTCTTTGACTGTTAGTGGAAGTTGGCACCTCATTTTGCTTTTTAAGCCATTGTGGAACTGTGCTCTGTTCTTTCTTGCTGCTTATCTCTGACTGCAGTTTGGGACTTTGTGACTAAAAACTCCAGAGACTTTCAAGTGGACTATTCAGTGCCCCATTGGTAAGAAATGTGGAGCTACTGGAATCAGCTAAATTACTGTGGCAGATATATAGATGTCCTGGATGCTGCATAAAAGAGTGTAAATTGCTGGTAATAAGTGCTTTCTCAGGGCTTTGAGTTACTTTGCACACAAGACATCAGAAAGAAGTTTAGGGTTTTTATCATGGAAGAAAAACTTAAAACACATGCATTGCTTCAAGTGGTTCTTGATGATGCTGCAGACACAAAATCTAGATCCATGGTGATCTTGCTTGCCAGGAGAAGTTCCTTTGGATTTTAATCCTCATGAATTCTTCATGAAATAAAGGTGACAACAGAGAATCTACTGTTTGATGGATGTGTTTTATAATTTAATGACAGAGGATTCACATTCTCTGATGGACTTTTGAGTGGTGCAGAGGCATATAAGGGTCTTCTTTTAGGCAGCATAAAGTGAACTTGTTAGCCTCTACTAATACTGTACTACACTCAGTATACTGTAGTAGTCAAACTATAGAAATGACTGCTTTGACTGCTACATCTTCTCATTAGAGTTCATCCACATTAAGGCAAGCAGACTTGCTTGTTAATGATTGACAATCTTTGAATCTTCTAATTATATCTGCTTCCTTTTCCAACTGTAAACTTCATATAGTCTGCAGTTCTCTCACTGTACTGCAAGATTTGGGGGACGGCAACAGAATATACCTCAACTCTGAAGCTTCTGTACCATTCACCCATGGTTTTGACATCTATGTTTCTGAGACCATACTAAACAGAAAGGTCACAGTTACCTTTTGATCTTGCAGAAATACTTCAGGAATGTGGGAAGGATTTGGATTTTTTTTGTTCATATTATTTTGAGGTTTTTTTGACTGTCACCGTTCTCTCATATCCAAGAATCGTGCTCTGCTCTGGCTGCATAGGGTTGGTGTGCACCCCCTAGGTAAGGGTGCTTATTTCACCAGATGATGTCATTGCTTGGTGTATCTGACTTGAGAATTTCCAAGCAGAACTTGTCAGTGGGCAAGAATTTGGAATTTCTGGAAATCTGCTACAGGTTTCGTTTTACTTAACTTATGCCTAGAGGACTAGTCCTGAAGTAAGTACAGAATTTCTTTTTTAATCATGGGAGGCCACCTCTGGGAAATGCTGTCTGCCTTAAGTTTAGGGATCTTTCAGCTGACTCTTAATCTTGACATAGGAATGGACAAATTGAGAAACTTCACTTACTGCTTAATGAAATGTAGAGTAAATTTATATTTCATGATTAATTATATTGTATTATATTGCACTTAAAAAAAATGTAATCTGCATAGACTGTACATCTTAGGGGGGAGGGTAAAAAAGTGGGGAAGGTTTGCTTTTGATAGCAACGTCATGTGAACCCCAATGAAATGTTATATGTGACTTGTGGTCAAACAGATATTTATTGTCATTAAAAATTCTGAATAACGATTTATAAAAAAGCAAACCAGAAAGAAGCTAGAACTGAAGTGAGGATCCCCTTGCCAAATCTATAGAGGTTATGTGAAGATTATAGAGAGAAGAGTTCAGCAATTCAGAAGGCAAGTGAATGTATTCATGTGTGAATAATTGGTATTACAATAGTCTGAGTTATAGAAACTCAGTTCTGTAAAGCAGGATTCCTATGACAGTAGTATTTCTATTGCCTTTGGCACAAATACTGCCAAAAGACTGGGTATCAATGGGTAGATTTCAGATGAGTAGTTTTAAAAGGAATAATTGAAAAGGTGTTAAGGCATTAACTTGCAATTGGATATAGTCTGTTAATTTTTTTAACGAAGTTGACTTGAAGTTTTTCTTCTGTAAATAGCTATCCCATTCTGTTACTGAAAGCTTTAATGTGTCATGAATCATACTTACTATAAAATAAAAAGTGTGGGATTCTGCTCTTGATAGTTTACAATCTTATAAAATATCAACATTAAGGTAGAGAAGAGGGGACTCAGGTTAAGTTTATTTTTTAGCAGCCGTCCATTAAGCCATTGGTTCCTGCTCATTAGCCCTTTATTTTTACCTCAGTTTTACTCGGTGGTAGCTCCTTCTTCCTTTTTGAATCCTACTCAATTGTCTTGCAGGATTCAGAGATAAATTTTACTTTTTCCTGCCTCATAGGACAGCTTCTCAGGTCTGTGTTATTCTTGTAGTAGTGCCTTTTTCTTTCCAGTAAATATAAAAGGAATCAATCTAGGTGATGAAATCTGGTGTCAAGGTTTACATTTGGTCACATGGTTCCCTGCTCCATTGAACACTCCTACTTGTAGCACTCCTTTGGCTTTACTGGGGGATGTGGGCAGAACAGGAAGACAGACTGGTGGTGGGTTTTGTTTTTAAATCTTGTATTCCTTGCTCAACTTTTCGCTCTTCCTAGAGGTTTGGCTGTCTGTGTAAAAGAAAAATCTGTGTAATGATGTTGTTGGTGCTAAGGATCTGGAAACCAAAATTTCTTTTCCCAAAAGACGTTCCTTTGCACAGAGCAGTGCAGCCTCAGTGAGAACAAAAAGACATGGTTTTGAAGAGACAGTTTAAATGTGAGGACTAGAAGTCTACTTTTGATACTATCAGGAAGGTAAACACTGGTAAATGGGCTCAGAGATATATTAGGTAGGAAACAAAGAATCTCACTGAGGCAGTGAGAATGATGCGGGCAGTTTTGCATTAAATAAATTCAGATGAGAGATTCAGGTGAAGATTAGAGAGGAAAGGAGGTGAAAGCAGGAATGCTTCTATTTGAATGACGGGAAAAAGTTGATTCTTAGAAGTATAGGGGTAAAAAGAATCAGGATTTTGGAACTGTTGGTCACCTATTGGTTACAGGTCTGGGTGGCTCAGGTGGTGATAGTAATGCCTTGAAATGAGAACTGCTAAGAGTCTGGAAGGGAAAAAACTTTAGCATTAACAGAGTTCCACTCACTAAAAGTAGGTGAAAACCCCAAGTATACAGATTATTGCTTTTGTCAGTATCAAAGCTGTTAAATGGTAGGAGGGCATGTTCTGCAGTATCTGACAATGAAATGCTGTTGTTGTTTCCCAAATCTCAGGAGTTGGTTGCCTTTTTTTTATTATTCTGACAAAACAACAGTTTTTTTTTTGGTGTTTCAACCAAAGCTCTGTTTTGTGTGCATAATTTGATGAGGTAGCTGAAAAATTTCCTGCATTTACTGGTTTTGATACAGTGTAAACCTCAAAATTCCTGGGAGGACATCTTCTGCGGCACTTTTTATGGTTGCTTTGTCCTAATTGAAAACAGCAATAAACAACAACATGCACAGCATATGCTCAAATAGTACTGCATGAGAGTGAGTGAGCTGGACTTGCTGTCTGTCATTTAGGAAGACTTTAAATTTAATTAAATGTGTAATACAAGGATTAATTCCATTTTGCTTTAATGTGATTTCTCCCACACTTAGGAATTTTAGGAATATACCTGTGTGCTTAGGCAAATTATGGATTCTTATCCCAGGTAGAGCTCACAGGGTGAACAAAATGGATGCGCTAATAAAATGGGTATATTTAAAGTAAAATTCATTAATATAATAAATGTCAAATATATTTGACATTATGGCTGATGCTTACAGTGAAGTCAGACTCAAAAGCCAAAATCAGAGTATCTTTAAAAATTTCAATTTTCTTATTAATTTATACACTTTAAGACATAGCAAATTGAATTTAAAAGACTTTTACTCCCCTTCTGTGTTTTATTTACCCATCTTTGGAGTTGACTTGTGTCTAAATCCATTGCCTAATATGGGATTTTTTTTGTTTGTAAGTTTACACCTCCCTGTTTAGTTTCAGATTTGCTGCTTCTGTTATTAATGAAAATCTGTTGCACAATCTAGAGAAAGATTACATGAGCTCCTGAAAAGTTATGTGAATAGGTTGTAGTTTGTCATCAATAAAACAGTGACACTGGCTGTAGAAGCTGCTATCAAATCTACAAAATAGCTGGAGAATGGGGATTTTTTCCTCAAATCTTACAGCTCTCCATAAGGATTATTTGTAACAATAAATACATATTCCAAGTGAGACTATGTTTTTATTGTAATGTGATTGTATCTTTAGATAGCTTTAAAGCTAAAAGGTTAAGATTTATTCCTAATGTAGTGGTTAAATTACCTGCTTTCATATGCCACTCATGGGGAGGAAATTCTGAAGTACAACTGTGCTTCTCTGAGCTTCTGTGAATTAATTCTCAAGACGTGCACCTGCATAGTGCTTGTATCTTCAAAGAAAGATCTTTGTAACTCCATGTGAGGTTGGCAGACACAGATCTAGGACTTAATATCCCATAAATCAAAGCAACCGATAAATACAAGGAACATCATGGAAGTGATCAACATAGGAATTAATTTTGAAATGGAAGAAAATTTGGTAATCTCTGGTAACTATTGGCTGTGATTTTCAGTCATAATCACTGGGCTGTGACTTCACCAATTTTGCAAAAATATGAGCAGTCTGCATCAATACTTGAATTTGAATGTAGAAGTTTTTCCCAATCTCTTCCTTATTATTCTGAATTGTGTCTTGATAGTGCTCTTGAAAAGGATGTTGACAATAATATTAGGTTTGAATGGTCTTCCTTCTGTATTTGCTGATCATATTGCAAATGTGCCCCAAAATCTCTTTTAGATTGGTGCCTTAGTTGTATCTCACTACAAGTAGGTTAGTAAAAAAAAAAAAAAAAGTCAGTTCTACGAAAAAGTTTATTATGTGATTTTTCAAAGGCACAGAAAGTGCAAATAAAATACAGGAAAAAATGAAAAAGTAAGGATGCAGAAGTAATGAAAAAAGCATCACATGTCCATGTTACTTCAAATTGAGTTGCATAATATGGAGGGAAGGCATTGGTGATGATGCTTGTTTAAGGACCTATGCTTCCCCTTCTGCTTACAGACTCATTGAATAAATGCATATGTTTTCGATGTCTTGCTGTAGACAGGGTTGCT
Organism: Tyto alba; assembly: GCF_018691265.1. Lineage (NCBI taxonomy): Eukaryota > Metazoa > Chordata > Aves > Strigiformes > Tytonidae > Tyto > Tyto alba. Next base: position 42,692,980 of record NW_024881316.1, on the reverse strand, counting down.
AAATGGTCCGGGTCTAATACAAAGGTTCCCATTTTTTAAAACCACATTTTGTCAATGTAGTGAACTTGAGTACAAAGGTGGGAATGAATAGAAGCTTGAGGAGATTACCTGATTTAAACAGTGAAGATGTCTTTGAACTGACAGTGAACATAAATTGACATGAGAGGTGCTGACTAGATATAGGGCAAAAAGCCTTTTCACTGTTATGACAATTATGCTTTGGTATGGGATGCCTATGAAGGTCATTTGGTCTGCCTCCATGCAGGTTTTCAATACATGGCTGCATAAAGCCCTGGGCAACCTGGTCTGCCCTCATAGCTGACCCTGTTTTGAGTACTAGGTTGGACTAGAGACTTCCCAATGTCCCTTCTAACCTGAATTACTCTGTTAATCCATGGATTGCTCTTCCATTTGTTTTGTTGTATGATTTCAAATTGCTGAGGTTCTAAAAAGGAAAAATGAGAATAAATGTCTTCAGAGTCTGCGTTACCCAAATGAGGATGACTGACTGAGTTCTACATTATTGGTTAGCTGTTTTCTTTTAGTGTTTTACTTACAAACAGGTATATATAAAATACAGTAAGTAGGAAGGGCTAGCAAGTCTTCCTTGTTTCCATAGTTTAGAGTAGGAACTGTGAACACGACTGAGTATTCACTCCTTATACTTCTAGAAGTCCTTGGTATCTCTAATTTGGTCACATTGAAATCAAGAGACGGCTTGCTTTTTCCTTGAAATGTGAACACATTTGATTGCCTCACACACTACTGCATAGTCTAATATCTTTGTTTACTGAGAGGTATCTGTGCATCTAAAAGTTTCTTTCTTTCATTATAATTCAGTTCGAATAAGGAGAAAATCAAGACGGCGCTCACAGTGGGGCAAAGGCATTATTAAGAAGAGGAAAGTCAATAATTTAAAGAAAGATGAAGATGATGCAAAGTTTGCTGATGATGAAAATCCTGGAGAGGACAGTAAATTGCTGGAAAATGGAGAGCTAGAGATCAGCACTGACTGCATTGAGGAGAATGGTGAGGAAACAGGAGATTTCTCTATGACAAATGATGAATCCTCTTGTGATATTATGGATATAGATGCAGAGCAGAGGCTTAACAATGGGACATCAGGAAAGGAAAACAATTTTGCATCCACAGAAGAAGAGAGCTCAAATGAATCTCTGTTAATAACCGACAGTGTTACCCTGAGTGCTGAAAATGAGTTAAGGAAGGACTCTACATCGAAAGGGGACTGTGTGAATGGAGAGACATCTGTACACAGCTCAGAGGATATACCTGTTCCAGCATGTCATAACGGTAAAATGGAATCAGTTGATGCTGTTTCACCCTGTGACAACAGTGATGGGTCTAGTAACAAACAAAAATGTTCATCTGAAGATCAGACAAATGAGAAAACGGAAGCTTCCAGTGAAAGTCAAGGAGCTGATCTTGTGAAAGCTGAGTTACCACATTGCAGCAATAATGAAAAAACACTACAGAGCACAGACGTTGAAACTAAAGATGCTGAAGCAGATAAAGAAGGTATAGCTTGTTTTCAGTGTTTTGTCCTTATCTTAGTGTCCATGTTAATATGTGTATATATTTAATGGTAATATTCTTATGTTACATTTATTATTATACAATAAGACTTTATGAACTGTTTCAGATACTTTATTCGAAACTTTTAGTGTGCTTAAAACATTGAATTCTACATCGATAAATTAGAAGTCCACCCTTGACTTGGTGTAATATTAGCCAAATAAGTGTATCTCCATACTTACACTATTCTGTTTATTTTTGTAGACTTTATGGGAAATACTGTAAATACTGAGACAATATTTAAACAATAGTTAAAGATTTTAAAAAATATTACCAGTGTAGATAAATATATGATAGAATGTTTTGGTCTGTATGTTCTATTTGATCTATATTTTGATCTATTTGATATGTTTTGACTTGCTCTTTTAGAGATTTATGATAAAAGTACCATTGACATTGGATGAAAGACCATAGGAATACAGAATGTATTCTCTTAAAAACATTTGCTCATAGCAAAAGTTAAAGCAGTGTAACTCGTAGCAAAAGCCACATAAACCACTGTTTATCTGTTGGAGAAGGTGTCTGGCTTTGGAGTTACAGTCAACACAGAAACAGTGCAGCAAAAAGATAAGAGAAGGAGAAGGGAAATCCTGGTGGTGCATAAAAGAAGGGGCCATGTCTTTTGAAGACAAGAGACAGTTTCCTCAGGGAAGAGAAATAAAATCCTTATGCATGATTGCCTTTTTAATTAGATTTTCAGAATTATCTAAAAGAATGAAATCTTTACTTCAGAAGTTAGCACTGAGATTTACAAAGTAAATGAGCTTTAATGAGACATCTGAATTATGAGAATATCACTATATATGTGTTGGCTGTGTTTGTACATACATATTTTCTCTAAGGGTAAGGAGAATAGTAAGAGAAAGGTCCTAAGAATATCAGAAGAGAATGATGTATGTTAACAACCTTTACATTTCTAAACTTAGTGGTTGAATTTTGTATACATTAAGGATGGTTATAATAACAGGGCATCCTCAGAAAAAAAAGTCAATTTAAGTAGTTGAGGAGGAGAAAAACAGTGAATGAGTGCAGGGTGTGAATCAGGAGTTACAAAAATATTTTGTTATCCACGAAAGGATTGGACAACAGCGTTAATACAGAGGTTGAAGAAAACAGAAATGTGTCATAAAAGCATTGAAGTTTCAGGAGTAGAGCAGATGTTAGAATTGCTATGGTGATGAAGACATGGGATGCTGTGGAGAGAAAAATGAGGATTTGGTTGACTTAAGCAGAAAGAATTTGAGCATTAGCTTAACGTCTGAACTTTTTTTAGAAGCTGTATAATTTGACATTGCTAAGTAGAAATGATACAATGGGAAAACCCTCTCAGTGACTTTCAGTTTTCTGTTGGGACTTTGCAGTACAGTTTTAAAGATGACCAGTTTCACAGTGTTTTCTCAATTGTGGTGTTGTACACATATATACATTCAGAATTCTGCAAACCTGATGAATAATTTGCACTGCTACAATCATGCTTGCTTGGATCGAAAAAGCCCAACAAACCAAGCAAGCAAAATCAAACCAAAGTGAAGAAACAAGCTGTTCATTTTGAGAGACTGACAGTGCTGATAATGGTTTTTCAAATTACAGGTATATTCAAAAGCAAGAAAACACGGAAAGTCACTATGGAACAGTCTAAGCCCACGAGTTTGGAGCAGGTCCCAGAGGAACCATCGCATCCCTTACCTTCTGTAGTTGTTGACCATGACAGACTAGAGGTAATGGAGCTGAAAAATAAATTGAGCTGTTAACATACTCCATGAAAAATGCTTCCTTTCTCTGTTCTGAAGCAAAATTTCCTTTATTTTTGACTGCAAACAAGTATTCTGGCAGCAGTAACTTTTGAAGATGATTTGTCAATTAGTATTTTTTGGATGAAAAGTTAATAAAACTACTGAATCCTTACTGTCCCATCATTACAACCTTTACAAATCCAGTAATGGCACAGCAGTCCACTACTTTAATTGCAGTTTTTGTAGGTATTCGTATGTGTTAATTGGACGTGCCAGTTACTGAGGAACTGCTGGGTTCCTAGTAATTAGGAGTTAACATCATCTTTTCCCTTCCCGTGTATGTATACTTGGTGGAAGGAACTATTAGGGGATTGGAAAGCAAATTGGAATTTGTGCTGACATTTTGGTGTCATAGACTGAACCCCTGCTAGTTAATTTTCTTTCAGTTTTGCCTCTTTTTAAGCAAAGTTCCAACAACATTTGCTGTCTTTTGTTGTAGAAACTAGCTTGACCTACTATGAAATTTAGATCCCATTTGTTGTGTAGTACAGATGATGATCTCTTTGGAAACAATAGAAGTGTTATGAGAAGAAAAAAATTCTTAAATTTTACTCTTTGCTACCATATAAAATACACACTTTCACCTTTTGTTTGTGGGGATTGTTTTACATGTGTTATGTCCTCCCCGTCTTTTATTGTACCATTTTTCAACATTTGTGGAATTGCAAATGTATTTCCATTTGATGGTACTTAGAATTTCATGCCAATGCAAGTTCTTAAAAATGTCTCCTTTAGTTATCAAAGCAGTTTTTATGGTTTGCTTTGTTATAATTATTGACCGAGATGCAATAGGATGAAGCATCATTCAAACAGAACAAACAGTCCCCTGGCTTTACTGAATATAAAAATCTAAGACAAGGAAAAAAGGTGTGGGTATAAGCAGAGAATTAAAAAGAGAGAGACACCGAGTGCTTTCTAGATCTACATGGAAGCAGTGGCCTTACTGATATCCAGGTGTAGTCCATTTTATTTGTGTATATCCCTCCAAAACAGGGCTTCAGAAGGAGATTGCATTTCTGATTTGTCCTTTTTTTTTAAAAAACCAAAACAAATAAAAAAATGATTATAAAACCCCTCTTAACTTCATCTTTTGTTGTTCTGACAGAAACTGCTTGATTTGGTGGTTAAGAAAAGTGACAACCTGACTGTTGACCAACTTGAGAGATTGTATTCGCTCCTCAGTCAGTGCATCTACAGGCATCGTAGAGACTATGACAAATCACAACTTATAGAGGTGATGTTGTACAGTTTCTTTTATTCTTTATCTGAATTTTGTGAGACTGTTTTTTCAAGAATTAAGTTAACATATCCATTTATTGTTGCAATAGCAGGCAAAAGCTTTAAATAGACTTTGAGGAAGGTATCTATAAACAGAAAAAACTTTAGTGTAGTTATGAGTTAAAAACCAGAGGTTTTTTTCTAATAATAATTTCCTCAGAACTGGATTAAGAATTTAACCTGAAAGAATGGAGGAAGAAGAGGAGAGAATACAGCAGCATGGAGAAACACATGCTAGGAGGGTCAAAATGGAGCAGAAGCAGTTTCCACATTTGTGAATAACAGTGGACATAAAGTAGCCACTTCATAAGCACAGTGAGCCAATGTGGCTGCAGTTGCCCTTACTTGCATTTGTGTCACTAGACCAAAAAAAAAAATTATGTACCTCTGCTCAGTGTAGTTTGCTGATTGTGACTTTCATACAAGACCTTAAAAGTGTGCAAACTTTCTCTAGATTGGTCAGTATACCCTTGGGAAAGTCCAGTACAGCATAATGTAAGCCAGTTGTCTGCTTTGCTGTCATCCTTTGCCTCTAAAATGTTTGCTATCAAAGGCCTCCTGTCTGCATCAACAGTAAGTTGGTCATTTCACCATTGGTGTAGACTGATCGTAACTCTGGATGTGCATTCCCTCCAACATCAGTGTTCTAGCTGTAGGGGGGTTTGGATCAGCTTGCTGGTTGAACCGAACCAACCCTGCTGAAAAAAGGACAACAGTTGCTGGCTTCCAGTTGGATCACTGAACAGTAAATATTTTTCTCCATGAATATTTTACAAGAAAACCTGGAAAGGCCTTAGCATGCGATAATGTAGAGTTCCTGCAGAATATTTTTCAAACCATTTTCATGCTATTCCTCTGCAATCTTCACCTAAAAATATGTTGAAAGTCTGTGCCAAATGTTAGGCCGATTAAAAAGAGATTATCTAGCAGGAGTAGGTAGAGACTTCTCTTTGATTCTTCAAACTGTGCAGATACATGTTTACATGTATCACCAATAGCGTAAGTGTGCAGTAGGACTTGAATTCATGCACTAGTGTGCCATTGCAATGCTTTCTTAATATATATTAAGTACATTAATTATCTAAATTACACTAATACACTTCGATTTTCTCATGGACTGTCATAGTGGAGCCTTTTCTGTATTAATACCTCTTTAATAAGTTTCCTCTTACCATATTTTCTTAGCAGATAGCTAATAAACAGAAATGTCTATTTTCCTATTAATTATTTGTTCGGGTTTTAAAAAAAAATAGCCCAGTAGATATGATGATGTAATGTAACTTTATTCCTATCTCTCTATGTTTATGTATAATTGATGGTCTGTGTCTCTTGCAGGAGATGGAAAGAACAGTTCATGTGTTTGAAACATTCCTGTGAACTCGTCAAGATGGGTGGGTTTATCCTCTCAAACTGCTCATGGGAGAGCAGTCCTCTGAGCCATTCAGTTTCCATTTGCACCAAGTATGTGCAGAGCCTTGGTCTTAAGTGCTCTCTCTTTCTTTCTGTTGAATTTGGTGCTATTGTCTCAGGTACCTGAAACCAACCAGCCTACAAGAACCAAACGGAACTTCATATAGTTGTATCTGATAAATAAAGAATAAAATGCCACAGCTTGGAGATTTTTGGTGCTACAGAAACTGTTCTCATTTCTGCTCTTGTTCACTCTATGTGCATTATCTTTGGGTAAACTTCTGGCGAAGTGGAGACCATCACATACAAGAGGACTGGAAAGAGCAGATCTAAGTTGAATATTTTTAAACAGGCAAACTTTTTTTATTTTTTTTTTCCAATTTTTCTCTTCTCTGGGGTAATGGACAAAAAAAATCTGTTCTAAAGAAGGCAATGATGCATTGTGGTAGGAATCTTGAGTAACTGGATGTACAGTAATTTGAAGATGAGGCTCTCTAGAACTGCCTTTAATGTGCCTTTTAGTCAATTGAGAAAGATAAGGCTAATCAGTTGGTTTGGATTATAGCAAATGGCAATGTTAGAAAGCTGTCTTCAGAATGAAGATCTCCAAAAGGATGATTTGTATTCTCTTCATTGGATGGCAACCGGTATTATGGTTCTATAATGCCTGTCTTACTCTACAGAACTAAACTAAGACACGCTGAAAAAGCCACATACTTTACCAAAATGGTGAAATTCCTTTTTCATTGCTATATATTTGTTTTAGAAACAAGCTACACAGTGAAACTGTTCTGTGTTGCTAAAGATGAAGCATTTTCCCACCCTGTCCTTGTTTTCCATTTTGAGTTCCTTAAGAAAACCAAGTTTAATACTGGCAGGTTTCTTTCAGAAGTTCCGTGTTTGTAATATAGCTTGGACTGTGCAGCGCAGGTAAGAAGACACTATAGTTGGTCAAAGTCCTGGAGCCCAAGCTCACTCGAAAGTAAAACTTAAACTAGGCTTCACAACTCGGCCCATGCAAAGCATTGCTGATGTTGCGGGGATTGGAAACAGCCTTTGAATCGATCTGTTCGGACCAAAGCTCTCTGGGTCTGAATCGCGTAGTTCAAAACCTTTCCTTTCTGGCAACTGGAGAGGACAGTCTAGGCAGTTTCAAGAAAAACATGTTTTATCACGAGCTCGGTATTAAAACATTACCTGGGCTGATTTATTTCAAACCTACATGGAAAGTGTGCTAGAGAAGTTGGCTGGTGTTACCATCGTTAACCATTCATTGTGACTGTCCCTACGTAGCTGCGGAAGTGTCTTTCCAGAAATATGCAACAGTGTGATTAGTTTTTAATTAGAGAAAACAGACTACTGCAGAGATACTGAGCTACCTCAGCTTTTTGTATTTTAGTTACCAACAGTGTTTATGGAGGACTGTAATCACTCTGCTCCCATTTGCAAACTGAAGCTAAGGTACTTGTCTCCACCTCTATGGCTAATAGTAGTATAGTGCTGCAGAGAAACAAAACGTGGGCCTTGGGCTACTGCAGTAATCCAAAGTGCTTTGTACATTATGGTTAAACATAATTCTATCTTAGATCTTTTTCTCCCCTGAATGCCACTGTTTTTCTTTATTGCTAACGTCAGAAAAAGGTTTTAGGCATTCATGTACATCTAGTTACACCTTCTAAATGCAACCCATGCAGAAACACTGTATTTTTTAGGTGGGAAAGTGCGATTAAAAACAACAAAAACAAGCAGAAAACACATTTTAAATGAGATCCTTTGATCTCAGATTTGATTATGGGATTTTTTTCCATGTTTCATTTAGTATTTATTAGCATCATACCTGTTTGAGATATTTTTGTGTCTGGTACATTAACAGCATTTTGTATTTTGATGGAAATTGTTACAAACTTTAAGATTTGATTAAATAAAATGTAGCAGATTTTTTGTAGCAAGTTTCTGATAAAGGGGTTTTTTGCAAGTCTCAGGTTCTTGCTGCAGAATTTTTTAAAAATATTTATTCCAGTTACACTTACTCAAAGAAGTTTTTGTTCAAGTAACAGCAGCACTTGTGGAAGATAAAACTGCATACATTTTTAAGAAGATAATGAATTTATATGAATTAAAACAGTTGAGAATTTTAGTCACCAGTGAGTGTGAAAAGCAAGTTTAAGCTAATGCCTAGCATTAAAAATGGTTCTAAAAGGTCAGGTTTCTAAAGGAAAATTTTTACTGTCAGTTGTTGATTGGGAAAAATTGTAAGAGGCAACTTAACTAATTGAGGAGCTGCCATGTTGTTTTAGAGAAAAGTAGCTGATACCAGATGTTCTAGTGGACAGCTTACCTAAAATTATATACTTGCCTTCCTAGCCCAAATAACCACACTTCAGTTTTTGTTTTCCTTTACAGATGTCTGGTGGTTATAGAATTAAAACAGCTGTTAATCTATCCATGTGGTCTAAACTTGTTTACTCTTTGTATGTTTTTAATTTTTTTGCCATATAGCACTGGCAAGAGTTTGTACAAATTGACTCTCTTCCATGTTTCTTGTTGTGAAAATTGCAAATAAACTCCTGTGTGAGTCCTTGTGCTGGGGTCAGTGAAATGTGGCCGGCCAGAAGAGAGGAGGTTTGGCTGGGGGCTGGGGGGACTGTCTTGAAGATGATAGAGTTGCTCTTGGGTGACGTTGGTGGTTATGGAGTTAATTGTATTTGCAAGCTTGAATCTCACCTGTGATTAATTTTTTTGTTTTGTTTTTGTGTCCTCTGTATTGTTACTTGATTTCCTCACATGCCAATGTATTTATAGGGTTACTGTTTTTTGTAATATCTTGTCTTCCTTTTTGTTTTTTTTTTTGGGGGGTTGTTTTGTTCTTTTTTTTTTTTTTTTTTTTTTTTTTTTTTTTGTTAAATTGGTGAGTCAGCTCTGGTTTTACCTTCAGGCTTCTGACCGGCAGGTCCTGCAGCTGATAGGCATTTATTTTGTTTTTATTTTATTTTGTAATCACAACATAAGCTTGAATTTGGGCTTGTACTTGCATCTTTTGTATCTTGTACATTGGGTTATTTAGACATTGGGGAGTCCTGTTTGCTTTCATTAACGTGTGTCTACTTTGTGGGTTAAGTAGACTTCCTTCATCAACTATGGTATATTTTGAATTCTATAGTTTTATTCAGAACTGTGTTTAAATTGATGTTTTGCATTTTGACTTCATTTTACGTTAGTTTGAAGTAAGTTATTTAATTTTTTTGAACTTCTGGAAATTTTGAACATTTTACTGTAATTTGTAATATAACTGCTGTGAAATACTTGAATAAAGATGACAAGAAAACACAGCTTTAGCTCCTTCAAAACTGTATTTAAAAGAAGTGCTGCCTCCTAGCTGATTTCAGTCGGCTTCTTATGAGACCTCCTTGATTTCACAGTTCGGATGCTTTATTGTGAGATCTTGCCGTTTAGTTATTTTGAGCAGTTTAACTTCTGTTTTCAGTGTTTGACTATTAAAGAAAGAAAACTTTTATTATTAATTTTGATGGAAAAAGTTGCACATTGCACATTGGTGAGCAAATAACTTAATTGTGATGAAATTATGCTCTGTGCTTAGGAAATGTTTTATGTTCAGTTGCAGGGTCCCACCCAGGGCTGCTTACAGTACAGCAGCATCCAAGTAATACCAGAGTTTCTCATTAGAGGTTTTTTAAGGAAACACTCACTCTCCTTACTGTTTATCAAAGTTGTTCTTACTTTTTGTGTTGTTTTTTTTTTTTTTTTTGTTTGTTTTTTTGTTTTTTGTTTTTTTTTTAATCTAGGAATTCCTTTAGTTCCCCCTCCGCCCCCCCCAAGTAATTCATGCATAGGAGAGCAAGCTGCTAGAGGTTACGCAGGTGAAGAATCAACCCACATTTTACTCACTGTCAATTTATCCGGAGCTAACAAACTGCATATGATATATATAATGTGGAACAGGGTATGAGAAGCTGTTCTGTGGATCTGTTATGGGCTCTCTTGAGGTGTAGGCCATACAACACACCTGCTTATTTTCCTCTTTTCCTTTCTGTGTACCTTAAACTATAGGGCTCCTGGGCAAAAGGCTGATTGAGGAAGAGGGTAGTAGTAACTTATTCCATGTCTGACTCTGATTCCACTTTATATGCAGCTTTGAAAACACAATTAGATATGAAATAGATACTATGTAAATATAATAAGTTCATCAGTGGGAGTGTAGGCTCATTTTGTATCAGCTTGGTGAGATGTGTTGTTTTCATCTGAATGGCTCTGCAGATACCAGCACCACACTTGACACTGTCCGAGGGGTTTGCAGTCTGTGAATGAGGAACGTAGGGTACGGGGTCTTGTGCATGTTTCCATATTTCAGGAGCAGTGATGGCCATGTTAACAGAATAGTTTCAGGCCTGATTACTGACAGTGGCTGTAAAAATAATCAGTCAAAAGGGGCAAAACTGTGCTTTAGGCATTGACAAAAGGATTCTTGTAAAAATACTTGGTGAGCTTTGAGTGGTGCTTCAAAAGCATGAATTAGTGAGGAATAGTTGTGTTGCATCACGTGTTGTTAATAAAGCCTTAGTAAAAGCCCATGCAACACTGTCAAGTGTTCACTGCTTAGTGCTGCTTCCTTCTGCTGTTGGTTTCTGCCTTGAATGCAGTTTTGAAATGCGATTTCCCCAATTTCCTTAAATTTGCAGTGCTGCACATCCTGTTTCCTCCTTTAAGCTCCTCAGATAATTTATTTAAATAAATTAAAACCAAGATTCTTTTGTTCTGTATCTTGGGTTGGATTTGGATTTGGACTTGTAATGTATGGGCTTTTAAGCTAGCACTGCATGTGAATAAATTCTGCAAGCTAAATCAGTAAACTTACGAACTGATTAATGAAGCCAAACACTTCATTTTTTTTTTTTATCCTTCTTTTATGCATCACTTGTGATCATGTAACTATTATGTAAAAATGAGGGATTATAAACTTTAACGCTAATTAACTCAGACTCATTCCATTTGTAGGTGAGTAATTTTTTTACAGTGTGATCATTTGCATAGGGAGTATATTTCAGTTGAACCCACTGCCAGTAAATGACTGTGACTGCTGCTAAATTCCATTTATTTTAGGAATGCATTTGAGTTATGCTATATTGAGCTTTACTTTAATAGTAGGGAAAATCACATTTTTCCTTTAAAAATATGATGAGCTGCTAAGATTTAAAGTGTATTCACTACTTGTGGAGTGTTAATGTAAACCTGGCCATCCACATTAAGGTTTGCTGGTATGTGGATGCTGATTTGGAATATGGCTGCTTTCAGGTTTCGGGTGCAAAAGGTATAAATCTGGAGTTAAACTGTGTTACAAGGCTCCTCGCATTCAGTTACACGAGTGGGGCAGGTTGAGAGCAGAGGAGGAGGTGGTTCAGGCTCTGCATTTGGGGCATCAGTGCTGCAGCACTTAAGATGTGTTGGCACACTGCAGAAGTTGAGTTTGCTCTGGTGGATTCCTCTCTTGTTTTGTGTTGTTTGCTTCTGTCTCAGCGATCGGGGGCTTGGCAGAGTATGCGTGAGGAATGAACAGGTCCCTGAGACTGGATGGCTGCTGGGAAGGCTCAGACCATTTGTCATCCTGTTTTTTTGTGGAGATGAATTACATCGTGATGAAAACCTCTTTGCATCAGTGTAAAATCTGAGTTGTGCTGTAATCCAGAGATGTTCAACTGTGTCTGTAGAAGATGACCTGTCAGCTTTGGGACTGTGGATTGAGGGGAAGAGAAGACTTGGTAAAATTTCAAAAGGGCTCCCTTTTAAATATTTCTGCATCAAAGGAAGTAAAGCAGAGACCAAAATAGTCATCCTATAAAATATGCTAAATTTGGACTAAAATAATTTGCTAAGAAATTGCATCTTTCTGGAGCAAAGAGAAAGAAAATAATGCTGTTTTAGTTAAGGAACTATTTCTCCACAACCCCAGCTCTAGTTCTGTCGTAAGGTCTTGCATTCCCTGGCTGGCTTCATTACACCTTCTATATGTGGAGGCTGCCTGGAAGAACAGTGATACCTGATTTTGGTGATAGGGAAGGACAAATTGCCAATCTATTGTAGGTTTCTAATGAATATAATTCTGAAATGAGTTTTGAAATGATGCCCACTGCATTCTCTGTGACATTACAAAAGGTTTAGTGAGATAAAGGAAATACAAAGCGAATAGTTACATGTTGTAGGTGACTATTAGCATCAGTTTAGTAATAAATTAGTGGTTTGTGTAGACATTTTAAGTATCAGAAATATAAGCATGTAAGACTTACATTTTCATGAAGCACGAGAGATGTAACTGGTTTAAAATTAATGTCTAGCCTTTATATCGTGGTTAGAGTGCTTCAGAGTCTTCCTCTAAAATTTAAACCATGTCCTGAAGGCAGAAAGGGTTTTTTAAAATAAAAAGCTTCCTTTCCACAAGAGTCAGAGGACAGCCCCAAAAGCACAAGCTGAGCATCAATTTTACAGTGTTAACCTTTTAAATACATGAGAATAAATTTTGGAAAAGTGAGCGAGCTGACACCTAATGATCATTTAAATGTTTAGCGATTTGTCACAAAAATTCAGGTTTATTCATGGAGAATGCTAGCAGAAACCACTATTGAATCTGGTGCTGTGGCACATACGATTGAATCTCATGCATGCGCAGGGTCTACTAACTTAGGTGTGGCTTAGCGGTCTTCGCAAGAAAGGCATCTAGTCCTGATCTGCAGAGTTTGTACATCTACCCTGCTCTTTGAGCTGTTCATCAAGTGCTTAAGCTCATGTGTAGAAACACATGCCTTATTCTTCATTCGTTTTGCTCCAGGCACTGCTGTTTGTCTTCTCCTTACGTTCTAGACTCTTCATACATAGATTTTTTTTTTTTTTCCCCCCCTCCATGAAGATACTATTGCAGCGTGATCGAGTAGCCCCTCAGTCTTCTTTCTGCTGAACAGAATGAGTTCTTTATGGCTTTTGCTGCATTTTCTCCAGCCTTTTAAGTCAATTTTGTGGCTCTTTTCTTCAGTAGGTCAATTTTTCAACATCTTCTAAAACATTTGTTCACAGAGGAAATTGATGTGATATTCCAGCATTGGTCCCACCAGTGCTATATATAGAGCTAAAAATCACCAATTCCTACTCAGTGTTACCCCTTTTAGACCTCCAAAGATCAATTTAGGCCTTTTATGCCATGAAATTGGGCTGGGAGCTCTTGTTGCTTGACTCTTCTCAGACTTGCAGCTTTTCATGATGCTGTTCTCCATTCCTAAATCTCAGCCTTCCTCATTCCCACCTCTCTGAGGTCCCACTTAGCTTTATGAAAATAAGTTTTGTTTTAATGGTCTCAGGCAGCCAGAGGAGCCAGCATGTATTGTGACTTGTTCAGTCCTCATTAGCTTTTGCTCTTCTAATCTGTTTCCACAGGTCTGTCAACATTCTTCTTCAAGAACTTTGGAAGAAGAGGATTCCCTCATTAGAAATACTCTGATAATACCAAATTGAGAATTACTCAAACAGATTAGATGTTCCTCAATTAATCTGCCTATTTTTAGCCTGTTTAATATTTGCTGTCTGAATATTGTACAGTGAGAAAGTTGAAGTATTTTGTCACATGCTGTTGAAAATCTATTACCTTATCAATCAAATGTGTAATCCTGTCAGAGAATGAGATCAGGTTTGTGTGATACAGCTGATTTTCTAGAAAATCATTGTATTTATTCTTATCTCTGATTCATGATCAGTTTAGTTAGATATCATCTTTCCATTTTTACTCGGGATTGATGTCAGGTGAATGCCCTGTAATTACCCAGTCATTTCACATGCCCTTTTGATAACTGTCACATTATCAGCACTCTTTCTGAAATACCCACATGCTATTAAAAATGAATGTTAGCAGGGCAGAGACTTCTGGGCTTTCTGGAGATGGTTGAACGTTAGGTTACCTCCTGAATTTGAAAACCCTTACCACTAGGGAAAATCTAATATCCTCTCCAGGTATTATGCAGTCTGGACATCTTAATCCTTACTTCTTGCTAAATAGAAAACAGAAATGTGAGCCATTCCCAAGCACTCCCCGCCACATTTCCACTCTTCATTTTCCCTGGAAAGGCTGTGCGTGGCGTTTATATTTTCCAGTGGATGAACAGGCAGCTTGCAGAAAAGCTGGGCATAAATCAAAGCAGGTAAAATCGGTGTCAACAAGTAGTGGAGCACTGGACATGAAAATACATAACTTACTAAAGGGTGATCTCTCTTAGTGGAAGCTGTGGCTACAGTAATTCCAGTGGGCTTGGAAACTTAGTCTTGTTTTCCGAGAGCTGATTATTTTTTCTTGAGTGGAAGGACAGTGTTTCTGGTAGAGCATAATGCTCATTATACTGTTAAAGCATTTGGTACATCGGCTCTTCGGTTCACCGATCCTTACTCTGATGCTGTTCGCCAGCACAAGGACATTGTATTAGAAATTAGGGACTGCTTTGTTTAAGTTCCCAAGGTGTGGGGAGGAATTGGTTCTTTTCTACCTGTAAGAGCTGTTATTTTTATAAACATATATTTTTGTAACGAGGTGGGAAGCTGATGCTTATGTAGGAGTGTCACTGGTGACCTTCAGTGTTTGCTCTTTGGCCACAAAAACGCAAGAAAAGTTCACCAATGCTTGATGATGGAAAAAATGTGTGTATTGCCTGTGGTACAAGGCGTGACTTTAAGCAATCTTCAGCTTAGCTCCAGCTGTCATCACAATTCCTAGTTCTGTATTAATCACCTGACAAGCAACTTTAGCATGTAGCTTACAAGTTTACACGCTACATGCAGAAGTTGCCTGTCAGGCTGTTAAAAAACCTGCGTTACTAGTGCTGTTCTCTGGACAGGTCGTGAAAGAGTTTGATACCGTTGCCAGTATGAATCTTGCTGTGTAAGATCTGGGATATAAACTCCAAAGGAAAAGGGAATGCTGTTCAAAAATAACAGATGATAAAATTAAAACCAGCAGGCAGCCTTTCAAGCCTTCATTCTGTAGACCACCACTAATGAAAAATTCAGAGCCAGATTTGGCTTGATGACAGCACTGGAGCTTCTTTCTCTCAGGTAGTAACTGAGCCAAAACATTTAATTCTGTGTTTAAAGCTGCACTGATTGAAGTAGAATTTGTTTAGGTAAAGAAAATAGGAATTTGTAACTCTTTAAGAAATCCACTAGCTAAGTAGGAATTACAAAAAGTAGTGTGTGTATGTGTGTTATCAAAAAAAAACATAAATAATTCTGGTGGCTAGCAAAGGGAGAGTAGTTTTTCAAGGTACTCTGCCACTTTCAGTTTTGGGCCCCTCACTACAAGAAAGACATTGAAGTGCTGGAGTGTGTCAGAGAAGGGCAACGGAGCTGGTGAAGGCTCCGGAGAAAAAGTCCTGTGAGGAGCGTCTGAGGGAACTGGGGTGGTTCGGCCTGGAGAAAAGGAGGCTCAGGGGAGACGTTACTGCTCTCTACAGCTACCTGAAAGGAGGGTGTAGTGGGGTGGGTGTCGGTCCTTTCTCCCAAGTAACAAGGGATAGGACAAGAGGAAATGGCCTCAAGTTGAGCCAGGAGAGGTTTAGATTGGATATTAGGAAAAAATTCTTCACTGAAAGGGTTGTCAAGCATTGGAACAGGCTGCCCAGGGAAGTGGTTGAGTGACCATCCCTGGAGGGATTTAAAAGACGTGTAGATGCAGTGCTTAAGGACATGGTTTAGTGGTGGCCTTGGCAGTGTTAGGTTAATGGTTGGACTCGATGATCTTAAAGGTCTTTTTCAACCTAAACGATTCTCTGATTCTGATTCTTCTTTGTTTCCAGTCTCCAGCGGTTGGAGACCTTGCTGGTTCTGCTTGTCATGCTTGTGCAGCTCAGCTAAGGAGCCTGTGATGGCAGCTCTTGCTTTCATGAATTCTAGCCTCAGCGAGTGTTTAATCATGCCTCAAACAGATTAGCTTTTCGGAGGAAAAATGGTGTTTCTGTTCTGGTATCGCTGTCCAGCTTAATGTAATGAGTGATGGAAACACTGTGCCCGAGACACATCCATCTGCTTCCCTCCAGACCATTTTCATTCTGGCTTTTTCTGCAGTCTAAAGTTATCAACCCAGAACACTCGTTGACGATGAGAACTTACTGCTGCCTTTCTTTATGTGCTGGCATCTCTACTTCAGCCAAAAGCATGTTTCAGCTCCTGTTTTTGAGCTGACTTGAAATGGGAAAGAAGGCATTAAGGGGTGAGCTTAAGGGTCTCATCCAATTTAAAAAGCTTGTATTGGCATAACAAGTTGTAAAAATGTCAAAATAGATACAGAGTCAGCGTCTTCCTAGGGACCTGGCACGGGCTGCAGCCTGCCAGGACTTGACTGCATATGCTGTTTGTAGGTTTATACCCTATTATATTATATCATACTGTACTATATTAAGTCACTTTTTTCAGTTGGTGATGGGGAGGCAGTATGGTTCTGAGACCTTGCACTTCCATTTGAGACAGCAGAGAAAAGCTTTGGGATCGGTTCCATTTTTTTTTCGGAGAAATTCTTCACAAGAAGCCGGGCGGGTGGGGAAGTACTTGAAGCAGTTTGTGCCTTTGCCGTCTCTGCTGATTAAACATAATGGCACTTGTGAAGTCAGGCAGAAGTGCAGGCTGCAGCCCCGCTCCTACCTAATCCCTGCAGCTACGGAAAGCGGGTGCTCGTGCCGGCGTGTGGTTTGTCTGGACTCCACCAAGAGCAAGCTGAAGTGTAACGAACGCTCTAATTAGCTTGCTCCAATTGCACTGTGCTAAGCTCAGCCTTAACACCTAGCTGCAGTTAATTAAAAGATGGGGTTGCTGAGGTTTTGTTAGTACAGTGTGTTTGCCACTAGATGAAACAACGGGAGAAAGGTGGATGACTTGTGTAAATTGTCAGGGGTAGGTGATTACCGGAACGCTGTGAACAGCCCGATTTGGAGATCACACTCTTCCCAGGTGAGCCAGGGGAGAGTCAAACCAGTGAACAAAAGAGTTTTTATCATTATCAGGCTGCTGAGCCAGCCTGTACCTTGAATTTCTTGAAACTTTTAAGTAGAAAAATCTCTGAGCAGATATGTGCACATGATTCATTTGGCAAAAGCACTCAGCCAACTTCCCAGAGGGGAACTAAAATAATTTCCACATACAAGTAAAGCAAATAGCCTGTGTCTTGTTCATCCTACCAAGTATTATTGACAAGTGCTGAGTAAGAGATCTTTGCTGAGCGCTGATGAAAAGGTTGGCAACTCATTCCACTTGGTCTGGATTATTGCAGCATGGTTGTGTAATACTGAATTGCAAGGCTTTTGGTAATCTTCACAGGCTGTTCAACCTGAGCCACTAAGCCTAAACTAAAATGTTTAAAAACTGCAGTTCACACTCTTAAATACTCGCATAGATGTTCTCTGTAAGAACCGGAGACAGTTTCAGTGTATGTTAGATTCTTCCTGTTAATGTGTAGAACAGGTGTTATTTCCTAAGATCCAGCTGAAATGCTCCACTGTGGTGGTATCTGAGACTAGTTATATTCGGCTCATCTTTGTTCCACACCCAGTTGTACAGCTACCAGGCGACACCCTCATGAAAGATCAAAGAAACCACGAACAGTTGCATAGAAGTGCACTCTGAAAGACATATCCAGTGAGGTACAGAGCTCCCACTCTGGATACGAAGGAATTTTGACCATAGGGCAACAGTGGCTGTCATGTTGTCATCTTTTAGATGTCTCAGCAGCAGTGCTGTACAAATCCTGTTTCATTTAGAGCAAAAAAAAAAAAAAAAAAAAAGGCATTTATCTGTGTTTTTTCCAAGATAGTTTCCTAAACTATTTTGAGCCCTTTTGTTCTTTACTTAGTAGTAAGCTTGGAAAAATAGATGAAGAAGCAGTCTTGCTGAATAAAATCCAAAATTACTTCTAATTTTCTTTTTTTTTTGAAAGGAGAATGGAAGCACTTTGGAAGCTACTGAGCATTTAAATATTAGCAATACATTTCTGGATTTGCAAGAGAAGGTAGCTAGATGGAGTGAACACATTTTCATCAAGGATGAAACCCAAAGTCACCGTTCATGCAGTGTTGTTTCTTGTTCAGTTGTGACAAAATTAATCCAATCTGGATGCTGAATCTAGATCTATAAATATATTTATTATAATATAACAAGAACTTAACAGTAAACATAAACTATATACAATACCATTACAGATAACCCTGTTTTTAATATTATTCACAGAAATAGCCAGTTTTGTTCCAGTGTGAGAAATGAAGAAATAAGCTAAATTGGAAATGTTGAATGTGTTTAGGTCTTGTTGACAGGTAGCACCTCCTTTGGAGGTAGACACACACCAACACTAAAATTAGTCCTGCCCCAGGCAGTTAGAAACTTGTGCTCCAATCTTTAGGTTCACACTTGCACCCTGTTTGACATAAATACTTTAAATGACATACTAGCATATAATTTTGTTGTGCTTATTATTTTTCTTTCTTTAAAGAATAAATAAAACAACTGCATAACAAAGGCTGGAACCTCACTGTCAAAATGAGAGACTTGAGTCACCCTATAGCTTGACTCAGCTGACGAGCACTTTTTCTTTAAATACTGCAAGATACAAATTTCATTTTTTTCTTTTATTTTATAAACGATTATTAATAAAATAAGATGATTAGCTAACCATCTGCATTGATTTCCCCAAAGCTGTAGGCAGACCTCCCGCTGTATAAAAAGGCTAGTGTATTTGGTATGAAATTCAACGAGATATTGACTGTAAGATCTCACCCACGCCCTGTGTAGGACCCTTCTTGAATTACTGGCATGGCATTTGGGATTTGAGTCTGCAAAGGCAAGTATGGCAACTTTTTTTCCTCTACTTGGAAAGAAATCAGACAATCCTTAGCTTGGGGTTACTTTTTTGTGAATTTTAAGATTCTTTCCCCTGCCCCCTCTATGTTACCCAATCCGTCTCCCATTTGATCCATTTATGTATAAATTTATAAAGAATTTCCACATCACAATGCTCTCTGGATAGACAATATTTTAATATATATAAAAATATAACCCCTGTGCTGTGCATATACTTACAACTCTACATAGTAATCATTTTAAGTCTCTTATACTGGGCTTAAGTCTATGCATTTTTCTACCATGGGATTTAAACTTGTGTGTTTCAAATCTGTAAATAAGAGAAGTATATGGTTTCCACACCTATTGGAAAACTTGAAAAATAAAATCAAATAAAAAACTTCTTAGACTTTACATAAAAGATAGTGGCGTATATCCCAACATAAGGAATTTTGGTTGAGAGTCAAAACTGAGTGCGTAGCCACAACAGGAGGCATCTTCTCCATTTGATGAAAACGTGGAAACCCCACACTGTGCTGTGTGTTTTAATGTGATCCCAATCCGAAGTGAAGAGCGGGTTTACCAGGAGAACGCCTCTGGAATCGAAGCCATTTTCTTTTTGCATTACAGGAATCGAGCACTGCCAAGTTCATTCATCAGCAGAAACCGGGAGCAAAGTTTTGGAAGCCCCCCCCACCTGTGGGCTTGGCCACATGTGCCCACACAAGTATCACCGGGAGCAGAAACTCATCCAGCCCAACAGACCTTTTTTTCTTTTTTTTTCTTTTTTCATCATTTTATGTGGAATTTATTACCAATGGCTATTCTTCTTCTCCCCAGTCCCTACCTCACCCACCTCCTGGGCTCTGCTCTAGAGGACTGAAAGATTCGTTTGATCTGATGGAAGACTGACATCAATGTAAGCCATCTGTCACACAAGATTTCTCTCAGTCATTGGTATTGAAAAGCATGTATTTGTTAAAAACAAATGTTGGAATCAAAGTGATAAGGACACTTTGACCTTTCAAATAGATTGATGCCTAAAGTGTAATAGTAAAACTAATCTGCATGGTTATTTTAAGAATCAAGCTTGAGCTCTAAAGTAAAATGCAGATTTTTTTTTTTTTTTCCTCTCTTCCCCAGCTTAAAAAATATGTGAAATTCTATTGCACCTGGGTTGACCAAAAGCCGACGTCCAGAACAAGTGCCACTATAACATCTAGTGACACCCTTGTATTATTAAGTTACAATATCTTACATAGCACGGAGCTCTCTGCTCCTTGTTCACCAAAAGGTGAGGATGATTTTTCTACATTCAATGTAGACACTATTCAAGACTTTAGAGCAATATGTTCACTGGCTGGCTTTGCTGCTTTTGTTTCTTAAGTAGTAGTATTCTTCTTGCCTGCTTTCAACAGGTACCAACAGTTCTCCTTCCAACTCCTGGGTAACGTCAGCCACTCTGAATGTACTTCTTGATTACTACACAGCCGTGTCGAAAAACAGGGCAGGGCATATTTGGTAGAAGTGTCCATGTGTTTGTTTTAGGGTCGTAGGCTTCCATGTTTCCCAGCGCAGGTCCTTCACTACTAACGATCCCACCAGTGGCATAAATTTTTCCATCCAGAACCACAGCACTGTATTTAAAAAAAAAAAAAAAAAAGTTTTAGTCTTCTTACCCAACAATTTCCTTTTTAGGCTTAAACCAAACCTAATCTTTCATAACAAGGGGTAAACAATGAATATACCTTTTATTCTTACCCATATAAACATGTGTGGACATTTCCTTCTCCCTTTCTCTCCCCCAAACTAATCGTTTTTGTGCTCCTGCTGGGTAGGTAAATGTTGTCTCGAGTTTAAACAATAGAAATTAGTCCAAAAAATATGTTTCTCCAGCCCATATATGCGATCTGCAGCCAATGTAGCAGGACGACACATCCCTGTAACACCCTGCAGACGCAAAAGCAATCCAAGCAATTTGGGGTCCCTGCCCCCTCTGTTGGTATAAACCCTCCGCTTCAAGTTACTCCTCTGATTATCAATGGATGCTATAAAGTGGTGAAAAAAAAGACTCCAAAAAATGCTCTGTTGCTTCACCCCCTCCCAAGGTCGCGCTCTGGCGCGGGAGCCTGGAGGTGCTGCTGACTCGTGCTCTTGGTGCACCTGGGAGGGGTGGTGTTGCGCGGGAAGCCAGCCTGGGGGCCAGGAACCCGCTGGTTGGGGGTGTGCAGCTGAGGCACTGGCAGGGCAGCTGCATGTTGGTGTCTAAAGAAGGCGAACAACTACTGCTTTTTAAAAATCATAGCATGGTTTGGGAAGGGACCTTAAAGATCATCAAGTTCCAACGCTCAAATCAAAGTGTTCGACTTCAGACACGTCTTGCAAATCAAGGATAATGAGGCTGGGCTAATCCAGGGCTCTGTACGCTCTTGATAGGCAGGGAAGTGCACAGGTGTGGAAGGTATCGGAAAGAAAAATTTCCCTGCAGCCTCATCTCTCCCTCCTCCTTCCACCTAACCCCTTGGCCTCGCCAGCAATCATGCGCAAGGCATGGCACTCGCTTTGGGCTAACGAAGACGGACAATGAGGGGCTGGGGTTCCGCATGTGGATTTGGAAAGGGCAGGAGGGTGACAGAGGCAGCTGGGTGGGAAAAGCCCGTTCAGGGCTGTTGTGTTCTCAGTGCTGCCTTCCTACTCCGCACGGGGAACCCAAAAGCAGGAGTGGCTCTGCTTTTCATCTGCTGGGAAGCCTGAGTTTGCCCCCCAACATTTAAAGATGCTGTTAAGCTGGAGGGGGCTAGCAATGGCTTTTCTGGTGGTTGGGGTCCCTTCCAAGAGCAGCTGGTGGACGGTTGTGTTGGGAAGGAAAATGGAGACTTGGAGACTACGTAGACACTAGAGGATAGCAGGGAGAAAAAGAGAGGGGAAGACAAGAAATTAATTGCAGCCAGGAATGTGGCCTAGATCTCAGAATGTAGAGAAGGGTAGTAACCCTCTAGGCTTTGTAAAAGCAAAGTAATTTCTTCTGGCTGGTTTTGGAGCAGTGGGAAGAAGGATGAAAAGTGATAAAGGTAAAAGACAGAGCACGCTGGAAGACCTAGGATGAACTGAGACTAAAATGGCACTGACAAAGCCACGTGTTTCTGAAGAATACAAAACTCTGATGTCCTTGTGGAGAAGCAGAGCCTGAGGTGAAAAATAAACCCACAATGACAACAGTGAGGACTCAAATAAGCCTAGTCCCTGGGTACCGCCAGGAAATAGGAAATAATGAGAATCTTGTCAAAATAACTGTTAATCTGAAAGGAGGAGGAAGGAGAGAGAGACTTGAAACACTTGATTAGAGCCTATCCACAAATCAGCAGGGCTGGATGATACATAGCCCAGGGTCCTAAGGGAGTTTGCTAATGAACTTACTGAACCACTGGTAATTATTTTTGAAACGTCAGGGAGAAATGGGGAAGAACGAGGACTCAAGTAAAGCAAGTGTCATCCTGAAAGACAGATCTGAAAGAGAAGGAGCCCACCTCCGAAGGAGCCAGAGCTGGCAGCAGAGAGGCCCTGCCTGGCTGGGACTCCTGCCAGGGCTCCGGTCCCTACGGCCAGGGGGAACAGAGGTGGCAGGTCCAGCTGACCCACTAAATCAGACCAATGTGCAAATTAAACCATGGTTTAAGGACCTAAGATACTTGTTCGGGGGTGGGAAGCCCATCTCCATACTGGAACAACTTACTATTTAAAAGCAAGACAGGCTGGGAATTACAGCTTGCAAAATATGGCATGAGGAGCGGGGGAGGATGGTCCCACCCCATGCTGAAACAGTCCCGCTGTGGTGGAGGGGCTGCTGAAACCAGAAGGATGAGAGATTAGAAATGAGGCCAGGGGGTAGTGATTGCTGTTTGTGTTTCACTTCTTTCCCTTAATAGTGAAGCTGAAGGAGATGGGAGCTTATTTGACTTGGGATATGGTTTGGGATGTGCTGGGTGGAAGAAGGTCCAGTGTGAGTGATGGACTGTGGTACAGAGCAGCTCTGCTGCCATGGTTCTCTAATGTAACGCCGATCAGTCATTAAAAAAGTACCCCTACACAAAACATGACCGAAAATAAACCCCCCACAAATGAGTTAATTTAGCAATTTTGTTGAGCGAAGTGAGAAAAACTGAACAAACTCCCCAACAAAGAAAAGATCCCCAAGAAAGATCTTGCAAAACTATCAATAATGAGCAATTAAAAGAAATACGAGTGTGGAGCATGAGGCCTGGGGCTGGTTCCATCAGTGTTAATGATCGAAGTCCAGTGCCCATGAATGGCCTCAGCTAAATTTTCATTTCCTGGCGTGGACCCGCTAGCATAGATGACAGCACCTCACACCAGCAGAGGAGAGGACCTTAGTGGCTGTTGTTACCACTTACGTATGGGGCCTGTCTAATTCTTTTACCTGATGAGACTGCTCTGCCTGGAGCTTTTGATCTGGATGGGAGGAATGGGATGGACAGAGGGAGGACTCTGTCTGGTGACCTTTCCATCTGCGCTGTAGGTGACATTGGGAACAGGAGCCAAGCAACCACCGGCCCTTCCTGGCTGGCTGTGTGCTGCATAGCTGAAGCCTGGCCTTAGGTGTTCAGTGTCACCTTGGGCATCTAGTGTCAGTCTCTAAACAGGGACGTGTGTGCTTTACAGATTCCCGTGTAGTATCTTAGCTGCCCCCATTTCCTCTAGTACAGTCTCCTCTGTGGCATGTTTAGTAGCAGCTGCTCGAAGCCAGAGCTGCTGCCACCGTGGAGCAGCTGAGTGGCCAAGCACACCTTCCCGAAACGATCGGGGGTCCGGGTTCCTCCCCAGCCCACGCTCTGGTTTAGGGGTTAGAGCGGGTGGGCAAACGTTGCTCTTGTTCACCAGCACCTGGGCCACAGCACTGAAAGACATTCCTGCCCAGTGGCTGGGACAGGCAGCTCAATCCTGCAGCCTCCCACCATGGTGCTAATGCGTTGGGGAGGAGATGGCTGCTGAATTCCACCCTCTGAAAGACCGTATGAATTTTAAATGGTGATTAGAATAGCTTCTGCCCCCTCTGTATGCAACTCCCATAGATAAGCCTGGCATAACGCTTAGCTTGTGAGTCATGCCTGAGGTTAAGAAAAACAGTGAGCTACTCCTGCGAGCAAGAAATACGCAGTTCTAAGTATGCAGCGGGTACTTACGTGTGCAGGTGACTTTGGAGACATTCAGACATCTCCAGGGCTAAAGTGGCAGGTAGGTACTTAAGCTCAATTAGTAATTTAGTCCTAGATTGCTGCTGCTTTGCAGTATTAGGACAATCACTGCTAATTTCTAGGACTTTCGGGAATAGGAAACTCAAGTGGGCTCTAAAACCTTGAGGAAAGCGAGTGGAAAGGAGTATGCTCGTTGCTTCTTCTTCACTACTGTGACAATATTTCTTTTCTGCCCTCCCTTCCATCCCATCAGCTGTAAAAACATCATTACCAAAGCTGACGTACAAAGAAAGAAATAATTACAATAATTAGGATGCGAGTTTATTGCTTGGTGCCATTAATCCTGAGAGATAAAATAATTACAGGCTGTCAGAGCCTGGGAAGGAAGGAAGCTCCGCACCGCAGAGCCTCGCTGAGGGGATGTGAACCCTCTGGCAGCTTCAGGGGCAGCGACCTCCCCAGCTCAGGAGCAGCTGGACCCCCATCTCTTCAGCAGCACACTCAGGGTGAAGCTAATCAGCATCAAAATGGAGGTAACTTCATCAATTCCTTCCGGGAAAATACGTTCCAGCATTTTGCAAATTATTACCCAGCAGGCTAATGACTCTGCTTTCTGTTCCCTGGGTAATTACTGCCATTTACTAGAGAGGCTTCACCTATTGCCCTGCAGCCGATTCACCAGAGGTTCCAGGGCGTCCTTCATCGCCCAAACCACGAGCAGTGTCAGATGATCACGCAGTGACTGTCCCCAGCACTGCCACCACTAGCCCGGTCCATCTGCTGGCCTCCACGGAACCATGAATCACACTCCTAAGAAAATCCCAATGAGGCTGAGGGCAAGGGCTGGCGGGGACCTGGCTGTCCGTGGTTGGAGTGTAATCTAAACACCCTTTAAATCTCTTCTCTGCCTATCCACCTTGCAGTCCTTCCCCAGCCTGGGCAAACAGGAGGCAGAGATCCCTCTCTGACAGCTGGCCAGTAAGGGACTTGATGGACAAAGTGAATCATTGAATCATAAAATCACGGAACAGCCCAGGTTGGAAGGGCCTAAAAAGACCATCTGGTCCCTTTCATGGGGAAGGGACACTAGATGAGATTATCTATCATGCTGTCCAATAGCATCTTGAAAACCTTCCGTGATGGGGACTCTAGCACATCCCTGGGGAGCTTGTTCCAGTGGATTATTGTTCTCACTGTAAAAAATTATTTTATTGCGATGAAGCCTCTCATGGTGCAACCTGTACCCATTGCCACTTGTCTCCTCCATGTGGCTCCTTATGAAGATAGAGCCTCTGTTCTTCTCTGTTATTCTCTGCTAGAATATGTGTGAGGTCCCCCCTGGGCCTTCTCTTCTCTAGGGAGAAGAGACCAAACTCCAGTCTTTCCTCATAAGGCAGGTTCTCCAGCCCTGATCATCCTCGTGGCCCTCCTCTGGGCCCTCTCCAGTCTGTCTGTGTCTTTTTTGAACTGTGGGGACCAGAAGTGGACACAGTCCTCCTGCTGTGGCCTGACAAGCGCTGAGCACGGTGGGATGACTACATGTCTATCTCTGCTAGTAATGACCCTGCAGATGCAGGCTAGGATCTGATTTGCCTTTGTTGCTGCATTTGACTTTGCATTTTTTTTTAATTAACTTTTTTAATCACCTGAGCAAACCTACTTGTTCTCCAGCTCAGGCGCGGGGCCCCGGGGCCCAGCACACCCGGGCTGTTGGTGCTTTCAGCTGGGGCCTTGCTCAGGCAGCTCAGCTGCTGTTTCCTTGGTGGCCACCTTCCCACCAGGAGTGTTATGGACCCTCCACTTCTCATTCAAAAGCATCTTATAGTGAAAGTCTCCTGATGGGCAGTAATCTGGAAGCAACCCAACACAGAGGATGTCGGCGCCTCTTTTCTGCAGCATTTTGAGTGCCTGGGAGCTCCTGTTCCAGCCCCTCGCTCTCCCAGTCATGATGGCTAGACATAGCACCAGGCAGTGGGACTACCAGCAAAGTTTGTTACTTTTGCTAATTATTATTATTTTAAATTTTCCTGCTTAGTCCTAAAGATCACATCAGCTTTATCAGGAAATGTTAAAAAATAATTGAAAAAAAAAATCCTGTCTTGTAATATCTGGGATTGTAAAAGATTTGAAATGGCTGAATTAGTGTGTTGTTTTGACTCCCTGACACTTAGTATCTTCTGAGGCCACAAACAAAGCTCCTCTCCCCTCTGACTCCTGGCTATGCATGCACACGCACCCACTAATTTATGTGGAGCAGTTCCATAAACATTATTATTCAATATTATCAGTTAGATAGACACAGAATCTGCTTAAAAGAAGAAAAAAATCCTGGCGTTTACTAGCAGATGAATTTCCTTCCAGCCCTAAGAGTTTAGGAGGGCTTCACTGGAGATGGAACTGAATGATGCTTGTCGACTGGGTGGAGTTAGCGCTGGGATAAGAGGAGCTTGCAGGGCACCAGCTCCTGCGGGAAGCAGCTCTGCGTGGTGCCAGGCAGAGCTGCAAGCACCCCTTGAGTTTTTGCTTAAACCGAGGATCTTTTAGTGAATCCTGCATGGTGGTTTGCAACGCTGAGGTGAAAGGCCCTGCTGCCGTCTCCGTGGGTGCTGGTGGCTAGGGTGCCAAGGCCTCGTCCTGAGTTTGGTAGCTGTGCTGACAACCTCCGTGGCTGTTCGTGGTCGGGTTGGCAGCCAGGTTGTTATGTTTGAGAGGGCTCGAGCTCGGGTGGCCGTGTGGTGCTGCCAGAGGTGTCATCTTTACAATGAGATGGATAAATAAGGGTCCAGATTAGTCACGGTCAATTAGGAGGATACCATGCCACTTCTCGGAGCAGGATTATTAGTGTGGGTGTCCTGGCCAAACTCCAGTTATATTCTCCCCTACTCCATGAGTGCTCTCTCTTGCTAATGAGCCAAAACCATCATGTGGCATCGTTACTTGTTGCTGAAAACCAGCAATGTTTTATTCCAAAGTCCATTGCACATCAGTAATGGCCCGAGTGCTCTGTCTGTATCAGTTATGCTTTAATGCACACTGAAATCCTTCATGCCGTCAACTACTACAGAAATTATTGCTATTAGTCTGGTGCAGCAGTTCTCATCTGCTGTCCGTGGAGCATAGTCCCAGCCACACGTCTCCTTCCAGATATACTGGAAGATTTCAGTTTTCCCATGTGGACCACAAACACTTCCAGCTGCAAATGCTGCCTGCTGAACAGACCAGCCTTTATGTCTGCGGGCTCCAGGAGTGTGTGGCCATTAAGGAACCGTGCTCCGTAATAACTTCACCTGGGAATAGCCATCCAAACAAGCTGTGCTCTAACCCCTTCCAGTGCCTGGAGTTACCACGAACTTTGCAATGAGGAAAGGAATCAGCTGAGGGAGTCTGTGGCTGGTGCCGTACATTAGCAATGCCTAGTAGTTAAGCACAGGAGTCACCATGCTTCGCTGTTCAAGAACAAGGGCTTATTTAAAAAGAAGAGGGAAAAAAAAAATTCCACAAACCGACCCTGTTTTTGTGCTGTTCAGCCTGAGTCGAAGTCTTATTAAAGATTTCCATTCAGCAGAACCATCTAATAAATCTTACTGGTTAACAGTCAGGGGAGGAGGAAGAAAATGCTTTTCTGGTGTCTGTTGGGAATTGCTGGTACTAAATTAGCTGCTCTGGAATTATTGCTGGCACCATCACGCTGCCGCTCATGGAGGCTCTCTGTAGCACACGCCTGTTTGCACGCCGCCTGCATCCTAAGCAAGCAGAATATGGAATTTTTAATCATGCACAGAAATGCAGTCGGCATTCTTTTTGCTTGTGGAAAAATAAACTCCTGAAGGGCATGGTGGGAAGGGAGAGCGCCTGCCTGCCAAGAGAGGACTTGCAAGAGCTGGACAGGAGGGATGCCTTTGCAAGTCCTTCTGGAGAGAGGTGTCTGGCAGAGCGAGGAATGATCATCCCAGCTCCTCATCCCCATCGGCTGCGCTCTGCTGTTACTGCCTCCAAAGACCCCGCAAATGAACAGGGGCTGCCAAAATGAGATGGTGTCTGTGGTGGCAAACAGGATATGCCTGACTGATGTTTGGGAAACGTCCAATTTTTCCCTTCCCCCTCACACGCTGTGTGGAAGATGTTCAAGACCTGTGTGTGAACTCCGAGAATTTTACAATGCTTTAAGCATATTATTGCTCTATGCCCATTAGTCACTATCCCTCAAAGGGTTAATTCTAGGTCAACACGAATTTCTTATTGACTTCCATGAGGCTGAGCTTATCTGAAAATGAGAACTTGGTTTGCTCTTCTGTTGACTGTGAGCTGGAGACCCAAGCCATTTTTTTGTTTCGTTTTTCATTAGAAGTAATTTAACTTGATATTGAAACCATTTGAATGGACCTTTAATTTTTCACACATAGGGAATGTCACACAAATTTCTTTTTTCCTTTTCCCCATTCTCGAAGCCATCACGCTCTCTAGTCACTAGCATGTAGAAAAAGTGCAGAAAAAGGGATGCGGTCAAGATTTTTCCCAGCAAATTCGGTATCGAGTGATTCCTGGTGAGAGGAGATCGATAGCATGCAGTTAATTTTTAAGCTGTTTATGTTGCTGCTTTTAAAGCATGTTTTTTTGTGATCCATGCTAATGAGTGGAATGAGGAATTTATAGATTCATAGACTAAGGTCAGAAGGGATCTCTGTGCTTAGTTAATCTGAGCATATATACGCGGTATACTCAGGGCATGGACTTTTCCCCACGCAGCATCTCTCTTGGAAACATATCTAATCTTCTCTTAGAACCACCAAGTGCTGGTGAGTTCGCCCCCTCCCTTGCTGGTTCGCTGTTTAATTATCCTTGCTGTTGGGAAAGTGCCTCACTTCAAGCATGAGATGTGTAACTTGACTTTCTAGCCCTCGTAACTCGCTACGCTTTTGTCTGCAAGACTGAAAGCTTTTCCACTTGCTCCCAGTGATCAAGTCACCCCTCAGCCTTTCTTTGATCAGCTCCTTAAATTTCATGTCAAAGATTTCATTTGCAACCTGGGGTCATATTTGCAGCTTCCCTCTGAACGTCTGCTGATATTTCCACATGTTGATGCGTGGACCCAAGACCTGCACTCATTTTGCCAACGCCGTATGTAGCAGCACTCTGTCTTCCTAGCTTCAACTTGTTTTCATTTTGGTGTTATGGCTCATATTATATATCCAATATTGCATTGACCTTTTATCCACTGCACTGTGATGAGAGCTCATGTTCTGTAGCTCTGAGTGGCCTCCTTTATGTCCTCCTCTGAGTGCCTGACTTTCCAAGGGGAGCAGGGCTGCTATGATTGTGCTTCCTTCATGCATTACTTTGCATTTAAAATACTGCTGCTGGCTTGAGACCATCTAACTGAGACATGCAGACAACTGGCTAAAATAGCTCCTTCTGTAGTATTTTTTACCCACGAAGTGTTAAGCCACCTGCAGCCTTTACCGAGTGAGATTTTCTGTTACCTGGATTGTTGGTAGATATATTAAAGAGCACTGAAGAAGAATCAATGCTTCCTACCAGTGGCCTTGCTCAATGATATCTTCTCATTAACAAATACATTTTGAGATCTGTCAGTGAAGCAGATTTAATCTCTCTAATGTGTGCCTTGTTAATTCCATACAATACCAGCCAAATACCTTGGAGAAATAGCAGTATATTATAGCATCACAGTTGTCTTTAGCAGCCAGGCATGTTTTATTAAAAACCAAAACAAAGAACCCAGTTTCCCTCCCCAAAAGCAAATGACAACAGGTTGGTTTAACAAGACCCATTTTCCAGGAAAGTGCATTGATTGCTGTTTATTATATTATTAGCATTGAGTTATTTGTTGATGAAAGCCTAAATTAACCACTCTGGCATTTTGCAGAGGACCAACATGAGGCTAAATGAGACCACTTAGCCTGATGTTGGTACTTTGCAAAATTAATTGCTGCACTAAAATTCTCCCTTTCACCTTTTCAAAATACAGAAACACTTCAGCGGTGCCCTGATCCATCCTGAACTGTAGGAGTTATTAAAATCAACGTTAGTGGTTCAATCAGCTTCTCAACGAAGTCTCTAAAGATGCCTGTGACTAAGAAGGCTGGGTTGCCTGATTTGAGAACTCAATTTCTGAGTTCACATCTTTCCTTGCTGCCAACAGTGACCATTTTTGGTCCCTCACAGCAAGAATATAGACCCAAACCTTCTTGCTCCCTTCCAAATACAGATAAGAAATATCCATCCGATTGGTCTATGTTACACTTTGCTACCTCATCAGTCTCATCAGCAATGGTTTTCTAACTGATTAAAATTACAAATTTGATCCCAAAAGGTTTAAAGTACCTTTCTTTTTAGTCCTGTGAGCGCTTAGTACTTCACTGGTTCCCTCAGCCTCCCGTAGCAGCAGGAAGTTTTAAACCTGTTTGTTACTGCTAATCTCCCATTTTTCCTATTTCCATACATACCGATTTATTTCGTTTTTGTCATAGGTTTTACATCTCCTTTTGGCTGAAATATTTTCCCTTGACTATATGCCAGCATATTTAAGAATTTTTGAAATTGTGCTTTTTTTTGGGATGTACTGAACTATTCCTTTTTTCGGTGACTATCCCACTATAAACGTAGGTTTCCAGACCACTATTGCTTTAGGATTTAGGAAAAATGTCATTTAAAAGTTTAAAGTTACTTTTTACTGATGGGTATTATATTCTACTTCAGCAAAGTCAGTTTATTATGGTGCCGAAGCAGCAGCTAATACTTAATTAACAGATTTTTGTTTTACAAGACAGAGATGTTCAAAGAGTGGTTCATCTCTCTCCATGGGAAGTCACAGGAATGTATCAAATGTACAATTCCCTCACGTTTCATTTTACTGGTTAGGGCTGTAATCCCAAATTGCATCGTACCCTTTATTTCTGGTTTTCAGGAGAAAAATATCATTAGCAGCTGCCTGAGCACTGCAGGCTCCTCCTCATCCCGCTTCTCCTCCTGCTAGAGCGGAGGGACAAGGAAGACCTGTCCTTAGTGCAGGGTGCACCCAGCCACGGCTGCTCGGGCCTCCACTGACAGCAAAACATGCTTCAGCAGCCAAGAGAGGGCGCTCCTTAAATTAATAAAAGAAAGGGAAGGAAAGAAAACCCGACAAAAAAGCAGCAAAAAGAGAGAAACTGAGCATGCGTTCTTAAAAAGGAATTTTTCTCATCTGCACCAAGGTGAAAGGTTAAATGCAACAAGATAAAACACGGAGGTGTTTTTCAAGCGGAGGATGAGGGGCAGGGACACCCCCCTGGGGCAAGGAGCAGAGCTGTTGGCAGAACGTTTGGGAGATGTGGGTCTGTTGTGGGCCCAGCTGCTGCCCCACAGCTGCAATTCCTCCCACCCCAGCCAGCGTTTTGCCCAGGCACTTGTCTCTCTGTCCTGGTTTTGCTCAGTGCCTCAGACGTTGACAACAAACCCTCGCCCAGCACCCGTGGAGCTGCCATGGTTTTTCCCTGTGAAGCCAGTAGCTCAGCCAGTCCCTGGTGCAGGGATCTGCTCTGCCAGGGGCTGGAGCTCCACTAAGCCTGAAACAAGCCTGTCTTTCTGTAGCAGCCACGTAATCGTTTTTAAAAGGCCTTTAAGTTCTGCCAGTACTTGGTGGGTGCCAAGTTTTACTTTCGTTAGCCAATTTGGGAAGTTTGTTAAATCCGTAACTTGCATCAGGGAAGTGAGCCCAAAAAGCAATCAAAATCACATAATAAATAATAATTAATACCAGTGTGTGGTGCTTACTCAGTATTTTTTTTCTTTCAAGGATCTTTTAGCTAGGTAGCAAAAACACGTTCCATATTATGGTGGTCTCTCCCACAGTGGGTCTTTATCATCCTCTGGTTACACATGGCAAACTTGAGGAAAACAGCGTTCCTGTAGTCACTTGGCAACAGCCCAACACATGGCCCTCCCCGCGATACATCACACCTGAACGTGAGGAGACACATAACCATAGCAGGGTCCCGGATGCACGCTTTGGGAAATTCTGTGTCTCTGAACACGTACAAAAAAGAGATGAGGAAAACCCCCAGATGTCACACACCTCCCTTCCCCTCTCCCCTTCACTGTTAGGTTGTATTAGCTTATTTATCAGCAGAAAATGTTGAGGCACCAGTAATGCAGTTTTAATGTTTTTTTTCTCACCTGCAGAACTGCCTGGAGTGGTTCATGTTGGGACCTGCTTTAATATTGCCTTTCTCTGGGTCATAGATGGTGGTTGCTCGTGCATAAGCTCCTCCAAGAATAAAGATGAACCCATTGAGAGTGACTGCAGGAGCGTATTTGTTATCTGTCAATGGAAAGCAACACTGAGATCAGTTTTAGACTCCGGTTTGGAGATTTTTTTTATTTATACATTCCCCTTATTTATAGATAAGTCACGTTTCTCTAAAGCTCCAAGGCTAGGGAAAGAAAAATGATGAAACGTTTCCTGGTCTTGTTCTCCTCTCTCCAAGTTCTCAAAGGCACTTCTAAAGTTCATCAGTTCTTCATCCCCCAGTATGCGCCTCCCTCTAAACTGGTAAAGTACAATTATCCTTTTCCAAAGCCTAATGGAGTCACTGTGAAAGCTCCACTCTTACACATGAAATTAAGATGTCAAGTTGTTTCAGAATTTTGAATTGCTGCAAATTTTAACTCAGCTGCCTCTCGTGCCTGTGCGGCAGCTGAGTACAGAAGAAACCCACAGCACAGAGACCTGCTTAATAATATCCAGTAGTTGATTCTCTTTTGTATTCTGCTTTTGCTTGTGGGAAAGTCACCCACATAATCCAGATTTTCTGAAACCTGTTTTTTTTTTCCCCTTCATCTGTCTCATAAATTCACCTGCATTTTTATTTTCAGATGTGTGTGTACCTCCAAGCAGTCCTGTATTTCAGCAATGAACTGTGTGAAGTTGGAGTTTGAAATTAAGCAAGTCCTTTATCCTAAGTCAAGTTCAATCAGAGTTTCCAAGGATACTTTAAAATTCTTGTTAGCTGCGGCATTATTAGAAATATTGGTAAAACTAGCCATAAATTCTTGAATAAAATAATTCTAATTTAATTAGTTGACTTGTCCCGTATGCTGCTAGCACGCCATATGCACATTATTAAATATGAGCCAGTTGGGCTGAAATTTCTCATGATGGTGTCTGTCTTGATGTGATACAGCTTTTTTAATCAACATTTCAGTGAAACCAATCCGCAGTGTCTGGGAACAAAAGACGGGAAAATACATTCCTTTATTTGAGTTAATATAAGCCTCATTACCAGTTCTCTAAGAAGCAAGTGTCTAAGCCCTTTGGGGTGTGAAGCAGATGTTTCCTGGGTAGCTAGCCTGGTGTGAGGGGGCATTTCAATAAAAATTATCTATATGTAGCTATATCTTAGAGCCTCCCCCAATTCTTCGTTTTTATATGCTCAGAAAAGGGTGATGCTCTTGTTTCTCCAGTGAAGAATCAAAGTGGACACAGTCCTGCCGGCTTTGGCCCCTGCAACCCTCCTCCGGTGTGTGGGGAGTTGGGGGTGGTCACTGGAGGAGGCATGATGTCATCTTTACTACACTCTTACATCTCTAACAGACTCTACGTAACATTGAAGGGCTCTGTATGTTCTTCCTGGACCTGTAACACTATGACTGTATTCTTTTAGGAAGAGATGGGCTTAAACTAGCCCCTGCAGCTTTACTTTTGGCATTTGCTTACCTCTTGCATGACTGGTGGTGTAACCCCAAGGTTCTTGTAAACCCACCTTATTCCACTAAATATTTAACAAGAGATTTAATTTGACATGAGTTAAGCAAAATCTGATTAATTTCTCCAGAAGAGAGATAATTTCTGTAACTGGGGTTTGAACTGGTTGAAATAGAAGGAAAATAAGGGGACCGTGGTGTCTGCTTCTGTGCCAGAAAGGCCATGGGGTGGTCTGGCTCAGTTCATCTCACTCTACCTCGGTGCATGTCCAGGGAGATGTATGGGGGGTGCAGCACTCAGTGTGAAAACAGACAAAACGTGTTATGGGTTAAAGTTGGGCTCCTATTATGCTGAGTATCTACAGGCATATGTCAAAAAAACACGGATGTATTAGGAAAATGTCACTGATCCTTGGGAACAGATGGGAAGAAACTAATTCATCCAGAAAATAGAACAAGGAGTATTCGGTTTCTTCTCGGTGCCACTAAGCCACGATAATTCATCAGAAAGACTTATCTGTCCTAACAACCCAGCTCGCATCCCTTTCCAAATCAGACTTGCATATGTGACATTTTTTCCAGTTAAGAGACTCATCAGAAATTTTCCATATTTAATTATCACGTCTTCCTGGGTTTTTTTCTTTGACTAGCACTGATTTGCAGAAGAATGAAACAGTTGCATAAAAAAACCCCTCACCTCCCAAATCTCACAGGGAAATTATTTGGGGCTCCCTCAAGGCAGAAACAGAGACTTCTCAGGAGACTGAATCACTGACTTCATATTCCTTTTTGTTAAAGAAAGAGAGGGAAACCCCTTGGTTATTTTTATAGTGACTTTTTTTTTTTTTTTTCTTTTCAAATAGGCAGACAGTCTGATAATATTTTTCTTTCTTTTTTTTTTTTTTTTTTAAAGAGGCAGTTGTGTTTGATTCTCATCAATTTTTCAATACATCACCTATCTGTTGTCTTTTTACTGCTTTCGGCTTTAGCTACGATTTCATAAATTGGTATAAAGTAAGCCTGAGATAGAGAAACACAGAAATCTCTGCTGTTCCTTTCAGGAAGGGAGAAGTTCACAGCAAACAGTCTCCTGATCCTGATGAAGATCTGGCAGAAAGACACGAGGGACACCCCTCCAGAGACAGGTAGAGAGAAAACAGTGTGTTTTATTTTTATTTTGTTACCATGGAGGCAGAAATTGTTCACAGATACAGGGAGCTTGGAAAACTCAAACCGTCACTCCCACTACCTAGGTGTGCATCACCACCTTCAGACTTTAACCTTACTTCATCCCAGGTGCTACCCACACTCTTCCCTTGTTGCTGTCCTTTCCAGGGCTTGGTAACCTCAGGCATTCAGAAGACTCCAACTTCTGTTGCTGCTTTAAGTCCTTAACATGCTCATAGTGCAAGGTGGGTGGTTGGGGGAGTGTAATTTTGCAAAAGCATGTTCTGGTTGGGCTTTTTGGTCAATGCTCCTGGGCATGAACACGAACTTCTGTGGGTCAGAGGCTTACTGTGGGATACAGTGGGAACACTGGTTATTTCAAAAGTCTGCTGAAGGGAAGGAAGAGAGGGGAGAGGAAGCATGGAAACAGAGCAGCAGTCTCCTTTCCCCTCCAAAATTCAAGTTTTGGGGCCGTTGGATAAAGTAATCCATAGGCTGGAAAATCTTAAATGGGATTTGTCCAGGACAGCAAGCACGCTTGAGATAAAAAGGCAGAATAAATGTAAAGGAAATAATAGATAAAAGGTACTCTTCCCTCTGAGTGAATAACATCCTAACGTCACTCTCCTTTGCTGTTGCTATAGGAAAATATACAAGTATTTCTATTCTAGTGACAGGTCATTGGAGGAAGGGGTATGCACTCAACAACAAACCTGGAGCTGGAGGTGTACTTCACGTGGGGTTGATAATTTAACCTAGCAGTGTGCTCCTCACTTAGTAACGACAGCATGCTGTCTGTGATGGGTTTCGTGGCTCTCGTATCTCTCAGTACATTATATGGTCAAGTAGCACAGTTCTGCTTTCCCTTCCATGATTGCTTAAAGATCTTATGTTGCCTTACAGTAAAGCACTCGGTCAGAGACTGAAGTGGCATTAAAATGAATGGCAGCAGCACTTCATATGGAAAAAGGTTATTAAAACCAAGCTAGTCAAACATTTTTACCAGGAGGAAGAAATGTGAGCATGCCACCAGTCCAGATATAACTCCAGCTGAAGGGTCTCCCTGCAGGCATGGGCAGCCAGTGAGGAGTTGATGCACATGATGAAACAGATTGGAGAAAGGGGACTAGTTAATACAAACTAAATCTGCTTTTAATAGTAAGTACTGCTTCCCCTCCCTGAACACTATTCAGACAAGCTCAAGAATGGCATTGTAATGGATAAGGTAACATCCCATGGCATCTGGGAGACTGCGGTCTGATCCACAACATAGCTCCTGAGGCCAAAGTGCAGATATTGCAATTAAAAAAAAAAAAAAATTAAAAAGCAGGGTCTCGGATGTCAGCCCTTCTGGCATGGTGCTCTCCTGTTAGCTGATTTCTCATAACTACACAACTGGTTGCAGGGCTTTACGGTTTCACCCAGTGACCCTTGAGCAAATCCTCCTCAGGGACCCTGAAGTTGAGTGTCCTCACTTGCAAACTCTGCATTTTCTGTATGTGTGGCAGGGATCACCCCTTTCAAAGTCTCCACCTGCCATTGTGGGACAGTTTCAGCATCAAATATACAGGCAAAATGTTGAAAAGAAGAGAGCTGGCCAAAGATGAAGTGGAGGCAGGAAGTGAAAGGCAGGACATCTGTTAAAGGGCAAACACACAAATACTGACTTTGTTGGTTAGAGGGCAGAGTAAGTATGTGTAGGGGGATGACATCAAGGAGTGGAAAAGTGATTCTGAATTGAAAATATGGCATATACGGAGGAGCAGTGGGTGAGACAAAGGAAAGTAAAATTCAAGCTTACTAGTGGGAAAAACACTAAGAACTAATCATTGGAGGAAAAACATGTTGAAGGATGAGATGAAACACTCATTGCTCTGAGACTTGTAAGTGAGAGCTGGCCAAACCCAGACATCGGTACTGAACAATTGCCCCTGAGGAGAGGGGCAGGCCAAGGTGTACATCTGATTTTTCTTGTAAAGTCTAAAAATAAATTAATGGGAATGATTATGCATTTTAATTAAAATAAGCCATGGGAAAGTACAACAAAAATGCACAGATGCTGCTAATGCTGTTTTCCAGGTATTTCTTGCATTCTTAGATCTGTGATTGTCCCACTTTGGTTGGACATATCACTGCAGGAGTAAACGATACGGTGGGTCACTAGATACTTGGATTAGAAACTGGAAATGGTCACAGATCTTTGACCTCTGTGTTCACATAGATCTCACCAGATTTTTAAAATTTAATGATGGTTAAACACTGATTTTCTTACAATCCAGAAACGTTAATAAAAATCTGTACTTCCACCAGTACAGACACTGACTGTTCAGGGTATCAAAAAAGGCATCTTTTAGTGCCCTGGCATGAAGGCACAAATTGAACTACAAGGCAGTGACAAGATAATTAGGCTTTCTTACAGTCACTGACTTCAGCACGTCTATGGCCATCTTGTTGAATAAGACAAATCTCAGTAAGCTGGGCATGAAAAACATTTTTAGCAGAGCTATATAGGACAGCCTGGCAAAAAATGGAAAGGGAGGTGCTGCAAGTATGTAGCTTGGGTTCATTTACTGTTGTAGGACTTTGGCTCAACAGCAGCAAACTTCTTGCAGCTCAAAACACAATAAGAGGATGCGCAAGGTGGTTTACTGAAAATATGCAATGTGAAATCCCTGGGAGGCTCCATTACCTCAGTAACATCAAGTTGTGGGCTGCACTGCTGCAGGAACATCTGCCAACTCCAAAGGTGGGGGAGGACAGACGCAGGGCAACAGATGGGGCACTGAGAAAGTCCCTCTCCTCTCCAAACATGGATGTGTGTAATCGACACCTACCCAAAGGCTACCATAGCATCCCTGTGCAACGTGCTGGTGAGTGTCATACCTACTGCATGCAAACATCCACGTCCCAACACCTCCTGACAGGTGAAGGCCAAAGAGTAAATGGAAACTGGGAGTGAATTCACTGCTTATTCCTAGAAGAAATCCAGGCAGAAGAGAGCAGGGGCTGAGCTGTGTGGACTTCCTTTTGGTCCCCACTCTCTATCTTCTCTGCACAGGCAGGATGTCAGTACCCAGCCTGCTTCACCTCCATTCAGATTAGCCGAAACGTGACCCTCCCTCTTGCCATGGCTGACACCAGTGTTGCCTCGGGTTAGGTTGGCACATGACACTTCAGAAGAGATGGACCTGTTGGGTTCAAACATCTGCCTTGCTGCTTTCAACTCACTATCATAAAATACCACAATGACTTGTGACAGGTACTACTGGTCTAAAAATCTCCAGAGACCTTGGCTACTTTCAATACCTGCACCTACTGTTGCATATCTGAGAATGCTTGAGGTGTTTTTAAATAATCCATTGTCCTATTTGAGGTCAAACAGGTTTCACTGATCTCTGGGGTGACCTTAAACAACACAACTCACCATCAGACATCTCAGTTAACTTAGCTCAGTGGGACACCTTAAGAATTCCCAAATCAACAGAAAAAGGCTCTGGGGCTGTCAAAGGCACCCCAGCAGTGATCGTATCAGGATTCATCTGAGCTCCTTTTTGCAAAAAGTACCCCAAGGCTCCTTCTACTCTCTCTTCTTTTTAGATGGTACTGTACTTGTCGCCACATCCAGTTCTTGGCGACACTTCACAAATACCGGTGATACTGTGGTTCTTGTAGGGCTGGAGAAATTAAAGTGTGTTTTCAACATTCCCACCACCTTTTAGTGAAGATCAGGCATCTTAACAGTTCAGTTTCCCAGGTATGCTCCATGGGGGTGCAACTTGACAGGCTCTGTGTTATTTTACTTTATTTGCAAAGAAATTGACGTTATAAAGTTCCCAACAAAGACTCACAGCAACTTCACATTTTATCATATATTTTATGCCTTCAGCTTAACTAATTAACTTACACCAAGAAAACATAAATGCCATCTTTTAACTTCACTGGTGTCGTTAATGTATTTTTGTTAGGAAATAATAGTACACGTCCACTAGAACAATGGGTGATGAACCCAACTCTGGATGGTTTGGATGATTTTTTCCAAGCACACATGGTGTTGATGCCTGCTAGACAGTACAACAAACCCAGGGAATGATTTCTTAGCTCCTGTGGCACTTATACTATTTTGGTAAGGGAAAGGAATACCTCTTTCATAATGCATTCATTTTTGCAATACGCTGTGAGTACAGGGAAACCTCATACTGTCAGTCAGTAGATTAACTGAACAGCAGCAGCTGTAGCCATGTGATGAGAAAAGCCAGGCAATGGGGTTGTTTGCACTGCTGTATTACACAAACATGACTTTTGCCGGTTAACGCCCTCCCGCTGGGTGCTTCATGCTGCATCATATGCATGTCATGTTATGTTAGGCTGGACACAAACAGCGGCAAGGGAGTCAGGGAGCAGCAGCGCTGTCTGCACAGGGGAGGCTACTGCTGTGGCTCTACCAGCTCCTCATGACCCAATCTACTAGAGAATCCTACAAAAAGAGTCATAATAATTGTAACAACCTACAATTAAAAGGGCAGCTCATTTTAGCTTTCTGAATGTGCTATGGCCTTACCTGAATACCTTATACCTGTGCTTCTATACTTTATTACTTGTTACTTCTGTTGCTCTACCAGGCTTAAAAATGAGACTGTGATTTTTTTTTTTTTTTAAATGAAGCACCTCATGTTACAATTCAAAAGTGACTAAGAGGTTTAGGATGGTGAAACACTGGCACAGGTTGCCCAGAGAGGCTGTAGATGTTCCATCTCTGGAAACGTTCAAGGTTGGCTTGGACAGGGCTTTAGGCAACCTGATGTAATTGAGGCTGTCCCTGTGTATTGCAGGGGGGGTTGGACTAGATGAACCTTATAGTTCCCTTCCAACCCAAACCATTCTGTGATTCTATGATTCTAGGATGCAAAAGCAAGCCACCCAAAAGCAGCTTCTCTGTGATGACTGTATGAGCACTGTTTCTTTGGCCACCTGAGTTCAGACAGACCAAAGGACGCCCACAGCCACTCAGCGCAGAGCAGGTGGCCCAGTTTAGCTGCCACCCTGAAGTAATGGCCTTGTGAAGCTGAATGCTAAACCCTGTTTCCAAAAGCAGCCTAAACACTCAGGGTGCAAATTGCCACACAAAGCAAGTAAGTTCTGAGCGCTATCCGAATTTTGGAAGGAAGTCTGCACCTCTGATATTGGCTGGTATGGTGGCAAGTTTGGCCTTTTGTCTTGCTCTTTATTCTGTAAAATGTTCGGTGAGCTCAAGGGCATCACAAACTAGTAAACACAGTTTTAATAATCTTCATGTGTCAGAGATTTCAGCCTCTGAAGCACCTTCGGCGTTGGATGTCACTGATAAATCCCAGTTAAGAATGCACAGGTGGCATTTTAGCAAACCCATGAGTAATACTCCATTAACCGAGCACTGCTGTAAAGCCACATGGAGCAACACATGATGCCAGGATGAAGCTTCTCTGCACTTTGCAATTTTTTTGGATCTAAAATTACTAGTTGTCCATACCTAATACCTTTCCTTTCTCCTCTACATTGAACTCATCAAGTCTAGCTGATAACTAGCTGTATCAATGAGTGACAGTTGCCTTCAGTAAAGATCCAGATAATTGGCTCTCTGGTATAATATACCATGCCTTCCTGCCAATCTGTTGTAAACATATCTCCCTTCACCCCCCCCAGCTCATTTGCTTTCCGTAAAGGCATTAAAATACCTACAGCACAGGCATTTCTGTTGTAATACAGGTTTACTTCGACACCACGCATCCCTTACCGATCATTGGAGACTCTATAAAACTCCATGAATTAGTTTGAGGGATGTAGGACTGCAAGACCCCTGCGGCTCGGCCGGCTTCGTTCACCCCACCGAAGACATAGATCTTCCCGCCGCAAACGGTTGCAGCGGCCGAATGGACGGCCTTCGGCAGAGGGGCGATGGTCTCCCACTGGTTGGTTATCGTATCGTACCTAAGACAACAGCAATCGGAGTGAGCTCAGATGATGCAACACTGCGTGAACAGTAAAGACAGGACAGACAGGCAGAGAAAGCAGGCTGGAATATAACAGAAAGGCAGCTTGACAAGCAGAAGAAAAGCAGAGGTGGAAATGTATTTTTTAACATCCTACAAATTTAGCCACTTGGTAAACAGTGTAATTAATGCTTTTTCTAAGCTTTTAAAACATTGAGAAAAGCCCATAGAAGGCTGGTTCTATTTTCTGTATATGCCTTTCAAATCTCATTATAGTCCAAGCTAAAGAAACTCAGGACATCTTTGTTGAGATGTCTTCCACTAATTAATTTCTTTTAATGAGTATACAATGAGATTATTCTTGCAAATCAGTGCAATGATATCCAATAGCAACTGCAGGCAGCAACTGTTAATATACT
Organism: Tyto alba; assembly: GCF_018691265.1. NCBI lineage: Eukaryota > Metazoa > Chordata > Aves > Strigiformes > Tytonidae > Tyto > Tyto alba. Next base: position 42,651,578 of record NW_024881316.1, on the reverse strand, counting down.
TCAGTTGTTCAGCTTGTGGAACACATCTCACCTGCAACATAATACAACACGATAGCTCGTTTTACTCTAGTTAACTAACCAGCGATGCACATTTTGTGCCGGAATAAGTTCCTCCATTTAATTTTTGTTGTACAACCGAAACTACTGTGCTTCATTGCAGGGTGCTGCAAATATTAATGCTGGAATAAGATTTCATCATTGCATCCATATTTGACATGAAGCAAACAGAAAAGAGTATGCATGAAAGTGCTAAATTAGTTTTAAGGTCGTCAGTATCTGATTTAATTAAGCCATTGACCATAAGGGATGTGCAGTTAATAATCCATGGATGGAAGATTCATTTTAGACAATGTCACAAGTACAGACGTCAATTTTTTTTTAAAGATAATGTGGCAGGGATCCAAATAGCTGCTCTAAAATGAGTCTTGGAGACAGTGGAAAATAATGTGATTTTTAGGCTTCTGTATTTCCATGTAATGGCACATTCAGTCAAATAGGAGTTTCCTGCATAGTGATTATTCAGAATTGTTGACTGCAAGAACAGAAGCCCTCATCACCCATTCAGGGCTTTTGCTCTTAATATTAGTGATATGCAATATGCAAACGTGAAATGAATCCATAGCCATGAACTCATCTGTAAAAAATGATTTAGTGACAGGGGAATTCTCCCTTTGCAACACGTCCCTCAAATTCTCACTGCCCAAACTTGGGGAAAATGAAATAGAGAAATGATACAAACGGTGGAAACAGCACAAAATAATGTGCTCAATGAAAATGCATTAATGAGTTTCCAAGCAATATAACTGAAAGTAATTAACACAATCATAAAACTGAAACAAAAGCAAGAGGGAGACAAACTTTAACTTAAAAAAAAAAAAAAAAATCAGCAAAGTCCCTTAAAATAAGCACGGAGAACTGCCTTGTACAATGCTCTAAATTAGTTACTGAGAAATTAAATTCATCTAAAACAAGTGATCGAAGGGGAGAAATATAACAAGATTAAACATGGTGCTGGGAGCATTCAAGGTGACACTGGGCTGATTCTTAACGTTTGGTACCAAACCTGAGCACTCTGACTGCACAAACAACTCCTCCATGTCGGGCACCATAGGCTGCATCTCCTGCATTTGCCCAGAGCACTTGGGTCAGCACTCGTGTCCATCCTAGCAGATATGCAAAAATCTTGCATAATATAAACAGTTTCATACACTGCTTTTAGGTTACACCTTGCTAACTCACCTACTGCAGTAATTTGGGGCTTGGTAATTTAATTCTTGATGCCTTATTAAAAGCTGGTTAAGAAACCGGTTATAACTGGTTAGAAACTGGGAAACGTGATAGAGCTGAGAAGAACTGACACAACGTTCCTTTCTAGTTCCTCAGCCTCTACTATATAAATTATACCTGTCACCCGATAGGTATTGTCTCACACAATCGACTGTGACTTAGCACCAGGAATATGTGTGGCCAGTCGAAGTGGTCTGAGACGGGATGGTGAGCAGCCATGCCGCCTTCCCTGGCACTGGCAGAAGTACCTGGCAGACCACAGTTCCCAAGACAGATATATTCCTGCCAACAGCTTTCTGATCATCCTAACACCTTTATTGGAAGGATGGGTTATATCCTTCACATATGCTGGGGGCCAGGTGTGGTTGAGGACCATGTCTATAGGAATACTGGAGAAAGGTTCAAATTACAACAATCATCCTTACTGGGACCTCAGGTCCTCTAGACCCCATTTTTCACACACTTTCATTGCTCTCCATTTATGCTCTGTGATGACAGACCTTATCTTTCTTTCTCCTACCCTCCTTCAACTGCCATTTCGAAACCAAAAATGACCAGTTTCACTTCATCTGCTGAAAGCCAAAGGCTGCAGATCTACTGGATTTAGGTGCAATTGAGGAAGTTTAGAAAAACACTCTTGTCTTGAAGGTCATTTGGTTTAAAAAATCAGTGAACCATAAAGGAGGAGGAAGCAAGTTCTTGCCCACCTAACACGGGCATCTAACGTGAGTTTTACATAGTCTGCTCAGTGAAGCAATACTCTTAAATGCCTAACTTACCCCTGGGGCTGAATAGAATTTGGTGCCTTCAAGGCTTCCGGATGCTTGTCCATCAAGTCCTTCCATCCTCTGGGAATTTAACCCCCACTTCATTCCATCCTTGCAAAACTGTAGACCTAATTTCTAGTCTCTGTTTTGCTTTGGCTCCCAGCCACAAGAAAGTAAGTTTTTTTTTTTTTTTTTTCCCCTGTTGGATTATAAAGTCATTTGCTAACAAATCTTTCTTTTTCATGTACGGACTTCCAGAAAATAATAAAGTCATGTCTTCATCTTCCATGGGATAAACTAAGTCGTCTAAGCTCCTTAAGTCTCTGCAAGGTAGGTTTCCATCATTTTGGTCTATATCAAGTCAGCTCTTAACGTGTTCACACAAGGATTTGCACCAGATTAACTAAATTGGTTTAAAAATGAATAAAGTTGAATCTTTGTAACCTTCCAGGACAGGAAATAATGACACCTGCTTTACCTCTTTGCCCTAGAGCCTTTCTATCTGTCGTGTCACCTCCGGTGTTGCCATCACTCCGCTGCCACTAGTGCTAATGGGGCTCCTCGGCTGCCTGTAACACTGGCTCTGCTCAGGGACCAGCGGGGAGGGAACTGATTTAAAGAATAATCACTTTGATCTCTTTCCATTAGTCAAGCTTTGCATTTGATTCCCCTGTTTGAAGCCACAGATGGAGACTTAATGGGAGCTGGCTTCAAGCCAAGCAAAGTTTTTTCTTCCCTCTTCTCCACTGCTCCCTCCAGTCCCAGTGTGTCCATGCTTGTCCTCCGCTATGGGCCTACCAAGCCCATCCAATTTGCTGAACTTGAAACTTCAAGGACATCTCTTTTCACGTGACTGATTTCTGGTTTTGCAGTCTTGCACGCTACGGACTCACATGTGGTTTTACACAGAAGCCCTCACATGCCTTCCCCTTACCCCAGAGCAGTCCCTGCAACTCTGCCGTCCATGGCCCTGCTGTGCTCTGGACATCAGGCTTTCCATGTGTGCAGGATGTGTGTGTCCCTGCCTGTCACTTCATGTGCACTGAGCACCGTTGTCTCACCTGAGCCTTCTGCAGCTACCATCCTCTGGTTTATGAATTATTTATATACCCATGATATGGAATGATCTGAACCCAGCAGAAAATACAGCCCAGGCTTGAAGAAAGCATATGCAGAAATAAGCTGGTTTCCACAACTCTCTACTCATAAGATTTAGTCTGTGAGCCTGATCTTCCTCTTGCTTCATACGTTTCATTCAATGCCTCCTTTCTTGCTCTTTCCCTGCCACCTCAGTATTAACAGCAGAAAACCCTTAATTTCAAGCTGTGCAGTTTGCGTCTCTATCTTCTTGACTTTTGATCTCTTCAGCACCTGAAAACAGTGTGTTTTTTTTTTTTTTTCCCTCCACAGTCTCTTAATTTTTCTCCTCCTCAATTAAACAGCCATATGAGTATCTTCATATATTCACATTATAAAATCCTTACATCGTGGTCAGTCACTTACAGACATGCATCTTCCAGTTTCTCACACATTACTTAATTCTGTTTGCAGGGAAGCTGCTATTTAAAATAAAGATGTACAGTGTCATATTAATCTGCTCTTCAGATGATCCACATGTTTAAAATCACATTAATGGATTACTATTTTTTGCCTTTTTTATTTTCTTCTGACTGTTCTGAGGGGTTTAAGAAACTATCCTTGGACAAGGCTATATATTTAATTTTCTTAAGACATCACAGAATTATAGAATCACAGAACTTTTTAGGTTGGAAAAGACCTTTAAGATCATCGAGTCCAACCGTTAACACACAACTGCCAAGGCCACCACTAAACCATGTCCCTAAGCACCGCATCTACACGTCTTTTAAAAACCTCCAGGTATGGTGACTCAACCACTTCCCTGGGCAGCCTGTTCCAATGCTTGACAACCCTTTCAGTGAAGAAATTTTTCCTAATATCCAATCTAAACCTCCCCTGATGCAATTTGAGGTCATTTCCTGTTGTCCTATTGCTTGTTACTTGGGAGAGGAGACTGACAGCCACCTGACTACAACCTCCTTTCAGGTAGGTGTAGAGAGTGATAAGGTCTCCCCTGAGACTCCTTCTCTTCAGGCTAAACAAATCCAGTTTCCTCAGCTGCTCCTCATAAGACTTGTGCTGCAGACCCTGCACCAGCTCTGTTGCCCTTCTCTGGACACGCTTCAACACTTCAATGTCTTTCTTGCAGTGAGGGGCCCAAAACTGAACTCAGTATTTGAGTTGTGGCCTCACCAGTGCCGAGTACAGGGGGACAATCGCTTCCCTAATCCTGCTGGCCACACTATTTCTGATACAATCCAGGATGCTGCTGGCATTCTTGGCCACCTGGGCACACTGCTGGCTCATGTTCAGTCAGCTGTTGACCAACACTCCCAGGTCCTTTTCTGCCAGGCATCTTTCCAGCCAGTCTTCCCCAAGCCTGTAGCATTGGATGGGGTTGTTGTGACCCGAGTGCAGGACCTGACACTGAGTCTTGTTGAACCTCACACAATTGGACTTGGCCCATCGATCCAGCCTGTCCAGATCCCCCTGGAGACCCTTCCTATCCTCAAGCAGATCAACATCCTATCCAAGTTGCTGTTGTCTACAAACTTACTGAGGGGGCACTCAATCCCCTCGTCCAGATCATTGACAAAGATATTAAACAGAACTGGCCCCAATGCTGAGCCCTGGGGAACACCACCTGTGACCAGCTGCCAACTGGATTTAACTCCATTCACCACCACTCTTTGGGCTCAGCTATCCAGCCAATTTTTCACCCAGTGAACAGTATGCCTGTCCAAGCCACGAGCAGCCAGTTTCTCCAGGAGAATGCTGTGGGAAAGTGTCAAAAGCTTTACTGAAGTCCAGGTAGGCAACATCCACAGCTTTTTCCTCATCCACCAAGTGGGTCACCTTGTCATAGAAGGACATCGGGTTAGTCAAGCATGACCTGCCTTTTATAAACCCAAGCTGACTGGGCCTGATCACCTGTTTGTCCTGTACATGCCATGTGATGGCACTCAGGGTGCTCTGCTCCATAACCTTCCCTGGCACTGAGGTCAGACTGACAGGCCTGTAGTTCTCCAGATCCTCCTTATGGCCCTTCTTGTAGATGAGCATCACATTTGCTAACCTCCAGTCAACTGGGACTTCCCTGGTTGGCCAGAACTGCAAATAAATGATTGAAAAGTGGCTCGATGAGCACTTCTGCCAGTTCCCTCAGTACCCTCACATGGATCCCAACCAACTCCATAGATTTTTGTATCTTGGTGGTGTAGCAGGTCACTAACCATTCCCCCTTGGATTATGGGGGCTTCATTCTGCTCCGTGTTCCTGTCTTCCAGCTGAGGGAGCTGGGTACCTGGAGAACAACTGGTCTTCCTATTAAAGACTGAGGCAAAGAAGTCATTAAGGCCTTTTCCTCATCTTTTTTTCACTACGGTTCCCCCCACATTCAATAACAGATGAAGATTGTCCTTAGACCTCCTTTTGTTGCTAATGTATTTATAGAAACATTTTTTTATTGTCTTTTTTGGTAGTAGCCAGATTAAATTCTAGTTGGGCTTTGGACCTTCTAATTTTCTCCCTGCATAACCCCACAACATCCTTGTAGCCTTCCTGAGTTACCTGCCCCTTCTTCCAAAGGTCATAAACTCCCCTTTTGTTTCTGAGTTCCAGCCAAAGCTCTCTGTTCAGCCAGGCTGGTCTTCCTCCTCACCGACTTGTCTTTTGGCACGTAGGGACAGCCTGCTCCTGTGCCTTTAAGATTTCCTTCCTGAAGAACGGCCAGCCTCCCTGGACCCCTTTGCCCTTCAGGGCTGCCTCCCAAGGGACTCTGTCAAACAGTCTCCTAAACAGGCCACAGTCTGCCCTCCAGAAGTCCAAGGCAGCAGTTCTGCTGACTCCCCTCCTTACTTCTCCAAGAATTGAAAACTCTATCATCGCTGTGCCCTAGATGGCCTCCAACCGTCACATCACCCACAAGTCCTTCTCTGTTTGCGAGCAACAGGTCCAGTGCAGCGCCTTCCCTAGTTGGCTCACTCACCAGCTGTCTCAGGAAGTTCTCTTCCATACACTCCGGGAACCTCCTAGACTGTTTCCTCCCTGCTGTATTGCATTTCCAGCAGACATCTGGTAAGTTGAAGTGCCCCACGAGAACAAGGACTAGTGATTGTGGGACTTCTCTCAGTTGCTTACAGAATATTTTGTCTGCTTCTTCATCCTGGTTAGGTGCTCTATAACACCTTCCCACTATGATATCTGCCTTGTTGGCCTTCCCCCTGATTCTTACCCATAAACACTCAACCCTATCATCACCATCCTTAAGTTCTACACAGTCAAAACACTCCCTAACACACAGGGCTATCCCACCGCCTCTCCTTCCTTGCCTATCCCTTCTGAAGAGTTTATAGCCATCCATTGCAGCACTCCAGTTGTGCAAGTCATCCTACTGTGTTTCCATGACTGCAATTATATCACAGTTTTCCAGCTGCACGGTGACTTCCAGCTCCTCTTGTTGCTTGTGCTGCATCCATTGGTGTAGATGCACTTCAATTGGGCTGCTGATGCCGCCACCTTTTTGGGGGGTGAAGCCCTAATTCCTATGTGACCGTGTCTCAATAAAGCAGTAGGTACTGAAGCAGTTTCTAAGACTTATAAAGCTTATTCTTTACACTGAATTTTTTAGACTGTCTTCCAAGTACACACTGCCAACCAAAGTAATCTCCTGATTTTACAAAACCTTATTGTAAAAGTGCTGTCAGGTCAAGGAGATTCATCTTCTTCTGTCCTTCAAACAGATAATAACCACAAAGCACCCACATTTCCACACTTTTAGTCACATATATTGTCTTGTCAGCATACGCAGTCTTCTCAGCTCTCAAATTGCATATATTACAGGGCCCATCCATTATCTAAAAACCTAGTTCATGGATCCACTTCATTTCGCTGCCTCCCAACTCAACTCATATCTCAGAAGAAGACAGAAAGTGTAATACCCTCTCGCCGAACACTTAATGACTCGCTCCCTGTCACAAAGAAACTTGCCTGAGGGGCTTGATGGAGAACTGCAGCCGTGCTGTTATTTCCCTAAGCACTCATTCCAAAAACATAACTCTCCCTGAATATATACCCATGTACAACCACAAAAATGGACTTATAACTCAGCTTCTCTGGCACATGCATATTGTTTTAAGATGAGTAACAAACGACTTGTACTCGTCTGTTTGTGATAGTCCTGTAATATTATCCATCGAGCCAGAATTTTTACTGCCTCTTTACAGACAAATGGCAGATAAAGGGTAAAAAATCTCAGCCCTATTGAAGTTAATGGGAAAACACCCACTGATTTAAGTGGCACCAGAATTTCTGGTTGAGGCTGAACCCTTCAGCATCAATGACACAACCAAAAGCATGGTGAGAGGAGCACAGGAGCTGATGCCATATATCATTAGGAGTCTTGGGGTCCTACTTGCTTTAATGCTTTCTAATGGCGCAGCAAATGAATTAGGTGCAGGCAGGTGGGAGCACGTATACATAAGATGGCCTGGCATTTGTCTTTAAAAACCAAAATGCAGTAAAAACATATTTGTAAGATTTTAACCATTTAAGATGAAATATTACAAGAATTCCATGAAAAACAGGTAGAGAGCAAGAAGGAAACTAGGAGAAAACATTATTTTCTCTGTCTTCAAAGACCCACTGTGGGGAGACAACCTGTAGTCTCCATGCTCTGGGGTTGCTAACTGGTGAGGTGAGGGTATGTCAATTTGGACTGGAGACGTGCACTCCACCATGCCAGTGAATATTGCATCAAAACCTGGCCAAAGCTGGGCATGGTCACGCTTGAGCTGACCGCAAACAGAAAGCAAAATGTGGTTGGGAAAGATAAGCTGCATGTGCATGAGGGGAGGTGGTAGGTGGCCCAGCGAGGGAGGGTGTCCAGTGCCTTGCCCTTCACACTAGTGGCACAGCCCAGGACTGCATTGTGTGTTAGGCCTGGATGATCCCCCATACCTCTGTCTGGGTGGGTAACGGGGCTATAAACTTAGACGCCTCCTTTGAGGTGAGAAACCAACCAAAACCAAAGAGCGCACAACCCTGAAATTCAACACTGAGGGGAACAATGTTAACCTCAGAGGTAAATGTAATTTTTGGCATCACCTGACTTGAAGCATATGATCATGTCACCTTATTATTTTAATATAGTGTTTTTTTAAGATCTGCTGGAATGACAGAGAGGCTCCCCATCCTGAGAGATAGTATCTCAGTGTCCCACCCAAACCAACACAATATTTGAAGAGGAATGTGCAGCCCACACAGAAATAACGTGGGAGAAGGTTGGTCACTTGTAGCTCTTCAGGAAAGAAAAAGAAGGCAGAGTCAAGAAGCGGGCATTAACTGTGCAAAAGACACCAGACAACTGAGTAATTAAAGTGACTTTACTTTGCATTTTAAAGTGGGTTTTTTTAAAGTTGCAACCCAAATTCAGAAAGCCTCATCGCTTGCAAAAGTGGGTACAGTGATTTAAATTCCTGAACACTCACAGAAATTAGCTGGCTAGTCCAAAAGGTAAATGCTTCTGTCTGAAAAGGCGGCCTGACTACTCAGCACAGCTACGAGGGTCATCTTTTTCTCACCTGCATTTCTAACAGCAGACCTTGAAACATCCTTTCCAAAATGCACAGCTTCAGCCATGCCATGCTTTGCCTCTGCCATCCTGCACTGTCATTTTAATACAAAGAATAAAAAAGGAAACATCCCCAAACCTCTCTCATTTCTTGGCATAACCCAAAGGAGGCCATGTTGCACTTTTTCCATGGCTTTGTCTCACAAGTCACTTTACTGACAATAGCAGATTAATTATAGCCACGGGTTTAGCAAATCCCCATGACAAGACGTCCTTATTGTGGTTGAGACAGTGTGTGCTGAAATGATAGGGAAGAAATCTGTTCCTTTCCCACATACAAGTCTCTTGGTGGGCTTGTTACAACTGAAAACTAGCACGGCTGCTCTCGCTGAGCCATGCAGGGTATGCCGAGGGCCTTAGTGTGACTTTGCAGGCTGCAATGTCATTTATGGCAAGGGCTTGGGTAACTGAGATGAGAAGGAATGAGAGGGGGTGACTTTGCTTGATTTGGGGTCCATTCAACTGACCAAGATTTTGGATGCTTTGTTAAAGAGAGACCATGAGTATCAGACCAGAGACAGAAATAAGACCCTGGGAAAACTAAAAAGAGAAAATTTAATCAATGACATCTACCAAGATACCTATCTGTGATAGCATTATTTCGATCTTCATTTTTATCAAGAGATGGAATAAAACGCTGCATCTCTTTCCTGGGCTCTCTGCATTCCATGTTCACAAAAACATTTCTGCTAGTTAAAAATCTACTGACTGAAATACTGACAAATATCTTCAGAAATCAGGAAATCATCTGCATAAAACGGTGAGATTTTCTTCAAAGCAAGTCCCGAGGGCAGTGCCCACTGTAAACTCAGGGTTAAGGAGGGAAGCAATGCTCACATGTTTCATTCACTGCTATGATTCATCATTCAAACTTTGCTGTCTACATTTCCCTGACTTGCTGAGATCACCATCACCACTGTCAGTTTTTCAGCCCATGCCTGGGCCAGGAGAGAAAGCTACCTGTTGACCTTGTCCCATAGCACATGTCCTTTCAAGGGGTTATTTTGTCACATCCTTGTCTCCTAAGCAAAGTAGTGCCATATTTGTGAAAGATAGAGGAACATAAAAATAGGGCTGTATGTGAATGGTGACCACCCAGCACCAGCTAGGATCTCCCTGGCCACGCATACAGATAACTGGTCTGTCCCACGCACGGAATTAGGCAGAAATCCTTTGGGAAAAAAAAAAAGTCATCACATGATTAAAGATTGTACCAAAAAGTAGATCTGCAGAAGGAAACCTTATTTTCGGCATTTCCAAATTTCCTGTGTATTTGTCTTCTAAACATTAATAAACTTATAATACAGGTTTTGGTATTGAGTGCTTATGGTATCTACCTCAATGAAAAAAATAAACACACCCTGCATAAATGGAACACAAATGTTGCAGCATCAAAATCCAGAAATAATAGATTGAAAGCATCTTTAATCCTAACCTTTTGAAAAATGTTCTTTATTTCTTTGCAAATCTTTCTTAATGACCTATCCCTTCTGGCTTGCCTGTGAAGGCAATTTTTACCAGGAAATGCCTGCTTCAGAATGTTGCTGAAGTATTCAGATTGAGCTCTTAAAACTGACAAAAAGAAAAAACACCTGTATTTTTGGTTGCCAGATTCACTAAGGAAAAACATTTCACAGAAATGTATCATTCATCTATTGTCACAATGCATTTTTAAGTGTTTGGGTAAGGCTAGGGCTCTACTGATCTTTCTAGAATGGGATTTTCTTACATATTGCATTTCAAAGTGGTTTCTATGTTTTAATGAAAACATTGATATGCATATAAAATTTATGGTTTTACTGAATGTTATGGTTGACATGAAATTAGTTGGTTTTGGAATTCTACTTTGTGAAATGTTTCTTTTGTGCCTTTGTGTCTTCCTTTTTTTTAAAGTTCCATGTGAGAAAGGGAAAACTTTTATATCCAGAGTCTTCTTGAAAAGAGAAATTTCCATTCTGTCCCATCTATATTCAGGCCCTCCCGGACAGGAATTCAAAACTGTTTCCATTTATTGGTTGCTTTACTTGGAGCTTGGCAGGTCCCAGCCCCAGGCCAAGACCACCATTCCTTCCAGCCAGGTCAAGGCTGGGGTGCTTTACCAGGAGAGTGCATGTGAGAAACTTACTTTGCTGTTCCTTTTTTTGGATTAAAAAAAAAAAAAAAAAAGAAAAAAAGGATTATAGTGGTCTCTAAAGACTTTCATCAGTACTAAATTCAAAGGAAGTTTATTAGTTCATTGTATAATCTGTGTAAAGTGTCCAAAGAAGCTTAATTCCTCTCTTCCCTCCCCTGAGCAAACCGACAAACAAACTGCCAGCTTTTGTCTTTGGTTTTGAAACAATGGTCTCCACTGAAGCTTTAAAAAGAAATCTAATCCTGCATAGTTTCTCCTTTTTTAGCTGTTATAAAAGCTTATTTTAACACATACAGTCCATTTGATGTGTCCTTTAAAAGGGAAATGGTCCTTTAGCATAGCATGAAATAAAACGATTCAGCAAACAGCATGGTTTTGGGAGTTTTTTTTTTTTTTTTTACCTTTCCACATGGTCAACGTTGCCTGCCACACCGACCCCTCCAATGGTATAAATTTTCCCATCGTACACCAGACTGTTATGTCGACACCTTGGGACTGTCATGCGGGACACGAGGTTCCAGTTATCGAGCAAGGACATGTAACACCAGACATCAGCGAGTGTGACACCTGACTCCATGCCACCTGGCACCGACGTGTGGGTGAGGGAAAGAAAAGGGGGAGAATTACGTGAGATCCTGGAATGGCAGCAGCTTTGCACACAGCAATCAAAGCCAGTTACAAAGTAAAAACTCTTCAAATGACATTTGACTAATTAAAATAAATCACCCTCAATACTGAGCATCTGTTCTGATGATGCATATCTGTGTCATTTATTCACGCGCCCCAAAGGCTGTTTTTTTTAATAAGATGACATGAAGAAATCAAGATGTCAGACTGTGAGGGACGTGTACATAAGGGGATAGACCCTTTTTGGTGTTCATAAATAACTCCCAGTCTATTAAATCACTGCAACACTGGTAAGATGTCAGGAGGCAGAGCCTATCTTGGTTTGCAAGACACAGGCCAGTCTGAAATCTAAAATGCTGAATACAGTCATGGATTGAAGCAACACGTATATGGGCAGAATAAAGTCAGTGCTTGAACTGTAGGCTTATTGTCTAATTTTCAGGGAGAAATTTCTTAGGTATTTTAATTTTCTGATAAAGGAAAGAACCAGCTGTACCACTCCTGTAAAACAGTTCAAAATGCTCCACTGAAATATTTATATTGGTCATTTTTAAACTTCTGACTGAACCTTCCAAGGTAGCCACTTAGTGGGCGTCTTTACTATCCCCATTTTGAAGCACAAAGAGATTAAATGATTTATTTGAGACCACACTAGGCGTCAGTGGTTGAGCCAGGAAAAGAAACTAGACTCAGTTCTGTGGTTTAATGAGAAAACCAGGCTTCCTCCTTGGTATTTTGCTCTCCAAAGCTATGCTATGCAGTGTGGGGTCCAGTACTTGGAGCTTGAATGGTTCATTCCCACTTCTGTTGGTTTGCCTTCCCTTACTTCTGTGTCTTGTAAGTTTGAGCAAAGCAAAATATCAACCAACACTCAGCTAGGCTTCCAGCCATGTGGGACATTCAGCTCTCCTATTGTAGCCACCAAATACCATCACGTCACTCATCCAGAATCAAGGGAAAGAGCTGAAATAAGCTTTGAATTTAAGTTTCAACAGCTTTTGTTAGCAGATATGGCACAGCCTAAAATGGCTTTGCATATTGGAAAGTACCTCAGCTAAGAATAACTAAAAGTCAACATCTCACAAAAGTCTCCATAGAAGGCTTTCACTCCAGCTGCAAAATGAGCATGGGCAAAAAACTGTCAAGAAATAATTTCCAATCAATCCTTAGGGCATCTATGCAGTATTAATGGAATTTAACACCACAGGCAGCAGTTTACTGTGGAAAATGCAGTGAGGGAACTCAGTAAGGGAAAGGCAACAGCTGTAACCCCTTCATGGTACTGCCTGGTGCATCTGCACTCCCAGCTACATCCTCGGATGGCACACATCTGCACCTCCCTGCGCAGGCTCCTCTTTTAGTCATTGAACCTCCACTCAGCTGCCATCAGAGCATCCTGCATCGCCTGGTGGGAATTGCTTTTCCCCCTCCAGCCAGGCAGAGGTATCACCAGACTGCAAAAAAACAGACACCGTGATGCTACGGGCGCAGTGTAGGCAGCTACATTGGGAGTTAAAGCCTTTTAAGGAGTGTGGTCTCAGTTTCATTGAAACTAAGAAGATTATAGGGCTAGTGACTACTGTCAAAAGAGAGGTCTCAACAACAAGTACAAAACGTGAATGCTCCTGTAAGCAAGTACTGTAAGTGTAGGTCACATATTCAGCAGTTCAGACTGTCTGTCTCAAATTCCATAACTCACCATTTAGACTCAACTACAGCCAGTATTTTAAATTGTGTTTCTATGGCAGTGAAACCTCTTTGCATGCTTGATGGTTGTCAGACCTATTTTCTTCACATTGCAACTGCAAAATACTGCTGTTGACTGCTTTGAGAGAACATTAACACCACAGAGAAATGGAGAATGATAAAAGCAGGGAAATCCCTCTCTTCCATCTGCCCTCCCACTTGTATTATTTATTTTTTTTTTTTTCTCCCAGGACAAGCTGTATAAAACTCTGGCATGTCCTTCTTTGTCTGTGTTGCCTATGTTGTAAGGAGGAAAGTTTTCTCCCAGCTCAGCAAATCTGAGGGATTAATGCATTGAGAGCTGCCCTGTGGAGAAGGACTGGGGAATACTGGTGGATGAAAAATTGGAAATTACCAGGAAATGTGCGCTCACAGCCCAGAAAGACAACTGTACCCTGGGCTGCATCAAGAGAAGTGTGGCCAGCAGATCGAGGGAGGGGAATTCTCCCTCTTTACTCTGCTCTGGGGACACCCCCCCTGCAGTGCCGTGTCCAGCTCTGGGGGCCCTAGCACAAGGCAGACACGGACCTGTTAGAGCAGGTTGAGAAGAGGGGCACAGAAATGGTCAGAGGGCCAGAGCACCTCTCCTATGAGGACAGGCTGAGAGAGCTGGGGTTGTTCAGTCTGGAGAAGAGAAAGCTCTGGGGAGACCTTATAGTGACCTTTCAGTACTTACAGGAGTCTTATAAGAAAGATGGACGGACAGAGGCTTTTTACCAAGGCCTGTAGTGAAAGGACCAGAGGTAACAGTTTTAAACTGAAAGAGGGTAGATTTAGATTGGACATAAGGAAGAAATTTATTACAATGGCACTGGATGCCCCATCATAGGAAGTGATCAATGACAGGTTGGACAGGGCTTTGAGCAACTTCATCTAGTGGAAGATGTCCCTGGCCAGGGCAGGGGGGTTGGAACTAGATGATCTTTAAAGGTCTCTTCCAACCCAAACCATTTTGTGATTCTATGCTTCTATGAAATTCGCTGCTTACCTGAGAGATAGATGTTGTCCCCAGCACTGACCACGCTGAAAAACTCTCGATCATAGAAGGGCAGGCTGGCCAATGGGTACCATTTGTTGTTTTGAGGATTTAAGCAAGTGACCGCTGTTAAAGCACGTTGATTCATGCCAATCATCTGACGACCCCCAACTAAGACTATTACCTCGGCTACACCTAGGATTCAAGTAAGAAAAATAGTATTATAGAAAAGTGTCATCCTCAACCAGGCAGGAGCCTGTCAAAAAATACTCTGCAGTCGGGGTAATTTTAATGTATTGTATATAAATCTGTTTTAGACTATGCAATCAAACCAAGAAGGGTGAGAAAAAAGGGAGCGTGTGTGTGTGTGGGAGCAGTGGGTGAGGAATGACACTATGAACATGTTTAGGAGAACCTGGGAGGGAGCATGCCATCTGGGCAAAACTTGAAGGAGAAAGAAATAAAAAATAGTTACATGCAAAGATGTCCGTTGACTTCAACAGTCTTTGAGTGAGACCTGCATGTAGCAAATTCCTGTTCCACTGAAGAAAATGGGAATTTTGTCAAGGACTGTGATAGCTTTGGAGCTTGGGCATTATCCAGAGAAAGCATGGTTGGACTTTAACCTAAAGAAGGTGTTCTCACACTAAAAGCCAATGTCCAGAGAAGATTTAGGATATGGTTATGCTTTTTGATCCTGATCCTCTCTCTGCATATACTCTATTTACATATGATTTTCTGTGGGTTTTTTTTGTTGTTGTTGTTTTGGTTTGGTTTGTTTTTTTTTTTTTTTATGCTTTTCTCAGAGAAAGCAGGTTTTCCAGATGTAGATAACGTGCTCAAGCCATGGATCAGGGTCTTAGTGGGCTAGGTGCTAGGAAACATGACGGAGATAGCCCCTGCCCTAATACAGTTATTAACTGAGATTTATCTGTGCGTGAACAGCACCCCAAAGCCCATAACATGCAGGGTGTACAGCAAGCCAAATTATCTGTTCATGCAAATGACATACTTGCAATGCACATCTCAGAGCTTTTATTCCCATTTCACAGCCAGTACTGAGTCAAAACTGATCTGAGTGTTACTCTAGACTCATCCCTGCAGTGATAGGTCACAGTTTAACTCTGGGATGTTTTCTGGCTCTGACCTCAAGAGTCAAGTGCTGGGGATAGTTTGGATTTAGCATTTAGCAGAAGTGCTAAAAATCTTTCTGCAGCAGTTGTAAGTCCCAGTGCAATTTGGTGCCAGGAGAGGTAGGCTCAGAAATAGGACCATGACACCATGAGCTGGAAGGAATCACCATTCTGGGAGCTGTGCTTGTAGCTGGAGCTGTTGCTGTGATGTGTTACTGTGCCCAGGCTAGAGACAAGTGTGTACAGGTGGGAGGGTCAGAAATACAGAAGTGAGATTGCCAGCAAGAGAGATTAGGAGCTGCAGCAGAGAAATGTGTCTTCAGAGTAATGGATTATCGTCATTCTTCATTAATGTTTTCAAAAAATGTATGTGTCATTCAAGCAAGGTTACTCTCTTAAAAGTTATTAAGTTAAAGTGCTGTACAGTTTTAAGTAAATATTTCTCAGTAACAAGAGATCATTATTTTTGTGCCATACCAGAAAATCTAATCACCTGTGCAAGACATAACTTGATTATAATCAACGACCTCGAGAGGGCATGTGACATGCTGCTGCGAGTCCACAAAGGGTGTTTAGAGATCCTTTGTGCCTACATAAATGCTGTTGATATGCAAAATAACATGATTCTATATAATTAGACTCTGACCTAAAAAACTATAATCACCCTCTCTTACCCTGAGAGAATCACTTTTCCCTCATCAACAAGCTTCTGGAAATGGATCATATTACACCTACAATTTTATATACATAAAATAAGCACTTTTCAAAAATCCCTTCAAATATCACACCATTAGTCGTCTTCAATGAAAGACTTTTTAGGGTAGATTGTTATTGAAAGTCCTCTACACTTCATCCTTCTGAAAGGTGCCTTGATGAGGCAGTCTCCAGAAGCTGCAAATGCCGTGGTTTGATATGCCATCTCGGTGCCACATTAGCATTAGTGGCAGTGACAGAAAGTTTTGCCTGGCTTTGTGATTGTAGTTACGGGAGGCAGAAGTACAGGCATTATGTTAAAACAATTCACCTGTTTCATCTGAATCCTCCTTGGATGCAGTTTTCCTACATATTTACACCACTCTGTTCAGCAAATATTTAGGATATTTCTCACGTTACCATGATATGGGCTCTGCTGGCAAATTGGGCATTTGTGTTTTTTTGATGTATTTTTCCAAAAAGGAAAATGCATGCTTTCCTTGGATGAGAAATTTCTTGAAGAGACATGGTCCTTCATAGTTGCTGGGTTTTTAGAAGGGAATATCTCATGTGTGATCCATTTGCTTTGGAGGCAGCAAACAGCCTGTACTGGTACTGCAAGACTCACCATATGAAAATAATATATTTACACAGGGCTGTGAAAGTGAAGCTGTTTTATGAATATTAGTCAGATCTTCCCCACAAGAGGCTGAGTGGCAAAGAAGCAAATTATTCACCTATTTTTTCAGCCAGAGAAACTGAGGCATGTAGAGCAAGGGACTCACTTTCAGGACAATGGGGGAAAGTCACAGTCTCTACCAAAGTTAATAATTCCTAAAAACTAGGCTCCTTTTAAACCTTTTCAGAACCATACATCTAAACACCCATGTACAACCACTGCGAGAGGCTCTTAAATGCTCCAGCAAAGTAGAAATGGAAAACTGATCTTGAAATATCATCAGGCTCCGAAAAGGAGCCAAGGGAAGGAGCCAAGGCCTGTGCCCCATCCCAGGGCATGTCCTGGCCATGCCTGGGAACCACCGGACCAGGCAGCTGATGTCACTGAAGGAACTTTTGCTTTACCTGCAGAGAGCCTGGGCCGGGTCCTCGGTGTCTGCATCTCTTGTCGGGCATGCGGCAGCATGTGATAACGCTTGGCTTCGTTCACGAGATCCCGGCAAGCCTCCGAAGACTTTATCAACTCCTCGTTGTCAACAACATTTAGCAGATAGCTGGGATGGATGAAGGGGAGGCGCACCACTGCCAGCAACTCCGCAGCATACTGTGAGGGGGGGGAAAAATAATAACAGACTGCAGCCTTTGTGCCGGAGTTCAGCCGCTTGGCATCTCCACCTCCTTCCCTGCAAACCGTCCCCTGTCACCCAACCTGAAAAGACACTTGTCACGGATGCTGCATACAAGCCCTGCCTGGCGATTGGCTGGGACAGGGACAACGCAGCCCTCAGTGCTCCCCGACCCAGGCTGGTTTTGGTCCTAGGAGACTGAAAATAATCTTCAAAAGGTGGCAACTCTTGTTATATAGCACTGTATGGAGGGATTTTTGAAATAAAAACTCATTCTGAACTCAGGCTGAATATAACAGCTTGTGCACTGAAGACATGCAATAAGCTTTTGAGTCTTCTGAATTAACCTTGAAACGTGAGCGTGGTTGTTGCACTGTAAAAAAAAAAAAAAACCCCAACAAGTCTTTTCTGGCACTATAAATGTGAAACAAAAGCTGGTAAATAGGGTGGATTTCAACAACTGCTATGGCAAAGACTGAATAATATCAGCCACTTTGCTAAAAATCTTTTAATTAATAGGATTTATTTGTTGGTGAAACAAATCATGTAGTTCTAGATTTTGGGGAAGTCAGACTCCAGAGGGTGCTATACAAATACTGACAGTAAGTTTCATCTTCTAAATAAATACATTAAACCTCAGAGGGCAAAGGACACCCAAACAAATGAAGCTGTCTGTAACTGAACACGGCTTAAAGAACAAAACCCCAAGAGAGAAAACGGCAATCGAAAAACCAAGAGCCCATCCCCAGATTATTCTTTTTATATATAATTGGTTATATCACAACGCAGCAGAAGAGTTCAGTGAAAAGCAGAGTAATAGGAAAACATGGTTCTCAAGAAGCAATACACACAAACAGGATGCAAACTGAGGGTGTGCAGCAATAAAAGACAATCATCTGTTGTAATAAATATTCATATAGTGGCAGCATCCAAAGATCCCAACTGGGATTGAGGCCAGGATGTAAATAAATATTCCTGAGGTCCGTACGACTGGTCCTGAGAAACACCGGGTGCCAGCAGCATCTGCTGGCCTGCAGATGCCTCTGGTCTTCCAGAAGGTACTTGGCTCCCGCTTTCTTTTTCAGCAGTGTGCCTGTCCCTGCAGCACGTGAGATCCAAACCACAGCAGGAACAGGGATGGGAACGGGGCAGGGGCACAGTGAGACGGGAGGGCAGGGATGTGGCCTGAGCCAGCGAATGGGCTGTCCAGGCAGGTGAGGATGCAGTGACACCCTGAAGTGCTTCCAGGGCTTCCCCTTTCCCCATCCAAAATCAAGAAGCAGGCAGGCTTTATTTAGGAGGAAAACAGAGGATTTCTCCTCCCAACATGGCTGCCGGAGAGCCATGTCAGCCTGGTGCAAGCTCAGTCAAAGCCAGGATGTGACTACCCGCGGGGAGCTGAACCCCAAGTGGCAGCAGGGAGATGACCATGGTCTCAGGCTGACTTCCAGACCCCTGCTCACCAGCCCTCCTTGATACCGGGACTAGCAATTTTAGGTATAGCTCAAAGAGTTTAGGTCTAGCCACCCTGCAGTTGTTTGCAGATGAAAAAGAGAAATAATGCACAAAAGGCACACAAAAATGACAGCGCTCATCTTCTGGAAAAAATCCCACGTAAGCAGTGAGTCCGTTACTCCTCACTACTACCTCCGTCACAGCATGGGGCTAAGTAGGGCTTGAGATCACTTCATCAACCTCCAAAACAGAAAAGAAGACACTCCTTTATTTTCTTTGCCAAAATCCATTTCTAAGGCTCTTTCTAGGAGGTAAAACGGCTGCTCCCATTCCCTGGAGTCACAAATGTCAGGCACTTGGCTGCAGATATCTTCATGTCATTAAACGGTACCTTGTAAGAGAGGGAGCAGTGGACATATGGCAGTGGGAGGCAAAGCTCTGATTTCAGGAAGTGCTTTTTTTAAGAAGGTTGGGGGCGTTTAACCTTACATGGGAGCCAAGATGAAGCGTGTCATAGGGACATGGGAATAATGTAGATAGCGGGTGTACGGGGATAAGCCAGACAACCCCCACGGGGGAGGTTAATCCCCCACTATTGGCTGCTCAGGAAGCAGTATGAGTTGTTACAGGGAAGTTTAAAGAAAGTTGTAAAATATATGGAGTGTATCGCAGAGCCAGCACCTTCCCTTGGTGTGGTGGGACACGCCAGAGCTGCCCCTGATGCTCCCGAGGCAGGCCTGCCCGGGAAGCGGCTGTGACACAGTGATGCAAAACACAGGCTCAAACAGTTGTGCCACTAAATTTGGACACGGGGTTGGACAGGCACCACGATGTCCTGAAGTCGAGTGTGAATTAGCATTGGGAAGACAGCTCCCCTCTGGGGGAGACAGACAATTGCCATGGGCCCGGCAGAACGATCGCCTCCGTCTCCCACCCCTCCCAGAACAAGTGGGGCAGCGCCGCTGCCTGAGCATGGCGAGCTCTCCCTCTTGCTCGCCCACCTTGCTTTAATTAGGTAAGTGAGAAAATGTGTCTGTTTCCCTCCTGGATTTTTTTCCCCCCCTTTTTCTCTCCTCTTTTGTCTGAACTCGTGGCTTATTTTGAAGGGGAATAATAATTAGAACATGCTGCTCCCTTTCATGGGCTTGAAAGTTAATGTCACATATCAAAACTGATGTCACTTTCCACTCTTATTGTTCCCTTTGCTCAAACATCTAGAAAAAGCCGGCTCTGTGTGTGTGTGTGTGCATGACCGCACACAGTCGCGACTTGGGCTCGTCCCTCATAGCATTAAGGGTACATATAATTGCAGTGTTTTTCACCAAGGGATTTTTGAAGAGTATGTACCATTGCAGCACCTCAAGAAGACAGGAGAGGCTTTTATAAACTAACGGTTTTTCGCACCAGCTCTTATAAGCACTATAGTCAAGGGTGAATTTCATTTAGCCTCACTGATTTAAGAATATTCAAGTGATTTGAGCAATCAGCAGCTTTTTTCTTTTGGATTTTCCCTTATGAAGGCTTCCTAGCTCTGTTAGCTATGATTGTACTAAATATCCTGTTACTGTTATCCTTTTCATTTAAGACTGGAATAAGCACCATAAAGCATTTCAACCTCCTTACTGTCTGTTATTTGCTCTCCATTCTGTCTTGTCTTTCTGTTGTTCCCTATACAGCTATGAAGTAGCTACTGCATCTACTAATTTTACCAGTTTTTATTAAAACAGCAGAATACCTGCGTGGGGCACATTGCTAAATTCAGCTGGCAACAACCTTGGGACCCTGGAGTTGTGGTTTGTGTCTGTAACTCTGAGGATGTTTTCTTCTTGCTACTTGGCTGCAGGCACTGGCTGGACAAGCAGAAGTATTTCTCAGGTCTTTGCTGGGAATCACTTATGACTACTCTGCAACCTGCATCACATGCCAGGGTGAAGCAGAAAATATTTATGCATCTTCTGGCCTAAAGTTAGGAGTTATAAACTCATAAACATTGGAGACCATGCCTCGGCTCCTTGAAAATGGTCACACTATGCAAAAATCTAACCAATTTATTGTTTAAAATGGTAGAGAAGTTTTTGGACACCAGTCAAGACTGTTTTTTCAGGTGATGTGAACCTCAGCATAGCTCCTGTTGGATGAAGGGAGCTGCTTGGGTTTTGTACCAGTGGAGGTTCTAGTCCATATACTCGTGGTGGTGCTGCTGGATGCCTCCGTGGTGCTGTGCATGGCTGGGGTGATTCTGCAGGAGGCAGGGCACTGACACCACATGAGCAAAGACTTTTTGGACAGTCACTTGGGACACGGTAGAGTAGTGACTTTTGAGAGGTGCTATCTGACCTGCTTCAAGGTACCTATTCCACCAATACCGATTTCAGTGGCTGAACTGAAAGCAGGGCCTTCAACCAGCCTGCAATCACAAGTGTGTTTCAGAAAAAACAGGGAAAGGAAAATCTTAGGAGATCTTATCTTAATTACCTAAACATTTTGAGAGAGAGATTCAGCTCTAGATTCAGACATCTAAATAGGTACACACAAGCAAGTATTTACTTGTTAGCTAGACATGTGTAAACTCATAATTAATAGAGATTTAGTTAACACACATAACACAGTCCCCAGAGCAATCTGAGCTGAGAGGATGCATCATGCACCAGGGGAAGTAGAGAATATCAGTGTCACCTTCTGGCCTAAAACTGTAAGCTATCAGTTCCTTGAAAAGGGAGTGCATTCCTCAGACCATGCCTCAGAACATGCCACATTGAGATGTCTACAATCAGACATCAACCCAAACTGGAGGCTCAGTAACCCTCCCCTCTGGTGGGAATTTTCATGTCTGTTTGCCCTGGGCGCTGTGCCCGGAAGGTCGTGATCACGCTGCAAGGAAGCCTAAATGTTTTCACTGGATGAATGTTGATTCAGAGGAATGTATGGTCAACATGATCCGCTACACATTGAAGTTGACTCTTTCAAGCCTTTCCCTAATAATCTGTTCATATATAAGTTACTCCCATCTCGGTAGGCAGGCCAGAGCTTGAGCAAACTATATTACAAAACAGTCAAATGTAGTTGTTTTGTTCCTGGCTGGTAGTTTGAGTGAGGACGTTTACTTTACTAAACTTTTTGTGACATTTCTTCTCCTACTAATTTTATCTGTCTTATGAACACTTGCTTGCAAGTGGGTTTTGTTCTGGTATCTTCTAAGGCTCAGTTACAAAACCCTCTTCAGTATCACATTAAAAATAATCTTTTTATTCTCAAATCTCTAATCCAGTAAAATCCTCACAGGTATTTTCCAAAAGGACTCTTGGTGTGCTCCTGCAAAGACTTGAGCTACAACAGTATACAATTAGTTTTAAAAGGAAATACGTTTACTGCTACAGAGTCAAATTTCTTGCTCCTTCAATGTTACACTGGAAAGCTCTGGAGATTTTTAACATTTTTGAAGTAATGCCCAGAGAGGTTAAAATAATGTTTCCCTTATGTCTTATAACTCATCTGTCTCTCTAGTTTACTGTTCTTCCTACAAAGGACCCTTTGTGCTATCTGCCTAAAGAAACAGGCTTCAGCTAGAAATGCAAATACAGAAGTTAGATTACCTACATTACGATAGGGTTTTGCTTCGATAAACTGATGTTTCAGCTCTTCGTGCATACTTCCAATAGAGCTTTTAAAAACATCATGAAGTAGGAATATATTTGATTCATCTGAGATCTATGAAGGAGATTTATGTTGATCTGAAGCAGAATCAGTTCCCCACTGCATAAAGCTCTTTCAGATGAGAAGGCGGAACTCTAATTAGAAAAACCACCACCCCACACCCGCAAGATGCTAGCCTTTGATGCCAATCCTGTGTCCAGGTAATGAACTGCCCAGCGTCTGTGACGATGGTGACGGCTGGGGGATGTGGCGTGGTGGCCAAGCAAAAAGGTGCACTGGAGTGGTGATGTGAGCAGTCCCTCCCCACAACCATCTCCAGCTCAGCCCAGGCTTCCCCAGCAGGATAACCAGACTGATATTCAAAATATTGACGGCTCCAAGTTTCTAAGTGCAAGCCCAGCTGAGGACTAGCTAGTTTGAAGAAGCTGAAGCTGTTGATGCACTGTTTTGTCATTCTCACAAACTTGCCCTTTCCCAGTAGATTTTCACTGCACTGTCCTGATACTTGGTAAAGAGGGTATTTGCTTTGATATGTCTAACCCCCGGGTTTTACAAAGACACAATGTGTTTCCAGTAACCTGCACATTTCTACACCCGAGATCACATCAAAGCCCAGCCTAAGCCCTCTGGTGCGCTTGCTATATTTATTAATCACCTGTATTGACTTATTGGAATTGCAATGCTGCCTTCAGATTCAACCAAAAGGCTTGGTAGCAAGTCAGCCAACAGCCTCATAATATCATGAGATAAACATGTGGCAGAAAATCTGGTTCACAGGCGCTGAGTTCAGCTGGTGGCTTGGTGGCTGGATGCCACATGCATAAATCTCATGCCTAGCGAGAAAGAAAGAGCAGCCCCTCTGTCTTCCTGAAATAAGGTTTCAACATGACATCTTTACGGCAGCACAAGCTGACTATACACTGTAATGTCATCAGTGTCGTATAAAGAGAACTGCTGTCCTCTTCTCCAAACTGTTTGCAAAGCAGCACTCGGGTAGGTATTTCTAGAAGTAATATGATGAGAGTTGTTTTAATACACAGGAAGATAAATCACTGATCCTTTGTGCTTGGAATTTACCTGATAGTACGGCTTAAAAAAACTTCACTCTTACCATGCAATCTCCAGCTTGCTGACTAAACTCGATCAAATAAAACCCCTAAGTTCCCCCAAAGGTTACTGCAGAGATGAGTGGCATTTTTTTTTGTTTAGGGACAGTCACCTATTCAAATACCCACGTGCACAGAGATTCACCACAAAAGCATGCTGCCAACAACAAAATGGCTGAAGCTTCTATGATGCTTCACAGAACCAAGTAAACTCCTGATACACCCATTCCTATAACACGCTGACATGTGAATCCATGTGCAATAATTCTCCAAAATGCTTCTTGCCTATTGTGTAAAACTATTTTGTTTCTGGAGGTTGGTCCTGAGCACAGAGCCACGTGCCACACCAGGCAATACAAGTGAGCACGTGTGAGGAGCTACTTGCAGACGTGTGTCTTTGTAAGGCTGTTGCTTCAGCAACAGCAGAGAAATATTTTGTAAAAAATAGGAAAATGTGTTGAAAAAGCCACAATCTAAGAGACTGAGCAGACTGGGAGAGAAGGGAGCTCCTCAAATCAATTTAAACTACAGAGAAATAAGTCAGTACATTTTCAGTCAAGGGTATCTCTTAAAAAAACCTTAAGTTTAGTATGGGGGAATTTAAGGAACTGTTAATGTCACCTGCATCCTCTTTTTTTTTATTTAAAGTAGTTTCTATCTCCAATATATAGCCAAGGGCATGTTCCTGCACTGATTCTGTTCCTGCTGCTGCCTTTTCTCCTCCCTCTGTAAGCCTGTACAGGCTGTGAGTGTGTCTGAAAAAGCTTCATTTAAATCTGAGCTCTTTGAGCCGCCTGTCCCTGGGAAATCACATGGGTTACCGCTCATCCCTTGCATTTTCCACTTTCAGAGAAATTGAAGCTTCTTGCACTTTCATTATGGCATCTTTTTGAATTTGTCTGCTCTTCCCACAAATGGATTTCAAAGCATCAGGGTAGCATGGGCTTTTCAAAGAAGCCTAATTGACTGTAATAGAGTGTTAGTGCCTAATTCACTTAGGCTCCCTTGGAAGCTTCCTTTTCATACTTATTCCAACATTGCTTTCCTGAAGCTTAATCACCGTAGGCACATTGATTGATCAATTAATTTCCTATTATGATGAACTTCAGTAATTTGTACATGCTGGTATTTGGTATCAGCTTCTGAATATATCATTACCTCCTTGTCACTGCAGGGTTGGGATTGTGCTTGTTCCCTGTCAGATTCTCCATTTTCTTGGAGTAAGCTGCTCTTCTGCATAACTTTGGAGACTCTTTAAAATGTGTCTGAGAAATTATGCTACCATTGCAACAGCCTAACTGCAGACCAGGGATCTTCCATCTGCTCCCTCATGGTTACCAGCCGCTACCAGCAAGTAGGATCTTGCCTCTGAACTGCCATTCTCTGTCACTGCCAAAATATAGCTCAAGGGCGTTTGTAGCATTTTTTGACAGAAATCCTCTCCTCCTTCCCTCCATCACCTTTCCTTACTCCCACTGACAGATGCAGGGCTTTCAGGTGAGCTTTGTATTTGCTTAGACTAATTTGCCAAGTCTCAAATTCATCCCAGTGGTCCTTACTGTTGTTACACCCCTTGCATCCTTCCAGGCAACTCCTCTCCTTGTAGACATTTATCCCTCTTTAGCTGTCATTAGGCCGAGTCATGCATATTCACATCTTTTAATCTTTTTTTTCTCACATCAGTTCCTTCAGTCTTTTAATCATTTGTGTTTCTCTTCTCTAAATTACCTCCAATTTGTCTACGCATCTCTGGTTCTCAGGCACCATGAAGATGCTGTTTAGACAGATATGCCTCTGAGGACACAAGTTCATAGAAGGCTTGTTAATGCCTTTATGGTGGAGACATTTCATTTTTCTGTTGGACACCATGATTTTAAACAGGGTCTGAAGAAAGGGCACATGATTATATCCTTGCAGATTGCCACAAAAGGTGACTGCCATTCAGTTGAGCCTGTCATCTGTCACTCATCGCTGCAGTACCTGCCTCTCTTTCAGCACTACTCTGGGCAACTTGTTGAAATGTGTGTCCTCTCCTCGCTTCTCGTCCCTCCTCAGGGCAAGAGGGAAGTTTCACGCAACTAGGTGTCTTGTTTTCTCAGGCTTTCAGTTATTAATAAACATGCTACTATGTTTTTTATGTCAGAGAAAACAGATACAAATATGGACTTAGAGCAGAAGGTGGGAAAGTTTTCAATGAACTTTGGCACGTCCTTGCTCTGGGAAGGCAGCAAATTGCTGTGCATCCAGCAACTTCACATCTTCCCCATCCCGCACCAACACTGGGCATGACTGCAGCTCTGCGCAGCTCTGGCAGTCGTTAGTACCAGTGGACAATACGGCTCATTATCCACCAGATCCTCCCAGTAGCCCACAGCCATGCAGAGAGCTGGGGGTTGAGCTCAGGTGAAGACTGCTTGGGCCTTTGCAGAAATCTTTCCTTGTTCGGACGGCCGAGATCATGCTGGTTTCCAGACAGAAAAGCCTCCATTATACAATATATTTTTTGCATGAGTTTGCCAGAGTTGTAATAAGCTTATCAAAGGGATAACTGTTAGGATAAACCCTACAATCTTCTCCATCAGTCAGGAAGAGAAATAAATAGAAAAAACAGTAGATACAGCTTTTCCAGATGTGTCAGTCAGCTGCAGGCTTTCCACTCAGTGACAAGCAATCAAGAAGACTCCTACAACCAGTGCTCTGTGTCTGCTGGCACAGGAAATTACCTACCTAGTTCAGACCTCACATCACACATTGCTTCTTTTGGTTAGACCGATTTTATGTGACTGCACTACCAGCAGCACTAAAATAGCTCCATAAACATTACCATATGAGCGGGCGTGCTGCTTCAATGCACTGGATACAGCTATTTACCAAATCCTAGCTTAAGACATATGTCATTGTCTGAACTGCCTTTCTGTCTTACGTAGATGAATCAGTAACCTTTAAAGTACTATTATTCCCTCTTTGTAACAAGGCTCGGATGTTGGTTTTTGCAATGCCACAGAGTACTTTTTTAAGCACCATAAGATTTCATGTGAGCACAAATTGCAAAATTAAAAGTCAGCCAGAGCACAGCTTTTCAACTTGCCTTGCAAGCAAATCCTGGTTCCTTCCCTGCCACGGCCCTCCCACCTGGTGGGGAAAGAATTAACAAAAGCAGAAACAATTAGATATCTGAAGAAGAGCTTTTAGAAAGGCAGAGAAAAGCAGAAAGCAAGCACACTCAATGTCCTTCCAGGAGAACAAGAGCCTCTGTTGAAGATCTCCTTCCCAGAGGCTCTTGGAAAGGGATTCCAACAGGAAAGGAGGCAGTGATGGGTTAGTTGTTGTAAGAGTGTGGTACTAGGAGCTGCGGTGTGGGGAACACAAGTGGTGAGAGTTACTGTCCCCAGGCATAAGTTTGCACTCCGGAGTGACACAAAGGCACTAAAGCACAAGGAGTTTTGGAGGGCTGCAGCTGCCCTGGGGGCAGAGGGTGCTGATTTAGAAGAACCTTCTCCAAGCTCCTCTGCAGGGATGACTCTGTCAAGTGAGCCCCTGCCAGGCTTTGCCAGGGAAGATGGACGTGCAGGTGAGATAAAGAGCACAGACCTTTTTCTGATCATGCCAGACATTCACCTTTGGGAGAATCACCAATTCAGTACTTGGAAGAATCTGCCAAAGAGGCATTTTAATCAGCTGCTGTTGGAGCTATTGAAAATAAAAACATGACAACACAGACTGGCCTGTCAGGCAAAGGGAGATGGGGAGAGGGGAGATATGAAGAAAGTGCAGGCCCTGGAAATCCAGGTCCTGAAAAAATTAACTGCCAGGACTGCCTTTGGCAGAGAGAAATAAAACCAGACTGGTCACCTAAGCGTGGAGTAAAGCAGGAGTGATGTCTTTGGGCTACTTCAATTCATGGCCAAAACCTCTCCAGCAACCCTCTCAACAGATCCCACCGGCTGGGTGCAGAAGCAACAATCCTGCTGCTGCACTGGTGTCTTCCATGTGCTGGTTCCCCACCCTAAAGAGTCTAAAGAGAGCTGAGCGAACCCCTCTCACCAAACTCTGAATAAAGTCTAAGTATGTATGCACAGTTCCTGCAAGAAGGTCCATCTTGTGTTCAGTATTGCCATGGTCACCCAGTTCTGCAAAGCTCTGAGCAGCCTGTGAATCTCATGGGAGCTTGGGCAGCTCCTGGCATGGTGGGCCTTGCCACAAACTAAGCACAAATTTTCAAGATTATTTAGGTCTATCTTCCTTCCTATCCACTGTCAGAGCTATTTGTTCCTGGGCTCTGAAAATGCAGAAGTCATTACCGTAAAGATGGTACTTTTCATGGTAAGTATGAGTTTCTACTTTTAGAAAATAAGTACCTATTTAACTAAGAGCTTTATAATAGATTGAGCAGTGCACAGAGTACAAAAAAAGTGGGAGCTAAGATCCAAAAAATCTAGTTTAGTGGTAGGATTTGGCACGAAAATAGTTATCTGCTTCGTATCTTTAGTATTAATTTATTCAAGACCCTCATCTATGGATAAATACAAATTAAAAATTAAAAGCCCTTGTAAAGTAATGCACGAAACCAAAGTACTACAGAGAAATTTGGAGAAGCAAATGAAACTGCAGTCATAAACTACAAAGGCACTGCAGACGCAGGGCAGAGGGGAGGCAACTTGGAAATAAGAAAAACCCAAAAAAACAACTTAACCTCAACATGAAAGGAAGAGAGCAGGAGATGGTGGTGGTGGCAGCAGTGAGAGGAGGGCAAGAAAACCCACCACTTAAAAAACTAAATTCATAACATCACCGCAGCAGGGTGCAGAGGGAAATATTTAAACCAGTAATTTTGAAAACGTAACCCAGACCATCTGGTGAGTGACACCTTCTGTTTACACCAGGCAAACAGGTTCTTGCCGCAGGGCTCCCATTCGTCAGCCCCTGGGAATAATCCTCGAGGTTGCATTAGGTTCAGAGCTCAGAGCTGCACACAGCTGACTGCTGTCATCAAACTAAGCAAGCAGGGAACCACTCTGTTAAACAGTTTGTTTTTTCAAGGTCAGTGAGAGCCAAAAAGGGGTCCATCCCTATAAATCGATATTGTCTAAATGTTTTGGGCAATAAGAATATTGGTCAATGTTAAAAGGCATCGCTGGAGGGGGTGGTCAGAGAGAGAAGTGGGTCCCGAGCACAGGATTTCCCTGCTGATCTACATCACCTGCTCACACTGGGCAGGACAAGTTTGGAGAAAGGCCCTGGAGGGGCCGGGGCTGAGCTGGTGGCGGCAGCACAGGCAGCAGGGCTTGGCCTGGCATGGAGTGCCCCCCCATCCTTAATGCCCTTATCCTCATCCAGCAGCTCCTTGAGCTCAGGAAATGCTATTTCTCCCATGTTCCAGGTGAGGGACAGAGATGCAGCTGCTCCAGCTAACATCCAGTGAGGCATTTAATATCTTATTGCACTTTTAGATGCTTGAATTCCTACTAAAATCAAGAAGATACGGCCTTTCATGATGTGAGATGTCATCAATAATGTGTGGCCGAGTGTTTCCCTGAGTCCCAGTCTGGTCCACAAGCAACGGGACTGCCCTCCTAAACCAGCCAAAACTGTGACTGGGGATCAACAGAAGTTGGCCCTGCCAGGACAGGCAAGCAACTCTGGCCTCCAAAGGAGGGGAAAGGGGAAAAACAACCTGTCCTTTCTGGGGTATGTGGGGAAAATTGGCCTCCAAATGGAGAGGTTTGGGCTTCAGGCCACCACAATTCACTACCCACAAAAGCCGACTTGCAAGAGCTGCACTAAAGGCAAGTGGCAAGTTTTTAAATATCACTAGGGATGCCTTCTGTTCCCAAGGACAATCATCAGCCTCCAAACATTGCTTCTAGCTTCTATCTGGAGACAGTACTGGGCAAAGTAATACACTCAGTTTCTTTAGTCAAGAGCAGACTGCGTATCTCAGATGGTTGAGGAGAGGCTAACTCTGATAAATATATAATACCCAAGGGGTTATCTAAGCAGCCAATAAAGATACAGAATCTTTTTTTCAGGTACTGAAGTTATAGTCATTCACTATGTGGCATCAAAACAAATACAGATTTTCTGATGGATTTTTTTTTCCCACTGTTATTAAAACACAACCCCTTCTTAAAGCAGCATCCCACACAAGTCTAATCCTTCCCAATTTATCTCTGGCCGAGTCTGCAGCCAACAACTTGAGGCCCTAGCTTTGTACCATGCATATCACAAATGAGATTTTGATTCTAAATGATCAGATATGGGGATCAGATTTTGAAATGACATACATTTTGTGCATAGCCTACATTCCCTTTCTCTTTTTTTATCTGAACTGCCCATCCCATTTCCTACGCACCCTCACGTTTAAAATTGTATGGGGATGGTTTCTATTTTAAAAGAGGCATTCATGGGAATGGAACAGAGTGAAGCTGCTGAGATTTTTTTACCTGAGCTCTGATTGCAGCGTCCTTCTTAATCCACTTTATCACTGTTTCATACACCAGCTCCTCTGCTTTGGTGTTCAGGCTGTCATTGGACATGTAGGAAATGAAGTCATCTTTTGAAATATTAAGGATCTCTTCTTGGTTTGCCACCTCTGGGAAAATTTGCAGGGCATATGCTTTGGCCATGTTGTATAGCTCAGTGCACTGCATGGCTTCAGCCATGGCTAATATTCCTAAGCAGTTGCTAGCAGTCAGCTGTTTTTCTAAAAGGAGCAAAGAAAAAAAAAAAAAAAGCACAAGTGAGAATTATGAAAAGCAAGATTCACATTTTTACCATGATCATGAAAAAAATACGTGCCACAGACAAACCTCCAACCCTAATTAATTTCAGAAGCAGCACTCTGGGTTACTTTAGGATTGGGTTTAAAGCACAAAAATCAGTCTGTCTAACAACTGAGCTTGGGATGGGGAGAGAAATACACTTTCGAAGTTTGCTTTTCGTGTAAGTCTTCACAAGGCACTGGGGAAACCTACTGACATAATAGTATCTGGGGCTTCCCACGGGACGGGAACCCAGCCAAGAGACTGCTGCTATTTCTCCCGCCTACAATGTTGCTTTAAGAAACAGTAAAGATGTAAACGCCAGTGCAGACACTTAAGAATAAATGCAAACAGCACTAAGGACATTTCTGAGGATGCTGCAGTCGCTTTATGATAATTTTTGCCCTGTTCAGCTACTAAGCTACTTCAAATAAAAAAAAATCCTCCCCCCCTTTTCTTTTTCAAAGGAACTTTGTTGCTGCTGAATGTGATGACATCCCTTATGCAAAACACAGATTATACTAACGCCTTCTGTTAAATGTTGTGTAGTGGGTTTCAAAGGAAATCATGCACAGAGGAGACAGCATTATCTCCTACCCAGCAAACAGAAGTAACGGCACAGTGTGTAGCTTTGCGTTGAAAGTGCACTACACCATACATTTGACTGTACTGTTTTCCTTTTCAGCTATTCTAAAGAAAAACCCACCAATTTCAAACCTTTATAGGAGGAACTCTTAGATTCTTCTCAGCTTTTGTTAACCAAGCCACTACTAATAGGCAGAATATATTCTTTTAAGATATAGGACCAACAAAAAAAAAAAAAAAAAAAAAAAGAGAAACAGACTGCAATAGATCACAAAAGCATCGGTGCCAGTGGCAGGCTTCTCACAGGAGAAGCATATTGCATTTGGGCAGTATCATATCCTAGTGCACCATTTCAGAGCATCGGACAGGAATGTGTGATAACCTCACATCTCTTCAAACAAAACTCCCATCAGATTGCTTCTGCTGGAAATGTTCAGGGATTTTTCCCTGCACCCAACTTCTGCTTTCATCAGATTTAAAATCTGCACACTATCTATACATGTTTTTTATTAAAATGGGATTATGACTTCTTTTTTTTTTTTTTTTTTTTTTAACATATCACGAGTATAGGAGTTTTGTGAGTTTGTTTCTGCCCTCCCCCTGCCCACCTCCCTTTTTATTTTCTTTTACAGATCCAGCAATCTTGAAACTAGGCTATCTCATTTTGCATCAGTTGATTGTACTGACTCCAAGGAGCCCATTTCCTCAAGCAGACTGGAACAGTGACACTGTTTGCTGTCAGTAGATTTTGTCACTCAAAGACTGCCCAAGACAGGCTGAAAATTGATAGCTATAAAGCACAAAGCTCCCAAAATTTCTTCTTTTCCAAAAAAAAAGAACCAAAACCCTCTTCCACGTTCCTTGGTTCTGTGTGTTGGCACAGTTTCATAAATACGTACAGCCGTGGGTAAAATAATCATCTAACAGAGCCCAAAACTCTCATCATCACTTGGCAAACTCTCAAGTCGAAGACAAATCTGACACCGTTCCACTTTATCCTCACAAGGTTTATAATAAAGGTAATAATCTACTTTGACTCATTAAGCAGCCGTTTACTAGCACACAATGGAAAAGTCTTGCAAGAATGAGTCTTTGTCTTCAAGGGACTGGGTCAGCCTCTATCAGGAGAGATTCCCATGCCATCCCCAGATGAACCTGTGGTGTGGGGCAGAAAAAGCACTTGTCACGACTGGTTTCTTCTGTTCTCAACAGGTTTTTCTACCTCTAACAATGCTGGGTGCCTGAAGCAGCCTGGTACACCGGTGTCCAAGCAGTTCCACTTTTCCCTTTTGAGCTTCACTCCTTTGTCTTCCATGAGAAACCACTCAGTGGCAGACACGAGTGATGTTACTCCTCTCTGATTCAGCAAGTATTGTAAGGCCCTTTAGAGAGGGGTCCCAGGGAGATGCAGACTGGGGTACGATCAGGAGGCTGGTGAAACACTTCTTTGCACTTCATCACTTTTGATATGATGAGCACCACAGCAAGGTGGGCACGGTGATGTCTTAAGATGAGGGCTGGCATGTGAACTAGAAGGATTCACTTGTGGGTGAGCAAGACAGGGGCTGAGGCAACAGCTATAGGAGGTATGGAAAATATCTACCATGTGAACAGAAAAAAGGCACCCTTTATTTTTCACCTCTGACTCAAAATACGGGGTTAAGATTGATCTCTCCAGCTGTCTATGGTGCAACTGAGCAACCACATTAGTATCCCTGAACACTCATAAACAAATAATTCCAAGAAGTAATCTTGTAATATTTTGGGTTAATCTGGTAATATTTTGGATAATAACTTCAGGATGACCAGAACTGTACCTTACCAATGCCTGTTATTCTGCACTAAAGGGAGCCTACATGACTACTTAGATACAGACCTCTGCTATATAACATAGCTCATCCCAAGCGACTGCAATCTGGGGGCACTTCAGGATGTTGACATGACAAAGACAGGTAAGGGCCAGTTCTGCTCCATCTGCTCCTGAGCTGTTTTCCTTTGGATGCTGACATGTTTACAATAATTGGTGCTTTTTGCCACAGCAACACTGGGCTTGTAACAACACATTTTTGTGGAGTTTCACCTTGAGTCTATTCAGAACGTGACTGCTGACTACTAAGCTATTCCCAGCACTCAAGGACAGTTCATAACAGACTTTTGACTGGACTTTAAGGATATCAGATGTAATCTAGTAGGTTCTCACTGATTTGAGACAGTGCTGGATAGCATATTTGTTTCTATATATGTCACAATAATGCAGATCAGCAGCTGGTATTCTCCACTTGTGTTAGATGTGATTTTGGAATGGGATCCTGTGCAGAGTCATCACGAGCTAATCAGCCAGGCAGACTGCTAAGACCACACTTCTGGGAGTGGGATGACTTGAGATAAAGTCAGAGCTAGACGGTATGTAGGAAGGATTATTCAGCGAGATTGCAGTAAGTATGATAGAAGCTCAGTGGTTGATGCAAGCCCCCTCTGTGTGCATTAAGTATGGTATTTTCACCCAGAGATGCTTTTCAGATGATAACTTGGATATCACTAAAATTAGCATAAAATGTGCATTTTCTCACAGTACTCTGTGTCCGTTCTGATGGGCATCATATTCTGCATATTCCTACTACTGTCAAAAGCATGTGAAGATGGGAGATAGGTGGAAGACTTCCAGATCCATTCATCATCCAGAAGATTTCACTTCCCCTGTGAGAGTGCTTCTCACTTCTTTTAGCTCCAGATATGGTCGATGCTTCAGTTTCTCCAGTGCTGGTCAGTGTGGTTCTCCAGCTGGCTCCAAATGCTCCACCTTGGATGAACAAATGATTACCCATAATATTTTCTCTTGAACTCATAAGGACCATAAAGGCCTCTTTTTTCCTCAGGTACATATGACAATTCATGCAGGTCTCATCACTGGTCTGTTCAGTTTTTCTCATAGCTCCTTCTCATACTCTTTGCAAACTTTGTCTTTGTGCCCTTTGTCCAGGAGACTAAGAAAATTCAGAGCTCCTGCTGTTTCCTATTCTGCTCCATGAATCTAATAGGTTCCAGCAACTTCTTTAGACTTAAGGAAGAATACTTTTATTTTATCAGCAGCAGGCTGAAGTACAAGTTCAGAATTTGTTCACTCCTATGACGGGCATCCCTGCATCATGGACCCAAACCATGATACTGATGAATCACCTGAAATCTGATTTGAGCCATGACTGATGGTAGTGTAAACTAAATATGAAAAAGAAAAAAAAAAAGAAAAGAAAAGAAAAAAAATCCCTCAAGTCTTCAGCCATATGGATAGAGGAAATACCTATGATGTCCTGATCAGTTTGCAAACACTTGCCCAGTTATCATATGGCACCTGCACGAACTTGTCAGCATCATTGCATCAGTCGGCATAAAACTGTTGCCATTTCTCATGGTCTAGACAAAAGCAGATGAGACAGCATGTGGGGGAGAGAGAGAATGTGGCTATAATTAGCCCAGTGAAGCTGGTTAAGAAATCTCCCATTGAAATGAAACAATTTTCCTGACACATTTTGCAGCACGTTTCACCAGAAAGTGCAAGTAGATTTGGGGTGCTGTTGCCCAATGCTGCTGGGAGGCCCTGGGTAGAGACACAAGTGCTGCCTGGACATCAACCAGTTAGGACCCTGCTGGAGCTTCACAGCTAAAAAAAGGATGACCTGAATTTCCTCTGAGATGGTGCTGTGCTGAACAGACCTATTAATTTGGGGATTTTGCTTCTTTGGGCCTCTTTGGACATCCTCCACTTCTCTCACTATTTAGACATGGCCACTAATGGGAAAGAATCACTGTTTATACTGGTGAATCCTTGAAAAGCCCTGGAAAAAACCCTTGATTTTTACCATATTTTTACTTTGTGAGGAGCAGAGGTGGCTCGGATGAAAAGAAAAAAACACAGCCACAGAGAAGACAAAATACCTTTCCCTAAACTTTTTAGATGGCAAATGCTCTACTATCTCAGTATAACAATCCAGTCACAGCTATAAATAAAAATAAGCAATTACACTCCATGAATTCTCCAAATGAGAATACAAAATTCCAGCAACTCCCCATATATCACTGAACTTATAACCAACTCTACTATTTCATACCATAACATGGTTCACTGAATTCAAATATTAACTATCGGAAAAGAGAAATCTCACATTGATTTAGTGAAATAAATGTATTTTGGTTTTGTGGCTGAATCTTTGGAGATAGTGCAAGTTAAACATATCTCCTGCTCCTGGAAAGGCCCTAAGATCTAATTACTTTAAAAAGTGATGAAGGTAAGATGGGGGGAATGCAATTCCAGAGCCAGAGCCCTCACCCAAGTTGCACAACCAACAGAGTGGGATTGCAAAGCACAGATTTCATTTCACCATTACCCACCCATTTGAGAACAGGTTTTTAAACAAGTGAACATATAAAAAGCTGGAAAGAAGAGAAGAATACAGTATCACAGATTTTTTACTGATGCCTGCATTGTACCAGCCTAGTCATACCACTCATCTTGCCAGCAGGTCAGCTTAGCAGTGAAAATTAACACAGCAGTAAACTGGACTCATTTGAGTGTATTTTTCTTTTTTTTTTTTTAATGAGTGCAACATTTTCTAAATGCTCATCCTCCACACTCAGTAATTCTAGATGTCAATTTTAAATGAAAACTGCCCAAGAAGAACCTATAGTTCATGTGGCTTGAAGTTATAAGCAGGGTCCAGAGTGAATGATATCTCCCATACCAAGTTGAAGGAACCTAAATAGAAATCAAATGTCCAAAAAAGATACTTGGACTTGGACAGGGGAAGTATATAAGATCAAGCTCTCACTTTTTGTATTAATAAGTTTGTGTTGATAATTTGTAAATTATTACTGTCTCCTTAACTGATATTATAGGCATGTTGGTGAAGGAGCGGCATGTGATACAGGCAGGAATTTGAACCAACATATGTTTCATTTGAGCTCCAGTTCTGGCTCCTCTTCTGCCATGTCAGAAATGGGGCTGGATTGTTCCAGTTCAGACCAGTACAGCTTAGCTAACTGACCTGATCACCTTGGACTGTTTTGAAATAGTCTATATTGGAAAATATACAGAAAATTCAAGGAGCAGGATGACATAGAAGAACGGGCTTCTCATGTGCCCACGAGAGGACGGAGAGGCACCGGTGATGCTGATGATCTGAACACCCTCGCTGGGGCAAACGCTCCCCATGCACACAGGGCACACCAGTTACCAAGTGAGAGCACACTAACCTTTTATTCCCATCTATGGGATGGGAATAAAATTAATGACAACACATAACCATCAGACCATAAGGCTGCATGAAAGAACAAACCCTGTGAACATTCAACTTGGAGTAGTTCAACCAGATCTTGTATATAAGAATATTGGACATGTGAAAGATTTTCTCATGGATGCAAGAAAATTGCAGAGCCTGACTCTTCTGTGGGAGTCCACCTCCAACTCTTTCAATGCATGACCAAGCTGGCCTGGTGTAGCACCCAATATCTGCTGTCACAGTTACAAGCAACCTATGCGTTACAGCCTGCTGTCTGTGCAGTGATCTGGGAAACAAAATGTCATGACGATGGTATGAACAAAGATTCAAGAAAAAAGTCAATCCAAAATGTGAAAGCAGTTGCTACTCAACCAACAGGCTACACTTCTCTAGATCATTTTCCACTGGCCACTGTGTCAACATTTTAAAATCATGTCTCAACACAAATAAATACTGTTTTTTTATTTTATTATTTTTAATATTGGGTTTCCTAATTATCTTTTAAGAGTTGCTAGAAGGAAGGCTTACAAACCTTAAAATGAGATCTTAAAACGTCACTAGATGGAGTGATTCTTACCTAGAAACGAAACGCAGACTTTACAGAAAGTATGAAATTGGAACTTGCTGGCAGCTTCCAGTAGGGTTTTTGCATTGGCTGAATCTATGATCAAAGAACCTGTATAAACAAACTCCAGGAGTAATTCCAGGACATCCGCAGTGAGGTTGGACATGGCCAATTCCAGCTTCTCCCCACTTCTGCTACTGTCTCGTGGTGACCTGGCAACAGCAGACAATTAAATTACGGACATTACACCATCCCCATTTTGTTGGCATTTATTGATTAGTGAGGGCTAGAAAATCGCTTTGCACCTCATTATATTTGTCCATTATTTTTGTTTATGGAACTGAAGAATATGAATTTTAAAATAACTGAACTTAAAAACTTTAACTGGATCTGAAAGAGAAGAATCTTAAAGCGAGTCTTACGAAAAATCTGTTTATTGCTACTCTGCATTTTCATGCAAAAACAGTTGCAAAAGAAAAGGAAAGGAAAGAAAGAAAAAGAAAAATGAATGAGCCAACATTAATGAAAATGAGGAACGGGATTAGCTTTCAAAGGGAAACAATACATTTTAGCATCTTGGTTAATGTCTCATCTTCTGTGCATAATATAACTGTTAAGGAAAAAACACTCTCCAATTTCAAGAGAAAAGGTCATCTACTTTTTCAGGAATCCAGCACTGGAATTATTTTAAATGTCATGTGCATTTAAGGATACATTTAAAGACCTTTTCATAAAAAACAACAATAATAAACATTAATTTATCTTTAGCTTGATCTTCTCAGCATGTTATATTCAAGTATATATGATAGATTTGATATGCATATACAATTGGTCATATGAAAAAAATTTGCTTATTCTAAAAATCTATTGTTCCCTTTTAGGCACTAAAAAAAGGAAGCCCTTCATGGCAATTGCTTTGAAAACTGAATACAAGACAAGATAGACAGACAAAATGGTTAGAGCAAAGAAGGGAGAGGGGGGAAAACAACAACCAGCTCTGCCACAGGAAGCCAGCAGCCATCCTCTAGGAGTTTCATGACTGTGGCCTATGGTTTTTCCTGCATGAAGTGCTGAACAATTTGGGGATCAAAGTATCTCCTGCATTTGAAGTGTGGATTAGTGCTTGTGAAATTATTGGACAAAAAGAAAATTATACTGAATTAAAGTAAGGGCCCAGTTCTTAATGCATGGTTGGCTGATGTGTCTGCAACACTAAAGACAGGTTACACCTGAAAGACAAAAATGATGATAAATGTGGTAACATCAAGGAGGGGAGGGGAAATCTGTTGGAGTAAGAAAATAAACTCTTTTAATAGTTAGGACCATCCAGCACCTTCTCAAAGAAACATGAACTTCTCCTAGTCACTGGACAGTCAACGTCTGCTCGTTCCAATTCTGCTAGAGTACTTGCAAAAGCCATTGCACAATTGACACAAAACCGGCATACGATGCTGCGTGACTTGTACGGACTGGCCAAAGCATCACTACTGACAGGCAACGCCAATTTAAGCATGAGCAAGAGCACTATCAACCTCTTGGATTCACAAAGCTGTCTAGAAAGGTGATGGTTAAACCTCTACTACCATCATGGAGGAAAAATAAGCAACATACAAGGTTCAGTTTTCTTCCCTCATGACACCCCACCCCACGCACCCCAATAGCCCCTGAAATCATTTGGGGAAATGATTAAAAACTGCCGTGGATGCTTTGTCACCAGTCTTCCATTGACTAGCCCAGTTCAAGTCAAGGCCTCAGCTTTAATTCATATGAATCTTTGCAGGATCAAAGCTTTAAAGAAGTTAATTTTTTCTGCTGAAAATATTAGATGGTATCCATTACCACAATGGAGGAGCAGCAAGCAGTCCTTAATTTCATGTGTTTCTCTAAGGTAGTGAACAACAGTTACTCCCATTCACAATAGGAAACTGAGGCACAAGGAGACAAAATCACTTGCCTATGATCATAAAGTTAAGGGCCAAGCAAGGAACTAAACCCCGTTTTTAAAATTCTAAATAGTGGACTATCCCTTTGCATGGGAATACAGGTGGGTTAGGTCCTATCCCAAAAGCAGATGGGTAAGAATACACACTGATCATGATCCCTGTGGTACCTGTACATGCACAGATGTGTACGCTACCCTGAATCCTTATGCTTTATCACGCCACAGTATTCTTTCTGAACTCTTGCATATGAATTCAATTTTGCACTCAAGGCAGAAAACCTCAGGTGTCAAAACAGAAGAGTTGCCATTTCCTAGATCCTCAAGAGGATGTCACAAAATGTTATTTGTTTTTCTTTCTCACACTCACATAGCAATAACATGCCCCATATCTGATTTATCTCCAGTTGTGCACACATCCGGTGCTGCACCCTGGGCTATCAAAATGCCTCCTGGTACCAATGTAATTCCTGCTGAATTGTTTCCAGAAGCGGTTTGTACCTGACAGTGAGTTCATATTCATGCCGGCTGGTTAATAAGGACATTGCCTAAAATTTAAGTGAGATTTAGAGATACCCAGCAATTGACAGAATCAGGGTCTTTGCACCATGGCAAGCCCCACCATAAGAAATTATTTATTTAATGCCACTAATTGCACTGTGCTGGCGATAGCTGCAGGAATGACTGTGCGTGAGCCGTCAGGAATCGCATGCTCTCTCCCAGAGCAGAGACAAGGAGGTACAAAGGAAAGGATGACGTGACACCAATGTCAGTATAGACACATACTAATGTTAGCAACAACTGCAGGCTGCTATTTTTCAGAATAATTAAGTAATAATCTCTTTTACTTTGTAATACACCAAGCAATAAACTGCTGCTGCAATTGATTAAATGCCAAAGAAAAGCTAAGGTGTTTAATCAATCACTAGAGCCACTTACAGCAAGTATAATACAAAGCTACAGAGATTATTGATATTACACAATGAACTAGAAATGGGAAAGAAAATTATCCCTATTCCTTCCTCTGTGATGCCTTGAATGTGTTATGCTGTTACGCTGTTTTCCATGCTGGGGATCTGGGTTGGTACTGGCTGGAGAATGGACAGGGAATTGGTTGAAGCAGGTCCGAATGGATCGAAAATGAGTGTCTGAAGGAAGAGAAGAAAATAATGTGGGGAAACAGTGACTGAAGTAATAAATTCCATAGATTTCTTCTTGAAATTATTTCAGTGAATCACGTTGTGGCATCCCCCTCCAAGCCTGACTAAAGCTGTGTTCCTTGTTTTCACATGTATTAGAATATCAATATGCTCTGTGCAGTTATACTTCATCTATTTGGGATGGAGCCTTCTCTCAGCTACTCTAGAAGAACTGCAATTGAAGCGGCTAAAGCTGTTCTACAAGAACAGAATTTAGTTCTGTAAATGCATATGCAGTGGACTGGGGAAAATCTGTACAAATGTATACAGCTGTGCCCCAAATAGCTCATCCCGTATCACATCAGGAGGAGTTTTTTTTGTCAGTGGCATCGATAGATGCAAACATTTAGAAAAGTCTGCTCTCAGAAAAGCACTGACTTCTTGCCTTAAGAGCTGGGAAAGACACGGCTCTACCTGGTACATACACTCCTACTCCCCCACTCCTGTCACAAACATGGGGTATTTTGGGGATGAAGAGCCTGCCTGCTTTGTGTTTCAGTCTCCCTTGAAGTCAGGCAATGTATACTTATCGTCCGTGGACATCATTAAATGTGGTACATTCTGCTATTTGCCCTGTGAACTCTAAAGTTTAAACAGAATGATGTCATTTTATTGGCCTTGTAATCATTGCTCATATTATAAAGGTCACACATTTCACATTGTGGCAGAAAATCAATAGTTCTCCCAACAGCCTCTGGGGGAAAAAGTTTTGCTTCTGAAGAATAATATATAATAAACAATTTTAGTCCTTACTTTATCATGGCTGTAATCTTGGAGAATAGCTACAGTAAAAATCTGGCAAAGGCTGATATATAAACTCATTAAAATTGGGAAGTGATTTAGAACAGGACTTTTAAAAAGATTTATCTTGAGCTAAACAGCAAAGAGGTTTGTTTAGGTCTACATTTAAACAAGCTCCAAGAGCTCTTTAACAGCTTAATTTTATGGTAGCTGTTGGGGAATTCTTTCAGATTTACAAATCATGTATTTCTCCAGCAAGGTGATAGACCTGAGCAATGTGCAAGCAGAACTGAGCCCACAGATAAGCAGGAAGCACAGATACACTCTGAATGGGTAGGGGGGGTTACTGAAAAATATTTTGTATTGTCTGGAATAATTAGGTCTAACAACATAATGCCAAGGACTTTGAACATACTCTGACTGCTTATCCTTCAACTTAATTACTTAAACTAGAGAAGACAAAGGCACAGGGAACCTTTTAAAGCAAAAGATGGCTTGACTACACTCTCAAATAACAAATCAAAATTGGTGTCGCTTTCTGTTAACAAATATATAGAAAAGATCTAAAACGTTTAAATACTGATAGCAGGAAAAATAACCCTGAAACCTCATCTGGAAGATTTAGGAGTGGAACTGACAAAAGAAAAAGTAGAGAACTTTACATTTTTGGTATTCATTTGTCCTTGAAAATGATTTCCATACATGTAATACATAGAGACAAGAATCAGCACAAGTGTTTTCATGCTTAATAGCGATGCAACTGAGTTTTCTGCATCTTGAGTTATAAATATATCTACGTATTTTCCCTGCATTATTCGTATCAACACATTCATGATGTGTGATTCAGTTCAAAACATTTAATAGTGAGATGCCTTGATTTGCAAAGCTGCATTTAGAGTCTGACTAAAGTAGCTGTGTAAGTGAAACGCCGCTAGCGTGTCAATTTGTCAATTTATGGACAGCGCTACCGCCTCTAATTCAGGCTTCCCTCATGGTTTGGATATGCTGCCTTTAACCGCCTTGCAACATTATTTTGACTGACTAATGGTTTGGCTACAGCCTCACTCAATTTTAGATCAAATACGAAAAGCTACCTATACCCGGTACAGATGCCAGCCAACTCTCTGTTTACAAGCTATAGTCACAAAGTCAAAACAAATTCTGGATGTTCAAAATGGAGCCATCTGCACGGAATAAACATGAAAAATGTGAGACATTTTCTGTAAATGTACATTACTGCCTAGGAACAGTTGGTTCAGCTTCCTCCCAGGCTGCCTGGCTGGGAACAGGAGGACTGACAGAGTTTGTGACACCTATTTACATTCAAAGCCATA
Organism: Tyto alba; assembly: GCF_018691265.1. Lineage (NCBI taxonomy): Eukaryota > Metazoa > Chordata > Aves > Strigiformes > Tytonidae > Tyto > Tyto alba. The sequence continues at coordinate 42,609,590 of NW_024881316.1, read as the reverse complement.
TGACTCACTGTGCCGTAGACTCAAAGGTATGACGTATATTTAAGCTTTAGGCAAAAGGGCACTGAAATAAATGATTACCTTTTAAAATAAAGACACATTCAGAATTATCATTTGTGATCTTTCCCCAGACACATGGGACTTGGTGTGTCTTTTTCTTTGTGCCTCTCCAAGGTCCATCGCTCTTGCTTGTGAACAGACAGCCTACCACCATTATCTGCTTCTCCCAACAGGAGACAATAGCAAAGAGATAGCTCCATAACATAGCCTCAGTTTTGCTCATATTACACTCAGAATTTATTCTTAAGAAATAGGAAAACACACTGATTCTGGTAGTGTAATAAAAAGAAATTGCTACCTTTGACTATCTATTGCTCAGGATCTCATACAACTCAGGAATCTGAATATCCTCCACTAAAAGAACGTTTGAGCTAACAGGAGGCTACAGGACTCCTGGTAGGCAGGCAGGAGCTCAGCTCCACCCTGGACTGAGGCATCTGAGGCCCATATTTTGGGGTTGGTCCCTCCCTGTATGGATCAAAGCAATGGCCTGTCCCACCAGCCAGCTGCCTGTTGGCCTTTTCACCTCACGCCCTCCCAGGATCTGTCCCATCAGCTCGACATACTGATCTTGCTGGCTCGCTTTCACAATTAGGAACATAAATGTTTACTGCAGATTAATTGTCTTCCTGTTCCACTAGAGCAAAATATTTGCTACCAAGTTAGACAGGACCAAAAAAAAAAAAAAAATTAAATTGCTTTTTTCCCTGGACAGTATTTTGGTCTCCAGAAAACAGGATATCCAATATTTTTATGTAAGATGAAGCACTTAAATGAAGAGAAACTACTTATTTTTATCTCTGTCAAATTATTTTGATTATCAAAGAAAGGACTCCAGACTGTGATAGGCAGCTTCTTACGAGGCTTAAGAGTCTGTTAGCTATGTGCTCACTAACTCCTGTGCAAGTCTATACAATTTAGACTGAACATCTTGTTTACTGTGGATTATAGCTTTTAAAACATTGAAACTCCAGGAAAAGAAACGAGTGCAATGTTGCTGCATCTTAACTGTCCACTATTTGACTTTTCATCACCTTCAGAGTTATTAATTGTTCAAAACACACATGTCTGTTTATCTTGGGAGAAGCAACAAAGGAACTTTGTTATATTATAGCCAACCTTCATCTATGAACAGAACAGACACGGCACTCTACATGGAAAGTTGTATTTTGTACCAAAGAGCTCAATTTATCATAATTACCTGCTTATGAGATATAAAAGCATAGATGCCTAAACATACCAACATACATTTCCATGACACACACACCAAGATGCATGTGCATAGTGAGGTAACAGGTTATTTATTGAGTTATTCAAGTTTATGCAGCTGCAAGGTAATCAATCATGTAAATGATGACAGGAAGGGACATTTATAGAGCAACATCATTGCAATATGTATGTCATAAGGCACTGAATGTTCTATTAAATAGGATTTTTAAAAAAATAAATTACACCCTAGCCTCACTTCTCCTTTGGAATTATTTTATCAGCTCAAAATGTATTAACTTGCAAATCTCTGCCTTCGTTATACTATCTTGGAGATAAATATTATCTTTGAGCCTCAGCCACTACCTATCTGTCTCATGAGTGAAGAAAACATATACTGCAATGGTGCTATTGTATGATTACAATAAAGAACTAGTAAAATCACAAGATTAAATAAATTACATTGTTTAAACACAGGCTTGCAAATTTGTCATGAAAATTTACCTGATCAACAAATCCATTTGCTCACTTTTTTACCAGGATGTTGATACAGATAATGTTCCTTGTTCCAGGCAAACAAAATTTGGCAAGACTAGTGTAACTTATTAGGGTCAAACGTTGCCAGTTTGCACCTGCTCTATCAGAAGAAAATCAGGAAAAATTAATGTCTGTGAGCTCGGGCATGCACTAGCAGCTCCTGCTAAATCACCATCACAGAAATGATCATTACAAACCGAGATGAGCAATGAGATTAAGAGAAAATGCTTTTGTTCACGGACAACATGGCCAGAATAAAATAAAACAAACAAAAGAGCCATGTCTCCTATATACCCTTAATGCTATTCACCAATGGAACACAATCTAATTGCTCGGTCAAGACTGTTTCTAAAGGCGTGGGATCAGTGGCAGCCTGTAACGCTATAGTGCCAGAGATCACAGTTGGAGGCACAAATCTGCCTCCCTGCTGAGATTTAAGAAAGAAGATGACGAGTTTGAAGATGCTGGCTTAAACGACTAGCAAGTGAATGAAGAAGTGAATAGCAAGTGCCCTTGGAAGAACAGCATTTCATGACCTAGACTTTTGCTAGGGGCTGAGAATAAACTGAATCTTGCAAGGTTCTAGTGGAGAAGTAAAAAAACTGGGCCAACTTACTAACAGCATGGGATTTAACTTGTTTGCAAGTGTCTCTGGCAGCCTAATTCAGCAAATACGTGGTAAAATAGCCCAGGGTGAGAGCTACTATTTGTTAAAGGTAAATAAAAGATGCAAGCAGGTTTCAATGGATTATATGGGAAAGAAGATTAAAAATAAAATGACAGAATAAAAAAAAATATTCTTATCAAACTTAAAGCTCACCCCCTTAACCAACTCCTATCTGATTTGTTTTAATGATATTTATTATGCCATCAAAAACCAGCTTAGCAGAGAGCTGGCATTATGCAGCTAATAAATGTTTCTTAGGAATGTGGTGAAATTTATACAAGTAATTATCTAGGTAAGTCTATCCAAGGCTCCTTCTCATCACTGCAATGTCTAGAGGGAAAATAATAATAAAATAATGATAACCACAATTATTATTTATTACTACTACTATGATTATGGTAGTGGCCAAAGATCCCAATCAGCATTTCAGTAATGGGAACTAACTTTGTCAGGCACTGGTTCTTTCTTACGCAGCTACAGGGTGTTGTTAGTTCTTTTCTATGGTATATGTGGAGCCAACCCGTTCTCTGGACATCAGTGAAAAGTAATATATTGCATCATGTATAGCCATAGTATATCCAGGAAAGAGCAGGTAGCTCTTCTCACCCCATCAATCCCTGCCCACACCACCCTGCAGAACTGCTCAGAGTATTTCAGTCACCGAATCTTAGCACTATGTAAGCAAAAAGAGGGGATTGTGATCTGATACGACCATGAGCTGGTCATATTAATTCAAATTCATTATCCCAATCTAGCAGTGGCTAATCCTTGATGATTTAAATGAAAGAAAGTGAACTGCTGATCCCTGGAGCTACCTGAGAGCACACTGGAGTCAGAGATTTGATTACCCTCATTTTAGGGGAAGCTTGGCTTTTGGAAGTGGCCCAAAAATGACAGCTTTCAAGAACACAGCTCCAGTTTCTATGCTGTGCAAGTTTTTTTTGTTGTCTTTGATCCATTTAGCTTGAACGGTACCTCGTTAGTTAACTATTCCCTTTCACCCCTAAATTTCAACACAGACAAGCCTAGACGGGGCTGTGAGATGTAAGTAAATATAGGTAGGTCACCCGCACCGGCATCTTATGAGTGGTTGTATGACAGCTGCATGGCTTGCAGATAGGTCTAGCCAGAGCAAGAGAGGTGATTAGTCTGTCATTCCTTGGATAAGATTTGCAGGATTTGTAGTTGTGTCTAGAAATTATGTGAGCGGGAAGCCCAAACTACAGTAAATAGAGATGCTGTCAATGGAGGGAGAGGAGCACCAGGTTAAGTGATTCTGCTTGGTGCCTCTGCAAGCTGCAGCCATTACGAGGCAGAAGCTTAATTTCTGTGCTGCACCTTGAAACTTGCCACGGTTTCTCTTCAGAGAAGAGCACATTAATCTGACCCTCCTTTCAGAGCAGCATCCAGCCCAAGCCACTCACCCTCCTAATCCACAGCTACGCTCGCCAGGCTGGAAATAGCCGGGCTGCGACGCCTGCTGTGGGTTTTGTGACAGTTCCTCAGTGTGGCAGCCCAGCAACACCACTGCATATTTGTAAGCTGCGATTCATTTATGTAGAACACCATACATTTTTGCGTGATGAAAACATGTTTTCCAAGGCCTGGCAGCTGCAAAATTTGAAACCCAGCAGGCAGCTCCAACAGGCGGGTGGGAGTGCGGCTGCTCGGCCAGGCAGAGCGAGCGCAGTGCGCTCACAGAAAGGGGCCACTGAAAGCAGAAAGCTGTCTCCCTTGCCAAGATTTTACGCCCAACACACAACAATTATCAGTCCCTTGTTTAAGGGAAAAATGTCATCCATAGCATAATTTACACTTGCACCCTGGCAGTAAAGGGTGAAGAATATTTTATACTCCCACGAGCCTCCCATTCTCATAGATTCCTTTAAGTGATTTAACAGAAACCACTGGTGCTGTATGTCTAGGCACAATATACCTCTCCTGGCACCTGAAACAAACATTATATTTTTAAATTCCTATTTCTCTGTTTTCAAAGAAATGTTATAATTTGTCTACACATTCATTCTGATCTACAATGGAGCTGAAGCATGCAGATGTAGAAATTCTGCCTGCTCCTCTCCTGGAGTTAAAAGCAAGGTTCTTAATAAGCAAGAAAACACGAAGGGGTCACTAAGAGTAGATTTTTCTTTCATCTGCTATTTCTCATTTTGGGCTTTTTACAACGTAAACACAAACCAGACAGTCTGTTTTCCAGACACCTAAATGCTTTTGCAGTTTTGTCAGACTGTTTCAGATGGATAGTGGCAGGTTTCTCTGTCTTGCATCCAAATGCTGCCTTTCGACACAATGGTGTAAAATGCAGAATGACATCTCTGTCTTCAGTGTAGGTGTAAAGCAAAAGAAATTTGGTGCTCTCACCCTAAATGCTTTACTTCTCCTGCCCTCCTGCCCTGCCTTGAAGCCCTCAGAGAGTATATACAACTCTATTTTAGGGGGAAAAAAAAAAAATCTGAACACTTGCGAAAATAGGCAAGGTATTGAGGAAAAGCAATTTGGCCATGAAGTCACAGGCTTTGCTCCTTAGGAAAAGAAGGATGAACATAGCGTTGCCAGATTATACTGTATCAAAAATGTTTGCTTCTTGTGACCGATTCTCTTTGTGTATGTGACTTACTGCTCTGTGATAGTGGAATCATGCTGCCAGGATGACTTCAAGATTAGAAAGCATCATTAAAATCAAATCTTGAAAAGATAAAGCTTGAAGGACAGGATTTGTGTATCTTTAGTAACTGACTACAGAGAAATAAAACTAAAGTCTGCTTATTAAAGCCAGAATTTTGGCCAAGAAGAGAATTTTATGTCAAGTGCTTCCTATTATTAATGTCATATTTGGTAGAGTTTCCAGCACTTTGGGTTGGGTTGAGAAGAAGAAATCAGCAAATTAAAATGTTCCGGTGAAACTCTGTTACGGAAATATCAGACATTCCATTTATCCAGCAGCTATTTTAGTCTATCCCAAATACAGCTGGAAAAAAATGATGCCTCTTTATGGGATTTTCCATTCCTTCCTTCCTTTCAGAACACACACATCTTCCACCATTTCTTCTAGAGCAGATACAAAGACACAGAGCTCATTTCTCCCCTCCCTCAAATGAAGAATGATTTAAATAAGAAAATCTGTGCTCTGTGAGATGGGTTTTATGATGGTTCCTGATCTATTTCCTTCTTTCTGTGTACATATATAAGCATAAGTATGTGACATTCAGATAGACGTTAGTTTCCAGAAGGAATCATTCATGTACTTTTAGCCATCTATGATTGTGACTGGCCTTTCTGTCTGAGCAATGAAAAATGAGCACTTCCAGAAAGCAATTCATGGCATTTATCATAAGGTGGGACGTATTGCCCTATGGACATTCCTGTCTTCCCTCATGGCTGCAGAGGAAGCCTAGATAACCAGATTAGGCTGGACCCCTGGAGGAAGCAATGTAACACCCATTGGAAGTTTATAGTCTAAGCAAATCACCATGACTCTTTCTTTAACAGTATAGAGGGATAGCCTCCTCCTTCATCTCTTAGACACCTATTTTATGGTGACAGGACTTGCCTCCTGGAGAGGCCTGTCTCCCTCTCTGCAGACTATAGCAGCAGTCTAGAATGTGAGGTTAGACTAAACCTGCCTTAGATGCCAACCTTAGGCCTAAATGTTGGTTGACTAACAATGAGAGACGAGAATGTCTCATTGCTCCAGAGGGATCTCCTACCTGCCTGCACACAGGTACTTGAATTAGGAGAAAAGTCTTCTTCTGGAAGCCTTGAAGGTGTTTCTATTCATTGCCTGTACCATAAACTATGCCCTTGCTTTGAGAAGGCTGTTTACCTAGAATATAGGTGTAAATTAGAGACCAAAGTCAGGCAGCTTGGAAGCAACTGTGGTTGGCAGTACACTCAAAATACCTAAGATGGCATTTAGGGGACAGAGCCCTATTCTAGCTGCTATTTATAATCCATTTTCTCCTGAAGTCCTATACTGCAGTAATCTTGTATGGGTCACACTCTGAAGAAGCTGACAAACCACATGATTTCCCTAAGTGCAGATAAAGTATATCAACTCTATATGCTCTGTGCCTGAAGGAGCAAGCAGTAAGGCCGAGTACTCAACCCCATACCTGTCATAAAGTAGGCTCAAATATTCACACAGAAAAGAATATACTTCAAAGAGAATTTTATGAAGAGAACTTAAGGAAATCCAGCACTCACCAAATATGATTAATATCATATAAAATTGTTCCTGAGGTTGCTAGCTATAGCCCCACATCCCTTGAGGTTATTGCAATATGTTCTACTGCAGGACCAGCCTTGGTATGAAGATGTATCCATCTTCACACATCCTCATTCCTACCCTTCTCAATTTCTTCCCTTTGTGGGCACAGTGAAGTGGAACAGGCATCAGGAACATTTCTCACCTCCTGTTCCTAACACACTTAATCCCTTTCAGATAATTTTGCACTGAACAGGACTAAAAATGTTTTTTTATGTTAAGCTGCTGTTCAGAGTGAGATGAAGGTTGAGTTCTGGCTTAGGCTCGAGTGCTGCACAGCCCCTGATAGGGACCAGTTAACCCTCTTCCAAGAGCACAGTGCTTGTTATGGTGCTGAGTTTAGGCTCAGGACTGGACAAATCTAACCTCAAAAGGGCCATGCTCATGTATTTAGAAGGTAAATCACATGGAACAAGAACTTTTCTGAATGAGGACCAGAATGCTCAGCACATTGCAGGATTAACCATTTTCTGAGAAACTAAGGGAACTTCATATTGAGCTCTTGTTATCAAATTTGTTTCATAAACAATAACTTCAGAATTGTTTTGGTCAGTCAACCTGCACTGCAATAGAAAAAACATATGTTTTTCCCTGCTATGACTAATTCTCATCAAATAGCCTTCCTCAAGATGGGCAATAAGTCTCATTCTGTTATGCTTTTTGTCTTTATTTTTTTTTGAAGAGGGTATAATTGATATTATTTGTTTTTGAACATATCCCTTTCATTCTTTGGAGACACTACTTGCTATTCTACCATCAAACAAATACTCCAACACACAGTGGAATCAATGGCAGAACATGAGGCTAACAATAACTAGCCTGTGGCAAAGAACAGCTGAAGTAAATACTCTAAAAGATATTCTTTTTCTGCATGTTTATATGGATGCACATAGCACCTTCATGACTAGATCATCTTCTCACTGACATTTCCGGTGAACCACAGGTGCCTTCAGTTGGAATGGCATTAGAATTTAATCCTAACATGCACTGGTTGTAATGGCCTTTATATTATATTTAATATAAAGATTTATCTCTTATTCTTTAAGAAAAACTGCCATTTCTTATTTTGATTTCTATAATAACACAAAGAGAGCAATATAAATCACATAAAGCTTTAACTACTATCTCAGATGAGCTTGTAACAAATAACAGGACAGGATTCTAGACATATTTATAAATGTACTGACTTGGTCACTTATGATTCTGTATTAAGGGCATGGTCCTACAAAATACTAAGTGCCTCTTGCAATTTGAGCCCTTGGCTTTCATTGACTTCATGGAGCTTCTAAAAGGACTAGGCTTTGTACTGCAAGTATCCTCTAAAAAGCAAGTCTTTAGAAATTCCACCCCATAACCCTGAGTTTATTCTCTTGCAAAGACACATTTGCTCAGTTTACAGGTGAATATTTATTTTTCTCACCTGACAGTTTTGCAAACTCAACTAGACATCAAGCTGGATTTTTCCTTATTCAAGCATCATCATCAGTAATAAAGGTATTTTTGCCTTGGATACACCTGTGCAACTCCATCAGACTTCATCAAGGTTACATGTGTGCAACTGAGGTTATAGATGGAAGACAACTGGGATGAAGAGACCTGACTGTGGACATAAATTGACCTCTGGAATATTTATTGCTGATGATGATGTGAAAGAAGGCAAAAAGTGGTGAGGTTGACAAATGGGCTAAACCTTGCACTATTTTCACTATTTTTTTTTTCTTGTAATGCATATGAGCCTTATGTGAGCAGCTGAAAGACTATAAATGCTGAAATCTAGGGCTTTGCTTTCATAGTCTCTTTTCAGAGCATTTAAAAAGATTTAGGTTCTTTTTTTTTTGTTTTGTTTTTGTTTTTTTAAAATAAGTTTATATCAGAGCAGTGTTCAACATAAAGTATATCTTCGTTTGATAACTAAATAATAAAGGAGCAAGATTCCTCAGTGTTCTAGAAATAGATGCTGCCTGGTGACTTCTGCAGACAAGCAGATGTCTTCACAGCAAAATCCAAATGACAGTCTTTGGCCAGTCAGTTACTGAATTTCTGTAAGTTGATTCTAAGATTCTTCTTTCCCTGTAAACTCTACTCCTTATCACCCTAAAAAACATATACTATAGCCTTAACGATTAAATGATAATGAGCAGACAGAAGAGAAAGGACAGGAGAGATCTGGCATAGGTACAGCTAGCAATCATTAGATTTACAGAGGGGAAAAGACATGCTTCCTAGGCCAACATATTTTTTATGAATTTTTTATGAATTGATAAGGCAGTCAGCACAGTTATATCATAGAAATATAATATATATCCATAATTATAAAATCAGCTTTGTGCAAAAGGACATAATACACTGAAAGGAGATACCAGCCAATATGCCATCCTGAAATAAAATGCAGTCACTATTGTGTTAGTTGGCAAAATTTAAATACAGGATTTGAAGCAAGCAAAATGTTCTTTAATCCCATTTTTTAGCACAGTCCAGGCTCAGTCTGCTCAGGAAAATACTGCAAGGCAAAATCAGCAGCTGCATTAATTTGCTGATGATTGAGAGAAAAATGAAAGTTATCCTCATGTTTTTTTTTTCTCCCTACTTGCTACTCTAACTTACTAATAATATGAGAGTACCAATTTATTCCTATGCGAGTATATGAAGCATACAAATTGAAAAATCAATGTAATGGAAAAAAAAGATTATCATGCACTGTTTAGAATCAATCAGCTAGAAACAGAGGGGGGAAAATGCGAAGGTGGAGACATAATGTTTAGAAAATGTACATATTGTACCTACCCTAAGCTAGAGTGTTGGTAGGAAAAAACTGCCCTTAGTCTAACATGAAGACTGAGTTATATTTTGACCAGAAAATCATCTTATTTCCAGTCTTTTCTAGAGAAAATCATCAGTTGTCTTTTCTTCTTTTAAAAGTCCCCAAATAATAAAAATATCAATCCCTTTGCCCATAAAAGCCACACAAAAGCATGTAACAAAGATTTCAGGGTGAAGGGATTACGATCCACAAAATGTTTTATTAGCACGACGTCTCAGCATCGTTCACCAGAATACTGATGGCTTGTTGTAGCCCGAAGGACAGACTTTTGTCGTATGTGACAGCATCCCTTGAAAACATTGACAGCAATAGTTTTTAGCTGTGGTCTGAATGACCATTAACAGTTGAGTTTAAATCTTAGATCTCTCAGTGGTGGAACACTTTCTTCGGCCAAAACCAGCCTCTACTCATCAGAAATAATTACACTGTACGAGTCAGATGTGTAACAAATGGGTCTGAGTCTCAGTTTGGAAATACATTCAGAGGAGGTGGAAAGAATGGCTACTGGCTCTGTGACAGGAGATTCAATCTTCATAAACCTGCAAGAGAGGGGAGGAAAAAAAAGCGACACAAATGCGCCCTACAAAAGAACAGAGCAGATCACAGCTGGAAGGAAGGCAAACCTTTTAATCAGGTCCTTGAAATACAAGCTGCAGGAAGCTAGAACATTTTGGTGGACTTCAAACTCTTTGCCTTCAACAATAATTTTCAGGTCTGTAAACTCTTTCGCTCTGCGTTGCTGGTTCAACTCCTTCAACATTTCTGCAGAACAGAGAAGACAGACAGTGCCAGGGTTCCCATTAAGAGTTTTTTATTTTTACTTTTTACTTTTAATTTTTTTTGTAAAGAAGTAGAGAAACAGGAAACAACTGATATTTTTGTTGGTAAGATTGGCTCAACACAGACAGTCAGAAGTTACAAACATAACATACTAAAAAAAGAAAAAGAAAAAAGCAGGAACCAGTAGGTCTAAACAACTGAAATATATATACAGAAAAAAATCAAAAACAATCCTAAATTTGGTCAGGTTAAAAATGAAAACAAAATATTTCAGCATCAGCAAATCAGAAACACAGAGAATGCATTATCACAGAAAAGTTAAAATAATTTGTTATAATAAAAATCAAGAGCTAATGAATTTCTATCCAAATGCAAATAAGTTTTAAACATACTAGAATAATAATAGTAAAAATATGGTATTATGATGCAATATGAACTGGATATGGGTCAAAATAATAAAACCACAAGACCTGCAAAAATAACTTATCCTTAACATAGTAAAAATGTGTTAAGCCTCTCAGTTAACATAATAAGAGAGTACATCTAAATAATACATAAATTACAGTGCATAAAAAAATTAGTCAGATTATCAATGCATCTTGCAATATACCTTAGCTATATAGACTACAATTGTATATATTTCAGAATTAGCTTAAAAGCATCCTTATGATAAAAAATAATCTCACGCAGAGAATAAATTACTGCCTTTTATAGCAATTCCCATTTTTTGCACTCCAAGGATTTTTACCATCACAGCATTTTTATTTTTTAGCCTTCAATGGCTTCATTTACAGCAACAATCAACTTTCACACATCATGAAAGAATCGTAATGATTAAAATAGCCTATGAAAGTGTTTCCATCCTGCAATAAAGCACCTACCTTGCATGATGCCTCCTTTTATAAAGCCTATTGGTATTAACAGAATGAAATAATAGCATGCCATGTCTTCATGTGTGGATGTGAACTACTAAACAACCTACATGTTTTATATGCTGGCTGGACTTGTAAGGGTAAGACTTTCTTCCAACTTTGCAGACCAAAGTGGCTATCAAGATGAATAATATACTTTTCACCTGGGCAATAGTCTGGTGGTTCAGAAGCCAGTGATCAAGATGATAAAAGAGCAGATTTTAAATACTAAAGGATTTTGGTTTTATTTTATGTTTGCAATAGGTCAAGGTTCTCATTTTTTCAGTGTAACACCCTGAACACATTCCTCTTCAGGCAGATCTGTAAATCAACAATAGTTCTTTACATGGTGTTCCTCCTCACACAAAGTAAAAGGAACCTGAAGAGCCTGTAACTATAGCTGCATTTAACGCCAGTGTTGGGCTCAGGCACTGGGCACAAAGCATTGCCAAAGGGCCTTACGGTGAAATGAAGACTCAAATAATCTTTGTGTTCTCCTGCTTCCCCAATGAAACTCAACAAGAATCGTTTCAGCAAAGCACTAGCGGTTAAACAACATGAAAGCATGCAAATATACAACTGTTGCATGAAAAGAAATTGAAGTTCTCCCAAACCCCAACATATGTGCTGCATATTTTTCAGGCCTAAGTAAATAAATGTCACCTTGCACATTTATGTCTATTTAATGGAAACACAGTAGTGTCTGAAAGGCTAATTATTCTGTGCTGAAATGGGTCAGTGCTCTCCAGAGAGCAAGCAGATCATTAGAGAGGGCACAAAAATAACAGCAGGCTTGTGTCAGATCTATAATAGGGGAAAATAAACCACTCTGTCCTGTGGGTGCTATAGCAGTGACTATTTTTAACAAATTAATCTGAGCTAAAGTACAATGATACATTTTGAGCAAAACTTAAAATGGAACCAAAGGTTCACTCTTCTGCCAGGAAGTTTCAGGCTTTTGTTGGAGGTGTGGTGCCTGAAGTCTGACTTGACCATGAACACTTCAGGCCTCAGTTAAGGACCAAAGATGCTTTGGACACAAGGGATGTTCTACCTGGTTTGGGGTCAAAGTGACTAAGGTCTCTAGTTTCACAGGAACAGCACCAGGTGCTTTCTTAGCTGCATATTTCTGGAGGCAATTTTTCTGTCCTTTTTCACATATGAATGAATTTTTCCCCCCTGTCTTGGTCCATTTTCCCACTTTCACTTATAGTAACTACATTTTCCCCTTGACCAATTTTCTATCATTTCATGCCTTAAAGACAGTTACTTTTCTCTCTAAACTTTCTGTTACTCTCTTATCCCCTACTTAATTTCAGTTTTGTTTTCTGTCATTCCCCTTTTCAAATTTGCTCAGCTACTGTTCTCCATCTCCATTTGCACTTTTTCCAAGTTCCTGTTCAAGATCCTTTTTTCTAGCACATGTGGCAGCCCTTTACTATCTTCTTTGCAAAAGCCTTTCAAGATAAGGACTCTAGCCAAGACTAACTCATACAAGTTTAAGATTACATTTCCACAAGGGGGTTGATCTCCATCCCACCTCATTCCATTTCCTCCTTTTAAAGATCATGATCAATCATTCTTAGTGTTCAAAGAGCACAACGGTATGAATAGCAACTGCACAGATGGATCCTGCACTCCAAGAGAGGAGAGGAAAGAGTGTAGTTGCACTCTCAATGGGCTGGGGGTTTTCAGAGGTGAGCTCAGGGTAAATAGGACAGTAGAGACCATCCTTGAACTCACTGTTGTGACTGAGATTGCTGAATAACAAGATACAAAGTTCAGCCACTGCACCTACAGGTGTTGTGCTCTCTGTGCTATCGCCAGTATTGTCAGAGCTGGTTTAAGTGTCAAAATCCCCAAATGGCTCCCTCAGGTAATGGGCTGATTACTTGGACTTTACTGAGTGCCCTTTAATTACATCCAGTCCTGCGGTTCCTGGGCACAGTTTCTATCTATGCTCTTTACACACATCAGTGTGCTTTACACTGCATGCATTCATTAAGGGATGCAAACTAGAAAACACAGGTCTGGATCAGTGGTGCAATTTGGCTTAAAAAAAAAAAAAAATAGAAAACAGAACAAACCCAAATCAGAAACTGAAGCTCCTCTTGTTCCTAGACTTTCAGAGGCCATTCCTCCTTGTCCCCCTAACTTGTTACAGTGCTCTCCACAGAGAGATGACTATGAATAGTCTTGTATTTTTTGTAGCTCAGTTTCTGCACGAGAAAGAGAAGAGGCAGGTGGAGAGGAAAGGAAGTCAGGAGACTGCATTGATTCATCGATCTTCCTTGCTGAGGCTCCTTTGTATTACTAAATAACTAGCAGGCATTAGTATTGGACACAAGGCTATATCAGAACGGGCCCTCATTCTCAGAGTATTTGTAATGCTCACACTGTGCTTAGCCAGGCATTAATGATTTATGAGGACTCAGGATGAGTTGCAAAACAAATTTTTTCACCAGGTAATAATGCCTGCCGATGAGTTGTAAAAGGAGAGACAACACAGTGCAGACCTGGCAGTGAAAAATTATCTCAGCTGTCTCCTGCAAGTCCCTCTTCTAGGCTCCTCCTAATTTTCAGCATTTCCTCCAACAAATGAAATTTCCTGAAACCTTCAGAAAGAGATGTGCTGACAATTTCTTAGTGGCTATTTATTCCTTTGGTTTCTTTGTTCTCACAAGGTTTTTTTTCTTTGCTTTTTTTTTTTCCTCATTTGATTTTTTTTGTTTGATTGTTTTGTTTTTTAAGAGGTCCAGGCAAAAATGAAGTGCAAGGACATCTAAGGTGTAAGGTTTCAGCAGGGTTGGCACTGATGTTCCCTTTCCTCAGTGAGTAACAGCAAATGCTCTCGCATCCATAGTGCAAGGGATTTTCTTTCCAGCCCCAGGTGCACATACATGTTGGGACTGCAGAAACTAAGCCAGTCCTTTCTGTCTTCTTCATCATTAACGATGCTAAATCATTCTCAAAGACTGGTTGAATGTTTTCTTCATAAAGAAGTACACAATAGACATGCCCAATGGTCTTCCATAATGACATGAGACACGTAGCGGTAGAACCTAAAGGGGACTTGACCTGAAACCTTCAACTGAACATATCTGCAGAGCTTGTGCAAGGAAGCACTTTCTATCTTGCCATTATCAGCCTTCATGTAATTGCTTGGGGGCATTTAAACATAATTATATTGAGAATCCCAGAGAAAATATGGGCCAGAAGGTGTAAGTGACTTTCCTCAGGTCAGAAACAGAGTCAGGAAGAACTCAGAATCTTTGATTCCTGGTCCCCAGCTCCACCGATCAAACTACATTTTCTCCTTCTTAATTAATGGACAAATTACAAATTAAACTGAAGAGCCCACAAGCCTTGGATCAAATGTAGGACCAAGAACAACTGTGTAATTGTGTAGAACAAGTAAAGGGAACAGAAATTACATATTTAATCTCTTTTTAAATTACTTATGATCAGAAATAAAAATGAAGAAGGAACTTATTCCCCAAGTTTATTTATTCTGTGTTTCATGCACAGTGGAGACTGGATACCCAGTCAAAAATCCTCTCTAATGCACACTCCTGTGGAACAATGGAGGCTCTCAAGTTTATTTTTAAGAACTCTTTACTTAAATTCTAGTAGGTAAGGCTTTAAAAGGGGGCAGCAAGAGTTAAAATATAATGAGCTGTGAAATATGGAAGAACACTTTACAAACAGTATTTAAAAATATTTGCTTGAAAAAGCTAATCTATTATAAAACTGCAAAGGGTAATTAATGAAACATCACTAATTATTCTTGTGAAGAACATGCAAGAGACCAGTGCTTTCCCAGACAGCTCCATGCTTTCATGGTTGGGACAGAAAATGTGAGAAAGCCAAGAAAAGTTACCAGAAGGAAAATCCAATTACTTTCTTGCCTTCGTACGTAAGGGGATTAATTCCTAAGGTTACGCTTTAGCTATTTAAAACAAGCATTTTAACCATTAAGTGCCAGCACTGCACATACTTTGCTCATTTTGATATATAGCAGTAGAGTGTGGGTATCTACAAGAAATTAAATTATGAAGCAAAAGACCTAGCAGTAGAATAGGAGCTACGAGTGATAGGAAAGTGTGTACCACGGTGAGCCCATCCTACCGAACAACACAAGAACTCATGATTTTTTGCCAGCTTTTGCAAGTCTCTCTTTCTCCTCACTGCTATACCCACAGAGAACCCCAAAGCCTTGAGAGTGCAACAATAAATCTATCTACCCTCGTGCTGTTGATACCTAGCTTGAAGCAGCTTCATTGAAAGATAACTAAATGCCTAGTTGCCTCATTAGGCTGGTCTGATGAAGTTACAAAGACACACTTGGCGTTGCAGTGGCTAAGGCGGTTCTCCACTCCCTTGGGGCATGTTGACACTGTAGACAAACTACTGCCGAACAGGGGGGGTTAGTTATTTCCCAGTTGACAAATACACCATCAGCTCTGACAGCTTCCATGTGGTGTGAAGACAATTACACACCTCTGGAGATCAGCTTCCTACTTGGGACTGAGGACAAGAAATAGGTCCCTTATTCTCTTTTGGCCTGAAGTGAAATAGTAATAGAGAAAAAGGGAAATGAGCGAAGCTTTTGGGAATCATTAACAGATGAGGGTGTCTCAACTGTTATCTCGTGGTCTTCAGTATCTTTCCTGGACTCTAAAAAGTAAGTGTCTGGTTAGCTGGACTGCCTTTGTAGACAAATAGAGAGAGAAACATGTCTCGTGTACAAACCAGCCCCTTCTGTGCGCTCAGCCAGGTAGGATGCACTACCACAAGTGTCTCTCCCCATGGAGTACCAAGGGAGATTAGATAATTATCTGACACCACCATTTTTTTTTTTTTTTTCACAGCAGGTGAAAATTAATCTCTTGCCCATAAATACTTTCACTTTTCCTTTTGAATCTCAGTTTCAGCTGAACTTCATCAAGAGCAGAAGGAGAAGGTGGCATAACAAAGCTGGGAACTGCCTATACAAGGATCCTTTATCAGTGAGATGGGGAGGCAGACAAATGGTGAAACACTCTCACTCTGTGCTGTAGAGTGCCAAGGCTGCTAACGGCTTGGGATGGAGGTGCAAAATACCGCTGTATGACACTTGTGTGTCCAGCCTGGCTCTCCCAGTCTGTGTTGATTACAGAGTTTTCACAGGATGCCATCCTGCTCCAAAAGCATCTGAAAATGCTCGACTGCTTGTGGCTGTCTCCTGAACATTTCGCTTTCATAAACCCTTAAGCCAGATAAAATGAACTGAGAAAAGCTCAATACTGACTACAGGAGCACTACAGCCCCGAAGCACAGGCTCGGCAAGGCCATGCCCTACAGAGTCTCTGCTACCCAGCTACATTCCCTAGTGAAGATGGAGAGCTATCACTGCTGGCACAGCTACACCTACCTCTGAACAAAAGGCAACGAGAGTCATCTTCTGCTGGGTTTTGTCAGCACAGCAATGTGATATGCAAGGTGTGAAGTTGTCATACTCTGAGCTGATACAGCTATGGCAGGACTTTGTAGTGCAGACCAACCTGTCTAGTTCTTAGTCTTGTTAACACTTATACACCTGTGCTGCTAAAGAAAACAGTAACAGATGCTGGAGAGTGGGAAAATATTTTTAAATCCCATATTGAACAACACATATGTGGCTGCATATGATAATTCTACTCAAAGGATTGTTGGCCATGAGATGCCCTATTATGCTAAGTAATTTCTCATTGTTCACATAGACAAATTCTTCTTACCTTGTAACGATGAGAAAGGATCAACAAAGTCAGCTGTGGTGATTACTCACTTGAAGAAGACAACTACAACTTTATGTGTAAATAGACCCTTTCTAAATACATTAAAAACTCAGGGAAGTCACTGCATCATGTTTGAAACCAATTTTCAGGCTATTATCATCATTAGAACTGACATTAGGAGGTACCTCAAGGATGCTTTCACACATTACTGAGTTGATATTTCCTTATATTAGGCTGTAGAACTATTTCAACATATTTTCTGACTATATTCAGAGGTGAACTACACCCTTGATTTCTAGAAAATCTACTTTAAATGTAACTTTGGAGAGATTCTGGTATCACAGTTATGCATAAAAATAATAAAAAGGGAAGTTTGGAGGCTAGAATGCCTTTGCTGCTTTGATTTATAAAGTAAAGTCTTCTATGGTATCCATGCCTGCTAATTTATAATCATACAAATGAACAGTGAGTGTATGTGACTGGGTTTGAAAATGAAGTGCATTTACATTACATATATGAATACACAGAAAGAATGAGAAAAAATACGGAGACAATCTGATCTCTTTAGTTTTCCAACACAGGCTGTGATCCATGCAAGGACAAGCAGCAAGACCAAAGAATCCAGCATAAAAATACACGCTGAGATGTTGAGATAAAGATGCAGCTTCTGCTATCTGGATCTGCTGGTTTTTTTCTTTTTCAGGATTCACCCCTGATTAAATATAAAGTTGGCTGCAGACTGTTCTATATTGGCCAAGGCAAACAAACCCCAGGGGATCCCAGCAAATTGCCAGCCTGGCCCCCTGTTCCATATATAACATGCCACTATTTCAGTTAGCACTGTAACTTGATTTCCAGGCAGACAATAATTTTCTCTGGAGAAAAAACGAGAGAGATAGACAGAGAGAGAAGGGGGAAAAAAAAATCCATTGAGTGCTGGAAGCGCAGAATAGCCCAGATTCAAAAAGAAATTTAGTTCTGATTGTTTTATTTACCAGCAGGCAGCCCTGAATATCAATACACACTTAAGGGAAGGCTAAAATATTTATTACTACGTGATCTGGGATGGATTTAGTATTATTCTAATTGCTTGTAGCAGAAAACTAGCAGATAGCTTTTAGACCTTTTTGATCTCTTTATGTAGTGCAAGGCATTAGCTAAACGTTTCCCAGTTTTGAAGGTTTTGAACAAGAAGCACCCATCTGTGAAACCAATAGTGTAATCAACAGGCTCCCTGACATGTCAGCAATAGTCAAACGCTGACCAGTTTTGGCGGTGTAAGAACAAAAGCTGCGAATTGTGTATTAACAGCAATCTGCCCCACGCGTGTGCATACATACAGCTGGCAAACAAAGTGCTTGTTTCCAAAATAAGAAAATAAGAGAAGACAGGTTTCTGAAAATATATCAGTGATGCATCCAGGACAAATTGCACATATTAGAGTAAAAACAAACAAACAAAAAAAAACCCAACCCCCCTGTAAGGTGTAATACCTGACAATCAAAAACTTCAAGGCACTTAACATACCTTAATTAGTAAGGAAGTGGGGTTCCTCTGCTCATTGTTAACAAAGGCAGTGCTGCCCAGTTTCAACAGGGGCAGAACTTCTTTTTTTCTTATAATATATGAAAGTGTAATCAACACAATTATTTGAAATAAATCCATCTTTTTTGAGCAGCGGTAATGCACCTATTTTCTAGCATTTATATACAGCAGTATATGATACCTAATGAAAGCGAGTAAAACCAACTCAAATTTCTGGCACTGAAAACTCACCCTTTCAGAAGATATTATACATCATATATAAATATACAAGTGCTAAATCTAAGCATCTAGGCCTATATACTCAGTGGATGACTTAGTACTGGGCATATGTTATGCACTGGGTTAAATGCATGTGATGGCACCTCTTGGTGCAGCAGACATCTCATGATAAAGAACTGTTCTTTTGGTACACACTATCAGAACAGACAAGTATAACCAAATATTGCAAAAAAAAAAAAAAATTAACACACTTCCGGTCAACTCTAGGCCCTTTTTTGGGGTAGTCTGCAACACAGCAACTCTGCTTCAACAACTAGTTCCCTGCTCTATAGGTCCAGAATGTGTCGGTGGCTGCACTCATGTCCACTCACTTACAGAAGTAATTGTAATAGTTAAATACAAGGTTGTTAACTTACCTAAAAATCATAAATGACTACAGGTTTGGAAAAAATGATAAATAAGCTATTTTTTTCATGCCCCATGAGCTTAAGGAACACAGGATCATATGTTAAGAAAGCCATAATTTGAGTCAGATTTCCTTTGAACATTTTCTTACTTGTAACATTTTCAAATCTCTAGATTTTACCTGTCCTAAAGATGTGAAAGACCTTATAAATGATTTTTTTTTTCTTTCTTTTATAAGTGCTGTAATGTTTTTGAAGTCTAACAGTGTTATAGTTGTTTAGGAAATGTTTTGTAAAATGTCCTCCTCACTTCTGCCTAACTCATGTTTCCCATTAACAGGGTAAACCTTGATTTTTAAATCTTTACTTTTAAACAAACTTTTTGGAAGGTATTCCTGTTAATATTAAGTGGTTTTGTATAAATCCTAGCAAAGTCACTTCCTAGTATCCATGTTGCCTGAACAGTGAGTTTGTACAGTGTGGCAAAAGAATATGAGCTGTGACTGGTTGATGATATAAGAAAACATTTAACTGCAAATGTTTTTTTATATTCATAGAGGAACAAGTTATCAGGAAGTATTTAAGTAGGTGCCTTACCAAACTCAGAATAAAAAAAAAAAATATACACTTTTAAGAAGTCTGTTGAGATTAAAGGACAAAGATTTATTTAATGAGTATTAAAATTTATGGGCTCTCTAAGAATTAAGTGAGCTTATAAAGACTACTTTGAGAGCAGAATGGCTTCCACATAATGAAGATGGTTGATAAGACTTGGCTAAAACATTTCAAATACAAATGAAAACAAAGGGACACCTCAGAAAACACAGCGATTAAGTCAAAATTTCAACTGTGAAGGCAATACACAAATTTCACAATCATTTAATAATCTGAAAATGCTACTAAGACCAACACGTAAAGGTGCTGAACCTATGAAAGGATGACAACGGGCAATTTTGAATCTAGACAAGCATGAAAGAAGCATGTTTTTCTCCTCCTGTGTAGTTATGGAAACAGAGAGATATAAAACCCCTCCTAACTGAACAAGGGCTTTTTTCCTCTCTCTGCTCCCATCCGCAACTTTACAGCTGTCACCACAAGTCATCCCGCTCGCTCCTGCAAGCCAGCAGGCAGCAAGCAGGCATCTAAGGCGAGGCGAGAACAAAAGAGGCTGCAATACAGCTTCAGTTCAAATGACAGCCTCACCAGGGCTCCAGCTTGCACTGGGAAGACAAAGTTGTAAAGTTTTACGAAAGAATTGAAGTAAATTTCTTTTCTAGAGATCTTAGCGGGAAATCAAAGATCTATTTTAATTTAAGATACTAGCAGCTTCTCTTGCTAATGACCGAAATATCTAGACCAATAGCTCCCCAACAGTAGTTTGCAGGATGACAGGGGTCCATAAAGCCACTCGCACTATTCTGAAAAGCCATATACAGAGTAAAACATTAACTGTTTCCAGTTTTGAATCTGAGTGTTAAAGACAGTGGAATGTAAGAAACCTTGAGGGCCAACAGGCACCTCTGAAAGACGTTGCTGAACCGTGTAGATCTGGAGAGGGGACAGGCTACAGCTTTAGGCAAACTGAAAATAACGAATCTAATTTAGATTGAAGATTCTTGGTGGGAATTGATTTGTCTGTCTCACAATGCAAATCAGAAATGCACTGACGTAGATGATGTAGAAACTTTCTTTGGTACACTGGATTTAGTGAAAGTCACATTAGTATTCCCATTGATTAATTTATTGGGCTTAAACTAGAATATAAACTAGGGTGCCAAATTTAAAATGGAAATAGATGTCCATTCCATAAGCTATTTCACTAATTTGTGACATACTAAAAGAAGAATTATTACTATTTTTGGAGAAGAGGGCTGCCTTTGAGGTCCTCCCAAAAGGCAGATGCTTTCTTGCAGCTGTAAATTCAGTGATGAGATCTCCAAAACATAACATACAGAACTGGAAATGAAATAATTACTGTTTATTGTCGGTGGTCTTTTTAATTTTTCATTTTGCATTCTTCAGGAACAAAACAGTTGGTCATTATTTACTTTGTCTTCAGTGATATTTTGCCCTATGACACAGAGTAGAACCTGGTGTCTCTAACTAGTGTGAGGTGTGTGTCTGAACAGGTTTCAGGAGAGATAATTATTATAATTTCGTTTAATATTTCTCATTTCTCTAGACCATTAATTTTCATATATCATATACATATTTATGAAAATTGTGGTACTTTTAATTATATGGTATTAGCAGTTTATATGTACAAATGAACAACCCTGGGAACAAACTCATTAAAAATCTATGGCTAAACTTCAAAGGCTTTGGTATTTCGCCTCTTGCGTACTTGCCCTCTCCCTGCTCCAGCAGCAGAAGGCTAACACATATTTTAAAAGAACAAATATCTACCTGTGCAAAACCTGCCCTTTACGTTTTACAGGAAATGTCAATATTTTAAAACTTGGTTTTGTCTTCCCAAGTATCTGTGACCCCTTCTGTGGACTGAAGATTTCATATATGTGGTTTTAAAAATTAAAATTGTTCTTAATTTATTTCATTTGTATGTATGTTTTTACATTGCTTAAAAAAATGTCATTAATAGTGACAATATGGCACAACTGTCATGTCTCACTGCACTGACGTCTTTAGGTTAGTTTGAAAGCACTTTTCTAGGTCATTATTTTTAATTAATACAATGAATTAGTATATTTTTATTCAAAATGTCAAACTGTTTTAATCATAACAAAAATATGAAACACTGACCTAGAAAATAGGATGTTTCTCTAGTACTAAATAGCAACAACATAATTAAAAGAATTACATTCTAAAATGAAATTAGAGTATTTGACCATTTTACATCTTAATGAACTATCATATCTACTTGCTATTTAGATTTTATTAAACTGGATAGCAAATAGAAAATACATTCTGAAACAACATCATATCTGAAAACAAATTCTGGAAATATGTACCTTGTTAATGATGGTTAAATGACTTTTCTAATTAGTGTGATTTGGAAAAAACTCTGATTGAAATGGTGTCTAACAGCAAAAATAGTTTCAAGGACAATTTATTTCAGTGAAGACTGCCAATACTACATCAGGCAGTAGCTATTTATCTATAATCAGAGCTTGCTTTAGCTCAGTTACGGCTGTGCAGTAACTAGCAGAGTTAAACTGATACAGAGCCTTTTTAAGTGATACTAAGTGTTTACCAGTTCTAACCAACATACTGGTTTAACTGAGAACAGAATTTGTTTTCCAGTACTGTACTGTAAAATAAATACAGATATACAGAAACATGCTTGCAACGCCATCAATGGAGCACCGTGTCTTGATTTCCTGACACTTATTAATGTCAATTTTCTAGTCAGCTTAACTTATGTCTTGGGTTTTGTTTAGTTTTCATTTTTTCCTTTAACTGTTACATCTTTATTCTTCAATTCCCTCTTGTACACTTGTGATTTTCTCCTAGCATTATTTTTTAAAGGTAGTAATATATCATTGAAGAATATGATCAAGATAATTCAGTGCATTCCTGAGGACACTAAATTGCTAGACTAAAGTGTAATTTGGGTAGGCTGCAATGTTTTTAAAAAACACATAATGCTGTAAGCGCAAAATAAAACTGAAGATGAAGCAGCAGCTCTGGGTTCCTTATCTTCAAGAATTCTAAGAATGAAAAAAAAACCTCCCAGAAGATTTAGATTAAATTTTCCAAAATGTCCATGTAACTTTTGAGCCTGGGACTTAACAACTCTTGAAAATTTAACCTATCTGCAATTTGTCACAAAGAAAAACAGTGATTTCTCCTGAAATAATAGGGTCAAACTGCTTTTAACTAATCTAAGTTATGTCAAAGGTTAAGAAGATAAAGCTGGAAGAAAAGTACCTACTCTATAAAATAGCCATTCATTGGAGCTTTACATCTCTGCTTATTCTACAGGGAATAGTCTGAGATGATAGCTTCACATGAAAGTAAGACATCCTCTCTTGTAGGGGACTATACAATTCTTGTCTTAATCACACAAAATTGAAATCATTTTAACACCAATCTTTAACACTGATTTAAGTAAAAGAAGGCAGAGTTCAGAACTGGAAGTGTGAACCCTAGCTATTCCTATGGTTTTCCCCTCTGCAGCTTATGGACCCAAAAAGTAGCCCAAACCAGTTCTTTCATGGGCTTTAGTATTCGATCTATAAATGAGAAAAATTAATGTAACTCTTTAAAAACAACAGTGGAGTACTGAATAGAGCTTCTCAAAGGGAAAAACACACACAGTCAATGAGTTAGTTTGACTCTACCTGAAACACAGTCTTTTTGAAACAGTCTTTTTCAAGTCTTTTTTGAAAGCTAAATGAGAATACTGTTGCTGTACACTCACATATTTTGTAGTGCATCAAAACAATGTCTTCCTTGTGCCAAAAATTAGAAAGCCACCAAGACTTCCAATACGTTGAACTTAAAAAAAAATGTATCTATATATATTTTTATTTAATACGCAACAAGCCAGCTGCTGTAGATTTGTGTGGAATCTACTGACAAACAAGGCTGCTGATAATATTTTTGGGTTATTTTCTTTTTTTCTTGGAAGAAGAGGTCCAAGTAGACTTACAGGCAAAATTCAGAGGAGTGAAGCTAGGAGTAAACCTTGTGAAAAGACATCTTGGAGCAGGATAACCATAAAGTAAGAGTGTGAAGCAAGAAAATAAAAAATAAAAAAAAAAAAAAAAAAAAAAAGGACTTTTCAAGGGACTCTGCCAAGTCAGAGAAAATGGAAGGCATGTTCTTAAGTGCCAAGGGTGGAGGTCAAGACCATAATGAAAATCTGATACTATTAACTATGCAAAGCAGGGCTGTTTTAGGACTGTGACGGTGGCAGAAATCAGCCTGCAAATGATCAGAGAGGTTGTTTTATGTTATGAAAAACATATACTATCTCACATATACATAGCAAGAGTGATCCAGGAACATTAATAGCTGTTATGCTGGAGTTAAATCCTCATAGACTAGGTTAACTCTAAAATAATGCAAGTAGAAAAGATTTTAAAAACTTCGTGACACGTATGAAGATAGAAACCCTCTGCTACATTGGACCTTCCTCAAATAGACATATTTCCTCCCATGAAAACAGAATTATAACTATGCAGCTGTGGCAGATAGTTAGTATATGAATATTTATATATCCAGAGGATATTTTGGTCTACCTCACCAGGCATGTTAATATTTGAATAGATTAATCAGAGAACTGAGTTCACGAAGCAAACTGCCCCCTCACCTCCTCATAGATGGATGTGGTTCATATTCTGAATGATGTGATGCTCCTGATGGACTCAGCTCCAAAGCTCACGCCTGCATCACCTCGTCAGGTACCTCCAGACCACAAAAGGGAGTGCCAAGTAACAGCGTGGGTTTCGAAAGGACCCAGGGCATGACAGAAAAACAGCACAACACAGAGCAGTAATGTGTGAGCATTGTGAGCTCAGGACCAAACTCAGGCTGGGCTGACAGTGCTGTACTTAAGCTTATAGTTAGGAAGAACTTCCAGCTGTCCTAACGGCTCACAGGTGTAACTAGCCTGCACTTGGACCTATGACAACAAAGCCCTCCCAGCACAATACAGCACAGTTTGCCTCATCAGCTTAAGTATCCTTTAACTCAAAGTGCTCTAAATCACCCCTCTGGCATGTAAAGCAAAGCACCACACATGTCCCAAAGCATTGGCCATGATGGATTGGTGGAAACTATGGCAATAAACCTTTAATACACTTTTTTTTTCATGGAGGTATAGAAAATTTAGAGTTTGCATGAGTAGCGGTAACACAACAAAACTTTTAACACCAGAACTGAACTAAGTTTCTTTTTTAGAAACACATTGTGTAGACACTCACATACACATGAAAAGCGCTGACATTACTGTGGGAAAAATCTAAATGGCATTAAAGCAAGACTACACTTCAAGTTGCTTTTCATGCCTTAAAAACCAGCAGAGGAGAACAATGTACTGTACATGCCTATTCAATTCTACTAGACTGGAAAGTAACACAACTCTTGCCCTTTTATCAATTTCAACTTGAAATATTTACATTGTATACGCATTTTCAAGTTTGTAACTTCACATATACAATATACATGCATTGACGTTATATATTCTTATCTCAGTCTTATTTCCCAGTATTAATGATATTCTATGTGGATCAATGTTTTTAATAAGAAGAATCACAGCTGTTGTTGAGTGACAGAAAAATAACTGAGGTATCTTTATTAATTTCTTTTTTTTTTTTTAATGTGAAGTGGGGCATATCTTGGAAAATCTACGAAATCTTTAAGGAAAACATCTGAGCGGCTTGCTTTTTCTCAGGGCTGGGAAATGCTAGAAAGATCTTTGATGTGTCAGCTTTGACAGTTGTTTCAGTCCACCTCTGTTAGCATGGCAGCAGACGGCTGAGGATGTGATTGCTTTCCTTGTGCTTACCAGTCCCTCAGGTAGAGGACAGGAGAGCACTTCTCAAAATACTGCTTAATGAAGCCGAATTGTGATAAACACTTGCATACATTTACACAGGGTATGTATTTTGGGCTGAAATTAATCAAATCTACAGTTAGCTGTGTAAAAGGCATTTAGCCTTAACTTTGTTATCCAGGCTCCTTCAGCAGACAGACACAGGCACCTCCAGAGCGGGAGTCTTCCCGCTTCCTTGGACATCTGTTGCAGCACAGCTGGGTTTCCCCCCGGATTGTCCATCGCTTAAGTACAAAGGAAGGCTAGCTGATTAGCTTTGATTAGCTGTCCACGTTTTTCAACTCCTTTGATCCAGCTGGGTTGGCTCTCCTCCACTGAAAGGCAGAGATTGCTGAGGATTGCTGCCTGCATCGCTCCCAGTGGGTGGGGAGCACCCAGGACAGGAGCCACTGGCATGAAGGACACCATGCGTATGCTGGCAGCTGATTAGGACAAAAAGAGGTCTTCTGGCCTGGGGAAAATCAGCACGTGACTTTTTTCACTATTTGGGAAGTCACTGTGAGGAATTGAAGAGGCTTCTGAAGCCATAAAAGCTCTGAAAGCTCTGAAAGAAAAAGCACGTGAACTGAATGTAAAGAGAGAATGGGGAATTCAAATAGAAAGAGAAAGAAGGTTAGGGTTTACTTTTGACAACCAAGCTGTTGGTCTGGGCATAACTGAGACGGAAAACTGTTACAACCCAAAGGCTGGATGACTGCTTTTGAATAGTAGCTACATAAAAGCAAACCTTAATTGGTACTGTTTTGTTCCTGGCCTATTCTAGTGCAACTTTCATTACAAAATTGCCATTCAAAGCCTAGGAATATTTGCCATCCAAAATCAAATTGAAGAAATAGAGTAATAATTCTGTATATCTATAGAGACTGAGGAACCACAGTAGCATATCAAAGAGAGGAGAAAGAGAGCTAGATATGCATAGGAGGCTATTTATTTATTTAAAAGCTTTCAGAAAAAGGTTGTCTTTAATCTGAACTACTTTTGCCAAAAAATAATAATTTGAATGAGCACTGAATGAAGGGCAACTTAAGACTTTGATCTCTTTATGCATTTACACCACCCCACAGCTTAATGGCTTCACCATCCCCTGCCACATGCTTCTGGCTGATTTTATGAGGAGCTGCTACTCATCCCTGGTCCCACTCCCCTGCTGTGCCTGGCCTGTGACCCTCTATCACAGTGCCGCTACCCCAGAGCCCCTGACCCTGCTGGCACAACAGCCCTTCCCGTGACATTTCAAGGACAGGCACCTCACTGCCTCATTTGATGGTGAAGTTGATGCGTTCACTCTGGCTCTGGAAGTCCAAACACGCCCTCTGTGACTTTGATCGGAGAAGCAGCGTGGCTCCGTTTGCCTCAGAAACCACGCATACCTCATTTGAAACATTAAGAGCCACAGCCAGACTGGGACTTCGCACTCCAGCTTTACCCTGCAACCTGAATCTCCCAGCTGACAATGAAATGCTTCGTTGCTGCTCTGCCAGGACATAATTTTCTTTCCACACAGCAACAGGCACGAAGGCATTTGAAATCACACTGTAACCCTGACAGGCACTCTGAAGTCTTTCAAGGCCAGCAGAAAGAAAAGACAGAGAGGGAGTGAAAGAAAGACAGAGAGAGTATGCAAGAATGAGGAAACTACACTGAATTAGAGTTAATTAAACCCAAGCTTTGACAATGTTTAAATAACAGGATTTTACACCTAGCCCTGGAACGCCTGTATGAGCTGTCATTTAATTTAAAAGTGCACAATAGCTAAATGTCAGTCTCCAGGCAGATCTTCTGCATCTTTCTGATACTGTATTAAAAAGTTATTATAAAGCAGAAGTTCAAAATTTTTTTCAGAGTTTGATAATAGGCTTCTCAAACCTCACATAGCAAATACTCATAGCACTTGTTCTTGTGAAACCAGAAGAGTTACCCTGCGCTGTGCTAGGAAACCAAAATCCTGAAATCTCCAAAGCTAAATCTTAGTCTAATTTGAAGTTGAAAAAAGGAGAGTATTTTCCTAGCAAGACAAATCATCTAATAGTAAAATGCCCCTATAATAAAATCAGTTTTAAAAAGAACAGAATCCCCACACACACTTGTGAAACATTTGATCAAAACTTAAGTGAATATTGTATTGCATGTTTTTAAAGAATAGTGCTAATACTTGGCAGCGCTATGTTCAGCTTATCATTTTCAACATGCTTTAAGAAGGATCTAATTAATTTGCCTATATCCTATTCAGTGATGGTTGCGGATCTCTTTTCAACTGCAAATTTTAAAAAATGATTTCTCAGCTTGAATTTATTTGAATTAGCATTTCTAATCGAAATCAAAACAATCAGAAATGATGTACCATATTTTAATATAAATGTTGATAAAGAAATCTTTCATATTTTAAGCTTCTTGAAAATAGTGTATCTTCAATGAAATTTGGCTACTATTTCTTCAGCTATTCAACATTTAAAATTTTGCTACATTCATGTCTGCTTTTGGTATTTAATCTCATATTACTCATGAGACACTCAAAAGCAGAAACATGCAAAATGACCAAATTGTCAACTCAATGCACAGGAGTTGTATGTAAGAAGAATAGAGCAAGCTAATATTTAGTCTCTCAATAATGATTTTGATGCCCCATAGTATATTAAGAATAGTATTAAGGGCTCCTGACAACAAGCTTGACACATCTGTTTGAATATATTTTTGACACTATTGTTAAAATAAAGTAAGGTCACAGAGGTAACTCATGGCAGAGGTAGTAATTTAGAAGAGATGCTAATTTAGAAACTCCTCACTCTCAGAAAGCAGAAAACAATCTTACTTTGCACTAGTCAGCTGGAAATACCACACTGGTGGATGTCCCTACAGATATGAAAAAAGAGGATAGCAGCTGAGCTTTGAGTGATCTTGGTGTAGATAATAGAAATAGGATACTTGAGTTCAGCTAAAAGTACAAGCAGAAAGGTAATCACCAAGGACAAGATTCAAGTTGTCCAAGGACCTGAGTGGACACAAGCTTTAGGGTAACCTATAAAGCATACGCATCAGCACTGCCTGACAGTGGAGGACCCAAGAACTCACTGAGCATCTCTCTTTCAAGGCTGCAGCTCCCTGGACACTAACCCTCCAGCTCTCAGTCTCAAGTCCCAACCCACCGTAAACTTCACTGTAGTCCAGAGTATGGCATTAACCCTGTCCCAGATCCAGAGAAGCAAAGTTTGGGGGGATACCTTCCCTAAAGACAGTGAATTCAGATTTCTGTCTGAATGCCAGAGCCTGAAAGCTACATTCAAAGGCAGGGTGTTCTGAAAGTAGGAATTCTGTAAGGGTTGTTTTTGAAATTGTTTAAATACCAGCAGAAATCAACCAAATCGGGTGGATGGGTAGACTGCCTGACTGTAATACAGGCTGAATCTCTCCCTTCCAGAATGCATTTATGTGTATGAATAACCCTCCCTTCTTTTTGGAGGTTGTCAAATGTTAAATAAATGAACAGCTGAAATACAGAGTGCTCTTTGGGGGAGAATGCAACATTGAACTCTTTTAGCAGTTCTCCCTCTCATGCGTACCTGAAAGAATTTCAGTGTCGTGCTACAATATGATGGGGTTGTGGAGAAACAACGTTATCCACACTGTGAACCACCGAGCCAAGCGAAAGGTGCCTGGAAATCAAATACTGCGATACAGGACAAAAGACATTTCTAAAGACAACAAATAACTCTTCATTTCAATCTGGTGGAAGCAAAAGCAGGAAGGGACAACACACTGTGAAAAATACAGGAGAAAAGCCTGGGTTATTAATAGTTTCAGTACAAATTAAAACAGCACAGAGAGAAATATTCCTTCTTTTTCCCCTCTGTTGGTCTCTATCGCCCTACTAAAAATCTCCTCTCTTTAAGCAGTAACCTTCACGGATCCTAACATGGGTCTAGATTTCCTTGTGTGCCTCTCTCTTGCTGAGAAATCTGTCCTTCCTAATTACTTCTAGAGCAGTGACAAAAACCTTGTTGATCCGACCAGACAAATTCTGGCAAGTAAAACATTCAGAACTGTAACTATGAACATGCCGACTGCTGGGAGACGGGGATGATAATAGCACTGTTGATAATAAAAGGGATGTAGGGAAGGATGAGAACTTAATTTTTGGACATGTTCCATTTAAAGCAACTACAAAAGACATCTAAAAGAGATGTCAGAGGCAGAGACTCTGACAAGACATCTAAGAGAAGATGTCAGAGGCAAGGGGCTGCTTACAGAGATTTCACTACCTGGCTGAAGAGACACAATCTTCCTTCTGGACTGTCTCCCCAGATACTGAATATAGGTATAATGATGAGTGATTTATTTTTATTATTTTTTTAACAGAGAAGGCCAGACAGTCTTAAAGGATCTCAAAATGCAATATATTTTTGTTGCAAAACCTCATGTTAGGAAGCGTGTTGCCATCAGAAACAAATACTTCCTTTTCTTGAGGGAAAACATGCAGCAATTCTGTGGTTTACAGTGGGCAGATACCCTAGTAGAAATGTTTCAGTGCTTTAGTGTTTATGCTTTAAGTAAATAAGAGAAATTTCTATCTCTTTACATCTTTGAACAAGGGGTCATTTGTGCTTGGTTTATTCTCTGCAGTCTCTTGTAGCATTGTACGATACATGCTCAAATACTGATCCTTCTCTAATAGCCTTGAAGATTTCCTTGCTTCTTTCTTCTTTTCTATCCAGAGGCATCATGGCTGCCGTCACTTGCATAGGCAGCATTTTAGCTTGCTCATCATTCTAACTGATTGATATCACATCCCTTCTATTTAAAACAAATACATGAGTACCACCACCCTGTTTGAATGGACTTGTTGCTTTTTCAGGTCACCGTATGGCTATCCATTTTTAAATTTCTCCCCTGCTCTCTTATCAGTCATGACCAGTCTGGGATAATTCTGAAAAGATCTTGATCTTTATTGACGATGAGAGTGAGATCAGGGCACAGACATGAGGGAAAAGTATCAGAGAGGCTGTTTATGAACCTCACTGTATCGCAAGAAGCCCTCATCAGCTAGAGACTCGGGAAGAGCTTGACTGTAATGGAGACTGAGTCACAGGACTATCAGTGATTTCTGGTTTTGCTCCTCAGAGTTAGGTACTTTGTAGTGACTGGTGCCTTTCTGCATATTTGACTAATACTTGCTTGGAATATTTTGAATATTTCTTTCCTCCATTTGTTCTGGATCCAGGTTTGTCTGTTCTTAGGATGAAGCTGATGCCTTCAAAAAGCACAGGTTAATCACTTTCTGCACCAGAGATGATAGTATAACCTCACATCAGCACCTGTGTGCAGACTAGACTGATAATCATCAGTATCAGAAACAGTGCCAATGAAAAGGGAAGCAAATGTACCTTCTGAAGGATGAGCAGTTAGTGATGGAGAGCTAGATCTTCTACATGGCTATATTTAGGGGAACCTCCCTTGCAATACAGAGCCTTTGTGTGTCCTTTGTTTACCCGAGGCAGGAACTTACACTTTCCCTATCTCTAAAAGGGTGTTTTTGGATAATTTCAGTTTCATCTTGTCCTACAGAGTTTCTGCTGTCTTGGTCCTTCACCAAGGTCTTTTCAGGCAAAATGCTGATACCTGCTGGACTCTTCTAAAATGATAGTTTTGCCAGGAAGAACAAGTTTATTAGAAAAGCCAAGGAAAGCACTCCTACTCTCTGTTCTCTACTTGCTAGAGGTCTGCGAAATGAGGAAATCCTGTGATTCCCATTCAACTCACTCTAACAGAGTTTTCCATACAGTATGCATGTACGATGTACAGCACACATTTCTTTTAATCTAAAAACAGCCTTTATTTTCAAGTTCCATCTATGTATTAAAAATATGCACCCATTTAGCAGAGATTATGTTACTACCCATACATCTGTGCCACACAATGGGAAGCATCATATCACAAAAAACTTTTTTTGTGGATTTACTGTAATTCTCCAGTTCCAACACAAAAGCCAGTATTTCAGAAAATGCAAACACTGCTGAATTACTGGTTCTGTGGCACTTAAACCCCCCTGAGCAGCATAACTGAGAGACCCCTCCCTGGATTTTCAGTGACTCTGTTTTACAGTAAATGAGTGATAGAAGATGCACTGCTTGGATTCTTGTCTTTGCTAATAATTTCCAATATATATGAAGAGAATGAAACATTTAAACTCAGGGATGGGGGATTAAAGGATATCCATGATGAATGAGCTGTAGAGCTGAAAAGAATTTGTTGTACATCCTGACCAATATAGCAGTGAAAGTAATCAATCCATTACCTCTCTACTGAGAGAAATGGCAGAGAGATAAGAGGATAATGAATGCCAGGCACAATACTGATAAGGAAGACACTCAAAATGACCAGCCAGAATATATTCCATAGTTAATAGTGCTGACAAAAACAGTGACAAAGTAATAATTTATTCATGGAATAAGAGCCATTCCTGTGAAAATCAAGGTAGCATTTTAAATTAAGGCAACTATTGAAATCAGAGTAGTCTTATTAACCAGTAGCCATTAATGAAGTATTGTAGAAAAGAATACTTTTAAAGGCTCATTTTGCCATTAACATATGGGCTAAATTGCAAAATCCTGTTACTTACAAACGCAGATCTCTTTTTTTTTTTTTTTTTTTTTTTTCTCTCTGCCAAACCCTTCTTGCTTTTTCCTTAACCCTTTTCTTTAATGCAATAAAAATTCATATGAAGCTCTGCATATTCACATGCAGCCTGAATGGATAATGCTTTTACCCAGTGCTGACATGCCCCCCTATCCCACCATCTTTTAAGAGGCTGACCTAGATTTTGAGTCCAATAATAACACTGAGTACTGCCAAGACTGAAATTTAAATATATTTGATGATTCAAAATGCAACACTTAATTAAGAAACCACACCTATCTAAAACCTGTTAGTTTTTCTCTCTCTGTGCCTGAAGATTGTGCTGTATGAACATACTGTGCAACATGAAGTGTTGGAGATATATAAGGAACAGCAGTGACTGTGTTGAATGAAATAAAACCTGCATTTGCTCCAAATGGCTAAGGTTATAACTAAAAACCAGGGTGCTCCATCCTGATTTTCTTTTCAGATTTCATTATACTATTTCTTAAATGTTTATACTATTTGTAAGAATGTTTGGGGTCATTGTCAGCTTGGAAACTGAACCTGTGGTCAAGTATACTGGTTTTCCTGGTACACAAACAAGCATTCTAACCACATAACCTTCTGACCTAAAAGTCTATTATTAAAACTTTAAAAATTTTATTTTCAACAAAAATATCTTCCAATTATTCTAAGATTCTCTTTCTCATATTTCAGTCCTGGTGCCAGACAAAGACGGGTTTAGAGGGTTTATCACTTCCCACATACAATAATTTTCTCCCTGTATGTCCATGACAGATACAGAGCTGTACTGTCAGATTTGTTGTCTCATCTTAGACAAAATTAAAACATAGCTTTCAGGGACATAATGATATTTTGAGAATCGTGTTTTTATATAAAAGCTATTTTATGTATCCATTATGGTTAGGAAATTATCTATGCTAATAATGCCCACCACAAACCCTAACTGGGCAATTGCATCCTTCCTCTTTCTTTCTTTCTAATAAGGAAAGTTAAAGATGTTCATAAGCTTAAAAGTATTAGTTACTTAGGTCTTTGACTATAAAGTGTCTGAGGGAGAAAACAGTCACTAAATTAAGTAAAGGTTTCTTTGGTGGACAGCACAGAAATGCTTAGGGACAGGGAAAATGGGTCTTTAATGTACATATACAATATCTTCTGTTGCAAGTGAGCTCACAGAGCAGACGGCTGCAAGGAGGAGGAAACAGGCTTCAGATCCCCCAGCTGCCTGTATTAACCCACAGTCACCAAAAGCAAAAAGAGGGCTCGCTTGGTACTCTGAGCACAAAACAGACTTTTATTCAATTCCATCTGAGCTCACGCAGAGATAGTGACAGTTTTCTCAAAAGGGAACACAACTCGCCTTCTCAGCTCCTGAGCGTCGGTAACGAGCTGCTCTAATCGCCTTAGAGTGGCTCAAAATAACCGGGCAAAGGAAATACTGCTAAAAACATTGCTGAAGTAACCCCTGTTTTACACCAAAACTATGCTGTCTTGTCGTGTCCTGTTCTGGGTTTTCTGCGCGCAATTCTGTCACATTCCTGTGGGTAGACTGAGAATTTTGAGAGACCTGGTAATTCTCTTAGGATCCCAACACCCTGACTGACCACGGGTCCCTCTGGTTAGAGCCTTTAAAAGCCTGAATATTTGGTCCATGTGCACCCTCAGCACTGGGGATTCAGAAAGCAGATGATACACCCTTCCCATCTACTCCCCCCTCCCCCAATTCTTCTCTCCCTCTCTCCACTGACTTTCTTTCCTTCCTGCCTGCCTTTTCCTATTTTTTCAAGAGTCCGGTATCACTTTTGGAGGTCTTGTCCTTTCTTTCAATGACTGGAGCTGGCAGGAGCGGATTTTGTGGATTCCTGGGGGAACTCTGTCAGGTTTTCCTGCATTGTGGGAATATTCCCCATTGGTTCTAAAGATGCAACTCAACACCATGACGACCGCTGTAAGGAGATTCTGTCATGACCCCACAGTGACCGTTCTCCTAATATAAAGACTTGAACTAAATCATCTCTTTGAGGATTATTTCAATTAATGAGAAATGAAATCACTTCTCTAAGTGAATGTGGTCTTTTATGGTTTACTTTGAACATTAGGTTTGGTATGACTGGGAAGAATGACATTTAAAACACTAAGTGCTCATCAACACCAATCCAACTGACAATGGTTTCCAGCTTACAAAGCAAGATGAAGAATATGAGGAATAAATTAAATGAATAAAATTAAAATGTCAGCAGAGAAAGTAACTAATCTCCATCAAGTCTCTTATGAAATCCAGACCCTTTTGCTGCTGTTATTATTCAAAACCCTTAGGGAACCAAGGATCTAGGTCATCTGCAGGATAAAGAGTGTACTATCCAGGAATCAATATTCACAGTAGTAAATTAAATTATCGTCATCTCCATGCAAAGAGTTTTATTATTACAAAGAGTGTTGACAATTTAAATTCAACAGGAAAAAATAAATCTAAGCTAGCAGATAACTTTTTCACTATGGAATCTCCCTATATAGCATGCTGTCACTTAAACTGTCAATAATTATTTAACTTTCCATGAAGTAAGATACTGAACTTTCCCAGTAAGCATATGGCTACTCTAATGATAGGCTTGGATAAGCCACTGCATCTGTTGGAAGGGTCATTTCAATTAATACTGCCAAAGTTATGTTGCTGTTAACACTAAAGAAACATCACCACCGATGAGGCATTTGAGACATCCTACAACATGCTATTGCCATTTGCAATGGGATTTTTAACTACAGTGGTGTGATAGCATATTTTCTAATGCCTAAAATATGATAGAGAAGTTGATTTACAGGAATGCTGATAAACCAACCCTGCAGCTTTAAGAATTGCCATTAGCTGCAATGTCTTGGTGTAGCCTCCTAATGCTTCTTCCACATATTTTGGTGGTCAGGTTGTATTTCCCTATGACCAGCACCCCAATTTAAAACACTGCCCAGATGTAAAAGTCAAATCTTATGACAGTTTCCAACCTAACTGAATTTGATAGAATATGATTGGGAACTGAAGGCAATTGTATAGCGTTTATCTAAGCAGTCACATTTCTGTTTTTAAACCTCCACGGAAAAGCTTCTCATTTCATGGTACATTATGAATCTCATTCATTGTATTAACTGATGAGGAAGGCAGACTAGTTTGATTGATTGCTTAAACTGGCAGAGCTCAACTCATCTTAACCACACACCCTAGGGCATTCATGTGCTGCTCTCTGCACTGTGCTGGGTGCTGGCACAGCTCCTGCAGACTCCCTTGTTCCAAACCAAAGGGAAGTGGCCCAAGTAGAAGACACAGAGCTTCCATTTTCCACCTCTTAACAGCATGCTGTTTCCTTGTCTAGCACTGGCCATGATTTTTTTGACTCAATTTCTCTTTGTTATCTGGTGAGAAAAAATGAAACGTGTAGATCAAGGAGAAATGTTGCTAGAGAAATGCAGCACTATTCATGTAGGAGAATCAGCTGATTCCTTTTCTCAGATGTATATAATCCCCCACAAAAGACTCTATAAGGCCACATAACAATGCTACTTTGGGAAACTTCAGAAACCTGAAATTCAGAAAACTGTGCAAGTAAAGCGTTAAGATTAGAATTAAGGAATGAGAGAAAGAATTGCTTCATTTTTAGCTCAATAGTCATGCAAGGTTCAAATACATCCAAACGCTGAAGTCACAGTTTGCTAGTTTATTACAGAATACCCGAGGCTCAGCTTGCACAGAAAATTAGGAAGGTTTTCCCTAATTGTTTCCCGAGTGTACAGATGACAACACATAACTACAACTAATATATTCTTCTGCTTAACTTGGGAGGTGAAAGGCATTACTGTGAACCAGTGCTCCTCTTGCCAAATGAACCAGCAGATGCAGCAGGCCCAAGAGATGCTGAACCTTCTGATCCCAAAGACAGCCAAGTTGTCACGATGCTTCAGTAGCATCAGATGCCTTTGAGGAACATGAAGGCACCAGGCACTGCATACTGACACGTGAAACGGGTTTTCACGTGACACTCCAGACGAAAGCGTTTGGGAAGAAAACACACGCCTGTCTTTCCAAGTGTGCGTGACATCTAGGTGAGGGGAAAGGACCTCCTGAGATTATCATCTTGCTCTTGTTTCTGCAGTGCTCCTCCGCCATTCACAGCCAGAGGAGTGCCAAAATCATGGGACCCACCACGCCTGTCAGAACAAAGAGCTTCTGTCAAGTGCTTCTGCTGATCATAATTAAAGTGGCACACAAAAATATTTAGAAAAATGGGGAAAGGAGGGAACAGATGGACGGAAGTAGGAGCTGGTGGTTCACTTCTGGCTGCTTCTCCTCAGCAGTCAGATTGCACAAATAACAATAGGCTTTCTTTCCTGATCCTATCCGAGCCAGATGATTAAATACCCCGTTTTGTCACTGCAGTCTCTTGGTGACTGAGATCTGCTCTGGTTATAGATGAACTATTCCTTAATCATAGTAAAAAAATCCACCAAAGCTGCTGCATTCTGTAGCACTCTGCATTCACCTATTTGCTGAGATCAATGCAAAAAAAATAGTAAAAATAAAAAGCTATTGCAGATTAACTTACCTGGCCCAAGAAACACATGTTTGAAAGACAATTATAAAGGACCAGTACTGTGTTTGAGCATGCAGCACAATGTAGTGTCAGAAGACAACTGATGGACAAAGCTGAAGAGGAGCCAGATCTGACCAGAA
This sequence comes from Tyto alba, assembly GCF_018691265.1. Lineage (NCBI taxonomy): Eukaryota > Metazoa > Chordata > Aves > Strigiformes > Tytonidae > Tyto > Tyto alba. The sequence continues at coordinate 42,572,532 of NW_024881316.1, read as the reverse complement.
TTCAAAATCCTACCCCTATTTTATCCTCTTTATCAAGCCCAAATCACACTCCCTCCAGCTCCTCTCCCTCCCTGTCTCTACACACACGAGTTAACAAAAAATTTCTTGTAGCTGTTAATGAAAGCTTATAGCCTGCAATATACCGTTGAGCTGCCCTGATTCTATCTAATACACATTTTATTATTTCAGGATTAATAACAAGAACAACCGACAACACTACAATATACTTACACGGCACCTTAATTTGAAGATTGCAAAGGATATTACAAAAGACTGAATAAGTATTAATATGTCTTTGTCCCCAGCTAGCAGAAAACACTGATACACACACAAACAAAATTCATTTGGGATCTGAACAAAGAATCCTCAACTCTGAGTGAGGAGGGTGTCCATAAGCCTACTCGTATGCATAACTTTAATTAGATATTAAAATACACTGCTGCCCCATGACCGAGGTCAGCACGTCCTGCAGAAGCTCAGCAAGCTTAACGTCGGCCTCGGATGGCGACAGTGGATTGTGTCCGGCAGCAGCCTGCACAGCACAGTACCACGCTCTACAGTGCCATGAGCTACTGTCAGGCTCACATTTACTGCAGTCACTCTGGTTTACGTGGTTTTTGTATATTTTATGGATTACAGAGTTGAAACCAACGCTATATTATGGCTTTACAGTTAAGAGTTAACTGCATGGCATTCATTTATTCTTCTGTGCTTTAGATTTTATCAGAAAGGTCTGATTACTTATCAGTGCTGATGCCATATGAATTACATCAAGATGAAGAATTTACATGAAAATAAGTCATCAGCACTTCATGCTGAGTTCCATATGACTTCAGAGAAAATTATAACCTTTCTATGTAATTTAAAATTCCTCCTTTAAAATCTCTTTACAGTATTCTATAGGAGGGATAAAAACCTTCCTCCATTCTCCTCCCACTCCCCCACCACAAAAATCCAGAGAAGGATGTTATTATCTATTAAATTAGGTATCCAGATTAGTTTACAAAAGCATATATACTTTAAAAATAATCTTATAATTCTTATAATCCAATAGCACTACAATAATTTATATTTTTTTCGGTTTTATCTATATATTTTTATACATAATTTTAAATGCATAAATACCTGCAAGCTAAAATGACCATTTTGAGCATACAGATTGAAATATATTAGTATATGCTTAGATCATAATATGGCTGAACTGCAGTTTTGTTCTCTCTGTGTAAGAGAGAAATGTAATTTATGTTCAGAATTTGAGTGAAATGTTGAAATGATCCAATCCAAATTGTACACATGCATGCAAATATACAGTTTCATTATTTTTACGCTGAATGTCTTCACATCTAACAGCATCAATACGAGGTTTAAGCCCAGGTAGTTTCTGAATATTTGGAAACAGTCTCCCAGTATAATGAGACTCAAGCATGTGTTTAATTGTGTGCTTTGCAGCCCACTTTAAGTTATTGTTAATTGTGGCTACTCTTTGCTAAAGCTTCCCATCAGCAGATCTCCCTCCAATTTCCAGAGGAAGGCAGTACCATAAAGCACAGACTCCAGGGCCATTGGCTGCTCTACAGGACACATTAAATATATGCATAAATCATTGCAGGATTAAGGTCCAAGTCAATTTGGAGTTACTGACTGAAAGCTTTCCTTTCTGCAACAAACTAACACTCAGCTCATCAAAAATGAACCCCAAACCAGACAAACCACATTTGGAAAAAAATTCAGCTGGTGTAAACTGGTTGTATCACAGTATGGTAACTCGAAAATGGCCATAAAGAACATGGTGAATTTTAAAATACACCACTGTAAAGAAAGCAAGCATCCGCTCTTCCAGTCCAAAGCCTTGAAGGGATGTATTTTTTTCCTGAAACAATTATAAATAACTAAAAAAAAAAAATGATTTGGTATGAAAATTCCTCCCACACAGCCATCTCCACAGCACTGCTAATGTGTTGCTGTAACGCTTTCTGGGAGTGATTATATATTTCAGCTTTTGCATACCCGCTGAGTTTAGTCATTTACTTCGATTAATTTAAACGTAGTTACAAATAAACATTTGAAAAATATAGGTAAAATGTGATCTTATTTTTCAATTTTGTGCTTTACGTTTGTCTTTATTCACATCTTCCTGCTCTTCCCCCAGAGAGACACATCTCCCTCTACTCAATTTTCAAAGACGAGCCTTGTCACTCTATTACTCTTAGTCTGAACCTGGGAGATAATAGGGCAAATTTGACAAAACCTGTGCAGGAAATGAACACTCATTCATTTATTAGTGAGTCTCACTGGGCACTATTAAACTTGTAATAAAAAAGTTATTGAAAGGAAGAGAACAAACCTACTGAATTAGAAACCCAGACGTTGGCGATGTCTTCAGCTTTTTCACTAATTCCCAACAGGTTGTTAATGGACACATTGCTCCCAACTACAGGGAATTAAGGAGTTAACACTTAAGGCTGACAGGGAGAACAGATTATGATCCCGCTGTACATTACTTGCTCAATGTTGCTGCCAGGGGCAGCAAAGGTTGAGGACCAGTGCACTAATCTTATTGCATAATTATAATATTAACTTTCAACCTATTTCTGGGAAATCCTGAATCTCCGCCCAAAGTGTAGGTGACTACAGCAATCCAGAGATAAGCAACACTGACTTTGAGAGTCTCATTTCCCTAGCCTAAAAGTGATTACACAGGATAATTGGAGACAGTTAGTGGAGGTGCATGTATCTCTGGTAAATTCTTGATATGGTACTTTGTATCCTGCATTTTCAATTTATGGGGTAAGTATGTGAAATATTGAGACTGGGTATCTTGGGAGATTTTATGAATATAAAAAAACCAAAATATACTTCGGAAAGCAAGTTTGAGAATAGTTTTCATATTCAACAATAAATTACTTTTCAAATGTTCATGCATTTTAAGATTAATGCTATTAGTTGTTAATTAGCTAAATAAATATGATTAACTGTGTGAATTTCTCAACCTTCCTATCTGTTGCTAAGATAAACAGTTACACAGTGAATGTTTTATTATATACATAAAAATGTCTCATGTTATAATGCATAAGTACATATTGATGTTACATTTCCTTGCTGTGATATATGCATTAAGTCCCAGGCCACTTTGAAAAGAAACTACAGATCTTAATAATTTATGTTCCAAGTTTTAGCCAGGATTATCAATGGTAGCTTTTGAGCTTTTTCTTTTAGTAACATAATATATCATAGTAAAAATGCACAGACAAGCGATGTGTCAGTTTGATTTTTTCCACCTGATTCAGCAACCCAAAATTCAGACACAGCAGTTTAAGCAGAGTTGCACACTGAAGAATTTAAGTCTAAGCATTTAATCTGTTCTTTCCATAAATTTCTGCTGCTTGTGCTATTATAATGATGTTACCAGAGGAAGTTTATTTATATCACAGATTTTCAGCATCAGCACATTCAGAATACAACAGCAATCATTCATTCAATAGCTAACAGCAATGTAATAATATCATCACTAACACTCTAAATATCAAAAGAACATTTAGAGAAAAGACAACAGAAAATAAAGTCACTTTGAACAATCAGTAACACAGAATTTACTAAACCCAAAATGTATCTTTTAAATACACGTACACACAAGCCAGCACAGAAATAAATAGCAATTATGCACAGCTATTTTGCAGCAAGAGGTTGCATATAATTAAACAATAATAAATAAGGGGATCTTTATGGGCCCATTAATAGGAACATACACTCTAGAGAGCAGCATTTTAAGATCTTAAGCCTTGTGCATCCCAAAACACCTAAAGAGATTTTGTTCATGAGCAAACTATAGCCAGCATGACTGTAAAGCAGCGGGGGCAAACCTGACACTGCTCTGTCTAGACTATGCACAACAGGATCACCGTATGCAAACATGAAATGCCAAGACTGATGGTGACAGATATGAACCAGCCCCCTTTTTTTTTGAGACTATGCACCATAACTTCTTTTTTAACAGGCTTAGATCTACCATGAAAGCTGTTCTCCCTGCTGTTCCTAATGTATATTGTAAAGAGCTACCAAGAACAGCACTTTAAGGAGTCACTCGTCATTCTCTCTTCCCTGCCCTGCCTGTTTCCCCAGTATTTAGATAATAATGGATCTGGTTAAAATTATAAAGTCCAAGAACATACTGCAGAAGGTTAAAAAGGCTAGACCTGTAAAAGCACAGATAAAGACTTCTATTGAAAATGATGTTAACAAAGCAATACTCTCAGAAGGTGAAGAAGTGGTCAATCCGGTGTGTACCCATGTTTCAAAAGAAAAAGTAAATTATTTCTCCTTATTTTTGCAGTGTGTGTGGGTGTGAGTGTGTGGTGGTGGGAGAAGTGCTGCTTCAGAAAATTAAAGGGTGAGCACTGGGAAGGGGAAAGGCAATGAAAGTCAGAATAAAGTTTGTTCAAGCAACAGGAAATGTGAACACTGAGCTTGTAATAGGGTCCTACAGGGCTTCAGTCAAAATGGAAGCCTAGATGAGTTCTGCTGCATACGGCCAAAATGCTGCCTGGCTCAAGGGTAGAAATCATGATGATATTACCCTTCCAAGGGGAGGCAGCTCAAAGGTACTGATGTGTGTGTTAGCCATGGACATGGAGGTGTCTCTGTGGTGATGTAACTTGTGTTTAAGCACAGATCTCCTAGAGCTACCTGTGAGCCCATGCTAAACATGAAGGAAGAGAGTTTTCCAGATCAACTGGAGAGAGAACTATGTGCTGCTCTTAGAGACGCTTACAGACATACTTCCCCAGTGTAACAAGCAGCATGGGAAAAGAAAGTGCTGGGTTGAAAAGGAAAGAGATGATCTCCTAGGCAGACATGATGTCTCAGGTATGATGTCTGAGCACAGCAGCTTCTTTAGTAGTTAACAGTACTGACTAAAAATTGGCAGGCAGGAAACACATAGGTTTTTAAAGACCTTTAATGTAAATGAAGGTAACATATTTGATGAAGCAGAATGAACGAGGGCAATAGAGAGGTTCATAAAGTTGGGCAACCTGAAGACAGTCTACAGTCTTCCCAGTAGCTTCCTCAAAAGTTCTGAAAGGAACAGTCCTGGCCACGTCAAAGCCAAAGAAAATTAAGGTCCATTGGCCAAGATGTGAGATGAAGACAGGTGGGAAAAGAGCTTTGGCTATGAGAATGACCTGGAAAGTCTGTATCATGGAACACAGAAAAAGCTGCAGGATGTGTACATTCAACCTGGCTGTGAGGAAGGAGACATCCATGTTGAACAGGATAGCTGGAGAGTCCAGGTGAGATGATATTGTTGCTCACAGCAGTTGAGTGAAGGAGGTACTGAATCACTGGTTTTGAGTAAAAGGAGCTTGAGCTGGTGGAAGGACATCTGCAGAGTTACAGGCTGAGATTTTAGTAGGCCATAAGGACTGGGACTCATCCGACTTGATGTTGATGTCTACAGCTGGGCCAGTTGTTCACGGGTATTTCAACAGACAGTGGAGATGTAGTCAGCAGAGCCAATGGGGTCACATGCACAATTCACATTTTGAGGATCAGACTAACTGCCTCAGACTCCTGTGATGCTCTTGTCTAGATGGCCACTAACTGGAAAAAGAGCCCATGACAACTGTCTCAAATGTCAACATCTACCCTGTCGATTGCCTGAAGTAAGATTGCCTGAGATGAATCTTACCCCAGGAAACAGGTCTAGAGACCAGGGGAGATCCAAAAATCATTAGACTAGATACATCTTTCAACACAGATTTTCAATCTTACTGCAAAGTGTAACTCTCTTCTTGGGAATCTGGAGAGCGACTAGATAGTTAGACATGGGTTCACTATTAGAGTGGGCAAAGATGATAATATATAATGTTAGAACACATTGTTCAATACATTACGTGTTGTATCTACTTAAATAATATGAATAGATCAGCCTGGCGTAGCCCAGGTATTTAAAACTATAGAACAAAATAAATAAATATAATTGTGTACAGAGAAAGCAAACTGCCTGGAAGGTATAGGCACAGTCACATTGAAAAATGCTACCTCATAAAGGCAGTAATCTCTCTCAGACAGATCTTCATTATAGCTAATCACTATTTTGCCAAAGGCACTTACAGCAACATATTTCTAGGGGAAGGAACAGGAAGGCAGTGGGGAAAAGGAAGAAATTTCTCAAGCCCCTGCCCTCTCACCCTAAAATTGCAGCCCAATGCAAAAGTCAAATATTTCACTTCAGCTGGAAAATTCTAAGAAAGAGTTCAAATGGAATATTGTAGCAGGTGAAATTGAAAACGGGGCAGATAAGTGGTTGCAAGGCATATACTCCCCTCTGGCATTTTTTAATCAGGAATACAGGACTTTTAGGTGGAGGCAATATCACATACTTACACTGGATTATATGGTCCAAGTAATAACCTTGCATTGGTAATAAATTAATTTTTTCCTATAAAAGTTGGTTTCATTTTAACACAGATATCTCTGCTGAGGGGTATGGTTGGATATTGCCACATCAACACACATGTTTAATGCAAAATGAACAACTGTGCTCTCCCCCTCCCTCCTGATGAAGAAAAGATAGTCCAAGACAAAGCCTGGTTAATAAACCAGTTGTAAACAATCAGAGAAGACAGGCAATGCACTGAGCTGTGAATTGCCTTCATACAAACCAGGGGATTGCAAGGTAGATATGGTGTGAAAGCCATCTTAGAACCAAGATAAAAGAGACAATAAAAAGAAAAAGATAGAGGACAGCAAACAGACAGAAAGCAACAGGAATATAATTTCCTTTAAAAATAATTGCATTCAATTTATGCTCTTACCTAACACTCCCAGTACTAAGTAATCTAATCAGATGCATATAGTTTAATTCTCCAAAGTACACATGAAACATACAATAAAACCCCCATAAAACATGATCTGTGGTGACTCACTGCAGATTTAAGAGGATGTATCTATTCTTTTCTGATCTTGCTCCACTTAGCAAAGGTCTTTTGCAACCTTGTAGTCTCCTTCAACACCTCAACTGCCATGTAAATCTCTCCCCTTGGTTTTAAATATATTTTTGCTTACTTGGTCCTGTCATCTTTTTGGTTTAGGGGCACTGGAGGTGAATCTTTCTTTTTCTTTAGGTAAGAAGGTCTGGCTGGAGGACCTCTGCTCACTGCAGTGAAGTAGCCATCCTTTCTGAATCTTAATGTTGCACAGCTTCCTTTGACCAGCTATTTATGACACTGAAAATTCCCTTTGATTCTCCCCTAATTCAGTCTTAATGTGGGAGAACACACAGGCATTCATATGGCTCTAGCAGCATCTGTAACACTTTCTTCCTCTTTGCTTTGCCAGTGTGAGCAGGGCAGTTTCTTCAGTAGCAGCAATAAAATCCCAAGTTAATGTTTTCCATCAAGAAAACTGGGCAGATATTTCACGCATTTGATTTAGAAACAGACCTTGAAAGTAGCCAGGGCAAGACTGATGCTCTGTGGAACAAAGGCAATGACATTGTGGATTTACTCATTTATATATCTAGATTGTGTATTATAGATCATTAACAGATTTTGAGCCTTAAAAATTATTTCAACTATAAAATACTATTTAGCAGAAAGTATGCTGATCAGGCTGTATTTCACAAACTGATTCATGGTTGTTCTCTGATTGCCATGCAGTTGTTCAACAAGCTTTGTACCAGAACCATTTTAACAGCTAGGACCTGAAATCAGTCCAAGTACAACCCCATCACGCATAGACGTGACATTTTGATCTCATTTCCAGCTGATATATTCCAGGAGGCAATGGTTGAGGCAACCTCCAGTGTGCCAGATTTCTAACTGAAATCTTCACCACAAATGTTTCCCCCGATTTCAGCTGTTATGCCCACACATAAAAGAAAGGTCTCCTTTAGATCTGCAGAACACAAATCACGTAGGGCATCACAGATCACTATGAATGTCTTAACTCATCCATATGACCAAATAGAAAGCTGGGGTATTTTACAGGGAACTCACACAATCTCATTCTGCCAACTGCATATGTAGAAAGCTGCAGTCTAGTCCTTGAGTTGCTTTGCAGTTCTCTTTATGAGTAGCCCCATGTGTTTGTTTTATTTATTAATTCAGGTTATTTATTAACTTATACAAGACTCCAGACACCCTAACATTATTAATTATATACACATATCTCACGTTACATTAATTATACAATATATATAATTAAAGTAAATCTTGGCAGCCTCAAAATTGTCAGTCCTACAGGACCTCAGCCAGTCACCTAGGAGTCTGTTTCATCTTCAAGGAATGATAGCCTTAGCCTTTCCGCCAAATCTTTCTTGAACACACACTGAGAATATCACCAAGAAGCTCAGATAAAAGAGCAGGAGAGTGATTTCCAGACTCCTTGCAGACTGTCCTGCCAGCCTGATTTATGACAAGGGGACTTAACTAGACGCACATCCAGCACACAGCACAGCATGCACTGGGGGGGTCAGATCGTTAGTGAGGTGAAAAAGTGAAATGGCACAACAGTCACAACCATTAATGGTAACCAGCAGAATTAGGATGCCTAGATGTACAGCTAAGCACTGTTAGGTCCCTGGATGGCCAGTGGAAAGGACCACTGGCTGGCATGACCGCTGCTTCCCCACAACCATACACTGTCCCACATCTCTGAATTTCCGGCCTTCTTGTCTCACTGCTCCAGAAGACCCCTTGGGATCCGCAGTTAAACCAAGCCCTCCACTTTTCTCCTTTGCTGTCAGCTATGCAACTTTCCCATTTGCTTCTCCCATGAGGGATGTCCTGGGGCTACATCATTCTTATAACATCTGTTTTCTACAAAACAGGTATTTACTGTCCAACAACTCCAAAGAGGGCATCAAAATTTAGACCCTCTCCCACCCTCACAGATGATTAGTGGGACACAATGGATCTCCTTGCTTGAGGTTCTAGCTCCATGACTGTCATGCAGAACCATCTAACTTCAACAGACAGTATCCACACTAAGGCTGTTGAGGCTGGTTACTCCTCTGAGAGGTGGGAGACGTGCTTGAGTTCTTAACACAGAGGAGGGAATTGAGTCTGGGTTTCCTATTTGTCAGGCAAGATCTCTACCGAACAGATGGTTCTTCCTTGCCATTCCTCCCTGCTTGGTCATACATTAATTAAAGGCCTAAATTATGGAGTTTGAGGGTGTGAATTCAAGTTTCCAAAAGGAACCTAGGTCTTCAAAAGATGTGAGATTTTGGATGTACCAAATTTTTCATTCTTTTCTATTACCTATCCTATGTGTGATGCCCTGCTGTGCCAGCTGCTCCTTGCGATCTTGGTTCTTAAAGCCCAGCTCAGAACTGCTAACTCCAGCTGGGAGCCCAGAGCCTGATTCTGGTTCACTGGAATGCTAATGCCTAAGCCCTTCTGGGGACAGACAAAGGTAGGGGTAAAAGAAAATAAAAGCAAGCAGAATGGACTGCAGTGACAAGGCTGGAGGGCAGCAATGAGAGAGACTGAGGCTTGTAGGAAGCTACAGCAGCTCCAAAAGACTGTAGAAGTGTCATGGTGAAAGTGGGGGAAGGCTCTAGGGATTCATGGAACAAAGGAATGGGCAGAAGGGTCAGCTTCAGTATCTAGACCATTCAGAAGTACTATCTGTTTTTTTTTTTTGTTGTTGTATACTCAGTGGCTTTCTCAAGTTGCATATTTTAATTTCAGGCTGCCTGATAAAGATGGTTTCAGAGGTGAATATTTTTTTCTTTGAGTAAAAATGCACTTTTTATAAAACAACACTATTCACATGCCCTTATAAGGATTTTAATCCCTCTTCTGTAATGAGAAAATGTGGGGCGAATAGAGTGCAATACTATTTTTATTTTAAATTTAATAAGTGAATTTTGTTTTTAATATGCAGAATTTCCAAGCTTTTTCTTCTATGCTGTTTTACCCATAACTATGATTAAATACACTGTGCTCTCAACAACAGCAACAGCAAAAGTTAGAGGAACCAGGGAAAAGTGTTTGCATAATGAAAGCATAGACACAACTGTAGATTTGAGAGTGTGGCTATCACAATATTCAATTGCTGGAAAATACAGAAAGGCAAGTATCTCATATTTAGCTCCATTCAGGGGGAGTAAGAAAAAGGTGGTCACTGAATACCTAAAAGACAGCTTTCCACAAAACAGACTGTGGTAATGGGTCTGGAATTCCTGAGCAGTTCACAATTTAGTCCTTACATTAAACAAAAGGAAACAGCCAGGAGATAACAAAAGGGAAACCCCACGGGGAGAGCAGACATTCCATGGACACAACTGACCACTTTGTACTCCTGCTGCCCTCCAGTAGGAGAAGGCTGAATGCATTTTTTCAAAATTCTGAGTAAATATTAGTACTTGTAGAGGTTAAACAAGATGCTGTACTAGAACCTGCCAAGCTTTTATTTATACCTAGCCAGGGGACAGAGTAGGCAGTTACAGGATGAGCATACACTGACAACCTCTTTTAATCCAATCACAAAGAAACCACCACAGGAATGGAAAGTAATTTAGCAGGCAGGCTTGTCCGACTTGTCCTCATTCTCTACACTGAAGATTTTTTATTTATTGTGGGTTTAGGATAAGAATATAAGCACATGATAACAACATAATACACTAGCATCACAGACCAGCAGAAACTGTGGTATCAAACCTCAGAGAAAACAATTTTGGAGTCAGGATAACAAGAACTCATTTCACATTCAAGATCACAGAAACTAGTGCAACCTCCAGACAAATGCAGTATGGTCCCAAAGGGTAATTTGCAAAGGCAGCTTGAATCATTCGGCCAGTGAAATCATGAAGTGCCACCTACTTCAAGTCCCTAATCTTACATAAACATATATCCCCTGCAGAACTCTCACATGTCAAGTTGAACATATGCAGAGCTATTCAAGGTTTGATGCAAGACTGTGCTAGTGCACGACTCTGTCCTATATGAGAGAAAAAAAAAAGCATGTATGGGAATAATGGGCAGGAGAAATTGAAACTCTGTTGATAGGTAAATCAACATTAGCGACTGAGATTTAAATGAGTATGTATGTCACATGTGTTACTCCCATTTCAGAAGAGAGGAGCAGATTGCTGAGACCAAGTGCTGTGATTCAAAGCTGTGTGACAGATATGCTCTGTGAACCTTAGCAAGTCACCACAACTTTGTGTCTTGGCCTCCTTGTCTAAAAGGTGGGGGAATGAGTGGGAAGGGACCTGTTCTAGCCAGTGAGCATGTTGGGGCCATGCACAGTGTCAACCCTGTCAAACTGTTTGCCACCTAAGAATCTGACGACCCATACGATGCTAAAATATTTCCTCTGCAGACACTTCAAGTAGCTGCCTTGCTCTAAGCAGCCTCCTTTGCTGAGATTTCTCTGAACCCTTGCAATTAATTGTATTTTATGCTTATTAGTCAACAAGCTAAACGCCTTGCTCAGTTATATCAGCATAATGCAGGGGGGAGCAACATTTGTCCACCAGACATTCATCCAAGAAAAACAAGTAAGCCTGTGAGCATACAAGGATGGTTTCCTAGGGAGGGAGTCCCATGGTTGCATTTTCTGGTTTGCAGGAAGACTGAGCTCTGATAGAAGAAGCAAGACCTTCTTAATGCTCCTGAGATGTTCCACATTTCCTCAGTGGAGGCAATGTAGAAGCCTCTCTTCTCTACTCATTAGGTATGTAATGAAACTGGGAGAAAAATTGCAGTCTCTGAGAACAGGGACCCCTTGTGAAATTTGGCTTATATGGGTTAATAAAATTAAAAAATAGTGGAACAATAGTGAGACCCACTGATATCTAAATATTGTGATCATGTAAGCTTCAGACCATTATAGAAATCTTGGAGATATCTTTCAGTTCTCAATACAAGCTGAACTGATTTTGGATGAAAGTGAACATGCTGAAGTGACAGTAACGTAGAAAACCTTCATAAAAAACCCCAAGCAAATCCTCTCTGCTCCCAGAGAAACCGGACTTACCTTTCCAGCAACCTTGCCTAAAAGGTAAACAAAGAGAAAATCCTGTTATTCTCATCTTTCTGCCATATGGATTTCTTTCTATTTTGGAATTATGAAATATTAATAGAAGGAGATTTCAAATGAAAACAACGAGCTATATAAGCTTAGAAGAGGTCCTACAAGTGCCTCCTGCAGAATTTCTTCCACATTTTTTGAAAAATCATACATAACTACTGTAGAAGACATGATGGCAAAGCAGGCAGCTCAGACTACTGTTTTAATTTAGCTATTTTTACTCTACATTTTTATGTGTATCACAGGTTGATGAAAAAGAGTCTTTAAAGAGATGGGAGAAAACCCCTACAGTATCCTTTAAAGATCTCAGTTCCACAGGGGTGGGAGTTAATCTGGTCACATCATACTGTGAAAACTGGGTCTGAAGAATAAGTGGATAATTTTGCATATGCAAGCGACCCCTTAGGTCTTTAGTCATCTGTCACATGCATTACTATCAAGTTTACATACATAATTGCTCTAAATCATGCATACAGTTTTGCACACATCTGTTTCTGAGACTCATACCCATATACACCTTGCTTCCTTCAGCTAAACAAATATAGAACATTCGTGTCTGTAGTTTTTCTCTCCACCTCTCATAGTCGTAAATGACACCATCTACACAATTAAGTAGGACTTTAACTGTTCTAGGCCTTATAATGTAATTTATCCATTAAAATGCTCCCATTGTTTCACTAACCGTAAATAATTTGGCAGAGAGACAGTGTATTTATTCACTCAGCTGAATGTCCAGTGTTATACGATGAGTTCCTATTACTCCTTTGTGATCTGCTTGTAGCCCATGGGCATTCCTGAGCCTCTGGTATCCCGACAGACTGGGGCCCTTCAGAAATCTGCCCCCATTAGTCTATTTCTGGTGACTTATCGCAACCTTGATGGACAATGACATGGAAATTGTAATCTGAGAGCTATCTCTTCCAAATCTCTTCGTAGGAGGTAGCATGACGGGTTCTACCAAAGTAAGAATGATGATATGGAAGGAGGAGGAGAAGGAAAAGGAGAGGGAGGAGTAGAAGATATCCACTGTTAGAATCATCCAAATTAATTCAGTAAATATCCTGGCACTCCTCTGCTGCTATGCTTCAGGAACCTTCTTCAGATAGGGGGAATTTTCTTATCCCAGGCCCTAAAACAGGCATCCAGGACTGGTAACATTTGAGAAATCTGTCTATAGAAGTTTTTCATCCACAGTAATGAGGCAAACTAAGGCAGCTGCAGAACAGTCTCTCCATGACAGTATAATTGGATCTCTAAGAATTTGATGGCTAAAACGGATGGCAGATGCATCACATTTCACCATTCTTTTCCAGCCATTTCATTACTATAACAAACACTATTACCACCGCTGATACACATCCATTTTGTCTTAAGTCCTTAGCATGTTGGCCCATGAGAGTAAACCTCTCTGTGTTTTAAATGCTTTTAGGTTTGCCTTGTCATTCTGGAGCATCCTCAGATGGCCCAACATTCTCAAAACTTTTTTGTAATTTTCCCAGTTGTAAATGGCTATTTATTTTAGACTAATAGCTGTCTTGAAAGTTTAGTGGATGGGGAAAGCAAACTGCCTGGGAAGACAAACAGATTAAAATTAGTTATTCACAGACTATATTTTGATTGAAAAATATTTTATACTTTCTGTTCATTAAAGAAGAATCTTTGCTTATGTTTTTCCCATAGACAAATCCATAAAAAATGAAGTTATTTTCTAATAATATCTAATTGCTACAGAAGTACCAATGAATTTGCTTCTAAAAGAGTAGTCTTGATCCATAGCCATATAATGTTCTTAATACTAACAAAGAAAATATATTCTTATGAAACCTTTCATTTGTCTGATATGAAGTGGAAGACTATCATACTGATACTAAAGAAAACTGAAGATGTTCGTCAGGGAAATTTTTAGAATTAAGATAAAGCAGTGATAAGAATTATTTTTTGGTTTGAGTGAAAAGTCAAGTTAACCACAGGAAGGCAAATAACAGGAGCTGTCAGAAACTGATAATATTCTGAATTTTAGGGATAATCCTCTAATGACCCTTGTAAGTATAAAAGTAATAAAAAAAGAAACTTTAATACAAAACAAAAATGAGAGTTAACCCAGAGATTCAAAGGAATAGTCACTAAAGGGGTTCTGAATCTATACTGAAATATTCCAAGAGATGCTGGATCTTCCTTTCAGATGTAGAAAGACCTCAAGGTCTTTAGGGCTGTATGATAAAACCTCTTTGTGAAGATGAAAGAAGTGTACTTTATATTACATTTTGGTTTGTACATGCATCATCATGGGCCATGCTGTGAAGCTGAGAGCCCTCTGAAACCCCACCACACTTTCAAATGACTGCTTCAAGTTTTAATGAACTGGGTGGACTTTCAAAATTTGTTTATTATCCATTTGCCTCGAATAACTTGGGACTAACAAATCACAACCCAAGCTTGCAGACTTTTTATCTATCACCAGCACTAGCCCAGGGGAAGCAAAAGAATGTCTTTGAACAAGGATTGATAAGATGTCTATTGACTGAGGATAAAGCCGAGCCATGCTGAGAAAGCAAAGCAGTTCATGGTGATTTCGTACAGCTAATGTCTGATTGGTGAAAAGGCACTTCTGAAACATTCTAAAATTAAATCTGTCTCAGTGGCATAGATGGATGCAAAGTACCATTAAACACAAGATCCAGGCACAGCAATGTACCCCCATAATGGTTTCTACAAAAGAAAGCACAGAGTAAATACACAAATGCTTCATTTTAGGTCAAAATTATTCTGCCTCCAAGCCCTGGATTTTGATGATAAGTAATGTAGCAAGATTGGACTGGGATCACCAAGTTGTTTTCACTCAACATTTTTGCTCTTGAGTACTCATGTACTCTACTGCTACAAAGCTCTGGCACCTTGAATATTTCCTTTATTGAATATATAAATTTCCAGACACATAGTATTGCCATCTACATACTTAAATTTTATTTTCACTGGTGCTTGCAAACAGAAAGAGGCCAAGTGTTATTTTTGCTTTTAGGATATGATAGGCAGTAGAAGACAAAAGAAAAATTGAAAAAACCATGGCATTCAGGACACGCTTTGTAGCTAGAACACATATGACTTCCTGACTTCAGGCTGTCAGTAACCCATTAACTAAGAGAAAACTGAGTGTGACACAGACAGGAGACAAGACTTCAGGGACTGTCACATTTAAAATTGTAACTTATTTAATTTCTGGGAACAAAGAGAGCCCAAAGGAACAAAGCCCTGAGAGTGGTCACCAACGTACTCATGCTGAAAACAGGTGTTGAGGACTAAAGGGGCATTTTAACATCTTTTCAATGACAAAATGATACATTAAAGACTTTTTAAAAAGTCTAATAATCTGTGCTGGAAAAATAAAACAAGAAGTTAAGGCGCATGTGTATTTTCTTTTAGAAAAATTCCCCAAATCTATTTTATCTAATGACATTGTCCCACTTCCTCAGGGTTATGCCACAGCACTGTCAGCAACCCCAATGCTGGAGAAGGAGGGGACAACTAAGCACAGACTGTGCCTGTTTTTTTCCTGATGTGGGCGTGGAAAAACATGATGTGCTGGACATGGCTACCTGGAACTGCAGTCCCTTTAATCCCCGGGGAAAATTTTACTGTGTACTTGACACCAACTCCCATGACCACATTGTGTTTCACTAAAGGGATGTGAGAAGGAGAATGAAAAACAGTTTCAGCCATTTGCCAGTTTTAAAAATAAAAAAAAAAAATTAAAAAAATGAGACAGGTAGGAGTAAGCAAGCCAAGACAGTTCCCATTCTGGCCTTTTATTGCTAGGTTTATTGCCTTGGTATTTCATGAAATGCTTTTGAAAGTGGTGTACTTTAAAGTATAGCAAAATAAAAATGCTAATCAATAGTCTCTCTATAGGAGCAACTATCTTATGCCAATTAAAGTGCCTTAGAGAAAAAGAGACCTCTGAAAACCAATTTTATATCTTACAGTGGGTTTTGAGGTGGGAGAGGGGCCGAAATCCAATTTCCCCTAAGGGAAGATTAGCCAAACACGATTTAACAGCAAGGTCTGCATGTAAAAGGATGCAGCTAATATGCCTGTCTAGCTGCCATGTTGTAAGCCAAGCTAACGGCATTATAGAATCTATTAGGGCGTCACACACAAATGTTACGGTTTGATCAATTCCCACTGCTGGCAGTGGTTTTTTGGTTTTGAAAGCAGGAAAAAAAAAAATCCTTACATGAAATAACATGCCATTGCAATCTTTGACTGCCTGATTCTGTTGCACTCAAAACTACCGAGGAGGAATGTTTGGAGAATTCTGGCTACTAAAATGAACTACAAAATACATACTATGTGAAAATGCACTATATTTTGCAAGCACAGTGACAGTTCACTAGATGCTGTATAAAAACAAAGCCATAAGACAGCATCTGTGATAAACAGCCCGTGACCAATACACCAATAAGGATGCAACAAGTGAGGGCTGTATAAAAACTGGCTTTAGTTTATGGAAAAGAGAAGTACTAGAAAAACTGGATGTGTAAAGTATATAAAATTGTGTTCCGTACAGTCTGTAAAAATAAAATAAGCTAAGTCTGACATGCCTCCCTCTAGCGGTTAATTCCCAGAAACGATGGCGGTCAGTCTACACTCATTTATTTAATTCAGGCAAAGAGCCAGGATTTGAAGTTAAAGGTTCAGCTTCTCTACTGGCAGTTGGTATTACAGAGGACGTTGTCCATCTGAAGCTGGTCATATGTGGGCTGAGGGAACGGCGTGCTGTCATTCCTAGTCCTAATGAATTGGGAAGATTTGATAGAAAGCATCATAGAGACCCTATGAAATAAGGAGTAATAAGCAGAATTTGAAATATAACAAAAAATAAAGCATTTTAAGAGTGAGTATGGGAGAAAATAAAAAAAAAAAAAACCACCAACACATAACCCCCCAATGAAACAATCCACAAAAGCATGCACTGAAAGGAAGGAAGACTGTGCATGTGCTTGGAACTCAGGAATAGGAGTTTGTAAGAATGGGCTCCCTGAGGGTACATCTGTACTGGTAAGTTCAACATTGACACAGAATATTCTTCTGCACTAGAACTCAGTTGTCTCTGCCACTCATGTGGTTTTGGTCTGGGCCAAATAACATTCTCCCAGCAAGACAGGGGCCATTCCCAACAGACTATTTACACACAGGCACCCTCTCTTGATGAGTAGGTCAGTTTAACAAGAAGGATGTAAGATGGTCTGTGCCAGCTGAATCTCTGTACCAGGGACCCATCTCATACATACTTAATTTATTAGTGTAGATGTGGTCTGAGGGCCTTAATTCACCCAACATATCCAGACAGTACTGATTTCAGCATCAAACACACCAGCTTCTCATATGGGAACATATAGGATGTCTAACAGGCTTGCACATGATAAGAGACTGTCTATTAGATTTGTGTTCTGGACAGGAGACCCAAGGGAAAAAAAAAAAAAAAAAAAACCAAAACAGGATTTTTTTCATCTAAGAACTTGATTTGCCAAAAGAGAGCAAATGGGTCCTAGAGGGCAAACTGTGCACAATTCAGACAGCAGCCAAAGGGAAATTTTCAAATAAGAGATTTGAAGTAGCTCTGTGACTAGCTGAAAGTTACACTTTTCCCCACCTAATTTTAATTTTAAAGAATTGTTCAAAAGTTTAGACTCACAGAACCACAGAATAATTAAGGTTGGGAGAGACCTCTGAACTGTTCAAATAACTTCTAACAGAAATACAGAAGCTCTTGCATTTTGGAAGAAGAATTTGAAATCCAAAATAATCATAAACCAACTCTTCCCCTTAACTATGGATAAGATGAATGAGGAAACAGAGACCTGCAAGGCAGTATGCAAGAAGTACCAGGGTTACAACTCAGCATCCAAACGTCACACCCCTATCCCAAGCCAATTGCTGAAGTTTGCTCTACAATCAACAGAAAAGATGGCCAGCCCTCTAGAAATAACCTCTTTTTCTGCTGATGATAGGTGCAGACTGGCTGGTGAGCTATTCAAGGTCTAACAGTATATGTGGAAAAGCTAGGACCAGCACTTAGAAACAGATTCGAGGACGTAATCATAATTTTCCCTGCTGTAGCTAGAGTAGTTGAAGTCTCACGTAACAGTGTGGGCCCTGACTCTGCAAATGCTTTTGACCAGGTATGGCAATTTAGAAAGGATATAGTCCCACTGACTTTAGTGAAAAGCACTATTCCTGGCTGCGAGACTAGGGAGCACTCACAAATCACAGGCTGCTTAGTGCAGCAAACTTTTACTTTTTCTTTTCTTGTTATGAATGTTATCTGTAAAGTATCCATATGTAAATAAAAATAATGTAACAACAGTATAATGGAGCAGCTGTACAAAATAAACCAAGGTAACTTTAAGGCAAGGTGTAAAAGTTGGTAGTGTCTGCAGTTCTGATGGACCTGAGAGAGATTATTATATTCAGGTTTGTCTGAGTGGCTTCATAAAGAAGCTCCTAAAATACTTTGGTTTACTGAAGTCCTTGTTCCTTTCCTTATACCTGGTTTGATATATAAAGTTGTAATGTAAATCTTTTTGATGTTCTCTGAGATGATTATGCTGGAGAAAATGGAAAACATTACAAATACCAGAGATAGAAACCAGTTGTTTTACAATTTTGCAGGCTGGCATCCAAGACATCAAAGATTAACAACTATGTATTTTTAAAATGTATTCTCTAAGGTGAATGTCAGAGAAGGATTAACAAATAGCCATTCTGACCAACTGGGAAGTATTTTACACATTCTGGAAATCAAGCTGATGAATCAAGCTTGCAAAAGCAAACAAACCTCAACTGAGTTTATTTAAGCTTCCAAGCAGACACATGCAGGCGCATCTGACTTTGGAGAAACAACAAACCAGAGATTACTACTATTTGCATATGGCAGTGCCTCGAGGTTCAGTCAAGGATCAGACACCCACTGTGGGAAATGCTGTCAGGACATGCGGTAAGAAGGTGGTCCTTTCCTCCCAACATTTGTGATTTATTGGCCCAAACTTACAGCAGATGCTGAGGTTGTGAATGGAGAGCATGATGCCTGCTCAGAACTGGCCATTCCTGGGCCTGCGTTACACTCAACAGCAAGGTCAAGACGTAGGAAATGAGGCAAAGGCAAAGCGAGATGGTTGCTTTATGTAAAGCCAAGGAATCTTTACGTCCATCTAAATGTTGTCCTTGAATAAGAAAGGAACACCCTCCTCTTGAGCTCTGGATGCTATCTTGATTGTATGAGAAAGAAGCAGTTAGTGAAACCCTTTACGGATAGCTGGAGACAGAAGGGATCTGTGTGGTGTTGTGACATTCCTGTCACCTGCAGATCCTCTGTGTTAAACCAAACCCTAGGCCACCTTTAGGACCATGCCCACTATTCCCTCTCCTTGCATGCTGTTTCACACCTGCTCTGTTCTTCTCTCTTTCCCAGCTTCCTTTTTTTGTCTCCTGTCTAATTGATTCCAAGCTTGACTAGCTTTGGAATTAATTTAACTGCATGATATCATCACCACGACGGGCTCAGCCAGCTTGAGCTGCCACAGCCCAGTGTGAAGGAGAAGGGGTGGGAGGAGAGGATAGTGTGCTGGCCAGATGTCCTCCCAGAATGGAGAGGTAAGCCAGGGCCAGAGGCTGTGCCACACCTGTGTGCCGTGAGCCTCTCTCTTGTGGATGTGTGCAGCATGTGAACAAAGCAAAACAGGAGTTTATCTCTTCCTTCCCGTTCTTTCCCCTTGCTTTCTTTCGTTGTGTTTGTCTGAGGAATAGGAATAATCTTCCAATCTGTAGCTGAGCCTCCTCAACTTCACATTGTTCTCTTTCTTGGCGAGGATGTCTGGCACCACCTGAAAGGTGGCTAAGCAAAGGCTTTTGCTTTTTTGTTCCTTTTTAACAGTCCTCCAGCTAAAGCAAAAGGAACACTCAGACTCTTCAAAAAAGGAGCCATGTAAATGCATGGGGGAAATTAAAGTACTGCAGATTATCAGAATGAAAAATATTATCTTTCAGGTTGTCCTTCCTTTTGCTTTACTTGCTGATCTCAGTAGAAGATTAGAGAAGGTTGAATGTCCTTTTCAAACTCCAGCTGTACTAAAGATGTATTGCTTCATGTTTAAGCTTTTCACAGCCTTTTTGCTGTTAAAAGTGCTACAGAGAATCAAGTCGAATTCAGGACAACACATCTCAGCAACTATACATGGCTCGCAATGATAGGCAGGGCCCTCACATGCTACTCCAAAACATTCCAGAAGTGACACTCATTAATACAGTCACTGCCAACTGTGTCCAGCGTTATCTGAGGCTAATGTAGCGTGCAACTGTAGGTACAGCCATGAACAAAAGAGAAAACAGACGGTGTAAAAGCCGCTGATTCCTGAACGTCCCAGGGCCCCTTCACCAAGAAGAATTTTCATTGCTGCTAGATTCCTGTCTCCCTCTTTCTCTTTCCAGTTGGATGTGGCATTCTCCATTTCCTATATTTAACCACGGCTGCCTGGCAGCTGCTGCCTTTTTCCCAGGAGCTGGTCAGCTGCGCGAATTCTAAGAAAAGTGTTTAGAGCCCAACAGGTGCTGGATCTCGCCAACTTGCGTCCTTCGGTGCCAAATGGCTGCAGGCTGCTACCCAGCTCTCCCATCCAGCTGCTTGCAGAGCTACTTTGAGTTACAATTCTTTCAAGCTGGCTTTGATTTAGGTAGGCAACTCAACAAAACTGAACAAATTCCCAGGTACACAAACAGAAAACTCTGAGGACCTAAGCTGCTGGTGATGCTCCTGAGTTTCCTTCCTGTCTTCTTTTGGCACAGTACAGCTATGACTTTCCATCTTTCACTACAGGTCATAAATTTCAGAGAGGAAGTATTCTGTGGCCCTTGGTATGTATTGGCACTTAAGGTAAGTGATCCTTGGACTCTCCTAAACTACGTTTCACACACAGTTACCTGTGATTGCAGAAGACTGGACACAATGACCCAGGAGGCCCCTTCTAGCCTTGCATTTCTAAAATTCACTGCAATCCAAACAAATAAATAAGAATAGTAACTCAGAAATCTTAAAATTTCCACCCTAAGAAAAAAATAAATAACTAGTTCTTGTACCCTTCCTGTTCTATTCTTTTTGTTTTGACTGGGTCGCTATTTATACATATATGCATTTGAATATAGACATGGTCTTTTAATGAAGACTTCTGTCCTTCAGCCGATTTCCAGCATCTCCATGATGTTTCGCACAGTGCCACCAGCTGCTTCCCCAGCTGCTTAAAAGCATACATTTTTGGGGCCACCACAGTTACGGTCCTCCCGGCTATTTCCAGGATTCACCACGGGAAGGCAGTGGCTCTGAGTATCTGTTGGTTTCAGATATGCTACATAAGGATGAAAGAAACTGCGTTTGTATATAAGGGTCATTTGTATGAAGGTAAGTGAATCAGTATGTGTGGTTCAGAAGAAACTGAGGCCAGATAGAGGCAGTTCCACAAGGGATTCCTGAAAGGCAAGCTAGGGAAAAGGAATTTCAAGTAAGATGAAATTTTTTTTCATTATTAAACAAGTTAACAATAAAGCATAGCCTTAGGAAGGCACATGTTTGAACAATTTGGATCAGGCAAGATTCTCAGTGCAAATCAGTGAAGGTTCATTGCTTTCATTACACTGCTGATGGTTTACACCAACTGAAGAGCTGCCCACTGTGCATAATTTCTCTGGACTGGGGTGGAAAAACCATTAGGTTACATGCTCTTTTAATTGCTAATGAAACCACAATCAAGACTACTTCCAACTGGATTTTAACATTATCTGGTTCCTTTTTAAAATCAGCAAGGAGCTAGACTCTTCTAACAGAACTGAGCAAAGTTTTTATAATACCAGTAGGTTAGTTGCAACAGATATTAGACTGCCAGCCACAGCAAAGATTAACATAGGAGAAATGCTAATAGGTCTATAATTCTTTGAGGTAAAAGTCTAGCAGCATTTAATAAGAAGGTGATGTTATTGTACATACAGACTGCAGCTCCTTCTGCATTGCTATAGATAGCTACTGTACTTAAACTGGACATCAGTGCTAATTTACAATGAAACGCTGGCTGAATTACGTATCACATCCCCATGAGACTATAATGAACTCCCCATAATTAATATTATTAATCATGGGCCTAGTGCAGGGGGGCACATATCATGCATTTCATGTCAAAGGTTCTTATTAATAAACATTTCCATTTTCCCAGCTGATGAGAGCTAACAGCCTGACACAATTCCTTCTATCATTCAAACCTGTCCCAGCTTTATAACCCATAATAGAGCTCAGCTCTGCATAGGTATCTCTCCTCTCAGACTTGGGGTGGTCAGCACTTTGCAGGAGTCACTAGGCAACCTGCATGACATATCAAAGCTCTGTTTTCACCGAAACAATTCTACAATAAATCTGCATGGGGTCAGTGGGGCCTGAAAAGCGACCCCTACAACCCCACGCAGTGAGACATGAAACACTGAAGATCTGACTCAAATGCTGTAGAAAAAGGAAGTTCAAAACTGAGGTTCTACTTTGATTTTAACTCTCACTGATATGCATGGGTCTGTGCAGTAAGTCAGAGACCCAAAACTATCCTATCATCATGGCTATACTCATTTCTGAGATCCAGTTTTGCTGCAACAGATAACTTTTAAACTGCTACTATAAAAATCATTCAATGCCAAGAACTGAACAAACTCCAGATCCTTTTCTCCCAGATGCCTATAGTTTCCATCAGAGGTGAACAATATTTTTCATGTAAAGCTTTCTGTACTTTATCCTTCTTCTGGCTTCCTCTTTTTACTTTTTAATGGTGATGTGATGTTAAATAATAAAACTGTCACTGAATTCTCTGTTCTTTTATGAAAAATCATAGTAACCTCTGCTGAAGATAGCTCTACACTCCATATCACTGACAAGATAATGGCTTCATTAATGTGTACTTTGGGACCCTATACTTATGCATCTGTGGCATGGCTCCTCTGGAGTTGCTATGGTCTGTGTCAATGCCTGCTTGAGGAGATGAGAATCTGTGGAATCCAGATCAGCTCTGTGCATGAAGACTTCTCCTTACATAAATATTTAATTTACAAGACTGTTTTTTTCTTTTCCAGTCAAATACAATTCAACAATACAATTCCTAGTCTGGACACAATTATAACATCTTACAGGTGTGATCATACTATCACTTTTCTTTACTTCTTTCAGAATAAATTATTCTAAGTATCTTTATAACAGTGCTATTGCATCTATACTGAGGAGCTGTGCTCTTCTCACTACACAAAGATAATTAATACGAAACTTCTACAAGACAAGCCTGTCTCAGCATTTGAATGCTAGGGATGGAAGGAGTGCATTTTTCCAGTGCACAGACTAGGAAAGATCATCCAAGCTCTTACCTGAGCTGCAATAAACAAAGAAACCAACAATTCAATACACGAGCCCTTTTTTGTGTCTGTTAGCCATCTTTATTAGTGGGTATTAATGGATGGAAAACTGTGAGCCAGCAATGTGCGTTTGCAGCCCAGAAGGCCAACTGTACCCTGGACTGCACCAAGAGAAGTGTGGCCAGCAGATCAAGGGAGGGGATTCTCCCCTCCTGCTCCACTCCTGTGACACCTCACCTGCAGTGCTGTGTCCAGCTTGGGGGCCCCG
This sequence comes from Tyto alba, assembly GCF_018691265.1. Taxonomy (NCBI): domain Eukaryota; kingdom Metazoa; phylum Chordata; class Aves; order Strigiformes; family Tytonidae; genus Tyto; species Tyto alba. The sequence goes on along the minus strand of NW_024881316.1, from coordinate 42,548,798 downwards.
AACATCAGAAGGACATGGAGCTGCTCAGGCGGGTCCAGAGAGGCCACAAAGATGATCAGGGAACTTGAGCACCTCTCCTGTGAGAACGGGCTGATAGAGTTGGGGATGTTCAGCCTGGAGAAGGCTCCAGGGACACCTTACAGTGGCCTTCCAGTACGTAAAGGGGGCTACAGGAAAGATGGGGAGGGACTCTATCAAGGACTGTAGGGATAGGATGAGGGGCACTGGTTTTAAACTGAAAGAGGGTAGATTCAGATTAGACAGAAGTAAGAAATTCTTACTTACAGAAAGCCACTGTGAGGGTGGTGAGGCCTGTCACAGGTTGCCCAGAGAAGCTGTGGCTGCCCCCTCCCTGGCAGGGTTCAAGGTCAGGTTGGACAGGGCTTGGAGCACCCTGGGCTGGGGGAAGGTGTCCCTGTCCATGACAGGGGGTTTGGAACCAGATGACCTTTAAGGTCCCTTCCAACCCAAACCGTTCTCTGATTCTATGATTTAAGATGCTATTTTTTCAGCAGCTGAGAAAGGCTGTCTGGCTCTGCTTCTCAATCCTGGTTTTAAATGAAGAGGAGCCCACTGCTGAGAAACAGGAGAGCTCTGATCTCATGCCTGCTCTATCTGAGGAATCTGCGATGGCTGTTAACTGCTGGGAGTCCTGCATCGGTGCTGAAAATGATCTGGCAGGATAAAGAAGCAGGGCTACAGTGCAGTCAGGACCAAGGAAATACAGTCAGTCAGGCTCAGACTTCATCTCAGGCATGCATTCTCTCACGGTGTTAAAAATGGCAGCAACCCAACATGTGGTGAGCTGAACTGTGTCTGTAAGGACCCATTGCTGACAACTGCTGTCACTCTCCCACAGCGCAAACCTCCCGGCCAGCACTTGCTTTCCTGTTGCTGCTGTCCAATGCAGTTTGGTTACAAGTTTTGGGGGGTATTTGCAGCAATTCAAGCATTCAAACTGACCATTTTCTCTCCTCTCTGACATCCTTCCTAAAAGCCAAACTGGAGAATAACTTAAAATCTGCTAGAATATACACAGAGTTTTCTAATCTGTCCTACATCTCCCAAAATCCCTTACTGAAATGAAAACCTGTTTATAAGAAGAAAAAAAAAAAAAAAAGAAATCCAAATGTTGGCAAAGGAAAGTATGAGAAAAGGGAGGGAGAGAAGGAAGTGGGTGAAGACAAGTTGTCTCTTAAAAAGTACAACTGTTATTCCCTTTTCTTTTCTTCCTTTATCCTGTCCTGTGGGCATGTGGATTAATTAGCATGACTTGTACATGCCTGCCATCGTATTACACAGGATTTATTACACACAACTCTTTGTTGAGAATTCTGCCTGTGTGGGAAGTAGCTGAATAAAAAAAATAATGATGAAAGTTGCAACTTTCAAAGCCTAACTTTTCCTGCTTTTCTTGGAGCTGGCACCAGCTGTACAAGTCAATGAAAATTAACCTTCCCCCCTACCCCTTGGATATCCAGTAAACTCAGATTTGATCCGGATGTTCTGATTTCCATGCAGCTAAAATGCAATCAAATGCTTGATTTTGGGGGATAGAGTTGCTTAAATTGTATTAATTCACAAGGATAAACACAATTAGTAGAGCTCATTAGCTTGCAAAATGTAATTTATTTTCTTGAATATACCCATTTCCTTGGATGAAGAGCTCCATTAGCTTTATTATATTTGAAAAGCTTATATAAAAATCCAAACCATGGCAACAAAGAGAAAATTGTTACTACACAGTCACAGCAGTCACTTTTCCATGTTAAATAAGTTTGGCATTTATTTATATTTAAATGAGAATATCTACAACTATCAAGACCAGGATATGGGGCAAGTACTTATACAGAATATAATTAAAAGTAATTCAAGCAACAAATGTGGCCTGAAATTAAAATACCCCCCCAACTTCTTTAACTAAAAAATGATTCAATGTTCTCCCTCAAAACCCCTGTTTATAATCGCTTAATTATCATAACCAGCAATAGTAAAGGGACTCTAGCTGTTTACAGTCTCATAAGATGGGTCTGCATTCAGGCACGTCTGGTTTGCTTAGTGCTTTGCTTTAATTTGGCTGTAATATAAAGGCTAGAGAGTGGAGAAAATGAATACATGGCAAAGTACCTGTCATTACTTGTATCATATCACCGAGGTATTCTACATGCACAATATGAAAGCGGCCGGTGCAATTTTCATACTGTTATCATTTTTGATATTATACTGTCTAAAAGCAGTGACACACAAAAGAAATGCTTTTATCATTTCCAATGCAGGGATGATACTAATTACATCATCTGTCATCATTATACAGCTAAACAAAACTTTTCTTTCATAGAAAACTGCCATTTAGCAAATTAACGGGTAATGACCCATAATATACAGAAGATTGAAATTTGGGAATTACATTCACATTAGTTTGTTTTCTGCTTTCTCCTGAATTTTATTCCCTGATACATCACAAAAAGGAAGAGATATGGAGAATTTCTCCAACTATCTAATTTGCCAATAGCCCTGCCGTTCTTTTGGAAATTGGTGCAGGATCATCTCTGTCCATATCAATGCATAGTTTGGTTCTACTTAATGATACAGATTGTCTGCCAGGCCAGTAAAAGCCAGATGTTAGTATACTGATGCATAAAAAAACTGCCGCTGGGGCCAGATTTTCAAAATTAGACATGAAACAATGAGCCTACATTTGCTTGCAAATAAGGGACGGATGCTTGGAAACCAGGTACTGGAACGTGTGTTGCCTCCTAAAGCCTGACCAGGCCACAGAAGATGGTGGCATGTGGGTGCTTCCTGAGATGTTCCAACAAGGAACCCAGCAGGAAGGCCAGGCAGGGTAAACACCCCTCCAAGGGCCCTCCTGCTGCCCAAACATTACTTTGTGCCTGGTATAATGCTGCAGTGAGCTGTATTGTGGGAATCATTCAAGTGCCACTATTGAAAGAGAGATCTGTAGGGATTCCAAGAGGCACAAACTATTGTGGATGACCCCTCAGCTCAAACTCCCATGCTTTTGGTAAAGGAGAAGAATAAAAAGACTTCATATTTCATGGTATCTGATCATTCTATGTTCTTCAACATAGAAACAGAAATAAAATGTAGGATAGCAGGTGGATAATAGTACAGATTTTAGATGTGATGTCCTTACTATTAAGACAATGTAGCAAATCCGTCTAAATCCAGAAGAGTGTATTTTAGCCAGATCATTGCTTAGTCTGGACTTCTGTGGCCCAGACCAGCTATTTCCTTTCATCATGCACTGACTACACTGTGAGGAAAATTAAAAGGGAAATTCCAGATTGAGTTAGGAATAAAACTAACAGCAAAGACCAGGGAATTTGCTATGAACTAGCCATGTCAGTGGAAGTTTCAGTCATCGGTAGGTGTTTCAGATACCTAGTAAGAGCAATTGAGTATTTGGCCTTTCATTCCCACTGTCCACGTGGGGTGCTTAGGACTTTTCTCTTGCCCATAAAATGATTTCCTGACTTAAGTGAAATTCTGAACTGAACATATCTGTAAAGTAAGGAGGAGTTCTCAGTTCCAATTTATCATTGTTAAAGTGGATTAAAGGATTTTTTATTAGTAACACTTAGAGCTCACTTGTTCATGTACCTGGAGACTTCTACCAGAGGAAACCTTCCCCAGCAGACAGCCTGGGCAAATCAAAAGCTGAAAATGAGCGTGTGATGAGCACATTACACAGGCTGATGAGGACCATGATGAGCTGGGAGTTAGTGAGGAAACCTCTGAGAAAAGACCAAGTGCTGGTGGAAACAGAGTACATGGCACTCTCTTTTTTTCTGAGTCATTGCTGAACCAAGAAGCTCAAGTACCCTGCAGGACACCACACTACTGCAAGTGATGTCTCCTGAATGAGGTATGTAAAGCCTCTCTCTTAACCTTAACCTTCTTAATAGGCTTTACTATATTAAACAGCATAAGACAGCACTGGAAATTATGTGAGATAACAGTGTAAGTAGCAGTTTAACAAGCCAGGAATCAAAACTGTTGACAGTATATGCCTAAATTAGCTTTAGTTATGCTAATGAAAATGATGCCTGGTAAAACATTGGACATATGACATTCAGAAGTACCTTTCCATGGGCGGATGAGGAAAGCCAGTTTGGTCACAAAAACAGACTAGGTATGTTTGCTTACTCCACCTAGATCAACATGTTTCAGTGTCAAGAGGAAAATACTGTACTAATTTTAGATAATTTTATATCAATAATATCAAAATCCTCTCTTAATACAATGACAGTAAAATAATACAAGGATAGTACATTGTTATATTGTTCTTCTGACAGTGAAGCTGTGTTCATGCTGAGGTGTCCATCTGCTGAGACTCTTGACCTTGTTCCCGAAACTTAGGATGGGATTCCGGTTTGAGAAGATATTTAAATTCAAGTGCATTCAAGTTTGTTACGTGTATAAGGTCCTGTAACATCTATGGAAACCTAATTAGTGGAGTCAACAGAGCCAAGAGCGATTCAGCTGGGCAACCACAGGAGCTCAGTGTAGTCACTGACACACTGGTCCCTGATGCCCTCTGACACGTTCTGAGTTAGCCAGGACCCCGACAAGTAGCCAGCACCTATGGAAGAGCTGTGCCCTGCCAGTAACAAGAGGCCATGTAAGATGTACTATTGCCCTTGGATAAACATGGACCTAGTTACCCATGGTTAAATGACTGAGTGACATGCTTACTTTCTAAATTTAGGTAAGTTAAGGAAGAAATCTTACCTAACAGACTTGACCGATGGTTAGGGTTTTTTAAAGTGAGACTACAGTTTTGGATATAAATGATTCTTCTTTCTCATCTACCAATCACATAATGACATTCAAAGACGTCATCATGTCTTTTCCTTATTATGATGTCTTTTTTTCATATTCCGTTGTGCATTTAAGATTTTAAGTAAAAGTCTCTTCATCTGCTTTTGGGAGGTAGGTTCAAGGCAGATTCCTTGAACTCTCCTGGTTCTGAGCTCATGACTGATAGACAACTACCAACCCAGCCAAACGCAATCTCATTTTCTTCCCTCCAAACTTAAAATATTAATTTCAGTGTCTTGGCATAATTCCAGACTATGTAATTATAATCTAGATCCAGACTAGGTAATTAAAAATTATATCCTTAAAACCACCTCTCTTATTTCATTTGGATGCAATACGGCTACCCCTTTTTCTGTCACAAACACACAGTGTGGTCCCACTCTACTCCAGGGCTGGCTACCTCCCACTGGAGTGTGAAGCTATCTTAAAAACCCAACATTGCTCTCAGTGTGTTCAAAGGAGTAGGAACCAGCCAATGTTACTAACTAAATAAATTCAAAAGGACTTTGTATTTTTGAAATAGGCTGCTTCTCTTAACTGTCTATTAAAAAATACTTTGATATTTAGAATTTGTGTTCTAAATATGTTAATACATTACCTCCAGAGACTTCTGTAGATCTACAGTATATAAACAGCCCTTCTATATTTTCCTTAAAACACAAAAAGGAGATTCAGTCTCAGGAAATACCAAATTTTACTGAAATACTGAATTTAGCACTCGGAGACCAAGAATTTGGACAAAAATATATGCTAAAATAATTCCCTGGCTTTAGTAAAATTCTTGATTGAATTCACCCTTAAAGCCAAGAGGTGCTCTCAGCACCACTTTATCTCAGTGCAAGTGAATTAAAGCATCCCTGACTGATAACACCTAGATTCGCTGCACATGGTTTGCCTACATGGCAGTTTTGAGAGAGAGAAAAAAAAGTAAAGTAATATCCAAAGGCATATGAGAAACTTCCAGGGAAGGGCTGTGGAACTCATTTAAGTTCTTATAGAAGAAAATCTTATTGGTGTAGGGCTTTAACAGATTGACTGTTCTTGTAATATACTCAATTTCTACTCATGAGCAGATTTGACTGTCCTTGAATAACTTGGACAGGATGTCAAATTTGTTTTTCTCGTTCTAGCAAGTAAAATACATGAAGAACCATGTTACTCTGGAGCTGAAGGAACATGAGCCTCTGTTCCTGTTACATTTATAGAAATGAACGAGAGATTCCTATATTTCTTCAGAGTGCAAGGATTCTCTACATACTGATGGTTAAATATCTGTATCTGTATAAACCTGAAAACACTTAACTGCTTCCTGCTTGATGTACCTCCTATCCATCTAACAAAAGTTCTTCTGAAATGATCCTGAAAAAATGTTTTCTATTTGGATTCTCAATACTGTTTCCAAATCAGAGCTCTAACCATCCTACAGAAGTATAAAAAAAACCTCAGAGAAATGCACTGTTCATAAAACAGCAGAGTTTGGCTGTGATAGGAGCATATCCAGCAGAAAAACATGTAAACCCCAGCAAATTCAGCCATCTAGAAAATTGCTGTAACAAAGTCTGCACTGCATAGAGGAAAAGGCAAAGAGCAGGATCTCCTATTTCCTAGGTTACAGGCAACAGGGATCTACTAGCACTGCTCCTCCACCTGTTTTCCACAGGATGGTAGTGTTTTGTGCAAAATGCTCCTTGTTTTAAAGAATATCTATAGCTTGGGGATGCAAGGAACATTTCCTTCTTTACTCACAAGGAACAGCCCTTGGAGAGGATCTGGACTTGCTGTTGGATTTGGTTTGTCTACAAATTAAACTGAACAGGAATGTCAGCCCACATTTCTCTTAAGAACTCTTCCATTTTAGCCAGTTTCATCTTTTTCATACCACCTTCCTCATCCTCACCCAAACACTCCAGGGTGCAGATTGATGGACAAGACATATTTTGCCTTCCTCTGACATATGAGAGAAATCATGAGTAAAAACATAATGTTCTCTTTAATTCTACATTCTTTTTTTTTCCCCTGATGTTGCAATACCAATGAACTTTGTGCAAAATATAATGTACAAAGTCATTAGGCAAGCTCTCCAATCTGTTTCAGCTCCTTGGAAAGTATTACATAGTCAAGTCACACTGTGCAAACTTGACTAAGTATCTTGGCACCTTGTCTACTCAAATGTTTCTGACTTAATTGTTGGTACACCTAGGTGTATGTATATATTACTGTCTATATTCCTGATCAAACACTTATCTTCAACCTCCTGATTTTGTCAACAGTCCAAGGATTTTTCCAGTACAGTAGTAAGCATGTATAATACTACATGCTGTAAATTTCTGAATTTAATATGACAAAACTTCACGATGCTTTTATTTGTACATCTAGATGATGGAAGTTTTGTCTATGGGTAATCCTTCCCGCATAAGTAGATATAAGTACCTCCTTCCTAGTGATGATATCATCACCTTACAATACTTTCAAGAATATCTAGTCTGGGAATCTAATGCAATGATTTGTAAATATTAAGATAGAACTATATACACATACCTTGTTACTCTGACTTCATACAACTAGAAATCTGAATATACACATAATACAAAACAGACTGAATGCAAGAAGCTTAAATATCCCATTGTGTGGAAAGAACTTAGTGGTATATTTTTGTGACCGTGTACAGGAACACAACATACAAAAATAAGTATGTCCATTGCTGGGAAGAATTATCTTGCATGCACCACTCAAATTGTTGCCCAAATTATTTCCTACTTAAACAACGAAAGAAAAACTGAAGAAAAGAAAGCATCACGACAAATGTTTGTGAACTTACAAATCATTCCTCTCCTCATGCATCCTGCGAATATAGAAGACCTTTGAAACAGGTGGATTTGTGGGATGTTACACCAAAACTAGTTTCCTGAGAGTTATTCTTGTTTTTGCTTCAAAGTCCTTGTATCTCTAGTCTTACAAAATATGCACAATGCTTATTTAAAAACAAACTGTTAATTTAAAAAAAAAAACTTTATGTCCATAAAAGCATTCTGAAGATGCAAGGTGCTACATAATCCGTTGTTATTATTATTATTGACTGCAGCTCAAAGCCCAGCCTCACTGTGGGACAGCGGAGCTTATCATCAGCAATCTCAAGGCACAGCAGGGTAAGAAAAGTTGCTATTTGGAAATGTTTGTATTTCACAAATCTGTTTAGGTTTCTTTTAATTTAACATGGGACAGAATCATTCTCATTCTGAATGCAACAAGACAGAAATGATTCTTCATTCAGAGTTCAGGCACTGCTCTACGGAGGACTGCTGATTACAAAAAAAGAATAATTTCCACTTTCTTGTAGGGAAACCAAAAGCCATTTTCAATTTAATAAATCCACTTGTCTGGAGATCTTTGGAGATCACAGAACAGCCCATTTTGAGAATACTGAAGTGTATACACAAATGCACAGTCTGACTCCTGATGGACCCAGCTTGTTCAGTTTGGACTGAGTGTGAAGTCCCCATTCTCTGCTGACTCTCTGCAGTAGGTGTAAGTTGACTGTCAATTTTTAAGTCGTGACAACAAAAGAAGTGGAGTAACCCTGCTGTAAAGAGGAAGAAATCTTAGTGGAAAATTCAAAGAAAGGCCAAACTTGTGGAGAGGACTGAGTATTTGGGAAATGTAGCCCTAAGGTGGCTCCAGGTATATGAGGACAGTGTGAAAGGGAACAGGTATGTTTCCCATTGCATCCAAAGGGTTGGATGAAGACAAGGGTTGCATCCAAATATGTGTCCAGAGTTGAACAAGACAGAGGACCAAGGGAAGACAAGGTCAGAGAAATCAAAAATTAAACATAAGGAGTTCTGAAAGGAGAACAGAAAGTCTTCAAGTGTTTTGGACAATTAATAACTTTCAAACATCCAAATGCAGTTCCAGCTCTCTGCAAGGGATTTTTGGAACAGCATTTGGGTGGATGGATAGGTAGCCTGTCTGGAAATTTGGGTCATATTTATGAAGAGTTACCACTTATGTATTCTGTGCCAAAAGGGAGCCTAGATTTTGGTATCATCAAGCCCCTGAGAAATTTTGTATTTTGGGAGCATAGTGTGTGGACAGGAGAGAAAATAGTAATTCAACAGAAGTCTGCCTCCTCTTATTTTGAATGCATTTAGTAGCCACTGTCATGGACAAAAACGTATTTGTTAAGAAATCATAATCTAAGCAAACCATATCTTAAGACTTCACGGTGGGAAGAAACTCAAGACATCTTCAAATGTATCACTGTCTAATTACCTAAGTGGATCTGCAAGTGATGACATAATATGATATGACAGAGTAAAATCAAAGTTCTACAGCTCTGTACTTTCAAGAACAGATGAACTACATTTGCAAATCTGGTGCTTATTTAAAAAAACAGGTATGAAAAAAAAAAAAGCAGCACGGAGCAGATGACTTTTATGAGCAGTTTTAGGGAGTTTTACATGCTTTAGCAACCCCACATATTTTTTAATAATAACTCTCATAAAATATTGGTAGTTGTGAGAGGCTCCTCTCCAGCTGAAACTTGGAAATCTCAAATCACTCACATACTGAGAGCTCTGAATTGAAAGAGAATTAGATGACCTCCTCTGTGCTGTACATTTAGCAAGGCAATGTTCTAGGACTATTACAAGTCTTCTTTGACTCTTCAGTGCACTAATCACTGTCTGTCATGACCTGACCAATAGTGCCATTAAAAGACAGGGCAGGGATTACTGAAAATCCTCTACCTGGAACACAAAAAGGTGAAATGTATTTCAGTCTTGCTCAAGCAATGGCTTAGATACCCTCATCAACTTTGCAATTCTGTTAAGAATATCCTAATGACATAAGACTGTAATTAAGCTTGACAAAGATTTGATTTTAGAAGACCTGTTCTAGCAGTTTGCTTTAAGTTAATTACCATGCATGAATATGCTAAAACATGAGCCAGCAGTGTGCCCTTGCGGCAAAGATGGCTAATGGTATCCTGAGCTGCATCAGACAAAGCATTGCCATCAGGTCAAGCGAAGTGATCCTTCCTCTCTCCTCACCACTGGTGAGGCCACACCTGGAGTGCTGTCTTCAGTCCTGGGCTCCTCAGCACCAGAAAGACATGGACCTACTGGAGAGTCCAGCAAAGGATCACGAAGATGATGAAGGGACTGGAGCATCCCCCTTATGAGGAAAGGCTGATAAAGGCTGGGACTGTTCAGCATGGAGAAGAGAAGGCTCGGAGGGATCTCACCGGTGTATATAAATACCTGCAAGGAGGGTGCAAAGAGGATGCAGACAGGCTCTTTTTGGTGGTACCATTTAGGCTGCCCCAGAAAATCAAGATTATCTTAAGGAAAACACAGTAAGAAGCATGTACAATGCTAACAGACTTCCATGTTAACCTAACTCTCTTACAAGAAAAAGGAGATAGAATGCACACTTATTTCTGTTGCAAACTTCTTCTCCCACAACTAGGTGCATATATGTTCATATATATATACACATATATAATGTATATACACATACACAGAAAGAGGAAAATTTTATATATTTTTTTTTATCTGTAATTTTTATAATCGATCAATTTATCTACCTATCTATATCAAAGGATACAAAAATAAGGGAGATTTTCCTAAGGTTACATGGGCCATGTATTCTGGTTTCAGAGAACTGAAAACAGGCTTTCTAGTCTTCATCACACAATATCCTTTAATTAACATTAGAATTCCAAATGCTAGGTTGCACTTTGAATTTAAACATTCCCCCACCTCCAAGCTTTCCTGTCTAGAACTAGATACACTCACAGAATTGCAGGTCAAGCTGAAATCCTTTTGAAAATTCAGCCTTTTGTGAAGAAAAAGTTGATGGTTATTGACAAAATGTTGTAGTCTGCCTTGTTACTATTCATGATTAAGGAAAGTAAATGTTGTCTAAGGTCTAATGAGAATTCCAATGCAATAAAGTCAAGTGTGAAAGGTGCAATCAATAAGTGATGATGCAACAGTATTTGTTTGTAGTTTTGTTATTGTTTAGTTCGTGTTATTTGGTGATGCTTGAAAATGAAGTGTTAAGAAATTAGTACTACAAGGATTAACATTCAGATTTTATTTCTGATATTGTTATGTCTCTACAGTCATTACATTCTGAACACTAATTAGCATCTGATTTCCCACTAGTTGAGGACTGCAAACCAAAGAATAATAGAACAAAACCACTATGGAAACAAACATCAGTAATATCCATGAACATCCACAAATTAAAAGCCATGATGTCCATGGCTAATTTTACACTGCAGGAGGAAGTACTGCAATGAAGAACTGCATTTTCCTCATGTTTTGTGTTAGCAACTATGCTTCAAAGTACATCAAGTTTACGAAGAAAGTATCTTTTCAAATGTGTAGCAGATCTGAGTGTCCAAGCTGGAACGCTTATGTCCTACATATGGCAGGGCTACCCACCAAGTGTGCAGTTTTGGATTTACTACAAGTCTTGGATATAAAGAAGCATACTGCCCTACGAAAAAGTCAAGGACTAATTCTTAGTTATTCAGTTATTTCTGCACGGCAACCAATCTCTTCTAGTCCTTCATCAGACTGTTTAATCTCTCTCCGTTTGGGCTCAACTGGATTGGCAGGCACATAGACATTGGTCTTTGTCACTGTGCCATGGCATGGGATACCAGTACGTTGTGTCAGAAACTGAAGCAACGATTTCCTTCCCTCTCTTCTCTCTGCAGGCACGTTGTGCAAGCGACAACTTGTGCTGGCACATTGTGTAGCCTGAAGATACCGAAATTGTGTTTGAATATCATTTGCAACTCTGTATTTTCTGAAGAAGCCACATCAAAATTTGGCTGTGCGAACTTTAGTGGATCTTTGCTGAATATGTTCACAATGAACATCTTCATAGTATTGAATATTCTGCTTTATTAATTCCCCTGGAACTTAACCTTTAAACTACAGAGCAAGACTTAGGACCTGGATAGAAAACAAGGGCTGATTATGTTCTAAAATATTGTTACATGTCTGTGTTAAGGTGACATAGCTGTTGAAGTCAGCTAGGAGGTTTTGGCATAAATCCTATCCAAAGGGCAATTATGAGCCAAACCAGACACGTCTCAAAACTACTGTTGATTGTATATGGTGAAAGATCGCATGCATTTCATAAGGCAGCTCTACAATTCTTCACACATTGCTAAAACCAGTAATTACTTTGCAACATTATTTACGTCTCTCATAATGTGACTGCTTTATAAATTCACTAAGTAAATGGATCGTGTAGCTAAACTTCACATTCATATTTAACATATTACAGAAGCAACAAAATATCCTTTCTCAGAATATAACCCATCCAGACCAAGAAGATTCTCTAATCCATGCAAAAATTATTTTCTTACAAGTAGTTTCAATGGAATTAGGTAGGAATTAGCTGTGACACTGTAAAAGGAATGATGTATCTGTTTTATATCATGAGTTCTGTAATCAAAATGTATTTTTTGCAGAGCCACAGAAATGACTCAGTCACATAAGTGAGATCTCTTGACCTATTGCAAATGAGACAGCATACTAGCAGTGCCTTTAACTTTTGGCAATTTATTTGTTTACTTTTGTTTAGAAACAGCCAAGCAAGAAACCTAGTTCTGCATGAATACAATATAATATGGCCCAAACATGTACAGAGCCAAATGAAAGATATTTATGGGAAATAAAGCATGACGTTTCAAATCAGCTCCCTAATAAAGTCAAAAAATATAAGAAACCCTATCATATTAACCAGCAAGAACTGCTCTTTCACTTACAGGAGAGTTGGGTAATTATTCAAACCTGTACAAGACTGGATTGTCAAGTGAAATAATAATACAGAGTATCTCAGGATAATGAGATGGATCTTAAGGCCATTAGGAGTGGCTCTTATTATAATGCTGGCCAAGTTTCCCCAAGAAAGAGAGAGAATATTTAAATGAAACTTGTAGAGAACTAGTTTGAACTTGTATATTTGAACAGCTTAGTATTTTTTCATAGTTTCCATTGCTTCCCAGAGAGAAAGGTGCCTATCATGTAAGACTGTGAAATCAGTTAGGCTTTAGAGACTGAAATCCCTGAGGGCAGAATTTAAAACAAAAAATAATTTCAAAATTGAGCCACATTGAAATCCATACAGCTTATATTAAGACACTTATCCTAGTGAGGTTTTAAGGTCTAGTTAGACACCCAGCTGTCTTCTCTTTCCTGACTCTTTCTCTCTCATTCAAAACAACTCAAACCAATATATAACTTCTCTGACTTTGGGTTTGACAAGAGTTATAGCTTTAGATGTAAGGGCTTTTATCATTGGAAATGGAGGAAGAGATTACTTTTTCTCTATAAAATAGGTCCTGCTTATGAGACATTTGTATAGGCATGCTTTGTTATTTTATGTTTGTTTATTTTTAACCACTACAGGAACAGGAGTAACTCAGTAGTTGATGGTCATAAAGAAGCCAGCTAATCCCAGGGAAAACAGTTGTCTAGTTTGCAGTTTATAAAGTACAGTATGGATAATGTGTCAGCAGTTGTCACGGATTAGAAATACTGCTTATTTTAATATTCTCCTTACGAGCCTCTCTTAGGTACAGAGGTTTCTAAATACCAGATCAGAGCTAGGTCTGGCATGCCTGGCATACTCTAGGGAGGAACTCTCCTCCTCACCTTAATGAATGCCTCCTCGGCTGACCGCACTCAGTGGCACTCGGACAATTAGACTAGACTAGGGTTTATGGCAGTTTAAGCAAGAATGCTGACTAGAACTTTGCAAATCAAATATCAAAAGACTGATTAAATATTTTACAATCTTTTTACTTAGGCTCTGAGTTGAAGTTTACTTCATCTGCTAGCCAGAGGTATGCTGATGGTTAATTGATGGAAGAAGAGTAACAGTGAATGCTACTGGCCCTAAGTATGCAAGGCATTTAAGAGTATTCCTAACCTCAAGTGTGTAGTCACTGACGTGCTCATTTGTCTCACTAGGTTAGTGTCACTAGGGCTCAGATATGTGATCGAATTACCACAGTGAAAGTGGTTTAAGCTTATGTGTTTTTCCTTGTATTGTATATTTGCACATGTCTCCAATGACATCAAGTAATCCTTTAAATTGTGTTAATTTGATCATGTATCTGAGTATCCAGTGCAGTAAATTGGGATAGGTGGCTATGAAAAGTGGAGATGATGCCTTTTAGAAGATAAACAGCTTCCACGGAGAAGAGAGACATCCAGCAGAACCACTACAGCTCAGTCTACCAGGATTAGAGTATAAATCTCTCCCCTTTCTCCTTCTACAACATCAAGGGTTTGTCATTTATAAACCTGACCTGACAAATTGCTTTTGTGGATTTTGGTTGGCTTTTTTTTTTTTTTTTTTTTTTTAATTTATTTTTTTCTTTTAAGAGAAAGAATTAACAAAACTCTTATAAAGCAATTGTTGGTCAATTTTTGACTACCTGACTGGGCTGGTATCACTTAAAGCCCATCTAGATCTTAAAGAAAAATTCAGAAGTTCACCATCCAGCAAACGTTCTCATCATATTTGAGGCTTGGAGTTGAAAATTTAAAAGCAGTCCAAATACTTAGCTTTAGAAAAGTACTGCTGAGCTTGTGCCTGAACTCCTTTTCAAGAGACACTTGTTTAGGATTTGCACATACCAAAGTACAATTTATGTAATGAGCAAGAAGAGTTATTGGACTAATCATTTTTAATAGAGATTCCTTGTCTTTAATACAGAGCTACACAATAGAACTTAATAGCTTGTGGCAAGTAAATAATTTACACATGGATTGTGCCTGAATACAAATGTATACATAAAATATCACAGACTTAATGAAGCCTTTGGGGTGTTTTTTTAAAAATCAATTTAATTGATTTTGCTGATAGATCTGCATTTATATTTTTGTAAGCTATGTTTCACTTTACCTGCGCATGCGGCACAGTCATGATTTTTAAGGGAAGCAGGGAAAACTCTGCAAATTAAATTAGAAACTAAGTACACAGAGCGTAGGTATTTTTGAAGTGTCTAGGGTAAGACTTTCGGAAATAACGCTCCAACGTGACCCAACGGTGTGGCTCATTTAGAAACTACTTATCAGAAAAGGTCAATCTCTCAGGAATGCTCATGACTATTCAGGGTGGTTTGCAGCATTTGAGCCCACTGAAGCTGGTAACGAAGAGTTCTTCCCTCAACGCTGAACATTTTGGGTAGTTCAGCTTCAGTCAGCAGGGTTACTTTGCATTTGGCTTGGGTTTCTACTAGGGTGGGGAGAAGACAATGGTTCAAGAAGGTTAGTATTCTGACTAATACACAGCTGAAGCCAGAAGGAGAGTGGTTGGATGGAAACATGGTTGTGTGTTTCAAAGGGAGAGGCATGGGACGATGGATGCTTTACCATCGGGACCACCAGATTATCTGATGGGCCCGAAAGCTGGTTTTCACTACAGAATATGCCCACAGCTCGTCCTCCCTCTTTCTAACGCACTGCTTTTTGTCATTTACTCGTAAAATCTGTGCATTAAAGGCAAGTGTGGAGACAGACGCCGGAGCTGGGCTGGCGGGCCTGAGGAGAGCAGCGGGGAGGCTCAGGAGTCCGCCGCCATCCTTGGCCCTGCCGCCCGCCCCTGCCCTCACGCCCCGCGGGGCCGAGCTGGCCCGCCTTACCTTTGGGGTGCCAGGGGTCCGTGAACTCGTACTTCCCCACGCCGATCGTCCGCAGCATCTGCACCCCGTTGGTGTTGTCCAGGCCCCCTGCCGCATTGGGGGGCAGCGGGGCGGCCGCCTGCCCGTTGGTGGTGGGCGCGCTGCTGGGCAGGGCGGCCGAGGGCAGGGCGGGCGGCGGCGGCGGCAGCATGGGGCAGGCCAGGTGGCCGTTGCCCACCGCCCCGTGGCCCGGGTGGGCCACCGGGCCCACGCCGCTCATGGAGGACATGCTGAGGGGCTGGCTGTTAGTGTACAAGGGCTGGCTCTGGAGGTTGACCACCATGTTGCTGAGGGGCTGGGAGGGCTGTGGCTGGAGCTGGTAGTGGCCCGGCATCAGCGGGAGCTGAGGAGTGACGTGCGGAGGGAGGGAGGGTGTGACGCCGATGACGGGGGCCTGGACGTTGGCGGCCGGGCTGAAGGTCGGCGGCTGCGTCATCCCATAGGAGTGCGTGATCAGGGCGGGCTGGCTGCCTGCCGCCACCGTGGTCACCCAGGGCGCTGCACCTGCGGCATGAAGGAAGGCCGGCAATGGTGGGGGGCTCGGCACGGGGGGAGACCAGAACAAAAATAAACACCCCCAGCCATCCCCCTTCCTGCACCCGCGTCCGCTACTGAACTGCAGCGACGCGCCCTTCTCCTTCACGGTATCTAAAGCAGTTCAGGGGCTGGAACCGTTCCCAGCCGGTAAGTGTGTAAAATTGCTATGGCGATGTGAGTGCAATTGTTAAAATACTCATCAGGTGTCGTGCAGCATGTTTGTGGTTTTATATATTTTGTGCTTTATGCAGCTTAAGCGCACGCTTCCAAGAAAATTAACCTCTTTCCCCACCGTGCTTTCATGGCTCCCTGACAAACACTCTGTGTGTATAATAATGGTGCTCCAGCCACTACAAAGAGATTGTAATTAGGCGTCTGGCATAGTAGCACAATGTATGATATGTGTCTGGAAGCTGGAAATCATTTCAGGTAGTTCTGGACATAAAAGAGGTCTTAAAGTATTACAGAGTGCCTTTTCCTCTAGTGAAGGCAGAGAAGGAGGAAAAAAAAAAACAACACTCTAATGAACTTGCAGGCATCTTAATACATTTATATTAGCCCCAGCACAGAAGAAACTTGAGGGGTCTTTACAATGAGAGAAAAACCCTGCTAAAGAATAAAGACAGGGCTCACAATGAAGTCTAATTCACAGCAGTAAATGGAGATAGTGCATTGAATTTGCTTTGAATGATTTTCCCTTGTAGAATTACAAATAAGATTAGAAACATACCTGGGTTTTCATTCTCCCTCATCTGTTTAGATGGAGGCTCATCAGTGTCCCAGGGCGTGGACTGATTGATGGGTGTCTGTCCCCACCTGACACTTGTTGCAAGTCCTTGAGGCTGATTTTCAGTCTTGGAAATGCAAGGTGTCTACCGGAGAGAGAGAAAAAGACAGAATAAAAATGTTCAGACTACTGGGAATAATTACTCTTCCTCATAGCTAGTACCTTGCTTGTTTGTTTGTTTGTTACAATCCAAGAGGATATCTTAAGATCTTTAACTATCATTCTCCTCCAGGCTTGCATGACATGTTTGTATGGAAAATACAATATATTTGAAAAAAAAATCTTCTAGAAATGTAGTAGTTCCACCTTAAAAAAAAAAAATCCACAACAAACTAGCATTTTCAGAAAAAAGTTGCTTCTTTTGCCTTGAAAATATAACCCCCCAAAACAGATATGGCAATATCCATTCAGTCAGAGCTTACATAAAATGGGACAATCTTCTGTTTGCTCAATGTCTTCCAAAAATAGTGAGCTTTGTTTAGCAGAAGACAAAACAACAGAGACTTATTTACAATCGTAGGATGAATTACTGTAGAACAGTAAAGAGAAATCTTAGTATTTACCGTCTATCAACCCTTAAAATTGAATGCCAATAAAAAAAAGCCATGTAGCAGTCATTGGCTGCTAAAGTGGGTATGTTGGCAGTTCTTCAGAGATGTTAAAATAACTGTAAAGTAGGGGAAGGATCTGGGATGAATAATCATCAAAGGGGATATGATCTGAAAGAGATTTTTTGATAAAGAAACTATCCCATGGATTTAAATGCTAAGCCAGAGTCCCCCTGCAGTTTTAGGGGATCTTCCCAAACAACCATGCCTTTGCTTAGAAAAGGCCTGTAGAAAAGAAGGGTGCTCCAGCAGGTCTTGTTTATTTAACTCTGCAGCACATTTAATTGCTGGAAGATTAAAAGTTTTTTTGTTTTGTTTTTACTGGTGTCAGAACTGCTAAACCAAGAAAACGGAACCAGCTGCCTATTGCTGAATGAGTATTGAGGACTGAAGCCATAAAGAACAGAATAGTCTGAGAGATTGCTTGTTTGCCTTACATCTGGGAAGTAATTTAGCTCTGAGACGGGTTACAGGAACTCCATAAATGCCCTGGGTCATGTAGTACCAATGAAATCTCTGTCAACACCAGCAGCTTTTTTCCCCACCACCAGTATCTCAATCACTCCATGAAAGAAGTCATTAGCAGACCCATTTATGCCCTCTGCAAATACATGCACACCTTTCCCAACCCCATCAGTCATTCCTCATGTATTTAAATGCATTGGAGGTGTGTGATCTGGGAGGCAGGAGTCCTGGGTGCAGATCTTGATGGAGGAATGGGATTTTGCTGTGCTGCTTTCTTTGGTCCCAAGCCACAATGGCAATATTTTCCTCACTAGAAATTGTATACTTCGTTAAATGCAGATATTCACAGGGAAATGTGATTCTTAATGTCTTTTTTTTTTTTTTAATGGTATCTTGAAGTTAGAATTTTCAGCTTACGCCTAAATTATTATTTTCCTTTTTTTTTTTTTTTTTTCAAAATGCATCAATTTATTTTTTTTCCATGCTTTTGTTTTTTTTTTTTTTTTGTTTTGTTTTTTTGTTGTTGTTTTGCTTTGTTTTTGGAGGAGGGGTTTGTTGCTTGGTTGGTTTTTGTTCTGTTCTTTTGTTGTTGTTGTTTTTTTTTCCCAATTTAAATTGTCCAGATTTTTTTCTATTCTACTGGCACCAAGGACAATGATATCCAGGCTTTAGATTCACATTTCCTTCTGCCCTCACCATTTCAACTACTTCTACAACTTTTACAATTGAAATAAAAATGAGAGTCAGGAAAGTCAAAAAGAGAGGACATGCAGACAAGCAAGAGCTTAAGATTCATTGTGTTGTATTCATAGGAAAGAAAGAGCAGGAGGGGAAGAAATAAATCTCAGTTTTGAAATGCTTTCTATTTATAAATTGTCCTAAGAAAAGGCTTAATCTGAATACCTTTAGCTTTTACATTGTAGAAGGTCTTTGACACGAGAGGATATAACACTGTTGGTGGTTTACCAGTTCATGTTAGCAATATCCCTTTGGATCTAGCTAAACTGTAACAGTGGCCAAAGAACTCTGCGGTAGAAAGAAAAAAAAAGCACCACCAGCATTCTTTGACTATACATCAGCTAAGATACTTTTCCCAGAAACACTATTATTTATCCCAAAGCAAAGCTTTTAAAAACAGCAAATGCAATACAGAGCCAGGCATTTTTACGAATCATCAAAGGCAGACAGGAGTATGCACAACTCAAATCAAGCTCCGCATGTTCCACATGTGGCATCTGTATGTTGCATTTCTTTGTTGTATGAACCTGGTCTTATAAGTGGGTTTGAAATACATACTTCTCATTGTGTGGCTTTGTCAAGATGTGCAGCATCTTGTGTAATTTTGTTACATCGCTAAGTTGCTTTAAAACAGTGTCGATCTAAAATAAGAAAAAAATATTCCTGTACCTTAAATAATACAGAACCACACACATGCTATAATTTTAAAAGTACCCATATGTTCTGTACAGAATGGGTATGAAAGGGAGTATGTGACACAGCTCTCCTAAATCCTACAGAAATCCGGTTGCCTATTTTGCAACTGAAAGCTTGCTTTCCAAAAAACTAGAGCACCAGATCAGACACTTTTGAAACTGGTGGAGTTAGCACCCAAATCTAGATCTAAATTCTATACTTTGAACATTAATAAAGAGGAAGGAGGTTTGCAGGCTTGCTGTCAATAAATACTTCTTCTTCACTTCCACAGAATGCTAGTTTTTGCCAAAATTGTTTTCACTGTATATGATCACAAACCCTGCTTCCTAGAGGCTCAGTGGACTTAAATGCACAAGTCCACCACATTGCTTTCAAACTATACTCCTGAGCTTGTATTTATTTGATCAGAAAGAGCTGGAGATTAATTGGTATGAAATTGCAACACACATTCATGAAACACAGTTTAGACAATAATGGTATTGGAAACAGAAAAACAGCTTTCTGAAGTTCTTTATACATATGTATACACACACACACACTTCTGGTCTCTGATCTAATTTCTGCATTATTTTTCTTAATAAACGAAGGGTTACATTACAAGTGTTACATGTCTCTGATCTGATTGCAGCAATTACTCATTGGTGTATCTGGAAAGCAAAATTATTTCCAACGTTATCAAACAAAGGAACTTTCTGTCCATGTGCTCAGGCACATGACAGCACTCTATTTGATGCTTTTAATGTACAACACAAATGACCAAAAAATGGCCTGTATTATGCTAGTTGTGCAGGGGGAAAAGATGTGTTCCATTAGTGATCCGCAGACTTCACAGAAACTAATTGTACTATGTTACACTTTTATCTTCAGCTTTCATGTCAGATGCTTGTTTGAATTAAACACGAAACACATGAAAAGAGAAAATGCATTATAAAATCTACTGGGTATACCTTTTAAAATACTGCCAAATGTCTATTTACATGAAAAGACAAGAAGGTTTCTAAAAGGTCTGTTGAAGCCTGGCTAGTCAACAGCAGCATTGGCTATTTAATTGCCTGAAATCCATGGCAGACTACAAAAATACTAAAGCAATCATCAGCATCTTTGTAGCACCCCTGAAGTGTTCAATCTGTGCTCTTTGTCATGGAATGGGTACCCCAAATCCAAATCTGAGGATTTTTTCCCTCTTGTTTGAAATAACCATATAGAACAAATAAAATTTTCAGTTGAAGCTTGCATTTCACCTCATGCCTGCCACTCTGAACTCCAGCAGTGAGCAATCTCCCAGTTTTAAGGAAATTAACTGCAATACAGATGTACAGGCAGAACGGAGCAAGATGGAACAATTTCAGAATTACATGAGACTAACACAGACAAGTTGCCAGGTTGTCGATTTTTTTGTAGCTCCAACAGTCATAAACCATGGCCCATAGGCAACAGTAATTGGTGTACAGCTGGTCCACTGAACCTTATTAAATTAAAACATTAAAAACCTTCAGATTCATGGGGCTTTTCAGAATATCCACAAGAAAGTTCGCGAGTTCACAGCAATCATCTGGTGCTAAAGATTGGGAATTAGTGATTCGGTACATATTGCATCAGATTACATGGCTACTATTAGGTGTTCAGGAGGCATAGCTACAACTGTCTGACTTTAAAGTCTGAAGTTTTACAAATCCTTGATGAAATATGACATAAACTTTTAGTAAGACCTTTTACATCAATGGAAACATAAAATCTACTGTACTACTACCAGCATTACAGAGGATGTTAGTGGAATTAAAAAAAAATCAACAATGAAAATTCCAACACAAATTTCCCCAGGCTCAACACCACCAAACACTTCCTGGGAGGTCCTTATAAACACATTTGAGTAATGTCCCCAAAGGCTTGTAAAAATGCTGACATACATCCTGCTACTGCTCAGAGTGCTAAGACCTATTCAAACAGTTTCATGAACAAAAAAGAACTAATCTGGATAGAGGGATCCTATTTGTGCCTCTCAGTGACCAAAATTATTTTACTAAGGCCTTCATTTAAACTGATGGATGAGAGGTAGCGATTCTCTGTTCCAATTATCCAAAAGAGATTGGGAATGGCAACTTAGTACTAAAATAATGTATCCAATATGTAATCCACTCTATTTTCTCTCCCCATTGAAAATAAGAAGGCTAAGACACACGCATGCATAGAGGCAAACATTCCCTCCCACGGATTCAGGTTTTATGGCCTGTCATGGGTAAAAGCAACTTCAATTTAATGAGGGAATTCCTTTTAAAGCTGTTAGCTATGCCTCACTCTAACAAGTAATGACTGGTGGCCCTGGTTGGGTTTTAAGCATGAACGTGTCTGGTGCTCTAAAAAGCTTAGTGGTCTCTGCACCAAGGAGTTTATGGTCTAATTTGTAGTTCACGCTGCTAAATATTGCATGAAACAGGTATTATTTGTGTGCATGAGGCATGCATGTAAAATCTGAACCACACAGGGATAGATCTTCATCTGGGGTAAATTCCTATACTGTGTTGGACAGGATAATAAGCATATTTCTGAGTCTAGTCCGTGGCCAAAGAAGCTCTTAAGGATGGATGCAGAGCTTTTAAAGATGCAGTGATGACAGCAGTATCTCCCCAGCACTGCCTGGGCTGGGCTACAGAAATGAAATTGTTGTTTTAAGAGATGGATGTACTATAATGTATTAAAAACCTAATAGATATGGACAGGCCAGCGTGCAAGAGGAACAGAACAAGCTGTCCTGCAGTAAAACCTCATTCAAGAACTTGCTCATGGGTGGAGAGAAGAACTCATCTACCTTACAGTTCCCATCACCAGGCAATTCTGCGATGACACAGCGTTGTTTTTCTCTTTCCAAAGCTAATGTGGGAGCAGTGAGAAAGAGAACAATACAGTTAACTCATAGGAAAAATATTGCTACCCTGCATAAAAGACAAAAGAAGTCTTAGTTCCCTCTTGAGTAGAGAGAATAATTCAATACTGGCATCTTAAACACCATCCAGCAACGAGCCACCAGCCAGTGTGAGCTCTGGAGCGCTAAGGTATAGCCTCCAGGCAAGACATGGCTTAGCAGAAGGGTACAGTCTGCACACATTCCTGTTTTTCAGAGGATTTAAAGACACTCCCCACCTCGGGATTAATGACACAGACTTGGAGAAACCCACGAGTGCAGTGGGACCCACGTCCCTGACAGGCACAGCACAGGTGCCTTTACCCAGCCCTGATCCTGGCTTCATGCATTTCAGAGCTTCTCACCGCCCAGTCTGTGAGCTGCTAAGAAGGCAGATGAATAAGCATGTCCAGCTTCTTCCCTCCCACCAACATCAGCCCCATCTTCCCTGGACTGAGCCTCTTTGACATCTCATTTGCATCTGTGCCTCAGTTACCCTCCTAAGACAGTCAGTCAAATTCCCAAGCTCTGACAATGCAATGGAAGATAACTCCATACAGGCAATGGGTCAATTGCTATTGTCTCATTAACCCTTTCTAAGGCTCACTATCCACATTGGCTGCAGGTTTGGGGAGGTGAGAGGAGGAATGAGGTTATGGAAAAGGAGAGAGAAAGATGGGAGAGAATAAGGCTGTGAACTGACCATAGGTGGTATCTATTTCTTTCTGGTAGCTGCACTGCCGAGAACAACCACCAGTGATCCAGTTAAACGCTCAACATTAGCTGGGAATGAATGCAGGACAATGGAATGATAAGAAGTGCTTCATATATGGCACTTAGTATTCTGTCTTGGCAAATTTCACCAGCAGAGGCTCAGGTACTCACCCAGCTGCCTTCGTTTCTCAGCGAGAACATCAGGGAACGGAGCTGAGGTATCGAACCGAGGTCCCGGCTGCGACACTTGCTGCTCCAGGACACCAGGGACATCAGCGCACGACACTGGGTTCGAGCACAGAAGCCCCACTTTAGCCTGAGCAGAACCTCCTCTACTAACACGGTTGGCATGCAGATCAACCCCAAATCAGAGCAAAGCTATGAATGCAAAATCATCTCACAACGGAGGAGGAAACGCACAACACCAGGAACAACGCGGCAGCACGTGATACAGAGAACATGCACTACACACTGCAGGAGGGCTCTCAGAGATCCTGCAGGCATCCCATGGTAGATAAATCCAGTTCATCGTAAGTGCTTTTTGTCAGAGGGCAAAAGGAAATATGGGTAATAATGGAGTAAGTGCTTGTCAGACCAGAATCCCAAGGGTGTACAAAGGATGTAACCCTTGTGTACTGACAAAGCTACTCAAGAATGACCTAATGGCAGACTGTTTGAAAATTAAACAATTATCTTGAATACAAATGCTGGCAATTGATAGGTTGAGAAGTCACTCCATATGGCATTTTTGTCCCAAATTTCCCACCGATTTCTTTTAATTATCCAAACAGATCCCTGAATTTCATTCTGGATCAGGGCCCATTCTGGATCAGGGCCTTAAGAATTAGAAATAAAGAGAGGAATACTTATAAAGTAAAAAGCTGTGTCACTTCAGACTTCAATCCCAGTATTAAGTTACTTCTATAAAAGTTTCCTTTTGTTCTATTGGATGCCGACATTTTACAAGCCCTCTGAATTCAGTGTTTCAATTGTAGTACACACTCCATGGCAGGAAAGTGCATGTTCTCTGCCTACACAGCAGGTACATAAAAAAAAAACAAACAAAAAAACAAAAAACCAAAAAAACAAAAAAAAAAACAAACAAAAAAAAAACCAAACAAGGGAAAAAAAACCAAGATAAGCCTGTGAGTGCTGAACAGTGCTGCATGATATTACTGATTTATTAACTTGGCTTGATCAATAAGGCTATCATCAAGGGCACATTTAGTTTGCAAATAAATTTCACTTTCTAACAAGCACTTCTGTGTGCTCACTTTAGTTTCCATAACCTGATCCAGGTCTCAGGAAGCTTTCTTTAAGGGAGAACAGAGAATTCTTTTTCTAAAAAAAGGATCAAAGTATACTCGGTCAACTCTCAAACAAAAGGACAGTCAGTACTGTAGAAACAGCATGCTTACCTTTCAGAGCAAAAAGAAAAATAAGCCTATAGTTCCAGATTTATCACTGCCTTAAGTTCATCAACATCAATTGAGCTATTAAATTGTGGCTGAATTTGACTCATAGCAATTTAAAAATTCCAACTTTCTTTGAGAGTCTTCCATCAGTAAGATGCTAATTTAATGCATAATTTAAACTCCACTGTCCTTTAACTCAGCGTTTGTAAATAATTAAAAAAGAACTAAAAATCTTTTTACACGTATAAAGCTGCCCCCTTTTTTCTACTGCAAAACAACAAAGACTTTTCAATCAAGAATTTATTTATTCTTTAAATCTGAAAGTAAAAGCTGTATAAAAGATGAGGAGAAACTGATTTACCAGATAAAACAATTAGCTCTGGGATGTGTACATTAAGACTAATAAATTTCACATCATATTTTAAAGGAGTGGAGGAATCCCTGATATATTAGAATTTATTCAAATTCTATTGAAATGTTCAATTGAGAGCATCTTATGAAGGTAAGTTATGCAGTCGCTAAAATTAAGATGCGAAAAACAGGATTAGAGCACTGCATCTCTCAAAAACGCTATACACTTTAAGAATCCATTCCTGTCCCTACACACAAGAAAACATCTAAAATCTGGCTATTCCTGTAATTGCTCCAGTCTTGTTAAAAATTTGGGGTTATGCAGGAGAAACACAAATGTATTTCACAATAAAAAAACACTAAAATAATATACTGCATTCCCTTCTAATCCAAAATCACATATCTCAATGAGTCTTATTAAAATGTTATTTTTCTGTGCAGACAGATGAAAATGCATTTTAAGACTCAAACAAGTCTGTGCAAAAACAGCTCAAACCCATCAATCTCCCAGTTGGTTCTTGAAAGAAGCTAAACATTCACCAAGCTGTTCCGACCAGACGTGACTGGCAGATCCTTTTTGGGAATGAGGTCTCAAGATGCAACCCTGCTTCCATTCAGATTCATAGCTTTAATAACACAAGAAGTTCAGTGCAGGATCAGGCAGTTGGGCAGTCATTTAATTTGATTTACAATAGAGTGCTAATATATGTTTTTTTCTGGAAACACAGTCACTGTTTTCTCCAATTTTTCCGCTCTGTAGATTTTACATCAAAGCATTCCGGTTCATTTTGTTTCTGTATCTCCATGCTGCAGTAGGAAGCTGCCCAGTTCTCCTGCTTTTCTTCGGCAGAACTGATTCGTGGACTAGCATGAATGCTTCAGCTGCCTCAGCCATCATCCTTCTAAAAGATTTATGGCAAACACATCACATACCAAGCTATAAATCTAGCAAATGGTTATTAGACATACTTTGCTGTCCACAGCCACACAATTTGAAGTAAAACAGATAATGGTGTAGCTGTGGCTAGCGTTACTACTAGGCCTGCCAAAATTGTGCTACATTGCCACTCATTTTTTCTAAGCACCTCACTCTCATTTTTGGGGTGTGAACCAGATGATCCTTCAACACTACTCTGTTTGTGGAAACTTATGATGCTAAATAGTCACTTGTCATGCAAGGATGAATCGGCACTGTTAAGATTAAGCTCTGCTTACATTTTCTTCAACAACAAATTGCTTTACATTCCTTTACTTTTTATTCTTTTGCGTTTAAATTCTTCTAGGTGTCCAGTTTGGGCCATTGGACTCATTAAGAAGAGGAAATCCTGCAAGGGTGGGGAGTTTGGCAAAAGACTTTGTGCTTTTGAAAATACTCTGTTACGTATATTTGAAAGAAAATTTATGCTACTAAAAACATAAAATCTCCTAAATAAATTTGCTCCTGGAAAGTTAACAGGGAGTAAACCACCTCTAAAAATAGCCCTGACTGTACACCAGACTATTCAGACCTTACTAGAACAAACCACAGAGCCCTATCTTGTTTTTTTACTTATTGATTCTGCATCAAATCCAAACATATATCACATACTGATTCTCATAAAATCACTGAGTCATTAAGAAAGTTGAGTCATTAAGCATGACCCTCCACCCAACACCTACCCAACACTCCTGTCTCAGAGAGGGTGACAGAGTTTGTGAGATTAAGACACTTTGAGAGGAGATATAAAGTTAGACTAGATGATCGTTCTATGTCCCTTCCAACTGAACTACTAATTCTATTCTATTCTACCCTATTCTATTCTATTCTATTCTATTCTATTCTATTCTATTCTATTCTATTCTATTCTACTCTACTCTACTCTACTCTACTCTACTCTACTCTACTCTACTCTACTCTACTCTACTCTATTCTATATAAACAAATAAACATATTTATATATACATCTCTCCCCTTGTACTACTGAAATGTGGGTGCTATTATAATGTTCATCTCTGCTTCTTTCTGAAGGAATTCCAAACTCCATGTACTGAGGAAGGAAAATGAGGTAAAAGCTAACAGACTAGATGAGGATCTGCTTTTCTAATGCTGCATTTGATTAATTATGTGATTTATTTTCAACGACTGGTTCAATCAATCGTGATCAAATTAACAAAGACAATGATCAGAAATACCAGACTAAAACACAATACAAATTATTTGGTTCCAGGGGATCCAATCAAATGAAACAGGATTAAATTAACCAGTGATCAGATTAAGCAGAAGTTCCTGTATAAAGTCAGAAATGTATCAGTACTTCGGGCCATTTGCTGTGTCTGTTGGTTGCCATTTCCAAATCTTCCTAAAGCTCTCAATAAACTTTAAACAAAATTGCTTTTCCTAGGTAACACAAGGGTAATGTGGAAATTATTATTATTATTACTACTACTACTACTTCTACTACTACTACTACTACTATTACTATTATTTCACAGTGGCACAGTATCTGGGGCTCTGCTGTAGTAGGCACCCTCTAAAGAAAAAATACACCCCCACAGAAATGCACCCCCCCCCCCCAGCATTCTGTACCTGAAGGAGTTTAGGAGTTTATAGTCTATGTGCACAACACAGAGATCAAAAGGTGACACAATATCAGGATACAATCAGAACAACAGAAAATCCCATTTAATTCTACAACGTTAGCAAAGCACAAAGATGAAAAAGCTACTGTTCAACAAGGACTGTTAATGAAAGTTGCCAGTGATACAGCTGGAAATGTAGTTCTTACCTAAAAATCAAAGTAAATACAAGTATCACAGGAAAAATACTTCCATTTGCTGTGTACTGACCTAAGCCTTGAGCAGCCAACAAGGTCCTGCAGCACTGAACAGAGATGTACCTTCAAATGCCTTGAGCTCATGCTGGTTCAGCTGGACCCGTTAGTAACCAGCTGCAAAGAGACTTTGTGTCCAGATCTAGGCAAAAGAAAGGCTGGGGACATCAGAAGCCCTCTTATTTGGATGTAAGTAGGAAAATGTAAATGCTGAGAGTGAAACCAAATTGATTTCCTGCCCTTTTTTTCCACCAAGAGAATAATTTAAAAGATAAACTTGAGGGATGTGGGGAGGTATTCCCTAAGGACTTTTAATAAAGTTGCTTTAGGGTGCTGGCAGGCAGTCCTGCATGCCAATCCTGGCCCCACAAGCCGGTAGGATGAGGAAGGACACTGGAGTGGTGGACGTGCCACTCACGTGGCAGCAGTCCTCAGTAACACAAGACAGAGGAAAGCTACACAGAGACCAATCACTCTGTGCACATTACGGATTAAAGCAGAGGGGTTTCAGAGGGGTTTTCCCATCCCAGCTTTCAAAAAAAAAAAAAAAAAAAGAGTGTGCCTGTAATCTGAAAAAAGGTCAAAACACATATAAACAGGTCATACGATAATCAACTGTCCCACTCATCTTGTGTCTCTTAGATGCATTCAGGAGTCATATGGGAAGACTCCTTCCCCACCACTTGGTACAGTACCACTTCAGTTTCTAGGTATACATTGCCCAGTCACTGTAAGCAGACATTGTGTCCATCCTGCAAATGGGTATCTGTCACCTGACAGGATTTAGTCACTTGTGATCACCCTAGGACTCTTCATGCATGCAGGGAACACACCAAGCGAAGTATTTTGGCAAGCGGTAGCTGACCCCTGGAGTGTGGGTTGGTCTGTGTCTCAAATGAAACCACTGGAGAAACCAGACTAACTTCTGATGGTCAGCAAGGTCAAGGTTCAACCACAGGATCTGGTTTGTATGGCCACAGCCACGTGTCCTATCCTTGCAGCTCGCCATTCACACCACACAGATACCGATAGTGAAAGACTATCCTTGTAAGCCTGAACGTTTGATGAGCTGCTTTACTTACTGAGCTTGAGAAAGTATTTAGAGAAACATTCTTCTCTCCCTTCCCATAACTTAAAGACTTAATATTTTATCTTTGATTTCAGCTACCCCAGTAAGTATATTTTAAAGCATCAGCTCCTTCCAGCCAAAAGACATTTGGCATTATGATTAATAATGCATTATTTTTTCTCTTCTGTCCCCTTAAAGAGTATCTTATTTGTATGTGCAGGCTTTTTCTCATGCTCTTCCTTGCTACATTTTTTTTTCAGTCTCATTGCAATTTTCTTCAAGAGGATTCTGTTTCATTTTCTTACTTTATTTTCCCCATGTCTCTATCTCTCTCCTCACCCTTTCTATCACTCTCTCTCCTAAGTGAAATGAGAACCCAATTATACTCCTGTTAGAACTGAACTTTCAATCCATCATGTGCTAGTGGGCTCAAAATTAGGCAAATAAATTCCCTCAACCCTACAAATTAAATTGAGTCTTTGCATATGTTCTTTTAAGAGCACAAAGATGTCAAGTATTCAACCAGCTGTCACAAAATATGATGAGCAGGCACTTTGTATTCATATAGATTTTCTAAATCGTTTGTCAGGTTTAACAGAAATGCTAATGGATCCAAAAGTAAATTCTAATCTATCCTAAATATCTGGTTATTATTTGTATTACAGTAGGACTTAGAATTGTCAGCTGAGGATCAGGGCACAATCTCAATGCATTTCGCACACAAAGATCATTTGGATGATGTGCAGTATTATTTTGCACTTTCTCAAATTTTATCTCATTATTTTAACCAACACCCTTCCTATAGGTATACTCAACCTCATTTAAGAATAAAAGTACCATCAGGTTGTAAGCATCATTACCTAATGCGTCTGCTATTGAAACCCAGGTCTTACATTTGCTAAAGCCAGAAACTGCCTCCCAGGTGTAGATTTTGAACGAAAAAAGCTATCACAAAGGTCAGACTTCTCTCATACTTCGTTTCGGTCAAAGCTCATGATGGAAATGGGGCTGAACAAGACCAGCCTCAGCATGTGGATGGGAGTTTGCACAGAGCTGCCGACACTGGCAGGTTAGACATTACAGAGTGTACCTGCAGCTGGTTTGTGTAGGTCCAGCACCTCCCAGACACGCAGGATTTGCTGCCCCAGCACTACATGCCTGTACAGTATTTCTCCTGTGGTCAATCCAACACACTCAGGGAATCTGTGATGTGATGAACATATCCTGGAGAGTTGTTCCCTATGTACTACCCTGGCTGTTTGTCTAAAAACCTATTAGGGCACCGCTTAAAGCAGGAGGGCAGCAGATCCTGTCTGTCAGTGATAATCCACTGCCAAAATCAATACCGTTGGCAAGCTTGCTTCATGGATATTTACGATCAAAGGGCACATTTTCCAAGAATGTATTGTTGGTGCCATTGTCTTGGCCTAATTTCAACTCCAGTAACTACATTTCTGCCTGCTGCTTTGAGGACATGCAGGAGCCCTCTGCTTCACGGCATCACGGACACATTCAACACCAAACCAGACACTTTAGCAGTGGACACACCTTTCCCTGTATATACAGTGCACAGCAGTTACTGCTGAAACAGTTTTGTGATTCTTAAAGAGGTGAAAAGTGTAAGATGTTGTTGCTGCTGTTACTTAAAAAGTGATTTCTCTGTCTCTGCAACTAGTCATCTTGAGACATCTTTTAATTTCCTTCTCTTTCATGAGTAAATTTGTAAATTTAAATTATTTACCAAAGGTTGAGCTTGGTAGGTCTCAGTTTGTTGGTGTTTTTTTTTTTTTGTTTTGTTGGTTTTTTTTTTGTTTGTTTGTTTTTTTGTTTTGTTTTGTTTTGGCTTTATTTATTGATTTATTTATTTTTTATTTCATGAATAAAAGTAAAATATCTACAAAATGTGACCGTACAGCTTTCCAATACCCAGCTTCAGGGAGTTCAAGCCCTTTCAGTTCTAGTCAGGAGAGCTAACTCCACCGGCAAACTAAAAATCTGCCTTTCTCAGTGGAATAAAACTCCTGTTTACAGCTGTATAGGGCATAAAATGGGAGGTTTTAAACTTGTGACATTTCCATGTCTGGAAAAGCTGTCATACACCCAGCACAGCATCTTACCTCAAGCTGTAAGCCCAGGGGCATTAGTAGCATTAGCCCACCTGTAAGAGTACCAGAGGGAAAGAACGGTGTAAATAAAACTCTTTAAAAACCTCCCAAAATCTCTCGATATTCAGAAAACAGAAGTTTTTTCGATGGGAAGGAACTCCTACTTCCAGATGTACGTGCTTGCAATCTTGCTTCTCAAAAAGTTCTTGGTAGTGCTCAAGTGACTGATTCCTGCCTGTCGGAAATCCTGGCTCACGTTATTTTGGGAGAGATCTCTGAATGCACAAAGTGTGAGAAACCGCTGTTTGGGGTTTTTTACATTACTTTAAAGACTAAGCAACTGGTGTAAGCTGCTCTGAGCCAGAAACTGGTCAAATCAATGCTGTAAACATGGTTTTGTGCGCAAAGGAAGATGTGCTAAATACAAGTCAACAGCAGCTGCCTTTGTCCACATTCCCTGCACTCCATCCACTTCTGAAAGGGACCATTTGGAGTGTTTAAACATCTGCAATTTTAAATAGACACCATTAAGCATATTTTGTATTAAAATGTAAAAAGAATGCCAAACAAAACAAGCCCAGCAAAAAAAAAAAAAAAAAAAAGAACCAGAAAAGTATGCATATGAGAAAGACTAATGAAGTATGAATGTATGAATGTATTCTGTAATATCTGCATGTGTCCAGAGTGGAAAGGAGGTGAGCAGAAGATGAGAAAATACAAGATGAGACACAAAGAGTCAGAAAAAGGCACCAGTTCAGGAAGAAAGAAGCAGGCAGGGAAAAGACTGTCTTGTAGATAAGCAAAGACTCTGTGTACATCATGGGGGGAATTTTTAAATGCTGAGCTTTTACCTACTAACATCAATAGGGTTACTATAACTAACTTGGTAAGATCTGGGGGCAGCAGTTGAACAATGTAATACAGGTACCTAATTTAGGTGTCATGCCTACTTCTCTCCATCGGCTCTGTTAGAAGCTGGCAGCCCTGGATAACAAGTGGTCTAAATTACTCATCACTCTCTGGAAGGTAGGAGCCATTGTAAACTCTCTGACTATGCCCCTGTGTGCACTGCAGCAGAACTAGAGTGAAAAAGGAAAAAAAAAATGACAAAGAGCATCATCCAGCTATATTACAAGCAGAAGAAAGAAATTCCGGAACTCTATGAGGAGAATGATGACCTAAACCAAAGAAGATGGGATACTGGAAGTTAAACTATCTGTGCAGAAAATTTAATGTAAAAAGATTCAAAAGAAAATACAGTCTATGTAGCTGCAGCCTGGTGCATCCAAAGGGGAAAAATATCACCCCCCCCCAGCCTCTCTCGCCCCACCCACACCAAAACCTAGACTAAAGAAAAAGGAGTGCACAGGAAGGAGAGAGAATTTTTGCTTTGTGGTATCTAGTTCCTAATTTAATCTTAATCCACTCTGACATTTATCCTCATGGATAATTCAGTATACAAATTTAGGGCAGAAAAAGAATCCATAAAAATAATAAAATAAGAGCTGCTTGCAAGGGCAGTATCAGTAAAAATTGCCCTTGGGTAAAAATAGTTTCTACTGCTTTGAGTCCCACTCAGCTTCAGGCGATGTACCAAGATCCCAGGAACTACTTTTTTTTCCCTTGTGCAATCATTTGTGGCTCTCATCCAGCCTCTGATTATGCTAATTGTATTTGATGGAATTTGTATGTACTCTCCTTTGCTCTCGTCTCATCTGAACATACACAAGATGCATTTTTAATTTTTAACTCTTCAAAAATAAATAAATAACGTAACTTTCTCCCCAAGGTTGTGTAAAAGTCAACCTTATTACAGCAAATATACAGCCTTTATTACTAGCAAAACAAATAACCCTTTCTATATTAATATGTTGCAACAAAGCTTTTAGTTAGTGTGAGAGGAATGTCATAATGTAGGAGTTTGCATAACATAGTCAGATCATGTCACCTAGACACAATTTCGTTTGCATTAAATTAAATCCACCATCACAGGAAGTGCAAGTTTAATAAAAAGATACAGTCAAGTTGGCTAGATCAAGAGCCTACATCATTTTGAGACAGACACTCAAAACAAGAGAGGTGGTGAGCTGTTGTAAAACCATTCCCAAGGGTTAGCAGTAAACCCAGGATTTACATTCCTGAATAAATGGCTTTTTTTCTTTTTTGCCTTTCAAAAGTATTCTTGACCAAGTAACTAGACCTCAAAACCCACTTGATTTTGTGAGACAAAATCAGATGACCTTAATGGCCTCAATCGAGGTTCTTGACTGTCTTTGAGGTTCCCAACCGCAGCGGTGACTGGGTTATTTCATACTTCATGGAGATCCTCTGAACCTCTAAATAATTCTTTAATTTTACTAACTAGCAGCTAAAGAGAAATGTAATTGCAAGAGTAAAAGACTTGCTTCCCCTCCTAAATCAAAACAACACTGGCTTTTCATTCTTTATTTAAGGGAATTTTAGTGAAAACTGCCCAACAGGCAGCCCTGTGCACCACAGTTCTGCTCTTCCTCAGCTGAAGCCTCCTATCGCTCGTGTCCCCCCCACAACGCTCACCTCCCAGAACACCTCGCGGAAGGGACCATCCACGTGGAACACCACAGCTGGCAATGTGTTCTAGAGATAAATTTTCAAGGGTATTCAGGTGTCTTAATAACACAGGTAGGCACCAAAGGGATTTCCAAAAGTGCTGAGGCAGAGAGGGCATTTGATTTCTGTCAAAGTCCAGAGGTAGGTTGGCCATACCTGCAAGCCTGAAAATCCAGAGGGATCTAAAGGCTTTTGAAAACCAGACTTCAGGGGCCTCATTCACCTCCAAAACCAAGACACAGGTGCATTTGGAAACGTGAGCTTCTACCTGCATTGGAGAATCTTGGCAGAAATGAGGCAGGGGATTCAGGCCAGACACCCAATCTCCCTGAGGCAGGGCTTCGAGTCCCAGGTCACAGGCTTTATCCATCCTGAGGGATGATATGCATGGTCCCGGCCTGTGCAGCAGCAGCAGGGCCAGCCTCTGACCAGCTCCTGCTGTCTGGGATGAAACTAAACTCTTCTGAATGCAACAGTGCCAACTGAAATGGCTTAGGAAGGTGCAAGGGGCATGTGTGAGGGAGAGGGACACTGTCCATTTGTGTAAGGGACAGAAAGCTCCTTCTTTGGCCACACAGATGCTGTTTAGGTGCACAACAGACTCTCTTTTGAAAGATGAGAGTTTCTTAGCAAAGAGCTGAAGAGGAAAAGCAGATCAGACTGCCTAGTCATGTGCCATTATAGCCAGAGGGGTTTTGGGGCACATTCCGTTTTGCTCCCCAGCCCTAACATGCATGCATGCACACGGGTTTTGGTGGTGACATCTGAAGGAGGCAGTAGTGAGCCTGTACTCACTGCTACTCACTCATACCAGAGCTTTCTAGTGCTTTGATTTTTTTCCAGGCATCTGAACTGGCTGCGTAAATTATTGGTGTAAATATTAGATCTGGAAGCTGGGTCCCCTGCCATCCACAATTTTGGACCCTGAGAGGAACAGTCAGCCCTTCTGAGATGGGCTCTTTGAGCTGTTTGCTGGGAGTGAGAGCCCTCCTCATGTCAGTGCAGATGAGAAGGTGCTGCCTGCCATGTGAAACTATCCACGCGGGATTTGGCTCTTTTCCTCAGCCCCTGCTTCTTCATTCTCCACCCTTGTACAATGACTGCAAACCACTTCTCTTGCAAGGGTGGCTGCACATCACTGGTAAAATGTGTATCATTTATTTGGAGATCAGTCTAAAAATAACTCTACTAAAAAAAAAAAAAAAGAAAAAAAGATAATTCAAAGCTCTTGGCATCCTGACATACTCTTAAAACACAATAATACGGGAGTTACAAAACATAAATCATCCATAATAACAGAAACACTTCTCTCCACCTCGTGTCTGCTACTACCTAAATTCTTTGTGATTCTTCAGGCACAGTTGTTATATACATGTAAATTTTAATTAAGGGAAAACTTGGCTGAATACTAGATAAAATTATTTGATGTACAGTATATTTGAAAAGCAATGCATCATTCTAATAGATTATTCAATGGATATTTGCAACCTTCTATAGAAGTGTTTAGGTAACGCAAAAAAAAGATTAATTGAATAATTTATTTGATGGATGACAGCATTATTCATCAAATACATTATTCAACCAATGGTATTCAACCAGTACTAATTAAAAGCAGAGAAGCAATTGCTTTCAAGTACAACTCATTCAGATCCCAGTTTTGGCTCCATTAAGAAAATGGACTTAGCAGGGGAATGTCTCAACAGAAGTGTATATTGTGCAGATATTCTTCATGCTAAAGGAGCCATGTCCTGCACCACAGTGTCCTTGACCAAATATATCTGCATTACTGTGGTAGGGTTTGCATCTCTTAATGAATTGCTTGCCTGTACTGGGGCTGGATTTTAGCATCCTCAACCATGGAGGTATTTTTAGCACATGGAATTGATTAAATTAGTATATTTAATATATAACCTAGAGGCTAGATGCAACTTGCTAACTGCTCCAACAACACTCTTACTTGCCAGCTTCCAGA
The DNA here is from genome assembly GCF_018691265.1 of Tyto alba. Classification (NCBI taxonomy): domain Eukaryota; kingdom Metazoa; phylum Chordata; class Aves; order Strigiformes; family Tytonidae; genus Tyto; species Tyto alba. The sequence continues at coordinate 42,513,484 of NW_024881316.1, read as the reverse complement.
TAGGAGAAAGAAATAACCTGGCATCTTCTTTGCTACTTGGTTTCCAAAGTGTTTTGCAAACTCTCTTCCATCCCATGACTAACAGATGTCATTACCTGATAAAGGTACAACTGTTTCCTTAGACAGCCTGGTAATATGTCATGCCTATGTCTCATCATGTTGCAGGACCAAAGGGCATTACAAGCATTACTTACACATGCTGCTGTGCCATCAGCATGCACCCTGCAGAGACTCTGCATCTTCTCCCTGTGAATGGGACACCACTACGACAAGCCAGTGAGACCACCTGTGCTTCAAACACATCAGCTTCTTATGCTGCATTAGCACAAACGATTTAATATTTTTGTATTTAGCAAGGAACGATGAAGAACAATAGACTTTAAGAGCAAAAGGCTGACAACAGATAAGCCCAATTCATTGAGGGAAAAGGCAAAGACCGTATCTTAAGTACCAAGTAATGACCTCCTAGAAGCACACGAGAGTCAAAAAATGCTCATAATCAGACAATGTCATACAGCTCATACAGTCACTCTCTCTGTGGATGGGAAAAACACCATCTGAATAAAACCAGATTCATGATCATGGCAGAAGGCACATTTAACATAGCCTGTACATGACAAAGAATAAATATGGTAGGACTTTATAGACATAATAAACCCTTGTTAAATTCCCGTCAAATGTACCATGGAAAAGGCAGCCATAATGGTTAGAGAATAGAGACCCTCTTAAAGTTTAGTAAGCTTTTAAAAATATTTTACTATTTAACCAAAAAATGTTTCCCCTATTTTGAGGAGGTTCTAGGATAATTTTCAGGGAGTAAAGTTCAAAACAGTAGAAGAAGAGTTTGGATCACACTGACTAAGTATTAACTGAAACAATTTTGCTAGCTTAATTTGTGTTACTATTTTAAGCAGAGTTTCTTTTAATGATTCAAGACACATTTCCACTCTAATCCCCTACTCCCATTTGGAAGGAAACAGATGAATGTGATGAAATGCAATGAAGATGATAAATTCTTGCCACTCGAAAAGTGGCAAATGACATTTACTGGTCTCTCAGTTCCCATTTCATGATTGATATAGAACTATAAACAAGAAAATAAGTACTGTTAAAAATCTTTCTATACAGTGGAAAGTAGGGTTTTAATGGTGGTTTGCCTGTGCTTATTAACAAGCCGTGGCAGTTGCTGCACACCGATCAGTAACCGCGTAAGAGCTCAGCCTACTGTAGAAGTCCTGAGTCTATGTACTTTCAATTTTAGAGCATAACCATCATACGCTCCACAAACCAATGAAATTTCTAATAATACAAACCAATGATGTGTTAAATTGAGACACTTCTAGCTTGAATGCCAAAAACTTCACTATGATTTAAAGGATCTGTGCTTACCTTTCTCTATCAATTTACTGTTAATTTCCTACTATTGGAGCAATTTACAAAAAGAAAAAAAAAAAAAAGATAATATTTTATTTAATTTCTAATACCAATCCCGGTCATTTCAAATATACACTCAAATGCAATTTATTGTACAAAATGCAATATAGTAATTCAAGAGAGGTGAGAGATGGCATGAGAAGTGTTGGGGGGGAGCAGGCAAAAAGAAATCACTCTGCACAATATCTGCATTTAGAAATAGGTGGCAATTCTCACTACTCCCCTTAGAAGACACAGAGGCATTAACAAAATTCTAGGTCATAAATGTTTGACTATTTCAACTGTACCAAGCATTACATATTTTTTTTTATTATTTATTACATGGGTTTGCTACTGTGCTGGTTATCACCATATTGTAGTTCTACAGATAATCTGTATCAAACAACATGAGAATGTCCTATAAATGTGGGGTTTTCTAAATGTGCCTTCCAGCTCATTTCACCCCAACTCCTCAAAATGGCACCTAACCACTTATTTATGACTTTACACTGTATACCAAAATCAGACATACATCAAGTTGTTTTTGTTTTTTTTTTTCCCCCCCCTCAGTATCCTATTCCCACTTTCTATTCAGATACAAAGATAAATTGTAATGACCTTGCATGAATCATACTGACGTCACAGTCTAGTCTGTGGAATAATTATGAAAGCACTGTTCAGTCTCTGTCTCCAGGGGCTCTCTAACAGTCCCTTAAAATCTTTGCCACAGCTTTCCACTCTCCAACAGGCTTATGGGGCAAAAATAAAGTCACAGCTTGAAAGAGAATGGAAACTGGTCAGGGTGAACTCAGGCACCCGTAATAAAGAACATTTAAAATTGGCTTTGCGATTAAACTATTTCTTAGCTGGATTATATATGGCCTTCAGCACATCAGGATACACCGAAACCACTGTAATTCTTTTTGCAGCAGTTATACTGCTAAGCAATTCGAGAAATTTCAAGCTTTGCTACTAGACAACAATGGAGCATAGCTCAGGTCAAACTGTTCCCTACTAGAAACTTAGTGAAATGCAGCAGCTCTACCAAGTATAGATCTGATCCTCAGAGTTCAGGTACAAGGTTAGAAATCAATAAGTTAATTGTCCAACATCAGCACCTGCGGCAAAAGCAGGTGCAACAATTAAATGTTAACTTTATGTGTCAAGGGAAAGCAGGAAAGATACCTCATCCATCAGTATCTCCTACTGACCTTCAGTTGGCTGGGTATCATCACGCTCAGACCACCCTCTTCTGTGCCAAATTAAGTGCGCAGTGGAGAGAAAGGTTAACCAAACAAAGATCTCAGACCTCATTTGTGACTAGAAAGCGCTAACCACTCAGTTCACCTTATGGACATGGTATTTAACAACCTGCCCTGGCACACTGTTTGCTCCATCTGTCCCTGGTCCAGCACCTGTCCCCTGCACTGCTGGAAACCCCATGAAAGCAGCACAGTTTACTGCAAGAAGGTATCTGTAGGCGCTGTGGCCCCCGACACAAAAGAAGCACAGAAGATAGTTTAAAACAGCTCCTGCATTGTCAGAAAGTCACTGTTAAGAGTGTTACATTGAAATGATGAGCTGGACTACTGGAGTTGGTTTGAAATAATTTTTCTCCAGTGGTTTATAAAATCACAGCATATTTTAAGTTGGAAGGGCCATCTAGTCCAACCCCATGCTCAAAGTAGGCCCAACTTCAAAGTTAGATCAGGTTGCTCGTGATTTTGTCCAGTGGAGTCTGGAATACCTTCAAGGATGGAGATGCTATACCTTCTTGAGGCAACCTGCTTCAATGTTCAACCACCTCATTTTGTTCTTAATATCTATTTGGAATTTTCCTTGCTGCAACTTGTATCTGTTGCCTCTTCTTCTTCTCCTATGCTCATCTGAGTAGAGTCCAGCTCTGCCTGCTCTTTACCCTCCCATAGGTAGCTGTACACAGCAAGAAGAGCTTTCTCTTATTAAGGTTGAACAAAACCCAGATCTGAGCTTTTCCTCCTATGCCATGTGCTCTACATCCCTAATAATTTAGTGGCCCTTCATTGGACTCACTCTGGTATGTCCATATGTTTCTTGTACTGGACTATCCAAAACTAGATACATGAGTGTTTAACAGAGAGGTAGCAACACCTTTCTGGACCTTCTGTCTACATTCCCATAATAAATACAGCCAGTGTGCAGTTCACTTCCATTTCCAGAGAAGCACACTGAGGGGTTGACATTCAGTTTGTCCTCGGGTCCTTTTCTGCAGTGCTGACCACTAAAGAACCCCCAGGAACCAGTCACCGCCTTCATGACACGATTACAACCTTTCAAGACTAGCAGTTGTCAATTTTCCACCCAACTTACAGTACACCTATCCAAAATGTATCTCCAGTTTGGAACGAACAGCTCCAATTTGAACACAAAGGGTACTACGGGAGATTGTCAAAAGCCTTGCTTAGGTCAAAGTGAATGACTTCCACTGCTCTTCCTAGTCTGGTCCCATGGACTCAATATGTCCAGGTGACTAAGCGGCCCTTAGGCCAATCTTTTTCTACCATGGGTAATACTTTAGTCCTCGAAACTCTGCCACTAGGATGGGAGCCAGGGAAACCTGACAGCAGACCATCCTTGGATGATAACACCAGCTGCTCCAAGAGTATGTCCCTGTGTGAGTTTCTTGGGGAAAATTTGGTTGGGCCTGATGAGCTCCCTGATATATAAGAATATTAACACCTGTCTGAAGGGATGGAAAAAATTGGTGTTTATAGATAAAGAAAGGCACTACCACCTGCTGTCTGCTGAAGAAAATAAAGCACTATGGGACACACATGACATCAATTATTTCAGCAAACCATTTGAGTATAAGGTAAATTGGTTATAGCTTTTTATCACTTGGTAATGTCTATGCCATGGGAAATGTGTGCCCTGAGGCAAAAAGATACCAAATGCTTTTCATGAACAGTGTGCCATTCCTTTGGCAACAGTAACATCCATCCCCTACGGGACACTTGGGGAAACTGGGCTCAGGACTGAGTGGATACAGTAGGGTAAGTCTGAGCAGGAAAAAATGTGTAGCAGGCTCTTAAAGCTGAGCTAATTTGTGGCTGTGAACGTCATGGATGAGCTGTGTTTTAGGTGACCTTACCTGATCTTTCACGAGTTTTAGAAGTTTCACAATTTCATTGACTGCTCCCCTACTCCCTTCAAGAGGAGTTCAATTCTGTTCTCTCTACTGTTTGCCATTGCATTTATGCACATACACCTGTATTTATACATGCAAATGAACGTCACTAAACTACACTTTTCTACAGTACTGTCCTGGGTTGAGTGAGTGGTGGAGGTTTTTTTTGGTAGCAGGGGAGGGGGCTATAGGGGTGTCCCCCTGTGAGAAGCTTCCTGAAGCTCCCCCAACTCCAAGTCAGTTCCGCTTCTGTTTGGAAACTGAGCCAATCAGCTGCTCCTCTGCAGTTAACGTATTTAAGAAGGGACGTGGTGACGTGCAGTCGGACTTGTGAGGAGGAGTTGAGGCAGCTACGTGAACACCAAGGTCAGTGGAGGAACGGAGGAAAAAAGGAGGGGGGAGGTGTGCCGGAGCAGAGACCCCCCTGTACCCTGTGGTGAGACGGCAGGGCGGCCCCCCCCGCCACCCATGGAGAGCTACGGTGGAGCAGACACTGATTTATGGCCTGTGGCTTCCACCTATATGATCAAGGTGCTGTGCCCGAAGAAGGCCAGGGTCTTGTGGGAAAAGGTAGCCCCGCTGCTGTAATTCAGTGCTGGGAGGATTGCAGCATGCGGGGGTGTCCCACACCGGAGCAGCTCAGGAAGGGCTGCAGCCGTGGGAGGGAATCCAGTTGGAGAAAGTTATTGACCCACAATGGAGCAGTGTGGGGAACACTGCGGCCCATGGAAGGAATTCATGTCGGAGAAAGTTTGTGGAGGACTGTTTCCTGTGAGAGGGGGACCATGATGGAGTAGGGGGAAAGTTCCAGAAGCTGCCCCCACTGAAGATGGAGAAAGCATCAGCACTGACTGCACCCCCCCATTCCCTGTCCCTGCACCACTGAGGGGAGGAGGTAGAGATATCAGGAGCAGAGCTGAGCCCGGGAAGAAGGGAGGGGTGGGGGGAAGGTGTTCTCAAGATATGGCAATGCTTCTCACTGTCCTAATCTGTTACATGTTGCTAGTGTCTGTAATAAATGTATGTTCTTTTTTTTCTTCCTCTAACAAGTCTGCCTTTTGCTTGTGACCATAACGGGGGATTTTTTTCCCCATCCCAGTCCTATCTCGAACCCTAAGCCTGGCTCTCTGTCCCTTCTTATTGCTGGAAGAGAAGGGAGAGAGAGTGGCTGCGTGGTGGTTGGTTGCCGACCAGGCTCAAACCACGACAAGTACATATTCCTTCTTCCTCAATGACAAACTTGTAACTACCAAAGCATTAACTCCTGACCAATTTCTCAGTATTAAACACAGTGGTTCTGCTGTCCGTACTGCATTTGACAGCTGCCAAATCTTTCTTCGGAAATGTAAAGATATAGAGGAGAAGCTAAAAACAGTCACCACCTGTAAAGTCTCAGTGTACCTAATATTTTCTTATTTGTCTTTTTTTTTTTTTTTTAATTGAACACCAAAAAATAACTTTTTACAGGCAGGAAGGTGATGTTGATTGCCTACTGTAAACTATGATGCAACAGGTTTAACTGCATGCTCTGCCTCCAGCTAGATGCTGAGATTCTTCACAAGCTTCAGCTTTTCAGATGTCAATATGTGTGTTTTGACACACATTCCTACAGATGAAAGTTTAGTCACAGAAGTAGAAAATTCTAAATAGTTTTAGTTATATTATAAACTACAAAATTTGCCACTACAAAAAGCTTCTCTATTATAAAAGTAGTATCAATGAAAATGCTGAGAAACAAACTGGTGGTTGAAATGCAATTCAACATTTCTTTCTATTTTTTAAAAACTCAAAACTTCTTTTAATTTCCAAGGAACTTTTCATCCATTACATACCCCTATAAAATTTCAAAGTGACTTTGAAATAAGATCAGCCAGACACATTTGGAAAAAAAAAAAAAATCTTAATGTTCTTTGTAAGAGTAAAGTCCTTATTTCCAATGTCTTTTTGTGTATTATCTTTTTTTAACCCCCTCCAAAGAAAGCTACCGAGGAACATGGGTGTCTTGCTCAGCAGTGATGCCTGTGATGTAGAAAGAGAGAAAACATCCAGCCCTTAAAGCAGAAATACCCTGAGATATTTCTTTAAATGCCTTTCACACTACTTCCATCAAATACATTTCCCTCCATTCAAAACAGTAAGTTGCCTTATAGCAGGTCTTGCTCCCCGCACACAACCAACCAGTTGCCCTAACACTCCTCTGCTCCTTCCATCCCACTTCTGTAATAGGCTGTGAAAATAGGACCGGGGAGACTTGGATGTGTGTGGGGGTGTGAGTTTGCTGTTCTCATGTATTTGAAAAAGGTTCCAAGAGACGAATTCTCTGATTAAACCATTTTGGGAGCCCTCTCTCTGTGACGAATTGTGGCTGTCCCTGGGGATGTGGACTCTGAGCACTGCGTGCAGGGGGAAGCTCAGGCTCAGAGCAGGGAGCCAGTGGTGATGCAATATTCCAGGCTGCTTCGCTGTGGTCTGTTTGGAGATGTCGAACCTTCCTAGAGCTCATCATCTTGCTGCCCTCGGACAGCCTGACTGGGAACTGTATCAGAAAGGGACCTGGAGCTACAACTTCTCTTCAGTGAGGAGAGAAAACATCAGATACAGCACAAGTTCATATATATCTTCAAGTTACCTTTGAAGCAACCAGTCATTACTGAACACGTTTAGTTTAAAAGGTAAAAAAGAAAGCTAACACCAGCTCCATACTATTGAGCTACATGAATCGGTTTTGAACTTCATGACTGTAAACACAAACTACTTTCTGATCCACTTTGTCCTTCTACATTGCCATCCTGTCCTCCTCTCCATCACCACTTTTATGTCTCTGGATACTCTTCTTACCTTGATAAGCATCTACTGAGTTCTGCTTCTTCCATATCTTTAATATCAGTGTCCATTGATTGCCCCATCTTGTCAATACATTTATGGAAGATTTCAGAAGAATAGATGGAAATTTAATTTTTGGACACTTTGCTTGAGTACTTTCCCTCCACTCGCTGTCTTATGCTTTGCCACATACACATCAACTATCACTCTATTTGTTCATAAATCAGGTTCAACATTTGCAGTGCAAACTTCTCTGTATCACAACAGCAGTGAGCTCAATTTTCAGCTTTATGGCACCATTTGGTGACTCCATGTCATCATGCTGTCCATTAGCAGAATGCGAGACAAGATTAAGATCAGCAGCACAGTTCATCTATACCACACGACTTGGATGGCAGTTATTACTGATGTACTCACCACAGAGCCAAGCACAGTTTACATGTGGCAGACCTCATCAGGAAGACTACCATCAAACTGCATTTCCTTTGGCCCCATGGGCATTAAGGCTACGTCCATAACAGTCAACCAAGTAGTGCCAATTTTTGAAATGTGACTGGGAACTGTTTGGGACATTTTTAGTTGGGTCAAGACAAAGTTGCACCAAGAACCATTTACACAACTGAGAATTACTGGGTGCCACTGATTCAGCCTGTGTCTGTTCATTGCCACTGCTTTAACTTAATGGTAAACATGCAACCTGCACTTACTTAATGAGTACCATTGCAATGGGACAGCTTTTGTCTCTGTACACGTTTTTTACCACGAGACTGTTTTTTCTATGAATCACATATATTCAACTGCAGCATCACTGGCATTTTCCAAATCATTAGCTCTCAGAATGTTAGCTGTTGTTAAATTCTAATAATGCTCTAAATGATATCTATGTTTGTAGAAGTTCAGCTTCATTTATGGACTCTGAAAAGATGATGTGTAGACTTACAGCTGTCTGAAGAGACAAAAAATAAAACCTTGAAACAAACACACCCATGGATTCTCATTAGAGCCCTAACAAGTGAAAAGACTGTAGTGCCGCACATCTGAGGTCAGGGGAGATACAAAGGAAATACCCTGTGAGCACAAGGACCATTCAGACTCTTCAGAACAACCAAAGTGCTGAAGAAGCTAAAAGAGTTTTATTATAAGCAGCTAAAGACTTACTGCACTGAGCTTGACAACGTCTTCCTAAGCTGAAAAGACAGAAGGGCAAACAATTTATGCAGTGTGTAGCTGAAGACTAACTCAATGCCCCAAATTCTTCCCTGTAGCCATTTCAATGACTTCAAGGGAGCTATTTTGCCAAAAGTATTATGAGAATATTTTTATTTCGATAACATGGCTACCTTGCCAGAATTAATTCCAACAGATGTTTTAGCAATTACGAAATCACTTAACTAATTATCTCAAATACCTTTTTGGCCATCTCCACCATGATAAACACCTCAAACTAAATTATACTGAGTAAACCGCAGTGGGATTGTACAAAACCTTGGCTTTGGGAGAGACAGGATGGAAGTTACTGCTTGGCACTTAATGTCATCACCATTATAATGATTCAGCTAGAGTATATATAATTTTGTTGCTGACCTTACATTATTATATAATTAAGGTAATTTAAGTAATTACTTGCTAAAAAGACTAATTTTGTTCATCAACGTAAAGACTCTCAAAGCACAGCAATATGAGGGAATTAGATTCCAATACAGCAGTTTGGGGAGAATTAGAACCTCCAGTGAATAAAGCAAAACAGGAGTAAGCAGTAAAATGGAAGGACAGTAGAAGTTCATGAAATCTGGTTACTACTCTCTGTTCTGTCACAGACATCCCCTGAAACTCCCCAGTACTCTAAACATAAGGATTTTCTGGTCGCATGTAAAATATGCAGTGTGAGACTTGTAACTGTAAACTTAAATTTGCTAAGTAAAGAAGTTAAAACTCTCCCAAGCCAGACAAGCAAAAATATTTCCTTAGGGATGTCTGTAATCAGAGTGACTCTTCTGAAGACAATTTTGTGTCTCCCCTTCAAAATAAGATTATCCTAGAAGATCCTAGCAAATTAACTCTTTAATTGAGTACACTGTGTAAGCAGCAATCTTAGTTATTTCAAGGCATAAGCTCATCCATAAAAATAGCCCACCTGATTCCTGCACAATAATGTAATTTTAAACCACAGAGTTTTTCCTCAGGAGACATGTCTTACTATAAATGATCGTATTAAACGCTGGCATCTTTTGTAAACATACCAAGAATTAAAAGGAAGACTGATGTCAAAAGAATGTTATATTTGAAAAACTTCAAGAAATGTTTTTTGGATTACTGTCAATTCATTATTTCCTTTAGAGGTGGCAACCTGCTTGTTTATCTGTGTTTAGACACTGTAAAACTTTTTCTGTCTTTAAACTTGGCATCTTTCCCAGCAAATAATGGAACTAATAAAGAGTTTTATTGCTTATTTTTTGACACCATTTTTTATATGAAGAAAGAAAAATACAGATTTTTGATTAATAACTTCCACTTCCTTTGTTTGCTTTCTTTTGTCAGGTTTTCCTCCAGGGCATGGTAAGAATCTTTACAGTATGACACTAATAGGATCGTCATGTCCCTGAAATTGCATTGCATAAACAATTACATGTAATTCAGTTCATCATTTCCTCAGAGGCTTTCTCAAAGGCTACACTATTTGGTTCCTGACTCTAAAATATTTACTCCTTCCTATCTAGCAACACTAAAAAGGACAAGAGGAGACTTCATCAAAGGCTAGTGCTACCCTACAATGGGAAAAAACTTCTCATTCCTTAATATAATGGACAAAGACTAAAAGGATCCACTTGCTGGGAGCTGTAGATGGGTACATTCAAATGGGAAATAAGATGAAGGTTTTGACGTCAGTTAACCACTGGGACATCCTGTCAAGGAACAAGGAGGATTGCCCATCATGAATCAAACTAAGTATGGCCCATCATGAATCAAACTAAGTATGAAGTGGGTTTTCAAGCCATGTTCTTGCTCCATCATAAGGTATGGGCTCTTCCAGGATCACTGGTTGAAATTCCATGGCCTTTCAGAAGGTATCCACAGGCATCATCTCTGGCCTTAAACTCTACAAATATATACAGAAAAAAATCTCTTTTATGTTGGCCAAAGTGGTTATGAAGAAATAAAATGTGTCACATAAAAAAGAAAGGCTACAGAGATATTAAATGGTAAAAGGGAAGCAATGGACTACTCATAAACAGCACTGACTGGCTTGAAGATGGTTTGTCTCCAGGTGCTTTTAATTGGAAAAAATGATGAATAAGTTTGGCTTCGGGATCATAAAATACGGTGGAAAGTTGTGATAGGTCTGAGGAGTAAAAAGCCTGGAGAGTTGTATTTTAACAATGGAATACTGAGGGATGAACTTCTGCTGTGGAAATGGGACCTTTTCCTTTCAGCCTCAAATAAATTTTATCAATTTTAACAGCTATGTGAAATAGAGCTTATTTTATTTTTCATACGCTAGAGAAGAAAACGTATTTGTTTTTATTGTCTGCTTGTGAAATAGCATTACTTGTGTATTTCCCTGTGTATCAGTGTCATTATCTAAGGAACATGCAGACCTCCCAGAACCAGTCTGAAAGGTCCAGCCCTTTCATGCAGGAATGAAGAACTCAAGTGGTTTGAGAAGTACAGCTACATCTTGTAGCTGTGGGTTTCATGTCAGCCATCTACAGATATCTTCATATAATTGAACAATAGACAGCATTAAAGAGAACTATGAAAAAAAATCTGTAAACCTACATGCAGTCTAGGTTTTCAATGTGAGAGTATTAATGTGATCATCATTCTTCAGAATTGAGCCACTTCTAGAGGAAGTTCAAAAATAAAATACAGTAAGCAGGATGAAATATTTTCAGTCCTGAAATATTTCCATTGCACCTTGCAACTTCGGAGTCTACTAGACGAAAAAATGTCATTTCCAGGAGTAAAATAAAATAATATGACAACATGAGAAAATTATTGTTGTAAAATATTTACTCCCATCCATGAGCATGTAAGCTCTTGCTATCCTTCGTGGGAATAAATTTGATAACCATTCTAACAGGTAATGTGAACAAAAGGTGTATCATATCCACCAGTGTGAAGAAGCGATCTTCATGACACATAGCCAGCATGTCTGATGATGCTGTTTTTTTCAGATAATTCCGCGTTCTCCAATTGACCTGCAGCTTCCTTATTTCTGGAGCTATTAGTATCCTCTCTATGGCTTCAAGGCTATTTCCTGAAATTGTCCTTTTCATAATATTAGTCTAGCAAGACTGTCACGAAATAAAACCCTGACAAGTAATCAAAGAAGAAGTTATTTTCTACAGGAGTTTCTCTAGAGAATAGGGTCAAGAGCCTACTTCTAGCCTTGAACACTTGGAAGACATGAAAGGAAGCTTTGTTTTAGAAGCTTAGATGTCTACACACAAAGTTGATAATTGTTTTCTCTTTTTTTTTTCTGTTTATTGCTTTTGAAGAAATTCAGTCTGAGACCTGGAAAGCATCAAAGAAAGATGTGTATTTGGATGAGCTTTGTTTGATGGCAAGAGCTTTTCCTTATTAAGCCATCAAAACCGCCTGGAGTGAGAAGGTAGCAGAAGCCTTCTGGAAAAAGAGTACCAAGCATCACTGAGGACAATCACAGGGCACAGAAACTCGACAGCTTTTATGTTCTCTCTTTTCATGTGCACAGCATTAAGGAGCTAGATGTCACATCTGTGAAGAGCCAAGGTGTCTGATCCAAAACTCATCAAGTCAATGTAAACATGCCCTTTGACTTCAGATGAGCCTGGGATAAGCCCTCAAAGATTTTAGCACTAATGAGTTATAGCTTTTCCAACATCACTTGGATAATCTTCCAGGTGGGGGCGGTGGAGGGTGGCTTCAAAAGCAGATCTGAGCTCTGCATATTGGTTGTGATCCATCAGAGAAGATACTTTCTTTGCTCAGGCAGGGATTTGTTTTCTTGTATTCTGTATCATGGTGCAAACTCCTTTGCAGGAATACCAGCACATACTTGCTTAGCAAACTTCGTGCTGCTGCAACAATTTAGGACACCGATGATGTGTTTCTGTGTTATAATACAGTTTATAACTTCTATTCTATTTCAGAAAAGGCCTTCATTTATATAGAGTGCTATACATTTCTTAGACCTTATGGATTTTGCCTATGAAGTAAACATGGACATGCTGCCTATGACTTCATTGACAACGTACAGAGAGACTGGGCTATTCTGTTGATCCTCTTTAGTCTTACACGTCTTCTGTATTTAAAAATAATAAAAGGAATTGTATGCCCAAAACCACTAACTTTCACAGTTGCATCAGAACATTTCTTTTTGTTGCATTTAAACCTGAGTCAGCTCAGCTTGTATCAGTCAGTCAGAGGTTTCAAACCCAGTCCATTTTAGGGGCAAATAATGAAAATGCTATGAGGTCCTGTGGGACTGTGTCCTTGCCCTGCCTGCTCTGTTCTTACCTTTGCTCCTGGCTCTCCCTCACCGGCCGAGAAGACACTGCTGCTGCTCTCTGACAGTAAAGGCTGGTGTAAAGATCCTGGAGCACATTTAAGTTGCTGGAAACTACACAGAGAGGAAGGGCAGAAGTATAGAAGACAAACCATGGAATGAGAGAACAACTCAGGTGCCACCTGAGCCATCCCTCTATCACTTCTTTTTTTTTTTTTTCCCATCCTTTTACTTTGTTATGTCTAAACCAGACCCCTTATGATATTGATATTCAATCTGTAACACCATGAAATGCAGACATTGCCTTCTCCAAGTTATTTGGATTTTTAAACTATTGCATTGATTATAAGGCCAGAGACATCATTACCTGCTCTGATCTCATGCATAACAGAGTTAAAAGGCCTTTCCTAAAGTGTTTGAATAACAGAATTCTTTTGAACAGCACCCCTTTGTACTACTTTTTATTTTTCATTTATAAGATGCCATGAATAGAAATCTGCCACAATTCTTAGTAAATTTTCCCCAAAAGAATGATGACCACTATGGAAGCAACGTATTTAATTTCTAGACAAATCCAGTTCAGATTCAGCTTTCATCCCCCAGCATGTAAGAAACTGTTGCCTGATTGACTGCTGAAGTCCCCTTCTTCTTGCAAGAGTTTTAGAGCTTGATTCCCAGCTCAGCCCCTGGAGAGAGAAGGTGGCAAGAAGTCCAGTCTACGAGTGTGCCTTCCCTGTGATGCCGTTGTAGGCATGGTGTCAGAGAGTTTTGTTCTTCACTCAAAGGTCTTATTTTTATTTTCTTATTTTGTTTTTACTTTTGAGAGATAATCTCCATTATCACATTCTTTCCCGTTCAACGCTTTTTAATGCATGTATTATTTATCTCAGGAAGGTCCTTTATGCTCTTGTGTGAATTCCAATTGTTATGGCTCATTTTAATTTCCTTTAAGGCGCTTGGCCATTTTTCTGTTGGAGTTCCACTTAATAAAAGTTTTGCTATGAAGATACGTGAAGCTTCTGTGCCCCACCTTTGAATCACTGAATAAACAAGACTATTCTATCTGATATATTTTATACAGCCAAATACAAAAGGGATGATGGAGCCTAAAACATGGGCAAAGTTGTACAAACAAAAGTTTGTATAACAAACAAAAGAACTTGGGATATGAGTCTACAGAAAATCAAGTAATTTAACTTTCAATTTATTTTAATTTTGCAGTTTGGATGCTTATCTGTATTGGTGGTAAGGAACTTATATCTATCATGTGGCCATATATTGGGTCTAGATAAATCTTGTTATACCCAGAAACCTTCATCAGAGGCAGAATTAGAAATAACAGAATTACACAGTAAAGAAAGATGCTTCTCAAACTCATCTCAAGGCAACCCCAGAGGATTTGATCTCAACACTGCTTCTGAAGAATCCTGTTGTATGAACGTTAGATACTTTTCAAGCAAATGGTAATGTTTGACAATACCAATAGTAATTCCAAGTGTTTTCTCATGTGTAATTTCTTTTTCCACAGTTTATCATATTAAAGCAGTTTGAATAGAGAAAATAGCCATGACTTTTTCATTTAACCAAAACCTTGTTTTCTCTCATTTATTTGTTGCCTCTAATCATGACACAATAAAGTCCAGTATTTGGGAAAAGTCCCTTCCTTTATTTGCGTGTAACATCATTAGGGACTGTGTGATTTGTATTTCCATGTCTGAATAGAAGTAATTAAAAAATATGATTCAAGTATTTTATGTCTGGGAAAGATACTGGGATAAATTCTGCCTTTCTCTGTGTGAGAGGAGGAAAACTAAATTGGGTAAAGGCCTCAAAAGCAGTCTAGAAAGCTGTATTCAATCTAGTGCATGGGACAAGAAAATGGAAGATTCAAGGATATGGCAGAAGACGAATCAAGAGAGGGTCCCATCTGAGATGCGGAGAGGTGCATCTGCCATTGCTGCTTTACACCCAGCAAGAATTGCAGTAGGTATCTGCAAAGGGCTACCAGCTCTTCATGTGGTATCTCTCTGAGGTCTACAAGGGACAAGCCGTGTTACATATGATACCCATGCAATTAATGCCTACCCAGAAGCACAGCCATTTTGGAAAGAATAAGGATTCATTTTGGCTTCCATTGGTGCTACAAGACTTAGTGGTAAGGAGCTAAGCAAGGCATGCTTATTTTTAAAAGCACACACATGGTTGTGGGCTGTGCATCTCCAATGGTGAAGGCATCTCCTATAGGCAATGGTGCCCTAGAATAAGTAGGGTCATGTTTGCTCAGTTCTTAGGGTAAAAGTTGTATGATTTGAGACCTGACCTTTTTACAGCCATATGTCTGCCTGGAACCAGTCAGAAGTCAGATGTATTGCTGTGAGGCACCTATTCCTTATCTAAATGTCTGCAAGTTTGGAGCCTACATTTATGTTCTCCAAATCCACATCTAAAGTATTGTTATACATGCTCCAGACCAGAAAACTGAATATATATATCCTTTGTTCACTGACAAAGGCCAAATTCAATTCATTGTGTTCTTTATGATCTTTGACCACCACAGTCGTCTTGCACCAGAGCAGAACAAGAAAAAGTGTATCATACCTCAAATCCCCGAGATTTCATCAGAAAGAAAAAGATCACAGCGCTACTGAGAGCAACTTAAGTGTCGAAGTCAGGCAGAAAAGATCTCTCTTTGGGAGCCTTCAAAGCAACTGTTTCTCCCCAGTGACTTCATAAGGAATTTATGCACTTACTTTACAGGGGCATCTTCACCAGCCACCTAAAATTTAGGTGCAAATTAGGCACGTACATGCCTACATACGATGCACTGGTGACTGGCTTGGAATAAAGGGACTTGCAAGGGAGTGAATAAAACAGCCTGAAGGATGTACAAAATAAATGCATATAAAAATACTGCAACAGATATTGAATGTTACAGCTACATACACAGACTCCTAAGACAAAACTGCAGCACAAATGCTCACAGCAGCCAGAAATATGAACACTCAGATTTGGAGTCAGGCTGGACATATCTCTGCATCCTGCACACGGGGATAGGCAACACCAAGGTCCTTCCCTATCTGGCACTTATTAAGTCCAGATAAAACATAAGGGTTTGAAGTTGGGTATTCTACCCTGCTCTCTCATGCTCAAGCCCAGTGCCGCTGATTTTATATGTTATCCAAAGGCAGATACTGGAGCAGGAAGGGAGAAACATGCCTCAAGGCTACTGAAATGTTCTCAGTAATAGGTTAAAAATGTGAAGCATTTAAAGTGTCTGATGTTCCCTTTGGTATTCTCCAGGCAGTTTCCTAAATCAGCTTCAAATTTTACTCATTTTCAGCTTTAAAACAAGCAGCGCCACAAATGATTAAGAGAAACAACAACAACAAAAAATAAACACACACCCAGATGGTAACTATTATCTGAGCCAGAAAATAGAGACAAATACATCCACTTAGGGCAAACTAACATATTGTATTATATCACTATGATGTACTGTAATGGGATATGATTTACATTAAAACTTGTTGTGAATTAGAGATTTAACTTACGGCCTTTCTCCACAAATTACAACAACAAACAAGAGCACAAAAATAAGCTCTAATAACAGCATGCATTCCATCACCATTTGCTGGATTATTTCTAGACCAAAGCCATGGATAAAATATTCAAAAATGCCGTTTGGTAAAATTATTCCAGAAATGTAATTTAAGTGAAAATCCTAAATCCCTGTGGTCAGTGAAGATTTTATGGCAATCTTCCCAAGAATTGGGGTGTTTTAGGTGAGATTTTGACTACAGAACACTCCAGAACAGTTAGGCAGATGGTGTGACCATGGCTTATTATGTTAAATGTAACAGTCTCGCTTGTGCTCCCTCCATCTGTTTGCTCTATCCACCTCTTGTCTTATATCATAACCTCATAAGACACCTATTTTAGGGACTTTTAGCTATGTACGTTGAAGCATCCAGCACAAAAGGAGCCAGTGCTTTGGGCTTTCCGTTGTTAGTGCAACTGAGCTAAACAGATAAACAACTTGTCAGAGGTGAGTTTGACACATTTATTCTCTAGCAAATTACACTTCTAATTGGATAAGGTTCTCTTCCCTGTGTGCCGTCATCTGGTTTGTAATGTGTTGCACCTTTTAAGCACTGCAAAATGTCTTGCTGAGAGAGATGCATTTTGTGGTGGATACTACACAAACATACATGTAAACACAACAAATTTCAGTTCCCTAATTTATGTAACTTCTTCCTACAAAGATCCTAGGACTGAAAGTTGCTCTGAGAGGGAGGATGACATGCTAAGTGGATTCCAAAGACTTGAGGTTTCTTCTCCCTAAGTGACTTGCCTGATCCAAGCTCATCTGTATGCACCAATATTCTCTAAATAATAAAAAAAAAAAGGATAATGTTTCCTCTCCTGATGAATGTGCACTCAGCTTTATCCAGACGGTGCTTTAGCAGCTCTGCAAGGATGTAAAAAAGCTATCTAATTTCCTGTTTAACTTTGTCTAGAAACAATCACTGAGATCATGGAAAGGAACTTCTCCCTGCTGAATCCGTGCCTGCCTGGAAGCTGGAGACTGGGAGGGGAATGATGAATACCCACCTCCAAAGTTAAAATAGCCCTATTCCCTCCTTCTCTGTTGCAAAAAAAAAAAAACTCAAAATCAAACCAAACCAAACAAAAGAAAGTGTTTGAGCCAGAATTGGTAAGCAATTACAAACGCAGCACCTCTAGCATTACTTGAGACAATGTTAATTTAGCTGCCTCGGGTACCAGCGTGAAGCCTGGATCCTCACTCACATGGTGAGCCACAGATGACATTTATCCTGCTGCACCTTCTCTGTTTCTGTTACAAGCTACTGTGATTAAGGCTGGAATGGTGTCCTGACTTGTACCATGGTCGCAACTCTGTTTACAGCACAGACTGACCTTTCCTTACTGACTGAAGAAACATGAATGATATACCTGTAAATGTTAGCCTTTTCTTTTTTTTTTTTTTTTTTAAAAAAAAAAAAGTTGTTATCTAGACATTAACAATACGAAAGTAGGAGCTGAAAAAAGGTAAGAAAATTTAGCTGCTCATGTCTCCTTGGGTTTGGGAGAGATTCTCTCATCAGTAAGTCATTTCTGAAATTAAGATGGTAAGAAAAAAGTGATGTGCAGAGAAGGGAGAACAAAATCCCATTCAGGATGAGTGTATCAGATACTCAGGCTGGAGTGACTGCTCTGCTCAGGGAAACAGCTGAGATAGCTCCGATTTTTTTGAATCTTCTGGCATTTGTGCTCACTGCCAAAAGAAAATAAGGGAAACTACAATGAAACAGAGATAACAGTGTTATGAGAACTATGCCAGCAATGAAATGTCAGAGAAAACAGTAGTGGTAAGCAGAATACGTCAAGGAGAGATGGCATATGATGTCACCATGGTTTATTCTGTGGCAAAAGAGAGATCAAATTTTGTAATGCTCAGGGTCAGGCAGTAATGAGGTAGGAAGCAAAGCCACAGAAGTGACTCACAAGCAGAAGGTTAGACTCTTCTATGAAAACTGGAACTTCTCATGAATTTCACAGTGCCAAACACGTTTTTAGCAACTACCCTCCAGGCTCATTTCTCCCACATTTACAACTGCCTAATATGCTTTTAGTAACTGCAGCTATCCCTGAGTTAAAATAGTAAAATAAAGAAGGCAGAGATTTTTCTTGTTACCATTTTTAGCATTTTGTCCTTTTTGGATTAAATGAATCATATTGTTTACTACGGTCTTTCATTTTAGTCCTCTCTTATACTCCAGCTGGAAGTGGGTAGAATAACCAGCACTCTGCCCAGTTACCTCACAGTTGGTGTTAAGAGGGTACGTAGCACCTGAAACAAGATGGAAAGCATACGTTGGAAGTCAGAAAGACATGCCATGGGGGATTGTTCCTTTGCTGTTATGCTCAGAGGGACAAATTACTGCTCAGCAGACCAATGGTGACCCCCTCCAGTTCTGCCAACATGGCACCTGATAGCCCCGGGACTGGACACAGACACTTGTGACCACCCCCTGGCATCAACCTTACACCTGCTACAAGAAATCAGAAGGACAAAACCCACATAAAATTCAACTCTCACACAGCTTCAACTGTAAGATCTTGCTTTCCCCCCGTAAACTATGCCAGATGTTTCTGAAGAGTAAGGAGTGATGTGCTGTGACAAAGCATCAGTACAGAAATGAACCACCAGCTACACATGCAGTAGGAAGTATCAGTGGCAAAGAGCTAAAGGAAAGAAAACAGAAAGCAAAAACATAAAAATATCTGATGTAACTGAGAAGAGCAAGCAGGATTTAATGCATGCTACCCTTGTTGGTGCTATATAAATGTATTGTTCTGTTCGACTCTGGTGTTATTCAAGGGTCAAGCATATTCAGTGTCCTTTATAATCAAGCTGTCAATATACAGTCTTGATGCTATACATTGATTTTCTGACACAAAAAAGAGGAAGTTATCCCTTTGTGTTCAGCAATGTTGCAGTGACTTAATATTTCTTAGACCACAATATTCAGCACCACCACAAAGACTGGGGCATATTCCTGGCCTCACACATTTTATCTGCAGTTTTTATACATGTAAGTTCTTTAAAAACATGTCAACAATGTAACGTAGGAGTTTATTTAGTAGCAATAGGAAATCTGTGAAGTTCCAGTTTGTACCAATAAACTAGTTATACAAACTTCTGCAAACTGAAGGGAAAAGGGCAAGAAAATGCTCCTGAAATCCTCTTAAGAAAGATACGAAAATGTAGGATTTAATAAAAACGGTTCACAGAATAAATTACAGTAACAATAATATTTAGCACTTACATAGTTCTGCCTCTCTAAATTACTCCAAAACTTCACAAAAGATATCAGAATCAGCCTCACAGCGGCTAAGGGAAGTAAAGAAGAGAGTTACGTGACTTGCCCAAAACAGCATATAACACAGCTAAGAAAATCTGCACTGTCAGTCCCATTTCTTGATATTAAGCAGATTCTCGTCTTGCCAATTTTCCCATTTCTTTTTAGCCATGAGCAGGGATGATACAAGGGTTCTTCTACCTGAGCTCCCAGCTACTTAAACTGAAAATGAGAGCTCATAATGCTTTTTCTAAGGACATTTAAATGCTAGAAAAAGTAGACATTGTCAGAGCAGTTCTACAGTCATAAAAATCCCATCATTATAATTGTCAGGTGTATTTCTTTATTCTGTGTTCAGATAGTATTTGTCAAGAAATATGTTACAAATTACGGGAAGATTATTCAGCAGAAAAGGAGGCGGAGGGCTGAGCTCGCAAAATTGATTCAGTAAGATATGAGCCCAGCGTGCAAGGTATTATCTGAAAACAGAGTATGTAAAAAGATGAAAGGAGCTCTACCAGCCACCTCAAAGGTGGCACCCACAAACAGAGCCTGCCCCCAGTGTACACATCTCATTAATTTTTAAAGGTGTCCTAAGAAGACAATTAAAAACACTGACCAGGACCCCAATCCAGTGCTTAACTGTATCTGTCACCAGAAAGATTTTGCTACCAGCTGACTTAAAGCTTCACTTTCAGTATTGCTTTCCAGCCAGCGAGCTCCCCTTTTATATTTGTGCATTTGGGTGGGTTTTTTCCTTCCTACTTCCACTTCTACTTACAGAATTGCACTGCACTGATAAAGCAGGCGATCTACTGAAAGCAGCTTTGGTTTTCTCCAACACCTTCATCTCCTCTCCACGCACCACTGCCCACCCAGGCCAGCACTCTGTGTGCCTGTAAGGCAGGCAGCGGCAGCCTTGGGACGGGCCAGCACATGCAAAGCCTTGTATTGGGCTGCCCTTTCAGCTCAACCACGGTTCTTTGACTTACTGAAGAAAATGTTACATATATCAAAAAACTTATTCAGTCCCAAACATACCACCTTCACCATTTCCTTCTCTCCTGTCAAACAGTTTCTGACACCTTGCTACATGTAAGCAAAATTAATTGGCCTTTTATTTCGACAAAAAACCACAATGAAGTACCTTTAAATTACTTTCAGTGAAAAGTTTCATACTACACTAAATATTTGCTTTTTTTCCACTTTATTTGTTGGCATGAAATCTTATTATTTGCTAACACCATCTCTTTAGGTAGCTGTCTGTCTCACATTTTTCTTCTAACACTATCCTGTAGGTCTCTGGATACTTGTCATAGGTGGTTCCCGTTTCCAAAATAGACAGGGAAACTCTTTGAACAAGATCCACAGAAGAGTAAGATCCATCTGTTTGAACAAGATCCAGCTGAGCTGTTTCAAATGATTACAAGATATTTCAGAGACATTTAGCGGCCAAATTTACTTGGCTTGTGGCTAAACTTCAAGATCTACTTTTTAAACAGGAAGATTTCAGATCACAGATTTTTAGAATTTCACTGAATTATGAAAAATGATGGAAACAAAGAAAAGTTGGGAATAAATAGTTGTATATATACATATAAGTATGTATATGTAGATGTGGCACTTAGGGACATGGTTTAGTTGTAGACTTGGCAGTGCAAGGTTAATGATGGACTCAATGATCTTAAATGTCTTTTCCAACCTAAATGATTTTGTGATTCTATGGATATACTTCATGAAATAGGACCACACACTGGTAGTACGGGATATGTGACTTCTTGAACTACCACCTACTGACATAGAAGACGTGTTTCTTCCCCTGGGGCTGTTCTGTTCAGAGCATGAGGATGCTGGTCCCCAGGTGTCAAGGTACCCATCCTGTCCTCCCTCAGCACATTTCTCATGCAGTTTTTTTGGCCTGAACTGCAGTTTTGATCACATTTCCATTAGGCATCACCTATTGCGAGTACCCACGCATGCTGAGAGGCACATTAAAACTACTTTTTAATGTCTCACTATAAAACTTGCTTTCAATATCAAACAAAACATTAAAGATCCATTATTTCTCCATACCAGCTAAAGACTTTTTAATGAGATTAATTACAAGAAAAGAAGAACGTATTTTTCAGAAGATCGGTTGAATAATAGAACGCCTAATGTTTAGCAACTTTAAATAGCGTCTATTAGATCTGATGTTATTTGAAAAATGCCTGTGAATATTTATAGTATTTCAAGTTGTTAAACTGGACACATTCTAAAACTGCCAGAAATAAAACTGCCCGTTTTTCTGTTACACGTCTGTTAGAGCTCACTACACTCTTCAGAGCTCTACAGTTTTCACATGCCTTTTAGAAATGTATATGTGCCTTGAATGGGAAATTATTCGATTTTGCAGAAATGCATAAATAACATGTCCACCATGATCTATACATAAAACCTGAGATAAAGTATAAGTTATCAGCTTGCAGGAGTCAGTAAAAAAAAAAGAGTGTTTTAAAATGGCTTTGTAGGATGATGGCTCTGTCACAATGGTGACAGTCTTCCCGTATAAAAGACCAA
The DNA here is from genome assembly GCF_018691265.1 of Tyto alba. Lineage (NCBI taxonomy): Eukaryota > Metazoa > Chordata > Aves > Strigiformes > Tytonidae > Tyto > Tyto alba. Next base: position 42,491,151 of record NW_024881316.1, on the reverse strand, counting down.
ATAGCAGATGAGGGGAAGTGAAGAAAGAAATCATTGCACAATGAAATTTAAAAATACTATATTCAGGCAGCAAAGAAAGAATACTTATGAATTTAGTTTTTAATTTCATTTTATGCAGGGAGAAAAGAGACCAAGGAGAGCAAGTACAGGGGAGATGATGCTTCACTCGCTCACTGGACCTCTTTGAGGATATCACAGCCTTATTTGACAAGGAATGAACAGCAAAGATTAGCTATCTGGATTTCTAACACACACACACACACACACACACACACACTCCCCACCTTGTTTCTCACTAAAGGTTAATGTCTAGGAGAGAAAGAAAATTGACATACTTCTATGAAAGCCTAAAGCTAAAAGACAAAGGGCAGTCTCAAGTGGATACTTTTCCAGCTAGAAAAAGATCAGTGAAGGCACCAAGCCTTACTTTTGCTGCTAGTTTAATTATTAATATAAACAAGCTTTATTTGCATGGCAAGAGGTGAAGGAGATTATTAATGCTGAAGGACCAGGATAAATCAAGGACCTGAGCAGCAGGAGACTGCCACAATTCCTGGGAAAAAAGATCCAAGTGAAGTAGCCTACATCCTACATGCCCAACTAACCAGAAGACGTGGCTAATGTGGCTGCTCTTGTCGAGATACAGACCTGAAACACGAGTTATAGGAGGACGACAAACAACAATGCTGAAATGAAGCAAGAAGATAGAAAGTACCAGTTTGGATTCATCTATACAATCAAATGTGTACCTGTCATCCAATAGGAAAGAACAGCACAGCTCTTTGTGGGGGGCTTGGCTGCAGACCTTGTGACACAGCCAGAGGTGATGGGCCCACTGGGCTCCCTGGTACCAATCCTGAGCCATCGAAACACATTTCTCAGCTTATGCAACTGCTTGTCCTACATATTCCAGAAAAATAATACATTCAGGACACTTCATAGATCTTCGGTACTAGCCAAGAAAAAAACCCCAAACATTCCCCCATAACTTCACATTTTTAAAGCTGAGGTTTTCAAGCCAAAGAAAAAAAAAGCCACAACAACAGCAACCATGATCATTATCTCTTTCCCTTTCCAAATCAGACAGTACTGCAAAACTTGTAATCAAATAACAAGAATTGGCAAACCTGAAGATATTTACAACATTATGAATTACATTATGTCTCTGAGATTTAAATCCCCAGGAGAGGCATGTATTCCACAGGCTAAGGACATCATGGTGACCTTACTTTAAGAGAAGGACAGTGCCAATGTTGACAGGCCCCTAAATTAAAATCTAGTCCAGAAAATTTTGAACATTTTTTAAATGTCCTCCTGATTCTGAAAAAATCTATCAGTCTGCCAAAGCAAGGGCTGCAAAATTATTAAAGTGCCAACTACAATTTATGCCCAAGATACCTAGCTGGCCATCTCTCATGTTACATGCTGCCAAGGCTCTGGGTCACCCAGCCTTTGGGGTCCCCCTATTTATTCTGAGGTCAGGTCTTCTCACTCCAAGGGCTCTGATGGCTGAGTCCCATCCCTGACCATGCTTCCCAGCATCTCACGGCTTCCTTCTCCAAAAATTCAGCATAAGATCAAGCCAGGAGGGCTATTCCTGCCTATTTTAATTTTCTTTCTTTATTAATGTCCCATTGCTCTGTTCTGGGGAGTTGCAAGAACATCTGCTACAAGAACAGACTTGCAGTAATTTCTACTGACTGCTGTATGGTGGCATGTATATGTGCAGCATGTTTTATGTGTTTGGTGCACAGCAGAGTTGACATGAAATGGGACAGATTAAGGGAAACCAATTTAGTTCTCTTGAGAGGTGGGAAACGGGCCCAAGCCTTGCCACAGCCTGACTCAGGGGCAGACGCAAATCAAGCCCTTCGTTTTGCTGGAGAAAGCCCGAACTCCCATTTGGTTTCAATTCACTTGGTGCAGCCTGCTGGGATGGAAATATTTTAACTATTTATCAGGAAAGAGAATATGAACGTGTGAGTAACTCCATGTTGAGGATATCCCCCTTGCTGCCGTGAGCCCGTGGGCCCATGGCAGGGATGATCCACCCAGGAGGAGAAGCAGAGTGGGAGCACCAGGCTGGCTGCTCACAGGGGGACAGATCCGGGCTGCCCTGGGCAAGAAAGGGATGGAAGCCCATCAGTGCCACCCTGAGTGCAGACTTGAATCGCTATCAGGTGAGAAGGAAGACATGCATTTCTGCCCCTTCATGAAGTCTGCCTTTCTCTCCCTCACTTTTCTTCAAAGGACTAATGCCTCACTTTGAGCGCATCGGACTCCTTCATTTGACACTAAAACCTCATTCTTCCTGTACTTTCTTTCTCCTCTCCATTTTCCAGCTGCCACGTCAATCAGAAGAAACAAACCCAGTGCTATTTAGTCATCTACGAGCATTTAATATGACATCAGTGATGATTTTTTCCAATTTGTCAGTCTAACAGACAGATCAATTATTCGCCGAGCCCTAATTTTAAAGCCATCCACTGTACAAACTGCAGGTCAGGACAGCAAGGGCTTGTTTTGCAATCAGATTCTGTGCAAGAGCTGGATTCCTCTACATTACAATACTCTGGTGGCTCCTGAGCAGAGAAAGGGGTGTGATGTGCAGACATGCTCATGAGCACAAACACACCCAGAGCCCTCGGGGGATGGTGCCGGCTGGTGACCTCACAGATTAGTTGCTGTTTTAACTATGTAAGTTCCTTAGACAGAGGAATTTTTCAATATCGAAATATCCTGCTTGTTGAAGAGCAGGGATGACAGGCAGAAAAGCAGGATGGTGAAATAGGCATGTAGGCATCTCTAGCAACACAGCGCTGCTACTGTAGGTTTACAACATCCCTCCTTTCAAGCTCCCTCGGAGCCCTGTTTGCTTCCACACACACCTACCCAGCAAATACAGACACTTTTATATTAAAATCAGAAGACTCGTGGATAGACGGACCACAAGGCGGTCTGGCTCCACTGCAGCTTACCATCTTCTGATACCGCTGTGGTGTTACTTTGCTGATTTCTGCAATAGCCCTCATTTCATTACAACAGCTACCTAAAATGCCCCATTTTGCTTTCTTTTACGCCTGTTGAGCAAAAAACTCAGGATGCCTCATGAAACTCAACCAGAGGAAAAGGGAGACAGCAGGGAGCCAGGCGAGAGGGGAAGAGGAAGCAAACAGCTTGTGGCTGATGCAGCACCAGTTGCTCAATGCCCTGCTACTGAAAGGATTTTGGACACAGCAGCAATGTGTATGGCATGAAAACTGGGGGGAAACAGCTACGTGCTGCTCACTCAGTTTAGCCCTGCTTGGCCCAGCTCCACATCAGAAAAGAACAGGTCCTTCTGTTCCTTGCAGGGATGATGTAAGATCCTCCACGTCCATGGTGGGTTCAGCTCATAAGGTGCATGAACTGCCTTCTCCTCATCTCACCCTCCATCTCACCTGGTCTTCAGGCTTAGAAAAAGAAAGTGGCATTAGACACCATGGTGTCATCTCCACCAGAAGAAATTCCACCCTTCCCAGGAAGATTCCCCATAGGAAATCTCTAGCTGATTTTTAGCCCAATTTTGTGAAGCGGGAGCTCTCACACACTGGAGAACACAATCACAAAAGCTTAATGGAAGAACAGCAAAAACATAATTTAAAATGCAGGGAAAAAAGCGAGGAGACACAGTCCTCAACTGTGAAAAGTTTGGGTTTATTTTCCAATTTTACTATAGGATGCAGCAGACGAATCTAGTGCTATTATTTATTGAGAAGTCTCCCATGTGCACGGTAGGGCTTTGCACACAAATGAGACAGTATCTGCTCCAAGCCGAGACACAAACAGTTTGACATCTGAATACACCAGAGACAAGCTCTCCGTGAAGTGGTGTGGATATTTTCAGAGATCATTGCTGGAAGTCTTAAGGGAAAGGGGGTGTTTGCAGGCAGAAGGCATTTCATAGAGAGAGCATTTCTTACTGAATACATAATGCAAAGGAGTTTCAACTGTAAACAGGATACAAAATGGGTGGGCAGAAGACAGATTTGGGGAAAATGTGAAATATGAGTATGAAATTGTTAACAGAGGGAAGTTAGGGAAGAAACTATTAAATGGAATTATGAACAGAGGGCAGAATTGAAGGAGACTGGATAAGTCAGTATGACAAGACTGAAGTGGTGGCCGATGCTGACCATGTAGCGCAATTCAGCTCTAATGTCACCCACAAACCAAGTGTGTGATGGATGAACACCACCCTGAGACCTCCATGACAATGGACTCGTATGCTTTGCTATTCATGAATGTGTAACTGCTGGGACAGTGTATCACATGGGAACACAGATCCCACCAAGAGCCCAGCACAGTTTAGGAATCCTCTGGAGACCTGGATTTCATCAACATCATCTATAATTGAACGAGTATGTGGAGGATGGCTTGAGAGCCCTCCATCACCACTTGTCCCACAGCTCGTGTTGAATCAGTTAGTCAGTGACCAGGAGAAGTTAGGGGTTGCAGAACTCTACAGTGTGACAGCCCCTCTTTTGAGCCTGAGTTTGGCTTCTTCAAACTTTAAGTGAGGATGGTGATAGCAAAGGCATCTCATGTCTTTACTCTGGGCCTTGATGCCTCTCCACACACAACAGCTCTGTGCCAAGCCCCATGTCCCAGGAGTGATGCAGTCCCACCAGCCTGATCTTGTCTCCATGCCCAGACTCTTTGGTGAATTGTGGGCAAAGGAACTGCAACACCAAGGACTCCAGGGAAGCTATTTAGGATCACCCTTTCCTCAGGGGAAACAGACTCCAAGAGGCCAAACATCAGTTTGTAAGTGGTTTCCACAGCCTTGTTCTGCAGAACTAGGGCTATTTTGGTGCCTCACAGTGCACCATAGTCAAACCCGGTGAGTTGGGCGGAGCAGCAAGTACCACCTGGAAACTGCACAAGCAGGAACAAAGAACTGTACTACAAGTGATGGTGCAGTGCTGACGGGTTAGTATCACCCATATGAGACAGACAAAAAAGGACAGCATGCTGCTTCCTGGAGCTCTGCCGCTACAAAAGGAGAAGTGTGTGGGATAGCCACATCTCAGTACTCTTCAAAATGCATGTGCAAGGATACACACTGCCCTGGCCAGACCACAACTGCTGCAAAATACTCCTTCCCCAAACAATAACCTGAAAAAGTGAGGAGCCTCAGTGCAACCCTGCTGAGCCACAGATCCCTTCCAACTGCCTGCAGGGGACTGCCACAGCAGCACAGCCTGCGTGACCATCAGCCCCAACCCAGAAACGTTACAGGGAGATTAAGACATGATTCCTGATGTCCGTACCAGGATCAGGTTTGTTTATGGAGACAGCAAAATGCTTTCCATTCTGAAATTACCGGGTACTTGCAGCAGAGGGAAACGTCATGAGAGGTTGTTTTCCCAAGGTCGCAGAGGCCGGCAGCTAGCAAGTTTCCAATTTTACTATAAAATGCAGCAGCAAGTGCCAGAAATTGCTTGCCAACTCTTCAGCCTTCAAGTCAGACCACCCACTTCTTCCTGAAAGAAGCTACTTGTGCAATTACTTCTTTCTAGCCAACCCTTTGCCAACCCTCTGAAAAGTAACTCCCAGAACTAGTTGGATGTGACAGGCCTTGATGTGGTGCTGACGTGCAGGGAAGCGGGGGCAGCCCCCTGCCAGCCACTACCACCAACGGAGGACCCATTGTTTACAGGATGCACTATCAACAACCTAACCTCTTTAACCCCATAAAACTGAAACGAAAGCACAGGAAAAAAGTATGGGAAATTCTTCTCTCAGAAATGAAGTCCCTTAGAAATGCACGTAGCCTTAGCTCCCATTTGAATTTGGCCAGTGTGTTTATTAGCCATAATGCATACAAATGCACTTCTCTGGAGAAATGCAGCATAAACAATTAGCTCATCAAGCTGTAGTGGAATGAGCTACACTATTAAGTTATCTCAATTAATGACTCTGTTCTGTCTGCGCAGTGCACTCAGGCTCCTCCAGCTTACCTCATCATCTCTAGGGCTCTGAAGGTTGCAGCCATGGGTATAGGGCTTCAACTTGAAGAGCTGTTTCCCTGCTACGTTTAAGCAATCCATGAAACCAAAGGTGGAAAACCTCACAAACCGACCTTCAGCCATCAACCCATCTCAGTGAGTTGGTTACAATAGGCTTTGCAAGGAACTGTTCTTTAGGGTAAAAAACAATGTGCATGTTCTTTCCGGTCTATGTTTCAGCAGCATAGGCTGCACATCACAGAGGGACCTGTTGTTTATTTGGTTGGGCTACTCTTTCCTTTGGGAGAAAAATCTTTGACTGATACAGGCAATTCCTAAATGTCAATATGCACTTTCAAATGCAGAGTCCACTTCAGTGTCAATACAGGGAATTGACAGGACATCTGATACTAATGAGTATTAATGTGTGAACACGTGCACACACACAGAGTGATGGTGGATATCTGATGGCATGAAGCTTTGAATGAATGTGCTACGGAAAAGAAGAAATCAGTATTTAGCATGGAGAGAAATTATTACAGGTCTTGTATCTTGCTACGTCAGGAAGACCTTAAATGCGTTACAACCCAAGAGTGACTTTCCTCCTCCTCCTGGTACAGGTAGAATCAGATGTATGATCAAGGAAGAAGAGGGGCTGAAGACTTCTGGGTCAGTAAGAGGCAGGGAAGGAGATTTTTTTACCCTTTGGAGGGCGGGAACAACCTGGGCATCACTGCCGTGTAAGACAGCAGAAGTCAGCTGCTAGGCAGAGCGTGTCACCCGTATGCTGGTTTTGTGACCAGTACTGAGTAAGAGTAGTGAAGCCAGAAAAAATAGGGAAAAGAAGTGTAAATGAGCTGTAGGAATCAGAGCTCTTGGGCTAAAAATATCCATGTTGGAAGGGGAAAAAAGAGAACAGAAAGGGTATACAGGAAGACAAATGTATATAAGCAGGATTTTATACTTCATTTCACAAGCAAATCCAGCCATATCATTCAATACATCCAACAGGAATAGGGCATTCAACAGGAACGGGGTTTTCTATGCACCAGAAACATAAAAAGCATGAACTCTGAACCATGTACATGTGCTAGCATCAGAGAGGCTCAGGCAAGACATCTTTCTTAAGGTCATGCAGAAGTCACTTGCATTTTTGGTTTCATAAAAGAATTTGATGAATAATCAGACACGTCCTTCCCTCTTCCTGGAATACATTAAATTTCAAGAAATGACTGAGACGTTGGGGGGGAGTCAGGTTGTTCTGTGGGGTGGGGGGATGCACAGCATGGATGGACCCTGGCAACAAGAAGCCAATTCTTTCCTTAATCAAAATACAGTCGCTGAGTACGAAGACTTGCACAGCTGGCACTGAAGTGATAAAATTGGACTTCCCATACTGCCAGCTTCATGTTTGCCCAAGAATGTTTATTTTCTAATACAGGACTTTTTCAGACTCTCAAAAGATATGGTCCAAAAAATTGCTGCCCTACTGCCAGATGTAATAATCTTAGATGTATCTCCAGTCTAGTGGTAGTTTGTGTTTTCTGTTGAGCCCTAGCTCTTGGTATATGATGACCAACAGAGAATATGACTCATTAGTGATTTCTAACTGCTTTGGTTGGGAAGAATTCAATCACTGAAGGCTCAAAATCCAGAAGGTAAACATGTGAGCTTAAGTTTTGGGGTGTGCTTGTAGTAGCACAACAAACAGTATCTTTTTTTTTTTTAATCCTCTGTGTGTGTCAAAAGGATTTTTTCATCATTTTTAACAATCTAAAATTTAGTGGACCTACACTGGGGGAAGAAGGGCTCCCATTTTCAGCAGTAACATCAGGGTATCTATGGAAAGCAATGTTTGTTCATTGGTAGTATGAATTAATATATGTATCCCACATTATATAATGAGTCCTATAGTTGGTTTCCCTCCGAGACAGACAATTTTTGCTTTAGTTTTCTGTTTCGAATACGGAGGGAAAACAACAATGCTAAGGTTGGTCACAACTCATGTAACTGGCTGTATTGGGTTTGTGTGGCAAGGTTTTGGTAGCGGTGGGACTACAGGGATGGCTTCTGTGAGAAGCTGCCAGAAGCTTCCCCCATGTCCAACAGAGCCAATGCCAGCGCCAAGACGGACCAACCGCTGGCCAAGGCCGAGCCCATCAGCCATGGTGGTAGCACCTCTGGGATAACGTATTTTAGAAGGGGAAAGAGTTCACCTGGGAAAACCCTGACTTTATTTTTTTTTTTTTTAAGCAGCAAGATTTCTGCAGTTGCTGGGGACAGAAAGAAACAAAATAGCGAAGAGGAGGTCTCCTAATGAGGACAGCTCGTTCCTCATTTAATGGTTGTGTAACTGGAAGTGGAGAAAGTTCTTCCAAGGCCCAGAAAAAATCTTCCGTTCCGTCTCATACTAGGGCTTATTTTAGGCTGGGAAAAACATGGCCAAGGAGCTTCCCTGAACAAATACCTTCAAGCATTTTCTGATCCTGCCACAGCACTGCCTTTGCAGACCTCAAAATCCCTTCATGCATAATTTATAAATAATCCTATCCATTGCAAAAGGTGGCAAGCATTGCCTCAGTTACATGCTGGGAGCATGCTGACCAGCCCCTGGCCTTCTGTGCTGACTTGGTGGTTAACTTGGAGCTGCTGCTTGCCTGAAGCACTCTCCTCCACGCTTCATTTCATGCAAGAGTAGAAAGATCCGAGAGCTTTTGCTCGGGTTTGCACTTTCGTTTTTTCATTTGTAGCACATGGGGTGGGAAGAAGGACAATTGGAATACAAGTTTGCAAACCAGGCCGTAAGCAAGCATATTCCCGCAACACCACAGGAGCATATGCAAGTGAAAATGAGATGGTGAGGGATGTGACAAGGCATTTTTACCCAGAGCAGCTCCTTCTGAGTACATCCACATGCCTGCTGCATGGTTTTGCTTCTGCTTCTTTGAGTGAGCCGTCCTACAGCTATGCTAGCTGGTGTGCACCTGTATTTACAAGGCAAACTTAGCAGGATGTTAAAAGTTGGTATTGGAAGAGACAAAACAGGAGAGGCCACGCTGCCTGGTTCTCAGCCCGCTCTTGTGTAATTTTAGTACTTTCCTTGAGCACCTGGGTGGCACGACGACTTCAAACTGTGGCCACCACTGTTAGCACAGAGAATTAAGTACATAAACAACATTAGCTATAATAGTGTTATAATGTACGTAACCTCTTACTAGGGAATTGGAAATTTAAGCTGATGTTTTCTTTTGCAGCAGAGGTAGGAAGTCAAGACAACACGTTAGGTGGTGAAAGTTAGAAGGGAAAAAGAACAATTTTTTTCAGACACTTACTGTGGAGTGCCTACAATATTGTACAATAATAAGCTGAAAATACAGACTTTATTTCCCTTTGGAATTCAAATGCTTCTACATCAACAGGGCACCTCTAATATCTAAGTAATAAGCATAGCTGCTCCGTAAGGACACTATTGAAACTCAAATTCCCTCAATGCAATTTCAGATTGAGAGTGTGAGCTTAGGGGAGGAGAACTTTATTACATTTCATAAGGTTCTCTTAAGCATTTTCTGAATTTAAAGCTAAAACCACAACCTCCAGTGGGAGAAAGTACTGCACTCTTCTCCTTTAAATCTGCATTCATTTATCTGATACACTGCCACTGGACAAAGTAAAAATGCTTTTATTATTTCTGCAGACCTTGATTATTACATTGAAGAGATCATGGAGACTGAGAAAAATGACTGTGCAATATATATTTATAATACAATGATTAAGATTTTCTGATTTGTTTGCTTGACTTTGGTACATAGAATGCACCATCAAAGCTGATAAAAATTGTATGTTTTCCCTTTCTTTCAGCAGGCGTGCCTGGGCAAAAAGCATTTGCTACACTGCTTGAAGAATCCAGGCCCAGCACAATTTTCTGGCCATTAGGTTATGAGATACGCTAGTGATCTGCACTAGAGAAATGGGTGCCTGCACAGCAGTAGTTGAAGAGTTAATGTTCTTCAGTTGTCCCTGGATGAGTGAAATATTTCTGTATCTTCTCAAAGTTTAAGACTGAACAAGTTAGGAGTTCAAATCAAACAGACTGCTTAATTAAACAGCAGATGCCCTGTGAGAATTCTCTAAATAAATACTATTGCCTTTCGTACTACTACCTCCAATTGCACTGAACATCCTATTTGTTTATGGTATCCCTGGTTCAAATGGCAGAACCTCCAGATCCAATTTAAAATGCTGAAGAGGTCACTTAGAGTTGTTGATTGAACCCGGATCAAACCATAAAAGAGACTTTGTAATGAAATAAATATTTACTAATCAGATTATCTACCCAGAGCAACAATCTTTGTTGGTAGGCTGCCATTTATTACGCTTTCAATCAACCCTGTGGCTTCTAATAAGCTGTGTTTTCATGTTTTTCTTAATACAGAACTGCTTGTCATTCAGTGTCGTACAATGTGCTGTTGTGCTCTGGGAGAGACGCGCTGCCCGGGGTGAGGTGAAGGCTGACGGCGACGCCGCGGAGCCGCTCGGCTCTCTCTTCTTGCTGACTTGCCGGGGATGGCCAGCAGAAGCTGGCAGCAGTGGCAGCGGCTCCATGCCGGGGTTTGGCGGGACCTCGAGCGCCCTGCAGCATATCTCAGCCGAGGTCTGGGTTCCGTGTGAAAAAAAGGTCTCCCAAAAAATTTGTTAGGTCGTTTTAGAGATGCAAAGGGAAGAAAATGACTACTGTTGAGAGACTCCTTTTACCTGTGTAAAGATGCAAGTGTTATTATCCACACGTGGCAGGCACAGGCTGTTAATTAGGAAAATGAATAAGAAAAAAGGTTTCATGAGGTGCACGGGTAATGATCCAGGTGCTGCTAAGTATAAAATATGCTGAGAAAAATGAGCCCTCACAGAGTTTGAAGAGATGGATTGTCAAAAACACACAGTCACTCTGACAAAACATACACATCTGCTTTGCCAGTACAATTAAGATGCCTGTGCTCATGAAAGAGGGACTGGGATAAATAAGTGCTTGGCTGTGCATCTTTCTGATTATTGCTGTTAGAAAATACCTAATATTTAGTATCGGTACTGCATCCACAGTAAATGCATCCTTCCATTACACAGCTGCTTGCTTGAGCTGGAAGACGCAAAATAGGCCACCTGAAAATGTCTGAAGTCACAGACCTGCTAGAAAAATATTCTCTGCCAAGATAAAGCCCTCCCTACCCAGATAATTTACTCTTTTACGCATCCATGATTAGTAGTTTTACAGAAATTGCCTGCATTTCTTTATCTTAAATCTGTGGATTTTAATACTGCCTTGTAAACCAGCCACAGATTCAGTAATGCAGGCTGAAGGCTGTAACTATGTCCTTAACTCACTACCACGTGCCTAAAAAATCCTACAAGCTCATCAGTGGATAATCCGTCCTATCAGAAGTGCCACAGTACGTTGACAAAATTAGAAATACAAGTTTGTTATTTTAATGAGTCATTGACATCTGCTGCTTATTCTTAGTTTTCAGTTGTAGTCCCCAGCTCTGACATCATGGCGCATGTGATTTTCATTTGGTTGCCGCTCTTAGCACTGGCTCAGTTCTTTATATTACTTTGACAGCATTTCTCCTCATTCATTATTTAAGAATAACTTTTGCTTAGCAAGCACATTTCAACACAACTAACTAAACTAAAAGCATGTCCTAATCCTTAATGAAGTCCAAATGCTTCTCCTGGGAGGCAGGTAAATATCATCATCATTTTCTGGATGGGAAGGCAGATATTAAGTAATTTGCCAAGGTCATGCAGCCTGCCTGTGGCATAGGTTGGGAAAAAATGCTCTCGGAGCTCTGACTATCTGTCCCCAGGTGTAAGTAACAACCTTAACCAGCTCAGGCTACTCCAGACCCAGAGCCAATGCAGGGGGAGAGAAGGTGAAGGCATGAACAGGGATGAAGAAGAAGGTCCTGCAGCAGGGTCATCTCATCACCGGAAGGCTGTGAGCCTCCACAGTTGGCGGACGACAACTTTCATTATCAGATAATGCTGAAACAAGGCAGTCCAGTGTCCTGCTTGAGAGCCCAAAGGTCTTGAGATATTAACAGTGAATTTTTTTTAAAGAAGTCCTGCATTTCTCAGTCTCTTTTCAACTCCATGTTTTTAACAATGATGTTATTTAACACATGCCAGTATGAGTAAGTTTATTCTTTCTTCTGATCTGCTCCTATAAAAAGAGCTTGTGTTGCACTGACTGCCTATAATTCATTAAGCCAAATTCCCTTCCATCTGGAGGCTTATACAGTTGTTGAAAAGCTGTCACTATAACCTATTGTCACTGCAAGTTTTTATGAACCAACCTACATTTTTATGTCAAAATTTATCTCAACAATTTTGCAGTACTTACTTTCAATTATTTCTCTATCATCAGCCTTTAGGTAATGCAGCATTCCAGATACTGGGATAACCTCTCTCTGGCTCTTTTCATACTGAAAATAAATATGGTTTTGTATTTTAACAAGAGCTACATAGAAGGAGACACAGTTTCATGTGCATATCCCAGTGGATGCACAAACCAATGACATGTATTGATTTCACCCACCCCCAAATGCAACAATCATAAATAAATGCAATGGCCTACATTAGAAAGAAAGAATGGCTATAAAAAAGGAATTCTTCTCAATGAAAAAAATGAAATTACGCTCTCCTCATTTTGTTTTACAAGAAAAAGGCACATATGCAAGCAAATTCCACATGTTCCAAAGGGCAGATACATAAACCAATGCACAGAGGTAACAAGGCCAAAGATCAACAGCAGCTGCTTTATTTGTCTCAAGTCACAGTTTATAGAAAGATATGCTTTCCTCATAGCATCCTAATCTCTGCCAGATCCACCTGATACGTAAAAGGAGATTAAAAATCCAGCGTGCAAGGAGTCAAAACATCCTCAATTTTCGCCAACTTGGCAACGAGCCTTACTGACTGAAATTCCAGGAATGAGGACATGGCCCTAGTCCTAAAACTCTGTAATAAAGTCCTTCAGAACACCTTTTCCTGACCTTTCACAATGGTTTTACAACAGATTATGGCATTGCCTATACTAGAGGACCAGGACTAATTCTGCAGTGAAGAGAAAGAGAGAACACTAGCACACAAATTACAAACAACACAGAAATACAGCTGAAGGGTAGAAAAACAGGTTTTGGCATGCCACTCTATCACAAAATTAGCCAGGGATGTGTCTGTGTTTGTAGTATGGCTTCATACCAGCATCATTATGTTTTCGAATAAAATAAAAATCTCAGCCTGACCTGGTGTGGTTGGACCAGTAAGATTTAAGTCTTGACTAAGCCCTTGGATTAAAATACTGTTTCAAAATGGGGTAAAATACCAGCATTTTTCAAAAGGTTGGTGTTGTCCAACTGAAATAGTTTAAAAGGCAGGACTGAAAAAGGAAGTGTCAGTTTTGGAAGCAACAAAGATCAACGTGTCTTCAATATGGTATATCTGGCAGACTGCTGTGCAGTAAAATAAAGCATGACACATAACTGCTGAAGCAGTCTCGGGCCAAAACTCATGATTCTTACTCATCTCACACTAAAGCAAAACTCTGTCTAATTGAAATGATGGAGAGAATCTGAGCTGAGTAGGAACAGTAGGGCTTGGCTCATGTAATATATATATGTATGTTCTGTTGGTAGCTCGACTGCAGACCATACAAGTAATTTAAGGTTTTATTTCTTTGGTAGAAGTATGCATGTTTGGGTGGAGAACAGAAACAGATGGAATAAAAGCAGTCGCTGTCAGGTCTTATGTTCGTAAGACTATGTTTCTGAATATAGATACAGACACCCTCCCCATGTACTGCATTTTCTTCTTGTAGCACCTACTGCCCCACGAGCTGAGGATCAAGGCAGTATTACATGAAGTCCTACACAGAAAAACAGCAGCAGGACAGCCTCGTGTCCCTGTATCTTAACTGAAAGTGGAGAACTACTTAATCAAATGCTCTCAACTGGCAGCTATTAAATGGTGGAATAGTCTACAAGGAAAAATCAAAAGCCCAGTGGCTCAAATCTTATTAAACTAGGCTGGAATAACACCACAGGGCCTCATTTTACCAGAAATGGGAACAGAAATTTCTTAAATCTATGGATCAGTGATATCAGCGACATCAGTCTCTTGTGCTTGCCATGGTATTGGCTATGTGTTCAAAGGCCTTTCACCTTGTGCTGACTTGGGCTTAATTGTCGTGGTGTTGGATCCAATATAAATACTGAACCTACAGAAGGCATTTCAAGGACTGATTTGGCTACAGAAAAAACAAGTGGGGCTGTATTTGTAAAGTGCATACCCACCCCTTTTGGCCTCCCTGCTGGGCAGACTCTCCCTCTCTATTCTAGATATTGGCAGTGGACATGCCACAGATCTGCTTGGTTTTTGCACTGAAAGGAGTAGGAGTAGGGAAGTAAAAAATATCTTAGTGATGTAAATAAGAAGTGCATCCTCCTTGTTTCTCTTTTTGGGGCCGAATTGCTCTGTTACAGTCCTAATAAGGAGTTACGGTTCTTTGCCTTTTAGCCACGTAGTATTCCAAAGAAGAGCGCATTTGAGAAGAGCGGATTTTTGTCCTTCTGTCTTCATCCAGAGAAATCTCTAGCCAGGATATTCTGAGCAGATTTCTTACCTTCTTCTTGCCATGCTGTAGCTTGCATGCTGTGGTCTCCTTCCAGGTCCAATTTTCATAACTCCGACTAACAACAAAACTGAGAGGATGCCGACAGGAGGAAGAGAAACAAACAGATTAGATCATCTACTTAATATCCTCCTGGTGAGCTCACCAGGTTTGAAATAGCAGTGTTTTATAATAGGTATAATCTTGACTTAAAAGCTACAAACTGTGTTCTCCATCAGAGATAAATTCATGGTTCAATCTGGCACCACGGAAGGTGGATCTTGCAGGGAGCACATGGCCAGGAAGCCGGCAGAAGAGAGGTAACAGCATGAGGATGTATAATTGCTCTCTGTTAATACAGGGGGTAAACTCAAAACGAGGTTTGCTCAATAACAAATAGCCATGACCTGTCAGTGAACACACCAGCAGAAAACATGAAATTCTGAAAGGGCTTCCTTAGATTGTGATGAGCATTAAAACTCCACCTGGTCTTTATGTAGTGCTTCATACATTTGTGAATCTACTTCAAATAACGTGATTCCATGCAATGTCAAGAGGTTTGATTCAAGGAGCAGAAAGACCCTTTCCAGGTCACCATCTTATGGGGGGAAATAAGGACATCTTATGTCCTTTAAAACACTTTTAGACCAGTTTCTGTATAAATAAATGCAGGCCCACGACCAACGAAGCAACTCCCTTTGGATTGCTTAATACTCTTAAATACTGCAGGAACCTCAGCTTGGATGTAACATGGCTACAGGCTGGCACAACAGGCATATTTAGGATTATTCCTCAAGCCTTTTCCTGCTAGTTCATCTCACCACATAATTTTTGCATAGTTTAAAAGAAAAAGACATTACAAAAATCTTCTTTTAATTAGGGTAACTGACGTTCTGTGACCACAAAACCCACAGGTTTCTAAAGAATACGCTGACCTTTGTAGAAGTATGAGGGAAAAAGTCCAGTAGAGGAGTTACATGTGCTCTCTAGGGAAGGTCATTTCTAGCAATTTAACTTCAAAAAAACAAGATCAAGACCTTAAAGGAGCACAAGGAAGCCATCACCCACAGCCTTCTCAATGGAACAACCTTATCTCAAAAGAAATACAATTATTCTGAAATATCTGAAAGGGATATTCAAAGGAAATAGAACAGAAAGATTGGAAAAATTGTTTTTTTTTTTTTTTTTTTTCTCTAATGATGGGAAGATCAGAAACAATGAGTATCTCTGGGATGACCCTTGAAGGCCAGGAGCTGTAGTGGGAGCTTCTGTTGCTACCATTAGAGAATCCTGCTCCTCTGACAGTTCAGACAGTCTGTAGACAATGAAAGGTCTGTTATGAAATCGATGTTTGCCTTTGGCACTAGACCAAGCAGTTCCTCTATGTGTCCTCTACAGTCGCCAAGCAGAGCTGCAGTCCTCACAGCGATGCTGAATCATAGGAACAGAAGCAACTGATGAAATGAAGGAGATGATTTAGAGTAGCACTGGTTTCATGTTACATGTGATGGCCACACATCAGATTCTGGATGTTCTAAGAGAATATCAATTACAGATTTTTTTTATCCATTGTATCCTGTCTTCAAGGGCTGCTGAAGAACTCCAGGGTCCTCTGCCAGTGGGCTCTGTTAACAATTCTGATCTTTGGTGCGACCAAGGTCTCTAGCAAGCCACAGTTCAGCCTCTGCTCCAATGACCAAAACCTAATCTTGTCTTGTCTTTTAGCTAAGACTGTGAGACAGGACATGATGAAACTATTTTGGCATCACCAGCTGTCCTAAATTTTCAGCTTCACTCCATGCAACCTATTACAATCCCCATTGCAATCAGGGGATTGCATCAGCTAAATCTGCTGAATCAGCTAAAAGCAACTGCTACCAGCCAAACAGATCATGAAACGCTAACTGCAGAAAGAGCCCAGAAGGCAAACCTTCTGCTTGAAACTCTCTCAAGATTAGGCATAACCCCACTCCATTCACACACAAGGGAAAATGCTATGAGATTTAATTAGGAGACAGGAATGGAGTGAATTCAGAGGCTGGCAACAGCTAGCTTTGTGTTTCATGTAGTTCAAAGAGACTGCTCCCTGTGATGTGTCTCCACTGACTATCTACTGAGGAAGGCTGAGTTGGAGAAGCTGGTATTTCCCTATAAATACTCAAATAGGCCAGAATGAATGAACTTCTAGGATGGGACAGGATTTCTCCAACTGGTTTCCAAGATGAAAAGCTTCCCAGTAGAAACCTGCCTGAAATGGGAGCATGTCCTGTATTTTCAGAGGAGAGGGCCCTTCCTTCTTTCCCTCTCACAAGAAACCTTACAGGAGAAATGTGTAATAAACATGATTAACACTAATTTTTATTACTACTGAGGAGGTTATAAAAAGAAATGCCTTCCACGTAGGTTTATGAGCTAGCCACTCTCCTTCTCTGTTGTGACTGAAACAGCTCAGATCTATCCATCTTCAGGGCATACCATAAACCCCATCAATTTGTCAGGTAATTTCTACAGGCATCTCAAGCATGTTGAAACGTGGTTAATTATTGCTGCTGAATAACTCTCCTCCCTTATTCTGTGTGGATGGAATTTGTCATTGTTTTTGCTTTATTGTTGTTTTCTTTGCTACAGATTTTGCTTGCGATGCCTGCTGGGGTGCTTCAAACATTGAAGACATTTTTTAAAATGCTGAAAGGAAACTAATAATCATAAATAAATAATTCTTTAATTTCTCTGAGGAGTTGTCCAGCAAAAAGAGAGAAATCGCTGAAGTAGTTCAAATGTACAAAACAAGACAGGAAGAAGAAAAATGCTTTCCAGAATCTCCCTTCAGGCTTTTTTTCAATGACCAATTGCAAGAAAACCAGAGAAACGAAAAAGGGAAGACAAATCTGATTTTTCATTTATACTGCAAAGGTGATCTACCAAAATAAAAATTTAGACTTGTTGTATAAGATGGAAAGCAAACTGAACCCCAGGATCACTTTTGGCTTATGTCATTATAGATTATGTTTGCAGCCAAGGCACCAACAGGACAAAGCCACTGTGGATTTGTGGGGAAAATAAACCAACCAAAATACAGAGATGCTGCTTTCAAAAGCCCTCTGATATAAAGGTGGTAAGAAACATACATTATTATTACTTCATTTGATACAGTTATTCAACACAGGTTTCTTGTTCTCTAAATTCTGCATCTATCACTTTAAACTTACCAAAAAAAAAAAACAAACCCACATGTCAGAAGTAAAAATAGTCTCTTGCTAGGAGGATTCTACTATGGACCATCATTCAGGGGGACATCTGTTTACTTCCCTGGATAGGACATGGGTTAAGAAGAAGAGACATTAAAGAGCCAGAGATGTGAAATTAAAGCATACTTCTATTTGACAGCTGTAGGCTGTTATAATTTTTTTAAAATTGTGCATTAAGATTTTGGTTAACATATCTTACATTCCATGTAATGTAGATTTTATGGCACTCAACTTCCAGTAACAAGGATTTTTTTACCTGTCTGGCAACTTGAGTTATGCTTGATATACATTAACCAATACTTATCATTCCAGTTTGATTTTTCCATATCAGTCCTTTTGTTTCCTACCCAACTGACAGCATAGGCATACAGTAAAACTGAAAGGGGAAGACCTTTGGACTGACACAAAATACAAGCAAAACACAAGCATAACCAGATTTACAAAGGCCAAACTGAAATGAGAATCTAATGGAATTTTTTTGAATTATATTAAATTCTTATACACAGGACTGAGGTAATACCCAGATGACCACAAGCAATTGAGTGACCGTAAAATAACAAGTAACAACCAGGCTGCAGTAACATATCATGTGTTCTCTCTCAGTATGCCCCTCTGGAGAAGCAAAATGAGCTTAAGCCACATGTGTATATTTGAGACTTAAGCTAACATGTTTTTCTTTAGAAGTGAGGCAGGTTATAAGAAGGCACACAGTCCGTTACTGCGGCTGAGCTGATGAAAAATACCTTACCACATCATGGTAATGCTGCCCACTGTGATCAGGCATCCACAAAACTGCTCAGACTCAAAGTGGCTTTAAATTCCCAATGGAGCTAAACCAGCCTCAACAGAAAGCACTGAATTAGGATATTGCCTAACTCATTCATTTAAAAAATACTTCATTTTCAAAAGTTGGCTTACCTGCGGTCTCTGTATTTGCAAGCTCTTTATCTTAGAGGGCTCTTAATTTTTTATTTATACACGCACCCACGGCTTGAAAAACTGTGAAGAAGAGCATTGCTAACAAAGGATTTCCTTGTCACTGAAGGGAATGGACTATTGTCTTTCTCTTTGGAGAATGATGGCTTACAAAAATCAGTCCAAAGTCAACAGAACAAATAAGCTAAATAATTAAAATATGCCTTCCCTAATTCAGGAGATACTTTCTCATTTTGTTTAAGTTCTCCCAGCTACACATTGTTCTGGTGAGTCTTTCCATCTACTCAGGGGTCACATATGACTAAATTTCAACAAGGGTTGCAAAGATGCCTTAGCGGCTTTGGAAAGCACATTTAATTTTACATGTCTCTCATTAAGATGGCTGTTTACAGTTGGTGTTGAACAATTTTTCATTTCCTTACCAGGCAATGCACACTGAAAAAATTTCAAAATGGTAAGTATACCAAGGCCATTTCAAAAATGAAATTTTATACCCAGTTTAAGAAACCTAAAGTAGCTGTTCTAAAAATTCCTGAAAACATTCCATCTACTGTCCTAAATGTGCACTCTTTAAACATGTATAGGGGGCTATCTTTTCTTATTGCTAACGATGAATTCTATAAAAATCTAAAATAATATTTCAAGCATCCAGAAGGTTTGTCAAAATACACAATAAATTTGTTTACTATAAATTTGCAGTACCTATCTGCAGCTTACATTATGTTTATACAGTGTTTATAAAATTATATTATTCAAAAACTATTGCATTTAATTGCCACATCTCAAAAATACTGTAATCAAATTAACTCCAGTTTTATTCTTCAAGAGCCACCGAGATTTTTTAAGTATTCTAAGTAGGTGCAGTAAAACAAAGCATGTATGAGGACATCGATCAAGCAGTAGGATTATCTGGGTAAGAACAATAACTAATAAGAAAGAAAATAAGACAGGTGAAACAGGCAATAGTAGCCAATTTACCACTTTTTGCATTTCCTGAAAAGTGAATAATCTGAAGTTTACGGTATAAAAAAGAATATTTCTGCCATTGTTTGAAATAGATTTGCTGCAGCTTACAGAATTAATGTAAAGGAATTATTTGTAGCCTAAGTTGGAAGGAAAATGTTCCCATTCAAAGAATTAAGTGATTTGCTAAATTACTGGGTTTTGCCCAACATAATCTCAGTTTTCATTCACTAAAGTGGATGATAGTATTGTTACTGTAAAAAATACTCTTTGGGAACCCTTTTAAACATCACATTACTTTTCTGTAAATGTACCTCTTACAAGACTATGGACAGATGTATTTTATATAGCCAAGAAGCAGAGGCATTCTTTCTACCCCAGCACAGTAACTCAGACTTTCAGGGGTCTCTGTACTTATCCAAAGATGTGGGATGAAATTTTGACTTTTACCAAGTCACTGACTTCAGCTGGGTTGGGATTGTACTCCTACAGATAAGTTGTTTTTTGTCTCAGTCTGAAGAAACCACAGTGATAATGATAACATACATATAAAGCCTTATGAGTTTTCAACCCATCCTAAACCGTCCCAAACATTCACTAATCAGGCTTATATCCTGTACCTATCTGAGCAGCAGCCAGTGACTGGTATTTGGTACAGGCAGGTTGTACATCTCAAGTAAAAGATGTGTGTACACTGATACATCTTCTTTCATGGTGAGGGAGATGAAGTTTGGGGAGTTTATCTGGTTTGTTACTTTTTTTTTTTTTTTCCCTCTTGTGCTTGGATTTCTTGTGATTGTATTTGTTGTTATCTGTTTATTCTAGAAAATACAAGCAAAAGCAATGCACCTTGTACTGAAAGTAGAATTGTGATGATTACTTGACATATACTGTTAGGGAGGTATCACCCTCTAGCTACTGCCAGCAAATCAAGCCTCACTGATGAATTAGAAGAAATATCCTTCAGGGCTACCTCAAACTTATAACTCCACGCTTGTAAGGAGGTCTTGAGGTTCTGAGAAGACTTCCCAATGGATGAGGACTACAAATGTATATTCACATCTCACTCCTGCAGCACTATCTCCACACACAATGACCTTTACCTTTTCAGTAGCACTGAAATGAAGGTGTATTATTGCTAAATAAATATGCAAGGCAAAAGTTCTCTCTGCATTTGCAGTAAACACCACCTGCCCAATACTGCTCTTGCAAATATAGGATATCTTCTTTATCTCCTTGTTTGTTTTGCATTATATAAGATGAAGCCAAACAAGCGTACACCCTTCCCAGAGGTTCACTAGATGCTATCTTACCTATGCAAGTGCTTTTGCAAAAAGGCCAAGCAAATTCCAGCGGAGCCATGCTAATCACTGAGATTCTGGCAGAAACCTAGAGCTTGAGGGGCACTTTTCTTTCTAACATTTATGTGCACACTGCATTTTTGCAAAATAAAATACAGTAGAGGGTGTAAGGATAGAAAGGTGTTTGTTTAAGTGCTGCTCCTTCTGCAAGCAGAAACCTAAATATTCACAGGAAAAGGAAAAAATCCAGAGTGAACTTGCATTAGACTCCTCCATCCTGGAGCTGGTGAAAATGTATGGTGCATGAGCCAATATATTTGATAATGTAATTATTTTTAATTATTTTTATATTGCTAGGAAATTAACACTGCATTAGCACTTCTTCATGCATTTGTGGGCTCACGCAGATTTGCTTTGTTGACTCATATAACATGTTTAAGCTGTGAGGATCTCTTTCTACCAAACTGAGATAGACCATAAACACCTAATGTGATTGTACCTCCTTAGCCATAAAGCCAAGTTTCTTACTACAGCACAAGATTACAAAGGATCCCAAATGCAATTTTGGAATTAAAAGAATTCTGTATCTTTTTTATACCTGGCCTTAAAATACTTGTATATCTTTCAGTTACCATGGTGCTTTATGTAGATTACTTCACAAAAGGCATCCTTCATTATAAATCATACTATGTAGCAGGTCAGGACTCCAGAAATCATGTTGCCAATAAGCAAATAAGCCTACAAGGGTATCTTATCAGAAAAAAACCCACACAGCCCTCATGTACAAGACAACAGTTTGTTGGAGATTATCATAAGAACTTTGTAAGATATCAGTATCTTTGGAAAGTGTCTGGTGATGTGGAAGAATTTTAGGATCTTGTTTATACAGAATTATTACAAAATGGGGTAATGCAAAGGATATACTATTAGAATTATAAACTATTTGATCTTTTTGCTTCTTGTGTTTCAGCAAGGAAGAAAAAAACCCTCTAATTTAAGCTTCTACCAAAAAAATACTAAAATATCTAGATATAAACACTTTGTGTTTCTACAAATATTAGGAAAAAACATTTATAGGCATAAAACTGTACCTCTCAGTGGATATCAGCTACTTCTACAGTGCTTGCAGTGCTTAGGATTATACAAGTTCTTGCTCAGTTGCATATTTACAAATATTTTTTTATTTGAATACAGACTTTCTATGTTGTAACTGCTTAATTACATTTACATGAATGCTAAGATGCTTTATGTGTGCTTTTATTTGATGCTATAACTAATTTCTAATATGAGGCACCATCTGAGCATAAAATGTTGTGTTAACTGGGAAACTAAGACAAAAGTTAGTTCTACAAGGATCAGTAAGGAAAAAGGATATTAATTTATTGAATAAATACTTGAGTAGAAATTTGGAAAATTTAGAAATCTTATTTTCAGGATGCATGCTTTAATTCTAGGGAATAGGAGTGGGTTTTGATTTGAGTTACCCCTGGCAGAACTAAAAAGATAGCTCTGAAAATGACCTGATCAAATACAAGATTAAAAGTTTCCCACTGTAACAACAAAAGCAATCCCAACCCTGCTGCCAACCCGCTCTCCAAATTTATATTCAGGAGCTGAAGAAGCGAGCGAAACCAAACCGGAGAGGTACGGAGTGAGAGAAAGGCAGCATCGGCTGGCGTCTGAACTCAGCCACCACCTTGACAGATGATTTTACAGAAGAAGCTCTCTCTGAACTGGGGCAGTGAACAGCAGCCGCCTCATCAAAGCTATCGCAGTTCAGCTCACTCCAAGCAAATCTTCTGCAGCAACAAATCGTTAGGAACAAAAGACCCAATGGTGCTACCAAGAAACAGCAAGTCCAGCACTTCTGCAACTCCCTAACAACATTTAGGCTTCAGCATCACTGGTGAGAAGACACTTGCCAAAGTACTTCTGCTTAGCTTGGGTTTTCTTTGCTTCCTCTTTTTTCCCCCATCTTTTACAGCTTTAGGAGCTCTAATAAACCATCTACTTTTAATTTACTTTTTTGCTGCTTTTATAATGGCATACTGAAATATCTTTGCAATTAAACAGAGCAACAGCTTTTGTCAAATTCCAGGTTGCATAGACTATTATTTCTCAGAAAGAGAGAAGGAGCAGGACCTATTGAAAACATTAGATTATTAGTATTAGTGTACTGACTATCTCAAAGGCTTCTTTCAGTGCTTCCCTTGAAAAACTTTCTTCAGGTTCCTTAAGTTAGCTTATCTTTACATGTTTATAACACGTTTAAAAAAAAAAAATCTCCAATGAAATTTAATCTGGATGAAAACAAATTTGATTTAGAAAATATTGACCCAAAGGAAGAAACTAAGTGAAATTCTGCTGTCATTCTTAAGAATAAAGTAGTAACAGTGAGTATTCTGAGGTGGCATTCACTGACGACTTTGGAAATAAGATACTTTGATCTAATATAAATTAATTTAGGCTCTGTTTAAGGTAAAATCTATATTGGACAATTTTTAATAAAGAGATATAAAGTGTCTCCAGTGAAGAAACAGCAATGCAACAACCTTCTGATCTTTCACTTTAAATTTCTTTTCCTTCCTTTTTTAGTAATAAAAAGCCACAGTTCAACCTATGATCAATTTGTGGTCCTTCAGTTAGCGAGTCCCCAGAAGGATAAACAGAAATGTGAGTGACAAATAGTATGAATCACATTTTTAATTATTACTAGTAGAGATAATTACTGACATTTAGCTGACCATGTCTCCTACCTACCTCTGGACTGCAAATGTACAGAGCAGTAATCTGAGGGGCACAATTAGGGGCACTCAACCACAGAGAAGCTCCCAACATCTCACACCACCTCCCTTGAAGAGGGGACATTAGCTGGAGTCTCAGATCAATAGTGAAAATACAGTTTCCCAGAGAAAATTCAGTTTACATATCAGTTCTTCCAGGTTCACTCATGACAAGGAGTAACTCACCCCCCTCAAGGACTCCTGATGACTTCAAGAGTGATTAATTCCACTGATTAAAGGTGTCTCTAGCTGCAAGGGCTACCCCTTGGTGCAACAGATGGAGTTGATACATTCTCCTAAAATGTGTATTTTAAAAGATGAAGAGCACCATGCTATCTCTTGGGGTTGTGGAGACATGGAAGGACTGAATATTAGATCAAAAGGCAGCAATGTTTATCTTAAGGAATGTAGATTCTTCTGAAACCCTGAATTAAAAGAAAAGAGGATGCTATCAAGACTATTAATATTTAGGCAATGAAAACATTTTTGTAATCCAACCTCTGGACATACCTGCACAGGTAATTTTGATCTGATAGAACTGGGTGGTTAAAGTAGAGAACAAGCATAGCACCTGGAATAAATGTGAAATGGACTCTCCTGGAGTATGACTGAAAGCTTAATTCCTGCTGTAAATGATTGTTTTAATTTACACAGATGAGCAGCAGTAAATCTTCACAAAATTAAAAACAATACTTTATTAATAACACAAACAAAAATGTAAAAGTTCAGTTGCTAGCAGCTATCCAGAATTACATGAGTAGCACCAAAATAATTAAAACTACTTGTGTTTCAAAAATAATAAATACATGTCATGACCCTAAGCAGCAAAACAACATTAAAATCCATTTGGTATGTAAATTCACTCAAATGATAACAAGTCACATATCTCAAAAAAGAAAATAAAAGAAAAAAGAAAAAGAGAGAAAGAAGAAAATATTTACTACATAAATTATGAAAGGAAAATCAAAGAATGTAAAAAACTCAGTTGTGTGTCTACTCATTATTTTGCTTTAATTTCATCTAACTTTGTGAAAAGCCCCATGGGCTAGGGACATTAATTTATTGCTTTTGCTGTTTTACTAATTCCTAATGGAGAATTACAAAAGAATTTAAATCACATGAATTGGAATCATGGGAAGGAATGGGAGAGAAAATTGAAGAAAACTGCAGGATACCCAGAAAGCTAAAAATAAATTAGTGTATTCTAAACGCCTTTCGAAAAAGAGGAAAAATGCCCATGTCACAACCACAATCTGAGCTGATTTCAGCACCAGCGAGACAGAAAGAAAATAATCTAGAGGAATTTAAAAGCAACAAATCTCTAGGACCAGATGGAAGTTATCCCTGGGTATTAGAGAAGATCAAGAAAGAAACTTTCGGGCTACTGGCAGACATCATGGAAAGGCTGATAAGTTCCAGATGGAATACAGAAATCAGTAAATATGGCACCAGATTACGAAGTGATATGAAATAACATTTTAGTGTGAAATTAGCAATAAATATGGTTTGTAACATGGCAGCATATCACAATTTTGACATAATTTGACAAGTCGCAATATAAGACACAGTGTCAGAAGCTATCAAAGCAAAACAAAACAAATCTCCCAGGTGGTTTGCTGGGAGAAAAACAGTTATTTCACCCGGAGTTTTCACACAGTGGTTCCCGATTTCCTCCTGCCCAGGCTGGCAGTGTGTTTAAGTATTATGGCTTTTAATATGGCGAGGGGTCCAAATGGGAGTCCAGCCATGCTAGGCACCGGCCCAATGCTATAGTAGGTCACTTGATTCCAGTGACCTTATGTCCTAAATGGGTGAGATGGATGATTCCCAGGAGGTGTTGTCAACTCCAGAAGTCAAGCAAATTTTTCAAGGTCACGGAGCTTGTTTGAGGAAGAAAACTCGTATTTTCTCAGTCCAGGCCCCAGCCATTAGATTATTAGACCCAAGTATCATTGTCTATCCGTGCATTCAGTGACAGTCCTTCAATTCCTCCTTTTTCATAGCTATAATTGTATCTCACTTCTCCTGGCACTCTTTCCACCTTAGCAACTTCTACTTCTGAATCAGATCACTTGGAAGAAAGATAGTATATTAAATAATGTTCCCATTAGGATTTTTATTTTTTTCCTTGCAAAATAAGCCATTTCCAGAAATCTACTGACTTCCTTTTCTCCTTCTGCCTTCCTCATCTCTTCCTGTGCTCATCACCTGCCATGGACCCTGGTACCACGAGGATGTCACTGCTTCCATTCCTCATCCCATCAAGGTCAAACAATTAATGTAGTGTGTCCACCGTTCTCAAAGGCATATTTGCCTAATTCACTGAAGTCTGTAACAAAACTTATATGAAGTTAAGCTGAGGGACATCTATCTAAAAGGAGAGCAAGCACTTGGGTAAATGATCAAGATGATACGCAGTAATTTCATGTACTCTGGCACTTGAAACTGGGAAACTTTGGCTTGAATTCATTTTATAAGCATCTGAATGAGGTGTCTCAGGTGTGTTGCTCCCAAAGTTCCCTCTGCAGTCAGTGACAGGATGAGTCAGACCTTCACTGAGCACCCTCCTCTGATTATACAGGGACCATCCTAACTTTGGTGTCTCATTTAAGTGCCTAAAGTTAGATGGGATGCATCTGAATCTCTTGAGGCATACTGTGAAATTTACACTACAATATGATATGAGTCACAGATAAAAGCATAAAAAATAAACCTGAAGCAATTATTCACCACATGATAACAATGGGGTATAGGTGTTTCATCCTAATCCTTAACCCTAATCTGTGATTGATGCCATATTTGTAAAAATAAGTAAATAAGGACTGTGGTGCTTGACAGCAGAAAGAGGAACAATGAAGAAAGTTTTTGTGAAACAAAGTTTGACAGAAATGTCAAGCAATGCACTGTGGTCTCTGAAGTAGGAAACACGTGTCAAAAATAAATGGAATTGAACTTGACCACAAGAAGGACTTTAAAAACGCCCTGGAGTAATAGCAGAATTCACTCTTGAAAACACCATGGCAATGTTAGGGAAGAGTCAAACAGCAGAGCAACTGGGAGGCAGAGGGCTTAAGCACCAATGTCAGACACAAAATAGAAACCGAAAAACTAGTCCATCACAAAAGAGCACACTCACAGTAACATTACAGGCTGCATTTAAAATGCAAGAAGAAATACATAACTAAGGCTGATACTCTTGCTCTCACATCATCTGGAAGTCACACTTTTCAACTTAGTAATTTTGGGACAGAAGACAAGATGTGTACCTTACTGAAGTGAGTTGTGTACTGGTAGCACTGACGGACACATTATCTGTATGACCTAGCAGGTTCTCTCTCTTTTTCTTGTAATAAGAACAGCTGAATCATACAATGCTACAATATCAAGACAAGATCCACTGATCAAACATTATCCTTTCCTCAGTTTGCTAAATCCTAGCCTTGCTTTCAGTCTGAAACTTTCCTCTTTCCTCTCCCAACAAATATTTTAACTGAAGTTATGAGAGAGAACAAAGCTACTTTCAGGATTAAAGAACAGAATCTACAAAAATCACTCCAAGAATCTTAATTCATGTAGTTGAGGAAATAAATGAAAAAAAAAAATCTACTTAATTACAAAAGTCTTCAGTCCCAATCCTGAGCCATGGGAAGGCACTGGCAGACAATATATAAGGAATATATAAGGATCAATCAATCTGATGATAAACAGAACTGTGATCTGCATAAAATATCTTTTTCAGTGTTGGCAAAGTAAAGAAATTGTGACTGGTTGAAAGGAAAATACAAAGATAAAGTGGTACCAACACCCTCTTGTCTCTTTCGATAGGAAATATGGGGAAAGTCACAATTTACATGTTAATCTGCAGCAAGAAATCTGTGTTTGATGAAAAATAAAACAAAACTCCACAGCTACCAGGAGGTTCCAAAAGAGTGAAATGTCCATGCTGGAAATAAGAGTTACAGCTTCAAGATCTACCAGAGTTACTTTCAAGGCTTTTTAGTTACATTGATTAAAAAATCACATGCAGCCATCCCATATTGAGGTACTAAAATGTTTTAAGTTTGTGACTCCATAGAAACACTGCAAGTACTGCATAACTACTAATGTATTACGTACTGATAATGTGTTCAGTGTCTCATGTCAGACCATCATAAATTTTTACTTAGCTACAGCCAGTCATTCTGAGCTTGGTTATGCTATGCAATATAAACTCCCCCTTTTCTCAATGTAATGTTTATTCTTGGGATATACATACATATTTTCCATGCATTATGCGTTAAGATTTTCTTCACACTTTTCAATTAATAGATTTTATTAATTGCGGCTTTCTCAGGAGCCTGTAAATTTGGCAGCTGAGCGTCCTTATTTATTTTCCTTCAATGACCTCTGTGTAAGATTCGCTTAGTTTTCCCTCTGTCAGACACCTTGGGATCCATATTTCAAGCTGCATACTTTTTTCTTCTTATCTCTAGTTATTATTATTTGTTTGTTTGTATTACAGCGGCATCTTACAATCCCAGCTGGGGCTAGACACGCCAGGAATACATAAGAAAGAGTACCTGCCTCAGGAGAGTGTCTCTAGCTCAAAAAAATTACAAAAAAAGCTAAGAGACAGGAAGAGGAGGGTACAGAAGGAGATGCAAAGAGGTGCTGTGACTTGCCTAATGTGATTCACAGGTAAGAGCTGCCTGGACCCCATCCTATCACATACACACTGCATGATGAACCATCCCCATCAGCAATAAAAATATTTAAATTTTTGTATTTTTTTGAAGCATAAGAGAGAAAGAAACTCATCTTGGCTTTTCTACAGCAGTAAGTCCTGCAAAGACAACACAAGAGGCTTGGTATTATCAGTCTGGACTCATGCATGTGCAGCAATAATCACGATGCCTTTACATTAACAGCGATAACAGTCCTTAATATTACATATCCCTGTTACAATGCCATTGTTAGGCCTTTTGTCTCCAAGAATTATGACTCATATAACGAGCCTTAGCCTACACTACTCTCAGATTTGAGGTGGGGTTTCTGCATTGCCTTCTTAAGCATCACAAAATTGTCTCTAGAAAATAGTCTGAGGAAGCACAAGAACAAAAGGACAACTGGAATGAAACTAAAAATAATGTTGCATTGCCCAACCTATTAGGTGACTACACGGTTATATAGGGGGAAGAATGAAAAAGAAGAACTTAAGATTAGTGAATCAGCAGCCTAAATTCTGCAAGAGATATTAAAAAAAAAAACCCAAACAATTAAGAGATGCTGGGGCTGTAACATGTATCCTATTCTGCTTCATGCAGCACTTTGCTGGAGCTGCTATTGCCTTCCAGCATAGAGTGACAGTAAAACCACAGGGAATTCTGCCAGAACTGCTGTTCTCCACCTCCCTGCTCACCCTCAGGGCCTCCATGCCATAGGGCAGCAAGGACCAGAGCAGGCACCTTCGCAGTCACTACACACTTTGAGCGATCTGCAGCAACACGTAACATTGCCTGGTGGAGACCAGCAGACTCAGTGCTTTTGGGATGTGGTGCAGTAGTGTAGTCATGGCTACAGCCAGCTACGACTCAAGTTGTCGTGCATACCCTCAGCCACATCAACCAACCATTGCAAGGAGCGTCCAACATATCTTCTCTGTGTTTCCTACTTTACTCTCCTAGGAAACTGGACTTTTAATGCATGGTCTTGGCCTCTGTTTAAGCTGTTCCAGAGACTTTGTCCTGAATACTTGAGAGACTGTGCCAAGCTGTTGAATGAAGATGGCAGTCAACAGCTCAGATCTTCAGGTGAAGGCAACATACCATGGCCAGGAAGCTGTGGAGGAGAATCCTGTCCCACTCCAGGCCAGAAGAAAGCATCTCTACTCACCTCACAGCGTGATCCACGTGGAGGACAAATTTATTTGACCTTGTCATCACCATCAAAGATGATACCAAAGTAAAACAAACAAAACTAAACAAACAAAACCCACCATACTGCACTGTATGTGCTTCCCAACAGACTAATCTACAGCAGACACTGCAGGGTGATCTGTACAGAAGAGAAAAGAGCAATTCACACATGGACTAAGTGACATAGGGTTTTGAAACTCTATTCTAAAACTATGTTCTCAGAGGTGTTAATAGGGACACAAACTATAACCCACATGGGCTATGAATAGGTATTTATCCCACTAGAAACAAATTTTATTTACTTAACCTCAAAATACAGTGTGTTCCAATCTCCAGCATAGCTGCAGTTTCTTAATAGTGTTCTGAATAATCTGCCACATTTCTTCAAACATGCTTCTGCAATTCATTTAGCATCAGGCAAGAGGAGAATTGTATTTTATATAAACTGTGATTTTTTGAATGGTATTTTTTTCATAGAGAAGGCCAGAAGGGACCTTTTGAAATTAGCCAACCTGACCTCTTGCATAATAGAAGCCACAGAACTTCCTTGAATTGATTATTGTTTGATCTATAGCGTATCTTGTAAAGAAACATCTAATCTTCATATAAAAATCAACAGTGATGGAGATTTAGTGCAAAGATCTTTTGGTATATTGACCTCTTGGTCAATTGCCCTCACTGTTGAAAATAGAGGCTTAATTTCTGAATTTATCTGCATTTGTCAAGCTCCAATTTCTCAACACTTCGGCAGATGTATTACTTTTGTTTCACAAGGATAACGTGCATTGTTTATAATAAACAAGGCAGGCAGAAAAATGCATCTTCTTTACAAAAGCATTGATTAAAAATGAGTATGTGCCAAATAGCTGACTCATTCCCACACTTCAGTCAGAGCTGGTGCTACCAATTGCCTCTCTGATATTTAATGTCAAATGATCTGCTGTATCAAAGTGGAGACATGGTCCCACCGCAGTTATAGTGCCTTTAAATCAGCTAACTTGGCTCTGGTAGCAGCCTGGCCATTACCAATCAGGCTGACAGAGAAGGGAGGGAAGGATCAGTTGTTTCAGACAGAAAGTGGATTCTGTGTCCTGTGTGGTTGCAGAGCCTTGCATAGCACACAGAAATGCCCCAGGAGGCTTTCTACAGCCCAGCTCATTCAGGGCTACAAAACACGTCTGAAAAGGTGGCAAATGCTCAAGAACTTGGCAGTGGTTACAGTACAGACATACCCATAAGCAGAGGGGAAACCTCTCTCCCTGCTCTTGGCCCCTTCTGACTTTCTACTCCAGCTACAGAAGACAAAGGTCCTTCGATCACGGGATGCAAGACCCAACTCTCCTCACCATGGAGATTTTCATATGCATGAATACAGCAATACCGAGCTGAACTGGTCTGGCAAGGCTCGTTGGGTCCATTTTCATTATCCTTGGAAAAATTCTTAATGGTTACCAAATTGGTACCCAAATAGCAACATTTAGTACAGCAATTAAGCTACAGTGGAGAACAGACCTTTGATCTAGGACAAATACCTCTTTTATCTTCTGCCCTAAAAAGCTTCAAAATTAAGTCTGTTTTTACCCAGTGCTTATCTTTGAGTGATAACTGCTCTCCTCTGCCCAGTTCAGAGCAATCCTCCCTCTACTGCTTTTACGCAATACTTTTTTGTTGTTTTTTTTTCTTAGTTGGAAAACTATTTTACTTTCTAGGATTAAAAGGTGAACTGGAAGGCTTTTTTACCTGCCCTGATCAGAGTTCAAGTTCCTTTATTTCCCCAGAAACTATTGATGAATAACTAACACCTGAAAACAAAGCCCAACCTGGATTCTCTGTACAGCCTTGGGCATCTGTGATCCATCAACCCCTGCACAAGACTCACCATAACTTTCAAGTCAGTACTTTACAAATGTAGAAAATGCTGTTTAAATATCTTGCTTTAAAACATACTTGCAAAGTTAAAGGCTGCACACATATGCTGCTAACAATCTGGAAAGTTAAAGTATTATTTAAAAAAAAGTAAGTTATTTATTGAAGTGATTTCAGTGCATTGCTAAGGAGCGAGCTGGCTGGTTTCAGTGAAGCTATTTCTCTTTGTGGATGTGCTGGTTTATAAATCACTCACTCATCGTGAATCCTGCTGGATACCAGAGGAATCCTATTTAAGCTTCTGGTAAGCAATTTGCTTGGTTTACTAAATTTTCCAGTCACGCGTCCATGCAAAAGCTGCTTTCACTCAAATTCTCCTTTCTGCCCGCTATTTGTCTTTGCCACATCTGTGTTTATTGTGCGGCCGCAGGCAATGGCATGGCTTCGCAGCTAGGATCTGCCCGATAACCACTGCAGGACTTGGCGGCCTCTCAAAGGTGACCTGCCAATCAAGTTGCCAAATTTTTTCATTCATTTTAGGCCACTCAAGCCAAACACCCCAGCACAGAGGCAAGCGGGAGGAAGGGAGCGCCTTGTTTCTGATTCTCCTCTCTATCAGCATTAGGTTCACCCAGCTGCGGCTTGAAAGTACGCCATGGCAAAACTTTAAGTTTACTACTTGAGTTTTCTCCTCATGCTGTGTGCTTCAGTGTTGACAGTTAACTCACATTTAAAACAACCCTCTGCAACAGAGCTGTCAGCTGGAGTTGTATCTGAGCCACACAGACCCTTTAAAATTCTTCCCTGGCTGAAGGGACATCAGTCAGCCAGGAGAGACCCTCACCTCTGCGTTAGGAGTCCAAGGGATATACACAGCATAACACTTCTTTTTTTTTTTTTTTTTTTTTTTTCCCCCCTCAGTGTTACTGTGTAGAAAAATGTGAAAGCAAGGAAAATCAGGTCACGGTGTGCAAAGGGAAGGGAGAGTATTGACCGTATTCCTGGAGGAAGGCTCTGCACTGATCCCACCACCTTCACCCAAACACTAGTGACTGGCTGCAAGCCTGCCGGTTGCACTTGCAGCAGCTGGGGCCTCTTCAAGGGCCGTATTTAACCGAATGGGGACATTTTCAATTCTGTTAATGCAGCCCACCTCTGCAGCTAGCCTTCAGCTGGGTTCAGACATGCAGCCCAGAAGTAAGAGACTCACAAAAGGGACCTATTTTGAGAAAGCAGCTTACAAACTGAGTAAAACGTGTTTAAGCAAGGTTTTTTCTGTGTCCTGGAAAAAACATCAACATCTACTACAAATCACACTGGCCACATTAATAATTACATCTAGGTTTTTCCCTCTCCAATTTTACCTAGCTGTCATGAAAACAGTTTGATAAAATAACTCTTTATGAATAATCAACTGCAATATTAACCCAGCAAGCTATAAATAAAAGAAGGAAGTGAAGACCATAGGGCCTCCTCTAACACACAGACACAAGCCACTTGGGAAAGACATACTAAGGCAAAATTAGAATATATATGTTTCTCTATAAGAATACAACTGCATTAAATAAAAGGTAATAAAGTCCAGGGAAACAACAGGATTACCTCTAGCTATCTTGCACACCAGGTTTTATCTTATCCATACACAACAGGTGGCCTCATGCATATCATCGAGCATCCTGTAACCTCCTCCGACGTCCCGTCCCAGCCACATCATCCAGCAGTTTAATACAAAACAGTACTGACAGATACTGTAGGCATTTGCCAAATGCAATGAGAGGCTCTTTGTAGCGTCTGATCTACTTAGATCGGGGTTCTGCACTCTGATTATTACTTCACATTGTTTCATCTACACTTTCTGAAGCTTCAGAAATAAAACCAAACAAACACCCCTACACCCTCAGGGAAACAAATTCTTGCGCCACTGTTAAGCTTAAAAAGAGAAAACTCCTGTAGCAGATTGTTGGGGGTGCTTTTGCCAATTTGTTTTTGAACAGTATTTTCTGCATCAAAAGGCAGGGCAATAATAATGATCTGATTTTTAATATTTCTGTTTCTTTGATTTATTTTAGATGTGTATTTGATAGTTCAATGTAGAGTTGTCATATTATCACATCAAACCTCACTTGACGCCCTATGAATCTGACCTGACTGAAACAAATTCCCCTGGATTTTCCTGCCAACATTACATTAATTTACCAAGCTTATTTCTATAGTATAACAGAAAATTTCCAAATATGAAACACCATTTTATTCCCTGTTCACCAATTATATTCCAGAGAACTGCTGCTATACACAGTACGGACCATACAGCACAACAGGAGCTCTGCCAGTAAGCTAAAATATTCATGAGACGTAGGGTTGTGTGAGACTGTTAACATGACTTGCCTCTCATTTAGCACTCCATCGGGCTGTACTGATGGCAATGTCACTGGTTCCAGACGACTCTTCCAGGTACCAGCAAATAAGGGAAGAAGGCAAGAAACTGTCCTTGCGCAAGCGCAGGGCGTGCAGAGCAGACTGGAGGCATATAGGCGTGTGAGAATATTTAATGGATGTCTGCTCATCTTGGTACACGCAGATCTGCAGCCACGGATCACCTTAAACAGCATTACCCAGAAGAATTCCCTACCTAAACACCAACAAAGACAATTAGAGGTGATAAACACATGATGATGACACGGTATCAGCATTTTGAAGGCTGCAGTGGCACAAACAAACACCTCAGCAGGAAACATTGGGGGAAAAGCAAACGTCTATAAAAGCCACATTCTGCTGCAGATGTAATGGAGGAAAAATAAAACAACTGAACTGCTGGCTTTCCCAGTTGGCAGGTATTTTAGAATCTAAATGGCCCTGAAAACTTACTACAGTATAAAATTGCTGTAATTTAAAAGACTTCTAATTAAAAAGCTATAACATTAACTTTTGGTCCTCTCCCAACCCCCCACTTCTTTTCCTTAAATATTTGCCTCCACTGTACAATAAAAATGAAATTTAAAAGTGTATCTAATCACTGAAGGAACTACACCAGGCTGAAGATTTAGAAAGAGAAAAGAAAAGATGCCAGAAAATACACGTAGGTTTAGATTTACTCAAGGCTACTGATATCTACAGCAACCCAAAGCCTTAATTTTCCACGAAATCCACTATGTAATTTCTTTTTTGCTCATTCCAGCTAGATTGCCATTCTGATTTGATCACAGTCACTGCATAGGAAAAACAGCCATTAGCTCATCCAGTTCATGCTGATAGTGCAGGATTGCCCCCTAATATGGTTTCTGCAGTGATATCCCATCCAATTATGCAGTCAAGAGTAACAGGGCTTCCTCCACATCACCTAGCAATACAGTAAGGATCACTATTAGCAGCTCTCCCTCTGGCTTAGTCTGAAGCTGGCCTCCTTTCAATTTTTGTTTAAGTCCTCAAAATCCCACTGCTTAATGGGGGGAATCTCTGCTGCCCCTCCGTGAAGGACAGTCCTGCCCATGGTCGATGGCTGGAAGACAGGACACATGGGTACCTCACTGCCGCATGACTCACTAATCCCGACAACCTGCTGACTCGCTGCATTTCTGCTGCCTTTGCAAAAAGGCTTCGCAATTTAGCACAAAATAAATTAACGGTGGTAGAGGTTCAGCTGCCTAGCGCTGATTTAAATGCCTGAGGTAACTCTGACATCTGCACCAGCCTGGATGATACAACACCGGTCCTACAGGAGGCCCATGCCCTCTTGAACTGAAGACCCGGTGGGGTACCCCACTGCATCTGTACTGTCTGTAGTAACCTATTTTTTAAGAAATTGAGTCTCATCCTTTCTGAGATCTGACTGTTTATTTTCAGTGAAAATCTCAAGAGACTGTTTGTTGAATACACGGTACAGTGACATAGACCTTCACTGAGGTGTATGATGATACAGCCCACAGCTGAGATTAGCTACATTTGCACGCTGGATACTCATCATAGTTGTACACTGCATCCTATCAAATGAATCATGGGGTTATTCCTCTGTTCACACTTATTCAAAGATACTTGTGTTGCAACGCACTTTCTGACCTGTCCAGGCACATTTCCATTTATTAATGCAACTGTGTTACCAGCTTTTCAGTGTCACCACTCTAAATACTGCGTCAGTCCTGCTGCTTGGGAAAATGTGTTACTGGCTTCTGCACAAATAGTGCAGAAAGACACCAATTTACTTTCCTTGCTGCTTTGTTCACCTCACTCCTGCACCACTTCAAAGTCCCTCGTCTTTTCAGTATAAGAAACCATAGGTAATTCCATGGGATAGTATTACCAGGATGATGTACAAACTGCTAAATGTTTACATTTAATGTTGCATTTCTGGAGATTAGATACTAAAGCCTGGATCCAGAACAACTGAGAGCCAGATCTGGGTACCTAGATAAATAGTATTCTCATTAGGCACTCATCTCAGTCTCATAATATAAAAGGTATCTAGAGTGGGATTCAACAAACTGCAGATTTCTACAGTGCACAGGTTTCTCTGCATCTCAGCAAGTCACCCTGGGCTTCCTTTGGGCTTCCCCCAACCCCTGTCTATACAGTATTTATTTCAGTTACTTTCAGCTGTAGGAAAAGTTGTTCGGTGAGCCACAGACTGCAGTCACTTGCTTGGAGAATTTTCCATTTATGAAATATTGTCTATGTCCCTAAACCATTTTAACTGCCATATATGCTCCAGACAGGAACACTAAGACATCTGTATTAAGCGATTATGTTACAAGTTTGTTTTTTTTCCTGTTGCATCAGAATTTTACTACCTGTCAGTCTGCTGTGTATGGGTTGCTTTGCCAGTCTGCATGTTCATCTCATTCTACAACAGGTCTGCTGGTTGTCTCCATTGACAGAGTTGGAATTACTAAGAATTGTAAGCACCCAGTAAAAAACCCCCAACAGTCAGGGCTTCACTTCTACATTTTCTTTAAAATGCAAATAGAAAGTCAATAAGAAATTACAGCCCAGTTAATTTCTTACAATTAAAAAGTAAATAACCGATACTGATTAATCGATTCATATTGTGGAAACAGTGACAGCAGAAGATTAGAGGGCTGAGTAATTCAGCTGGACTTGTAAGGTAACTTTTAAAACACCACATTGCAGGGCTTTTAAAAAAAGACTTAAAGAGTTCTTTCCTCTGCCCACAAATATGGACCAAGAAAGAGATCTTCTTAACATCCAGTTAAAAATGTCCTCAATATACCGCTCTAGGTCCAAATAAATTCAAGATCCAAACGAAAACAATGTAAAAAATGGGTCAAAAAGTCAATGTTCACAGATCTCCACCCTAAACAAGCAGAAAGTAAAAGTCAAAAATACTCTTGACCTGTGGCTTCACAGCAGCAGCACCATTAATCCTTATTCATTCTCCTCTTCTGCATCTGGTCTCCAGTGGCACACACTCGCCTGCCCCAGCACCACGACCTACTGCCCTGCAGTGCCATGCACCCACATAACTGACGGCAGGGTTGTGCTGGGAACTGCAGACCCCCTGATAAAAACGTTCTGATGTTTGTTTCCAGTCCCCTTTAGGCACTATTGATACTGCTGCAGACTTTGTCACTTGGAAACAGAGCTTTAAAATTTCACTGCTGAAAATGTGAAGGACTGGGAATTGGAGAAGACTATTTCTATGGCTTCATCATATATGGGGGACACAGGATGTTTGGATGATTTTTGCTCTTCTCCATGCTTTCCCAGGTCCAAGAAGAACCCAGAACTCTGTGTCAGGCCTTTAAACTTATACCATGCACCATACATATGTATTATACATCTCACAAAAGCCAGCAAATCCAGCAGAAAACTCCCAAAAGGCAAGAACCGCATTAAGTATCTGCAACCCAAGAGGAAAGCTGTGGTAAGAAGAGAGCCTCAAATCCTCCTGCACTTCATTGAGAGTTGGCCAGCTGTGCAACCCCATGGTGAGATGGGGAGGTAAGAGTCAGGTTCACATTCCTGCTCTTAGAATACTGAATCTTTTTCAGAAATGTTAAAGTGTTATAAAGTAGTCCTGGAGACTTAGGAAGTGTAAATCTGAATCTCCTCAAATGGAGGAGGTAACGGAAATAGGTCTTCTATTTCATAGTCTAGTGGTCTGATACGGTGGTTATTTTATAAAATTAAAGGATTTTTTTGCTGCTGTTTCAGACATGTGACAATCTGAGGCTTGCCTGGTGCACTGAGAACTTCTCTGCCTCTTACAAGAGCAGCCTCGCTTATATCTACACAAAAATGCTTCTCTCCAGAGCCCAGCAACTTGTGATGCCAGCGCTCTTACAAACCCTCGTTATTCAGATCGAGATAAACCCACCTCCCAGCCTCGAAGGTTCCCCAACGCATGCTGCTGTAATTGGATTTTTCACCTCCAAAGGACACATGCATCCTGGATTTGCAAGCTTTAGACAGACTGACTTTTAATAACAGACTGACTTGTGAGTGAAAGCGTCACAAAAATATTCTTGTAAGATGGGAAGAGCTATTTTATTATTTGCAAAGTTAGAATCATCTTTAAAAAAACCCACCACTAGCTGACTAAAATTAAACATAAAATTACAGCAAGATCCTTTCTTAACTATAACATTATGAAGTTATGTTTTGTATCAGTTTGGGGGACTGAGAAACAACTCCGTTTCCAATACTCTCACCTTCATTTCACTGTCCATAGGATCTGAACCCCAAAATTGCCCTGCAGCTCTGAAGCCTTAACCCAGTACTATATACTTGGAGACTACTTTTTTTCCTTCTCTTGTTTTGATTAAAAAAAAAAAAAAAAATTCCTTTTTTTTCCTGGTTCTTTTAAACAGCAGCATTGCACCTGTTGGTCTTGCATTCCTTGTGTTGAATACAGGACATATCCTTTCCTTCTTCTTCTTCGGACTTTGACTTTTTTCTTTCCCTCTTAAATATGAACAGAGCATCCACTGCCAGGCCTTGAAGGGAAAAGCTTCTCCAGAGAGTGCACACCTGACCTCAGAGCAGAGATGATGAACCTGCCACTTGGAATGCTCTATCCAAAAATCCTCATTCCCCACAGTTTTTGACAGTTTTAAGATTTCCTGGTGCTACATTTTTTTAAAAAAGAAAGCTGCTGATGACTTTGTCTTGTATTCAGATTTCCTTAAATCCTCTTTTTTTTGTAAGGCATACCCTGAGAAATGCCACTTGGTGGATTTAGGTACAGGAATACTTAGTTTCCATGTCCCACACAGGTTTAGCTGTAAGCCAGGGACAGTTCTCACACATACAGATATACAGCTGAGGATGCCAGGGGTATTCTGAACTGTCAAAAATTAAGGCACCTATGGAGTTTGTAAGTACCTCCAGGGTTAGGCAGCAGAGATTTTTAAGTTTACAACTCTGGATTTTGGTGTTTGAATTTTGCTTCCTTCTCTCCCAGTTTGGAAGCATCCTGCTTTATGGCTGACTCAAAGTGACATGGCTCCACACGATTCATGGAGGCCAGCTCTGCTTTCATTTAAAAAAGATAAACATTTCTAATCCTGATTGTTACTGGGAATAATGTGAAATGCAACCTGACCATACTCCAAAATCTCAGAAGTCATAAAGGAAACCAAAGCAACTCCAAATTTATTATGTTGTAAAATTCTTACGATTTTGGGGACTGCGTCATGACATCTAAACATCTGGAGTTGGCAACACTAGAAGTCACTAATGCTAACAGGATGAAAAATGTGATAAAATAGATAAGCAACGTGTACAATGACAGGGCAGATGCTTTAGTGTTTTATAACTATATAAACATTTAATTGTTATGAGACTAAATGAGATTTGTCATGACTTTAAAGCCTGTATTTCTAACACTGTCATCATATACCTACCTAGAAGGGTCTCAGAAGTTTGGGCCTGGGAAATGTGAGATCAAATACAGAGAGGTAATAAGGCAAAGCCCAAAAGCTAAGTTAAGCATTTTGAGCTCCAAACTGCACCACCCTGTATAGATTCCTACACCCTGTTCACCAGCACCTCAGCAACAACATCGAACGCCTTTCCCTGCAGCCTTCAGTGATGTGACCGTGAGTAACATCTGTCATGCAGTTTGTTTTCACATCCCTCTCCTTCTGTGTCCAAGTCTTACAGAGAGACCTACATGGGTTTACATATTGTTAGATGCAAGGAATGGGCTCCCTGGTGTCCCCATTGTTGAATGATCCTAAACTACTCAATGCCATCTGATTAATTGCTACATTATGTTAAAAACTGTATGTAATCCTAGTTACCATGTCATTGCTATTTAGATAAAATGAGCGATATGATTAAAGGAAATATTTAAGAGCTACAAAGGCAGGAAAAAACCTGGGCAGAAGGGAGTATTATAAAAATAAAAATGGTGGAACAAAAGAAAGAAAACAAATGTGGACATTTAGCAACACAATATAGCTGAGGACCTGATATTTGCAGTAGATCTGATAAAAAATGTGGTAAAGTGATAAGTAGGATTATCACGTCAAGCATCTTTCTTGAACCACAGTTTTAGATCCAAACCAGTACTGCAGCTACAGGAGTTTCATTTTCACTCATTTTCTCCACAAAGACCTCCATGTCACATCATCCAATAATTTTGCATTAAAGGAACTGTACTCTATTGCATGCACTGAAATCTCTAGAAGGAATAATAAGATGTTTAAAGTCAAGGGTCTTCAAGGAAAAAAAAAAAAAAAACAAAACAAAACTTGTTGTCCACCAATTTCTGCAACTAAGAGAATGTATTCCAAAAGAATCAGCTAAATTTTTATGGTAACTGCAAAATAAATCTTTGGAGTGAAGATCTATTCAAGTGAAAACTTTTTAGGATAGTGGAAGATACCAAGAGTACCTAAACGGAAGACTGTGGTCCTTCAGTCATTTAAAAGTCCAGGGTTTATCAAGTGTTCTAGTTGTTTTAGATTCATCACTTAAGGCTGGAATGTTGGGCCATTTGGGATGACTTGATTTCCCGATACCATCTAAATGCTCCCTCCAGCCTCTCAGTATTGTTTGCAAGATTTACATGTTCTCCACTCCAGCTATTTTTCCACAAGCAATCATCTTCCAACATTCCTTCAGCAAACAGGATACATTTAATGGCTTATTTGTCAGGACTGGATAATTTTTATGGTCCTCCTTAAGACTTGCTTTAGTATTTTTCCATCTTCTTCAATCATGGACAAAGAACCGGGCAGAATATTTACGTATCAGCCTTACTAATAGAATAGACTTTAATCAAAATACTTCCTCTACTTTTGCTTGATATTTCTCCTTTTATACAATCAAGGTCTTGCTGGCTTTCTTAATTACACTATTACACTGACAGCTAATTTTGAGGTGATTATCTAGGAAACTCTGATGCTCTTTCTCAAGGACTTAAAGAGATAAGTTCTGATGGTTTAAGCTGTGAGGGCAAAGATGCTGCTGGCTCCAGAAGTCCATCTCATGGGACAGCAGAAGAAGAAGTGTATCCAGGCTTCAACTGCAGCAGCTGAGCAGATCAGCTTTATCCAGAAAGACGGGTTTCTATTCATAAACCAAATCAATAGCATGCAAGCTGTAGTTACATATCCTCAACCTGCAGTCCTCGCTATAAATGAATCTGCGGCAAAGGGATAGGAAGGTGAGGCAGTCATGTTTAAATATGGTGCCATTGTGTCTTCCAGAGTTTGCTTTTAGAATGTCTTTCCAAAGTCTCCAAAGTCCAGAATTATGTTGCTGCAAACAGAATCATCCTATACGCATGTCACAGTGTCTTGGTTTCTTCCTGTCTTATTTTGTGTCTTCCTGGACTATGAAGTATTCCAGATCACCTTTCATTATTTTCCCCAACTTTCTTCAGTCAGCTGTAATTTTTTCAAGTAATGGTGATACACTATCACTTGCTAACATTTGGTAGAATTTATATCAATTTACCTTCATGCTGCTTAGTACAATTTGTTCTTGCACTGCTCTACAAATTTGAAAACATTGAGCCCATGCCCTGGCTGTTCAGGATATAATTAAAGATGTAGCATTGGAGTACCTCATAATCTTTAATGTTTATCCTCAAAAATACCTCCTCAATGTGGGTGCTTTCCCCTCTTTTGCAGTTACTGAAACAAAACACTGAAGTCCAAATCCACAGCTTTCCACACCTAAATGCTTCTGAAACCAGGAGGCAATAGATATTCAAACACCTGGATGACTTCCCCAAAACCAAGACCTCTGTGAAGAACACAGTCAAGAGCTAAACTCAAATCCCTCAGATCTCCCACTAGTTCCTTCACCACTCCACTACCATGCCATTCAGGGTCCTCCACTACCAAGTAATGGAGATGGAAAATGTTTACCTATTTTCATAATCCTCAAGATCAGACATCTACAATAGGGACAGCACCTCCTGCAATCGTTAGTCAGCACGGTGGGCCACCAGAGTACAGACACTCCGGAAAGGAGTGCATGCTGTGGCTTCTTACAGCTGAGTTCCTTCCCTCTTTGCTTCAAAGCCAGAACAAGGGTCTTGCTTATTTCTGTCCTTCTCAGTTTGAAAACAGTGCCCCATCTCCCTGATAGCTTCAAAACTTAATTGTTCTTTGTATTCATTTTCCAGATCCCCATGACCTCAACAAATATTCCATCATATTCCTTTATAGTCTTCCCACATAACTGAAAATGAGCAATTTGATCAGAGATGGTAAACTGCTTTATTTGTGGATTTACCTCAAAATCTTGAGGCCGAGTGCTGTCTTTGCAGAGAAAATAATTTTCAGTAACAGCAAACTCCAGTGTGATAATGTCACCAACAATCCAGAACGAAATTTTCTGACACATTTCTGTTCATGAGAAAGAGCAAATACCTTGTTTATGACTAAGCCATGTGTAATGGGCTAAGCACTTCCTACTAGTGTCACAAATGAGAAAAATTTGCATTAATGAAGAACAGCAAACGGAAAAGCAAAATAAAAAGGGGAAATAAATGTATGCAGTGAAACATCGGGTAAAGTTTCTGACACTCGAACGAATCAGTATATGATGTGACTTTTTTCCCTCAGCAGGTGGATGACGACGATGATGATGATAATAATAATAATAATAACAACAACAATAATACTTACAATATCCATAACCATTTGCAGAACATTTAGATCTTTTCATACTTATATAGCTTTTGCTGACACAGATGGATAAAATAACACAGAATGTCAAGACTGGCTTTGTTTCGATATCAGATATCCAAAAGTGATCTACAGGATCCTTCTGTAGCCAGTGGTAACAGAAAAGCACACCACAAGATAGCCTCAATTCGCCTATTTTAGGATGAGAAAAAATCATCTTTTGGAGAGTGCTATTCCTCTCTGCTGAATGAAAACGGAGGCTACAAGCTAGCTTTAAATAGATGGCTAACATTTGGATAGATAAAGGTATACAAGGTGAATCAAAGCTTCAGTGATTCATCAGAAGCTGTCAAGTGAAATACTATTAGGCTCCAGGTTTCCCTAAACTTTTCCTTACACTGCATCTGCTAGACTTAGCCTGTTCCCAGGAGTGCAACAGAGAGTGTCCAGGTACCCAACGCTGTTGGAGGTAAAAATAAATGGAAAGGCATGAAAATGGATGAGAAGCAAAAAAAAAAAGTGCATTATATATGACAAATCTGCACAGTAGGCACAAAAAATAAAGCCTTCCAAGAGCAGGAAAGAAAAGATGAGCCAGTTCATTTATATCTCATCTATTTCATTTTCAATGCTTAAGTAATAAAACAAAACAAAAAAGATCAATGAGACATTTGAGATTTTCTGTTTTCATACATTTTCATTAAAAAGAAACAGCATTTCCTATTTTTTTTTTTTTTTTTTTTATTAGGAAGAGCACAAATACAGTTGAAACACTTGATGAGTCAGGAGAAAACTCAGCAGAGAGAAGTAATGTTTTGTCAGGATCAGAAGAGAGGATGCAGATGTGCAGAATAGCCCGATGAGCAGCAGAAAGATTGCTGTCTTCAGGAAGACTGCTTTTTCAAGGGAAATATCGCCAAGTCTGTTCTTTTGTTCCTGCCACGAGACACAGTCCACGAGCTCAGTCTTTCAGACGACTTGTGTAGCCTCGCAGCCAGGCCTTCAGGGCTTGGTCCCGATGACACTGTCAACTTCTCAGTTTGGTTAAGGACTGACAAGCTCAACTACGGTAGCAGTTAACAGCATGGAGCACTGCTTCTTTGCCACTGGCCTGACAGAATTATATTTCTCCATTTAAGGACAAATCAAAGACTTGCTGTGAACTTGCACTTTTACAGACACTTTTCTTGAAGCATCTCCATTTAGTTTTAGACAAGCCTTTTCCAAGGCTAGGCTCCAAAGTCTATAACAGTAGCTAAATATTCAGATTAATTTCTAAAATTATGTGACCATGGTCCTGACCTATGTCAAGCAGAAGCTTGCTTCCTCCTCAAGTCAGTTTTTCAAAACACTCATGCTTGTGCCAATTCATTCCTCAGGCTCATTCAAAAGACTATCCAAGATGGAAACACCCCAAAATGGTCTGAATATCAGCAAGAATTGGAC
This sequence comes from Tyto alba, assembly GCF_018691265.1. Taxonomy (NCBI): domain Eukaryota; kingdom Metazoa; phylum Chordata; class Aves; order Strigiformes; family Tytonidae; genus Tyto; species Tyto alba. The sequence goes on along the minus strand of NW_024881316.1, from coordinate 42,446,963 downwards.
CTCCGCCTAGGGAGGAATTTCAAAGGTGTCCCATGTTCAAATACCTCATAAGAGCTGTTCAAGGGACCCAACAGAGCCAGAGTAAATAAAAGTAAATAATATTACTCCTGTATCTGTAGGAGGTGGAAGAGGAAAAATATAATTAATGGGAGTCCTGAAGCTAAGAATAGCCCAGGGGTCCCCAGGGCCAGTCACTAGCTAGTTTCCCTGAATCTTGCTGCTCCAAAATTGTATTGTGTTGCAAATGTCACTGATTTTTCAATTTTCCATATGAAACCCCAAACCTGTAATATCAAGTAAGATTGAGGGAATTTCATTTTGTATCCAGAATACACTAAACAGACAGCAACCCACTATTGTCTGTCCTACCCCATTAACTTTATTAAAAAATGCAAGAGCTGATTTCTGAAAGAGCAATTAATCTGTCTGCAGCACAAATATGTTAGCAGTTGAAAGTTATTTTATTTGAATTTAGGTGTTCCTTGGCCAGGATGTACCATCATACTTTCTAAACTTGTCAAGACCGATAAAAACACAGGTCAAAAACGTATGATAGGTATAATTGCCTTACTCTTCCTTATCTCTCCTTTAACTAAAATGTGTAAGCTTGTATTGCATCTCTTTACAGAAGAAGATAATTATTACTGTCACTGTCACATTCGTTTCTCAGTCTTGGTAACAAATGAATTAAACCTGGCATCCAACCAAAGATCCTTCAGTTACCCTGTCAATGTTAATTCATGATACAATACATTTTGCACATATTGGTGTATGGAAGGAAGGATGGATCTATACTGTATAAAATTCAGAATTTGTTTAACGTGGAAGACTTTGGTTGCTACTTACATTGTAAGCTCCATCAGGGTAGATGTTTCCAGAGGGAGGGGGAAAGAATTCAGATGAGAAGATTCCCTAGACATTAATGGATATCCTATCACCAAATCCTGAAACTCAGCCGATAGAATTTGCCATCACACTATTTGACCTCTTTACACTTAAATTCCAACAGGTAAGTTTTAGATTTGCAAAAGCATCCAGATTTCAAGAGCAGCTTGAACTGTTTTATGACTTACTGTGGTTACAACAGCTAAAACAGACTAGAGACAGAAATAGTCACACCTCATGCTTGAGAGTACACATTAATTTGAGAATGAATTCTCCTTTTACTCAGCTTGCTGCAAACTTATTGAAAACACTCTGAGTTTTTCCCCACAAAATGTGCAGTTACATACAGACTACTTAGTCAAGATATCACATCTAGTGTATCAATATTCTGTTCAGTATATGACAAGTCCTAGTTTAGTGAACAATTATATATAAGTTTTTGGCAGTGGCAAACTTTGTAGGCAGCTGTAAACTTTATTGACAATGTAGAATCAAATAAAGGTTTGCCTAAAAACTCCAATTCATAGCTCGGTGCCAAATTAGCATAAGTGAAATATGAGTATTTAATATAATAAAATATGTGCTGCAAGCGTCTAGCCCATCCCAGGAAAAATGTGAAACCAGAAGGTATTTTAATGAAAAACTGGAAGCAAATATCACAATCTAATGTTTAAAAGCCATAAGAGTTAATTTTAGTTTGAAAGGAAGTCATTTTTCAAAGTTCTGTACTCTGTTTAAAAACAGATTGAGCAAGTTTATTAAATTAGCAGACCACTGCATTTATGAAATCCATAAGTCAGATCAATGGTGCACAGTCAGCTCTACAAAGTAATTGCTGGCTTCTCTCAAAATGGACAATCCAAAAACTTCCAAGGACTAGTTTTTCTCTCCATTATTTATAACAAGCAAAACATGGTGCAATAGGTTCTAATTCATAATGCCTTTTTAATGTTTTTATAGAAAAACATTTGGACTCATTTCTAATCTCTGTGGATGACAGGTTGCCATTATTGGATTTCCATTAATATGAATTATGGGTACAATATATTTTACCCAATATTTTATACCCCAGGACTAACGTGTTTCTACAATAAAAAATCACACGGTCAGCAATTTTTTCAGAAATGGAAAGCACTAACAGCCATCAGAGATTAGTCTTGCTACAACACTATGCATCTGACCTTGACCTTGCATCCATCTGACTCTACAAAATCACCAGCCATAATTTACATGCACATTTATGGTTGTTAAAATGCCAGTATTTAGGTGTCTAACTATGACTTCCAAGCAGCAAGTCAAGACCTGCTCAGTGGGCTTTCCCTCCTCTGCTGGAAATTACTTGGTCATATGGGCCAGGTAATGCAAGATGAACGGACATGAGGACCAGGCAGACTCAAGCACACTTCAGCTCCTTTTGTTTTGCTCACCAGCAGCTACCTGCCATGGATATCTCTCTATAGGACAGTCTCAATCCATCTAAATGATTAAAAACATACTAAACAGTCGGCATGAAAAAAGCCATCCTGAGGTCAACAGGGCTACTTGCATGCTTGAAGGCAAGAACATACTCCATGTTTTACCAGATGGTTCGAAGACAAAGATACAACATGTGGGTAAAGAAATCTCCACGCTGCAGCCTGCGGGGAGTACAAGTCGGGGAAGTATACATACAGCATATTCGCAATGTAAATCTCCCATTGGAGGCAGAATATCGAGCTGTATGAATGCATAGTCTCGCCCACTATGACTGTTCTCACCTTTTATGGACTGAACTAGGATTAGCACCATAAAACACGCTTTAACATTATCACTAATACCAGTGAAGTGTGGCAGCTGCTTTGGAAGAAGTCTGTTTTAATGGTTGCTGATGCACTTTGTAGAGACCTTGCTGCACCAGGGCAGAAAGGCAATATAGCATTTTTCTTTGATTTTCAAAAGACATGTAGCAATAAAAATCTATTAAATGGAACAAAGAACTTCCCAAATGCCAGGAATGGCATGGTCCCTGCCCTGAGGAGCTCACATCCAAAAATGACAAGAAAACGGCATGTTAAGAAAATAACACAAGAACCAAGTAAGTAGATGACAGGTAATGACGTTGAGTAAGACCATATGTGTAACACACTCCAAACAGCTATTTGGCAAAGTCTGCTCCTAAATACAGATGCATTCAGAAATACTCACAGTCCAGCCATAATCAGAGGATTAGTTTTTGCCAGCATCGTGGTGGTAAATAGTTCTTTAGAAGAAATCCACGTACAAAGAGGGCAAGGGGCTTGCAAACAAACCCTGGAAGCACATGCCAGGCATAGAGGATAAACAAAACATTTATCAGAAAAGCAAACAAAAAGGTAATCAAAACCAGAGTCCTTGGGATAACAGATGGCAGGATCGGGGACACAAAAAGATACATGGGTGGAAGCCGAGCAGGGGGTTGTTTGAATGCTTCTGACATTTCTTTAAATGTCAGCTCATAATTATGACGCCTCCACCACCACCTTGTAGGTATATAGCCACTTCTAGCAGAGGCCTCGCAGCTCGCAGAGAGCTGCACTTTAGCATTTTGAGCTACCCGTCATGTTCCCACCTTTTATTCTGGTGAGAATGAACAAGCAAACACCAAACTCCCACTGAACACCTACAACTTCAGTTTTAATTTCAAGGTTTCCTCGCTGTTCAGTTAAATCTCTGGGTGTATTATACAGATTTATATGGAGTGCTACACACTGAGAAGCACCATGAGATAAGTGGGAGAAAGGGCAATATTTAAAGAAGTTCGGAAAACCTTGCACATACAGCGTACTCTATAAACACTCCACCAGAGAAGGAAAAGTGTGGTGTAATCTTTTGCATAAGTTTACATGTGTAAAACCTAAGTTAATAAAAATCAATCCTTGTTCACTATTTGAACACAAATCCCATTAATAATTCCATTAAGCTACCACTTCAGTTCATTATTTTACCGGTTTGCACTTCGCTATATTCACTGTCAACATCTGCTGCTTTCCCTGAGAAAGAGGGCGAACAAGGCCATGCAATTGCATTTATGTTCAACTCAATACCCTTGGCTTGCTGGCGAGCGGTGCTGATATAAAGGGCATTTCAACTCTCTCCTACCCGGAGACAGAATACATTGCCTTCCAACACAACCAGCCTCCATCCCACGACTTAACATCTAACATCCATCCCCGAATTCAAATTACCTAATTATCAGAGCTACTCAGCATGCTTGTTCAATACTTTACTAAGCAGATACTTTAAAGAGGAAAGGAGGCAGGGGGAAAGAATAAAAGGAGAACTGACACACAGATAGTAATAACAAGCAATGTAAGTTTATATTTTGAAAGTAAAAGCTTGAAGGGAGGGGGAAACAGACCTAGACAAAAACTCCCTCCAAAATCAAGCCCCACAACACAACATTTTGATCACATTAAACATTCAGGGAGGCAACAGATAACATAATCACAATGCACAGCAGGGTCCTCAGTGAAGAATGGGTACACGACTCTTAAAAGGTTATTACAGCAAATTTAAGCAAACCAATTGCACAGAGACCGGGGAGCAGCTAAGCAGAGGTTTTCAGGACTTCTGTTCTGATCACTGAGGCTCATTCCAACTGGCTCAATTTGATCTAACAATCAAAAAGTCAAATGATATGAAGAAAGGTATTTCCTCCAGTAAATTGAAAAAGGTAGAGTGGGAGCTTATTTAGATTCGCTTCCTGCAACTGCATTTCTTTCTTCCTTTCTTTCTCCAAGCAGTCTAGCTCTTGTAAAAGGGTTTCAGCAGCGGTACGCACATTTGCACATTACTCCATCTATGTACTTTTATTCTGTCCAGGAACACTCACCTCCAAAGGAAAAGCGAACAGCCAGGGCACTAAACACAATGAAGCAGAAACACAAAGGGAAAAGGGCTGAGAAACAGAAGCTCATTTCCAACAGCACTGAACAACTACCCGGTGCTAATAGCGTTACATTTGACTGAACCTGACTGGCAAAACAGACTACTATTAACCCCTAAGCTGTTCATCAAATACACTCATAAACTGTTCCTCTACAAATGTATGGTAGATTTGGCAGATTTTATGGTTGATGGGATGAAGAAAGTGAGTCACCAGAGCTTTTCAAGAAATAACACCACAGGTGAGATGCATCAAGCTTTGTTTCTATAGCCTCTTCTGAGGGGAAGCATCACAAATATGACATATGCTCATGGATTTCTGTCCAGGTGCCATCATAAATGGACCAGTGGACATATCCTGCGATAAATACTTTAGATAAAATACCTGGCACTGAAAAGTCTCCAAATTTGTCATCAGTGACTGAAAATCAAGGCCAAATCCACCCCACATGGAGACACATACATTAACCATGATACTTTAATTTTGTTTGTACAGGCTGTGCCATGTGCAAGAGGGTGTGTGCAGTCTTTGAGAGCCACTTGTGGGAATACAAATTTTAGTTTATATGATGACTAAAATGCTGAAGGTAATGGAAAACCTTAGGTCTCTCTTCTTGCAGCACTGTAAGGATGCACCAACAAGGCAGTTTGGCATTCTCTGCTCATGGAATCACGCAACTTCTGTTAATAAAGGGCATTCATAATTTATCTCCAAAAAATCAAGATGCGTACATAATTGTACCTCAGGCAGCTGGAAATGCAAGCGTGCAGATGGAGACAGGGCAGGACAAAAGGATATGACCATACTCTTGGAATTTCCCTAGTCCTGGCAACTATCACAGGTTTATTGAGCCTTCATTGGCAGAAAGCAGTATTATTTTCTATTCAATGCTGCTGCGAGGAAGGAAGAGAACAGGCAGTCTACTAAGTGAAGAAACAATTGTGCAGGTAGCAAGAGGTGTTTCTACTTCAACACTTAATAGCTAACATAATCTTTCATACCTGATGTATGCCAATTACACATCCAGTATCTAAACCAATCTCTCATTTTCATATCCAACAGAAAAGATAAAAAATCATTCCCTGGCACCAGGAACATCTGCAGAACATATTCTTCATTCTGATGGAGGAACTGAATTCATCAGCAATTGGTGGCCCATGTTCAAAACCGTGACAAAGATTTCCAAAAAACAGCTGCAACTCCCTAGAAGATACACTTCTAGATTCCCTTAGACTATATATTTCTATTCATAATGGGAAAGTGGGTTAACAAACTATTTTAGTTGTTGTGACAATTTACAACAGGGACAGACCACACCATCTTAGTGCACAGGTACACTGGCTGAAAGAACAGACAAACTGGAGATGTGCTCATGCTCCTTATTGTTCAGATACAACTCAGTCAAGTATGAAACTGTAGCGTCAAGTAAAACCAATTACACTTGCCTCAAACACAAAGCCATCCCAGTAGCTAGAAAACTAAACAGGGCCAGGACCTGTTATACAGCTCTGAGGCCAAATGATACAGCCTGGCCACATTCTGAGGATTATATACTTTTACCCTCCAAAACAAGGTGGTTATATCCAAACTGCCATTTGGGATGGCTGCTGGCCCTTGCTAATCCCTAAACTATGCCTGGGAATTGTTTATGACAGCACTAGCTGGCCCGGGCCGAGCACAAGGCAGAGCCTGTGCTAACGTTTTAATGGTATAGATGGTCAAGTTCCAGCTCTTGGGTCTGTGCCCTGGCACTGCTTAATCTACTAGCATAGAACCAGCCAAAGGCAGTTGTATTGTGAGCAGAGCTGGCTGGAAAACAGACACAAAAAAAGAAATAAGAGTATCTGACCAAATTTGAAATCTCTATGCATTTTCATTAATCCCTTCCTTATTTTCTGGGTTTTTTTCTTAAGTTTTATTTTCCAGACAGCCTAATTTCTACAGAGGTGTGCTATTAGCCAAAACAACAGAAGGTCAAAATAGTTGTGGTAATTGCCGAGTGTGTTTCCTTTCTTCTCCATGATTCAGTGATAGATGTCAGTAAACTATGACACTTCCAGTACTGTCAGATATGCTATGGGAAGTTTCAGAAGAGTTTAAATCAAGTGTCTGATGGAAAATCATAGAACAGTTTGGGTGGGAAGGGACCTTAAAGACCATCTAGTTGCAATCCCTCCGCCATGGGCAGGGGCATCTTCCACTAGACCAGGTTGCTCAAAGATCCATCCAACCTGGCCTTGAACCCTTGCAGGGATGGGGCAGACACAGCTTCTCTGGGCAACCTGTTCCAGCAGCTGACCACCCTCACAATAAAGAATTTTTTTCCTTCTATCTAATCTAAATCTACCCTCTTTCGGTTTAAAGCCATTACCCCTTGTCCTATCACTACACGCCCCTGTAAAAAGTCCCTCTCCAGCTTTCCTGTAGGACCCATTAGGTACTACAAGGCTGTTCTAAGGTCTCCCTGGAGCCTCCTCTTCCCTAGGCTGAACGGCTCCAACTCTCTCAGCCTGTCTTCACAGGGGAGGTACTCCAGTCTCTGATCATGACCCTCCTCTGGACTCACTCCAACAGGTCCGTGCCCTTATGTTGGCAGCCCAGAACTGGACACTATTGCACGTGGGGCCTCACGAGAGCAGAGGTAGAGAATCACCTTCCTCGACCTGCCAGTCACACTTCTTGTTATGCAGGGTACAGTTGGCTTTCTGGGTGGCATGCGCACGTTGCTGGGTTATGTTGAGCTTCTCCTCAACCAACACCCCCAAGTCCTTCTCCTCAGGGCTGCTCTCAATTCACTCATCACCCAGCCTGTATTTGTGCTTGGGATTGGCCTGACTCATATGCAGAACCTTGCATTTGAAGGAGAAGGTCAAAGATGTTGAGAGTGAAGTAGAAAGGTGAAAAGGTAAGTGAATGAAAGCTTGGATTGGTCCACAAACTTTGCAGTATTGCTTACCTATTGTTTAATCTCTTAGTTCAAAGAGCTGGATGCAAAAAGGCGTGCTGCTCAACAGCTGCTGCATTTGCCTTATCTCTTCTGGTTTTGAGCCACCTTCTGTGGTCCGTATCAAAAGAATGACCCAAAAGGTCTTTGCTGCAGAACAAATTTGCTTCCTCGCCAACAGGTCACAAGACTGGCAAGATTGGCTTTGCAGGCTTATTGCTGAGGTCAAGGTAACTTCCATAACCACCTTTATGTGGCAGGTGCCATCATCCACATAACATGAAGATGGAAATGAAGATGGATCTACTGAAAGACTCAAAAGAGTTGTACAATCTGTAGCTGAGGTGATATCTAAAGAAACTTGAAATAGCATTATTCTGCACTGCTCCAGAGCTAAACTTTATTGTAAAGCAGTTCATATTTCTAAGTAGGCCAAGAAAACAAGGTGAATGGCAGCTTTGTATGTGGCCAACAAAGTATCTGTGATCCATATCTTTAAAAATTGTATACATGTGTATGTCTTAATCAAAGAAGTACAGCTGAGATAATTATGGATGTGCATGATGACCTTAAAAGCCATCAGTTCTACACATCAGACACTCTGGTCACAGAAAAACTACCAGAAGAATTACTGTGAGCAGTGGAAAAAATGTTTATGAAATGGAGTTTAAAACTTCATGAGCAAGAATGGAATTAATACGCTCAAATTTTCCTCTATAATCCAGTTTGAGGAACCTTGCAAAGATAAATGCTAGACTTTTAAAAGCAAGAATGATAAAGATAATTAATGGAAGCTTAGAAAGATAATAATGTCTCAAATCCATGTGGGGTATAACTATTGCTCAGCTTTTGAGGAAAAGGAAGATAAATTATTCAGTCTTACTCCATCCCAGCATGAGGCAGAATTTCTAAAGGAAACAAGCTGTTCAAAAACAAAACTGCGATGACTATGCCAAGATAGGACTTAGGCTCAGAAGACCTAAAATAAATCCAAAGATCTAGTATTTATTGGCCAATAAGGATTCTGGCTATTGTTTTAAAGGAAACTGACACCACCTCTTACTTGTGAAGTATATTTAAGTGGTGATTCAATTCTAGCATGATGTCAGGATTGTATCATAGAATACTTTTGGTTGAAAGGGACATCTGCAGATCACTTGGTCCACTCCTGTTCAAAACAAGGCGAACTTCGATGTTCAATCAGTATGCTCCTGGTCATGCCCAGCTGAGCTTGCAGTGTTTCCAACGCAGATCCTGCAGCTGTTCTGGACCTTTGCTCCAGTTTCGAACCGCGCATTGAGAATTTATTTTGTTTTCTTTATATGTAATCAGAATTTTTCTTGCTACAAATTGTGTGCATTGCTGTTTCTCATTTCACAGGGCACTTCGGAGAAGCATCCGGCTTTCTTCTTTATACTATTGCACTTAGACAGGTGTAAAGAAGAATCAAGCTCACCCTGATCCTTCCCTTACTCACACTCAACAGACCCAGCTCTCAGCTTCTCCTTGTATGTCTTCTGCCCGAGTCCCCAGAGCACATTGGTGGCTCTCCACTGCACTCATTCCAGCAGGTCAGTGTCTGTCTTACACTTGAGAGCCCAAAACAGAACATGGTACTTGAGATGTAGTCACAGAATTAGTAGAGTACTTTGCTTGAACTGTTTGCCACTCTTTTGCTAATACATACCAGAATTTGGTTGAGGTTCATTGTTACTGCTACTCATTTTCAACTTGGTCTCCACCCGGACCTGCAGGTCTTTTTCAGTAAAGCTGCTTTCTATCCATTTGCTGCCCAGCCTGTACTGCTGCATGGGATTACTTCATCCCAGGCGCAAGGCCCTGCATTTGCCTTTGCTGAGCTTCACCACATTGTGAGAAGGCCATTTTTCCAGCTCATCTTGGTCCTTTTGAATGGTAGCACTGCCCTCTAGCATATTTACTGCTTATCTCAGTTTGCTATTTGTGTATTCATTGCAATGCCCAGGTTATTAATAAAGATATTGAATGTTATCAGCCCCAATATTGACCACTCATCCCACTGCCAGTGAACTTTAAATTGTTGCAATCTACTCTCCCTGTGCATGGTAGTCCTGCCAGTTTTCCACCTATTTTGTAGTGAATCCATGCAGTGTGCATCCCCCCACATTAGTTAAAAGGCTACCATGGGAGACTCAAAACCTTGCTAAAGCTATGTAAATGAGAGCCCCAGGGCCTCCCTTGTCCTCTGACCCAGTCATCTCATCATAGAAGGCCATCAGGTTGGTCAGTATGATTTATCCTTGGCTGCTCCGGTCACCTTCTTGTCCTTTGTGTACCTGGAAATACCTCTGAGCAAGATTTGCTACACAGTCCTCCTAGATATTCAGGTTGGGCTGACCAGCTCATAGATTCCTGGATCCCTCTTCTTTCCCTCTCTGAAGATGTCCGTGAGCATTGTCTTCTCTTGTCATCAGGAACCTTCCATGATCAGCATGGCCTTTCAAGGATTAGAGCAAGTGGGTTCAAAATGCATTCAGCTCATCGGTGTCCTTCAGTATCGCTTGATGTATCCTGCCTGGTCCCATGGACTTGTGTATGTCCAGTTGACTTAAATGATCTGTAAGTCCATTCCTCATCCTCTATCTCTGTCCTTATACCTGTCTCCAACCATAGGCCATGTTCCACATCACTGCTCCTAGGCAAAGGGACCTGGGAGAATCAGAGAGCAGATCTTGCCAGTAAAGACCACAGCAAAGGAGGCGTAAGTGACTCTGCTTCTCCTACGTTCATTTCAGAATATGTCCCTTCACCAATTGAGCAGTGGGCCCACATTTTCCTTTTGCTGCCAATGTATTTACAGGCACCCTTCTAACAGCTCTTCACGTCTCATGCTAATTTTAGCCACAGCTGATCTTTCACTTTCCTAATTTTAAACCTGCACAACCAAGCAGTGTTTCTACATGCCACCTGCATAGCCTCTCTTCTCCTCTCTCCTATGAGGAAAGTCTGAGAGACTGGGAAAGTCTGGGACTATTTATTCTGAAGAAGAGAAGGCTCAGGGGGATCTCATCAACGTATATAAATACCTGCAAGGAGGGTGCAAAGAAGATGGAGCCAGGCTGTTTTCAGGGGTGCCCACTGGCAAGAGGGCAGAGGGCACAATCTGAAACACAGGAGGTTCTTTCTGAGGTTCTCCTCCGCAAAAAGACGGCAGGATCAGTAGCCCAACTGAAGTGCATCTACACCAATGGATGCAGCACAGGCAACAAGAGGAGAGCTGGAAGTCACCGTGCAGCCGGAAAACTATGATATAGTTGCCATCATGGAAACACAGTAGGATGACTTGCACAACTGGAGTGCTGCAATGGATGGCTATAAACTCTTCAGAAGGGATAGGCAAGGAAGGAGAGGCGGTGGGATAGCCCTGTGTGTTAGGGAGTGTTTTGACTGTGTAGAACTTAAAGATGGTGATGATAGGGTTGAGTGTTTATGGGTAAGAATCAGGGGGAAGGCCAACAAGGCAGATATCATAGTGGGAAGGTGTTATAGAGCACCTAACCAGGATGAAGAAGCAGACAAAATATTCTGTAAGCAACTGAGAGAAGTCTCACAATCACTAGTCCTTGTTCTCGTGGGGCACTTCAACTTACCAGATGTCTGCTGGAAATGCAATACAGCAGGGAGGAAACAGTCTAGGAGGTTCCCGGAGTGTATGGAAGAGAACTTCCTGAGACAGCTGGTGAGTGAGCCAACTAGGGAAGGCGCTGCACTGGACCTGTTGCTCGCAAACAGAGAAGGACTTGTGGGTGATGTGACGGTTGGAGGCCATCTAGGGCACAGCGATGATAGAGTTTTCAATTCTTGGAGAAGTAAGGAGGGGAGTCAGCAGAACTGCTGCCTTGGACTTCTGGAGGGCAGACTGTGGCCTGTTTAGGAGACTGTTTGACAGAGTCCCTTGGGAGGCAGCCCTGAAGGGCAAAGGGGTCCAGGAAGGCTGGCCGTTCTTCAGGAAGGAAATCTTAAAGGCACAGGAGCAGGCTGTCCCTATGTGCCAAAAGACAAGTCGGTGAGGAGGAAGACCAGCCTGGCTGAACAGAGAGCTTTGGCTGGAACTCAGAAACAAAAGGGGAGTTTATGACCTTTGGAAGAAGGGGCAGGTAACTCAGGAAGGCTACAAGGATGTTGTGGGGTTATGCAGGGAGAAAATTAGAAGGTCCAAAGCCCAACTAGAATTTAATCTGGCTACTACCAAAAAAGACAATAAAAAAATGTTTCTATAAATACATTAGCAACAAAAGGAGGTCTAAGGACAATCTTCATCTGTTATTGCATGTGGGGGGAACCGTAGTGAAAAAAGATGAGGAAAAGGCCTTAATGACTTATTTGCCTCAGTCTTTAATAGGAACACCAGTTGTTCTCCAGGTACCCAGCTCCCTCAGCTGGAAGACAGGAACACGGAGCAGAATGAAGCCCCCATAATCCAAGGGGGAATGGTTAGTGACCTGCTACACCACCAAGATACAAAAATCTATGGATTTGGTTGGGATCCATGTGAGGGTACTGAGGGAGCTGGCAGAAGTGCTCATCGAGCCACTTTTCAATCATTTATTTGCAGTTCTGGCCAACCAGGGAAGTCCCAGTTGACTGGAGGTTAGCAAATGTGATGCTCATCTACAAGAAGGGCCATAAGGAGGATCTGGAGAACTACAGGCCTGTCAGTCTGACCTCAGTGCCAGGGAAGGTTATGGAGCAGAGCACCCTGAGTGCCATCACATGGCATGTACAGGACAAACAGGTGATCAGGCCCAGTCAGCTTGGGTTTATAAAAGGCAGGTCATGCTTGACTAACCCGATGTCCTTCTATGACAAGGTGACCCACTTGGTGGATGAGGAAAAGGCTGTGGATGTTGCCTACCTGGACTTCAGTAAAGCTTTTGACACTTTCCCACAGCATTCTCCTGGAGAAACTGGCTGCTCGTGGCTTGGGCGGGTGTACTCTTCACTGGATAAAAAACTGGTTGGATGGCTGAGCCCAAAGAGTGGTGGTAGATGGAGTTAAATCCAGTTGGCAGCTGGTCACAGGTGGTGTTCCCCAGGGCTCAGCATTGGGGCCAGTTCTGTTTAATATCTTTGTCAACGATCTGGATGAGGGGACTGAGTGCCCCCTCAGTAAGTTTGTAGACAACAGCAACTTGGATAGGATGTTGATCTGCTTGAGGGTAGGAAGGGTCTCCAGGGGGATCTGGACAGGATGGATCGATGGGCTGAGGACAACTGTATGAGATTCAACAAGATTCAGTGTCAGGTCCTGCATTTGGGTCACAACCACCCCATCCAATGCTACAGGCTTGGGGAAGACTGGCTGGAAAGCTGCCTGGTAAAAAAGGACCTGGGGGTTGTTGGTCAACAGCCAGCTGAATATGAGGCAGCAGTGTGCCCAGGTGGCCAAGAATGCCAACAGCATCCTGGATTGTATCAGAAATAGTGTGGCCAGCAGGATTAGGGAAGCGATTGTCCCCCTGTACTCGGCACTGGTGAGACCACATCTCAAATACTGAGTTCAGTTTTGGGCCCCTCACTGCAAGAAAGACATTGAAGTGTTGGAGCGTGTCCAGAGAAGGGCAACAGAGCTGGTGCAGGGTCTGCAGCACAAGTCTTACGAGGAGCAGCTGAGGAAACTGGAGTTGTTTAGCCTGAAGAGAAGGGAGTCTCAGGGGAGACCTTATCACTCTCTACACCTACCTGAAAGGAGGTTGTAGTCAGGTGGCTGTCAGTCTCTTCTCCCAAGTAATGAAGGATAGGAGAAGAGAAAATGGCCTCAATTTGCACCAGGAGAGGTTTAGATTGGATATTAGGAAAAACTCCTTCACTGAAAGGGTTGTCAAGTATTGGAACAGGCTGCCCATGGAAGTGGTTGAGTCACCATACCTGGAGGTATTTAAAAGACGTGTAGATGCAGTGCTTAAGGACATGGTTTAGTGGTGGACTTGGCAGTGTTAGGTTAATGGTTGGACTCGATGACTTTAAAGGTCTTTTCCAACCTAAAGGATTCTGTGAGCATCAGGGAACACTCTTTTACTGTGAGGGTGACTGAGCACTGGCACAGGTTGCCCAGAGAGGTTGTGGAGTCTCCATCCTTGGAGATATTCAGAAGTTGTCTAGACATGGTCCTGGGCAACTGGCTCTAGATGTCCCTGCTTTAGCAGGGGAGTTGGACCAGATGACCTCCAGAGGTCCCTTCCAACATCAACTGGAGGTCTCTTCCAACCTCAACCATTCTGTGATTCTGTGATTCTCCCTATGCCCATGTACCTCCTTTGTTCATTTAAGCTTGCTCAGGATTTCCATGTTCAGGCAGGTTGGTCTCGAGCTACGCCTGCTTGGCTCTTGTACACTGGCTGAGAAATTCCCATGCCATCAGGTTGTCACTGATGAACTACTGGATCCTTCTATAGGGTCTTGTACAGTACAGCTCCTCTTACAAAGACTGGCACTTCTGAAAAAGAATATGGATTTGCAGGGGAACATGTGGTCAAATTATGCCCAGCATCACTCTTTGGGAGTGTTCCACTTGCTGGCTGATAAATGTACCTTGATGCATTACTTCAGTGTTTTTGAATGCACGGACTTTGTGTAACACTTTATGTTCCTTTGGGATAAAAGGGTAATTATATTTAATATTATAATATAAACAGTATATAAACTTAAACATTCAAATTACACAGCCAAAAAAGCTTCTCTTTCTTGACATGTTTGTGCAACAACTTAGCAGTAGTAAATATTATTCACATACTTCTCAGTGCTTTGTTTCAGGATTACCATAAAAGACCTGGGATAATAAACAGTAAGAAATAATGGTATGATACAAAGAATTTATTACTAGTTATTATTCATTATTTATACAGCAGGTGCATATCGCTTTACACACAAAGACCACTTTACAGACAGCATATATTTCTCTGCAGAACTTCTACAAGCTTTTTTTTACAAAGTGAACCAGGTTGGTAATGCTAAATTGTAGTGGGTAACAACCATATATGTTTCAACCTGACAGGAGCAGAGAACAACTGAAAACAGAAGAGGCAGATCGACTTCTGGGAGAATTCAGAATATTCAGTTCCTCCAAAGCAAAGTAAAATGTGCATTTTGTTTGCTGAAGATGCCCATTTCATCCAAGAACAGAGTGTTACAGCAGTTAATCAACACTTGGATGTTTAGTAATGCTTCAAAGTCCAAGAGAAAACCAAACGAAGTAGCTCGGGTACCTGCAACTTTATCCTTTTCTACATGCTACTTTGAAAAGTACTGGTCAATTATAAATCTTTGTTAGAGCTGCTTCTAGAGAGTGAAACTGGAGTTGGGAAAAAGTGTGAGGAATTCCTTTCGTTGTCTCCCCTACAGTACTCTTGCAGACGTTGACAATAAGCCTGTGTTTTGCCCACTCACAAGGTACTGAGTCACTGTACTTCCATTTATACAGAAGATATCTGCACCTTGTGTGCACTGTTCTGCTGGGATGGAGCGCAGTTCAGCATCACTGATGTAACGTGACTCCTGGCATTACTTCTGTGGCAGTGACAGAGCAATCCTCTGTTGAAACAGCACAGGCTGCCTACACTTCATGCCATCAAGTCACAAGATCCTCGTGCTCCTCTTAAAGGTCTGGGCACTTTTTCAAGAGGATTCCCAGGATTGTAGACAGGACAGTGCTGCTGCTTTACTGTCAATTTGGAGCGTCAGCTCTAGCTGATCAGAGCTTCCTGGTATGCCCAGAGAGCATCAGCCTGCGTCCAGCATTTGCAGGTGCAACGTTCAGCAGTACAAGGAGCCAAAGAGCAGACTTTAATGTACTGTTTATCACTTCCAGGGCCAAATTTATTTTTATGTCTATCAGCCTCACAGACAACTGTCGTATCAAGCAGGAACTCAAGGCCCATAGAAATCACTGGGAGAGGTGAAGCTTGGCTCACTTCTATATCTTTCTTTCTTTTTATTCATTTGGTTCATTTGTTTTGCAATCAGCTTCTAATTTGAAAAGTGCAAATCAATCAGCAATTTGAGGAAACCAATGCCATCAAGAAAATATTATCTGTTTGGCAAACTATTTTCCTTCTGACATGTATTAAAATTGTATTTAAAAAAGTTACCATTGTTTTCCTGTTACTTATAACAAAAATTGTGGTATGGAGACATCCCACTCAACTCTGTCTGCAGCCTTCTACAAAGTGTTTGCATCAGGCTCCTCTGTACCCAACATATATATTAATCCACTCATTCCCTTCCTCAGTGATTTCTCTGACATTACCCTCTTCACGCAATGCCAAAATCAGAAATTATCTATTGAGAAAAGATCAGCTTTCTTGAAAATAATTTTCAGGGCCTACCTTGCAAAGTCAGGCATTGACAGCAAAAATAATAGGAAATCACCAAGTGATTCCTTGTAAAATTCTTTTTGTACCTATGTTTGATGGTGACAATAGCAATACATTCCTAAATGGCAGCAACCGACCTTAGGATTTTATGCATCTACAACTCAGAAAACATGCTCTCCTTTAGAAGTATTGCCCCTTGGAAATAAACCCTCTCGTAATCAACACCAAAACATAGGCAAGGAAGCTCTCAAGCAGGGTTTTTTAGCCAAACATGAGGCTGGGACAAAGTTTCTAATGAAACACCAATACCTCCTGAATGGCAGATGCATATATTCTGCTGCATTTTTTTTAATGGATAATCTATAATGAATACATGTAAAAATGAAGTAATGATGAGAAAGAAGAAAGTAAAAAGAACTCTAAATCATTTCAAAGAATCAAGAACTTAAATCCTGGCCATCACAGATTTTGTTTAGGTTACTCTTATTACTGATATTTATCCCTTTTGGAAGTCAAGATACTTTTTGATCAAAGTGCAAAAGCCTAGAAATGCTCCTTTTTCTTTATCCAAAGCTGTCATGTTTGTGACCTTGTAAGTACTTGGCTATGTCAATCAGTGCTTCAAAAATGCTGCCTTTCATCTTCAAATGGAACTGGGCCTAGAAACTGGCCAGACCTCTTAGCTCTTTCAAGAGATGATAAACACATTGCGAGACAAAAAATCCAAGCAGCTTTTTATGACTTTACAGATTAATTAGCATGCCAGGACTTTCAGACCAATTTCAGTCCAATGAAGGATCTGCAAAAGTTGACAAACTATACCCACATTTTGTATGCTCCAAATTTTGCACTATTAAAAATTTCTAAAAACACATCTGAGAAAAAATACTAAAATAAGATAGTAAGAGGAAGTGACAGATCATCAGCACAATTTAAGGCCTCTCTAGGGACACAGATCATTAATAATAGCGTTCTACAGAAGAGTCTGGAAAATGCCTAAGGCATCTCTCCAGTTTGTTCAAAGAGAAGAATTGGTTCCTCTACTTCAAGGCCTTCAACACATCAGTTTTGGAACCCACCACTGATCTCCCTTTACTCTCTTGTTCCTTGGTGGCACAATTACCTCCCAGGAGTTGTAACTTTTTCGTAGTAGTTACTATGATTATTTCATCAGAAGTCATTGCTGAGTTGTATTTACAGAGATTTTTGGTCAATCTGTGATTATCAAAAAGAAAAAGTCTCCTAGGAGTCAATGATCAAGCCTCTGTGCTTCCCTCTCTCATTCCTGGTACAAGTTCTGTCCATTCCTCAAAAGCAACTCTCAAAATTATCTGATGATACCAGGAGGATATTATAATGATTTTTTTGTGTGTGTGATGCACTCTGCTGGTTTCACTCTAGCTGGACTGGTGCGATGGCCCATGATCACCAACGTCATGCACTGTGGATGTCTTTTCTTGCTTGCGGACTCCTCACAGAAGGCACAGTCTGGATGCTGCACTCCAGTTAAACGGTGTGTCACCCCAGAAGGTAAATTGTGCAAAGCTTATTGAACCTTCAAACCTAGAGAACCAGGATTTGTGTGCCAGGGAAACCCTGTCCTTGTCTTCTGTTACAAACCATCAAGTGTTATATAGTCTGAGCATTGCTCTGATTTCCTATACTTTCATGTAAAAGTGTGCCATAATAAGAGCTTCATATGCAGCAGAAGACTCTGCATAGGTGGAAACAAGCTTGCATCTCATTTGCCAATGAAACTGGGCATTACTCTATTTTAAAAATGTATCCGTAAGTAAAAAATATGCTCCTGGAAAAAAATCAGTTGCGCTATTTGACATTCAGCAACTGAAGCCTCACTTACCATAACAGTAATTTGCCAAAATAATCAGGAGGTTCTTGAACACAGCTTTTGCCATTATTGCACTTGGGCTGAACTGCTACATTGTGTACATACTGCTACACTGATCAAAGAATTGACAGGTTACTATCTGAAATAGTGACAAAAATATGCCAACTATCAATACAAACCCTCAGGGGAGTGGAGAGTAGCTTTGCACAGAGAAGCTGGAAAAGCAAATCCTATATACTTCATCATTGCATGTTTTGACTGTTTTCTAGCAACTGTTGTATTCCAATATTTATAATCTCTCTCTTTATGCAAGCCTCTTATGTTTTATAATAAAAAGAGTACATAAATTTCAGTTACCGTTGCAGAGCAAATTGTTGTATGTAATTAGTCATGTACAACATAAGGCGCAACTTGAAAAACAATTCGTGTTTATTTTTCCTCTGCTTAATCAATATTTTAAATATTTGTGGAATCCATACACCAGCTTAGCAAATCATCACCTCTGAAGTGAGAGAAGACAACACAAATTCTGCAATGTACAGCAAATCATCTGCATATGACAGACTGCTGTTGAGGTAACTAGATTTTTTTGGACCGTAAAGAAAGGCAGCATATAACATTTTATTTCTGTGCCATACCTCTTTATTCCTTTTTACTATGCATTCCTCAGCCATACTGACTTGTTTTTCCTTTAACATAAGAATTTTCTTCCCTCCCCACGCATTTTTTTAACGCTGTTTAGTTGCAGTGATGCACGCAGACAAAGACAGTGGGGGCGATTTTTTCCCCTGTAATCCTTGCCTGACTTTCCAGAGAGGTTAACAAATGCTATACCATCTCTGTATTCTCTCCCACATTATAACTGTGGCTAACCACAGTGGCATAAAAACTACAGTATCAACAACACACAAGTCTTAAATGCTACGGGAGTACTGTAAGTACAGGAGGCCGGGATCACATCTCAGTTATGCTATTTAAAGACTTAAAATTATACAGCTATCCCTGTGCTCAACTAGAGAAAATCTTATCAAAACTGAAGACCAGCATTTTATAAAATTTGTCATAGGTTTAACCTTGAGAATAACAAATCATTAAATGTGTGGGGGCTTAAGAATCAATTTATGTTCCAAGCAAAGGGTTTTTAAAATTAAGGTTGGAAAAAACTCTTACATCTTGCCTGGTGTTTCAACAGATTCTGTTGATGTATCAATCTTTTCAGGCATTTAAAAATAATATAGAGATGATAAAAGTAAATGTTCTATAACCAAAAAATCTCTTGGTAATAAAATTTCAAATTACAGCCCATGACAACACTTCTAAATTGAAGCTGTGATACAGGAGCTTTGATGGAGAAAATTGTACAAGTAACTCGCAAAGTAATTCGGAAAAGCAACAAAGAATGAAGGTGCTGCTGAGATGAACAGAAAACATAGCTGGAATGGTGTGCAGCATCCTTAAATGAATTTTAGACTGTTTTTTTGCCAATATCTTAAGCAGTGCTGCAGTCTTACATGGATTTCTCTGATAGCTTCCTTCTACGAACAAATAACTTCACTGCAGGAAAAAAACCCAAAACCCCACTACACACAGACAAACCCAAACCTGAGCTCAATCACTGTACAAGACTGGGCTCAGAGTGTGACAAATTGATCCGAATGCAGCAGTTTGATGTCAGGGATTGCACTCTCCTAGCAACTACTTCAGGTATTCAAGGGGTTGAGGATGTATCTCCAGCGAAGGACTCATCCCTTCAAATTGCACTGACTCTGGTCTGTGGCCCGATGCTTTGGATAGAGCACCAGGGTAGAAAAGCCAAATTGAGTACAAGAGCTGGAACTTTGCTCACAGTGGCACAGAATGTGCAGAAAACCCAATAATCACTACCTCTGAGTGCCTCAGTTTCCCTGTTGGTATACTGGGAGTGCAACATTAGATTATTTCTTATAGGTTGCTGAGGTTTAAATAGTTTTTTTGATGTCATCTGGCAGCTTTCAATGAAATGGGTTACAGCAGTGCGAAGTCTCATTGCAATTTTGTTCAGTACAAAATAAAACTCAGGAAAATACAGCATTTTTGTTTAAATAACTCAGACCAAACATCCGTAACCACTTAAAAGTGGCAGATCCACTAAGTGTGATTTGTACCAAAGCATCTGTGGTAAGAAGGTTACAGGTATGCTTTGAGAATAAATTTCAAAGGTCTGCAAAGTATAATTAGTTCTAAAGTTCTTCTACACATTAATAATTAGTAATAAAATCCTTCTAAAACCCTCCACAGAAAGATGTATAAAGCTCTTCCAGAAGCATAAAAACACACCAAACCCAACACCCTCATAGCTGGTATTATATATCTTAAGCTTCCCTCTGAAGATGGTTTCACCTCTCTCCAACAGTTAATTTGATCAATTTTTTCTCTCCCTTCCAATGCTTTTTCCGTTCATATCACATAACTCGGGGTGAAGTCTTTAATCTTACATACATTTACATAATAATTTAAAGACCAAATGGTTCAGCCAGATTAGATAGTCTAGTGGTCCTTAAAACCATTTCATTTATCTGTGAAATCCCTGACCAATTCCATCACCAACACAGCAAGTTTCACAGCCCAGTTACATGTCAGAGAGAAAAGAAATTTCTTCCTCCATTTTGAATTTGTCACTTTAGGATTCGGTTAATTGGGAGCTTAAGGACAGGAATATGCCCAGTGTCTGCCAATACCGGTATCCAGAAGACAGATCTTGTCAAACAAACTTTATTTCAGTCTTTGACAAGATTATGACTCTGGTAACATGCAATGAAGGATGATGGCAGGTATATGTATTTTTAATAGCTATTGACTTAGCACTTTGGCAAAAAAGTCTGCAGCAATTATTAGCTGTGCAGACATGGGAACAGAGGAAGGGTTTTATTGCCCTGCAAGGGACTGGTGAGTCTGATGCTAAAACAATGCATATGGTTTTGGTACCAATATTTTCAAAGACAAATGACGAATGGAAGGAATGCAAAAGATACACAGTTATTTGGAGGCTACTAAAACTGATGAACAGCAGGAAACCACAGGAACCAAGGATCAAAAGTCTGAAGACAGACTAAATGTTTTATAAAAAAACCAAACCAAAACAAAACAAATGCTTAACTGGGATGATAATTAATTAGTAGGAACGTAAAATGAAGGCTGGTGGATGGTTGGCCTCTATGCTTTGAGATCTTCAAACCAGCTCAGGAAGATATGCTAAAGTCAAAAATGGTAATTGGATTACACAGAGCATCCTTTCTGTCATCATCCTGGAGGAACATTGCTGGTTGTACCCATATCCATGGACAATGAGACAAGGAGAACCAGGTTCTCAAACTTCTTGCTCCATAACACCACGATACAGCCTTTATTCACTATGTCACCTTTTGTGTGGGGCACCCCTTTGCCACTGAGTTTAATGACATCTGCCATAATGTTGGGGCAGGTTCAGACTGCAGAAGGGCAGCTAAGCAATCAAACATCCTGTTCCCAATCACAAAAAAAGAACTAAGAAATTCAGCTTAAGATGACACCTGCCCTCCACGAGCTGCTACCCCATAAACATGCTCACAAAAAGGCTGTAGAGGGTAGACTGTGAACTCTCCACAGCTCAAGGCAACTTGGCACATTTCTGTTTTTTAAAATAAACCAGGCAACCATGTTATTCTTCTGACTTGTGATTTCCTCATTATACAGATTTAATTTTTTATGCCTAACCATTAGCTGGATTCTACACGGGAAAGGCACTGGCTGGTTACATTGCTAACCACAAGTGTAAATCTGCTGTGTGTGAAGGAGAGAGACAGAGTCAGGCAGGGTGAACATGAGTATGTATGAGCACCTGATGTTTTTTTTCTGACACTGTTTCACATCATTAGTTGCAAGTTTGCTAGGCACCGTAGTCTTACATCTCTGTTCATCCTACCTACCTCACTTCTTTTTCAAAGTTTTTTCCTCTTTCGTACATGCAGTTTTGAATTTTTTGAGCTGTTTAGCTGATTCTCGGCGGAAGATGCTGGGGCAAAGACTGTATGCATTTTTACACATTTATTTTATGGGAGATTACACAGCTGATTAACAATTCTCAGAATAAAATGTGTCCCATGCTACCTCGATTCTTGTCTATTTATTGCTTTTGATCTATTCATGCCAAAACATTCTTACTAATGAAAGTCATCAGAAAATTGTCTAATAAGGTAATTTAGAAGACAATTCACATGGAGCATATGATCAAAAGGCATTTAACTTGATGCTCCTGCCTCCTCTCCCCAGTAAGCACATGGCTTACTGGCACTGCTACACTTCAAAATGGTTTTGAACATCTGGGAGAAGGGCTGATCAGCTCCAGACCATCATTGGACTCCAAGTACACCCAGGAACAAAGGTCATGATAAATGAAATGACTGCTTTGGCTCCAAAACTTCCTCAATCTTCTCTAGACAAAGCATGATTGAAATGCATCTATCTGTGGATAGCATCTGGAGAACTCTAAACACGTTTTGATCAGAATCCGACTGGCTTCTTTCAATTTAAAATAATTTGAAGATGCCATGGAAAATTTTTAAAACCAATCACACTGTAAACTTCGGCCTAATGTTTCCTTCTGCAGCACTGACCTTGTTTTTCTACAGTGTGAAAAAAAAAATCAATATAATAATGCTACTGCAGTAAAATTTCAGCTTGCTCTTGGCTTACTTTAAATAACTTTATTGTCTCCTTTCCCTCTGTCTGCTTCTGCTGTATTTGGCACTTGCAGTTATTAAAATGAAACCAAGTTGAAAGAAAATGTTAAATATCATAAAAAGAAAAACCAGCAGTGCTTCTGGCTCACTTTGCTAACAGTGTGGTCACCTTTACAATTTGCCAGGATTTTCTATTCCCCAGCTGTTCTACCTGAATTTGCATGCAGAAAGAAACCCCAACTTTCTGCTGGAATAACAAGTTGTACTTTGTAGATTTAAAAGAGCTAAATGTTTAAAAATTAAGGAAAAGTCACCCCCCTTCCTCCAATTATATATAAGAACAAAAAAGCCCAGTGGTTTATTAGTGATTTCAATTCTTTGCCGCTTAACATTTTCTTACTCCTTAGTGCGCATTTCTGCACAAATGAGAGAGCCTGGTTATAGCAGTCCCACCGTTACGCTTCAATCTGCACTAAGAATGAGGCTTTGAGAACCTTATAGGAAAGTACCAACTAAAGACAAGAAAAACCACCATTCAGCCAAAATTATGCCCTTTAGTCACCTCCTACTCCCTCTGGATGAAAACCACATCCACTTGTTGTCAGCCACAGCTCTGCCTTGGTCAACAGACAAGGGCATTCCCAAAAGCAAAAGTGGGAACCACATGTTCCAGGGAAAGCAACAGAAAGCCCAAATGTAGGCAGTGCTGAAAGGAAAGAAGCATTTGGTCTGTTTGGGCCTCTCAGGAGCATGGGAACTCTCAGTCTTGGAGCAAGAAAGACCTATTCTAGGGTATGCACAACACAGGAAAAAATAAAAAAGACAGAGACTTCTTATAGAAATATTTTTTTCCTCATCTCAGCTATACCATGAACGCAGATTTTGCTGAGGGACAGGTGAATCTTAACCTCTAACACCCCTTCAACACATCAACCTTGGAAAAAAAAAAAAAAAAGCTAAATTCTTACTTTGGTAGTTGAAGCTGGAGACGAGTTGGCCACCAGGCTCGTGATCACATCGCTGTTGACGGTGGTGCAAGCAGCGGTGGCCGGGGTGGGGAGCCGGGAGGGGACGATGGGCAGGGGCAGCAGCCCAGGGCGGTTGTTGCTGTTGGTGCTCGCGGCGCTGCTGCAGTTGGTGCTGCTGACGTGGTTGCCGTTGGAGCTCCAATCCCGGCGATCCCACCCGGCCCGGTAATCTCTTTCAAACCGGCTGTGGTGCCGTGACATCTCGATGGAGGGCAGCTTCTTCTCAAAGAGAACTTGAGAGCTTGCCTGAAAGGTTAAAACCAAAGAGGTGTTAGGAGGAAGGTCCCAGCACAGCAACTGTACTCTATAATCACCAGGGCAAGTCCCTGCCATGCCTCCTCTGTGTTAGGGGGGCACTGTTTCTCCCTATCTCCCATCTAAATGTCAGGAGGAAGAGAGCGGTGTTGTAGTAAATGTTAATCGAGAACACAAATGAGAGAGTCTGGACAACTACAAGCGTAAGGTGGAGAGAATAAGCCCTCAGACCTGAGGGAACACCAGCTGCCCAAACTCTCCAGCAGAATAACAAGCAACAGCACACAAATCATGAAAAGCCAAGTTAGAAGAAAATCATCGTTCAGATCTTCTGTTAGCAGAAAAATGTTTCCAACAGTTCCATCTTGCAGTTTTCTCAGTAGTCTTCATTTCTGTAGATCTTTTCTGCACCTGATGTGTGATCAAATATTAATCCGAAACATTGGAGGGAGAAAAATCTACCTGCTAAATCTATCCATTACTTCTCTATTTTCAAAGCCAAATATTGCTTTACACAGCCACCTCCCCTCCTTTTTGCCAGACCTCCTCAATGGAGGCTCTTACAGAAATGCTTCACCCTGTGACGCCTGAGCTCTCTGCAGCGTGGCTTCTCTCCAGGGCAGGCCAACATGCTCTGTCTCCTCCCATGCTTCTGGCTAGACCTAAAACACTTAATATACCTAAGATGATCAAATGACCAAGTCGCTTCACGTGAACATCCCATCCTTATCATAACTTACCTCCTCAGCCTTTGTTATTCATAGACTTTATCTGCCAGGAGCAAGACATCTGAACACAACGCTGGGAGTTGAGACTCCCAACATCTAATCTTAGTTCTGATAATTATATGTTATGTAGCCTAGAGCAGTTACTTAAGCCTTCCTGCCAAGGTCTCATAACCTGCAGAATGGTGGCAATAATGATACTTTCCCCGCAGAGTTCAGAGTAAGTGAAAGTTTACAGCATTTGGAATTGAAGAACAGTATAAATAAATGCTAAATATATTTATTCCCATAAATAAATAATGAGTATCTAGGTCACTGCAGCATCTGATTTATTTTATTTGTATCACACAATAGAGTAAGTCCTTTATAATAATAACATCAGGTCAGTTGAAGCAATTTTGTTTCACAAATTCTTCAATACAAAATTGGGCAGTAAAAACATCTGCTTATAATGGCTCAGGAGGGAGTTGGAACCAAACTCACCCAGAAACTTAAAGATAAGAAACTACTTAAGAGAGATATATATTAGAAGTGGTATAAAATAGTGAGCCTATCAACAATGTTAGTTATTCACCTGGTAGAAATTTACAAAGAAGGGAAACAAAACCAACTATTATGACTAAATAATTAAAGGTTCACCTGGTTCACCAGAGAGCTCTAGCTCAAGACAAAGAAAGCTCTTCCTTAGTTAAAAATTCAGTAATATAAATGAGCATTAAAAAACCCCCAAATTCCCTTCCACAATCATTATCTTCAACAAAAGGTTGAACCAAATCTCCTAAGAGGATGCACTTGTGATGGTTATGCTGCCCCTCTGCAGAGGTAAGCACCACCAGGAAGAGTGTATATTGGGGACCACACAGCAGTGTTGTAGTTGTTGACCACAAAATTCACATTCCCCTTAATCCAACAAAGCCAGATATTTTTCTCCTGTAGGATTTGATGTAAGATTTGACTTTGTGATTTCAGGGTTGATGATTCACTAATATTTATTCAGATTCTTCTTCCTTATAATTCTGTTGCCATCTGATATTTTATTTCAGAAAGCTCATTTTGTATTTTCCAGAGGACCACGTGGAAATGAGAGCTATACATTCAACACAGCAAAAACCAGAGACACAAGTGCTGTGAAAGACACTGTAGTGAAAACAGAAACTTTTGTTTTAGTAAAGGTGAAGAAAGCAAGTTTTTCCCTAGTGGCAACCATCTCACAATAAAATCAGTACGTAAAGATAGTGTCCTTAAAGGTTTTAAATTCCACAGGTGTAAACCCCCTTCCTTTTGTGTTATAAACCTTCTGCAAAGCCAGGCAAAAACGGAGACTCTAAACTGCAAGCTACAATTTCAAAATATCCTTTATTATTCCTTGCCTTTGGAAAAGCTTCTTTTAAAATCTGCATGGTCTTCACCGCTGTATGAAGCTATCTTTTTTGACTGTTTGGATGGTGGCTGTCAAGTGAATGCCCTTCTCCTTCTGAGCTCGAGGATCTCCATTAGCTGTATTAGTGTACTTCTTGACAAGGCAACTAGAGAGAACCAAATCACATATCCCCCACCCACCCACACACTTGAGTATATCTGACATTTAATTCAGCGGAGAGCAGAGGCACACATGCACATAAGTCAATAGCTAGCAGTTTTTGCCACACGATCCAAGACACCATGCCCCCAGCAATTCTGCTATCAGATGAGACTGACAGGCAATTACGTCAATAACAAGCAGGAAAAAAGCCTGCCACTAAGCCACGCATTAAGAAGTTTACTTAAAACCTACCACTCTCTCCACAAGCAAATTCACTTCTTTGTCCAGCTACTGTATTTCATGGTATTTCCAATAAAAATAATAAGCCAGGGCTAAAAATCATGTATTTTTCTATGTGTTGCATTAAAGATACACTGCTTGTTTCAAGATGTCATTTTTGGCTGGGTACAAAGATATTTGACAGCAACAAGATGTGCAGGAAAAACAGAGGGGATAACTATACAATAAATGAGTATTCAATTGCTAGTGCTTGTTATTAATTGTTTTAAATTAGAAGCAATACAAAATGTTCTCATAAATAGCTGCTGGGTGAGTTGAGAAATGATTTGTGAACAGGCTAGATAATTTTAAAATATTTTTTGGATCCAGAGTTTATGCATTGTCTAGACTGTTTTTGTCAAGAATCATAATCAAAAGAACAATGCTTTAAACATATTGTGTACTCATAAAAAGAAACTTCTCCAACGTCTGTCCCGAGCCAAATATAATCATCACACACCTCTGCACAGAACTTGACACAGGGCAGCATAAGCCATCCTGAGAAATAGCAGTGATGGAGGCCAGTTGAAACCACACAAGAACAGCAAGGAGGACAGCAGTCACTGTAATCAAAGATGTACAACCATTTTCATCCTAAATCAGTCATTACCGGTTCCAAAACACATGATTTTAGGCTAAAATTTTCCAGACATGGATGGTTTTGGATTTTTTTTTTTTTTTTTTTTTTTTTAAGAATAAACCAAACAAACAAATAAAAAAAAATAACCTACCAAACAAAATGACCAAACCCTTTCTGTTGGGGAGACAGGAAGAAAGTAAAACATCAATACCTAACACTTACAAATACTACTATCAATAGCTACAATTAATTCATACATTTTCCCTTTTCAAGGGAAGTTTCTCTCAACATTCATATTCATGCATTTTTCTCTTAAATAGCTTTAGGTTCCTCTAAACAGCAAGAAGGTTTTTACCTTGTTTTTCAGACTTGGGGAACTCCCAGTGCTGTCTGCACTGAAGTCACTGCCCCAGCTAAGCCTTGGCTATTTATAGATCTATGAACCTCAGTTTTGGGGCTGATTTTTCAGCTAGCATGAAGCTC
This sequence comes from Tyto alba, assembly GCF_018691265.1. Lineage (NCBI taxonomy): Eukaryota > Metazoa > Chordata > Aves > Strigiformes > Tytonidae > Tyto > Tyto alba. Next base: position 42,419,461 of record NW_024881316.1, on the reverse strand, counting down.
CCCACTGCCGCATCTAGAAGTCAGTTCTTGAGCAGACAAGCTTAAAGCCATCTCAGATACGTCTACCCTACATCAGATCCATAAAACCGCAACGTAGACATAGCCATCAATAGAAAGAACGTATGATTTGTGTATCTCAGAATAGAAGTCCATGAGGAGGCATACTGCATGATGTTACTACTGAAAATCACTCTGTACAGCTCATTCAGCTGACATACTATCTTGTGAAGGTGGTAAAGTCAATGAGACAGGCCTTCCTCCACCCTCTACTCAAGACATAATCACTGGAGAAGCTGGGTGTCTTTAATCTTGACTAGAAAGGAAATGTGTGCTTCTGTTTGTCACATAGAATCAAAGGATTTTATTGTGCAACCGAAAGGAACAAAAACTCTCTTAGACGAAAAAAAAAAAAAAAAAACACCCTACTAAAGAAAGAGACAAGAAGGGGAAGAAACCCGTAATTGTTACTGGATGAACTGATAAATTCAAAGCAAAAAGTAGATCAAATTGGTATTAAGGGAGAGCCATGGAAAAGGCTATAAACTAAAGAAGAGAGATCGAGCAACCGGAGGAAAATAAAAATCCCATGACAAATCTGAAACGAGATTTAGTGATATGGCAAAGCAAGCAAAATGCCTAACTCTGTCCCTAAAGACTGCATCGCTGTACATGTGCTGCAAAAATCATGCCAAAACACAGACAATACTCTTGGTTTCAGAGAAGGGTTACACAAAGTACTCTGGAGCCAGGCATGAGGATTATACACGCACCCGACCTTTTCCTCCATAATTTACTTTCACAACAAGATGGGCTTGGGAGTGTAGAACAGGGAAGAGTAACAGACTAATGAAACAATAGTGAATGCCCATCTGAGGAATGTGACAGGCATCTCTCCTAGCCCTCCAACGCCAAAACATGCAATGCAGCAAGTGAGAAAGACCATAAAAATAAGTTACTTTAAATCTATCATTCTTGAACGAAAGTATAATGTGACAGCACCCCTACTAGAGAAAATAACTTTTTCTATAACCAGGAGTTTTAGAAATGTCTCATATAAGCACCTTTCTCAACAATAAAATATGAGAAAGTTTGTCTGCAAAATGTGTCTTTGGGATCAACACGTAGGACACTTACACAGATGACTATATCCAGCCTCTAAATTTACCCCAAATACTTCGGCCATTTGGAAATCCTACTACCTTCTTAGTTTAAAACCAGCTTCCTCCCGGTACTCGCTTTTCACCACATCTCTTATGCAAGCTCATTTGTTCGTTGTTTCCACAGCCTCCACACACATACACAGAGGCAAGAAAAAGACCAGAGGCATTTGAGATAGCAGCGTGCTAACTACAGGCCTCTTACCAGGTTCAAACAGATCATTGCTGCAGATTTATTAAACTTAAGTGATTAACATTTCATTTTATGCTTGATATATTTAAACACAGTCCTTCTCCCCCCAAGCCCAAAACACACACTGTTCTGCAGAAAAAATGTTTCCTATTCATGTTCCTCTAAATGACAGTCCAGCTTGAGCCTTATAGCAGCTTTTTCCCTGCTCTCCATGCTTATCTAATCAAGGTCTCCTTAAAATGCCTGTCCTCACAGATATAAATATAAGGAAAAACAGGCTTTCAGTCAGTCTGAAGATAGAGAATCAGATTTCTTAGACTATTAGTCAACTTCATTAAGTGACTTCAAAAATAAAAGTCAACCTTTTAATTTAAATTTTTCCTGGGTAAGCATTTGTTTCTAAATTTACCTTTTAAATAATAACATTAGAGAATTTGATAGGCAAGAGAGTTTGGGAGACAGAGAAACATAAGCAGATACACGGTCATTAGGGAAATGGCAGAAAAGAAGAAAGAGTCTGAAACATTAAAATAAGCAGCTAAATAGCATTACGTGTTTTCAGACTGGATGAACGGAAGCACAGATAAAATAGCCTATTAGAGAGTTTCAAAAGCAGTTAAGTGCATGTAAAGCCTAAGTATTTTATGAGATCCACACAAAAAAAAAGATGAGGAAGAAGAGAGAGATTTGCTGTAATCAGATCTAGCATGAAGAACTGTAACTGATAAAGAAGATGTCTAAGTACCTAAGCTTGAATGATTTCAGATAGATGCTGCAGGGAAAATGTTACTGGGTGCTGTTTTATCAGAGCATACCAACACAACCACCTCTTCCTCAGGCACTGGACTGAAGACATAATTTATGCATACGGCATCAAAATCACACTGAAATATATCAGTGTTACCATAAATTTGGAATATCACTCAATAGTAAGGTCATACATGCACACATATTACACACGTGTAAACGTGTCTCCAAGAAAATCTTATTAATAAAATATGGTAGCAGTGGACCTGGCAATTTCAGGAGCTACTCTTCACTTCAGAAGTGTGATAAACAAATGTTTGATTTGAGCTCAACATTATTTATAACTGACAAAGACTTTCTTAGACACATAAGGAATCACTGTTATAAGCCTACATGGATCTGAGTAATCCATTTTCACATTTTTTACTTAACTTCTTTTTTTCCATTTGGGTGACTTCATTGAAAGACTTCTTTGTTAGACGAAGGCAGTAGGAATCCAATCAAGAGATTCTGTAAAGCTGAACTACAAGCAGCTGTGTAGAAAGATAAGACCCAGAAATATTTGAGGGGCAAGGAAACAACTTTATTATCAAGCAAGGTCTACTTTTGTAAACCCCTGATTTAGTCTTGTAAACAGTTGTAAAGCTCTTGTAAAATCCAAGACAAGGCAGAGAGACTTGAGCTGCTTTGCTACAATCAGATCTTCAAAAAAAAAAAAAGAAGAAAAAAAAGGCCAAATCCTAACCCTGTAAGTGATAAAGGAGTAGTAGATTTAAGAGATTATATAGGATTTAATTTTCCAAATATATGCTGGAGGAGGCAATGCTTTGGGACATATAAAAAAAAAAAAATCAGAACAGCAACACAACAGTGTCTTCTCAGGATAGAGTTCACTATGCAAGAAGCACAAATAAGACTTTTTCTTCTCTGTCTCAAAATATCATAGAAAGTGTGCACACTTAATATTTTTGAGTATTTAAGATGGATATGGAAATCTTCTCTTTATATAAATAAAAATATAAACTAGACTATCCAACAACAAAAAAAAAAAACTAGCCACAATGAGAGTGAAACCACACCTTCACACCTTACCAGTCTGGTTTATTTTCTGCAAGTCGAGAGAATATGGTCTTTCTAAATAAGGGGTTACTAAAATATTTGTATATGTATGTTTTATTACTAAGCTTAATGGAAATTTATCTTCAATATGATCATTTCCTGTATTTCGTCATTTGCTTTCAAATGCTAATTCCTTTACAGCCTGAGTGGAGTAGATAACACATCCTGCAATTCACTGAGCATGAGTGATGCTGGAGCAAGAAAAATTCACAGAAGTCCACAGGCATCTGTGCTCCTGCTGCTCACACGGCTGGAACAGAAGATGAAGACCAGTCCCACACTGAACCCTGCTGCATGCCAAATTTGGACACACACAAACTTATGGGGTTTACATCAGGCGCAGGGGTTTCATTACAGCGAAGCCCCGCAACATCCAAGTGTTTCGGACTATTTTGAAAGGTCTTCATCCACACGTTCAGATGAACTGATTGTCAAATATAAATTGATAGAAAATATATGAAAAATATACTGATCTAGGACATGTATCTGGGGAAAATTCATAACACTCCATTCCTCTCTCTTCGGGCTTTTATCTAAAAGATCCTGATCTGGTTGTCCCCCTTGACTTGTTGCAAACACCCACCCAAAAGCTCAGAGCAGAACTCAACCCTCGCCACCCTCTCTTCCCAAAAATCAATTCTAGCTGCCATTTGCTCCAGATTCTTAGGCTTTCCAAGGTCCTCCTGCAGCAACATGACCAGAATTTTGCACAGCAGTTTTCTAACTGAAAATCCACCAGAACTTTACACAAAGGCATAGTAACTCTCTCAGATGTCTCTACAGGGTACTGGGTAGCCGGCACTGTCTGGAACCCAGCCTTGTTAAAAATGGGGAGAGAGAAAAACATAATGTTCCTCTGAAACATTCCTGCTTGCAAAACACTGCTTGAAACACTGACTTCCCTAATTAAATTATCTCATTAGCATGAAAAGCAAACACACACACACACACACAAAACCCAAATGCCAAAAGCTGCTGTGTTAAAGGCCAGTTCATGGAGGGTTTGTGCAGAAAGACTCACACGGCAGAGCTGGTGGCCAGCACCCTGACTTGGGGCACAGAGGCTAGGTGAACATCAGCTGGTGGCCAGGGTCCAAAGGTGCTCACCGGGGAGAGGTAGAGGAGGGAAGACAGAGACACGACTAAATTTCTTCTGGGGAAATGGGCCATCTTCTAAAAACACATTAAGTGGTTGCCAGCACCTGACATACCTAATCTCGCCTAAGACTTCATAGTTAATAAAGCAGAAGTGTAGAATAAGCTACTGTCAGTGTTGCCAAATGTCACAAATTAAATCTCACAAAATTTAATTAACAGGATCTTGGCTCTTTTGGGGCTGGTTTCTTGTGGGGGGGGAGGAGGAGGAGGGGACTAGGTCTTCAAATTACATTTGGACAAGGCAGGAGAAATTTCCTTTGATTTACTGCCGTTCTCAGTTTTCCAACCCTTGGGGAAGACTAATCAATCAGTCAAAACTATCAGAGGAGAAAGCTCTCTGCCAAGGAAAGGGTTAAATGCAGCATATTTCACAGCATAAGCTCTCTGGATCACAAGTACCGCTGGAAAACCATATAATAAAGAAACTGTACTTTGAATTTCCCTCTTAGAGGATATTTTTGGATTATCCCACTCCTGTCACTGTTCACATTACAAAAGCTTCAGCTAGAACCAGTAGTAGCAGCACATTTTCTCTTCCAGGACTGCTGACCTCTGACCAGAGTTTTCTGACACGCATTTTGTTAAAAGGAGACATATATCACTCCCCCAAATCAAGACCACATACACACTTACAGCATGAAACAGTCACTAAGCATCTGGTATATAAAATGAGCTAGTTAGATGCAAAATTCCACAGAAAAAAATATTAAATCTACTAGTACAGTCCATATCAACATGCATACAAGAACCTTCGAGGTTCTAACATGATTCACTTCACACTGAGGTAGGAAAGTACGTTTATCCTGATCCTGCAATCAAAAACTGAATCTCCAGAGACTATGCAAGATCCCTACACCAAGGGGAATAACTACTGTTTTTTTTTCAATTTCTGGTGACCTAAATGCAGGACTGGCACTAACCTCCACTCGTATATCCTCAAAGTCCACCTTGCTCTTCATTTATGGAGCCACATACAAATTTTCATCACACTTTTAGAGGTCGTGAAGGGCCTGACGAGGCGAGTTTCTCTGCGTGTTTCTACAAGATATGTTTGCTTCATGGCACTGATACCATTAGGACCAGTACATCAGTACCAGGTGCCCCTTTTCCTGGCTGGAAATATGGGACTTCTAGCTCACCCAGCAGACACTTTGTGCTTTCAAATCTTAAATGTTCTCTTTGTGGTGCATGCCACTGAGGTTGGCCAGTGCCCATGTTATCTGTCCATCTGCAGTCACAGCTCATCACCTCCTATGGCCTAAGCATGTTTCATAAAATGGATTGATTTTATTTTCAGTTGGTTCAACAGAATAAGTATCACATCTATTATTTTCATTTTGTTTTGAAAGGCAATGCTTCGAGAATTAGAGGGACAGTGTCACCATCCTAATGAATTAATACCACACCAGTATTAAAGTTAACTGTTTCTCAGCTTGCTCCTCTGCCTTTTAAAAGACATTTCTGTTATCACTTCTTCCACCACCTTTTCCTTCTTCTCACTTACAACTGCCACCAACGACTCATGTTTTATCTTTTCAATTGTTGGATGAAGACTGTCGAATGCAGTAAATCAGCAACCTACCTTTTCTAGGCCAGAGGTCCAAAGCTTTTAATTAGCTGCTTTAGAAATAACATGATTAAATAAAAGTCACTTCATTTCTCAAAAGCATGAACAACTCACCATATTCCTCTCAAGATATGCTAGGTGATGTAGACCTTTAAAAATTACAGAGAGAAATCAAATCATGTTTGGTAAGCACCTATTTAAATATGGATTAAAGAATACCAAGAATCTAGTTAAGAATATAACTTCAAAACTCCTAGATTTGCAGGCACTGGCCAAAACGTTTGCATGTTATCCTGAATAGCAATCATTCATTTTCCTTCAACCAAAGATGTCAAAAACTCTATATGCAGTCTTGTAGTGAGATTCTTACATACATGCCAAATGCCTGTATAGCAAACATCTGGCCTCACTTCTGTTCCATGGATTTTCCAAAGCATAAGTTCATCAGTTGTTTTTTCCTTGTGACTTTTTTTTTTTTTTTCCTCTGCTGTGCCTCAGGTCGTTTTTCTTAATATGAAATCATTAAAACAGGCAGAAAGAGTGGAGGAAGGAGGAGTAAGAAGAAGAGCTGTAGCATCTGAGTAATCTTCCAGTGGGACTAATTTTACTAAGTATTTGTGCTACTGCTACCAGTCAATCACTACAAGTATTATTGAGAAGCTAAAAAAATAAAATAAATTAAACTGCATTTAGCAAAGAATATTGGCATAGAAAGAAGGAGAAACACATATGTTCTTCTATAAACTAGAAGCTCAGTTTACTCAAATGCCCTCAATATCAATATAAAATGTATTAACATAAAAAAAAAAAATAACATGCTGTTCCCTTATTTTGCATTCATTTTACATCCGTACTTCTCCGAGGCAACAGATCAGAATGGTGCATTGCCTTCCCCTCAGGCCAAGTGTAATAAACAGGCAGGTGTAATATAAGGCTGCAGTGTCTCAGCTCTCCTCCCAAACAATTGATCTTCCAGGCCTACGGTGTAATTCAGTCTTGGTAGCTCCCTTCACATGCCTCATTCCTGATCGGTCAATTATTTCAAATCAAGCAGAATTAAAGTGTTATTTTTGTGAGGGGGGATGATATTCACCAGTGACCAAAGTGAAAGTAATAAACTAATTTCCCTTTACTGCCTTGGGCAAAACAGAAAAATTCAAGTCTATGAAAGAAAGACTGCAGCTGTTTCATCAGTCTGTTGCCTAAACGCGCTTGCAATTTACTATCTTTAAATTCAATTTTTGTTCACAGGACAATTTTGGAAACAGAACACAACAAAAAGAAATCATCAAAAAAGGAAGTAGCAATGGCATATGACTCTGCAAGACAGAGCTGTGCAGTGCGAGCTTCCCGAGAGGAGGGGAATAGCACTCTCCTGTTCTTTGAGAGTGTATTCCTCCTGCCAGTAGCAAATTTATCCAGTAGATGTCAACACCAGCAAAAAATATGTGTAAAGCCAACCTTAACAGCAACAGCAGTCACTTCAATTTACAGGAGCGCATCAGAGGATAGATTAATATTTGGAAGCATCGCCTACTTATTTGCTACTGTCCCATCCCTGTGTCTTCCAGAATGGATCCTGCCTGGTCCATCAGTCAATAAACATATGTAAAGCAAAATAATTTGTTTTTTGCTTTTCGAAGAATTTTGTCTGGTTTGCTGAAAAATGGAAAAATTGCTCGTGAGCATGTGATTACTTTCAGAATAGATCAGAGGAAATTTTTCAGAGGAGGAGCAGGGAGAAGGGTGAGCAAAATACTATGTGGTGCAAAGCAACTACTACAAGCAAATTCTTCATAGTTACTAAACATAATCTGAAGAAGTCTGTTCCCTTCTGACCTTTCACTGCATGGTTAAGCAATGCAATGATTTCATGGGTTTTGCTCTTTCCTCAAGAAGCTTCTCAGCCTACAACAGTGACCTGAGATTCCCACGCGGACCCCAGATCAACAGATACTTGTTGTTCCTGTAAGGTTTTTTCTTTTTTTGCAATACACCAAGGACAATCTGTTGTAAGTCTTTTAGTGTTATTATCATTCAAAAGACTGAATTTGCTGACAAGTTTTAACCATGCAAAAAACCAAGGCCATTGCTGTTGACACTTTTAAATCTACTATTAAGATCTGACTGTTTGAACAGCTTGTGTGTAGAATCTGAAGTACAGATTTCTGTTTCCTTTTTGTTTATTTTTAGATAAACCTTGTGTTTCTACTCTGCAATGTTTGCATTTGGCTGCTGAGCATGCAGTAATCGCATACATTATATGCACTGCTTAGAGACACTTCGCATCATAGCCCATCAGGTATTTTTTGATAGATAAAAAGAGAAGGGAAATAACAGATCATTTTCCTGATTGATTAATCTTTCCTCATGTTGCCATTTCCCATAAACATGAGGAGGAATACCAAAAGTATGTTGTGACATCTAATAGTGAGACATTGAAGTAAATTATTTTATTACTGCTACAAAACTTACTAAGGAGTTTGTTTTCACAGAGATCTAAAACATGGCAAGGAGACATAAAGGAATATATTACAGACATCACTTTGAGCAGTTATTCCTCATGTGTAAACATTACAGCTCTTAAGAGAAGCATGCATCCTACGTAACAGCAATGCTGTAGTTGCAGTTTATCTAATCAGTTTGGCCAGAAATTCAGGCTCTTTGAAAAAGCAAAAACAGTGGTCCAAAGCTGAGACTGTTAATTACCATCATTTATGCCACTCTAAGGCAACAACAGAAGCGTGCATGGGAAGATCAGGCAAAAGGTACTGCACTCCCAGTAAATATTCCTAACTGATGATGGCATGTGCAAGAATAAAGTCACAGCTCTGAACACCGGGGAAAGGCATTGAATGAGAAACCTAGCTCTGTGCGACACGAGGCACCGGCAGCACACCCTGTTTCGGGGAGCCACGTCCTGCTCCACGGCTCTGGGTGCAGACACGTACTACCCAAGACAGAGCCATAAATAGTTTGGAGATAAGACACTTATCTTATGAGGCACACCAGAGTTTTGCAGCCTTGTATGAGCAATTCTTTTAATTACTGTCAACATTTTCTCTGAATCCCCGTCTCAAAGAAGTAGTGGAAACTTTTGATTTGCTGTGACACCTTGATTGCTGTGTGGATGAGTCATTGCACCATTCCTGTTAGTCTTACGAATTTATAGATTTTTAAGGCTAAAAAGCACAGGAGGCTGTTGTGATCGCTCTGCTCTGACTGTGAACAGCACAGCCTCCCGCCTCATGCAGCAACCTGCCTGCCTGACAGAAATAGGGACTAGGTAAATCACGTATAAAATTAATAAAATTATAATCTGTGTCTAAACTTGCCCATAAACACGTGAACAGATCTCTCTCAATAACAAGAATACAAGAAGTAAAATTATTGATTGTTGCGATGAACTGACATACCTTTCTCATCGACATCTTTTTTCCCAGTAGCGTATCTAACCAGGGGGGCTGCAGGGGCGGTCTCTGCAGAGGGGGCCAGCGGTTGCCCTGTGCTGCTCGCCGCCAGTTCCAGCCGGTTCCAGCCGGTTCTGTGAGGACCCCACCGCAGGCCACAGCCAAGCCCGGCACCCAAACCCGCGGTGTCCCCGTGAAACATTTCTAAGAAAGGGCAAACCCACTGCACAGGCAGTGAGGAATTCGGGGAAAAAAAAAAGTGTGAGAAACAGCCCTGCCGGCACCGAAGCCAGAAGGGGAGGAGTGGGAGAAGGTGCTCCAGGTGCCGGGGCAGGAATCACCCCACAGCCTGTGGAGAGGACCACAGTGGAAGCAGAGATCCACACCGCAGCCTGTGGAGGACCTCATGGTCCTCTCTTCATGGACAGGAGCCCATGCTGGAGCAGGCTCCTGGCAGGAGCTGCGGCCTGTGGAGGACCCATGATGGGACAGGCTTATCCTGAAGGACTATATCCCTTGGGAGGGACCCTCGCAACAGTTTGGGAAGGACTGTATCCCACGGGAGGGACCCTTGCTGGAGCAGGGAAGCAGCATGAGGAGGGAGGAGTGGCAGAGAGGAGCTGTTATGGACTGAACACAACCGCCATTCCCCATCCTCCCCTTGGGGATGGGGCAGCTGGAAGAGTTGGGAATGAAGGAGTGAAGTTGAACCCGGGAAAAGAGAGTGGGTGGGGGAAGTTGTGTTAACTTTTCCCTTTGTTTCTCACCATCCAACTCTATTTTAACTCGCAATAAACTAATTTTCCCCAAGCCAACTGTTTTGCCTGTGACGGTACATAGTAAGAGATCTCTCTCTCTTTCTCTTGACCCATGACCTTTTTCATCTTATTTTCTCTCCCCATTCTGTTGAGGAGGGGGATTGAGAGAGTGGCTGGGTGGGGGTCTGAGCAATGGCCACAGCCAACCCACCACAGTGAGCAAAGTCCTGCAGCAAAAAAGAACTAATTTTTTCTTCCAGGATCTCCCAAGGCAGTTCACACACTCATACTCTGTAGTACTAAGGAGGAGGGACAGAAAGGACTGAGTATTTCTGTATCTGCAATATTTTTAGTGTATTTATGAAAGACACCATGGGGAAGACCTCCTACATTATTATGAAGGCTGGGTTTTTGTTTTATTACTTGCTTAGAAGACGTGCTGTATTCCCAGTTTCTTACAGAATTTTGCTCCATGCATTGTATCATTATATTTTTGCCTACCCACTTGTAAATAATTTCTAAGCTGATGCAAGTGTATGAGCTGCTTAGAATGGTCTTCACAGATGGAGTGCTCTACCAGGTGCTTTCCTGAATAAAGTACATATCCATTGTATTTCCTTGATCTTCTAGGTAAGTAATAACATCCACTGAGGATGGATTAGACATACACTTTAAAATAATGCCTGTCTATAACTAGATGTCTTATTTCCCAGCATTCACATAATGGCCCCATTACATGTTTGATTACTGTGGCCAGGCTAAACACAGTAATTTGTTTAGAAGTTTCCTTTCTTTTTTTCTTTAGTAGCAGAAAAGTCCAACTTTGTCTATTTACTGAATTCTATGATTTTCCGAAGATTATTTTCAATGGTCCTGAAGACTGCCTCTGCTAATTCTTTAGAGACAGAATCTCCAGTGCATTTCATTCAAAAATTTTAATACACAATTTTTCAAGATGCCCTTTCTTCTCACGCTTTGGTCTTCATTCCCAAAGTTAAAGTTTCTAGCAAAATTTTCCTACACAAAGTTATCCAGTTCCTTGTATTTTATGTGGCAATCTTTGTCTTCAAAGCACTTTACAAACATTAAATATTTAATGCTTATGGCATCCCTCTTACTCTCAACCCCATTTTACAGGTAGGGAAACAGACTCATAGGTTAAGTGATTTTGTTTCAAGTCACATCACAAGTTACTGACAGATGTGAGACCAGAATATACGAGCTTAGATTTTCAGTTTCATACTCAAAACTAGACCAGCCTTGTTCTTTCACTTAAATAATAAAAATAATAATGAAAAACCTTGCTCTTGTTCAGGGAGAATTTATATGTCTCTTTTTAGGTTCTCAATGCAACCCCCCCCCCCCCAAAAAAAAAAAAAAAAAAAAACCACAGGAAAAGCACCCCAAAATGACCCAGGAGGGCAGCTACCAGCTTTGTAATCCATATTCTCCCTTTCCAGTGTTCTAGAGGGAAACCCACAAATGCATGTTATCAGAAAATGGGAGAGTATGTTTTCAAGCATTTATATACAGCCACAGCCACACGTATAGATCTATTCTCAACCACTACCTAAACCGAGAACAGAGACCTTCCAGCCAGAGAAGAATTTGCAATTTAAAAACTGAAGTACATTTCAAAATGGCATCACTAAAGAGCTTTAGTATTTGATAAGAAGATTACAGTATATTCAATTGCACACAGCAAAAGCCTTTTAAAATAAAGTACAGGAATCATGAAGCCAGGCATTTACAACAAGATAACAAGAAGCTAATCGGCCAGTGGAAAAGGTGCGCCCTGCTGCAGAGAACGTTCAGGAGCCAGTCAGGTTTTGCAACTCAAATAATGAGCGGGGGTTTTTTGAGCTTTAACATTTTTCATAATCCAAGCGGGAGGTCTAAACACAGGCTGTATGCAACATTAACTGTATTTCCCTTTAACAGGCTTCTATGGGAACAAATGCTCAGTGTCAGGCTGGTACTATACGTCCATTTAATTGAGCTGAGAGAACTCTCCTGCCCCCGAAGAAAGCTCATCTCTTCTCTCCATGGATGCGACTATAGAGCTAGCAGATAATATCTGGCCCTCACTCATTATTTATACAATCACGTAATTATCTCCAAGAGACTCACCGTTTTGTAGAAGCTTCTTTTTGGAAACGTCATCCGTTGGCTGAATGGAAAGCCAAATCCAGCCCTAGATACTGTGACAGTGAGTGCCATACCCACTGACAGACAACACTAGAGCATCCCTTGCTACGATGTGAGGGAAGCAGCACAGGAGTCTGTAGTACAAATCGCATGACAGTTGTGCTCCTGGCATTACACTCGGGTCTGTTTAAGATTTCTCTTGGGAAATGCATGCACACAGGCAAGATCAACAGTACGAAAATAACACTTAAGAGTTTAAGAGAAACATGGTTTGGGTAGGAGCCAAAGATAAACAAAAGATGTATCTGCATATTGCACAATTTCCTCCTCTCTCTCATTGGGTTCGGTCCTACTGCTTAGATTGCTCCAATGCCACCACATCCAAACACCCTTGATAATCATTTAACTGTGACAAAATCTTCTGAGGTCAAGAACTCTTGTTATCCCTCCTTTCCAGCTGATGAACTGAGGATGAAGAGAATATGGACCAAATCTAGAACACCTCAGCGAGGGGGAGCAGCGCCCAGACACTATATCCAATTTAAACATGTACAAAATGCCTCAAGGCCTATGTACCTCAGAATCAGCAGGAAACCACATTTTTGCTAATAAAGGTATTTAGGTGCCCAATGTCCTGCTGTTGTATAAGCCAAAGGGAACATCATTTGGGCATTTATCACTGCAGGAACATGGGAAATTCCCACGAGGCAACCACTGCCCAAATTCCATGGTGTCATGTCATGAGCCCCTCCAAAACACACGGATGCACTGAGCTGAGCACTGAAGAGAGGTAATGCAGTGTGAATTGTCCTGCCAAGGGATTTGGTTTCCAGCTTTGGCTCCCTATATAATTCAAGCATGGGGCATTAAAGAAATTTGCTAGGCTCAAAAGCTTCCATGCCAGGAGCTGGATGCTGATGCGCCCGGCATGGCTACATTCAGCACAGCACTGGGGCTAGAGCTCTCTTTTAGGTGGTACTGCCTGCTTTTTAACTCCAGCTTTAGACTGAAGGCAAGGAGTGGGTATAATCTTCTCTCTCTTGAGATGTCCTGTGTGACTCTGGGCTCAGCTCAACAGAACACTGGAGCTCACTGGAGAGAGAAAAGAGAAAGAACCAAGGATGTGCCAAATCAGTGTCATGCCACCACCACTCTGGTAACAGAGCTTTTGGGCAGACTCAGACAAACCCCACACCTCAGCCAAAGCTCCTGAGGGACGACACTGGTGTTTCTGCTGCTGCCACTGTCTGGGACTGAAGGCACTGCAATTTTGCAAGCATTACATTACCTTCCTCAGGCACATACATGTTCAGCTACTGCATGAAGTACATGCTTCTGCCTTCCTGGCTTCCTGGTCAGGTAGAGGCTTTTTTTTTTTTTTTTTTTTTTTCATTTCATTTTTAAGATTACAGGATTTACACAGATGCCAGTAAAATATTTTGTAGTACTGCCATAAAACAGCAGAGTGGAGGCAACACACACATATTATGAAAGCTATGTCATTATAATATGTAGCTTTTCTGTTACAAATTACATTGACCAGCTAAAGTACAGGTTACAGTAAAGTCTACACAAGTCATGTTGTGTCAGTAATGTGTATATGGCAGGTAAAAGAAACAACAATCTCCTCGTGGATTTGAATACACTTAGCAAAATGGCCAATATTAAATCCCTTGTGGATAGGGAACCGAACCATATTCACAAAGTCACTGTATTTTTTTTAAATGAGAAATACAACTATGCAGTTGTCAACTATGGAAACATCAAATAACATTGAATTAAAGTCCTTTTCAGGAATGTATAAAACACAGCTTGCTGTTACTGTTTGTTTTTTCATCTTGAACCAGTGGTTCTCTGAAGCACCCAAGAAAACTCAACTATCTTACTTGTTTGCCATGGAAATCATTTAAAAGGTACTGTGCCCATCCCTCCACTTTTCTAACATCACAACTCAGGGCAGCTCAGGGCTCCCTGCCCTGGCAGCAGTGGGGTCTCAGGGTGATGGGAAAGGGTCCAGGGAAGATCAGTGAAGGAGGTCCAGCGTTAGCTTGAAGGAGAAAGGGTAGAATGAGCAACAACAGACCACCTTCGGATGAAGCTTAAAGCAGACACTCTGCAGCATAGAGGAATCCTCCTTGGAGCCTTACCCAGTTTTCTAACCCAATGTTGATCATTCTTTCAATCAACTTTTTTCCTCTGTTCTTCCCATATCTTCATTTTGTCTCATATTCCTACCCACCATGCCCCCTTCCACCATGTGCCCCTGTTCAGGTCTCTTTTCCCCACTGCTTCACGTTAAAGTAAGAATTCATCCAAGACGTTCCCCAGTCCCCAAAAAAGACTGACCCAAACAGTCAGCTTGCAAAAGTTTGTTTTTTTTCTTGGCTAACCTTATCTTTTTGACCTTTCTTTTTCCATCTTAAAATCCCTAAATGAAACCATTAGGTGAGCAAGAGTGACCTGATGTACTAGTAGTCTGGCAAGCTGACATCATTAAAAAGAAACAAAGGACTCATATCCTATTCTCAGATGTAGAGAGGAGAAAATAGAGGTGAAGAAGCAGGTAGGAATTTAGTTGTGATGAAATGGAACTGACAAGCTTATAATTTATTAAGCTTCTAAGCATAGTTTCATCCAAAAACCAGGGGAAAGAAAGTTCCCTCCTAAAAGAGGTATTTAGCAGAAACCTTTAAGAGAACCATCAACCCCTTTCTCTCCCAATTCAGCTATCTACTGCTAACGCCTCGCAGGAGACTTTAGTTTTGGACAATTAATCTTATTAGCTTAGAAGAGAAAATTTCAGCGGTCAGCAGGAAAACCTGCCAATTGAAGAACCATTTCTATCTGCGATGGAATTGATAGAGTTAAATCCCACAGAGCAGTTTGTTCCAGAAGCATTCCTGCCACATCCCAGTGCTTGGGTGCAAAAGTTGGGCTAAAACCAGTGATTACGATTTTGTAAGTAAAAACAAAGTATTGGCTCTCAATGGAATAATTTTAAGGATGGCATGCATTAATTTCTTCTTTTCTGCACTGCCTCTGCATACCCACTGCTGGCAACGAGACAACATATAAGCACTGAATGTTTTGCTTAGTAGCTTAAGAGCTACAAGACAGATTGTAATTTTCTCATTCTTCCTGGGCCAAAATGTGTTTTCCCAGAAAAAAAAAAAAAAAAAATCCCCTCCTCCAAAAACAAATACACCCTCCTCTCCCCCGCAGTTGTCTTCAAATTTTGAGAATTGGAGTGGCACCACCCTCAGAGGAGGCAAAGAAGGGAATACATCCTCAGGAGGTTTTTATTCTAGACAGAGAGGCTCTCCCTGAGACAGCTTTTTGCCAACTCATGGAGAGTTTGGAAAATGAAGGCAAAAGCCTCCCATTTGACTGAATTCAATGGGAAGGCAGCACGGCACACGGAGCACCAGGCAATTTGCTTTTGGCAGCCTATTTTGCTAAGTAGGTGGGCTGCATTCAGAGCCAATTAGAGGTTGATGTTTTCTTCCTTAGGTACAATGCGCTGTGACACAGCTCGGACTATTCTTCCCTCCCTGCATCTGTGTTTACTGTGGCTGTTCATTTTTACTGTTGGCAACCAGGATGTTTAATAAAGCAGGCCATTCCCTAGTTACAAACACGGTATATCATCGTTTGGTATATGTACACATATGGTACGAAATAGAATGCTGTTAAAAGTCAAAGCAACTCCTGCCAGAAATTTTTGATGGCAGCGTTGTAAAAAAAGCGTTGGGGTGCGATGCAGTTCTCTGTTTTCTGATACTGGTGGGAAAAAGGGAGAGAGCACATGGTGGGTTTAGATCTTAAGTTAAAAGGGGATTGCAAGAGTGAAGAAAAAGGAGAAATATCCAGATTTCAAAATTCACCATTCCTGGTTCAAGGTCTAAGCTTTGTTTTGGCTTGTGCTGCTCTACAAATGAAGCCAAAGAGGTTCTTGATCCAGCTTTTTATTTCCTGCAGTGCTAAGCTACAGGAATGTTCACATCTAGGGCCTGTTTTAGTCCCGTCTCTAATTAAGGTAGTTTATTTTTTCAAACATGCTACCTGAGACCTGCTGATGTTGCTTCAGGTCATGCAGCCATGCTTCAAACTGCTTTCTAATATACCTAATAGTGCCACAGTGATGTGTTCAGCTTATTACTGTTACAGAAGCAGTAGGGTCATGGTATTCTCTGCAAAATACTTCTGTAATGGAGTGGATTAATTTAATGAATGCCATTTACTGCAGCAGAAGTGACAATGATTTGATGTTTTGTTACAATTAAGACTCATTAGCCAGTGACTTTTTTCTTAGTTGTCTGACACCATAATAGATATAACACATATCAGATACAAAAGTTCTGAACTTCTTTCTAGTCATTTATAATAAACATGAAGGAAGTGAGAATGAAAGTCTTAGAATTCAACTGCTTAGAAGTGGCCTGCTTGAGGGATGCCACAAACACCTCCCCACACAAACTACAGGGAGAATGCAAAACTGCACACAGCTTCTATCACTGGATGACACCCGGCATTTAAGCTTTCAACCAAAGAACTGGAAGTTTAATCCAAGGCATCCCATTACCTGGCTAAGATGCAAAAACGCTTCTGAGAAAGCATGCAGAGCCAGGTCTTGATGCTTTGCTTTTAATAATATCCCAGAGCTCCGCCAAGGAGCATCCAAGAACCTGCTTGTAGAGGGACCAATGCACCCTACCATGAGACTGATGGAAAACTCAAAACTTGTTTTAGTAAAGATCCTGTCTTTCTCAACCAGCGTTTGAATGCAGAAGAATGAACCCCACTTGCTTCTACCACTGCAAACCTTTTTATTCCTTGGGAACACAACAACGTGTTTGCTTTTCACAAATTTTGAACTGCAGCATGCTGAATGCTCAGAAACCGAGACAAAATCCCCTGCTAAATAAAAAATACATTGCCAAGTAAAAACAATATTGGTCAAACCAATGTCACTAGACTCCAGGTTAAGTTTTCAGACTACAAAAAGTCAAAAGCCAAAATAGTATTTTTGCAACTGCAGCATTCCCCAGCATTGTTGAGGACAGAAGATCATGCTCAGCTGTACAACCTGCAAACACATCTTACTCAGCAAAGAAGTAAAGCTACCGAACTAATTTAATTGTCCAAGGCAACAGCATTTAAAATCTGGATTGCACAAATGGTGTGTACATATATATACACAAACCCCAACACTCTACAAATATCCCCCAAATCCCCAGAAAGACCCACAAATTGAAAAGATTTTATTTAAAAAAATAAACTTAGGTATTAATTGAAGGGAATCTTAAACATACAAATTATGAACTATTCCTTTAATATTTGGCAATGATAATTTTAAAAATGTTTTCTCATTCACTGGTACCTTTTCTTTAATCAAGAAAGGAAACATAAAATTTTTAGCTTTTAGTTTAATCTAACTCACAATCTGTTGGCGCTAGGTGCTGTACATAAAATCATTTCAGAATACAAGGTTGTGAGAGAAAATAATTCAGCAACACCAAAATGAACACCCCCAAAAATAAGCACAAAAGAAACATGAACTTGTTTGCCTTTGATACCTAGAATAAAAAAACCCTCAAAAATATAAAAACAGGGAAGTAAAGGAAAAATCAATACCATATCTTACTGTTCTTGTGCAAATTCAGCATCATTCACTTCCATTCTGCCTGGAACAGACACACATGCACTTGCCAAGGCAGACATAAAAACACTGTATTGTCAAAATTTCCAGCTGATGCTGCCGATGACTTCTTGATCAACAGATCAAGTCATGGCAGTCTTAAGATGTAAGAGAGCAAAAAGTAGGAGGGAGGGGGTGACTCAGCAGGCAGAACTGGAAGGCCAGGACCCAGACGTTTGATGGCAAAAAGCATCATGGGGGGAGCTCTTTGAAGCTTCCCCCACCCGTAGGCTTCTCCAGCTCTTCAGAGCACATCTTTGGTAGGGAAGACTTTCCCTAAAACTACTTGTAGACCCTGGTATTTAGACACCACTGATTGTAACCTGAAAATGAGCCATCCTTGCAAATTCCCAATTCACTCCCACCTATATGCAATCTCTGTTAACTCTCCCATGCAGATGCAAACTTGAACAGTAATGTGCTAATGAATGGAATACAACACCTGTTTTTCCTTTCTATTGTAGAGTGAGGATAAAAATCACACTCCTGCTCCCTTATCCCATGCCAGAAGAGTTATAACCCCATGAAAATCACTTGAGTTAAAGATAAGCTGGGAGCTTCAACTTTATATTCATTTTTATCAAATCCTTGAAACTGCTTCATGGGGTTTATTTTAATAGGTATTTCTACTAACAATAATAACCCCCCTTATCTGTACTAAAGAAGAGAAAAAAGCAGATTGCATCATAAATCTTAGTCATACCAGCTAATAATCTTCGAAATCATCGCTTTAGCATGGATGGCACCTGTTAAGTCAGAGCACTTTTTTCTTGCCGGTTTAGGAATATAGTCTCATCCCAGCTCCCGTTATGAAAATGGAAGGTTTACAACAAACTGCACTGGCAGCTGCAGGATCACAAAATCTTTCAAAGGTCCCTGAAGCTGAGCTGTAAGCATGGCACCCCTTATCTATAATTTGGGAAAGGGGAATAAAATCCCTAAAACGCTGTGTTTAAACCCCCCCATCCCCTTGTTGCAGGGCTTTGTCCCTGGGTGTTTCTAATAAAAGAGTTTCAAGTGTCAGCTGCAATGTAATTTTGTTTATTAAAAGCAGAAGAGTTATGGTAATGATTATGTCAAAACTGAACTACAAAAAGGACCACATATTTGCAATCTTTTTACATAAGGCACAATGATAAACATCATTTATTTCACAATTGCCTATGATATGCCATACAATGTACCTTTATATTTGTTTAAAGCAATGTTATTCCAAGAGATGCACATCTGATTTCAGTGGAGGGCATGTTTTCCAAGATGCATTAAGGTCTAACTAAATTTATTTTTTAAAAGAAGAAGAAGTGTAACTTATTACAACAGTGCAAACTATTATTGTCATAACAATGTAAAGTACCCATGGATTTAATACTACAAATGCTCTATTCATCACAATCTCATTTGGCAATAGTGTCATTTTACAGTATTTTATTATACAAACATTCCTCCAAAGGCGATGCCATCTCACAGAAGAGGTGCAAAAACCAGGGCACTTTCACTCCAAAGTATCTGAACTGTAGTTCTTTATCAAATTCTTTTTAAAAAAATACAGTCACTCCACTAGCATTTCATTCTTCTTTCAAATATAGCAAGGATGCAAAACTTTCAGCTCTACAGCATGCAATATTGCACAATACTAGAGTAAATTGTAATCTTGGCTGGATGGAGAAATTGAGGCAGGGAGTGACCTACTCAAAGTCACAAACTATGTCATGAACAGAGTTAAAGGAAAGGTCTGAGATCTGATGCAGGTCTGTGGTCCAGCTGCCAGGCTACACTGATTCTCCAACTCTTAAATGGCTCTTAGATGGTACCAGCTGTATTTACATTAGCTATTTCTAGTGAATGGATTAGCAGAGTAAACTAACATTAAATTCTTATCTGTAATGGGGTGACATTGTATACGCAGGTAAAGAGCTGATATGTGACATTATAAAAACTTTCACTATTTCAATGGTTCTCTGTGAAATGGCTTTCTCCTGTGCCACACCATGAGATACTTGGTAAGATTCCAGAGACTACAGATAACATCCATCCATGCCTGTGGGAACCACCGCTGATGCTCAGCTCCTGCTACACCCTAAACTACAAATCACCCCAACCAATAAAAGAGTCTAAACACAAGGGAGCAGTTCGGGAGCAATTCTTTAGAGTAAGCAGGTGGGCAGTAACTGTCCATCATCTATCTAACTTTCCAAAGTAACAAAGAAGTCCACTATCTCTCAGGCATAAATCAAACCGTCCTGTATGTCATAAGACTTATTTCAGATTATTCGAAAGCATTTTCTATCATCAGGGAGAAAAACTGGATGAAGACAAATTAATATCAAAATGAATGCAAATACCTGAGTTTGAAAGCATAAACCCCCGGATAACTTCTAAACGCACCTCTTTAAAATCCTGGGGTTTTAATACTTTAGGCTCTATAATTCACAGCATATGAATTATACTTATGAATAATAAGTATATTATAAGAATATACTTACAGTATATATACACTATATAATAGATATTATGTAGTATATATTATAGATATGTATTTTATATATGTTACATAATATATATAATATAAATACTATATTATAATGTACTATCTATAGTATAATATAGATATCTATACAATACATCTAGTATAGATGTACAGATATATATACACACTGTAGATATATATACACTGTATCTATAATATAGTGTATATACTATAGTATATTATATATAGTATATTATCAGAACTGTATGTCCTTACCACCTTTCTTCCAGCCATAAAAGCCTCACTGACATACATGCCATATATCTCATAGCTCGGACCATGCTGCCCTCTCCTGCAAACCCCCCCCCCCCCCCCCCCCCCCCAAGGTTGTAGCTCCCCGGTCTCATCCCTGGGGACCCGAGCCCTTCGCCCCTGCCTCAGTCTCCACTTCTTTCCCTTCTCACCAGCTGCTCTTGTCTTTGCTGCTCTCCTGCACTGCCCTTCTCCACGTTTCCCTCTTTCAAATCTCTCTGCAATCATGGAGCCTAGCAACGTTAATCTGCCACTCATTTATCATATTTCAAGCTCAGATATACAAATCCGCTTCCTTTTGTCTGTTTGTATCATTGTGATTCCATTTTCTGGTCTCGATTCCTCCTTTCTGGTCCTTTGCTTACGGGCTGTTGTTTATTACTATTTGCCTATCTGGAAGTTAATCTCTCTGAAGCCAGAGTCCTTGCCGCTGCCTTCCTCCGTTCAGCATGAAGCCGGGTGCTCTGTCAGTGCTTGATAAACCATTTGTCATTCAGGCAGCGGATAATGCGGCTGCACATATGTCCATTTTAAGCAGCGTATACTAAAGTACTGAGAATAAAAGTGTTAAAATAGCACTGGAGGATTTATAAATATATATATATTTTTTTTTTTCTTTCTCTATGAGAAACACAGAAGGTAGGAGTTGCACTGGTGGGGCCAGGCTCGAAGCGGTATTTAAAACTTGCAGATCCTTGTTATTTCAGCAAGGGCTTCAATGACCCCGGACTTCTGTAGAAACTCCCCTTCTGATTTCTCCAGCTGGACAACAATACTTGAAAAGACATACTGAAAGCCAGGGTCTTCAATTCTCTTTCTCAGCTTTCTTATACATGCTATAAAGCTAACACTTCTCTTTGTTGTCCACCCACTATCAGAGGTCGATTTAATGAAGTGGTTTGGAGAGGACAAGCATTAAGGACTAAGAAGAACTACAATCACTTCTCCCTCTACATCCTGGCAGCAGCGAGGGTGATAGTGGTAGCTCCCTGCAGGTTAAATAGAAACTTCCCTTCAGTACAAATAATTCAGTTGTTCTCTATATTCTTCGGACATCACATTGTGTGTCATGTCACCGCCTGAGGAATTATTTTTACTTTCACACCATCTTATCTGCTGTCTGAGGTGGTCAATATTTATATGTTATAATCCTGCAACACAAGAGAGACTTCATAGAGAAGATGAAGATCTCCTTGCTTTAATTCCTGCTGTGCAGGAGAATTATGGCTCCATTCAGAGATTTCTGCGGTGTCAATAAAAGGGAACTTTCCAAAACACTTGTTAAAGACTTTCCTAGCAGCTCAGGCTGGGAGGAGCTGGAGCTGAACCATCCTCTTGCCTGGGCTGCCCCCAGCAGCCAGTCTAGCTAATGGGTTTTTAATATACTTTTAAGAAGAAAAACAAGCAAACAAAACCCCCAAACCAAAGGCAGCTAAAGCAAATGATGTGTTTTAAAACAGAGTTTTAACTTGATTGCCTGGTCACTTTTTCACAGGCGTGTCGGGATGGCTATGGGTAAATACTGCCATAAACTAGGATACAGCTGAACGAAACAAGTACATTCATTTTCAGAGATTTCAAGAGGTTCGTGGTGAGCAGAGGCTGCTCAAGACCTCTGGGGAGAAAAAAAAAAATCAAACCAATTGCGTTCACATGTTATGAAGTTCTCCTTGACATTATCACCTGCAGGCAAAAACCTTCCCAAACCAGAGGCTGTGGGGAAAGCGCTGTGGGGTCTGGAAAAAAGGGAGACTAGCACAAGCACAGAATAAGCAGACATTTAATTTCACTAAGCAAGAGTTTGGGATTTCATCTACACAAGATATGCAATACATTCAAGTATTATTTTTTTTTTTAATAACTTCTTGTCTTTCCTTTTTCCTTTTTTCTTGTGACAATCTGAGAAAAATGACAAGGAGGTCCAAGAGTGTTCCTATCTTTCTGTTAGAACTAGTATAGGAAAAAAAAATAATTGAAAAGAAACAACCTCCCACCCTTATTACTGCTGTACAAACTTATTTGAATATGCAGATTTCAAAACCAAATTAGGAATTTTTTTGTTTGTTTGAAAAGTAAAGCTTTGCTACCTCAATATAGGCCATATTTATCCTGAAATTAAGGCCATCTGTACACAAACTTGCACAACAATAATTAAACTAATTTTTTGAAGTCCAGTTTAATTACTTTGGTGACAATACTTGTGTATCAGCTTTTAGTTTTATAAGTAATTAAAAATGAAAAGTATATTTTAAAAAGCTCTTTCTTTATAGTAATTTGCATTTACAACTGGCATCCAGTTAGAGTTTCCAGAATGGGTTAGCTAACCACTTCTGAGATGGGAAGGCACTAAAAATATCTGCTTTAAACAAAAATACAGCCATCTCTCAAAACATTCTTACATGCCTTTTCACAGGATTGTTAAATTATCCAGTTTTACTCTGTATCTGTGACATTCCCATATATTACAACATAGCTTTGGATGGCCATGCTGGTTGACATTTAGACGAGACTGAAAGCTAAACAATAAAGCAAACGAAGAAGCAAAAATACAACATATATCCCACTTCATCCTCCTTGCAGGTTTCACCGAACAACTGGAGTATAAAACCCAATTTTATTAATTTTCTTTCAAATCTGAAGACAAAATCTAGTAATTTTTCAAAGTGAGCCTGACAGTTTTCACAATAATATTTTTTTTCCCTAGTAAAAGGGTCTGTGGAACCTGCATGCAGCTTTGACTATAACAAGTCTACTTCTTTCTCTGTATTATATCAGTGTATCTCACAGTTCCTTCCCTAAGTGCATTAAAAATGAGTCCTCATGCTACCACTGCACTGTGTCAATTATATGTATTTTGCCCAAATGTTGTAAAAGTGATATTGCTATTTCTGATCTGCTGAAAGTGTTTTTTAGTTTCTTCTCTTCAAAGTAATTTTATACTGATTTCTCATTTAGTACTTGTGAAAGCTAGGGTGGGAGAGGAAGGCTGGGGAACAGGTCTAATGTATGCACATGAATTTTTAAATAGCTTTTTTATGTTCCCTGGGATGAAAACGCACGCAGCTTGGCTCATTTAGGAAAGTCACAACATCCCACAAAGTATCCTTCCCCATCGCAGATACAGCTGTGTCACTTAGGCTGTTCTCACTGGAAATCTCAAACCTTATCAAGGTCAAGTGCTGCAAGGAGGGAGCCTGGTGACCTCTTCAAGCGGCTGCTACAGGGATTATTTTCCCCGACTGTTTGCCCTCTCCCTTCTCCATTGCATCAGTGCATGCATCTTTGCTCTCTGTGCCCTTTCGGACTGTCATCCCTTCTGCGCTCCTGGCATGCTGACTCCCACCTTTGATCAGCAATGTCAGCCCTCACCATCTCAGCACAACGCTCCAACGCCACTCATCTGTAGCTGACACTCCCTGTAAATATCTGCAGAACAGCTTGTAAGAGAGCAGAACAAAGCAAATCTCCCCCTCCTTTCAAAATATTTGGTGCCACACACAGAAGATGCGACCGCTTGACAGGATGCACTCTGACTCCTGCTTACCCCTCTGAATAACTGCCTTGCTGTGTTTCATGTCACGCACCACCCTTTGCCACAGTCCAGCCCATCTTTCCTGCATTACACTTTGCACACAGGATACTTGGAGGGAGTCTGAATGCTGGGTTTACTCTGTGTGCACACATCACCTAACATTAGAAGCTGACAACCTAGGCTTGGGGCATTTTCTGTAGAATTAAGTAAAGAAAAATATAGTCAATTACTCAGTCATTTACTACTAATAAAATGTTAAACAAGATCAGGTGATACCTTTCTCTGATTCTTTTGCACAACATCATTACCTTTTCTCTCGACTCAGCATCCATTCTGGCAGTTGGAGTTTTGGCTACTCAAATTCCATCAGCAGCTGACTGAATACAGTGTTCTCTGCTGCTCACCTAAATCTAACTTTGCGCTGCTCCATGGCATTAAACAGCTGTCTTATTCTACCTCAGGAGTCTTTGTGTGTCTGTGGTGGCTGAAGACACTCATGTACAGAGTTTCCAAAATGTGTCAGGACCTTCCCTGAAAAAAGAAAACAGAAAGGAGCCAGACAGCTCGGGAGCTGGTGGACCACAGTGCCTCCCACCGCAGCTCTCCTTGGTGTTACAGGGAAAGGTAAGAGATTTGGGATGTGACAGTATGGGGCTCAGAGGGGTAAGCAGAGCTTTGGGTAAGAAGATAAAGAGTTGGCACAATACTGTGCATGGCTACATAAGAAGTCAACCCCAGTGGCAGCAGCTCTTACCAGAACTACAACCTTACCAGGCAACTACAACCACTAGCTTCTTCAACAAAAGCTGATTTTTATCCTGTTGTAAAAATATATGTGTATAGTCACCTCTGTACTGCCAACCAACGGCAGCAAATCCACCTACAGCACAGTTTTATCCAAACAACACTGAGGTCTTGACTTTTTTCACGTTAAACAACCATCTCACAAGAAGAATAGCTCCCAGCCAACGTATACGACAGCGCAGAGCAGCCATTAGGCCAGCATCATCCTACCTCCAGCGTACCAGGTTAAGCGAAGGAAAATAAGGATTAAACCTATAAAACATTCCAAAGTACAATGACTATCTACTATGTGTTAAATTCAGTTCTGTCACATTTGGTTTTCTCTTGTATGAAAAAAACCCCTCAGCAATGTCTTCCAAAGCAGACCCAAACTCCCATCACTTCTGAAGGTTCCTACAGTGTATTTGGTGTCCTGCTTCAAGGTGAGTAATTGCAAATCAGAAATAACTGTGAAGTGCTGAAAGAATCTAAGTGTTGTATGCTTCTCATATAAGTAAAGATGGTACAGTTCCTGTCTTCAAAATAAAGTTAAAAATTTTTTAAAAATTGGAGTATAAACTCGTAAGAAATGAATGAAAGCTTGTCTGTCTCAGTACTATACTGTGACATCCAAAACAAACTCAGATTTACTAAATACATATAATATTAAGTTATTCTCTTCAAAATACTCTGGGATATGTACACACAGATTATTAAAAGTAAGCATGATTCTAGGATAACTACTGATTAGATTTTATTTCTGCATTTCACTGCTTGGAAAGTACACTGCTCAAATTCTATTCATAAGTGGTTTCAGTTTCTGTCTTTTATGCAATGGCACAGCTCTACAGTCATTAATTTTTTTAAATATTTAATGTAGTTGAAGTGCTATAATATGGAAGAGGTTTCCAAACTGAAACGACGACTGTAAATATTTTCCTAAAGGAAACTGGAGGAAAGCTTTCCCTCAGTCAGAGAAGGCATTTCTTCAGTACGTGGAAAAACTGCTGAAGTCCAAACAAAATATCTTCCATTGGCTCAATTTTTCCATTTTGCTAAAAATCTCTTTTTAAAACATGAGTGGGAAGAGGAGCTTCCAATGATTAAACCTAAATTTGTAGACTAAAATACTGAACAATGCTGTTTCAGTACTCCAGCATAGACATTTGTTTGCCTCCCCCTCTACACAAAGGAAGCCTCTGCTGGATCACTACAGAGTGAGAAAAGTAGAGTTTCTCCAACCACAGCTTACACTGTTTGTGAAGAAGAGGAGGACCACTGCAATTCCTAATGCATTCTGCAGACTCTGGGCGGGAATTACACCAAAGATCATCTTTTTCAGGAACTGAAATCCGTATGTCTGGATGTAGAAAAACTTGAATTGCTGCCACATCACTGTAATGACCTTTGACACATGGTAGTAGCTGTTAAACTCCAAATCCTTTATTTGATTAAGCCTTAAGAGTCACAGAATCACAGGCAACACAGAACTGCTGAGGCTGAAAGGCACCTCTGGAGATAGTTTAGTCCAACCCTTCTGCTCAGAGCCAGGTCTCCTACAGCAGGTTGCCCAGGGCCATGTCCAGTCAGGATGGAGACTCCACAACTGCTCTGGGCAACCTGTTCCAGCATTTGACACTCCTCACAGTAAAAATGTTTTCTGCTATGTTTAAATGCAATTTCTCACATTTCAGTTTGTGCCCATTGCCCTGCCACAGAGCATCACAGAGAGGAGTTTGACTCTGTCCTCCTTACTCCCCCATCAGATCTTTACTCACCTTGCTAAGATCCCTCCTGTGCCTTCTCTTCTCCAGGCTGAACAGTCCCATCTCTCTCAGTCTCTCCTCATACAAGAGATGCTCCAGTCCCTTAACCATTGCTGTCAGCTTTTGCTGGACTCACTCCAGTAAGTCCGTATCTCCCTTGCACTGGAGAGCTGAAAACTGGACCCAGCACCGCAGCTGGGTCTCACAAGGGGTGAGTAGAGGGCAAGGATCACCTCCCCCAGCCTGCCAGCAATGCTCTTCCCAATGCAGCCCATGGGTTGCCCACTGCTGGCTCGTGGCCAGCTTGTTGGCCATCAGGACCCCCAGGTACTTCTCTGCAGAGCTGCTTTCCAGATGCTCAGACCTATCCTGTCTGGGTACGGGGGGGTTATTCCTCCCTCTGGGGCACACCAGTAGTGAATGGCCTAGTTTTCAGGGCACAACACTGTCCATTTATTGAGCCTTTACTTCATCAGTCAGTCTTTGAGGATGTCAAAACCATGCCCAGAACCATAACAACACTTGGTGGTTGTAGGACCGTCCTTAAGCCTGGGATTAAGCCTAGCATTGTTCAGTTTACTTGTACGGATGTAGTTCCCGATAGGTGGACATGGCTCTGCTGTACCTCCCTGTGGAAATCATCCAAAATTAACATTTCACTGGCCAAAAGCAAGCTGCCAGTAATGTGGACCTGAAATTAGAATTACAAAGTTTCCTTTATGTTGAGTATATATAATATAAACATCTCAGATCGGCTGCACCGTTCTCCAACATCAAGGGCTGAATCAGTTGCCCCAAACCAGGCATTTAGCACCATTTCAGATGCCCCAGGGTACACGAGACATCTTCACAGAGTCAGCAAGGCAAATATGACAACAGATCTACAGGAAACCCACACCCATCTGGCATGGCAAGCTGGAGGCACGACGGGAGACCCTGAGGCATCTTAAATGGTGCTGGATGCCAATGTTAAGCCAACTGAATTGAGACCCAAGCATTCAGATTCAGAAACTTTATTCATTTATTTATTTCAAATGCTCTTATGCTTATAATATTTATGGGGTGACATTTTCAAGTTCCACTCCATGGCCACATGGCTACAAACCAACAATCCCAGCTTTTACCAATGTATTTTTAGAATGAAGTCACAGGAATTCAAAAGAATGAACAACAGCAACAATAAATACACCAAATACTGTGACTCAGTTAAATATCCTGCGCTGGGTCCTCCAACACATTCTGCTTAAACACGTTGACTAAAGTTTATCACCACTATATTTCCCTTTAATCAGCTTTCTGCAGATTGCCTTTTGAGCAAGCGCTGTGGGCTACCGGCAGGCCCAGCAGCCCATACTGCGAGTATCTCTAACTTGTGATTTTTTCACTCATTCCCTTCAGGAGCAAACATCATGGAAACCTGTAACACGATTAGTGTGCTGTGCGCCGAGTAAGTAATATTTATAAGCTTGACAACCTCGCCTTCAAGGTAATACTCATCTCTACATTTAGAAACCATGAGTCTACCTTTCTTTTGTTTTCTGCATTTTTAAGTCAAAACAATTCCTCTAATGCATAATATGGTTGTATAAAAAAGGAGAAGTTGCACAGGAGAGGTGAGAGGGCAGAGGAGGAACGTGGACAGGCTGTAAACTGCAACAAAGGAGTTGCAGGACCCTCCGAAACTGGCACTGCCCTTGAGAAAATTCAGTGCAGAATTATACCTTAATACTGTAGGGTTTAGTTAGAGACATATCTTATCTGAGTTTGATTTAGAAATCGGGTTTCTTATGGAAGGTCTATGCCTTCCTCTGTAAAACACACACTAAATGTGTTGCTCCCAATTTATAGCATTTGCTTCTCAGTTGGATGAAAAGATTTTTTTTTTTTTTTTACTACGTTCCTGCCTGAAGATATTTTTCCCTCCCCCCTCCGTGCTTTCATTTTAATGTAAACATTACTTGAAATTATTGCAGTACAGATGAACAACTATTAATTAAAAGTGAGGAAGATTTATTGCATCAGACAGCACTGCTGTAACAGATCAAAAGAGCAAAACAGAGCAAAAAGAATACAGAGCACCATGTGCTGCAATTAGCTGCTTAATGCCTCCTAGATCACAGCCCTATACATTTCATAGGCGTCATGGTGGGTTTGCACCCCACCGTGATTTGGTTGCTTGCCTGCGTTTCAGCTATACCTGTAACACGAGATCATGATTTGTAAAGAGGAGTCAGATAAAAACACAGTCTTACAAGGATGCTTCAAGAAAACATATCCCAGCTGACACTGGAGCTTTTTTCTGTCCTTGCGTTAACTCTTACTTCTTTCTGTTAGAAGGCTGTAGCAGTGGGGCCCATGGTTTCATTACCTGGGGTTTCTCAGCAGCATTATCCACCCTGTGCTGTGGAGAACTGAGAAAGATTTGCTGTGAGCTCAAGTGACAGATGCTCCCAGTCCAAAGGCATGGGGCTTTGGATTTGTAGCCCTACTGCTGCTGTGAATTTGCAAATAGCTCTGTGCACAGGTAATGAGAACTGGGATGGCACAGGTTGGCAAGATTTTTTACTACATTGTTTCTGCAAAACTACTGCAAGATCTATCAAGAGGTTTTAAGCAGCTCCAATGCCTGAGAACATACAGGAGAGCTGGCACATAAAAACAGTCCTCTCTTGGCAAAAGACAGAAACTACCTCACCGTGAGGAACACTGTATCACCTCAGTGAGATCTGCGCACAAAACCTCAGAAACTATCATTAAACTCTACGTACGCAGAACATGCAGGACAACATAAAAATCCCCAGATTCGGTATTTAATAATCAACCAAACAGGAATTCAGATGATGCAAGATTTCTGAATACATCTCATGTACAGAAGCAATAAGCCACATGGAAAAAATCAATTTCCAAGATTAATAAAATGATCAATTTAGGTCATTAGCAGTAGTTACTTCTTTAAAACAGAATCTAAGAATTGAACTCTGACTAGACTCAATACCCAAATGGTTGCCTATCAACCATGAAATGGCAGCAGCTTCTTGTTGATTCAGTTCATATCTGGGGCTAATGATTTGGGGGTAAAGAGTTATCAATCTCACGATGAGCCATTCTTTGACAGTCATGTGTGCGGGGAAAAAAAAAAAGGCTATTTCTGTTTCTAATAAAAAACAATGAAAGCCATTTTCTACAGCTGATTTGTTATCTTCCTTTTTTTCCCAGCCTAACGCCAACTACTGGGAAGCCAGGACCTGTTTCCAACCTCTGTGTGCTCACATACTTACTGCAGTTACAACTCTGAAGCTCCTTTTCCAAGTGTAAGAAAATGTCTGCACATATGTGAAGCAAGGAGTTATTAATTCTTCACAGCTTCAGCTTCACTATTTTAAAGCTCACACCAGCTTCAAGCTTGGGCATGATGATGGCAAATGAGAGTTACATTTCTAATTATCTTCTTCTTTACCAAAATAAATAAAATGTACAGATTCAGGGCTATGTACGCACAAAAAAGATACTGCTATTAAGAGACAGGAAGGCTGTGCTAGAACACCCCTAGGCAAACGAAACAATTCCTTTCTCATCCCCTTCTCCTCCTTCCAAAGACCTTCCCATTTATAGCCTGTCACTTACAGACACACTTCCAGCATTTAAAAATACTCCCCATGTTTGTGGAACCATTTTCCAGAACAAAACGTTATCATTCATCAGGAGCAGAGCTGTTTGCAGTGTGAACAATTCGCTTTCGTTAAGTACCATATGGCCGCCCGTAGGAAAATGCCAACATGTTTCAACTCTACAGCTGGGCCACGGTTCCTTTATTCATCGTGCAGATGGTTGTAATTGACACCACTACTAAAACAGGTCTCGAGCACTTCTGTAGGATCATTAGAGTAATTAGTTATTAAATACAGTTACCATTTTTAGAAAGAAGGTTTTAAGGCTTGGCATGTAAAATGCAATATTTTGCTATAATGAAATAGGCTAAATGTTATGGGGAGGGGTAAAGCTTATGTGATCCTTTTTAGTATTTTATTGGAGAGGCTATGGAAATTGCTAGAGCAAAGCGAAGCACACAGAATTATTTGCTAAGGACATCAGCTGAAAACAGGAGTATTCTTAAATAACCCCCTAGCACAAGTGCACGCTAAAAGTTCTGCAGAAGACAAATCCAAAATTCCAGGGGGGAAAAAGTGAAACTTCACCTATCACCAAATTTCAAGGCTGAGCACAACCTTAAATGTGGGATGTTAACTTTTCTGTTAAGTACAGGAAAGATAACTATTGATTCCATATTCTTGATACTCTGATGCACATATTTTCAAGATTAAAATCCAAATGCATGTTTTATTTTAATGGAGTTGAAGGGACAAATTAATAGAGATTATTGCAGGGGTCCTACTCAGCTCTGTGAATTTCAGGCAATATATAGCAGGGTTGCAACCTGGGCTGTGTAGCAAGACAAGATTGGCTGAAGCATCTTTTACTCATAGACCAGCAAAGAAAACTCCTCATAATAAAAACAGGGTTTCCTTTTGAATAACATGTTTGGGAAAAGCCTTACAATAAAGCTCAGTGTGAAATGCCACCATTAGAGTCACATCGAGAAGCTCAGATCTCCAGCAAGGAGACATTCAGCCTTAAACAGCAGAATTATACATGGCTCTGAGTGCCAGTCTTCAGAGATGAGAAGAGTCAGAACAAGAATGCTAGGATAGCAAAACTAGTACTGAAAACTGTAGTAGCTTCTACTCCAACAAAAACTCAAGCTTTTCATTACAAACCAAGTACTTGGTGTTCCAGACTCTATTTTAAACATTCATTGCAGGTGTAAATTTGGTAAGGATTGTCAGGCATAAACCAACATTTTCTTTCATGGATGATTAAAATAATCTAGAATTGAGGTACTCAACTGTAGTCTACAAGAGATAGTGAAAAATAACATTAATAAATCATGTTATAAACATACTCTGAATAGAATTGGGTTAGAAATCAGAAAACGACTGCTGACCACGAGACAGGAGAAGAGTGGAATAGCTTTTTGAAGCAGTTTTAAGCTAAAAAGTTTCACAAGGGAGCAAAGTAAGTTTACGACATAGCTGTATCTCTTTAGTCGGGACTTGGAGACTTAGGAGGTCTCCTTGGGTTGCATGTTTCCATGCATTTCACTTCTCAAATTAGATTCAGTTAAAGTACATTACATACAACTTTAATAATGAATATCAGAAAGCCTTTATATAGCACAGCAGACATTAAAGTCATTTATAAAGAAAAATAGATGCCATTAAAGTGAAGTTATTTATCTCAGGTGGCTGCTGTTGTGTGCTTACAGCTGAATCGGTTTTTATGACTCTTTTTCAGATGAGCTATGAAGCAGAGATCCTGAACACTACGGTCAGGCTGATGGCAATTATCCCAGGAGTAGCAGCACTTACCCCTCCTATCCTGACCAAATTTCACTTCTGAGGATAACCTTCCGCCCACTGCCATTCCTCACAGAGTTTCAATTAAAGGTGGTGTTTCTGTGGCGCCTGCCCTGCGGAGCTGCGCAGGGTGGCTGGGTGCTGCTCCGGGGCTGCCGCGCCGCTCCTCGATGGGAGCTTCAAGTCTGCCACGTTATGCTGCTCAGCCAAACCATTGATACTTATACAATGCGTACAGTTTGTGCAAATTTTTCTTAAAGTTATACATTCACTTATTAAAAATTGCTATTTTTTTGTGTCTTTGCATTAGAAGGCTTTTAAATGTAGATTTTCAGCTTTGCATATTAAACTTTGTTAGCAACTCTCAATTCCCCAAGCAGAAAATTATGGCAGGATTGTTAGCATAAACACATATTCCTCACATGCAGGAGCTGAATTGCCTACGCTAAGAAGTATCAGTTCTGGGTATTCTACTATTTACTTGGAAGCTATTATGTATTTTTCAAAGTTTCTAGCAACTATCTATCAAATAGATCTCAAGAGTTCATATGGTTATGATAATCAATATTAAACAGAGCTAGAGTGGTAGGAGAATTCTAATATTCAAGCCACCCTTTCTTCCCTTAGAAGAGGCTAGGGAAATCAATACACCATTGCTAAGAAGGGGTTATCATAAATTACAAACTGAGAATTAGATTTCTATGCAATGTTGCAGTTATGAGGTTGAATAAAATCCTTCAGTATATAGCAAAAGCATAGAGAATTAGTAAAACCGGTACTACTGTATCTGTTTTAAAACACAGATATTAAATAATAAAAAAAAAAGTATTTGATAAATAAAACCTGCAGATGCACAGAAAACTTGCCTTATAAATGACAGAATTAAGAAATGCAATGCAAAGAAGGAGGTTAAAAGGGGAGTTGATCACTGTCTCTAAAGTCAGGTCTTTAATCTATTGGAAAAAAGATTCTGTGGGAAGACATTACCAAAATTAAAATCAAGACAAAAATGTAACCATGTATTAACATACACATTAAATACCAGTTGGTTTCATGCAGTAATTAACCACCAGGAAAAAAATACATAAGGATGGTGTGGATTTTTGCTTGCTCAGAATTTATAAATCAGACAAGTTAATGTCCTAAAAGATCTGCTATAGCTCAAACAGAAATTAAGGGTTTGAGGCAGAGATTACCAGAAAAGTACATTAGACTTTCTAATCATTATGCAGTTGATTAGGTTTGTGCTTTGGGATTTGGATCAGGCCCTAAAAAAATAGATTGTGAGGCATTTTGTTGTTATTGGGGTTTTGGGGTTGTTTTTTTTCTTTATGGTCTTTATTATTCCTTTTGGGAAGTTTATGTAGAAACTTGCTGAAATGCTGCTTTCAAATCCTATTTCCCATTTTCAATCTGAACTTTACTCGCGTATCGCAAACTTAATTCACATGGTGCAAACCCAGCTAAGATAAAGCAGCAAAGCAAGCCAAGTTGTAAGCTGGAATTTGAATGTTTTATTAAAGGATGGAGATCCACCAGCAGTGACTGGACGTAGCGACATGAGAGCCCTTCCCAGCCTGTCATTCCCTGGCCTTACAGCCTCACAACTTCACGGAGAATTTCAGCATCTCTCTGCTCTCTTAAATTTATGTCTACTCCACACAAAGTAGCAAGGTGTATTCACCTCTGCATGTTCAGGTTGTTGAGGTATAATTAACAATTAGACTACCTGCAGCACAGCACTCAGACCATGGAGGAGGAGATTAGAAGGGTAAGGAAAAAGACCATGTCCAAAGCAAGCAAGTTAGTGCAGAAAATAATAGGGAAGGAGCCCAAACTTAGACCCCTGTTACCTGAAGATCCAGGCTTAGTATTCTGACATTTTTATTTTCAAGCTTGAGGTCTAATCATCTCCCAAGCAATGAAACTTTCTTATTGATTGATGGAGTGAAAAAGGCTTGAAATCAGCAAGGAAATGAAAGAGTTAACACAAAAAAAGCCAACTAAAATAAAAAAAAGATAGTACCATTATGGCCCCTTTATAATGTCAGAAGGAAGTTGTTAAGCTGTCATTCCACAGATGTTCATCCACACATATACAAGAACACAAACAAATCTCATGGGATCCCTAACTTCATGTGTGGCATACATAAACGTTAAAATTCTTCCATCATCACACATTTCCCCTTCCTCCTGCTGCGATAACAACGCAGGGAATAAAAGCACACCACTTCCAAAAAAAGGATTAATTGAGCTCAAGAAACATGGACTAGCCTATGAAAAAGCTTATGAAAAAGCTCTGCCAACTTGGAAATGCACAAGAAAAACTATGATGAAATTACAGAGAAAAAAAATACTAGCTTATATCTGGTACAGCAATTACTCTTAAATACTACAGGTCTACAGATTCACATCTGTTCTGCTGGATTTTTCCTTGTCTTTAAAAAAAGAGAATAGCAACAATTTTACTATATAATTATCTTCTTTCCCTTCAACAAATGTTGATTTTTTTTAATTGCAGGTAAAAAGACAAAGCTCAGCCATTTAAGCAAAACAGCTCAGAATTAATTTCCTATTTTAAAACACTAGCAAACAGTAATAAGCATCTCTGCAAAAGTTTCTGGAGACTAACATCTCTTTGTCCTCGTTGCAGTACTGCAAAAATCAGAGAAAGAAAATGGTTCTCATTGTATTTAGGACACAAGTAGTAGAATTAAGGCGAACTTCTAATCAGGAAAAGTTTGGAAGCAGTTTTGGTACTTTTTAATGTAGGAAACTAGGGAGGACTGTTGTAACTTGTACTTCCGAATTCAGCCATTTCATCAAGCTGAGTGGTTGCTCATGAGAGTAAACTGTGAGAGTAAGTCCTCGAATGACTTCAACTACCCTATTGTAAAAAACCCCTATTTCTAGATAGCAAAAGATGCTCTCGTCAGTGAAAGAAAAACTGCAGCTGGAAAAAATTTCCCTGTAGGAAGGTTCAAAGAAAAGACTGTAACAACAGCTGACTAGAAAATGAGAAATGTATTTTGGTAAAGAAGAATCTCCATTGCCTGGGATCAAAAAACAGCTGAACTCCAAACCTGGTTGCTTCTTTGGTTTACATATTCCCAGTGTGTTGCTGTATGTCATTTTGATCCAGTACAAATTTTACACTGCTTCTCCTTACGAGTTTATTAACTTCAAATCCTGTAGCAGTTGGGGCTGTATGAATAATTGGGTTTAAAAACAAAACTGGTGGCTGACCAAAATAAAACATAAAATATAAGGACAAAAAATGTTTTCTTTTTTATATGAAAATGTTTGGTCTGGGTTCAGTTTTAGTAAAAACAGAGATGCTCCTGGATAACTCCCACCCTTTCTTGTGTGGGTCCTTCCCAGTTTTCTCTTTTGGATGCGTATATAAAGTAGGCACAGTCAGTGGCACTCCTGACAGCCCTGAACCTGAGGCAGTGAAGTCTCTCATTTGCTCCGACCCTATAAATGCAGAAACATTTTATGGAAGGTGGAACAGATATACCGGCAGAGATTGACAGAGGCTGCCTGGTGCCCACAGTGCCCTGCCAAGAGGTGTGAGATCTCCCTTCACATCCCATCACAGGCGCACATGGAGCAACCACCTCCGTCTGGCTGCTTGGGTTCTTTATGAATGGCATTGACACTGCCTTTTTGTCAGAGATTTTGCTCAACCCAGTGGTGCTGACAGTATCCACACCAATTTCTAGATGTACAAGGGCAGGCAAGGAGGCATCGGCTTGCTCTGCAGCATGAAAGTCAAATTTGTAACCTCCCTCCTTGCAGCAAGAGCACAGAGATGTGAGCTCAGCCTACCATCACAGGAGGTGGAAAAGTTGAACATCCAACCAACCCCAAATCTCTATCAAGGCCTGGAGAAACTGATGTGGAGTTGGCAATGTTGTCCAAGTTTTTGTCTAAGGGGAAGTAATAATCTTGTAGACCAAGATGCTCAGCATCACTGAGGGACCAGGTGAGTTTTACTTGGAGAGGGGCTGGACTACTAAGGAGCAAATGTTTTCATGTGGCTCATAAGGCTGAGCCAGGCTTGAGCAAAACAAGTATCTGTTCTCATGTCTTGTGATAAAAGACCTACTGATCCACGTTAAACCTCCAAAATCAGTGAAAAGGAAAAAAAAAAAAAAAAAACAACAAACCTGACAAAGGGGATTAGAAACTGCAGTCCTTCTGCAGTATTGCCTAAAGCTATTTGGCAGTTACAATTGTAACTAATCAATGACTGCAAACAACTTTCTCCTTAATAAGAATGAGGAGCTCAGAAGAGCTAAAAATAATGTTCGGATATTTTAAATCTGAATTTTCACTTTAAAAGGCCATTACCAGAAGTCAGCACCACACAGACCAGAGAAAAATCTTCACACAGTCTAACAGCATGATGAGTCTTTTAATGAATGACCAAGTCTACTATTTGCTAGAAATTAAATCTTCCTCTTAATGTTTGGCTTTTCTTGAAGCGATGGAGATGAGAGTGAAAATAACAATAATAAAAAAAAAGGCAGAGCAAAAAAATATCTGGGAAACATGAGTAAGAGGAAAAACTACTGGATAGTTCACTGCTTTTAATTCACAGTGAAGTATTTATAGATGCTAAGGGTCACTGGTAGTCTCACTAGTAAACAACAGCAGCTGGTTGAAATTGTACCTCTAGAATTTCATTCATTTTACTGCTGACGAATAAACTCAGTGAATCAATGCCAATATAATATAGTGTCTGCACAGAAACATTAAAAAAAAAAAAATTTGAAAAAATATCTCTCAGGAATTACAAAGGGAAAATGCCATTAAGAGCAGATCTGACCCCATCCACGTCACCTGGATTTAACTCCCTCTATATTTAAAGGCTTTCTGGTAGGCAGTTTTCTGCCTTGCAGTTGTTTCGGTTTTTTAAAGCAGTCACAAAAACGTATGTTCCTGCCTGTATATTCTGTACAAGAATTAAACCATCAACGTTACTGACCATTCCCTCCCTGCTTACTCATTCGTATCTCCTTATAACCGGTGCTCATGACCTCACCATCTCCCTCACACCCAAATTAGCAGCATAATGTTATCTGATAGGGAATCTCACATTTCATTATTTGATAGGTTAGTGTTCATCATCCCCTATAGCCACTTGCAGTAAGGCTCCAACAGCAGTGATAGTCCCTTCTGGAAACACTCAGCCTCTCTACAGTGAAAAAAACCCCTGTAACTTATATCTGAAGCATAAATATGTGAGTAAACAAGCAGCAAGACTCGTGGCTTCCATCACTGTCTTGCACATAGCTAAAGCACATGAAGACGGTGGCTTCATAAATATGGGATGCCTTATTCTAAAAATGACCTGTAGCTTAGAGAACTTGTTTTCAGATGTAGGAGAAAAATAACCACCGGAGAGTCCCTCTCCAGTGTAATTTTCTTGGTCAAGTTGGGTTTTTTTATACATATGTGTGTGTATATGACATAAGTAAAAATAAAAATAGTTATTTATACAGCTTGAATCTGTTATTAAAAAGCAGAAACCTCCTTTGTGTGGCTGTATCACCACCTCCGTGAGAAGCAGCAGTGTGAGTCTGACCATCACTTTGATCCTCACTCAGCTCAGGGAAACCTGATCCAGCACTTTGGCATTGCCTGAGCCCATCACAGGAGGTTTTCCTCTGGAAGCAGTTTCCCTGCATCAAATCACAGTGCTTCATGGCAGGACAGCATCTATCTGTAAGATGCTAAGCAAATGGATACTTTCACAGGAAATAAAAAAAAAAATGATGCTTCTGTGTATGTGAATAAATGGCATGGGAATAAAGGTTAGATTACAGATATGATTTGCAGTCTTCAATCTGGGAAGTCTTGCAGAGCACTGAAAAGGTTTCCTGGGATGCCCAGACCAACCCATCCCATCCCACTAGTTTGAGGCTGCCACACATGTGGTTTGGCAGGAGGCAGAGCGCTGACAGAAAGCTTGGCACCAGGAAAACCTCATGAAAAAGTGGCACAACAGCACGGTGCCACGTATGCCCTGGCAGCTCTGACCTCTCTGCATCACCCCCCAGTGGTACAAGCAACAACGATGCCCTGACTTTATAGACATCAGCTTCTGGAAAAGTCTGGCATCTTTTTCACACTTTATGGGTGTGGAATTTTTCTTCTTGTTTTCTTTTTATCCTGTCCTTCCCAGAGCATACACCAAGAGATAAGAACTCAAGGTTTGGCTGCCCACAAAATCACACTGCACTCTGCCCAAACAAGTGGGCACAAATAAATTGGTTTCACAGGTGCATCGTCAGGCTAGTGTGTGTGGGGGGGTAGACCTGTTGGCTCTGCACAATTCAGGCCGTCCCTCTAGCTTTTCTTTAGTGTAAATCATAGAATACTA
The DNA here is from genome assembly GCF_018691265.1 of Tyto alba. Lineage (NCBI taxonomy): Eukaryota > Metazoa > Chordata > Aves > Strigiformes > Tytonidae > Tyto > Tyto alba. The sequence goes on along the minus strand of NW_024881316.1, from coordinate 42,380,841 downwards.
GGTTGGAAGGGACCACAAGGATCATCTAGTCCAGCCTTTCCTGGCAAAATCTGGCAGAGTGAGAGCAGGCAGGGAACAGCAAGGGCATTGCCAGGCTCCCCGTGTCTGTGGCACAGCAATCCTCCCTGTGCCACCAGGTGAATCACAGCGGGACAGCAAGAAGACTCCGTTCCACACAGGCCTTGGCAGCCCCACAGCACCCACACACCTCCTGTGCAGCAGTAAGCCCACTACATCAACACTGTCCTCTCTGCTGATGGAAAACCGGCCCAGCCCGTGCCACAAAAGTCCTTGGGCTTCCCTTCGTGAGCCCTGTAAAATCAGGCCCTGGGCACAGGCAAACAGCAGCGAGCTTTAGGGCTGCACAGCTCCGCTACAGCCATACAGCGACCGGTCCCCACCACAGAACAGGTGGCAGGACCTGAGAGGCACAGACAGAATGAGCATCATGCTACAGATTATTCCCTGGCTCCAGGATTTTAGGCCACTAGACCATGCTGTGTCTGGTATTACTAAGCTGCTCCTGAGCTGGCCAGAGGTCAGAGGGTGCAACAGCTTCTCAGCGATCCTGGCAGCAAGCAGCAATCGGTATGGAGCAAGCACCAGCTCTACAACACTAATACCCAGCATAGGGTCTTCCTAAACCATCATCTAAATTAAGTGACCAAGGGCAGAACCCTAAAAACTACTCTTGGGTAGCCAGAAGTGAGTACCAAAACACAGCCAGTACTGAGCAAACATTACCTGGCCCAAATATTGCACCAGCTACCTTTCAAAAGCATACTTGTAAAAAAAAAAAAAAAAAAAAAAAAAAAAATTATTTTCATTGCTTCCTTTCACCCTCTCCCCTGCACAAAAGAAGTCCCAGCTCAGGAACCAGTACTTCCTACACAGCAGCCCTAAATGCAGGGCATCAGGCTCCCCCAAAAAAATTTGATATAGACATAGTTTTAAGAGAATGTGCCATTTTTTGATCACATGGACCTGCTGAAGACACAAATTTACTACACAGTGACTCAAATATACTTTATGAGATTTTAGTGCCTGTGTTGGAGATTTGCTGAGCATGGGGTGTTAAGTTTGACTACATAATTTTACTGTAACAGCTTGATTGAGGTACAAGAAAAAGAACCTGGGATCCTTTTTATATATTATCTCCCCGTGATGAAATCAAAAACATCATTAGTGTATTTTCTGTTATGAATTAGCCCCTCTTAAAATATAACTGACTTGGCATGATGGTTTTCATACAATCACAGAACGGTTTGGGTTGGGAGGGACCTTTAAAGATGAGCCAAGGGCAGGGACATCTTTCACTGGATCAGGATGCTCAAAGCCCTGACCACCTGACCATGAACACTTTCCTCACAACAGTGGTCCTGCACTGGATCTGATGCAGCTTTAGGGGTCAGACATGCATATTAGCTACAACAGCACATACAAACAAAACTATATGCTGTATGAACATTACTTATTCATTTGTTTATTTATTTACATGGTATAGCATGGGCTGGAAGCTCCCCAGCCTGCCTCTGGAGAAACACCCATCAGAGTCTCCAGTGCGCTTTTCCTGGCTACGGCTGAAAGGCTGTAATTCATCCCTACTCTTCTTGAACTTTCTGCCGCTTTACTGCCTCTGGTATTTTCCTCTCCCTTCTCTTGCTTCCCCTCCTAGGGCTGCTTTTTCAGCATCTTCTCAAAGAGAGAAGATGAGCAGGGGACACTCTTCAGAGACAGAATCCAGGGCCACCAGAGGGGACCAAAAGCAGACCATGGGCAGCCACCATGGCTCGAGTGTGGGCTCAGTGCTTCCAAAAGGTGAGTGAGGGGATGTCTGCAGCCACAGAGATAGGGTGCAGGATAGCTCATGCGTATGAAACTCCCAGTCCACGTGCACAGCAGCCAGGTGTGTGCTTCAACTTACACTAAGGAGGACTTGAGCTCAAGGACTCTCCTTTTTTATTTCCCACTGTGCCTAACCTCAGCAAGGCAAGCACTGACTTCTCATGTTTACAAGGGAAAAGAGACAACAGAAATACAAATGGCCACTTGTGGGATGCTTCAAAGCTACCAGACTCTGCTTTTATATGGAAAATACAGAAAAGAAGACAGGTTGAAAGAGAACGATAAGTGGAAGGTAGCAAAACCAGGAGCAGGGAAAGAAAAGGAAAAAAAGGTTGGGAGAAGGTGGCAGAGAGCAGAGCATGAAATACAGCTGGGTGAAATACCTTCTGAATCTGTCAGTGCAGTGGGCAAGACTGCGAATTTGAGAGAAGTCACTGGAGATCACTGAAAGTGCAGGACTGAATGCGATGAGAAAGTAAATTTTTTGCTAAAAGTAGTTACCAAGAACATGAAAAGCAGTAAATCAGTGAGGGGGACCTGCAGTTTGTGCCTCATAGCTTCACAGGAACACGGTAGTAAGAGAGGGAAAAGGGGAAAAACCCAGTTAAGGATGACTGCAAAGGGGAAGTTATATCAAGCAAAAAGGAGAAAAATAGATCAGGACAATCAAGTCACAGAATATGCAGGAAAGAAACCTACAGCATGGAATAAAACAGTGATCAGAGAGGAGATCAGAAAAGAAAGGGTGCTAAAACACCCAGGCCCAAGTAGTTGCCATTTTCAAAGAAGACAAAACTCATTCAGGTTTGAAGGTCAGATCAAGGCCCAAGAGTAAAACCAGAAAACAACAGGGAAGAAATGGCATGGCAAAAATCAGCAGAAAGCTGGGAGGGAAAGTGGTGCCAATGGACAAAGTTACAAGAAAATGAGAGGGAAGAGGAATCAAGCGTGGTGCTGAGTAGGAGGGGAAATGGGATGCCGAAAGCAAACAGCAGCAAGAGCTCCTGAACAGAGCAAGAGCTAGAGACAGATGCTCACTGACATATGCACGCAGCACAAACCTCAGCCTGTGCTGGAGAAATACTCCATTGTTCCAGAAGAGAGAATTTCTTCTGGTACCTGATAATATTTCCTTCCCTTCTGAATACAGAATAGAAACACTTTTAAATAGGATTTAATACTAGCAGTAGAAAATGTTAATATTTATATAACTAAGTGGCCTGAAGCCAACAGAAAAACTATACACTGAAAAATGTGTGATTATCTGATATTTGATAAAGATATTAGAAGTTACCAAGTTTTTAAAATGAATTTATGTCATTAAGTAATGATTCTTTCAAAATCAATGAAGAGCAGACACTAGCTGAAGGCATTAATTAGCATGGCCTTCTTTGAAGTATAAAAAAATCCCATGGTCCACCTTCCAGAATTGGCTGTGGGTGCTTACAGACTAACCTGCACACAGGCAGCAGCTCTAGTGGCAACTGGCAAGTGCGCAGCAAAACCCAGCCAGGCTTGCCGGAAACTGGTCGAGCAGCAAGTCTACTTTAAATTCTTGTACTAGACTGCCTTTCCCAAAATGCCTGTATCTTCCAAGAATCTCAAAGAAGAGACCAGGATCTAGAGCAAATTGCCACAGCAGCAACACGAACTTGCGTATCTATGAGAACAAGAGGAAAAGTGCCTATCTTCCTTAGCTTCTCGGAAAATAAAAAAGCTAAATACATCAAAGGAAAATAAAGAATGGGTATGTAGATAGAAGAATAGGTCAGAATAATCTTGCCACTAAAACTTTTTTAGTTTTGTTTTGTTAGTAAGTTGTTTTTTTTTTTTTTTTTTTTCTTAATAATAGATGTGATTTAGATGAAAAGGCTCTGAACCTGCCCCTGGATATCCCTCTTTGTCTACTGAGTAAACTCAAGCCCCTCCATGCATACGCTCACCAAAATGTTTTGCAGGAGGAGAAGCACGAAGTGCTTTGCCTGGAGGGACTGGGGCTACAGCTCCAAGTCAGAACCCCTGGCTCCGGCATTGTTCCCTTGTCACACTGCTCTGCTCTGCTAGCAGCCGAGTATAATGCACTAAAATCCTAATCTCTAAGGCGCTGTGTACTAGTGCTTCGGAGATCAGCATTTCAGTCGATTTTACTTTGCTGCTGCCATTGCACACAAGAGAGTGGCACAGCAGGGGAAAAGCAACACAATACGCTGAGATGGAGAGGCACACATGGCCAGGGAGGGGTGGAGGGCAAGAGCATGGTAATGCAATATAAAGGGGTGGGAAAAATAAGAAGAAAGAAATGGGGAAAAATAGGACTATCATGCATGAATAAGAACCTTGGGCCCTCTCCTTCCCAGCAACCCTAACAGCAGGATGTCTCCAGTCACAATAAATCTGCCGTTTTCTGAGCAAGGATTTGAATGACCTGCAGAATTCTTTCTATTTCTTTCCTTGAAAAGGGAAAGATTAGGAAATCTCTTTTACAACCCTCCTTTGCATCTGAGTATCTGAACATTTTAAGATGACCTCCATCCTGCCTCTACCATATGCTTTAAAATTAAAACCAAAATGATACTGCAGAGGCTGGAAGAGCTGAAATCTGACCCAGCACTATCTCAGTACAGACTACACTGTCCCCTATACCCAGTCTGGCACAGCAGACACAGGGACACAAGCACTCGACTGACCAAGCAGAGAGCTTCCAAGTTCAAGGCACAATGGTCACAGTTAGAGGAAAAAAAAAAAAACCACACCCCTCTCAAAAAATAAAACAAATGCTACAACCAAACACTAAAAAAGTCAAGAGGATCAAAAATAACTGCGTAGCAATTTTAATATTACAGAGTTCCCAGCGTATTAACTATTGATAACCACTCGGGACAAAGACTCGTTGCCATCAATCAGAAGAGCAGTGTAATTTAAGAAACTATTTTGTCTTGTTGACTTTGACAGCATCTTAATGTCTTTGCTAAACTGGGAAGGGCAATCTACGTCACCAAAATCTACTTCACAGTACCTGTGTCAGGCTAGAGTACCTTTACACAGGATTAGTGTTATACACAGATAACGCTCTTTGGAGTGAAAGCTGATTGAACTTTGCCCCTTAAGAGCATTTAGATAGTCTAGTGGTCTGCTAACCCACATGAGTTTGCCCATGGTTCTTCCATTATGAACAGGCAGAGAGTATCTCAGTCTCCTGAGCCTCTTCTGCAAACTTCTCCTCATCCTCACTTATCTGTTACACAGGGAGGGAAATACTCATCATCCTCACCCCAGAAGCCATTTAGTCACCGATTTGGAAGTCGCTGTGTAGATTCTGTATCAGCTGATGTCCCTCTGGAGTAACGCTGCAGAAGGGGAAGCTTACATTACCTTTTCTATTTGGGTGTTCTGACAGATGTGCTCTTGCAGATTTAGTGGCTGTGGTTTAACACATAATTGCTCTGGCCTTCTGCAAAGGTTACCATTCTCAGATCAACAGCGGCTAAATGGGGTGTGTGTCTCTGCCTCAGCAACCACAGCAACTGCTAGCAAAGGTGGGCTTGTATTAACATATCAACTACAGAGAACTGGCACTGAGATACCAATATGGTAGCTGCTGCAAGAGCAGAAATTATTACAAAGATGTATGGTGAAAACATCTGAAAACCTCTGCATCAAGGTGCATCAAAACCCAGCTGCCAGGTGGGAAGCCAAAATTTCTGGGAGAAAGTTGTTTCATGGATTTCCTACCTCTTCCCAACCTCTAGTGCCTTGTTCCCATCCTTGCACGTCACCATGTTGTCCCTTGGTTTGAGCTGCTGCAACCATCTGTGGGGTCATCCTGCGAAGTGGTGAACTGAGGCAAGTAGAAAAAAAACCCATCATTCCTCCCCTCTTCCCTATGCTGGAGAGTTATTTTTAGCCCAGACCAGCTGATAATCTGGTTCACGGCATGTCTCAAACTACAGCATCAGCACAACTTAACAGGCAGCCTGAAAAGGCTGCAGGGAGAATGAATACACAGAAAAAGTGCAAAGTCTTTCACCCACTGCTGCTGCCCAGACTTTTGGACTGCAAAGTCGTAGCTTTAATGGTACCCCTAAACTGCCAGATAATCTACCATCCAGTAATAATCTAAACAATCCAATCCAGAATTCCAAACTTTCCTCAACTCCAGGTACTCTTCATCCCATGTAGATGTTTTTAAGATCAAGACTACAACCAGTAGAGGAGACAGTAGGCACAAATTGAGATGACCTTATAGGGAAAGACCTAATATAGGGAATGATCGTATATAGCCAGCGGTCTAACACTGAAGGAGATGGGAAGGTATCTCACACATGGTATAAATGTCACTGCTTCCTTGTGGCCCCTCTTCCTCCCAAAATCACTGGAAAACAAAACAAAACGCACACACGCAAAATCTCAAAGAAGAGAGGAAGTTAAAAGTGGAACAAAACCAAACCAAAAGTAAATAAAAATGTTTTACCTGACTCCCCTGGGCACGAAACAGCAGGTCTCACAATAATGAGAGTGAGGAATGAAATTTTAAAATGAATGCAAGTGGGAGAAACTGCAGAGAAAATTGAGACAGAGTTTCACTGTTATTTATCCCAGACAAAGCATACATGCTCAGCTCTGAGCAATCCATGGCACGGGAACAGCACCAGGATGGAGCTCCGACACAACTAATCTTCCTTTTCTATTCCCTTCTGTGCTTTTGAGGAGGAAAGGGGAGAGAAAGCAATTTAGTGTAGCGATGCAGCTTGTTTACTTCTCTGTACCTTCTCAGATATGTTGGCTGAAATACATTTGGGGAGGTGCAAGAGGAAAGTAAGAGGGAAGGAGGGAGAAAAAGAATTACAGGAGTAGAAAGATGACAAAATCGTAAGACAGGCCTCCATATTTTGCCACTGCCCAGTGGTTCATGCAAGAAGCATCCATATGGCCAACAGCCTGCCAGCAAAATTACATGGGTTACCCAAGACTTATCATGCTCGAACCGTTTAAGCTCCGGCTCATTTTAGCGCAGTGGAAATGCTCAAGTGAGCAGCATAGATGGCAGATCTAATGGGGCACCATGTGCCTGGCCCAATTTACCACTGCAAAAAGCCAGCCTGCTCCACCACCGTGGCCCTAACTCCTGCTGAGATGGGACGTGCTCATGCAGTTGGGTAATTCAGCTCATGGCACGACTGTGCAACATGGGCATCCTCACCCTTTGCAGTAAGGAATATGGAGGGAGGTTTCGGGTTACCCTCCATTCCCAGCTCAAATCCCTTTGACTGCAAAGGGACGAAGGGGATGGAGAAGATGGAGGAGGGAAAAGCTTATTAGCAAATATTGTCTCATTTCTTCTGTCACTCTAAAGCTTTTTCCTTGTCCCTAATGAAACCTAAACGGTATTACAAAGGCAGAGATGGTCTCTTAGGTTAAGAAAACAACAAAACCTACCAAGTCACCAACTTCTGACTGCTTTATAACCCCCCCTCATTAGAGCTGATACATCAACATTTACATGACAGAGCCCTTTTTATTAGAAGCAAACCGTTCTTAAAATACATTAACAACTGTCACCTACATACTCTGTGGCGCTTTGTAGTTTGCCTAACACTTCAGAATGTGTTAAAATCACACATAAAAGTTATAGTAGCCTAATGCTCAGGAAATAAGAGTCTTTTAAAGGTTTAATTCAACCACTAATGGATTTTCTCCCAAGTTAGGAAACATTTATATATTGCTGATTTACTGCAGGTGTGGTAACTGAATTTGGACTTACACATACCAGCTGCAAGCAAATCAAGGAAAAGGCTTCATAAATCAGTTTAAGGCACTGTAGGCTTCATGGTGCCTGGACTGAGACAGAATTTCCCCACACAAGCACACAAAACAAATGGGAGTTTATAATTTTCTCTGTCACAGCTCATAACTTTTAAAGGTTAGAAATCAAAGCACCACCACAGTGGAATTTCATACATTTGAATGGCACGGACATAAGGCAGAAAATGATTTATATCATCCCCTCTTCACACAATGAAAGAATGAAGAATTCAATGCCTATGACAAAGGCATTGACTAATTGCATTATTTGGTAAATACCTTCCCTTGAAATTTCTCTGGTTAGATCAAGTTTTCTGACTTTCTCTTTGTTTTACAGAGACTGTTCTCCAGCAACTATTCCGCCTTTTTTAATGAATCTTCCAACGCATAGTGCATTTTGCAGGTTTTTTTTCAACAAGTTGCACTGGCTCAGAGTCAGACATTGTAAGACAAGAAGCCACAGTGACTTTATCCAAGAAATATGAGGTGGCAGAGATCCAGTACGCCCAGCACTCAAGGTGAAAGAACAGCATGGAAAAAGATTCACAAATTAATTGTCAATTATGGAAGACTGCTGGAGTGAATACTAGATGCATGTATGGGATAATTTACCCAGGCACCTGCACAACTGAGCTGTGGATAGTGCTGAAGCAATTACTCTATTTTTAAAAAGAATGAGTTATCATCATCAGAAAAGGAGGTAAAAAACCAGGAGCACATTCAAGTGTTTCCATACACGTAAATTCAGCAGAGTTAAGCACCGAAAACCCAAACAGATGATGGTTCTCTGGGAGAAGAGGTTAGAGTACCCGACTGAAGGAAGCTGTCTGTAAGAAAGGCAAGGAAGAAAAATTAATTGCTCATACAGTTTTTACACTTCGTGTGTGCAACCAGAAAGATTCTGTCATACCCATACCCACAATATGGGCATCCAATGGCAGGTGGGATGTACTAAGAACTCATTTCTCATGTCGTGTCCCAGGAAAGTCACCAAGTAGAGAGGACTTCCACCTCCTCTGACACAGGTGGTTTTGACAAAGAGCCTGGGAGTTCTCCATATCCAGTTATCAGCAATTCCCTGGACACGCTGCACAAACTCTGGATCCTTCCGGAACAAACATCGGTGAACCACTTCCTGGCTTGTGGGACTCAAGGATGACACAGCAAATTCACTCTTTCATCTGCGTTCTCCACATGCCGCCTCAGTCCTAGCTCCCATTGGCATGCCACAGGAACGCGGGAAGAACTAGAGATTAGAGTCAGCACAGCAGCTGCTCCTCCTGGCTCTTTGAATAGAGGGAAAACAGCTTTTGCCCAATGCATGGGGAGTGATATCAAGTTAGCAAGCCAAGAACAGAAGGGATACATCAGAAAGGAAACAGGAACAAGAGCTTCCCCTTACAAAGCAAACAGTCGCGCTTTTTTAAAGCAAAATCTTTGCCTAAAAAGCTCTCACAATGTACCTCATGGGAGGTTCAGACCATTTTTAAGTGCTGGAAGAAAAACAGTCCTGGGGTTAGAGTGGTAACCTGGATCTGGGGAGATCCACTTCAATTCTTTGCTCTGCCAAGCATTCTTGCATGACCTTAGGCAAAAACACTGAAGCTGTAGTTAGCAGATACCTTGGCTTCAAGAGCAAAGTCAGCCTAAGAAGTTCTTGCCTTCCCCCTGCCTGCCATTTGCTGCCTTCACACTTGCACTGCCCTGAGAGCCCACAGGCACTACCCTGTAAACCGAATCACTGAACAGGAAGATGTTAAAAGCAAGTTTTTGGTTGTATTTGGACGGGAGGAAGGTAATTTTGCATAGGACGGCTTAAAGAAGCCACAATCAATCACTCACAGCAACAAAACTGAAGAAGCGGGGAGGCTGGGGAAGCCCATGGTGGCACAGGGGCTGGAAAAGCAACCAGGAGGAAAGCTGCAAAGCCAACGTGCTGTCCAAGCCAGGCAGAAAAACCTCCTCGGTGGTGCCAGATGCGCTCAGACAGCGTTAGCCGCTGCTGCTGGAGATGGATGTGGCTCCAGCCCCCTTTGCAGGGACGGCTGCCCTCCTAGCAGGGGCAGCAGAAGGAAACGTATGTCAGCACTTCAACTTCTGCTGTTCGGAGGAGGAAACAGCCAGAAATTTGCTTAAGCCAGCACCACCACCAAATGCAATGCACTGTGTAGTCTCCTCTCTAAACCCTGGACTCCCAGGCATTATCTCCTAGCTGGTGGATGGCAGCACTACTTACGCTCCCAGGCTGCTGCGAGGATAAATAGAGCAAAGATGCCGAGACACCCCAGGTAAATGGGGGCCACAGGGAGACCAACAACAGAAAGCAGCAGCCAGTCTCATTTTGGTAAGCTCCAATTTTAAAAGCTGACATGCAAATCTCTGCTTACCCTACATAATATGAACATTCTCCTACAAACCCCAGCTCCTGATTAACTCAGTACATCACTTGCCAGCACTATCTGAATGAGCCTGGGAGCCCAATTAGCAGCAGATGCAGCACTAACACTCCTCACCTGCTGTTCTTACCAGTCTTCAGATCAGGAAGGGAAGGGAATATATCAAAGACTTGCAGAGGGAAAGAAGCTTAGAAAAGGGCTCAGAAAGGATGAGGGAAATAGATGTCTGCAACTGTTCCTCAGGCAAGGAAGTAGAGCCCTATACAAAAGGGAAAACGTGTGGGCCTAGGGAAAACATCACTTCAGATCGTGAAAAGCCCCCAAAGGGCTGCTTTAGTGCCCCAGGAGCGGTGCAGGGGGTAGCCAGGAGCACTGCTGAGGCTCAGGGGACCCCCCAGCCTCGCCTGAACCCCGGGGAGCTCTGCCACGTGCAGAGCTTCTCTCCACGTGCTTTGGTACATGAGCATGGGCACCTAAATCATCCCACATTTTCTATGAGTTCTCCTCGACCTCCCTGTGTTTCTTTAGTGTCTCAAATCATTAATAAGGAGCCTCTCATGCCTACAGCTGTAATATTAATGCAGCCAGGACAGGCAGCACTTAACTGAACTCTCAAACTCCAAACCTGTCTCCAAATTTTACCTCTGAACCTCTATACCAATGAACTGACTGATGTTAACAAATCCACCAAACTATCTGTCAGCTTCTGCACTGCAACTGTTAGCACTGTTTATTAACAATAAGAAAAAATAACATGTGTTAGTTCAGATTTTTGGTCAGAGGAGCTGAGAACCTGCCTTTGGGAGGAGGTCCTAAAATAAGAGTTAGATAGATGCAAATCCCTGAAACTTTGAAATGTTGGGAAAAGGGCATTTCATGCTATATTTAATGCTATCATTTTCTATCAGCCAGTAGAAGGAAGCTGCATACAGCATGTGCTGGATGCCTACACCTCATTCCAAGAAGCCTAAATCTCTCTGAGTGTTGGGCAGGGAGATTCTGGGCATGCCACATAAATCAATGGACAATTTAGCAGTAACTTCTAGATGTCCATCTTTTCTAAACTTCAGCTGTCCCAGCAGTAAAAGGATAATGGATTTTTTTAGAATAGTAAACATATATCTTCTACATATATAGCAGTCACAGATTTGGTGAACCTTTTCTGTTGGTATCTTCAAGACAGTCATAGTCACAGTAGGATATAGATGTAATGGGAATACTTTGAAAGAATAGTCTTATACAAGGCACAGTCAAACAGATCATCTAGGATCCAATTTCTGTACATTTTTACTGGTGTCCAGATATTAAATTGGTCTCCAGTGACTGCTGACCAGCCCCCAAGTGCCACCTGCATATTACCCACTGGTTTGATAGCAGTCTCAGTGGAGAGACATCACCCAGTCTGAGCCAACTGGACTGTGTGATACAGAAAATCTTCTTGCAGCTACCAGCAGCAGTTTCTATAAAAAGATCTTTGGTCTCTAAAATATGTCACAAATGGCCAACATTTCCAAACGGCACTCGTGACAGAAACACAATTAAATAGATGGCTTTGTTTTCTATGGACACATTCCCTTATCTTTGAAATGGGAATGATGATGCATTTTCAGAAAGAGGAAATTAATGTCTCTTTCACTGGGCTTTACAACTGTATTTGCTTTTCAGACATGTACTCCTCATCTACAGAATGAGAAATTACTGCTGCAGGTTGACAAAAAGAGCTGTCAGTGGTGACCACGCCATCATGGTGAGCCACTCAAAACCGTATCCGAATTCCACCCTTGCAGGTCAGATACACAGATCAGAGGCAAAAACACAGATGAAAAAGATCAGAAGCAAACAGTAGAAGAGATTTTTAGCCAATACAACAAAGAAGTTTTAAAATTACTTCTGTAATCTATCATTTCAAAGCAGAAGGAAGACTGAAATCATGTAAGAATTCTAATTTAAACTGGAAAGTGAAGGAAAAATCTGTCCTTAATACTGAAAAGAGAAGAGCTGAAGTAGCAGCCTGCTTTTCAGTTCTCTAAAGGACAAATAATAAATCAGCATACAGGAGGTCCAGGCCCTGGTCTACCATGGGACCTCTGGTCAGATCCTGGCTATTAAAGGAGCCTCAAGGCCTGGCAATGCCCATGATGGCTCCTCCTCTTTCCCAAGGGCATCCAGTACTTTGGATTTTAGACTTCATGTTCTTCCAGAGTATTGGGATAAATTTAGTATCTGGTAATGTGAAGCAAGGGACTGAGAGTAGACATTTGCGAGCATCTCTGGACCACATGTGTAAGACAGCTGCTGCCCAACCTTGCGGAGAACAAAATTTACATGGTGCCTACCATTTCTTGGCATACCTGTCATACACCTGAGAAGTCTGTAATTTTTAAAATCTTATTCACTGAGTACCATTTCATTTTTATGGCATGATGAGACGCATAAGTATCTGTGAAGTAAATTCCCTTTAGTTGAGCAGCTATCACTGTGCCATGCACCCATCCTAGACCCTTAGTTTTAGCTGGAAAAGAAGGAGCTGCAATTTCAAAAGACATAAGTAAGCTAGTCGTCCTTGGTAAGAGTCCAAACCAACTGGCTCCTTTTGCTCTTGGACATCCTGGTACATTTTTCTTGACACAGCATTGTGATTGTATTTATTCAACATAATTTGCATTACTACAAGGCATGTGTGACTCTGAAGAACAAATACTGGAAAAACAGATTTCACAGATCTGGCATTCAAATCGTCAAATATGCTCCTACATACACATTCTATAAGACAGTGAAAATTCAGATCAAGTTCTAAAAAAATATCTTTTTTAAAGACAAGTAGTCACAATGGTCCAAAGCTTGTAGCACGATGAAGTATTCTGAATTAAAAGGAATTTGTGCCATGAAACTCTAAGGAGGAAAATTTTCTTTCACAGGGCCTACCCTCTACTGCTTTTGATTCAAAAGCAGAGAAGTGCTTTCAGTGTGTTCCCAAAATGGTCTTTTCAAAACCAATCCTCTCCTTCCCTCCCCTCCTTTTGCAGAGGGTAAAGGTGTTTCCCTCATGACTGTCCAGCATACACCCACACCAAGTTTAGTTCCTACTACTCAAACACACATATCCTGATCTCCCCAGCACAAATACAGATTTAACAGACGAAAATCACAGATCAAACCCCTCTTTTGGTGAGTAACCTCATTCCTTCTACTACAGGGATTGCAAAACACAGGTGTTACCAATAACTAAAATAATTTCTCCTGGCCAATGGCAGGCAGCTCTCATTGAGTCAACATCTCAAATTCCCATGGTTTCACTTCATTTGGTCTAGATGGTACAAACATGGATGACTGAGGCAGCTGAAAGAAATGCCACAGCCGCCCAACCTTGGCTAGCACCACCAGTACACAAAATCAGAACAGGGCAGCAGTGAGGCTCACTTAGTATCAAATTAAATCATGGATGTGGTGGATCACACCTGCCTGTTCTTGACTTTTGAGACTGCTAGGATTGGGTTGTTGAGCTCCCTAAAAGCATGAAGTGTGACTTTATTTGACGAAACCAAAAGGTGTAAATAATATATGCATATTCTTCCATCCCTAGAGAAGAAGTTAGTGTATCATAAACTGTAAATAAGTAATAAAGACAGAAAGCCAAAACCACCCCAAAATATAAAGATTAATATATCTGAGCTGTGTCTTTACAGCTGCAACTTGGGATTTTATACATAATTTGGGTTTTCTGTTTTCCATTCCTCATGGGGTTGGGAGGGGGGAAAGGGGAAAGGAATGAGCTCCGAAGAGGACTGACAGAACATAGAACAAAATTAACTGTAAGATCCATTTGCACTTTGCTTGTTTGTTGGTTTTTTTTTTTTAATCGGAGGGGAAAAGGACTCAATTGCTGTGCTGAAATCAAAGATTCACTCCAGACAGACACTGACACTTGTCAGACTGCATTTTATAGCCTTACAGCTTTTCTTCATGACCACCAGTACAATAAGCACCTAGTGTTTGACTTCCAGTGCAAACATTTCAAAACACGAAGCACATGAAAACAGTCTGCACAGAATATCTTTGTGACAGTCTTCACTGTTATTCCCGAAACAGTCTCCACTGTTATTCAAAGAATGAGAAAAATATTTGTTCCAAGATATGTAAAAAAGTAGAAAATTTTATGTGATGCTACTTCAGATTAAAACCAAGCAATTTCATTTTATGCTTTATGTGCTCTCCAATCCCACTAAGTATAATTATACACGTCTGTCTGCTTACAAATCTCTACAATGGAAAAAGGGATATAGTTTTTAGTTGTCCAAATTACAAGACTATAATACACAAAAGCAATAAACACAGGTTCTGCCAGCAATCAGATAACACTTACCGTAAACAATAGCTTTTGTGATTTATTTGAAACAGGTTCAGCTGCTACAACTTAAGATTTGGTTATTCTTGTTTTTGTCTTGGATTTCCTGCAGGGGGTGAGGACATGATAGAAGTATTTAACCACAAGAGACTTTGAAAAGGGACTAGTATTGCATTGCATATCAAACATAACAGAGATTTACTTTGCAAAATCAGTTTTCCATCTCCCAGTGGCCTCTACTAGTTTGTAGATGCTACTTCTGAAACTTGCTTCTTGGCTCTCTGCTCTCCCAGCACCACATACAGCTTGATGCCATACAAAGGGTGACCCATGTTCAGAAGTGACTCCAAATCTCATCAGTTCTCTGTGCTGGTGTGCTGGTTTTGGCTGGGATCGAGTTAATTTTCTTCATAGTAGCTTGTATGGGACAATGTTTTGGATTTGTGCTGGAAACAGTGTTGGTAATACAGGGATGGTTTAGTTATTGCTGAGCAGTGCTTACACAGAGTCAAGGCCTTTTCTGCTCCTCACCCCACCCCACCAGTGAGTAGGCTGGGGGTGCACAAGGAGTTGGGAGGGGACACAGTTGGGACAGCTGAGCCCAACTGACCAAAGGGATATTCCATACCATCTGATGTCACGCTCAGCATATAACGCTGGGGGAAGGAGGGAGGGAGGGGGGTGACATTTGGAGTGATGGACTTTGTCTTCCCAAGTCACTGTTACGCATGATGGACCCCGGCTGTCCTGGAGATGGCTGAGCACTTGCTTGCCAATGGGAAGTGGTGAATTAATTCCTTGTTTTGCTTTACCCATGTGTTCAGCTTTTGCTTTACCTATTAAACTGTCTTTCTATTAACTCACAAGTTTTCTCTCTTTTACTCTTCTGACTCTCTCCCATACCCCACAGTGGGGGGAACTAGTGAGTAGCTGTGCGGGCTTAGCTGCCTGCTGGGGTTAAACCACAACAGCCGATTTCTTATGCAAATAGAAAATTGCACAATGCACTGAAGTAAATGTTAATTGCAGATACAAGCCCAGAAAAGAAGGACTAAAGTTCCTGCAACAGTATTCAGAGGGGTGTGATTTACTGTAGCTCTTGAAAGCAGGGAGGGTGCCCTCAGAAGTCTTAACCTCCTGCTTTGCATGAATACCATACCATTAAAATGCAGCACACCACTGTGTATTGTATCAGAATAGCAATCCCAGCATGTGTTCAGTCAACAAGACATGGATGCATCTGCTATGAGGATGCAGACTTGGAAAGAACCTTAAAGGCTGGGTGGAACAGGTTAGTCCCCTCCATGGGTCCTGCCTCTCAAGACAAGGGTTCTCCTACCCACCTCATTGCTCCTGGCATCCCCAAAAGCTGAGCTCACCCATGACACAGAAAAATACTTTACAGACTCTCCAAATGAGTAACTGCTTTCTGACCCATTTTCCCAGTGTCAGGATCCAACAGGTCCATTGATAGCTTCCATGAAGACAAGAAACATTTTAACATCAGTGACCAAGGATTTGACACTGATGAAGTCACAAAAAATTATTGCAATCTAACATTATCTCTCTCCCTCCAGGTATACATCACTGAGTTGCAAGATACTTAAGGTTTCTACTTTGTTTATTTTCCTAAAGCAGATTATCAAGAAAATGGAAGGTTAACAGAACATTAAGGTTGAGAATTTAAATGAACTAGTTAGGAAAAACAAGGCTGTAATTCTCATAACCACGCTATGTCAACCATCTTGCACATATTCAGAATTCAGTGTTGGCTGGGAAATTTATGTTGCAGTATACCTGCAATATGACAGAGTCGCATTTATTGCAGGAACTTTTAATTTCCTAACTTGTACATTAAATTCCCAATATAGTTCCGTGCTAACTCTCTTCTGTTGGTGGTGGGGTTTTTTAAACACTCATTTTACATGCTTTAAATATAAACAAATGAAACCCTGTTTGAATACTGAAATAAATGCAGATGACTTTTGCCCATTTCTACATGCAATTTACAGACTAGATTTATCAATCCACCTCACACCTATACCTTTAGAATTGATTACTGAAATAACCATATTTAGTGTGCTGAATCCAACAGCACATGTAACTGGCGCCTCTCACATTAAAAGTTTAGAGAAACCTTATGGGTGTGTGACTAGAACTTCAACCACCTACAGAATTACTTCAAGGAGTTCAACAAGGCACAATACAGTTAAGGTTTAGGGTGGGATAAGGGGACTTGAAAGTCTTAAAAACTCCTCCCAGAGGTAAGTGCTTAGACCCCTCCTCAAAACTAATACAACTCTATTTGACAAGATTTTTCTGTAACTGAGTTAATAAAAGTCTGTGGGCCAAGAACTCAGCAGCAGCTGCCCCAGCCAAGATGCCACCTACACTTGCTTGAGAATCGCTTGGTACCTTTGCCAGCCATAGCTTTGACTTGAGTTTTTCCCATCTGACTTGAACAGAATGCCTTTCTCTATGATACACTTAACAAGGAACTTCTACCCTGATTAAAACCTCTTGACCTTCTTGCAAATGGCCAGCAAAATTCAGTTAAAAATACTCCTTTTTCTACCAACTCAGTAAGCGGGCTTTCTTCAGTAAGACATCATATGCACTTAATTAGCACAAAACATTTCTACCCTGACTTGCATGAGCAAGGGAGAGAAAGCACCATGGTTCCTCCGGCTGAGGGTGCCTTCATGTTAGCATCCTTGCCGGTACAGCCAAGTCAGCGGTCCTACGCATGCATTTCTTAAGTTCACATTTATTTCAGGGAGGGAAAGATACATTGAAATAGGGATCCAGGACAAACACAAGACCTCATAGCTGACATAACCCAGCAAACATCTTCAAAGCTTTCTCCTTCCAGAACTGGGACTGAGGAACAAAACTATTTAAAACTATTCTTTGTCTACCCAAAATTTGCAAGCTAGTCTAAACAGCAAGAGAAGGGTGACCATCTCACCCCTTCCAAGAACATATTTCAGAACTGGAGGCCAGCAAATGACATTTTTATTTTTGCAGCCTCGAGATGTAGAACAGATCCCAAATGTCATTTATCACTGCCACATTTGTTCATAGTTCAGCCCATCTTCAACAGAGGCTGAACCTTTGAAACGGCTTCTGCGACTCATCCCAGCAGACATACTGCACTTTCCCAGACCAAAGTTTAAAATCCCAAAATAGCTATAGCAAACGTGCTTGGTATGGACGCTGAGGAAGGGCAATCTGGGTCGTCTTCTACTCAGAAAACTATGCTGAAGTATGGCCAGACTCCAGGAATGCATATTTCTCTGCAGATGGTGAGAGCAACATTTAACAGTAGGAACCATAAAAGACTTCCACTTCTGATTAGGTGTATTACGATTTTTTTTTCTATTTTTTTTTTTTTAAGAGGGTAGGCTTTTCCCCTCTCCCTCTTTTTTTTAAAACCTATTTAAAAGGTAGTCATGTTATGCTTAGATTTCTCTCTCCAGCTTTTATTTAGCTTTAAGCTACCTCAGGCCAAAATTATTTTATCTGTTCACTATATTACAGTTCAGTACACTGCAGAGCTGACTGAATTACTACCAGAGCACCATGTAAATCAAACCCACATGTTAAGTAAAACAGTAATGCAACGCAATGAGTGCCTGTCCACAATCATTCAGCTATAGGTGTCACTTCCACGTTTACCATATGAATAGATGAAGATTCCCTCAAAGGGACAGCATCTTAATTCTCCCCCCAGATTCAAATGTAAGCATTACGGAAAAACTTCAAACATCAATATCTTTTTCTCCTAAGGCACACCTCTTGTCTGTAATTAGTTTCCATTGGTCAAGTGGTTTTACTTCTATATACCAGGCTATAGTAATGTTTTAAGTGATGCTCTGCGATTCATCCTACACTGTCTAATAGGATTTTTTTTTCTTCCCCTTAACCCAGAAGAAGGGGGAATGGAGAAAAAAAGGAGAGAAGGGGAAAAAAAAAAAAAAAAAAAAAAAGGATTGCCGGCAATCATATTGTTACACTGTGCAGTTTATGGCTGGCACACATCCAGTTTGCAGTTGCGATAAGGAATGTGTAATCCTATTATACAGAGAGGAGTCAGAATGTACAAATAGGTCCTGGAAATAGGAACTTCTCCTGTAAGATTATTCTTTTTGCCATAATAGTTCTGCAAGTAGGTCTAGACAGTAGCTCTTTGCTATTCGGCCCACTGCTAATGGAAAGCCAACTGTCAAAACAATTTGCTGCATGTGAGCTGGGGTTTTTGCAGAAAACAAAAAGAAGCAGTGCTGTATGTTTGTGTACAACAGTAACACTAATTAGAACAACGGCTATGAGTCCTCGCAGCCTGGCATGCAAAGAGCGTATCGCATTGCATAAAGAGAGCCTGGTTTGCCCCTATGCTGCCACGTTCTGTGAGGTTGTCAAATCCTGCACACTAAGCAGTTTTTAAGAAACATTAACAGCTTCGCAGCAACAAAAGCTGGTTCTCATGGCATTTTGCGTTGCTGTTTCCTTTATAAGACAATACAGAAACCATTTCCTGAGCACAGGGTTATTGGGCTGCTAAAAGCACGTTCTTGAACTGAAAGTAAAAAAACAAATACCTCCTACCATGTAAATCAGCATCCCCATGGAATTAAATTCCTGGATAATTCCAACCTGATTATCTATTTCTCTCATTTCCTTTACATGACAATGCTGCAATACTGTGGTTATGATTTTTAGAAGTGGCTATGCGTTCCCTGACTTCCCCCATGTGCATAAGTGCTTTTGATTTAAGTGAGATAAGTTAAAATACAGGACAGCACTCTCTTGAAAGACATTCATTTTCTGCATAAGGACCCTTGCAGCAGGGAGGTGATGAGATCCATGCCAGAAGTGGCTGCACTCCCCAGTGAACCAGGTCACCGCTTAACCTTATTCCTGTCTAACGAAAGAATAAGTTCCTCAGAGGGAAGGGCTTCTGAAGCACAAAATATTAAGAAAAAATGGATTTTTCCTTAGAAAAAGGATAAATAGAACAACCCACCTACAAGCATGTCACGCAGGAGTAAAGGATATGGTCATATGGTTGCAAGGTAAATATAAGCATCATAAATTAGCTCAAGCAGCAGCAGTGTACACTAGCTTATTAAAAACCCCATCAGACTGTGGCTCAAGTATTATCAGCTTGTGAACAACCTGGTTTGGTATATTTGTATATACCAAGCTAGACTGGGTATAATCGCATGACACTGCAATTACTTCTGTGACTGCAACACAAACATACTCAATAAGTACCAATAAATGCCTTTAGCATCCTGTTTTCCAACTTGCTGCAGCAGCAGAGCTCACAGGTAGGACATGTAATTCTCTTCAGGGTAGAAAGTGACTCGGCAATGGGAAAGGAAAAAAAAAAAAGCAAATAAATAGTTTATTAACATCAAGATACTCTATATTTACAAGCGTACAGAGACAGTGACTAAATGGTGCCCTAGGTCAGAGGAGTACATACACATTTCCATTAAACTCAGCAGGAGGATATGTGTGTGTAAACCAGAATTTAAACATACTAAATAACTAAGGTGTGCTGTTTTTTTAACCTTAAGTAGTACTCTCCCATTAAGACCACTGAATTCTGGATTTTCCCAACTACTCTACCATCAAAGCATCAGGCCACATGGAGACTGAGGGCAGCCCCAGGTCAGACTGGATGAGGTTGCCTGCCAACCTCAGCGGTTCTGTGAGTCTCTGATAATTAAATAATATTTATTTCTTCCAAAAGAGGTTGAATGTCAGAAATTCTAAGTGTAAAATAACAGTGAGAGAATCAGATTAAAATGAATCTGTTGAGTTAAAGTGGGCAGTAACACATGTATTGCAATCCAATTAGCAAAGAAGCTTTTCCACATGTTGTTAAAGCACCTTTTGCACCAAACTACCTTCACCTGACCTTAAAAGCAGCAAATTATCTGTTGTAGCTGGACTCTGTTGCAGATTAATTGGAAGAAAACAGCAGAAGAAAGAGATGGAAGGAAACTCTACAAAAACTGCGTAGTTTTCCCTATTTATATGAACCTGGCGTGTTAATACAAACCTAGCTGTTTGCAAAATCCCCTAATAACAGGAAAGTGAGGAGTAATTCAGAGTTGTGAAAGCCAACAAAAACAATCAGAAATCAGCCCCTTAAAAAAAAGTTAAAAATATAATATGGATTCTCTATATCTTTTTTGAGTTTTAGGTGTTTGCTGTTTGGGTTTTTTCCCCAGCTTCTTCTCACTACAGTTACTGTCGTCATTACAGAAAGCAGCAGATGACACTGTTGTATGTGCGTGCAGACACAAATCCCCACCAATTATTCTGTGAACAAAAGCAACAACATAGCTGCACTGCATGAGGCTGGGCATGCCATTTAATCAAAACAGCCTTTAGAAAATAAAAAAAAATCGTAATCATCTTCTGAGAGTCACTCGACCTTTCCTGCAAGAAGCACATGACTACTTGTTAATCCCAGTGCCACTTTGGAGTCAGCTCAGGAAGACCAAGGGGGTGGCTGGCAGATCTGGGAAGGTGTCCTGGTCCTGGGTCCTGCAGGACTGACCAGCTGACTCATGAGGTCAAGGTCCAGCCTGGCCATCGCACACGGTGATGCTGCTCTTCTTGCTATTCAGCACTGGGAACTCAGTGTGTGAGTGACCCCTACACACGACGGGTATGACTCAAACAAACTCCTCAACTTCGCTTGGAAGGAAAGCAATGGCACTGTAGACTGAAAAAGTCCTTGCCACCAACCCCAATTAGCATATTTTAGACTCAAGCTGTCCTCTCCATATTCATGCAACACCATCTCCACTGCACACCCCTGGCACTGCCGGGCAGCTAGCACTAAAATAAAGGTGCGTTGTTTCCAGCTAAGCTAGACCCCTCTATAGCTGGATGCCCTAGCTCCCTTGTACTTTCTCCTTTCCGTGAATGACCTCCTGGAGACCATTATGTAGCTTCAAGAGGCACTGTCATGATGACGGGAAACAAGTTGTCACCTGGGAGGTATGTACAGAAGTATTTTTGGATGGAAACCACCTTACTTTGCTGACATATCTTCTTTAAAACATTTATATCCTTGCTTGGGACATGCAAGAATGATTAAGAGTCATCCTCTGACTTCTGCTAGTTTCTGTGATGAAATTACATTGCTGTTTTTTGATATCTGGCTGAAGCGTGAGTAACTGATGTCGTTATCAACTCAGAGCTATAGAGAAAATGGAATCTGCTCTTTTGCAAAATCCTTCAGCTAGGATAAATTACATTGCCTTTATGGTCTATGTTTTACATAACAAAATGCACATGGACAAAAATAAATCAGCAGCTTGGGCTTCAACATAGTCCACTCATGAGGGAAAATCCTTCCACATCTTCTTTATCTCCTGACAAACAGGCAAGCAGATTACTGGAAAATTTTGTCTGCAAACTTCTTGGTGACTCAGAAGAGGTTCCTGATACCTAAAACATCGCTCAAACTATGCAGGAACAAATAGTCCCCTTGTACAACTGTAGCTGATAACATCACAATATACCTTTTACACGTAAGTTTTAGAAAAGGCCCTTTACTTAACTTTTAATCCATACAGAAGGCTAGAAAAGAATTAGACAGGTTGAATGACCTATGGTTATGCAAACAAGTCACGTTACACCAGGAAAGTCTGAAGAAAGGCAAAAAAGAACTAGATACTTTGACAGTATGCATGACTTTAGCCTCCTCTGCAATTTATCCCCTAATTTATCTAATATTCTGCAAGCATGTATTTTGATCTTTGTTTTAACTGTACAGAAAGGAAAAAGGATGGGAGGTCAAAAAAGCATGAAATCAGTAAAGGGTGCTGTGCAAAATGGGAGGACGGATAGGTACTGGTGGAAGGAAAAGACAACAACTGTACTGATCTATGAAAAAAAAATCAAAAGCAACAAAAACATACTTGAGCTAACAAAAATGGAAGATGAGCAAAAAGAAGTCAGTAATTAACAGCACATTTCCCACTGACCAGTTATGATCTGAGCAATTATGGTAGTAGTAACCAACTTCATTTAATCATTTAATATATAGAAATACTGGGAAAATCTTCAGATGAATGCATTTTATTCCAAGTTCTGTTTACTCTGAGAAAAAGTAAAAACAAAGGTAACCTATTAAAAAAGCTTCTCCTGGTCTAATTGCCAATTTAAAGACTTCGGTCCAAGAAAACTGAACTATGAAGAAATGCCTCCCCCTCTGCAAGCCCAACTCTTTCCCCCCTCATCATTCTCCAAACCAAACACAATACTATATGAGTCTAGCCAGACGAACACATCAGTTGCATTAAAGTCCCAATGCAGTTTTCATACGGTTCATTGTTTGAGTTAATTTAATTAAAGGAGGGTCCAGATGATTATTATCCTGGCAAAAGGAAACAGTCTAGACAATACAACGGCAGAATGCCATGATCATTGTATCTTATCTCTTAACTGAAAACGCAGCTAAAGAAGATAAAACAAGCCTCTTTACACTTTGCTAATCATCAAAAAAGCTAACACCTTCCAACCATTTCCACAGGCTGGTATGAGACTCAGGTGTTGTCCAGTCTGCCAACTTTTGGCAATCAATTAGGTGCTGTGAAAACAACCATGATCAGTTTAAGCAGGAAAATTTACCACCACAGTATGCTACAAGGACAACTTAGTCGTCCCTCTGGGCAATGAAGGCGGCATTATTTATGGTCCAAACACTGGTCTGAGGCTCAGGTGGTGTGGACTCCACTCCCTATGTCGTCATACAATTTCCCAGAAAAACGTACTACTTGCCTCCATCATAAGGCCAATGTCATATCAAGTTCATAAGGACCATATAAACATCTAAGTAGAATAAAATTATACAATTTTAAGGAATATATAAACAGTTCAGGGCTTGAAGTTCAGCTGTCTACCAGAGCTCCACTCAAATCAGAAGCAGCAAGCCTTCTATGGAAACCTTTCTGAAAATCACTCTTGGATTAGGAATATTCCTTCAAGCTCTGTAGGGACATAAATCGGTCCTGCTGATCTGCACACTCTTACAGTTTGAAGTCTGGTAATGTTAAACTGAATTTCATTGGCCAAGAATAAATATTTCCATGAGCAGGCATTTCTAAATTAGGGATGCTTTTTTTTTTTTTTTTTTTTTTTAAATGACTTGAAGATATTTCTGTATGCAATTTCAAGTCTGATCTACACATTCCCAACTGAAAGTTTTTCTGTTAGTATTGTGCAAGAATATAAAAAGAAAAGGAATAAACAAACATATTCAGTCTCTGCCCAGCAGATGAATATTTTTAATAGAAAAGCAAAAACATAGGAATAAAGGTCAAATGATTTAACCAAGTTAAAAGCAAGCCAGGGGAAAAGCTAGGAGTAAAGTCACGAACATGATTTTACCTGTGGATTTCAGAGTCTGAGGCCAACAGCTTACCTGAGAGACCTCCTTTTGTCTCTTGGGTATCTATGTATCTAAATGCATACTCCAACATTAGAAATAAACAGAAATTCCTGAAGCGAAGACATTTTGGTTTAATTTCTGAAAGGAAAGATGTTTTGATAACTAGGAAACTAGCTGTTACAGGTGAGTTGAGGCTCAAACCTATTCCATCTCCAACAGCCTTTGAGACACCACGCAAATAACAGGACGTTAGGTAGCCAAATTCAGTAAGGCAGCCTCTGATCACTCTGCCTCAGTTACATCTCTGGAACAGAAAAAATAATCCACTATCCCCAGACTAGATTTTACAGGAGGTACACTAAGCAAGTCTAACATGATTGTTTTGGAGAACAACTACACTAAACCCTGACAGAGATTAAAATACTACTGCACGGCTGTGGCCAAATAAGGTAGAAGGAATGCATTTTAAAGCTAAAATAGAAATACAGTCCTTTCAGATCAGTGTACTCGCCCTCTCTGCTCATTTCCAGTTTAGAAGAACACAAGTGGAAGAGAGACTGTAAAGCAACAGGAGTAGCTATCGGTCATCTTCACCTCCAGCCATTCCCCCCTCCCAGATCCGAGCGCTTTCTGCACTAATGCACACACACACCCCACGGGCAGCTGCTGTAACTGCTACACCACCATTAAGTGATTACGGGAGACAGGAGAAGAGCCTCCTGCAGATGTGCTCTTCCCTGAGCACACCTTTCATACCACAAGAATTTCGAGAGTTTCCCATTTCAGACAACTCTTCGACAGGGCTTAATAAAACCCCATCCACACAGCCAATGATCTGCCCTCAGCCAGCAGTAATTAAAATTAATCATTCACAATTATTTTCATGGTCATGTTCGAAAAGAGACACTGCCAGCTCACTGAATCCTCAAAGTTGACAGACCTTGAAATAGACTGTGGTCAGGTACAGCGCGTTCCTGGGTTTCAAGCAGTTAAAAACATGCTTTGCATATCGATTCACCACCTGACCCACAGCACCGACTGTCAGAGCAACCCCAGTCCTTCAGTCAAACACCTGAGCTGGCATCAGCGAGTGAGAGTGGTATGGAAAGGGATTTTTCAGATAAATATTGCTATAATTATTGCTGCTCTGCTGGGATTCAGGGCCATATCAGTGTTAAAATTTCTTATTCTTGAATCTTAGTGTCTTCTGTACTTGAGATTCTTCCCCTGTTTTCCATAGATTTGTATTACATTTTTAATCACTATCATCTTCCTTTTCAGCTTCACTGGTCACTCCTGCTACTTTAAGGGAGGTGAAAAGGTTTCTAAGGTACAGAGTAGCCTGAAGGTTATCAGTTTTCAAGCTTCAAAAACTACTGAAGAAATTACAGAGGTAAAAGAATGAATAAAATTCTATGTAAGGGATTAGGACTGTCACTTTCTGGAACACTATTTACTTATACAAGCAATTTTTATGGGACTGAACATCTACTATTCATGATAGCAGCCTTGATCAATTCTGTCCCTTTGAAACTTGCCATAAAACGCAAAAGCACGTCTTATGTATATAAACCCAAAATTTGTAGGCAGTATGTAAGACCAAGATTGCAACCATTGCAAAGAGAAAGCAATCTCACACCTAACAGTTTGCAGATCCCTAGGTATCAACCTGCATACTGCTCCTTCCTTCCCATCCACTAGAATATTGATTTTTACAATATATATCGGGGAAAAAAGCTTTCACCAGATATACTGAAGGAGGAGCAGGGTAATGGGATTGTCTGCCTCCCACCATGTGTGTTCTGTAGTTGGAGCTCAAAACTGGAACTAAAAGCAAGAGATGGTGGAAGATCCAACTTCTTCCATTAGTCAACTCTCGGCATGGCTTTTGGTGAGAAGACTTCCAAAGAACAGATATTCTCTCTTTGATGAAACAGAGAAATGCCCGATAAATATGTTTTCCTTTTTGTCTTTACAATCTAGAGTGATTTTTCTATACTGTATGTAGGTATGATGCTGTGCAGGAAACGGGAGCACTGAATGAAGAGGGAACAGTTACACAGGTAGGGCTCAGGAGATCTCTCTCTTTAGGAAATTCAGCTGGAGGAATGGAAGTAAACAGTGTAAAAGAACTTCAGCACTCAAGCTCAAAAGTCTTCACAGCTGTCAGCGACACTGCGCAAGTCCAAAAATGTCACCCCAAACTTCTTTACGTTTTATGCAGGGTATCAACTTTTTTTTTTTTTCCTACACTGTGTATTTATCCCACACTTCTCTTGTATTGTTCACCCCAATTTTTAATCATCATAGTCTCCTAATCCACAATACATCCTCATTAAGGCAGTTTCCCACTGAAGATGGCAGTAAAGGCATTAAGACCCTAAAATGTAGGGCTTTCCCCTCCCTCAACCTCTCCTTTCTGCACCATGAGCCCTGCACTTGCAGCAAGGCATCCCGAGATGTAACTTTAGACCCAGGATGAATATTGCCAGTTCCCTGATCAGCTCTCACTCCATCCCCTCCTTCCACAGCTGTGAGGGTTTGCAGCTCAGAAGAGCAGCAGGATCAGTGTCTCCCACTGGGATGCCAAGGAGAGCCCGGCCAGTGCCCAAGCCTCCCCCCACAGACATCTGACTACAAAGCCTAATTTTGACTTGTGCACTTTATATGATTTTTACACCGCCCCTCAAAGTTTTAAAGTTATCTGGAAGAATGACCTCACAGACATGAAGCAGAGAAATAACTAAAAAGGGTGGCAGCCCTATTTCATCATATATTATGGCCCCTTATCACTTTGGAAAGTCAAGACTAAATTAATCACTGTTAAAACATTTTAAAAGTTTGTACAAACTCAAAGCGATCTTGGCTGAACTCTAGCACATGGGGGAGAAAAAATACAAAACAAAACAAAAAAATGGAGGAAGCAATACAGGGAGAGGAAACTATTTGAAGAGGCATGAGGAACCCTAAAACCAGCTTAGGAAACCCAAAACAGCCAGAGTAGGCAGGGGTAGTGTGGGTGTCCACACATGTGCATGTGCAGGGTGCAGCTCCCTGCAAATTCCTGTCTGTTCAACTTAAAATGAAGACAGGCCAAATGCCCAGGCACTGACGTGTTCTCCCCTGAGCAGAGATGTGGAGCAGCTCTGTCTGAGCAGAGATGAAAGCCCTGTTTCCTCTTCCAACCATCAGACAATCTTGCTAGTATTGGATTAAAGTGGTTTAAGTAACTATACATATAAGGTTAGAAGGGCAAGGACACAGTTACATTTTTATTGTTTTGAACTACATATCGCTTTGCTTTTTTTGTTCCTGCTTTAAATACAAAAGTAGCATCTTTTGCCAGAGATGACATGGTCTAAGGATATAAGAAAGGCAAAGAGCTCAGGGAGAAGTACCATCTTATTAGTTCCTTGACAGAGAAAACAGATGAGCTTTCAGACACTGAAATCTGCAGACATGAGGTTGTCACAAAGTAAAGACCATTGCTCTTTATAAATACATAAACACATAAATACACATTTATATATACACACATATATAAAAACTTCCTACCTTGCTTTAAAATCTGAAAGACTTTCTCAAACTTGCACTGCCAGTAAGAAATATAGCTTGTCTTTTCTTTGGTTGGGGAAAGAAAATCACAGCTGAGAAAAATAGACCATGGAAAGACCCCTGCAGCAGAAGACACAGTTAGCTATTACCTACTGTGATTACGGAAAAGTGTTATTTCTTATTCTGCGCCTCACTTCTCTTTGCCATTCTTTTCATCCACCTTAAAAATGGTTTTAGGATTTAAGCAAATAGGGTAATTTGGGAGATTGTATGCTCCTGCCTGAAGCCTTCCCTGCCCCCCCCTTGGGGAAAAAAATAAAAAAATATAAATTAAGCAGCAACAAAGAAAAGTAAGTTTGCAGTTCTCCAGCATTTCCTTTCCCCCTTTCCTAAAGCAAATTCAGAGCAATTCCTGTAGAGATTGTAAACACCCACACAACTTTCCAGGTGGAGGGGGCGGGGGGGGGGGGGGGGGGGGGGGAACACAACACACCAGTCAATATATAAAGGCAATTTCTTTACCCTTTCTTTGTTAAGTGACTGGATATAAAATCTGTTGCTGCCTCATGGACAAACATACACAGAACCTTCAGCAGAACGGAAAGATGTTTTAGGGCACTGCGAGGATTTGATGGCTGTCTTATCTTTCCTTGTACACTGAACAGTCTGCATAACCTAATAGCATTAGCTTACTAACAGATATATTAATAGGTGTGGGGGGAGGGAAACGAAGAGGGGGAAAAAACGCTACTGAAACATATTCCACCTACACATCTCACTACTAATCATAAACTCAGGTAGAAAGAAAATTGCTTCTCCCGGACAAGGAAAAGAAGGAAAAAAAAAAAGAAACAGAAAGAGAGAGGGGGAAAAAGCACCTATTTTCATCTTTTTCTGGAAATCATCATATATAAAAAATAACCTTATACTAATTGCTGCATTTATCAATCCACGACAAAGAAAGAGAAAGTAAAAAAAAAAAAAAAAGCAAAAAAACAAACCACAACTCAAGAACTGTCACAACATCTTACAGTTAGTAATTTCAGAGTGATAAATATAATGCTGGCCTCAGACTGCTAGAAGGATTAGATTTAGCTGTAAAACAAGAAGTGCAGTTAACAGTTGCTGTTCAGTCTGGTGTTAGGATTAGAAAGCACTGCTAATCACAAGAAATGTAAAAAGATTAAGAGGTGATGGTTGCCAGTAAGGTTTTAAGAGCATGTAAGTGCTGGAATTTGTTCTGGGATTAAAATTCCTCAAAAAAAAAAACCCCAAAAAACAAAAACCAAAAATAAAAACCATAAACCATAACACAGCACCCAGTTTCACTTGCACTATCCACAATCCATTTCCAAGGATTAGGAGAATTTCAGAGAGTTAAAGAAGAGTGGAAACGTGAAATGTATGCCATGGTTTACACTGAAGGGACCTAGGAGGGCTTTAGTGAGGAGAAGCAAGCTTGTGTACTCTGGTAGCTATGAATTAACTACTGCAACCTAAAGCCTGTTAGAATAGCGGGTTTGAGTTAGGAGATTTTGCTCACCAAAAACCTGCCTGAACACAGTGGAGTCACAGCTTTTAAAGGCGCTGTAACAGAAAACATGATGGCATCTACTACCTGCATCCTTTCGGTAGGAAGAACAAGACAATGCCTTAATTTTCTGGTTAATTTCCAGCTGGTTTAGATTTACCTGTATGACCTACTCATGCACTTCATTATCAAGGACAAGTAAAGCTCCCCATATAAAATACTCAATCTAGGGGGTGTAAAAGAATCCTCCACAGGAGATTAAAAAAAAAAAAAAAAGCTTCAAAAATCTTAAAATAAATCCTGTCTT
Organism: Tyto alba; assembly: GCF_018691265.1. NCBI lineage: Eukaryota > Metazoa > Chordata > Aves > Strigiformes > Tytonidae > Tyto > Tyto alba. The sequence goes on along the minus strand of NW_024881316.1, from coordinate 42,351,639 downwards.
TTAAAAACAAAATTTTAATTTTGGATGGAAAATTTTACCAAAAAGGCATTTTAAGTAGTGCAGACCACAGCAACATGTGGTCAGATTGCCTAGTTCACTTATGACAGAGCACTCTCCATTGGCAACAACTGCAAAGTCCATCACTGTCACCCTCGGCCACCACTATCCCAAACCAGAGAGTCTGTAGCAGAACATCTCAGGGGGAATGCAAATCTCTGCAAATCTCATCAGTTTTCCCCCAAGCCTGATGGACAGTCAACAGTTGTTTAGCGGTGAGCCAACCAAGACTTGTCTCTCTCAACAAGTGTCCCAAATTTATCCAATGATTCAGAGTAAAATTCAGGCTACCATGTGATTTCATGAGCATTCACCCTGCTCAGCTGCATTTCCCTCCTGGGCCCCCAAGAAGCTCAAATGTTGATTCAGACTAACCTCTTTTAACTCATTAATTTCTCTTCTGTAAATCACAACCTTGACAATTCAAGGGGTTGGGGAATGGTGTGGAATAAGACCATTTCATCATTTTCTAGCACGACTTTCAGTCAACTGTTCCTGGTTCATCTGTCTGGATTTTCGTATTCTGTAAGACTACTTTTCCCTTCTGTTCCCCCAAAATGAACACTTTTTCCAGATGCCTGTAGCAGAAGCAGAAATAACCATCTTCCGAGAGTTATAAAACAGTCATATTAAATAATAGAGGTGAAAGCACTGTGTATGATTTCTGCAGAAGTCTTTTCAGTAGAACAGATAAATTTATTCACTGCATTATGGAACAGTTTGAGAAAACAAGATCATACAATGTACACTGCCTCTATTTAAATTGTTTCATTTCTATTCATGAGTGCTCTGATTAGATACACTGAAAATATCATCAGTAAGAAATAAATAATTCTGCCAAATTAATAGTTGTTGATTTCTTTTACCTGGAAATGTAAGTAGCATTTCATTCACACTAGATAAAGCTTCTATAATTTGGATGCATCGATCTTGTTGGTTCAAGTCTACACAGCACACTGAGACAGGTATTCATCTACATTTTCTTAATATTAAACACCTTCTTTCAGAATGGTAAGTTCTTTAGTGAGTTAAGATGGGCTAGCATGTTTTGCTTGGAGAGGCTTAGTAGCCAACTAGGGTTTTTTTTCTTGTAGTTGTTTTCTGCAAACAGTGAATTATGAGAAATAAATTGCTTCAAATATAGAAAATAGTTTAGAAATGGTATTTTAAGGAATAAAAATAAACTTTCTGTATTGGGCAAAATTCACCTGAATCTCAGCAAACGCTCTCTAATTAATAACACCTTTCTGGCTCAGAAAGGAAAAGGACAGAAGAAACCATCACTAATATCATTAGATGATGGGAGCTACTAAACAGCCCCAAACCAAGGGCTCTCCAATACCTCCCTCCCTGTAAAGTATTTTGCTGGAGAAACGTGGGAAGGAGTGGATTTGTGCAAATGTGGCAGAAGCAGCTATTATTCAGCAGAAAGATCAGACTAATATTTTGTTTGGAAAAAAAAAAAAAAAAAGACACTAAAAACATAGAACTAATATATGTTTTAGACATCGCAGAATGATGAATGCAGTATGTCTGTTCAGCTTCTGAACATCTGAGAAAAAGCCCTCTACATTTTTGAAAAATTCATCCAGTTTGACTCGACAATGAATTCTTCTTCTAAAAATCAAATATAATTGCTGTAACATTTTGAAAAACCTAAATGCACAGCTGAGTACCTTAAGAGCACCCTGTTTGCAAAGCAGCCAAGTGATACACCTTAGAGAGCTACTGTTAGCTACTGCAGGCAAGATAAATCAAGAAAATGCTGAGTTGAGGTGCAATTTGACAGTTATTAGCAGAACGAGTAATTTGGTGAAGAAAAAAAATCTGACAAAATCTCAGCTCACAGCAACAGATTTTGGAAGCCTATTTGCACATAAATTGGAAAAAACAATTCTTGCATTAGAAACTGATGAAGATGAAACAATATACCCTAAATCCTAACATATTTGAAATTATTTTCTTTGATTCAAAGCTGATAATCCTGTAACAGGCAGTAACTAAACAGGGGCTTACCAGACTTGCTCTGCATGTTGAAGAGAGTGCACAGTCAGACCCTGATCTAGGGCCATTCAACTATCAGAATAACTGGATTTACTGCTATACGCACCTTTGTTTTTGCCATTTGAAAGCATCTAGAGCGCACAGAACATTCGGCTGTGTTTTAAGCATTAGCAGCATAAATATCCCCTCGTGTACCGTATACTTCACCACTTCTGGCTTCCCATAAATCAAGCGTATAACCAATCATCTTTTTTATGTTGGACATTAATGGCAACTCTGTTATTCAAATCCAGGCTGTGCAGAGTTGCCTTTCACGGGGATGTAAAGCAGCTCACAAGCAGGATTATGACTGAGCAAGGGAAGATTCAAATCTGGCTGTGATCTTCCTACTACAAGCCCACCGCTGCCTAAAATGTGATATTCTACATCTTTCCATTTATCTCATCTGTGCAAAAGGCTTTTTAAAAAAACTCTCGAAGTAGGAAAAAAAAAATTAGAAAGCCTTTTGGGCTCTTCAAGAACTGCCTCTTTGTGTCCCCATAAACATACAGCATAAATGTATTCGTTCACATACTTTTAAGCAGAGATGCTATTCTTTACTGCATTACAATTAGACACACAGATTAAGAGATATCTTTTGTGTCATTATACCAAACTCTTATACAAACATACAAAGGGATTTTCTAGATTGTCATCTTCTCTGCTTACCATTGAATTTTCACACTCAGCACAAAATGAAAAGCGAAAGATACCTCCCCTATGCTTACAGTGCCCACCAAGAACCATTTCAAAACCAAATAAAACTTAGCTTTGATTTAAGCAGCACAAACTGTTGTCCCATAGCATTTCTTTTTTCCTTTCTCCTTCCCCTCATCTTTCAGTTCATGAGGGTAGGGAACATGAAAACTAAATTGATTTATGTTTAAATAATTCATCTTTTCATGCACATCAAACCAAGTACTAAAGTTCATCCACAGGGCTGGCCAGATTTAGCTGATTCCGCTGGTATTTTAAACAGCATTCTGGAGAGCTACTCACAAAAGGTTGCGAGGAAATGCTGAACAGCTGTGACGAGTTGTTTTGAAACAACATGTGTTGGAACTCTACCTATTCTTACTGAACGCAGCTGACGGGGAGACATTACCAGCCGCCCTGAGCTGCCACTGCATTTTGGAGACTCACATCCGCACAAGAGATGCCTTGTGAGCAAGGCGAGCTCTGGCACGTCCTGGGAAGATGAAGAGAATTACAAAGACTAAGCATCGTTTTTTTCTGCCAAGCGGTAAGAAAACATGAAGCAACATAAAGCATCTTTAGGAGCAGAAGTCCCCCGGAGTAGACATCCACACTAGCTGAGTTGATCCTACAAGCCAAGCTGCCTTAAACTAAGGACCCATGAGGACTGGGAAGTGAAGCAATGGTAGTAACTCTCCTCCTCTTTAAGCAATAGAGAAAAATAGAGAGGTTTTTTAGTATATTTTTAAACATCCTAAGTAGTACAAACAACAGATTTACTCTTGCAGGAAGTCTAACAATATTCCTCTGTAAACTCTGCAATACTTGCACTTCAAGTCCCATTTATTGTGCTAAATAAACCGTATCAAATTCTCACAGGTAAAGAGTTGGAGGGGAAATCTAGGGACTTGGTTTGGCATTTGGCTTTTGGTTTTACTCCATTCTTAATGTTAACTGCTTGCTTTAATAACACAAGTGATCTCTCTCCAGCACATGCCTACCAATATGTTAGAAGCAGAGGCTGCAAAAGGGGACCAAGGAAATAGGCCTTTCACACAACTAAGATCTGTTTCCCCTGATTTATACCAACAACTTATCCTTGTCCAAACTGAATTAGTAAAACCAGTAAAGAAATATAATTACATTTCAGGATTTAACAACAATTTTAGCAACAGTGGTCTGCCTGGGTAGGAAATGTTTGGTTGACATGAAGAAATCATTTTGCCATGTGGAAACCTCGAGCAGGCTTGTACCCTGCTGCCATACCAGAGACAAATATTTGTAGTCAGGTTTATACCTTCAGATTCACTGAAGTGGAGATTTACTGCAACAAAAACAGAGAAAACCACTGGAGGGATGTGTTGGAAGTAGAGCCGGACAAAAGGAAAAAAACCACAGAAAATACAATATTCTACCTGGACATGTGCAAAACTTTTGACACTGACCCAAGTAACATCATTGTCTTCAAATTGGAAAGACATGGATTTAACATATGGACCACATTGGCTGAATGGTCACACTCAAAGAGTTGTGGTCAACAGCTCAATGTCCAAGTGGAGAGCGGTGATGAGTGGCATTCCTCAGGGGTCGGTGTTGGGACCAGCGCTATTTAACGTATTGCTTGGCAACAAAACAGTGGGATTGAGTGCACCCTCAGCAAGTTTGCTGATGACACCGAGCTGTGTGGTGCAGTCAACACAATGGAGGGAACGGATGTCCTCTAGAGGGACCTCGACAGGCTTGAGCCTGCCTGTGTGCCCATGCAAACCTCATGAAGTTCAACAAGGCCAAGTGCAAGGTCCTGCACATGGGTCGAGGCAATCCCAAGCACAAACACAGGCTGGGTGATGAGTGGATTGAGAACAACCCTGAGGAGAAGGGCTTGGGGGTATTAGTAGATGGAAAACTGACTGTGAGTCAGCAACGTGCGCTCATGTCATGTGCCACACATGTCCTGGGCTGCATCAAGAGAAGTGTGGCCAGCAGGTCGAGGGAGGGGATTCTCCCTCTCTGCTCTGCTCTCATGAGACCTCCGCTGCAGTGCTGGGTCCAGCTCCGGGGCTCCCAACATAAGACAGACATGGACCTGTTGGTGCAGATCCAGAGGAGGCCACGAAGATGATCAAAGGGCTGGAGCACCTCCCCTGTAAGGACAGGCTGAGAGAGCTGGGGGTGTTCATCCTGGAGAAGAGAAGGCTCCATGGAGACCTTATAGCAGCCTTCCAGTACTTAAAGGGGGCTACAGGAAAGATGGGGAAGGACACTTTATCAGCGAGTGTAGTAATAGGACGAGGGGTACTGGTTTTAAACTGAAAGAGGGTAGATTTAAATTAGATGTAAGGAAGAAAATCTTCACTCTGGAGGTGACAGAGACACTTGCACAAGTTGCCCAGAGAAGCTGTGGCTTCCCCTTCCCTGGAAGGGTTCAAAGCCAGGTTGGACGGGGCTTGGAGCAACCTGGGCTGGTGGAAGGTGTCCCTGCCCATGGCAGGGGGGTTGGAACTAGATGATCTTCCAGTTCCATTCCAACCCAAACCATTCTGTAATTCTATGATTCTTAGATTTGCAGTGCAATCCTCACTGATTTATACCAAATGAGTTTGTGTTTTCAGTCTAATTTGAGATGGCTCATAATACTATAACCTGAATCACACAGAGATAAGATTTGGTAAAGAGTTAAGTTTTGCAGAATGTGTTTTGGATGAGTTTTATTAGAAAAAGCTTGAAATACCTTTAAGAGGCATTATCTTAATGACACGCTCACTCTTGAGGGGAAATTTTGAGCCCTTTAGCAGAAAGCAATCTCACTGCAAGCAGGACCTAAATGGCTTTGAGCTACTGGTTATGCAGCGGGAGCCCTCTTTAAATCAAACATGCTTAAAAGTGTCCTTGTTCTAAGTTGCCTGTACTTGGCATCCCATCACAAATTTACATCCTCATGCTTTGCAGAGTAATGATGTCTATATACCCACATAAGGTGTGTATGAGGAACACTGACTCTTCAACTTGGCTAATCTTCCCACATCAGGTGAGAAAACAAAGTGCCTCATAGTCCTTGTGAGTAGAAGCCAATCTAAAACAAAGTATGCAACATTTTCTGTCTATGACATACACATAAAATACATGTATGATGAGAAAATGTGTGTAAATTTATTCTGACAAAGAACCACCAACAATGCAGTCCATCATCATAACAAAATGCTTACAGTAATGGCTATCAAATTACAAGTTTTGACCTCTGGTGATGTGAAATACAGCATTCATTTCCTTCTTCATAAAACAAAAACTTTGCTATAACCTTTTATTTTTCATCTTTAAAACTGAAATTGTTCTTACTGTAGCCTAGCTGACAGTGTTAGCTGTGGAAAAGCTAAATTCCAGAGGAAGCGGAATGTAAAAACAAAGTTGCTGTGACCTTAAAAATAATCCTGTTTGCATATTACATTATATTTTCCTACTATAGAAAGGCAAAGGCCCTTGTGTTCCAGTCAGAAAAAGTCGTCTTCCTGTAAAAGCATACTGTGATCAATAACATTTTCTTAATATATTATATTATCTCTTACTGAAACACTTTTTCACTTGGCATTTCAGGCTGCCGAGTAGGAGAAATTCATGACAAACCTATGATGGTAAATGAGATACTGCAAATTAATTCCATCCAAGAGCAATCTTTTCGTTCATGAACAATTTGACAAGCCTGTGTCGTCTGACTTCAGCAGAAGCTTTCTCAGCTTTCAAATATACATGAAACAGAAGAATCTGCTCCACTACCACAGCAATCTTCACTTTAGCCTGCATAATTTTGTGTTGAAATACGTTACAGTTTCAACAACCAACTTTGAGACCAGAATTGGTGGGGCATACTTTAAATATTAGTTTAAGAAAATACTCAGAAGTCTGCAATATCAACTGTGAAATCTTCTTTTAAAGTCACAGGCCAGAGCATGGCAGAGCACAGGCATCCTGCACTTTTGAAGCAGTTTTGCCACCGAGTCACCTGCAATCTAACCCTGAAAAGGCCTAAGTGATGAAAATGCCGGCTGAAGGATCTCAATTTGGTGCTGGTAAAGTTCAAAGAGAGCTTTGTCACAATGGGCATTACAGTGAAGTACTTCTCTATCCACATGTCTGAAATTACTTTTGCAATGACGAGTAGGAGCTTTATTCCCCCCTTGGAGCTCATGTGCTTCTTCAGGCTGAAATGGTGACCCGGTGGCACGCAGTCAGGAGCAGAGATCATGCTTCTCACCCTCCACATGAAAACCCATCATCATTTTAGCAACAGCAGCTATAGATCCAGCTGCATTACTGAGAGTGATTGGTGTTCAGCATGGTCCAGAAAGGCATGCTCCTGCAAAAAGGCTTGGGTGCATGCAAGATATTGTCAGTACAATTACTTACACGCACCTGATCTCAGCAAGATTAGGTGCAGAATCACTGCTGTCTTAATATTTCAAGATAAGGAATAAGGGGCAGGCAGTTGAATGTTTGTACTATAGCAACGCTTTCTGTATGAATTCTCTAGCAGGAACATGTGAAGGCTGTACCCATATCCTGAACAGTTCACCATACAACACCCTAATTAAAGAGGTAATTTAGTATGTACCCTATTTTAAACTCACAGGGCAGGCTCATTGACTAATTGTATTCCTACAGTGAAGGATGTGCTAAATTTCTTTACTTAATCAAGACTCATGTTGAAAACAACATAAAAAGTGAGAGAAAAATAGATGAAAATTTAATTTACATCTGCAAATCCCAACACCTCATGAGATTAGAAACATGCAAAGGGCCAAACAACTCATCTACCTTAGGAGTCATTCATAAAAGATAAACATCCTCTTTAAATGTTGAGGAAATGCATGCAGGGGAGATGCACAGTACTCAGCTGATGGAATAAATCCAAGAAGCACAGCAGACACATTTGTGAGAGAGAAGAGGCAAAAATAAGATTGGTCCCACTGATGAGCAGGAGCACAAATGACAGAATAAGCAAACTGAATGGGAAGGACAAAACAATTAAGGTTTTGAAGGACAAGACAAAGTTTGTGGGGTTTGGTGTTTTGTTTTTTTTTTTTGTTTGTTTGTTTGTTGTGTTTTTTGTTTTGTTTTGTTTTTTTTTTTTTAAAACAAAATAAATTAGGCAGCAAGTCTTCATGTAAATGAGCAGTTATAAAACATCCTTTCTAGGTGAATAATTTCTTTTACGATTAATAAAATCTGCAATCTGAGTAGCAGCATTCTGATGACTTTTTGCCATTTGCAATTATCGCTCATCCTGGCACCAAAAACTCATTATTATTAAAGCTGACAAAAAGAATACTTAACTGCTTCTATGGAAGGACTTAATTTTGAAAAGAATCTCAAGTTTCTAAGCTTTGTTTCTATTTCCAAATCTTAAAAGTGAAAAATGAGGCCATCCTAGCAACCCTTGTGTACGTCTCCTTCAATTCCAACAAGTAATTTGGATAAAAGCATCTATTTTGTACAGGAACACAACGCATTACAAAAGCATGCTTTGGTTTAAAAGCAACCTACAGAAAGTATGGAGTTAGCATAACCCTGTATAACTGTAAGCATATCATTTATACTATAAACATACCTTTTTTTGCCTTTTTTATAGCAGTTTTCTCCCAAGGAACTAAAAGCATTTAACAGTTACCATAGAACTTGCATCACTCTCGTGAGTAAGAGTATATAATCTCCATTTTAATGGCATAGAATCTGAGGCACAACTATTACAAAGGTGGCTGCAACAGAGGTAGGAACAGGAACTGTGTCCAACTCTGAGCTCTGTAAGTAAATCCAGGCCTACTGGACGTGTATTATTCACAGGCAGAAAGGAACACAGGTATTTTTGTATTGGCACCTACAGAGATTTTAGTATGAACATTGCATGTGCCTCACTCCATCCTTGCTCTCTGACGTAACGGTCCAGCAAAATCAGAGCCCTGTTAAAAAAACAAAACCTACCCAGCTGCTGTTAAGTGGACTCAAACACAAAAAAATACTGCCTGATGTGTAGGTGCTTGACAAACACTGATCTGAGCTCTTTATAGACATGGCGAGTTAAACTCTTCCTGGGGCACAGAGTAAGAGAGGCAACAGGCGCAAGCTGCAACAGGGGAAAACCTAGCAAGATATAAGGAAAAAAAAATTCAGAGCAGATGCTTAACCAGTAGAACAGCTGCCCAGGGAGGCTGCAGAGCCCCCATCCTCGGGGGTATTAAAGGACTTGCCTGGACATGGACACAGCCCTGAACAACCTGCTCTGCCTCTGCAGTTGGCCTGCTTTGAGCAAGAGGTTGGACAAGATGACCTCCAAAGGTCTATCCCAAACTGAATTATTCTATGAATATCATATTAAAAACAAATGAGGTTATTCCTTGGTTTGTCTGCTGAATCCCAAAGCTTATCACAAATTCATTTAAAAACTGTGACCCCAGACTTCTGTGACCAAGTTTTTCTACTTCATTTGGCTTGTTCCTTCTCCTGAAAAGGATAAAATGGAACAAACCCAAATCTTTGCTTTCACCCACCTAAAAACTACAAAAATGAAAAGCAAATCGCAATCATTCTGTTTGAGCTCTTAAACACACGTGGTCATCTGAGGTCTCGCTGTTAGTTCCTGACCCTCTTTCCTCATAAGAAATACTCCAAAAAGCAATCAGTCTGCTGTGCAGACACACCCACGGTTATTAAAATAACTGCAGCACAGAAACAGCTCAACTTCTTAATTTCAAATTCCTCCCCCCCCTCCCAGCACTTTCTTAGGAGGTGCTGCATATGGTGAAAACTAACTCAGTTTGAACCAGAAAAAAAATGGGGTTAAGTACTTCCTCAGTTGGAATACAAAAATTGCAACCACACATGATTGTCAGGACATACAGGGCTACAGTCAACATGCATAAATAGTTTATCCCAAGGATATAAAAAGTAAGTGAGTTAAAAGGCCTTTTAAGGGGAACAGCTGAGCTAGGAATATCGAAAAGCGGGTAAGACGGACAAGTGTGCAACTCCCACATGCAGCCCATTCACAGCAGGAGACATCCATCCTGGAATTCAAGCCCCTTTCAAACAACTTCTCACATATAACAAAAGTCTTCAGGAGGAAGCGTGGATACAACTGGCTTCTCATTTCCAAATTTTTTTTTTTTTTTTTTCCTCCTTCTTTTGTTACAACTAGATCACAGCCATGGTGGCACAAACACCCAGGGACATACCATAACCTAACAGAATAACTTTGTAATAATTTGATATTCAGCCTAAGACTAAACTCGGCATTTCATGTTGATGTGACTAGGCAATGCTGAAACTTATCACAAGCCGGATTTGCTAGACATTCCCCACCACAGAAAGTGAATTAAACTGTCAGTCATCACTGCATGAGTTGCTCTGCTGTAACTACTTCTTCATGAGTTGGACAACATTTCTCTGAATTAAAACCAAAACATTTTGTTGCAAGTTAAAGTCTTCATCCTCACTTCTGTACCTTTTCCTTTCCACTTCTCTTATTTTCTGCTCAACTATTTTTTTCCTGACTCCGTATGTTTAACCCCCTCTGCTCCACTTGCCCCCTCAGTGCTTTCTTTCACTCCCCTCCAGGCACCTTGGGCAAACTATTAATTATGTTCTGAGCACTGAACTACTGATGCCCCCTTGGTCCTCTCCATAAGGTCACTTACAAGTGAACCAGTCAGCAAATCTCACAGGAACATGTCTCCCTTCCCCAGGGACCATCTGCTCAGCGTGTCAAGCTAAGGCTGAGACTGTATTCCTCAGTGTCCATTCTCTGGTGTATCTCCCAATACACATAACTACTAAATATAGGAAATATAGGAAAACCAGATACATTATTCATCATGAGGGCTACTAAAAAAAAAAATGGAGAACATTTGATTTAACTACAGTTGCAGCTGTTGGTATCTGCAATTTGCGGCATTACACACATGCAGGGACAAACATAAAGAAAGAATATAAAATAAAAGCCTTATTCATAATTCAGACTCAATTTCCAGCAACAGTTTCATATATGTATTATTGTATATACTACTTATAACTGTATTGGCAGCACAGAAAAAAAAAGGATTAAACACACTCCCGTACACACTTGTACACACCCAAGCATACACACAATTTCCCGCTTTGCCATGAACATACTAATGATAGGAATTGAAAAAGATTTTTAAATTATCAAAGCTACACTGAAAGCTGTAAGCTAGTTGCTCAGGGAAATATGCCCATTTCCATGAGTGAAATACTTGGAAATAGGTTTTCACTGTTTCCAGAGTATAGTTCAAACTCATTTATGGGAGGAGGCTGCCAGAAATGTTACTATCGAGATGCACAGGGGATAGTGAACTGTTCAATAAGGAATCCTGTTAAGCAACACCAAACGCTGGAAAGTAAGGATTGCACAACAGTGTGTGAGAAAGAGTAAACAGATTAAAAATAGGAAAAAAAAAAAAATAGGATTTGGTGGTCTTGGCAGACAGCAAGTAGAACCTGAGCCAGCAATATGCCCTTGCAACAAAGGCCAAATGGATCCATCCTGGGCTGTGTTAGCAAGATTAGCGCCAGCAGGTCCACAGAAGTGATCCTTCCCCTTTATGCAGGATTTGAGCCCTCCAGAACAAGGTGGCTTTGACATACTGTAGCAAGTCCAATAGAGGATATTGGTGGCTGGAACACAGGCTGAGCTCCTAGAGACCTCACTGTGTTTTCCAATTCCCCAAAGGGAAAGTGCAGAGAAGACAGAGTGAACTTACTCTTGGAAGGGTACAGAGATATGACAAGAAGAAGGAAGCTGCAATGGAAATTCAGATTATAGATGAGGAAAATATCCTTCATAGCAGGTGGTGAAACATGGCAACAAGGGCCCAACAAAGTTTTGGAGTCTGCATCACTGAAGATATTAAAAATCCAACTGGATGTGACCCTGTGCAACCCGTTCTAGGTGACCTTGCTCTGAGCAGAAGGTTGGACTAGATGGCACCCACAGATGCCTTCCAGCCTGAATGATCCCACAAAAATACATCTCTGGTTGGGAGAAGCCAGAAAGCTGGTCAAAGGAGGCCAAGATGACAAGAAAGATATCAAACATTACCAAGAGCTAGGATTAGCTACATGAAGAAAAAACACGAGAGAATTGCAAAAACAAGCTAGGAAAGGGGTGAAGCAAAAAAAATAACAGGTTGAAAGATAAGGTGGAAGCAGAGGATCAGGACTGAGGAAGAGGCAAAAAAAGAAAAACCTAATCTAGGTCCACTAAATTACACTTTGCTCCAGTAGCTGGGAGGTAAAAAAATCCCACAAGAGTCATTCAACAATGAAGTCAAGTATTTAAGTTTCTACTCTGATGCGCATAGTAGAATTGGATAAGAGGCAATCAGTTTGTTCTTTCCCCTCCCCGTGCCCCCAAGAAACCAAGTAACCTTTAATCTCCCTTTTTCAAATATTTAAAATTGATCTTGCAAACTTCACAGATATTTATAACTATGTACATTATGAAGAATGTTTCATTTGTAATATAAAAATAAACGCACATTTGTCAGCTTAAAATTCAAAATGTTTGCTACACCCAAAATAAGTGCCTTATAGCTTTTTTACATTTTTATAAGATATAGGCCTATGAGTCTGCACACATACAAACTTAGCTCCCTCTTGGAGCCATACCACCAAATTCACATACTCCTGATCAGGTTTACAGCATTAGCATTCATCCTACTACATTATTTTTCTATTGTAACACAGATGCTCAGTTGCACATGCTCCGATAGGGACTTGCTGCAGTCATTGAAAGGGAAAGCACAGGGTAAATTGCATTTGTGTAAACAAATAAGAGACCATGAAAGAAAAAACAAACCACAAAAAGAACCGATATCCACGTACTTACCCTATGATATCCAGAATCTGTATCAAAATCAGCCTCAGGTATAACAGTCAGTAAACAGGACAGCAAACCCTTGCATTTAGCAGGAGGTTTCTGGGAAGCCAGATTACCTAGAAAGAGTTGAAAAGAGTTATTTTAATACATGAAGATGAAGTCACATATCCTTAGTAAGAATAAGCTTCAAATGAGCCACAGCACAAGAAAAAAAATAGCTGCACAATGGGAGACGTTACATGCCACCATGATCGGCATGAAGAATTTAATCCCCTGAAGGTGACAGAAATTTGTTACGAAGCACAGAGAGTTAGATGCTGGTAGACACTTAGGGTTTAGCAGAGAATATCTAATACCCAATATAACATGGTGTTAACCCTCTAATCAAAGATGCAGAGGAGACTAGAAAGAGCATGATATTTTGCTTAATTAGTTAGTATCAAAGAGGACGAGTTCAAGCACTTGCAAAAACAAGGCAATCTAAGATTGTTTAAAAGTTTAATAGCATTCCAGAGTCTTTGGTAACACAGGGTTTGCCTGTGAAATAAAAATAATCCCTAGAGATAAATTTAAAGAAATACATTTCATTTTAATGCCCAGAGTAAAATGACTATTCATTAAAGCAAAGCAGTTTTATACCTATGTTCTCCATCTCAGATGTAATATACACTGAAGTAATCTTTATGACAGGAAGTGGCATGTAATCCTGCAAGAATGAACTGCTGTCATTATCTACAAATCAATACAATTTTTTTAAAGTGGATATAATAGTAACTATTGATTTCACATTTTTAGCACTGGAGTTTCAGTTGCTACAAAGAAGATTCTTACAGTGACAAGAGTGCTGCATACAAGTAATTGAGTTGATACAAACTAATTCGAAGTTTACAGTGCAGTTCCCTTGAACAATGCAGTAAAGGCTTCCCTCCCATTACCTCATCTTAAGTTTTGTCCATTTTATATAAAATTTGTTTTGTGTAATTATAATAATTTCAGGGTGGTAGAGTAACACTTCACTAATCCTATCTGCAAGTTGTAGAAAGTTTACTATGTAGAACACCTCCTTGGAAGAAATCTCCTTATCCTGCTAGCATGTTATTACAGAATATTTCTATTACTTTTGCTATGTTTAAACAGCCTGACCAAATAATTTCCCTTGTGAAAACCTAAAACTGGCTCAACGCTGAAGAGCTTACAGTCCAAAGAGGGGTGGTGAAGGTAAGGATGGTAAAGGAACAGGAAAGAGAAGCACATGGAAGAACTAAATGACTTATCCAACGTCACTTGGTGGATCAGTCAAGCAATGAGCTCCATTGGGTCATGCTCTATAACTTTAAGAGAGTTTAATAAAACTATACTATACTAAACTATACCATAAAACTATATTTCTGTAAATGAAGCATATAGCAACTTTGGCTTGACTGGCTGACCAAATGGCTTGTGCTGCCATGAACAATTTGTAATTAGAGCTGGCTGCAAGGCAAGACATACCATCACATAGAGGAAGAAAAAAAAATAAAAATCAGACTACTATAAAAAGAAGCTTAAATGAATGGGATTAGGGCTGTCTGACATCCCAAATGTAATCTCAAAGTAAACAGTTATCCCCCATTATTCTTGTCCTCTCTGTCATACAGATCTTCATCCTCCTCCTCAGCCTGCTTTGCTTACAGGATTAGGCTCATTTTGGAATTAAAGTTTTTCAAATAGCTGGTCTACTTATCTATCTATTTAACACTTCTCAAATGCATTGTTGAGACATTTGAACTGAATATTTCTGACTTTCCCAACATGACTAAGGAATTTAGCATGGGCCACCTGAAAAAGCTCAAATAAAACCAGAATCTTATTTTTGTTTTGCTTTTTGTTTTTTGGAGTGGTGTTTTGATGAAGCGGTTTATGGAAAAGAAGGAAAAAACTCAAGGGAGTAATTTCTTCTTTGCATAGTGACTCATCATATCATAGTTACCCCATCATCTCCAAGGGCAACACTAGGCCAGAGCTGCTCTGTAAGATCTCCTTAGGGAAAGCATCCACTTTTCAAAGCCATCTCAGGACTCTTTTTCCAGGACTTCACAGTACAGAAGAGCCTTTGACAGCAAGAAAAAATTAAATGGATTTCTGATGGAGCAGAAGCCTGAGAAGACAATGATGGTTTTACGTGAAGGAAACGTTTTTCTTTCCCACCTCAATAACAAGAGACAAGAACATTTACAAAGTGTATTGCAGACTCCAGACAGCAGTGCCATAGGGAAAGGCAAAACAGACCTCACAGCTGGATACGGGACATCTGAAGAAAGAAGGATCAGAAGGAAAAAAGGAGCAAGAAAAGCAATAATCCGTCACCATGAAAATGGTACACAAAGACGGGCTTAAGTTCAAAATCTGTTTGCTTGCTCCTGGACATGCAGTCCCAAAGAAGAGACAAGACTTGGGGCAGAACAAAGACTGGATTAATGGTCTTTACTGTTTAACATACTGTAATTTACATTATTTCTGGTATTTGGGTGGGAGGGTTCTTCCCCAACTTTAGAAGGCCTTGGCTGTTTAAAGGAAAATATTTCAATCTTACCAAATCTTTACTGCAGTTGTCATTGAGGAGGAGTGAGGAGAGCAATATCTGCCAAGCAGTTCTGAACCACTAGAACAAAATACTGAAATTGGAAGAGGCAGAAGCACAGTAAGAAACTCTAAACACCAAAATCAAGAGTTGCCACCTCTCATCATAGTTCCATCTGCAAAAGTAAAGCCTCAATTCCCTCTACCAATACTTATGAAGCTGAAGTTACCTTACAGAAGCCTACAGCAAGCAGCCTTATCTCTCCTTTGGGAGCCTAACAATCTCAAGACAGACAGGTCATACATTCTATACTGTACTTAAGCTTCTAAATTAAATGACTTGGAGCAACCTGATGGAAACCAAGCATCTGCTTTAGATGCTGCATCACTGTAGCAGCAAGCTTTGTGAAGTAGGCCGTTCATTTTCAAGGTAAAACTAGCAGGAGGCCAGACAAAAGATGGTATAAGAAAGTTGGTGTCGGCTTATCTACCTCATCAACGTGGCTATCCTCATGAAGGGATAGAATAATCAGAAGTATCTTTGGCTCAAAAGACTGGGTCTGTGAGAAGTAGGTCCAGATCTTTTGGAGAAAGTAGCTATATCAATTGGATTCCCCTGAACTACAGCAGATCTGAGTTGGACAAAGTGGAGTTACCCTGCACCAGCAAACAATGAGATAACAGTGACAGCACAAGCAGCTAACGGAAAGCTCACCATGCTTCAGCTTGAAGTAGCAATTTAGAAAAAAGCCTTTTCTTCCAAAAGTCAAGAAAGGATGAGGGAGAGCAATGATTTCATGTGATGTCAAGTCAAACCCACAGTTTTCTTATTCAGCAAGACAGTGTTTCAGAGCTCCTCTGTTACAGATGAAGCATCCCAGGGCAATACAGCAGATCATCTCATCCACCAAGAGCTGCACAGGGTGAGAGATGCTTATGCAGATTTAAACAGCACCCTCCTGATCTGAAATAAGGTATCATGCAGCAACATTTGGCAACTCAGTACTGGAATGAGGGACTGTTCCAGAACAGCCCCCAAAGTAGAGATCACCCAACAGCCTGCAGCAGAGGCACACAACATGGACATCGGTGAGGATGCAATGCACCATGCTGCACCTGCCCACAAAATCTCACTTGTAGTTGAAAAAAATTATTTGGAAAGGAAGAAGAATAAAGCCAAGGACATGGAGACAGTTATTGTAGGTCAATTAATCAGAAAAAAGTTTAACACAAAAATATTCTATGAAAGCCTGCCTGGGCAGACAAGCTATAAATCAACTGTGATGCACAGAGTGCTTTAAAAATGCCCTTTACAAGCTGCTCTGCACTGCAAACATAACCTCCTCCACGTCAGGTAACACAGCTTGGGGCAGGGGCTGACAAAAGGGAATGAAACACTCAGAGGCACACTCACTCTGGAAATAAACAAGGCAAAGGAAAGCAAATTTGGGGGGGGGGGGGGGGGGGGGGAGGGTGAAGGAGGTGTGCGGGGGGAGAAAAAGATGATTCCAATATAAGGTATAAATACTTACTAGGCAGACTAAGTAGATTTTTCATAAGCAGTAAAAGGAGGATGCTTTTAGACAGTGCATCTGGCAAATCAAAATCAGTCACTCTGCAAACAGTCAAGCTTAGCACAACCAGGAAGCCATACGGACACAGGAGTTAAATACAGACCCACGTACCCAAAGCTCCCAGTACTGCGCAGGTTAGGGACTACTGTTATGCTGTCCCAGTTATCTTTAGTATATTTAGATTGGAACTACTCCAGTTCTACAAGGAAAATCTCTGTAATGACTGGTGTGACCTGTTGTTCTAACATTGCCAGAAACAGAACAAGTGGTCTGAGAAGGGAGTAATTATGGATCCCACGAGAAGCTGCGCAGGCTCTGGAACTGGGCGAAGCAGCAGCCAGGAGTCACAGGCTGGGATAGGAAAACTAAAACACAGGGCTGGAACTGAAGCATGCATCCATTTTCACAGCCCCACTTGACTTTATGGGAAACATACAGGCTCTACACCATG
This sequence comes from Tyto alba, assembly GCF_018691265.1. NCBI lineage: Eukaryota > Metazoa > Chordata > Aves > Strigiformes > Tytonidae > Tyto > Tyto alba. The sequence continues at coordinate 42,334,373 of NW_024881316.1, read as the reverse complement.
ATGCCTGCAGAATGCTATTGTGTATGTTGACCCTAATCTATTATTTATTACAGAATTTACAGATCTCACTTTTCCCCAACTGACAACCAGCCAACTACTAATTTGCAGGCCAAAACACTGTGAGGTCTGCAGATCCCAGAGCATTTGCAAGCCAACAGGATTCTGAAATGCTTGGAAAAAGCCTGGCAATGCTGCCAGTCCTCATCAAGGTCCAAAAGAATTTAAGCTGCAGACACCAAGACTAAGGAATTACTCTAGAAAAATGACCAGAGATGAGGATGTCTGCACACGCCTAAAGTGCAAGTTATTTATATAAAACTTTTAACAGCAACAAATGAGAGCATCACTGGATGTGCTAACAGTTTCCAGTTTGAAATAATTGCTGGATTCCTAAGACTACTTGATATGTTTTACTCATAATGTTTCTCGCAATCACACTCATCTCTCTGAAAGCAGGCTGGGAACTGTTAACATCTCTTCATCAAAGATTTAGACAGACTGACAGTAATCTTGAGGTTATTCTGTGTAATGCTTTTGAAAAAGTCCCTGAAACTCGAATGCTGGCCTGTGCTTCAAAGAGTTAAGCTGGGAAATGGGAAGGGGAAAATAATTTTAGCTCAGTACCCCCTTGTTCCATTACATCAACAAATTAACTCCTCTTATGACATTACATAACTTTTGAGAAAACACTTGTGGTTTACAACTGACTGTTCAGTTTGTATCCCTGCATGGATAATCACTTCTTTAAAAGGAAGTATGCATTAATAATATTCATGGAGAGCTTTGTAAGAGCTTGGCAAACAGTTCTGACAAAACAAAAAACTCAAACAGAAGGATTACTCATAAAATGCTACATCAACAACTCTTTTGACAGGCATCTGGATTATGCTACTCCTTAAAAGGGAAAAACAAAGATGTCACTTCAAAGTTTAAATGGGAACAGTGAAATAGACCATTAAAAATATCAGATCACAAACAAAGCTATTTTTGCAAACTCAAATGCAATGAGCAATTACTGCAAAGTTTATCTAGGTAACTTAGAGATATTTTTTCAAAAAATACTTTTAAAATACTGCAAGATGTACAGAGATCACAGGTTAGTAATGAGTTTATAAATCTAGAAGATAGGACATCCAACATTAATAGTCTACCAAGTTTCATCTTTTTCTTCAAATGGCCTTTAGTTGATGCTCTAAATGAAGATAAAGCATATACAACTGCCCAACTGAACAAAATTCCAGAAAGAAATGTAGAAGACACTTTATGAGCCCATCCTCAAAGGATGTATTTCACTGTCCTTCCCCTAAACTGTGTTAAACAGAATTGCATTATCCAGGAAACATGAATTTATGTGGTATTCTGCAGCAAGACTCACAACTAGATGACCGTGATGATGCAAACAAGAGTTTCTTACTCGTTCTATGTTTATTTAATTTTTATCTCCCAGAAAAAGCTCAAGGAAAGCTACTGAGATGTGTGGAGCTCAAAAGAGATATGCAAAATATTCACATGCAAAAAGAGACTGCTGAAAAGACTGCTTATTCAAACAAATGTGGAGTTCTAATGGATCTGCAGTGTTCAGTTCAAAATTGTTCACCCGAATAGTGAGGTTTCTTTGAAGATAAACACATACAGTCTAGTAAAAGGGGTAGATTTCCTTAAAGTGGAGTCAGCTTCTTAACAATTCATTGAAATCCACTGGCTTTGCTGGAGATTCGATGAAGGTAACAGGCGAGTACATGTGTTGAAAGGTCTTTTATTTCTTTATTGAAGCAAAGACACCACCTTCTGAAATGGTTTGAAGACACTAGGATTAAAAAGCTGAAAAGTTTTAGGACAGCTTGACTAATATATCTTCCCAACTCCATTGCTTCACCAAAGCAGCTGGAGAGACTAGCATTCAAAGCACTGAAGCATTTGAGACTGAAAAGACCTCAACTTCTTTGACATCACCAACTGACTTTCTGCGGTTCAAGGTCTTTTCCAGGTTTTTGTCAAAAAAGTCAATAGAAAAAGTAGAAACAGAATGAAACTTGTTGGTTTGCCATTTGCAGATGGTTTTTAATAGAAAGTCCTACTCTTCTAGTAAGACTCTCAGAGAGGCAGGTAACATAACCAACCGTAGGTGATGTGAAGACAGCCACACCATGCCTTTTATAGTGTGGGAGGAATGCTATTAGGCAGCTGGAGAGCACCAGGATATGAACAGGCTGCTGAAAAAGAGCCAGGGCAGTGGAGAAGGAGGAAGTAGCTGGCTCTTCAAAGAGTCTTCTGTGTCCCTCCATGTCTTACGTGAAGCCTTGCACAACGCAAAGAGATTGAGCAGAGAACAGGAACTGCACTTGGTTCATGATGTACCACAGACAGCAGGGATGAGGGCAAAATCCTAAAAGCACATTGTTGGGTCTCATGCTGGAAAATGGGAAGGGAGAGCCTAGTATCATTAGCTTGGAATGAACAGTCTGTGCTCAAAAGGGCAAAAGCAACCATTTCTCTTATGATCTGAACTAACACTACCATACCCCAACAGAAGGTAACATCCTTATGCAGTATTTAGGTACAAAGTAGTCTGAAGGGTAAAATACAGCAAGGTGATAACACTGCTACAGCAGTAACATACTGCAACCCAAGTATGGCCAACAACATCCTGCAACCCCAAAAGGTTTTCAAAGCTATGAGCATCTACCAAGCGGAGTTACCCTTTGGGTATAGAGACTGACAGAAATCACCTCCAATTCCCCGAGTAGTCTCCATTTTCTCTCTGACTCATTTTGGACTGACAAGTTGACCATGGCAGGGGAAACCCTATTCTCTTCAGAGGGACCAACATGCTATTTACTGACTAGGTAATCCTAGCAGTCCCTTTTTGACCTTAGCCTCATTCCCTTGCATATTATAAGGCACAGGATTCAATTTCTTGCCTTGTTCAGGAAGCAAAAAAATAAGAATTGTCATGATTACCAAATTTCTAGTGGTGCCTTGAGGGTGGTGGAGAAAGGTTTTCATGATTAATTATTCCTGCTGTCAAAATCTAGTTCTATTATGAATTTTCTTGGTTTTCATTTCTAGACAACACATCTTGCTACATTTTTGTTCAGACTGAAGACTCTTTCTTTCTTAAAGTTTCCCATGTAGAAAAGCTAATCAATTCTTTCCTTCTCTTGCATTAGGGTAATGAATGACTGCAAGAAATCCCAGTGGCTTCAAGACATGTCTTTATACCCATCATCACTCTTCTACCATCTCTCCTTATCTCATCAACCTCCTTGAGGTGCTGACAGACCTGAACACAATATTCTGGGAGTGTCTGCAGTATGGTCAGATGCAGATTTAGCAGAGCCTCCTTGAAGTTCTCCTATGGAGGTACACAAAAATTGCCAACACAGGCAACACAACAGCTTTGTCCTATGAGCTCACGTTACCCTCATGTCAGCTTAGGGGTGGAGAAATAGCCCCCCCTCCTCCTCTCCATTGACTTTTGAGGGAGCCTAGGACAACTGGTTTACAGTAGGATACCAAATTGTAAATGGCTGAAAGTTGGGAAAGCTCAATTCCCATCCCTCACAGATGCCAAAACAAATTATTTTGTTCTAGTTTCTTCATCAAAATGGTGTCACCAAGTCAAATGCCTTGAGAAGCATAAATATCAAACTTGCAATCACATTAAAAACACTTAATAGATATCAGGTTAGCTTGACAGGATCTATTTTCTATAAACTCATGTTGATTGGCATTAATTATATTTCTCTTACTCAATCCTTTATCAGCGCTCCCATTTATTATATACCAAATCAATATTAGTATGACAAGACTCAAAACCTCACAACTTTGAGGCACAGATCTTGGCCACTTTTCCAAAGCAACAAACCAAATTTCCAAAGCTGACTGCCAGCAGCATACTGGCATAACAGAGCTCTTAATCTCCTCTCTCCACCTCCCAATTACACTAAAAAAAGATCTGTAGCTTAATTTGTCATCCCCAAAGAAACAGCAGAATAAACAGATCAGTTACAAAAGATTGCCTTTAGAGGAAAGTAAAGAAAGAAAGAGAAGGCAGAAGAGGAAGTGTGGGAGGTGAGCAGGTTACAGTCAATCAAACTTTTGATTACATGACAATAATTAGAAAAAGCAGAAATTCCTTCACAGCAATAATTTGTTCTCCTGATGTAAATTGTTGATTTTAGCATGTATGACCACCACAGAATTCACTCAATTGTGTGAGGAGATCATGCTGTTAAAATTGAGCTGCTAGATTTAATTTAAGAATTAGATTATATAAAAACATAGGGTTTAGGCTCTTTACATATGGTGCCGAGAAACTTTCATCAGTGGGTAGTCTGAGAGCTAACCTTCCTCAAGAAGAGTCAGTACTGCTTGCAATCATTCAGATGCCTACATATGAGATAAGTTGAGGGAAAGTGTTTTCCTAGAGGATTCATAATTTCCTGGCAATCACGTATTTTCAGTTGCATGCTTGGTGGGTGGCACATTAGTGCTACCTCCAGCACCTCCCAACTAGCAATCTCCCTCAATAAGCTTGATGTTCAGTCTCCACACAACTACTTTGAATGAGACATTAGCAAGTCATTTCACACCATTACGTTTCTTCTATCTTTATGACGCTTTGACTATATCTGGAGAGACATGAATGCTCCAGGTGAAGAACTGCAGTGCTTCCCTTAACACACTTGTTTACAGATCTGGCTAAAACACGTGCAAGTTCAGCAGCTACACAGATAGATGAGAGCTTGCTTGTGTCTTATTAAACCAGCACCAGCACAGTCAGGAAGGTATTCATTTTTTAAAAGTCAGATAGCACCCATGGAGAAGACTACTGTTATTTGTCTTACAGCCCCAGGCAGTGTCCTGCAGCCTGTCATCAAAGGCTCCGAGTAAGACTAACACACACCCATTTCTTGACATAGAGAATATGCTGATGATAGAGTATGTACAATGATTATGCTCCAGCACCAGGGATGCTGCTGTTTACTTCTTCAGTTTTCTCCTTATGGCCTAACAGTGATGTCAGGATTAGTACAAAAGCCTTTTCCACAACTCCAGCTCTCTGGTGATGTACTTTCCAGGTGCAAACTTTCCATCTCATCTAACATCTCCATTCAAATTCCCCTCACTCAGTGCCCTCACTTATAGTCCTCATGTATCATATGCATAATTCAGAGGCTCTCAAAATACTGTCTGCCTTCATGTGATTAGTACAGACAACTGTCTGGTCCTAGACTACTTCCACAACCCACACAACCTGAACACCATGCCACAGGCACATGCTGTCGAGGAGAAGGTCTGTCAAAACTGTTTTGCTATGTGGCATGGCTTCTGCAGTGACTCAGATTCAGGGATGTGCTAGGCCCATGCAAAATAATGAAATTTACTAACTGTCCAGCACAATTCAACTGAAGATGTCTATGCTCCTAAGAACTTTAAATATGTCGCTCCCATTACCCATCAAATGGGGAAATCAAGTTCCCAGTATAAAATAAAATCCTTATTGTCTCATGTTTAACCAATTCCTCCCTCCTTTGCATCAAATCCCACTGGGTGTGTCATCACGTTTGTAACTATACTTCTGACTACATTACTGCAATTTTAATGGAAACATAGGCATGATCTCACACCCAATGGGGAAAAAGTCAATTTATCTTTGATATCTCATGCACAGAAGTTACAGTTCAGCACTGGGCCCCCACTGAGGTTCAGGTAGCATGAGCACCCCTCATCTTCAGAGAAAAGCAGTACTGTTCCAATTTCTAGAACTGTAGCTGAAAGAAAAATGACTATTTTAATCAAAATGTCAGAGACAGCACGGGATCTTAATCTATAGCTCAGTCTATATGGATCTCTGTTCAGCACTTAACACACGACTCACCTGTTTCTTTGGACTTTCTCCCAAAGTACAATAGGCAGCCCCAGAATTAATCTCCATGATTGCAAAGGTAGCTTCTCACCGTGAGAAGAGTGTGGCCATGGGTTATTAATAAGAGTTCTGATCAAGTGCACATTCAGTCCCAATCATTTGCTAAAAGTTATCCTCCTATAGGCTATATAAATACATAATACATCTACATTAACCTGTGTGACACTGAAGCAGCCTTTCCAGCAATCTGGCCTACTTTATCTCCAAAGTAGACTCTTATACCTCATCTGAGTGAGTGAGCACACATTTTAAATAATGATGAGAGACTCCAATTTTCACATTTTCATGGATGCAGTGTCAAATCTATTTGTAATAGGATCATCTATTATCTGTCAGTGCTGAGCAAACTAGGTGAGAAAATAATGGTTACTAGTACATTTATCTGGAATCTTGACGAAAATTAGCACAAGGTAGGTGGAGTTGTTCAAAACAAAAATGTTACTTGTTGATTGTTTAATGCAGCATAACTTGACTTAAGTTATTTCTAATATGAGATCAGAAGTTGTTGGGGTTTTCTGTTAAAAATAAAAGTTAATTTCCTCCACCCATTCAGTCTTAAACATGGAGCATTTAATCCACTGATTCACTCTTGTGCCTCACCCCATAGATCTGTTTACAGCAAAACTCACAGCAGTGCCAGAGAGAAGAGGAAATGTTGATACCAACTCATGTAAGAGATGCTGAAGCTGGAAGCTTCACTCATTTGATCCTGACTTTATGGCTTCCATGTGACAGATATGCTACCCTTTACCCAGACACCCCACAGGTTACAGGAAGAGATGGAAGGCTGGCATATCTCCTCATTCATTTTCTCATCTCCAGCCTGTAAATTGAGGTGAACAAAAACCCAGTTAGACCTGCTACCTTGTAAAGAAAAGCAGCTTTTCCTTCTTGGAGAAAAATAAAATCAGCATATATTTGTGTGTATATTAGGAGTACAACCAGTTTATGGACCACTACAGTGCTCAACATAGCAGCAGCCTCTTCTGAAACCAAATGAAAGAAATATCTGGTGGTAAGGATGTCACCTCTCCATAACTCACTTGGTCTCCTGTCCCTTCTTCACTTTCCCAAACTGTATTCAGGTGTGAGTTTCAGATCACTTCTGCAGCAAGAGGACACATTACTAACCTCTGTTGCTTCTTGACAAGCCTGTTTTGATACCACAGCACAAGGCTTCAGCAGCAGATGCCTTCAGCTCCTCTGCTGAGAGCAGCACTGGAAACGCTGCTGCGTGCCAACATGGACTGAGGAACTGAGATTTGCTTCACCAGATCCACCCAAAGCTTGTGTTGGCTGATGAAAGAGGATGAGGAATCAACACTGAAGGGGAGGTCAGGTCTGCTGCTGAAGTTACACATCATGACAGTGGAAACAGCATCTGTATATACCCATACTGTCTTTGATTTGCTCACAACATACTCCAGGATGGGGAAAAAAGGAACCAAAAAGAACTAGATAGAAAATGGAAACATCATGCTTTAAGCCCGATACAAAATTTTAATGGAATTTTGTTTGTCAGGCCCATTAAAATGATCCTTTGATTTATGGATGAAATACTTTTATTTTTAGTGCTATAGATGAAATAGTTTTAGATGTCTACTATATGAAAATACTTTAAACAAAAGAGTATTTTTTTCCCTTAAGAAAGCATAATGAAATTCATATGCAGTTGTATTAAAATAAATATTTCTCAGTTATATGGGATTTAAATGTAATACTTTCAGATTTAATTAAAAAAACAAAGTATTAAAACTAAGGTTTAATATAAGGGCTTAAACAGACTAAGGTTTAAAGAAAATGTTAAATGATATCAGTGAATTCTCTTCAGGGTATGAGTAAAAGGATAACAACTTGAAATAGTACAAAAAAAAAAAAAAATCCATGGAAGACCTCCTTGCCATTGGAGGCCAAATCAAGCATGTTTGTGTATTGAAACAGTATAAAGCTCAAGCATATGGCTATATTGTTACTTTTACAACTGCTTAAGTGCTATTATTTTTAACTTTTCCTTTTGTAACCTTTGCCAAGAAGTCAGATTTTTCAGCCTTGGCTGTCCAGAATTACATTTTTCCTTTGTTTGTTTCAACATAGCCAGAAGATATTCGGAAAGTATTTTCTTTACTGGGACCAATTCACTGAAAATAACATCAAGTAAAGTTAATTTCTCAGTCACTGGCTGGAAAAAGAGAACAAAGTCGGAGAGAAGGATACTCTAGCCTAATATTATAGTCTTATAGGCATGGGGCCATATGATAGGCAGTTTAGATCCCTAGAAGTACATGCAAGTGTTTTTAGAAATGTCATTACAGCACATAAATTCATGGACACCAGAAGTCTGTGTATTTCAAACAGAATTATATAGTTATCTTTAAAATCAATAAAACTGAAAAACTCTAAAGCCTAGATACACACAGGTTATGACTGAAGGATGACATTAGTATCCAACACACAGTTTTGGCAAGCTTTATGAGCTTACATCCATGGTATTAACAACTTAAAGGCCACTGATGTGTCAGTTTTTCTCTACTTGGCCTGAAACCTTTCAAGACTGTTGTGTTTTCATACGTATGAGAACTATGCTCGTCAGATTAGCAAGGCTGCAAACTGACTCTGCAATCTAGAAACTAAATGAAGCAGCACGCAAACACTGCTAAGCATCCACCTTACTTCACTCTGTGTAAAACATCAAAAACCCTCATAAAAAGAGGCAGTGTAAGATACTGCCTATAGGTAGGACACAGGAGAAGCCAGGGAACACTATGGTTCTCATCCCTCCCAGGCGTATCCCAGAAGCAGGGATCAGACCCTGGCCCGCCGGCCTGTGCCGTAACCGTCAGGTCCTGTGAGTCATAACCGCCAGTTCTGCCTTGTTCTGCATCTCTCCCATCTCTACTCAAAACAAGGAGCTTCACTGACTGTAGGTGTTGAGAAAAATATCCAACGTCTGGCTTGCCATGAATTAATTAATCTGTTAAAAATTTAATAAAGCTACAATATTTATTACTTAACAAAGAATATAAAGCTTTAAAACCTAATAGCGTGCAGAGTATATGATGATGATTAGCAAAGAGTGCTATAAATTTAAGGTATTTAGTTGCAAGTCATAACATTTCAATTATTACTAACTGGAAAATATTATGAAAATAAGTTATATGCAATACAAAACAAAAATAAATCAATTACTTATATTACTTTTTTTAAACCCTGAATAATTTAAATCCTAAAGACTGCAGTCATTTTGATTTAGTGCATATCACTCTGATATACACTTGGAGTAAAAACAGAAATGTGTAGTAAATCACCTTTAAAATAACTGGGTATATCAGGACAGAGTGAGAATGGAGCTATGCTGGAGATGAGAAACACTTCAAGAAACCATCAAGGCAAAGAAGAAAATGTTGGACAGGATGTCAGTGAGAAGCAGCTTCATGTTATGAGGTACAGGAGCACCTTAATGAGTGGAGCAAGGGCAGGAGGGAGAGATGTTTCTGGATGAGCTGGCACTGGAGCACAAATGGCCTGTGTCAAATTCTTGGGGTTCATCACCCTCTTAACGACCTGCCAGAGAGGAACAAAACGTGCTTTTGCTCAGTGAACACCACAACTGACAGGCGAAAGGAGGTATGTGGCTTTATTTTGAAGGTTTACATGAACGCTTAATGGGCCGGAAAAAAAACCATTCATGGAGTTTTGCATTATTCAGTAATTTCTATAATTATGAAGTGACTTCAAGCACCACTATTGTTGCAGCCAGTCCTTTCCTATTAGGGCCCATTGTTTAAGAAGCCGTGTGTGAGCACCGAGAACCCCCGCACGCCACAGTGAGCATCTCCAAAGTGTCACTTCTACCCAACCATCATTCCTCCAGCAGGTAATACACGCATTATCTACACTGACCTCTCCTTAATTTATAATACCTCTATGTCATAAACCAATTATCAGCATTTGACACGAGCAGCACCTGCTAGTTTGAAAAGCAATTAAAATTTAGGAGCTGTCTCCTGCAACAAAAAAAGCACTCACAGAAGTAGCACTACAGAAAAGTTGCAGCATGCAAGCCATCAGTCTAATTCTGCCTCTATCAATCACACTAGGTCTCACTGAATAGCGATGTGCAGGCAAGCAAACAGCAATGTTTACGAGGTGCAGCTGGTGGTACTTACATTAACAGCAAAAGCAGCATCAGTTAAATTAACATTCTTCATTCTTTCATTGCTCATTATGGTTTGACAGACATACCCGCAGTCCACATAAATGACTTAGAGCAAGAGAGCTGTCTAGCATCCTGCCATGAAACAAGACCACCTAATGGGAGCAGCCACTGTAATTAAAACTCTGGAAACCAAGATTTATACCAGTTTAAGGATGCAGTGGTGGGTATTATGACCTACTTTAAGTTTATTAGAGGAATCGTGAAAGCCTGTGCCGTTACTCGAGTGAAAAGCAAGAGTCTACTGCTCATGATATTTGTCCGATAAAAGGGACTCGAGCATTCTTTTAATCTAGGAATCGTTTGTGTTTTCAGGTCTGGAGATGCAGGGGGAGAGAAAAGAAAAAGATATTACTTAAGTATTAACTAATCAGCTTCCCCAGGAGAACACTCTCCCTAAGTCTTATTTGTTCAAGTCCACAAAATTTTCTTTGATGGGGAATTGCAACAACTGGTTCTGCTTTAAAATTTCCATCCACATTTAATCTCTTGGATCAAGAAAAGTTAATTTCATCAATTCAAGGCTGCATTTCATGGAACTGTAAGTGTCAGAGATGAATACTGTACCAATAAGGGAGTGAAAACCCACCACTATTTTATAAAAACACCTTCAAAGCCCCAGAATTAGACCTGACCAAGTAACAGAAGCAGTTCAGATTGGAACTGAAGTGCACTAAGGAGGAATTAACATTAACATCAGAAAAAGTATGCTTTAAAAAAACAACCAACCAAACAAAAACAAACATAACAAAACAAAACAAAAATCTCACATGGACCTGTAGTTACACACCACCTTTAAAACACTGTGTGAAGGAATCTTAATACTCTTAGCTATTAAGCACAAATTAATCATGAAAGACGATTCAGCACTTGCAGAAGGTACTGTGGAGGGTGGGCACCACGGAGGAACACGCCCCGTGGCAGTGCGGTGTCCCCGCTCCCTGCCCGGCACTGCCACTCCGGGAGTGGGGCCCGCAGCCGGATGGATGCCGGGCAGGCAGGAGTCTGGCGTAAGACCAGGAAATGCTGCAGAGATGAACCAATTGTAAAAACTGGCTCTCTGCAGGAAGATAAAGCCCTCACTTCAGTTTCCCAGGTGTGATCTCCCTACCGGAGTTTGCTGTTTCATCTCCCTTCCCCTCTGCCGACAGCAAAAAAACGGGGAGCTTTTTTTACCTCTTCCCCTTAAGCAGTTCAAAAGCATCATTCCCCTTCAACAGCTCAGTGGTCGAAGCACTTGCCTTAAATACAGACATCTGTGGTTCAATCCCCTCTGCTGTCTGAGATCTGAACTCCCACCTTCATCCCCCAAGGAGGCAGGTATAACCACCAGACTACCAAGGCATGGTTTGGGACGTGAGCATGCATGTAGAACCCCTTCCACCTCTCCCAGCACGGTGACTCTCCTGCTCCCTGCCACAGCACAGGAGGAGGGCAAGCCTGCTCCCCACAGCTGTGCTCCCACACAGGGCAGAAACTGCTCTGCAACCTCATACCATACAGCTGTATGTACATACACGTGAGCTCCAGGCATCCAAAAAAACAAAACTGAACATCAAAAAAGCTCATCACCTTAATAAATGTATTATACCAGTAAATAGCACTAGCAGCTCACTGCCAATTCTCTGGCACGGCATAGCTCCCACCCATATGCCCAAACTTCCCTCCAGAGATGTATTTCTGTCCATCCTGCCTCCAGAAACATGCTCACACCTGAGCATCATCCAGGAAAAGCCCTCAGCCAAAAACCTGCACAGAACAAACACGCTAAGATCACCCAAATGCACGATAACACTTAAGCCTGTGCCCTGGCCTTATTTAGTTCACCAATATAGATGTAGCCATACAGGGTCAAGCTAAAATTAAAATTCAACTTTTATAGCATCTAATGCAACCTCAGGTATACAGAGACTAAAGCGGGCCTTCAGTGGCAAGGCCCTGGTTGGCCTAACCACAGACAGGACTTCAGCCCATGCTGCTTTAACTGGCAATTTAATCCAACTGGTATTGGGGGAAGAACAAAAACCCTCAAACCCAAACCCCTGATTATTTGTTGTAATCAGCTGCCCCATTTCCTGTGAAATATTCCCACTTCTTGCAAGACACATAAGTTAGGGAAGTGAGTTAATTAGCTAAGGGCATATATGCATTTCAGAGCTCTTCTGTGAAGATCCCATTGGTCTTGCCCACCACCCCAGCAGCCTGGGGGCTTGCTGCTCCTCACCCAGAACGGTTTTACAACAACCAGCTTCCTGACACTGAGGGCTGAGCAAAAGTCCCCTCGGGAACTAGTTAGCATCCATCTTGTTTACATCTTTGGTATCTCCAAACAGCTGGCCAAGGGCTCTGGTTGCCCCAGGGGAGCATACCCAGCATCTCCCCAGCACCCCCGCCTGGGAAGCACACTCCCAACCTGCTGGGGTGACAGCCTCTTATGCCCAGGCAGGCCTCCCAGCCAATCTCTGCATAAAACAAACATGCAAGTTAATTCACCAAGAAGAGCGCTGGGTTTCTTTCAGGAAGTTTGGCAAGGTGCTAGGAAGTTTCATGCTGCAAACAACAGATCCAGAGCTCCTTGATCCCATTCATTTCGCTGAAGTCCCTGCATCACGGGCTTTGCTGCAGGGGGGTATAGTTTTGTTTGTCCCATGATGACATTACAGGAATATTTAGAGAGGAATGCCATTTGGGACACACATGGGGGAATGGCTGGAAAATACTGAAGTTTGTCTTAGTTTTGCTATATAGTTCATCCATAATTTAATACAGGTACTCCTGTTAGAAGGATGTTGCCTGTCACAGATACGAAGAAACAATGCCCTCCACCTGTTTTATTATTTTGTTGTGGTTTTTTTTGTTGTTGTTGGTTGGTTGTTTTGGGGTTTTTTGCTTGTTTGTTTTTTGTTGTTTTTTTTTTTTTCTTCTTCTTTTTTTCCCCCAAGAGATAGTTAGGAAGAACTTAACCCAAACAACTGACATAGTACAACTGCCCTTGTATATTCTTCTGCCAGAACAGATACACTCTGCTTCCTAAAAACATGCTTATTCAGAACAGTGCTGGAACATGGAGATGCTACTTATTGTTAATGGGAAGACTAAGCACAGTCAGGTATGTAAACACTGGAGATTTAAGTTTCCTGCAGATGTTGAAATTTCAGGGGCTGTGTGCCAGAAAGCCATTCCTTTTTTTTTTTTTTTTTTTTTTCCTTCCTACATCCGTTCTTAATATTAGAGTCCCCTCTAAAACTCTGCCTTGCTAGCATCTTAGAAGGTCATGGAGATACAACCAAGGCCAAGAGTCTCATATAAAGTCAATATGGGTCCTATTAGTAAAATTAAGATATTCCAAGCAAAGTGGTGGGGTGGGTGGTAGGGAACAAGCAAAACACATGCTGAGTTCTTAAATCACCTCATTGTTTCTAGTGCTGTAGGACCTGATCCAAAGTTCAAACACATAAACCCTTTTTATTGATTGTAAGGAGTGCTGGATTCATCTTAAACAGTACTTTTTTTGTCTGCAGATCTTCTGGGAAGGACCTCAATAACTGCTTCATAGATATTCACATAGTTGATTTAATAACTCAAGTTCTAATCAAGCAATTAACTGATTAAGGCTACAAAGATCCTCCATCAAGCAAGCTTTATTTCTTACAAAAATCCTCATATCTACAGTGGCAACTCTGCTTCTGCCTTCCATTTGTTACAACTGGAAATCATTACTGTTTAACAGAAGTGAAAATCTCTGCATTTAAAACTTCTCCAGGTTATTTAATTTAGCAAAACACAAGCCCAACAAAAACACATTTCAGCTTCTCACAGAGCTGAAGTACTAAGTATCTAAGTACAGAACATGAATCAGCTATTCAAATTGAACCCTTATAATGTAAGAGACAAAGCTTATGTGCAAAGCAGTACAGGCTCTTTTTTTAAAAAAAACAGGTGCAAGCTTGTGAAAACCTGTTATCTTGTTGCTAACAGCGATCGCCAACTGGGATTTGATAAAATGACAACTAGGTTTAGCCTACTTCAGAAAGGGACTCATTAAAAACCAGGAGAAGAAAAGAAAAAGCACTCAATGTAACAAACAAGAGATTATCCCCTGCAGCACAGTCTCCACCTGTGATTACATGAGTTACCAGTAATATGTAACAGTCCAAGATCCCAAGGAAAGCTGCAGATGCATGCTTACACATTTTTTACTGTAATTCCATGTCACGTAAATGAAAGAGACATCTATACAATACTCATTACATGCAGAAGACATTCTTCATTTTTTTTTCAATATGCCCGTATATATATATTACATATTTATATAGCTTAATATATAGTTACAGATATAGGAGGAAAGCCAAGAAGCCTACATGTGGTAATAGACTGAAGATCACAGATCAGCACATCATACTACGTGACAGCAAGACAAGTATCACTTTGGATTTCCTATACAAATTTCACAACTGCAGTAAGAAGGGCCTATTGCCCCGCCACGCACACAAAGCTGGATCTAAAAAAAAAAAAAAAAAAAAATTAAGTAGAACAATTTTGCAATCATGCAACTCCGAAAAATACATACTTTTTGTGAAAACGGACAGAGCACAACTAGGAATAAGAAAGCATCCATCTCTAAGCAAAGAAAGATATCATTTAAAGTTTAACATCATCTGGGGCAGTGGTGTCCTCCTTAGGATCTGCCCGTGGACATGGGAAGAGACTTGAGGACATCATGGGAACCTTGTGAACTACACCAAGAGTTGCAACTTTCTCCACTACAGGCTAATCCAAGACAGGCAGGTCAAGGAGAGCAAGAATCACATGAGAAGCAAGTAATTGGCCTTACACACCCACTGACTTCCCAGTTACCCTCAGCAGTGATCTGCAGACTTGACAAACAGAGGTTCCCAAGTATGGTGGTTAGGTCAATAAGCCAAACAAAGTTGCCACTACTAACTGTACTCTAATAGAACATCTCAAAAATTAAGCCTTTAGAGAAAATAACTGGAAAGTGAGGCTCTGACAAGCCAGATCTGCCCACTGACGTTCAGGATCAGCTGAAGATGGTTACTACACCCTGACACTTGTAATAGTTACCCACCAAGTAATGGTTTCATCTCCACTGCACTTTGCGAGCCTCCCCTTGCCTGAGTCAGTCAAACCCCCTTCACTGACTTCTCAGGCTGGGCTGGCTGATGGAACTGGAGGGCTCCCATCTCCCCAGTCACCAGCAGCGCAGCACCACTCAGCTGGGGAAGGCATAGAGGAGTGGCAGTAACATATTCCAAATGCAACAGCAATTTCTAAAATGAATGCTTCTCTACTGGCTACAATTATAGCTCTCCGGGATACCAGAAATCAGCAAGGTCAAAAGCTATACAAGTAAGAGAGACAACAGATGAGCATGTTCTCAAAATCCACAGCTTATGTCACTGTTGAGGAGTGGGTTAAAAGACATAACTAAATATAAGAATTCATCGTAGACATGATGAACCACTATGGGAAAACGGTCCTCCCTCCCTGCAGAAAGAGCAACATTAAATTAGGATTTCTAATGCTGAAAAACTGCTGAAGGACTGGAAGCCAATTAACAGCCAACTTCTGCAAGCTGCATTTCAAATGTGATATAGGGAAATGACAATTATAGGATACTGCACACCAACAGACAACTGTACTGCTGAACTCACAGCTTGCTACAAACTGTGACAGTGTCCTCAGCCGTGACATCTGCTTACACTGGAGAGTCCCGACAACAACCAGAGAGAAGAATGAAATCAGTAAGCGTGCTTGGAAATAAATAAATAAAAATAATAATAAAAAGAGTCAGGATGGCAAAAGACTGACAGATCGCTCTGGGGTTTCTTGTTGGTAGAATATTCATTCTGCTAGTAAGATATCTACCCGTACATCAGATTAAAAACCTGTCTACTGGAATGAAAACATAGCTCAACTTATCCAGGATATTAAAGTGTGTAGTGCAGCTGACATCTGATCTGATCACTTTTCATGCAAAGCAAGAACAAAAAACAAACTTTAGAAAAGCAAAACAAAAAGTACTGAGAAAAATCCACACTGGAGGACTAAACACGATTACAGTAGCAATTTCAGATCAATATCAATAAAAGATTTTATGGACTGTAAGATGCATATCCAACACAACTCAAAATTGACATGTTATAGGCTATACACCAACTGCTTCCCACAATGGAATGTAATTTTGGAGATGCAGAAATCAGAGGCAGGGGATATTCTCTGTAGGAAAGATGATACAACACATTTAACTTCTCACACACAGCTTCACAGAAATAAACTGCTAACATTAGGAATAAAACAAAAGGGAAAAAACAGGCTGAAAAGAATTATGTAGTTAACTATACTAAACATGGTTTTTGAAAGGAGCTAAAATAAAATGCCTCCTAAATTCAGGCACCTGACCCAGAAAGCTGCTATCACCTATAGACAAAGTAAAAACCTGCACCAAGAGTGTAATGGGAGGATACCCATAAACATTGTGGAGGTGCTAAGCAGGCCAACTCTATTTAAAAACACCAGTTTTAACAGAGAAATTAAACAGTCATGGCTAAGCTGCTTAACATTTCACACCACAGACAATGGCATGAAAGATACAACAACAGCAGCTCAGAGGAAAGCTGCCAGTGAAAACCAACTTGGAAAAAATGTTGAAATTCTGGGACAAAGAGATGACTGATTAAAAAAAAAAAAAAAAAAAAAAAAAAAAAATCACAAATTCTTCCAGACCTGGGAAAGAATAGAGGAAAAAAACCCAGGAAAATGGAAGTATACTCAAAATATCAGATAAAGATAACTTAGACGCATTATGCCTTTTCCAACAGTAAACAAGAAGTTTCCTCCAGCACCATATTTACCATGTGTAAAGACAGCAGCAAATCTGTAGTTAACTCACAGTCTTCCGGCTCAAAAAACTAAAAATAGCATATCAAATAGAAAATGTTCTCCCAGCCTCTTTTCCTTAACCATAGGGGCAGGATAACCCCCCTGTGATGCCCTCACAGAAACTTTCTTAAGTGTTGTAACATGAAACAAAAGTAAAACATCACCATCTGCATTTATCCTGCAGTTAGACTAAACTCAAATTTGAACAAATAGTCTTAAAACAGTTACCAGTGCCAAACCCCAACTCCCAAACCACAACACTACCTTCTCCCACCAGAAAGGCACTGTTACCACAGATCTCACTCCAAAATGCATCAAGAATTACCCACTACTGCACTCAGTAACACACTGATTGAGGCGCTGGCACAGGTTTCCCAGAGAAGCTGTGGCTGCCCCCTCCCTGGAAGGGTTCAAGGCCAGGTTGGACGAGGCTGGGAGCCCCCTGGGCTGGGGGAAGGGGGCCCTGCCCATGGCAAGGGGGTTGGAACTAGATGATCTTTGAAGGTCCCTTCAAACTCAAACCATTCTCTGATTCTGATTGGAAAAATGTAATTTGCTGATGTACATATCTACTCTCAGTAGTAGTAACTCAGCCAATGTACAAGTAAAGACTGGAGTGTGCAAGGGAGGGGATCCCACCCAGCATTAACATGACTTTTTTTTAAATTTGAATTTTGAATACTTTTTTTAATATTAATTGGCTGTAGAACCCAAGGCTCAACAGTCCCAAGTCAAGCATTTTGTAAGAAGTGAGAAGAATACAAAGACACAAATAACTCACCTAATTTATCAAGAAGAAACAAACCCTTGGAGCATGGACAGGACACATGCTGGCACTGGTCACTGAAGGAGGGGTAAGAGAGATGACTTGAAAGTTATTTCCAGCTTACTGTCTGGCAATGAAAACAAAATCTGAAACTGCAGCTGGACATTTTAATACCTTCAAAACAAATCCTCTGGGAAGGATCAAGTACTAAAATAAGTGAAGTCAACGAATAAACAAGAGTCATCATAATTGAGGTTTTCAGGAAAGATGAAAATATTTCAGATCTGTTATATTGATGAGGCCAAAACATCTGTCAACATCTATATGGGTTGTTAAGCCACTGGAGAAAAATGCAGAAATGGCTGAAAAAATATTCCTGTGGTACCTGAGAAGTGCCCATTATTTGGCAAGTAAATGAGACTAGATCACATCAAAGACTGCTGGTCTTGATGGCATAGCAAAGAATCAGGCTTAGATAACCCAGAAATTAGATTCAGATCAGAAAGATGTATCTGGAGCTTCAGGTATGTGGTAGGTTTCCGGTTCCCTTCTCCATGCATTTCCTTTGCTCATTTAGGGGAAAGACTGCCTTCAGGAGCTTGAGCAATGTCTAGAACAGCTGGACCCAAAATGTTGGTTGTGGTTCCTAATAGCCCTTCTGATAAACATCAAGATACTAGTCCTTTGCAAAAAAAAAGAAAAGCAGTAGACTCCAGTATCTATAGTTCATGTTTACACTGGAAGTGAAACTAAGAGTGTATATTTTTTAGACTAACTTAAGCTGTCAACACAGGGAAAACAAAGGGCATTCCTTTGCTTCCAGAAATTGCAGTTCATAATTAATGAGCAGATACTACATCAAATTTAACAACTTTCTTATAAGATTTGATGCAACCCTCAGCATTTCCAAGGGTGGCTGTTCTACTTATGAGGACATCTTTGCCAAAACATAATTTTGCTTTCATATTAATGTGAGAATGTCTGTCTGTCTAAAAAGATGTCAGGCCATTTCCTAACTAAATGAAAAGATGCTGAGATCAGATAACATCCCTCATCACTGAGCTATACCAAGTGGTGAGTGAGAAGGGCAGGTTGCTCAGTGAAATTACAGTGTGCTATGTCAAAAGCAAGTCAGTTGTAAGGCAGTGTGAGGTCTCATACCTTTCAAATATCAGCTATACATTTTTATGGGGTTTTTTAGAATATGAGACCAACAGCAAAACACCTTCTGCTTTAACCCACACCACACCCTTCCCCTTTTTCTCCTCCCTGCTTCCTGTGCCATAGTTATGAACTGGAAGGCTGGGGCTGAACTGGAAGCAGGTGCGCCCTGCACCCACACAGAGCCCGGCAGTTCACACACTGCTCAACATTCATCAGTTCTTATTCAGTAGCATCAGTGATAGGACTCCATTTCCAGCCTATGATTATTTGTTCCTGTTGAAAATTATTTCCAAAAAGGACGGGTAAAGAGCAAATCCAAGGGTTGTCTGATAAAACGATTACTTATAAAAAGGGATCAAAAGTTGAAAAAATAGTTATCTGTGACAATACAGTGGCCCATTTCTACAATTTATATAAGCCCATCCAAAGATTTCCCTCCAAGCAACTCATTAAATCTAGGCTCCAAAGCTAGAATCGAGTGCATTTATATATTTCAGCTGCTGAATGTTGTCAGGATTCAAAGATAAACTACTTCTTCCAGACAATTTAGATTTTATAATATTTGTTGGCTTCGCCAAAGATGAAAGACTGTTGTTGTTTTAAATCATTGCTTTGTACAATCTGGTTTGCATACATTTAACAGAGCCATTTACAATCCCATCAGTGTTTGGAGTGCAGCAACAGAAAGGTAAGCCACAACTGGGTACTTATATGGGCACAATAGCTCAATTTTCACACAATCTTGGGTTTTCCTGCTTTCTTTTCCTGAATTGATCATTTGGGGGCAGAGAGAATTTTGTTTCCAAGATCCCCACCCATCTGCTTTACTGAAGGTACGCTTCAACACATTCATTTTTCAGTTCCATAGGCTCTTACTTTACAGCACACTTAGCAGGTACAAAAAAAAAAAAAGGCAACAAAACCACAAACCAAAAAAAACTAACAAACCACCAAACAAGCCTACACAGCTCAGCATCTACAAGAGCACTTCAGTCCAAACTCAACCCATCAACATACCACTTGGACACATTTGAATAGGAAGCGACAGACAAATTTAATTGCTTTTTCAATGGACTTCAAGTCTGCTTCATCTACTCCCTGTGCCCAATCCACCTCCCAACTACAGAAGTTGTCCAGGGAGCTCCGTGCTGAACCACAGGTGACTGAAAACAGGCGAGATGATGACAAGCCATAGGGTACCAAACCTTTTACCTTCTGACCCTCCAAAGGAAAGGACAGTGGAAATGCAGACATAATACTGCCTCAACGACCACTCTAATGACAGTAGTATGGAATGATGATAATATGAGAAGAAAGGGGAGGAAAAACCCTCTGCTTGCCCACCTCTCACATCACGCATTTCTCCAGTGATCATCCACAGGGAAACATCACAAGCACTCCATCCTTGCTTGTATCTGTTGTCTATAACTGCCAGAGACAAATCAACACATCAAAATGCAGGACGCAGAATACTACATCTTCCCTCTATTTATGAGTGGCCCAGAAGCTGGGCTGGTGGCCAAATTGCCTGCAATTGTCCACTTCTCGGGGCATACTTAGGGCTGGATTCAGGGGGAACTGCTCAAGGAAAACCTCTCTGTGCCCTCAGAGATATCCAGAAGCTGACACAGTCCCTTTATCTGGGGACAATGGGCAACGAAGCCACTCCAGTGCCTCTTCTGGCCTGACTTAACCTTTCCTGAACTGGCATAGTCACAACATCACAGAGAAGGTCGCTCCAGGCTCTTGAAAAGTGATACTAGCAGCTCCTGGTCGCTAATGAGCACTTACCCATGAGCCAAAATGTAACATCTGATAGTTTATGATAGAGAAGAGATTAACTTAATTTGACCAGGTGCCACTGTGGGACTCTCTGTACTCAACTGAACCATCATTTCAGCCAGTTTTTAACATTCTCTTTTGATACTGCACGACTTTGATGTAAACAATTAAAAAAAAAAAAAAAGCTACTTGTTTCTTATCAATTTCTGTCAAGCCATTCCTAGGCTTATAAAACACTCCTTTCAGCTATAGGAAAAAATACTACATTCAGAAAGGTTTTTATGTCCACAGGTCTTCAATTTTTATTTATCCTTGCACATCTCATTGTTACGATGGGGGTATGCCAGGATGGTACATATGCAGCACTTGCCAGCTTTTGATTCCCCAAAATTTTGGTTGTCCACCAAAGAGCTACAGAGCCTCTTGTGATGGCCAACAGAACTATTACTTTTCCTCTCTAGTTTATTCTATTAAAAAAAATTTCCAGCTTTAATCTTCCCACATTTACTTTTCTTGGATGGTTACTTCTCTTTTGATAGAAAATCTTATTGGTTCATTCACACAGCCTAATGTGACATTACATTGCATTTCATACAGTTTTAATTAATAGCTTAGATGGGCTACTTGATGTTTAATACTATGAGGTGACTATTTTCCTTCTTTCATAACTGTTGCTATGATATTTACAGTATATTTGAAGTAAGGTCCAACAGCCTACTTCATATAACCTAAATATTATCCTTTCTCTATAAAATTCTAGGAACTGGCTCACTGAAAATAGCTGGAGGAAAGAACAGTTTCCCCATTTCCAAAAAGGAAAAAAAGTCCAGACACTAGATTATAAAGAGTCTGTCTGGAAGAGTTATCTCAAGATCTCTTTTAAAAAATTAGCCTATGATTCTCTTCAGTGTAATGCATTCATTTCAACTTGCACTTGATGTGAGGTGTTGCTCTCTCCACATCACATATATCAACAAAAATAAAAATATTTTAAATGAGTGTTATTTGAATCAGAAGATCAGTAGAAGTTTACCAGCCCTAAAAAAGGCTTGTCTAGAACAATGTCTAAGAATGATACACCTTAAGAGCTCCAGATACTTTGCTGAAGTACACTTATGCATAAAACACAATTCTAGCGGAAAAATAAAAAACCCAAACATGGCAACCAACCAGACTTACTGTACACTTACTACCTATGTTGCAACTCAGACTCCAGATGTGGTTGTCATGGTTTGAACCCAGCTGGCAAACAAACACCACACAGCCACTCGCCCATCCTCCCCCACCTACGAATGGGAGAGGGAATTGGAAGGGTAAAGGAAGACTCAAAGGTTGAGATAAAGACAGTCTAGTAACAGTAATACAATAAAACAATAATATAAAGTATAAACAGGTAATGCACAATGCCGTTGCTCACCACCTGCCAACTGGTACCCAGCCCATTCCCAGCCAGTGATCCCAAAATACCAAGATCCTGCAATTGCAATCCCAGCAGTGAGAGTGAACACCCTCCTTCCCAGCCGCCCCTCCTCTATACACTGATAAGCATGCTGTTACATGATATGGAATATTTCATTGGTCAATTTGGGTCCGGTGCTGTGCTCCCCCACAGCTTCTTGTGCACCTGCACCCAGGCAGGACATGGGAAGGTAGAGTCCTTGAAATCTCAGCAACAACTGAAAACATCAGTGTATTATCAGCATTCTTCTCATACCAAATCCCATGCTGAATCCAAAACATAATGCTACTCTAGTTACTAAGAAGAAACATTAACTGTATTCCATCCCAAACCAGGACAGCGATGCTCACAAACAGCAGCATCACTCTCAATAGCCACAAAAAGAAACACACAAACATCTGGACAAAGTTAAATTTATAGAATGGTTTGGGTTCAGAAGGGACCTTAAAGATCATCTAGTTCCAACCCCCTGTCCATGAGCAGGGACACCTTCCACCAGCCCAGGGTGCTCCAAGCCCTGTCCAACCTGGCCTTGAACCCTTCCAGGGAGGGGGCAGCCACAGCTTCTCTGGGCAACCTGTGCCAGTGTCTCACCACCCTCACAGCAAAGAATTTCTTCCTTAGATTTAGATTATATATACCCTCTTTCAGTTCAAAACCCTTACCTCTCAATCCTATCACTACACTCCCTCATAGAGTCCCTTCCCAGCTTTCCTGTAGCCCTCTAAGTACTGGAAGGCTGCTATAAGGTGTCCCCAGAACCTTCTCTTCCCTAGACTGAAGAATCCCAACTCCCTCAGCCTGCCCTCATAAGGGAGGTGCTCCAACCCCCTGATCATCCTCATGGCTTCCTCTGGACCTGCTCCAGGTCCACATCCCCCTTACACTGGGGAGCCCAGAGCTAGACACAGTCCTGCAGGTGGGATCTCACAGGAGCAGAGTAAAGAGGGAGAATCCCCTCCCTCGCCCTGCTGGCCACACTTTTCTTGATGTAGCACAGGACACAGGTGCCTTTCTGGGCTGTGAGCACACATTGCTGGCTCAGTCCGTTTTCCCTCTAATACCCCCAAGCCCTTCTTGGCAGGGCTGCTCTCAATCCACTCCTTGCCCAGCCCGTATTTGTGCTTGGGATTGCCCTGACTCATGTGCAGGACCTTGCACTTGGCCCTGCTAAACTTCATGAGGTTTGCAGAGTCCCACCACACAAGCCTGTCGAGGTCACTCTGGATGGCATCCCTTCCCTCCAGCGTGTCATCACACCACACAGCTTGGTGCTGTCAGGAACCTTGCTGAGGGTGCACTCAAGCCCACTGTCCATGTCTCCAAAGATGTTAAGCAGTGCTGGTTTGAACACTGATCCCTGAGGAACAATCATTACTGCTCTCCACTTGGACATCGAGCCATCCAGCCAATTCCTTATCCACCAAGTGGACCATCTGTCAAATCCGTGTCTTTCCAATTTACAGACAAGGATGTCGTTTGGGACAGCGTCAAATGCTTTGCACAAATCCAGGTAGATGCATCAGTTGTTCTTCCCATATCCACCAACACTGTAACCCCATGAGAGGCGGCCACCAAATTGGCCAGGCACATTTTGTCCCTACTGAAGCCATGTTGGCTGTCACCAGTCACCTCCTTATTTTTCATGTGCCCTAGCATAGTTTCCAAGAGGATCCACTCCGTGACCTTGCCAAGCACAGAGGTGAGACTGACTGCCTTGTAGTTCCCCCAGTCTTCCTTTTCTCCCTTTTTAAAAATGCCTATGTTTCCCATTTTCCAGTCAGTGGCAACTTCAGAGGACTGCCACGACTTCTCAAATACAATGGATAGTGACTTAGCCACTTTATTCACCAGTTCCCTCAGGACCTATGGATGCATCTCACCAGGTCCCATGGATTTGTGCACTTTCAGGTTCCTTTGATGGTCTCAAACATGATCTCCTACAGCAGGTGGTTCTTCCTTCTCACAGTCATTATCTTTGCCTTCTGCATCTTGCGCAGTGTGGCTGGAGTACTTGCTGGTGAAGACTGAGTCAGAGTACCTCATCCTTCTCCATACCAAGGAAACCAGGTCTCTCACTCTTTTCTGTAGAGGTCCAATATTTTCCCTATTACTAAATTATGAAATTAAAGCCAGGATTTGTAGGACCTCCCCGATGACCTTTCAGATGAGTAGGAGAGGTTGAATAGAGAAGTGGCAAACATCACCCAAGAGGAACAGCCTCCTGTTCTTCTATGGGTATTTAAATTTTATTTAGCACACCATGCTTATTATGTTAATGTTAAAATCATTTGGGAGCAACCACTGCCATAGCTCCATCTGTAACACACAACTGGCAATTCCTGATCTAAAAAGCCAGTCAAAATAGCAGAGATGGAAGCTGGGGGAGAAAAAGAGGTAGGCCTTCAAAAAAAAAAAAACAGCAACAAGAATTATGTGGGTGATGTATCATTTCTTTATTCCTGTTTATTTTTATCTTGCTGTTTCTGAGGCAATGAAAAAAGGGTGAAAAAAATGACTCAGGAGGAGGGATGAGGGAAGGTCTAAAACCCATGGTAACAAATGCATGCCAAAGGACACTGCGAGGAGAAGACCAGAGCAAAGAACTCCAGAGCAGCATCCTCTCCCCTGCGTGCAGCCTCCAGGCAGTGTGTCCGTCTGTGCCATCAGCCCTTGCTGCTACAGCACATCCCCAGGATACTTCTCTAACCACAACATACACACTTTTCTTGTGGACAGTCAACCTCATGTAATTCTTGGACCTCTTCTAGTTAAGACACTGTACTTTCACATGCTTCACCAAAAAAAAAAACCAAAAAAAAAGACATTGCGGCAACAGCCTTGCAACAAGTGCTTCCCCAAGGACCTTCCTAAGGTAGAATTTAGTACCATGCAACCCTTCCGACAGTTTCCTCTGGAAGGGATTACGAACTTACCCATTTTACAGTTTCAAAGGTGGACAGACTGAAAAACTAAATTAATTATCAGAGGCAACAGTGGATTAAGACGCATGAGCTAATGTCTCAGCTGTGCACTCATTCCATTAAAATGCAGAGTCCTGTTTAATATTAAAACCAGCCTCAGCCAGAGATTTATGGTCAGCATCACCACAGGTTGACTATGGAGCAAAACTCACACACTTATTCCCATTTAATTCCATTATTCTGCCCCACAGACATTATGCTCGGGGCTTCCATTTGTCGAAATAACATCATAAGACTATAGGAAGGGCGGTATATGTTACTTCAGTTCTGAAAAAGTTGAGTGATTCAACTCATTACTAAGACTCCAGCTTCATGTCCCACCCTCAACTCCCTAAAAGTTTGGTTTAGTTACCTGACAAACCAATACGCTAAAGTAGAAATACAAGGCGACGACACCCATACAGATCAAGTCGTGAAAAACCTTGCCTGATCACTCACTTTGGAGAGAGACAGCATCTCCTCCATTTGCTTTCCAACAAGTAAACCCATCATTTTATAAGTGGGTCTCATGCAGTCAGTTTTGCAAGGACTCTTGCCAAAGAGTCCCATTAAATTCATGTCAACGTACCACAACCCTGCAGTAGCTGCACACATGAGCTTCGCCACATTTCCAACAGTGTTTTTCTACCCAGAATGACTATAGAGACTACTTCTCACACTTTTGAAAATTATTGCAAGTCCCCAGATGGTGGTATAATCAACAATTTAAAAAAAAAAAATCCTGTAACAGAATGGGAAGATGGTTAGGAATCCCATGTTCGCAGCAATGCAGTTAAGTTTTAGAAGCAGTGCAGGCCTCAAACAATAGCTCCTCCCTGACTGAAGCTTTGATTAGAAATATTCCCTGCCACATCACCAGGTGCTATTCTGCAGCCTGTAGGATACCATTAGTATAGGCTAAAGTTAAAAAATGAAAGCAATCAATCATAATTGCTGTAACTAAATATTGGTGATTTTGTCAAACTGTATTTAAGTGACATGGAATCTAACAAAACTGTCTTTTAAAGAGATACCAGTTATTTAAAAACCCAATGTTTTCTTTTTTTTTTTCTTCTTCTATTATTTAGAGCATTTATTGTTAAGATATTGTAAACACCTATCAACCATCACAGCTTGATAAGGTCCTGTCTTTTCCAGTTGAAATGTGAGCTTTCAAAACCTCTCTTTATGCTTCCCTTTTGACAAGTTCTGCAGGACTATTTTATTTCCACAGTTACCACAGCAATGAAATGATTCCAACTTAAGAAAAAAATTCCTATGCTTTGGCTGTAGAAAAAGTCCTTCAACCTTCCCATGACATCTTAATGGAAGAACAACAGAATTTTTAAACAACAACTTCAAAATGGGATACTACAAACTAAACCACATGTATCAAGGGGGAGATGGGACAAGAAAGAGGTATTGCGAACAGAGGTAAATGAAAAAATAAATACATATTTAAGGCTGTGGTTCCTTTGCTAGCTGTCTGCAACCTAAGGGCTCAACTTCTTTAGTTACCTTGAAAATCTCAGCTCAGCTCTATGACATCCTTTTCTTGTCCTGAAGTTGTGTCCTACTTAAAAACTACTTTGTTTTGCCCCAGAGACATCTGTATTTCAGTTTTCTGGCTAATGACCGCAGGGACTAGGTTGTGTTATATGACCTCCATTTGTAGCTTGAAAAATGCTTTGGGCTTGTTTAGAATAGGCGGAAAAAAATAAAAGGAGGAAGGGGCTCTGTTTAATTGTTATGCCTAAATTTTCAAAATTCCAATATTTAATTGGACAGCTGGATTTAGTTCTATTATTTTCTTTGCTTCTTGAGGGAGAAGCCTTTAAGGCACAAAATGGCCTGAATTCACAGAGAACTTGTTCTGCAGCCTTATCAGTTTAAGGTAGTTTTCACAAAATGGAATATTCCATATAGAAGAAACTAGAGTTTTAGCTTTTTTCTTCTTTTCTCTCCTGTACTCCAAGCAATCAGCTCTCCTCTAAGTGGGCTAAAACAAAAATTTCCTTTGGGGGGAGATATGAAAGGGAAGAGGAAGAAAAAAAGAAGACTTTAAGAGGCCCTATGATATTCCAAATTTACTGTGTTTCTATGCTTTTATTGCATGTTTCAGTTTACAAATAAAAGATGTTCTCTCAAAATGCCTGCCTGCCAACCCCGCAATACACTCCTGAGTCATCCAGGACTTTTTTCTCATTGCCCATCACTACCAGCAATACAGGGACCGCAGGCCAAGCCCATGCACAGGGACACCTGCACATTCCCAGTGTCCCCAGTGGGCTTGCACAGCTGTCAGCAATGCAAAATTTGGCAAAGCAGTTGATAATTCCAATTGCTGCGTCTGCCAGCCCCCCTCAATCAACACTCTGCTAGCTCTACAAAAGCTACAAGAACATTCATCAGGAGGAAGAAAGAAAATAAAATAAGTAAAAGAGACCCTGAAATACAGGCCAGAAACATACCTGCTGAGCCAGACGTCACCTTTCTATGGTCACTTTTCTGAAAGCAGAGTTAAGTTAATACTTGTTTTCCACTTTCTAGAAACTAGAGCTAATATTTTTCTGCTTCTCAACAGCTCAAGCATCTAGTCTCTGAGCTATACGTCAAGCAATTTTACCAAGGGCTTTTAATTTTTATTTTGCAACTTAAACATATGCACATTACTTGGCCTTCACAATTTACAGATTCATTTTGTTTAGATTTATCTAAGTTTAACAGCATTTCGTGTACAGCAAAACTAACTTTATCATAAGTCTTTCATGGGTCAGCAGGTAAAATTCTGCTTCGACAGAAGTAAACAATGGTACATTTAAAGCTCTTTCTGCCTTTAAGGCAGTAACTGAATTATGTATCAGGAAAGAGATATATC
This sequence comes from Tyto alba, assembly GCF_018691265.1. Taxonomy (NCBI): domain Eukaryota; kingdom Metazoa; phylum Chordata; class Aves; order Strigiformes; family Tytonidae; genus Tyto; species Tyto alba. The sequence continues at coordinate 42,306,313 of NW_024881316.1, read as the reverse complement.
AAAATTATAGACCAAGAATATGTTTTGGTGTCAACTAAATAAATATCATTAATTTTGCACAGCTGCTCAAACTGACATACCCAGAAAGGAACAACAAGCCAAAACCACCACTGATTTCACACCACTTACAAATATATTATTAGCCTTGCAGTATAAACAACTCTGATCACTCAGATTCTTGATCAAGTCATCACACCATAACAAGTCACCATGTGTCAGCAAGGCAAGTATCCAGCTGTATCCTCTTAGTTTACAGGGAATAAGGTAAGTCTTTAACTGCTTTCTTCTGAGTTTAATTCCCTGGAACATGCTGCAAGCAAGTGACTTGCACAGTGAACTGCCACAGGCCAGATGATACTGTTACCTAGTCTTGGTGACAGCCAGGATCACTTGGCCTTTGTCAGGACCAACAAACACCCATGGTGTCTCAAAGCCATGCTCCTCCACACACTCAAGAAGTTGTGCATCCTATTTCTAAACAGCTTGGTAGGGAAGAGGACTCACACTCAGCAGGACTGGGCTGTTGCTGCCTCTTACCAAGGTCTGTGGGATTTCAGGCCAAGCCACAGGCTGCCTATCGGTCCCAAATTCAAATTCAATCAAGGACAGAAACACTTCCTCAACACCTCAAATCAAAGGATGATCTGGTGTGTTCATATACTTAGTGATGCCAACCTATAACTTTTATAACATAAAAGTTCCCATCATCCAAACATCATCTAGCATTTCCTTCCCCACAAATGCACATTTTTAAAGCAAATCAAATCAAGTGTTTCTCCAGACATTACATTCTATGCTTGCATTTGAAGAGATGTTGCTCTTCAGACTCTGTGGTAAGGACAGGAAAAGAAAGGAACTAGTGTATCATCTTCTGAAACCAAAGAACTAGGACAGACAGGCCCATACATTGTAGAGACACCAGCCTGCCAAAATACAAATACTTGCAAGTCACTGTATTTGGCTTCCTCATTAGCTAAATTGATAGCATTTCCCGCAATAAGCACAGAGAGAGGGGAAAAGTTGGATGCAGTGGTCCTATTACGTTGTCATACTGGCATGTAACATAATGTGGTAACTTTATTTTTTTAAGACAAAACACTGATGTTAACTCACACTGCAGACAGAAGCACAGGCCAGAAAAAAAAAATACATACACATTCTCTCCTATTACATTCAAAACAGAAGCACTGGAAATTTATATTTTTGGTTAAAATTAAGTGTCAAGCTTTTACCCAGAGAGCACTGAGGAGGCTTGCTGGGAGCAAGCAGTAGCACAGAGGCAGCCAGAGCTGAAAATTTCAGGCTGAATATGTAATGAATGCAGCCCACAGCCCTACATCCAGTGCAACCACAAACCAACACCAAAGTAGTTTTCTCTGAACTACTTTTTCTCCCTTCTGATTTGTAAACAATTTTTCCCCATCATGTCCAATCTAAATCTGCCCTCTTTCAGTTTAAAACCGTCACCTCTGGTCCTGTCACTATAAACCTTGATAAAAGACTTCCCTCTATCTTTCTTGTAAGCACCCTTTAAGCACTGAAAGGCCAGAATGAGGTGTCCCCAGAGCCTTCTCTTCTCCAGGCTGAACAACCTCAACTCTCCCAGCCTTTCCTCACAGGAGAGGTGCTCCAGCCCCCTGATCATTTTCCTGGCCTCCTCTGGACCTGGTCTAACAGGTCCATGTCCTCCTTATGTTGGGGACCCCAGCGCTGGACGCAGCACTGCACGAAGGGCCTCATGAAAACAGAGAAGGAGAATCACTTCCCTTGACCTGCTGGCCGTGCCTCTTTTTATGGGGCCCAGGATACAATTGTCTTTCTGGGTTTCAAGCACACACTCACGTGCGGTTTTGCATCCACCAAAATCCCCATGTCCGTCACCCAATCTGTACTGATACTGGTGACTGCCCTGACCCAAGTGCAGGGCCTTGCACTTGGCCGTGTTGGCCTTCATGAGGTTAACAATAAAGGAACAGGCCATAAGCACAAACCGTCTAAGAGAAGCTAACCCCAGCTAAGCTCAGTGCCTACGATATTCAAAACAGGCACGTTCAGAGGGCAATCTATTTCTTTCTCCTGACTGTGCAGGCACCCTGGGGCAAGGATCTTAAACTTAGATGTTTGAAGTAAGGGGAGACGAATCCCACCCTCACTGCCACAAATGCAAGCAGCTTTTATTTTAAGAAAGGCAATCAATGCTAGAATGTGCCTGAGTCACCCTCGCAATCTGCCACGGCCACCTCTCAAATTCTTCTCTTCCGGATCTCCAGAGTTGCTACAGACCTCCCACAACCTGCCTGTGCTTACTACCACAGGACGTTATTATTATTATCCTGTACATTGCCATACTCATTGACTGATTTACTAGGACAAATCACCTGCAGCTAATGACAAATGCCAGAAAACAAAAAAAAAAAGGGTTTTTTAAGTATTTTTGAGATCTGTCAGCTGCAAAACTGTAAGCATCATTTATGTACAGTGTTTATCTGAGACATCAGAACAAGGCAGAAGGCTCTCACTGATACACAGTTTTGAAGCACACTACTTACCACTAGCAAGACTTTAATAGTTTCATTTCTAGTAGAGGTTTAATTTCTTTGCCAATTAGAGAGATACATGCTTTCCCTGGACAGGTGTGTCTAACCTAGGCTGTGGTTTGCACAACTAGCAATGTAAAAGACTCCGCTTCACAGTAAAAATAGTGAGATCAATCACGATGACTAAGTATATATGCAAAAATTCATTCATGCAGAAGTCATCAACTACTGTGGAATATATTCCAGGTACCTTTATTTCTCCAGGTATAGTACCAGATTGGTTTGCTCTCAAAAGCAAAGTAGGATATACAAGTTTGCTCCTACTGCTATGTAAGTTTTGGTCAGAGGATAAGCCAAACAGAAGCTTAACGGGGAGAGGTTCTGGGGAGCAGATGCTGAGTTTTGACTTAAGTATTGAGAAATAAATGCAAAAAAAAAAAGTAGTAAGAGTTCTCATTGAGAATTAGTACAGAACTAGACTGAAAAAAAAAAAAAAAAAAAAAAAAAAATCACTACAATCTAGTCAGAGCAGCCTGGATATCTGGTGGGACTGCCTGCCTGGACACAGTGAGTGCACCTGAACTAATTCTGTGTAGCATCTTACACTAGCAGTACCTATTTTGGGAACAGCATAGCATACTCATATTTACATATTCTATTTACCCACAACCAAAACCACCAATATGTCTGCATCGCTTTTTGCATCACACTTTCACTGCACCAGCCAGCAATTTGCTGTTATAATCCTGAATCTTTACAGGTATTTCTGATCATTTCTTTCGGCTTCACACTCTTGGGGGTGAAGGGGACACGGGCAGGGGGGAGATGAGGGAATAAATCTGCAACCTAAATTGTGACTCAGTGAAGAGGACACTCCAGTTTGGATTGCTGTTACCACTTAGGAAGCTCTATGGCAGGTGGAGCTGTCATTAATCACACACAGTGACAAGCTGCTACTCTCAATCACGCTTTCTGATCAAATTCTGCACTAATCAGGAGCTTCAGAGCAGGCTAGCTGTTCAGCAAGGTTAAAAATGCAGATGATATTTTCCTTAAGCTTCCCAACATTCAGTAACAGAAACAGAGACAAAAAAAAAGCCCAAACAACCCCCCCACCACATTACTAAACATCTTACATATGAAAAGGAGCAGCCACACTACACTGCATGCTTTCAGCTGGACTGCTCTCTAACATGCACATTAATTTCTTAAATGGACTAAAATTTGTCTTGTAGTTTTAAGGGTATAATAATCAACAACACCTTTCAGAACCATTACAAACAATAGATGCACTTATAGAATATGTTGGTTTAAGAACACCTCAAAAAATACCATGTTCTTATAAATCAAAGTTACAACAAAAATATTTTTGGTCAAGTCAGTATAAAGAGATGTTTATCTGCTATTTCAAGGTAATTAGGTATGTCAAAAATGATGCTTAACACAATGCACAAATACACAGTTAGCAAGTTAACTGTCAAAAGGTATTTATTTGCCACAGGGGAGGGAGAAAATACCTGTCCGCTGTTTTCAATAGAGGGCCACATTTTAGTTGACGAGATGCATATACCAGCAGGAGCAGACCTGTTCAGCTTTCCCATCAAAGGTGGTTTGCAGAAACGCAGAGCATACGGGTTTTGACAGATCAATACCTAAGTTTCAAAGAATAGCTGGAGTAAAAAGCAAAAAGAAAAAAAATACCTCAAGATATCTTAGCTTGTGGAAAGACAATGCAATGTGTCCTCTGACAAAGTCGCTCAGAAGGTGCTTGCCTTGCTACCTGTGGCAACCGGTGTCCTGCATGTGCCAAAAGGCTGAGGTAAGCTAAGTCTTCATGGAAAACAAAACTTCATTAACTAAACACACTAAACAAGGAATCAGAAAGGCAACATGGACATGAATGCCATGTTACCACTGCTGCCAAAGTCACCTTGCAGGTAGGAACAACACTCAAGGCACAACTCTCCCTTTTGCAGTTCTCTGCTACTGGTTTTGGGCTCATCACTGATACAAACCAGAAGGAGCCTGTCTCAGAAACACTGTTCTCTCTACTCATCCATCTAAAGGACACCATGCCACCGTTCAGACTCTGACACCCACACAACTCAAGCAGGAAGGACAGAAAACCTGCAGCTTAAATAATTTTTCTGCTCATTAATTCTCTGAGGAAGCACAGTTCAGCCAGAGACAAGTTTTAGAACAGACACTGCCAAGGTTTTGGCTATTTATTATCTCTAATTTCACTGAAAAGGCAGAAATTGAGTGACTTAAGATTCATTAACAGCTTCCTTATAAAATTTAATTTTGGCTACTTACTTCTGCATAGGGAACATAAAGTAACATAATTAAAGCAGATGATTGCACTGATTGTAAAAGGCTGCCTGCTCAGTTTTCACTGATCACTCCATCTTGAGCCACGCTAACGAGTTGTAGGTTAAAACCTTCTGCAAGATCTTGAGTGACCACTCACGGACTCATCTTTCCGAGTAATTAAGTTAAAGCCCTCCTCTGGTGTATTATGTCTTGAGGGGAAAAAAATGAAACAAAACCACCACAGACAGTAATGTACATGAGGACAGGACTTGATATCATTTACCTGATCAGCTAGGTACTGCCAGCTAACACAGAACACAGAGGACTACGGGGAAAATAAAACCTTCCAGTAGTGAAACTGCCAGCACTTTCCGACAAGAAAAAAAAAAATAGAAAGGACACTGACTTCATTTAACACAACACTCACCCATTTGGATTGCAAAGCAGTTGTTGGTCACATCCTGCTCGTTTTGCTCCTTATTTCAAGCTACCAAATTACATGTGGAGACTTACTTAGCACGCTTGCCATTATCTCTAGCCCCATGAACAGAGACTACTTAATTCCCGAGACCCAGACAGCTTTTTATTCACACAAGTCTCATTGCTGTAAGACTTGTTAGGGCTGTGTTCTCTGAACTGGAGGAACTTTGGAGACTTGCTGCGGGAGGAAATGGCAAATGCAAGGGAAGCAGGGCAGGAGGCAGAAGCCAGCTTGGATGTGACCTCTTTCAGAGATGAACAGACCCATACTGCATACACAGCTCTTCCACGACAAATTTACATCTTATCTTACAAATAAATATTGCTAACTTGCATTTTCAGAAAGCCTAACTTCTACTTAAAACATCTGGCTTTTTCTTCTATTTGGGGGGAAAATTTGCTACAGATTGTTTCTGAAGCCATGGAAAAGGGACAGGCATCAACAAAATCTATGGTACTAAAGCAGGGACAGTAACAGTGTCATTGCTGAAATAGCTGAGGGAGTTCACAAGTCAACAGGATACCAAGAGATGCCGTAACATAGAGGACCAAAATGTCTTAACTCATGTCTGGAACAAAGTTTCCTTAGGTGTCCTATATAAACTTCTCTTGGGATCATCTACAATATAACACTAGTCCCTGAAATACCTACAGGCTCCCGACCGCTTTGCAGAACTCTAATTAGTGTCTAATCAATAAGTTTATTTGCCTGCCTAAAAGTATGATCCAACTTCTGGTTTACGTGGAAAGCATTTTTAATCACCCAGGCTGAAGCAGGTACTCTTTCTGGAAGGTAAAATTGTTCTTGGAAGCTTTCCATTAAGAGACAGCAGAAACTCCACCACTAACTCTTAATTAAGTGCTCTATTGCTTTGGGTTTGTTTTTAATTATTTTTCTTTGTAGATAAGTCATTAATAATTGAGCATCTGCTTGCCTGAGTCATGACACTGAATATACTAAGAAGAAACCAGTGGCGGTTGTCCATCCGAGCAGCAGTCAGTAGAGCTATTACATCAGTCCAGGAGGCATTTATTCCTCCAAACTAATTTTAATAAGTTTCTCCCCACCCTCCAAAATAAGCAGCATAGAGAGGCTTGTGCTTTGAAAACAAGCTCACCAACAATGCATGCTGCTACAACTGAATATTTCTTTTTGCCTCTCTAAAACAGGCATCCACAATCTGCCAAGATACCAGACATGCTCTGAAGATAGTAATGAAAAAAACACAGCGACATCCCCGTATCAGTTGTCTGAGAAAGACATACCCCAGGAGCACGTGCTACTGCTGCTCGAACAGAAGTACACCTTTCTCATACTGTACCACTTCCCTTGCTGTCTAGATCAAAAAAAAAAAAAAAAAAAATTATCTCTAATTAGGACCTAAGCATCTACACAAGAAAAGCATTTCTTCTCTTTAATAACCTAATTCCAGGTTTTGGTCCATGCAGGAGTGTACATCCAGGGCTTGATCACAAAATTGCTGCACAACAGTAAAACAGTGATGGGCTCCCTTTAAGAGACATAGTAAATTTTAGCTACCACTGCTTTTTAAAATTATTATTTTTCTATAAGTCTCCCTTTCCAACAGACAAAAAAAATATTTTCAGACCATCTTTCCCAGTCAGCCCTACTAAACCGTTGACTCTAATGAGTGTAAATAGCCTCCTGGAGACAGGCCTGCAGGTCTGGGTAAGGCAGAGGGAAAAGAGAAGATGCTGCTTCAGTCACTTTGTACTGGCTGTATCATTTGACACATTGTTACTCAAAATGCTATCTATTCAACACAGTATGCAGCTAATCTAATCTAAAGCAGCACCACGAGCACTGCTGTGCTATGGAAATGTTCAACAATGCAAACATGATTAGCCACATAGGTGGAGCTTTACATGCAATTGTTTTGGGAGAGAGATTTAACAGTGCCACAGTGACAACATGGCCTCCCTCATCAAATCTATCTTAACACTCACTTCAGACTAGGCTTTAATCTTGTCAGCTGCAATTTTCTTGCCCCCCTCACTAAGGCATAGGCTCATCTTGCACCAATTATGGCAATTTAATGAAGGTAAGAAAAGAATTGATAAAAGTATTTGCTGTTTGTTATGGTTTGGGCCAATCAAATTGCACTAAAAGATGCTAAAATAATATTAAGATGCTATAAGGTACACATATGCTAAGGACAAAAATATTTTTGCCATTAATTGAAAAACAGACGTTAATTGAAAAAAAAAAAAAAAACAAAAACAAAAAACAAAAAACAAACAGTAACCCTTAACTCAAAAACCTCAATCAGATCTAGAAATTAGGCAACTACATTTAATGAAACACTCCAGGCTCCAATTCAGGAATATCCCAGAAATATAGGAAAAGCTAAATAATTCCTTCCAAAAAGTCTGACCATGGTAAGTCAAAACCCAATGATTTCCAAAGTCAGAACTGCGAAGAGTTAGTGTCCCTCTGCAACTGTGCTCATCTGCCACATTTTGAGATGGGCCTACCGCCTGTTAGCTCTCTAAGTTTTCTCAAATTACTTTTGTAAACAGTGTTGGAATGGTTGGGTGGCATTTAGCTTAGTTCACTTCAGACCAGCTAAGGCAATAATGTTAGTCAATCCAATACTATGTAATGCCAGCATTAAGCCTTTTGGCATACCCACTGTGAACAAGGTATTGCCAGAAGTACAAGCAGCTTTACACGAGGTGAATGCGTGTGTATTTAAGGGCTGTTCCTAAGGTCCAGCCAACCTGTCCTGAGGGCTTACTAAATACACCAGCATCCAGATCTCAACCATCATGAACAGGTTGTGCTCGCCTTCCTAAAACGTGTCTGCAGTTGTGAGTAGTGTTGTGCTGCAAACTGACTTAAAAATATTAAATAAAAAAAGATTAAAAGTTCTCAAAGAGGATTTAAATACAGGCAGCAAGACAGCACTTCACTTCCTACAATCCCTTCTGAGAGAGATTAGGGCACAAGGGCTCAATACCCTGAAAATAAAATAGCTACAAAGAATGTTGATTTTCTTTCCTAGAACAGTAGCCACAGAAGATAAGAGGCACAAGTACTTATGTTTTAAAACCGAATACGGGAAGTATTTAAGAGATACTGTCAGTGCAAGTATTAAAGTGATACTGTCAACTTCACACCTAGATTCTCAGAATCAATCTGAAAAACTTCGAACTAGAGTTTGGGTCTTTTCATTATTAATTTTGTGGGCCTTCAGTAAATATATATATACACCCATATACATCCATAAACACTTGTATGTGTATATATAAGCATGTAAATGGTTATATACACACATACAAGCTGGTATCAATGATGCCTGCAATATAAAAGCAAGTCCTGAAGCAGACTGACATTGCTAGACTTCAAGTCTCAAGCCAAGCAAATAAGTCTCTCCCGAATTTCCACAAAAACAAATCTCAAACATCGTATATACTGCTTTATTTTTGTTGCTTATAAAAATCTGGGCATGAAAGGTAGCCTATCCTCTTACAGGTTAAATGGGACATTTGTCTAAGATAGGAGGCAACAGTAATCCCTGAATGTCTAGTGAAAATACTTTAAAATATTTGCAGACTTCTGCCAACCCAGAATTAATACTGAAGTGGTGTGCACGAGTGGTATGCGCTTTTATTACTCCAAATCCTCCCTGGAGACCTTTGCCACTCGAACGGCCCTGTTCACAATCCTTTTATGCCAACAGACCCACAGGACGGCAGCTTTAGGAAAAAGGTGACCTAAAACATCCCCCTTGTTTTTTCTGTCTGCACTTCCACGACAGCCTGGTGCCAGCTCCACTGCCCCCACCCTGCAAACAGCAGCGGCAAAACTCCAGCCCCTTCCCTCACTCATGCCACAAATAAAATAAATAAAGCAGGAATTACGCGTTCCCTCTGCCACCAGACTAAGCCTGCAGCAAAGAAGTTCTAAGATACCTTAATCCTTCTGGCTGCCTTCCGTCACGCTGTGCCTCCTCGATGCTCACAGCTCTCCCGTATTACTCTGTAATAATGCCAGCTGGCCTCTCTTAGTCAGCCTTTTTTTTAAAAAATAAAAATAAAAACCAGCTCAAATTAAAAAAGGCAGAAAAACAAACCCCTGAATCTAATATTTCATTCATGGGTTGGTTCTTACCAAGTTGTGACTTGTATAATTAATCATAATTCAAGAAGGCATAGCATACGAACAATTATTTAAACATTTAAAAACAAAGTGGGTTGCAGGCTCTTTACAATGCTGACATATTTAACACCCAAAACAAATCCTTTTACTGCTGACTTTAAAAGAAAGGCACACATTTTTCTGCAAGCAAGATCTCATATTGCAGCACTCTTCATCTTCCTGCAGGAAGGTTATTTGCAGTACTAGAAAGCGATGGGACAATTATAAAAGTGGTTTTACAGGGTAGAAAAAATACTTTTGGTTGCATGCCTGGTTGATGCCAATCCCCTTATGCCATTCTGTAAGAATTTTCAAAATCAAATAACCAGGGAAAAAAAATGGAAAACGCATAAATATTTCCCTTATACCCACCACGCAACATTAGCTGATTTTCTTTTAATACCAATAGCTCTTTGCATATATTTCCTAGGTGATTCAACTACCACAACTCCAGCTTCTTTGCCCACACTGGCAACTATATAGTTAGGTATTCTGTCACCATGGGAAGGGCAGATCTCTACTCTTTGCATTGAAAAGCCTTCTGGAGGGAGTGTGTTTATTTTTTATCTAATAGGTCACAATTATGTGGAAATAAAAAGTTGTGGGAGAGGGTAGAAAGGGAAGAAAATGCCACACACTCCTGCAGATAAATTCAGACCACACAGCAAAGTTTAAATAACTGTGGAGAAGTCCCAACTTGATATTCCTGGTACAGAGGTTGAAAGCAACATTTCAGAAGGCCAGCAGCACTCTGCTCAATTCTACAGGTTCTAGTAATTTCCTCAAAATCAGTCTGGTCTCAGTTTTGTTTTTTATTTAAACAGAACAAAGTCAGTTTAAAAAAAATCCTAAAGGCTAGATCAAGACAGGAACTGATGTGACCCCAGTGGATGGGTTTTAGGAATACGAACTCCAGTGGCATTTATTATAATAATCCCACTATAATACTCCTGCAATTATGCCTGTCTTCAATCATAGAATGGTTTGCATTGGAAATCAAGATCATCTAGTTCCAACCCCCCTACCATGGGGGGGGAACAGCTTCCCCCAGCCCAGATTGCTCCAAGCCCCGTCCAACCTGGCCTTGAACCCTTCCAGGGAGGGGGCAGCCACAGCTTCTCTGGGCACCCTGTGCCAGTGTCTCACCACCCTCACTGTGAAATATTTCTTCCTTACATCTAATCTAAACCTACTCTCTTTCAGTTCAAAGCCATCACCCCTTACCCTATCAATGTTTACACTTTCAGTGATAGGCAGAAAAATAGAAGCCTGGTTGAGAGCAAGTGTTGCCAAAAGGCTGATGCTACACTCCGTACCCTAGGAGAGTCTCACCTCTACCCTTCCACTTATTGACTGGAACAAGATGGGTAGCTTCAGTGTTTTCACAACACAACGTGAGAATGTGAATTGCTCCTCTGACCAATTTATCTCAAGGACCTGAGCTCTGGACTTCTTATGAACTGTATTCAGTACAAAGGTATTTAATTTGAATCTTTGTATTTTAATGGTTGGCAGTGCACCTGACAGCTCAGCATTCAAACATCCAGCACTGTGTAACCAAAGATGCTTCACAAGCCTAGCTTAGCTGACCTGGCAACTAGACACACAGTTAAGTGCTGATCATCAATCACAGCAAAATAAAAATACTCACATGGAAATAACACAAGAAACCTTCTCTTACACATGAATATTACCTTTAACACAGCACTTGGCTCTGCTGATAAACCTTGCTAAACGAACCATATTTCCAACATGCCTGAAAAAATTCTCAGCCAGAGACCAAAAGGAACAAGCAAGTTGCACTCTGGAGTTGACCCAGATGATTCACTGTGACAACAAAAGGAAAATCCATCCCCATAGTCTTCAGTGATTACAGAGTGGCTTGAGATATCTTGAGTTCAGTTAGACACAGATGACTCTTCCAGAGAGTTATGACACCTCATCATTCTTCATGCTCTAGCTATCCCAAGTTACTAATCAATCTGCTTTACCACAAGTTCTAAAATTAACTTGTGTTTCTAAAACCACTGGAAGTACTTCAGCATTTTAGAGTGAAGTTGTAATACCCTGAAAATAAGGAGTTCAGCATGAAAGACAGCTATTTCTAACCCCTCAAACTTGCCAGCAGTACGTAGTTAAAGGAGCACTGGAGACCAAGCATAACCAACTCCTTCAATCTGGTTTTGCTTATCATATTTCTCTGGATAAAGTAACTTTTTTTTTTTTTTAAATATCACTAAAAATATATGCCAGTCATATTTCCAGTAGGAGTTTGGGGACAAAATTTAGAGTTTTGGAAGAACATTCCAGATGAGAATTAAGAGTATACAGGAAAACATCAACTCTGTGCCAAGCTTACCATGACAATATAAAGGAATATATCTCTGACCACAGATGATACAAACATCTGTGCCAAACATGAGACACTGATCAACAAGTGCTTCAGCAAGGAGCAAGCCCTTTACCTGCTACCTAAGATGAAGAAATAACATTCAGGTACATAGAAAAAATGGCTTCTTCCTTGGCATCCTGGATGTTAGAAACATGAAGGAACTTCTGCTACACCACCTCAGTGTGTCTTTGCCACTGAGGTCTTCTCAGCTAAAAACCTCTGAGGCTCTTTGGCTGGGTATCACTGCAACTGACCTCCTGTTTTGAGTCCTGCATGGTCAAGCAAGAAAACATAGGAGTGACATAATCTGCTATTCACAAAAAACCTTGCTGAGATAGCTAAGACGACACATATGCGGAACTGCTTAGTAACAACACCTGATTAAAAACAGTTCAACAAATTATGCAGTTTCCTTCCTGTACCTCTTACTCAAAATTCACCAGTCAAGAGGGAAACCTCCTTGATACAGAGGGGGAAGAACCCCACCCCACAAAATCCTTCTCTAACAATTAATGCATTTGCTAAAACATCTCCTCTGTCACCTTCACACACACGCAGAAGCCTCTTCTGTTGCAGGGATTTGGTCTATGACTGCGGCACAAAGTAGCGCTTCATTCCTGATGTTGGTAGCATGGAAATGGTTCAGACACAGCCATTAGCTCTCCCAACAGCAACATGAGAATTTCTTCTACGGTCAGTTTTCACTAATGCTATTCACAGCCTCACAGACAGCAAAGGAGCTGGCAAGACTCACCCCAATTTCATTTTGTATCTTCTGGGAAAGCTATGAGTAACAGAGGAGGCAGCTGCAGCTCCAAAGGGTGGAACACGAAAATGGCCGAGCTGCACCGCTCACCTCCCAGCACGACAGGGAGAGGTGAAGGGCAGACCGTGGCCCAGGTTTGGCAGCACAAGAGGGTCTCTGCAATACCTCTGACATTTTCCAAAAAATCAAGCCTGAATCACAGAGCAACTGGGCTGTGACTGACAACACAACAGCAAGTTCGCTGCCATCCTGGCGGGTTGCAGGCAGCTGGTTCTCCCCTGTCATGAAGGAAAGCTTAAAGTATGCCTTTAAATTCAGATCAAGCCAACAAGTGCTTAGCAGTGTATTGGTCCCAGTCCCAACAATTCTTGTTTCCTTTTCTTTCCCTGTTCTCAAATTTGCCAATAAGTATCATAATAGACTCTAATTAATGATCACTAATGAGTGGGAGACCAATTGCTAATCCAAAGGAATTTGGTTACGTACAAGTAAGGAAACAAGTTAACGTACCATAAACTCTGTTTTGTTCATTTATTTTGACAAATGTAGTTTGCTTTTAATTATGATTACTTCCTAGCAAACTAGTTTGCCTATTTTGCAGAAGTACTGAACTCTCTCACACTCCTGTGGTTTTCCCCAATGTTACTCTTTAAAAAACCAAAACAAAACCACAACAAACTAGCCCGAAACCAACCGATATAGCAAACACTGGCTGCCCTCTTTCACTAGAAGTGATGGAAAAGTGGTAAGAGACCTAAAGAAAATTGCTTGATGGATGATCCACATTTCCTATTCCTGAACTTCCTTGTCAGAAGGAATCTACCAGTGATACTTCATGGTGCCAGAGAAGTTTTAATTTCAGGCATCTTTCCAGTGGGACTAACAGCTCTTTGCAGAACAGATTTGGTATTTATCTGTACTGCTGATTAGGAATCTGATTTAGGAATCTGAACTCCAATGGCATTTATTAGAATAATCCCAATATAATATTCTTACAATTATGCCCCTCTTCGATCATAGAATGGTTTGAGTTGGAAGGGACCTTCAAGATCATATAGTTCCAACCCCTCTGCCATGGGCAGGGACACCTTCCACTAGACCAGGTTGATCAAAGCCCTGTCCAAACTGGCTTTATCACTTCCAGGGAAGGAGCAGCCACAACCTCTCTTCTCCAGCTAAAGATGTCCAGCTGGATCCAAAATGATAATCCTTTCTGCAAACTAACACTTTTCAACATTTTTTCTCTGACTTAAGTTAGAGATTTGACCAGTGTAAGTCTTTAAACAGTTTAAGCAAGGTCTACATCAGTGGGAATTTCCCTATTACTGCCATGCATTCCACCACTGCTTCGAATATTGCTTAACTGCTGAACTTGCCAGAGGTGGCATAAGCCAGTAACACACAGCCATTTGTGGAAACACCCAGCACTCTCTCTTGTAAGTGCGTAACAGGCTTATTTTAACTGTCATACACATTCTTAAAGGATACTTTCTTACTGTGTTAAACTACCAGTTTGTTTTGTTTCCTGTTTTTTCTTCCATAAAAAGCAAGCAAACATTTGAGACTGTAATCACAAGCTTTTACAGGACAGTGTAAACCCTAACCCTTCAAACCTTTGCCTCTTAGGTGAGACACAGGTGAAAGCTTGCATAGACCACTTGTTAAAGGATAGATGTTGCGTGCACTTTGCCAGGATTATTTGCCAGGCAGCGTGTAACTACAGGGGAACACCCAGAGTTTGGTTCCATGGTAAGAAAAGACTGCGGTCTGGACTCTGCAGCTACCAAACAAGGACATAATTTGGCACACACAGCTTTGTTGGTAGGGCGAGATGTCACTGCCAGATGAAAGAAGACAGCTTTTCTTGAAGTGACCTATGACAACCTCTCAGTTTAGTTCTTAAGTGGCAGTCAAATACCAAAGACAGCAAAGACTCCTCATTCCTAAAGCAATGGCTACAAAGAGCCAACATGGGAAATGGAAACTCGTGACCTATTGATCCTCAGGTCAGAGCAAGTCCCAACAGACCACAGCAGGGCTGGCTTGGTTATGGTCCATTCAGTTTGTTAGGAAGTAACACGTTTCCCCAAAGGGTTGAATACCTTTAACTGTTTTCTGCCATGACCACCATTCAAAGCTTAAAGACTTGTCCTAATACTTGCGTAAGTATGTTCAAGAGTGATGGGGAGAAACCCCCTCAAGGCAAGAACTAAGGAGTTAAAGCAATTAAAGCACCTAATAACTAAAAAAGGGAGGTATTGGCAACACATTCTCAGGCTGGAAGCAAGGTCAACCTCTATGAGAAAGCAACTGGAAGATAGCTGGACAGTAATTTCCTTCTCAGATGGTTTTCAAGTATGGAAATGAAACAATCTGAATAACTCAAAGGCTTGAGCTCCTAACAGCTCTCATCAATAGGATTAGTACAAATGACCTTTTCAGTTGCTACTTCTTGCTTTCTTCAATCTTTTCAGAATTAAGCAACACTGCAACCTATCTTTAACTGGAAGTCACCTATTTCAAGCAGAAAGGGAGTATTTTGCTCTAATTGCTCTCCTTTTTCCCTGTAAGACAAGCTCTTCTTCAAATGGAGAGAATATCTCCACTCAGCCCACCCACAGCTGCATCCCTCTACCAGCAGCTGGCAGCCACAGGTACTGGGAAAGGACTGGTGCATCACTAACATAGCAGTACAGTAGCTACCTGGCAGCTGTCACAGCAGATTAACCTCTTAATTCACCTTTAAACTCAAACAAGAAAAGCTCTATCATCTCCTTCCTGCACATCTCACTTTCCTTCCATGGATGTTTCCCTTCTGGACAGTGCTTCAGATTTCTAACACCCTACTTGCTCTGATACCTGCTGCTTACACCACTCACCTCTGCAGCATTACCCACTGCAGCTCTGATCCTGGCCTGAGCCCCAGCTCTATGCCCTAAGGGCATCTTTCTGCTGAAGAGCTTCAGTTCCATTCCACAGCCCTGGCCTTCCTGTGCTACGAACAGATATCTGACAGCCATTGCTGGTGTCTGGGCACTGGACACCCAGAACCAGGGTAAAAGGCTCTTCCTACACCATGACTCACTGGTTTTACATACAAAAACCCACCTGCAGGCAATGTAGAGTAATCCCCACAGCCACCCAGCAGTAATAGGATGAGGACTACCCATCAAGATAGTCTTCTGATAGATCAGGGCCCTAACACACAAGTCTATCAGCTCCATTCCTTGCTGCACCAATGCAAAGGCTCACTGCACAGCACCAGTGCCGGAGGTATCGCTTTGCACTGTACTGCAAATTACCCACATTCTTCCAGGTAACCAGAACACTGCTGCCTCCTGCTACTCAACCTTACAAGAGGCATCTCATTTAAGGAAGCAAACAGTTAGGAGTAGCTCACCCAATTCAACTACTCACACTCAGCAAAAATCAGCAGACAACCCAATCATTTAGGACCCTGCAGCTCTAATCTACACTAGCATCCTGTAATCACAAAACCAAAGACACATGCATTCCCCTTCAGCATCACGGCTCTTCACCTTGTCCAAACCATTCACACCGTCTACAGAACCTCAGCCTCCAAAGGAGGCTGTCACAAGACATGGCCAACTTTGTTTTTTCTCCCAGGTTTGTTCACATGAAGGCTCCTGTGTCAATTCCCAGGCAGCTCCAAGGCAATCCCACCACAGCCTCCTTTGCCAGGCACATAAAACTTTGCCTCAGTCTCAGCTTTGAAATCATGTCTTTGTCTGCTAGAGCTCCAGCCCATACTTTTTTGCTACTCTTCTACACAGTGTTCACCAGCTCCCTGGCAAGGTCCCTGGGGCTGTCAGTCATCAAAGGCACACTGGAGCAGACTGAGGGTCTTGCTAGGGAGCCTACAGTGTTCCACAGCCCAGTGTTCAACTGAAAAAGAACCGATCTTTCACAACAAAGTGGCAAAATTCAAGTGTTGAAAGCCACAGGCTCTGCTGTGGCAGCGTATGACAAAGAAGACTTCTCAATCTTTTTGAACTGAAGGACCACATCACCTGTGGAGGGAAAATATTATAAAATATCACTATTATGTCTCCATCTGTTCTGTGAGGACTAGGATGGACAGTCATACTAGAAATAAATTTTACCTTTGTAAGACCAACTGAGTGCTTAGCAGTTGGGCAGACATGGTTTTATTATCACTACTACAGCCTGCCCAAAGCACAGGCAAAGCTTCACCTCCCTGCTGTAGCTGAGAGCCACCAACCCGTCCCCGACGGTAGGTCACCTTCGAGACTGCCCAGGCACAAATAAGTAGTGCTGGCCTACAGGACAGATTACTTGAGCCTAGAGAGAAATGTGCTATCCACAATTTTTGCCACCAGAACTGGGAATACATTTGATCCGAGAGCCTCAGGCAAATCCTTTCTCCTCTCTGAATCTCAGCTTCCCCATACATACAGCTTTGCAAAGTCTGACATACACGCGTGAAAGGCACTGCAGAAATGCAGAAAGTCACTGAGCAGAATGGTAAGACGGGGGCAAACAGACACGATCGCCTCAGATTTTCCAAAGATGGTTATTTATTCATTCTCACATTGTTTCAGGAGCACTGAAAAGCCTTAGCTGTAATAAAGGTCCAACAGTTGCCAACTGAGTATTTTCTTTAATCCCATTTGATGCTGTTCTTAAAGCAGCCTGCCAACTTCTGGAGTCATTTGATTATATACAAGTATTACTTCAAAGCAAACAAGCAAGGGATACATTTTTATTTGTTTGTTTCAGTGTTTATAAGTGATATTTTCTTAGAATTTGCAGCGTGAAGGAAATTCACAGTACTTATGTTTGGATCTAATTTTCATTAAATTGAATAAAAACAGAAGAACACCAGCCACCCAAATCCTTCCTACCCCCCAGTAATTAAGTTCCCATGAAGTAAAAAAAAAAAGAAAGCCTTGCTAGTCAGCCAACTTTGTTTAGGATATATTTCATAAGTCAGCTGTATTCAGCTTAAGTCAGCACAAACGAACAGAGAAGTAGAAGCCTTGAGGCAACTGTTCAGACACCTGAGAAATGACAGTCAGAAGCTGAAGCCACATTTGTTGGGGAGAGGGAGGTTGGTTTTGAGGGGTTTTTGATCAAGTTTTTGAAAGAAATTCAACTTGACTCATTATAAAGACAGCATGGGAGAATGAGTAGGATGGAGAGGAGGCACACAAGCAGAGAAGGGCATTGCTCAGTTGGGAGAATCCAACACACACTGGTGTGCTTGCAGCGTAGACCTGGAGGACTCAAACACAAGACTGTCAGCACTAAAGATACTGCTGCTCCAGCCTGAGCCAAGAGATAGCTCAGGGGCTGTAGAGCCTGTGAAACAGAGGGGCATGATGTACACTGAGTCATACTGCTCATTCTTCTCTTCATATTCTATTCATGAGAGTAAAGGAAGGAGACAAAAGTTAATGCCTATTCCTGAGAACAGTAAGGGAACATCTAAACTTTAGCAAATCACCATCTCCTACTCACGTAAGGCCTGGTAAAGAAAAGAAACCTATGTAACAGGACCCTTGATAGAATACACATCCTTGATATACACAGAATTCAGCATTCCTCCACAAATTTCCTGACACTAGCCTAGTTTCAAACAGAGAACATGATCCAGTCCAGATTCCCAAAAAACGTCTTAATCTGCAGGACTGCTCAGAAGAGCCATAGATATAAGCAAAAGGGAAACTCCCACCCTTAAAAACACCAGTGATAACCTGTATTGAAATAAGAGGAACAGATTGAGTCACTTCATCTCATGGAGAACATGCTAGACTTAAGTATTTCAGCTAAATTCCTATGGGTACCATTCTGGAATGGTCATGGAAAATCCTGAAGTAACTGCTCAATGAGACAAGAAAAACAATACCAAAAAACCTTCAGTGTGTTAGCTTGAGCAATAATGCAGTTCTGAAGTGCCACTATCAAATCAATAGTATTGCTTCCTTGCTCTCTGTGCTAGACACCCAAACCCAAGGGAAATACTGCAGACTCAGAGAGGGCTCAGAGGACCGTAACAACAATATTTTGGATGTGGAGATGCTTATTTGAAGGCAGACTGAAGTCTGAATAGCAGACTTTAGAGACAAAATAAAAATGTAAAATCATGACTAGCAGAGAGAAGTCATAACTTCAGTTTCTCTCCTCTTGGTCTCATAACAAAGGGGAATTCAATAAAAGCTAAAAGTTATAGAACAAATAAAAATAAGATGGTCTCAAAGTGTCTAACCAGACTGCAGAGCATGAAGCCAGAAGAAGCTGTTGAGGCCAAAAAAAGCAAGAATTACCCCCAGAGCTTCACATTTATACAGTGAAGAATATCAAAAGGCTTAAGAGTCCATGATAAAAACTTTTGGTAGAAGCTATTTAACTTCTGGAATAAGCCCTGAAAGGTAGTGAGAGAAAGATAATTACTACTGCCCAAATCAAAGCATCACATCTCCTTTTATAAATGGTTGACCATGGGAACTGCTGGAATAAGGTACTTGATTAGATGGACCAAAAATCTGGCTGCTCTATGGTCAGCCTGCTTTTAAGCTTCATTTAGATCCAACACATTGAGCCCTTGAAAATGGTGTTTTCAGAAAAAACTATGCACCAAGTTAAATGAGCATTCTTAAAAAAAAAAAAAAAAAAAAAAAAAAGGAATCCTGCATAAACTTAAATTCAGACAAAACCCCACATTATCATTTTTCCCATCCTCTTTCTGAGGGCACAACAGAACCATAAGATCCGCAAGATGAACTAGCTGTTCCTTTCCTAACGCATATCAGTTAATCACCTTAGCTGCTCAAGACTGCACAAAGAATTGTAATATTAAAAACTATATCCTCAAAACACATCCAGTTCTCCAGAAGTAGAATTTACATGGTGTTTCCTAAAATTACATTTTATTTTAGCAGTCTTAAACCCCATGAAGTTGCTACAGTATTTATAATAACAAACAGCATATGCAATCAGCACCATATAAAGCTAGTTGCTTTCAGTGCAGGAAAAGCTACAAACCAACCTATGTAAAAAGTACAATTTTTTTTAATTTTTTTGTTTGCGTTTTTGGGGTTATTTTTGTTTGTTTGGTTTGGTTTGGGGGTTTTTTCTTTTGGTTTTGTGTTTGGTTTTGGGTTTTTTTTGTTTGTTTGTTTGTTTGTTTTAATTAGTTACACCAAATATCCAACCACACAATTGATTTTTAAATTTGCAATTGATCAAACTGATGAAAAGAAGTTCAGACTGGACATTAGGAAAAGGTTCTTCACTGAGAGGGTGGTCCATCTCTTTAACAGACTCCCCAGGGAAGTGGTCACAGCACCAAGCCTGTCAGAGTCCAAGGAGCACCTGGACAATGTTTTTAGTCATATGGTTTAGTTTTAGGTAGTCCTGTGAGGAGCAGGCAGTTGGACTTGACCTTTATGAGTCTATTCCAACTTCTGATATTCTATGATCCTCCAGCACTATAAAACACCCACCATCTTCCAACAGGAGACTTAAAGCCCACAATTACAGGCAGGGAGGAGACATTATCTGTGGAGAAGGCACTGCGGCTCTGGTCCCATCTCACGCAATTTGCCTCTGCAAATCTTCGTTTCCACAGAACACGTAAATCCTGTAAGTCAGCCTTCATCCCCAGCAGGTGACATCTGTCACCTCCTTTCTACTCCTTGCTAGTTTGCATCACCTACAGAGTCTCGTTCTCCACACACCGCCTGCTCTGGGGGAAGCTCACCTTCTGCACCATCAGCAGGCTCTCCTGCTCACCAAGGACAGCACTGGTCAGAAAAAGGTGGAAGCAGCTGTTTTGTGTTTATGTCAAAATTAAACCACATGGATTTACCTCCATTCTGAAGGCATCCAGGTTTCTTCCCCTTCCCCAGACATATGCTGCCGCCTCCAACAAAAGAGTGATTTTTAAATTTTTTTTTTTTTTTTTTGCTTTATTTTGTAGTTCACAAAGTGGAAAGACAGCTTTTCTCTGCTCAAAAATATTGTTCAAGGAAGGTGGCCGCCTGGCTCCAATGCAACCACCTCCTCCCTGCCCCAGAGGTGCCTTAAGTCAGTGTTCTTTTTTGATACCAGACTGAGCAAAGCAGCATCAAAAGGTGACAAACAGGTGTTTTCAATATGAAAGGCTTCTGCTGAAGCATGTCAAAATACTAATTCAAGTACTGGATAATCAGCACGTTTATAAGATTTCAGACTGGTACAGGTTACTTCTGTCAAAAAAAGCTGTTGGCTACATGGTCCTCCTAACTGAGCAAATAATTCCCAGAACTTTGCCACAAACCTATACATCAAAATGAAAATATATTGAAATATTAAGTATGTTTTCGCATATACTTTTGGAGCCAAAGAATTATTTCTGATAGGATAACAATAATGCTAGTAAGTTAGCACCAAGATACAAACAGCAGCCAGGTCAAATCTTTAAGTCACTCTGTAGGAAACCTAGATATGAGCTTGTTTTAGCTCAGAATTACACTGAGACCTCATATGGTCCTTGCTAATGAAATGAGAGGAAGCAGTAGTATCTATTCCCAATGTAACAGCAGGGAAACCAGACTGCAAGGTTCTTCTGCTAATATGAGTTACTATAGTGTTGCGGGAGCTTTGCACTGTTGCAATAATTGCAGATTTAACAGGCTTTTTCATCCTTCTCACCTTCAAATCCTCTCTCTCTCTCAGAACAGCTTAGTGCTGCCATCTACTTTTTTTTATCCTAACAGTTTTGTGTTTTTTTTATCCTAACAAAGTTCTTAGCAGACTAACTCACCCACTACAATAACACTGGCTCGCTTTAGTCTTTACAGTCGTGTCCCCACATTTATACTTAGTCCAGCTCATCGCCACATGCAAAATTAAAAACAAAGAAAACTAAATACAGGATCAGGTCCACAGTCCTTTTAATGTTAATTTACACTTGAGCCCTCAAATATTAATAAAGAAAAAAAACCTCCCTCAACTCTTAACAGCAAGACATCTTTTACAACCCTTGCAGGTATTAAGCTAGTAAAACCAGAGATGACAAGGTGTGGCCATGTGCTCCCCTCTGCCCACCTGACCTGTACTTCCCATTTCCCTCTCCAAGGGATAATCATAACCACCAGTGGCAGTTGTAATGGATGCCTCTGGTCACAACGGCTCCATCCAGTTCAAAGTGGATTTCATAGAGACAGATAAGACAATAGCCAAGGGCTAATTTGAACAATGTGCCCACCTAACCACAGTGCTGGTCAATGTCCAACTCAAGCCAAATCTGGAAGAAACAAACATGTGCAGCCAGTATGTAAATATGACCATAAGTCAGTTATCTTACTCAAAGCAGTGGGCAGCCCAGGGCTGGTTGAGGTCTCCTGCACAGTAGCGGGCTGCACACCAGGATCTCCCCTGGAACAGGGATGCCCCTCAAGGTTGAATCCTTGCTGCAGCACTCTCAGTAAGTGATTAATAGCATGCTTAACTTCAGAATCCTAACTGATATAAAGGATTGACTGTGCATGTATAATGCTTTAGACATAAACCATTGACCAAGTCTGGGACTAGGAGTGGATCCAGCAGCCGCACCTATGCTCCTCTCTGAGAAGGAGTTTAGAAAGCAAGGGGCTCCAGTCAACTTCATGACTCAACAGGAAGGTCCTCCCTTGAGGTTTTGTCTGACCCTGTCCTCTGTGCAGCAAATATCAAGTGAACCTTGACATCAGATCTTGTTAAACCACTGTCACATTTACTATCAAACAGTGATTTAACAAACATATTACTACTTCTCTCTTACAAGTGAAGCGCATCAATTGCTTTGCAACACAAGGTGGCAAAGACCTAGGTCTTATCAAAACATGAGGACAGCTCTGGAAAACACGTTTATCTAGCTAAAAATGTAATTCCAAGTTTCAGTCCTAGAAGACTAATAAAAATCTTTCATAAGTTATTTGCAGACACTAACACTGCTAAAAAAAAAAGAAAGTATTTCCTGGCTAAAGGATCTGTCACCTGAATAAAGAGGCTAAAAAACATTCAGGCCTTTTACTAGGAGACTGCCTGCTGCTGATCAGGCAGGAGCTCACCTTGATTAATTCCCCACCTCACTTTTTCATTACAGATTTTTTTTTTTAAGGTCCGAGCAGCTGTTTCCACACAACTCCCCAACCACCATTTGTTGAAGGTCCTTACCTATTTTGGGTAGAAGGAAGAGCTGTTCAGACCACAGCACTACTCCCACTCTTGTCTTCTCGTGAGTCACCAGGTACAAGGGAAAGCCACATCACCTTCTGTCTCCTCACTAACACTATACGAGAAAGATAAGGTGTCTATCCTCACTGCAAGTATCTCCCCGGTCATTGTGCTCCAGAGAACCATGCTGTTGGCCTGTATCTTTGCTTCCCTTCATCCCAAACAAGATCACTCTAATCTCTGTGGATTAGGGCCAGATTCTCAAAGAAATCACAAAGCCTCTATGTGCACTTATATTCAGGGTGGAGGGGTGGGACATCTGCGGGTGTGTGCTTGCTTCACCCTAGCAAAGTACAGCCTTTTGACCTGAACAGTTTGGAGAACAAGAAAAAAAATTTCTGTATTTCATCATTATCCATTCTCATGACATCAGCTACTTTTGGCAAGCAACAGACATGCTCCAAATAATTCCCATCTTTATCCAGATGGCCACAAACACAACACGGCATCCTAACCACAGGTCCCAGAGCTGCACTTAAGGTGCGTATCCAAATCTCTACCCAAATCACTCACGGTGTGGCACACACACGCAGAGAGGGTCCTGCACAGGGAGGAAGGCTTTCACCACTGCTCTGCCTACATATCAGAGCACAGGCTGTCCAGATCCCTGCCCAGGTTTGCAGTTTGGTCTCGTATGACCCCAGGCCTCTGCTGAGGCTGCAAACAAGTCATGGGGGCTCTAGTGGAGAGCGAATATATTTGTCCACAGGGAATCAAACTGAATTAATCACATGCGTCCTGTACCAGGTGGATGAAGGTCACACATCTGAACTGGGGCAGCCCTACCTTCAGCACAGATGTCAACTCTGCAAGGAAGCACACTGAGAAGGGGTAAGAGAAGGTATTTTCAGAAGTGGAATTTTTTTTTCCCCTCCCTCCTGCAAAGGTTTTATTTTTTAACAGAAGATGGATGGGAGAAAAGAAAAAAAAAATACAGTTTTTAAAATAAAAATTCATTTCCTAGCTGTCATTCTTGGGTTTTGCATATCATGCCTTAGCATTAACTGCTGCCAAACACAAGATGTCAGGTCCATCTGGCAGATGTACACTTCTACGGCTGTCAAGTGTTTCCTTAAGATTCAGGCGCTTTGCTATCAAGTAGATCTGCAAATTCCAACCTCCTAAATGAGTAGGGCTCCTAGATAGCAGTCTCTGCTTCCAAGTGTCTTGGAAAGGGGGAAGTAGAGGTATACTGCTATCATCCAGGGTATCTGCTACGCTTGTTTGGTACGGAGGCCAGTTTCCTGGTAACCACTGGCTAGACCAGCTGTGGGAGAGCTTTGAAGAACTCCTTTTTCTCCAGATTATACCCAAGTAAAATTAGAAAGTATTTATGAAGCAGAGGGGGAAACCCAACCATTCAAGCTGACATCATTACTTATTTACATATAAATACAGCCAGGAAATAAGCATATGTATTTATATATAAACAAAAAAGCTATCTGTACGATGTTTCATACACTGCTTTTCCATCCAATATTTACTACTTTATTCATGACTTAAGAAAAACTTTCTCCCCAAGAAATTGGTGATAAAATGCCCTCTGGTGGGCGTGACTGTGGACCTCTACAGCAACAAACACCTCCTAAATAGTTCAGAGCCTTCAATATATTCTTGGGATTACTATTTTTAATGGAGCGAGACAAAGCACATACTTGCTTTCCAGAAGAAACAGATACACCCCGGACTAGCAAGCCCATGTTTTACTGCAATGTATCTCTGGATTAGAATTCAAGCTGCAAGTTAAAAAAAAAAATCCTATTAAAGCATTCCATGATTCCTACAATTATTTTCATGTTCTTTTTACTTCTTTAGGATACTTATTCCTCCTCAAAAATAAGTAATTAAGAGAAACAGAAGAAGGAAATGGCATTAAGTTTTGCTTTGCCTAAGCATAACAGAATCTTTGTAGACTAAAATGGAGAAAGGAGGGGTGGAGGGAAACAGCATTTTCAGAGCTTATGAATCATTTTTGTCCTGTTAGAGGACAAGGCATAGCTAGGAAGGAGGCCCTAACTGTACAAGAAAAAAAAAAAAAATAACAGCCCATATCCCAGAAGAGTTTACTGCCTAAACAGAAGAAGCAAGGATGAAAAAACCCTTCAAAAATAAACTGAAGTTAACAGTATGTGTTTCATCCTAAACATGGTCTATAATTATGGGTAGTGCTTTCATTAATCTGAAATAAGATAAATCTAAAAAAAAAAAGAGAACTGAAATCTTAAGATAATGACGAAGAGGTAATTCAGCAACTTGGGGGCAGAGTACACATGAAGCTACTTTGAGAATATATGTAAAACAGACTACTCTAAAACACAGCCAAACTGGAAAAGAAGAGCAATCAGGCAGACTGGACTACACAAGCCGGACCCTAACAAGGCCAAAAGAAGATAAAGTTACATGCAGAATTGAAGCTGACCCCAGAGTTTCTGGAGAATTTTTTTTTTCCTGCAACAGAGAGGCCTTAGTCGCAGCTAAATAAGGATAAGCAGAATAAAAAACGTCACATGAAGGAAAATCTAGACTCCACTGCTTTCCTGAGTTCCTTGGGAAGCCTTTGTGCTTCCATTTCATATGGGATACAGCACTTTCTCTGTTCACCCAGACAGTTAGAAACTGTATAACTTACCAGTTAATTGTTGCTTTATGATAAGAATATTTGAGAGTTTGATGTACATGTGGAATGGGAAGCACTTCTGTCTTTCAGATGTTTCTGGGCAACAAAACTTTGCTTGTTAAGTTGTCTTAGGTATAAACAATAGTACAATTTAACATTCACCCTCTCCTTTCCTGTCCTAGGTTGAGTGAGTGGTGGAGTTTTTTGGTGGCAGGGGAGGGGGCTATCGGGGCAGTCCCCTGTGAGAAGCTTCTCGAAGCTCCCCCATCTCCAAGCCAGCTCCACTTCTGTTTGGAAACTGAGCCAATCAACTGCGCCTCTGCGATAACGTATTTAAGAAGGGATGTGGTGACGGGCAGACAGACTTGTGAGGAGGAGTTGCTGCAGCTGCATGAACACCAAGGTCAGTGGAGGAACAGAAGAAGAAAGGAGGGGGGAGGTGTGCCGGAGCAGAGACCCCCCCTGTACCCTGTGGTGAGACGGCAGGGCAGCCACCCCTGCCACCCATGAAGATCTGTGGTGGAGCAGACATTGATTTGTGGCCTGTGGCTTCTGCCTGGTTGATCAAGTTACTGTGCCTGAAGAAGGCCGGGGTCTTGTGGGAAAAGGTAGCCCCGCTGCTGTAATTCAGTGCTGGGAGGATTGCAGCATGCGGGGGTGTCCCACACTGGAGCAGTGTGGGGAACGCTGTGGCCCGTGGGAGGAACTCATGTCAGAGAAAGTTTGTGGAGGACTGTCTCCTGTGAGAGGGGAACCACGATGGAGCAGGGGGAACAAGTTCCAGAAGCTCCCCCCACTGAAGATGGAGAAAGTGGCAGCACTGACTGCACCCCCCCATTCCCTGCCCCTGTACCACCGAGGCGGGGAGGTAGAGATAACAGGAGCAGAGCTGAGCCCGGGAAGAAGGGAGAGGTGGGGGGAAGGTGTTCTCAAGATATGGCAATGCTTCTCACGGTCCTACTCTGTTACATGGTGTTAGTGTCTGTAATAAATGTATGTTATTTTTTTTTACTTCCCCTAACGAGTCTGCCTTTTGCTTGTGCCCATAAAGGGTGATTTTTTTTTTTTTTTCCCCATCCCAGTCCTATCTTGAACCCCAAGTCTGGCTCTCTGTCCCTTCTTATTGTTGGAAGGGAAGGGAGAGAGAGTGGCTGCATGGTGGTTGGCTGCCAACCAGGCTCACACCATGACACATACGCTCAAAGAAAAACAACTGCCAAAACCCCCTCATTTATTTGAAATCTGCCCTTTATATAAGAAATGTGCCCCTGCTATGTATAGAGCTCCATCCCTCTCTAGTGGCAGCCAGGTCACATACCAGTTGGTAAACCTGCTCTGGGCTTGGCTAACAGAGTTTTTAGCTCACAGATCAGAAACTTTAAGATTCAAAGATCCTGTGTTTATTCCTCTTTGCCAACAGGTCACGCAGAGATTCAGAGTTACATTTACTATTTTCTCTGAAGACAGAGGCTAAGGTTGTTAGAGAACAATGCTGTCACTTGGTGTTGTACTGTACGCTTCGCAATCATCATTCTTGCAAGCATCTCTAGACATTATGTTGATTGCAGCTACAGTGAAACATATTTCTCTTATTAGACACAGCAAGCCAAGATTAAATGGTGCATTTGTGCATGTAATAGTTACACACACAATGGCCATGCTCCTAAATTTTTGCCTAAAATTAAGAGTAACAGATTATCTAGGTAAGATTAGTACCGACTTTTCTTGGATCTTATCTTGATGGTTTGCCTTTTCTCAAAAGCAGCTTTGCTGTTTAAGTAGTAATTACAGGTGTAAATTACATTCTTTCCCCCACTCCTGCCCCCTTAAAACAAATATGTAAAGTATTTTAAATACATAAAAATTGAATAGCTTACTACATCTGACAAACAAAAACACTACTTTGGTTTGGGGTTTTTCTGTATCTTTCAATTTTCTTATCGAGAAAATGGCCCAAGACTTTATAGTTCAGATTGTTGTTAATGTCACAGTATTTATATACAAAAATTAGGTTTTTGTCCTTTTTGTTTTTAGGGTAAAACTATCTTAAGCAAACTTAGAAATGGCTATAGTAAAATTCAAGGGATTACAGGTCTACTCAAAACCAAGAACTGATATGTTCTAATTCTACAAAATAATATTTAGACATGGGAAGACTGATAATCTGCAGTCATAGGCAATGTCATTTCAGTAATTACCTTGAGGAAATCTGAGCCTGTTCATGTTTTCCTAAAGATAAATAGCTGCATGATAAACTATGTAGCCTGAAAATAGTAGGAAGGAAATGGTTAACCAAGACTTCCACTCAGATTACACGCAGTAGAAGTCCAACCAGCCCACTGGCTTCCTCAAATGAAAAGTACAGAGGTATCTAATGCCCTGATTAGCCATCACCTCAAGCAGCAGATGTCTGGGATCCAACTGCACCTGCACTTCCACCATAAATCAGAGTTTAAGCTTCTCAACCTGACCCAATAGGATATCATTCTTCACCTCCAGCCTAGACCACCTTAACTCTGCCATCAGAGCACTGCAGCTGCATGAAGTTCTTTGAATAAGGAAGCCAGCACAGCACAAGGGTTTGGGTTTGTTTTTTTTGTTTTACTTGTATTATTCTTGAAATACAATACTTCAATAACTTAGCTGTTGCAAGCACAAGACTTGTCTAAGAATAGTTTTTAGGAGGCTTGAAGGATGCTGCTGTGAACTGTTCAAGTGTGATATTGAAACAGTGAGTTTAAGGAAAACTTGCTGCAATTTCTCTTTTAGCGAGAGCACCTCCTCCCCACACAGGCTTTCAAAATTTCTATCTGAAACATAGGAAAACTGGACCAAAATAGGCAGTATTATGGCAGCAAATGAACCACAATTCTCCTCTTCATCTTTGACTGCATTTCTGTATCAGAGTACCACTTTTAAAGTCAGTCCTATATTTTAGAGACTTCAGACAAGCCTTTGTTTCCTTAATTCCTATACCATTTCTATGCTCTATTTTTTCCTCCTATAAATAACAACTCAAATATCAGCCACAACTTCCCATTGCCATTTAGTTTAGAGAGATAAAGGTTGTGATGTTGCAGAACTATAACTGCCCAGAAGTTTAATCATAAAATTACACACTTCTCTTCCAAAAAGAAAAATGTACTAGAAAATAGGCTTTACTTTGGGGATTTGATAATCTTAAAGAACAGGCAGAACATTTATCTAAGATTTTCAGGGTACCAAATGTAACTTCATTTAACTCCACATATTTGGGCCAAAGACAAATTTGGCCCATCTTCTATAATAACAGAAGCGTGAGGGGAAAGAAGAAAAAAGGTATTGATGCACCATGACCACACAAACCAGAGACCAGAAAACATGCCTACTCCTCAACTATCCACCCTCTTTTGCAGTTGCTGTCGCCTACCTGGATTTGCAGACTCTTTCTATGACCTTAAGGCCTCCACAGCTGAATTTCAGAAGTGATTTTTTCCTCAGGGTACAGAAGCACCGCACAACACCAGATATCTATTGAAACATGTCAGCTCCACAGGTATAACTAGATCAGGATTTGGTCCACAGTTCAGCAGCTCTTGTGACAATTCACACATCAAGATCAACTGAGAGATTCCTCGGAAGGGGAACGCAGCCACATCCCACACTCCTATGTGCTATAGGCAGCTTGTAATCAAATCTCATTACATTTGTTTCCAGCCTCAAGGCTCAGACTTCAGAAAGCAAGAGGATGGTTTTTACTTTCAGACTGGTAGAAAGACCATAAGGAATTAAATGTTGGCACAGTCAAAGTCTCACAAATTCTGAATTTGAGATTGGGCATTCAATCCAGCCTACAGAAGATCCAAACTAGCATCAATGTAAATGAGATAAGAGTTAACTCACAAAAGATCAAATTCAACTTTCATTTATGTCTATGCAACATTGATTTCTTATAACTACATGCGTGTAACCAAGAGCAACATTTGATCTGAAGCTTAGTACCTTGATGTCCAGCTATTGTAAAACACAAGCAAAAAGGTAGCTACAAACATTTGACTGATATTGCTTGCAAGCAGGGCATTGCAGAAGGCTGTACCAGCAATTCATATTGACAGAATCAAGATGGAGCATGGCAAACTTTGCTATCAGAAGTAATTGCACAAATATTTGGAGTGTTCTTTAAAAAAAAAAAAAAAAAGATGACATGGGGGAAAGGCAACACAAAGCCACAGACTAAGAAATAAGCTACTACATGCAAATACATGCAAGCTTCTCCCAAGTTAATTCTCCTCTTAATGGAATATTGATTGGTATGCTCAATGTTTAGAAATGTGAAATAATGCGGGTGAGAGAATGAAGGGAAGACACACTCAGAACAGTGAGTTTTGTTTAATTAATATATACTTTCCTCATATGATCAGCTAAAAAATAGCATAATAAAGAGGGGATTACATTATATTTAACATTTTGCCTTGCATTTTATTAGCAAATCTGACAAAGATGACCTGAAAGCTTTAACCGCATACTTTTTTCACCCTTTTTCTAAAGAAGCAAAGTACAGCATTTTTCATAACCTCTCATCACACAATATCCTTGCTGTATCTGGTATTTCTCTACTCCAAATAGGACAGACTACAAAGCATCTGTGGTGGTATCCAGGCTTTTCAGATGTAATCTACCAAGCTGTTTGTGAAACTGGGGGGAAACCCACTGTTTGGGGCAAAGCAGAACAGTCCACAGTCATGACTGAGAACATCTGGATAAACTCTCTTGCATCTACTCCTACCCCCAACTGAGAAAGGAGAATGAGGAAGAAAAAAGTTGCATCTTTGAAGCAGATATTTATATGAATCTCCCATTTCTTAAAAAATAACCAATAGCGAGCCACTTATTCCTACCTTCCAGAAATCTCTACCTATTCCAGGGACTGCTACCACCTGTACAATTTTAGAGAAAAGATTTTCCTCTATCCTTTTCCTTCTGTCATTCACAGAATCCTTCTGATATAACCCTTACAGCCTCCAACACATTTTGCTAAAACAAGCCATTCAAAAAAGGGATAGAAAGGAAAAAACCCAAACTAGGAAGAATCAACTTCCACTGCCATCAGAGTTCCCAGCCTTGAAACTCCAAGCAACAACAGCATCATGTTCAACAGCTCTGCTGACTCATCCCACTACCAATATATTAAGGATATACTTAAGAACACAGGCACCATCAAGGAGCTGTTTCATAGTGGATAGGTTGCTACAGTTGAATTAGTTCATACATTTTACATACACATGTATTTTTATGCTCTGCCCCTCGTTCCAAAGCATAAGAAATTCCATACAGAATTAGCAACTTCTCCCACCCTCTTCTCAAACTTCGAGAAGGGGTAAGGAGTAAGCTCAAAAAGATATTGCTTAAGTTTAGCTCTTCTGTTGCATTTCATATAGTTTCAAGAGCATTTTCCAGACATTTATATACCCAACAACATTCTGTAATATGAAGTGTTCCAATTTGGCATTGTTCCACTCTTGGCAAGCAAGAGACAATAAAAATCAAGAGAAAGTTAAAAATGAAGTTTTTGAAGTATACAATATGTTAGGAATCATTTAATGAATTCAGGTGTTCAACAAGCTACAAGTCAACCAAAATTTGCAATACATATATATTTCAAAGCACAGGTAAACACAGCTGCATCCACTTTAAAGTTACTCCATGTCATGTGATTATTATGATGAACCACCTGAACTCTTTCACCCCTCTTCTTTTGATCTAGGGTTTACCTATGGCTGGAAAAACTAACAGCACTTTAATTCTTCTCCCCCTAATTAAGGGAAATGGCATATTTAAGCCTCAAACCGATAAGAGAAACTTTTGAGTAATTACAGTATGCTGAAATCTGCAAATCCAACAGCATTGCTTTTGCAGACCAAAAAACAAAATCCTACAACAAGGTCTGACAAAGCATATCTCACAGCAGAATTATCTGATTTAAATATTAATTACTCATCAGCACAGACTTTAAGAAGTGTCTGAAGCGAAAGCTCTTAAATCACACTTTAAATCCAGGATTTCTACTGTCTGCATTGTCATGCAGATTATGGGTTTGAGGTGGATTTTTTTGTTGGTTTTGTTTTGTTTTTAAAAAAGGGTGAAGACTGAGTCTCTCCCAAAACTCAGAAATAAAGAGATGTATAAATAAAGTCCAGCTCAACAGATTAGGCACATCTTGAGTTTGAGACCTGCTACAGGACATCACTATTGCCTCAGATACTTCTGTATAAACTTGAAGGATTTTTCACAGTATCTCTCAACTACATTGGCAGTCCAAAAAACATTTCTAATGCATGCACACCTAACAGTTTTTAGTTAACATCAATGCTGCAGAAGAACTGTATCAGTAGCAGATTTTCCTGCAGACTGCTGCACTGAACGAGTTCCAAAACATGCCCCTAGAAATAATTTGGTTTTCCTCAATCTAATTGCATGCTACCTATATTCACGTAGAATTTAGTCCTAAAACTGGCGACAAACCCAAGAACTGCACATTCATGTCTTCCAGTAAGCCAAACCAAACCTGAACAGAAGTCCTAGCACTTAATATCATGCCACACAGCATACTGTAATGGATGGCAGGGAATTAAAGAAAACCAAAACCATAAAAAATTACAAAAGGAATGTTGAATTCATTTTAAAATAAGTCTTTGTCTGTAGCTTGAGCAGAATGCTTCAGTGAATCAGTATTACTGTTGCAAGCCAGCACTAGAAATTACTTGAAGTTTAAAACCACTGAAAAACTATGTGTTTTTCTGATGTTAATGCCAATTATGGCAAAAATCCAAGTTGAGGATATCTGAAAACCTAAACCTAAACATCAAAGATGAAAAAAAGCAGCACATAAAAATTAAGGAAAGTGGTCTCATGTTCCAAATATTCTAATCCACAACATAATTTTATTTATGGAAGAGTGTGACTAGGAATTCAGTTACTGTCATTTATCAGATGGTCAAGACAGCACAGAGGTAACCAGCTGCATAACAACAGCACCAGGAAGGCTTCTTGGGGCATCTCTGGTACTAGGTCTGTTCAGTTCTCGTTTAACATAACAGGTAAACAGCACATATTCACACCCTGTGAAGTACGTTGACTTTTAAAAATCTGACAGAAAGGCGTTCCCATAAGAGATGTCTAATCTATTTCCTTTTAATCTCTTTCTTTATAGCCAAGGAAGAGTTCTTTGTACTTCTGGTAACAAAGGAAACATAGAAGTGACAGAAGCATGTCAAAGCTGTTTACGTTTCATACAGCCTCGCACTCGAGTTGCTGTTGGCAGGTTACTTCTTGAGAAGACAGTCTTCAGCCTTTGCACAGGAGCTCCATCTTCCTACGAGTAACTTTATAAAAGACTTAACTGCACAGAGGGATGCTAAAACCCTTCCCCACACTGGGTAAGCTAACACAAAACCAGAAGGGAAATTTTTAAAATGTGACAAAGGGTTAATATAATAATTTCATGTACCCATAAATATATTCAGGGCAACATTACCTAATTTTTATGTTTATGGGCTTTAGGATATAGGTATTTATACAGTATCTCTTCTGTGGAAAGAAGAGTACATTAAGAAAGTGATTAGATATACAAATAAATCACGGAATCTAATGATACCATGTCATATTTAAGGTTATTGAATTGGCACACTGCAAGGCCAAATATTGCAAAATGGAAGATCTGGAGGGGAAAAAAAAAATGCTGAAGGACCAAATAAGTCACTAACCTATGATGAGATTTTAGCTAGCTAAAAGCCTCGACTACGGCACAAAGAATTAACGATCTGAAAACAATGTAGACCTCTCTGGTGCACTATGAAGGTGATGCTCTGCAAACAGGGCAGCTTCAGGATCAGGCCTTCAGGCATCTGGGCTCCCGGGGTCCATAGCTTATGGCAGCAAATACAAGTGCATCGGTATAGTTAGGGGACAAGTCATTGCAAGAACGTGAGTAACGCTACGCTCAATCTAAAGTTAAAGAAGGGATGCTAAAAAAAATGAAAAATAGAGATCCTAAAACTCAGAAGTGCAAAAAAAAAACCCAACCCAAAAAAACTAACATCTCCGGTTTTAAGATTAAAAACAATAAATCCCACAACATGGATATAATAGAAGGGATGGTGGTTTAATCAAGATAGGAGGTTGGAATTTCTCTCTCCATTTACAGATCCAGGGGTGCTTTTTCCCCATCTCTAAAGCTGTGCCTGAGTTTCTACCACAGCACACAGAGAAGAAGGAAAAAAAATATAAATATATATTAATTTTTCCCCTTGATTTTTTTTTTTTTTCTGTGCTTCAGAAGAACTGGGTCCATTAGTTTTCAGAACTAAATTAAAAGGTCAGGAAAACAAGTAGGCATGGACAAGACCGAATTGCAGATGAGCATGGAGAAGCAAAGAAACAGCATTGGGATGAGCGCCAACAACTGCAAAGAGTTACGGCCCCGATTCTGGTGGCCGTGAGCACAGCGCTGAACTGGAGTGACTCCAAGGGAAACTAGGGATCACAACCTGGGAGAAGGAAGACCACAGGAGCGAAGCAGTACTGCTGGAGAGATGAGGGCAGCAAACCTGGGGATAATGAATTCTCCTCACAAACAGGCACTAAAAGTGATAGCACCAGATATGGTGCACAGTAAACCCAAAAATCATATCTAATTTCAAGATCTGTGTTTTCCTCTCCCTTCATTGAAAAGATATCCAGTCAACATACACACTATATACTTTTTATTATTGTTTGAAGAGCAGCAACCCTGGCAGCATGCTAATCTAGAAGAGACAAAACAGAGGTGGTTACTTTCTTCCCTCAAGATTCCTGCTTCAAAAAACCAAATGAACAAGAAAGGGTTTGTTCCTGCACACCACCACTTTGTTTCGTTTCAGCAAGACTTCGACAAAATCTAATTCGCTATGCCATGTATCTAATATATTGGGTACTTGAAGTATGACCATCACTCATTAGAAATGTAATTAAAAAGTGACAAAACTAGATTCCCCCTCCCTAGCATGCAGATGAAAACCAGTAACCCTGCCTCTATTTGTAACCATGACAACTATAGAATATTTTATTTCAGTAATATAATTCACACTGAACATTTGCTCATAGGTTTTGTTGTTAAGGGAAAGGTTGACACACTGTGCATGCATTTCACAAGCTACTGGAGACAACAAGTACAGGAAAGTCTGGCAGTTCTCAAGACCAAGAACCTAGTATGTATTTCAGAGTTCATTTAAGACCATCTACAGGAAGCTAAATGAACATGAACAAAAATTAAACCAAATGAAATGTTATTGGTCATTACTTGCAAGACAACTACTTGGTATGACTGCACGTTTTTGACTTTTAAATAAAACACAATGACACCCTTGTATTTTAGAAGTAGTAGTAACTCAAACCCCAAACTTTAATTTTCAATTAAAAATACTATAGGCATTATTCAGCTTCTGTTAAGAAATTTCAAAATAGATGTTATGGGAAAATAAATACAAAATGAGGCAATGAAAGATACAGTTTACATATGCTGGCTGTCTTATTCTGTATGGGTCACTAGATTACTTGCATAGCTCCTATATTTCATCTTAAATTGAAGACAACTTTCATAAATACACAAAAGGAAGACCGGTTATATGAATAAAAAAACAAACAAACAAACAAAGCAAACCCTTGTACATTATTTAGAGAAGATTAAACGACGTCCTGAGCAAAACTAAAGTTTGATGCAGATAAATGTCAGTGTAAAAATATGGGTATACTTTATTTTTCTCCACATGGGAAAAAAAAAAAATAAAGCCATTAGCAGTTTAAACAAGAATACAACAATAACAGAAAGACACACTGTTGCTTTGTTTTGGCGGAAAAAAAAATAAAAATAAAGCTTGCTGGAATATTATTCCTTCTCTCACACAGATCATCGTATCTATCAAGGAGGATTTAAAGTTTCAGGAGATTGCTAATTATAAGAGACAGTAATACTGTTATCTGCAGTCACCTTAAAGCTACAGTAGTTTGAGTTTTAAGTACCTCAAAATTGACCTCAAAAGGATAGCCTGAAAAATGTGTTTAAATCTGAGACTCACACGTGCCTACACGTACACACACACACACACACACACACACACACACTTGCTCAGTTGTTTTAAAGAATATCAAGAAAAAGAAAGTTTCTTCATTTATCAGAAATATGCTCTATATAATCTCCTACTGAAGCAAATAAGCCTGCAGGAAACATGCATGTCTTTTCCCTTCATTGATGGAAAAGTGATTCAATACCCCTTAATCTAGTTACCAGAACACTCTATTTTTTTTCCTAACAGTTTTCATAAACAATAAACAAAAGATAAGCAGCCAATTACATGACCAGGACTCCATAATTTTTGGTGGTAAGGAGAGAAATCCATCTCTAACGTTCTAGGAATATTTTCAGTTTAATAAATGAAGCCAGAGAGGGGAAAAAAATAAAATAATCTCAGAGACTATGAGCACACACTATTTATGAAGTGTATGAAAAACACCACCATCCATCCCTGAAACTCCCTCCCTCCAGACCTTTCTCCACCCTCCAGGGAGGCAAAGGAACCTGAACCTAAAATCCCGGGGACCAGACCTGCATCCTCACACGACAAGGACAGCTAGTCACATCCACTCAATGTCAAAAAAAAAAAAAATAAAGTAGCTTTTCCCTCCCATCCTAAACGAGACCTTCCGAAACCAGGTACCCAGGGGATGCGCCTCTGTGCTCCTAACGGCACCAGACAGCACTTCGGCTCAAAGATAAGTTAAAAGAAAACAATCAGGAAAAAGAAAAAAAAAAAAAAAAAAAAGCAGCAATAGAAAACCCCAGCAGCAGCCAAACAAAACCTCACACCGGCGACGAATGTCACACGGCGTGGCAAGGTACGGCGTGGGAAACGCGTACGAAGTGCGTTTTTTTTAAAGAAAAAATACACCTATTTAAGCAGTATTGTGCCGAGAAGTTCCTCGTACACATCATGCGTGGGGATGGGGAGAAAAAGGAACAGGGGAAAGGAAGCAGTGGAAACGTATTGCAAGCACAGGGAGACGACGGGGCTGGCGGAGGCATTTGGGGAAGGAGGAGGAGGAGGCGGCAGGCTGCCTGCCGGGGCGCGCGCCGATCCGTTCCCCGGCAGTTTCGGGGGCGGCTGCGGGTGCGGGCCCGGGGGTGGGAAGGGGGGATCCACCGACACAGCCGCCCCCCGGGTGGGCAGGGGTCCACGGGGACGCAGCCGCCGCCGCCGCCCCCCCGGGGCTGGAGGGGTTGCGGGGCCGACCCCCGCTCCCCGCTGCGGCGCGGGCGGGCGCCCGAAGTTGTGGGTGCGCGGCGGGGCTGGGGTCCCCCGCTCCAACGTGAAAAAAAAAAAAAAAAAAAAAAAAAAAAAAAAAGAAAAGAAAAAAAGAACCAAACCCGCCCCAAACCCAAACCTGAGGGAAAAAAAAAAAATAAAATAAAAAAATAGATCATCGTAATAACCCCCCGCACACCCCAGGCAGCGGGAGGCACGCAGGAAGTTTTTAATGCGGACAGCGAGCGCAGGCGCAGGGCAGCCGCCAGTCCGGTGATGCCCGGCACGGCTGGCGGCGGCGGGGAGCTCCGCGGGCGCGCAGCCGCCGCGCCGCTTACCTCCCTCCGCGGGGGCGCAGGCGGCCCTGGGCCGGCAGCGCGGGTGCGCGGCCGCGTCCTCAGGCGGCGGGAGGATGCGCGGCGGCGGCGGCGGGAGGCGGCGGCTTGTGCATCGCAGCCTCCGCCGCTAACGCAGAGCCCTGCGCGGCTGCGGAGAGCGGGAGCCGCGCTGGAGGCCGGGCGGGGGGGCGCGGCGCGGCGGAGGCTGCTGCGGAGCCGCAACCATGCTCCCGTCTGGCCGCCTTCCCCTCACCTACTGCCCGCTTTAGCCGGGGAGGGAGGCGGCCTGGGCGCCGGGGCGAGGGGCGGGCCGGGCCAATCACCGCGGCGGCGGGAGGCGGTGGGGCCCGGCCCCGCTCCGCCCCCGCTCCGCCCCCGCGGGAGCCTGACCCGGCCCCGCCGCCGCCGCCGCCGCCGCCCGGGCCCGCGGGGGCCGCCCCGCGGAACCCTCCACCCCCCCCACCCCACCCCTCCCCACGCACACACACACACACACACACACACACACACACACGCACCTCGCGGTGGTTCCGCGCTGCGTGCCCGGGGCGCGCAGCGGTGCGGCCAGCGCTCCCCCGCCCCACGCGGGAAGGACGCGCGGGGGGCAGAGCGGCTGCTCCCGGAAAGGTCACCGGTCCCCCGGCTGTCTTCAAAAGTAGCGTGTAGTTGAAAAGAAATATTACCCCGCTTTATTAAATCACCGCGCTCCGGGGGCGTGATCCAAAGCCTCTTGAAGTCCACGGGAGTGTTTGAATAGGTTGGTACGATTCTCTCCCGACACCGCTCCTTTTTGTTTTGGTTTGGTTTCTTTTTTTTTAATTTCTCTTTTTTTTTTTTTTTTTCTTTTTTTAATTTATTTTTTTAAACTATCCGTCGTGCCGGGATCACTACAGATTTTACGCGTGGAAATCTGCATCTGTCTCTCTGTTCTGTATAATCTTGTATCTGTGTGTGCTGCTTTGTAGAGATCTTTCTGATGTGCACACAAGCTGCATATGCTGTAGTTTTAAACATAGAACACTTTGTCTTTTATATTTCCTGTAAGCATAAAAATAAGCTTAATCAAATTCTCTTCTCCTTACTTTGCCAGTTAAAAATGCATCGTGGAAATATAGATGCTCTAACATGTTGAAAGTGAAGCAGTTGTGCCAAATGACAGCTGAGCAAAGCGAAGGGAAAGCACACAACCTGCAGAAATAGGCAAATGCATGTTTTTATTGAAAAAGGGACGCATGCTGCCCAATGCCCGGGAGGAAGCAGGGTGCAGCCTTAAAAGGGCAATTTCATTTTCTGTCTCCCCAACCTCACAAACAAATGAAAATATGTTACTGCAGTGGACTAAAACATTTCTAAAAACAGCCATCATCATTAATATTAGAATGCTTTTAGCAGAATATGGCCTCACACTGAAACAGGAAGGTTGCATACATTTTTGTCATTAATATATCGTGGATTAACACTGGAACCCCCAGTCCTGTACATGGCAGCGGAGTGTGAGGGTCAGAAGTTCAGAACAGTTTAAATCTGAATTATTTAGCAAGCGCGCACATGACACACTCTTGCGATTTCCACGGAGCTTTTTGTTTTGGTTTGGTTTTTTTTCCCTTAGTTTTCTCCCTTTTAAACACGAGAGCCCCGCTCGGTGTTATTTGCCCTGGTGCGCTGTTATTTGCCCAGCATATATAGTTGACCCAGAATCCGACGAAGCCGATGAGAAGAAGTCTCAATGGGACTGTTGACCTAACAAGTAGCATGTCAGTCTCCCGGTGGCATTTGAATGTTCTCGCAGCAAATGCTTCCAGACAGGAGAGAGCATAAAGCGGAGATTCTCTGGAATCCTTAATTAGACACAGTGATTTTGGAGTACTGGCTTCTGCCGCTATCCGCTAGTGCCTAGTACTTTGTTTTGTGACCTTGAGGTTAAGGATACCAACCAGCCCTGTTTATTTTTAATAAAATCTTATGGTTATATGAGACAGTTCTAGGTTTTATTTATTTTTAGCATAAGTGCTTCCATCTTATCTACCTCACAGGTCTATAGTAAGGATTTAGCTAATATTTGGACAGCACTTTTAAGCTAGGAAGCTATATAGGTCTATTATACTGACCATTTTCTGAGTTTTTCACTTTAGGAAGGTTCTTTCATACTCTTTCACTTCAGGAAGATAGAGTTCAAATCTTGACCTTAGTTTTCACTTTAAATTTTATTAAATACCTGATTTACAAATGCTGGCATAGGGTCAGATTCTGATTTCACTTACAGGTAATGAATTTCAAAGAATGTCTTGATCCTCAGTGACTATTCTAGACTTAAACCAGTTTAACTCAGAATTTGAGCGACAATTTCATATTCATGAAGAATAAGCATATAATTACATTAAATACAGTATTTTACATTAATTTCCTTGCTTTGATTTTATTATTTTAGTAGCTTCAGTAGTTTATGAAGAAACTGCTTCATTTTATTAGGTTTATTTTAATTCCTTTTATGTTGTGGTTTTTTCTTTTTTTTTTTTTTTTTCCCCAGGGTATATTTCTGAGAGAAAGGCATCTACAGGTGGTCTTTGTAGAGAGCGGCAGGTGGCTGAAAAATAATTTGGGGGCATCCTGCTTATGGTTCAGTGGAGTCACAGTGTGCAAGAAGTTTTTATAAAATTAAGGTTAATAGTGGGGTCTGGAGAAACTCTTCTGTGCTTGACACGCTATTCTTGGTGCTGGGAGTGATGCACTGCCACTCACATCCTTCCTCGGCATTCGAGAAATCCTGTTTTCTCATTTAGCACATGTCTTAAGGGAGGCAAACCTATGTCCAAGTAATAGCACTGAAGATAAGGATCCTTAAACTGCTACTGAAACAAAAGATCTATTTACAGAAAAGCAAATATTCTGTGGTGAGGATTTTATTTGGATAGGTGGGTGTTTTTCTTAAATAGAATCTGTTGCAGGGTTATACTTGACAGGCTGAGGATTTTTTGTGAGAATCCCAGTTTTGGATTAAGCAGCTGATAGCCTGCAAGACTTTGGTGGCTGGTAAAGCTTGCTCCGCTGAAAGAAGAGATTTCCTCTTTTAGCAATAGATCATTATGTTACAAGGTGCATATTAGAATGAGAATAATACAACTTCCCCTCTCTTTGCTGATCATATCAAAACTAATGGCATCTTGAATTGTCAGAGCATCAAGTCCGTCTTCTGATAAAATGTAAGAAGACACACAGATCTATTCATCTTATTGGAGATTTCATTTTAGTCTGCAAAATATTTGATGGCAATGCCGTTAGATTAGCAGTGGTCATATTGCAGGGACCAACATAATAATTAGGTACCAAGATTTTGCAGAGGAGTTCCCATAAATATTTCCCACTTTATAGTAAACCTTATCTCCTAGTTTTGGACAGGCTTATGGGAGTGAAATTCTTACTTATTTTAAGGGATTTAAAATATAATCTTTAGATTGTTGCTAAAAAATTCTTACTTTTTGATGAAGGTTGAGCCATTTCAAAGGTCATGAAATTTCATCTCCAGAATTGTTGTATGAGGTTTTTCTAAGCCATAGCCAAAGAGGAATGTCTGTTACCCAAACTTTAACTGCATGGTGTGACTCCTGCTCTCAGCTAATGAAGATTTCCTTAATTACAGGTTTACAACTTGAATACTAATGTCAATGAATTAATTTTCTGCTGCCTGAAAATGGTAATAAGTATGGTAGAATATCTAGAAAATACAGTAGTAGATATTTTGTGTATTTCCAGGGTTTAAGGGTTCTGAAAAAGTCAGTGGAAGTCAGGAAGATACCTTAGTTGTTTTTCAGTCATGTATTTTTATTTATTTGAAGTATAAAGACTGTTCACTGGTATTTTAGCATTCATTTGTACATATCTGTTACAATTATCCTTAGCTTTAAGCAGAAAGATAATCCCCAAAGGAAGCAGGAAGAGACATTTAAGATAATTTTCAGGTGTGCAGCTTGAGTTAATTGCCAAAATATAAATTTAAGATGTTTTAAAACTGCTAACCTGTGGAATTTAGTGAAAAACGTCATGGACTTCTGTGGACACACCATGTTTAATGAAATACCTCCTTCCCTGAGCAAACCTTCTCTCTTCTGCTGCGTAGCCAAAGCCGGTATCGGGGTGGGAAGGCAGAGGCAGCAGGTACAATGTCCCGTCACTGGGAGCTGGTTAGAAATGGATCCTCTACTTCATGCACCCCAAACCATGCTCACCTCCACGTCGTTTATAGTGTAGTCACTGAAGCAGGCAACTGTTCTTGTGAAACAACTCAATCTTCAGACAAGACGGGAAGTGTCAGACGGTCACTCTTTGGTTGATAACCTACAGAGGGACTAAAATTATTTTACCAAGAGATGAGAAAGATACATGATCATCTCCTTAATATCAGACCATTCTTCCCATGTTTTTTTCACAAGCGGATTATATTCTAACTCGCAGACTTTACATATCCCTGATTTTCTCAGGCATTTAGCTTTTTAATCTGACCACAGACTGTTTGCAGATACATGCACAGATCTGTGGGCAAAGGTTATAAAGTCATTTGTTTGGAACTGGTGAAATAAAGATTTTTGTGATTTTAGGTGTGTGAGCCGAAACTTCCTTGTCTCTGACTTGTCAAGGGAACGAGAAGAGTCTGATCCTCTATGAGCAAGCAATATATTGAGTTGATTTCTCTTAGCTATGACAGAACCATTTGCTAAAACTTCCCCCAGAAGACAAAAGTGGATTCTGCTGGAGTCGTGATTTTGATTTCTGATGGGCAGCAATAAAAGTAAGATCTATTTCATTATATTGGCAGAGTGGAGAGCTCTGTCTTGAATTATGTGAAAATCTCTAATGGTTGGGGACAGCACAAAAGTCAGGTTTTTCTCAGGACTTTTTGAAAATTTATGAAGGTTTTGTTTAGCAACTTTATTTCCAGTCACCTCTAGTCCCACTCAGTCACACAGAGAGGTATTCTCATTGCCATTGAAGTCATTGCATCGGTTGCTTGAGTTTTGTGAAAGTAACTCCACGACACTGGTTTATAAGGGGGGATGTAGGAGGAATTTGACTTTCAGGGTGATTTTGGGGGGAGTTGTGTTGTTTAATTTGTTTGTCTAAAACAGTAACAATATGTTTCCACCTATTCCTCATAATTATACAGGGAAAACTAAAATACATGCCATTTTGAACTGAATGTCTGTATTAAATTGGTTTGACTCCTATTTTCTGCCATCTGTGGCATAACTAGAACAGAGAATGAGAACAAAAAATATAAATGACTCAGTCACATTTCCTTTAGGAGACACATCATGCCCCCCATTCTTGTCAAATAATTCATTTCAGCTCTGAGTGAAACAGTGCTGTGATGCCCTGGGCATGAGGAAGAGATGCTGCCAGTCTGTCATTTAATAGAGGAACCCAAATTTATGCTATAATATTTTGGTTAAACAGCTACACATCATTTTTCTGTATATTTAGTTGGCCTCCAAAACAATCTCAGCACAATGCTGGGATGTAATTCAGCTTAATTAAATACTGAATTTTCATGTAAATGTTAAGTACCTCGTAAACCAGACTGTGGAAAGAACCAGAAGTAGGTTCACAGAGAGGAAACTAAGACAAGTAGGTGCTGCTGAGGCCTCCCAGAAGACTTAGTTGTCACCTGCGATAACTGTCACTGGCACTACAGGGAACCAGATCTAGGATCTGGAGCGAGATTGAGACAGTGTTACACCCCACAGTCTTTGTTTTCCTTCTCTCCAGACTGACCAGATCAGGTCCCTTCAGACCCATCAGAAATTGCATAGAGGGAAGGTGATGATACCTGGGGCTTCCCTAGGGATGGATCTGAGGACCAGCCAGGCGTGCCAGCGTACCTTGGAGCCTCGAGGTACTCGGAGGTCTCACACACCTATAGACATCTATTTTAGAAGGGCTAATTTGCCCCAGAGTTTACATATGAGTTAGGTGTTTGAGGCAAACAGATTATCCCTGCAGTATCTTACAGGTGTTAGGGGAGTTCATCATCACAACACCCCAGGAAGGAGTGGCGTTGTTGCTCTAACTATGACAAGAAGTTTTCCTTCTTTATACTTGATGCCTGGTAAAAGTCAGGTTGAAAATGGTGGTGGTGTGCCCGGTTTTGATGTGGTTAATGCTTTGCACAGACTCTGAATGTTACATAAAACTCCTTTGTAATGGATTCCTCTAGGAATCAAGTTTTGAGTAAAGGCCAAATGTTTTTATCACTGATCAAAGAAATGATACAGAATCAGGTTTACACATGACACAGGTTAATAGTGAACAAATGGAAGAAAAAGTGATAAAGGGGCAAATTATTATTATTATTGCTGAGTGACCTGAAGTGCTTAATGAAGAGGTCAAAACAACATAACAAAAAAAAAAAAAAAAAAACCAAACCAAACCAAAGCAAAACGGTTTTAATATTAGATAGGTGCAAAGCAGTGTAATAAATAATGAAGACAAGAGGCTATGCAGGGCAGGAAGCTCTCTTTTGGAAAGCAAGGAATTTGAAAAAGATTTAGGATTCTTTTTGGCTAAGCACCTCAAAATGAAACCTCACTGTAGTTCTGTGGCAAAAAGGCCAATGCAATCCTGACATGTAAAAAAGAGTAATATCAAGCAGATAAGAGGATTTGATGTTGCCCGCATGCACAACAGTAGTAAGGCTACTGTTAGGAACTCTGTCCAGTTTTGGTGTTCACAGTTCAAAAGCAATGTGGAAATAGTACGGTAAGTTCAAAGGAAAGGTATGAAAAAGGATTCAGAAAACAAGCGTGACAACATGAGGCATAAGCAGCTCAACGTATTTAGCTCATCAGGGAAGAAGCTGAGAAGTGACTTGGTCACCACAGGTAGGTACTGACCCATGGAAAAGATATCCAAGAGGGAGTACCACTTTATCTACCTGACAAAGGCATTACAGGACCCAGTGGTTGCAAGCTTAAGTTAGACAAATCCACCCTTAAAAGAAGACACCATTTCCTATCCCACAGAGCCCTAAATAATAAAACTGTTTGTCCTGTAAAAGCTGTCACAGGTGGGGATGTTTAAGAGGACATTAAATATATACTTTTAAATGCATGCTTTCATCCACTTTGTGGAAAAATCTGTACATCTTTCTGTGCATGTGTGAGTGGGAGCTTTGTCAGGAGATCGGTGGCAGTTCCTTGTCTCGCAGTCTGAGAGCCTGTTATTCCTCCTGTTATTCAGTCCCT
Source organism: Tyto alba (assembly GCF_018691265.1). NCBI lineage: Eukaryota > Metazoa > Chordata > Aves > Strigiformes > Tytonidae > Tyto > Tyto alba. The sequence goes on along the minus strand of NW_024881316.1, from coordinate 42,261,916 downwards.
TGTGAGGCTCTGTGGACCAGTGCTGCCGGTGTTGCTCTCGGCATCCTCGAAACACTTGCAGTTTCAAAAGAGAATAATTATTATCAAATAACCATTCTCTTGTTTCGTGGCTTCGGTGAGGTCTTGCAGACTGTCAGGAAGGATTTATTTTTTCTCTTGGATGAAATTGCCCACATATATCTTGGTTATTTCGGAGTTGTTTCATTTTTCTGCATTCCTCTGGAGCCTTGGAGATGAACGGGTGGCCTTGGGTGGCTTTTTGCCATTTCTGCACTGGTGCAAGCCCACCTTCCCTGATCATAGCTGCCTCAGTGCTGTATTTTCTTTTCATATTTATGGCCAAACTAATTCCAGAAGTTAAATTGATTAGGACTTTTGCCTCATGACAGGTTGGAAGGGGTCTTGAAGGTTACACAGCTTCTCCAGTACATCAGACACAATGTGCACACTGGGATCACCTAGATATTTCTCATTTAGTCCATTTGTTCTTTTGCAGAGGTCCTGAGATTAGTGACAGATTCTCTATATGTATAAAAAGACAAATCTAATCTCCCAAGGGCTAAACTGCTGTGATTTAATTTGGGGGTTTAAAATAGGGATAAAATATGTTGCTTTAAGGTATGTAGGAGATCAGGTTCCCAGCTCTGGTTTTAAATTCTGTGAAACTTTCTATAAATGGTTTGTATAGTCGATAAGGATATGATTAACAATATCATGATGAATAATCTGCGCAAAATTTTGGCATTGGGAAATTCAGAGGCTTTTGTATCTAAACGGAGTGATGTGATGATCTATCTGCCTTCTTTCATTGAACAGTCTATAGAATTTCCCCTGGTAATATTTGCATGGAGCGTAAATCTTACAAATGAGCTAATGAGAACATTTACAAACAAACAAATGCAAACACCCAAATCTTGATGCTTTTACAGTATTTCCTGGAGAATCTATCCAAATAACCTTTCTCAGTTATTTGGATTAATAATTAGCTGAGTTGATTTTCATAATGTTCTCTAGGACTAATCACAGCCCTCTGAGCATAAAGTCCTGGCACTGGCTGAGCTGTATGAGAGTTTGGTTATGAATAACCCTATTCAGCTATATCGCTTGTGCAGAGCATGGTTAGTGAAGTTAGTAAGACAGAGTATGTACACAGCTACACACATGTAAATAGTGAGAACAGTACCAGGGAAGTAGAATTCCTCAGTATTTAGGAGAGAAAAACATTAACAAAAGGAATTTTTTTCCTGCCTATCCCCTTTGAAGGTTTGTTTCACGGTAGCCAGAGGGAGAAAAAAGCACATTATATGAGTAAATTGTCTGGAGAATGTAACCAGGGCCCCAGTAAACACTAAGAATGAAAAACCATACGAATGTGTATTCAAGCAAGTATGCGCAAAGATGGTGTTTTCTGCAAGCACTCTCTTGGAGGAAAATGCTGTTCTGTAACTAAATAAGTGGGAAGAAGTTGGGGTTTAGATGAACTGTTTTGTGTTTAGATTTTCACGAGGGTTCCCCGATTTCCCCCTTTCATTCCCCTTCCCCTCTGCCCCAGTGTAATTTGGTTGTACCTGATACTCTGAATAATTCAGCTGAAATATGAGATCCCTGATGACCAGCACTGATTTTCAAATGATCAGACTCCAACTGTATGATTTTAGAGTGATAGAGTTGGAATATTTTAAATTCCATTCTGTCAAGGAATGATTAGGACATTAATTTGGGCCATATTAGTACATATCCCCTGTGCTAATGGGAGGATAGACCCCCTTTCATGTTTAATCTAAAGAGGGATTGATGACTGGCAAGGTTGTCTCACATAGGGATGTCTGCCACTGAAATAAATGATGAGCTCAGTTAGTGAAAATGTTTAGGATTCACTCTGTAAATGTGAATTCCTTCTGTGCCAAAGGCAATGAAAGCCCTTAGGTGACGACTCTGTAAATTTTTCTCATTGTGGGCAAAAAATAGGATTTTTTAAAATTATTTGTTAGCCCAAGGCTTCCTTCTTGAAGTTGCTACCAATTGTTGATGCTGATTTCACATTTTGTGAAAAGCCAAATCATGTTGAAGACACAGAAAACTGACCTCAGAGATGACATAACCACCGGAGGCGGAGGAAAACAGCAGCATCACCGCTGTCTGACAGTGAAAGAAAAGGGCACCTTTCCTTGGAGTTTGCCAGCAACTTTGACTTGATGTGTGAGTTTAATACTTCTGTGTTAGAAGAACAGTAAAGTGCCTTTGAATTAGAACAGACTAGAAAAGTTGCTTAATGTGCTTTTTTTACTCTATTACTTTTAACCCACCACTGCAAAATTCCTCCTACCTGTAACGAGTAATTTAATTTGGAAAGGCAAATAAGAGCTCATTAGCTGATGCACTGCTACAAAGTAAGTGAGCAGATTTTATGCCTAGGGACAGACTTTTACAACCATTTTGAAATGGCACAATACAATGCAATAAATCCTGTAGCCTTTTCAGAGAGAAAGAGGAGAATACCCTCCTTCCATTACTTGGATGCAAGTTTTCTTAAAACCCTTTGTACTTGAATGTAATGGATGTATTCCATTTGAAGGAAATGGATGTATTCCAGGGGGTTGCACACAAATAAGTTAAGCACACGAGTGTTCCCCAAAACTATTCCTATCTGTTGTGTTTGCTATTACATTCCCTGTGTATTGTGTCTGGACAGAATCGCTATATCTGAGAGTTCTCCATCATACTCCTCAAAGAAGAGGCAGTCGTATTTCTGCAAAATATATTTGTCAGTATCTCGTGCTATATCTGGATGTTTTAAGAGATGTTAAGTTTGCTTCTGCCTTGAGAAGCTGATTTGTTTCAAGTCTCACTTTTGTAGAGATAGTGTTTAATATAGAGCTATCTTTTTTACTTCTCTAATAATATGAGATTTTTCTACAAGGACTTTGTTACTTGTCTTAATGATTTTCAGAAATCATCTTAATGATTTTTCTGAACACCCACCTTAATTTCTGGCAATGCACGCGTGTAGTTGTAAAGCCCAGGCAGAAAACCCTCCACATCAATCGGTAACCACAGTTCAGAGCTTTTAATATTTTACGGCATCAGGCTTGTATATATTATGGCTAAATATTTTCAGTGCTCCAAGGATGGATCTGGTATGTATTCAGAGGCTTAGAAATCATACTAGGGTCTTTTAAAAGCTGCCTTTAAGTTTTGATTTAGTAATACGTAAAATATTCAAAGTACAGTGAGTTATCACTTATTGGCAGTGGTTGAAATTCTTGCAGTTTCCACCTTCTGCGGTTGTTCTATGGTTACCCCCAGCACCATGTGAGTGAAGTAGATTTATGACTTGTGAAACAAATATTAGCACGAAGCACATCAGTCACTCAGTGCAGCTTGGAACATATTTTCTCCCAGTTGGGAAACCAGACAGGTATCATCATGGGGGTGACTCTGCTTGCAGGTGTTGTCTCTTTGGCTTGAATGGAGAGTTTTGTATGTGAGCAGGTGTTTGCTGGCTAAAACCCAAGGAGAAACCTCTGGGAACCCTTTATTTCACATAGTACTGGGGCTGTAGGCTTGCCGGCCCTCACTCAGCATTGAGAAATAACCATAATAACCTCTCATATTCCTGGAAATGGAGCGTGTTTGGCTGCTCCATCAGGCGTCATGATTGGCAGGGTTTCCAGGCATGTGACAGCATCACCTCTGGACGTAGGGCCAGCATAGGCAAATAGCAGGCGCCAGCTTCAAAACAGCCCGAGGGAGTTGTTCTGCTCATGATTTGTACTGGACAACTTCTCCATACAGAACGTTCACAAAACTGAGTTCTCTGAATGGTAGAAGTTTATGTGGATTCAGAAAGGGCTTGGATGCATTCCCAAAGGAAAGACATCTGTGGAGAGCTGCTACACACCGGCAATGGTTTAAGAAATCTGTTTGCTTTAATTAGCTCAAGTCAGAGAATGTGTGCTAGCAAGGTATTGCCATGTACTCTCCCCATTTTACATTCTTCCTGAGACATCCTCCCTTAGACCCTGCCAGGTAGGGTACAGATGGTTTTAGATAGTATTCATAAACCTGGGAAAAGCTTTTAATGGTTGGATTCTTCTGGGGAAAACGTAGCTCTTCAACCAAATTGTGGCTGCCCCCTCTCTGGAAGGGTTCAAGTCCAGGTTGGACGGGGCTTTGAGAAACCTGGTCTGGTAGAAGGTGTCCCTGCCCGTGGCGGGGGGGTGGAACTAGATGGTCTTTAAGGTCCCTTCCAACCCAAACCGTTCTGTGATCCTGTGATTTTATAACCTTCCCACCAGCATTCTGCAAAGACGTCATGGGCTGTCCAGAGGTGCAGGCGAAGCAGTAGGTCTGTGCTGCAGGCAAGGAGGAAGCAGTCATTGCAGCAAGAAACATCGGAGAGTGAGGGTTGTTCCCAGATGGGATTATTGGCTGCTCTAGAAAAAACAGTTTCATCAAGCCTACTCATTTTAAAGCATAAGAAACTGAGGATTAATTCTACCTGTATAAGGTTGTCAAACCTTATTCCAGAAAAAATAATGGGGAACATGTTGAGTCTTATCCTTACATTAAGGTCAAAACTTCAGTGTACTTTTTTAACTATGAAAAAAAAAATTCTCCATCTTATTTCCCTTTCTGTAGGAAACTCAGCATATGAATAACATATCTAAAATGCTATGGAAATGCAGCCAGGGATATACTAGAATAACTGCTTTGAATGTGATTTGATTGGTTCCAGTTTGAAAACACAACTTTAGCACAATTAGCAAAGAAAAAAAAGATCACCTACTTTGATATTTGTCCTATGTCAGAAATTATTTCCATTCTTTTCCACCCTTCCATAGCTTCTTCCCTTGTACCCTGGCATCATGGGATTCCCAAATAATCCCCAACGCTTTCAAAAACTGTTTAAAAGCAGGAATGCTGAAGTCAGTATTGAATTGTGGACTCACAATTTGAGGCCGAATCTTCAGACCTTAACAGAGATAAAATTTGTATTGACCCTAGGCTCTTTGATGGCATATGGCAAATGTCACCTGAGTTATTAACAGCCAAACAGAATAATGGGCTCCGTTCAGTATTTGAGGAAGCCTTTACCAATGAATTGGAGGAGATTTCTTCCTAATCCCAGATGCCGATTAGTTTATATTCCGATCCATACAGTTTGCTAACCTTTATGATTTTTATACGAGCTGGAATGAGTGCAGAAGCCGTTATTCAGCCTGTAAATGGCTAATCTTTTTAGAAATTTAAGATTAGAAATGTACATTAAGAGTGTTGAATTTAAATGTAATCCTCTGTTCACTCACCAGTGCAGACTGTTTCAGGATATTTGTTACTACGCTGAAAACATTTTCGTCTCTCTTGGAAATGGCATTTATATTTCCTATTCCTGTGCACCAATGACTGTTTTAAAGAGCAATATCTTGTTAGGCACTAGGGATAAAAACCTAATCCTTGCATCGTGGGGAGCTGGGACTCCTTCATGGCAGAAACCCTCAGCCAGAAAAACACACATGCTTCACTTGACTTGCAGGAGTAATCCCTTGGTCTTCGGCTACTCGTGTAGAGTCAGGCACATGGGTTCGTGTGTCTGGGGCTGGAGTCCCAAAATTAATCACTTCCAGCCTCTTCATTTCTCAGGGTAGTGGTGCTGATAAAGACAAGGTGGTAATGGCGATGCTCTCTTGGGCATGAAGCAGAGGGAAGAGGAAACATTTTGACATTAGGGTCAGTAAAAACTACTGTGTTATCTTGTCCTTGTGATTCACATTCATTATTTATCACAACTCCAAATCAAACAGGCTCATCATTGTTTTTCCTTTTAACACAGCCCTTCTCTCCCTGCCCAGTGTCAGGGGCTGCTGTCCTGTGAACTGCACAAGCAGAGACCCCAAGCTGTTCAATCATTCACCCAAACCTTCATTTTGTTTTCCAGCTGGTGTCAAGCTGGATACATTTCCATAAAATGGGGTAGTTCCTCTCTAGGAAAAAAAAAAAAATCATACATGAAATGATGCCAAATATTAAATGTCCAGCATGATTTCTGCCAGCTCACAGTAATATATTGATAGATACCAATTAAAATGTTACACAAACCGATGCCTTTCAGTGCAGAATATTGTGATGGTGATTTCATGCCGCCTGTGCACACATGAGGACAGTGAGAAGGTCGGCTGTGAAATGTGTGATCGATTTGAGCTCAGACAGTGAATCCTGTAGACCTGTATCAGGTCCCTGAGCTCTAAGTGGTCTTCCAAGCACAGGTGGTGGGATGGTGGTTGCAAGGGAAGAACTTCATGTGTGTCCCAGGTGCGTGTGTTGCCCTCCCAGCAGCATCCCATGCACCAGTGCCGTCTGTGCGAGGGAGGGGGCAGCACCAGGAGCCTGCAAGTTCGCTGCTTATATGGAGTAAAAAGAACAGCTGCTCCCCTTAGAGCAGCTTTATGAACCAGCCTGTCCACCCCTGTAATACTCTAATTACTCTTCAGTAACTAGATCAATTGCTGCTATTTGTGAACGGTCGCCGTGCCCCTAAAACACTAGGTATGGTGCAGATGTAGGATGGCAAAACATCTGCCTGGCAATTTAATGTAACGCACATAAATTGCTTAGAGGCACATCCTGCTTTGTCTTTTACCGATTTGAATGACCTTTATTTTTGTTAAAGGAATGAGTCATTTCTGCTAACAGCATGTCAGGATTTTTAGCAGAAGCCCATCGCGCATGTGTTGGGATGCCTTGGAAGGATGCTGTCCTGTCCGTGTTGCCCAGGGCGTGTGAGGGGTTAACCCCAGCGGACAGCCCTGGCATGTTGCTCGAATCCTTCATCTGCGGACCCTGCATGGTTGAGAATTCCTCTGGTGATGAGCAGGTCAGCAGGGGTCCCTTAAGTAAGATACGTTTTTTCAGTCAATTATATGTATCATATAATTGCATCCGATATACAGAGTATTTTCCCCATCATTCTTCTTTGAACCCACCACGCACGCAACCCTACCATGTGAGGTAGAAACAGACTTGTTCTTACTCTGAACAGCAGGATGTGAAATGCTTTTGTGATCTCCTTTCCATAACGGACAAATGCCCTGCATAGAGTTTCAGCAGCTTGTGATTCCTTCAAAGTAGTCTACTGAGGGAAGAAAAACAGAAAGACCGGCTGGAGACACTGAATTATAAAATATTTTAAAACCAGAGAATTAATTAAAATGAGTGTTTTAAAAAAAAATTAGAGACGTCTGGATGCTTTCAAGATGTTTTCTGTTGGATTCCAGAGAATCCAGGGGGAATAATTTGGCAGCAAATCATATTCACTAAACGATAACCAAATGTTGGGTCACTACACTCAAGGAAAGCCAGATGTAATCTGAACCAAAGTGTGGCCTCATCCAAATTACCTGAATAACCTAGCCTACCTCAGTTATACTGCTGCTTTCAATAAAAGTTTTGACTGCTGGGAAGTTCTCTTAGGTGCAAATATTTTTTTTTAATAAGAATAATAGCGGAAGGGTTTCAAAATTATGCAGGTATTGAAGTTTCTAATTAAATAATTCATATCTAAGTCAAAGATGAAAAATCCAATAACTGTAATGGTATATAAAGCTGCTGAAAGGTGTTTTAAATATATGCATCTATAAAGCTTCATAGCTGGATTTCTAGGCCAGTCTTCTCTCTACTCTAATAAATCCTTCTCTTTCTTATATGTGTTATCCCATCTTATGTCTGTCACAGAGCACTGGGCTGAGAGGCAGGCGCTGGGATCCTCCCTATAGACACAGGCAATAAAAGTGCTAATATCCAATATTTTTTTTTTTTTTTTTTTAGCTCCAAAGTCACAGAAATGTGGAGCTGGAGGTCTGCTGACTGGCAAGTAAGTGGGCAGAAAGAATGTGTATGCCTCCAAAGATTATCTGTTTTAAAATACTTTCCTGGATCTATTGGTTGTTTAGAATTTAAACTAGTCGCATATTTGCTATTGAAAACAATTTTTGACAGCAAAAATACATTTTGAAATAAATGGGAAAGTTTCTGCTTTTGTCAAAAACTTTAATTTTTTTTCAGTTTTCAGCAGACAGACTTGGAAAATTTTCCAGTCCCTTTCCTTCAGAACATTGTTATGTTGAAGACCATATAAAAATCGAAAGTATATACTAAAAGACATAGGTTTTCATTTCCTTTGATATTTTTCATCTACTGCAATATATGGTATATCTCAATTCCTTTGAAGTCAATGGGAGCCTTTTCATTGATTTTAATGGCAGCTGGATCAGACCTTTAGTGAAAAGCAATGTACAAAGGCGCCGTGCTAACTTCAGACTAGAAACAAATCCTTTTAGCCGAGTAGCACCTAATGGCAGCTCAGGCTTTGCCGGGGGAGGATGATGCCTGGTATAGCACTGTTTCCCGTTTCAGTGCTGGGTTATACGTAACCAACCTTTTGCTGCCTAGACCCTGCTTATTTGGAATAGAAGATAGAAAAGTCTATTTTTTAGAGTGCCTTGAGAGTGAGTCTTGAAATAAAGTAGATGCAAGAGACTAGTAGGGTTACGGTGAGGGCGGCTGTATAGGGAGAGGCTGCCTATAATTGAGAAAGCTTTGCCACATTTGATTCTGGGAAGGGTGTTCTTTCAATGTGGTGTGTTTTGATAAGCGGTATGAGAATTTTTAAAGTCAATAAGTTGGTTTATAAACTTCAGCTCAGCTGGACTTAATCCTGCAGCTAGCAAATCCACAGACCAAGTAGCCCAGCTGTGTCCTCATTTGTTAAGATCTTAAACCCAAGAAGATGTCTGGGATGCTGAATTTTATTTTATTTTTTTTCTTACACATTTATAAAAAGCCCAATAAAGGCAGATAGGAATAAGACGTGCAGCAAAGCTGGCTCTTTCAGTAGCAAAAAGAGGGAGAGGAAAGAGATTCATTTAAATTATCTTTGGGCTGGCCCAAATTTGGTACCTGTGTCTGTAAACCTTATCTCTGCCTCAGGGAAAATACAGCAATCAGGCTGATTCGAGGAAGCACATCATTGCATGCCTAAGGCTTCTTGTTTTAGGAATATTTTCCTAAACAAGGGTGCTTTACTGGTTTGAAGCCTTTATCATACCATTGTATTTTGCAGAATGAGAGCCTCACCCTGTTACTCCCGAGGAAAAGCTCTGTGGGTAGATCCCAGGGTTTATGTGGTTCTCTGTTAAATGAAACTGTGCAAATTTGAGCATGCACACAGCCCATAACAGGGTTGGGGTTGTAATGAAGAAATCTTTCTCCTTGGAGGAGTGAAAAATTATCAATATATTAAAATAGTTTATATTGCTGTCTGTACTGTTAATGAATATTGCAGATTATTTTATACATTATATTAATAAAGGCAATACTCACTAAAGAAAGAGACTCAACATGGGTCTGTTTAAGAAAGTCATATATAGTGCAACTGTAACTTTTTTTAAAAAGCTATCCATTATTTGTAACACCTTTTAAAACTGTTTATTACTTTATATTTAGCACTTGCTGGTATTTCCTTCTCTCCTTCTGTTTCCAGCTGAGCTTGATTTTAATATGGCTTTTTTTGTTTACTTCAGCACAGATGGTGAGATGTATAAGGACAGCTTATATATAGAGCCTACTCTTGTTCCCTGTGAATTCCATATGAATTTTGGCTACTGACTACAATGAGTGCAGGAGTGGGCCTGGCATAAGAGATTGCAGTGTTGGATTGTTTTGCTTGTGAGAGAGAGACCGAATGAAGATATTTATGATTATAAAGAACATAAATAAAACCAAAGCAGCCATTTCTTTTTTTTTTTTTTTTTTTTTTTTTCCCCCAATGTTTTCCCAAGGGGAAGAGAAAAATAAGTGTGCTTCATTGAAGTAGATTGCATATAAATTTTAAGTCAATAGAAGGAAATATTTCCTCATGCTGCACTGTAGACAGGCTGTTAATATCACTGCTGCTGTGGGTCATAGACTCAAAGTAGTTTTCAAAAGTATTCAGTAATTTTGGGGCTCATGGTCACAAATAGTTGGATATCAGATTGAAAAACACTGAATGAATCCTGTGGCAGGAGTACAGTGTTTCTTCGCTTTCAGGAGAGACATGACACACTTTCTTCATGAACCTAGGATGAAACCTGGCTCCCAGACAGGTCACAAACTTCCTTCCTCTCCATGGGATAACGGTTTTATGCCCAGAAGTTGACCATGCATATTAAAGTACTACTAGCACAGGGCTGGCACAATTTACTCAGAAAGAAGCAGCAAAACACCATGAACCAGGCAGTTGTGGAAGCATCATTGTGATGACTTGGGCAATCTGTCTATAGATGATTTAGAATTTCTGTCTGAAGCTGTAAAGATGACCCCATGAACTCCTCCAGTAGCCAGACAATTAGCTATTTGCTGACTAAACATACCTCCACCAGACTAGGGACGGTAATTGCACATTAATGATTGCTAACGAGGTGCAGACAGGAGTTTGGTGAGCTGAAACTCTTCAAAGGCAGGGCAAAAACTACAGTCCTGGCTGAGCTCTTGGAGTATGCTGCTAGAGTGAATAAGCAAGAGCTCTGCAGAACCTTGGTGGAAAGGTGTTTTTGGCCACCTTGGCCAATAATCTCATCTGGTCAATTTGACCAATAATCTCTTTTGGCCAATTTGTTCAGCTTGCCCAGAGGTTGGCTTAAACATCTTAAATAGATGGTCATTGCTCATCTCCTCCAGCCCATGCAAAGTGCTGTGGGTTAGGGCATATTCACATGATGGGTGAGGCAGGCAGAGCTGCCTAGACAAGGCTGATGAAGAGTGATGGAGCAAGCTGGAGATAACAGCTCTTTCAGCAGGGACCATTGTGCTAGAAGAGAATGTTTGGATCTTGTTGGAGAATCCTATTCATATTCGTTATGTGCTGCCCCTTGACCTTCAAACACCAGGCTTTGAACCCAGAGCATCAACGTAGCTGGCATTCACTAGAAATTGTGCTTTTCATTGTCTATATGCGGAAAATTGCTGGTGTCAAAATAATTTGGGGTGAGGGTTGGGTCCAACAGTTTTATTATCTTCTGGTACAGGGAGAAAGGGAGATGGGCAGAGTGAGTGCACTTACGCCATGTGTCATTGTCCGTGCAGCTGGCCATTTTACATATGCCAGCAAAAAGGCCAGTGGCTTTATAAAAAAGAGAGAGAGAAATGGAGATTACAGTACACTGTTGGTCAGATTATAGATATTTATTCAAGCAGGTCAAATTTTGTGACTTATCTACTTATCAGTGTCTCGCAAAAAATCAAGCACAGCTTTAAAAGTAACAGTATTTATGCTAATGTAAAAGTCACTGGAAGATCACTGGCTTTGATTTCACCACCTCACAGAAATGATAATTGCCACAAAACCCTGCTGTCTCAACAAGTCCTTCCAGTATCTTGTTACCCTGTTCTCGGTACTGCCACAAGTGATGCTCAGATAGCTCTCCCAGGAGGCCTTTCTGAAATCCGTGTTTGCACAGGAGTCTGCACACAGGGAGCTCATTGTAGGGCTGGGGTCTGAGGCCTCATTATATTTAAAAAAATCCGAGGTGTCACGCTATCAAATATCACCAGAATGAGACTCAGCTATGTTTCCCAGGATAAATGAGCACATTTGCTTTAATATTGCGGTGTTCACATTTAGATTTTCTTTCTGCAGTTTATTCACTTATTTTCTAATTCAGAAAATGCACTAATTTGCAGGTTTGCCTGTTACTGGTATGAATTAGGGTGCTTTTACTGTGTAGTAAAATTAAAAACCACAGACTAGCAATAATATCTGTACTGAAAAACACCCTCCTTAATTAAGCAATAGGACATGAAAGGCTGTATATTTCTGAGTCATTATAGCACACCTCATGTTGTTTTATAAGGCATGAAATCTAATGCAGAGTGACCACCCAAGAATTGTAGTAATTGCCCTAAAAACACTGCCTGGAGTGCCTGGCTGCTATTGTGAAATGCAATCAAGATGTAAAAATAAGTATTAGAGAGAGACCTGTGCATGAAAAAACTCTCTCTCGAATATGGCTGTTGCCCTCCATGATAGTCTCTCATTCCAGACGTGTCATGTGCGAAGTTTTCAAGAATGTAACAGAATGGTGAAAATGCAATTAAAGATTTGTAAACTTATTGTAAACATCATATTCTTGACATGAAATTGTTTAAGGGAATTAAACCTGCTTATAGACAGGATCTCACATGCTTGCCTGAATTCTTTAGTTTTGTTTAGCTTTTTATGCACCTTCCTTGTTTTCAAGTTTTAGCTAGGATTTTTTGGTATTTAGTTAATCACTTCTACATAAACAATAATTAAATGGCCATCACCTTGGAAACTGGCTGCAACGTTAATCTTGAACTCAAATATAGGGTCTGGTACAGCCAACAAAACAATTAACCCAATTTGTTCAGGCCATTAATACAAAAGATAAAACATTACAAAATCAAACCTTAGTAGAGGTAAACATAAGCTACATTTTGCAAGCAGTTGTGTTCTCTGCTAACTCAGGGAGCTCTCGGGTTTTGCATGTTGATGTGCATGAAGTACGTGGTAAAAACCCATTCTGATGGGCTGTTCAGTTTAGATAAGGATATATGGAGTCCTGCGTGGTTGTGGTGGGTACCACAGGGTATTTTAACCAGACTAGGAGTTAGGAAAAATAGTGATTACAGCCTGCTATGGACTGAATAACTACTTTTGATATGTCCTAGTAGCATCATGCTGCGATGCAGCCAAGGGTGAATACAGGTAAATGTAGTTTACCTGCTTCTAACTTAGGCAATATTGAGTTTATACCAAATGGTAAGGATGTCTATTTTTTATTTATTACTACACCATTAGAATGATGCCATTCGTGTTCCTCCCAAGAACTCCGCAAAACATGTCTGTTTAAATGGATGGTTTAGATTACCCTTCAAGAAAGAGGAGGATAAAAGAGAGGGTGACAGACAGCCATAAATACCTTTGCTGGAAACTTTCAACCCAACCTTTTTCTTTTTCTATTTTTTTTTTCTTTCTCCATTTTCATTTTGAATTTTCTTTAATTGAAACCTCCGTGGCAATTCTAGCCTTCATTGAACATTGAAATGCCAATAGAGCTGCACTATAATGGAGGACTGTGTAGCAAGACTGTACAATAATATCCTGGTGCAATATAACAGTAGGTAGCTGGGCAATGTAATTGATTTCCAAAAGAACTGGAATGACCCTCTTCACAGACATGCAGTGCTCCGAAACTCCGCTGACTCTAACTCCGATCAGTTCTGGTTCACTTCCTTCCTTCAGAGAAGGGTGTTTAATCTTACCAAGAGCCGGTATGAAGCTTTTTTTTTTTTTCCCCTTCCTTTTTACTTTAAATAGCATGTGCACCATTAAGTTGTCACCTTTATTTAGTTGCCACACTTTACCCATATGCCTTTATTAGGGTATATTTATGTAGAGTTGTAAATGTCCATACTGGAATTATTTCTTTGTGGGACAGTGATTGTAGTTTAACATCAGATGCCATCAGTTGAAAGAGAGGAGGATGGCTCAAGTACTGAAAAGGGGAATGTTTCAATTTAAGAGAACCCAGGATTTCTAGCAGAGACGTCCTGCATTTCTGTACTAAGGAGTTCTCATTGGGAGAGCTGTGCTTCCACCGGAAAACATCTTTAGTTGTGCCTTAACATGTAACTTTACTACATATATATGATAGCTATAAAGTTGTTCTGCTTGTTTTTGAATGCGTCTTTAAATTTTTAAGAACTTTCCTTTTTTTCTTTCTGAGATACACTTGCTGCGGGAGACACACATGAATATTTACAGTTCTGAAATGAAATTCCTCTTCTGTGTATGTATCCATACATAGAATCAGGATCTAAGTAAAGTTAAGGAACTATGCTTTTGTTGTTTTTTGATTTCTTGATCTCTCCACATCCTGTACGGGTCTTCTAAGGGGTAGCACAAAATTGGGCTTGATGTTCAGAAAAACATGACAGACCTTAAGATGTATGCTGAAATATTTCTTATTTGAATTATAGGAAGCAGAGCAAAATATCATAGCACCGTCAACATTCTTGCCTTGTAAATACTCGTTGTTTTATAGCAGATAAAGCACCATCTCTCTTTAAATGAGAGACTTTAAGAAACAGTGCTCCTGATTTAGCAAAGATTTTACACTTACCTTTCTGTTTCATAAACATGATCCTCAGGTTTTGAAAACTTCCCTTTACAGGCAAAAGCTCTCTCAGTTCCCTTTTAAAAACAGTTAAATATATTTGCATTTCAGATGAAACTGTCAGACAAACCAGTCTCCTCTTTAGATCCTTCTTTTGCTGCTTGCCTGTGCTGAATACAGTGTTTATTACTTCCCTTTTTATTTTCCATGTTTCATGCCACAGTCACCACTGCCTGTGTCTCAGCTCTGCTTGCTTAGCCTCTCGTACATTCAGTGATATTTGAATAACGTAATACAGGACCAGTTTTTTTATAAAACACAGTTCAGTGAAAGACTTCAAAAGCATAAACACCGAGTAATGAAAAGGACCATTGTTTGCCTTAATTTAGCTGCATCAGTAAAGTCTTACAGTCCTACAGAAATACGAAAATGAAAGAACTAGTATTTTTTACAATTTGTAATGCCATTTCCGAGCGTGTGCAAAGCTAACACTTTACCTAAAAAAGGGTAAAATGCCCCTTAGTGACATTCATCCCTCTTTCCCCTCTTTCTGTGCGGACTGGCCCGCGCGGGCAGGCCGGGCGGCTCGCGCTGCCGGTTCGCTCTCGGGCGTTTGGCCGCCAGAGGGGGGCGCCCTCTGCTCCCGCCTGCGCGCGCCCGCTGCCCGCTGCCCCCCCCCTCGCCGTCCCCCCCCCCCCCGCTGCCCGCACCCCGCTGCCCGCCTCTCGCTGCACCCCCCGGTGTCCCCCCCCGCCTTCCCCCCCCCCACACTTCCTGCACCCCGCTGCCCCCCCCCCCGCTGCCCGCCTCTCGCTGTCCCCCCCCCCGCCCCCCGCCTTCCCCCCTCCACTGCCTGCACCCCGCTGCCACCCCCGCCGTCCCCCCCCGCTGCCCGCACCCCCTCCTGCTGCCCCCCTCCCGCCGCCCCGCTCCTGCTGCCCCCTCCCGCCGCCCGCTGCCCCCCTCCCGCTGCTCCCCGCTCGAACCCGCTACCCCCCGCCCGCTGCCCCCCCCGCGCTGCGCCCCCGCTGTCCGCCCCCGCTGCCCCCCATCCTGTTCCCGCTGCCCCCCTCCCGCTGCCCGCTGTCCCCCTCCCGCTGTCCCCCTCTCGCTGTCCCACTCCCGCTGCCCCCCTCCCGCTGCTCGCTGCCCCCCTCCCGCTGCCCCCTCCCGCTGCTCGCTGTCCCCATCCCGCTTGCCCCCCTCCTGCTGCCCCCCTCCCGCTGCCCCCTCCCGCTGCCCGCTGCCCCCCTCCCGCTGCCCCCTCCCGCTACCCCCCTCCCGCTGCTCGCTGCCCCCCTCCCGCTGCCCCCTCCCGCTACCCCCCTCCCGCTGCCCGCTGCCCCCTCCCGCTGCCCCCTCCCGCTGCTCGCTGCCCCCTCCCGCTGCCCCCTCCCGCTGCCACCCTCCCGCTGCCCCCTCCCGCTGCCCGCTGCCCCCTCCCGCTGCCCGCTGCCCTCTGCCCGCCCCCCCCCCCCCCCCCCCCCCCCCCCCGCCGCTGCTCGCCCCGGTTGCTGCGCCGCTGCCTGCAAATCTGAGGAGCTGCTGATTTCAGTTTGTCCCTTTTCAGGCTCGGCGTTGGAGATGTGATGCAATTCCTCAGATCATTGCAGTGAGAAAGACACTGAACAACCCGGAGCCTCTTTCTTCTTTACCCCATTATCAATCAGGCATTAATGAGTTGACTGTGTACTTCTCATACTACATAAAGAAGCTCAGGTACGAAGGACCTTTGCAAACCTTATCACCTCCCACTTTCCTGGACGTCTGCCTCTTTCACCTGCCTTCTCCAGAATAAGAACGGACAATTAGATTAATCTCCTCTTTTCTCCCCTGAAAATCCCCAGTCCTTTTAAAACAAAATGTTATGCTGCACACACAGTTCACCTTAATAACAAGAAGGAGAAGATGAATGATACCTGAGAGGTATTTATCATGTCACTGGTAGTACCATTGGTGAGCAAGGTGCAACTAAAAAACTACCTGGACTAGAACAGAATTAAAATGTAGAAATTTCCCTGTGTTTAGGGAAACGGAGGAGCACAGAGGACCTGCTGGGGAAGGCTGTGGAATGTTTTAAGAATCCAGCTGCAAAAAACTGTCAGAATTGCAGGTACATATTCAGTAGCTTTAATTCAGTCTTTGAATCTCCCAGGACCTGTGGGTCAGTTAATAAGATACTATGCGTTTATCTTCAGAATTAAACCTGAATACTGAGGTTTGGCCACTCCTCTATAGAAAAGTCCCAGTCCTGCACACACTCTATCATAGTTGGACATCCAGGGTTACATAGACCTTGACGGGTGTCGCTATGTTACTCTTTGCCAATGATCTTTGTGTTATAAAACCAGGGTTTCGGTCCCAAATGTCAGTATTGTCTGACTCTTCCTTTCTTTCTGCAGCTGGCCAACGCTCTTTTTTTCTGGTTTTCTGTCTTCCCCATCCAGAGATGGTCTTGTGGATACAAAGCATGCGAAGCATTTTGGAAATGAATACTGTTATGCAAATTGTTGCTAGAAACAGAGCACAGACCTAAGCGTTGTAGATTCAGGCTGAGCTCTCACTGAGATCCACTATAACGCTTGTCTAAATAACGGAATGGTTTGCAGAATCAGACAGGTATGCTGCATTTATTTGTATAAGCTTTTGGAGACCAAAAGGTGAATTTTGTCATGCCAAATTGTCAGCACAATGGCAGCTGAACCATATTCTGTCTGTCGCAAAGTCTTGTTGGGTTTAAATGATTTCTTTTTAGCATGCTCAAGTTTCTCAGCCTCCTGGAGCCTCCATTTTAGCTGACCACTAGAATGTGAAAAATTACATCTTCAGGTAAGAAGAGCCTTAGCCTCGTTGGGTAGCAAGGACATAAAAGGTGTTTGACATGATTAAACTAAGCAGCCTTAGTCATCATGTGGCAACAAAGCACCTGGAGGAATTAGGTTTTGAAACAAAATAAGGTTAATAAAAAAATGCTTGAGGTAGGGCATACAAAAGGGTAGAGGTTATACTAGTTAGAGGCGCCTGTAATCAGGTATCAGTGCGTTCAGAGGAAAGGACTGTCTTTCATATTTCTTCAGCTGAACTAATCAAAAAAGCAGAGCATCTGTCAGTCTTGTACTGATTTGGTCTAGCTTCAGTAGGCTGTAAAACATACTTGTATCCTAAAAGTTCTGCCCAGTAACTTCTTGTGAAACCGTGTTTTCTTAAAGCAACAAATGGGACAATGTTGTTTGGGGAAATGCAAAAATTTGGTGAAAAAACCCCTCGAAATACTGTGTTTCTGGCCCATTTAGATTTTACCTCTTCCCCAAGTCATAATCTTTCCTACCAGTCCAGATGCTGATTTCATCCGGACAGAAAGAGTTGTCCTGGAACAGGGTATAGCATCTGTAAGAATAAAGATCAGGGCTGTGTTGTCCAGAGAGTGTCTGAAGCATGTTTAGGCATTGGGCTAGGATTCTCTAAAGCAACCAGTGATTGCCTACCCACCTCTAAAACCGGTTAAAAAGGGCAGTTCCTGAATATCGCCTGGAGCAGGTTGCTCAGCAAAAATAGTCGAGTCAGATTTAGGACATTATGGCTGCATTTAGGAAACCTCATGTGAGAGGAGGGTAGGTCTGCTTTTAGGACACTTGTTGGCTATATTGCCATTTACAGTAGTTGATACAGCTGATTACCATGGTTACCACACAGAAGCATTATGCATCTTGTTTGTAATTTTGGTTGCGTGCTCAGAGAAAGAGAGAGGGAGGGATAAAAAGCATATTTGAGAAGCATAGCCTGTACTTAACTCATAGGGGTCTTGTAAGGTTGAATTAGCTAATATTTTCTGCTTTGCTTTGGAGGTGTAAAAACTACTTATGTTTTATTACTGTTATTTTTTTTTTATTATTATTTAGACAAATCTTGCCAGCTTTAAGAAGTCACATTTCTTAAACAGCTTAACCTTTTAGACCTGTAGGAAGAATTTTATATTATGGGAAAACCTTTGCTCTTAAGGAGAAGATAGATGATCCAGTAATTAAGGTGCTGAGCTGCACCTTAAAAGATCTCAGTTAAATTCCTGGCTGTGAGAAATCCTTCCTGTTTGTAAGTCACTTCATCTAACTAGGACTCAGTTTACCCTCGCTGGAGGGCAAGACTTTCCTTTCTCATCTGGTCTACTTAGATTATAAATTCAGAGACTAGAAACCACCCTTGACTGCATCTAGCGTGGCTGTAATAAGAAGCTGGTCCTAACTGTGGCTTGTCTTTCCTTGAATAACCATGTCAACCACGAACAGTTTAAGGATGGGATAACTGTTTTGCTTGGGTTGTTTAGGCGGCTTCAGTGGACAGTCAAAAAGGGGAAGGAGACACTGTATACTAGGTACTTTTTCTGACTTTAGCTGTGCAAACATTCATAATCAATGGACTGCAGCTTTATTACAGAGTCATGGGAGCTATTTTACTCTGGTATCTTTAAATTAACCAAGGTGTTAACTAGGGTAGTAAAGATAATGGCTCTTTTAGGCTTACTGAAGCTCCATGTAGACTGGGAAGCCAGATCCTCTGCTTGCAAATGCTTGTGTAGCAAGTGTCATCATTTCACATCAGTTGGACAGCTGTCTCAGTATCCTGATATTAAAGGATAGATTCCCACTTTAAAACCTTAAGCAAAGTGGAGGAGGGGTGTCTCAATTGCTCTGATTCATCTTGAAATTGAGAATCAGGAGATTAATGAAAGCTTTAGTAGATGTGAATGGGAAGATAGGTAGAGAAATAAGCTTTTTCTCAATCCCTTTTGTGATGGGGTTATGTTAGAGGGCCACGACCCATTATCCTATCTTGAAGCTGCTGGGCAGGATTGATATGAAACATCAGGAATATAGTCTGTCCAGATTCCAGAGGACTTTTTTATGCTGACCTCTGAAAAAGTAAAATATGGGTAGAATATGAGCCAGCAGCTCAGGGTGCAAATTTTAGGCACATGGAACAAACTAGAAAGCATGTGAACTCCTTCTGCCATGCAGAATGGCTAAAAATATTGCATAAATCCAAGCTGAATGCTGGAGGACTTTTCTGCTTTTTTCTCCTAAGCAGATCTCTGGTAAAAATAATTTCTGTGCCACTAGAGAGCTCCAGCAAGAATGTACTCTAAAGGCTGATGGGATGGGCTAGTTGAATATATTATTTCTTGGAACATCTTAAAAAATAGGTTTGCATTTTTTTTTTTTTTAAGCTAATGTGAAAGTAATAAGTACTTTCTGTCTCTTTGGTATGTAACCTTGCCTCCAGACTGTGCTGACCAGGTCTCCAAAACAAAGAAGATGAATACGTCCATGTGATCCCTGTAAAAAACACAAATGTGTCATCGCTGATGTAAATTATTCCAAAGAAGAAAATATTTTTTTTTCTCATATTGGTAGGTATAACATTATATATGGCAGTCCTAGTAAGAATTTCTAAAATAGCTATGCTGCATAGAAAGGTGAGGGGGATGAATAATTAAGTCTAGGCAAAGAGGAAGTATTTAAAAACATTTATCTTAGAGCTGCATCACAAAAGAAATGACATCCCAGTTTTAATTTGTCAGTAAACTGGACAACTGGATGCAAAGGGGTCACTCTCACAGAATGGGGATGGTCCTGCTGCCTTTCCCTGCACACATGCAATGAAATTTCTTTTCTCTCTGCTGCAGATGCATCTGAGTCTTTGTTGCAATTAGATTATTTCAAATTAATTGCACTTTTGAAGTTCCATATACATTAAACAGAGGACATTCTGAAAAACCCATGAATGAAGATATTAATAAAGTGTTCTGCATAAATATGCCCGGACTTATGATGAGGAGGAAAGATCTGATCAGAGGGTTTTCTTGGACTGGAGAATGTAGTCCTGGACTCTGAGCAGTGGAGTGGTGACTGAGTGCTTGGCTTCAATGTCTTTAGTTGTGTCTCAGGAAAGGGGTGACAGAAGGTACTGTAGATTTGATAGCAGAGAGAGGCTGCTTCGGGTCACATCACCTCTTGTTTTAACTGGAGACTTGTTCTTCTCATTTGCCATTCAAAACTGTGGTTTTGTAATAAGTGTCAGGACCCTTGGGTCAGCGGAGCGGTGAGAAGGCTCTGTCCCAGCTCGGTGCGGCCGCAGCGAGGTGACCGGAGCTCCTCCCGGCAGCCCGGCTCGCCCCGGCCGCCGGCTCTTCAGCCAGATGTGCGGTCGTGGCCTCTGACACCAGAGGCGTGGAGGCAATTCCAGCTAGCGCTGGGTGCCTGCGCTGTGTTCCCTGTGTTTTAGTCCAAACTGTTTCATGCCGAGGGCCCTCTTCTAAACACCGAATTAGGTGGACTCTTTCAAAACTTCATGGGTGATAGCCCTGGAAGTAGAAAGTCTTCATGACTCACTGGGTATTGTCTGTGAGGAACGATTGAAGCCATCTGCTCACAATTCCACTAATCCCCTGCCATGTCTCCGAGACGGGACATCAGAATTCCTCTGATGACTGTATCAAATGTTGTGCTCAAGTCCTGCACGAGGAGTTATTTTTCAGAGTTCCGATAAAGGGAAATGTACGTTATTATGAGAAATGGATATAAATTTAATAACAAGGTCTGATATAAGCAGGAAAGTTTTTTACATTGTCTGTTCTACCAAGATTACGGACAGCCTCTATAATGTGATGTGCCAGCAAAGCAGAAAAATGTTTTATGCTATTACAGACTGGTGTTGGGAGTGTGGATCTTCCCTTTTTCAGTGATTCAAGTGTAGTGGAAAGAGATTTGTGTGCAAATAGCAGAAACGAGCAAACAAACATAAATTCAGTAGCTGAGAAAATCTTTGGAGACTATGACTGTTTTCCCAGGAGAGCTAGTAAAGTGTGTCAAGAGAATGCTCCAAAAATGTAACTATCC
The DNA here is from genome assembly GCF_018691265.1 of Tyto alba. Taxonomy (NCBI): domain Eukaryota; kingdom Metazoa; phylum Chordata; class Aves; order Strigiformes; family Tytonidae; genus Tyto; species Tyto alba. The sequence continues at coordinate 42,240,849 of NW_024881316.1, read as the reverse complement.
TCTTAGAGTTAATTCAGGAATTTCACTGATTTAAATAGAGAGCTCTGTAAATGGGACATGGCCTCTTAATATAGGGCTCAAGCAGTTTCCTACCTGATGCTTTGTGACCATTTGCAACCTTGATGAAGTTATTCACAGCAACAGGAACAGATCCTGTTGGAGAATTTGTATTTGGGCATTTTGAGGAAGAACTGCTGTTGAAGTAAGAGAGAATAACACTTCTTCTGTGAAAAGGCTGATTTACATTTAACTCAGTAACTGTTGCATTGACGATTGCTGCAGAACATAGATGTAGCAGTTAAGCTGAGTGTAGAATTAATTAGCAAAATCTTTCAAGGTTATGAGGTATTGAACCACTGTTTCTGGATTGAATTCAGTGGATTCTACATTAGAACGCAGCTGAGTTAAATACAGGAATGAATCAACCTCAAGAACATTACAAAAAATGATGACCAGCTTTCAAGCAAACTGATTAGCTAGGAGACTCTTGATAAATGTGTAGAGAACCTTCACTTGCCGTTGGTGAAGTGAATTGTTTTTTGTTAATGCCTGAATGAAACAATGGCAGAACATTATGCATTTTCATAGCAAAGGAACACCCCAGGGTATCTCAAAAGAATGTGAAGACAGCAAGGTGAAGTACCCACCACTCAGAGCTGGCAGATCTGTTTCTTCAACTAGTTGTCTTTGATTATGTCATGTGCTCTTTCAGCAGGACCCATTTTTCAGAGTGTGCAAGAAAGGGCACAGGCCACTGAATCAAGGAGTCTGGTTCATATGTTTATCCTCTGTTCTCAGGGTAAGGTCCCCATCTGGTTCATATGTTTATCCTCTGTTCTCAGGGTAAGGTCCCCATCTCATTTACTGAACGCTGGTTGAATCTTGTTTCAAACAGAATCTTTTCCCTGCCTTGTAGAGGGATGCTTGTCACCATGGTGTCTGAGTGCCTGATGTATGTTGACAATTTCACCCTTTCCATGTCCGAGCGAGCGCAGGATGTGGTATTAAGAGTATTTCATATATGAAGGACACAGACATAGAGAAATGAAGTGATTTATGTGACTCCATACAAGAAGTCTGAAGAAAAGCTGGAAAAAATGCCATCACGGCTGTGTCTACACTAGCAAGTAGTGGGACACTGTAGAAGGAGGGCTGTGACACTGAGAGGAGTGGTGCTGAAGACCTGATATCGATGCTAAAATTGGTTTGGAGGCTTTACTTTGGACTGTGTCTACTCTCATCTGGGGAAATGAACTCCTGTTGGCAGCTAGAGTGCACCTGGACCACATCCTTTAGTTTAATTTAACCCCCAAAGAGACTAGTTTGCTTACTCTGAGACCACTTGTGTTATGACCCTACAGGTAATGATCAGATTTATTTCTAGCGCACAGTTCTGTCCAGAGCTAAAGTACTGCTGTAGAAAAAAACCCTGTCTCCTTCCAAGCTCAATTCCTCTACAATATTTAAGGTGAATCCCAGGGGGCACTTCCTAGAGCATCTTTGACATCACATGGAAAACCAGGCAATTACTTGCAGATTATTGATACTGTCCTTGGCTCACTTTTCTCATTTAAAACCTTCCTCCAAGCGAGCTCGCTGCCTCACATGGCTTCATCTATGTGCTTTGCACCAATGACTTACAAATCTACCTGTTCTCTCCTGACCTCCCTGCCTCTGTCAAGTCCAGCAGCTTGTCGTGTTTCTCTCTGAAATTTCCCTCTGAATGTCTTGCCCTCCATTTAAACTTCACATGGCAAAAACATCATAGCTCAGTGAGCTGCTTGAAGTCATTACAGCAGGAGCCCAGACAGCCATTAAACATAATAAAATTTTACATATGTCTTAGGTTAGTGGTAAAAAGAAAAATGTTTCAGCTAATTGAGCTAATTTTTTATTAGGTATTTCATTTCAGTATTGTATTAAATAAGTGTATTTCAGTAACTGTACTTCAAGTGTTTTATGAATGATAGAACAAAGTTTATCTTATATAATGTTTAGTTCAGCTTTTGAAATAAATTTCTTGGGCATCATGGAAGACAAACATCCATTCCCATACTTGTGGATCCCTCTGTCATGTTTGACATAGTTGGCCACAAGCTACATTTGCTTGTCTCAGGGAGGCTGTGAGCCCCAGGGTAATGAGCTTAAATGGCACGAGACCTGCTTCAAGGCATAGTTGCAGCAGGCACCGATAGGAAACAGCACTGCTGTCAGGAGACGTCTCACTGATATGATTCCCCACAGGTTCTCCTCTCTCAGTAGTGTTATTCCACCTATGAGGCAGTAGGATTTCGGTATCTGAATCTGGGATCTGGGATGGTTAACTCCTCATCTCTGCTATGCTGACCAAGGTTGTATTGCCATCAAAAGTTGGCTCATACCTTTTCACCAGAAGGCAGGGCCATTAAATAACTCAAATGGAGTTATGTATCTTGATGCTGTCAATGGTAAGAGACATGTCTGGGTCAAAGACAGCTATTCTGTGACTCGTGATGAGCCTGAAATGGAGATCAGGAAGGAGGAAAGGACCCAGAAGAGGTAGTACTGGGGCAGCAGCTATACAAAACCAACCAACTCTCCTGCTTCCTTGGGGAACCCTGCCAGAACCTTCCCAAAATCACCTCACTCGCTGACTGTATTGGGACCTGTGCAGAAGATGTATTTGAGGAGTTAGTAATCCCTAACAGGCCTTGTCTGCTCCACTGGCCATCGTATTTAGGGCTTGAGAAACCTGTATGTTGCTAATATATTCTGTAAATTGTAACATATTTGGGAAAGGAAAGTTCTATATTGATCAAGGGGTGGACTGTATTGATCTTGACCAGGAAATGGTTGTGCATTGTGGAGTTGGTGATCCACACAGCAGTTAACCTGGTCAGCCCTTGCCATGGTGCACGTCCAGAGTGACCCTCAGGCTGTACTGTGCTGTCCAGACCCCTTGGCCTCAGCCAGCCCACTGTCGGAGCGATCATGCAGGCAGCTCCCACCTGGTACCAGCGGTTACACTGCCTGCATGGCCTTGCCTTTATTTAAAAGTGCAGTGACAAGTTGCCATTCAAAAGTCCTTTGTGAATAGAGTGGTCTTCTTGTAAGAAAATTAAATGTTAACTCAAATGACCAAAAAGGAGATAGTTCTCTGCATGGACAGGATCTGCTCTGTGCAGTGTGCTGTGGTAAAATCCATCCAGGGTTAGTGTGATGCTGCACAAACTTGAGGGGCCACTGTCTGAAGGGACGTAAGATTTACTTGTTCTCTACATTCCTCTTCTTATTCTGTCTTATTAAAGCAGATATCAACCTGCCTTACCCAGGAGCCTGATCATTACAGCAGAGCTGGCCATGGAAAAGCAAGCTTTCATGCACATTGTGCAGTGGCAGGATTATCAGCCTGGGATGATTTCTGGAATGAAATCTTCCCCAGTTCCTGGATAAAATGACCCTAGACACTCACAACATGGCCAATTAAAACTGAAGTAGAGGTTTCACTTCACCTCATAGGGCAGCATGGCATGCTGCTCTCCACCAGTCACCAGGAGATTTACCTTGCCCAACCATCCCGGGAAATGCGTTTCTCTGGGTACTCCTATTTGTCAATCCCAGTTTACTGGTCTTTACCTCAGCAAGAGAATGTCTGCTGTGATTAGTAAGGAGAAGAGTGGAAAAATCTCTGATTTGGCAGAAGTCTCCCTTGATTGATTTCCAGATCACAAAAGATAACCAGCTGCCAAGCCTCGGGAACACTCCAAGTAAGCATTCACATAAGCAGACACCACACGTTTGACAGATGTTAGTCACATTGCTTCATGCTCCACTGGGTGCTACAGCTGTGAGTGTGGTATAAGAACATACAGAGGAAAGAAGGGGATAGAAAAAAAAAAAAAACCCAAACAAATTACAATTTCCCTTAAGAGCTCATTTCTACACTTCCTTCTCTAGATCCTCAGTGCAGGTTCTGTTGTATAATTAATAGCATATCACCTCTATTCCCATACCAGTCTTACACCTTACAGGCTGTCATCTGAAAACACAGGCGTAGATTTTGTGTTGTGCCAGATTTCAGCTATCAAAAGGTTATGGGAGAATGTTAGAGTCATTTACAGAATTTTAATTGAAGATTATTAACCTATATAATATATAGGCATAGATTAAGTTGACCCACGGTCCTCTCTAACCTTTGCCTGCTAGAGACACCCAAAGTGCTTTCCCTAAGCTACAGGAAGGAAGGTGGAGGAAGGCAGGAGCAGCTTGTGTCTACTTTGCTTAGCAGAGTTATACGGCAAGAAACCTGAGACACAGGAAATGGATCTTTACCGCTATCCTGTCCTAGGATTTCTTCGAAGCTCCACACCACAATTTATATTCCTAAAGTCATGAGAGATAACGTCTTTCCTGAAACCAGCTCTTTGCTTTCTCCAGTTGTACTTTCCATACTTCAAGACATGCATGAGCTGTGAATCCTCTCATGCAGGACAGAGCTGTCAGCAGCCAGTATCCAGATGTCTCCTGCACCCTTTTCCTTACGAGCACAGAACAAGGGCTGTAACAACATAGCCCGAGATGTCTGGAAGAAAGGATGGTTGTTGTTGCATGTTCAGAAGATTAACAGGTTTGGGAACATAAGTTCAGTTGTACAGGTATTCCTCGGGGCTGATCATATCCCTAAATATTTTACCTCTTACCATTATTACAAGACACTGTGAAACCTCACTGTTAAATATTTTGTCCTGTTATCTGTGTTACATAAGGCTCTGGAATAAAATCTTGAGCAATTTAGCTTGCTTGTGTGTACAGAGCAGTAAACAGATACAAATTCAAAAGGAAAAGGAGAAAAAAATGCCCTCGAGAAAAGTATGAATGAGCTTGAAAAGGGCAAATAAAACAGAAGAGACATTTATATTGGTCTCTCCTACTGCACTGAACAAAACAATTATGAGATAAGAGAGGCAAGAATGGGAGGAAATTCTTTCATTTTTCACATTGGAAGTCTGAAGGATCCAATAGCCTGTTTATGAAAGAGCAATAAAGAAGATACATGAACTCGGTAAAGATGTTGTTACAAATATATCGGCCTCTTTGGAAAGGCCAGGAGTTTGGGGCTTTGGGGGTCTTTCATGTTTTTTTGGTAGTGTTGTTGCTTTTTATACAGAGCTATTAGCTAAGTTTTTAAGGGTGGAGTTGTTTTTCTGTCAAGAGAGCAATAACTGACAAGAACGGTTTGTTATAACTAGCAGAGAGGACTAACGCTTTTATTTAGGATTTGGAAATGGTATGAAAAAGAGGCAGATGGGAACATGAATTTAATGAAGCTTAAATAAGCAAATATAACATTGGCCAGCTTTTAAACAAAGTTAAAACCAACTATTCCTTGTTCCTAATTTGAAGCTTTAAAAAACAGAATGCATTTGCCTGATACAATGATGCTAAAAATGGTGGCTGATGCTCAGAAGGGAGGTTTAACACTTTTCTTTTTTACTTTCTAGTCCAAAATGTGTGTTCTTTTGAAATGGTGCAGGGAAGCCCATCTTTCTGCCAGTGAGGTTCACAGCATTATGGCACGTAAAAAGGTACAAAATTAATGTATGTATATTTTTTTTCCTGAATTTTCCCTCTTTTGTCTAAAGATAACAAAATAGCATATTCCAATACAGAAATGTGAATTTGTTACCAGCCTACTAGTGACCGTGTTATCCTATGGAAGAAAATCCAGACTTAGGAACAACTGTAAGGTTTCTACAACTCTTTCACTGTCCCCCCTGCCAAGAAACCTATTTTCTTAGCAAAATCTAGCAGTCTGAATGATATGTGTGCTGCAATAACTTTTACTAGTGCTGTATTCCCCTATCATAATTAGACATCAAAAAATGTTTAGACCAGAAATCTCTCCAAGTCAAGAAATCACAAATTAAGTAATTCCATAATATTTTAAAATTATTATTGGTGTAATAACCCCTTCTGGGGATTAACTACAGTAGAAAAGCCTGTGATTAAGGTTGCTCAGCCCTTATCATTGTTGAATTCTGTTTTCAGTGATTTGTAGCTTTGCCAGACTATAATAATTTGGATTAAAACTTTCCCAAAATGTGAAAAGCGTCTGTGTTTAGCTGAATATTTTAGGAAGCTTTAAAGAAAAATGAATCAGCACTTTTCAAAACTGGGTCAGGGAAAATATGTTTTTCTGCCAATATTAAAACAAAAATCTAACAGTTGTTTTATTAACAAGTTTTTGCCTGTTCTGCTTTTAACTGTTATTTCAGGCAAGGATTTGAAATCTGGCAGATAGACTGCTTGTGTGTCAGAGAAGTGCTGTCCTTGCACACAGCTATGTCCATTTAGCCAAACTATTAGTGTCTGGAACATCTTTATATGCTTTCTCTGTCACTGGAGAGTTACTCTAGGTCCTAAAGGTTTGAAATCCAGTGAGCACCCTGAGAAGATGAGGCAAGCTGGGAATTGCTGCATCATGAGCAGCTGGGATGTGAAGCACAGCAGGAGGAGGAAGATGGACATGGCCATAGTGGTTGGGATCAGGAGCTCAGAGGTGGGTCTGTGGTTTGGAAGTGGAGGAGAAAAGTAGAAAAATCTTGGTAAAGAACTGGGGGAAGATGTGTGAAGAGTACCTGGAATCAGAGGAGGAGCACTGGGGCTGGTATTTGTACAAGGACAGACTGTTACACCTGTATTAGTAGAACAGTGTCAGGGCACGTGTCTCAGCACTGGAGTACTATAATTTATTTTGTTATATTTTTTAGCACAGGCCCTGGTACAGTTTTGGCCTGCATAAATCACCACACTCCCAAATGATGCTCAGGCATGGTCCTGGTGTTAGTGTGCATCAGGGACTATTTGCAAGAGGCAGTTTGGGTGTAGGCCCCTTGTTTTCGGGTGATGGGGAGGGCTAGCTGTTTTGAAATTAACCATCCCCTTCCATCAGGCTTTAGCTGTAAATCACATTGGAAAAATACGCATTTATTGCCCCCATCTTCACCAAGAGGATGAGAAACAGTGGCTACTGTCATCTACTCTCTTACCTCTGCTGGTAGGCTCTATAGAGGTCAGTGAGGTTTCCAGAGGTTTCTGTCAGGCTGGGAGAGAGCACAGGAGGCATTTTGATGCTGTGTTATTTTACAGTTCTTTTAAAGACTCAAGTTCATAAATGCTTCGAAAGTTATGTATGAAAATACCCAAACACACAGCAGAAGGATTTTTGGCTGCAAAAGTGAGGTGATGTGGCATGAGAGAATGGAAGAGGCTGTGCCATGCCAGACTGTTTGGTGTGGCTCTGACTCTCTTCCCTCTGCAGTTAAGTCAGAGTTGCCCTAAGACAGCAGAGTGTATCAGGTTTGCATGGCAAGGTTTTGGTAGCAGGGAGTCTACAGGGATGGCTTCTGTGAGAAGCTGCCAGAAGCTTTCTCCATGTCCAACAGAACCAATGCCAGCTGGTGCCAAGATGGACCCACTGCTGGCCAAGGATGAGCCCATCAGCAATGGTGGTAGTGACTCTGGGATAATATATTTAAGAGCGGGGGGGAAAAAAACCTGAGCAACAGCAGCCAGTGAGAAGAGTGAGAATATGTGAGAGCAACAGCTCTGCAGACACAAGGTCAGTGAAAAAGGAGGGGAAGGACATGCTTCAGTCACCAGAGCAGAGAATCCCCTGCAGCCCATAGGCAAGACCATGGTGAGGCATCCTGACCCTCTGTAGCCCATTGAGGTCCACAGTGGGGCATGTATCCACCTGCAACCCATGCCCGAAGGAGGTTGTGACCCTGTGGGAAGCCCACGCTGGAGCAGGCTCCTGGCAGGACCTGTGGCCCCGTGGAGAGAGGAGCCCAGGCTGGAGCCGGTTTTCCGGCAAGACTTGTGTCCTCATGGGGGACCCATGCTGGAGCAGGGTGTTCCTGAAGGACTGCACCCCATGGAAAGGACCCATGCTGGAGCAGTTTGGGAAGAACTGTAGCCCATGGGAAGGCCTCATATTGGAGAAGTTTGTGGAGGACTGTGTCTTGTGGGAGGGACCCTGTGCTAGAGCAGGGGAAGAGTGTGAGGAGTCCTCCTGCTGAGGAGGAAGGAGCAGCAGAGACAACGTGAGATGAACTGACCTCAACTCCCATTTCCTGGCCCCCTGTGTCACTGATGGGGCGGAGGTAGAGAAAATCAGGAGTGAAGTTGAGCCCAGGAAGAAGGGAGGGGTGGGGGAAGGTGTTCTTAAGATTTGGTTTTATTTCTCATTATCCTACTCTGATTTTGACTGGTAATAAATTAAACTAATTTCCCCAAGTTGAGTCTGTTTTGCCTGTGATGATAATTGGTGAATGATCTCTACCTGTCCTTATCTCAACTCATGAGCTTTTTGTTGTATTTTCTCTCCCATGTCTAGTTGGGAAGGGGAGTGATAGAGCAGCATCCATCCAGGGTCAACCCACCACACAGAGTTAAGCCAACACTTGAGTTTTTGTAAGCTGCAGACCTCAGGATACATCCCACTAAGGAGTGTTGGTCACTGGCTCCTCACTCTGAAGGCAGACCTGGGCCCAGGCAGCCCCCTGGGCTGCACAGCTTTTGTTGGGATTGCTGGTGTGGGCTCACGGCCTCCTGGCAGGGCTTAGTTCAGGCTCTGAATGAATGGATTACAAAATGGGTGGCCAATAAATAAGATAGTGGGTTGATACTTGGTTACTAACTGGCTTGGCATCCTCTGAAAAGCCCTTCCCCAGGCTTGACACAGATCTACAGTCGATTGTTCATGCACATGTAAATGACATGGTTGGGAAGTGACCCAAAGAGTTGCTATCCTAGGAGTCTCTTGGCTCATTATATTATTGAAATGCATACTCTGAGAAGAGATGTTATATTTAAAATTCTCTGAGCATTCCAAGTGGATGTTCATCTAGTTTAAGGAGAACTAGATTTGAGTGCCAAAGGGGTGGTGGCCCAGGATGGATGGAGTGATGTGAATCAGTAAAAATTTTTAACTATAAGGTGTTTGCACATAGAAGCTTGTGAAGCCAGAGATGGGCTTTAGCTTTGCTGAAGGATGAGTTATTTGTTTTTTTCCTTTTCAAAAATCACAACAGATATTCCAATTGAGACGCAGGCTAATTTGTTCCATGTATGCCCAAAGACATAGCATTTTCCACCTTGCCTTGTGAATCTATCTTGTGGATAGTTTGTGACAAGTCTTGTGGTCCCCAAGAACAGTGTACATTCAAATAAAGGCTGACACAGGAGATGAAACAAGGAAGCAGGATCAGAGAGAGTCTTGACCTTGTTGCTTGCACTGGTGGGTGGAACTGAAAGGATTTGGGCAGCAGGTCTACACTCCAAGAGGAAAGACCTTACCTTTCCTATGCTTTCCTTAGGTGTTTATGAGCAAGATAACATTGTTGTGGATAAGGCCAAAATATAAACAAAGCAAATACTTGTGTCTCCTGTGAGGATTATATCAGTCTTCTTATTTCCAACAAAGTGGAAGAACATCAACATAGATACAGAATGTCTTGTGTATTGATAATACATGTGTGCTAGAAGTGCTAGCATTGCCTTGGGTTGATTATACCTGTAGCCAGGGTTTACCTCTCCTCTGACAAAATAGGGACAACAATATCATTCCCATCTGTTGTTTTATTGATATGGATTTTTAATAATAAATGTTTAACTCAGATATTTGCTGCTTGATGTGTGTGCACGAGCATGCATGAAGACATCTGACTATCTTTTGCATCAAATCATAAATCAGAAAACTTCTGGATTATTTATGATTAAAGTACAGTAGCAATATTTTTAAAAGTGTAGTTGTGCATAGAAAGGACTACAGTGCCAAAAGTGACAGCAGAAGAATTAATACTTTCTCCAGGCCCTTTTTCTCTTAGAAATGATTGACAAAGTAATTTTCTTCTTGTACTTTAATAAAAGTGTATACATTATACACACCAATAAAACCTCACTGGGCCAATTACACATCATATGACTTATCTTGTCACAGCACCTAATATCCAAACAATAAATTAAAAGGTATGCTTTATATGCAGATTTGCATATGAGGATGTTTTCCAGTCCCCAGACTCAATTGTCTTATGAACACTACAACATACAAGAAAAAGAAACAAACTGGCTAAGATTTGTGACTAATAAATCCTACCTGGTGAAACAAACTACATCTGTATGACTTACAAGAGTGTGCTGTATAAGTAACATTTGTTTTACATATCGAAATTATATTGGGAGATGAAATACTGAACAAATATTGAAGCGCTTCCTTTCACACAAGATACTCTGCACACAGGCAAAGACATATTCACTATATATATGCAACACAATACATTTGATTCCTATTCATACCACTTTGCAATGTAAAGGGAACTTTCTATAAATGAGATTCTCACTTGTTTTTCATTTTCACATGAGGAATTTAATGGGAGGTGGAAATTCCAAAATTTGCTTGCATCCTGGTGGTACCTGCTGGGCTTTTGAAAAGCTTTGATTAGATATGAATGCATGGTTTCTAAGAATGTTTCTGGTCTAAAGGCACAGGCATGGCTGTGGATTTTCCTCAATGAGGTCTGTCAGCCTGGTTTATCCTAAAATAAACTGTTTAATAGTGTGGAAGCAAAAAGGGGGGCATTCACCTTTATTTCCTCTGTCCTAAAGCACACTCATGCGTGGCATCTAGCGCAACATGTGCAGTGTTGGTCCCATTCTCTGGTGTGGGTTGACCCATGAATTGTGCAGAGTAATGTCATTGGAGGAGTCACCTCCCCGTGGACATGCAGAGGTGATGGATTAGGTCATGGTTCTGCACTTCCAGCAGGCTTGGGTATTGCAAGTGCCTGAGGGGAAACAAGCTGTTCAAAATAATGGAACTGAGATGGCTGTGCTGGAGGGAAATGAGGAAAAGATCCTGGTTTCTGAAACACAGTCCATTTCTTATTCTCCTTCTTAGCAGTGAATCATCCTGCTGTCCTTCCTCTGAGCTTCTGGCAAAGCCACAGTTTAGCCCTTTGTGAGTCAATGAATAGAATTACCCACTTTGTTGCACTCTTGTTAGTCAGGATAGCTTGGCTGAAGATCAATACATTCTTGACCAGGTTTTTAGCATATGCGTCATATCATTATGAACGTATGCACACATTTGGTATTGGAGAGTGACTAGACTTTGCTGAGGGAACTGAAATTGTATAGCATCTAGAAGCCCAGATAGCATGCCCCCCTGCATATACATCAATAATCACCCTAGCAGGCAGGCCACAACAGATTAGTTTTCTTGGGTTTACCCCTTTAATTGATACAGCCTGCTAGTTCAGATTCAAAATGTGTTTAAATTACTGTGCCTTTCAGTTGTTTTAGACTGGTAAGATAGATTCTTCTGGGTCTAAATATTTTATTTAAACTACTGCAGTCACAGAAACATTAGGCCCTAAACATTTCAGTGCAGAAGGACCTAGAAATAATTAGTTAAAATTAACTGCTCTAGCCTGAGTTCTTAGTTGCCCAACATTTAGTTGTTTCATCAAAACTTCAACAAATACAGGCTGAGTCTGAGTGATGTATATGAGATCTCACCTTTCAAGAAGCATGGATCAACATTGCTTAAGTTCCATTTTTGCAGAGCCACCAAAAGGAACTGTAACCAGCTAATACAGCTCCTCCATAGACTAGTGCAAGTGAATATGTGATGCTGGTGTTCAAAGAAGAAAATAAACAAATCAGGAGTTTTTTCTTTATGTGCCACTAAATAGAAGAATTGGAAGGGAAAAATGTTAACAAACCCCAGCCTTTTTACAAGCATTTTTAAGGGTGGTGGTGTTTCTACCTAACTTTAGAGACCAATCTTTGGAGCTTAAGTTAAGAGATGAGTATCATAAGCCTCTTTTTCTGGTCAACAGAGAGTTAGAAACTCCTTCAAAGGGCGAGTCAGCACAGCAGCTGGTTTGGGATACTCTTCAAAGAGTCAGTCTTTCTCCAGCATCAATAGTGAGAGGCTAGGATGACCAGCCTTCTCACTTGGACATCTCTGGCAATGTGTCTGACCCCGTATCAGGTGAATATCACCAAAGACTTGAAGTGTTTAAGGCCAAGCTTAAAGAGGAACTACAAACCTGCATTTCTCATTTGTAATGACAGCCACTGGATCATAGAGTCATAAAATCACAGAATACCAGGTTGGAAGGGACTTCAAGGATCATCTGGTCCAAACTTCCTTGTCAAAATCTTTCTTGACAGTCACTGGATCACAGAACAATAATCCCTGCCAGATCACGCAGACACTAATTTATGACATGTTAGCTTCCAACATCTAATTGAGGGCAGTGAATAGAGTTAAGTGTGTTGCTAACTCCGCAGTGTGTCACTTCCTTATTGCACCATTGACTTCAACAAGCAGTCAGCACTTCACAAGCTGTTATGCAGTGGTGAAATCTCATTCTAGTGCAGTTGGAAAGGATAATGTATTTTTGTTTATCATGGTAGCACTGTAGAATTTATGATGTCTTTTGCACTTCTTTTTCTTGCTTTTAAGGTTTGGTGGTTTTCGCCAGAATTCCTAAGGAAACAAGGCTTATGCCATCATGCTGTCTGTCAGGTCCCTTCTTATAACTTCTGAACCTGGGGCCAATTTAATCTCTATTTGACAGAGGAGTAAAGGTTTCAAAGGTATTACATTTGCACAAGTTTTGTGAAAATCAATGGCTTGGTAGATGAGAGAATACATCATTGCTCCAGATGAAGTCATGTCAAGGACATTTCAACCATTATTTATTCTGTTTGGTAGTGGCCAACTGGCCAGTGCTTGTGCAGCAGTTGGTCAGCATCAAGTGGTGCTGAACTAACTGCAGCCCAAGTCATCTTTCACTGCCTAGCAGGCAAGCAAGGTGTAGAAAGAGGGTCTGGAGGTTGTTTTGGGAAACTGAGAGGGATTTTATTCCATAAGGAATGGTGGGGATTTGTAGTAGTAGTAGTGGCATGTTTCATGAGATGAGGAGGAGCTGCAAATATTCTGATGGGAGGGATTTTGGAAATGAGACACAATGAAATTCATCATTCACCAAATAACTTCTCATCTTTCTATGTTTTGTCTTGTATAATTAACTGAAGATGCAATAAATATCCTGATGGCTTAAAAATGGGGGTAGGAAAAACAACCACTGAAGTAGAATGAAATGCAAAATTCTAACACCTGTATGTTTGTTAAAAAAAAAAAAAAAAAAAAAAAAGGTTTTTAAGAGTGCCTTGTGAAAATATTCATACAATGATCCAATGATATACTGTCTATCATCTTTCTAGTAGCCATAGATGGAATTAATTAGCAAATCATCCATACAGAAAATATTCCCTATTAGGTTTTGCTTACTCTTTATCCTCCAGTAATGAACTTTGGTAAGTTTTCTAACAGTGACATGTTAGGATCAGAGGAACAGCAGCACAGAACTTGTTAAATTATTACTCTGTCCCAACATCTAGTCTCCAAAAGTCATCATAATCAGATACATCTAGGGAGGGTGCAACTAATCTCTTAATAACTGTATCAACCAGACCTTTGGGGAGAATTATTCTTAACCCCAAACAGCCAGCGATATGCTTGTGCCCTGAAGCAAGAGGACTTATGTCCATAATGAATCTGTATTTCAGTCATTTAGCTATGGACAGTCTTATTAATAATATAAATGCATTAATTTAATGTTGGGGTTAAAAAAAGGAAAAGGAGAAGAAAATGCAGGAAAGAAATTGTTACTGCTCAGTGAGCACAAGGATGGAAAAATTGGAGTTTGCAGATGTGACAACAACACCAGTGTCTAATAAAATTGCTTTTATTAGCTTAATTTGCCACATATAGCGCAAATATTTAACTTGAATGAGGCATGAATTAATAAAAAATTATGCGCTGCACCATTTAAAGTGCTATACTTGAATAAAATAATGTATATCTTTTCATATGCAGTCCTTGAAGTCACACTACATACATCTTTAATTTCTTCAATTAAGAAAAAAAAGAACAAATGGAGTTAGATTTTAATTATTCATAGTTCATTTGAGAAAAATCTTTGTAAATGAGAGGAAGGAGAGTTGTGCTATCTATCACAATGAGAAAAAGAATAGATAGAAAATCCACTCTATGAGCTATTTGACAATAAATAAGCTTCTGCCTTCATTAAGTACTGCAGCCCAATGTGTAAAGAAAGAAGCATTCTAGGAAGAGTTATTTAGGAGGCCATGTCATGGAAACCGGCCCCCAAAAAACTGAACTGCTAGTTGGCAAGTAACCACAGTGCACATTTGTTAGGGTCCTACTGAGGGATGTTTGTGCAGACACGTCCTTGAAGCTTATTTATTAAAAGATGGTAATAAAAGGAACTTCCATATTGGATCAGACTTATGGTCCATTCAGGCTGCCTTTGTCTTTGTCAGGGGCCAAGGCCAGCTGGGACAATGAACATGCAAGGACATTGTAGGAGATGTGTCCAAGAAAGTCCACAATCACCAGAATTTGACTTAAACCTTGGAGTATCTATTATTTCCAGCATACATTTTTATGTGGTTGTTAAAAGGAGGGATATATTTTTTGTCAATAAGGAAGTTTCTCTTTGGGTTTTACTAGACTATTGATCTCAAGACTGCTTTGCTGCAGGGAGTTCCACAGTCTTATCATGCACTGGATGAAAAATGATTACTTTCTATCAGCTTTGAATTGATTATCTTTCATTTTCATTGAATGTCTCCTTGGCAAAGGAGAACAGAGCCAGTAATCTGCCTTTTTGAGCAATTCATTATTTTATACGCTTTTATGTAGGCTTTCTAGGTCTTCTAATTTGCAAAGTCAACAATCCCAGTCTTTTCATTCTGATTTTACATGAGTGACCTCTGTGCTCTTAATGATTTTCAACCTGTCTCTGAACATGTAATTTTTAATAACTTTTTTGAGATGACAGGGTCTGATTTGGATACAATATTATAATGGCACATCATAATTTCATATACTGGCATTATGATTTTTCTTGTTATTCAATTGCACTTGCTTGTTTAATTGCAACTGCAGTCTTTGTTACATGGTTATAATGGTAACCGATCTCTTCCCTAACATAGTTTAAAGCAGTGTGTGTTGTATGTGTAACTGAATTT
Source organism: Tyto alba (assembly GCF_018691265.1). Taxonomy (NCBI): domain Eukaryota; kingdom Metazoa; phylum Chordata; class Aves; order Strigiformes; family Tytonidae; genus Tyto; species Tyto alba. The sequence continues at coordinate 42,225,738 of NW_024881316.1, read as the reverse complement.
CATTCAGTTTGATGCATATTACTTTCAATTTTTCAGTGGCAAACTTTATTTGCTATTGTGTTCATTAAACTAAGATCTGTATAAGTTAAGCTGCTTTGAGAATCCCTGAAATGGTTCCCAGTCCTCAGTTATGTAAATAATATATTGTCATCTGCAAACTGAGATGCTTCACTGTTCATCTTCCCATTCCAGGTGTTAATAGGTATGCTAAATAATGCCAGTGACAATGTAAAATCTCAAGGCATCTGCTGTTAAATTTTTAACTTGGCCATTAATTCTTACTTTGTTTTCTGTCTCTTAGCCATTTCTTAATTCACACTGACACTTTGCCTCTGTATGACTTTCTAAGTTTAGTAGTGACGTGTTTCAAAAAACTTAGTGCAATCAAATGAATATTTTCTCCTTTACCTGCTACTTTACCAACACATTCAAAGAGTACTAATAGAGCAGTGAAGCATAGTCTCCCTCTGCAGACTTTTTGCTATTTAGATATTGTCATGATTTATAAGGTAGTATGTTATTCTATATGCAGTGATTATTTAAAAAACATTATCAAGGTATACAACTTTCCACTTGTATAAGTCCATCCTTTTTTTTTTTTTATTCTTAAAATCCTTGGAAGACTTTAACTATAACCTCATTTGTCCAGAAAGTCAATCAGTACAAAAAGAGAATCCATATGAAAAGGAGTTTACAACACTGGTTCCCAAAATCAAAATTCATCTACAATAAGGCTGAGACCTTGAGCAGAGCCCAAGATAATAAAATCTAGTCCTGATGAGATAAATATTATCATTTCTCTGATGTGTCCTATGCATCAGCCACCTTAAGAAAGAGCCATTATAACACCTCCTGTGGGAGTGCCTGGAAGTGAGAGCTTGTGCAAAATGCACAAGTCCACTTAACAGCCAACAGCTTGATCTGAGAGCACGTACCTCGCTGCCCTCCAGACTGCCAAGTCTGGCAAATAACTGCTGCCAAGAATTCAGAAAGCTGGTGGTAATAGCAGAGCACTAACCTTTTTTCTTGGGAGAATATTTTCTCCTCACCTTCCCTGAACTGGGCAACTGACGTTAGCGATGAAGTTCCATCTGGACTTCACCATCTGAGATGCAGTGGAGCATCCTGCTGGCTGTTTTTTTGTCAGAAATGCTCTGATCTCCTCTTCAGCTCAGATTTCTTAATCTGTTTGGCCTTTTGTTTTGGTCTTTGTCCTGGAGAGGCCAAAGAGCTAAATCTGTAGTTGTTGTGAATGGTATTTCTGTGGAATGTTTTAATATGACCTACTGGACCCAGATATTTGGTCTAATAAAAAAAAAAAAAGTTGAATTAATTACTTTTTAATCTTTCCATATTTTAATTAATGTATATGGTGCCTACAGCAAAGGAGGCCAGGCCCTTCCAATTAAATTGAAATTAATAGTAATAAAAAAAAATACAGAAGAAGACAGGAAATAAATCAGATGCATAAGGATTGAAATACATTACATTCTTCTTGGCTTTCCCTTACCATATGTAGGAGTGCTAAGTCCATGACCAATTTAAAATATATTCTGGAACTCTCTCAATTTTCTGCTAATGGAAAAGTGCAGAACACCCCAACACTGTAGTGGTCCCATGGCCACATTAATCTAGGTAATTATGACTTTCTCCAGCTGAGCTAGCCACTAGAAGGAAGATACTGTTGTGTTTTAAATTTGCCACATCATGTTTATTTTCTCGAGTTTTGTTTTGTTTCCCTGATGACTTTTTTTTTTGACAGAAATTATGCTGTTGTCAGTCCAAAGGCCATCCTCATGTGTCTCAGAAGAGACTCTCTGACATGAGTGGATCATCTTATATGAATAAGAACATCTATTACACTTATTTGTCATATTGGATCCTAAACAGTATAGAAGCAACTGTTGTTCCTATTTTGAGGAGAGGAGACTTGAAGTAAAGTAGTGAGACAAAAGACTATATAAAAATAGAAAACCTTCTGTGTGAAGTGTGTGTGCCAGGGGATTATTGTTCCTTTTTACACAGACCTTGACTTGCACAGACATGCAAGCACACAAATGATCACTCACAGTGTCATAGGCTACTGGCAAGAGGATGCTGAAAAAGACACGAACAAAAATTAGTAACATCACAAAAAACAACATAAGGTTTTCAGAACAACATATTGTGAAAACTGTTTCACTTCATGCCTCAAAGTAAAAGGAAATGTTAATTTTTAAATCAGTGCAATAGAAGTTTTGAGTATCTTAAGTAAAAGACAGTGGTGATAGGAATTACAAAACAGTAACTTATTTTAAAAATGTTCATATCTCACTGACTGAAATGAACACATAAATCTGTTTTTAGGAATATAGATATAATTTGTTTTTCAGATTTGCTGAAAATATCACACAGAGTGAAGTGTGTGAGTGTGTTCCCAAAGACGTACAGCAGATCTGTGTCCTGGAAGACTGTATTCTTTGGTGAGGAACATAAATCTTAAATTACTACCTCTCAAAGCAATGTTCCTCAGGATTATGACACTGAGCTCTGCACATACTGGAGCCTGAGAGGCTGAAGTTGGGGAATGCCTGGAGCAGATGCAGATGGAGTAGGAGTTGTTTGCATGTTCTCCATACTCAAGCTGATATTGCAGTTGTTACTATTAGATCTGTGTAACTCCATCACAGACTGAGAAAATATAACAGAAAGATAATAACAAAATTTTGGTCTCTTTTATATGTTGTCTATGTGAACACCTCTGAGTTTCTTCTATTTTATGTCCTCTTCTTTCTTCACAAGCTTCTTAAACTCCTTTCATGCTGTTTTCAAAATACAAACATGAGCTCTTATGTCTCTGTAGCTCTTGTCATTTAGAGCATCCTTCCTATATCTCTTTGTCTTCTTGTTGCTTCATCTAATTGGAAAAACATGTATTTTCTCCAGGCTCAGAAAAGCCTATTGTTCAGCCACCCTGGACAACTTAACAACCAGCCTGGACAAATGTAATTTAATTACTTCTTCCTCACTGTCTGAGGTGCTGACCTGCATTTAAAGATCTTGTGTGTTCTCCAACCTCATGCTGAAAAGAAAACTAGCTTCCACCTCAGTTTCTTTTAAGTGCTGCCTTTCAAAAGAAAGGATGGCTTTGCTCAGCCAACCATTTTCTCAGCTTCTACCTCTGTCTTTTTCACCTAGTGCATCTCCTTAACAAAATAATGACAGTGCTGACATACGTCACAGAACCAGGAAGGCTACAGTTCTTTGCCAGGAAGCAAGTTTACAGATATTTTCTTTGGGAAAATCACTTGAAAAGACCATACCTAGCTTTTAATTGATCTTTAATTATCTTCAAAATGCAGATTATTTTTGCAGCTTCATTTACGTTCAGAACAGGTTTTAAAACATCAGTTCCTTCTGACCATCTCCACCACTGGTGATGGCCCAGGGACTTTACCTAGTGGTTCAAGGTCTAGTGGGAAGACATCAGTGGCCACATTTCCTTGTCCCTGTCAGATCCAGTAAGGACCAAGAGGTAGTTCCCTTCCAATTCCTGGCCTCTCTACAACCAAGGTAACAATTATAGGGTACTTAATCCTAAATTATGGACTCAGTTTGACAGTTACTTCAGTAAAACCTGTTCCTGAAATGAGAAACCACTTAATCTGTGGTAACCACTTTATTCCCAGCAGCTGCAAGGCAACTTGTGTCATCAGTTATCACCAAGATGGGAAAAGGGTATCTTGAAAACAAAATTCTGATTCCCTGATTCCCCACCCATGAGGGAAATTATATCTAAAAGGAAAAATAGCTTAGAGGTTGACAGGGTCTTCCTTGGACTTTGTCGAGAAGAAATAGCTTTCCCTGTCAGTAATGTTTTCTGTGGCTTTGGCCAGCCCCTTGGGCTTTGGCAACCCCACAGCTCATGCAGATAGTTGTACTCAAACTGACACAATTTGTAGCTATCGTGAGTAAGGTATCTTACATTATGATCAGATCTGGTCATAATTCAAAAGCACATCGTCTCTGAGCCTGGGTTCACGGGTGCATTTAAAATCAACCTAATTGAAATCAGTGGCACTTAGGCTTCCACATGACTTAGTTTCCCTGGCTAGCTCCAGGCAGCTGGAGAAATGTGGTCTGCAGTGCACCCTGAAATCCTGCTCCTTCACCCCTCCTATTTGGCATCTGGATAGGGTATGCCATAGCCCCTTCCAGCCTCCAGGCTGGGATTTCCTTAATGGTGAGGATGTAGCGGGGAAGGGGTAATGGGACCATGCAGTGTACTTCTCAAGCTGCCAGGCTCTTCCAGTTCAGATACAGGTCTCACTGTCTGCTGTAAAAGGGGGATGCTAAACGCTGCCTTCTCAGTCTCACAGCTGTATGGGGAGGAAAAATCCATTAAAGTTTGTGATATGCTGATATGCTATGGTTCTGGGAGCCACAGAAGTACCTAAGATAGACAGCTAATTGTTACAATTTTGGCAGTACATCCCATGATGAGGCACACAGTGAGCTCTGTGAAAACTCTTTTTTTTTTAATAGATGATTTACTAAAGCTATTCAAAATATACAACTTTATTGTTTGGTGTATTCCAGAAGCCTAGAGGCCCAAATTGAGAGTGAGAGCCCGTTGAGCTTCATGCTGTCCAAAATGATATTAAGAGATGTATACACACTGCACTGATAAGCTGAGTATATTAGCCGAGAACTGAGGATGTTTTGTCATTGCAGTTTTATTGATGAGCTGAGACTCAGGAATATGAAGTCTAACTCCCAAGATCACACAGAAAGATTCAGCACAGCTAGGGACCTGTATCCACTGCCGTGCCAGATCCATGGTCAGGAACAAGACTATCCTCCCAGTACTCTTTTATTTTTTTGAAAATGCACATAAATAAGTGTTGAATTCCAATTGCTCCCAGCTGTTGTCAGAAGTATGCATAATTGATCATTGTTTTTCATTGCATTTTACTGGTTCTTTTGCTTGGAGTATCTGTAGTGTGTGGTGTGTTAAAAAGCATTAGAGAAGCCTGTAGTCATGCCATGGTGAACTGATGAAGTGACTACATCTATACGGCAAACTAAACAGTGATAAGGCCTTTGGCTATGGATGTGGCTTGACAGTACCAGTCCTTTAACACAGAGTAGCTGCATCTGACATCCCTATTGGGAATGGACCATTGCCCATGTGAACTCCTAATCTGTGTCTGCAAGGTTTTTTTGGAAGAAAACTAGTTAGCTTTTGGAAAAAGCATGTCACACACTTTTCAAACCATTTAACAGGACAGACAATTGGGCTCCAGCCCCTGTGCCCCAGCACTGTTTAATTTAGAAGTACAGATGTAGCCAATAGAGTGAGTTTGGGTATCTTGAATGTGGATTCTTTTTGTCCTATGCATACACCATCCTCAGACGGCTCCTATTGGGTTTCTGTACTTTAGATCAAGATAATGGCTGAAGGAGTCAATGCTGAGATTCATCCATATTCTCCAGGTGGCTTTGAAAAACCAACCCAATTCTTAGGACAGAAAAAACAATCTAAAAAGAAAGAATATGAGATAATTTTAGACCTTCAGCACTATGATTGCTTCAAGCGGTGCAAAGTTGTAATGAAAAACTACGTTCTCTTGTGCTCACACACAGGCGGAGATACATGCAGAGAAAGTATGTAACAGATATAACAAGAAGCCTAGTGCTAGTTGGTAAAAAATGTCACATTTCATAGCTTTCATATAATAGCCATCTTTTTTGAAACTGAAATACAACATCCAAATGTCAGCCTACTCTGGGTATCTTAAAATCTTTTTCTGATTTTTTTATGTGTTACTGTTCACTGTATTGCATTTTTCATTTCCACTTGCTGTGATATCATGGCATTTGATTTTATTCTGGCCAAGAGGCCAAGAATCTCAGCTCAGTGTCAGGAGTCTCACTGGTCCATGGATTTGCCAATGAGACACAGTGAATGATTGATATAACAAGTGGCTCACCTTGCATGCAATAGGAACCCATAACCCCCACTAGGAACTCATTCTCCACCTGGTTTGGGGCCAGGATTACAAATCTATTCTCGTGCTGATGTCTTCTGATTGTGACCCAAAGCTGTAGTACATCTTTTTTGGTCATTTTTTGGGTTGGTTCATTTTTTATTTTTATTTTTTTCACCTTAAAGTTTTAATGTCGGGGCATCTTCTTTAATATATTTCTTTCACAGACGAAAGAAACGAGCTCCTTATTTATTTTTATGAGAATGTATGTAGCTTTTTTATTGTCAGTTTTTCAGCACTGACTAGTATCTTTATATATAAAGCAGCACGGCACTCCCTTCCTTCTACCCCTCTTAATGGAAAAGTAAATGCTTATTCTTTCCTTCTACCTGATGCATGCCTTCAAAATACTATAAAGATATGAACCCGATGGAGTTTCTAAATTATAAAGCAGGAGTTCTTTTATATTACCGTGAATAACAACTGGAAATCTAGTTCTTTATAATAAGTTATTTATTCTCCATTTTGAGGTTTTATCCACACCCCAGGAGGTGGCCATGTATATTTCAACAGGTGCTGCATCAAGATTGCTATGATACTCTCAAACCATATTAGATTGTATCCAGTGGAAAGAAATGAATTTGAGAGCAAGACTTACAGGCTGATGAAAAACGAAAATCTTTTCTCTTGTTGAATGCAAAATTTTCTATTAGGTTCATAGCTGTTATCAGCATCAGCCTCATGTAAATACATATTTATGATCTAATACACAGCACTGGCAGTATGTCTGGCAGAACAAGTATCTGTGTAGTGTACTCCGGCCAGAAAATTTACAGAAGCTTTCCAGATCTTCTGAAAAATGCAACAATAGAGTTCAAAAGGGACTAAGGTGGTAGGCAGGAGGAGGCATTGCAGTAGGATCACCACACACCATGGTATTTGCTTGATTTTAAGGAAAAGTAAGCACACCTATTTCTGATTCATTACAAGAAGTCAGGATGAACAGAGGCATGGAAAAGAAACAGTATATGATCTTAATGGGAGAGAGGGCATGTGATCTTGGAGAAAAATTTTCTTTCTAGATTGAGTGGTCTTCGATTTCTAGCAAGCAATCCTTCTAAACCATAACATTGTATTTAGAGAGAGGAAGTATGTTATTTTGAAACATCCTCTAATGAGATGCGTGTTAAAGTTCCTGTGTATGGCTTATACAACCTGCCTTACCAAAGTACATAAACACTTCATAATCTTCAATGCTCTTTTCATTTCAAACCTGGGAAAAGCTTTTGTTCTCATCACTGCAGATGAGACACACAGACAGAAGGGCCTATTTCCACACAATGACTTCAGATGGGGAGTCTGATGCTTCTTAACCTGTGTCCCTCATCCATGTGCCTCTTGAGGTACCAGTTCTCTTCATGTTGTTGTCCCTTTCTCATATAGCCATTACATGACCTGCAGAAGAGAATAACCACTTAGAAGACAAGTAGGTTTTTTTTTTTAATTTATTGTTGTTTTTTTTTGTTTGCTTGTTTGGGTTCTTTTTGTTTGTTTGGTTGGTTTTGTTTTTTTTTTTTTTTTTTCTTTTTTTTTTTTTTTTTTCAAATAAAGCTTTTGCCCAGCACCTTTACATTTCTATCCAGAAAGGACATTGCAAAGTCTACTTCTGAGTCTGCTGGGACTGGACATATGCACAAGGAAATTTGTTGCAATAGATGTGTGGAAAGGACTGTTGCAAAATGAGATTCCTGGGACCTTTTAGTCCTCCCACCAATACAGTAAGATTTTCTGCTCTTTCTTCTTTTATAGTTAGCTGCTTTTTGTACATACATATAAAATATGAAATATATAACCTAATTTTGATTTTAATTTGGTAAGTGCAGATGGCTCTGTTTCACAACAGCTAAAATCACAAGAATGATACTAGCAAAATCCTTATGTCTCTGTCTGTTTGACAGAGAACAGGAACCACTGTTTCTAGAGACCATTTTCTCCAACTGTCTACGTCTTTCCCAACAAATTCTTCAAACTGTATTGAACAGTTGGGAGAGGCATCAAGATTAAGAATCTGAATTTATATGCCTGTAGGCAGATGCCTATAGATACTAGGCCAACCCTTATAATCAGAGAAGTTATCAGTGCAGTCAGTGCAACCTACAGAGCCATCTAGATGGACAGTAGCTTGAAGAATGATTCAGTTGTCTACACAGTCATCTAGTGACATCTGAAATGGCCTAGGATATTGTGCATAAGAAAGCTATGAGACTGCTTTTGGTCCTGTGCCAGCCCAATGAGGAAATCTTATATGGCATTAGATGCCAATATATATGCCCATTCAGCTGCCTAAACATAGGTGTCTGGTGTCACCTCAGGTGTGGTGGGCTACCTTGAATCCCTCTTTCCTGTCACCAGTCTTATGGTGTAAGGGTCTTGACCAACTTAAACGAGGTGTCTGGGATTGCAAGGAGCTGTCTGAGAAATCTCTGCTATAAGGAGCAGCAGCAGCATCTCCCCACCCTTCTCTTGGAAGCTGCACTTAAGTAGTCCCTGCTTGATCGATGTTGACCTGGATGACCATGAGCAGCCATGCCTGTGACTGGCCATGTAATTTGTTGATTCAGTCCCTGCCCCTGTCCTGGATCTACCTCATCACTGTGGTCTCATCTGGCAATCTGGGCTCTTGATTAACCCTGGTTACCATCAGTGGGCCTGCTATGCTCACCTTACTGGGGTACCATGGGGCTTCCCCTTCACTAGTGAGGTCTTTGCCCTACCTGCTCTGCTGTTATCCTTTCTCCAACTCCCCTTCACTTGTGGGACATCATGCCTTGCTGCTTTGTGGTGCATGTCATGTATTGAATCTCTGGGAAAGCTCACATGACACCGTGTTTAGAAAACTGAGTTGGACCTTGCCCTACTTTAGGTTGTGTTAAATCACTCTTTATGTGCCATTATCTGTACCAACTAAAGAACAATTTGCATGCCTGTCTGATGCTGCAGCTGAAGGTATTAAACTCTAGAGCATCTTAAATGGGAGTGGAGGCTGGTTATGGGCAACTGGAAGAGCCTACAGTGCTGACTTACCAGGAGAGGCTGAACTTATTCCGGGTTGTCTCTAAAAGTGGGCAGGCAAGATCAAACGTAGAGAATGACTGAAAGGTGACAAACAGAAGAAGCTTAGAAACATACTCTCTCAGAGTAAATTGAGTGAACATTTCTGAGAAGCCTTTAAAATTAATTACAATATTTTCTTCTCTTGCAACAAATCTAGGAAATAGGTTAAAACCTTATATATATTGGGCAGAATAAATTTTTTATTTGAGTCAATGAATCTTTTTCCCTACTCATCTGAAGTGTGCAAGGTAATAAAATATAGGATTAATGTATCTTAATGAAACTTCAGGCATACGTATTTATGCACAGATTTTAGCATAATGATATACAAAAGAAATTTTCCAGTGAAATAACAATAAAAAAAAATCAGCTGGTTTTTGCATTGTTTTTCCTTCCATTTCTCTTTTCTCTTTTGTACGGTAACTCGGGGCACTTATCCAGCAATTATTTAAGCCTCATGCCTATTAATGTCATTGAGGCTACTCATATGAATAAAATTAAGTGAATATCTAAGTGCTCTTCAGGACTAAGTCTTCTATAGCCAGAATCCAATATGCATGAATATTTGTTTTGATTCTGAGCACCTCCTCTACTTGGCCACAGTATCATCTGTAGTATTTGTGGGAAAGGTATTTCCTTCGCTAAAACACTTGAGGAAAAGCAATATTTTTTGAAGGCCTGCAAATCCATTTTTGTTTTGTCACTGGTTAAGGACAGTGGGATTGGTGCAACTTAAAATTTGGGGCAAGCATGTTTGAAGCAGTAATGTATATCTGCCTTACCATGCATTACAGCCTCCCGAATCTACACTCCAAAAGAGATTGAAGGGAAGGCATAAAATATACCTGGAGGTTCCTGAATGCTAACCCTATAGGAGAGTGACAAGGTGATAATGTGGAAATCCCACTGTCCTTTGTAAGGTCTGAAACCCATCACTACCCTCTTCTCTTTCCCTACTAGGAACTGCGGACACCTCCAAAATGTTGTTCTGTTACAGGTCCTAAAGACCCTGTCCTGCTTTGTACTCCTGTACGCTGTGCACTGTTGGGGGCTTTAGGAACCCTCCTACACCTTTTTGGATACTAGAAAGGTATGACGAGGAACCCACAAAATGGATCCACTGTCCAATGTGCAAAACCCACAAAAATCAAGAGGAACCACAAAACAGTATAATACAGACATGATTTCTAGATAGGTCTGTCTCGTAAAGCAGCAAAGGGAGAGGGAAGAAAGCAGAGGATATGAATTGAAGGCGGGCATTTGTGGCAAAGAGTGCAACAGACAGGTTAAAATCAAAGCTAAATTTGGTTAGGGCTTGGCAGTTCCCTATCCTTCCTTTATGTAAATACCCAGATCCACAGGCAAAGAAAGATAATCACATAGAAGGATATCTGCTCTTCACCAGTGGTTATTTTTTTTTTTTTTCTAATTAAATTTTTAAAAAAGTTCAAGTCATCCAGTCAGGAAACAGTGTCAAGTGACACAAGTGCCCTTGAAATCCTGTGAATAAAGAATTGCAAATAATGAAGGAGCTAAATCAGCTTCCACCATCTTGGGGATTTTTTTTCACAGAGGTGACTTAGAGAATATTTGCCAGTAATGGATATGTTTGAAGGAATCAGAGCTCATTTTCCTGCTGCTAGGAACAATGCTTGTGAAACACAAGAGTGACTAAATTGTAAGGATCCTGTTCTCAGCTCGTGGGCAAAGCTGTCTCCCACACACTCTGCAAGTGGGAGATGATTTACCAGATGAATCCAAGAGATAATTCTGAAAACCAGTGAATGGTTTTGCAGGAGTGTTGCTTTGCATCTTATCCAAAGCTCTTTTCACAAGGCAGGAAAGTACAGTGATAGACTTAGCTGTGCTGTTACACTAAGGCTGTCAGGGTTTAAGCATCACTATAATGTATCATGAGGAACGCTGTACCACTTGCATTGGAAATGTGTCAAAGCTCTTTCTTTTGCTCTCTTCTTTTTTCTCTTGAGCTGAAGAAGACAGGAGCGTTTGTAAGCCATGAAGCACAAAAGGCAAAACAAAAGCAGTTTTATTACTATAATTGAGAATTTGGAAGAGGGGAGTTAAGTGCTTGTACCTAATTGTACTGCAATTACCCTGTTTAATCCAGCAACAGGCTTCTTTCAAGCCTCATCACTGTACCTGTGTAGAAGAATCTCATCTCACTACTTAGGAAGGACTTGTCACTTTGGATATTAAGCATAATAAAGCTTCTCATTTCCTCTGCCTCAATTTTCCATAGGGATCATTAGAAAGATAAAGACAGACAATGCAAAATGTGGCCTCATTAATGAGATTGTACCAAGAATGAATGGGACTCAATGTCTGCAGTATTTACAAACAAATAAGACACAAGTTATTAGTGTCTGATTGTTTACCTTACCTTCATTGCTCATATGTTCTTTGATACTGTTGTAAGTAAACTCTTCATGATCATTGATGTGTTTCTCTTCTTAAAAACCAGGCAGAGTGAGGTGCTGCTATCCATGTTTTATAGATGGAGAAATTAAGTTCAGAGAGATTATGTCTCATCTTTGAAGGATATTGCCTTTAATTTAAATCAGCAGAAATGAGGTGCTCATGTTGCTTCAAGGATCTGAGCAACTTGTCTAAGGTCATGTGCAAACTGAGCAGGATGGGACCTGAGTTCCAAGCAAGACCTTTAATGATTGATCTGATCCTCCTAGGTAGTACTTATACAAGCTCTGGTTTTGTTTTGACTCTCTGCCTGAACATCACAGCCCTTCTTACTCCCTTCTCTATTACATCTGTTTATAAGTACCTGATATAATTTGTCCTTTCATCCCTTGCTTCTTCATGTGAAGAATATAAGCATGTCTGTCCTTCATGGTTGCCTTGATGCCTAGTCATGTGCTAGCACCGCCTTCCCCTGTGTGTGTGACGTCCTCACTCACCCCCAAAAGCTGCTCTAAAAACTCTGTAATACTTTGCTGTTTGTATCAATGTGCAGGCTGTTCTCTGTCTCTTATTTCTAATGTTTCAAATTATTCTGGCCTCTCAACATCATGAAGCAACTTGAGGTATACATAGGATTCTCTGCTACTCCACTTGAGTGGTTTAAACCTTTTCTCTGCCTGTGCTCAGTTTTTCTTGTTAGATAATGCTCTGAGCCTGATGAGATAAACTGTGGTGTTCCTCAGCACTCTACGCGCCTCTTACCCTCTTTAGCATTTATGTGCTGGGATCCCACTTCCCTCTGTTATAAAAGTTTGATATAGCTTAAGTGTTCCTTCCAGCCCAGAAGGCAGTTAGATCCTTTATGTTTTTGCTATGCTAGCATATCCTGGTGGTGTTATCTTTACACCTCTTCAGTGTATGCTGGACATTTGAGGCTGCACATTTAAAAACTGGCTCAAGCTCAGCTTCCATAAAATGGGAATTCTACTAATTGGCAAGTAAACAGACAAACTCCCAGCCTTTTGGTTATTTCTTCATTTTAATGGTAACTCAGTTAATCACTTTAATGATAATACAGAACCTTGCATTTTTATGTCTTGTTTCCCAAAGGATACTAAAGTACTTGCAAACTAAATCTAATCTAATCTATCTCTTCCCCAAATGCTGAACTGCAGATTCCTACAGAGTGCAAAGAATTTCAGATGGAAACTCTATATAAGCAGAAAGAATTACCATATACCCATTGTTGTCTTTTGGTGGGAAGTGGGATACAAAACAGCTGATATTTGGTTGTTATTGATGCTGACAACACAATTATTGCTGCAGGAATAAGAAAGAGGACAGAGTAGTCTGGAAGAAGAAGAGGTGACAGAGAGGCAAAGCTGATATCCTAAAGCAATGGGAGGTAGAGTTTAATCCTGCGAAGAGTCAAATTGCCAGTTTTCTGAAGTGATGCTTCGTTATGGTAAAATACACTGGACTAGAGTAATTTGGAATAATTAATTGGGACATTAATTCTCCAGCTTATAAAGTCCATTTTTGTTCAAATTGACTTCAATCCAGTAATTTCCCTCTTTCCTGCGGGAAATGTAAACTGCTGTCTTTTTATCTTCCTGTCTGATCTTTTCCACTGCCAGATACTAGCTATATTCAGACGGTGTGTGCCTAGCCTCACTTCTATCAATGTGTTGTATTTTTACAAAGAAGACCCATATTTCAGAATTTGGGTAAACAATGATCTCATGTTCATGGACAAGTAGTAAAGGCACAACATGACTGCACTGAATTTCACTCTGTAGTTTGCAAACAGTTTATTTCCCACCACTGTTCCTTGGAGCTCATATAAATTGATTATTGCACATTAGCTCTTAATATTTGTGGCTTATGCCTACTGTATAAAAGGGGTTAATGTATCAGTGAATGATGCTCCAAACATATGTTTAGAGCGTCATTTAAAGTAGCTGTAGTTGCTTGCCCAAGAATGTCTTAACAAGCAAGGCAGGTAATCACTATTCATCTTAATTATTGTAAAAGTACATCCAATATTCAGGAATAGTCTGATTGCACTGTCCTGTATTTATTTTATTACTGACAGTGGAACAGATATTTAATGCTGTGTGATTAATTAATGTTTTTACCAATAATTTCAGTATGTCTGCTGCTGGGAAGGGAAGTTATGACACTGAGTTTTCAATCACTTCTCGTTTCTGGGTTATTCTAATTTCCCCCTTTTTTTTAAAAAAACAAAACAAAACAAAACAAAACCAAAAAACCAAACAACTAAACAAACAGAAAAGCTTCATGACTTTTATAAAAACTACTTTCTCCATATTGGCATTAAGGAAGAGTCTGTGGTCTGAGCCCTAGAAACCCTCTGGCACATTTCATTGATCCACAAAATGGGTAATGAGGAATTCTAGTGTAGGAGCAGGAGGTGATGATTCTTCCCTGCCTCTCAAGGTTGGTTCTATGGTCCAGAGTCCATGAAGATGTGGGGCTGCTAAGTGGGTTACAAAGATCCCTGGATAGACCAGGTGGTCATACAACTATTTTAGATTGCGCTTGGGATCATTCCCATCCCCATTCATCTCCCTTCACTCCAGGTGATATAAAAGATAACATCTTTGCTCTTCCTCTGTCATCAGGTAACATAGCATACAGTTTACAGTTCTGCAGCCCATCCACAGTGTGTTTTTGTGACAATTATATAATTTTGCCTTTTCAGACACACTCCCAGTTCCTCCTTAGGTTCTCTCTGTTAGCTGTGTATGATGGTAAATGCACCCAGCACCATTTTGTGGCCTGGCAGCTAGATAGCACAGAAGTGACCATGGCTGCATTATCAAACTTTCTAACCATCCGAATTAAGGTCCCTGTATCCAAACAGCCTGCCAGGAGTGATTCCTGGATCATGCTAATGCCTTCACTGTGCCTAGGAGTTATTTGAGCTTGTTAGCCCAAGGCAAAACCATGCCAGCAACTAGTGTAACAATTTAAAAGTATAGATTTAGTAGCACAGGTAATTACTGTAGACATAGTCATTAAGTACATAGAGACAATGATCAAGATTTATTAGTATAAATTACTCCATTGCCACAAACACAGTTTATAACAAGGAACTTGGATCAGAATCATCTTCTCTGTATTGCCAAAGAGGTAAAATATGCAGGAAACCAAACTGAGTTACTTAAGGGTAGTTTGGTTCAAAATATGATATTAGCAAATCAGGAAAAAAGTGCAGAAGGCAGTGGGAAACGTCAGGTGACACGTGGTCATTCTTGCCACTGTCCAAGTAAGAGTATAGGTAAAATTAACTTCTAGTACAGACTGAGCCAAACTGAAGGGATTATCAGTGAAATTAGTTTTTGGGAAGAAGGGTTATTTTGTATTAAAGTCTTGTTTTATCTGAAATGCTGAGCTTCGTGAGATGGCATAGATAAATGCTTTCAGTCTGGACACGTCCTTCAATGCTGGTTGATAGCCCCACAGGAGGAGAAAGTAAAGTATCAATGCAGAACAGAAAATGGCACTCATTAGTTTGTAATTAATGACAAGTGAGATAGGATAGCAAATGGAAGTGTGGGAGTGCTCAAGGGAATTCTTCTACAGCTCTTCCAAAAATATCATTTAAGTCTTTATGTTTCTGAATAATAGTGGAGCAATTGCATTGGTTAAATCACCAGATTTACCATGATGTTGATGATTCATCATTGGATATATTGAAAGAATGACCAGAAACCTCAATTAGAATTTTTTCCCAATGTGCTTGGTCTTGTGTGTAGCAAAAGGCAAGGTCAGCAGAAGGGGAAGAGAAAGCATTTATTTCCCAATTTTATAGATGCACATGGGGACTAATGTAGTTTCTTCCAAGGTCAAGCTGGAAGTCTATGGAAATGCTTGAGAGAGATTTTCTCTCTCGGGACTAATTCAGTCCTTTACTTGTAAGACCATCCTGTTTTTCTACACAAATGGTTGAACACCATAACTTGTGTTTTTAGTGTCACACTAAGAAACACTGACCCAGTTAAGTGAAAAAAAAAAAGGGTGTCTTAAAATGATTGAAGCTGAGCATTATCTTTGTCTCGATCAAGGACGAAATGTAAATCTTCACTGAAGGTGTGAATTCATAGCAACAAACACTCACGGTGAGAAAAGCATTCAGTAGATAAATGGAATTTATCTGACAGTGTAAGTTCAAACTAAAATCTAAAGTAATGCAGTGAACAATGTTTAACAAGATTTCAGTGACTCCTGGTGCCTTTATAATCTGCCTAGTCTTTTGAAAATGTTTCCTTTATAAATGTTTATCCCAGCTGTCTAGTGAGATTAAGAGCTTTTCTCCTTGAGTGCCATGTTCTCCAACAGTCCAGGATTTATTTGCATTGGCAGTTCCTCTGGCATCAAAGGTGTGGTCATTGCTCCAAGCTGTCGTCTTCAAGGGGTCATCCAGCTACTTCCCATAGGAACAGCTGTGTTTTATCTCTTCCTTTTAGGAGAACTAATCTTAATGCCCATCAAAATGTGCACTTGGTCATTGGTCAGTCAGGTCTGTTGCCCTTTACAGTTTGTTCACACATTCTACTTGAATCTTGATCTATGGAGCTGGTTGCCTTTCATGATGCTCCTTATGCCATCTGAGATGCCCTACAGCATCCACAACCTGTGTCCTTCTGGACTGGCAGGTGGACCCCAGGGAAGGCACTTGACAGACGCTTATGTTTGAGCGGCCCAGGGGCTGGTCATTCAAAGGTCTTTTTAGACTTCATTGACTGCACTGAGTAGCAGCTTGATTCAGTTATCTAACCAGGACTTACAATGACACTTTGAGAGACCATAGTATGTCCTGCCTGGTTTCCAGCTGCTTCTCCTGAAAAATGGGGTGCTTGTAGGTCATGTGCAGAACCAGAATTTTTCCCCAATATTGGATACTTTTAAGATTCATCTGGACAGGGTGCTGGGCCATCTTGTCTAGACTGTGCTTTTGTCAAAAAAAGTTGAACCAGATGACCCTTGAGGTCCCTGCCAACCTGTTATTCAATGATTCTATGATTCAGAATCAATTCTGGAGTTTCCTTTTTACAAACTACTGTGGTGGGACTCCAAAGTGGGACTTAAACCTGGAATTTCAGCACCTACACAGAATATTGGAATTGAATAAATATGCCCAAAATTCAGCCCCAGTTTATTGTCTATTGTCCTCCCCTACTGTGACTGGACAGCTATTATTCAAGAATAAAATACTGTACACTAGAGTTGCATATAATCACTGGAAGCTCATAGAATTGCAGAATGGTTTGAGTTGGAAAGTGCCGTTTAAAAATCATGCAGTTAATCCCTCCTGACATAAGCAATGACGTCTTCCACTAGACCTGGTTGATCAAAGCCCCATCCAAACTGCCCTTGAACACTTCCAGTTATGGGGCATCCAAAACTTCTCTGGGTAACCTGTTCCAGTGCCTCACCACCCTCATCATAAATAATTTCTCCTTTATACCCAATTGAAATCTACTGTCTTGATACTGTAAGGGATAAGAAGCTTTCTTGTCCTTGATATCCAGAAGTTAGGACTGACTCTTGACTGCATGGATCTCTTTCTGAAGTATATCCTTGGTTCAGGCATAAGTTATTGAGCTGGGTGATGGACTTGTGGGTTGAAATGCTGTACAATATCATAAGTGGGATGTTGGACTAGATTGTTTCAATCATCTGCTCCAGCTTTGATAGTTCTTCAAGGGTTGGACTGGTGATAATACAGAGGTTTTTAGCACTGCATATTGAAAGTTGCCATGTAAATACAAAATGAAATCATCAGCATTTTAATAATGTGCTTATGTGAAGACAGACACTGTTAAATGTCAAGGAATGATGTTACCAAGGTGGACAGGAATACTACCCATAAATATCATAGCAAAAATTGAATTTTTAGCTCCCAAGAACAATAGTTAAGAAAAAACTTTTTGACAATGTCAACAACTTGGTAACTTGGAGCATAAATTGATTGATAACCTGTATAAGAAGGGAATTCACTGAGGCAGGTTATTGCATCAAAACTATTAAAAGATTTCTTATTCTTCCCCCAAAACAAGTGATGTTGTTTACTGTCACTGGGGACCCAGGATTAGATGGAACTCTGACTAGATCAGGAGAGCAATTCTTCTACCAAATATTCAAGATGGAGAAATTTTCCTCAGGCTTTGGACAGAATTCACTTCTGTGTCAGAACAATGATTAACTTGAAAATACAATTTTTCTGTGTTATGAGTTAGAAATTGACTTGTATCTTCAGACATAAGCTACTGTTGCATTAATCAATACTACCTTGCCAATGGCACTTACAGGGTTAATGTTTTCTGAATACTCCACCTGGTAAATTAATGCTCCTATACCCAGCTCAAACTCAATTTCATTCCTCCAAGGTTTCAGTAATCATATCACTAGCCAGTAGCAGAGATGAAGTTTCCTTTGAATCTGAAATTGTATAATTGAACTTTTGAACTGAAGTCCACCCATCACTTTCTAGCCACACTCCTTGGCGACAGAGATTTTTCTTTAGTTTGGTGATAGCTGGTTACTAAATCCTTGTGTTTTTATTGACTTCTAATGCATCACACTGTATATTTGTTTGTGATTTTACCTCAATCAGAGAAATCTCTTATCATTGGTACTACTTGCGTTTATAACCCACCTTTCACTGCAGGCTTTCTAAGCACTTCAGAAACATTAAGCTCCATAAGAGGTCTATAATGAAGATAAACAATTTTAAGCTCTGGGCAGAGACTGTAATTTTCCGTGTCTTACCAAAGCATAATGTGATGCTGAGCTAGTTGACATCTAGGCATTATTCCTATATAAGAAACAATAACGTGCCAAAATATTATAGATGAGGAAATTGAAATACTAAGAGCCACGACAGAAATTTTCAAAATTTGGACCTTCACAAATCCTAAAGATTAAAGACAACACATGTAAAGAGAAGCATCAGAATTTGACATGTATAAGTACACTTTCTCTACCACAGTAGTAGAGTATGTTAAGAAGGGACTGTATAAGCCTGAGACATTATATTATATTTTAAATGTCTTTACAATAGTTTTGTATTTGTTATCTCATTTTTATTTTAATTCATCAGTGTCCCTTGCCTGTCATTGGGAAGATAAGATACCCTTGGAAACCAAATAACCTATTTGTAATAGGTACATTATATTAGACCCCAATTTTTGGTTTCCAATCCTGTTAGGAGCTGTACATAAGAAGAGATGTTTTCCTATCTAGATAGGCCATCAAGAGATCTACTTACACATGCAGATTCAGATCCCCAGGCAAGAATAAGAGGGAAGGTTTCCTGACTCAGAGTCCAGACCCCAGCCTGGTCCATGCAATTACTCACACAGGCCAATATCAGAGAATATTCCTCATGCTGCTTTGAAAATGCATTTCATTCTTAAGGTGGAAGAAACACATAGATGATTGGGATTTTGGGGTTAGGATCCAGGTGTAAACTTTGGCTGAGGGGCTCAGTGCTAATAAATAATGTACTTTTTTGTTGGTTACAAAATTCTTTTGAGCTTATTTGTTTCAAAGACTTTTCTAAAGAAACCTTCAGCTATCGCATGGTTTGCTTGGTTTTCCTCCTGGGTTATACTTGATATAGCACACTGATCACAGAAGGCAGCTGAAAAATGTTGATGTTTTCAGCTGATGCTCAGGGTGGTTTTTTTAACACTGCCAAGTACCACACATCAAAAAAATGGTTATTTACAACACAGCAATTATTAAAATGCTTCATCAACAAAGGTTTTGCATATACATAAGGGGGCATGATCACACTGGCCAGGTTAATTGTGAAGTTAAGGAAGCTATTAGTTACAGGACAGATAGATGACTGCAGAAGTAATGCCCTTATATTTGTAACTGTACTCACAGAGCTCTTAGCTACAAATAGGCAGTAATGGAACATCAGGGTGAAGGAAGCCACAGGGCTCTTTAGAGGGAAAAAGCATACTCTATGGTGGGAAATACATTAAAAACCAACAGCAAAAGTGTTGGCTTATCAACATGATGATGCAAATTAAGCTAGCAGTTCTTGCCCTAGTTTGTTATTTGGATCTACAGCTGTCTTGACTCACCATCTTTAGATGATACAGTCTTCCTAGACTGTGCAGGACCCAATGAGAAGAAGCTTTAACCAGCCTTCTCCGAGTTAGTCATTGGTTTGATGATGACGGCCCATAAATGAGCATTTTCTTTTGCTTCTTCAAATTTACTTGAGCCAGATGGAGACCATGGAATCATCTAAATGAATGCTGATTTACCAGTGCTGCTAGATTTGAATTTATACAGGTGCACTTAGAATTGTTACCTGGCTTCATGCTGGCTTGGGGGAACAGCAGGTGATAAGAGTTAAAAAACAAACAAACAAACAAACCGAAACCAAACCAAAACAAAAACCTCACTAGCTAAGGAATGCAGCAGGTGGGATTTTATTATCCTTTTTAGGCCTCTGACTAATTTTCAGGTATCATTTTCAAACTTGATCTCTTAGGGACATGGAATGGCCTGTAAGGCCCCATTGTAGGGACCTAATTTGGCTGATCAAGTTACTCAACAGGTCTCCCATGGCTTCCTCTATGGTCAGTGGAAAGAAACAGGCTGCAGAGCATGACTGAACATTTTCTCAGTCTCTTTTAGGAGAAGGACATTATAAGCTTTTGGTCTTTGTGCCCTTTGTTTGCGTGTGTCACTAAAAGAAGAGCCTCGTTCCACTTGGAGTCCTTACATACTTCTGTAAAAGAAGGTGTAGCTAATCCCAATGATACAGTGCAAACCATGTGTGCATTCATATTTAAATATCTGGGCATGTAAATAAGCTGGGGTGTCTTACTAAGGCTTCAGAAATGTTCTTGGTTGTACACAACACAAGCTTTGGGAAATATTGCTCTGATGGAGCGTCATTCTGACACTCCAACAGCTTTAAAAAATCCTCCTTTTCTTTCTCATTTTTATTAAATAGCACACTTTCCTCCCTTGATCAGGGAATAGCCCTCTACATCTGACTCTATCACCTTTCAGACTTCTGCACTACTGAAGGGCAGAATGGCAAGTTAACCATCTGTATTGGGAATTTTTCTTGAAATTCATTGTGTCCATATTCTGTTCTTTTATGAATATAAATGCCACAGAGTATCTGGGTCAATGATGTCTGAAGTTCTTTTTCTCGCATCTTTAATTGACTAAACTTAAAACAGGCCCTTTTGTGAACTTCTTAGAGCTGTATTGACAGCAATTTCTTTTAAAGAAAATGTCATGGAATCTTGCTTTCAGGAGTGAAATCATCCTATGTCTTACATGTTTCTCAAACCCTTTTACTGGAATGGGGCTTGAAATGCACTCACACTGCTCAGTGTTTGGATGTTTGGATCTGTAGTCCACTTGTTCCTCCTTGTCTGTATTTTTTAACTTTGGTAAGAACAATTTTATGCTCTCTCTGGTGCCATTTGAATTCATTTATAGACTGTTAGGATCTCACAGAGATTTACAATACTAATTAATTAACTTTCACATTTCCCTTGGGTTGTAGGTAAAGATTATTATCCCCATCTAACAGGGGTCACCAATGCTCTCCTCTTATTCAACCTTGGCTAAATCAGCAGTACCTCCACTAAAATCAATAGTGTTATCCTGCAGTAGAATTGATATGAGTCAGAGAGGAATCCGGTCCAGAAAATATATAGCTTGAGCTTAACTGTGCTTAGATGTGCGTTTCCTTCATGGGAGTTTGAGAGATGAACAGGGATGAGGGTTTCATGGGGGATGTCTTAGAGGTGGGGTCTACTGACGTCTGGAAGAACCCTTACGATTGGGGCCTGAGGGACAGCCAGATCCTGCAGCATGCCTGGTGAATGCCGGCATGCTCACAGTTAGACTTGGCAGAGACACTCCAACCAGCCCTCTGCATGCATCTTGGGTACTTGCAAACCCTCAAAAGGGGCCAGGAGCTGGGGTAGGAGATCCACAAGCTGAGTGCAGAGAGACAGAAGCAAAGCTGGCACAGGGATTTTGTAGAAGCCTGGTCCTCTTCCAGGATTTCAGCACTGTGCGTGCAGATGAGATCTAAGTGTGATCAGCCGGTGCCTACCCACACTGATGGTGTGATTCACAGCCAGTGCAAATACAGCTTTGAGAACAGATGTCATCCTTACAATTCATAACAGAGCAGTTTGGCAGGCTCTATCCTGGGATAAGAAGCACCTTCTCCATGCCCGCAAGAAACAGCAGTGTTGGCAAGGCATGTTTCTGAAGGCTTTGTTAGTTCAGGAACAGACTGGTCAGTACTTTTCAGGTCTAAGCCCAAAATAACTTCTCCAAGGTCAGACAGCAGAACAAGAAATAAATACTGGCTCCCATTTGTCTGCTCTTACATTTGGATTCTTTCCCCAACTAAGTCTTACATTTAATGCACTTGGTCTTGAACTGTGTATAGTGGTGGTTTGTTTCTGATCTACCCATAGCAGCTGTATTTATGGTGGCTCCACAGGCACCTCTTGATCTGTCTCTCCCAGTGGAATTGTCTATCAGCACTTTTTATGAGCTTCTTGATTTAGAATATGTATTATGAACTTTGGGAGCACTCTCTGGACAATGGCTTGTTTATGGTGCTCACGTCATTCTTAGTTCAGAGTGTTTATTAGCTCAAGCCTCCCTGTCACTATATTACTTCGGAATAATATAGATCTTTATCTTCTGTGTCCTTCGATTTTTCTAGCCATGCAGGAGACATACCAACTCTCCAAGTTTTAACGATTGTCTCATTAAGATATTTTGCACTTTTCTTCACTAAATCTGGCAAGTACAAGAAAGTAATTCCTTCCATTTACATGCTGGACATGCACCTGGACACTTTATCTACTCCTTCCATTAAATTACTCTTTCTTTTGCCAGATTATATTGGTGCTATCTCTGACTTCTTGAAAGATAAGACTGGCAAATAAGATTAAAAATAAACACAATTATTTTTAAAAGCCATTTGTGCATACATAGTTTTTGAAATCTTGATACAATTAAGCCCTCTTTTTCCTCAGAGAGTTCCATTTAGGGCATATTATCTTTATAGTTTGAACTTTACCGAGAGCCCTTCTTGCAATTGGTGGTCCCATGATGCAAGGTACTGTATGAAGAAAGGAGAAAATACATGCCTTAAATAGACAATGGATGTGGTTTTATCCCTATTTTACAGACAGGAAATTGAGGTTAGGATGTGCCTCAGATTGCTAGGAGACCTGAGGCAATATAGGAATTAATTGTGCTCTTCTGAGTCTCAGTCGAGTACCTCAACCATTTGACCAGGGTCCCTCTGAAAAATGGTGTTTATGAAATCCCAGCAGTCTTGTTGGCCAGTCCAGCAATCACAGGACACTGCCTGCAGTGGGGAAAGGGAGATAAAGGCTTTTGTGGGCATTGTTCATGCTACATCCTTGCAGCTGGTATAGCAGATGCTGCCACTTGTTTTATTGATGTAAGTAATTTGAAGGAATGGGGGACTTGAACAAACTGCTCTCGTGAAGGAGAAACGTGGAAAATAAAACTAGCAAAACTGGTGGAGGATGTAGGAATATTTTCTGCTGCTTTCTCCCTATCACTGTCGTTTATTCACTGTCTCCCCTTTGGCCTCTGTCAGCTGTCCCTGTCACTGTGCCACCTGCAGCCCCTGGTGATTTTTTCCACCAGTAGTGATGGACTGGCGCAGCCTCAGCAGTGATTCACCATGTAGGAAGCTGCTTCCCAGATGAGCCTGGCTGGATCTTGCCATGCAGTCAAAGACACCACTATCCCCATAGCAAAGGCAGCAGAGAAGATTTGTGTCATCGGCTCAAATGTGACAGTTCACCAGCCCACTGAAGTGAAGGTTGTTTTCGTCTAAGATGCCACCGCAAACTGCAGCAGCAGGTTGTCATCAGACTTGTGTGCTGTTTTGCTGGTGCAGCTCTGGCCATGCTGGCAGGGGCTGTACGTTCCCCTCGCACCCCTTAACAGCAAGATTTAGCACAGCTCATTGCCAAAGTCCAGTCAGGAACCCAAGTGCAGGCTGAGGTAGTGCAGAGAAGATGGTGAGGGCTGGAAGAGAGGTTAGAGAATACACAATCATTTTTAATGCAAGGTTCTGTGATACATGTCTGTTCATACAAACGCTGTTTGCCCACTGGGATCAGACACCAGTTTGGGCAATTCCTTTTTCCCTACCTTCATGTCAGTCACAGTTTGAATTGTGGATTTTTTTTTTCTCTTCTGTTTTATCCCACCTTGTTCTTTTCTATTCTATGACAGCTATGCTCCATCACTGAAAGAATTGCTATGCTGCAAGATCCATATAATATTGGGTTAAAATTAAATCAGAAATCAGTTGTGTGAAATTTCCTTTCTTTTTTTTTTTTTTTTTTTTTTTTTAATTATTTTTCTCCCTGATCTCCTTGTAGCTCATTAATTCACCAAATGGCTTTTTCATTGCTTGTCCACATACTCCATGGGTCTCCTTGCAATCTTTCCTTTTGTTTCCTTGTAGAGGAATACATTTTACAGTCCTTACACCACTGTTGCTTTGTGGCCCTCTACTTCTGTACTGCTATAAATATCTCTGAAAGAAATCTCACTTCTCTATGATTATTTCCTCATTAACATCCCTAGTCTCTTTGTTCATCACTTATATTTTGATCCCTTTTCAGAAGGCTCCTGTATCTGTTGCCTTAATCCCTCATTGCTTGATCCTTCTACTTTCTTCTGTTCTTAATATTTCTACTTACAGTTCACTCTATCTGAGAAGAAGCTAAGTTAAGGAGCCACTAGTCATTGCTGTAAAGCCTGAGGAAGGAAAGGCAGCAGGGGTGCAGGAGGGATTGTGCTGAAACATGCCATTCCAATGGGAAAAGGCTGTTCCCAAGGTAGAAGGATCAATGCAGGTGCCTGCTCTTCAGGGGCAGTGTCTCTCACCTTTCTGTGAACAAATCTGTGTCTCTAGGACACGATGAGTATCCCATAGCTTTTCAGGTTGATTAAAGGTTCATTTCTTATTGTATCTTCCCCAGTGACCCTCTCTTTTCTTAATTAATTTTCCAATGTCTGCTTCTCCCTTACTACTCCCACTTTACATGCCAACAAAACTATTTTTCTGAACAGTGAAAACCTCAGGCAAACCAATTCTCCAAAGTTCAGAGGATTAAATGATGACTCTTCTGGGCTGGCCAAAATATTTTTGGACAGTGTCCAACACCATGGTGTCATAATCTGTCATTTTGGCTCTTGCACAGTAGGTCTGTGGCTCATTTCATCTAACTTCTAAGTATCTAAAAACTGGCCAGTGAAGTATGACCTATCCATCCTAGGCTTCCTTTGTAGCCAAAAGAGAAAGGCAGGGCAAGTCCTCTTATCTGCTTCAGAAACCTGCCTGCTCTTGGGATAAATAATTATCTGGCTCCTCCCCATTTTTTTTCTATTGGTGGATATGACTTTTATGACTTCTTGGATGAGTATCTCAGATACAGACTTTTTGAAGTCTGTAATGTGCAAGGTATCAAGATAGAGCAGGATCTAGGACAGCAACAATAACAACAAAAATGATGTTATGTTAGGGATTGGAATAAATGTTCTGAAACTAGAAAGAACAAACCCTCAAGAAAAAAAATAGGAATCACTTTTTAAAAAAAGAAAATGAAACAAAAAAACCAGAATGTGGAGTAGAATCAGTGGGAAACACTAGTGAGGTGTTTCACTGCTGTCACATCCCAATTTCTCAGAATGGCAACTCAGATTCACTGATTTCCAGGTCAGGATTAAGGTGCAACAACACCAGGGATTCTTCAGCTCAAAAACCTATATTTTATTTGTTCACAACAAATATTGGCATGAAACCTTGTCAGTAAACCTTACTACACCTACAAACCACAAAATAAACATGCCCTGACAAGCCTTAAACATGCTCAGACAAGCTGTAAAACATGCCCTGACAAATCTTGCCATATATGCAGGGATATAGGGACAGAGAATGGGAGATAAAAGGAGAAAGAAAGAGGAAAAGAGGGCGAGAGAGGAAGGGAGGGAGACAAAAAGGAAAGATTTCACCAGTCCTGGTTTTAGCATGGTCCAGTCAGCCTAAAGGTCCGGTTCTGGAGGGGTGCCACCACTCAGGGCTTCGGCTTGTGCCCTTTTATAATCCCTTGCTTATCCTCCAGGCAGGTACTCAGACTCATTAGGCTAATTAAGCAGTCTATGTTTCTAGAGTACTCTTGGCTTTGGTTCACATGTACTTTGTACCTTCAGAGTCTTCTGGAAAGTGGTTGGTGGGCTTGGGGGTTGTTGGGGAGTTACTCCCCTCTCCCTGCAGGGAGATCGGTTTCTGACTTCTCTTCTTGGTGCATGCATTGTGAAAATGGCTCCTCTGTTGATTCTTTACAGAGTTGCTCAAGATATGGAAGTCCAGCCTCAGAAAATTGTGGTCCCACCTCCATGGGACCCTCTGTTCTTACCACATCTTCCCATCACAACCCTGGTATTTCCATAGTGACCGTTTCCTTTATTAAAGTTCTTCATCAGATGTTTGAGACATTAAGTGCGAGTCCATCAGACCGTCACAACTGCACATTTCCATTTAGTGTAAATGGACATGGTTTGAGAGAACTGTTCACCGGGACCCCCCCTAAGTGCTGTTTTGGGTAAATCATTCATCTGATGAGGCTGCTGGGTGCATCCAGTGTGATTCAAGAAAATCTAGGCCCATATTATGGGCTAGGAGATAACAGAACCCTTATGTAATTGAAAATTTTTATGATATTTACAAAATATGGCAAAATTGAGAGGTTTTACAGCACATATTAAGCTGTCTGGTAAAAAGAATGGCACTGCTAAAGCTGTAGTTAAATTAGCTTCTACTTTGAAAAAAGGCAAGGAAAAACAAGAAGACTGGAGCAAGTCAGGCTGTTAACAGGGTGCTTCTAACACTACCCTACCCATGTACTGTCAGTTTCACTCACTGAGAGCAAGGAAATGCCAATTTCCAGCAGGAAAGTGCTGGCCATCAGTCGTGCATATTTGTTAGCAAAGGATGTAAGCCTTGGAAGCTGTATTCCTGTTCAATAGCAAACAAGGAACCTGTCTGGAAAGAAAGAGTAGAAGGAAGAGAGATGAAGCAACAGATCTCGCAATAAGATGAAACTTTGAGGGGAGATGTGAGCAGGGACACAGTGACAGCTTAGAAGGAACCTTCATTTCTTTGCATAATCTTGTTTTCAAATTTGCAAAGGGCTTTACATTCCTCTTTCCGAGAATAAATAATAAACTACATATATACTAGTTATCCCAAAAGTGCCAGATCCTTGAGGCTAACTGTCCTCTGAGACCTACTGGCAAAGTTTGGCCATATCTATACTGTTCCTGGCCTCTGGAAACTCTCTCATCCCCAGAATAAGAAGTCTGGCTGCACAGAGCCAGAGTTGTTTGGGGGATCAGTAGCTGAGCATGGCAGGAATCTCACAATTTAACAGCGCAGAAAGCCTGGTTGTAGCTCCTGTGCATGGCTGAGTTGCAAGATGTAGCAAAAGCGATCCCACTCAAATGCTTGTTTTGAGCTGGAAAAATAAATCTAAGTGGACAGAGGTGTCTTCCTTGACATAGTACATTCACATATACAGCGGTGTTTGAGCAACTCTTGGGACATCTGAATCCCATGATGACTTTAAGGGATTCAGACATAGCTCCTGTAAAGGAGAAGGATCAGTGAGGCCAGTCCTGCTCAGCAGTGCCTTGGAATGGATTTCTCATTATCAAGCCAGGGACCAACTTGGAGGAAACAGGCTGAGGTTTCAGATAATCAGAAGCTATCACACAGTTCTAGGCAAATCTCAAATTTGTTTGTATGAAGGGTCAAAGAGGAACTCAAAAAGGATAATAGGGAAGATCCAGAGTCATCCTGGGGAATATTTGCATCAAGGACCTGGGGAAAAAAAAAAAAAAAATGGTATTGTGGGTAAAGTCTTGAAAAGTGTTTGGAACTGTGAGCAGGACAGTTGTTCAGGGAAATGATGTGTTGTGTGCTATCTCTGAAAAAAACAAAAACAAAAACAAAACAACAACCTATGAGTGTATAAATGGTATGTGATTCACCAGTTTTCTTCTCAAGGGATCAGCCCATGTTCCTGAATTGTGAACTGCTTGGATACAAAATAATATCCCCTGTTCCCTTGACACAAAACCTTGACAAATGTGGTTTCTTCTGTTCCTGGGATGATCAAAAGGAGAACTGAATGAAACAGTGTGGCAACAGACAATTAATGGTATCCCAGGTATTGGCATTTTTTT
This sequence comes from Tyto alba, assembly GCF_018691265.1. Classification (NCBI taxonomy): domain Eukaryota; kingdom Metazoa; phylum Chordata; class Aves; order Strigiformes; family Tytonidae; genus Tyto; species Tyto alba. Next base: position 42,197,878 of record NW_024881316.1, on the reverse strand, counting down.
TTTTTCCAGAATTAGAGAACATATCACCTAAAATTCACCTCTTGCATCATCCTCACAGAAAATATGACTGGTCTACTCCATAAACACTCCCCTGAGTTTCATCTGGTGTGATCACATCCCATTCTCAGCAAAACTATCTGAGCTTTACCAAGCAGTGGATGCTGGATGTGCATGGAGAAGCAAAAGTTTCAGCCTTTACAGCAAACATCCCCCCACTGGTCCCAGAACTGAGAGTTTTACAGACTTTGTCAGTGGAGAGGCAGACCAGAGAAAAGAGGAGATGTTTGACACATGACATAGGAGGACATATCTGGCAGCCTGGGGCTGTTCAAAGTTAAATTAATGTGTTTTTAATTTTGTCTGATGTGATAAATCTGCACTTTGCCAATGCAGCAGATAGGCCACAAGCAGAGCTGTTGGTGTGGTGAGATGAACATACAGAAACCTCAGGGACTGTTCCCAACTCTACTACACAATGACCTTCTTTTTGTACTCCGAATATTGCTTTTCCAGCAGATTCCCAAGCCTGTGAGGACTGAAATCTCAATTCATTACTTTATGGTGTCTTTTACACTGTTGCATAGTTGTATTGGGTTTGCGTGGCAAAGTTTTGGTAGGAGGGAGGCTACAGGGGTGGCTTCTGTGAGAAATTGCCAGAAGATTTCCCCATGTCCAATAAAGCCAATGCCAGAGAGTTCCAAGACGGACCCATTGCTGGCCAAGGCCAAGCCCATCAGCAATGGTGGAAGTGCCTATGGAATAACATAGTTAAGAAGGGGGAAAAAAACCTGTGCAGCAGTGACTGAAAAGAAGAGTGAGAATATGTGAGAGAAACATCTTTGCAGACACCAAGGCCAGTGAAGAAAGAGGGGGAGGAGGTGCTCCAGGCACCAGAGCAGAGAATCCCCTACAGCCCATGAAGGGTGAAGACCATGTTGAGGCAGGCTGTGCTCCTGCAGCCCATGGAGGTCCACAGTGGAGCAGATACCCACTTGCAGTCCATGGAGGACTCCATGCAGGAGCAGGTGTATGCCTGAAGGAGGTTGTGACCCCATGGGAAGCCCATGCTGGAGCAGGATCCTGGCTGGACCCACGGAGAGAGGGAACATGTCTTCTGGAAGGATTTGTTCCCCCATGGGGGACCCATGCTGGAGCAGGGTGTTCCTGAAGGACTGCACCCCATGGAAAGGACCCATGCTGGAGCAGTTTGGGAAGAACTGTAGCCCATGGGAAGGCCTCACATTGGAGAAGTTTGTGGAGGACTGTGTCTTGTGGGAGAAACCCCACGATGGAGCAGGGAAGGGTGTGAGGAGTCCTCCCCCTGAGGAGGAAGGAGCAGCAGAGACAATGTGAGGTGAACTGACTGCAACCCCCATTCCCTGCCCCTCCCTGTGCCACTGGTGGGGAAGAGGTAGAGAAATCGAGAGTGAAGTTCAGCTTGGGAAGAAGGGAAGGGTGGGGGGAAGGTGTTTTAAATATTTATTTTCTATTCTCATTATCCTACTCTGATTGGAATGGTAGTAAACTAATTTCCCCAAGTCAAGTCTGTTTTGCCCATGATGGTAATTGGTGAGTGATCTTTACTTGTCCTTATCTCAACTCATGAGCCTTTTGTTGTATTTTCTCACCCCTGTCCAGCTGAGAAAGGGAGTAACAGAGTGGCTTTGATGGGCACCTGGCATCCAATCAAGGTCAACCCACCACAATTGTGAGTTCAATATAGGTGAAAACTGCTATGTTTATTCATTTTAAAGTAATTTTCACATATGTAAATGAGCACACATGGGAAAAACCTGGATGGTGGAAAATTGAGCCTTGGCACTACATGTCGTAAAGCAGATTTAGTAATAATAATAAAAGAAAAATTGATCCACTTGTGTTGCAAGGTTTGGTGGTTTATGTATGTGCAGAGATTTAAGGTTATAAATGTTGAACATTGTTGTTATTTAACAATGGATTCCAACAGGTTTAATAAAACATTTGCTTGTCAGTTTATGACAAAATTACTTTTAATAATGTGCAGTGAAAAACCTTGCATTTCAGGTATATATAATATTTTAGTGTTTTTACATTTGGAAAACTCAAGACAGACTTGTCTTTAAAATCACTGCATTTCCAATCTGTCCTCTGTTCTCAGTGAGGACAAATGTCTGTCAAATTTGAAGAAATCATGAGAAAGACACAAAGAGAGGACACTCCTAACAAGCTGCATAAGATGAGCTGGCTGGTCACATTATTTTGCTGCTGCTTTCTATGAGCACAGGTGTATAAGGAAATATGTTCACTTTTAGCTACATTCAATATGTAATAAAAAAGAATTTGTTTTTGAGTTACCTGAATGAAAAATGCATCTTTCACTGTTAAGGGACAAACATATTTTCCTACTGTGGTGTAATTCAAATACAATTCATCTGCCTGCCTGCCCCCCAGTATTTCACCCTTGTGCTCAGTCAGAGCAATGAGAAAATGGAGCCCTATGGGAATGTTTTTTAAAAAGTTATGAAGGATAAAAATAGAGATCTGTGGAAGATTAACTTTATGGTTAAGGCATTGGTGTGAGAATTGGGAAATTTGTCTTCAGCTCTGAGCTCTGCTACCTCAGGCAAATGAATAGTCTCTCTTTGCCTCAGTTCCCCATCCTAAGATTCCCTCTTTGCTCACTCTTCAGTTATCTTCTCTATTTAGGCTGAGATCAGGTTATTTCTTTTTGCTATACATTTGTATACTTAGGAGTTATGGCAGTCTTCTGGGTGCTAATTTAATATACTTGGGTGCCACTTTAATATATCTAGAATTTTTAATAATTGTGATAATAGTAAAAGAGAAGGAATTCTACTGCAAACGTTTATTCAAAGCTGCCATTCTTGCTCTTGTTTCCTTAGCAGAGGAACCCCCACCTGAAGGTAACTGGGAATTTGTGACAGCATCCCATTTTGTTGACATGTCAGAGAAGTTTACTGCAAGCTTCTGAAATGTAGGGGTTAAAACTTTTTAAACCAGGTGCATGAAATTTTTGCAGGGTTGAGCTTTTCCAGGCATTGCAAACCTTGCAGCTCGTTACAGACTGCAGTGGGATCAGACACGCTCTGCAATGAGCTCCACACCTGCTTAAAAGGACTAAGAAATGGCAAGATCTTTCTGACAGTTTTATTCTGGGAAGAACTCCAAGAATGGATAACATACCTTTTGGGATATATTTTTCCTCTGACTCCCAAAGTGTATTAAGGAACAAAGATGACCAAGGAGAAAGGTTATATTCTATGTGCAGAATTCCCATCAACTTCAATAAGGGCCACAGGTTTTATCTCAAGAGTTCAATGCTGCAAAATGATTTGACATTACAATAGAAATAACACTTTTGAAAAAAAAAATCACCAAAGCCTGTTCTGATCTTATAGTAACTCTCTGTAGTTTTTGGGCAAAAAAATGACTTCTTAACTTTTCCATTGTCCTTTATAAAAATTAAACCAATAAAAATCTGAGTAATTTATTGAATAAAAAAAAAATACTGAAATGTTCTTTAATAAAGCACAAATCTAGTCCTGAAATGAATTGAGAGGATTCCCTTGACTTCAGTGATATTAAACTTAATTATAAGAGAATTTGTCAAGTGTCTAAAGGGTGAATATATCCATTTTATTGCTAAAATTGAAGTTGTAGAAAAAGAATCATATATGAGACCCAACTTTGTTTACTGTAAAAGCTGAATGTTCACTTCTGAACTAACATATAAAAGGTGTATCATCTTTTAAAGTATTTCCACTAGATCCCCTTTGTCAAATCAGCTACCAACTATCTGCCCGTGTTGTTCATGCTCATCCTTATCCCACTTATGTGGTCTTTCTATTAGCATAGGCATTTCTAAAACCATTGTGCATTGTCCCTTTATGCCACTTGTCATACTCTACTTGATGAATTTTCAAGTATACTCATGCTTTTTCCTGTTACCTTCCTCACGGTAATGGAAACTCCACAAAAATACATCTGAAATTATCACATCACCTGCTTTTGAACTTCTCTTTAAAAAAAGTTTTTCCTGTGGTCCCCTCAAAAAAGGGGATGATGGTTTGGCTATATGCCCACTAACTCCATTCCAGTTCATAATGACCGACTTCTGCCTCATCATTTTCCTGTGTCCTTCTGATGGACACACCCATCTGCTGTCTCCTGTTTTATATTCTGATTATAACCTCTTTAACATAGGAACTATTGCCTTCTCACTTCTCTTAAATTATCTGCTACAATTTTGTTCTTGTCTGTAACTAAGACTCAAGTCTTGTGGAAATAAAATGTAGTTATTAAGATAGTTTAAACTTAAAAATAAAATCATGGTTAGGTAGGTATCTATTTTGAGTGTGTTTCAACTTTGGCTTAGGATCAAACAGGTTATTATTACATGTGAACTTAGTGTGAGGATATTGAAAAAGCCTCTAAAACCCTTTTATTTGGAACACTTGTACTCTGATAGAAATTTCCAGGTAATTAAGGTGTCTTTTCACATCTTGGGCTGAGTCATCAATGTTCCTAAAATAGTTGACATTATTTCTGTCTTTTCTCTCCAGGATTTCTCTAATTCCACTCTTTAAGTGATTATTCAAAGAGCTTTTATTCTCATTTTTTTTCCACCAGCTGTTTTGTTCACAAGGAAGAAATTGCCTAAGTATATATACCTAGTGCCATATAAGATGCCCAGGATATCATTGCTTATCTGCAGCTGATGGTCTGAAGAGTGCAGATCTCCCATAGGTCTTTGTCTTAACCAAACTGAAGCACCTCATATAGCACGAGGTGTCTCAGCAATTGAGCCTTAGTCTCAGTGGCCCAGTGGTTCTGTTAATGACTTGTGGTTGCAATCATATTCATCTAGTCCTATGAAACATCAGTCTTTGTGTGCTTCTGGCAGAGTCTTCACTTAATAATGCAAGGTGAGGTCATAAAAATCTTCCTTTTATAATTACCAGTGTTGAAAAAGTGTTTGAACAATGCTTTTAGATACATATTTTAACTTTTAGGTTGCCCTCAAGGAGTTATGAATTACACTCGATGATCCATTTGGGTCCCTTCTAACTCAGGATATTCTGTAATTCCATGATTCTTGTTTACTAGCGGAGATATCTGCTCCTACCCTTTCTGTTCCCTAAGGAGAAAAACCTACTGGCCAGGCAGATCCCGCCAGGTTATGCCTTCCCTTGTATACTCTTGGTGCCAGCATCAAACATCCATCCACTGATGATGTACGTTGGAACATCTACAAATGCTTTACATCTTCTGTATTCCCCTATGACTTCAATTTTCAAACATTATATTCTCCTATTCATACTGTGTGAGAAGCTTCATTCTGAACAGCTGTGATGGGGCCCTCAGCTGGCTGTCGTAAGCCAGTTGTTTCACACCACTTGGGGGAATTTTCATCGCAGCTCTTAAGAAATTTTGCTCATTTTCCATATGAGAATTCTGCCTGCCATCTTGAAAATGTGTGTGTGTGTTTTCCTTATATCTTCAAATCCAGGTGGTTTATTTTCTTTGAAATACTTAGTCAAGGGACATTGTTTCCTAAACACAAGAACTTCAATACTTTTCTATTCCCTTCTTTTCTGTGTTATCCTGGCATGATCTGCTTCTGCAAGCAGATCTCAGTGTATAGTGAGCTGTTTCCTCACCAGCCTGTCTCATTTCTTACAGAATCATGTCCATGATAACAGAAGTGAAAACCAGGACAGGGTTAGTATTTTTACTAACACAGCTGGATACATTTTGGAATTCAGCAAATAAAGGAGGGCAAAATAGAACCCAAATTTCTTGAAAAGTCAGTTTCTTGCTCATTTTTCATATTATGCCTAATAATGGCTGGTATTCCTATAACATCTATGATTGATCGGGCTACTAACTATTTTATGAACACTAAACCAGATGGGATTATATTCTGTTTTATTTATAGGAAAGTCATAGTAAAAATATAAGCAACTGTATTAAAACCGCATGGGAAATAAGTGACAGAACTAAGACAATAGTTGAAATCCCCCTTTATAATTTCTAGTTAAGATTTTTTTTTCATTCCTTTCTTAATAGCTTTTTATTGGTTTTTGGTCAGCAGAACTTCAGGATTTGGACCCGATAGGTGGAGTTTGAGAGAGTATTTAAAATTTAACCTTCAATATAATTTGTTCATTTACAATTTCAAATATATTTGATTCATGATTCTTATTGGATGAATAGGCAATTAGATGCACTGTATTTAAGGAAAAGGAAAAGAGGAGTACACAGCCTGCATGTAGCCTGAATACCTGATACTGTTAAAAAAATACATTTTTTTTTAGGGGGGGGTCTTAGGGTTTTTTGCTCCTTAGCATGGAGTGTGTGATCTAAGCAACTATCTCATGGTGTCCCTCTGAGAGAGCTAGCAAAGTTCAACTATTTATAGTCTGAAACAAAACACACCTTTACTAATTGTCATTTACATTAAATGGACTTTCATAAGCACAGGGATATGAAAGAACATCCATTTTGAAACACTTTTACTTATTATTTTCAACATAATAAGTAACCTTTTGGAGAACTACGTGCATTTAATTTGCATTCTTAACAGGATTAAATCTCAGGGCTAAACTCCGTTCTTGTCTTTCCTTGCTTTTATTGCAATTTTTACAATAATAGATGTGAGCTACTAAAGCAACAAAAAACATCCCATGAATGACTCTCAAAACATGTTTGCATTTTGTGAATTTCTCTAATTCTCCTTTGCCAAGCCAGAACCTGATAAGGCACCTGAGAAACATGAATACTGAATCTTTAATTGTCCAGGCTCAACTCTCCCCTGCTAAATCCTCTGATAATTTACAGCCTTTCAAAGAGATGTCAGGGTGGGTGTGAAACAGTGACATTTGGTTTAATAATCTTTTTGATCCAATTTGTTTTCATTTTATCTGGCTGCAGATGAACAGGGCATATGACAGAAGAGAATCAGAACTATAAACGCTTTTTTTTTTTGTTGTTGTTTTTTTTCATCAGCCTAGTCACAGGATTAGCACATTTTGAGGAAAAAAAAAAAAAAAAAAAAAGGGAGGGGTGTGTTTACATACCCCAGATTTGGCAACATCACGGCAAAAAAAATGTTGAGTGACTGACCTGAGTGTTAGCTTGAAAGAAGATCTGGGAATCAGGCTGCATTAGAGCAACATAATTGTGAGCTTACCGGAGGGGATATGTAGCTGGGAGCAGTTCGGCTCTGGCTGGGTCCACACTGCAAACACCAGACAGTGTGACCTTTTGTTACAGGTCTGCCTGACAATTTACAGCACTGAAATCAAAATGAGGTGCAGGAAGAGACAGTAGACCAGCTTTTAAACTGACTAGGCTAGAAAGGATGCTTGGACTGCCGAAAGAATAGTACATTGCCACAAAATTCTCTGGATTTGAACAGAAGGAGGTGACAGGTACAGGAGTCTGTAACTTGTGCGGGGGTGTGTGTGTGTGTGTGTAACCAGTTTTGAGGTATTATCATTTTGAGGTAAGGGGAAATATTTTAGTAGGTTTTGGTCCTTTAGGCACTTAATTCAATCTGAAATTGCCTTTTAGACACACTTTTTGCTTGAGAGTTGAAATTTCCAATATATCTTATTTAGTTTATGTAAATTATGAACATTACTTTTAAGACACATACATTGATGTTTATGAGAGTGCCAAGATTTTTCTCTCATAAACCAGCCAAAAATGTCTTATATAAATTCTGTGCTGTAGATTGGCTATTACAATTGCAAGATCAAAATTATTCTTGGAGGTGATAGCTAACACAGCAGCCAAAGACCTTTTTCTGTTCTGTTTTTTTTTTTTTCTTACCAATTATAATACTTAATAGAGGAAGTCAACATGTTTCTAGCACTGCAGAAAATGGATTACTGAAGAAATTCACAGCTTTGGTGTGTTTAGGGACTTGAGTTTAGAAGCATGAGTTCTTGTAGCTTTTCTCTGAGCTTTTTTTTTTTTTTTTTTAATTTAAATAAAACTCTTCAAACTCCTACAATACCATGTAATTGTAAAATAGAGTCTGATCCTGCAGAATGTTTCAGATGAAATTCATTTCATCTGAGTTTAGCTGTCCGGTGAGTCATCTACACTCAACAGAAATATAGGTGGGTGGTTCATTTCATAAGATAGGTGTCTAGGATAAACAAGATGGATTAGATTCTGGAGGTGCTCTGGGATATATCTAACCTGAACAGGTTTCTCTCCAGGGAAAGCCAGAGGAAGGAGGGGGAAATTCCCCAATTGTATGAGGTTATTGGTATGGCTGGTGCCCAGCCCTGAGACTATGAAGAACTTGTGGGTCTTCTGATTTAGGTACAACTGCTGTTTTCATTATCTGTAGATGGAACATACATATAGACCATTGAGAGACTAAATGTCTGAATGAAGCTGGCTGTGATGTCCATGTTTTGCTGCTGGATGTAAGCAATGATTCCTAACAATTCCTTCCCTACTCTCATAGTTCTTGCAGTTTATTGCATGTTTCTAGTCCAATGAAGAGAAGATTCACATGAAGTGGTATGAGGTCTACTCAATGAATGACCGTGTTTATTTAGCTTCATCCAACATGATGGGAGCATGTGTATGTTTATGTCTGCCCCTTCTACGTGCCATATGTGCTGTATTTATATGTGTGTGTGGTAGGGGCAAGTAAATGTAGCCTTGGTAAACAGAGGGCAGAGTTATCAGGCTATGATTTGATTAACTCCAAACATAACTTCAGGGAAAGAGAAATATGAAGACTTTACAAGCCTGCATATGAAGCTGAGGAATTTCTAGGGTTAAGCATGGCAAAACCAAAAATATGCTTTTAGAGAAGGCCAAATATCTACAACTTTGACAGCATGCTCAGGGGAGTCTAAATAATGGAAACTGAATGGCCAAGAGCTTTGGGTAAGCGTGTAGGGAAATACAAGTTCTGTTGCAGGAACCTAGCCTTAATTTTAGTATTTCTCCCCTCCTATTAATAGCACTTTCCTTCATAGCTGCTGCATTGTAATTTGACAACCCCATTGCATCTGGAGATTAGGCTGGCTGCTGGATTGTGTAGTAGATCGCCAGAGCTCTGGTAATAAAACTGTATTAATCTGCTACCTGTGTGTTATGCCTGGATTTAGTACCACAAGACAATACACCTTTCAGGCTATTAAGGCCTTCTTTGGTCCTGCCTTCATGGCAGCACAGACGAAACAAGATTTACCTGTACCTCAGCTTGCTCTGTGCTCATTGTTTCTCCTGATGAAAGCAAAAAGGCTTCAGCTTTTTCTTTGCAAAAGAGAAGGTCTCAGCATGCCTCTAGCTGTAGCTCTGAGAGTTCCTTCAAACTGCTGTGAGGCCTTTCACAACATATGTTTGGAAAAAAATTAAATAACCCCAGGAGATGTTTTTCTCTTTCTCCTTCAAGTAGGCACAGGGCTAAGCTTGCTTTGTGTCAATGACATTGCTAAGCAGTTTGTACTTTATAAAACTAATAGTTAATGCAGATGCTAGTAGTAGGAGACTGCTTTTGCAAACATGACTTTCAAACAATGCATCCTGCTGAACACAGGCTTTAATAATAGAGTGTTTGGATGGCCAGCTGTCTGTCAAATCTCTCTCTCTGCGTGCTGTAATAAACTCATTCTCTTTGGTGACAGACCAGAGAAGTTAGGGTTGTGCTCTGCATCTGTACCTGGCCCAAGTTGCAGTAGGACGGTTTCTTAAAAGAAGCAATTTTTCTAAGTCTCAAGATGTGTTAGAAGGAGAGAAGGGTTCTTAAAATCCTTATGAAATTGAAAAAGATGCCATACCTTTTTCTGGAGGGATTAGAGCTCTGCCTTTGCACAGTTTTCTTGCAATTTTTTTTTAATCTTCAGTCATGGCCCACTGGTCTGATTTCACTTGAATGTCCCAGTCAGTAAACAGGATGCCTGTAAAATTTGGCATCAGAGTGCAAGCTTGAAATTTTTTTCCAGTAGTTCTTAATTTCAAAAGCTTGCCTGGATCACAGCTAGATGGACTCTCCCTGTTATTTAGCTCTGCAGAAAAAAAAATACCCAGGAATGTCTGATTTTATTTCAGAATGCAGGATTGTTTCATACGGATTTAGCAGCAGTTCAAAGCAGCTGCTTTATATAGTGCACAAATAAAACCTAAGTACTTTTTCTTTTCAGCTTTGTTACAGACTACTTTAGAAAGCAATTAAAAGTTATTTTAAATACGCACCTATAATTATCAAAAAGCACCCATAATTGTCAACCAAAATAATCAGTGAGTATGGAGAGATAACAGGGGACTAAGGAAACCCAGTGTGAAACCACCGAGATACAGGGATGGTTTCAGGATCCTAGTCGCTCTCTCTCTTTACAGAGGTGAGTGGGGAGCCGAAGCACATAGTAACCCTGGTCTGGCATCTCTCAACCAGATGCTCTGCTCTTGGGCTAATACAAAAGGTGCTCTTATTGCCACCTAGGAGTTCATCACACCCTTGTGCTTGCCAATAAACTGTCATTAAGTCTGTTTTACACTGCTGGAGTTGCGCAAAGCAGATGTGAGATCCTGGTCAGTGAAAACCTTCCACCTGTAAAGGTGGGGGCCGGCACCCGGTGAATCCAGCACAGGCAGGACACTGCTCTAGTAACCTCTGCTCGGTAGAGGTACAGCACAGGAAGAAGCTGCAGCACATATACTGCCTGAGCATCATCCTCAGCCCTGCCTGGGAGAGGCTGCCTGCGTCTGGCAAGGTGCCCCGTTGGTGTATTTTATATTCAACGCTGTGATGATACAGAGTCATTGCATCAATCATATATTTTATACCAATGACCTTAATAAACAACTGCTGTACATATTGTGTCTCCCATAAATACATTTCTATAATTTTAGTGGATACCTTCACACTTAAATGGTATATCATTTTTTACAGTTAATCAGAGAGCATAAACAACCAATGCAGTGTGTATGTGTAATGAATACAAAGTTCAGTCTCATATGTGAAACACCCCCTCCCCAAATTTAGTAATTCAAAACTCTCCAGATATAATAATCAAAATGCCAGTTTTGTTCCTACCTGCCACATCCTCAAGTGCTTCCTTGCTACATTTCCTCAGTATGTTGCATAGACATGACAGAAAATTGATCTAGGCAACCATTTATCGATTTACCTTCTGGTATGAAAAATTGAGTATTAAGCTGAACTGAACTGGTTCATAGTTCCCTTCCTTCTTGCTCTGACATTCCAGAGAGAAGAAAGCCCTCTCCTGGGAAAAGAGGTCCCTAAATTACCATGATACGTCATTTATTTGTCATTCTTTATCATGATTTTCTACTGTGTTTGTGTGAAAACACTGACCAGTGTCAAGCCTGATTACGGAGTGGTGGGAATTTCAAAACAGATGAAACTTGATTAGAGTCTGAATGATGGAAAGGCTCTAGAATGACTACAGTCTAGACACAGAAGAAACCACATGGAAGAATATGTTCTATCCTCCAAAACAGGACAAAGATCTTACTTGGAATGTACATTTTATTACATATCAGGAGCTACAGCCATAAGACATGATTCCTTTCAGGAATCAGGATTTATTAGTTCTAGTGTTCATAATATTAATGACTAACATTAAATACAATTGTTAATTATTAAATTAGATTATTAAATAATAAACAATATCATGAAATGGTGTTTCTTGGGAGACGTAGGTTCTGTGGCCTGAGGGAACTATTTGTCAAGGTCACACATATGGATAAACATGGGGAAAAGTTGAATTGAACTGGGTTTTGACCATTTTTTTGAGACGACCCTTTAATTGAAAATAACATATGAGCAATTAACCTTAGGAGCGTGGAAGATTTAATTGATGTGAAACCCATCTAACATCAAACTTCTTGGTACTTTTTTGGCTGCTCTTTATGCTCCTGGCTGCTATCAACCTATATTAAAGCTGTTCATGACAGACTTTAATAGTTCTGAGAATAGTTCAGGCCTTGGCCATTTTAAGATAAGTTGAAGTGGCCAGGGAGGTGTGTTGAGAGACACAAGGAAGGTTCTCATTGACTCAGAACACCTGCTGGGTGGTACAAGTTGGATAATCAGCTCTAGACCACCTTGTAACCTCAACAGAGAGGCAGGTGTTGCAAGACAAGGTGGAGCATGTAGCTTTGTTGCTTTGGACCATGTGACCTAAAAGTCTTTTCAGGTTGTTTTAAATGTACATCTGATGCCCTTTCAGTAGATCTTGGGCTTGGGGGAGAGAAAAATACATGAGTCATTGTTGCTCATGTTTCTCCTTGGCTGTGTGAAGCGTAGGCAACTGCATCATACTCAAACTCACCACCTTACTCTTCAGTATTGTGCTGGTAAGTGTCCAAGACAGAACTTCCTCTCTGTGGTTCTCCCTGAAGAATAATGAGTTTCACAGATATGAAACCATAATGGATGAGTTTTTCTGTTTTATCACTAAAGGTGCTTAAAATAAATCAGTCTCTAGAAGGTAGAGGAAAAAAAAAAGCTTGATGCTCATCTGATGTAAGTTGACTCAACTCCATGGAAATAAATGGAGCTCTGCCAGGCTCTACAAAAGGACAATATTGTCTAAGCTCTATGCATATTCCAATCTGCTTTCAAATGTACAAATAAAGAGAAAAGAAACACTTATGTGTCCTTTAAAAGAAACGTTATTTAAAAATATTAAAGGAACCTCATGAAACCTGGGGAATTGTAAATCTAGGTTAGTTTATAATCACAAAATGTTAATTTCCTTAAAGTATTAGGGATTTCTTACTATAACTATTATTCTCTACATGGCACATAATATAATTATGTATATTACAGTAATTATTATTAGCTATTATGCTGTACATAGTATTATAATAACTTCCAAAAGGAAAAGACTTGCAAGCAATAGATGTGGAAACAGAGGCACTGAGCTGGTATAACCAGCCCAAGAACACAGAGCAGATCATTGACAGAGTTGGGACTAGGAAAGTGTCCCCTGGCTGCTGGGCTAGTGATGCTTCATACAGAAGTGTTACTGTAATAATAATAAATAGAGGTGGGATATATACCTTTGGCTCTGGGAGAGGATTATTTTCCTTGGAAAGGTGAACATCACCTTTAGTACAGTAACTTTTTCAGGAGGAAAATGTATCTAATTAAGTTAAGTGATTGTCAAGTGTATTTTAAGTTTAACAAAGCTCACATCATATTTTATTTCCCTTTTACATTCTGTACAGTAATTGTGTAAAATGCATGATTTACTGTGGCAGCATTATTCAAACTTAATTACAGTGTTAAGAAGCAACCATAACTTGAAAGAAAATAGCTACACTGCTGTGGGGATCCACATGGCAGCTCTGTTTTTTAGAAAAACATTTTTCTTTTGTAAAGAAAATAAATTGTGTTGAAAACTTTTTGGCTCCTGAAATCACATTTAAGATAAACTTTCAGTAGGCTTCTTAAAGGATTGAAACAGCTACTTTGTCAAGGGATTTGAGATCTTTCTTTCTTTATATCCATCTTGTGATTCATCCCTATATATACACCAGATGTTGTCCGGTCCCTTAGGGGTATATTCTCTTATATGTAGGGCTGAATCCTAAGAAGGAAATAAAAGGATTTAAAATATTATTATATAGCAATAGTGAGAAGTCTCCGGTGGGTCAATATGTCTGCTACCTAGAATACATAGTAGAGACCATTCATTCAAAGTACCACCTTTATACCAATGAGGGAAATAGCCAAGGATTTTTTCTCTTAATAAATTAATTGTTTATTTATGGTATTTTAGGACTCCTTCTCTTTAGACTTCTAAGGTCTGCACTTCCTAGTAAATGACAGATCCTAGGCTCTTATTTGTATTTTGCAGGGTAGTCCTTAAAGGGAAGACCAAGATGTGGTTCTTGCTCCAGACTCAGAACTAAATTTCCAGTGTTTAACCTCTTTGGTGTTTAAAATTAATGAAGCTTCAGCAAACTTTAAATTTTTGTGGAAATTAGAGGTTCCCTGTGATTTAAAAAGACCATTTATTTTACAGGTATACCAAGCAATGCCATGAGATGCTTGTGGCTGAGATAAAGTGTAGGCTGCAGAGCCATCTACAGTTTACAGGTGTTGATCCTACAAAAGTGAGGACCTTTGCTGCACCTTTCAGATTACTACCTGCAGGTGTCATATTTATTAAATCTTTAATGACACAGAGGTATAGATGACTTCCTTAATTGGCCTGTGATAATCGATAATTAGTGGCAATGAGATCTTGGTAGTAGGATATAGATACTAATGCTTCCTCTTCATTTCATTTTGCTGGGATCTAGGGTGCTGGAAAAGTATTCTGGGGTGAATATCCTTTTTGCCCCATATGATATTAGATGAGAGTAGGAAATGTGTTCAACTGAACTCAAACTCAGAACAGTGTGATTTAAACTGGACTGCCACATTTAAGAAAATGAGAAGTGTTACATCTTAAATTAATGTATCTAATATTAAGGCTTAAGTATGTTCATACGATTTCTCATTCCAGGATCAGGTTTCACTTTTGAACTGTCCTTGTTCCATCTGTTAAGGGATAGCTTTCTGCTTTGGCCTCTGCTTGTAAGTTATAGTTACTTTCATCTCATTTGGGGAATAATGACAGTATGGAAATTGATCAGACCCCAGTTTAGGTCAGAGTCATATATCTGCAGAAGGCCATAAAATTCACTGTTTGAGGTGGGCTATGTTCATCTCCCATAGTTTTCTACCTGCCTGTTCCTGTGAACAGATGAAAAAATCTATACTAGTGCATATACAGTGCATTACATGTACTTTCTTGATATAATTAGTTGAGTCTCTTTTGGCTTGAGAGAACTTTTTCCCTTGAACAAAATTGATTTTTTAAGTTATCTGATTTGTATTTAATAGTGTATTCAAATCTCTTCCTCCAGAATCCATAGACCATCTTGCCTGACCTACATCAACAATGAATTTCTCAGAATACATTAATCAAATACAGTTTCCTTGAATTTTGTGCATTTTTCTCCTTCATTTCAAAAACGAATGACATTTGGTCTATTTTTCCATTCAGCTGAAAGTCAAGTTCTCAATTTCTCTGTTAGCTTAAAAGCAGAAAGTGCAGCATAATAGTGTTATATGGGGAGCAGTTCAATATGCACACACCGATGTGTACCTTTTATGTGAGCGCATCACCACACCTGTAGTCTAAATATGGTGGTACAACAAACATTAAAGTGAAACCCATAGGTGTTTTCTTGCAGAATTGAAGGTCATTTGTATACTTGGCAAAGACACTTATATTCCAAAATCCACAAGGGAATCTCCACTGCCAGGATTCAGCAACCACAGGTCCCTGCTGACACTTCGGAATGTTTAATTTAAAATAAAGGTTAATGCTTTTTTTACCCCCCAAATATATATTTTTTTTTTTTTCCTCCCCACCAGTGCTCATGTAAAATGTATAGGACTCAGATCCTCAGCTGCTGCCGCCTGGAAAAGTGCTGCTTGGTTCAGAGGAGCTGGGGCTGTATGCATCATTTGAAAATCAGTCTCCACAGTAGAGACACTGATAGCAACTGCCACATGAGCATTGCAGAGGGGCTTCCTTTCCAGACCTCTGTTTTTGATGACTCTTTCCCATGGCGTTCTCCAAATGTGGTTGGGATTCCAGTCACTTACCTTTAGATGTCCAAAGCCTATAAGTTAAATTTAAATTGGTTGCCTAGCTTACTTGTGAAGTTACTGAAGAGAAGCAGGGACTTTCAGAGGGTGGAGAACAAGTAGACATTTGACAGAAGTGAAATGAACTGTGTTCTGGCATTGCCAATCGCTCTCCTTTGGCTATTGAGGAACCCAGACAAATTGTTTGAACAGGATCTCCTTTAGGCAACTTAGTTGAGGTGAATCCCATTCTCTGTATGATCTTAATTTATCTTCTATCATTTACAGATAAAATATTTACACATAAAAAGCATTTTCATGTAAAGAGGAGTCAATTAGGATTTCTCATAGAATAAAGCTCTTTAGGCTAGTAGTTTTTCCCTATACACTCAAGATCTTTTTCCACTATTCCCCGCAGACTATTTGGTCCAGCAATGTATTGGTTTTATCTGGGATAGAGATGCATTTCTTCATAGTAGATTTTAAGGTGCTGTGTTTTGGATTTGTGATGAAAACAGTGTTGGTAAAGTGGGGATATTTTAGTAATTTCTGAGCAGTTCTTACACAGCATCAAGGCATTCTCTGCTTCTCACACCACCCTACCATCAAGGAGGCTGGGGGTGCACAGGAAGCTGGGAGGGAACACACCTGTGACAGTTGACCCCAACTGACCAAAGGGATATTCCATGCCATATGACATTGTGCTCATCAATAAAACTGGTGTGCATGTGTATGTGTGTGTGTGAAGGCTGGCTGGGGCTGCTGTTGTTTGGTGACTGGCTGGACATGTGTTGATTGGTGGTGAGCAATAGGGGTTTTTGCATTGTTTGTTTTTATTGGTTTTGTCTCTTTTGTTCTTTGTTTGTTTTTAATTATGAAACTGTTTTTATCTCAACCCATGGCATTTCTCACTTTTACCCTTCTGATTCTGTCCCCGATCCCACTGTGGTGGAGTGAGCTTGCAGATGTGTGAGGCTTAACTGCCTACCGGAGTTAATCCACAACAAGCAACAAACTCATCTCCTTCTTCCTTGTATTTCTCTGATGTATCAAGAGACTTCAGAGTGGGATTCTTACTAAACCATTTCAAAACCAATCATCTGACAGCATGAGAAACCATTAGCCCTTATGCACACATTCATATAAACCTCCACACAAGTATTCTAAATTTCACTAAGTAATTTGCACTGTAATGAGTTGGATGTTGTATGGTTGTCCAGGCGTCATAGTGGTACATACCAACTGGTCTCCACTGGTGGAGATGTGGACCTCTGTGGAAGTAACACTAGAGAGGGAATCCCAAGAGAATTTTAAGACTGCTTTCCATTAGCTACTGGCACATTCTTCGGAGTGACTTTGAGGAAAGTGAATTCTTGACTGAGAGGTACAGAAAGGGAACATTGTTTAATCTTCAAACAAAGACATTGTAGTGCCTCTTCTTTACATCCTTGAAATGCAGAGAAGGCACCAAACTCTCTGCATCCACATTGTGCTCCTGTAAAAGGGGACATAGAAAATGCCCTAGATCATCTGCAGGGGAAATCTAAAAACAAATGAAACTGACAACTTTGTTCACTTAATATGCAAGGTAATTCAGCGGGTGTTGAATTCATTTGAATAGATACGATGCAGTGTAGACACCTGCTGCAACTGTACCTTGCATCCTTGTTACATGAGTGATTTCTCCCAGTGAGAGCCAAGAACATGCTTCAAAAGCCTTTGCTTTGAAGTAGCAGTGATATGAGGCTCCAATATGCAAGTATTGCTTGTTGAGGAAATATCTTAACATATTTAAACTGCTTTGATGAGTAAAGGAAAAGCTTAGAGTGTTGTCATTGTCATCTGCAGGGCTGACATTTCCATTTGAGGGAATGGGTTTCCATTCCTTGTCATGGGATGCACGTGCAGAATTCAGGATTAACTTGGTTTACTTTTGACTTCTATGTATCAGACCAGGTTATCAATCTCGTTTCTTTTTCTTCTTGCTTTTTGTCTCTGTTTACAATTAGGTCGCACTGGAGAGGGCAGATAACTTAGAGATGCCATTTGTATTGTTTCTCCGTCATTCATTCTTTTTGAGGTGGAGTTATAACATTTTTGTTTTATAGACGTTCAGAGGAGAGAACCTGGCTGCCTGAGAATATCCATCATCTATTAGATTATACAATGCAGTTGGTCAGTCGAGAAGAGTATTATGTGGCACATACCTCCTCTTCATGAATCTTCAAGAAAGGAAAAGTGAGCT
This sequence comes from Tyto alba, assembly GCF_018691265.1. Classification (NCBI taxonomy): domain Eukaryota; kingdom Metazoa; phylum Chordata; class Aves; order Strigiformes; family Tytonidae; genus Tyto; species Tyto alba. The sequence goes on along the minus strand of NW_024881316.1, from coordinate 42,179,984 downwards.
GCAAAGCAGAATGTGCCACATATAAAGGGTTCACTTTTCTTGGAAATTATACTGCAAAAATCAGTTCAAGTTTTAGAGTTGAAGTTAAAGAATCTGAAAAATTTGGTCATTAGTGTAAACCTTCTCTCAAAAAGGAAAATTTCACCTACGTTGTAGCAGCTATCAAGTTTTGCTGCCAGAACAAAGTCTACTTATATTTAGATACTTGAAGAAATTTTTTCATAATAATTTTGTATGAAGTTTTTCAAGAAAACAGTACTTGCTGTGTGTCCAGAACTCTGATATCTGAATAAATGAAAAAAAAAAAAAAAAAATTCCATCTCTCATCTACAACTATACAAGAAGGCTGGAAAATTAGCTACCCAGTTTGCCTACCTTTGGGTATTTAAATTACAAATCTGACATTTAAATTTTGAAATTTTATTCCCATTCACAGACAAGTTCAAATGTGCACACAGTAAACCACAGAAACCTCTTTTGTTCTTATATGTAATTCTTCAGCAGCACGAGAATATTGGGGTGGTGTAGATGCATTTTATTCCTGTTGCTGCTGGTAAATTCACTTAGCATTAGATAAAATATGTTTCTTACTAGTATTTATGGAAGAGACTGTGGCTTTATATCTATTTCAGACATACACTTCACGGAAATATTCCACAATTATCAAAGCATTACTAGCTATCATCTCTCCCACAGTTCACCTGGAAGATGTTTCAAAGAGTCATGAAGGAGGGGAGAAACACTTATCCATACAGTTTGTGGCTGTCAGGTTTATGTGAGAAAGATGTCTTTTTTAGTCCCTGTTACAAATAGGTAATAACAGGGAAATTTAAGGAGAGATTCAGTTTCAGTTCTTTATCCTTACACAGGCAACCTTTTTGCCAAAATAGGAGTGTCAGCTGACAGAGGATTGGGAGGATGAGAAACAAAATACTAAAGGGCAGTTGAGGATAATGAGAAAAACACATCACTTCAGCTGATTTCTGCTCTATCTTCCTTTCTTTCTCAGATTGGGATGAGATAATGAGAAACCCATCCTTTGAAAACAGGACCCTCTGCTGCATAAAAAAGAAGAAAAAGTGTCATGGGAGGAAATATGGCTAACAAAACCACTGAAAGATGTGATTTTCTTTGAGTCACTTGGATCTTGGCACTCTGAAATACATTTTTTTTTTCTTAAGGGATGGTGGCTTGTAGGATTACTGTGTTCAGCGAAGTATGACTGAGCCAACCAACAGGGCTGAAGAAAGACAAAATGTTTTTTTGTATTCATCCAACTTTGCACACCCAGCCTCATTGTAATTGAAGTGAGAGGCAGCATAGTCTGATGGATGAAGTGTGTGGCAGAGCTACTGGTGTCTAATTAGACCTGGGGGCAGACTGCATCTGGGCAACAGTTGTCCCTTTTTTTTTTTTTTTTTCCCTGTTCATGGGTTTTCCATTATTTTCATTATTTGAAATTTATAATATGGGTGATTCAAAGGTCTTGGTTGGAACTGGAATCCCACTGTGCCTAGAGCTAATTAGATGTGCATGCTTGTGTGCTTGTGTGTGTGTATGTAGGCACGTGCACATATGGAAGAACCCCTGAGTGAAGGACCCTGGGTCTACAAGACATAAGAATAACCAAATGGTGGGGAAGCAGGGAAATAACATGGGAATTAATCATCAGGCGCTGATTAACACACTTACTTAGTTGTATCATGTTTGGTTGTTTGTATTGATATATCTACAACCAGATGGTGATGTTTAAACATTTGTTTGGTATTTAAAAATGTTCCACAATGTTTTGCACAGGCAAATGTTGATACCACTTGTTCTGGGTGCATTCAGTAAACAGAGTCCGTAGTGACCCATTTAGACGTAGAAGACAAACTTTCAGTACCTAATCCCCCCAGCGAAAGGGACTTTGACCTGAATGCAGACCCCTGTTCCAGTTCCTGGTTTGCCCAGAACTTGCTCCACAGGGATCAGACTCCCACCTGGATCCCCTCTGCTGCTACCAACAGTTGACATTTTGAAGAGCTGTATTAGACTAGATGTCTGATATAGGTTGGAGCTTATCCTAAGTGACTTACAAAGGTTTCCACAGTGAGGCTACGGAATATCAAGGATTTAAGCACACTCAATTAAAAAACATTGAAGTCCCTAGCTAGTGCTCTAAGGACTAGAACTGGCTACTTTGTGCGTTCAGTAGATAAGGTCGTGTTACCTGTTACACAGACTAAATCAGACTACTTTTCTGCACTGGAGGGTGTTGTCCTGGCACTGTCTATACTTTGAGGGTCACTGCTAACTCCTGCTTGCCTCAGGGAAGAAGCAGTTGAGAAATGGGAAGGGATTTTTTTTTTTTGTGACCTGCCTTTGAGTGTTGCATTGGGCAAGTTAAAGGTTGATAAAGGTTGTTTGTACAGCCCTAGAGGGGATGTAATCTGCTGAGACATGTCTTTATTACAAATATGCATTGCCCCTTGTACAGACAAGGAAGCAAGATAGGTCATAGAAGATGGGCCTAGCCAGTTCTACAGGGCTGAAGTGCCAGCAAGAGTGTCTGCAAGCTTGAAACTGGAGGCTTAAACACGGGGGCAAAAAGATGACTCAGTATATTAAATGTTGCATTGAAATATACAGAATTATAAAAGGGCAAAATGTGCTGCAGAAACAAATGCACAGCATCATGTGTGTGAAGAGAAGTACTTCAGAAAAAATAACATGTTACTGAGATGTTATTGCCGAATAACAACATCCTTCCACCCACTTTAGAGCGTCAAACCTGATTTCTGTTTCCCAGGACAGAAGACCACTGGGTCAGCCTGGGATGTCCCAGAGAATTGTTTTGCTCCATCATATTAAACCATCTCATTGCTATTCTTCACCGAATTATCACATGGAGAGTTGAATCTGAGTTCATTTGTTTTAGAATAAGGACACTTTCAACTTTCAAGATTTATAGGGCTTTCTCCAAATTTATTACAACTTTTTTTCTGCAATGTTAGTGTGCTGACACTGGATCACACGGACACAGTAAACTTTCACCTGCCTGAACAGTTGCAAAGCTGAATAACCAGTTTCATTCTGCTTTTCAGCTCTCTTTAGTGCATGTGGATAACACTAGTCGCTCCCCTCTGCACATACTTCAAGTAATTTTCAAATACTGTTGCACTCCACATTGGCCACAGTACGGCATATGGCATGCGTCATCATCACTTAATAATATTGAGATCATGCTCAAACTGTGGTCAGAAATCAGGCTACTTAAAACACTGCTTCTGCAGTGAACTTTTGCTGGGACTTCCCGCTAGTGTTATATTACTGTTTTTTTTTTAATACATGATGGCTACATAAGTCCCTGGTGGCACCATGTCCTCATGAAAGGTGAAAGCTTGGAGATTACGATTATGACAATGAGTAGGAGCTACCATGTGGGGCAGTGCCATGTTGTGGCAGATGCTGCGCACACAGAATACTGTGGTTGCTACTCTGAAACAGGAATAAAAAAGATGAATAAAATAATTCTTCTGTCTCAAATGGGCTGAAAACATGTTAGGAACAAATGCCAGAAAGAGGATCTGTGTTAATGTTTGGAGATTGCATACATGTCTGAAGGGTGGTTTAAGCAGTTCTATTTTTGCTTTGAAAGGGAGCAGGAACACTCTTTCAGCCCATTCTCAGCTGACAGGATCACAACTGTTAAAGGTGGGCAATGAATACTAAGGCTTAGTAGCTTATTGAATGCACCAATTATGTCACTGTTTGAATATGGCAGAAAGCTGAACTGAAGTCATTTAGATGCCTTTGAAAAATTGTTTTTGTGGCTTCAGGTTTTAGGGCAGCTTTCCTGGGGTGATTTAGCCTTCAGAGAGAAGAGATATTTCAGATAGATACTGATTTATAGCTTACATAAGCTGTTATCTCCTCACTTTATGATACAGAGTTGGGTACAAATTAAGAGGTTTGTTAGTAGTCAGCTATCACCTGTGTATTACAGTAGCATTAGTTCCCAACTAACAATCTTTGCACCTAAGTAAGTTCTACAGAATTTACAAGAACAGTTCTGTCAGCTGAAGATGCAGGTAGGAGTTTGGCTTATATTTGCGTGTGCTGTATACTACTTAGCTTCCCTTCCAAAAAGTTCAGGCATGAAAATTGTGTTGAGATTACAGAAACAACAGGTTATTTCAGGTGGGCAGAAAACAGAGCTGCTCTACTCCCTTTGGGGAATATCAGAGCTAGTGGGCCAGCAGTAGGTGTGAACAGGAACAAACATATCCAACATTTCACTAAATGAGAGACATTCAACCCTTGTTTAATAGAACACAGTGATTTTTCTACCTACCAGCTGATGGCTTTGAAGCCATTTACTTTTCTTTGAAAATAATAATTCTGGTGGTAATAAAGTCAGTGGATTTTTATCATAGTTATATCATATGAGTATCACTTTTCTAATCTTAGTTCTTGGGCAATATCTTTCATGTGGCTGGATTTCATGATATGATAAACAGCCTTTCTAATGCTCCTTGTCTTGCAGTTATATTTGTAGTGACTGAGGTATTGGAAAGAAAGAATCTTACATACTTTTTTTTTGTAAGCAGTCATCCAAAATGCAGTGAAGAATGTCTGTCCAATGAATTAATTTCTCTTACATTCGTGTTAGGTACAAGCTGTTGATTCTACTCCTCAGCTATAAAAGTAAGATACTTGAATGGCTCTGTGAAGTCTATTTTTAATCATATGAACACAAAGCACTTGATTTAGCTCTTGCTGACATTGGTTTAAATTAGAAGGATCTCTGTTAAAGTCATTAAAGCCTATGACGATTCGGGTTAAAACCTAAAATATAATGAAACTAGGCTAAAGTCAAAATAGAACAGACTTACGTAATTGCAGACATAATTGTTCCACCGACTTTCCTAAGTCATGAAATATACTACTGTCTGAAGTTTATCTATAGAAAGGTATCAACACCATATATTATCTGCAACACATTTATTTTTAGAGGGCCATACCCTTTTTCATTTCTTTGACATAGTGGAAAATCTTGAAGTCTGGATCAATTTGTCTTAAAATCAGGGCACTGAGCCCAGTTCTAAACTCTTTTCTCTTTTATTAGGCAAAATAATCATCCTTCTTCTCTAAGTACAAATTTACTTATCTGGTTTTACATCCATTCATCCATCTATGTACTAATAAAATCCTCATCAGTGCAGAATTTCAGGGCTCCATTGAACACTTCTACTAGTCTTTAAAAGACAGGAACTTGAGTAACTCCATTTACTGTAATTTCACTGCTGTAACTGAACTACCTTCAGCTCCATGTTTTCTGCAGAAATCTGATCACATCTGGATAAGGGTAATTTAACAGGCATTTTCTCCCCCCTTTGCCATCCCTACTTACCTGATACTGTTAAACATTCAGCTTTATTCTTTCTCAGTACTTTGTGACTTTGTGGCTGTAATGGCAAATCACATTATATTTCACCTTCTCCTTTGGTGTAGCTTTCTGAAAGTTTGCATTTTTCGGAGCCCCTTGTTTTGATCTCTCATAATGCCATGTGAATGAGGGGGAAAATGATAATCCAACAGACTTTAAACTGTCCCACTGGTGAATTTCTGCCCATCTGCTTTGAAATACACAATAGTGATGAATGCTACTTTGCCTAGAACTGCTGTACATTTTTTACTAATGTATTTTTATCTATAGTGAGATAACAATGATATAGAGATGGAGCAATAGATGTAGAAATAACAATTTTTTTTTTTCTTATGTAAAGCCACAGAAAGGAAACACAGTGCTTTCTCACCATATAAAAGATGGATTTTTGCATTCTTTGTAAGAAGTTGCAGACTCTGACCAGTATTTTCAGAGCTGCATGGATGTGTAATGGTGCAGCCAAGGACTGGTGAGTGGGCTTTTTAGAAATATTCCCTTGTCTTTTTGAATATACCAGTGGATTTTTATCTGTATTTTTAATAGACTATCTCCCTCTTCAAATAAAGCCCCAGGCACCTAATGCAGCACTCACTGAAGAAACCTGTGCAAAGATTGACCAAATGGGATTTAATTGACTGAACACAGATGTGTTTTCACATGATCAAGGATATCTTACCTGGCCTCTAGCTCTTTCTCTGTCAGGTTGTCTTGTTGGTCCCAAAAGGTTCTGCATTTGGTCCTGTGGCAGAATCCTTCAGACACACTAGGACATCTGTGATTAGGCACCTGAATTACTTACAGAGCTTGCTCTGAATTGTGGGAATTTCTCAAAGCCAGGATCAGATTCTAGGGAGTTTGAGGAATTTTTAACATCGACTTTCTTGGAGGAAGAGATCTACATTTAGGATGAAAAACACAGTTTTCAATGCTTCAGAATGACAATGCAGGTTAAGTGTGTGGGTATCTTTGTGGTCACAGTGGCTACATATGTACTGTGGGTAAAAATTTTATGCAAGATGTTGCTGATGTTTTGATTATAAATATGAGATAATATAAAGGAGAGCTAAATTCTCCTCTTTTTGGACAGAAAAAAAATAGCAGGCTACATGTGTGTAGATCTGAGGGTAGAAGTTGGCTCTGATGTGCTATCCTCTGCTGCTGAGTAGAAAGTGAAAACAGACATATGACTCATATTTTCAAGGCAGAGACTCATGTACTACTAACCAGATCTCCGCTCTAACATCAGAGTACAGAACAGACTCTTAAACAGAAGGGAAATCCCAACTCTGGCATGAATGGCCTCTGCAATTTAGGCCCTTTATTTCAATACTTTTCCCTGCATGTTACTCTATATACAGGGCATAAAGGTCTTTTTGAAAGCTGTCTACACTTTAAGGAGCCATTTAGGGTTTGGTCCCAGGGGCTTGGAGGATTTTCTAGCCTCAGATTTCTCATAACTTTTCTGTCTGTTTTACGAGAGAAGGTAAACCAGCATTAAGACACTGCCATGGTGGGACAAAGCAAATTTCACCACTGGGCACCTGCCCCTTCCCTTGGACAGTCCAGTTTTGGAGGTTGTGAGGGTGAAGCATGCAGTGCTATCCAGTGCTGTCAGGGTGGTTTGCTTCATGTGCACAGTGACACCTTTCTTGGGTGCTAATGATGTTCAAGAGCTATGATTAAGTCCTTAAAGTGCAACCCTTCCAGGAAAACAACTCTTTAGAAATATCATAGAGCTCAAAGTTTATCCTGCCTGTCTTCTTTCTGCTAGGTACCAGTTCTGCATATTTTACTCAAGTTTTCAGAACAAAGTTGATTTCTTTTTTTCTTGAGCATCATCAAAAGCCATAACAGCTCCGGAGGACACATTATATAATAATACAAGGCACTCAGCACTGCCTTAAATGTTATGCAGTCATTTATACCTGTGTGAAAAGTAGCTGCAAACTGGCTGTAAAACTCTCCTCTGGCCTATGCATATCCGTAGGGAATGTTGCCTTGGGAGCTTTTTATACACAGTTTTCACAGAATGGAGAAAAAGTACAAGGCCATTGAGTGTCTGACTTCTCTTCCTCCACAGTGTTAATTTTGAATTTAATCATGTAACTCTGCTGTCTTGAAAGCATGAGGATTCTGTAAAAATATGTATTGATGATGCACAAGTACTAATAGATTAATTCACATTCTTTTTACTGTGCTGGCTGTGCAAATCTAAGAGAAGTGAAAAGCAGCAACTTATTTTTGCTGACAAGTAAATACATAATCCCTGAATGCAGAAGGAAAGGTATCCATTGAGGAAGAAAGCAACATGTTTGCAGACTCCATTTTTACTCTTCAATTTGTTCTTCCTAACAGGTCACACACAATTATCAGGAGATTTGTTAAACCTGTCACTGCATACAAATCTGCTGCCATCCTCCTTGTTTTTTTTTTTTTTTTTTTTTTTGTTTGTTTGTTTGTTTGTTTTTGTTTTGTTGTTGTTGTTGTTGTTTTTTTTTTTTTTTTTTTTGGCTTAAAGTATGCCAAAAGCAAAAATAAAGGGAAGTTAAACTGTGGGAGAAGAGATCCTTAAGACTCCATCCTTTTACTTTCCTAAATAACTTTCTAGCTCATTTTTAGTAGCATGACTCTACTATTGTTTAAAATAGACTGTAATATATAGCTCTTACCGTACAGAAGAAAATGCAGATCACTCCTCATTTCTTCTGTTAATTCTTGCAGCTGCTGGAATTTGGAGTCTGTATATACGGAAAAAGATCTATATTCATCTGTGTACATTCCATTATATTTTTCAGCATCAGTAGCCTAATACAGATAGGAAATCATTTACATGTACACTCCTTTCTTCCAAGCACCTTAAAACAACTGTTTAAACATAAACTAAACTTCACAACTTCCTGGTGAGTGAGGGAAGGTCGATATCCTGATTTCACATGTGGGATAACTGAGGAACATAGAAGATGTAAAGCTTGCCAAGTTCACAAATAAAGTCTTGTGGAAACAGGGATGGAATGCAGATGATTGGGCTCCCTGTCCTCTTTGTTAGACATAAAACATCACTTCTGCCTGGAGGCATGACTGTTAATAGATACTCTGAGGTTGAAATCGAAGTGAATATGAATCATAGTTATATTGTGAAGAAGGTGGATATGGTTAAACTATTGGCCAACATTTGTGTCATTTCTCAATAGAAAAAAAAAAAAAAAAACAAACAAACCAAAAATCTCAACAATGCATTAAGGACTTGTGGCTTCTCTGTATAGTTATGTGACGTGACTTTTGTGGTCATTGTCTTTAGGGTGTTTCTAAGCGGTTTTGACAGCACAGGTTGTGCTCCCTTCTGATCTGTGTTGACATGACAAATATGGGGAGGGTTTCCTGTTGGTGTAAGTCAGAATAGCTCCAGTCAGAACAGCTTGAATAGAAGGATGTCAATGTGCATGATATTTGTAGGATATTTTTGGCATATTTTCTCATCCCACATTTTGTTTCCAGATGACAACAATGGATGTTAGATTTCTAAATATTGTTTTAGAAAGCAGTTTCATTGCTGTATTTTCTTTACGACTATTTTTAAAGAAAGTTGGCAGCCTTATTGAAAATTCATTAAAAAAGGAGAAAAGAAAAAGGGAATGTGTTCTTTTAACAAGTTAGAGGGCTAAGAGTCTCCAGAATAATACACAACTTATTGGTTTCTCTGATATAATTCATTGGACCACCTGCTGCCCAAGGACATCTGCTAAGCTGTAGAGTTGAACTAACTTTGATCATGCAAAAGAGAGATTGGACTGTGTACTTTCCTCCAGTGACTGGAAAGTGGTTACCAAGTAGGGGGGAATTGGCATATGTGATCTGTTTCTACTGCGCTGCTTGACTAGGTACTGATAATTCAGCAATCTGACAGGCTGTGGCTTGGGAGAACAGCACAGTCATCTTAGATTATCTCTTTTAGCCTAAAATGCAACAAGAGGAAATATAAAAAGTTGTGACTGAAGTGAAAATAAAATAAAATAAATAAAATCATAAGTGATATCACTCTCCTAAAATGAAAGTCTCTCATCTTTTTATAGTATTTAATTTGTGAAGCATGAGATGAGAAATCTGGAACTGCCAAGTTAGTTCAGGAAAGAAGTGGAAAAATTAATAGAAAATTTCAGAAACTTTTTTCTTGTAGTATAAAAAGACAACATTGTCATATTCCTGTAGTATAAAACAGCAACAACCAAAGTGGCATTTTATGTGATGTGCAGCCATTGGTGGGACTGGAACTGGAATCTGAATGATTTTGATTCATTGGTCTCCAGGTACTAGGGAACCATATAGGAACGCAGTGGAGGACAGTGCAAAAGCTAAGGCAGTATTATCCTAGCTGACAAATCACACTTTGAAAAGACAAACTGTTCTTTACAGCACAAGGGTCATTCGTTTGGACTGAGTGATCGTTGCAGAGGCAGGAGACAGCTGATGGAAATGGGAAATAATCAGCCAATTCCTTTAACAACTGGCTTCTGTGTGTTTAGTTTGGCATGCATATATATACGTGTAAGCATACACTGCAGTATTTTAAAATGTATGTATGTCTCTGTGTCTGTGCTTATTACTGTCATCTTGTGAAATCACTCCTTTCATGAAATAATTAAAGGTTTCAGGTATTTTTGCCAACTGACTGGAATTACAGGTGTTCTGGATGATATGCCTATTTCACTTGGTTTTATAAACTGACAGAAGGTGAATCCTGGCATTATCCATGTGCTTTCACACTGTGGTTATGTGGGAAATAATGTCTCTAGCCACTTCTTACTATTCAGGGAATTAATAAACAATGACAGTGATACAAAGCAAAGGACCAGTCATGCATTTTTCAGTCCTTTGGAAATTCCCCAGCCATGGGACAACATGTCCTTTTGGTGATTCTCCTTCTGGGAACTTTCTTACACTCAAAATTTGTCTGAGTAGGTTGTCTTCTTTTAATATCTGTATTCTTTGTAGGTTATTTCTTTCAGTTTGTTCATTGGAGTGTGAAGGAGAAAATGTTGTTCTTCGGGTGGGAGTCCCTTCTGTTTGGCTCCCACACAACACCAAAATCATGCTTTTATTCAGAGGTGCTTCAGGAGATTAGTAGGTTCATTTTCAGTTTCAGACCATCAGGACACATTAGGATTCAAAAATTCCAGGAAGGGCTGTCACATGAATGACCCAAGACTCCTGCTGCTCTGATATTGGCTGTAGTGGAGCAGGGTGCTAGAAATTGCTCCAAAGTTAGAAATTCAGGAGAGGGTAAGATTGACCTGGAGAAAACCAACTCACTCTATCCCTTCCAGGCATGTGACAGGGTCTCAGGGCACATCTTTAGCTGGTCCTATGATTCCATTCTTTGTCCATAATCTATTAAGTAAAAAAAAAAAAAAAAAAATAAAAAAAAATCATAAGGCCAGAAAGTGTCAGCAACCCTCATGGCTGTTGGCAGACTTGTCAGTGGATCTGCATGTGTTTTCCTTCTACACCTCTCAAATATATCTTTCCCCAGTTTGGCAGGCAGTGGGTACTCCGCCATAACAGCGGCACTCTTTAGAGTTTTTGCAGCTGGGATTGCTCCCCTGGGCCATAGTCACCACCTGATGGTGCTCGTTAGTGGAGTGTAACACACTATCGCTTGCTCTCGTGAGTTATTCATTCAGGGACTTCTGACATGGAGCCTTTCCTTGGCAGGTAAGCATGGGTATTAAGTTCTAACACTAGCAAGGGTTAAACCATCAGGTTATCACTGAAGGGGGGAATGTCTTTAGCAAACCTCTATAGCAACACTGAGAGTGGAAGCTGACTGCAATGAGCTATGTAAATGAAGGCACAAGCAGGAGGTCACCCTAGTCCCAGGGTTGCTACCGTAAGTAGCACGTCTGCTGCATATAGGTAGGACTCAGATTTCCTCTCATGGCTACAGGAATCTCAGCATTACATCATTGGAGAAGCTTGTGATGTTTCATTTGATAGAAAGAGCCAAGCAAATTAAAAGTTTGAATGTTGAATCTTGAATACAGACATGGACAAGGAATAAATGATAGGAAAAATTGACTTCCTTTTTGGTATTGTCTAGTCATATACATGTTTAGATCCCACCCTCCTACACCTCCACTCTGAGTCCCTGTTACCTGTTTTAGAGTATTTTTTGAAAAATTAAAAAAAAAAACAAACCTTTCTGAAATAGTCTCAATTTTGAAAATAAATGTTAGTTCTGCAGTGTGTACTGCTATGTAGTTTTAGGTACAAATATGAGTATATAGCTTTATAAATAAATGTAATTGAAACATTCTTTGACTTGTCCCATGATCCAAAAGAAATCAAGGTTAGGCATTTCCCACAATGTCTATCTATGATATCTGGGAATTTTCTGAAATAATTGAAAATTTTAGTCATGTCTGGGATTGAAGCAGTCATTTCATGCAATGACTGAATGTTTTAGACTTTTTGTAAAACAACTAGTTTACTGCATGGCTACAGCAGACACCCATGCAGATTTATCAAGGAGAGGAGTATTGATGCTTTCAGTTTTATGATTACTCCATTTTCTTCTCCTCATCCTCCCCAGCCTGATATGGTATCAGCATCCAGGACTACTCTTCAGTGCTGTGATTCACAGGATTTTTCTTTGGCTCTTAGAATAATAAAAAGCTGCCACTCTGTGAATCTTGGGATAAGTGTGTCGTCTTCCCTGATATAGGGACTGGGGTCCACATGTTTTTTGCAGCTTGCTGTTTGTGTGGAGCACAAACATGTACTTCACTTTTATTTTTTATTTATGTCAGACCTACCTCTGTGTCTCCTCTCTGCAGCTATTTAGGTGGAATGTGCTGCGTAGATTATTTGTGAGTAAAAGTATAGAGATTATTATATTGAAACAAATTAAAAGATTATGGGATTTGGATCTGTCCTGATAAGAATTTTTTCAAAATGCTCTGTTTCAAGTGGTAACATAACCATAAACAATTATAATGCTTGACAATTTGGGTGTAAAGATAATCCATCCTAGCCTAGGGAGAGATATGCTCATGTCCATGCTTTTATTTGTCAGGTTTTAAATTTGTAGGTTAGGGAAATTAATATTTTGTCATAACTATGTATGAAAGTTCTCATTGGATTTTAGTTTACCTAAAATATTTTCTCATGGATCCTGGAATGTAGGGGAAATTCAATTAATTTATCAAGAATTGTTTTCCAGACTGAAGCTCTTTTACCTTAATCTTGTTCCAGTAGTGGTTATCCCTCTATTTCAAACTACAACCAGATGATATAAGTTTGAAATATGGACTTAGTAAGTCTTTTGGTTGTATTGATTTTTGAATTAATTTTAAATGCAAACTCAATGTCTTTCTAGTCCAAATAACAGAAGTCATGATTCTGCTTAATGTACTGCAGAAAGGAAGAAGGAACCACAGTTGGCAGCATCTAGAAAAGGTAATGTATTCCAGGTAATCAATTCATGCTTCATTGGCTCTTTCCAGTCAGCTAATGAATAAAGGTGCCCATTTGCAAGCTTTTCTCTGAAGTTGATTAATTATCTCCACAAAATTTACTTTATTCATGTGGTGATTATCTGAGGTTAAACAAATCCCTAAGTATTCAATGTACTTTTAGCCCATTAAGAAGAGATCTAATATCCATCCATCCATCCATCCATCCATCCATCCATCCATCCATCCATCCATCCATCCATCCACCCACACATTTCCAAAAAGTTCTGGTATTAATATTGGCAATATTTGGGCTAGAAGTAATTAATCTTGTATTATAAGGCAAGATAAAACTCAGAAAAAAATTAGAAAAAAAAATCACTACTATAGGGTAAGAAGATTGGTTAGATAAGAACTAATAATTTCTATACATTGTTGTCTGACTCCTGTTATAACACTGTCACTACCTGGCACCAGATCTACAAAGTCATGTAGGTTTGTAACTGGTATTGATTTCAGTGAAAGTAGGAAAATCTCAGTAACTTTCTGGATAGGAACTTTGGACCTTTAATTATTTTCAGTAGGGACAGTCCTTCCTGTGTTCGGTATAAAAATTGAGTCCAAATCTGCCCACCAATTGCAGTCTGTTGATCATACCTGGCCTGATGGTTATCCTTGCCTTTTTTTCTGGGGAATAAATGCTTAATATCTTGGAGAGAAGATTAACACAAAAGACCATAATCAGACCAAAACACACTTCCCAAATAAAAAATATTGAGAAGACTAGTCCATTTAACCCAAACAAATACCTTCCTGACATCTATTCATAAAAAAAGAAATTACTGTTCATTGTGGCCAAAAGACTGTATTGATATTACTAGCTAAGTCGTATCTATAATTTATCCTTTTTAGTCAAGATGCATGCAGATAATTTAAAGGATAAACTGGAAAAGGACTTGAGCCCCTAAAAAGCCTTGGGCATTTTGAAGACTTCTACCAGTTATTAATTTGGCTGCCAACATTTTTGCTATGTCTTTTATATCTGGATTGTCCTTATTACATGCAGCTCTTATAGACCTTTCTTGTGTAAATTATCAGTTAAAGTTTCAGCATCTTTTGAAGTCTGAAAGAATCTTGAACATAGGGTGTATGAGCTTAAATTGACATAGCTGAGTAAAACTCCAGAGGAAGAACCCCAGAGTCTTAGTTTTATTTAAATGTAGTTGATGCAGACATTAAAAGAATACATCCTTTGGCTAGATCCACAAAGATGTTCAGGCTGAACATACAAATCTCACTGAAATTTCAGGAATACAAATCTAAAATCCCATATTAGTTCCTTTATTTTTTAGGACTTGTACCAGTATGAGGATGCTTTTATTTGGTATGGATCTTTCCAGGAAGGTAACTATAACCTCATAAAGGAGGAACAGAAAGCTGTTTGCACTAGTGTCTCTGAGTCTCCAGACAGAGAGGCAGGGCAAAAACCTAGGTCAGTAAAAGTTGTCTGGTGGAAATGCTTGTGTTCCTCTGTTGGCTATGACACTGCTGTGCTAACACAGATACCTAGCGATAAATTAGGCAAGATGCATCTGTACTCCTTTCAGAGCCAGCCAGTATACAGAGATCCAGATTCTTCCAATTTAACATTTGATGACTCTCTAGGAACCCTACTAGACCACCCTAGATTTTGGTTATACTCAGTGTAAAGGCTATCGACCTGATCCCACCCATCAAAGATTCAAATTGCATTTCTAAGTTGCTGTGGACCACAGAGGTATCCTGAGGGGAATGCCTCAGCTGAGTGTCAGACATTTGGAATGATGATTCTGGCTTGAATTATGATTTATATAATCATCTAATGGCTAACATGTCTGCCTAGATAGGGAGTTACATCCCCACCTAAGCCAACAACAATGCAAAATTATGATCAGCTTCCCAGAAGAAAGTGATCCTTATTATAACATTAATAAAATGGTTTTTGATAATTTATTTCTGTGCTAACATGTCTTACATTGATGGCTTACATATACGTGATGGAAAGATAAAGCATCTGAGAATGTGACTCTCTGTGGGACTTAGGTTGCACGTGTATAGTTCTATTAAAAGTCACAATCTGCACTGTGGTAATGTGAGTTTCTAGGCAGGTAAGGGAATGGAGGTCAGTGTAAAATGTACGCTCTGTACCTTTAGAACAATACAAAAAGACGTAATCATGAAGTAATCATAATTTAAAATATTCATAGTTTTGAAGTATGTCTTCTAGATACTAATATGTTAATAGAAACTGCTACTGAGTATTTACTTCTCCTGGCAAAATCCAAAGACAACATTCAGGCCTCATTGAAATTACCAATAATATTCTCAGTGAACTAAGATTCTCTACTATGGGATTTTCAAATGCTTGGCAATACTCAGATTATGGCCTTCAGCCTTTGCATTGAGTTGTCATCATACTAGTCTAAGGCTTACTTACTCAAACATATTTGTTGTGTCTTTTAAGTTAGAGGAGTTTATAATTTAAAGAAAAATATTTTCCTTTGAATTTGAAATAAGGGCCATTGATTTTTCTTCTGTTAGGCTTAGACAAGGAAAAATCAGTAGACAAAAGTTGTGTACCATTAACTGCAAGTGAAGGGCTAGTTGACCTCAGCTGAGCCATTGATGACGGTGAGGCTAATGGGAAAAAAATTGATCTCTTCATAATTTGTCAAGTGAAGTGTGGTTATCTAAAAAAATCTCATTATCAACCCTGTTCTTGGGAATAATAAAAAATATCGGTTAAGTTAATTTTATTAAGCTCTTCCTAGGTATAGCAGAAGTCTCAGTTGTCAGTCACTGGCATGTAGATGTCACACAAAGTGATTGGTGATGCTATTCTCAGGTTTATAGCAAAGGAATAAGTAAATCCATTCCCTCAAAATAAAGAGATATAATTTAATAGCAAGCATTAAGAATTGCTCTTCAGGGGAGACCTATGATTTAATTTGGGAACTCACATGTTCTTTGGCCTCTTTGGAAAGTACAACAGGCTTTTACTTTCCTTTTTTGGCCATAAAACATTTATCATAGGACTCATTAAAAAATCCTATTAAATTATGTTTCTGTGAGTTTTGTCCCTCATGCACTTGGGAAAACTGTGAAATGCCTTTTCAATTGAAGGCATTTTTCGTTTATATGTGTAATACTTTTTTGCCTGGGGAAACAAATGATGTCTCCATAGGGTGCCTAACTCAGCATGGAAGCACGAGCTCTATGTAACCCTGGTATCTAGGTCATCACTGGAGACTGTACCTCGGATATCAAATGCAAAAGACAGAACTGTTGCTTGAGCTAAAGGACTAAGCCTCCTGGAGGCAGCTATAGCAAAAATATTCTCTGTGGATCAAATGGAAATAAATAACAACTCTTGGATGGAGGACAACATACAGAAATAAGGTAGAACAGGATAGTTGGAGGCTGAGTTCAAGGCTGGAACTCATGGAGATGTAGCCTGACCCTACTGATTATTTCTTTACTAGGTAATTAAGCACTGTCAAGCACAAACATAAGCACTACACTTGATTATCCATACTGTTAAATGGTTCCTGTCTGCCCACTTTTGGCCTAGACCAACTATTGCTTTTTCTAACAATTTCATGGTCTCAGTTTTTAGAACAGGGCAAGCAATATTCCCCCTCACGCTATGGGTTTTGCTGTCATATTTTGGAAAGTTAGAGAGTTTAATGACACAGGGATGTCCAGACTTTATTAGATGGCCTCTAGGACCTGTTTTAGTTTAATGCAGTAGTAACATATACAGCCATTTTGACAGAAATATTGTTGTCCATATCATTTGGGGCTAGGACTTCACCTGTCAGGTCTGAATTCTCATCCCAACTGAGCTGCTTCTTTTGTCTTTGACCAAAACTTAACTCTGTCTATCAGTTGACTCCCTCCGCAAATTTTTTGATAACTGAAACTAGTGTATTTCACAGATATATGTGATATATATACATACATACATACCTATATATATATATGTACACACACGCACATAAAGGTATACGTAGTTATGTATGATACTTAGAACACACTGTCATTGTACATACATGCTCAGTGTAATTACTGTTTTCTTCAATTATTTATTTCAAGCAACAGCTCTCCTCTGTTACATACAGACATGCCCATGGAGCAGATCCAAACACCATTCACACTTATCTGGCTTGAACTGTTCTCAGGAAGTAATTGTACAAGTTTAGTCTTTTAATTCTTATATTTGAAGAGGCCAAAATACTTTTTTTTATTAATTAAAAGTGTTTAGCGAAGGCTTCATATGAACATATGTGAGTCTATAGTTTTACTTCTGAACTGTTCAAGTCACATATAGCTTTAGATATTGGAATTTTTTAACTTGGATACTCTGGTCACCTATGTCACATGGCTTTATTTATACTTTGTGATCATATGAATTAACTGAAAAGGAAGTGGAAGGTGTCATTTGTGGCACAGGAAGATTTGTGTTCTATACATATTTTACAAGTATTCATGTTACTCTCACTATGCCAATAGAATTATAAATAACATCTGGAAAGAAAATACAATCTTGTTAAGGTAAATCAGTGATTATTGAAAAGAACTTTCACTAATACCCTCTTTTTACTGCTTTAATGAGTGGGGCAAAGTCATGAGAATTCCTGCAGAAAAGGTAGTATCACTTCTTGTTCTATTCACAAAGTGTCCTCCAACATCCCCTAAGGGAATGGTAAAGTTGTTTAAACTCTCTCAAATGGCAATAAAGGGGATCACAGTTTAAAAACATAGCCTAGGGAAATACAACAGCACATAAATTCTTTTGGAAATTGCTTGTCAGGTTCATTTGGAATGGTAAAAGCCAGAATGTGCTTCCAGCTAATAATTATTTCTGAGTGGGAGGGTTGTCTGAGCTCTGGAGAAAAACAAAGGATTTGAGTGCAAGTAGTGAATTTGTTTCTGGAATGCTCTGAAAAATATAAAATTTGAGATTTTTTTTACCCCCATCCACACTTCTACAGTCTGCTGCAGCACTGGTTGAAATCACAGGGGACTTTACTGTTGAATGGGCAGGTTACTGGATCAGGCCCATAGTCTCCTCACAGTCAACAAAGGAAAATATATTTGATTTTTTCAACAGGAAAGGTGTATGTTCTCTTATGACTGGCTGTTAAGTATTATATCGATGCAAATCCCATTGAGAAGTAATGCTACATAACTATCAATATGCAAGATGTAATGACCTGGAATTAAAAGCAAAACAAAACCAAACCACTTACGATCTGTGAGTAATAAATGCAGCTAAATACTTCCTTAACGGGGACCGATCTTTTGGTGCCCAGTGAATTCAGTAAACAGTCACAGTGATTTCACTGAGCTTTGGCTCAGCTTTGGCAAATGGGATTCATCACTCTAAATGTAGATGTCTGCATCTGAGCTATAGCTTACCCTAGCTTTATAGTCAGGGGGGGAAAAGCAGCTTGTTTTAGGATGCAGTTCATCTCATCCTAAGGTAGGTGTTTGAAAGAGATTTTGTGAATTCTGTCCTAAAACTACCCATTTGTCTCCACTGACTATAAATGGAACCAACCCGACCAGCTGAAGTGGAGATGAATCCCCCTCTTATTGAGTGAAAAAGTCAGCATCTTCTGTTTATACAAACTGCTCTTTGCTTGAGTTATGGTATAACCACACCAGCTTGAGTCTCTTCTCTCTCAGTGCTTGAACAAAATGCCTCAGTAGCCCTGCAACACATATAAGGCAAACTAACACAAATGGACAATTGTCTTATGTCAGAATTGGGCTGTTCTGTGGTAAATGACGCTCAGAACACACAAAAGTATTTGCAAAATTTAGGTCAGATGAAAAACTAAAGCAATTTTTGAGAGTAAAAATATTTTAGCACTGAAAAAAATTGTGATTTTTCTGTTTCAAAGTAACATTTCATTTGGAAAAGTAGCAAATTTTGATCATTTAAATTTACTTCAAATGAAAGTGTAAAACACCAACCCAAATCAAAGGGTTTATGTTATCTGAAATATAATTTTTAATTTTTTGATTTTAACATTATGTTTTTATGACTTGACATTTTGTATTTCATGGGGTTTTTTACTTTATTTACTCCTAAAACAAACAAACAAAAATCATATATTCTATTTCCTTAGTGCACAGAAATGTGTGTTAGCCCCTAACAAGTTGCTTTTCCCAAAGTTCATGTACTTGTAAAGCCTATGATGTGTTTTCTGTATCTCTGTATTTCAACACCTGTGTAGTCTTTGCCTAGGGGCAGGTTTTCATCAAAATTTCTTGAACTGCTGTAGCAAGTGACTACAGCCACAAATGGCTTTTAACATTATTGTCCTCAGCAGGCTGGTGTAAAGCTGGGGCAAACCTACATAAGTCAACAAGTTATCTGAACTTGTGTAGCAGTTTGGGGCATAAAGTATGGGGATTTGCAAATACCCACTTGGTTCAAGTGGGGACATTAAATAGCAGCGTATCCACTGCTTTTAACAGAGCCATACACTGGTAAGACTTTTTACTTTTCACTTAGTGACAGCACTATTTAGCCATTTCAACTACTTATGGCAGGGTCTATCCCTGATCATGGTATTGGCAGTCAGGGGAGGATCCTTATTCTGGGGAGAGGATGAGATCTTGCCTGCTTGCCTTCTGTTCAGCAGTTCTCTGTGGTGCATGCAACGACTCTAATGTATTCACTTAAGCAAACTTCCTAGGGAAGCCCATACATCCTTGAAGTTGAGGATTGTTGATTTTTTTTTCTTTCTTTTTTTTTTTTTTTTCTCTCTTTTCCTTTCTAGAAATAGATTTGTTCTCTGGTGGGCTGAGAACAGCCATTGACTGCATTTCTGTGCTGTTGAAAAATTACTGTCAGAAGTGTTTGCTGACATCTAATCAAGGCAGAGATGAGGGATTTCTTAAAAACAGTACTTCTGATGCATGTCAGGTTGCTTTGCTTGGTCAGTTGTTGTCACGTCAGCTCTAAAGAATTTTAATTACCGTAGCTGTTATGAACACATTCCCTTAGGGAAATATAATTCTCTTATATTTGAATTAATTCGGATGAGTGCAGTTTACCTTCTCCTTAGAGTGGCTTGTCTCATGGTTTGAAATCAGAACTATCCAAACTTTCTGAATTTGTGAGCAGATGCTACTGGTGGGACTCCCCTGTGTGCCAGTCATTTTTCTCCCTTGAATGATGTGTGCACCCAGGCAGGTTGTGGACATGCAGCCGTGCACAAGGAACCTGGATCCAACTGCCGGAGTGGGCAGCTGGGCAGCTCCAATTCAACCAAAGGGGAAGAATCTCTTCTTACTGAACTGTCATCATTGCTCTTAGACAAACCCCAGTGACCTCAGGAAGCCTGCTTCATGTTAGAAATTTTGAAGTGGAAGTTTCACTAAAAATACGTAAAATGCAATCTCCTGTTTGCCTGAATTCCTACTTAAATGGGAATTTCTTCTCCAAATTCTCTTTGGCACCTCCAACAGTTTTTGAAAGTTACTCCAATCACAGATACATTTGGAGTAAACCAGAATTGTGTCCCTGGGGGAGTTACATCAAATTGTATTGGTGGAAAGTTAGTGTAAGAGTGCCTTGATTTAAGCATTTGGATATTTTACTAATTCAAGCCATTTGACAATAGTGTTTACTTGGATCCAGAAAGAATAAAAACTTGCCTGATACAGGAATGTGATTTTTCATTCTAAATGCCTTTCTCTCTTCTGCAGCTGTCTCAGATCTGAGTTGCAGATAGCTGCCCTCAAAGGATGCTTTTCCAACTTCATGTTCTTTATATGTCGAAGTTACAGTAGCTCTTTGGTTCTTAAGCCAATGGCAATAATGGACTAATTTCTCTTCTGTCATCCTCTATATTACACCTTCTATAATGCTCTTATTACCATGATCAGTATTTTCATCTCAGGGAACAGATGAATTTCTGATATTTATGACTGTTTACTCTGCATGGTTATTTTTTTTCAGAGCAGAAAGAAATGCATTTCCAGATTATTCACCTTCTCATACCTTCAAAGCTGTAAGCCATGTTCTATCAACCATAAATGCACTTTATTCCTTGGAGTACATGCTCTGAATTTACAACAGTTTGGTAGAGAAAAGTCTTTTGAGACATTAATTTTGTAATTCAGTTTATCCTACCTGAATTATGAGCCATGTAATAAATCTACATTATTTATCTGCACTGGTGATTCCCGGACAATTGTGTAGGTTATTCTTTGAGGAAGCTGTCTTCAACACTGTTCCTATTAAAAGACATTACAAAAGTTTTCCTTTCCCTGTTTTCAGGGTTTATGTTGTTTGAGAGGTCTTGTTCAGCCTTTGAATGTATATATTCCTACAGTGTCTTCAAAGTTGCCTAAGCAACTTTTCCATACACAAGCAGCATGTACCTTCTTAAAATGGATTGAAATCTCATTGGAGGTTTGGTTTTTCAAGACCTGACCCTTCTGCAGAAGGGAGGAGCATCAAAATTGTTGGTTTACCAGTGTATAAACACAGATAATAGCAGATCTTAATATAAAGGCTTAGGACTTTGTGCAGTTTTTGCATCAGTCACCTGAAGAATATTAAACATTTTAAGATGGATAGCAAATTAACTTAGTAGCTAAGAGGAAGATCTTGAGCGGGAATGAAAAGGACGGTTTAGAGGTTATTCAAGTTAGATGTTTCCAGATCAGTTGTTCTTGATGAAATCCTCCACATAAGACCTAATGAAGTGGTTGTAGTTCTCTGATCTCTGAGAAATGCTGGAGGATTTGTAAATTATAAGTCAATCAGATGACCAACCATTACCAGAAATATGCTAATGCAACTAATAAAGTTAGGAATCTAAGATATAACAATATGATAAGCACTGGGTCAGTATAACTTGAGAAGATCAAATGATGTCAGACAAGAGTAGTTTACATCTTTAATTAGGAAAAAAATAGTGACCAGGAAAGGAGAAGATGCCGTATAACTTGACTGTCATAAAATACAGATCCTGTCTAATAGGACACTCTTATTAACAAACTGGGTTTATAAGCCTGTCATAAAATGAGTGCAAAACTGCTGGGGAAAAAAATATGAAGGGATTAAGGGCCCATTCTTATAGTGAAAGGAGGAGTGCTTGCTGTAGAGATTCTTCTGGTTTGGAGTGTGTAGAATACTTTCATTGATCACCTTGGAAGATGGAAGAGAGAGTACAGTCTTAATTTCTGCAGACAATACCAACCTGGAAGGGGACTGCAAGCTCTCAAGAGGAAAAATCTGAAAGACTAAAAACAAGACTAAAAAATATCCACAGTTTTCTTGACAAGCTGAAGAAAAGATCTGGGTGAAAAACAGGAAACAATTCAGTGAGGAGAAGTGCAGAGCACTACCCTGAGGAATAATTAATTGCATACATATAAGAAAGAGAGCGCTCTTGGCAAAGCAGAAGTTAAACAGACGCCACTGAATCACTAACTGAATGTGAGTGAAGAATCCCACGCTGTGAGAAGTAAACCGCATACTAGTGTATATGGCAGACGTGCTGTAAGTTTTACTCCTTCTGCTTTACTCAGCATTCATAAGACCTTGTCCTGTTCCCAGTTCTGGGCAGTGCACTGTAACAGATGAGCCAACTGGAGGGAGTCCAGCAGAGAGAGTGCAGATAATCCACAGATGTAGAAAATATGACCCTTAAGGTGAGATTGGAGGAATTTGTTTTGATGAGCCTGAAGATGAGAAGGCTGAGGAGGACAAGGTAACAATGCTATAAAGGATTGCCAGCAAAAGGAGAGAAATAATCAGTTCCCTGTGTCCACAGACATAACACAAAAAAACAGTTTAAAATGCAGCATGGGTTATTTAGGTAAGACATTAGAGAAAAGCATGTCACTGTAATGATAGAACAAGTTTCTGTCTGGAATGATTTAGATATAGCAGATCCTGACTTTGGGCCAGTGCTGGATAAGACAAAATTCTCAGCCAGAGATATGTTCCTTTCTGGTGAAAGTGTTACTGCAGCAAATGAGGCATGAAGCACCTTGCTGTCCCAGAAGTCACACACTTGAAATGAGGCACAAAATAAAATGTGAACTAAAAAAGTTGAAAGGCACTGGACCAGTTGACGGCAACGTTCCCTTCAAAGTCCTTTTTCTCTGTCTTTAGAACATGTTTCTAAATAACTTATCTGAGGGTGTCTCAACATCACCTAAAATAAATTCAGGACCACTTGTGGTCATAGATTATGGAGACATACTTTGCTTTTTGGCTGCACATTCTCTTTTGCTGAGAAGCAGGGCTGGACTATAATATTTGTTTCTTCCCTCACTCCTAGGCTGTGTTATTTAGTCCTCTGTGCCTTTTAGAAACTTTAATTTTGCTAACCAGATTCAACCCCAATGATTAGACTCTGAGAGTTTTGATATTTTTCCTTTCAGAATATGATTATAGGTACCTTGTTTCTAAGACTTGTACTTTTTAGAAATCATAGAGTGTTTCCCGTTCAAAACCCTCTCACTTTACACACAACTAAATCCTGCTTGTTTGATCCCAAGGATATGAAATGTAATCCCCAGAATTTTGTAAGAAAGGCTAATTTAGGTTTTCTGCAAGAAAAGTTTAGAGAGAATGTCAACTAATATAATGTTATTGTTGGGTTATAGCTATTATGATGATATAAAACTTCTGTGCTTAATGCAAATTTTGGTAATTTTCCCAGCTTTTGTTTAAAGAAAATTAATTTAATTATTCTTCTAAATGTATTCTTCTAAATGTATGTAGGGTTTTGTTGGAGGAGTACATAAAAAGAAGTGCATCAAATACTTTAAAGTTGCATATAGTGAAGAAACAATATGCCACCTTTTCCTGTTTGCTAAAACATTGCTTTATGATAGGCAGCATAGATGAACATCATGACTGATGGATGATTCTCCCTTATGAGATTAGAATGTATTTCAATAGAATGATTCTTCGTACATATTTTTGCATACGGACATAATGGTACACACACAAGCATAGTGTACATAAAACTGCTCTTGGAAATGCATGGAAATCCAAAGCTAGTTCTGATAATGAGCAAGAATCTGGCCTAAAAAGAGATCAGGTAACACTGACTCATTAGAAAGCCAAATATTTTCTTTAAGTTCATTACTTTTTCTACTTGCATGTTTCTTTCCATGCTCCCATCCCTCTCCTGTTCCCCAAAGCCTAGGTTATATAAAGTTAATATGAAAAAGAACTTGATCCTATCTTCATATAAATCAAACAGAATACCTTTTCTAATGCTTTAAATAAGTCGCTGGTAATCTGTTTGTAGTCACTCATATTGGTTTAACAGGGGCCTGTAACTGTTCAGCTTGTTCCTACATCTGTTCCAGCAATTTAGGGAGAACATCTTCTTGTACTATATCTGAAAGCCATTTCCTATAAACAGAATGAGCCTTGAGCTCTCTATTAAGAGACATTCATTTGGAGAAGGAAGGATAAAAGACATAATGGCTATTAGCTTGTTTCATGGTGTATTGATGAGGAGTCTCTCATTTCCAAGGTAGTAACTCAGAGAAGCTTTAACACAGCCTAGGATGACTCACTTAGATTTTACTCAGTAGATTGCTCACCTTCTCCCAGTTAAAATCAGATCTTTTCTTCCTGAAGCCTCCAAAATCAGAATCTATACAATTAAGGGTAGGTTTATCAGAAAATGCCACTGGTCCTAGGCTAAGTTTTATCAACCCAACAGGTTCTCCAAAATATGATGTTCCATGTCCTCTCTGAAACCTGTAAGCTGTAACTCCACTATATACTTACTCACTGCTTAGAAATTTAATTTTTGAGAACATTTCCTCTGTGGTGTACACGTTACTTTCATTAAGCTAGCAGGCTGAATGAACAAGTAAAATAGGCGTGTGGTAATATGATCAGTATGGAACTAGCTTTAATTGGAAAAGCTGTTAGAGTCAGAGCAGTTTGTATTATATTTCTGTATGGAAAAAGATGTCTTTTTTATTTTCTATTTCTCTACTTTTATACAGCTGTAAGCATGAAAAAAACATCTGTCCAACAGGCAAGTGATTATTAACTCCACTTTAAAGAACTTCCCTAATAAATAATACGTTTACAATTGCTGCAGAGTGGAGTGGTAGCACAAATTGTACCTTAAAGTGCCCAGCTTCTGACTGCTTCTGTGTGCTTTATTGCTATTGGTACAAACATACTGCATCAATTGAAAAACAGCAGAATTAATTCTCCCCAAAATGAGATGTTGGTGCAAATATGGGGAATGCAAACTGAGCAGAGAGATAGCTGCTACAAGTGCTGTCATGAGATCATCTCCTTGTGTATTCTCTCACCAACTAGACCCAAAGCTTATGGTAGGATACCTGAGTTTTGCTGTGTTGGTGGAAAATCTGAGATGCTTCAATAAGAACTAAATTTAATATTGAGTTGCAATAATTTATGTAAGAAGAAAAATACTTACAGGCACAAATCTAAACAAGATCATCTGCTTTCTTGGAGAATTCTATTTATTTTATGCTCATCCTATTTCCCATTTTTCTCACGCCAAGGATATAATGCAGACTCCAATAGCTTGATGGCTTTCCCTTAACAGCCATCTCAGGACACAGATGATTTTGAGCATCTCTGGAATTTGTTAGCTGGATTTGTTACAATGTTCAGCAGTAAAATAGCTAACAATGCCCCCATTGAAATGGTGGTAGTTAGGTTTCAGACTTAACATTCTTTTGGGAAGTAAGGGAAAAGCCATATCCTCAGAGCTGTAATTTCAGGTGTTTATCTTTGCAATGTCCCACATTTCACTCTCTCATGTTTTCACAGTCATGGCAATTACTAGTTTCATAATAATACAAAAGTAAGCTGAAACTCTTATATAGCAATGTATAGCAAAGCATGGCTAATTTTGTGGATGGGACTTTGCAGAGTGTAACTTGGGCTGGGAACAGATGTGCTTTTCTCAGCCCAGTTCTGCTTATGAGGAGATTACTGTGCATCAGTGATGACTTGCTCTTATTTTCCAGCAGAACTTATGGTGTGAGTGCTTCTTCACCCATTTCAGTTACACTAATTCCTATTAGTTTAAGTAATGGGAATAGATCATGGCTAGCCCAGCTTATTTTGATCAAAATGGGTTAAGGAAACACAAGAACTGACTTGTGGAGACTGTGACTGATGCTCAGAGAGCAGCTAAGGAAGAGAGGCAGAAGGTAGCCAGTGGACAAGCCTGTTCCCAAGGTGTGCAACTGCACATACCTTTTGAAAAATTTCACACATGGTAATGGGAGGGCATACTAGCTGCCTTTCCTTGATTAGTGACACTGTCTGCAGCATGAACAAGCAGTGCAGTTGCAGTAAATGTAGCCCATGTTTGAAGCCTTGGGATAGATGAGGAACATCCATCTTTCCAGTCACACACATGTTGTGCATGAACAAAGTGCTGAGAAGTGAACCATTTGATTTTATGATTTGAATGCTTCAGGCCAAATATTGAGATTACTCTAATTGATAAGTGAAAAGCTTTAAATTAAGAGAAGAAACATTTTTATAAATGAAGTGATGAAAAAAATTGCTAATATAGCAAGTGAAACTGTGCTCTAACTATGAACTATGAACTAAATGGACAGTTACTCAATCCAGAAAGCACATACAATATTAACAAATGGCTTTTCTAGAGTCAGAATCCTAATAGCACTGGTATCCTCAATAGCTCCCTGTAGTATAAATACGCAGGAAAATTTGGTTATATGCTCTAGATATTCATTTTTAAGTGTGGTGCAGTGACTTGAGGTGGTTAGAGAAAGGGTCCACAACACAAATTCTTGAAATAGAGATGACAGATGAATACTTTATTTAAAGCACTATGCTTCCTGACACTTGAGAAACAGACTAACAGCACATATCTACTTCACAGGAAGTTTTGGATAATTAGACAATGCAAAGTAATTCCAGACTAGAGTTTTTCAATGAGTAGTAAATCTGCTGAAAAATGTTGTTTGTGAGAGACTGAAACTTTCAGCTAACCATATAGAATTCATGATCGACTTCAGCTGAAAAGAATGGAGAAAATGAAATCTGATGAAAAATGAGGGTGAAAAACGTTTATCGTGATGTTTTGAAATAGAGTATCTCATTGTGGAAAGAGTGAAAAACTTTCTACTTTTTTTTTTTTTTTTAAAGCATTGTGTGAAAAGAACTATGAAATTTTAGTTATAAACAAGAACCTCAAGTTTATTGTATAACCATGGTGCAGCTCAGGTCTGTCTCTATGTGCACTTTAGACATGAATTCCCTGGGTGTCCCAGGAGCTCCTTATCTATCTGCTTAGGTAAGGTAATGGACTGATCTGAATCAGTGGAGAGACTTGAGACAAAGTGAACTTAACCCCTACCCTGCTTCACCAGAAAGTATTTGATTAACTGGCACAGGAATTCTTCAGGTGGGAATTTCAGCCTGTCTTGAAGCTTTTCCCCAGAGACTCCAACTGTGCCTAGACCAATTCCTATGCTCAAATGTGTTGATTAACATCGAGGGTTGAGAATCTGGCTATCTCTGAGGCTTCCTGAGCTGATTCCTGCTGCAGAATTGATCAAATTGGACATAAATAAGATGTTTTAAGTAGTCACTACAAACTCCTTCAGCAGGTGCAGAAATGGTCAGGTAGGACAGTCTTTTGTATATGCTTAAGACAGTTAGGAGATGTTTTCTATGTAGTAGGTCCACAGTCTGGGTGGTGTAGGAACTGAATATAAGAACAGACGTTTGGAGAGTCTCACTTGGAACAGTTGAAGGTGCCATTTCAAGGACGCTTGAAAGTCTCGCATGATCATACAGGCAATGACCAACTATCTTGTTTGAGGTATTTGGTTCCCTTTGTGAAGATTATCCTGTTTAAAGATCACAGTATTTTAAGATTCTTTTAAGATTCTGTCTATGATTGTCCAACATCTGCTGGTTTACAAATCGACTAAATAAATAGGGAAAAAAGATTTAAAAAATTAAATAACTGTAGACAAAGTATTTTGGTGTTAGTCAAATGCATTTTCTTTCATTTTGTTAATTTCACCCCCTTTCCAACAAACAAAATACTACTTGAAAAACCTCAAATAAAATGCAAACACAACCATACAGGATTTTTCAAAATTAGGTTCTAGTTCCCCATCTCCTGTTCATGTTTCTTCAGTTTGTGCTCTCAATTGACAAATCCCTCTGTGTTTTCAGGTCTGTCCATTATGTATCTGAGCTTAAACAGAAAAATTCTACATGCATAGCTGGATACGTTATCATAGATTTTGTGCTTTTATGTCCAGTGTCATTGTGTTCACTAAAAGGTGAGTAGCTGCATCTACATTGCTCTTTTTAGAAGGTCAAGGGGAAGGTCAATGTTTTTATCCAGGAAGCCATCTATTCACAAGCCAGGTATTCATAACCATAACTCTCTTCTAGCCCTTATGCCTCACCATAAACCATCCTAATCATGGTAATTGCTACACTTGATAAAATATCCTACAGTTGTGACATGTTCCACTGTAAGTTTGTTCTACTCATCTAGCATATTATATTTAGTAATGTTGTATAATACAATATATTACAATATAATACAATATAATATAATAAATATAATAATATATATTATAATAAATAATAATACAATACAATACAATATAATAATATAATATAATATAATATAATATAATATAATATAATATAATATAATATAATATAATATAATATAATATAATATAATATAATATAATATAATATAATATAATATAATATAATATAATATAATATAATATAATATAATATAATATAATCAGTTGATTAAACTGTATTTGGTTATACTGAGCACTGGAGAGGAAGAATACATTTGGTGGGATGCAGCAGAGGAAATGTGAGAAGGGAGCAGATGAGGTTTGTAGGTACCTTGAAAAAATGGGAAAAGCTCAACCTAACTTCTCTGGTCTCCAAAACATTGACTTCTCGATGGTACAAATTGCACACAAGGTGCCTGCTTGGGTTGTGCTGACTACTGCTTTGTTCTGTCTACAAAGACAGAGTCTTTCTTCTGCAGGACCTCTTTCACAAGCCCTTGTTGCCAGCATTGCCTATTTGGGGAGACAGGGAACTGACAGTACGATACTGGGCAAATGGGAGCTTTAGTCTGACCTGGTTGAGTTACTCCTAGGGGTTTAGGAAATGTTAGCAGAAAAAGCACATTATCAAATACAGCAAAAATTTTCAGTCCCAAAGAGTCAGCCAACAGACAAAAGCCATACAGACTTTTCAGCTCATGGTGAACTGGAAAGACCTCGGGCCCTTTTATATATAAGATTCTGGGGTTTGGCCCAGCTTAAATTGCCTAAAAACCATGAAAGAACAGGATACAATAATATAATAATATAAAGAGAAGCCTCTTCAGCCTTTAAAATAAACCTCCAAACTAAAAATGCCCTGAGGCAGCAAAAGAACCCCAGCTCTTAGGCCATAATCCACTCTACTCTTGCCCTAAAATATCATAGTCCAAAGTCAAAGTCAGATCACCTTCCAAGTATTTCTTTTATCCCTTTCTTGGTTTTTATTTGGTTCTTACTCAGAGTGCTGCTGAGAAGAAAGTGAGAAAACAACTTGTGGTTTACACTAATTAAAGCTGCTGCCCACCCTTATCTACACACAGTATTCCTCATGCCCTGTGTCATACTATGAGAAAGAATTGCTTTCTTGTTTGTACTTCCCACCCCGGATCTAGCTGTGTATCAGTGACTGAAGTTACCTGTTTATAGTTTTCTATTTACTTTTATACTCATAAAAGCCAATGAAAAGCTTGAATAATACTGAGTGTAGACTATAAACAGATGTAAAGTTTGTCATGTGTCCTGGGATCTTTGGATGAAAGGCTCTCTATATGCCTCATTGTTACTAGTTTTTCCTGCATCGTTTGTCAAAATAAATACATGGCTGTTGTTTAACACAGTGTACTGGAAACTTCTGACTTGCAAATTAATCTAAAACATAGAACCATATAAAAACATTTTATGCATCTAGCATTGATGATTTAATTTATGCTCTTGAGAAGCAGTCAAAAAGGAAAGTTAGCAATACATAGACACAAGTTAAAATAACACATGTAATGAATTAGAAACCGTTGTCTTCAGTTAGACACTGGTTGTCACTACGGAGCAATGACTGTAATGGGGAATTAAATTAGAGTAGCACAGCTAACACAAAAAGCTTCTATTATACTGATAAAAATAAAAGCACAGGACCTTTTAGAATGCAAAGGCAGATTCAGCCATAAAAAATATTGTAGAAATTTAATTCTAGTACTTTTCATGGAGCTGAGCATGTAATGTCTGTTCACATGTAAAGACACCCTTGAGGACGAAAAACAGGAGGAGGTGCTTTATGTTTATGCATTGGGTTGGCTGTGTGGAAGAAAACTGAAGAAGTTATGAGGTTGATTAAACTTAAGTTGTGGTTGGGAATTATGCACAGATCAGAAATGAAGGTTGATGATTCAGGGTCCTTCTGCTAGAAGAGATGATATTTTAAACATAGTAAAATGTTACACTCTGTCATGCCGTGTTAAGCCATTTTCAGCAGGTCCACATGAGATAATGTAGAAGGAAATCTGAAACACATTATTGTGAGGGATGGGACTTTAGGCTGTCTGAAATAAAGTTGCTTTCTGGGAATTTCTGTCAACTGATTGCTTTATTCTTCACCCTATCTTCCTGTGAACAAAGTCTGAATAAGCTGGGAAACAACTCTTCTTCCCTCAAGTCCTGCTCCTCTCAACCATCACAGGGTTTCTTCACCCTTTTCCTAGCTTTTGGTCCTGACCATACAAGGTGAGCAGCCTGGGCAGCTCTAGTCCAGTGCAAACAGATCATGGAGCCTTAATGATAGGGAAAAAAAAAAAAAAAAAAAAAAAGAGCTAAAGGTGTCCCCTTTTATTTTGTCAATCACTACCAATCACTATGTCCAGGTGGCCTGTCTGTTTGCATGGCCTGCTCTCTGCATTGGATGAGGAGTATCTGCTGTCCCTGTGGAGAGGTATTTGTTCTGAATATAGATCCTAAGATGAAGCAGAAACAATTCCTCAAGGGAACCCTCAGAGTTACTCCCAGAAAGCACCAGTTGGAGAGCTGCCTGTTTGTGTTTGGTTAACGTTTTCTGGTCAAGCTATCTGGGGAGAATTCATAGAACATCTTTTGAGTCTTTGCTGGTCTGTGTAAGTTTTGGAACACTTATGGTCAGTCCTCATGGCCAAACACTGGAATTAACACACCAGGCCCACACAACTACTGGACCTGACCTTAGGGTTCACTGCTTAATTTCTGCTGCTCTTGCCCTCCATCTCAGTGGTTTAATATTTCATAGATATTCTGACTGATAGGGTCAGTAGATAATCTCATAATTATGCAGACTCTGTTTCTCTTTTTAAACAAATATTGGCCCTTAACTCTAAATAATGTCCTCGAGGAGCCAGATTTGTCAATATAAATCATTATAACACGATGGGGTTGAAAGTTCAGGAAATGGTGAGATCTTTTGTATGTGTGTTTCCAAGGGAAGGATTTTTCCTGCAAAGTTGAACGAGTAAGAGAACATAAAAGCTAGAGAAGTGACACGTGTGCTGTTGGTAAAGTTCCTTCACAGCAAACCTGGAAAGCCCCATTCCCTAAAAAAGAGGCTTGTTAGCTAACCTCATCAAGGTGCTCCAGATCTAAGCATCTGTCTCACTGATTCTCATATTGCCATAACTTCAATGTTATCAGGATGCAATTCTTGTTATCTGGATCTCTATACATCAATGGAATGGGCAGTAAATTTTGCAAGGGACTGATCTGAATTAACTTTGATTATTTGAAAACAAAGTGTCTATTGTAACCTAGCTGTATAGGCCACTGCCTAGTCAATAAGGAAAATTGTTATATAAGATGATTCATCTTGTCTTAAAATAGGTGCCTTAAATCAGGAAAGATGATCCTCAAGGTGCAAATCTGTCCTCAGTGAGCATACAAGTGACTAGGATAACTAGTTTTAAGATCATTTTCAGATGACTAAAATTAAGAGATATATTTCACACAGTAGTAACTTCCCATAACTATCCATTCAAACTTCTTCATCTTTGACATAGAGGGAGCACCAGATGATGAGAAGGGTGTTTATTCCTCCGTTCTTTATTTTTTCATGGAGTGCTAACGATGTAGGGGTAATATGAACCAATGGCAGTGGTAGCACTTGAATACAGTGGTTGCTGGAGTGAGATAAGCAAACTCACTTTTCATAGCCAGCCAGATACATCAGCTGGTAGGAATAGAAACAATTTGTATTCCTTAGATAAAAAATATTCTGTTAAAAACACTTCTGAAAGATATTTATATGAAACTTCTCACTGACAGAATTCTAGTCAAAAGTCTATTAATCTTTTCCTAAGAGAGGTATCTAAGATAGGGTAGATGAATCATCTTCTGGAGGTGTCTGTCTCTGAAGACTTCTATTCAGACATTCTTCTTTGTCTGTGTTGGGTAAGGTAAAGCTCTGGCAACTGCTGCTTTTAACCCCAGTAATGAAAGTGACTGGTGACAAACTAGAAAGAGAAAAGAAAGTAAAATATGCTTTGTTGCAGGTGATATGAAAATGGCAGAATAAACTTAGAAATAATTAAAAAATAAATGGTACCATCTGGGAAAATGTTCAAGAAGACATCATAGGTTTTCAGCATCCTGAGGAGACGAAGCTCACAATTCTGGGAAATCTAACATTAGAAGAGATTTAAATGCCAAAAGAAAGGTGTCCTTGAAGAACTCCAGAAAAAAAAAAATTCTGGAAATGGAACACTTCAGATCTGACTCTCATTTACACTAAAAATATTTTTATCACATTTACAGTGTAAACTAGCCTTGCAGTAGGCGTAATTCCACATAGTTTGCACCAATTACCAAAATGGTGTAATTTAATTTTTTGGGGATTGGGCTCTCCTACTTCCCAGATAGGAGGCTGGCTTAAAACTATGAATGAGCAAGTAGCTATAAAGAGAATATGAAGACCCAAAAGAGGTCAAATACATTCAGTAAATTACGGTTGTCTTTTGTTATTACATGCAAACAAAGCATTTATCAAACTACAAGGTAGTATATCCTGTTCAACCAAAGCTGTCATCATGTAAGTGTTCCACATACAGAAACGAATGATTGCAGGTTCCAAATATTTTCATAATTATCTTTAAATAATATAACATTCAACAATATCCAGGATAATGTTTCAGTTCTGTGAATTTCTAGCCCATGCAGCCTCAGAGACCATAAAGAAATAATGGGACTTAGGATAAGAAATGAACACAGTTCAGCACTGATTTATTACCTCCTATTTTTAACCTGGTTTCCTAAGAAATCAATGCTTATGTGATCATGCTGTGTATGTGTGTAGGTATTAGATTGGTCTTACTGGCCAATTTCAACCTCATTTATGTGAAAAGAAATCTCAAAGACAGAAAGGTTGAGAGTAATCTCACATAACTTTGTATGGCAGAAAGTGTGGATATGTCCATTTGAACTCAACAACCTGGGCTCCCTTCATATGCAGTGGAGGGGAGTGGTCACTGTATATTGTGATTTATGTAATCTATTTTAGATGTTTACTGTAGGATGAGACAAATCTTACTATACGAATGTATATGTTTCTCCATTTGCCATATAGAGAAATGAGCTAGATGACAACCCTAAGTGTGACCCTTTAGACTGGACTTCACCTTAACTTCCCGAAAATTCTATGTGAATAATAAGACTGTGTTCCTTCTGGGATGGGGGCTCTAATATGACATCAGCTCTTACCAGGCAAGAATGCAGACAGGTGGGAACCATTATGGATGCTCCATTTTCAGAAAAGCTTTAATCAGTCTTCATAGCTTTTTAGAAGCTAAAGAATCCATATAGGGGTGATGCACTGACTGAGAAGTCAACTGACACACATGATCAGTGGCTAGGTACAGTCAGGATGGTCTAAATATGGCAAAATACAAACATTGAGGCTTCCTTTTAATGACTGTTTTCTGTGAGGATTGTCCGATGTGTAATAAGAGCTGAGCTCATACTACATCCCTTCACTTAGTGGCATGTTGTGGGTTAAGAGAAAATGCCAGGGTCAAGGATAAATGGATTTTGCTACCAAAACACTTTAATCACAGAGACATTCAATATTTATAATAACACGACTTTGTTGTGATGTGGGAGAGGTGACGTGGTCCAGGAGAAATGTTGGAGGGGGTTAGTGTAGTGATTCCAGCTGTGCTATGCATCACTCTGGAGCAGGATTTCAGGTCCCCTGGGGTCTCTTCAGATCCTTAGCTCCTCCTGGAGTTGGAGAAATGGACTTGTTGCCTTTCGGTCCTGCTTGCTTCTCATTGGGCTTCATTACTACTGGTGGTCAGTGTACTATTTGCCTAAGTAGGCCCGTTTCAAAAGTAAAATATAACAGTTTTTTAGTACGAGATTGGAGGGAAGAGAAACTGAACTTTCAGCTTTATCAACATTTTTTGCAGACATTTATACAAAAAAGTCAGCAATGTGACTGTACAGGAAGATATAGAGGTAGTCTTGGTAATGCTTTTAAATGGTCTTCAATCATACCTGAAATATGTTTTCCCAAAGGCACTTTGACTAAACCTCATGGCATTTTGACTCAAAGGCTTATGTTATGTGGTAGTAATAAGGGTGCATAAGAGCTTAGTTAAATTGTGTCTCACTGAAATCTAACAATGAAGTAGCTCTTAGGAAGATATTCATGAGATGAGCTGTTTTCATTGGAAGTGCCACAAAATACAAGCTTTTGGTAAAAGGATATTTGACATTATTTACTCATTATCTAGGCTATGACATGAAATGTGTGATAGATTGGTAGAATACCAAAATAACAGGGAAGATTCCTTAGGTGTTTCTAAGTCAAAACTAGATGGCTTTCTAAAAAATATGTTTTGCTTTAGCTGTTTGAAGAAGTTCTTTTGGCCTAAGTGAGTGACAGCTGGGAGAAGGTTTTGCATTCCCTGATCATGCTTTTTTGTAGGCCTATGTAGAACTGTATTAAGCTGACGATTACAATCAAAGATAATGGGTTTTGGACTTTCTGTGATTATCTGTAAGAGTCAAGGAGGAATTTTTCCCCTGCTGCCAAGTTTTCAGTTTTTAAATTTTCTTCCAGCCCCTGCCCTCCCCCCACTAGCCTCCACCCCAGAAGTAACACAAATAAGCAGCAGCTGGATTGGATAGGTCACTGCTTTGATACAGAGAATTTTCACAGGTGTCTGAGTGGTTTATTTTCTCACATACTTAGAGTCATATTTGTTTTGAGATATGTAGTTGAGAAGGAATTTTATCCTAGATTATTCTGAGAGGGTCTTTTGCTTTTCGCTTTCTTCTTCAGCTACAGATATATCTTTTTAGCTAATGCATAATCAGTTTTCTTCTTTCATATGGACCTTGGACACCTTGATCTCTATATTCTCTTACCTCTTATGTTTTTGATGACTGAAACATACACTACAATTAAATATGTAGGCTACTGAGATGAAACATAATTTTTCTCTGATAGACCTGAAGTCAGATTAGGTGATCTAGCAGTTCCTTTTGGCTTTGTTTTCTATGAGAAAAACATTTTCAAATTGGCAGTGGATAAATTTAATCAATGGTCAAATTTAGTAGGGAATAGTGGTTAATCAGATCTACTGATCTGCAGGAAAGCAATCCAAATACTTAAAAATCTTGCTATTAAACCAGACAGGGTCTGAATTATACCAAATGTTGTTAATGAAATTTCTTTTGACTTCAGTGAATTTTGGACCAGCTCCCAGGTCTTAAAACCACACACACTACTACATTATGACAATCTTTCAAATAGGTAAAGTTATTAAATGATGCCATCTTTGTTCCATATTGCAATTTCTTCTAGAGAACTAGTCTGAAAAAGAAAACCAATTAGAAAAGTTTCTTACTTGATGTCACCTCAAGGTTTATTTATCCTGCTATTTGCTATTTCTAAGTTAGCTAGCAGAGCCAAAAATCCAACAACAGTGTGTTCCCAACAGTGTAGTGGGTTCTTGCATTTGCTGTTCCATTTCATTCAAGATACACTAAATTCTTCAGTCACTCATTTTTTTTTTAAGAAAAAAGATTTTAATTACATATATTCAAAACATTACTGGAGTAATTTTCCAAATGAAAAAATTGTCTTTTCTTCCTCATTGAACCTCAAATCTGAATTTATCTGTTTGCGCATTTTCCTGCTCTTTGTTTCAGTGACCCTCTTTCACCTATAGTACTCACCATAATTATTTGACTTATCTGCCAGTGAGAACTCATCTTCTTTTTCTCAACCATAATTACTTCATTGAGCATTAAAGTGAAAAGGCCACTTTCCTCTTGTTGTTCATCTTTTCCAGATGTCAAGTTATTTACAAAGCCTTTGAATTAGTAATGTTATGATGAGAATTTTGGTAAATTATATGTGAGAGAATTAGGCCCATTATAATCTTGAATTCTCATTTGTCCTGAAACATTTTTTCCTTTCTCAGTTTCCTAAGCATTGCAGTAGTGGTTTATTACAGTTTCAAAGTGTTCCGTCTATGACATTCTGCTTAATGA
Organism: Tyto alba; assembly: GCF_018691265.1. Lineage (NCBI taxonomy): Eukaryota > Metazoa > Chordata > Aves > Strigiformes > Tytonidae > Tyto > Tyto alba. The sequence continues at coordinate 42,143,432 of NW_024881316.1, read as the reverse complement.
TAGCAGGAGATGTGACCTAACCAATGGTACATTTTTCTGACAAGCTACTAGAATTTCACGTTTTGATCTCCTCCTTTTTTAAAGGCATGAAACTAAAATAATATGAATGTGGCTGTAAAGTCTATCACTCTTAACAGGACTTAAATCTTTGATTCCTTCCAATAATAAACAAAATGGTTTCTTTGAAGATAACTCTCTGAAAAGTGTCTGAAATTTACTCATCTGAATCAGTTTTATAAATTTACCTTTACTTAATGAAATAAAGGCCTGAATTTTGGTCTCATTACTGTTAATTTTACATGCTCCTTACTGTATGTCACAAAGCAAGAAAGCTGTTGAAAAACCAGATTTAGGTGATTTTAGACAATGTTATTTTAGGCACTAGATTTATTTGACTTAATTTTAAGCATGTTTTAGACATGTCTGTCTTATCTCTTTGACTGCTAAGGAAGCGTAGCTGACACCTCAGGTATGAATCACACCTCAGGTGAGCCAAACTGCTCTCTGGAGAAGTTTCTTTACGCTGTCCTTAAAGGGAGCCTACAGCAAAAAGTATCCCACCTCCCCAACTCTGCTGTAAGGCTTCATCTAGGTGGGATGAGTTTGGAGCTATGTGTACAACACAGCAACAGTCCTTACCTAGCGGCTGTCATGCCTTTATAATTGATTGATTACAAGATTGCTTTCTGTAAAGATTCCCTTTTGCCCTTCTTCCCCCAGATGCCTCTTTGTATCTGACATGACCAAGTAGCTGTAGGACCTGACACAGTAGTGTTGTGAAAACAATTCCTTCAACTTCCTTATCCCCAGCTGTTTATCATTTACACTGCTTTACTTCTTGAGAAGATACAAATATATAACTGAGTAAATTTATTTCTTATTTACTTTTTATCTGGGATTATGAGAAAAATCCTAGGAATTTTCCTTGGAAAACTTAATCCACTCATATGAATAGTCATGTCCAGAGCATCATAGAAGACAAAAAAATATAAGTTTCATTTAAAAAAATAATTTCCTCTTATTTTTACTTAGCTCATTTATATATAATTTAGCTATAACTAGCTAAATCAAAATTACATGGTTTTCCCCTAATTTCAGCTATTGCCCCAGTGACACAAGAGGTTTTTAATAGAGCCTTTACATGTAAGTTGAGCCTTAAATTCTGGAGTTTAAAATGCTAAAAAAAACCCCTGGTATATTGTAAGCATTAGGTGTAGTCACTGAATTTTGTGAAATCAAACATTATAATGTTGTGCTTCTGTGTAAGATATAACATGTCTTTTCTTGGCTTTTCTGTGATGTTCAAAGAAATACTTGTCACTGTAAGACTTTATAACCTGGCAGTGGGTGACTCCCAGATACAATTCTGGAAAAAACAGTATATTAATTGTAATGATTAACATGAGCGCCACTGTTTTTTTTCAAAATAGAATCATAGAATCACAGAATACTTCTGATAAAAATTCAAGGAGCAACTTTAAATAATTGTCACCAAAGATCTTGGTAGTCTGGAAGCAGTGCAATAGCTTACAGAAGATGGGAAGTATTCTGCAGCATTTCCTATCTCCAGTCTTCATTTCTACAGGAGTGGGAGTGCACAGTCCCTTAAAAATGCACAGTCCCTTATGAAAGTGGCACTTTCTATAATGATGCTGTAGTGTTTATTTGTTATATTCTATAATTAACTGCATTTAGCAATTTTAGTCATCAGTATAGAACCAATTAGAATAAGCAAAGAGAATGTTTTTGAAAGCTCTAAATAAAACTTTAAAGACAAAAGAGTCTGACTATTAAAGGTGAAACTTATTCAATGGAAAGTCTTCACCAAACTGCACTGGAATTACCGTTTCTCTAGGATCTGATCTCTCCTTCTCATGGTGGAAGGTCAGACTAAAAGTGTACCCCAACAACACACATTACATGAATTATAATACAGCACCTGCCCCAGTATGGTCTGATCTTCAGAGGAACATGCTAAGCCATTGCCACTCTTTAAAATTTTCAGAATTTTCTTTCCATCTGTTCCCCTGTTGTTTTTTTCACTACGGTATCCACTCTGCAATGTTCCTTGGAGCAATCTTCCTCTGACGTTCCAATGTTCCATCACAGTCACCAGCACACATTAGGATGAGTTGAACCAGCAAAAAAACATCAGGTAGCACAGATGCTGAATTTTCCTGATATGTCTGGAATGTTACACAGCAATGAGAGACTTGGAAAGTTACTTCCATAAATCACTTTTGTAACTAAAGCACATGGATTTGAGTTTGCTGGTTGTTATTTTTCTTTTTTGAGCTTGATTCTTTACTTAGCAGCTAGCTGCACTATGCAATCACTTGTTCCAAGGAAATCAATTAGTGCAATCAGCCTGGATTTTCTTTGTTCTGAAGATAGATGTTTTTTCGAGACTGAGGAATTAAACATATGGAAAGGATGCCCTGATTTATATGAGAACTATGGTGAATCAAATCATGGAATGTTTTTTCATTGCAATTTAAACTTAAAATTTCTGTAACTTAAAATTAAACAAATGTAATCATAAGTTTTATATCTTTTTACCAAAAAGTATCCAACAAACGTGATTTGGAAAAGTGACCAATACAGTAGATAAATGTTTTATTTCAAAAGTCTATAGCATTTTCAAGTTTATAAAAAAAGATTATAGGATTTTTCCCGATTGACACAATAGGGGCTCTTAAAAATGTCTTTACAGTTGCATAAATGCAGGAGAGGGTTACATTGCCATGCTGAACAGAATAAAGTGTTCCACACTGGCATTTTCTCTCTACTCAAATACTTAATAATACACTTCAAATATAACATTTGAAAATCCAGTCCTAAACTCTTAAAAAAATTATTAGGATATATTGCTCTATTTCAATGGCTAACTTTTTGTGTTAAATTAACATAATTTAATATTGGGGGCACTGTAGTCAAGCGAAAAGGTTTAACCTCTACATAGTACTGATTTCACACCTTGTAATAAAAGTTTAAGAGGAATAGTAAGCTTTTATGCCAGAAATAGAAAATCGGCAGGTCTGTGGTATTGACTTGGAATTGGCACTTAAGATTTTTAATCTACAGCTCACGTCTTGTTTAATTTATACATTAGCACAATGTTTGAGTGTCTTGCCACCACCAAGGGTCGGCAACATTATACCTATATTCAGAAATGGAAATAAAGAACATTCTCACACCTGCAGACTGATTGCTTTCATTAGGCTTAATTAGTTTTCTTAGCACTTGTAAGGAGAATTGTAGCTGATGTTTAACTGGTTGGGTGGCTTACACCAATAGTGAAAGAGGACTGTAAACAGAGAAAATGCAGCAGCTGCTTAAAATAGAAATATTTAATTCTCTTGTGATAATAAAATAAAGCTCAACATGTTATTAATTTTTTGGAAAAAACAGAGTATCCTCTTCTGGAATACTTGTGCCATCTGCTTGGGAGTTTCTGTGATGCTTTTAGGCTGTATTCTGAAGAAGACACTGAAAATATTAAGTGGTCAGATGTTTGCAGGGGGAGTTATGGTACAAAAATAATTTGTACTTTTTGAACACACAAGCTTTTATGACACATATCCATGGCTGTTTATGTTATGGTAGTAATGGGACATTTCCATATTCTCTTGAAATATCTGAGGCTGAAGCCCATAACATATATATGGTGTATGTGTATGATGAGTATGTGTATGGACATTCATTCAGAGATAGTTAGAAGGAGAGACAGTATTGCAATTAATAAAATTCCTATAAAGGTTAAAAACATATAATGTACAGATCAAAATTACTATCCTTTATATTTCTTTAAATAGTTCCAAAGAATGAAGACTTCTCTTCCTCATTTTCCCAATGGTGACAGAGTGAAAGTCGTTTTGAGCAGTCAGTGAGAAGAGGTATCTTTCCCAGTCCTTTCAGATGCTTTTCCTATGTCTTGGTGCAAATCTGGGCTATGAAACATAATGGGGCATTAAGACGTGAGAAGTACCAGTCAGCATGTCCTCACCACAGCTTCCCTTGAGTGCAAGGGAACACTGTATGCAAAGTTTTATTTTATATATATCAGGTTTCCTAGACTGGTACTGAAACTTTTGAAGACATAAACTATTAAACTATCCTCATCTAGATGTGGCCTCAGGTCCAGCTATTAATTCTGTTCCAGTCAGACGTAACTTAAGCTTGTTACAATCTGATATTTTCTGAAATATTTGAAATTAGCCTGATGATTAGTAGAAAGCCCTCATAACAGAAAAAAAAAATAGTAGTTACAGCTTGTCTGGAAAACATATTATGCCTCTATCCATGTAAATTGTTCCTTTATGTCAATATTACAGCATTTTGGTGGAGACTTCTGTGGAATCTTTCACTGCTGCTGTCTATGATTGACTTTTTTTTACATGTATGGAAATACTGTTGTGCAAGGGCAGACAATTTGGCATAATTTTATAAACAAACATTATAAACACAGACAAAAGGGACAGATCATTTTATACCAAATTTAGCTGCTCATTTAGGGAGATTAAAAAAAAGAAATAAGTGCTATATCCATTAAAATCCTACTCTGTTGTCTCAATCGTTTGGAAAAAAAGAAGTACAAGAAAGCCATTGACTTTCTGTTTCTTTTGGGAGAAGCACAGATGTGGAAGAATAATTTTTAACACCTAAGTGAGGCAGCTTATGAACTGTGCCTAAGTTCGTTCAAAGCCCTCCAAAATATGGAGTACATTTTCATCCAATTCACATAATAACTCAGGCTCTGATTCAACATTGCTTTTAAAAAATGCAAGTAGTTCCTCATCTGTTTAAAATTATAGTTGTGCTATGCACTGTATTTCTCTGGGTCTTCAGATTTTACTTTTCTCATAATTTTTACATATATATTTATACAAACTACCAGCTTTATTTCAGCATGTTATAATTTTCTGTGTGGAAGTTTTGTTTTTGAAAGATGTGATGGCAAAAGGCAATGACAGCATAAGATTTTTCTTACCTTTCTCTAACCAGCTGGATTTGTCCCTGTCTTGGAAGGGCTGTCTCTCATTGCAAGATACTAATGTGGTCTAATGTAGTCTCACAGATTGCTGAATTTTGCCCTGTTTACTGAGGTTGTGGATGATGTTATCAAACACTGCTATTTTTTTTTCATGATGATTTTGATAGCTGCATGTTTCCACTAGGAACAGAACAATGAAATGCAAGTGTCAAAAAAGCCAACTTTGTGCCAGTTCTTGCATGTGGGCTTAACTTGCAGAGTCTCTGGTAGTCTCAAAGATGCTAAATGTATGCACAAATACTTTTAGCCTACTTTCTACCTCTGTTGTAGAAATTGTAAGTGGTGTAACTGATTATGGAGAAAGATTATAAATCTGAAAAATTCCCAAGGTGTTGATATAATTCCCCCACCCACCTTCAAACAGGGTTGACTTAAATAAAAAATAACAAAAATTGATTCTGTATAAAAAATGACTCTCTGCAAATTTTAAAATAAACCAGAGGTAGTCAGCTGCATCCATTGCCAGGCACAGGCTGGGCAATCATTATCTTGCTTTAAAGCTGTGCCCTTCCAAGAAGTCTTGCAGTCAAGAATAATGTGAAGTATGCAGCCATCACCATCATTTCAACACTAACACTGTCAAAGAATTCAGGTTTCAAACTCTTCCGTCCATAAAACCAAATTGTCAGTACTTCATCCAATCTAGTACAAAAACACCAAGAAGCTGGTGGATCTCTGCAGTCTGTATTTCCTGCAGACAGGGTTGGGGAAGGATATTTCAGAGGGATAACACAGTGGAAATCATCAGAGGCCCATTGGAATGTGTGTGGAGGCAAAACCCTCTGACTTTCATGCAAACCCAACCAATCAGACAGCACTGAACTATTTTTGTGGAAATAGAATATAATCCATTTATGAATTCCAGATGGGAAGGGACAGCTGTCGTGCTGATGACATCATTCCCCTTGACACTGGAGGATGGGAGAGGAAAAACTGAGATTCACATGTAAAGTATGTCAACAGTGATGACAGTGCTGGGGGAAAGAATGTACATTTGTTAGGCAAAACAATCTATATAATGAGTAAGACAAATGAGGTCAAATATACACTAAAATTAAACGATAGCCATGGGACAGTAGTTTAGAACTTAGTCTGCAAAATATTCTGCCATACTTTGTGTGCTAAATACAGAGACAAAACATCAGGAATCAGTTGGTTACTAGGAGATTTTACATGGCAAGAAAATTATTTATGATTTTTGAGATTTTCAAAGAGCCAAAAGTCAGCCTTCTGTTTCTGTAAATTCTGAGAACCTCATCAAGCCTGTTTTTACATGACTTCTTAATTCTTCAATATCAGGTTAATTTCTTAGTGTTTGTTTTGGTTTTATTGCTTTTTTTTTGTTTGTTTGTATGCTTGTTTGTTTTTGTTGGTTGGTTTTGAAATGCTGTTGAAGAGCAAAAAACCTTAGAACTGAAGAAAGGGAGACATTTTCACAGGCACAGAGGGATTATGGAAACTTGTTCCCTCTTAATAGTACAAAGTAAAAGATTTGGACAAAGAATTTGGTACTGGGATGGTCTACTACACTAAAAATGAAACGGGGTTTTATGTGTCATCCTGATCCGAAACTAAAGCATTCTGAAGATCATGGACATAGTGGAATGTAGGAAAGATTAATATTTCTTACATGGATAACATGTCATTTTATAGTTGTATTTCAGTGTCTAATTCCCAAAGACAAGACTGGTGCAAGTGATGATTCAAAGGAAAATGCATTTCTACTGAGTAAGAAATGAAAAAAAGATAGGAAGAAGAGAAAACTTGGAGAAGATTGCTTTACTGAATGAATTTTGACTTTGTCACTAAACTTATGTGAGTGGCAGACCTTTAGAGATAAAACAGTACATGAAGGTACCATCTGCAGGAACTAGGTTGGCGGATGTCTCTTGTTGAGCTTAAGGCATCAAAAGTGAGGCTGACAGCCCTAGATACTGAATTTTAAGGAATATTTTCCTCATGCAGTCACAGAGAAGTGGTGTCTTTCAAATTCTGTATTTCAGGTAGGCACCTCAGAATTTCAGCCGAATCCCTGAGTTTCTTTCTTTTCTCCCTTCTCAAATCTTCCTATTAGCCTTTGGTTAACTCTCTCCGTAGCTCACATGCTACTTTTTTTTAAGCCTGGAATTGGCTGTGGATTTCTTACGCTATTATCATGTTATTAGAGAAGTAGTCAGAAAGATGCTGTGACAGTTTTGTCTTTCATCTTCAGTTTATGGCCACTCTAAAGTGCAAACAAGAATTTCTGTCTTTTAACAAACATTTCAAGGAATAAACATTGTGTCCATTACATAGAGAACCCTGAATAAAGGGGACCTGTCTTTAGACACTTTCAAAGATATATTACTGAAGAATTTCTTGGTAAACACATGTAAGTTTTGTAAGCAGCCTACAATATTATTTCAAAACAGAAGGTAGTACTTGCTTATGTCTACACTAATGTGTAAAGTCTACCAGAACTCTTCTGTCAAACATTTAATGAGAATTCCCTCAGCTGGAGTACTTCCAGGTTGCAGATCATACATTTTCTTACAAAGGCCTTAGTTTTATCCAGTCATCACTCCCATCTCACAGTCTCTGTAACACTGCTGGTAAAGCTCCTTTGTCAGTTTGCCATTGACCTCTCTGTACTGATCATAACACTGATCCACTGTGCAGCCCTGCACTGAGGTTCTCACTCACCAGGGCTTCTCATTCTCTTAAGCCTGCTAACAACATGGCACCAGGTGATGAGATGTCATCTCAGGGCTATGATGGATGGATCCAGACACAACTATGCTGAACTTTGCTTTTAATACACTATCAGAATGTCTGTACTGTTGGTGCTGCTGGTGCCCTAGCTTAGCTCACCATACAGATGCTGCCTTCTGGAAGTGAATTATGTCAAGCTCTTATCAAGCCATAGCACAGGAGACATGCTGACAAGTTATAGGAGTGTCCCAGTTGCTGATGACAAGTAATTGTAATTAGTGGCATGATACGTAAATATACTGGCTGATATATCTGTACTATTGCCACATGAGACATCTAGGACAGCACCAGAACATCCAAGAAGGATTACTCTAATCAGAAGAGGAACGATTCCTTCCTTCTTTAGGAATCATTCATATCATACCAATATTGTGATCATATTATCTCCATACTTCATGGTTCTGATATCTGTATAACTCCTAAGACAGGCTCCCCCTCTGTTCCTTCAACATCTAATCGATGGGAATGGCATGAAAGCATGTACCACTATTTCTGGTGCTGTCCACTGATTATCCTCTGCTGCCATGATGCTGTGGTCCTACTGTGATAACCATGTTTCTCCTACGTGTGCCCTTAGTTGACGCAAGATAATCTGCCCCTGCTTGTTTGTCTGGTTTGACATTGGTAGGGAGAGCACTGTTGAGTGTCACCTGTTTTGCACTTCACAATTTATTTGTGGGACAATGAGGAATCCAGAGATTTCTTGTTAAGACCCCTTCCACAACATACTATTAAAAGACACACAGCAACCACTTAGTCATATCCTAGACCTGTTCTGAGAAGGAAACATCATAGATAAATGCTAAACATCCCACTTTTCTTTGCCCTTAGAGGTTTATGCTTCAGCTGCTGCTCCTGCCCAAGGACAAGGGATAGGAGAACAGACTTCAGTGCCATTGAGTTCAGACTGAAGGTGAGGTAGGACTGTTCACCAGCTCCCACAGACAACTCACACTTTCTCCTCTTCATGACTCCTCATATCCCAGAGCCAGATCCCAGTGATCCAGCCTGTATTCTTACAGTTTCTTTCACAAATATGACATTTTCTTTTAAGAATATGTTTTCCCTAGGATGTAAAAGTTATGACAGTTTGATATTTTCACCCTGCCAGGACTACAGTGAAGGAGAAGAAGGACTGATGGAGCTATAGGCCCTCCTAGCATACACTGAGCCCCCAAACCAGATGCATACTACTAGACACATGAATACTTTTCTGTTACTGAGTATGAAAACTATTTACTGATAGCACCTGAAAGCAAAATATGTTGAGTATTGAGGCAGGTTATTCAGGTTATGGGTAAGCCCTGAAATCTACGGCATACATAAGAACACCTCAGGAACCGCCTGCTACATGAGGAGACTAATAACCAAGACAGAGTTTGAACAAGAAGGATAGCTGCTATTAGAGGACCCAGACCACGTTATTTATAAACCACAGTTAAGAAAATATATTCATAGAGAACCTGCTTGTTTCCTGGGGCCATCTGGAATCTCTCAGAACCTGCTGAGATTAAACATACCCCCTTTAGACAGTGGCTTGTGTCAGGTTTCCTGGAGCAATTGACAGAGAACATAAATACAGTTCTGGTCTGACTGTTAAAAGCATCCTGATTTTGGGGATTTCTCAGGCATCTGCCCTGCTTAGATATGTGATGAGTCTAAGCACACTGGGGAAAAAGCATTAGCTAATGTTCTTGTTGGGCTGATGCCATGGCCATGGTCACCTCCAAAGTGTCAATTACCTTGCCATTGCCCTCTGTTGTGATATCCCTTGAGGTGTAAGCTAACACAGTTTTCTTTCCGTCTCTTCCTTTTTCCCTCAGTTTCTGAGAAAGAAGGTGTTACCATGCCTCAGGTGATGACTTTTGAAACACTCCATTTCTGAGGCAGGAGTGTTTTATTTCTTCCTCACCTGCCTTAGATTGCCATTGCTGACTTTCTTACAGGCCTCCTTCAGATTTTTCAACCTTAATCTTGTGCAGTTTGCTAGTCTTCCTATAATCTGTCAAACAGCAATCTACATCTGTAGGTATAGGTTTTGAGAGATGTTGCAAATATTCCAGTTGCACAGGTGTCCCCCTTGCTAGAGTGGTGCCATCATATTACAAACATGAAAGGCTATCAGAGTATAAATGTGGAATATCTTAGTTCTGTTTGTCTAATGAAAATTCTGAAGAGGGGCTCTGTGAGTGAGGGAAATTTGGCTCATTCTGTGAGACTGACTCACAGCTCTTCAGATAGAGAAACTTCTGGGTGACATCTCAGCTGAATGAAGAAACACTGGAGGGCACTGTGAGGGCTAGGTGCCTCAGAGATATTGTTCCTGGTTGGAGAGAGTACTCCCTCTCATGCCACAATGCCAAGCATTCCAAAGAAATTACAACGTAGGCAACAAAAATTAAAACAAAGAAATGTAGTTTATATCAAGTGGTGATCCTCACAGAAAATTTTTTCTCTGACTGCTTTGCAGCTACTGTCAAGATTGGCAGTAAGAGTTCCCTTGACAGCTACATATGTGAAAAGCACGACCATCCCTGGGTTTACAGAAGCCTGATTGGGAGCCACATTATAAGAGTAAAAATAAAAATTGTTACCAGATAATTAAAGTGAATATATGCCCCTCTTTTGACTCTTGATTTTGTCGTTCTTGATTCCAGATTGCTCACTATCTAATCCTAGACCTCATCCTGTCCTTGGGCTGATGCAGACAGTAGTTTCTTTGGTCCTGACATTGTATCTGACTCAGAATGCATCCTTTGCATTTTTCCCCCTTTAGGTCCATAACCTTTGTTATGACTGAACAAACCCTATGCAGTGAGAGCAAATGCCTTATTATTTAGAAATCATTTCTCTATAGCAAAAGTCATATGGGTACTGAGGTTCAAATCTTCCAGGTTCCAATGACCCTACAAAGCCACCTATTTCCCATGAGTCTTGTTGCTATCTCCCCTCTCTGCTTAAAATGCATCTATCAATTTAAATTTCCCATATAATTTCAATTAAAAAAAACCTGACAGCCTGCTGAGCACATATGATAACTACTGCACCCTATATATAGGTCTTTATAATTGAGTTGCACTGCACTGTGCAGATATATATTGACAGAGTATTATTTACAAAATACATGATTTTCTGCCAGTGCATAGCTTCTTCTTTTAGACTAATCAGAGTCAAATATATCAGTATAGGTCCAGGGGGTTCCACAAATGCAGACCAGGTGAGATTCATGCAAGAATTTAAGTACAAAGGGGAAAAAAATGATACAAAGATCCTCACATTAATTTTTTATAAAATATATTAATAATTTGAAGTAGCTCTTTTTCTACTGTTTATTAACTGAACTTAGATTGTGGAAAGCAGTGAAAATAAAGTTTTTCTCTAAGAATTCCTCATATTTTGCTTCGGACTCATATCTCACACTACTATAAATTCCATAGGATCTGCCTGTCTTTGTGCATAACTTGCTTACTAAAACAATGAATTCTCCTTGAGTACAAGATTTGTGTAACATTTTCACGGTCAATTGCTTTTGATATTATTAGAACAAAGATGTCTTAGTGGTGCAGGGTTGTAGTAGTCACTGAAAAACACACTGCTTTTCCTTGTCATCACACTTTTCCTAGACATTTTATCTAGAGCTAGAGAGGAAGAAAGCAACTAAGTTATGTTCCAGTTCATTCTCTCAGTTTCTCCTCTTTCTGAGAAAGATGGAGAATAAATAAATAAGGAAAGGGAGTGGTAAGCTGGTGAGAGGAAGCATCTGTAACACTGGGCCTATAATATTGTAGGAAATTCATCCTCACTAGTACAGTGTCCCTCTGAGATTCTGGATGGACTCATATGGGAATAAAGATTAGGAGAAGGTGAAGGAAAGATGCTTGCTCTCTACGGTCTGTACGGGAAAGTACTTTATGCTTGTGGCTAGGGTCTTTCTGGTAAAGTGCTGCAGAGTGCTCTGATTTCTATCAAACCCAGACCAAATCACTATCATAAGGCTGTGGGTTCACCACCCTGCCTGCATCATCCTGCATCACTTTTATGATGGATGCTATATGACATATTGCAAAAACTGAAAAGCTTTTAAAAATGTGTATTAGGTAGCATGGGCCGAGATGGGTTGGCTGGAGATAGAATAAAGATTTCTTGCCAGAAATTTGATACAAAGGGGAGGAGTATGAAACCCAGGAAGTCTTTTAGTAACAAAGAGGGCAGCCACTCTAGACAAGCCATTGATTCTTCATTTGTTTTGCACTAAATCAGGACTACTTAGGCTGGCGTATTAAGAGAAAGAGACTAAAGTTTATCTATAATGGGACTCAGGGTTGCTATAAATGCAGGATTCTGAGATTTTGTATTTCAGCTGAGATAGTCTAATACTGTTACCCAGATATTGTGTTAAGAATAGGGTAGAATTTCTTTTATATATATATTTATATTCATGTTTAGAACACTCGCAGTCTCTTGTTTCTAATGTTTTCTGCTACTACCCACAGATGCTTACCTTAAATTTAAATAAATACATCGTTCATCTGTTTCCCTGTGAAGCCTGGCCAGCAGTGAAACATGTCAACCAGGGTCAAGGTGTCTTGTCCCCTCAAAGGCTTTGGATCAGTGTAGGATGCGTGTGCCCTAAAGGACATGTTTACAGCAGACAATTATCAGAATGAGGCTACCTTCCAAGCCCCAAAAGATAGACTAAGATGAGGCTACACTTGAGGCTGGAGGTAGTAATCCTAGGTCTATGAACTAGAGGTGCGAAGTTACCTGTGTGAAGTCCAGATGTCCAAAGCCGAGTCCAGTGACCGCAAGCAGCTGTACTTACACCTTCCACTGGTTTTATACATTTGATCACATGGTAGTCCTTTGGTTATCAGCCTTTTATCACATGTATGTCCTGCATTGTGTGATTAGTTAATTAACTTAAATGCTGAAGCATTTAGTACTCAGAGCTACTCACTGTTGACTTCCTTTGTTCGGTTTGTACACTAGACCATATATCTTTGAATTCGATGCTTGGATGTTTCTCAGCTAATACTTTCTTCTCTGTGAGACACATTTCCTCTGGATGATAAGTCAGATCCCAGTATCCCTCGCTGAGTAGCCTGCTTACTATGCAGCTTTTCAGATTGTATGAGTGCATCTCACCTAGTTATTAGTTATACCACATTTAGATCATGGTGAAGACAGCTAGACTTCTTGCTTTTCAGACCTGCATAGTATTGCCCTGTATGCACACAGGATATAGGCACCCAAAGCTATTGAAATGTGATGGGATTAAAAAGCATGACTTTTTCAGACTCTTTTGAAAATCCAGACCATAAATGAGTCATAAGCTGTGTATAACTGGGAGCATTGCTTTCAGATGTGGAAACCTGATTTTTTTTTTTGTCTGTACTGATATAAAAGTTGGTTTATCTTTCAAAGACACTGAGCTCTGATTAGCCACACAGAGAAGTTAATGAAAATCTTGACCTATAATTATAATAATAATTATTATTAGAGTGCTTTTATTCCATCCTTCATTGTTCTAACCATCATATAAACACATACAAAAGATAGATCCTTCCCAGACAGCTTATAATGTCACGGGCTTTGCCTGTGCAAATCTGAAAAAATGTTACAAATGCATAAAGTTTACAAATGTAATTTGGTGTATTGAAATGATTAACAATTTCTGTAGGGCTACTGAGAAAATGTTTTAAAGCAATATATGGATCTCCCTATGAAAAAAACCTGAACCAAAACAGATTTGTATGCAGAGTGTTGGTAGTCCCATTGTTATAAATAATGCAAACTTCTTCAATATGAATATACTATACATAGAAAGCTCATTTTCCTTGTATGCTGCCCAAGTCAGTTATCACAAATGCATACAATGTAAACATGATGTATTATAATTAGGTTAGGATGAACAGTGAGGATTTTATGTCCTATTAGTTTTTTTTAATGAAATATTTTTATTGAAGTTGATTTATCCAGCTTCCTATGATCCTTGTTTGTTGCCTGCAAGATTGAAAATGAGTGAATGTCCAGAGTAACAGAACAAATATTCATATTATGCTCATACCATGCTGTGTTTGAGACACAGACAGAACCAAATGATTAATTACATCACAAAAATTCCTCTGTCATCAAATTATTAGGCTGGATTGGCTTGATCCATGTTAGACCTGGAGCTAGATTTCAAAAGACTTCAATGTTTAGAGTAGTTTCAGCGCTGGCTTCATGTTCATATTAATTTCTTAAATTTCAGCTTTTGGCATTGGACAGAAGATACATCCAATGCCCCAGTTTTGTGCAGGACTTTCTCCACACTACTGGAATATGATTGTATTTTTGCTGTCTGCTAGAGTAATACCCTTATTCCCTGAATTTTAGGTCTGCCACAGGGAGTCAGTAGGGGCTTTATGGCTACACCAAGTGCACTAATGAGCAGTTAGGAGAAGGGAAGGAATGCTTCACCTACTCTCTACTCAGTTCAGGAAAGATTCCTGCCTTCTCTAGCACCACTAAGCATGGGACAGCTTTGCACTATCCCAGAAGCTTATGCTTGTTTTACAGGCTCGTTTAAGCCCTCTATTAACTTTTGGAATGGCTTTCTCATCCCATAAATGGAATAACAGTTTTTGTCCTTTACTTGCATTCCTGGTGTACCTTCAGCTGAATGGGAGACAGATTTATAGATTTAGAGAGCCAAATACTACTTCAAGGTGACAGCTTTTCCTGAAGACATGGAGAATTGCAGATGCATACCAGTGAATGTAATTATATCATGTGAGTGATGTAAGAAAAGCACTGATGTAGGAAGCTTTACATGACATAGACTTGGCATATGCTCCAAAGGGCAAAGGAACATTTTGGATTTGGACACCAGGTAAATGTCTTTGAATTTGTTCTCAATTTTCATCTGTAAAATGTAAATTAAGGATCTTCTGTATTTCAGAGTGGTACTATAAGGAGAAGAGCTTTAAGATGTGCAAACAGTATGCTACAGTGTTCACACAGTTAAAGCAGGAGATTGGAATGGGAAAGGTTCCCTATTACCGATGCAGAAGTAGGTGACAGCAGTTTTGCATGAGCTAGAGAAGAATTTGTGCCTAAAATGAAGGAAAGATGCAGAAACGTCAACAGCTTTCACATGATGCTCACTAAATCTGCATTTGGGCATCTTTGATGTGATATGGACCATGTAGCTGTTGATTCCTGATGTGAAGGTGCAGAATACTCCTTTTGCTCTATATCATCTTCCTACTTTGATGCTTAGAAAAATGAGATCACCTCATTAGGACCTTCAGATGGAAACCTACAATTTCTTCCATCTTCCCTTCACTAGCAGGATTTCACCCTCTAACTAGTTTATAGGTACATTAATTTATGATATGCAGTCTGGACAGCATCCTCCTGCCCAGGTAAACTGCAAAAAATTGTACATATTATGATATTGCTAAAAGCTGTTCTATGCAATGTCATTTTCTACATCTTGACTATCATGGAAACTGAGGGACGAAGCTCAGATATTCTCTCAGATATTGTCATTGATGTTAAATGTCCTATCATATTTACCTTATGCCACCAGAGGTCCTATTTAAATCATTGTATATACTTAGAGAAAAAAGATACTGATATCAGAAAGCTGATAAGGACCTAGCTGTTGGGAAAAAGATATTCAAGTAATCACAAGCAGCAGGTTAATGGATGAGCAGTATACATATATAATTTTTGTAGCTCTACCTCTATGTATTCACTAGAAGATTAACTGCTGTTAGCAGAAGAGCAGAATTTAATTGGTCTAATAGTGTAATACAGAATACCAAATCCTCTGTGTGCACTCTGCTGGAATTGAGACTACAGCTGCCATTGGCTTGAACTGGACCAGAATTTCAACTGTTATTCTTAATACTTCTCTTTTTTTAATGGATATAAATTGGTCACTTCTGACATCAGTTGGCACAGAGGGTCTGTCTTGGTTAAAATGTAAATTCTAGTGAGCGGAATAATAATAGAAATGAGACCTTTGTCTCTTGAAATTAAAGTGCTTGTAAAGCTGAAGCTGCCAGCTTTGTATATTACAGCCTGAGGAGATAATATACTGAATCATTCATTTCCTTTTCCTATTCCTTTTGCTTTCTTCAAAAGCACGTTCTGTTTCAAGTAATTTCAGTCCAATAATGAATATAACACTGACTGACTCACCGTCATACAAGATCTGCTTTGGGATATACTTTATCAAGTTTTGTTTCTGTACAGTCAGAATACTGAGAAAAATGGAAGAAAGTAACATACCACGTGATGAGCTTATGCTTCTGCTTGATGCTTTTAAACTATTGGGCCTTTGATGAGAAGCCCACCCATGTATGCCTAGATTACTCTAATTTTGTCTTCTACCCCTCACTATCTGAAGAAAGCAGCTTTCTAATACTAAGGCTGTACAAGAAGAATTAGTCAGATTTATTGTTAAAATTATTTTTGCCATGATAGGGGGCTATTTTGTCTCCAGTACTGTATTTTCATGAATAAATTTTATGATGGAGTAGAAGGTATCTTTGTTAATTTTTTTTCAGATGGCACTGTGCTGTTGGTATGTTACAGGACAGACTGCAAATGAAAATGGTACTGACAAACTTGGACATAGTGCATAGTGCTGAAAACTGGATCTTGTTGAATAAATGCTAAGTGCTGCACATCATAGCAAAAATTAATTGCACAAAACCAGATGCATACTGACTAGGAAGAAGTACTTCTTGGTAGCAGATCTGCATAAAATCAAAAAGTATTGAGGGCTTCAGGTGCATTTTCATATTATCTCATGTTCTGAAAAGACGTGCAAGATGAAATACAGTTAAGAAACAATGCAACATAATTCTTTGACTCTATTCAAGCCTAATAAACTTTAGACCAGACACTTTGTTCCGTTTGAACACTGAAGTTCAAACAAGAGTTGGGCCAAATGAACACATTACAGGAGGGATCGTAAGCCTGAAAAAATGACTGATGAAGAAAGAAGGGATGAATATACTGGGTTTTGTCTTAAAATGTTGCACTGCGTTTGCATGGCAAGGTTTTGGTAGTGTGTGGGTGTTTATGGGGGTGGTTTCTGTGAGAACCTGTCACTCACTGAGGCGATCAGCTCTGGTGCAGATGCATTGCACAGTGGAGCAGGGGATTTTGGTGTACAGGGGGATTTCCTGAGCCAGGGAACCCCCAGGGGAGCATGGAGATCCCCCAGGAACTGGCAGCTCTCACGAGAGAGAGCGGCTGTGGGGGCGCGGGCAGGGCCAAGAGTAATGGCGGCCACCCCCCACTCCCACAGCGGGCAGCCCCGGGGAGTGCCGGGCAAATGGCGCCCACCCCCCACTCCCTCAGCGGGCAGCCCCGGGGAGTGCCGGGCAAATGGCGGCCACCACCCGCTCCCACAGCGGGCAGCCCCGGGGAGTGCCGGGCACCACGAGCGCTGCAGCCAGGGCAGGACGAGAGGGTGCGGAGCCTCAGCCAGGGCGTGGGGCGGCAGTTCGGGGGGCTGTTTGCGCGCCGGTTTGGGCGGCAGTTTGCACGGGAGGGCGCCTGGTGGGAGGAGGGACCTTCCACGGGCCGAGGGGAGAGGCTTGCAGTCCCCATCACCCAGCAGCGGGGCGCCGCTCCGGGACCATCCGCACGGGCCCAGGGCTCTCACCCCACCGGGCCCCCATGGCCGGGAGGCGGGCACTCGTCCGAGAGCGAAGGCTGCAGCTCCGACGGGGGGTCCGCGCCTCCTGCCCCAGGCAATGCTTCCACCCAGACGGGGCTGCTGATGGGAGAGGCCGCAGGGCAGGCCCCGGGCTGCCGTGAGTGCCCAGACCCTTCTCCCGGGGCAGGGATGGGCAGCGGACCTCGTGGCAAAAGGGTGCCCGGGGGGAGGAACTCCTGCAGCCGGCGGCTGGGCTGCAGGTGGCGGTGAGAAGGCTGGGCGGCGTCAGGGGAGGCTGAGAAGGAGTTAGATAGCTGGTTCCAAGCACAGTCTGCAGTGGACCCACAGCCCCATAGCCAAAAACTCCCCCCGCAGCACACACAGAAGGGAGGGGGGCTAATAATGCAGAAGAATGGAAATTTGCAATGGTGAGAACCTGCAGGAAGAAGAGACTTACCCTAAAGCCTGAGGTGCCCTTGCAGAACTGCTTCACCACTCTGCAGACTGAAGAGAAGAGGTGTCACATCAGGAAAGATGCTGGAGCTGAGTGAGGCAGCCTGGTCTGCTGCCTGTATAACAACCAGTGCAACTAAGAAAAGGCGATGGGTGACTGGTAGGAGACTCTCCTCTGAGAGGTACAGAGGCACCAGCTGCCGACCTGACACACGCTCTAGAGAGCTGTCCTGCTTACCAGGGACTCGTAGCAGGGGTGTCATCGAGAGACTACTGGTCCCTGTACAGTCCACTATTATTCACTGGTGGTGTTTCACGTGGGCACCAGTGAAGTGGCACTAGTGCCAGGAGCAGTCTGAGGAGTATCAAGAAGGGTTACAGAGCCCAGGGAGTGGCACTAAGGGACTCTGGAGTGCAGGTAGTTTTTTCATCAGTCCTCCTGGTTAAAGGGAAGGGGTTTGAAAGGAGCAGTCAAAACTGGGGAATCTGGCAAGTGGTTACAGGACTGATGCCACAGCCAGGGGTTTGGCTACTTAGACCATGGGACTCAGGAAACCAGGTCTACAGGCTGAGGGGGTCCATCTGCCAGAGAAGGGGAAGAACATCTTCAGCCATAGGCTTGCCAAGCTGGTGAAGAGGGCTTTAAAATTAAAGTTGCTAGGGGAGGGGGACCTCAATCCATCCCACTCCTACCAGTTTGATGCCAGTGACAGCAATAGATGCCCAGAGACTGGGAGAGGGATCACAGGTTAGCAGGAAAGCAGCTGAAGAGCAGCACAAAGGAATTCCAGCCAGTAAGTCAGCTTCATTGGGGGCCCCAACTTAAATGCTTCTGTGAAAACCCATGTAGCATGGGGAATAAACAAGAGGAGATAGAGATATGCTGTTACAACCCAGACTGGGAGCCCAGGGTGTCGTATATGTTCTGTGATCCCCATGGGTTAAATTAAGGTGAAATGACACAAGATGACCAGTTAAAATATTTTACTTACAGTAGGAAGCTTAAACTTGGACAAGGATAGTAAGCAAGGTGGTCCCTTATAAATCTATAAGGAAGAAAAGAAAGGAAAGAAAATATAAAGAAAGGGAGAAAAAGAATCCAGATCACTGCTCCAAGTTCCAGTAATCTTGGGTGGTGGATGCACACACTGCAAAGTTTTCTGTCGCCTTCTAAGTTCTTATCAGTTAATTAGAGTACTAGACAAAGAGAGGTAGGTATTCCATGAACTAATTTCCAAGAAAGATGAGGGAACGGTGGAGCATGGGTTCTGTGTGTGCATTGAGAGGGGATGGAGTTCACCAACTCCCTTGTCCAATTGAGTCAGTGTTGTGCTTGCCCCTACCACCTTTACTTCTTCCTCAGTTTTTGCTTCTTGGGTAATTGTCTAACATCTAGCTTATCAGTCTTTTTTAGCCATTCTTCAAGGGTGTAGTAATAAATTAAAGTGTAGGAATTAATCTGACATCTGGTTTCACTCATTCTGTGTCTCCTCCTCTTTTGGGGATTTTCTCAGGGGTTTGGCTATTCAACCTCAAGGGAGTGAAGACATGCACCTTTCGATACACTCTGTGCTTCCTTGGGCAACGTTCCTTAGACTAATCAGAAAGGCCATAGCTTGTTCTTGAGGCTTTCTGTGTTGATGAATGTTTGAGGCTTTAACTCCTTCAGTTCCTTACACATGCTCACACCTGCAAGGCTACAATCTTACTGGCATCATGGGGATATGATGGGATGGCTCCCATGACTGCAATGTTGGAATGGAAGGATACAGGTTCTTCAGGAAAGACAAGCAGGGGAGTCAAGGAGGGGGCGTTACACTTTATGTCATTGACCAGCTGGAGTGCGTGGAGCTCTGCCGGGGGATGGATGAGGGGCCAACTAAGAGTTTATGGGTCAGGATTAAAGGGAGGACAGGGACAGGTGACATAGTGGGGGTCTGCAACAGGCCACCTGACCAGGAAGACTGAATGGATGAGACTCTCTGTAGACAGAAGCAGCCTCACTTTCACAAGCCCTGGTCCTCATGCGGGTCTTCACCCCGATATCTGTTGGAGGGACAACACAGCAGGACATAAGCAATTCAGGAAGTTTCTGGAATGCGTTGATGATAACTTCCTTCTCCAAGACATGGAGGAGCCAACGAAGAGTTGTTCTGTGCTGGACCTTATTCTCATCAACAAGGAGGGACTGGTGGGGAATGTGAAGCTCAAGGACAGCCTTGGCTGAAGTGACCATGAAATGGCAGAGTTCGAGATCCTTAGGGCAGCAAGGAGGGAGCACAGCAAGATCACTATCCTGGACTTCAGGAGAGCAGACTTTGGACTCTTCAGGGATCTGCTTGCTTGAGTACCATGGCATAAAGCCCTGGAGGGAAGAGGCACCCAAGAAATCTGGTTAATTTTCAAGGATCACCTCCTCCAAGCTCAAGAGTGATGCCTCCCAACAAAGAGGAAGTAAGTCAAATATGCCAGGAGGCATACATAGATGAACAAGGAAATCCTGGACAAGCTCAAATACAAAAAGGAAGTCTACAGAGGGTAGAAGCAAGGACAGGTAGCCTGGAAGAAATACAGATAAATTGTCCAAGCAGCAGGGGATCAGGTTAAGAAGGCCAAAGCCCTTGTAGAATTCAGTCTGTCCAGGGACATCAAGGGCAACAAGAAAAGCTTTTACAGTTATGTCGGTGATAAAAGGAAGACTAGGGAAAATGTGGGCCCTCTCTGGAAGGAAATAGGAGACCTGGTTACCTGGGATATGGAGAAGGATGAGGTACTCAATGACATTTTTGCCTCAGTGTTCACCAGTAAGTTCTTCTGCCACACTGCTCAAGTTGCAAAAGGCAAAGGCAGGGACTGGGAGAATGAAGAATCACCCACTGTAGGAGAAGATCAGGTTTGATACCATGTAAGGAGCCTGAAGGTGTACAGGTGCATGGGACATGATGAGGTGCATCTGCACATCCTGAGGGAACTGATGGATGAAGTGGCTAGGCCAATATCCATCGTATTTGAGAAGTTGTGTCAGATTGATGAAGTTCACACTGACCAGTAAAGGGGAAACATAACCTCCATTTTTAAAAGGAAAAAAAAAAAAGTCCTGGGGAACTACAGGCCAGTCAGTCTCACCTCTGTGCCCAGCAAGATCATGGAGCAAATCCTCCTGGAAACTATGCTAAGACACATGGGAAATAAGGAGGTGATTGGTGACAGCCAACACGGTTTCAGTGAGAACAAATCATGCCTGACAAATTTGGTGGCCCTCTACGAGGGCGTTAGAGCACTGGTGGATAAGGGAAGAAAAACCGATGTCATGGAAGTGTGCAAAATATTTAACACTGTCCTACACAACATCCTTGTCTCTAAATTGGAGAGACATGGATCTGATGGATGGACCACTTGGTGGATAAGGAATTGTGTGAATGAATGCATTCAAAGAGTTGTGGTCAAGAGCTCAATGTCCAAGTAGAGACCAGTGATGAGTGGTGTTTCTCAGGGGTCAGTGCTGGGACTGGCACTTATTAACATCTTTGTTGGTGACATGGACAGTGGGATTGAATGCACCCTCAGCAAGTTTGCCAACGATTGACATGCTGGAGGGAAGGGATGCCATCCAGAGGGATAAGCTTGAGAGGTAGGGCTGTGAAAACTTCATGAAGATCTAGAAGGCCAAGTGCAAGGTCCTACACATTGATTGGGGAAATCCCATGCACAAATAAAGGCTGAGAAATGAGTGGATAGAGAGCAGCCCTGCAGAGAAGGACTTGGGGGTATTGACTGACAAGAAGCTCAACATGACCCAGCGATGTGCACTCACAGCCCAGAAAGCCAACTGTATTTGCTCTTATAATACCCCACTTGGAGTAATGTGTTCAGCTCTGTGTCTCCCAATATAAGAAGGACATGGACCTGTTGGAGTGAGTCCAGAGGAGGGCCGCGAAGATGATCAGATGCTTGGAGCACCTGTCTTATGAAGACAGAATGAGAGATTTGGGGTTGTTCAGCCTGGAGAAGAGAAGGCTCTGGGGAGATGTTATAGTGGCTTTCCAGTACTTAAATGGGGCTACAGGAAAGACGGGGAGGGACTTTATCAGGGAGTGTAGGGATAGGATGGGGGGTAATGGATTTTAAACTGAAGGAAGGTAGATTTAGATTAGATTTAAGGAAGAAGTTCTTCACTGTGAACATACTGAAACACTGGAACAGGTTGCCCAGAGAAGCTGTGGTTGCCCCTTCCCTGGAAGGGTTCAAGGCCAGATTGGATGGATCTTTGAGCAACCTGGTCTAGTGGAAGGTGTCCCTGCCCATGGCAGGGGGGGTTGCAGCTAGGTGATATCTAAGGTCTCTTCCAACCCAAACCATTCTATTATGCTAAGGTTCTAAGCTGCTAGCTTTCCCTATGTCTGATAAAGCCAATGCCAGCCAGCTCCAAGATGGACCCGCTGCTGGTCAAGGCTGAACCAGTCAGTGATGGTTCTAGCACCTCTGTCATAGCATATTTAATAAGGGGAAAACAACCCCTCTGCATCAACAATTGCAGCAGAGAGAGAAGTGAGAATATGTGAGAGAAACATCTGCAGACACCAAGGTCAGTGAAGAAGGAGGAGGAGGAGGTGTTCCAGCTGCTGGAGCACAGATTTCCCTGCAGTCCATGAAGGGTGACGACCATGGTGAGGCAGGCTGTGCTCCTGCAGCCCATGGACGTCCTTTGTGGAGCAGATATTCACCTGCTGTCCATGGAGGACCCCACGCAGGAACAGATGGATGCCAAAAGGAGGCTGTGACCCAGTGGTAAGCCCAAGCTGGAGCAGGTTTGCTGGCAGGACCTGTTTACCCATGGAGAGAGAGGAGCCCATGCTGGAGCTGGTTGTCTGGTAGGACTTGTGACCCTTTGGAATGGACCCACACTGGAGCATTTAATGAAGAGCTGCAGCCCATGGGAAGGGACCCACATTGGAGAAGTTTGTGGAGGACTGTCTCTTGTGAGAGGGACCCCATGCTGGAGCAGGGGGAAGAGTGTGAGGAGTTCCTCCTCAAAGGAAGGATCAGCAGAGACGATATGTGATGAACTGACTGCAACCCTCATCACCTGCTCCCCTGTGCTGCTGGTGGGGAGGAGGTAGAGAAAATCCAGAGTGAAGTTCAGCCTGGGAAGAAAGGAGGGGTGGGAGGGAAGGTGTTTTTAAGTTTTGGTATTATTTCTCTTTATCCTACTCTATTTGACTGATAATAAGTTAAACTAGTTTCCCCAAGTCGAGTCTGTTTGGCCCATGACGGTAACTGGTGAATGATCTCTCTGTCCTTATTTCAAACCACAAGCCTTTTGTTATATTTTCTGTCCCCTGTCCAGCTGGGGAGGGGAGTGACAGAGTGGCTTTGGTGGGCACCTAATGGCCAGCCAGGGTCAACCCACCACAGATGTGCAGGGAGTGAAGACCCTAGTAACTGTCTTCAAATACACAGAGAGATGCTTAAGAGAGTAGACTGCATGTAGAGCCTAGGGAAGTACAATGGACTCAAATTTCAGGAAGTACAATTCAAATTAGAAAGTAAGGCTTCCTAGTAGAAAGGAGAAGCATCGAACAGATTTCTGTGTGGCATTTCAAGCATGGTAGATAGAACAATTTACAAATGTGTCAGTTGGGATTGTCGCAGTCCTAACTGATCCAATCTAAGAAAAGGAGAGGGATTACATGATCCTTTCAGATCACTTCTGGTCCTATTAATCAAAGGCTTCAGGCTCAGCTACAGACAATAAACTGTGAATAACCTTATTTCATTATATGCAGCTTTAAAATTTTCTGTTTACAATACAAATCTGTTCAGACACTACAAAATTTCTTGGATTAATTTTTTCCATTTAAGAAATACACTTTCATAAACTGGAAAACAGTAATGCTAAATGAAGATTATAGTAACAGATCTCAGATTTGCATGCCACATTAGTACTCCAAATTTTATGATGCCTTTGAAACTGAACGATTGCTCTTGAAAATTCTTATAAATTCAGCAGACTTTTTAAATAACTGTGACTTGATTCTCTAATGGGCCCAGTGCTTGAGAGAAAATGGGCTTTAGGCTAAAAAGTAAGGGTTTTTTTGAGACTTAAACATTATTTTATTGAAACTGCCAATAAAAAGTAGTTGATACAGAATTATGTGAAATGACATAGTGAAGGGCTTTCAGTGAAGTTTTTGCAAACTGAAAACAGTGTATTTTAGGCAGTTTAAGCTGATCATAAATTGAATTTCAGCTTATTTGGCGCATAAAAACTGCATCTTGACCTTGCAGTTGAGATTAAATCTCAGTCTCTTAAAAGGAGTGTTTGCTGAATTATAGAGAAAAGCATGTAAATCCAGTTAATAAATCTGGGTAACTTTCCCATAGGAACAGGTTAAAAAAAAAATCAGTAGTGTACCAAAGAGATTCCATGAATGTCAAAGTGATCTGAGTTGACTTTTGATTTTTTAAAACACAAAATGATAATTCTGATTTTAGAGCACATGCACTATTTGAGTGCAATCATATCATTTTGAATTAAAACACACAGGGGTTTACAATGGAATTTATTTTGCTTCAGAAATTCATCATCTTCCTTTGCAGATTATGCTTAAACCTTTGCTTGGGAGAGAACCTGGAAAATACTTGTGCCTATGCAGGACATTTATCAATTATGGGAGAAGTAACAATAATATAAAGCATACTGTAATACTTTGCTTTTATTTTTCGTTGTCATTTTGTAGAAGAATTAGTGGAAATCTTAACTTTTGTTATATCTGTAGGAGATTTCGACAATGTGAAATGTGAAGAAGGAATTCATGTGGTTGTGGGAGTCACAGCAGTACAAATCTCAACATAAAGCCTGGATTACCTATACAGGGAAATACTGAGTGAAGGTATAGAGTTTACACTAGGTTTGGCCATCTAGTTTAGGCACTGTCTAGGCATGTCTGAAAAGGAAGGCTGTAGTTTCAGAACAAAATACGCCACAATGTTTTCCATCTTAACAGGGGAGAGCTAATGCAGATTATGAAGACAAATTCATCGGTGAAGTCAGTGTAATTGGGAGTTTTCTTATAGGTGGATAAGGACCAATTTATTGTATACTCTACCGATGTACAAGATGTAATCCAGTTGGGTGGATGTTCTGTGCTTGGCCAAGCTAAGGAAAGAACAATAATGAAAGTTGAGATTAATTTGAGCATGTATACCTGATTAGAAATTTCCAGTGTTATCCCTGTGTTTTGAGAACAGATGAGCTTTACTGATATGATTAATAAATGGATTTATGGTGTTCTTAGAAGCTGGGTAGAACTGATGAGTAATATAGAGAAAACAAAAGAATGACTTTCAAATTCTTATATAATAATCCATACGTGTCGACTTTAATAAATGTCTAATACACATAAAACTCCAGCAGAGGTGAATTAGGGTGTGAGGCTCTATGTATGTTTTGCACTACTGGATCTGCACAGAGTAGTTGACTATTGTTTTTAGAGTGAGGGAAATATATAGGGAAAATAGTTCAGTTATCACAGGTAAGAGCATAAACTGGGAATGATACTTGCACTGATTTGGAAGAAAGCTTGACAGGCTGTGGATTAAAACTTTCTCTTGGATTTAAAAAAGGTGAATGCTATTGTTTTACTTCTGAGCATTTTTGTTTATTTCAGAGCATGATTGCATGCAGAAATGTATCCTATTTTGACTCATACTTGTCACATGATTCGTTCTTATAAAAACATTTCCAATTTACATGCACAACTGATGTGAAATAGCAGCCCCGAGCAGATTTAGAAAGCCGTCTCTGAGAAGTCAGCCAACTAGATTTGCCCTGGAGTGTTATTGAGAGTAATATGAGAACCCCATGAAAAGTTACAGCCTTATAAAAAATAGTGGACTGTATCTTATTCCATATTTATGAGCTATAGTGTCAATACAGCAATGTTATGAAGTTGAAATGGTACAAACATTCTTAGACTTGACCCTGCCAACATTGACTCAACATTGTACTAGTAATTTTAATCATGTACTAGTGTATGTGCAGGATTGGATCTTTAATCCTTATTTTATGTTCTTGTTAGTCAGTAGGTAAAAGCAAAGACACGTGTGAAGGGAACAAATTTAGCAGGTATAGTGTTAGTCTAAAGGTTTACTGCATTAGAAAGTTTGAAGAAAATTGGTTCAGCGATTTTTGAGTTAGCCAAGTGTTTTTCAGCTGTTAAGAAAATTGTTTCAGCTATTTCATGCTTGGGTAACTCAGTCTTGTTTAAAAACATCAGACCTGGTGTGCATGTAGTCTTGAAGAAGAAATGAGTATCCTGCTTTGTGAGAAGGAAGTTTCCTTTGAAATATTAGAGGTAATAATCATAAAACATTTAGAAAAAGGGTATTATTCCCTCCAATCTTCCTCTGAAAGAGGACTGCAACATCATCTGCTCCCTCCAAGCTTTGCCTGTCTGAGGGTTACCTACAGCTTCAGAGGAGTCTACCAGTTGTGAGTAAATGGAGACCAGTGGAGGATGGATTTTAAAGGTGGGGCTGAACTTTTTTTATTTGACCTGATTTAATACGCTATGAAAGGTCAATGTTGCTGGACCTGCTCTGTTTATGAAGTTAAGAGCTGCATCTGGTACATCTGATACTGCAGTGTATGTGGAACTACGTTGTCTTTTGGACATTAAGCCAGTTCTTAAAGGCCTCAAATCTTCAATACTGATTGAAGAACCACTATCCAGGAGAAAAAGCTTTTCCCTCCTCCTGCCCATCAATTTCTTTCTGAAAGGGCTTTCTCTTAATTAGAGATTTTTTTTTTTCCTGTGCTTAGATACTTCTTCTGGGATGTAGTGTGTTCACACTATGTGCCAATTTTTTTTTTCTTGACCATATACATTAATACATGAAGCATTTTTTACTGACAGTGTATTTGAGACCATATTTTTTAGTTTATGCATTTTTATTGGCAGCTACTACCTTGCAAAACAATTACATTATGGGCTAAAAATGTGCATGATGTGCTAAACCAGAGGTTGCTGTGCTAAGCCAGAAGTTACTTTTCTCAGAACATATGGAGGAGGTTTGATAGCATTCTTTTGCTTTCTTGGGCTATTGATGCAAATTAATTTAGATATTCTACTGGTAGAACTATTTACTGGAATCCTCTTCTTAGAAAGGAAGCTAAAGACAAACAATACATATATGTAAGGAGAAGGTCAGTTTTAATCCTCACTACTCAAGAAATACATTTAGGTTTATTATAGGAGTGTCTCCACACAAAAAAGAAAGGTAAGAAGAGGCCAAATCTATTTGTTATTTTCCCTTATTGCTCACCCAGCCTCTAGGTATTTAAGTTCATGGAATTTCTTGAGCCTGATATGATCTGTCTGTTTGGAAAATCTTAGTGGAGTCTTCACCTGAACCCATATACATACAACTAACAAATTTTGGGGGATTTCAGAAGTATCACCTCCTTTGGGAACCACCATGTGTATTTGTTGGCTTTGAACAGATTTTCAGCTCGTTTCATTGGATGATTCCAAGCTTTTCAAATGGCAATTTCTTACTGGGAGATACAATCTACCCTCCCAGGACTAATCATGATTTTGTAAACATAGAAGAAGAAATTGCTATTCTTCAAAACTACGTTGTGAGTTAAAAACTGGTAAATAAGTTGTCTTTACAAAATGGAACTTTTTATAACTATAAATGCACAAACTTAATAGTTTGTATTTCATGTTTATGGTGGGTGATACTGTAATGCTATACTCTGATAAATGTGGCTGGGCAAAGGAGAAGTGCTG
This sequence comes from Tyto alba, assembly GCF_018691265.1. NCBI lineage: Eukaryota > Metazoa > Chordata > Aves > Strigiformes > Tytonidae > Tyto > Tyto alba. The sequence continues at coordinate 42,115,714 of NW_024881316.1, read as the reverse complement.
TAGTAACTGTAGGAGGTCAAACTTTAATCTCTCAGTCTTGTGCACATAAACTCTTATTTAGGGCCAGCTGTACAACTTATACTCAACTTAATAAAGCATTTATTTGTACCATGTAGAACTTTAGTGAAACTTTGTACATGAATAAATGCTTACCACTCTGGGTCTGTTTTTTTCTGTATTGCACTGCCCACACTGCTAAACTAATACAATTCTTTTCCAGCATCCCACACTTTCTAACAGGGTATGGAACAAAACCAAGGTTTTGCAGACTTTGGGTAGATATTTGTAACATCTTTGGTGGCACTACATATCATCTGACTACAACCAACACCAGGAGGACATGCTCATGGTTTCATGGATTAGGAGCATCTCTTGAATTCTCACACTTGATTCAAGGAACTGGCCTTTCACTTGCTCGGAAGAGATGAAACTTTTTGTGTGGGTTGCCCAAGGGAGGACAAATTTGACTCCCCTGTACAGAGAATGAATGAAGTGTGACATAAAGATATGTCTGAACAGGTCACTCTCTGCTGCACAGGAAGACATATGCCTTTTTCCTTTTTCTTCTGAATGTCTTAGGGACAAACTGAGCTACTTCACTCATTCTGGAGAATATTGAGAGTCTTTGAGTAGCCTTGTAATTTAAATGGGAGCAATCATGAAGGAAGATACTAATCACTGTGAGTAAAAGGTATCAGACTGGCCTTAATCAGTATGGTGAGAGCTGGAAAAGGAAAATAACAACAAAAACATTCAGCCTAAGATTAAATATTGCTTGTTACAGCATTTTTGAATCAGCTGTGTGCACTCTCTACACTGCCTAGTCAGACACCTATCAAAATGCACACTCCTTGGATTTTTTTTTTTTCTCTCTCCCCACTATGTAGTCCATATACAGCCAATCTGTGTGGTTATGGACAGCTGAGAAAATTTAATGCAATTTCAGCTTCAATGCTCAAATTGTTTTTCTATAGGCCAAGTAGTTTAAAACAGCTTTACCTCTGGTCCCAGGTGTTGCTGACGCAGCAAAGTCTCTGTGAGCCCCCACAAATCAGCAGGGAAAACTGCTGAAGCAAGGAAAATCTTTAATTGTGCAACCAAAAATACTAACAAAAAAAATCAAACAAGCAGCATTTTTTTTCCCAATTAAATGTTTCTGTGTTCCCATCAAGAAACAAATGTATTTCTGAGATTTTTCATTGGTACCTGGCTCTTAGGATGGTTATCTTGGACCCATGTTGTGGTGAATCATTACCTGCTTATTGGAAATATCATATTGGGGAATCTGGGAAAAAGTGTGAAATTCTGTATGAAAGTCATTTTAAATGTCAATTAGATACTTCAATTTTGTGTGACCACTGAACAGGGCAGTAAAAAAAGACCATTTTCTGGCACGTGATCATAACCTGTCATCACAAGTTGTAATTAGCATCAGTGAAGAGGCATGATATGAGTAAGGGAACTGAGTGATGATGGCAATTCAATGAAGGGTCCAAACAGGGTGGAGACTTGGAGCAAATGTGGAACAGAGAGAAGGATGTGTCACTACTGCTGTCTTTTCATTGCTCACTTTAGAAAGAAAGAAGAAACTCCAGTTTCTGTAACTTGTAATCTAGCAGTTTATATGTACAATGAATACACTTCTCTCATCTCCAAGAAAATTTTACAGGAAAATCTAAGCAATGTTGTCTTTTATTATCATGTCCCACAGTCTTTTCCTCAAATGCTTGATACTGTCATGAGGTAAAGAAGTACCATGCCTGCTAGCTTTAATTTTCCCAGGACAATAAGAAACCAGCCCAAGCTGCCAGCAGAAATGGGGGAGATTTCGATGTTGGCCAACACTGCTGGTCCAGTTCTACAATATAGCACTTTGGACATGGATATTAATTTTATGATAATTATCAGCAGGATATCATGCTGGAGATGGCCATCTGCACCAGGGACTCTAAGTCAGGACTGGAGACAAGGAATTGTCTAGAAATTCATTCTTTGTTCTTAAAAATCTTGTCTCTTAACCATGCATCAGCAAAAGAAACAAGCACGCTACTTCCTTCTCCTTCCCCTTCACACCTCAGCCCTTCTGCACAAGTAGAGGCACATGAGAAGATGCTGCAACTAGCTTCACCTTTCCTGGTTTTCTTGGGGTCATTCTTAATTTCTATAGGAGGTAGTAATGTACAGGTTTGAAGGTCCTAATGAGTAATCTGCCAGTGAGCAGACCTTCAACAAGATGTAACCCTGTTGTGGAATTTTACTCGTTAAACCTGTTTCAGACAAAATATAGCAATATAATAGGCAACAGGGTGAACAAAACTAATTGTAGTAAGGCTATATAGATGAATTAGTGCACTCTTTGATGGCATAGAAACTCTTGAAAGTCTATTAAAAGAAAATTAATTAATAGAATAATTGATTGATTGAAAGTATTTTTGAGTAAGAGTATATTTCTGAGATGGTAAAAGTGTTTCTAAAATACTTTGATATATTGATTAGTAGACTTAATTTGTCACCTGCACATTGTTATTTAATGTTGCTGGTTGTTTCAGTTAATGTATTTCCTGAATATGAATATTTAATAGTCTAGTATAATGATCATTATGCTATTTTAAGCTTAATAAATTGTTCAGACCCCTCAAGCCTTTCACAGAGGTGTTTTATTATGTAAATATAGCAAAAATAAACTACTGTCTAGCTGCTACTCAACCTTGGTATCAGTGTAAGTGGATTTCTGGTAGGCATTTCAGAAGAAATGGATAAATTTCAGAGGAAGAGAGCTTCTGAACAGCCAGAAGGGGAGGTCCATCAGCATCAGACAGTGTGGAAAATGAGAAAAGAACTATTCGGTGATGGGGTGACATCAAGTGTCAGCATGATTCAAGAGGATTTTGTAGTTAAATCAGCTTGGTCACTTTCTGTATATGAGAATGAGGGAGGTAAAATGAAGTGTTAGCATATAGTCAAATAGTTAAAAATGGGCCATGAATACATTTGGGTTGGAAATTGAAGAGCATGTTTTTACCATATGAAGAGTGAATTAAGAGTTTTGAGGGGTTTCAGGGTAGATCTTGCTCAGTTTGTTGCCTTGGACAGCAGGAGACCAGATTTGATGATCCCGGCTGTCCTTTCAATTCCATCTTGTATTTGAAAGATTCACATTGGAAGTACTTATATGCATTTTCACACAAATGGCAAACAGTGTTAAAAAAAATTAAGAGAGAGCATTAGATCTACAAAGAGATTAAATGTTGAACTCATTTACCAAAATAAAGCACAGAAGATGGGATTAAAATCTCACAGTTTTAAATGTCATATGTCTAGATATCCACATCTGGCTAGTCTCCCAGTGATTCCTGAACAGTCACTGGTGAGAAATAGGCAAATTCAGGGTCTCAACCTATTTTAGATATCTACTTTAGGAAGACAGTAATAATGCCCTAAAAATGGTTATTTTTCTGTATTTGCTATAAAAGTAGGCTTGGATAACTCTGCATGTTTTCATTTTGTAGAAGTCTAAACCATGATCAGATAGAACTTATCCAGGATCATTTTTCCAATAAGATTTGGTTCTATATTCTAGTGTTAAGATAGATTTTTCTTATTTCTATTAATTAAACAAATATTAATAAATATTAAATTAAGAATTTACTGTAATTAAAGAAAAAGTGCTATTTAAGAGAGGCATTTTACTAATTCAGACTAAAGTTGTGACTTAGATATCAGAATAGATTCTTGCCTTTTCAGATGCTTTATCTCATTGCAAAAGAAAAAATTCTTTTTGGTTATATATTTAAAAAAAAGACATGTATCAGCAAAGCAGTGAATGCTGCTTTGAAGTTCATAGAAAAATTCTATTGCAGAGTGGTAAATATCCTGCAACATTGAACAAAACACATCATCCCCCATCTTCCTATCAAAGGTTTGTCTTTGCAATCTAGGCTGATGATTGAACAGGTGGTGATGTGATAATGGATCAGATGGGTCAACAAGATGAGGATTTACATGAAAAGCAAAAGTATGAGAAAATGGAGGTCAAAATTGCTTCTTATATGACTCTGGTAGAAAATCACTTGAGCAATGATCATTCATCTATCAAGCATTTATCAGCTACTCAGCTCAATGGAAAAATCTAAACTGATTGTATGTCAGGTGGAAAGGGTATAAACGAAGACTGAACAGAAGTATCAGGGTATTTCAAAATTCTGAATAGAGATCCTAGTAAAAAAATAACCAAAACTTAAAAATCACCTTCAGTTGCCAAGAAATTCTTTTATCATGCTGAGGTCTTCAGTATGTTACAGGGACACACAAAATAACTGCTTAAATTCTTAATTTATGAAGATTCACTATAGGGATGGAACTTTCTTATTCCATGTTGAACTGAAAGAACAATTCCTTTGGTTCCAGATGGAAGATGCTCCTATAGGTTCTTCCTTATATGTCTCCATTTCTGTATTGATTACATTTTCTATTCTATACATGCTCGATACACTATTCACTGCTGTGAGAAGCAGAAATCACCCTTTGTGATTTCCTTAGTATTTGCTGACATTCTGCTATTACAGCATAATACTGTAAGATTTTTGCATTCCTCAGGGGATCAGTTGTGTTCTCCTGGTTCTCATGAAGTACTGGAAATGGATTATTTAGATTTCAGAGATTAATTCCTTGGGGGAGCACTGAAGTTGTTTACTTCTCAACAGATTTTCTGGCACGTTGAAGTGGACCAGTATGGAAAAAGTCCCCAGGCTTTGGGACTGCTGCTTGAAATAGCAGCAGCAGTAGCTTATGGGACTGGCTTACTATCACACTGCTTATTTTGGAAAGTCTCTTAACATCTAGGCCAATGTGGTGATCAGATCAGTTGAGAAGTGTTTGATAACGTTTTCTGTATTTCATAGACAGTAGTTGCTCTATACTAAAAATTAGTGCAGGACTGTGAAAGAGGTAGCAGGAAGAAATGTTACACTGGTCTAGACAGGTTTTTATGTCAGTGAAGATGGTGAAACATCTGGGTTTCGATATGGAATTTTGTTTCTTTTAGTTATCCTCAGACTTTCTAGCACAGCTGTCTTTTTATGGAATCCCAGTGAGAAAGCAACATTTTTCATTTTCACCTGGAACATTTTCCCATCACCACTGTTCAATACCCCACACTTCTGTTCTGACTCATAATATCTATCTATCCCTCCACCCCCATGGTACATTTTTCCTGTTCTATTAACCATTCTTGGGCAGTTCCTATCCACTATCTATCTATCTGCTTTGTTTTATGGTCTGTCCATTGTTCTTATTGACACAAGAACAGACTTCACATCCTTCTTTGACTCCTCACCCCAATGACTACTGCCCACTGGCCCCTTCCCTCTGCCTCACTCACCTATCTCCCTCCCCTCCTTCAGGAACATTTGCTCCACCACAGCTAAAATCACAGCCTGTCATAACCACATTATGGTTTCCTCTCTCTGATCTTTGGACCTTGTACAGATCTGGATCCCTTCAAACAAAACGATTCTAAAACTGCTCCTTTACAGGTGATTTTCCTTCTCAGGATTGCTGTCTTGAAAAACTCTGTAGGAGTTTGGGGTTTGTAGGTACACATAACTGGAAGTGATCTATGAGAGTTATGGTGAGCTCTGTACCTTGCTTTCTTAGGGAAATAGCAAATAATAACTTTACAAACCGATTGATTTTACAAGTCATTCAACTATGAACAGAAAATATTAATGGGAATGAGTTGGAGGGGAGCACAATAAGGCTGTGACTTCAGAACATTTCTAAGTCTGGCATTTGCATTTATCATGACTATTTGAAGTGATGTTGAGTATCTGTTCAAAAATTTAGATTTTATTTATAATAAATGCATTAGAAATATTTTTAAGGATCAGAGACCTGGTAAACAAGTAGGTTTCCTTTACTGAACTATAATTTGCTTGTTCTTCCTTATACTTTAGAAATATTGTAAGAAACCATGAAAATCTGTAAATTACATGAGGTAAATACTTTCTTTTTCTGGTTTTACAGCACTTTGCCCATTGATGTCCTGGTGTGTGACAGCAACACTCATAATAAGCATTAATAATAATTAGCTGCTATTTTTATGGACAATGAGCTTACTTTTTGTGATGTGTTTTTAATGATGATTTAAAATTGTAATGCTTGATACTGTTGCCAACTCTGTGAACAAATTATTTAACTCATATTAAGAAATCAGTTGATTAAAATTTTTGGAAAAGAGCTGTCAGATATGTTCCAGACACAGACCCTTTGAAAGACAAGTGGCTTCTTAAGAGGAAATTCTGTTGCTAGGAGACCATAACCATAAAGTTTCAGGATAAAGTATTTTTTATTTTAAATACGAAATGTTGATTAATGAACATGCTTAACAGGCAAAGAACAAAGTTCTCACAGCTATCTCTATTATATCAAAGACAAGTTGAAGCATTCAATGGATATTTTAAGAAGGAAGTATAAAGAGGAGGCCTTCAAAGGAAGTCTAGCCAAAGTTAGAGAACCAAGGAGTCCAGAGCATGCTGGTATAACAAAAGTGCCTAAGTATCTGTAGGGGATGTTAAATCTCACATCTGAAGTTTTAAACTTATCTCTGTCAGCAATGAAAATTAGATTTACCTTGGAAAGAGAGAATCTTCCATCTGTGTTCTCTAAACAGAAAGGTTTGAATGAAATGATCACTTGAGATTTCTTAAGGTCCTGCCCATCTGGGATTTTGAAGATTTCTGAAGCTTCTGGTGCTGCTCATCACCAGGGTAAATGTTGGGCTAGAGGGTCTTTGGCTTCAATACACTGTGGAAATTCCTAAGTGCGTCAGAAATAACTACCTATGTACAAATTTAGAAATGTTTAGAATATACAAAAATAATGCCAGTCTCATAAAATATTAGCTGATGGTAACTGAGAGTCCAGTATGATCATATTAGTTTCACTGAGTAGCACCTTAACCCACAAAAAGACTACTGAAGTATAAGAAGATTTCTTTTGGAAAAACAGCACAAGTACAGGCATTAAAATCTGGCCCCACTGGCTCAATATTTATCTAGTTGTTTAATCCCACAGGTCTTGATCCAGTTTATGACTGCTGAAAATTGACTCAAGAGTAGACTAATTAATAAGTTCATAATAGTATCAAAGAGCAAGAAATCTTTAAAATGGCTATTTTTGCAAGGAAATCAAATTGCTTTCTGAGAACTAGCAACATGAAACAAAATGCAGACCTCTTCAAAGGGAGTTACATCACTTTCAGCTGTAAAACTTTGTGACTGTATTTTCTGTAGATGTCCACACAGAAAATCTTTAGAAAAGGATATTCTCAGCAGGTAAACTTTGGTTTCTTGAAATACTGAAAGCTCCTTGCTCCTATCCTCTCCTTAGGTAGAGGATATCCCAGAATAGATTCAGAGGAAGAGAAAATACGTTTTATTAGGAATACTGTAGGTATCGCCACCTGTGCAAAGAGCAGGACATGGCAACTCAACTAGGAACACCCCGAAACACCGGAAAGAGAATGTTTCAACTATCATACATGCTCAATAGCTTTTATTGATAAAGTTTTCTTGTGGGGAATCTCCCTGGAAATTCACATCTAGTCACACTCTATCAGCTGAGTCAGTCAGGGTACAAACTTACCAATGAAGAAGTAAAAGGCAACTGTGGGACCTGAGCATATCCCTGACACAGTCTGAGATGTGCCTGCTGAGAGGGACAGTCCTTGGAAATGTTTTGCTGAAAGCTGAAAGCTGATCCCCTGTTAACTGCAGACCTATTCCATATTGCTTTTTTGCAGTTAAGATAGGAAAAAACTGAAATGTTACAATTCTCCACAAACTTTGAAAGGGACAAGTGACACATGCTTCATATAACTGTAACCTTTGGCTCAGAAGGGAATATGTGTACATTTCTGCTAAAGTATAGCATATATGTCATTTGGAAGGCTTGCATTTGAATATATATAATATCAGCAATATGTGAAAGTCTGTCATGGATTGCAGATTTACAGTTTGATAGTGTTTATTTAATGTACAGATACTGTTTACTGTGTTTCAGACTGTTTACAAGGTTTTAGGAATGCCTTAAATATTTGTTTTACTGAAGCTAATATGTTCTTTTCTCAGAATTATTAACACGTCCTTATCAGAAATTTGCATGAACTAATCCTTTATAATGCTTTGAAAATTCCCGAATATATGAAAGTCTGGTTTGTGATACTACAAAGAGTTAATCTCAGATGCCAAACTACAGAGAGTAAAACAGAATTTCCATATCTCTGAGTATATAATGTCTACATTCTGTTATATTTGTATTTCAAAATTTTTGGGCTTTCATTTTTGGAAACCAGTGAGAAAAATTATGCCCTTCATCAACTGAAACAAAAAGGAGATTCAGGATTTTATCTTTGCTCTGTGAAAAAGAAATGGTGCAAGAAGTATAATTTTTGTTCTAACAGAGAGGCCTTGGTGTTTTATACAAGAACAGAATCATGTTGATCACAGCAGATTTTTCAAAAGGACAACTAGACATCCAAACCCTTATTAGCCCTGCGTAAAAGAAGCTTAACAACTTCAACCAATTGTTTCCCACAAGGTGAAAACCACCCAAACAAGTTGGGAATGAGAGCTAAATCAGATTGCTGACTGATAAGGATACTTCCCAAGGCTAATAACAAAGGCTTGCCTATGGCAAGTAGCAGATTAAGCATTTTAAGCCTCTATTGGCTAGTGCCAAGGAATCTGGCATGGTAATTCTGCAATCTGTAGCTGTTTGGGTAGCTATCAAAAATAGTGATGAAGAAAGCACACAGATCTGAAAGGTATTTGAGTTATTTTCTTCTGCATTGTGTGTAAGTAAGGTTTGGTCTCTGTAGAAGGGGTTGGTCAGGATGGAGAAGAAATCCACTGGTTATTAAAATAGTTGAGAAGATCATGACGAGCATGAGAGGAGGAGGAGGAGAGGCACAGCTGAGAGCATTGCTTTGCTGAAGTAAGAATGGGGAGAGCTGTTTCCCTTCATGAGTGCTTGGCTGTACCATGTGTTTAGCTCCTGTTTGGAGGGTTAATGGGTCTCTACATAATCTACCTTTGCAAATGATCTGCGCTGAGTGTTTGAAAACTAATCATTTACTTTATAGCTGCATGTTACCTGCTACATATTGACTGCATTGCTCTGGCCTCTGTCAGGCATCTATTTGTGTAGTAAAGCAGAATGCATACTATAAAAACTTGTTTTTCACAAAATATTCAAAGGAAATTGAGTTTTCAGTGGACTTATGTGATACATCTTCATTTTATCTTCATTATTTAAGAGACATTTTGCATGACTTGTGGCTTCTATGTGATAGCACTTTTCAAATCCAGTTACACTGAGTAGAAATAATCTACAATGAAGGTGATATAAACGTGATTGATTGTGACTAGCTTCTCTTTTAAAAGAATCAAGTATTTTGATAGCCAATGAAAAAGGAAAAAAAGCAGTTATTGGCCTTCTACTTTTCTGCATGACCTCTGTCTGAAGACCATCACCTTCATTCTAATAGTCTGATTTGTGTTTTGAATAAATTATTCAATAATTTCAAGCAGAGAAAGCTCTCTGTCTCTTTTGGAGTGTGACTTCTTTTTTCCACCCAGCTGAGTTGCAACTAAATGCTTCACTGTGCTCTGAACCAACTTTGCAATTTACTTCTGAATCTCTAATGCTTTTACCACACGTAATGGCTTTCAGTGGCAATAGAGGTGGTCCTGCAACTCATAGAGTCTTCTGCTTCCTTTTTTAAGTCAGTGAAAGATAAAATGGAGGAAAGTGAAAAGTTATTCAGAGGTGATAGAAGGGCAGTGTAGATTAAGAAATAAAATGCTCACAAAGCAAATCCTACAGCCCCAGTTAATTGAATAGTTAAAATATCTCAGCTTCCATTTGTAAGTCCCAAAATATAGCCTTTTGTGACGGTTTTATTTTTTGCTTCTACAGACTTGTGCTAAGCTTGCAAGTCTGACAAGCTGCTAGAAAGATCTGAAAATAAGTGAGCTCTGTTCACCCTATGGATTTTTTCAAGATACCTCCAACTTGCAGTTCTATTCTGCATATAAACCTTAAGTGCAATGGGGCTGAAATTGGTGTCTTAGACCTTTCAGATTTTCCTGTGTCAAGGAATGCAGTAAAGAAGATACCTGTCTGCACTGGTACCTGATTTGTCTCCTGTCTGTAACTTGTAAAGTAGCAATGGTGGAATAGTGCTTTTCTCTTGAGAAATTCTCTGCGCTCCTTCCCTGTGGGAAATAGCACAGCATTGTGATGCAGATTTTCTGCCAAATCTCACAAATCCCTCACTGTGGGGATTTCTCTTTTCAGTCGTCTATCCTCCTGTCTGTAGAGCACTCACATTCAATACAGAAAGCTTATCACTTCCTTTTTAGAACTATAAGAACCAACATCACAGCCTGCAAAAACTCACCTGGTGAGCAAGATCTCATTTATTCAATTTTTGAATCTCACTGAGGACTGCTCTAGAGAGGAAGAGCCTCTGATAAGTTATTTGCTGTTTCCTTTAAAATATGCCTGCCTCAACTGAGTTTCAAGAGACTCCTGCTTCTATGCACCAGCAGATAGAGTGTAATTATATTTGTTGCTAAATGGATAACGGTGATGTCCGATATTTAATTAGTACCACCTGTCTAACTGGATATGTGCATGACTGCAACTGTAAATTATGTCAGTGCCTTTCAGACATAAAGAAGGGAAAACCAGGCATAGCTGTTAGGGAGACAGACAGATTCATGGGCTGACTGGATTGAAAGGCAGATTCACACTGATCGTTCAAATTAAAACCTGACCAGAGCACATGAAAGTTGCCATCCATAGGATACACTAAATTTTCCAGCCTGTGACTTGTGCTTTGTACTAGCTTTCACCCTGGCAGAAATGCTGCAAGGGTATATGCACAGATTTTGGTGTTCAGAAGTGCTCCTGAATCCACATTTCAGACAGAGACAAAAGCTACCCTTGAGATATACATTGAGCTTGCATTACAAGAAGCCTTGCATCACTCTGCTGATGTAAACAGGCTCACACATATCCCGGACATATCTCATCGTACATTGATGTGTTCTTATGGAGAATATTCCACTTACAACAGACCAGAATTGAGAGTTAAGCCACTGAGTTTGCCACTGTTGGGTTAGTTTATTTTTTCTTTCTAGTATTTGCCTGTCTGTTTTTTTTTTTTTGCATTTAGAAGAATAAACTTGCATAGTTGTGAAAACAAAACTGTAAGAGCCTGAAAGTTGTGAGGCATTGCAATAATATAAGAGTGAACAATGTAAGCACTTAAGTTAAATCCATCTAAAAATACACCAATAAATAAGTGAATTTATATCCTTTCATATCCAGGGGATAAATTAATACTTTTTGCTAGGATAAGCCCTATTTTTGATTGAGAGAAAAAGCATAAACAGAAATGCTGAACTGAACAGAAGATGGTTGATCATTAATGAACATAGAAAATTTTGCTAATAGCCAATAACAAGATGTACTTCATAGTGTAATTATCCCAGTTGCAGTTTGACCTAGATGCTAAAGATAGACAAAAGAATGTTGATGACTTCTTTGCAGAACTCAAATGACCAGGATTTAGACCTTATAATTCACCAGGTGAGCAACAGTGATATGAAGGTCTCATAGTATGACAGAGCCCTGATTCAGCAGAGACCTGGGATGTTTCCTGATAAATTACTGTCATGTGCTAATATCTGTGCAACACCAAGGCAGAATCTACTGTAGGGATGCTTCAGCTCCACTTGGTACATGCTGTGGTTTAAAAAGAATAATGATCTGCCAGCAGTAATAACAGTCATAAATCTGGCACTCTTAAACCTTGTTTTCTATCTTCTGGCTTCTTAATTTTGTCAAATCATTACTTTTAAAATGTAGAGGAGTATTAATATACTATGTTATTATAGGTGGTTCTTTATTTAAATAGGCCTAGATAATCTGAGAGCAGTGTTTTAATTCTGATTAGGGCCTGAATAAATTTTACTGGCATTTCAGGTGCTTAAGCAAGGTTACTTATTTCAGAAACTATATATTTTTTGCTGAATTTCCCTTTTTTTGGGGTGTTTTTTCATTTTTTCCACCTTGATCTCTATAACTGTGCTAAAAACACTTTCAGAGAAATTGTGACTGAATTTTGGATACGAGAACTGAGATGGGAATGCTGAGGGAGACATAATTGTTTTAATTGTAATGTCTTAATTCTGTCATCGTGGTTTAGCTTTGCTTTTACACTGAAGACTTAGAAAACTCCCTTTGACAATTTATACTATCTATTGTGGTCAAGCCTTTTCCAACGGTGAGGGGAGTTAACTGTTTAGCTACTTGACCTTCCTGGCAATGGTCTGGTAGAAGATTATAATAATCTTGCAGCCTCCAACAGTGATAAGCTAGTATCCAGGCAGTGTTTTGCACTGTAATATTTATCAATGATCTGTCACTAAAATTTATCTAGGGGAGAAACTAACATATTTCTAGTCTAAAACATGTACTCAGCTGAGATGAATATATATTAACAATTTATTTGAAAAAACAAAAGGGTTCTTTTCTGTTAGCTACTCTAGAACCAGAGACTAATTGATACTGTAAGAGGCAACTGGAGGCAAAGCAGTGAGGCAGGTTAATCTTGTTTGCCCACACTACTGTAGAATTTAAGCATTCAGCTCCAAGCACAACATAAACACCCATTACTTGTATTTGCCAAACATTTTTGTACCTGTTTCTTCATTTACTACTTCACAAGTGCTTCTAACACCCAAAAGTCTATTTTACTTTTTTTTTTTTTTTTTTCAATTTAATGTGCGTGTGTGTGTACATGTGTTGGGAGCTTAAGTATATCCATGCACTGTAAGTTTGTGATAGAGTGAATGTTATTTTGGAGTGAATAAAGAGCTACCTCCACTTAAAAATATCTTAATTTATTTTTAAATCCCACTTAGTTGTAATACTTTTCTAGTGTGCCAACAGGTGCCCCTCTGCTGAAATATTAATTATGAAGATATTCCATGAAAATAAGAACCTCAGACTAAGAAAATGATGATGAATTTGAATATGTGCAAGACTACATCGTGAATGGAGCAGCCTTGTGAATAAGATATTCTCCATGAATGACATGCTGGAATATTTGGCTTTAATTTGCTTGAGTTAAAATATAATTAAGGCAGTGCACAAAGTTATGATCTCTCTCTCTCTTTCATGAACTTAAACTTTGACTGAATTAATATTTCTGTCTTTAAATAAACATATTTATAGATAGATACATGTACAGCCTGATTCAAAGCTTTCTGAAATGTGACAGACTTCTGTGGATTGCAGTGAGATCTGAAGGGGTGTAGTTGCCATAATACTACAAGATAGGGAATCTCTTGAAGACTGCCATTAGTCCTCAGAGACCATTGTCCATACTGACAATTCAGTTCAGACAATTTGAACAGTTTAGAGAACTTATGCATTGTTTAGAACATGACCTGCACTTTTCATACTAATTCTCTCTTTTCTCTCTTACATTTGTAAGCTTAACAAATCACATCCAATACCTTATTTCTGAAATTTTCATGCCTTCACAAGCAGTATTGGAAACCTTGGGAAGGGCTAAAGCTTAGAATTCTGGAAGTAGGGAATTGGAAATGGTTTCTTGGTCTTCAAATGTGACCCCCCGACGTTATGGACAAGGTGTCGTATATTTATTTTCATAAATGTTTCAAACAATATATTAATATAAGTGAGACTTTTTATCCCTGGTACTCTAGCTGGAAGATGATTTCAGAATCTCCCTTTTTTTGTACCTTACTGCATTTAACAGCCCATTTATGACCTTTATTACTGTGTAAACATTCTTTTTGAGTTTAAATAACTCTTTTCTTTACCATGTCTGCACATGTGTTTAGGTATAAGGACTAATAACATCCCTTTAGGTTACAAGGTGAATTCTCTTGTCTGATAAGCTGTTAGCTTCCCTGATGGTCCTAGTGATCCTTCTCAATACCTATTTCAATTTTATATCTTCCGTGAAAATAAATAACTAGAACTCTACACACTATTAGAAATTAAGTCTCATCAGGGCTTAGTATAGTGGAATGGATGCTTTTCTATCTCAGCTGGAAACACCTTTACTGATGTATTGCAGGATGGCATTTGAGTTTTTCCATGCTTGCAATCCCTTGCTTGCTTATAGTCATCGTGTGATCAGCTTGTACACCTGTGTCTCTCTCTTCCCAGTCACTTCTAACTGATGAGTTCCTAGTCAATAGCAGAAATTCTTGCTCATAGTCCCCAATGACCTTCATCTTTTTATTATAAATTTAATTTAATTTAATTATGCTTACTCCCATCCTCAGGGCCATGCAGTTCTTTTTGTGAAATACCCTAATCCTCTTCAGTATTGACAATGCTTTTTAGCTTTTAGACTGAAGAATTTTTTTTTTTTTTTTTTAAGCCAAGGTTATTTACACAAAAAATTAACAAGAGTGGTCCAAGGCCAACTATTTGTTACCTCTCATCAGACTAGATTTTTCCCTTGCAATACTTCTCCATTAGCCAATTTTTTATTCACCTCACAGTTACAGTATTAATCCCCATTTTCCTAACCAGGATTAATGCTTCTTCATATGATGTTGCATTTAATGTATTTGTCATATTTACATTTGGCATCAGTATTTTACTAAATTCCAAATGGATGAAAGCTAATGCCTCTTCTTTGTTTAGGTTACTGAGACAAAGAAACGTAGGTGACCTAGCCTGGCTAGATCTTTGTTGAACACAGTTTGCATATTATGTTAATTTTTTACAATGTTAATTATACTAGCCTTGAAAATGCATATTACATGCTTGCATGGCTTTGAGATTAAGTTGGATACTCTGTTCTCTAAACCTAGTGGTCCTACATCTGATGTTGTATATGCATTAAATATATTTATTACGGAACTTAGATGTCATATGCCAGTGCCTTCAGACCTTTTGTGTATCCAAAGTAATTCAGCACACAAAAACCCAATTAGTTCAATGCCTTTCTTGAGATACTAGAATAAAAACAAGGGCTTAGAAAGAAGCGTTACTATAAGACCTAAAGCACTTTTGAAGTAATGGACAAAAGTAAAAATGAAAAATGTCTTCCATACGACAACAGCAATACTTAATTTCTCAGAGCATTGGTAATGATGATTATACAGAAACGTTTATTATTTGGAAGCAATCTGTATATGCTTTTTGAAAAGAGCTGGGCATCGTTTATTACTAAACATTGGACCAGATTGGACTAACAACGAATAAAGTATAATTTCACTAAGGGTAATTGTTTCTGTCAGGCTCCTTAACCATTGCTTAAACTCAACATTTTTCTTGCATGGAAATTGTTTTCATAGTGGAAAATATCCAGAAAGGTTGATACTATAAAGGAAAGCAGTGAACATGATAAAACTAGGTCAGAATTCTGTCTTTAATGTGTTTAATTTCAGACAGCTTTCCAAATTAAAGATGATCATACGTTCCCAGGGTGTTATTATTCCTGACTCTCCTGGAATATACAGTGTCTCTTTGACAGTTGTACAGCTGAAATTCATTGTTATTGGTTCTATTTTTTAATTTGCAAATGCAATTTTAAAACCCTTGAAAAATGATACAGCAAATTTCAATACCTGAAGAAACAATAGGATATGGAATGGCAAATACTTTGCAATAAATCAGACTGCATAGACACAGGGAAAAAAAAAGACTCTCATTGGCATTAGTTTGTCTTTCTCCTTTCTTTCTTTTCTTTTTCAAAAAATCCCTCAATTACAATATAAGCTGAATAAGGAAGTAAAAGGTTGATTCAGAAGCTGGGTTATCAATATAATACAGAAAGCAATAGTAAAAGCTAATAGATGAAGTGTATATGACCTTCACATTGGATTAGTGACCAGTGTAGTATACTACTAAAATACTGTGCATTGTACTCAGTAGCATAATAAGATATTTTTTCTTATTATAATACAAAAGACATTAATATAATACAAATGTTCATTCTAGCCTGCCTTATCAGGGATTTCCATGTTGTATTTCTAGCCCAGTCTTCTGCTTATTGGTCTGGTTTACATAATGGTATAAGTGAAAAATGGAGTATGCTTTTGAAATGAGAAGGACTAAGGTAATGAAGGAGGACTAAGTGAAAGAAAACAAAACATAGAGGAAAGGGAAATGGGGAAAAATGAGAGAAAGGGAGGACAAAGTGGGACAGGTTATGTCAGAGTAGGGAAGGAAATAGGAACACATTAAAAAAAGAAGAAACAAAGAAACAATTATTAATGACAGAAGGTAATCTTGTCAGTTCTTATGTCCAAATTCAATGTAAAGATCCAATTTTCAGTTCTGGCTGAGCTGATTTCAGCTCAGAGAGTCATATGTTAAATGTGAATGAAGATGGTCTTTCTTCATAGTTTCAGGAACTTGTTTCTTGGAAATGTACTTACAGAAGGAAATTAAACCTGGTGTATCATTAAGTATTGGAATTCACATTCAAGTGCTGACAAGTCAGATTTTGTTAACATGAAGTTTAAGACTTAATGGAAAACATGTGATGTTTTGCTTATGCTTTTACCTGTTGGGATAAGAGAGCATTTATACATTAATATTACATTTATATTAATGCAGCCTGACTATTTCAGTGATCATTTGGAGTAACAGTATTCTCAGTCAGTAGTGCTTTCAAAAGTTTAGCATCCCTCTGAAACTAACTAAATACTTATAGGACATGACAGTACTTCTTCTGAAGGTATCATAAGACTGGTTTTAGTTTACATGTGTTATCTAAGAGAGAAACAAAATCTTTGTATATTTTTCATCTATGTTCAGGTGGAACAAAAACTGCTTCTGACTATTCTGATGCATTAAGTTCTTATCTCCCTGATGACTGTGGACATAGATTCAGTAGATGTTACCTTATAATTCTTCTGATGACTGCCTCTTTAAGTCACAGCATTATTCTTAAAATCATAGCATATATGGCTGCACATAAAAATTGCCAAATGGGTAAATAAATGAGCCACCAGCAGTATACTAATCCGTCAATATATGCAAAACCAAAAGTGTTCTCATGCACATGGATGCATTTGGCAAGAGCAATTCAGACAGCATATTGGAGGCTTTAACATATATGTTCTTTCAAAATTTCTGCTCTATGCAAGATGGGGGTTGATTGGATTATACATGTGCTGTTGATATGGAAGAAAATTAATGCTAGCTAATAAAAAGAAAAAAAGATTGTTGAAATGTTAAAACTCATCTGTTTGCTTCTTTTCAAAACCACTCCTCCCTATCTTGCTTGCAAGCTCTCCACTTTCATAAATGCCACAGATCATCAGTGGTGTCTAGAATCCAAGACCTGTGGTACCAACATCTCATCAAAAGTTTGCTGACGTTTTCCAATTGTTTCACACAAAAACCCCCTTATATAAGTGCTCAAAACGGAGCTCTATTAATAAGTAGCAATGACATTTTGCTACCTGGGGCAACTACAGAAGAGCATGTTACACAGAACAATTATTTATGTTAAGCTGGTCAGGTCAGCAATTTTTCTGTTGATTCAGGGAAGTCCGTGCTTCACTCCTCCCCTTCTAAAGTGTTCAGTTCAATATCAGAAAGTATGCATATTGTCTTGTTAGATTATTTCAGCCCAACACCAAGCCATCTGCTCTTTAATCGGCCCTGATGGATGTTTATCTAGTTTGTTCCAGTGATGGTGTGTTGAGGGCTGCCTTCAATAATCTGTTAAAATATGTAACTATTCTTTCAGATAATAGAGAGTTCTTCCTAATATTTTATCCTCCTTGGTGCTATTTAAGCCAATTAGTTCTTGTCCTGTTTCTAGTGGACATATAAATCAGCTGATTAATTTATTTTTTGAACCATCTGTTTACTCAGTCTAAAACATACCATGTCTACCTTCATCAGTCTGCTTTGTATCGAGCAAGTAAAATAATTTCAGACTTGCTTTAATAATCTTGCTTTCTAGCCTTTGATTATTTTTTTTTTTTTTTTAATATTATTGTTTACTTTCCCCTAAACCTTCTCCCTGAAACTGGATACAGGATTGCAGCCTTTGTGTATGGCAAGTGAATATAATGGAAGCAGCACATAACATATCTTATGTATGCTACTGCTGTTTATCCAACTCAGTCTGATTGCTTTCTTTGGCCAGGATTTGTGCCAAAGGAATGCAGTTTTGTGTGGAGAACCCAAGTTAGGTCTGAACATGCTACTTCCAGCACTAGAGCTGTACAAAGATGTTAACAGCATTGGCACAGTGCTCTGCATGCACTAATTAACCCTGCACTAACACAGCAAAACTACTGCTGTTTTGTTCACAGTTCACATGAATATCTCCACATGACACTGCTTCGAATGGTATGGAAACATTTGTTTGTAAAGCACCTTGCACACTTGGGGAGAGATGGGTAGGGCAAGAAATATCCCAAACAGTATAGATATTTATTTTTGTAATGAAGCATAAATAAAACTTTATATATTTAGAATAATGAATAGTCACTTATTACACACACGGTCTTTCTTCCCCTACAACTTTCTTCATGAATGTGTTCCAGAGAATATATTATTTAGCAGTTTGAAAAATTCCTATTTGCCTAATGAGTTTCACCCATTTCACAGTAGTCCTAAAATTGGGCAGATACTGGTTTTAGTCATTATATTTGTTGATTATCCTGGCTAAAACTTTCAAAATAACCAAAATGCTGTTTTAGAGTCAATAACAAATAGATGCCTAAATTTTTTAAGAACATTTGTCAATTTTACTCAGATTATAATTTATTCAGAGGCCAGTTACATCAAGGTCATAGTTTGATTTCTGTAAATGAAATACTTTCAATGAAAAAAAAAAATCATCCCTGAACTTTATTCTGTTACTTACAGACCTAGTTTTAGACATAAATTTTTCTCCTGAATAATGAAGTCTGAAGTGGAGTTAACAGACTTGCTGATACTCCTCCACAAAAGTCTGTTTGCATATTGAATATTTCTTTTGTTTCTATTTTTAAATACTGAGTTTCAGCAGAATATTTTACTTTAGTTTTGGTCAATTACCAGTTACTTATTTAGCAAAGGTTGTTAATATTCTGGGTGTCCATCTTCTGCAGGAAAGCATCTTTGAGTGGAGATGGAGCTTGGTGTTTTCTAATAAGGGAAGCATTATCCACTTTGTGCATTTCCACCTCTGCATTTCATCCTCAGATATGGGCAAAATTGGTCACAACAAACTGAACCAGGATCTACCTGAACTGTATGTGATTTTCAATTCAATTTTAGAAATTAAAAAAAAAAAAAAAAAAAAAAAAAAAAAAAAAAAAAAAAAAGAAGGAAATGGTTATTTTAAAGGTAATTGTTGTATGAGTGTCCTTTACAGTAAAGGCATTTTTTTCCTGTGGTGTTTGACAAAGGATCTGCCAATGCTTAGTGAGGGCTGCAAAAATAATTTCCTGCTGCCTGAAGCAGCCTGTTTCTGGTAAGGTGAGAGCACAGTTCAGAGTCATCTGTTACACGAATGAGAAGATGCACACACTTCAGGAGGAAAGCAGATGAAGAGGGTTTTCTTTCCACTCCAGTAACTCACAGCAGGTATTATAGATTTATTTCCCCTTCTCATGTTGCTTTCATTTTGCTGGATTGTATCAAGGCATTGCAGATGCTACAAATAGGGATGTTCTATCTAACTTTAGGGTAAGAAAAAGACCAACAGTGGTTACTTCATTCAGACCAACATTTTCCATTGCAGTATTTACTTCCCAGTTGCAGGAAACTGTAGAGAAACTACACCACTAGATAGAATGTAATTTAAATGTAACCTCTTGGGACTGTAAAGTCTGTTGGTAGATCTTAAGAAAACCTACAAGGCTTCATATAAGTCCTCCTGGTTGAACACACAACACTTCTGCCAGGGGTCTTACATTTGTCCACTACCCTTTTCTCTTCCATTAATGCAATTCTTCCTTGTTTCTATACCTATTTATAAGATCAAGTGTTCCTGACGACATCTGCAAAATCCCTTCACAGCTCACTTTCAAGCACCCCCTTAAAAATAAGACTGGTCAAAAGCTGTGTTTCCCCTTTTTGCTTCCCCTTCATACACCTCTTACTCTCATTCAGCTTTTATTTCCCTTTCCCCCTGCCTTCCATAATACCCCAATATCACTTTGTCTCTTACATCCTCTAGGGAGAAGATTGGAGGGAGCTGGGGTAACAGAATGAGAGTCCAGCAGTAGAAAATTGTTTGGAAATTAGGAAAGGAGATAAACTGGGAAGAAACTTGAGAGTAAAGTAAAAAGATGCACAGGAAATTTGTGGTAAATATTTGCTGAATCAGTTAGTGTGATAGGTTAACTGTGGCTGGATGCCAGATACCCATCAGAGCTGCTCTATTACTCCCTTCCTCAGCTGGACAGGGGAGAGAGAATATGAAAAAAGACTTGTAGGTTGAGATAACGACAAGGAGACACCACTCACCAATTACTGTTATGGGCAAAACAGACTCGACTTGGGGAAATTAATGTAATTTATTACCAATCAAGACAGGTAAGATAGTGAGAAATAAAAAATAAACCTTAAAACACCTTTCCCCCATCCCTCCTTTCTTCCTAGGCTCAACTTTACTCATTTTATCTACCTCTTCCCTCTGAGTAGTGCAGGGGGATGGGGAATGGTAATTGCAGTCAATTCATCACACGTTTTCTCTGCTGCTTCTTCCTCCTGAGGGGGACGACTCCTCACACTCTTTCCCTGCTCCAGTGAGGGGTCCCAACCACAGGAGATGGTCCTCCACCAACTTCTCCAATGTGAGTCCTTCCCACAGGCTGCAGCTCTTCATGAACTGCTCTAGCATGGGTCCCTTCCATGGCGTGCAGTCCAGGAACAGGCTGCTCCATTGTGGGTCCCCCACAGGGCCACAAATCCTGCCCAAAAACCTGCTCCAGTGTGGGCTCCTACCTCCATGGGTCCAGCCAGGCACCAGCTCTAGCTCAGGCTTCCCACAGGGTCACAGCCTCCTTTGGGCACCCACCTGCTCATGTGTGGAGTCCTCCACATGCTGCAGGTGGAGATCTGCTCCACCGTGGACCTCCATGGTCTGCAGGGGAACAGCCTGCCTCAACATGGGCTTCACCCTTCATGGACTGCAGGGGAATCTGTGCTCCAGAAGCTGGAGCAGCTTTTCTTCCTCCTTCTTCACTGACCTTGGTGTCTGCACAGTTGTTTCTCTCACGTATTCTCACTCTTCTCTCTGGCTGAGGTTGCTGTTGCGCAAGTTCCCTCCCACCCCTTTTTAAATACGTTATCCCAGAGGTGCTACTGTGGTTGCTGATGGACTCAGCCTTGGCCAGTGACGTGTCCCTCTTGGCACCGGCTGGAATTGTCTTTGTTGGACATGGGTCAAGCTTCTAGCAGCTTCTCACAGAAGCCACCCCTGTAACCCATCTGCTACCAAAGCCTTGCCACGCAAACCGAATACAGTTAGAAAAATTTTCCCAGGTAATGGACTATTAACAAACTCATCAACACTTCATTGTTTTTTATTCACTATTTTTGTGCTATGGTGACAAAGATTTTCCTGCTCCGTGGCTAGATGCCTCATGTTTTTTTTTAAGCAAGGATTTAAAAAAAGAATAAATTTCAAACATTATCCTATGCACTGGCAGGTTTTGAATTGCCTCCTGCTTTAGCACCTAGATCAGTGAGAAAAATCTAGCCAAAGTTGCTTCTATTCCAGCAAGTGTATGTTGGGCTGTTTTCTCGCTGGATGGCCAGCTGGCTTGCTTCGGCAATGTTTCTGTCATTACATCCTCTTAACCTCCAAAACAAGGTAGTGACATCCACCTTATCTGTTGGAACCAATTCCTGAACTCAGCTAACTGCCAGACCTAAATTTTGAATTTGTTAGGGTTTGGCTAGTTGACACAAGCCACAACTGTCACAGGGACTCTTCTAGAAATTTAACAGTCTGTATGATTAAATTCCAAGAGTGCTCCATGACTGATTAATTTACAAATGTAATTTAGTTTAACGCTATTTCTCCTCTAGAACAAACAAGGAGTTCTTTGATACGAAAGGCCTGGAATTTAAAACTCTACAGATGTCACATTATGCCATAAGTCTGTGTTAATTTTTTTTCAAAAGTGAATGCTTTATGATTGTTGAGCTAGAATTTGTCATTTCCAATTGTCATAAGTAATGCAGCTTGGATATACTTGGAATACTTACCTGAGCTATATTGTGTCCTCTTAAGGTGTGTTTTGTTTCTCAAATGCCAGCATTCACTGAAAATTAAAAAATGGAGGAATAGTTTAACTTCTGTAGGTACAGCATGAGCTACCTATAACTGGAGCATTTAAGTTTAGTGACTCCATAGAGCTGGAACAATAATTTTGAGCAGTAAGCTGCTTAGGAAGGGTCTACATGCATGAGCTGATATGGCTGAGTTAGTCCACCACCCTGCTGGGGTGTTTTAGGTTGCATAGAGCTAACTTGTTCAAACTGCTTCCCAGATTTCATCTGATGGATGAAATCTTACTGCAGGTGTCCCCACAAGTCACTTGCATTCTGTCTGGAGCAGGACACGTCTTGAAGAAAATGTTCTTGTCTCTATGCCAGTTCACTAGTCTTTTCTGTGCCCCTAATAGCAAAAAGTGGAAAGAAAAGCAGCAGTTTCTAGAATTTATTAGTGGTCATGTTTAGAAAAACCCATGAAGATTTACAAGTTTGTCAGGAATGAGCCTAGCAAGTAGTAGAGAAAGGAAACCACCATCAAGGAGTGTGGTTGACTCTGCTCCATCGTCTTATTTTAGATATATGGGATTTATCTGTTTCTTCCATAGAGCTTATTTTGGGGCATTAGACCTCCAACTTCTAAATAATGGGCAACTACGGAATATTTGGTGGTGGGATGGATGGGGTTTGAAATACATTTTTCTTCTCAATTTGAGTTAGTCCTACCATTTATAACAATTTTTTTATTTCAGGGTGTAGGTCCTCATTTCTTGAAGTGTATGATCCTAAAGTGTCTTACCTTGATGATTTAGCTGATGGCTGTGACATCTTTCCATATGCAGATACAATTTCGTTATGAATTGTCTACCTATGGCTGGGTCAGCATTATAGTGGCCTCAGCTCTCATTAGTGTATGACAGCAGATGTGAGATGCTGACACTAGAAAGACAGAACTATTCTAACCAAAAATATTCTGTCTCCCTTTGCTGTCTTCCTTACTCATTGCCAGCTCTATTTCTACTCTCTGTTTTTGTGTGCTTAAATTTCCCTTCTGTGCATTTTTAATCTTTCCTGTATTACCTTGTTTTCCATTTGGCATAAGTATACTCTGCTTATTTCTTCCACATTGTTTGTATACCTCTAGAGAAATTACAATACTGTAATTAATTAAAATAATTGCATTTTAAGTACATGAAAAACAAACCATATGATCCTGTTCATTCTTGCCATACGTATTGAAACAACTTGCAGTCATGTTAGCAACTAGGCTCCTGTAAAAATTCTACACAGAAGTATATACAATGGCCATTTTAACACTATTTCCTATGTGCCTACAGAGTTTTGAGCAAACTTATGTAAGCCTACACAGATAATTTGATTAGATGACCTGCTTGTTGGCTTGTTTCTTCAACTCCATACACAATGCACAGTACTCTACAACAAAATTATATTTAGATGACTTTTAGTCTCTTTTTGTTAAGGACTCCTGTCCAGCCATATGTCAGACTATCAAGACTGCAGCAAACTGGTGAGTGAAGATTCAGACTCAGATGTTTATGGATGTCAGACTGTCTAAAAATATTAACACGAGCATAACCTAATTTTTCTGAGGGCTGTGGAAAAAGAATGAAGGAGATAAATATTTCTAGGAAACTCAAAAGACGCTTGGTACAAACTATTTGAAAGCCGGGTGACTGAGATTTCAGTGGTGTGCCCAGACAAAAAGGACAGAAAGTGGAGGGAAAAGTTGCATCTCATGGGTCATTTGGGACTGAATCAAGGATCTTCCACTTGAGCAATTCTATTTATGTGAATATTGTTTTGAAGAAAATGCTCATTTTCCTTTATTCTTATGGTTAGGTCTCTCAGTTCTTCCTCTTTGTTTCTTCTTATTTTTTTTCTTTTTTTTTTTGGCCCTCTTCTTTTTCCTGTTTCTTCTTCCATTACCTCTGTTTCTGTTCTTTTATACCTTTCATTCCCTTGCACTCTCCTCATCCTGAAGCAGCCCAGTAAGCATCCGACTGAGGTACTTCCAATGAAAATGTCAGCACACCATCCTCTGTTCCTAGTTATGATTTTACCTTCAACTGTGGAGCTCATACAAATGAAGAAGATGCCTCAGAGTCTTGGAAGTTCACCTTTTCCTAGAGAAAACAATGAAGAGAGTACTTAATGACTCTCTTTTGGGATGGCTAGCAGTATTCAGCTGCCATTGGGCTCTGATTCTGGAAGCAAGCTGTGCATCAGAACAATACCCTGAGACCTGAGCTTTTAACTCATAGACTTGTCCTATGCACAGTAATTAGTATTGATGGGGTACTTAAACTACCCATGCATCAGTCAATATAGGAATGTAAAAGGAGAAAGGTTTATTCAAATTTATTGGTGACAACAGTTGATACTAATAGCAGAGAAAGCAGAAGGAGGAAGACTCTTGTAGATTGGATCCTGATTAATGGAAAACAGTTAGCTGGGAAAAGGAAAGTGGAAAGCAACCTGGGTGACCAAAATCATTAAATACGAAATTCTTGATTTATAAGAGTACAAGGGTGAGTGATAAAATAAGGTTTTCAGGAAAGAAGTCTTCCATTAATGGTTCAGAAAGGCCTGTTGGAAAGTGAATGTAATAAAAAAGTGGTCTGGAAAACTATTTTAATTAAATAATTATCCCATCATGAACAGCATCACTGAAAGGTTGGGATAATGACTTAGCAAAATTATGATGTCTTTCAAAACATAAACATTTAGCAGGCATCATACAGAACTAAAAATACCCTCAGTTATTAGGAGTAAATGCAATAGCACAGATCAGGTAGAAACAAAATCACATGGTTTAGGACACAGGCAGGGGAAAATAACCAAGCACATTCTCAAAGTACATTAATAATAAAATTATCATGTAAAATAATTCAGTGGGGAAAGTTTAACTTGCTACAATAAAGCGACTATTACTCAGAGCTCTGTAAATGGGAATGTTGTGTCCAAGCCGTAATCTTCTCCTTGGGGCTGATAAGCTTTCGACAGGACACCACTCTTCAGGCAAGATGTGGATCTATTAAAGAATATCCAGAAGAAAGAAATGAAAATTTTAAAATAAGCCTGCAAGCTTGGAAAAATGGGTTTGCCTTATCTTGAAAAGACTGATAGGGGCTAAAGAGATGATCTGAAAACAACCTTCCAATACATAAAAGGTAGCTGCAAAGATGAAATGAAATAAACAGTTCTGTCTGTCCACAGTAGGTAGAATAAAAAATAGTGAACGTGAATTGCAGCAACAGGCCTTAGGAGGACATGTCCTAGGTTCAAACATAAGCTGAATGTGGGAGGATATTATCCAGGAAGATGGTGGATTGTCCACACCATTGGAGGATTTAGGATGATATATTCCTATATGCAGACCCATAGTTACATATTTTTTTTTGACAGCTGAAGAATTGAGGAGTTAAGAAATAAATAATTACAAGTGCATAGGCAGAGCTCCTCTCCAGTATGAGACTTTCATATTAATGGAAATTCAGTCTTGCAAATGTTGGAATAAATTGCAAGCAGATGAATTTTGTACTAACTGCTGTAAAGATGCCAAAATAAGAATTTTGATATTAAAGGGTATTGTTTAGCGCTCCAGCATTTGGGTGCACAGTAATGTCAGTACTCACAATGTCTGTTTTTTCCTTTAGAATTGGACTGTCCCACTGGATAGTTTGTCTCAATGACTACAACTACACTGCTAAAGAAAACATGTGGGAAACTGACTCTCACACCTACTGTCTTGGTCTGGCTTATATCCACACTGAGAAAAATCTCATCAGAAAAAGATAGTTTGTCTCTGGCCAGTCTGCCTGTTAGCAATCATTCCTGTTCTGTGCTATTCCCCAGACTGTGCCTAGAAATTGTCTGTGAGTGTTAGTTGTCATGAGTCAAACCATGACAAGGTGTGAGATACCTGTCAAGCATCATAGGAGGACAGGAGTAAGACAGTTCTTGAATTCAAATTCTGGATTTCCCTTGTTTATTTGTATAGAAGTAGCCAAAAGAACTAATTGTGAAAGTGGTGGACTTCAGGAGAGGCTTAGGCTTCTTTGAGGATCTGCTTGGTAGAGTAGCATGGCATAAAGCCCTGGAGAGAAGAGGAGTGCAAGGAAACTGGATAATATTCAAGGATAACCTCCTCCAAGATCAGGAGTGATGCTTCCCAACAAAGAGGAAGTAGGGTAAGAATGCCAGGAGGCCTGCATGGATGAACAAGGAGCTCCTGGATAAGCTCAGTGCAAAAAGGAAGCCTACAGAGGGTGGAAGCAAGGACAAGCAGCCTGGGAGGAATGCAGAGAAATTCTCCAGGCATCAGGGGATCAGGTTAGGAAGGCCAAAGCCCTTGTAGATTTCAATCTGGCCAAGGACATCAAGGGCAACAAGAAAATCTAAAGGTATATCAGTGATGAAAAGAAGACTAGGGAAAATGTGGGCCCTTTTCTGAAGGAAATAGGAGATGTAGTTACATGGAGAAAGTTGAGATACTCAATGACTTTTTTGCCTCAATCTTCACCATCAAGTGATCCAGTCATATCGCCCAAATCACAGAGGGCAAAGGCAATGTCATGGTTTGAGCCGAGAGGGCAACTGAGCATCATGTAACCATTTACTTGCCCCTTTCCCTCTCAGAAATGGGAAGGAGAAAATGCAGAAAAAAGGCTCAGGAATCCAGATTAGGGCAGGGAGGGGTGCTCACACATTATGGTCACAGCCAAAAGACACGATCATTAGAGGAAGAAAAAGAACATCACTTTAATTCAAACACTAACAAATTAAATATTTAACAGACAAGGTGGGAAAGTGACAAGCATCACCACATCCAAAACCACCTTCCTCTACCCCTCCCTTCTTCCCAGGATCAGCTCTGCTCCTGATCTCTCTGCCTCCTCCCCCAGCGGCACAGGGGGCAGGAGATGTGGGTTACAGTCAGCTTGCTGCTCCTTCCTTCTCAGGAGGTGGGGTGAATGCTGCACATTCCTCCCCTCTCCCATGTAGCTTCCCTCTCACTGGAGACATTCCTCCATGAACCTTCTCTGAAGTGAGCCCTTGCCATAAGATGCTCCTCCAGCATGGGTTACCCCTGCATGTTGCAGTCCTCCCAGCGCCGAGCTACAACAGCGGGGGCTGCTTCCCCCTTCAGAGTTCCAGCTTCCTTTAAGAAGAGATGCCTGTCCTGGTGTGGGCTCCTCCAGAAACTTCAGGTTGACCTCTGCTCCACTGCAGACCTCCATAGGTGGCAGGGTGTTCATCCTTCTTGTAATGCCTCCTCACAAGTCCATACCCTTCTCTCCCCTCTGGCCCTGGTTCCCCTTCTTAAATACATTCTCGCAGAAGCTCAACCATCATCTCTAATTGGCTTAGCCTTGGCCAGAGACAGGTCTGACCTGGAGCTGGGGGAGCTTCAAGAAGCTTCCCACATGGGGCCACCACTGCAGCCCCCTCCCCCACTACCAAAAACCCCACCACAGAAATCCAGCACAAGCAGGGACTGGGAGAAGGAAGAACCACCCACTGTAGGAGAAGATAAAGTTTAAGACCATCTAAGGAACCAGAAGGTGCACAAGTCCATGTGACCTGATGAGATACATCCATAGGTCCTGAGGGAACTGGTGAATGAAGTGGCTAAGTCACTCTCCATCATATTTGAGAAGTCGTGGCAGTTCGGAGAAGTTCCCACTGACTGGAAAATGGGAAACATGACTCCTATTTTTAAAAAAGGAGAAAAGAAGACCCAGGGAACTACAAGCCAGTCAGTCTCACCTCTGTGCCCTGAAGGATCATGGAGTGGATCCTCCTGAAAACTATGCTGGGGCACATGGGAAATAAGGAGATTGGTGACAGCCAACATGGTTTCAGTAAGGACAAATATGACAAATTTGGTTGCCTTCTATGATGGGGTTACAGCACTGGTGAATGAGGAAAAAACAACTGATGTCATCTATCTGGACTTGTGCAAAGTATTTGACACTGTCCTGCATGACATCCTTGCTTCCAAATGCAAGAGTCATGGGCTTGATGATTGGATCCCTTGGTGGTCCAAAGGAATTAGCTGGATGGTTGCACTCAAAAAGTTGCAGTCAGCAGCTTGATGTCCAAATGGAGAGCAGTGCTGAGTGGCCTTCCTCAGGGGCTGGTGTTGAGACCGGCGCTGTTTAACATCTTTCTTGGCAACATGGACAAAGGGATTGAGAGCACCCTCAGCAAGTTTGCTGATCATACTGAGTTGTGTGATGTGGTTGACACACTGGAGGGAAAGGATGCCATCCAGAGGGACCCTGACAGGCTTGACAGGTGAGTCTGTGCAAACCTCATGAAGTTTAAGAAGGCCAAGTGCAAGGTCCTGCACATGGGTCAGGTCAACACCCAATATTGATAAGGATTGGAGGATGAGTGGATTGAGAGCAGCCTTGTGGAGAAGGACTTGTGGGGCATTAGTGGATGGAAAACTGACTGTGGGCCAGCAATGTACACTCACATCCCAGAAAGCCAACCCTACCCTGGGCTGCATCATGAGAAGTGTGGCCAGCAGGTTGAGGGAGGAGGTTCTCCCCCTCTGCTCTTGTGAGACCCCACCCACAAGGCTGTGTCCAGCTCTAGAACCCCCAACATATTAAGGACATAGATCTGTTGGAGCAAGTCCAGAGGAGGCCATATGGATGATCAGAGGTATGGAGCACCTCTCCTATGAGGCCAGGCTGAGAGAGTGGGGGTTGTTTAGCCTGGAGAAGAGAAGGCTCTGGGAAGACCTCATAGCAGCCTTCCAGTACTTAAAAGAGGCTACAGGAAAGATGGGAAGGGAGTCTTTATCAGGGGGGTGTAGGGATAGGATGAGAGATAATGGTTTTAAACTGAAAAGCCTAGATTTTGATTAGATAAAAGGAAGAAATTCTTCAATGTTGGGGTGGTGAGACACTGGCACAGGTTGCCGAGAGAAGCTGTGGCTGCCCCCTCCCTGGAAGGGTTCATGGCCAGGTTGGACGGGGCTTTGAGCAACTTGGTTTAGTGGAGGGTGTCGCTGCCCATGGCAGGGGGCTTGGAACTGGATGATCTTTAAGATGCTTTCCAACCCAAATCATTCTATGTTTCTATGATTCTGTAACATAGTATATCCATCATGAATTAGGGCTTACCTGTCTTATTCAAATACTGAATTTTGAAGCAGTGAACACTGTTTTAAGTATATTCTCCCCAAAAATATCTGTAAGCATTTTGGCACATAACACAGGAGTTAATCCTGATTGGCAGATAACATGATGACTCTGCTTTTTGGGGGTAAAGGGAGACTTTATTGATTATTTTAATGTGTTTTTTGTTTGTTTGTTTGTTTGTTTGTTTGTTTTTCTTATAGACAGGGTAATCAGGAGGTTGTATGTGAGACTCAGACTTAATTTTAAAAACCAGTATGTTTATAACCCTGCTCCTTGTAAAGGAACTTGTGAGAGAGGGAAGGGAACTATGTTTACTAAGTTGCAGAAAACCAAAGAACATAATTTTAAAGCCAATCTCATGATTTGTATGGCTTGACTAATGATTTCAGAGAGTATACTGTTGGAAACATTCCAAGATTTGTGAAAACTATTCAGCTAAATATTGTTATATCTTTAATATATAAAGCCAAATCCTTACCCAGCAAACAAATACACTTCCCGCTGAATCTAACAGAAGCTCCTGGCTGCAATCTCCTTGAGAATTGGCTCTGGCTTCTGACAGAAAATGTGGACCTTGTCATGTTTCAGGAATGTTAAAAAAACGATACTTTGTTGGATGCCTGACTGAAATAGAATCACCTTACTTTTCTGTGGTGATACTCATCTCATGTAACACACTTCACATGTATATTTGCTCTTACTGTTACATCTAGTGAAGTTAGGCAGAAATCTATTTGCACAAGTACCGAGGGCTGTACAAAATACACAGACTGACTGCAGTCCAAAGGAGGTCATATTGCAGAATTGTGACAACGTACAGCTCTTTGAAAGAATTGGGCTCCGTTGCAGCTGCTGAATTTTATATAATATATAAAAACTATCTTAACATTCACCTGAAGAGGTCTTCTGGCCAAACAAGGAAAATAACAATGTAATCTACCTTTTTTTTAACCTTTTCTATTAGACAGCTAACAGCTAAGAACAGGACTGTCTTGTTCAACACCCATTAAACAGTGCACAGCAGACTGCAGCCCTATTGCCACTGGCATTCGGACACTACCATGATGGTGATGATGCTGATTTTCATGGTTAATAGTACTAATAGAGTTAAAAGTTACTAGCTTATGTGAATTCATAGTTTCAGTAATCATAATATTCCAACATCATCTACGCCAATGAATGAAACAGGGCTCTTCAGGTAATAGTGAAATGCTAAAATAAAGGTAACTTTTGGCTAAATGAAGGCCAAGCAGAAAACCAAACTGGTGTTGAACAGGTGTTGAAAAGTCACATTATGCATTTAAATTCCCATTTTTATGGATATAATATATCGCTCTAGACATATGAGTCATCTGGTGCCTCAAAAGTTTAATACAGTGTCACTTTTGCAATTAAAGCCACAGTTAACATCTGAAATGCAGTCGGAGTTGGCACTTTTACCACATAACTGCAAACATCACTAAAGTTAATACAACTACCCCTGGTTATTTTTCCCCTGTTAGACTGTCTCCTTATCTTCTGCTTTTTAAAGGTACAGTATATAATCATCTAGCTTGTTAAGAGGCTTAACAAGGTGAACAATCTTCAATCACTCCCCTGGTTTACAATGCCTTCACCATCCTGTAAAACAACAACATGGTGCCTGTCCTCATCTCCTGCTCTGATTCGATATATTTTGAGTTTAGTTGAAGAAAATTCTGCTAATAAAATGTTGTTCTGAATTCATTTTTCTGCCTACAATTTTATTTTAAGCAAAGGAGTCTGTGTTTCTACGAGTCCTTCCTGCTTGTGTTTTCTCTTTAGCTGAATATGATATATAATCGCCTCCTCCAACTGGATTATGAGCTGCCTTATTCATGCTAATTTACTTAATTTATTCATCCTCCTTGCTCATTCTAATGATTTTTCACATGCTTCCTCTTCCACACTGACAAATGATAAAATGATAAAACAGAGTGGTGAGCCCTATTTAAACACATTACCCTTTGCCCCTTTTGTTTTCAGATACCTGACACAATTTTGGTGGTTGTGCAGCCCTGACACTAAGTAATGTTTTGAAGCAAAGTCAGGCAAGTCTGACAACCACCATCTTATCTGACAAGAGTGGAACTGGTGACTACCAGGCATTGTTTATACTAATAAATTAAACATGCCTGGGACTGTTCTCAGGTGCAGAGGCTGAATGAGTGGAAGGGCCATTAAACTTGCTCTCTCTCCAAAACAGGAGGGTTTGCATCTGGACTGCACATCCGAAATGGTTCCTCCTGTTTCTGCCAGGCTCTGTTTGGTAGATTGTTTTCTGA
Source organism: Tyto alba (assembly GCF_018691265.1). Taxonomy (NCBI): domain Eukaryota; kingdom Metazoa; phylum Chordata; class Aves; order Strigiformes; family Tytonidae; genus Tyto; species Tyto alba. Next base: position 42,083,934 of record NW_024881316.1, on the reverse strand, counting down.
CCTGAGCCAAAACCACCATCAGGGACCAACCTGGCAATTTCACTGTCTGGTCAGTTGGATTTTGGGTATGCTGGGGAGCTCCCTGGAACTTTCAGAGTACCAGGTCAGACAGAGCCTGGGTGTGCTGCTCTCAGAGAACATAACCCACTGCCTTGTGATTCAAAATAATTTTTTTACATGATTCAGTATAGCAGATCTTGCTAAAAATCCATAAATATTCACAAAGATTTGCCGACCAGGCCTCTGTAACCACAAGTTTTAATTAGCTTGCATCAGCCTTGCTTGGGCATCATTGAATGATTCTGTCAGCAGTGCTGAACGATTAAATCTACTTTAAAAAAAAGAAGACTTTTGTTTATGCTGAAATATGAACATTACTTTCCTGAGTATGTTGTGCCTGAACCTTTTTATGTTTGTTTGTGTTAAAATCATGAAAATGTTGAGGTAGTATATTATTAGATCAGTAGATGAGAGAGGAGACCTGATAAGAACACGCTATTGTGACATGTTTTAGAGAACAGTAATAGTGACACAGGTTTAATGACAGTGTGATAAATAAGATAGAGAGGAAAGTTGAGTAGATACGGAGTGTTCATGCATAACAGAGTAAGAATATGTTGTCTGACGTACTTTTTCTATACCAGTAAATTGCCTTTGGATAAAAATACCATGCTTAGTTACTCTAGAGAAATATTGATGAAAAACTAATGCACTAGTTTGAGTGCAAACACCATCAGTTAGGCTTTTCCAAGTCTTTGATGATTATTTTGCTCATTATTATCAAAAGTAGCTGAGGAGAAAGTAGTTGGGAAATGAAGGAGAAAAGGAAACCAGATTCTTTCTTCACAATGCCCATTGGCCTATGAGTGAGGCTGCAGCATTCCAGGGCTGGAACAAGTTGGGAAACACACTGATTCTTACACCATAATTTAAAGCTGTTCACTAATGAGGGAAAACTGGGCAGGAATGCAGCATTTCTGTTTGCTGGGCTGCATCCCTGTCTCTAGCACAAAGATGCAGGTTTGATACCAAACTGGATGCAACTTCTCCAGTGCTTAGCGTTAGTAGATGTTAACACAACTCACAGATCAGGACATCAGAATTTGTGGACAGAGTGCTCAGAATCCACTGAGACAGGCAACATAGCTGTTTCTAGTGAGGGTTGTTGCGGAGTAACTTGCTTTGCAATCAACATCTATTCAGAAGATTTAGAAATTTCATCTGGATATGAACCTTGTGGTTGTCTTCTATTTGCCTCAAAACTAGGCTTCAGGAATGAGGTCCCTGGGAATAGAATACAAAAGAACCTGAATATTTAGATGGAAGCAGAATATGTTGGACAATATCAATCCACATTTCTTACATTGTATGGCACCTCATTCCTCACACAGTCTGGGTGGTTGTAGTGTGGAATGTAAATTATACCAACTGGTTCATGAATAAATCTCAAAAATAACATAAAGTTTGTAACCATGAAGTGGGTAACAGTCCAGACTGTGTCCCAGTAGGACTGTTGGATACAAGAGCTGTCAGATAAAACTTACCAGGAGGGGTTAATTGGTAGTTACTTCAGACACCAAGGGATGAGACTTACTGAACCTGGGAGGACCTTCCTTGCCCATGTCCCTAGTCTTTGATTTTGATGCATACACGTTTTCATAGAACCTTTGTAGTAGTTTTGTCTTCTCTTTCATTGCGGAGAAAGTAAGTTCTTCTGGGATGCAGTACACTGTTTTGGTCCTGATGGAGCTGTGAAGAAGAGAAGGGTTGTTCCTCTGCTTAGGATGCTGGAGAGCTAGGAGAAAATACATTCTGCCTGACCATGATCTGCTTGGAAAACCACAAGTATCCCCACAGAATGGAAATAGCATTTCTTACCCCCATGGCCCACTATGAGAGATATGTACACTGAAGTCTTTAACTCACTCAAATAAATCATAAGGGTACACAAGCCTTTGATTTCTGAGTGGTTGTCTACAAGTAGGCAAAGACCAGAAAGGGAAAAGAGATGGTCTCAGTGAATGGCAGGGTCTCACCAGGTGCTTAACTTTTGTGTTGTTGCTGTTGAAATTAATCTGTGAGACAATGCTTCAGTAAGTTACCAGTTTTTGTTTCTGATTTCCCCCAAAGACTTTATTGTACAAGGTAGTTTCCCTTCCCCTCCTTCTCTGGCTACCTTTGGCATTTCCTCCACAGCATCTGAACATCATCTGTATGCACTTAATGACCAGATGTTCTCTGTCGCGTTGTTCCTCCAAAACTAGGCTGGAGTGGAAAAAAAAAAAAAAAAAAAAGAGACTCAAACTAAATCATCCAGGGATTACACTAACAGAAAATGATGCTCTTGGTATGGAAACTATTAAAGAAAACCTGATTTTGTCTTTATATACTAGGGTTCATTAACTTTCTCTCTGGTAGAGCTAATGACCTGAACAGAAGCTGTGGTTCATTAGTGATCTTTCTCTCTCTGCCTGGCAGTTGAACAGAAAAAAGAAAGAGCTGGAAGGAGACATAGAAGCTCTAAGTGAGACAGAACAGCATTACATGTTTCCAGGCTAGCGGAAGCAAATTTTCTTCCGTTCCTGTCCTTGTAATAGGAATGAAATGATATTTACAGCTAAACTCATCCTTCATGCCAGAGTGGGTTTAGTCACCAAAAGAGGAGCAAAAGCAGTTTGTTTACCCTCTCTTTACCAATTTCTTGTTCCAGAGCTTCCAGGATCTGCTTTGATCTCTGGAGATTATAGATTCTTAAGGTCTGTCCTGCCTTATGCATGACATCTCCATGGGGTCATTTTGGCAGCAGGGAGTAACTGCAGGGAGGTTCAGGAATACCCTGGCTGGATCTGCTTTGCAGGCATCCAGCTCCTGCAGGAGATGCCTTGCCAGTTTGCATTGGTGCAGCCATCTTCAGGCTGCCTTTGGCAGTAAGGTTTGTATAGCAGGCTAAGAAAAAGGTGGACAGTGCTGTCACCTGTCTATCTGGCTCAGGGGTGGTGCTGATACAAACCAAAGCAAGCTCAGGGAGCCATTAAAAGGTGCTTCTGTTTCCCTTTATGGAAAAATATCCACTTTTTCTGTGTTACTTGTGAAAGCCTTCTTTGTGGAGCTGTGATTGTCAAGGAAATCTGTTCCTCTTCAGCATGCCATTCTTACAGCACAAGAAAAGGTCTTTAAATTCTATTCAATCGTTTCTTCATTTGGAGGGGGGAGAGAGGAGTGGAGCAAAGAAAAGAAAGAAACACTGCACCAACATTTAAATGTTACATAACTTACAAAATAATACACTAAAATATTCAGTCACTCAAATTTTCAAGGCTCTTTATTTTTTTTAAACATCATTGTACATTTTTTTTTAATATATTAAAATTGAATACCTCTCATCATCTCTTGTATTTAAAGTCAACTTTCCCAGGAAAAGGTGTGAAGTTTACTGTGACTTTAAAATGAACATTATCAAATGTAGCTTGTGAATTCCAGGCAAGTAGCCAGCAAATTACCTGTCACTAAAGGTCATTTTCTCTCTCCCTATTTTTTTGATACATAATGCAACATTAGAATATATAATTTAAATGTTTTTAAAGGAATTATTCTTACTTATAATCAAATGGAGGGAAGCATTGTATGAAATAATTAATATTTGCAGATGGTTATTGAAAAGTCAGACCTGTAAATGTAAACTGGATGTTTTGCTTTGGGTAGTTAATGCTCTCAGAAAGCTCCAGGTGAACAAAAGGATGAATGAATGAATAAGTGGACAGAGAACCAGTAGCAGACATTTTTCAACTTGAAAAGGGATCCTGAGTCATACAAAATTCTATCCTATAACAACCAAAATTAGACATGAAAAAGATGTGTCAGACAAAGCAGTCAGTTCCTTTTTTTAGCACAGGACTGTTCCCTGAATTATATTACTTTGTCCAATCTAGTTTTAAGTATTGGAAGTAGTAGATCATCCCCATGGGAGTCTGTGCCACACTCTAGTAGCTCTCACTATTGAATTTTCTATGATATTCAGCCTAATTTTCCCTTTGTTTAATTTCTTGCCGTTGCTCCTACTTCTATCTATATGCTCAAAACTTTTTTTGTTGTTGTTGTTTTTTTTTTTGTTTTTTTTTTTTTTTTTTTTCCTGAATGTGCAGAATAATGACTTTAGAATTATGTGTCTTACAAACCTTTTGGGATTTGGAGTGCCTGTGAGGTTGCCTACAAGCATCATGGTGCCTAAGGATGCTGCCTGGACAAGTTAGGTCCCTGGCACCCATCTGCACCCAAGGTAGGGATTAGCCTTTGAAGGGCCATGCCAAAGTGTATGGGGGATGAGTTATTCCTTACAGCTAATCAAAAGCAGAAGCTAGTCTGTAAGAGATGTCTGAGCTTATCCACCCCCTGTCTTGTTCCTGTTCAAAACATATGACAAAGCTGTCATCTGCTGCTTGTAATTTAGAGGTTAGGCAGCCCACGGAGAAAATAGGATTAAGAATGGTGCCACAAGGCGTTGATGCAGTACAAATTATTTGTCTGCTTTGGATTGTTTTCCTGTCTAAGGCAACACTCCCTGTTCTGGGATGCTCCTCTTTTGGGTCACAGATTGCAGGAGTGGCTCAAACACCTGCAAAAAAATGTTAAATGTATTGGACTTCTTAAAGGCAATGGTATTAGACTTGAGACACTTTCTGTGGCTCTATCCCTTCACCTGACCTTCCTGCAAGGGGCTCACAGTGGTGGATGAGAGAGATGCAGGAAAATGTTTCCATGATAAACCTTTACAACTGTTCTTTAGGACTGTAGCATGATTTAGGTTGGAAGGGACCATTGTAAATCCCATGGTCTCACGTACGTGCTCAAAGCAGGGTCAGCTTATATCAGGTTGCTCAGGGTTGTGTCCATCTGAGTTTTGACTGTCTACAAAGATGAGGATTTTTCAGCCTCTCTGGGAGACCTGTTCCAGTGTTTGACTCTATCACGGTGAAAAAATTAATGTATAATCAGAATTTCCTTTGCTGCAACTTGTGCCTTTGCATAACTTTGCTGTGTTTCTAAGGTTGTTTGTCTGTTTATCCCGGCCTCATAAAAATAAAGCTCTTTTATGGAATCACTTAAGGGGACTTTTATGTTTATTTCATTCTTTCTAAAAGAAAGTGTTTTCTTAGATCAGCGTTAATACTATCATCACCTGTTATGCAAGTAGAAATTTGAGAGCCCTGACATCGAAGTTCTGAAGTCCTGTTTTACATCTACCATCTTATTTCCCCTCTGTAGAAAGCATTGATGTGCTCACCAAAGTGCTGACCAGGCATATCGATGCACTCCCTCCTGTCCTCAACTTTAATTGCATTATTATAGAAATGCCTCAGGTGTTGGGGCTTCTCCATGTGTATATTGAAAGCAGTAGTAGTGGTCTTGTTTTTCACTCACCAAGGACCCAGGAAAGTACAAGGAGAAAAAAATCAGCAAGGGGAAGGTCCAGAAATACCTCCACTTTGAAGGTTAACCTCTGTGTGCAGCTTAGCAACAGCACAGTGATCCTTGCCATTGTCCACAGCTCCTTGAAGGCCCATCAATCTGAGAACAAAGTGCCCTACTTTCATTGACCTTTCTCATGTGTCTTGTGACCTGCACATATTATGTGTGCCTGGGTTGCTTCAAAGAGCTATTGGACTGCAGCTCTCCTTCTGGTGCTTTGTAGCATTAAGTTCATTATAAGCCTGAGTGGCAATTCTTGGTTCCAGAAGCTACTTACACAAATGCCTTCCTTATTGGCAAAAGTGACACACATTCGTAATTGGAAAGCAGGTACAGTTTGAATATTGTACTGTATCTCTGCTACTGCAATACGATTCATAAATAATAATAATAGGAACTGGGCTGGAGGGCTGAAGGTGAGAGGGAGTCTTCTGGAAAGAGCTCTAATAAGAAGGATAAAAATGAAATGTTGTGGTGTTGTATGATGTTATAATTGGCCGGTGCAATTACATTTTATTTAACTTATGGTAATGGAATTTATTTTCACAGGTACACTTTGAGAATCATAAGTGTTAGATGTACTGCAGAAGAGATCCTGACTACTCTGATGTATTTCCCATGGACCTATGTGGGTTTCAGAAGAATAGGATTACATGTAAATGTCTCTTGACGGGTTATGTGGCATTGATTTGTAAAAGGGGCTGCTCTTTGATTTTCTGAGTATAATTACAGAATCTCACTGTTTTCTTTCTCTGTTATTGATGGCTGAAGGGCTTTCATAGCAGTGAATTTCATCTCAGGAGAACTGTGATCTCTACCTTTCTAAATTGTGGTGACATGTTGCCATTGTCATTTGTACTAACGGCTGATATGGGTGGCAAGGAATCACTGCATGAATAAGAAAAGAAATGCATCATCATTTTCTTAATGAAAGAAGAAAAGGAGCTCTTCTGGCTCCAGATTTATAGCTCTGGAGACTGAGGAACTTCAGGGCTGTTTAACTCAAATGGTGGAAATTAAGGCTACCTTATAGTGTCCTAGCAAGCATGTTCTCTAGGGGAAGGCTGATGTTAGTCTGTTAGTCATCGGAGTCAATTAATAGTAGTATAATGTGGACAGCTATCCCTGGCACTCAGAGCCGTATTTGGTATGGAAAGCCTGAGTCCAGATTTGGAGGAAGTTAATAATTGAGGTGTGAATGTAAATTTTTATTACATGCTTGCTGCAGTTTGAAAAGAATATTTTCAGTGGATTAGACAGAACAAATTTTTAGTCCGGGTTTTTCAAAGTTTTTCAAATAAGTGCTCTGTTTTCTTGCCAGCAGAATCTGAGCATCAATAAGTCAAGTATTTCTGTTTTACTTTGTAAGTGATGCAATGGATAAGTTATACAACTGCTGGGAGGCAATACAGGTCCTGAGAAGTGACCAGAGTAATAAGGATTTACAGGTGATACCTAGTGCTTGTCATCTATCTTAAAATTCACCACTACTTCAGTCCAAAGACCTCCCAGACTTTGGGGAGGCTGACTGGCTTGGCACCTGAACTCCTTTCTCCACTAGTCACTGAACCAAAATCCTGCTGGCTGACCCAGCCATTGGAGAGAATTGTGAGTCGGTGACATGGGAGCTCTGGGTTTCTGATGCAGCATCCTTCTGTGAGGTGAGAGGAAGGGCTGTTCGGCTGTTCGACTGATAAAAGCTGCATCCCCTTTGGTAGGTGAGCACAGTCAATGTGATAAGGTAAATAAAAATAAATAAATGTATGTTGATTCAGCACCATGCCACTGCTGGCCAAGCCCTCCTGCAGAGCTGCTGGTTCTTTTCTGCTGATTTGTCTCCATACTCAGGTTGCTTCACACCATAATATGGTACAAAGTTATCTGCGTGCCTGGGGTTACACTGGGCAAGTCTGGCTTGGCGCCGTCTGAATGCAAGTGTGAAGCTGGGCTGAAGTCAGACCTCTGCTTGGTTACAGTTTGGAAAATGGTCGAGTGTCCTGAGCAGACAAAAATTTCGCAATCCCCTTTGCAGCTCTTCCCTTCTAATCCCTAGTGAGCGGGGCAAGTGGTTCCCAGGCAGGCTTCAGAGAGAATAAAAATTAGCAATATGCTTTCAAGAGCTCTTAAAGTGTTTTATTTTTTACAGTTCTTGCAAGCCACTGCTGTGCTTATTTGCCTATCAATTCATTTTCTCTTTGTTGGTACATTTACTCTATATTTAGCACATTTTAAAAGAGGACAACTAGATTGTACAGACACAAAATCACACAGTAGGGCCTTATTTACTATACAGTAATAACTGTGTTCATAAATCTAACCTCTCTCTTGCAACCTCATATACCTGTCTTTTCTTTCTCTCCTTTGATTCCTGACCTTGCTGCTCTGTCTGATGATAGCATGCAGTACAAGCTGCAGTCGTCCAGTACCTCTGAGTATTATGGTCCATTTACTTAAACATGAATGCTGATATTAAAGTTAAGACATTCAAGTTTGACTCTTTTGTCTTACATTTTTGTGGTGGTCTGTTGTTTATACATTTACAGTGAAAGCATTTCTGGGATATTAAGATTTATACCAAGCAGGAAAGCAGAGAGTGGATGTTTATCTCAAATGCATTTTCCTCGGTTATCTGGGCTTTGAAGGGGTCTTTAAATGTTAAAATGCACTTAGACTAGCAGGTGATGGTATACTGAAAGGCTTTACTGGAAAATATTTAGTAGGATATTTTTAAGGACTTACACTTAATTTTAACTTTTATAATTTACAATACTGTAGTTTTATAATAACTATATAATAATTCACATGTCATAATTAATAATTAAATGTTACAATATAACTATATATCATTTATTCAACTATTTATTAGATATATTTAAAAAAAAAAACAACACATGAATCCCCTGAAATAAGATAAAATTAAAAATTATGAAAAGCAAACATTTTTCTTGGGCTCAAACTTCTTGCAGTTAGTTTAAATGGTGAGGCAGAGAGGACTCAAGATGGGCCAGACTGAAAGAAATTAAAGCTAGGATTTCCTGATAAAGTGATGTCACTGGTCTTGAACTGCAACTCCTGAACTGGTTTGTTACCCATACTGGTAGGCTGTGGAGCTGTAGGCTCATGGCTGCTTAAAACATTTCTATAATTTCTGTTTCATTTTCAGTAAATAGCTTGAACATGGAGGGGTACAGTTATTCATGGTAAATATTGAATACAGACTCGTTTCTCAGGAATTTTGTGAAATCCACTCCTATGTATGGAACACGAAACTGCCATGGCTCTGCCTTCTGTTGAAGTACTTTCATCTTGGTTATCCCATTCATAAAAAGAAACAGGAAAAAAAACCCCAGGGTATATCAGAACAACAATGTGGGGAGAAGCTAGTGAAGGGGCTGGGAACTGCTCAGTACCATCCTCTGAGAAAGCTGAAGCATGTGCACTTTTGCCATGCAGGATGTTTTGGGTAACTATTAGGTGTTAGATGCAACTATTCCTGAGACTCAAGAGGGATAAGGTACCTAAACCCATTAAACTAATCTGAAAATACCAGTCTTAAAGATTGTACACTGTTTCACTCTACATTACTGTAGAGAGGTATTTCTCCTAAATTCAAGTTTTTCCTGGAATAGGAATTGTTAAACAGCTACTAATTTCTGCATGCCACAGGGAAGGAAAAAAAATGTTCTTTTATTAATATTCTGTGTATGTTCGCACCCATGTCAATGTTAGAATCATTTTATTAACCAGGCAATAAATACACAAAAAAGGGGTGGAGAACTGAGGTTGTAGTTTCATCCTACTTACTTCCAAGATAATATGTTTCATAGGGATATATGTGAAAAAGTCGGCATAACTTTCAATATCTTTCAGGTCCATCACACATTATTTCCCCTCGGCGGTCTCACCACACTTAGGGAGATAGATGGGTATATCAGAAAATTATCTACACATAATTTGTCATATTTGGGCACCAGTGACAACAGCCTCTCTGCTTTGGAAGACCCCAGGGTTAGTATGGTGAGGAAAAGAAGTAACTTTTTACCCTGAGGGCTTAGTTCTTCCCGTGCAACACAGAGGGCATCTGGAAGCTCGTGTGGGGAAACTAAACTGCTGAAGCGTTGCATGTTTAACGTGGCATGAGCATACGAATGAGATGACTTACTGTTCACCACTGCTAACCCTTGAAAATAAGCTTGAAAGAAACCCTGACGGGATTACCGCAAAACGTCCCCCTGAAGAAAGTGCAGAGGTTTCAGAAACGAAATCTATTATCTGTCATCCCATCATTAACAAAGTGGAAGCACTGGCAGAAGAATTGCTGGCCTGAACTCGAGACATCAAAAAATAGGTAAGAAAAATATACTGGAGAAATATTCCCTGGGAAGAGTCTCGCACTGGTGGTGGGAGGGATTGGATGGTTTCACTGGCCTTTTTCATTTCTCATTTTTAGGAGTCTATTATGTTATTTTGCAGAGTGAAGAGTAGTTAAAATGATTAATGGACCGTGGGGCTTGATGTACGAGCAGACAACCAAACAAGTGAATCTGTGCAGCATGCTTGGTGTGGAGAGGAGCGAGGGATGCCTGAGAGCTGCTGGGGCGGCAGGCAGGGGTGCTGTACCCTGCAATTTGAGGAGGTGTAAATGGCAGAAACGAAACAATTACTCTCGAAAATATTTTAACATGGCATTTTATTGTGCCCACCTGTGATCTCTGCCAGCAAAGATGACATCCCCTCCTAGTCCCATTCCGCCCCAGCACCATGTCGGTGCCTTCGGCTCTCTGTGCTGCTCAGCTGTGGTGCTGGCACATGTGTCTCACTCTCTCCTTCCCTCCTTCTCTCCTTCCCTCCCTCCCTCCTGATCTGTGCTGTCCCTCACCATGGTTCAGGGTACATTCTCTGCTCCCCGGCCTGGCCCTGAAGCCCCCGCCTTGCTAGAGTGCCATCACAGGCCATCGCCTGTTAACCCCCAGAAAAGCTGGAAGGCGTGTTGTATCACATGCTGTGTTTAAACAAAAGGGGACCATAGGCTAAAGGGGAAAAAAAATCCCAGATGAAGAGAGTAGGCTGGATTAGACAGAGAAGGCTTCAGCTGATGAAGGGGCATCTAATGCTAATTTCAGAAAGGTCACTGCAAGTATGAGGGCTTTGCTGACACCACCCCTGGAGAAACCAGCTGGGGTAGAAGGACTCCTCCTTCACAGCCATCCCTTCCTATCTACCACACCAGACCAGATGCCAGTTCACCTGCGGACTTGGAGCAGAAAATTGAGAGCAGCAGATGTTGCAGCCCGCTGAAAGCTCACTGGTAGCTGAGCGTTTGAACTCTTAGAGAAGAGCTTTTGTGGAGAAGGCCACTAGCTGGCTGCAGGATTGCAGCACACCATACTTTTGTATGATTTCAGCATTTTACTGTGAAATCTCCTCAAGGAGGAAAAAAAAAAATTCTATCAGGAGCTTTCTAGCACTCTGTGCAACCATCTGATGGAAGTTTATCCTGCCACTCCACTGCTTTGCTGGAATCTTGGGCTGCAGTGTTGTTGGGGGTGTCCTTGTCCTGTGGTGTTTTGGAAAAGTGATGGGACTTTTTCTCTACATGATTAGGTTAGAGCCCCTTTTCTCCATAAGGAGAAGAGAGACAAAATTATATTGTGTGAGAATCTTCTGGGGAAGGGAAATACAGGGTTTTTTTAATCTAGTGAAAAGAATATTTTCTGGCTTTTTCACTCAAGTTTCCATCATGGCACAATCACGTCCCATAAGCCCTTAGATATGAAATAAAATATATGTAGTTTACTCTCGCTTTAAGCCCACATTCTATCCAAATAAATCTTACAGAACACAAAAACATAAAAATTGCTCCACTGTGTCATACCAGAGGCTCAGCTGTCCCAGCACTACCCTAATGATGCCCCCTTACAGATCCTTATGAAAAGGTTTCTTATCCACACAGTAGATTTCTACAATGGCATAATGTTGTTTTTCATTTTATTCTCTAGCTTTATGCTGCTAATTTTTAATGGTCTGTTTATCATTCTGACCACTGATGAACATCGAGCTGAAGTTTTCAAAAAACTATCCAGTGTGAGTCATTGCCGGTGATGTAGTTCCTCACTGTGTTCATTGCTTAACTCTTAGTTTTGTCTTCACTCCCTGTTGTTGGCTTTGGTTGATTGCAGGTTCTGTGAGAAAGGCACCAAGCAGGGTGCTGGACCTGCCTGTGATGCTGCATGATGGCAACTAAATTATTTGGGGTTTTTTTCTCTGTTTGCTGATGAGAGTAATTAACTTCATACAAAACGTGATAATATATTAACGTCATTGAAAACCTGTCCTATTCTGCTTTCTATAAAGCTGTGATGTTCATCTCCTAGGTGAATGAATATTGCGTTTTATTTTGCAGGGCAAAAGCTGTGGAGGAGATTGCCAGTGTTATGTAATATTAATATAAATAGGGTCAGCTGTACATAGTCTGTCTGATGCTCCTGTTTTTCTTTTTTATCTTTTTATTTTACCTCCTTAGACCTTGTAGTTACCCAGTGATTTTTTTTATTAAATTATTTATTGTGGCTGGATGATTGATGTTGTTTCACTTAGGTTCTTTGCAGCTTCTCAATTCTTTAGTTGTCAAAATGACAAGCACTCAGTGATTAATTAAAGCCCTTATTTTGCTCTGTTATTGTTCATCTTCAGTCAAATCTAAATTCTTATGTATTCCAGAAAATAATAAATATCCCCAAATGCAGGTTCCTAAAATTTAGATCAAGGAATATCTTCATTTATATTTCATTATTATTATTTTTATTATATTTAATTTTTTATACACACACACATGTGTATGTAGAAAATATTTTATTATGAAATATGATAAATTGAAAACTCTATACAAGAAACCTGCCAGTATGGCATGATGCTGGATGATGACCACTATAAACTCCTTCATAGAGCTCTCTTTTTTTCTGAAGAAGGAGAGAATAATTAAGAGTCGCTCCTTGTCAGGACTGGCAAACCTCCTCTTTCTAACTGTCATTAATTGCAGTGTATTTTTTGGTGTTGTGGACATATAGCATGGATTCCACTCAGCTACCTTTAAGTTTTTGGTGGTGATATGTACATCTGAAGTAGTTAGTTTAAGATCTCTTCATAGTTGGTAGAAAGAAATAAGCGTTCTCAAAGGCGTGATTTGTCTCATATTAAAGTAGACATTTAAAATATGACTGGTGAACAGAATCCTATTCCCTGGTAAGAAAGGGATGAGCCTAAACATTTGGTCAAGTAATTACCACTCAGACACACTGGGACTTGGGATGAGATTACTGATTTATTTTGTGTAGCTGGACAGAAAGCAACATCTACCAGTTCCTGTGTTAGGCTGGGGGCAGTCTGCCATCTCATTCCTAGTTTCTTGTGACATCTTGTTTCTCAGTCAGGAATGCCTCATTCTAAAAAATGTTTTTGAACATCCCCTTTAACATACCTTTTTATGCAAAAGCTTAGTTGCAGTAACAGCAGCTGTGGATGGCAGAATGCTTTCATTTGAATGGATATACTAAAATATGCTCACCCAAGATGGCCCAACCTTTGCAGTGTTGGGGTGGACCTCTGCCTAGAGGTTTTTGTGGGTGTTGCAGAGAAGCTATTGCAATGATGAAGCGATCACAGGCTGTGGGTGTTCTTCACTGAGGGTAGGTGATGGGGAGGCACTGGGCTACCTGACCAGCATGCCAATCAGCCTTTACCCCTGGAACAGATGTTTCTAATTCCTCTCGGGAAGAGCAGATGGGTTGGCTGGAAGTGTTTTAAAGTATGTTTGGTTTTCTGAAATTGCTTTCACAGATCAATTTCTTTTCCATGGGGTCTCATGTGAGAATAAACTCATTTGATTTGTGATCTGATTCCCTGAATGGCTGACTCATGAATTCTTCTAATGTTTCAAATTGTCATGTATATGGCATATCAGATTTTGCTGGTAAACTGGATTTGGCTTTATTTTCAGTCTTTGTTTAGGATTTTTATCTGATTTATTCTGGTGCTTCTCATTTCTTTCTTCCTCTGTTTAATGTTCCCAAAGATATGATTGACTGCACCTGGAGTTACAGCTACTTGGCCCATTAGAAAAAGAAATGAATTGGCTCAAGTAAATTACAAAAGTAAAATTCATATGATAATACTTTTACTGATTGGTTATAGTCTTTCATTATGGAAAACTCAATAAAATCTTAATTAGAAAAAAAATCCAAAAACCAGATAAGTAGAAAGCAAGTAAAATCATTTTTTAAAACATCCTGAAGTTCCGATTCTTTATCAGTTCTTTTGATGATATTGAATAGATACTTACTCTGCTTTGGAACTTTGAAAATGTCATTCCTGAGCTACTGATTCTGCTGAAAAGATGAGGATCAGATGTGGAAAATGCAAGGTACAAAACAGTGTGTCTGCTGTCAGAGTGAATACCTGTGCATATTTCATAAAAGGTTTCTGCATATGTGATTTTCAAGTTTTTGCCAGACACTAGCATGTTTTCCTGAGGTATTGTTATACTTGGAATGACCTTTTCATGTAATTTCAGTTATAAAGAAACCTCCCCGTCATTCTACATGATGAACTTGCATAACAGAAAAGAATGAAGAAATTTCTTCCTGTTATAAAATCTATTTGACTGTATTGAACCCAAAAAAGAGAGGCAGCAAGAAAAAAAAATTCGACAATTTCCTATACCCCCTTCTCTTGCCAGAAAAATTAATTACATGTTTCCTATAAAACAAAGCACAATAGGTTTATATGGTACATTTCTTGTAGTATTGTTACACTGCCACAGAAAATTTTGAATTTTCTCCAGGTATGTATGCATGGTGTTAATCACTTCTTCATAGAAAACTGGCCAAATGTTTAGGGCTGGTATGAAGAAGCGGTTTAGAAATGGTGGCACTCAGAGTGGCAATATCCTTTAGGCTATACTAGGGACCAGGGCAGAGGCCATCCTCTGATCATGGAACAGGTTATTTTGCTCAGATAAACACAGTTTAACACTCAAACATGTTCCTCTCCCGTCCCTATAACAAGATTTCTACTTTCAAACCTCTTATTGGGACCATCCTTGGGCTGGGATATCTCCTGAATAATGGCCAGGCATTGTCAAGGGGACAATCAGTTAGCAAAGGACATATCAGGGCCAGCACTGACACTTGTCACATCTGGATGTTCACAGGACACTGTCTGAACTTGTGTCCTCACCCTGTTGTTTCTCTTACCTTTTTTTTTTTTTTTTTTTCCTCTAAGGCAGACATTGCATCATATAGATTAAATGGAAAAATACTAGCAAACTAAAATAGGGTTAGCCAGCAAGGGGAGCACTGGGACACCTAATTCAACTAATGAAATCTAGCAAGGGGAAGTGAATGTAGGGAATGAGTATACTGCATTGTATACAGTTATAAAAATACAGCTGTAAGTCAGGAAGAGGGCTCCTGAATACCAGATTTACCCTTTCTTAGCCAAGTTCTCTTACTGCTGAGTTGCTGTCAGGCTCATTGCCTACTCTCCTTCTGACACCATGCATTTTGCCATCACAGCTAAAGAGAAGTCTGTTTGCAGTAGCAGGGCAAGAGCATGCACCCATTCAGGACACCCTACCGCCTCTGATTAGAGCACTCTGCTTAGGGTGGGAGTGGAGATGGGATTCATCTCAACTCTTCCATTGCTTGGACAAATATATTAAGTGACAGGTCACTCTAGACTCCTCCTTCAGTTGTGTAAAATACCTGTCCAGACACAGAACTTAAAGTTACAAAGAAATGTTTTTTTTTTTTTTAAATACTTTAGGCAACTGAATAAGTTATTAAATTATTAAGTTTTTTTCATTGTTTTCCTGAATGTAGGAACCTAAGCACTATAATTAATAAAATCTGATTTAAATTCTTTCAGTATCATTATTTATGTGATCATGAATCCATGCACATTAATCCCTAAAACTTCTATGTCCAGTTAGATTTTTACTTTCTTTTTCAGATGTGTCTCAGACTGTTCTTCAAAAAAATCTACAGTTTATTTGGCTGCATTTCACAGGGCTTTATTCATAGTGATAGAATTATAAGTTGGCTTTTAAGGCTGGCCTAGCAAATGGTGGTAGCAAGTCCTTTGGCTCAACTAGTAGTGATATAAAAGATTTAAACCCACTCCATTTGCTGTCTTTTCATAATATGGAAATTTGAAGCTGGACGTAACTGAAGAATACTTTTCTGCTTTCCCACCTGTTGCCTTGCATTTTGGCAACAAATGAGGTTGACTTGTCTTGTAAAACATGTGTGCTTTACCCTTATTAAAGGTAAGTGTAAAGTCTTATCTATAAATTGGAAAGGCATGGACTTGATGGATGGAATACTCAGTGGATAAGGAACTGGCTAGTTGGTCGCACTCAAAGTGTTGTGGTCAATGGCTTGTTGTCCAGGTGGAGAGTGGTGATGAGTAGCATTCCTCAGCAGTTGGTGTTGGGACCAGCACTGTTTAACATCGTTGTTGGAGACATGGACAGTGGGATTGAGAGCACCCTCAGAAAGTTTGCCGATGATACTGAGCTGTGTGATGTGGTCAACACACTGGAGGGAAGGGATGTCATCCAGGGGGACCCTGACAGGCTTAAGAGGTGGACCCATGCAAACCTCATGAAGTTCAGCAAGACCAAGTGCAAGGTCCTGCACATGGGTTGGGGCAATCCCAAGCAGAAATACGGCTGGGCAATAGTGGATTGAGAGCTGCCCTGCGGAGGAGGACTTGTGGGGCATTAGTGGATGGAAAACTGACTATGAGCCAGCAATGTGCGCTTACAGCCCAGAAAACCAACCCTACCCTGGGCTACATCAAGAGAAGTTTGGCCAGCAGGTCAAGAGAGGTGATTCTCCCCCTCTGTTCTGCTCTTGTGAGACCCCACCTGCAGTGCTGTCTCCAGCTCTGGGGATCCCAACATAAGGACATGGAGCTGCTCGAGTGGGTCCAGAGGAGGCCATGAAGATGATTAGAGGGCTGGTTATTAGAACAGGCTAATGGAATTGGGGTTGTTCATCCTGGAGAAGAGAAGGCTCTGGGGAGACCTTATAACGTCCTTCCAGTACTTAAAGGGGGATACAGGCTAGATGGGGAGGGGCTCTTCATCAGGGAGTGTAGGGATAGGAAGAGTGGTAATGGTTTTAAACTGAAAGAGCGTAGATTCAGATTACATAGAAGTAAGAGATTCTTTACTGTGAGGGTGGTGAGACACTGGCACAGGTTGCTGAGAGAAGTTGTGGCTGCCCCTCCCTGGAAGGGTTGAAGGTCAGGCTGGATGGAGCTTTGAGCAACCTGGCCTAGTGGAAGGTCTCCCTGCCCATGTCAGGGTGGCTTGGAACTAGATGTTCTTTAAAAGTGCCTTCTAACCCACATGATTTTATAATTCCATGATAATGAGAATTTTGCCCATATGCCAATGAAGGATATCGGTCAAACCTGAACGCAAAGAGCATGCAATTCTTCTCTATAGGTGGGATCAGAATATAGTCACTGCATTTCCAAAAATATGTTACAAAATATTTAGGTCAATGTAGTTTAGTACTACCAGATTTAGTGTGGCTTTTGGAGGTATGGTTTGTCTTTTCCATAATCGATGAGGCTGAGGTCTTATGGAAAATTATTATGTACTAAAAATAATCACCTTTATGCACAAATGAAAGGTACATGAAAAATCACAAATCTAATAGTTCCTAAGTTTGGAGCATTTAATTTTTAAATTGTATCTTAGCTTTTAAATTGATTTTTATGAATGTATTTTCTGGATATTTTCAAAGGAAAACATTTTTACATCAAAATTGAACAACCTTTTAGGCTAAGTTTGAGTTACAATCCTTCTGCATTGCCTGATTTTTCCACATGAGCTAAAAGGCTAGCTAAGCAGGTTTGTTATTTCACCTTTGGAGCAGGAGGAAGAGTTCAGGGAAAATATTATTCTCACTTCTGGAAATATCTTCCATGAGCTGAAGGATTATTTTGGAGCCTGGTTTGGGTCTATCTTGGTACCTACAAAATTACAAGACATGAACAGAGTTTCAATGTGTTGACCTTAGTGGCTTTGTGGGGAGCTCAGTTTGACTGTCTACTGCACCTCTGCAGCAGGTTCACCTGCCTGATGAAAATGTGTCTTCCTGGCTGTTGAACATTTCTGTGCCCTTGTTCTCAGGGCTTTATGGTAGTCAGGGTCCTTGACCAATAAGGGCTGATATTGACCACAGGTCCGATTCAACTTGGGTATAAATGGAGTCCCTGGGGGGAGCCATTTTGAGCTAGTCCAGCCTGAAGCAGCGTGCTGCAGGTAAGGACTCTCCCCTTGGGTTGGGAAGCTGCCCAAGGAATCTCCTCAGGATTCCTACAGGTTGGGACGCTTCCCTAAGAAGTTCCTAGAGGTTGAGAGTCCTTTTTTTTATTAGGTGAGTGATTGAGTGTTTTGGGTTGTTGTTAAACCCTTAGGTGGCATTTTGGGTTGTCTTTAAAACCCTGGAGAGTGTTTTGGGTTGTCGGTTAACCCTAGGAGTTTGTGTGGTCATAGTTGTTCTCTCAGGGACATTTGAACCTGCTGTTTGTATGTTTGTAGAGTGTTGATCAAATATGCATAAAAACAAATTTTATTTTTATTGTTTATTTGTTTATTTGAGAGTTTCGGCAACAATCTCCCAAGAAAGGGCTGCAGGGACTATATCACAACTCTACTGTGCTACATGCGACTTAGAAAATGGTGTTCAAACTGCTATCACCATTAACATCTATGACAAAGAGGAAGAAGAAAGACAGACCTGCTTTTAGTACTGCCCTGGTTGTGGCAGGACTAGAGTTCCCGTTGGTCTGGCAGCGGGAGGAGCTGCAGCACCCTGAGACCCCAGGGGCTCCCCAGACCCCAGTGCCCTCACCTGTGTGCGGGGGCGGGGGGAGCACAGCTGGAGGGCTGGGCCCGGATTGGCCGATAGTCCATGTCATGTGACATTGTGCTTACTATATAAAGGCAGGAGTGGGCCAGGAAGGGCTCTCACTTCTGGGAGTGTGGCTGTGTGGCCTTTGTGTTTGGGATTGCCGGAGCAGGTGGGTGTCGGTCAGCAGGCGGTGAGTGACTGTGTGGCATTTAGCTACTGAGTAGGCTCAAACGACAAGAAGTACACTTAGATATTTTTCCAGCCCTTATGAAATCTTTCTCAGGTCTGTGAAAGCCCTGGCTGAAGCAATCTCTGCAGTCTCTCAGCACATTTGAGAATGTGTGGAGGTGGATCAAGTTCTGGAAGGCTGGAAAAGGGCAAACATGGGATTTAACTAAAAAAAAGGCAAAAGGGAAGATTGTGGAATGATAGGCCAATTCCTTTTGTGGGAACATACTAGATCACAAAATCCAACAGTTGTTTCGTAAGAGACCTAAAAGAACACCAGATGAGTAAGTAGTAAATGAGTAGGCAGCAAATGCAGTGAGTGTTAACTCATTTGTCAGGATTAAATCATATCAGATCAATCCAAAGCCTTTTTATGCGAAGTAGCATGCCTTAAGGGTATAGACATCGTATAGCTAGGCTTTGTTGAGACTTCTTACATTGTCTCACATTACACAAGTAAATCGGGATTATTGTAAAGTGGGCAAAAAAGTGTCTGGAGATGTAACATACAGAGCAGTTGCTGGCGCTTCACTGTCAAAGTGTTAAGATGAATTGAGGAGGGCTCCATAAGGATCTATCCTAAGCTTAGTGTATTCAATGTTTTCATTATAATCCAACACCAGGTTGTTAGAATATGCTTATTAAATCTGCAAATGAAATGAGTCTGAAAGAGGCAGCAAACAGATTGAAAGATAAGGATTAATTCAAAATGATCACAACAATTTAGAGAAATAGTCCTGAAAACAACATAGAATTTAATTAGAACAAATGCATGGATCTGCACTTAGGCAGAAATAAACAGTTGAGAAAATACAATGAGAAAAGCTGAGATAAGATAGGTAACAATCTCACAAAGAAGTATTTGGAGGTCACAGTGGGTCACAAACAATGTAGGTCAAGAGTGTGTGCTGTTTATATTGGGATTGTGTGGCAAATTTTTAGTAGCAGGGGGAGTATAGGGGTGGCTTCCCCTATGTCAGCCAGCTTAAAGACAGACCCATGACTGGCCAAGGGTGAGACCATCAGCGATGATATTAGCGTCTCTGGGATAATGTATTTAAGAATAGGGGAGAAAAACTGTGCAACAACCTGCAACTGGAGAGAGGAGTAAGAATATGTGAGAGAAACAAATGTGCAGACACCAAGGTCAGTGAAGAAGGAGGGGGAAAAGCTGCTCCAGCTGCTGGAGCAGAGATTATCCTGCAGCCTGTGGTGAAGCCCATATTGAGGCAGGCTGTGCCCCTGCAGCCTGTGGAGGTCCACAGTGGAGCAGATCTTCACCTGCAGCATGTGGAGGTCCCCACACATGAGCAAGTGGATGCCTGAAGGAGGTTGTGACCCTTTGGGAAACCCACGCTGGAGCAGTCTCCAGGCAGGACACATGCATCCGTGGAGAGAGAGGAGCCCACGCTGGAGCAGGTTTTCTGACAGGACTTGTGACCCTATGGGGGACCCACACTGAAGCAGTTCATGAAAAGCTGCAGCCTGTGGGAAGGACTCACATTGGAGAAGTTTATGGAAGACCTTCTCTTGTGGGAGGGACCCTACACTGGAGCAGAGGAAGAGTGTGAGGAGTCCTCCCCCTGAGGAGGAAGGAACAGCAGAGACAACATGTGATGAACTAACCGCAACCCCCACCCCCATTCTCTGCCCCCCTGTAACACTTCATGGGAGAGTAGAGAAAATCAGCAGTGAAGTGGAGCCCAGGAAGAAGGGAGGGGTGGGGGAAGGTGTTTTAAAGATTTGGTTTTATTTCTCAATCAATATCCTCTGATTTGATTGGTAATAAACTAAACTAATTTCCTCAAGTTGAGTCTGTTTTGCCCATGACAGTAGCTGGTGGATGATCTCTCACTGCTCTTATCTTGACTCATGAATCTTTTGTTATATTTTCTTTCCCCTGTCAAGCTGAGGAGGGGAGTGACAGAGTAGCTTTGCTGGGCACCTGGTGTTCAGCCATGGTCAACCCATCTCACTGTTGCACAGAGGTCAAACTTTACACTGGGATTTATAAACAGCAGCATAGTCCATAAAATTTATAATGTAATTCTTCTTCACAACATTGTTATGGTTTTTGAGATGTGAACCAGCTGGAGGGAGTACACAGGAAGCCTATGAGGAAAGACAGGTTATCTACAAAGGATGGGATGTTTGGTCACCTTAGAGGACATAAGATAGAAAGGAGAGGTTATATTAGTGTCTGAATACATAAAAAAGCTACAAAGAGAATGTTTCCTATGGCCATGAAGGGTAAATCAAGAAATAATAGCTCAGGCTGCAGAAAGAGAGGTTTACTTAAAATTTTAGGAATGGTTTTCTAATGGTAAGAAGTGGTAGGCATTGTGGTTGCTTAAGAACTTTGCACAATGCTCATCATTAGCAGTATTAAAGAACAGGAATAAGATAGTTTGGGAATATGACAGCTACAGTAGTTTATTGTTATAGCAAGTTATAGCAAGAAGATAATCCCTTCAAGTCCTTTCTAACCATTCTGTGTTTGTGCAGTTTTGTGGTCTATCTAGGTCTGGTAAAGGGAAAGAATGTATAATGGAGAGCTGTTTTCCTGCATTTTTATCTGCACTGTCACGTGTCCCTTGCAGGTCTCTGTCAAGTCCAGACAGTGTAAGGACAGTTGCAGTGACTCCTCTATGATAGAGATGAGTAATCATTCTAGGTGATAACAGTAATTAAAAATGTACGTTTAATGTATATAGACAACACTGGTTTCGGCATGAGTGTTGATCTATTTGAGGATAGGAGGGCTCTACAGGGATGGATTGATGGGCTGAGACCAATTGTATGAGGTTCAACAAGGCTCAGTGCTGGGTCCTGCACTTGGGTCACAACAATCTCATCCAACGCTACAGGCTTGGGGAAGAGTGGCTGGGAAGCTGCCTGGTGGAAAAGGACCTGGTGATGTTGGTCAACAGCCAGCCGAATATGAGCCAGCAGTGTGTCCAGGTGGCCAACAAGGGAGCCAACAGCCTCCTGGCTTGTATCAGAAATAGTGTGGCCAGCAGGACTGGGGAAGCGATTGTCCCCTGTACTAGGCACTGGTGAAGCTGCACCTCAAGTACCATGCTGAGTTTTGGGCCACTCACTACAAGAAAGACACTGAGGTGTTGGAGCATGTTCAGAGAAGGGCAATGAAGCTGGTACAGGGTCTAGAGCACAAGTCTTGTGAGGAGGGATTGAGGGAACTGGCATTGTTTACCCTGGAGAAAAGGAGGCTCAGGGTGGCCTTACCGCTCTCTACAACTACTTGAAAGAAGGTTGTAGCGAGGTGGTTGTTGGTTTCTTTTCCAAAGTAACAAGTGATAGGACAAGAAAAAATGTCCTCAAGATGCACCAGGGGAGGTTTGAATTGGATATTAGGAAAAATTTCTTCACCGAAAGAGTTGTCAAACACTGGAACAAGCTGCCTATGGAAGTGATTGAGTCACAATCCCTGAAGGTATTTAAAAGACATGTAGATGTGGTGATTAGGGACATAGTTTAGTGGTGGACTTGGCACTAGTGCTGCAACTTGGCAGTTGTATGTT
This sequence comes from Tyto alba, assembly GCF_018691265.1. Classification (NCBI taxonomy): domain Eukaryota; kingdom Metazoa; phylum Chordata; class Aves; order Strigiformes; family Tytonidae; genus Tyto; species Tyto alba. The sequence continues at coordinate 42,061,769 of NW_024881316.1, read as the reverse complement.
AATGGTTGGAATAAATGATTTTAAAGGTATTTTCCTACCTAAACAATTCTATGATTCTATGATTCTGTATTTGCTGTTGGTTAATGGTTAATGAGGCAAACCATTTATTCAGACATCTATATAAATGTTCTCCCAAAGTTTGTACGACTGTGGCTTCTACTGAAATTAATGTGAACTTCAAACACTTTGGTCTTCTGCAGGTTAGATTCTTCTCCAGAAACATTTTAAAAGGATAATTTATTTTTATTAAAGCAGTTGCTTATGATCAAATCAGAGCTGATATTTTAAAAAGTCAATCTACAATGAAATGCCAGAAAAATATTTGTTAGAGTTCTTGTCATTTGTGGTCATGTTTCTCCTACCCTTTTTATGAAAACAGGATGATATTAACCTCATCTGTGACTTCAGTCAATGTAAGAACTGTGATCTTCAAAGCAAAAATATTAGGAATAAAATTGAGAACTGTGCTATGTCATAAAAAGTCATGAATCTTCCTTTTGGACAGATTTTAAGAAAACTAAGCAAACTGCAAACAAAGACCATGACAGTCTTTCCTCCTGTTATCTGTACAGTGTATTGGTGGATCTTTCTTTTGATGCTGCAATAATAAATAACTGATTTTGTTGTATGATTAGAAGACTTCAAAGCTTCCTGATGCTTTCAATTTTATTAAAACGTTCCACAACCAGGTTTGTTCAATATACTTTTTTGAATTTCATTGGCAACAGCACTCACTATCAGTGCTTTGAAAATGGTGCTTTGTTTTTTTTATTTGGTTATTTCACCATAGTAATACCATTAAAACAGCCAAATAAACTATTAGAGAGAAAAAACTAATCCCTGCCAGGTGTTGCTATTGCTCTGGAATAAATGCTGTAGGTCCAGTGCAGGAGCACTGGTGGCCAGAAGGATTCTCCAAAGGTGAGTTGTTGGCAGCTGAATAATAAACTCTGTTCCAGATTAGTCCCTGTTTAGATCAGTGATGGAGAGGACGAAACTGGCTTGCTATTTGTCTTTGATGGTGTGTATGAGGAACAGATATAGCTGATTTTTTTTTTTATATAGAAGATTGCAGAGACTACTTCCTGCTGCATTCTTTAAAAATGGGTGGGATCTGTAACTATGATCTGGTATTTTTTTCCCCAGTAGGTGGTGGAGTATAGTGCACATAGATGTCTGCTTCACTGTGTGGAGACACAGAGAGCTCTCAGCACGGGCTGGGAAATGAGTGAAGCTCCATGATGGGACTGAAGCTAAAGAAAGTATCTTAGGTTTCTCAGAAATCTTCTGCTGCTGTTTGCCCTTTCCACCACTGCTGATGCCACAGCTTTCTAGGTGATGAAAGAGAGAATCTGACATAATTCTGAAGTCTTTCTGTAGGGATCATTCCCATATGCTGGTTTGCAAGAGTGAATTCTCAGAACTGTTTTAGCTACCACACTTTTTTTTTTTTTTAAATTAGTGCTTACTAATTCAAGCAGGGCAAGGGGTCACAGGGAGTTTTACAAGTGCTTATGCTTTCCATGCAGTGTCTTTCTTTTTCTGGCTGTTGCTGAAAGGTTAAAAGTATGTGTAGTATGTTTATTAGGGCAGGCCTAAACCACTAATATTTTATGTGGGCTTGAACTAGCAGTTTGTCATTCTGGAAATCCTTTTAAGGAGGCGACTGTGTTCCCAGAATTATGATCTTTTGTTTTGATTTCAACCCATCCCTAAATTTTATTCCTACTTCTGTTTCTATTCTATCTTGGAAGGACAGAATATCTGAAAAAAAAATGGCAGGTTCAGACAACATATAACTAAAAATGAGCCTGCTATTCCCTTTTTCCAAACTACTCTTTATTATATGTGGTATGTCTCTGAAAGTCAGTAAAGGTTTTTGTGATCAGAAGAACTATTAGGACTCCACTTTAGTTCCAGTGTTCAACTCTGTCTATACGATTCCTGCTGTGGTGATGTCCAGACTGTCCTCCTGCCATGTCTATCATACAGAAGATTGTCAAACTGGTACATACTGTCATGTGATTCTTCAACCTGCTTGTTGTTCTTATCTCAGGAATAAGAAGATACTTGTTAAAATGTAAAGGTGATTATTTCAAAATGTATAAAAGAAAGGAAGGGCCAAGCAACCCAATATTTGAGTGTGGAACTCCTGGTACGCAGCAGAATTTTAAAAGGGTTGGGCAATTGAATGGATAACAAGGATAGCTAGAATACCAGCTCATACCACCAACACTTCTGGAAGGAAAATAAAAGCTTAGGTTTAAGGATTTAAGACTAACTCTAACGCCAAAAGATTAGGATGAGATCTTCATGGAAGCAGATTATTTTTATCTTTTCTTAAAACTTTCTCTGAAGCATCTTGTGACTGTTGTGAATAGAGGCAGGATATTGTAATAGATCAGCATGACATGATTATTGACGTGGTCTTAGATCCACAGCAAAGAGAAAAGTAAGTGTGTGTGTCTGTGCAGGCGCAAATGTTGAGAGTTATCCAGGAGAGGTGACTTTTATGGGATTTTGTTACAGTTCTTCCTATCACTATGGCTGACCACACACAAAGAAAGTTGAAGGGAGCCCTTTGGTACTGCTACTGTCCTGTCCAGTGTACAATTTTGCTGCATTCTGATTCTACAGTGAACAACAAAATATATTATATTTTATATTTCTTTCTCTCTCTCTGACCATTGCATCTTCTATCTAGAAACTACCTCTAAAAACACCCCGAAGTATTGGTATTTAACATGAGGATGACAAGTAGGCACTGTTTAACAACTGCAGAAAAAAACTGATTCAGAGACAAATAGACTTTTTCAGACGCTACCTTTTATATTTAACAGGGTGATAGATGTGAGAACTCATGGTTGCCACTGGCAGTGATGTGAGAGCATGGAAGATGTAGAGCTGTCACCCTGACTGCTGCTGAGAAGTGCTGGAAGAAGAGTCTGCTCCTTTGGGAGCTCTGTGGGCAAAGAAACAAGAAGTTTGTCATCCCAAAACTCCTTGGCTATTTTGTGAATTTTTGAAAAATTCACAGCACCAAGGAGATTAAGGGTGAGGTACCTACAGACTCACATGGGCAAAAGCACTAACCTGTGTGGATGCAGATGACTAGCAGAACTAGCCCCTGTTTTGTGCAAGCTCTTGCCCCACAGCTTCACTTCTCAGAGGTTTATCTATCTACTACCATCAATGCCTGGTTATCAGCAAAAGCATTGCTCTGTCCTCTTCACAAACTGCTTATCATCAAAGGTGTGAGCTGCACATACATTTTCCAGCCCTTCCCCTGCAGCTACTTGTCATTAAATGTGACAGGCTTCTGAAGAAGTATTGTTACTTGTAAATAAAATATGGTTGCTAAGAAACACTATGATTAACATGCTGACAATACAACCTTCTTTGATTGTTTGGGCACCAATTGTCTGCTCCTGTAATCAGTGAGGGAATAATTTTTAGAGGAGATTTGTCAAGCTGCATAAAACTAGGTTTTTTGAATTAAATTAGAATCTAGTGTTTCCATACAAAGAAAGGGTCTCCAAGCCATAACTGTGTTTGTTTTTTTGTTTTTTTTTTTTTTTTTTCTTTTGGCACATCATAATTTTTGTGTTTCTGTTTATGTTAATTTTTCAGCTAAGAAAATAAGGTTAGCGTTAATAATGTATCTGCCAAAATATTAAAATAAAGAAAACTGGAAGCTCAGGCTTATTAAATTTATGTGTAAATTCTATATATTAGTTTTCTTTTCACTGGTTCTAGTCTTATTTTGAATTTCTCCTACTCTCAAATTCTTCCAGTTGATAGGGACTTTTTGAAATTAACTTTTCTGATCTACATATAGAAACTACCTATGCCGTTATTCCAGTACAGAGAAGGGATTTCAGTCTCTATTTCCATTAGGGGGAGACAGAAAAATGGTGACATTTCTTCCTTTTTCAGTAGATTGTCTAGATTGTCACCAGTGTTAATGGCTGAGGCTTGGTGAAAGGAGATGATCAGACAGAAATCATGCTTCTCAGGTAGAAAATTACCCTTCTCACCTCCTATAACTGGATGTGTAGCTGCACTTGCATATGTTGTAACAGATGGTGTTTCACTGAAGAATGGTTGAAAATGACGCCTTCCTACCCAATGTTTCTGCCTGCTGTGTGTATTTAGAGTCATGTCTGCTTACTAGAGTGTTTAAAATAAGTTGTGTTGCCTATTAGTCTTGCAGAGCCAACTGAGAGATAACGGGTGGCATCTCTTTTCTGCTTACGTAAATGGTATTCCAACCACAAGGCACCTGTGCTAGCACATGGAAAACAATGGTTCTGCACAGGTATCTATGTAGGCACAGACTGCAAACAACATAGATGCCTGCTGGAGTCCAGTTCAGCCTGGATGTCCTCTATGGTGGTGGTTGATACAAAGGCAAAATCCCTGTTTGGAGACCTTACAGTAAATTTTCATTTAGAGAATTTCAGACAAATAAACTTACTATATTTTTATTTTTACTTGTGGATAGACTAAACTATAGGTTTTGAAACACAACATCTGTGTGTTCACTGCTCTTGGGTAATAAAGGCAGATGATTATGCCACAAATGAGAGGATATTTTGGCATAGTTATATTTGTTAAAACTAAAGAAAAGTTAAAGCACACAGACTTTTACCTAATAATTGAAAAGCACTATGACTTTCAGGTAGAGTTGAATGCCCTAGAAGATAGCAAAGAAGTGAAGAAAATGGGGGACTTGCAGTTCATCAAGCTGTACAAAGAAAGGTAGCAGGTTTGCTGTTAAAGACACAAAATCAAACTTCCCCTTCAACACAGTGCAAACAGATTGCATCTAACCAGTGTAGCATTATTTCAATAAATGTTTCTGGATCCCATTAGACTGCTGGATGAAACCCTGGGGTATGGTATTTGAGAATTGTGTCTATGTGCATATCTACCCATGTAACGACTATGCTTAGTAATATAGGTAATGCTGGTTATCCTGTGGCACATAAAGATTGAGGGTAGAGAATATGGTATTCACAGTTTGACAGGTTTCAAGGCCAGAAGGGTGGCCTATGACTGTCTAAACTCTTCCTCACACTGGCGATGTAATTTCTCTGAAAATCTGAATGATACCTACCTGTCCTTATAAAATTTCATTTTCTATGTTGTGTCTTATTTCAAGGTTAAATTTTCTAACTTCAGCTTCCAGTCATTATGTCTAATTATGACTTTGTCATCAGGTTTGAAAACCATACTCCTGGGTGCATTTTTCAGGTGCAGGAATCTACATGCATGGGTCAAGTCAGCTTTCAACCTTCTCTGAAAAATTGAGTTGTTTAAGCCTCACATTGTTAGATTTGTTTTCCAGTCTCTGGCCTGTGGTTTATTTTTATTTTTATTTTTTTTTAATCTTTCTCTCTCTGTGGTTTCCATGTTCTTCTGAATGATCTTACTACAGACCTAAGTGTCTTATTGTAGCGGCAGTTTTATCAAAGCAAAGTAGAGCAGTACTAATGCTTCCCTACTTCTATTTGATAATCACCTTTTATATATCCGAGGATCATATTAGCCATTTAGTCAAAGCACTACTTTGAGAGCTTATTTTGAGGTGATTATCTACAATGACTCTCAAGTCCTTTTCTGAGCTACTGTTTTCCAAGAGATAGTGTCTCTTCCTGTACCTATAATTTGCATTCCTAGTCCCCAGAAGTATTGTTCTGCACTTAGGTGTCCTTAAACTTATTTTGTTGGAATTTAACTGTTTAGCAGACATTTCAGATATTTCTGCAGCAGACCCTCATTTTTGTTATGTACTACCTTGCTACACTTTGTGCATATGCTCTTTTTAGTTCATTGCTCCTTATATATATGGAGCAATGACTGTTTGGGGGAACCTTGTAGAAGTAGCTGTGCTCACTGTTTTCTTAATTACTACTTTCTGAACTCTGTGAGATATTTTCTATTTTATTCAGTGTATACTCTGTTAATTCTGCACAATTCAAGTTTGTTTTTAAACCAAAGTGTTTTGTGTCACTAAGTCAAATGCCTTGTTAAAAATGAAGAGTGTTGTGCCAATACGGTCACCTTTATCAATAAGACCTGTAATCCTGTCATAAAAAACCAATAGGTTTGTCTGACAAGATTTACTTTCTACAAAACTCTGTTGACTAGCATTAATTATATGTTCAGCCACTGTTTGTTGATAGAATCCTGATTTAGCTGTTCCATTACTTTTTTCTAGAATACACATCAGGGTAATGTTTCTATGGTTCCTAGGTTATCTCTTTTATCCTTATTAAACATTGGAATTACTCTGGCAGTTTTCCAAGCCATTTCAATATCCCAGCTTTCTAAGATCTTTTTAAAATTTAAAAAAGTGACTAAAACCATTCTTCAGCCCTTGAAAAAAAAAGTTTCAATCTGAGTTATGAGTTGATCTAACAATTTTTATTTTTAGCAGATGTTATCTCATGCTATTATTTGATAGAGATGGTGTTTAGAAGGAAAGAGTAGATGACACTTTGTTTCAGATATCAAGACGTATTTATAACAAATGTTTCACTTTTCTATGTCATTGTTTAGAATTATTCCATCTACATCTGAAACAAGTCATATAGCTGACCTACGATGACCCTTCTTCCTAATATATACGAACATTAATTCTCATTTTCTGAAGCTTTAGCTGTGCTTAATATTAAATTCATTCAACTAACTTTCTCAGGAGTTGCCTATATTTTAAATTGTACACCATTCATTTATTTCCCATTTACCCATGTTATGTATAATTTATTGTTACTTCAAGTATCATTTTAAAACACCAGCCTTCTTATTGTAGGAAAGAAACTTTACTGACCTGTGGAATCATTTTAAAGAACCATGAGTGGGGTTTATCTCTCCTTCTTTTACTTTTCTCAGAATTAGACACCTAAATTTCTGCTAACCACTCTGAGATTTTTTTACATGAAAAATAAGTATTTCCAGGGGGTCACTTGATTTATCTTGGATATCTATTTTAGGATGAGATTAACTGCCTACTAGAACTGCTTATTTCTCCCTTGATGTACCTAGGTTAGAATTAATGCTACTGAGGTTTAGATAGCTGTGTTATGGCATAGAAGTCCCAGGTTTTGTTTTTAGTAACAAACCGAACCAGTTGTCCAGCAAATATCCCTTAAGTTAAAGTCTCCCATCATAAAGCAGGATTTCTTTCTACATCCTCAAGAGAGGAGTTTAAGGAGGCTGGGTGCAAATGCATGCCCAACAGTAATTTTTCTCTGCTAATCCATAATCATAACAATGATTCACAGTCACCTCCACCTCTTTCCTAGCTATTACTGAGTCTTCCAAAACTGGTGTAGAAACAGGCTTTTTACTATGAAACATTGATCCTTTGTAAGCACAGATCTATGAGGCTGGCTGGAATACATCACTATTTTTAACATGTTTGCCCTGTTACAACCTCAAGGTGCTGTCCACCTGGTTTAAGCAGATCAGCAAATGATGCTGAGATGAATCACTGGGGCTACAGATCCTTTTAGACTGCTATTTTCAGCATTTGAGAGTGACATGATGTTGCCAGTCATGGCACTATCTTATACAGAATAGTATCAAAATTGCAGTCTTGCTTTTTCACCTCCCCTATCATTCCTCCCTGCCTCTCTGTTAGATCTGTACAAGCACTGAATGTCCAGCTAGAAAACATTTATAGAACCTAGTGCTATGCCAGCTGGCCAAACTTTTTCCTTCAGCAATGCTGTTGTTAGTTGCCTACTGCTTGTTATCTTTATGCACCAGAATCTCAGTAAATATATCTGTGAGAATTTTCCAGGAGGACATGGATGGTCTCTGCTTGTGCTTGGAGGTAGTTGGATGCAGTAGTGCAGCCATGGTAGAGGTGGGGTGTGCTCAAGCTGATAAGGCCTGCAGGGAGGCAGGGTACATTATTGAAGGTGATAAATATGCCTTCTGGCTCCCAAATTGGATCTGGCTCAGGGGGTGGGTAGAATGAGATGTCTTCTGCCAGGGAAATGCTATGTAGACATAGTCCATATCTGTCTAATGAAGGAAGCTATGAATCTTTGACACTTGATTCTCTTGTATATAGTGATAATTTGCTGTTATATCTGTTCAATTGAGCAAACAAGCATAAATTGATGCCACCAGTACTTGGAAAATAGAAATGTAATCCAGTACCTTTGGGCAAGTCTAGAATTTAGTTACTGAGTTTTTAGATTATGAGTTTTCATATAATTTTACTTTCGGATGTTTTTAAATCCAGCTTTTCTATAATAAATCACTCTAATAACAAAAAGTATTTCAGTTACAGTAAATACAGCAATAGTCATGACCATGGGAGAGGAGGAAGAATATATCTTTCTAAAAAGACTTTCATTCTGAAGTTTCTCAGTTTTGATTTCTTTTTGCTCAGTTAACCCAGAATAGTGCCAGTTCTACACTAGTTACTCAACTTTGGTGGTGATTGTTGAACACGCTGCTGTGCTTATCTCCCAATGTACTCCTGATTTTCCTGGGTTTTCCTTCCCCCATAGCCAGCCCTCCTGGGAGTCTTCATTCTACACATTTTATCAGTTCTACTTCCTGAGGCCTCTGGGATGACTTTTGGATCCCTGAATGTTGAAGCTGTTTAATCATAACCACTTTGAGATCCTTGATTCTGAATAAAACTTGATCAATTTAGGGACAAATGGTCTTGGAAGAAAATAGACACATGGGTTTTGTAAGGTTTAATAATAAAGTGTAATTTTTGAAATCACTGTTTATTTTAACTAATGTCCCCTAATATATCAAAGCTCTGTTTTTTTTCCTCCAAGCTCTCCCTTTCTTATCACAGTGCTCTTTTGAAAGTGGATCAACGCATTGTTCAGAACGTGTCTGGTAGCTATGGATTTGTTCCCCTGAAAAATATGTTTCTGTTCCTTTGTCCTTTTCTGTGTCCTGATGACTCCTTGATTTGTTTCCCTTGTTTATGTCTTATTTTAACTCTGATTTTTCCCTTGGCTAAACTCTGGAAGGAGTCTCCATTTTCTGGTTCATTAGTGTATCCGGTTTTAACTTCTAGCAAGGGACATGCTCTTTCCCAAATGAGCTGACATTTATTAATCAAATAATAATCAGTACTCAGATCTGATGGCCAAGAAAAACATAACTGGTTATTGTGTTGTCTTTCCTGAAAAAAAAAAAAACCAAAACAGAATTTGTTGTCTCTGCATTTCATTGATACTGATCTGCGTCATGTCTTAAAAACACATTCATCTTACACGTCAGGTTTGGTTTTTCATTCTTTACTTGTGAGTTCTTGACCATCCAGAGATGTTGCCTATGAATTTCACATTCCAGCCTGGAACTCCATCATCTCCCCAAGTATAGTTCCTTAACTGTAGAATGGAAATTAAGATATTCTGCCCAATATGCATAAAGACATGGATTGTTAGGTAATTGAGGAAGATTTATCACTGGAAGATAATATCAAAAGTCCAATGTATTCTGTTCCACTTCTTCCCATCTGATTCTTCACTGAGACTATAATGTAATCTCCAATACTCTCTGCAGTTACATTTTGGCACAGAAATCTTGCCTTACGCATTAAACATTGCATTCTAATTTTTAGTAGGCTAGAAGATTTTCCTTTTCTTCAGTCAGAAAGTTGAAACCATAATTCTTCCAAATCCAGTAACTAATCTCTTAAAACGCGTTCTCAAAATTGAAAGTAGAGGCTAGGTGATATGCAGAATAAACACAGTAGAATTCTTGCCCCCAATACTGGAACTGGAGGGATTTGTTTTCTGTGAATCATGAACTACCAAATATCAAATGATTATTTGCTAAATAATGAAAAAGAAGGTTAAGACATTTCTTAAGCTCTGGTGAGTCTAGGAGCACAGTGTCTGACTATTAAATAATGCAGTGTTGGTGTGGTAATGTTTAAGTCACTTTGTGAATCTTTCCCCAGTGATGGCACTATTGCTGAGGGTCCCTCTGAATATTTATTTGTGCTATGTCCCTCCACTGAAGTAGAAATAGAAACTTCCTAACAGTTGTGGGCCTAATAGAAGACAGGAAGGTCCACTGAAAAGAGTGATTTGGAGTTTGTGGCTCCCTTAGAAAAGTTGGGATGTTCTCATCAGATCGGAAAGGTGAAGGTGAGGGTGTGAGAGCTCAGAAAGGGGATGTTTGTGTCTTGCTATAGACTGTGACTAAATGGCATGATTTACTCTCAGGACTGAGAGAAAATGCTAATGTGAGCCCTCTGAGGGAAAGGACTTCTTACATCATTGTAGTATCTGCCACTAAAAAGAAAATTTTACTGCTTTTCCCTGTCTCTGTCATTGGGACTGGATCTAAGGATGCTGTCGCACTTGTAATCCCCAGGGACCCAGCCCTCTTACAGACACATTGGAAAACTATTAACGTGTGGTATGATCTTTCCTGCTCTGACTGAAGACTCTGCAGGGATAAGAACTTGAGTCCTGTGGGGAATAATCACGTCTCATTTTCCTTTTTCTTGCCACTTTAGCTGTGAGGCACTGAAATTTTTGCCCTTCTCCTTAAGCAGGAGACTTCCACCCACAGTTGCTCTACCTGTCCCCACAGACGGGCATTTACATAGTAGTTCTTAAGTTATTCGCCAGTCACCCTTTGATGCTGTGGCTCTGGAATAGTCTGTCACATTCTTTAGCCCATTTGTCATCAGATAGGGAACTTGTATCAGATGAGGGCTGAGAAATTTGCACACTGAATATTAACCCTTCTCATGGAGAGCTCTGTTTAACATCTTTGATGCTGGATTTCCTTTTCCTGCCTATCATTGTTTCTGCCACTGGAGGTCAATGCCATTCACTGCTTTGGATAGCTTATCACCTAATAGGGTTTGTGTTCACCTACACAGAACCACATTTCTTCTTTTGCTGCAAGTATACCTACAGTGTGATTGGCACCATGCTGTAAATAATTAGTGAAAGTAATGATATAAATCCCAGTGGTAATCTCATTCTATTTAGGATACAACTACAATCTGAACTTCAATAACACCTTTGACATAATCAAACATCCCAGAGACCTTTACAAAGCCATAAATTACTCACCTGTAAAGTAATGACTGCAGGGAATTACAGCAGGCAATGAGTCCATTGATCGGTGCTGGCACAAAATGAAGGAGAGGAAGTACAGCAGAGGCCACTGCAGAACTCTTTCTTTATTTGGAAATTTCCATAGTGCTTTTAATTTCTTCCCTTCCCCACAGATGAGACACAAGATGAGGAAGACCACCTTCCTCTGACACTCAAGGACACCTTCTTCCATGCTAGTCTGTCAGTGGGTGGAAAGTGATGGTATCTTAGGCAAGATGAAAATGTATGGTTTTATAGCCTGCAGGGAAAAGTGTTCTTTAGCCAGTGATGCAAATAAAGAGGTAAGTAACTTCCTTAAACTTGCATGTGCTATTTCCAAAAGCATAGTGTTTCTGTTGCTTTTAAACAAAAAATAGCAGTAATTACTTTGGACACTTCAGATGCTATGCTGCACGCAAAATCAGGGCTGCCTCACTGCCCATCCTAAGCTACCCTCTCTACAATTCAGATTTGTCATTACATCATCAGATTAGTAGGAATTTTCTCCCTTGTCAATTTCATTTTAAATGGGCCCTAGTTCTGTAAGCCTTGTGTTAATGAGTCCATATATTCATAGTCACTCTTACTGAAATAACTGGGATTATTTTGGTAGGCCACTCCTTAGTGTAAGAAAGGATTGCTAAATCAAGAACTGTGTTATTTATAATATGGTAAAGAAAAATAACGATTAAATTATTTTTGTAATTAAAAATACCACTGTGATTAGGAAATGTTTTGTATTACATGAAAAATCGCAGTGATTATTCTTTTTTAACCTGAGGGAAGACAAAAGGAGCAGGACTTATATTCGTAACATAAATACATATTTCTTAGCACCACCTGGAACTTTTCTCAGTTTTGTAGTGTTCTGGGACTACATGTTTATTATAGTCCTATTCTGGATTCCCAGAGTATTACTGCACTTGTTATTGTGGTGCAAGCTTGATAGCAGGGGGACTACCTTATAGATATCATTGAGTGTGGATCTGAAAAATTCTGCCTCTGAGATAACAAATATTTGGCAAGAAGGGAAAGTTACAATAGCAAATATTTTGTCTGGATCTCAAAGGTATACTGAAGTTTTATGACTTGTGCCTTAGTTTTAAACTGTTTCGTGTTCTTAATTGCTTGTCTTGGGTATTGGACATGATGATGGACTGAACGCCATGGGGACTTCTCATGGAGAAAGACAGCAAAGTTTGGTCCCAAAGGCTTAATTTTGAAATCCAGCAGAATTGTTGTCCTTGCCCTTTGGATATGACTAGTGAAAGAGTGATTCATGCTGAATTTAGCAGGTATCTTCTGATGGGATAGGGCTCCTTTGGAATCACACACAAATAGAATAATTTAAACTCTCATAATCTAAAAAATCACTTTACTTTTATTTTTTCTTGCGATCTGATCCAGGGGATAATAAAACCTGTAGAACAATTTCTAATGGATTCTGTGAGCTGTATAGTGGATCCTTATTGGTTTATAAAGGATAGGGCAAACCTTTCAGGAGCTCCCTGCTGAATTGTGTACAGTGTCTCAAAGTAGGCACAGAAGGGACAACTGAAATTCTATGAGACAGAATGTCACCAGTATTCTCTTTGGTATGTCCTCATCATTACAGTTAATTTGAAGCAAAACTGATCTCAGGAAAAAGCAAACAAACAAAATGAAACAGTCTACCCGCCCATCAACTGACGTGTGTTTTCCTTTCTCATTTCCAGATTTTTTATTGTTTTATCTTACACACAGTGTCAGATGCATTACAAACATTAACAGGAGAAGATATTGCTATTCCATGGAAGTTTGAGGACTTTTGCGGCATTTTGCTAGCTTTGAATTAGTACCCAGCACTTTCAAATTTCCTGATTCAACAGCTTTGCCTTTTATTTTGAATATTGATAACTTTCATTTTCTCTGCAGTCTATCGTCAATGGAAGGGACCAAAATATAACTCTATGAATAGCGACTGATAAGCATGAGTCCTTGTCTCTTGAAATCATCCCAATGAGAGCTTTAAGTTCTAGCTCCTGAAATGTGGTAATTTTCTTTGCAAACTCCTTGGTTACATATTGGTGCTGGTTTTGCATTCTGTGAGGAACCATGATGTTGCATTTATTAGCGTCTTTCTAATTGTCCTGAGTTAGTATGCATTTGTTATCCTCCATGAGGAGATCTAGCTAATTAGAATACCAGAGAGTGATTATTGCTATGTTTCATATTTAAACAAAGGAGCTCAACAGCTTTTTATACTTCAGTGGAAGTGATTTAAAAATGATTAAATCAAATGAAATAAGATTGATATAAATATTTTTAACTAACGGGAAAAGAGATAGTTATTGAAAATAGAAAGTAGATTGCCTTTGGTACGTGAGAAAACAGATTTAAATTGCAGTGTAGTAGAACAGCTACAATTTTGCAAGATAAAAAATGATTGTTTCACTATTGCCTTGTCTATTTTGTTTTTTTTTCCACCTGTTATATCCAACACTGTTTAGGAAGTAGTCTCTCTGGGGCAGAAAATTACATATTTTATTAAATATGTGGCAGGCATCCAGCACATAAGGGCCCTGATTCCTGGCCCTGAGGCTATGCGTTAGTGTAATATAGTGATAAATATAGGCCTATACCATATCAATCAGTAATTCTGTAAAAATATGACTTATTATAATCCTCCATTTTTACTGTGTATTTAAGGTGGAGGACAATCGATTGTAAAAATATGACATGGAGAACAACTGTTTTAGCAAAATGCTGTAATAAAAATAAGCGGATAATGATCTATTGCTCTTGGAACAAGGAATGCATGCATTTGTTTTTAAACTTGAGGTAACACTTTTACCGTCTACCTCAATTAGTTATGAGGCAGGCCAGTGTCATGTTCATCTCCAAGAAGCACATGCTTCTGAGCATGTGTGGGTGAAGAAAGTTCATTACACAGGGGCATTCCAAGACAGTCTGGAAGAGCTATGGTGAATTTAGTTGCCTATGGATTAGAAAGCTCAGGAAATTAGTTGTACTTGGTAGCTGTCATGCTCTTGAATGAATTTTAGATAACTTAGACCTCATTCTTAGAGTATTGACCATAGCTAACCCATTTGTCCTGAAAAAAAAGATACTGAAAAGAAAACTAGGGAGCAAAGAGGTCAACACACGCACTTAACAACAGTCTAGTGTAAAAAGGAGTAGTATAAATCTTGGAGCAAAATAGTGAAAAAATGATTGGGAGCAGGGAGGGGGGACTTGAACTGGCAAGACTATTATTGGAACATTACGTGCAGCAGACATGTCTCTGTTTTTATGAGAATGTTGAAAAACTAAGGCAACATAGAACAGACCCAGAAAAATGAGGTGAAAAAGCAGCCGTTCTACTTTAAGTGGACTGCACTGTGCAAATCCAGCAATACAAAGAGAATGCCTGATATTACAGGCCCAACAGTACTTAAAAAAAATAAAAAGAAAAAAAAAAAGAGGTAGCTGTTCTTGACTAAAATAAATTTCTGGCAAGGCTGGGTTCTCTGGGTCTCTGATCCATTGAATGTTTTCATGCATTTCTGAGGCATACAATTTGATCAAACAAAAGGTATTCATAGTGCAGGGATAAAGAGGTGATTTTTATGTAAAGTCAGGATATTTGATCAAAAGGTATTTTTTGCTCTTGAAAGCGGTGATTCTGATAAACCTTTCAGATTCCACTAACCAACTGGCTTTGAATCCACAAACTGCAGATACATGGTTCTGTATCCTACTAAAAATTGCCTTGGCTAATCAGCTCCTCCGACCCTTACTTTTAATCTTTAAAAATGTGAATCGATCACCATTCTGATAATTTCCAGGCTCAGGAGGAACAAAATGCAATTATTTAGGTTTTCATTTCTCCATGCATGCTAATTAGAACAGATAAACCTTTTGATACAACATTTACAGTATTTGTGGGGATAATGTATCTGGGAGATAGGAAGAGACAATATTTCACAATAATTTAAACATGACATATTTTCCATAATGCACCTATGGGGAATGGTTCATTTATCAGGTGCTGAGGCAGCAATATATTTATGAAGCATTATTGTAAAAACACATACAGCAATGGCAGACTGCAAATCACAAGAAGTCACCCAAGTAATGTTATAACTCTTGGTGGAAAGCTGTCAGTACGTTGTGGGTCTGAATTGTGACACTACCTGGAGCTGCACAACCAGCACCTGCTAGGTCATTACAAAACTTGTCTGGAAATTTTATGCTAGGAGTAAGACGAAAGAACAGGAATGAAGTGTCAGAAATTATGACCGCCTTTCATAGTTTTGTCATCTGTGATAAATCTCTTTCTATAGTTAGAGGATCTCCTTTATTGTAAGGATTAAAAAAGAAGGAGAAGGAGAAAGAAAAAAAGCCTGAGAGCTGACGAAGCTTTATAGAACTTAACTTAGGCTGTATTTTCTTTTCTCTTCAAATCTACTTAAGTTCCTGGGATTCATGTAATATCTTTTAATTTAGTCTGACTGTGGAGAGATTGTATTTTAGCCTGATGGTTTAACTCTTGCATAAAATGAGAGCTGTTTCTTTTGGACATTAATCTTTAAATCAATGAGGCTAATTGAGCAGGTGTTAGAAAAATGTGAGAGAAGTTGCTTTGCAGTATTTTGTTTTTATCTGTGAAAATAGTAAATGCATGCATGGTCTTGTTACTCATAAATCCTGAATTGGAGGCATCACATTGAACTGTTAATATCTATTTCGAAGCAGAGGTCCTCCGCCTTTTGAAATCCAAGATTATTCTACTAGTAAAACAACTGAGAAAAATATAATGAAAAATGACAAGGGAATAGTAGAAAAGTGAATTAGGAATACAGTGGGAAAAACAAAAATAATTGACAATAGGGGAGATTCTTCTTACATAGTTTTGAATTAAATTGATGAGGTGGTAATGACATGAAGAAAATCCCCATATTCTACTTGAATATCTGTCAAAAAAAGGTAGATTTTTGTTCTTTGTACTTCTTTATCTCAACCATAAATTAGCACACTGAATGCACTTTTAGGCTGCCCTTGTTTGCCAGATCATGATATGCTGTGATCCTTCATAAATAACAGCCTTTGCATTGCTTTTAGCATCCAGATTTGATGCTCTGCACTATAGTCTTTCAAGTCTGCCCCACAGACTTTGCACATGCAAGGATCCCAGAATGTTTCTGTTTTGTGTCACAGAACACACAAGCAGTGCTCTGGGCAGCTACACAGACCACGTGTTATTTTATGCACTTTAAACTGAAAAAAAACCCCAAACCACCACACCACAAAATAACTGTTATACTTTTGAACCACTGATTACCGCCTGTGTCTCACAGCCAAGTATTCTGTGGAGGAGGTTGGTCTTTGTCAAGTTCAACTCTGGCTCTGTTTCCTTCAGCACTGTAAATGTGGTTTTACAGTTCCAGTATATCTTAAAATTCTCAAGATAAATGGATCTGGATTCCTGCTTCCTCTCCTCCTTCACGACCTGCAATACACTATAATACGCTCTATCATAAAGTAATGTGTTTAAATATGGTAGTGGTGTCAAGAAATAATTACATTTCTTTCAGACTGTCTTTTTCACTAAGCATAACTGAAAAATATGTATCCTAAAATAACTTTTGGAGTCAATGCAAGGAAGCAGTAGCAGTGGTTAAAGTTCTGGAGAGGTACTGGATGGTGACAAGGTATCAAGACTGGATGACATGCTGAAGGAATTTAAAGAAAAAGCTGTCAAAATAGACGTAATCCCTCATTAAAGTAATCAACCTCACCTGAGGAGTTTGATGGCAGAAAGTATAATCACCTTTAAAAAAGTGTTAGAAATTGTAGATTTCAGATTTGCTTCAGTATGAAAAATAGATTTGAATTATAAATGAAGATTTATTTTGTTTACAGAACACCTTGATTGGTATCGAATGGTAAAGCTGAAGAAATATGGCTGTCATAAAAGAAAATCATGCATCTTTAACTTCTGAGTATTTGAACTGAATCATAGGTACAAGACAGTTATTATAACTAATTTGGAATTTCAACAAGCCTTTTATGAAACCCCTTGAAGGAAGCTTTCAAGGAAATTAAGTGGACCTAATACATTAGAGGTGAATTGCACTTACATACCAGAAACTGCTAAAGAGACAGAAAACAAAGGGCAAATCATCTTCTCCTAGATGAGATGGCTCACCTTGTGGAAGTGTTTCGTGTGACCCTCTCTCTCAAGGGAGCCTTGGTGAATAGTTTGGGCTACATATTCTACTTTTAGACTGCAAAACTTTTGATGAGGTAAATGTCATCCCTATTGTTGAATATAGAGATACGTGGTGAAAACCACCATGTTCTGCATAGTTTGATGTATCAGTTACTAATGAGCTAGAGAAGAGATGAACTGTGTAAGATGATAACACTTGAATGTGATTCAGTTATTTCACAGGAGAGGAATGAGGAATTCGATGTTCAGAAGTGTTTGTTTAGATATTACAAATGTAAATTAAATTTCAATTCCAATTGAAAAAAAAAATGAAGTATTTGTGGGTTAAAAATTAACTCCCCAAACAAATAAACCTTTCTGTCATTTCTGTAGCTCTGTGATTCACAAGCAGTCCCAGAACAATCATGTTACAGTGGTTTCTCCAAGTGCCCATCAGACTTCCATCACCTCCAAAACCCCCCCATTGCCCTCTCCTATTTCTTTCCACCTCCTATTTCAAATCCAGATGCTGTTTTCCTCCTTCTCTCTCTGCTCAACAAATCATTGCCATCTTGCACCTTTCTTGGTCACTAGAGCTGAGTTACTGCAGTGAGTTGTGGGACAAACCCTGGGTGAGGTGACTGGGTTGGCCAAGCAAGGGGAAGCAAGAGGTGGTGGGACAGCTGTATCTGGGGGCAGCTGTTGGTCTTTTTCCTCAGTCCTTATTCTTCTCCCACTGTTCACTGGTGAAGACAAATAGCTAAGGGAGATACGAGAGCAGTAATTGGCTGAAACTGCTGAAGTGAGAGCAGGAGGGGAAAGCTATGCTAGCAAACTCCTGCTACCCTGCAGACAGAATGGGGAGAACTTCTGTTGAGGGGAGGAGTAGCCAAAGCGAAATACCACATGTTGTGCTATAGTAAGGACAAGGATATAAACTAATCCTGAAGATAATGTTATGACATTGTATAAAACATGCTTGCCCTTATCTGTGGTCTCCTGGTAATATTAGTGAAAAAAAATGCAGCAGAAATAAATGGAGGCCAGTGACAAAATGATTAGAGGGTAAAAAAGACTTTAATGAAGGTAAAATTGAAAAGATGGAGTTTGTTTAGTCTGGAGAAAACAGGACTGAGAAAGGTCATGGTAGAAGTTTATAAATCAATGAATGGTTTAAGAAAAATAAAGAAGTCTCTCTTACTTGCCCTTTTTGTGTAACAGAACTAGAACAATCACATTTTATATGATGGACATTTCTAAAGGCTCACTGGTTTCTGTATAGCTGACAACCCTTGTGATAGCTTTTTCTGGAGTACTCTATCTTTGCTTATTTTAGTAACAGTCTGCTTGGATTGTAAAACTTCACACTGTAAATCAAGAGAAAAAAAGAAGCAAAGTTAAATAATCACATCTCAGGTTAATTGTTAGGAGCAGGTGGTACTGGTATTAACCTGTTCATATAGTAGCTTGAAATGCTTTGTGCTGATCTTCTGTATTTATTAGTTCTTCAATCAAACACAAAGAAAATTAAATATGTAATTTTTGCCAATCTGTACATTATAAAAGGGAAGATTTTTCTATTCAAAAACAAATGTTTCATATTTGCTAATTTGTTTTTCTGCTGCATTTCATTTCTCTTTCAGGTAGGAGGTTATTTTGTCTATCCTCAGACATATCTCTGGAAATGGAAATGTGGGCCAGTCATCAGTGAGTTTTTACGGTGGTTTCATTATGTGTCAGTAGACTATTTAGATTAAATTATACAACCTTTGAAGGCCACAATCATTTAATACTAGTATTTTGATCTGAAGCCAGTGCTGAGTAGCTATTTTAAAAACATAAAGAAATCAAGCTTTGTGATTGTCATGTAAGCTTCTATACATATTCCATTTCTCACCCAATTAATGTTGAAGGTACTTGTATTCTAGTAAGGCAAAGACACAGAACAGCTCATTAAGTAATGTTGGGATGGAAAGCCTCTAGCTACTCATGTTAAAAGAAATAGAAACAGCTAAAGATTTCCAAGGTCTAGTAAAGTAGTGGCATTTATACGGATAAAGGCATCTTTCTCACAACATACCTGAAATATAAGCTACACCTGAATGAACTCTTTGAAAAACAGAGACCCTTAGAAGGAAGTTTAAGTGATTTATGCTTTCCACAGTCTACATGAAAGAATTTTTTTAAAAAAAAAAGGAAGAAAAAGAAGAAAAAAACCTTCAAACTTCCTGCAATATGCCAAACTAGCACAAAGAAAGATTTTTGCATAGCTTGCTTAAAATGTTCCTGAAATAGCTGAAAAGCCAAAACCCAGACGTTTGAACAGACATGGGCAAATACTGAAAAAAATATTAGCAAACATATTGGGGAATTTCAAACAAAATTTCCTTTTGTTGGTAACTTTTGTAGCTGAACTTTTTATTCTTTAACAATTGTATCAATTGAAGCTCACAGATGTTTATGAAAAGCAAATTTTAGATCAAGAATCAAGATTTACTTAGGCTCTGAGACAGCTGTCTATCTGGAAATATTTGCATGCTTACAGTTAAATTTTTTCTTATGTATTTTGCTGAATTTGCTCTAGAATCAGAAAATCATACTAGATTTATGATTAAATGAATCACATTGTAAGAGGAAGCAGCTTGTAAGATCTAAGTCAGCAATCCGTCTGAGAGATAACCAGTTACAGTCCAAATAATGCATAACAGTATTAATTGTTCCTGTATTAAGCAATCCAAAGAATGAAATTCATTGGCACATGTCACTTGAGTGGTGAGTGAATTCGAATATAAAATTGCTGCAAATGGTGCATTCCTCATTCCCATGCGCTTCCCCAGATTTACATACTGCTAGGTGGGAAATCCTGGGGCAGATATAAGGCATTGCACCCAAATGTAGACACACAGTAAAGCTAATGTGAGCAAGAATTAGGTTTATTTTGCTCAAGCCTGATGAAACATCTGTAAGTGGTAAATTATTTAATAAAAACTTTAAGGTGCCAATGACTGCAGCAGAGAAACTGAAATTGTCCTAAGGGTGGAATGAGCAATGGAAAGTTTCCTCATCAAATCAAACTGTGTTTTCCACAATTTACCTCATAGGCAGAGAAGTAAATGCTTTTTGCATTCAGAACTAATAATCTTGGATAAGACATTTGTCTATTTCTTTAATGAACTTGAAGTCTAATCAGCCTTTAGACAAACAGAATATTCAGATGATTTTTTTTTTTTTTTTGTAAAATATTTTATGGATACAGAAAATATCCATTGTTGCCATAATACTCAAATGCCTTGTGCTAAAACTTTCTAACATATTGGCCACATTCCTTTCCACTGATTTACTATAGCTGAAATATAACGGTTTTGGTAGATTTTTGAAGACTTTAGCGTAGGTCGGAGCAAAATCCTGAGCAAAAAGTCCCTAGCATATAGCTTTATTTTTCCTAAAGGCCAATGTAATATGTCCATAAGCAGTGCAGTCAAGAAAAAGAAGCCAATGTTTTTCTCCAACTTGTCAATGAAAAATGTTCCAGTGCTAGTGAAATGACATCTCTTGAAACTTTAATATAAATTTTTGAGTAACTTCTTATCCCTTGGTGTTTTCTGTTGGAAGTATGTTTGGCATCTTTCAGAACTTAATATCAAGGACTCAAATTTCTGTATTTCAGTCTTATCTTGGGAACTCAGTTGGCCGTTGGCTTCTCTATATTTATCATATTCCTTTCCTGAATACTTTAAATTAGATCATGAAATACTGCTAAACAAGATCTGTTTTTCTCATTTTGCATATCATTTTAGAAAATTACAGAGCAAACAAGAGATCAACAAACTATGGTCACTGAGAATTACCTTCCTTGTTAGAAGAAATAAGCTGCAGGATCTTGGATCTGCATAAATCCTTAAGGCGGTGAGCTAACATTTTGCAGAGTTTAGATATGACATTCATCCCACCTAACTTTAAACACTGACAAAGAATGGTGACCATAGACTCCCTTTATAGTCAAACTATTGACTATACAGTAGTTACTTTCACTAGTGTCAATCAGACTCATTTAATGTGTAGTACATGGGATTCATTTTTGGTATATATTTTAGGAAGACTAAAAGTAATCTTTTGGGATAATTAGTATTTGTACCTCTTCTTTGATAATACAGACAGCCTGTGCTCATTGGTTCAAATGTAGTGCTCTGTGTTGTAGTTACGTATCTTGGGTCACATGGATTGCACCTAGTTGTTTAACATGTAGATGAAGACTGAAAAAAACAGAGTATCATGCAATTATACATAGCAAGACATACAATGGGGTTTGGGAAATACTGCATTATTGCACTGTTGTAATTTATTTTGTTTCCAGTGTTACCTTCTACTTCCAAATGTGAACTTCCATCATTTAAAAATCTAGCCTAAAAAAGACACTCAAAACTTAATTTGGTTCTCAAATATGGGTCTCTAATGCCATTTGCAATGTCCTAGATTTAATGAGGTATCTGCACAACATCAAGTAGATACAAGATCTAGAGAAACACTATTGCCCTGACAGCTGGATGCCAGACAGGATTCCCTAGAAATTCTCAAATTATCTTAAATGTCCATATATGTGAAACTGGAGTCATCAAGTAAAAAAAGTCAGGCTGAGAACATGAGTCTGTCTGGAAGTAAGGGTTAAAAACACATGGGACATATAATAGCAAGTTGAATTTCAAGTATCTAAAGGAAAAAATAGAAATGGCAATTTAAAACTGTGTCTTTCCTTTTGCCTTATGAAATCTGTCCAAACTATCCACAGAAGAGGAGATTCTGTTTTTGATGAGCAAACTTTGGCTGTGTCAGGGTGTGTAAATGTAGCCAGAAGTGGTTCACATTTTTTAGTGATAATCAGCCCTCAGGCTCTAAGATGTATCTGTTAAAAGCAAGCACCCTGAAAGGACTAAGAAGATGTTAAGCTGTACTACCTCCGCTTAAATTTTATAGATCTGGTGGACTGGACTTGTCTTGTAGCCAAGCATCTACCCAGCTGCTTGCTTATGTCCCATTCTCAGTGCTTGCACAGTGTTGAGGCTTTCTCTCCCTCTGGTATTTGATGCTCTTTCTTAAGAATGTTTTCACAGAGGTGCCACAGACTTCATAACTGTGTCCTGCAGTGGATCTGTAGTGGAGCTGGCTGGATCCAACTGTGTACAGCATGGGGCAGCCCCTGGACTCTTCTCACAGAAGCCACCCCTCATAACCTTGCCAGATAAATCCAGCACAACAGAATATGAAATAAATCTTGGTGAGTCTCAGTTACTTTTGTTATCCCTGTTCTCCATTGAATTTTCTGTCAGCCATCAGACATTTCGAGTTTCAACCTTTTTTCTCTTGGAAGGGTTACTCATCCTTCCTCACCACAGCCGAGTACATGACAGCCTTCTCTCTGCTGCACAGCCACAGCCTTTTAGTGGTGCACAACACTGTATGCTGCAAATAAACAAATGAAAACAAATGCTGTCATCACATTCATTATGGATTTCCAGGGAAAATATGTGTATAGAAAAAGGAACCAAACAAATCATAATGTTCTATAACTCTTTGGGAACTAAAAAAAAAAAAAAATTCTGACTCTCTTTACAGCCTGAGTTAAGAAGATTATCCTTTGAAAGCATGGAATCTAGGATCACCCTACAGAATCCTCTTGGTTCCCCTCGTGTTTTATTGATAGTCAAAATGTTGTTGACACTGTAATGAGACCTTCTGTTGGGTTTCTGTGGCACGGTTTTGATAGAGGGGAGGCTTCGGGGTTGTAGTCTGTGAGAAGAGATCAGGGGGTGTTCCCATGTCGGAAAGAGCCAGTTCCAGACAGCTCCAGATCAGACTAGCTGCTGGCCAAAGCAGAACTTCCTAACTAATATCTGCCAATGTATTTTGCTGTTCATGTTCATAACCATAATATATCCATGAAATAGGTTAAGCTTCAGTAGTGTCAAAGCTGAATCATGTCCCATTTTTCTGGTCAAAATTGTATTTCAAAATAAGTAAGAACAACATTAACAAAACTATGGAAACTTAAACTGCTTTCCTTAAGTAATTGCCATAGGAGCTGAAAACTGGCAGAAGGCCCATTACAAGAGATAATTATAAATAGAATTGTACATCCAGTTGAAAGGTGAAAGGTATTGGGATGCTCTATAGCTATGAGCTTTAGGATGATAGATCAGTGAGACTTGATACTGACAGTGTCATGGAGGATGCAGAACAAACTACAAAGGAATACTGAAAGAACAGAAATCTGGTAAGAAATTACCAAAGGATATTCAGAGACACTGCTGTGAATTATTTTGGGAAATACAATGCAAAATACAAAATCAAGGAAAAAGAAATTAGTTTGGGTGTCAGGAAAGTTTATGTGACAATGAAAACTATGAAAAGATGGAATATTTCCCTACAGGGAGACATGGAATCTCCTACAGAAGACAGTAGAACAAACAGGTAATTAATCCGAAATTGGCAGGCAAGTAGGCTGGATGAATTGATTCCTTTGCAGTAGGCATGTTCAGGTCTACATACCCCCTCTCAGTTAAAGGAACCTCCAAATAATCAGGTTTTAGTCCCAAGAAGGTCCTTGCAGGATTATAATTAAAAAGAAATAACATTATGAAACTCTTAATGATAAAGAAATCTGGGGAAATTCCAAACACGGGTTCATCCCTTGTTTCAGTTTTATGTTTCTGGCATACCTTCGGAATAAAACAAGATTATAAATCAAAGAATAAACTGTTATTTTAAGTGCATTAGAGTGCAAGCATATCTTAAAGCTATTACAGGTAAACCAATGACACCCATATCATGTTCCTCAACCAAATAATAATGTAAAGTGTATTTGATTTCCTTTTGGGATTTCACACTTGGAAAATAAAACGTGCAGTTTACTTCTGCTGAAGAGACTTTCTATTATTATAAGCCCTCACATTGCCGTGTTAAGCAAAATACTAGTTACCATAGGCTGAAACGTACCTGTTTCATTTATTCTCTCTAATTTGTTCATTCCTTGCATCACCAGAGCATGTGAATCCCAGGCTCTCTTCCCCAAATCCCCATCTAAGATACGCTTTATTGCCTCACACTGGGTTTCACAAAGCTCTTTCTTCCGCTGGGGCTGGTGTTGACTGCCTTGTTGGCAGTGTCATTATCTCATAATGTTGCAGGATGATACAGCAAGACTATTTGTTTATCTTGCATCAGCTTTAAAGTTGTTTCAAGGTATACAGAATTCGCTATGTCAGAGAACTTCTTCCAAATACAATACCTTTTCTGTAAAATTGCCTGAATCATACAACTCTGTCTTGCACAAAAGTAGCAGAACTGTTGGCCAAGAAATCTGGAACATCCCCTATAGGTTTTCAAGCATGTTTGTTGTCCACATTGAGGAGACAGGACATTCTTTTCAAATGTCCATATACAAAGAAGTTTGCAAATCAAAACTGGAATTGAAATAATGTACTTGTAGGCATGCTGGAGACAATGTGAGTTTCTTGCAGTTGCAATCCTTGAAATGTCTACCTACCACTCATCCCTAGGTTGATTCCATCCAGCTGTCTATATACACCACCAGTGTACTGTATAAGCATGTTCCATTTGTAGTACAGTATTCGAGTTCTTGGCTTGCTTGGCATTTGCTATCACTATGCTTTGCCATAGCTGTCAGATTAGTCAGAGTTGTTTTTTTTTTCCTTTTTATCCGAGTTGGCTTTATTCCCAGATTCCAGATTAAAGTGATAGCATTTTACTTGACCATCCCATTCCAAGCGTTAAACACTGTGACTTCAGGCTTGGATGCTCTAATGGTGTGCTAAAACTGTCCAATTTTCACTGCCTGCCCTCCCCTCTGCCCACACATGCATGCTCATAACAAGCTACTGGAATATAATGTTGGAGTGAATCCAATGTATGGAGGCTCTAACCAAGAGTGTGTTTAGCTGCTATTGGTTGGAAGCTACAGGCTACTCAGTAAGGTTAAAATAAACACAATGTAGAGACCATAGAATCTGGCTGCTGATATAAACTGAAAACAAGTGATGTTTTTATTAAGATTTTCCCTTAAGCAATGGTAGGGCACTGACCTCACACATTTTTGTGATGAGAAGTTGCTGAACAAATTACTGACACTCAGATGAGACAAAACCTCCATCTTCTGGGAAGTTTCATTAACAGGGTGACTTTCGCTAAAGTGCTTGCATCATTTATTATTTTATTTACCCCATTTAGGTCTCTGTGCAGTACAGTAAATCTGCTGTGTAGGACTATCTATTAAAAACAAGAGACATCTACAGATCACTTCACAATGCTGTGAAGTTCTGTACCTCCCATGATAAACTGCAAAACTGTATATCTCTGTGCTTGGATTGTTTTAACCTTCGTTCTGTTGATGTTACCTATGGTCAGCTAAATGGTCCAGTTTAGGCAATATTTAATTGCTTTATTCAATTTAGTTGTTAAAACTTAAGTTACTCTGCTGTTCTACTCTCCTGGCTCAAAAATTACAGGAGTTTTCACTGTGCATGTCTTTGATATAAGCAGCTAAAAGTGTAATGTTGGAGGGCTGTTCCCTCTCACCTTCATAATGAGAGATCCTCTGAATGTGATTTTAGCTTCAGCTTTTTCTTAAATGAGGAGCATGACATCTCTAAAGATCTATTCCTTCATAGAAGTCAAGGTGCCCAATACAGTCACCATTATATGGAGGTTGTTTCTTCCCTTTCTGTCATCTTTCCACATGAAACATGATAAAAAATATTGTGAATGGTTTTGGGCCCCCAATGAAAATGTTATTGACAAACTAGGAAGTATTCAGTGAAGGGTCATTAAGCTGTTGAGAAGGCTGTGGAATATGGCAGGTGAAATGAGGCTGATTAACTTGATTTGCTTAACCTGGAGAAGAAAAAAATAAAGGGGTTGGTGGGGTTCTAACTGCTGTCTTCCACAGCCTACAGAGAAGATGGAGTCAGGCTCCTTTCAGAAGAGTGCAGTTAAAGGACAAACAGCAAAGGATGGAAGATGCAACCACAAATATTTTTATTTATGGAGAATAACATTTACATAAGGCCGGGAAAATACTGGATCAGGATGACCAGATATGCTGTGAAATCTCTGCCCTCAGAGATGCTCAGTACTTGGCTGTTCAAAGTGCTCTTCTACATACTCTAATTTTTCCCTGTTTTATACTGGGGGCTGTATCAGAAGTTCCCCAGACATCCCTTCCAACTTGAATTATTCTGTGAGTGTGTAATTCTGTCAAAATTATCTACAGTGCAATAGCATTCAAGATATCTGTGGAGGATCCTCTAATCTGTAAAAACAATGGAGAAGCACATTAGCATTTCATGCTTGTTTTCCTTTTTTTTTTTTTGGAATTCCCCAGAGCACTGTCATTTGATACTTGTCGCATTAAAACAAAACAGTGCATCTTTTGGCACATGTAACATTTTATAAA
This sequence comes from Tyto alba, assembly GCF_018691265.1. Taxonomy (NCBI): domain Eukaryota; kingdom Metazoa; phylum Chordata; class Aves; order Strigiformes; family Tytonidae; genus Tyto; species Tyto alba. The sequence continues at coordinate 42,035,002 of NW_024881316.1, read as the reverse complement.
CATAGGAACTAAGTTGTTTGGATTCAGTGGAAAGCCAGAGGGACACTAACACAACCATGAAAAACAGTTAGAGGAGTCAAACTTTTGAAAGAGCTTCTTAATTTCAGCTCAATTACCTATTTCAGTGAACATTTTGAAAACAAATGTTGATTCCAGAAAATCCAAAAGATAATTGAAAGCTCCTTTTGTAAATTCTGGTCACTGTTAATGTGAAAATATTTTTATCTGAAGCTCCTGGCATCCATGACAACCTCAGTATCTGTCACTTAGACTCCTTTTCATTTTGGATACAAACTGGAAACATTTTTTTTTTCTCCCTCAAGCCAATATCTCATTCTTAACCTCCATGAAGCTACTAGGAATGCAGTATGTATGCAGAGTGAAAAAGGACCACATGACAAAAATATAAATTAAAATCCCTATAGAACATGTCGTACTCAAATGTATAAATCCAGAGCAACTTCAAGAGCTGGATTCTCTGCTGCAAGATAGTATGAGGTTTTGGTTCTTAAATTAGTGGTTTTATTCCACTTTAAAAGAGGAATGGTATACAGAAAATTATGAAAGACAAATAAAGAGGCCACATGCTAGTATATATACGGACAGAGATGGAAAATTTTTTGTGCTTTTATTTAACACAGCTTAGAACTAGAAGCAGCCTATTGCTCTATATTTGAACCACATCACTCTTAATAGACCATAATCTGTTGCATCTAACCTCCTTTCCTTCTCACTGCTCAAAATTGATGACAAAGGTTACAGGTTGTCTATTCTTTCTTGATCACCCAGTAAGTAGTGGTCAGGCATCTGAATATTGGATTCTGTGTATGCATCTGTTTTGTTACAGTAATGATGCAGCAATGCTGTATTGGAGTTGTCATGGCACGAAGTCTCTCCTGACACCAGTAGACCACAGCTACCTCACTTCTAACAGTCCCATTTAGTTCAGTACATTTTCTGTCTCTCTAGACCTTAGGCTATTTTCTTCATTATTTTAGATTGAGGAGTTTTACCTTGTCTGCACGCTTATCCTTAGTCTCTCTTGCTGGAAGACCGTTCTTTCTTTCTTGCCTGATGGCTATGAGACCCACCATTGCATTTTCCCTTCTGTAATGGTTTTTGAAATACCACTGTTTCTTCCTTCTAACACTACCTTTACCCTCTTTCCCCAGTTTTATTATGCTAGCTAAGTAGGGGAGATAGGAAGGGATATAGAGGAGTGAACTATTTATCTCTTTTCTTCTCAGACTGGCTTAAATGAACAGGATTAGAACTTGAGGTCTTAAAAATATTATGTTTTAACAATTCCCCTGGGAAATTTAAGAAAACCCACAGATGTTTGGCTGAATCTTAAGATTAATGACCTACATATTTTTTTTAACTAAGCTGTTTATTGTCTGGAACTTGACTTAATTTACCGAAACTAGGGAGAAAAATAGGATAAATACAGGAAAAAAAAGTATTATTTTAGGTAGGTGAAGTAATTTATACGTGTGTAAGTAGCTAAACAGACAAGCATATTATACCTACACCCTTCCATAGACACAGACAAGTTGGTCTGTATTTTAATGTAACATAATAAGAGCATTTGAGAGACTAATTTTGGGCTGACAGTTTGTTTCAGTTAATTGTGTTTTCAAAATCTAAGATACTAATCCCAAACGAGGCCTGGCCTTGAAGCATAGCAGCCATACTATGCTAGTACAGTATATAATGCCTGTGTCACTGTATGACTGCCATAACAAGAAAGACACTTTTACAATTAAGTGCACTAAACTACTCCTCTCTGGAAGTTTAGATTTTGTGATATTAGACTCCACACCTGAACCATTCATTCCTAACCCTTCAATCCTTTCTTTTCTGTGCAAAAAGCAATTTTAATGCTAAATTTGCTTTTGATATGGTCCAATAACAATGCAAAATAAATGAAGTCTAATAAAATAACACAGAGTTAAAGGCACATCTGAATTCTTGACTTCATGATCATTTTACCTGGATTTGATAAATGACATTGCTTGCATGGTAGATACTATGAGTTGTCATATTTTTCTAAGATCTTGTCTAGTGGAAAAGTTAATGTGTTATTTTTTTTTCTCTCTCTCTGAATTTCTCAGTGTGGTAATTGCTATGTATTTTTAAATTTAATTTAATTTTATTCTTCTTGATGAGAACCTTTAAGTTGTTCTGTCAGGATGTCCTTTGATGCCAGGTGCATTTCAAATTTGTGGACACACACTTGGGTTAGAGACTCTATTCATACTTTTCACATTAACAAATGAATCATCTAGAAACCATATTATCAAATTTTCTTTGACAGCCCCAAATTCATTTACTTGACATTAGTTTTATTTTTTTCTAAAAAACTTGCATGAATTTTTCCTTTAATCTACCCATTTGCTATAAAAGAAGGATGTAAAGAATTTGAACTTGCTGACATTTCATTAATTTTTTCCTGTCTTTAACTTCTTGCTAGAGATTTTGCAAAAGGTATTTTAGATCTGTATTAACATTTGGATTCTGGGATTTTTTTAGTTTTGGATACTCGTAAAGATTAAATATACAAGTTCAGAGATGTGAATAGAATCACACTGTGTTGTAAGATTTTTTCTTTTTTTTTTTTTTTTTTTTTACCATTTTGTGTTTTTTTCTAAAAAAAAAAAAAAATCAGTAACTTTAACTTTGTTTTGGTTTTAAGGAAATCATGTTGACTATCCTTGTAAAGAAAATGAGGAAGATGAGCTAAAAGAATTATGAGTCACAAAAGGTGAAGCAATGTATGAGTTTTGGCTGGGATATTAATTTTCTTCATAGTAGATCTTATGGTGCTATGTTTTGGATTTGTGACCAAAACTCTGTTAATAACACTCTGATTTTTTAGATATTGCTGAACAGTGCTTACACAGTATCAAGGCCTTTTCTGTCTCTCATGCTACCAAGTAGGCTAGGGGTGCACAAGGAGTTGTGAGGGGACACAGCTGGGACAGCTGACCCCAACCGACAAAAGGGATATCCCATACAGTGTCATGCTCAGGAACAGAAGCTGAGGAAAAAAGGAGAAATGGAGGGGACATTTGAAGTTATGGCATTTTTCTTCCCAAGAAACCGTTAGGTATGGTAGAGTCCAGCTTTCCAGGGGGTGGCTGAACTCCTGCCTGCAGATGGGAAGTGGTGAATGAATTTCTTACTTTGCTTTGCTTGCATGTGCAGCTTTTGCTTTACCTATTAAACTGTCTTTATCTCAACCCACAAGTTGGGTTTCACTGTCTTCTTGGTGGAGGTTCATATTCTCAGAGTCAAATTGATTACTAGACTTCTTTTAAGAATGAATTTTGTTTCACATAAGGCTGAAAACAATAATTACAAGATTTTTTTTTTTTTTTGCATTCTTCTCTAATGATTTGTGACCTACTTCTTCCAGCCTGCTGGAAGCACTTCAGCTTGAGGACTTGGGCAATGCCCTTCATCTCTGCTGCTCTCTCTTTGTGGGTTTGGCAGTTCTCCAGGCTTATGATCTTTTGTTCTCAAGGTTTTGAATATGACTTAGGGTGCATTGTAGCATATGTTTGATAGAAGACATGAATGGATAGTCATTCGTGGATATAGATTTTGGTTCCTGTCATGACAGCAACAGTAGAAAAAGACCACCAAAGCAGTCAGTGTGATCTCTGTATTCCTCTGAAAAAACAACTAGTTGCTGAGGTCAGAAAAAAAGTGTAGAAATAGGAATAAGGTCAGTGATTAAGAAGAGGGCTGTTAAGGAGTGAAAGCAAGCAGTGAACCTAGAACCATTTATTGCACGTAACCGGATACATTAAGACTCCATTCCCACCAATGCCCTGCAGAAGTATAAATAGCTAAGATAAGAGTAATTGTAACCTGCTGAGGGAAAACTGAGTTTGAGATATATGAGTGTCCCTTGGTAGCTGCAATTATATCTACACAATACTTCAGCTGTGGGTAGAGCCACCTGACACCACTGTGTCTCCAGGGTATAAATTCTTTAATTGCATACATGACTAGAAGTGGGAATTAACCTACATAAGTGTGAGGTAGTTGGAGAGTGTAACAGCAAAACTCACACACATCACACATTATTTGCCCAGAAACTGGGTCCTTTTCCTTCAACAAAACAAGCCACCATACTCATTTCATGGGGGACTGCTCTTCTGACCGTGTTGAAGAAAATTTGTCTTGTTTTTAATTGCTGTTTTTTCCATGGGTTTCTTTAGCACCAAGATAGACTGCCTGCATTTCTTCTTGTGAAGGCTACTTCCCCTGCACATGTTTAACATAAACTTTAGTATTATAGAGAAATTAATTACTATTCTAATCAGTTTGTTGGTGTCTATCTGATCCCTTTGGAGTCATATATACTTCTAAGATAGCCTCTTTGTCTCTACAATAAGCCAATCTTCCTTCATAACTTATGCACTCAGACCCTTAATCATTTTGCATGGCCTTTGCTGCACCTTTTCATTATCAGCAATGTCCTTCCTATAATAAATAGAGTTGATTCAGCTGATACTCATTAGATATGCTGTCTCCTCCAAATACCAAATGTTCCTGCAATATTCAGAGGAATTTCAGTGAATGTGGTATGGGGAGGTGAAAGTGAGGGAGGCAGCCATCTAATCTTCCAAACTTAAGTGCCAGTTGGTTTGCAGTGACTTTGAATATCAATGTATGTAGTTGTGAATCAGCTGTCATGCTTGGCCGTATACTGTGCTGGCTCTATGTATGATCATATCCCTTTTTAACACTTTCCCCTCAACATAATCTTACAGAGGGGAGAAAATTCTGCATTTGCTTGAGATACAGTGATGTGAGCTGATGGATCCCCTTTAGCTCCTCCAAACAGATCCCAGTTCACTGTGTTAGGAGATGGATGGGGCACTGATACCAGTTTCTGCAGATGCTGACTTGTTTCTCTGCCCATGGGCTTAATCTATAACTAAATGACATCTCAATTTGGCTCTGAATTTCATTAGCAGTAAGATCAACACTAACAATATGAGGTCAAATTATGTCCCCTGTAATTCTGATGACTCTAAAAGAGCTGTGTGACAGGTAAATTAGTAGGGAATTTGGCTTAAGGAGACCAAAAGTGCACAGTATTCCTAATGTAGTCTCATTACTACCCTATTTAACAGAAAAAGACACTGATTATATATACAATGTAAATCCCAAGGCCTTTTCTGCTTCTGCCAAACACTGTAGAGAGGGATTTACTGCATTATCCATTATCATGTCCAAGTCTATTCTTGGTTTGTATTGTGCTTCATTTTAGGCTATAGTCTCTGTGGATAGTTTTGATCCTCCCTTCTCTCATTACTTTATATTTCTCTATGCTGAACGACATAAGCCAATTATCAGACTATAAACATCATCTATCCAAAACATTTTGAATGCGTATGCTCTGTGCCTTTGTGGCTGCTGCCCTCCTCCCATTTTGTGCCATTATCAAACAAAGGCATATTTTAAATATTGTTATACACGCCCCTCCAGCCCCTTTCAAAGTCATTCTTAATTAGATAATGATTAATTAGATGTTTGTAAAGTACTTTGAAAAAACAAAGTGCTATAGAAGTGCAAAGTATTATTATTAATATGCATTATTGTCAGTGTTATTAATAGTGAGTTTGCTGCAGCAACCCTGTCATTACTGTTTGTCATCCTGAATTGTCCTCTCTTTTCCAGCACAAACCATTTCCTCCTTACAAGCCAGCTTTTAATCCAATTCAGTGCATTTACCCTTTGTAATGTGCTCTCTGACTTAGTAAAGAAATATCTCTGTAGTGTCATGTGGTACCAGGAGCAGTTGTGAAATGCAGACAGATTATATGACCATCCTTTTCCACTGCATTAACAATCCAGCAATGTGTTCAAAGAACTCAAGCCAAATTGGCACACATGCTTTTCTTTTTAAGAATCCATGTAGTATCACCCTTACCAGGGGGTCACACTATATTGTGAGTACCCCTGTTGTGCAGAAAAAAATGCAGCGAACAAGACTGCTGACCTCGTCAGATGAAACTCGGCAGGAATGCAGAAGATTGTCTTGGTTAGTTTCAGATGGTGAATTAAAACAGGGAAAAGAGGGAAAGTACATTTAAAAGGGACAAGGCACTTTTCTATGATAATGCCCTGTTCTACTCCAAGATATCACTTAGCTCAAAGTTTACAGAGGTGGTGAGATTTTTTTTTTGAAATCTATTAAATGACAGTGAAACAGTTCTAAGCCTAAAGCTATCTAAATCATAAGTAGTCTTTTCAGCTGAAAATTATATCTTCAGTTAACACAACTGATGCAAATACACTCACTTGGCAGTCTCTGCTCATCTACATCTGTTAGAACAGTGTGAGATCTACTTGCCTGTTGGTCAGAGCCTTGCTCCAACGTACAGGTTCCAGGCAATTATAAGTTTACATGGGCAGACTTGAAAACACTGTGGAAAAATTCGTTTTTCTTCAGGAAGTCCCTTCACTGTGCCAACTGAAAGACATTGGCAACATATGCCAGCTACACTCAATTACACTAGCTTATACTAATATGACATGTAGAAGTAAAGGCAGGCAAAGAATCCATGGCTCTTACTGGCTGCCAAAAAGAAAAGCTGTCTTGCCCTAGGTGCTATAAAGCCCATAAAGACCACATTGGGGTAAAAGCATTAGAGCCAGATGGAAAGAAGAAATATTGAAATGTGTGATAAAAGAAATTGAAATTTAGAACTTGTCCCAAGCAATAGCTGACGATCTACCAGACCAAAGCTTTGCGGTAGTCAGCAGCAGCCTATAGCGCAGGGGAGTAGAGAACAAGATCTGTAGTCAATAGCCTTTATGTCTGGGAAAAGACCCGGAATGGGACTGTGCACAGTGCAGTTATAGCTTTGCCTAGCAGGTCAGCCATCTGACTCCTAGTCCATAGTCAAAGCTGAGACAAAAATCAATAGGAAGAACCCCCTATAGCTACATGATCCAAAGCCAATAAAGCTGGGTACATTTTCTGGAATGAAAGTTGTTTTGCTTTTATGCTGCTGACCTTCCTAAGGCTAAATATGTAATCAGTGGTTATATTGTTTTCTATGCTCCTTTTGTTTGTCCTGGTACACATCAGTCTGCAGAACTGAGTCTTTGTTCTTTATATTTAATAGTCATATTAACACTAGATGGCCTTTTAAAAGACATTTTTAACGACACACATATGTTTGAGAAAATGGCCTATATATGTTAGAAACAGCCTCCAAATTAACCTGGAGATATCAACATGTGCTGACCAATAAAAAGCATCTAATACAGATATTACAGGAGAATGAACATCTGCAGGAGGTAAACTCAGTGCACAGAATACAACTCCAAACCATGTAGCCATAGTTTTAACAATTTCACATTATAACATCTAAGGAGGGAGCCTGGGCTAGGTTGCTGATTTTCATTTGTCTTTTGTTTTAACTGAAATTTAAAAAGAATTAAAAAGACTCAGTCCTGGACCTTCCCAATAAACAGAAAATATTCATTTAAAGACTGTACAGGGTTTCAAAAAGACAGACCTCTCATATTTTAGTGCAGAAGAATGGTGATGATGAACCTAGTTGTGCTTTCAAGTAGTAAAAGTTGTCCGGTCTCTGTTCTACAAACACATCTTCCATATTTGTTTAAAAATGTGCCACAAAAACATAATGCCTTGCTGATTGCAGTATATTGCATTACTTTCTTCTGGGAGCTCTCCAGGAGTAAATATCGCAGAAGGAGATGAGCTGAGGTCAGCCACTGTATCTTGGATAGTCACAGGAGCACAATCTGAGTCTCTGCCTAGGTCTTCCACTATAAAAAAAATGATATAAGAAAGAAAGGGAGTTTAATGAAAGAGAGTTTCAAGCTGTAGAGATCTTCAATGAAAACTGGTTTTAGATGGGCTTTTCTATGCTACCAAAAGACAACAGATAAAAAATGCACAAGTCCAGCTGTGTGCATCAGACTGAGTAGTGCAACCTACCAACTTATAGAGGTCTTCCAACACACCGCTAAGACAGCTGTGAGTGAGATGTGCCTGGAGCAGCACAAAGGGTCACACACACAAAAATCTATCATGGAGTCTTTATAAAGCAGGTTATTATATCTCCAGCTTTACTTCTTTCACTTTCTAGTCTCTATTCAGCTTTGTACCTACACAAGTAAAATCTCCTACTACCCCCTTCTGGCCTTTTCTTATGCTCTGATAATAATTTGCTTAATTAATCATTTCACAGTTTACTTGAACGTTCTGCCCACGTAGCCAATGGCCTATTCCCAGAGAAGCTGCAGTTTATCTTCTGAAATGAGGCCAAATTCAGGGGTGACTCCAGTTCTAGAGGGAGTGGGAGGAGGGATCCTGTTAGTACCACACACAAAACTAGGAGTCAAGAAAAGGGTGTTTAACATACCTGTGAATTAAAATTACTCTATTTATGCCCTACAGCCACTGTGGTACCATAAAGGGACCAGAGAGAGCCCAGGGCCAATTCTTCAGCAGTGTCAATATAGCCAATCTGTTCTAATGTACCTCAAAGCAGAGAACAGGTCTTCTGTTCAGTGTTTTAGGTACAGCCTAGGGATTCATCGTGTGAGCTTCTTCTGCTTTGTTAAAACAAGGAAATTCAAATCAACGGAGTCACAGGGGAGTTCAGAGACACCTCTTGTGAGCTATTGGGGTCCATCCCTACCAGAATTTTATATCCTTTGGTAAGATCTTTCCAAATACTAAGACCTTGCCTCTTGTACCAAGTGTGATGGTGAGCATATCTGCACCAAGCCAGTTTAGGAGCTATATGCCATACAGGAAGCACATTGTATGTACACAGGAGCTCTCAGAAGGCGTTTCCCTGATTATCATCAAGCTTGAAGAAATGGGCATGGGGCAATTTGAGCTGAGCGTGAAAAGCATGTTTAGTAGCATGTTAGAAGGTCCCAACAGCCTGTGTTTTGAGATGTCATTCAAGGTGTGAACAGTGAGATCTTGTGCAAGTGTGTACTTCAGCCCTACTTGTTAGGATGACATTGGTCAAAGCAGATTTTTTATTTTGAAAAACAAGCTTGGTAAATGTGCTACAGAGTTCTTGTGCATTTGCGTAGCTTTTACAGATTTTTCTGGCTATCCCTAAACTTGCAGAGACAGGTATGTGACAACTCAGGCTAAGTGTGAAAGGTGGTATGTAGGAGAAAGGTTCAAGGTACTTTGCAAGATAATGGACAGCTTTTCTGTTTTCCAATAGTGACTAAATAGTCTTATCTTGTTAATATTCAATTGAAGAAATAATGAATAACATCTACTGTTCTTTTTTCCTGCATGTAACTTCTCTTAACTCTCCTTTGTGTTATTCACCCCCTCCTCAAGTCCACCACAATATTTTTCATTCAGATCCAAACAGGTGGAAAACATAAAAGTTACTACTGCTTTAAAGTGTCTGAAATAAGGGCTATGTTGCAAACCATTGGAGTGTTCTTTTCATATCAAGAAAATAAGTGTTGCATGTCCTAGTTTGTAGCATGAAGTCATGTGGAGATACCTGAGGGTACAAAGTCTCCAGGGGACATGTGGCAAACCCTGAAAAGAAAAGGACCCAAACTTGGTGCAGTTTTGTTCTTATTGCCAACAAAGAAATTCTCTCTCATGTTTTAGCCTCTGATCAATGCCTGGGAAGAGAGCTAGCTGACAAAAACGTGATGAGAGTTAAATGCTCTGGACAATCAAATACTAATGCTTAAGCTTAGACCCTGTTTTTCTGTCTTCAATTATTTCTAATAGTAATAGAAGCAGTAATAGTATCTATTTTAATATTAGATATAGCAGCGGAAATTATTCTGCTCTTTTGGGATTAATACCTTTGGGATCCTTTTTTCAATAATGTCCTTGAATTTAGACCAGCATTTTGAAGCTTAAAGCTGGAACTTGAAATCCACATTTATCCGCTTAAATAATCAAAGCTTATATGCCTGGATCTGCAGCACTGAGTTTGGGCAAATCTTAGGGTTAGTATAAATTAATTGAACTCAGTAGCTTTAAAAACAAGGTGATCCTTTTATTTGAATAAAGTGAATTTAAGAATTCATTATTAGTTCTTTTTTTTTTTTTTTTTTTTTTTTTTTTTTTTTTTTTTTTTTCTGGCTCATATTCAACAGCTACTTTTCAATTATTTCTTTCAAATATTAAAGAAAACATTTCTTCAGAAATAAGAATATCAGAAAAATAAAATGCTCTGGGATCACAGCTGGTACTTCTGAGTTAGGTAATATAACTGAGTTCATTAGATATGAAGCATGCAGTATAGACATGATATGGTGTCTCTTGAAGGAAAAATGTTTCCTGCTGCTTTCTTGCACTTCTGGGCTAAGCTGAGTAAAAAAAATTGTGACTTAGAGCATGCTAAGATTGGACTTGATTGTCACAGTAATTTGTGACTAAGAGCATGCATATGGATAGCTCTTTTAGCATAGGCAATACATAATAACTTGATTGTCACAGTAATTTAATTGAGTGTCTAAGCTTTCAAATGTCCATAGTATGTCAAATATTTTTGCCCAGATTCAATTTAGTGTCTCTTTGAACAATACATTGCATGATTTCCTCTAGGTTCTCTTTTGAAAAGTATGAAGGGTATTTCTCTACACTAAATCACAGAGATGTTTGTAAAGATATGGATTTAATGACAAAAATATCACAAAAGTTTTTAGTTGTTTGGCTTAGAAGAAAGCATAATAGACTAATTTGACTGACACTTTTGAACCATTCTGATTTTTACCCAAATAATAAACAAAACACACAATAATACATTATATTTTTGTATAAAATAATAATTTTGGAAGTGGCTTCAAACAAAGCACCCATTCCCCAATATTTTTCAAAAAAGCAAAAAATAACATTATTGTGATCAATTTAATGGAAAAAATATGAGCAAATTTAAAATTATTTTTGTAAAAAACATAATTCCCTAAAATTTTTTACCCATTTTAATATGGCAAATATTTCCTTTGTTGAGCTACCAATGGATGGGATTTTACATGGTACTGAATAATCTAATTTGCTATTTCTCATTCCATGGTAAAATCACTTTCATAAACAGGTCTTATCGTATAGATAAGAACATATATGTTTATAGACAACAAAGATACAATCTGAATGCTCTGTCTGAATAGGCTAACACAATTTCAGATAATAGGATTGTCTTCATCTCACTTAACTTCATCCATCCAGAAATTAGATATCTATTCAGAGGTAATTGTCTAGCCTCTCTTTGTTGCCATTGTAGCCAGAGAGGAAGCAGAAGGAACCTGCGGGCTGTTAAAACTTGTTTGGATAAAAGCACTGCTTGAAAATTATTAGTTAAACTGAATAAGAGAGATTACAGTAATTTCTGAGGTATTCAAACAAAAGGGCATTTAGTTGTGCTGGAGGAGAATGTAATGGTCTCAAGAGAAACTGCTGTTGATGTTTCTTGTAGACTGTTTTTCGGATTCATCCTATTTAGTATTTTAACTAATGTTGTCTGTGGAAAAATTAAGAGGTTGTTAAAAATGGGATGATGACAAAAAATTTGGTATTGTAATACAGAGGAAGATAAAAATCTCTCAGAAAGAACTGGCTGACTTTGAGACATATTGTGAAATAGAAATGGTCTGACTATAAGTGTACAATGTAAATTAATGTTATAAGTCTACCAGAACTTGTAGCAAGAAATTTTGTGAAAGCTAGAGGCACATCAGCAAAGGAAAGGAAGGTCCTAGGAGCAAAAGATAATTTTAGAATGACTGAATGACCATGAATGTGTGATGAATCCATCAAAAAGTTAAATGTATTCATTGTATGGATCAGGAGAAACTTTTCCAAATATTGCAGAGAAGTATATTGACATTGGAAACAATCATAATGAAACTCGATCTGCAATTTTATTCAGTTCTGTAGTTGATCAAAATGAAGGTTACATCCACACTCAGAAGAAACTCACACTGAAGACCAAAGTTGCTTAAAAGACAAACAAGTTCTCATGGGGCCTAGATAAATTTAATCTGGATATTAACAGAAAGATTTTAACCGCCAGAGACACGAAGTTCTGAAGTAGTCTTCCCATAGGAGCAATGAGAATAAAAATGCAAAATAATTTCATAATGGAATTTATTACATTTTTAATGAGATTATATGGCATGGTCACTGGAACAGGAAGATACTTCAGAACTTAAGAGATATCCTCCACTTCTGTATATTTATGTCCCTAGATGCTTCTTTTAGGTTGAGTTATGCTTCATTAGAAGAAGTGGCAATATTTGTAATGTTGTAGACCAAATTTCCCATGCAAAAAAGATACATGACAGACTTGTCTCCTGGGTCTGTTTGACAAACAGACTGAGTTCAGCATGGTTAAAAATAGGTGCTTGTCAGATAGGTCATTTGTGGCTTCTGTGAGAAGAGGTACTTTAAGGAAAAAAAAAAATGGGGTAGAAACATTTTGGTTTAGAAAATAAAACAACAGAGGTGTGAGATACATAGCAGATTAAGTTGAATTTCTCCTATTTTATGCTCAATTTCTATTAATTTTTTAGCATGCTCAGTATAATAATTTTTGAACTAAATTAGAAAAAATTTGAAAGGGCAGAGATTTTTCACCACCTACAGTCTGCTCTTGGAAGGTATAACAAGAAGGCCAAGGAGAGTCGATCCAACTGCTGTAATATTAGGAATTTATTCTGATACAAATATTGAATTTGCTGTACCATTTTGTAGATTTTATTTATATATAGGTAAAAATTGTTTGTAATCAAGCATAAAAGACCAAGCCCTTGTTCTCAGGTAACATAATTGTAGCAGGTTTTCTGTATGTGAAAAAGAAAAGGAGGAAAACAGTATTTCTTGCAAATATTTTAATCTATGAAAGTTTCAACTAACCAGAAGTTCCACAAGGCAATTGCATAAATAAACAATTGCCTTTTAAAATAAGTCTTAAGTAATTCAATTGAGCCATGGGAAATCCAGTCCAAGTTTTGTGCTAATGAGGAAGTGTCATAAATATTCACATTTTCTTACCATTAGCCTTAAAATTTACTACCTGCAGGTATGGAGATAGTTGAAGAATCTTATGCTTAAACCTTCACTGCAGAGTAATGAAGAAAGAAAGAAAGAAAATTGGCTTACCCAGCTACGTTTTTAGTGAGCAGCCACTAGCAACAATCATGCAGGAACATCATTGATCTTGAGCGGACAGACTGAGAAAGTCAGAAATAGAGTGATATAAAAAGTAGAGCAGTGGAAATGTACAGTGAATGGCTATGCTGGCTGGATATGCTATTACTGTGATAGGAACTCTGAGGGTGTCTATTTGTTATTTGAATACGATATCATGAGGATAGAGCTCACAGAAATTAAATTTAACAAGACCAGAAAAGTATTCTATTTCTGCATCTGTACTGCTGAGGCCAGCAACTCAAATAATAATTTTGTCTTGACCCTGTACAGTCTGCAAATGGTTTATGAATGGGAATTATACAGACTCCCTGTTTTGCATGAACAGTCACTCCCTTTGTTTGTACACACAAAAAATGGTGATGGACTATCATTATCCAAATTGATAGCAGCTGTGCTTACTAAAAAAATGTTTTCCTCAAATCTGTTGACATGTCAGTAGTAATAAAAAAAATAAAATATGTCATATGGTACACTGAAACTCCTGAATTACTTGTCACAGCCCATTTAAATGTGTACTGCATTCAATCCAAGAAATTTTCTGTAAAATTAATATATTTGTTAGGACCTTTAGTGCAGATTCTACTATCCTCAGGGGAGATATTTCGAAGATCTCCTTAAAAATCTAAATATTCAACTTCTTTTCACATTTGCATAACTGAATTGGAAGTTTTCTTTTTGCCTTTTTTTTTTATTTTTTTATTTTTTTTTATTTCAAGTTGTCCACCATTTTGTTGCTTGATTAATATACTGTCATATTAACTGACCAGGGGCCAACCCCTGAACTTCCTCTGTAGTACTAGGTGACTGGAAATTTATTTATACTCTATTTTGCAAGAGGAAAAAACAAGCTCTTCTTGCAGTCAAAACTGACTGGAACCCATGTGAATAAAGCATTGGGTCAGGTCCTAGCTAATAAGCCTTGCTGAGTAGCTGGGTGTATTAAGTGCTGCTAGCTTGTGTGTGCTGCCAGGCTAATCACAGTCATGGCTTTAATAGCTGCTATCAGCTCATTCTCAGAGGCCACCTGCAAAAAATCACACCCTAAAAAATCCACCCAGCACTGTTTGTAGGTATCTGCAATGAGGAGTTTGTTTGCTACAGTTTAATATGAGTTTTTGGGCTTATAATTCTGAAGCTTCCAGTCACAGTCTATTAAATTTGATACTTATCTTACTTTCTCCATGGGTATAACCTTAGGCGTCTGGTGAGATGCAGACATGGCCAGAGGCAAAAAGTAAATGGGAGAGAGGGTTTTTGCAGGACATATTGCAATCTTATAGAAAGTATAATATTCTTCTGTAGTTCAAAAAGCGTGCATTTGCTGAAGAAATCAGTAGCTACTACATAGGGAAAGTCCTGCCTTGTTTGGGTGTCATCTGACAGTAAGTCCAATTTGATTGCATGGACTGCAAGTGCAATTGAGACCTTTTTCCTAATGATGGTACAAACATAGGCAATGGATGTGTGTCCCTGTTCAGGGCAGTTTATAGTCCCAATTGAACAGAAAAAGAGACCTCAGGGAGATGAAATAACTTACTGTTAGTCAGGACCTGAGCCAGTTTTAATGCAAGTCTTCTAAAACTCAGTGTAGTTACTTGTCTAGTATTTCACCTTACCTTCTGTTCTCAATGAAAAGCAAAATAAAACGTACAAAATCAAGTGATGTAGATAAGATAGACTCTAAAACGAGGAGATCAGAGACAGGCAAAAGCCACTGGAAAGCTAAGTTCAAAACAGGGAGCGCTGTAGAAATATAGAAGGTCACAAGCAGCAACAGAAAGAAAAGGGAAAGATATTGTAAGACAGCAAATAATGTGTGCGTTTCCTATTCTGAGAACAAAATACCTCTCTGCTGGCTGTGCCCTCTCAGAGGTTTAAAACCTCAAGTAAGAGAAGGCACCATAAAGCAAATTTTACTGGCTGCATCATGACGGACTGGCCAAGTCCTTCCTTCACAGGCCTGGAAACTATGACTCCCTGCTCCCAGAGCAAAATCAGGAGACGAGGTCATTCATTACCTGATTTCTATGGCAATAGAAGGCACTTCAGCCTCTCATCTGCTTCACCTCTTCTGGGGAACTGAAACCTCTGGCTGTGGATTTATGCTCCAGTTGAGGCTGACATCACTTCCGATGATGCATGGAAAAATAAGAAGTGACTCCCTTTAGAAAGAGTGATATGAACAATTCAGGAGAATGATGTTTTCTTTCACTAAGTAATTGAAAAGAAGAAAGGAGGTAGTTTTGAAGGTAGGGGGCTGAAGACAGAGGCTACCTATTTTTGTCAAGACAACACAGAGTGCAAAGATATATGGAGAAAGCATAATTGTCAGTCAGTTTCCCATGAGGGATATTTTATGCAGTAATAAATGAGACAAACAGGCACTGAATAGGGTTTTATGGGAAGCAGTTTTGGCTTGGTTGTACCTCTGCCTCTCAGGGTTTCTCCCATTAGTCACTCAGCTGATGAATTTGCTTAGCGGTGGTGGCAGTTTCTAGAAAAGAAGAAACAGCTCTCAGAAGATTCAGCAGTTTAGTTTAAATACATTTCCTCTCCCACGCCTGCTCCATGCTGAGCTCCTGTCTCTCTCTCTGCAGCTGTTGCCTGTTTCACGAATACCCTCTCCTTCATGTTAATCACTCCCATCCATCCGTGGAGGCAGATGGAGCCATCCAGTACCATCTTTTCACAGCTATGTCATGGGAAGATATCAAGCTTTCAGAGCCTGCAGAATTTAATCTGAACCCAGGAGAAACCAAGATTTTTATTCAGGATTCAGAGGTATTCAGTAATTTCCTGGGATTCAGAAGTTTTGATTTCAACTCTGATAAACCTTGAGGTTGTGGTTGACCTCTGGTGAGGCTGTCATGGTTACTTGGTGGCTGTAGCCTCATCTACCTGAAATAGTTCTGCATGGGCTAACCATAGA
Source organism: Tyto alba (assembly GCF_018691265.1). Classification (NCBI taxonomy): domain Eukaryota; kingdom Metazoa; phylum Chordata; class Aves; order Strigiformes; family Tytonidae; genus Tyto; species Tyto alba. The sequence goes on along the minus strand of NW_024881316.1, from coordinate 42,018,863 downwards.
CTACTAATGCTAAGGAAAATTGTGTAGTAAAACTCCGGCTCTCTTTGCCCAGAGCTTGCTTGCATCTGAAACCTGTGTAGCTGCATTGCATGGTGTTTCTCTCAAGTAAGTAAACCCAATCATGAATACTTTTTGGCTTGAGCTGGCAGCAGTTTAAGAAGCTCTGCACTGCTTTCTGTAATTTGTTATAAGCCCTGTTTCCCCCCTTTCAAAGTAGAGATAATGTTACTTGCAAAACATGCTGAGATTTGTGCTGGGGTATATATTTGAGGTAATATTGCAATTCCTCTAATGGCTTCCTTTCAAACTCTGAAGCAGGGCCATGTGAATTGGTTCTTCAACTGAATTGTGGGTTTTAAGTCTATTTTTGTGACTGACAAACACTAATCCCTCACACTACAATATATGATTTTCCATTTACCCTTTACATGGCATTTGATGAAGTAAGCAATTAAATAATAATTGTTGTAGTGAAGGGCAGTGTATTTGCCCACTTTTAGAGATTTCTGAAATGTTAATACATGGAGCTATTGCTGCAGCTGTCTTAGATGCGCCTGCCCTGTGTATAGCATATACTACATGCCCTAATTAAACCCATTTTCATTTAGTCAGTGGAAAAAAAAATAAAAATAAGAATTAGTTTTTGTACCAGGTTGGTTATTTAATTGGGATTGGGAAAAACAAGGAAGCAGAGGAAGAACAAGTGAGTTATCCCCAGCAGGAGTCTGAGAATAAGCACTTTTTGCTTTGAAAACCATTGATATCTGTTATTGTCTTTAAATTAGCCTTTAATGCTACCCACTTGATTTTTACCACAAGCTGGTAGGGAGATCTGCAGATGCTGTTGGAGTTACACAGCTGAGGTATGATGAAGTGATTTCTTCAAGGATAGTGGCTTCCACTGGGACATGGATAGCTAATGGGATTGAAGAGTTTTCCCCAGAGGTCGTCAGCTGTGACTGAACACATTAAAATGAGAGAACAGTTCAGTGGCTTATGTAAAATGAGATGGTGACATGAATCCAACTATTCAGTACACAGGTATCTCCACCTACATGCTGATACTGGAGATTTAGGTTTTTTTGTGCCATGAAAACAGTTCATGATTCAGAGAGACCATCTACTATCAAGGACTGCAAGACTCCAGCTTTCTAATTCTGGCTGTAGAGAGCACCTTATTTTTTATAGAATCTGCTCGATTTATATAAAATATTAATATGTTAATAAAGAATAGACAAGAAACTATGTGTCTCTCCCAGAAAACAATTCCCGCATTGGGATGTAGAGTCACTTGCCTGTATGTTTAACTAGGGAACCCCAGATTCTCCCGTACCAGGTGAAACAGTTTCAAGAGCTGCAGCTAAGAGAATATTCTGTATCCTGGCCCTTATGGTATGCAACATGACTACAGAAGCTCCTGAGAACCAGAATCACACCACCATCACAAACACTTTCAATCCCAGTGCAATCTTACCTAAGAGGCCAAACTCTAATGTCTTTAAGGGTAGAAAATCAGGAGGCTTCTATGTGTTGAAATTAAAAAAGATATTATATATACATTATTTTATGTATATATTATGTTATATAGATCATATATAAGTATATGAAGTATATAAAATATATTTTTATATAATACACATTATAATATATTATAAATAAATGTATGTTTTATATATAATATATCACATATAAAAGTATATATGATATATTATATATCATTTATTATATATATACATCATATATTCTATATACAGCTCTGTCTAGAATTCTGTAGGAAGGATATAGTTAGCAATATATACTTTATAATGTACCTAAAGATAAGACTCTTCATTAAATTTCTAGGGTTTTCCATAAGAGCTTGCCTGAGTCTGTAAATGTTAAACTGCCATGCTTGTGAAATTCCTCCTTTTACTGCAGAGAGGGATGCTTGGGGAAGATATCTCTGCCGAACCTGCTGTGCAGACACATGGATCTCACTCATTTGCTGAGTTAAAAGAACAGCAGCATTGTAGGCATGATTATTCAAGGATATAACCAAGTGACGTTTTGTTATATTGTTTATTAGCAGGAACCTTCAAGTTAAGTACAGGTTCAGGAACCACTGTTCTGAATTTAACTTTATTATGTTCAGTAGTTACCATGTCTCCTTTTCCTGCTCCACAGGTACCAAATGTTGTTCCTCTCAATGGTTTTAACTGATTAGCAAAATCAAGTTAAACTCAAAGCAGTTGTTCTCTACATGTATTTAGCTGGAAGGTTGGTGTCTCTGATTCAAAACTAGAAAAGCTTAGTGTGTTTTAAAACTTGCTTGTTTTTTCCAACTACTGCAGTTAGTTGATAAATTTAAAACACCACCAAAAAAAAAGTCTCTTTGAAAAACATACCTAAGTTTTTATTTTACCTTTTTTTTTTTTTTTTTTTTTTTCCACTAAACTGTTCACATGTACCACTTTAAAAAGAATGAAAATGCATTTTGCTGCCCTCAGATTAAGGTCAAAAGCAGCCTCACACTTATTCCATTGACAGAGCCATCTTTCTGACTCTGACCCTATAGAAGCAAGCCATTTCTGAAATATATTGTGTTTACAGGGCTTTTGGAGAAGAGATGAGACCTACTGTGTAACTGCAATTTCATTGAAACATGCAACTGTCATGTTATGCAGCAAACAAATTATGAAGCACATTACAGACATGGCCTTGAGATATTTTTTTAAGTCCAAATACAACTTAAATTTTTTTCTTGTTTTCCAAATGAATGTCTTGAAGGTGATTGACAGTGAAGCAAAAGAGTTTAGCAAGTTGTAGGAACACTTAATTTCATATGATCTCAACAGAGGCTCAGTCCCTTTATTATTAATTCTCTCTCTCCTTTCAAATAATTGATTAAAAACTCATCCATTCCACTTGCCTTACCAGCTGTAATATCACTACTTCACACTTGTTCTGGATGTGTGTGTGTATATATATATATATATATATATATAAACTATGGATTAATAACTTTTCAGGATATGGTTCTAATTTTGAGGGGGTTATATTACTCCTTTAGCTAGTATTCAGCAGTGAAGTGATAGTTTTATTTTGGTTCAGTGCTTAAAACAAACCAAAACAATACATTTTAATGTTTGTATTGACCTGAAAGTGAAAATAAATTTCCAGTGAATTGATTCTGTGGGAAGAGGAACAGTGGAAAGGGGCGAATCACTCCATTGTTTGCTTCATTGAATAAATACTTTACAGTAAATAGAATTGGAGATATTGAGAAAATCTCAATCTCAGCTCTGACTTGCATTTAATCATGGAGGTGGTAAATGGGAAAGCTCATTGATTCCGGCTGGGAGGCAGTTTAAATGGGTGCCTTAATAGTATAGTAGAGCATACAAAGACTTCTTTATCCAGTCCTTACTGGCCTTGTAAAAGGCATCTGAAGCCTATGGCTAGTCTGGCCTGAAAAAGCAAAACATTTAGAGAACATTAAAATGAATCATATTGACATTTTCAGAAAACAGTGTCTGTTTTCATCTGAGTTGGGACCATTTGCCGAATTAACATTTTGTTTCAGCATAGTCCGAAACTGCATTTTTTGTGATTAATCCATCCAAACTCCTGCCCAGACATTCTTTAAAGTTTAAGGGAGAAACATTTTCCCTTAACTCTAACTAGCTCTATTGATTGCTTGCATCATTCACATACTTGTATTCACCAGTGATCCAAAACAAGGATTTTGGGCTCTGTAATTCTAGGCAACGTGCATGTGAAAGATGACATCTTCCCCAAAAGAGCTTATGATTTTATCTGAGAACTAAGGAACAAGATGGATAGAACAGAGAGATAAAGGAGAAGGCAGCAAGCAAATGTGATTAATATTAGTGCAACAAGCAGTGATTAAAGCATAGGAGGTTTTTTCTCATGTCAGAACGTATCCCAGTGGAGGTGACTTTTAGATCCTTCAGCAAAACTACTCTGTAGATGTCCCACAGCTCTGTTCAAAGACAGGGATAGGACTCAGAAATGTCCACCTTCCCTGGCTGTGACTAAGCCAGAGCTGTCGTCTCTCCAGCTGCAGGGATGGAGAGTGGAGAGAACTCTTTGTGGTGCGGCGAGCCCCGCAGTGGGGTGTGCGGTACTGCCAGGGATACCCAGGGTGCAGGGGATGCCCGGGGTGCAGGGCATGCCCAGGATGCTCTCCCAGCACCACATAGGGCTGCCAAGGGGGATGGAGAGGGGCCAGAGCGAGGAGCTCCATGTGTTTCCCCGTGCTCCTGAGACCACCTTTAAAAGTGTGGTACCTCATCAATAATAGGCTTCAACAGAATGGAAAATAAGCCTTTATGCAACTTCTATGGTCTGTATTAGCTCCAAAGCACCATGTAGGTGTAGGATGTGATCATAAAATCACAATATAAATGCATGTTCCTATAAGTTAGATTTTCTTTTTTTTTTTTTTTTTTTTGCACATCTCTGCAAAACTATATTTCCTAACATAAAAGTTTTATTTGTTTTTAGATTGCATCCATAGGAAACAGGCTTATTTCCAGCTTCATGAAGGGTGAGGAATGGTATAGGAAAAAAAGAAAATACTTGAGTGAAATACCATGATTCTAGTGTGCTCACTGCTGAACTATTATTTTGTGGTTTTGGCCACTGCAGTATAAGAATTTTATAATACTTCAAAACAGGGATAAGGAAACCAATTCTATTACTACTGAGAAATGAACTATGATACGAATGCAGGATAAAAAAAAAAACGTAAATCTACAGTAGCCTAGAATTAGGGAGAGTGAGAGGGAAGTTTAAAATCTAAATAGTATGGAGTATGTCAAGCCAAGTTATTATTTTCAGCCATGCACAGATAATAGAGCAAAGGAAGTAAAAATGGAAATTAAAAAGAAAAAAAAAGAGTATTTGGAGGAGATGTGAGGAAACACTTTTCTATTCAAAAGAACATAAATGTGTGAAGTGGCCTACCAGGCGACACTGTCGAACTTAAACACTAGGGCTATTCAAGACACTATAAGGTAGTGTCTCAGAGGGATCATGGTATTGAAAATGTAATGAGGCATAACTTATCCCTAGAGATCTCTGATCTTATATTGTATATGAAAGCTATTCTTGCAAAACAGTAGCTGAGCCTGCACACTGTCTTGCAGGAGGATGCAAAGGCAAATCCACACTCACTATTTGTTTGTGGTTTTTTTTAACACTGCTTATTTGTATCCTGAGATTGCCAGCTTTGCAGGGAAACTGTATGCATATTTTGTCTGTGGTGCAGCTTCACGTACAGTTTTGGCAGGAGGTCCAACAGGTTAAGAAGAATAGATGAAATCTTGAAAGGGAAGGTTCAGGCAACGCACATCTACATCTTTCTGATCATGCTGCTGCTGGGGTTGGAGACAGGATTTTGTGCAAAGAAAAATTATTATGTGTTTAAATGTAAGGAAGAGTCAGAGATAGAATGGTAAAGCACTGTTCCTGTTAATGTGGCCTCCTGTGATTTTGATCCTGATTCTCCTTATGCTCTGACATTGTGAAAAAGTTGTAGCCTATTTAGCTTTCTTTCTTTTTTTCTTTTTTTTTTTTTTTGTTTTGTTTTGTTTTGTTTTGGTTTTTTTGTTTTGTTCAATTTTGTTTTTTTCCCCCCTTAGATCTGGCGGGTGAGGTGTCAGCTCAGCTAGTATAAGAGGGGACTGATTTCTGTGTGTTGAGGAAGGTTAGGTTGGAAGCAGGGGGTCAGATGGGGCAGAGAAAGAAGTGGAGGGACAGGGAGAGGTGGTAAGAAGGGGTCTGCGAACAAAACAATTGTATCCATATCCTGTAAAAGCAGAGGTATCTCAATCCCAACACTCCTCTGGTCTGCCATTAAAAAACAGGGCAGGGAGATGCATGTTGTTCTATTAACTGAGCTACATGTAGGATAACAGCCCACTTCTGCTGCCTGTATTAAATCAAAACAAGGAGGTCTGTGCTCTGGGATGTTTAGTTTATCCATGGATTGCATCACTGTCCCCAAAACTGAAAGGTAAGATGCAGATAGCCTACTGGTACAGTTAGTACCCAAACCCCAGGTAGCAATGCAGGCTGCCTTTTCTGCAGCAGTTTCTACATATATTAGACTCAGTTGGTTGCTTGTAAACGTCCTTTATGGATGGTGGAGGCACCAGTTTCCTACCTATGTTTAATTGTAGCCCAGATTTAGGAGAGTCATTAAACCCCACTTCTCCACAAGGGAGGTCAAACAGTGCTAAGTCCTTTTGATGTCCTGGCTCGCACAGGTGGATGTGTTTGGTCCTGTATCTGGGGAGAAGAAGTCTGGACCTTTCTGTTCTTGATGGGATTTCAACCTATAATTTCTAATTTCCAGCGCAGTGTCTTAACTACCACATGGCAGACCATCCTTGGGGGAAGTACTTTCTGTCTCCTCTAATGTAAGACTGATTCAGGCTCAGACTAATGGCCCATTTGGTCATTTTTCTTATTTCAAACATTACTCTGTAGTTTCTGCTCAGGGATGACCATAGGATCTCAGCACCTGTATGAAACAGTCCATTCCGTAATATATTGCCTGGATACATAGCAAATGTGCAAGGGAGTTTCTGAAGTGTATTTTGCTTTCCGACAACTGGACTTGTTAATTTTTCAAATATATTTAAAAAAAAATATATCTGTATTAATTGATCCTTAACCTCATCTTGTGGCAGAGGCCAAAGTTCATTTGCATGCCATGTACAAAATAGCAGCTCTTTTTGCTTACACTTTTTGCTTACACTTTTTGCTTAATCATTTCACTGGTACCTCTGTAATTTATATGTTATCCTATTCACCCACTCAGTAACTGTCTCATTTTTTACTCATGTCTAAGTTGGCTCAGTCTGTTCTCATGGAAGACACAGGCCATACTTATTACCTTTTTTTGCCTTTTTATGTATCTTTCCAAGTCCTGCTATAATCTTTTGAGTTGGGGTGGCTGAAACTGTGTATACTATTCGAGATACAAGCACAGCATGCGTTTACATAGCATAGCATAAAATTATTTCTGCATTGGTCTCTTTTCCTTTTTTAATAATTCCTAAAATTCTATGGCCTTTTTGACTGCTGGTAAAGACTGAGTTTGTGTTTTCAGAGAACTGTCCTCAGTAGCTCTAAGATCTCTTTCCTGAGTGGTAATAGCTTATTTACAGCCCATGATTGTGTATGTATATTTAGGGTTATTTTTTCCCTATGTGCACTTATCAACATAGAATTTCATCTTCCATTTTACTGCCTATTCACTCAATACCATGAGATCCTTCTGCAAGTCCTGACAGTCAGCTTTAGATTTAAGTATCCTGCATAATTTTGTATCATCCACAGCCTTTTTTCCCCTCTTTATTTACCTCCTTTTCCAGATCATTTTTGAATACGCTGAATAGCACAGGTTCTCTAGTAATCTTTCTCCATTGTGAAGACTAACTGTTTATTCCTACCTTTTGTTTCCTATCTCATGCTGGGTATTAACTCATAAGAGGACCTTCCTTCTTAGCCACACATCTCAGTTTCTTTAAGAGGCTTTTGTGAAGGATCATGCTAATGGCTTTTGGAAATCGAAGAGTGCTGCAGAGATTGGATCACTGTTTTCTACATTCTTTTTGTCATCCACAAAGAACTCCTTCTGAAACACAACTTCTCTACACAGAAATTATGTTGATATTTCCCAGACATGTCATATTTACTACTGTCATTATTTTTGTTTTTATTTTTAATTTTTCCAAAACACCCGGGTATGTATTAATGGCCAGTTGTTCTGATCACACTGAAACCCCTATGAAAGACTGCTAATAGATTTGACACCTCTCATTTCTCTGCTACAGAAACAAGTAATGGATAAGATACAACTCTGTTATTAATTGAGCAATCTCACATTGAAGACCCTAGCAAAATCTTAATATTAAATTTATTATTTTTTTCTAAAACATCTGTCATTGTCCAGTCAGTCTGAGACAGTTCTTCAAGCTTTTTTCCCATACACATGGTCTGACCTTGTGTTTTCTGAATGGTATTTTGTGCACATTGATCACCCACTGGTGATCACTAGCAAGATTCCTGCTTTTGACATGTTTTATGATTAGCTTCTATACCTTTAACTAGTTGTTCTTCAAAACCTTTTCTGCCTGCCTTATTACAATTCTATATTCAGCTTCCCAAGGCTTATATATTTTTCTGTTTTTCTTAAGTAGATACAAATTCAAATTTTCTGAAGGATTTTCACTTCCCATAAACTCCTTTACCATTTAACCATGCTGAGTTTTTTTTTTTTTTTTTCTGATCCTTTTGGAGGTGGATTTTTGTTTGTTTGTTTATCTTGAGCTTCTACTATGTTGTTTTAAAATACTCTCTAGTGCTACTTGTAAACATTTTATGTTACATACTCATGATGTTTTTTCAATTAACTCGCCTTTTTTTGTAGTTCCCCTTTAAAAGTAAACATGACTGGTACAGATTTTTTTTTTCTTTGTTTGATTGATTTTTATTACTGACTGTTTTTTTCTATAGTCTTATTCTGAGGCAAGTCCTGAAAACACATGGTAATGCTTACTGTCATCTGAGTTTCTGGCTCCAGAAAGCTGTTGTTTATGATTATTGCAAATGCAGTCTTCCAATAACATGGTGTTTTGTGGTGGTTGTTTTATGATTTGTTTTTTGGGGTTATATTTATGTGGGGTTTTTTTGTTTGTTTGTTTGTTTTTTGTTTGTTTGTTTGTTTGTATTTTTTAAAGTTCCCTCAGTGTCTTTTGCAATCTATTGGTCATTGCTATCAAACTAACACTGCCGTCAGTAGTATAGCTCTGTCAATCTCCTTATCTGAGCAGGGAAAATCAGTCCTATGGATTCTGGGCTATGATTTGGTCTGGTCAACCTATTTCACTTCTAATATTGTTAATTTATTTCACTTTTGATCTTGTTAACTTATTTCATTTTTTGATTGTAAACTTCTCCCTTCTGCTACCTGCACATTTCTCATTCCTGTCCTATATGTCATGAGCTGCCTTTACCATCAACACACACAACCCACTGATTGACTGATAGCCACACAAACAACCTTCAGTGTGACCACTTAGGCATCTACCACTGTCTTGTGACTTTGGGCAGTATTTAGTTTTACATGTAGGCTTTTTTTCTTTCTCTCCTTTGCTATTTATCTATTAATTTCTTGTACTTTTGTCATTAATATGTAGTCAAACAGTTTCTTTAGTTGACCTCTCCTGAGTATTGAACCCTCAGTGTGTCCAAAGTTTCCTGATCTTGATGACTGTCTTACTTCTTGAGCAGTCAAGAGTTCAAGAGTCATGAGGCTAGAACATCAAATACAGGGAAAACTTAGAGCTCTGTTCAGGGTTACTAGGATGTTAATCTCACATTAGACCACTTCCAGGAAAACTAAACCCCGAAGTCCTTCTTCTGAGGTTCCTAACTCTCTCCCCAGATGATACAAGAAATCTGGGTTATCCAGGTGAGATTAGGCAACAAAAGTTTTAAGTATTGCATTGCTTACTGCCTGAAATTTTGGTCTTGCTTTAAAAATGATAAAGAATCTCACTATCAGAAACATTTGCCTGAAATTTATTTTTAAGTTTCTCTTTTTTAACTTTGACCCACTATTTCTTGGAAAATTCTCTGGTAATGTATAGAAGTAATTTCTTTCCTACCTAAGGGGAACGCAGACATCTTTCAAACATTTGCAGATGGTTTCATGCCCCCCAGTCATCCCTCTGCATTCTACATATTATATCCTTTTAATCCTTCTGCACAGGTTGTACCATAAAGTTGAAAGCTCACAAGAGCACTAGGGAATGTCTCTGTCTCTCTCTGTCTCCCCCTCCTTTTTTCCTTTTTCTTTTTTTTTTTTTTTTCTGCACAACTTCAGCTGGCTTTACTGAAAGTGGCGTATATGCATCCACAGGCAGAATCTGTCCCTGTGAATATGTAGAAAGCTCTGGGACAAATGATGTTTTTAGTCACACCAGTGGGACCTTGTTGACTTCAGTTTTAACTTCAGGAGGTAGCCTTTTGTATGTGCTGGATGAAAAGACATAGCTCAGACAGTTCTTAGAAATATTCTGCTCTGTTCAGGGCGAAGTGCCACAAAAGCCAAATCCCAAACAATCCCCTAAATTGTCCACCTGGAGCAGGTGTTTATAGTCATATAAACAAAATAAAATTGCTTTTTGCAGACACAGAGTGAGCCCTCTACTAAAATGTCTGGCATCTACTTGAAAACCAAGCAAACAAGCAAACAAAAACCTGACAACTAACCAGAAAAGGTGAAAGAGGGGAGGAAGGGGGTGAGGGAGGCAAGGAGGGGAATTCTGAGAGATAAACTAAAAAGCCCTTCAAAGATGTTAAGAGGGAAAAAAAAAAAAAACAAAACAATCAGGCTAATGAGAAAGTTCTTGTTAATAACAATGAAATTTATAACTTTTCCACAAATTTTCCCTTCATGGCAAGATTTACAATCAGTATACTGAATGTGAAGTCATTCCACACACAAAATCTGGGTCTTTTAAGCTTCAGAAGTGGGATATCCTCGTTATGGGCAGTTAAATTTTTTTTGTGGGGGCAAAGGAGGTTAAAATAAAAAGGGTGACATCAGAAGAAATCCCTTGTCCCCTTTCACCTGACCACCTAACATCCTATATTCTTTGGAAAGACACAGATCCTATTGCTGGATCAAGCTGCTAGTCTTTTTTTTTTTTTTTTTTTTTTTTTTTTTTTTCCAAGCTCTTTAAGCTAAGTTAAAGACTATTTTCTCTACCATTCCTCTTGCCAATTGTTAAAAGACTACATGGTACTTGATGGCATGAAACACAAAATCCTAGCAAGAGAAGAAATAATATTATGTTCCCTATATGGAAGGTTATAACACCTTATAACAAAGGAATAACAGACTTGGATGCCTCGAGGTCTGAATTTTTATAACTTGTCCATGGTTACAGATTCAGTCAGGGGTTAAGTCTAGGTTTCCAAGGGAGTCCTGAAGGGAAAACTGGAAGTGGGAAAGGAAAAGGAAAGGAGTGAGAGACAAATAATGGTGTTAAAGGATGAAGACAAAGAGAAGACTTTCCTGAAGGAGTGTGGGCACAGTCACAGCCTACAGATAATAAAAGACTAGAGCTGATAGACTCAGGATTCAGTCAATCTTAATGCCTTATTTATGGTTTGGGAATACAGTTCTCATGATTTTTGTTTTACAAGTTTACATCTACAGACATAAAAGGATTTAAATAAGGTTGGTTTTCTTAAGCTTCAAAGAAAGTTTCACCAAATTGAAAAGATTGAAGACTGGTAGTCTATGAACATGTCTTAGATATCACTGCTTTTACAGGCTCACCTCAGCTAGCTTTAAACTATTTAATCCCAGCTGGGGTAATGTAGTTGTGATAACAACTGGTTGTAGGCAGGATCGTGCTGACAAATTTACCCAGACATCAGTCAGGCTTTGCAGCCTGCGCTGAGCTGAGTGCTGCCTGACTGTTGGTAGTAATACTTAGCTTGGCTAGTTTAAAGATATTATGGTTTGATCTATCTATACGAGATTGTAATATAGATGTAACTACAGTAACCAAACTATTCAAGTGTCTTTAACCACTAGAATGCATTACTGAATCTCCCCCTTTTAACTTTTCTATGTTTTTTCTATCTTCTCGCACTTCTAAAGTAGCTCTAATTTGTCAACCTTTAAGGTAACATTCAACTAAATTGAAAATATTTACTCCCACCAATTCATACCACAGTTTATACAGGGCCTTCTCTTCCTTTTTATACCACCTTGACAACTGTACAAATGAAATCAATCTTTTCACTGTGGTCTACAACTCCCATAACATGATAAAGCGTCATGCAGATTGTTCATGATTTTCCCTGTTACCTGAATTAAATTATACATTAAAATTACTTCAACATGGTCCCTTAGCAATACTTCCAATATCTTTCTCTCAACTGAAATGAGACTTAGATGGTTTGTCCCCTGAATCTTCCCTTAGTTCTTTCTTGAATCTGGGAATAGCTTTAGTACTTCTTAAGTCCTTGGGTACGACTGCACTCCTTAGTGGCCTCTCAAAAACCTTTGCTGAAGGCTTTCTTATTTCCTTTGTTGCTTCCTTCAGGATTCTGGGATACAATTTATCTAAGCCTGGTGCTTTGTCAAATGTAACAGTCCTAATTGCCTTATTATCTTCTCCAGTGCAATAGCAAAGCCTTTTAACATTTTACTTTCCCCTCCAGGAGAATATCTCTCAGTCCTGGAGATGCTACCTTCTATTCTTTTTGCCTTTTTTTTTTTTTTTTTTTCTTTTTTTTTTTCCCCAATGAATAATGAGGTGAGGAATTCATTTAGACCTGCAGCAGAATCAACCTCATCTGTCACTAACATTCCACTTATGTTCTTCAACGTCTCTACTGTCTCACTGCCTCTTCTTGAATTCTGAATATATATTTAGAATCACAGAATCATAGATGTAAGGAATGGAAAATTACTTTTAGGTCATCCAGCTTATTGCCCTGCAACTGGAGGATTGTTCTATACAGTATATTTCTTCCTTTTTTGTTCAATCAGTTTTTAAACATCCCAAATATTTCCTTTATTTCCTTTGGAGTCACTTTAATATCTCTCACAAGCAGGAAGTTTTCCCTGATGGTTAGTTCAGTTTTCTCTTTCTTAGTGTTAAGAATCTTGTCTAAATTAAATGGTCCTGTATCACTTCAATTTTTTTTCTCTGTTCATCTTTTGTTTCATGTTTTTCAGCTTTTCAGATAGATATAGATAACCCTCCTCTTTTGGGCAGAAATTTTGACCTTATCTTCACACTAACTTTTTGGAGCCTGAATTTCTCATAGACTCATAATGATATAGAAATGATAATGATTTAAAAGATCTTAGAATAGGTGGAAGTTGTCTCTTGAGTGGTACGCCATTTCCAGTGTAGTACCTGACATAAACAACTATAGTTTTCTACCTACACACCAGCTCTTCACTGACTCCACAGCAAGCCACTCCTGAATAATGGACTGTCTAAACCACTCTCTTGAATTTACATGCTGCAACTGGTCCAGAAATCTATTGTATAAGTTGGACTGTACCCCCAAATCCTGTTGATCTGCCTGTCTAGCTCAGACTAAAGTATTAAAAATGAACACATTATTCTAGATACCCAGTTATTATAGCCACATTTTCAGCTTATTGTAAGCCATGAGCTTTTCAGTAGTTATAGTTTGTTTATCTTTACCTTCTTTGTAATTTCATATAATTTATTAATCTACCGAACCTTATTCCTTTTTACATTTCATAACTTTTCCAGGCTTTCCCCCATTTATCTTCTGTTCTTTAATATTTTCAGGTGTTCAACATGGTTTAGCAAGGTTTTAATTTTCCTCATCAAGCTGTGAACCTCTTCCTTTTTCTTTCTAGACAACTTAATATGGTTTGACATTTCCCCACATTTCCAACAGTCTGTAGCTGCTTCTACATGTAGCCACTGTGATTGGAAATGACTGCATATGGTTATTGCTAGACATAATATTGTGAGTGTACTGCTGCTGGGCATTGCTTTGAAAGAATGGGAACCCAAAAGAAAACATATTCTGTTCACAAATATTTTATTCCTAAAAACATGGCCAAATCATGAGCCAAGCAAGCTTACCACTGTGCAACAGTGAAAAAATACTGAGTTGTTAAAAAACAGGCAGCCAGCATTATAAATATCTTTTAAAGCCTTGCAGAGTCAATCTAGTATACTTTTAAAGAGACTATGAAAAGCACATATTCTGCATTCTACCTTGTATGCTTTCCACTATTCCCATCCCAGCACTTCAGTCATTCCCTTCAAGACATGTCCCAGCCCTCACTGTATGTAAGGAAATGCTTTATAATGCCTCTTATATATAAATAAATATAATGTCTCTTATATATAAATAAAGAGTGTTACCCACATTATGCATTCTGATTTGAACCACTCTTCCCTCTTCAAGTGGTAGGAGAAAAATTTGTGTAAGATATTACCCAGCACAGAACATACCTGTAATTTCCAAAATTATTTTCATATTCCTATAGTCAGACATAGTAGAAAACTGTTTTTATTTTCTGAAAACACCATAGGAAAGCATTATCTTGTTATGAAAAAAATTTTTACAATTTAATTATATACTTAATAAAAAAATAACTAATTTGTTTTAAACCTGAATCCTCCGAGTCTCAGCATTCCCTGGATCATGTCAAGAACACATAGTAAAATACTGTTTCTTGCTTACTTTTTCCATGTTATTAATGTATTTTTATACCTCTGCAATGTGTCTCCATAACCATGTGCTAATGTTTCTGTATAGAAAACATTTCTTATTAAATCAGGGGTCTTTCAGGCAGGGATAGTTTTAAGTATAACTGATCTGTGTTAGAACAAAAGTATGTATTGGGCAGCCAGACTCCTTAACTGCATGAAATCTGAGCTGAGCTGAGCTGGGGTAGGCTTTTACACTACCTGGGCAGTGATGTCTGAGTGGAGATGGTGCTGTGAAGTCAGGGATTACAGTTACTTTGTGCCAATCGAATAGCACAAAGAAGCTGAGTTAACCTACTTCTGATCATAATCAAAGACAATTTGCAAAACTGGCAGAAGTCAGGTCTCTCCTAGGATCTGAGAGTTTAATTTGCGCTGGTGGGATATGTGAGGGAATTGATAAGAGGTATGGATGCTTGGTGCTGAGATCAGGAGGAAAAGGTATTATCCATGAAAGCCATCAGCAAGGATTTGAGGACAGAGAGAGGGTGCCTGGTGTATGAGGAGTGCAACAGTAAAAGATGACAGACAGTTTGTCAACAGGTCAAGCAGGAGGAGTTAGCAAAGAGAGTTTCCCAGCTATAAGATTTTTTTTTTTTTTTATCAGAGGCCCCCATTTATTGTGATTTCAGAAGAATCTACCCAAGAAGAAATGGCACTTCATGAAGAAAAAGTAATGAGATCAACCCAAGCTAATCTTTTAGAAATTTAATATCCGTTTTATTTGGTGATTTCCGTTAAGAGTGGAGATAAGCACACACAGCTGCAGATCAAAAAAAGACTTGAAGCCAGACATGCTTACTCTGTGCTGTGCCAGACTATTTACCAAAGAAGCTGCCAGCACTGTGAGTAAATACATTCACTTTGCACATACTAGTCAATTTAGGATCAAACCTGTTTAACATCCTCTACAACAGGGACTCAATGCACCTGTACAACATTTGGTTTTATCAAAACAGTTTGCCCATTTAGGATAAAGAAGGTGGGAAAATGCTGAGTCTTTGCATTCAGATCCATAGCTTTTTATTATGGATATGTTGTCAATTAGCCTTGCCCTCATAAACATCAAAATTAACCGTGTAGTGCTAAAATGATGGAGTTGGAAAAATAATTAGCACTTACCTGTTATTTTAGTGTAAGTGAAGCCAAAGACAAAAAAATCATCATCACAAATCTTTCAGTGTAACTTGGCAAAGATTTAGCCACATCTTTTTCAGAAAACACTTCCCTTATCAGAAAAAAGAAAAACAAAAAAACCCCCAAACCCAACCAACCAAACAAAAAAAAAAAACCAAACAAACCAAACCAAACCAAAACAAAAAACAAACCAAAAAAAGAAAGGTAATCTGAACATAGTTATTTAGCTCCAGATTCAAACTTAATCTCAGAACACACTTTTGCCAAGTTCAAATCCTTTCCTCCCCTCTACATTTGGCAATTTCTGTTCTATATTTCTTTAAAATTAGTGTTCTCTCACTACAAAGTCTTGCCACAATGGCAGCTGTTTAGAAAATAAACTCAAAACCAAAAATGTTGTCATTGTGAAATAAGATATATTTAATTAAAAAAAAAATAAGGAAGGGAAGTGCTATTACAAGAACATAAAACTGTAAGGCACAAGATAAAACTAAATTACTACAGGGCTGCTCAATTCAATCTAATCCTTGAAGATAAAGATGGAACCACAAAATTGCATGTATTGTGAAATCAACATATGCCCTAAGCAAATATTAACTAAGGATATATAAACTGATTTATTATAAATACAAATGTGAATGCTAGGATTAGTTAAGGAAATGCAAACCGAGACAAAATAAGGTGTAAAATACTCTAGTATTTTGCTAAAATACTGGGAAGTGTACACAGAAAAGTGTGCAGTGCCCTGGACATACTTTGAGGTTAGCTGATTCGACATTTTATGGCAGGGAAAATATGGAATAGAGGGGAAAAATGGTGTATTTCTTTTTAATATGTTTTAATAGAACTTAATTCATAGTGTTTCCTTATGTATTAAATATTGGGGTTTGATTTTTTAAAAAATTATTCTGCTTTGTTTTTTTAATTGTTTGTCAGTTTTGATATTTTTTATGCTATGAACAGAAGACTATCTAAATAAGTTTTATTTACTTCTACATATTTCCTGAGAAGTTTGCAGAATATGCGTAAACAGGAAAGAGGTAGGGGTCATTTCTGTCCATGTTAATAATGGTTGCATACTGAAAATATTTCTATGTGCTTGCTTTAAGCTTAGTTTTTACCTTTTGAGGAGGTAAAGATGCAAAATCACTAAGAACCCATCTCAGTCACAAGATGTCAGTGGACTTCATATTGCAGGCATTATACTGACCTGTCTTTTAGACTGACCTTGCTCTATCTACAATAAGTGAGAATTTATGTAGTTTTTGGTGGATCTTTCCTGCCCTTATTTGTTTATTTTCACAACACTCTTTTTGCAGAAGGGTAAAAGTGATAAATTGGGAGATTTAATGCTATATCTTGGTATCTTATTTCATATTTCAGAGGAATACCCTGAACTATTTTGAAAGACCACTGCTTTGTTTCTGAAGTCAAGAATCCAGAAGTAATTGCCACAGGCCATGCACTGGGCAATGACCAGAGATAAAACAGGGATGATTTGAGCACCTTCCATTCTCTGCCTTGAGCAAGGCAAAGTTTCCATGGTAGAACATCTGTACATGTATCTGTGCGCAGGTGGGAATGAAGCAAGCAGGCCTTATGGTGGGACACATCTGTTTTACACCAGGGTTGGACCCTGTAGGTCTACCCTGCAGACTTTCTCTGCTTCCTAAATGGAACCAATAACAAAACCAGATTTTAATCTGTTATCCTCCCAAGCTCCTTCTCTCCTTGTTTAATTCTGCTGTCCTGGACCCTCAGTTGTGTACAGTACTGATCTGTTGGCTTACATACAGGCTCTGAACTCCACTGGGGGATTTTTTTTCCCCTTTGGCAGTGCAAGTTGGCAGTGGACAGTGGGATACTCAGAGAGCTGACCTGAGACAGTTTGGAGTCCTCAGCTTGCTTCAGTTAAATGTATCAAAAACCTCATGCAGCCTAGATGGGAAGAGAACAGGGGTTTTCCAGAGTCCCAGATTTTAACAGGAGGAGGTATTACAGGGCAGTTGCACCTCTGTGAATGTGAATGAAAATTGTGACCTTCTATCTCAATGGGCCTGAACATGAACAGTGTGGACATGAGTTACTTTTATTACCAGACTGATGAAATATGGGACACTTCCAGATTATACAAATATAAACAGCAGTGACCAGTACGCTTATTTGGTAAAATTTCTGTAGAATTACAGTAACAGATTTCACAGATATTTTCTGATAGCCAGGATCTCCCATTTCAGTTGACTCTCCATCCCTAACAGTTTCTATTAATTCTTCTAAGCTTAGTGCCTGCATCTCAGTCTGAACTGAACACACCAGCCCAGATTCCCTTTACCCAAGCAGTCCAAACCACCATGTCCTTGCTCCTTGCCAGTTGGTCTACCCCACAGCCTCCTATATTAGTTTCAATTCTTTGGTTCCTGTTTTACTTGGAGACACTTCTGATGGGGCTGTGGGTATTTCTTGGCACCTCTGAGCATCCCAGGCCATAGGAAAGAATATCCACTCCTGCTTTCCCATCTCTCCATCTATATTATGTGTTTCATAGGAAAGAAATATCAAACCAGAGGGGAACTGTAGCACATTCAAGCCAGGTTCCTGATGTGGACAACTGTGACTGTGACTACCAGGTGCATAGCAGCAATTACATGCCCCAAGTTAGTGTACTTGGCTAACTGTTCCCAAGCTTTGCTTAGAAAGTCTTGTTCATCTTTCTAGTTTGCATTTATTCCTTTTCCTATTCCCCTTATACAGCTTTCAACATCATTTCCTATACAAAACCTGTTTTCTTAGGAGTTAGTCTTCAAACTGTCTGCTTCCCACACCAACTCCTAATACAAAGGGCTCTAATTCCTCTGGCCAAGTTGTTCCTAAGCCTACTTTTTCTTCACCAAATTCTGTCTCATTTCTTTTCCACACTGATGTTCAATGCCGATCTCTTTGCATGATCACTCTTGGCCAGCAGTCTTCCGTCCTCCTTATATCATCTTCCTTTTGTGGCTAGTCCATCCTGTCCCCAAATCCCAGTCACCTCTTTCTCTCCCTTTACCCTCCATCCTTTTCTTCCAGGTTTGCAAACAGATCCCTGAGCACTTACAGAGCACTTCCTTGAGTGCTAGTTGAAAGGGGACAAAGTCAGTCATGTTTTTTTTTCTCAGTTTCAGTTTCCAAACATTGTTCAAATTTATGTAGACTTCAGAGGTAAAACCATGATTTTCCAAAAAACTTGAGTGTATTTAGCCATTTCATGACATCAAGATATCTACAGTGTGGAAAATTGGAAAAAAGCAAAGTGCTCACCAAAGAGGGAATACAGCCTGTTGTTGTTAAAATTACAGAAATCCTTTATGATGATATGAAAACTGAGTTAGTTATTTTAAAAAAAAATATTTATTTTTGACATCTACCTTGGCCAATTTCAGGCAGATTTTTCACAGAAGTGGCAAAAAGCACGTCAGACATGAGAGACCGTTCTGCCCTGTTTAAAGTTTTTTATCCACCCCAAAAGATGATGAGCATTTTAAAGAAGGATTGTAACGAGTGTTTGTATGTGGATAAAAAGTATATGTGCTTATTCTAGTCTTGTTCTCACTATTAAGTTTGATCAAAAAATAATATGCACACAGAATAGCATAGATGATTTCAACATGATAGCTGATATATATATAGCTACAAAAAACGATAAATTTAATGGGAAATTTTGGAGAAATTTTACTTTTAAAGCTGGTGAGGATTTTATGTATTCTTATTTTCATGAATTTATTTATGATTAGGTAAATTCCAGTTTCTACACAACACATGCTGTCATTCTTTTCTTAACATGTCCTGAATATCATCCATGGCATTATTCTGGAAGGTCTCACTGCAGCACAAAACCAAATGAAGCTCTTCAACCTTTCCTCTAGAGATTTGGATTAACCCTGGTTTAACCTATATATGATCTGCTGCTCCATGGCAACACAACAACAAAAAAAAAAAAAAAAAAAAAGAGAAAAGAAAAAAAAGGAAGGAATGCTGGATGGAAAATGAGAACACAAAATGAATGATTCTGATCTCTTGTCTGACAACATTTTGATTTCTTTTGACTGCTGCTCCATGAGCCTGATATCCCCATGCAGTAAACTGTTCATGGTTTTGGGGTTCTCAAGTTCACCCACAGTGACACATCTTTCCTTTCTTTCCCTCTTTTCCTCTTTCCATCTGCCTGTCTGCAGATAACATCCTTTCAAGATTTCTTACAGGGCCCCTAAATCTTTTTCCCAGTCAGTTCACAGCATAATTTTTTCATTCAGCATTGCTCTGGAAGACACCTCTTTTCCATTGTCATGCTTGTTACGACGAAGCTAAGGAAAAAGAATATCCTAACAACAGTTAGAACTAATAGGTAATTTTTAGTTCAATTTTTAAACAAAACAAAAACAACTGAAGAACAATAAACACCTAGGAAGCTTCACAATCAGGGGACAAAATGGATGCTTCTATTGTTTCATTCATCTTGGAGGTTAATGGATCTGCAGCTTTGATGTTACATAACAATTACCTGGGTTATTTTGTCCCAATTACTCAGAGCAATGTTGAAGGACTTCAATGATGCATTAAGTCTAC